>NC_053392.1:599742268-602465573 GCF_905171765.1 Bufo bufo
CAGGATCCTTCCTGAAATTTGAGGAAGAGATCATCGAGAACCTCCTGTATCCAGGAGGTTCCGTGGCCCCATCCACCAGTGTAGTGAGCCGTCTACACGAGCGACATTTTCCCAATGTCGTTGCTGGTACCTCAACCCAACCGTCACCCCAAAAAAGATGTTGTGTCTGTAGTGGAATAAGGCGTGACACCCGCTATTTCTGTCCTGACTGCCCTGACCACCCTGCCCTATGCTTAGGGGAGTGTTTCCGGAAGTACCACACAGTTACACTTAGCATAGGGATTGCATCTCACAGGACAGGCACACAGGCTATTAGGGCCCTTTCACTCACAGCTGCTGCAAACCTCTCCTTTCACCTGGGACAAAGTGCATAATGTACTTCACCACATCTTTGGGCGATTTGCGCTTTGCACATTGTCCCATGGGGAAGGAGAGGTTTGTCCTATGAAGGTTAAAAAAAAAAAATCACCGGTAAGCAAAAAAGTTAACGTTGAGGCGCGTGGCCAAGCAGCAGAGAGAGATGGAAGCATGAACCTGAGCTCCTGCTCCATGAAAGCTTTACAGACCTGCTAATCCCCTTCTGCATCCACCTAACTGCCGCTGGCTTGTTCCTCCTAGTCCCTGTATGCCTCCATGATGACCAGAGGCAAGAAGAGCCTGAAACAGCAAGGCAAACTGGACTTTTTCCTTGTCCAGGAGAAGACTAAAGATGGCGCCGGTGGGGATGGAGCACGCAGCACAACGGGCTCTAGCCCTTCCTCCTCATCAGGATCGCTCTCCCCGCCCGGTCCCCAGCATTACCAATCACAGCATTACCAGTCTCCTGCTAGCGCTTCTCCTGTGGAGTCTCATTCAGCAACGGCCTCACACAAACAGCAGGGAATGACGGACGCAGGTTTTCCCGCTCCTCCTGAGAACGCCATCATTCAGACCTCGCCGACCGCAAGCCCTGATAAACAGCGGCCACGACATCGCGGTCCCAGCAACTCTGGTGAGTGTTTTTCTTCACATGGGGATCAGCCGGGCTCTCCCTCTATTCATGAGGCTCTGCAGAATCTGCAGACATCAGACCAGCCGGCCTCTGGAACCCTATTAAAAGACATGCTTCTGGCATTTCATCATTCTATTACTGCACAGATAGCAAAATCTATAGGCCCGATCCAGGCTACAGTTAAAGAGCTGGGGGATAAGATGGTACACGTGGAGACTAAGATGGGCGAATTTGCCACTTCTCATAACACTTTAATCGACTCTCATGAGCTTCTCTCTGAAGAGGTCAATCAACTTAAAGCTAAGATGGCGGACCTAGAGGACCGTACCCGCCGGAACAACCTTAAATTGCGGGGGGTCCCAGAAGAGATCGCCGCATCCGAACTAGCAGGTTACATACAAAAGCTAATTTGTTTGCTTCTGCCTAACAGCACAGACCGTGATTTAATAATTGACAGGGCTCACAGGATCGTCAAGCCTAAGCACCTGCCGGATGATGTTCCAAGAGATGTGCTGGCAAGAGTGCACTTTTTTCACATTAAGGAGCATCTCCTCATGGCTGCAAGGAAAATGGAGTCTCTCCCTGCCCCATATGAAGGGGTTAAGCTATTTGTGGACCTCTCAGCAGCGACACTACAGCTTCGGAGGTCTCTTGCCCCCATTACTACAGCTCTGAGAGCACATTCTATTGCTTATAGATGGGGCTTCCCGGTTAAGCTTTTAATTCACAAGGAGGGCTCCATGGTAGTTATCCGTTCAGTGGCTGAAGGAAAAGCAACCCTTGCTTCATGGAACATTACTGTGGAACCCACACATGACCTTAATGTTCCTAGACGTCACCATGGATCTGGAGAGTGGCAGGTGGTGGAGAATAGACGCCGCAAGAAAGCATATTAAAGGGGACCCTTTTTTCTGCTTCTAGATGTTGGAGCAGCAGTCCTATTATCCTCTGTTCTGGCTTTTGGCAGGACTTTTTCCCCAATAAGGGAGAAGGCGCAATCTAGTGCCTTACTTTGTGTTGTGACTTCTCAGTCATTGTTTTTATGTTACATCTCGGTTCTAACCCTTTTTTATGTTTTTGGCAGAGTACTACTTTATACTATGTGTAACTGTGTGTGTCCTCGGCTGTTGGGGTTGTGCCTCCCTCCACCTCAGGGTATTTTTTCTTTAATAGCGTCATTGTTTACAAATGGTACTAAAGCTTAGCACTCTCAATGTAAGGGGGCTGAATAGTCCTCACAAGCGCAACCTGATGTGGAGGGAGGCCCTCTCCCTGCAGTGTGACATATTCTGTGCCCAAGAGACACATTTAATAGCTGCTGATTTTGACCGCCTTAAACATAGATGTTTTCCAGTTATTCTCCAGGCTCATTGTTCCAAGAAGAAAAGAGGGGTATTGCTTGCAATCAAAAATACTGTGGCGTACACTGCCGTGTCCTCTACTGTCGACTCCGGAGGGCGGTACATCATTCACGTCTGTTATCTAAACAACATCCTATACACCTTGGTAAGTCTTTACGCACCCAATACACACTCCCAACGTTTCCTCCAGAGACTCCTTAATAAGGTCCAGTCCGTTCAACAGGGAAGGGTCCTTATTTGCGGAGATTTTAACTTGGTCCCTGATGCTTCTGTGGACTCCTCCTCCCTCACAAGAAGGAATCCTAACACGTTAATGAGCCTTCTTTCCAAATTGGCCTTATACGACATTTGGCGCCTACACCATGCCACAGAACGTGACTACACCTATTTCTCTCCCTCACATATGTCATATTCCCGCATAGATCTTGTGTTGGTTGATAGAGCCTCCCTCTCGTCCACCACTAGTTCAGACATCGGAACGATATCATGGTCAGACCATGCTCCCGTTTCAGTAACATTCTCAGAACAATATAACCGCCCTCCGAACTCGACGTGGAGAATAAATAAATACTTACTAGCTGACCTGGAATGTCAAGCAGAGGTGAAAGTCGCATTGTCTGAATACTTTCAAAATAATGTAGGCTCAGTAGTTAACCCATCTATCACCTGGGTAGCACACAAAGCCTATATAAGGGGCATTTTTATTAAACTTGGGCACAGAGCTAAAAAGAAAAGAGAGCACCTCATTACATACCTATTAAATAAAATCCGTGCACTGGAGATTCTGAATAAAGCATCACCTACTCCTAGCTATTCGGAAGAGCTATGCTCTCTCAGGGCTCAGCTAAGGGAGCACATGCTGCATAAATATGAACTGTCCTTGAAAAAAACCAAAGCTATGTATTACTCTCAAGCAAATAAGGCAGGGAAACTACTAGCCAATAGAATCAAACGTAAAGTCCAGAATTCCCGGATCGCTTTTCTCTGGAATCCCTCCAAAACTCACAAATTATATGATCCAAAAGAGATAGCGAATAGGTTCATGTCCTTTTATTCGCATTTATATAATCTAGCTGATAACAACGAGGTGGTTCAGCCTGATGACCATGTCATTGGTAATTTCCTTGACTCCCTATCAATGCCTTCCATGTCTGAAGAGCAAAAAACTAAAATCTGTTTGCCCATCACGCTAGAGGAAGTACTGCGTATTATCAAGCAGCTACCCCATCATAAAAGTCCTGGACCGGACGGCTTGTCCAATTCCTATTATAAGCTTTTTACAGAGATTCTGGGTCCGCATCTTTACTCATCCTTAGCGAGGACTATGTCAGATGGTTATATGCCTAAAGAGATGCTGGAAGCCACTATCGTCACTTTGCCTAAACCTGGAAAAGAACCGACTGTCCCCCAAAACTTCCGTCCTATTTCCCTCCTCAATACTGACCTTAAAATCTATGCCAAATTACTTGCGAATAGATTGGCGGAGATTATCCCATCCCTGATCGCCCCTGACCAGATTGGCTTTGTCGCGGGGAGGCAGATCACTGACAACTCTAGAAGAGTATTGAACCTCCTTGATAGAGTTAACAAAAAGCGAATTCCTGCGGTGTTCCTCACGTTGGACGCCGAGAAGGCATTCGACCGAGTGAACTGGTCGTTTGCCTTCTCGGTGCTCCAAAAGTTAGGCTTCCCTGATGCCACTATCAGAGCTATAGGTGCACTATATAAGGGCCCTGCTGCCCGTGTTTTAACCAATGGGGTGCTGTCAGACCCTTTCAATCTCTCAAATGGTACAAGGCAGGGGTGCCCCCTCTCCCCCCTTATTTTTATTCTATCCCTGGAGCCATTAGCGCAGGCTATCAGACAGAATGAGAATATATCAGGAATCCGGATAGGTGACAGGCAACACACCCTCTCATTGTATGCGGATGACATAATCCTTTCCATAACTAACCCAACCTTATCCCTTCATGAAGTGAAAAAGATCATTCACACTTACGGATCGTTATCATTTTATAAACTGAATGAGAGTAAATCCCAAGCCCTTCCTCTTTTCATTCCCAACCATACTCTAAACCAGCTAAAACAGACTTATCCCTGGGATTGGCAGACTACAGGAGTCCAATACCTTGGGGTTCAACTTACCCCTACTATACCAAAATTATATGATGCAAACTTTCCCAATTTCCTCTTAGAGCTTCAAAAAGAACTGGACAGTATAGCGAAAAGTGAGCTCTCGTGGTTAGGCAGGATAGCAGCCTTCCAACAGCATGTGCTCCCTAAGCTCTATTTGTTCAGAATCCTCCCAATAGACCTCCCCAACTCCTTTTTTAACACGGCTACTAAGCTACTGAATAGGTTTATTTGGAAAAAGGGTCCACCCCGCATTGCTAAATCAATTATGTCCAAATTTAAGAAAGTGGGCGGCCTAAATCTCCCGAATATCTATGATTACTATCTGGCCACTAGAGTTCGACAACTCAAGGAGTGGTGGGCCGCTGATAATCCCAAACATTGGGTACACATAGAGCAGTCCCTTGTCCCAACCCATAACTTAAAGGCATTATTGTTAGCCTCCCTTTTCAAGGAACTACCGTCGCAGTCCCTCCCGTATTTACTCGCCACTTCCTTAAAGTTCTGGAAAAAATATCACAGTGGAGGTCGTGGAATGACCGCTTCCATAGCGAAAATTTCACCTATAGAGGTGCTGCAATGCTTAATTCCTGATCTCTCTTTAGAGAAATGGAGAGAAGGAGGAGTGGCAACAGTTGCTGACTTGTTACAGATGGGGGTCCTAGACTCTTTCGAGAATCTGCAAAACCGCTTTAATATACACAAATGTGAATTTTATAAGTATTTGAGGATTCGCCACCTTTTAGCTACTAACCCTAAGCTTGAAGTTTACTCACACGTTGAGCTCCTAAACCAATGGAACCTGCCACATTCCAAGTGGAAGGGAATACGTCCTCTCTATACGTTCCTGGGCAACAAAAACTCCTTTGTAAAAACATCGCCCATCACCGCATGGGAGCACGATTTGAACCTCGATATCCCCCCAGCGCAGTGGTCCACAGCTATTACCTACGCAACTAAAAGACTGAAATGTGTATCACATCTTGAAGCTTACTCGAAAACCCTACTCAGATGGTATTTTACTCCTCTGAGACTGAGCCGTATTTATCCTGGCTTGGAGCCGCTGTGCTGGAGGGGATGTGGTGGTAGGGGGACCCTGATACATATATTATGGAGCTGTCCTTTACTAAATGATTTATGGTCAAGCATCTTCCAACTAGTGGGAAAAGTAGCTGGACGCAAGCTAGACAGGGACCCGGCTTTGGCTTTACTTTTTGTTAACATTGCGGAAATTCCGTATAAATTTAGGACCATAGCTATGCATTTGTTCCTGGCCACAAAATTAGCTATAACTAGATATTGGAAAAGCATAACTATCCCGACTGTACAGGAAATCATCAATTCAGTAGATACTACTAGGTCTTTTGAAAAAATGATTGCACACAAGGGATTTGCGCTTTGCAGATTTGAAAAAGAGTGGGCGCAATGAAATAACCCATCCAGGGATTGACAAAGTGTCACTATTAAACTATGACATAGGTGCTAATTGAGTACACACTGAAATGCTTGTACGGTATACCGCTTATGATGTACACCTTACAGATTTGGCCTTCTTTACAATCTCTGCCATATTCCTTCCTTTTATTTTTTATTTTTTCCTTTGCTTTGGTTTGTTTCCCTTGTTACTTTGTTAGACATTGCCATTGGAATGTACTGAGGTTATACCAAGTGCTATAAAAATGTAATTAATGGAGTACATGTTAATATCTTGCTCCTGCGAATACTTTACATACTAACATAATATGACCCAATATGTGGGTAATATGTACGATTCCTTTGAATATTGTTTTCTTTGATTTATGCAAAATTCAATAAAGATTTATTGAAAGATAAAAAAGTTAACGTTCTGTTCAAAAAGTTAAATAAAGTTTATATGTTCCGTTCAAATGTTATTATAAAGTTAATACATTTATTGCGTTGCGACCTGGTTTTTTCTTTTTTGTTTTTTTTACCTTCCAGGTGGACCAACCGATGAACCAGCTGCAGCACTGATGTGCATTCTGACAGAAGCATTGCGCTGCTGTTAGATTAAACAAAAGTCGGTGTATGCGGCGCTGCAAGACGAGATTTCTCCTCTGCAGTAAAAGATACGTTTGCCGAGGCATATGAGCTGAGGGGGCGGCAGTGTTCATATGCTTTGGCAAACACTTTGTATATAAAAAAAATATATATAAATCCCGGCAATGATTTATTCATCCACATCGATTGATGTGAATGGAGAAATCGGGTTTGCCAGGGCATACGGGCTAAGTGGGTTTGGATGTTGGGAGGAGCTCCTATGTCCTGGCAGACGCCTTTCCCCTCCTTTTTTTTTTTTGCCAGAGATTTTTTCATCCACATTGATCGATGTGAATGAAGAAATCTGTGCCGTTCATTTTTTCTTTCAGCCCAGAGGCTGAACGGAAAAAAATATATATCATTACCCGTATGCTCAATATAAGGAGAATAGCAGAAACTCCTAATGCTGGCCATACATTTAATGATTGTTGAGACCCTCAAATGCCAGGGCAGTACAAACACCCCACAAATGACCCCATTTTGGAAAGAAGACACCCCAAGGTATTCGCTGAGGGGCAAATTGAGTCCATGAAAGATTTAAATTTTTGTCCCAAGTTAGCGGAAAGGGAGACTGTGAGAAAAAAATAAATCAATTTCCACTAACTTGTGCCAAAAAGGGACCCTAAAGCGTGAGAAGAAGTCTGGAATCCAAATGTCTAAAAATGCCCTCCTAAAAGGAATTTGGGCCCCTTTGCGCATCTAGGCTGCAAAAAAGTGTCACACATGTGGTATCTCCGTACTCAGGAGAAGTTGGGGAATGTGTTTTGGGGGTGTCATTTTACATATACCCATGCTGGGTGAGAGAAATATCTCGGCAAAAGACAACTTTTCCCATTTTTTTATACAAAGTTGGCATTTGACCAAGATATTTATCTCACCCAGCATGGGTATATGTAAAATGACACCCCAAAACACATTGCCCAACTTCTTCTGAGTACGGCGATACCAGATGTGTGACACTTTTTTTTAGCCTAGGTGGGCAAATGGGTCAACATTCCAAAGAGCACCTTTCGGATTTCACAGGGCATTTTTTACACATTTTGATTTCAAACTACTTCTCACACATTAGGGCCCCTAAAATGCCAGGGCAGTATAACTACCCCACAAGTGACCCCATTTTGGAAAGAAGACACCCCAAGGTATTTCGTGATGGGCATGGCGAGTTCATGAAAGTTTTTATTTTTTGTCACAAGTTAGTGGAATTACTTTGTAAGAAAAAAAAGAAAAGAAAAAAAATCATAATTTTCCGCTAACTTGTGACAAAAAATAAAAAGTTCTATGAACTCACTATGCCCATCAGCGAATACCTTAGGGTGTCTACTTTCCGAAATGGGGTCATTTGTGGGGTTTTTCTACTGTCTGGCCATTGTAGAACCTCAGGAAACATGACAGGTGCTCAGAAAGTCAGAGCTGCTTCAAAAAGCGGAAATTCACATTTTTGTACCATAGCTTGTAAACGCTATAACTTTTACCCAAACCATTTTTTTTTTACCCAAACATTTTTTTTTATCAAAGACATGTAGAACAATAAATTTAGAGAAAAATTTATATATAGATGTCGTTTTTAAAAAAAAAATTTACAACTGAAAGTGAAAAATGTTTTTTTGCAAAAATTCCGTTAAATTTCGATTAATAACAAAAAAAGTAAATGTCAGCAGCAATGAAATACCACCAAATGAAAGCTCTATTAGTGAGAAGAAAAGGAGGTAAAATTCATTTGGGTGGTAAGTTGCATGACCGAGCAATAAACGGTGAAAGTAGTGTAGTGCAGAAGTGTAAAAAGTGGTCTGGTCATTAAGGGTGTTTAAGCTAGGGGAGCTGAAGTGGTTAAGGAAGGTAGGACGAGAAAAAAGTAATTCTAGGAGTCTTGTCCTTAATATGAGACTCAAGCTAATCTAACCATAACCTTAAAGGGCTTCTGTCACCCCCCAAACATTTTCAGTATTGGACTTAATATAATTGCTAGCTAATGTATGCAGAGTCCATATATACGCCTCTTACCTCTGGCTGTGCTTTAAATCCTTTAAAAATAGTACTTTTGTGATATGCAAATTTCTTCACTGCCAGCAAGTTGGGCGGTTACTGGCTGGTAGCCGCCCCCTCCTCCACTTGATTGACAGGGCCAGAAAGCGCTCTCCTCCTCCCGCTGCCCTGTCTGCAGCTGAAATCCCGCGCCTGCGCCGTACCGGTCCTCATTCGGCGCAGGCGCTCTGAGAGAAGGACGCTCGCTTGGCTGCTCCTTCCTCAGTGTGCCTGCGCCGATGACGTCAGCCCTACACCCGGAAGAGAAGACAGCGCAGGCGCGGGATTTCAGCTGCAGACAGGGCCAGCGGGAGGAGGAGAGCGCTTGCTGGCCCTGTCAATCAAGTGGAGGAGGGGGCGTTTTTTTTAGACCGAGGATGCGGCGGCTACCAGCAAGTAACCGCCCAACTTGCTGGTAGGGAAGAAATTTGCATATCACAAAAGTACTATTTTTAAAGAATTTAAAGCACAGCCAGAGGTAAGAGGGGTATATATGGACTCTGCGTACATTAGCAATTATATTAAGTCCAATACTGAAAATTGCTGTTTGGGGGGTGACAGAAGCCCTTTAAAGACCTAGAGACCCAGAAAGGGCAATAGCAGGCCTAACAACTGGTGCATCCACTGTGGGGGCCCTATCCCATACCTCAGATACAGATTCTTCAAAGGGATACTTTCTCTTGACTGTAGTTGGTATAAAAAAAATTCTATCAGGATTTTTACACTCCTTTCTAATAAGAGCTTCCATATTTCTATGCACTGAAAATACTCTATGATGTTTAGGATACAGTCCCTCAAAAACTTGATCAGCTACTGATTTAGGCTGTTTTACATCCTGACTGAATAGTAGCTTTAACAGCCTTTAATAAAAGTTCAGTATCTTCACCCAGAAACAGGGTCGTCCCTCCTGCATCCTCCTCCGAAGACGATAAATCATTTGAGATATTATGGCTGGAATTTAAATCATCATCCTCCCCAGAGTTTTCAGAATCAGTCTTTCTACTGTAACCGGCCCTTTCAGGGACTTGAGAGATGATTTAACTTGTGATCTCACCAAAGCCTTAATACTTTTAGATAAAGATTGTGACTCTTCCAGAACCAATTTATCCACACATCCTGACATAGTGGTCTAACATAAGATGCTGGTAAAGCTACTCTACATCCACTACATTCTTTATGCTTAGATGACTTCTTAGGTGTTTTTACTAGCTATACCAACAAAAGCAAACAATCAATAAATATTAGGAGAGGATCTCTCTCACCACATGTAGAGGTAACTTCTCCACTCCTCAGGTCTGGTGGACCTCGAGGGTTCCAAGGTGTCGGCGCGTCCTGAATCACTCGGCTCCGACATTGTATCCAGACACCGAATCCAGCACAGCACTCAGTGCGCAAAGAGAGCTGGCTGCCTTCTCTAGTGGCCATTTATAAGCGCGCCTTGGCCTCCTTTTAACACTAGGCCCAAATGCCTAATCCAGTCGGCAAAAGGTGCCTCCTCTTTCAGCAGGAAGTGACCCCATGATGCCGGAAGCATACCGCCTCCCGCCCCCAAGTGCATGCTCAGAACGCGCATTGGCTCCCAGTCGCAATCTTTGAGAAGGGATGCCGGGCACCCCGCCAGACTGAATTGGAAGCCATCTGAACATGGCCACAACGGCTCTACTAGAGGCTGGGAGGAGGCAGGAGGAAGGCAGACTTGATGAACTGCTCCCTGAGGAGGCTAACGCTACATGGGATAGGCCCCTTCACAGTGCGTACACCCAGACCTTCCCCAGCCCTAGGGTGTGAACCCAAGCTAGGAGCAAAAGGTCCCTAGGTACATCCCTCAGGACAGGAAACCTGAACTAAGGTGTGGTGGGGGTGTGAACCATTTTATCTCTTCAGGTTCCCTGTCCTGGGTGGAAGGACCTAGTCGCATGGGTGCTGTCATGGGTGAGGGGAAAAAGTACTTGGGGCACTGTCAAGTGTCCCCCCCCCCAACACACACACACGAGAGGAGGAGCAAAGGTACAAGAGCCGCTAACCATTGTGATCTATAAGGGATATAAAGGCAGAGGAATATCCCCTGGGAGAGGAGGTCCCCCCGAGATGAGTCAGAGGGACCCTCACTACCAGTTAGGGAAAGAGGAATCCGGCGCACAGATCGCGTGTCATAGATCCTCTCCCCAAATCTCAGGACATCATCAGTCCACTATTATCAACATAAAATGGTGACCCCTATAGAGGAAAGGGGACAGCAGAGAAAGGACAGATAATCACTCCCCCACCATGCCCATGAAAGGGGAGGGCAGAGGGAGGAGCAAGCAAGATGTCCACCTCCACTATCCCCATCATATTATCAATCAAGAATACCAGATGCAGTCCTCTGATGAGGTCCTCTACTAAACAAAGAAAAATAAAACTCAAACAGGGGGCCAAAAAATTAACAAAAATCACAAAATTGCATAATCCAGGAGTCCAGAGATTAATGAAGCTGTCATGTCCACGTTCAAGTAATTTGTATAATTCACATTCTTCCTTACACCG
Source organism: Bufo bufo (assembly GCF_905171765.1). Lineage (NCBI taxonomy): Eukaryota > Metazoa > Chordata > Amphibia > Anura > Bufonidae > Bufo > Bufo bufo. The sequence goes on from NC_053392.1 coordinate 599,753,360, forward strand.
AGTGTTATCGGGGTTCTAGACATAAATCCTACACCGGTGGTGTCCTGGGTTTCACACCCAATCAGGGAGGGGGAAATTGTGTAATGAATATTGCAGCCACCTATAGACTGCATCCAGTAGTAATTCTTCTCTGAATGTTGGTTTGCACGAAAACGTAACTTTTATTATTCCAGTGAAAATTGTTTATAACTGTTTCTACGCAAATAAAGGGGCGGCCATTATTAAAATTCCATTAAAGGGAACCTGTTACCAGAAGTGGCCTATGGAGCTCTTTACATGTCCCCACTGTACAAGCTGCCAAATTCAACAAAACCAATCAGGTTGTTTGTAGGAAAAACCCACTTTTAAAATGTACCTGATGTCATCAAACAGGAGTCACTGGGGCGTACCGCTGGATGAGGCGAGTAACGGAGTCCTCTCCTCTATCCTGCCCAGTTTGCTCTTGCAGACCTCCGCTGGCTTCCTGATGTCAGCTCCTGGCAGTGAGAAATCTCACGCAGACACAGAAGACCTTGTTCTGGCACCAGGATCCTGACATGTGAAGCGCGCAGATATGTATACACCCCGGCTTCAAGCAATCACTGTGTTTGCCCAGGAGATGCTGGGACCACAGTCAGCAAATGTCAAGATCCCTGCCAATGTCTTCTGCTGTGCGAGATTTCGCATTGCCAGGAGCTGACATCAAGAAGCCAGCAGAGCTCTGTGAGAGTAAGTTGGGGAGGATAGAGGAGATGACGCTGTGTCTCGCCTCATCCAGCGGTACGCCCCAGTGACTACCGGAGCTATTTTCCTACAAACAACCTGATTGTCAAATTGAACAAAACCAGTTTCTGAAAGCTGGCAGCTTGTACAATGGGGACATGTAAATAGGTCAATAACACTCCAAAAGACATACTGATAGGGAACTTAGACTGCGAGCCCCATTGGGGACAGTGATCCTAATGTCTGTAGAGCCCTGCTGAATATAGTAGCGCTATATAAATGCAGAACATGAATACAATAAATAAATAAGCCACTTCTGATGACAGGTTCCCTTTAATGGATTTTTAATAATGGTCGCTCTGTATTTGCATCAAAACTTGTATTATTCCACTGAAAATGAATTTTTCATGCAAACCAACATTCAAAGAATGTATTACTTTTTGAACTACTAGATACAGTTTATAGGTGGCTCCAATATTGATTACACAATTCCCCCCTCCCTGTTTGGGTGTGATACTAGGACACCACTGGGTTTACAATTTATTTCTAGAACCCGATAACACAAGGTGTAAGGCAAATGGAGAACTGCTCCCCTATAAAACCTCTCTGCACATACAATAATCCTATATGTTGTCAGACCAGGACTGTGACTGTGTTCTCTGAGGTAACAACAATGGACCAATTAACAGCTGCCATGAGTTATTTTGGGGCCCCATATACTGGGATTGGTCAGAGCCCCTGGGGAGAGTGGGGTATAGCATTGAAGTCTTTAGCAGGAAGGGGTGAGCAGAATGGCCGGCAAGCTGTCACTGACCACTGGGGATTTGTCCTCCTATGATTACTTCTTTAGGGCAGAACATTGTAAGATCTTTATGGTCAGACAGGCAGCTGCTACTGTTCATTGGTGGCTCTTTTTATTTCGGCTCTACCATAAGGCTTTTCCTATTTCCAAAAATTCTGAAGTGTCAGTAAAGCCTCTAAGTACTACGGAAAGAGGGTTCATAGAAGTTAGAAGAATGGGTGATAACCCCAACCTTCTGATCAATACTGTGGGACACCTGGTATCGGTAACAATTGTGTGCTAATAAAGGAAAACCTGTCAGAAAGTACAATATGTGACCCCCAAACTGCCACCACTACCTGACTATACAAGGAGTCATCAGTAGCCAGTGAAGGAGCAGAATCTGTGAGTCTTCTCTGCTTTATGTAGTGGTTACTACTCACCTGGGTGGTTATCGGTGGGAATGTCCTCTATGATCTGCTCATCGCCCCTCACATATGTATCTTCAGCCTTAATATTGTTCAGATCTTTACCCAGATTTAAAAGCTGTGAAACAGAAAAGGTAAAAGTCAGCAGACTGATGGAGAAGTCGTGTGGAAGGTTTGATGTGACCAGAAAAGATCATTAATTACAATGACAATAAGTGATGAAATGACAGCAGAGTTATCTGCTATGGCAGTGGTCCATGCCTATAGCTCCTCTCCTTCCTGCTGGTGGGCACGCCTGCTGCCTGGTTTACCTGCTCCATAGCTTTAGGGCTCCGGTGGTCCAGTCCCACAGACATCCCTCTCTCCCTTCCCAGTGGTCCCGGCTGCTGGAATAACTCTGTCCTCCCACACAAGCTGAGGCCTGCTTCCTGCCGATAATGACCTTCTCTGCCCATAGGTCATGTGTGCACACACTATCTCTGGCTCATATAGGGCCGGCATGCACGGACTCTAATATCTACAAACCATGGAAAGGAGCCTAATCAATAGGTTCTAGTATGCTAGTTTCCTGCAAAGCTTGCTTGCCTGTTCTGTGTACAGACTTCTGCCCGACTTCTAGATTGGACCCTTTGCTGTCTGACCTGGCCTGACCCTTGCGTGACCTCCGTTCTGATCCTGAGCTGCTTGCCCTGACAACGGACCATTTATCAGACTGCATGTATTCTGCCTTTCCTGACCCCGTGGGTCACCAGTCACTTGTACAGAAACTACTTCAAGTGCAGCAGCCTAGTGGTTCCCCTGCAACAAAGTCCACGTCCCTGTACAGGTGATAAAGTGGAGGGAAGGGGGTCACTTATCTAACACACTTTGGAGCAGAATCATGTCAAATCTGTTCAAAAGACACAGTGGATCTACATGTGCCATGTTTCATTGTCTGACCCAAAAAATATCTGAAGGTCTCCTGTATATATGCATCTAATTGTTTTCTGATTCCAAACAGCAGTCTCTACAGACCAGAAAACTGAGAAGATCCAGACGACATGTAAGGTCTATAGTTCGCTGTAATCCTGCCATCTCTACCTTTCTCATTATACAAGGATAAAACATATAATACTGGTTTATAAAACAAGACTGAACACAAGATCTTCACAGCACTTCTACAGATCATAGGGAACCTTTCATGAGACCTTATTTCCATCTATCTGATCATCATATGGAATGCTTTGATGTTCTTCTGAACCATCCTGTAGAAGAAGAGGACTGGGACATCTCACATCCTGTAGAAGAGGACTGGGACATCTCTCATCCTGTAGAAGCAGAGGACTGGGAGTTGTTCTCTCTTCTTTAACTGCAGGAAAAACATACGGTGACAATTAATTTCTTACATATAACTAGTGAGAAGATATGTGTATTTAGTCATGTCTTTTACTTGGTGGCTGGTGATCCTCCATCATGACTTTCTTGTACAGATCTTTGTGTCCTTCTAAATACTCAGACTCCTCCATGGAGAAATAGATGGCGACATCCTGACACCTTATAGGAACCTGACAACACAATGATACAGTCATCACCCAGATCCCTTCATAGTGTTACTGTATAATGTCCCAGCATTCCCAGTGATGTCACCTCTCCAGTCAGCAGCTCAAGGATCTTGTTGGTGAGCTCTAGGATCTTCTCTCTGTTGACATTCTCATGTTCCAGGATGTGAGGTCTTGGCCTTGATATTGGGCTCAGGATTCCTCCCCGTCCTTCAGATACCGGGGCCTGACAATGCTCACTAGAGGTCTTCTTCACTACTGTGTATTCCTGGTTATGGAGAGACGCAGTAATAAATATCACTCCATACATCTCCAGAGTCCCTCAACTCTCCAGTCATGTCCATCTGTTAGTAACATAGAGAAGATGATGTAATGTGACATCATCAGAATCTCTCACCTCTCCAGTAAGCCGGAGGAGGATCTCTAGGGTGAGATTTATTATACTCTCTGCCATCTTGTCCCCATCCGTATGCATCCTTGAAGGGTAAATCAGGAGAATGATCTTATATAAGAGATATACGCTGAGCGGATCCTATATTGTAGGAACCTGAATGGAAAGAAGATGAACCTATGTAAAATCATAGAAAATCCCATGTAAAATACAATTACTGGAGATAAGAAGAGGAAACACTGGAGGAGATAATAACGTGCATCAAGGCAGCTCCTCCATGTTTCAGGTCAAAGCCTGTCACACCTTCATATTACTGAAAGGGTCTTTCTTCTGCACCCTGCTTTCCCTTCGGACGTCCGGAGAGTATATTTCAAAGAGACACAGATACACGCTTCTAGTGTCACTACAAATAACTCTAATTTTATCTGTGTTCTCTCAGTCTTCTATACATTCATTCTAACAATCATTAACAGGTGTGGTTTACATATACAAGGTTGCTGAGTACAAACAGTTCCCTATATCGGCTATTGCAAACATACTTGACTGATGTCCTTGGTCCAGATCAAATAGCATTTCTTTATAAAACTCCTCACTACATAGCATATGGCTTGCTTTATTTAACCCTTCAATTACCACTATAGTCAGTTACAGGTCACAGTAGTAATACCAGTATAAGGGTCCATTCACACGTCCGCATGTGTTTTGCGGTCCGCAAATCGCGGATCCGCAAAACACGGACACTGGCAATGTGCGTTCCGTGAATTCGTGGACCGCACAACGCTGCGGTCCGCAGCGTTGTCATAGAACACGGTCATAGAAAATGCATTTTCTTGTCCACAATTGCGGACAAGAATAGGACATGTTCTATTTTTTTCGGGGCTGGAAGTGCGGATCTGGAAATGCAGATGCGGACAGCACATAGTTCCGGCCCCATTGAAAATGAATGGCTCCGCACCCTTTCCGCAAAATTGCGGAACGGATCCGGACCCAACATGCGAACGTATAAATGGACCCTATGAAGTAGATCACTTCATAGATCTAGAGCTCAGACTGCCCTCGTCCTATCAGTTGGAATCACAAGAATAAAGGGCATCTGTCAGCAGATTGGTACCTGTGACACCGGCTGACCTGGTACATGTGCGCTTGGCAGCTGAAGGCATCTATGTTAGTCCCATGTTGATATGTGCCCGCACTGCTGAGAAAATTATGTTTTATTATATGCAAATGAACCTCCAGGAGTAACGGGGGTGTTGCCTTTTTACCTAGAGGCTCCTCCTTTCTGCACCTGCCACGCCCTTTTCAATTTGATTGACAGGACCAGGCAGTGAAGACGTAATCACACCTGACCCTGTCAATGACAGTGAAATGGACGTGGCGGGTGCAGAAAAAGAGGCGCCTCTAGGTGTAAGAACAACACCCCCGTTGGTCCCAGAGGCTTACTTGCATACATTAACCCTTTCTACCCCAGGCCAGTTTTCACCTTCCTGCCCAGGCCTACTTTTGCAAATCGGACATGTGTCACTTTATGTGGTAATAACCTTGTTTTCGTACTTCATTATAGCGGCAAAAATGGGTCAATATTTTTTTTCCTTAACCACCTCCCGTCCGCCCATAGACTAAACGTCCGGGAGGTGGTTCTCTATTTCTGAATGGACGTTCCAGAACATCCATTCAGAAACTGCAGCTGCACGCTAATCGTGCAGCTGCTGATCGGGTTGCCCGCTGTCAGTGACAGCAGGGCAACCCAGAGATAAGGCAGGGACAGTGCCCAGGTGCCCAGGTGTCTCTCACCGAGCGCTGTGTATGCAGAGCAGGAAGCCCTATGCGCTTCCTGTTCCGTGCCGGGACCGGAGAGTGCAGGAGCTGTGTGAGGTCTTTCAGAGACCTCGATCAGCCCTGCACTGAAGCTGTACATCGCTGTATAGCCTCTCTGGGGGGGTGTATTTCTTCTGTAACTGGGGCTACTATGTTAGCCCCAGTTACAGGAGAAATCAACAGTAAAAAAAAAAAAAAAAAAGTGAAGTAAATGTCCCCCAGAGGTCTTGTATGAACTTATGGGGGACGAAAAGTGTAAAAAAATAAATAAAATTAAGTGTAAAAAAATTTAAAAAAAAGTTTCCCATGTAAAAAAAAGAAATTCCCTAAGTAAGGAATAAAAAAAAAGTTAAAAATAGAAAAAATTAAATAAAATAGACATATTAGGTATCGCCGCGTCCGTGACGGTCGGCTCTATAAATATATCACATGATAGACCAGTCTGATAAACACCATAAAAATAAAAATAAATAAATATCAAAAAAAGCCATTTTTGTCACCTTACATCACAAAAAGTGCAACACCAATTGATCAAAAAGGTGTATGTCCCACAAAATGGTACCAATAAAACCGTCACCTCATTCCGCAAAAAATGAGCCCCTACATAAGAAAATCTCTCAAAAAATTATAAAACTATAGTTCTCAGAACATAGACACATTAAAACAATTTTTTTGTTTCACAAATGCTATTATTGTGTAAAACTTAAATAAATAAGTAAAAGTATACATATTAGGTATCGCCACGTCCGTAACAATCTGATCTATAAAAATGTCACTTGACTGAACCCCTCAGGTGAACGCTGTAAAAATAAATAAGTAAAAACTGTGCTAAAACAACCAATTTTTTGGGGTCACCTTGCCACATAAAGTGTTAAAATGAATGATCAAAAAATCATATGTACCCAAAAATAGTACCAATACAACTGGCACCTTATCCCCTAGTTTCCAAAATGGGGTCACTTCTTGGGAGTTTCTACTGTAAGGGTGCATCAGGGGGGCTTCAAATGGGACATGGCATCTAAAAACCATGTGGAGTTCCTTTTCTTCTGCGCCCTGCCATGCGCCCATACAGCAGCTAATGACCACACGTAGGGGGGTTTCTGTAAACCGCAGAATCTGGGTAATAAATATTGAGTTTTGTTCGGCTGTTAACCATCGATGTGTTAAAGAAAAAATTGGATTAAAATGGAAAATCTGCCAAAAAAGTGAAATTTTAAAATTTGATCTCCATTTTCCTTTAATTCTTGTGGAACGCCTAAAGGGTTAACAAAGTTTGTAAAATCGGTTTTAAGTAACTTGAGGGATGTTGTTTCTACAATGGGGTCATTTATGGGGGTATCCACTATGTAAGGCCCACAAAGTGACTTCAGACCTGAACTGGTCCTTAACCGCCTCCGGACCGCCGGAGGCGACAGCTGCAGGCAGAGTCACGCATATACGCGTCATCTCGCGAGACGCAAGATTTCGCTCAAAGCCGGCCCGCCCATGCGCATCGCGGGCCGGCAAAAGTTACAGGACAAGTTCGTCATCAACCTGCCAGCCAATGATAGTCGCTGGCAGGTTGATGATTTTCAAAAACCGAATCACAAGCCATCTAACACCTTATATTTATAAATATAAGGTGTTAAATGGCTTCTCTGCTCCTCTGCTGGTCCTTTTGGTCGGTTGGTTCCAGCAGAGGAGCACACATCACAGTGAGTAGCCACCAAACACTACACTTAGCCCCAGATCACCCCCCATCACCCCAATTAACCCCTTGATCACCCCTTGATCGCCCCTGTCAATCACCTAGTGAAAAAAGTGATCAGTGTAAACTGTCACTTTTTTTTTTCACTGGAATTGACTGATAGTTTTAGGATAGTTTAGGCCCCTTGGTTAGGTAGTTAGCGATCGTTTAGCGCCCAGCCCACCGCACCGCAGTCACTGATTCGCTGATTAGCGTATCGCTAATCAGCATTTGTACTTTTATAGTATCTGTAAGTGATCAAAACTGATCACAGTCAGATCTATAATAGTATTAGTGTCACCTTAGTTCGCCCTCCACCCAAAACGCAGTGTTTGCCCGATCAGGCCTGACCGGTCGCCCACACATGCGTTCACCCACGCCCACCCCACCGCAGTGACAAAAAAAATATATTTTTTTGATCACTGCACAATCACTTTACAAGATCTGCGGCGATAAAAATATCAGTTTTGATATTTTTTATCAATCGCAGCGGCCTCCGGTACTTCGCTAGCCTCCCTTTTTTATGACAGGCTTGCTTTTTTTCTTCTGTAGTCTCAGGGAATACCCCCTAAATTTAGAAGTCCAAATGTCAAACAGGGGGTATTCTTCTGAAGAGGCCTACAGGCTTCTGACCCAGTTGGATGAGGAATGGGAACCCTCATCTGACAAATCCAGCGGGTCAGAATATGAACCTGTAGAAAGCAGTGGCAGTCTGACCTAAAGTTCGGACGAGGAGGTTGAGGTCCCTAATAGCACCAGGCGTACCCGGCCCCTTGTCGCTAGACCACAGGTTGCGCAGGATCCGCTTCAAGGGCAGCAGAGTGGGGCTGGCACTGTCGGATTACATGGTGAGGCATACACCAGTAGCGCAGCCCACCCTGGACCTAGTACCAGCACTGCCGTACATCATGGTGAAGTGGCGAGCACCAGAAGGGAAGTTGAAGCTGGTACGGTGGCACGTGCAATAGTTCCCCCGTCGCAGCCACCGCACAGACAGGCCCGTAGAGCCCCTAGAGTCCCTGAGGTGCTGGCAAACCCTGATTGGCAGTCCCCAACTTCAGCCGTACCATTAGTTCCCCCTTTCACCGCCCAGACTGGAGTTCGGGTTGAGACAGCTCAGATCGGTTCGGCACTGGGATTTTTTGAGCTGTTCTTGACTGCGGAGCTCTTGGACATAGTCGTGGCAGAAACAAATCGGTATGCCACTCAATTTATAGCCGCCAACCCGGGAAGCTATTATGCCCAGCCTTTCCGGTGGAAACCCGTCCAAGTTTCCGAATTAAAAAAATTTCTGGGCCTTCTCCTCAACATGGGTCTAACCAAAAAGCATGAATTGCGGTCATATTGGTCCACGAACCCAATTCATCACATGCCCATGTTCTCTGCTGCTATGTCCAGGGCACGATTTGAGGCCATCCTACGTTTCCTGCACTTGAGCAACAATACCACCTCCCGTCCCAGAGGCCATCCAGCTTTTGACCGGCTCCACAAAATTCGGCCCCTCATAGACCACTTCAACAACAAATTTGCAGATTTGTATACCCCTGAGCAAAACATCTGCGTAGACGAGTCCCTTATACATTTTACCGGGCGCCTTGGCTTCAAACAATACATCCCAAGCAAGGGCGCCCGGTATGGGGTCAAATTGTATAAGCTCTGTGAAAGGGCCACAGGCTATACCCACAAATTTCGGATCTATGAGGGTAAAGATCAGACCCTGGAGCCGGTTGGTTGCCCTGACTACCTGGGAGCAGTGGGAAGACAGTCTGGGACTTGGCGTCACCCTTATTTGGCAAGGGGTACCATCTTTATGTGGACAATTTTTACACAAGTGTGCCCCTCTTCAGGCATTTGTTCCTAGAACAGATTGGCTGCTGTGGCACCGCGCGACCTAGTCGCCGGGGCTTCCTCCAACGGCTCGTTACCACCCGTCTTGCAAGGGGGGAGAGGGCTGCCTTGTGTAACGAAGAACTGCTCGCGGTGAAATGGAGAGACAAGCGTGACGTTTACATGCTCTCCTCCATTCACGCAGACACGACAATACAAATAGAACGGGCAACCAGTGTCATTGAAAAGCCCCTCTCAGTCCACGACTATAATTCGCTCATGGGAGGGGTGGACTTCAATGACCAGATGTTGGCTCCTTATTTAGTTTCCCGACGCACCAGACGCTGGTATAAGAAGGTGTCTGTATATTTGATTCAATTGGCGATGTACAATAGTTTTGTTCTCTATAGTAAGGCTGGGAGAACAGGATCCTTCCTCAAATTTCAGGAAGAGATCATCGCGAACCTCCTGTATCCAGGAGGTTCCGTAGCCCCAACCACCAGTGTAGTGAGCCGTCTACACGAGCAACATTTCCCCAATGTCGTTGCTGCAACCTCAACCCAACCGTCACCCCGAAAAAGATGTTGTGTCTGTAGCAGGAGTGGAATAAGGCGTGACACCCGCTATTTCTGTCCTGACTGCCCTGACCACCCTGCCCTATGCTTAGGGGAGTGTTTCCGGAAGTACCACACACAGGTACACTTAGCATAGGGATTGCATCTCACAGGACAGGCATACAGGCTATTAGGGCCCTTTCACTCACAGCTGCTGCAAACCTCTCCTTTCACCTGGGATAAAGTGCATAATGTACTTCGCCACATCTTTGGGCGATTTGCGCTTTGCACATTGTCCCATGGGGAAGGAGAGGTTTGTCCTATAAAGGTAAAAAAAAAAAAAACACCGGTAAGCAAAAAAGTTAACGTTCTGTTCAAAAAGTTAAATAAAGTTTATATGTTTTGTTCAAATGTTATTATAAAGTTTATAAATTTATTGCGTTGCGGCCTGGTTTTTTCTTTTTTTTTTTTTACCTTCCAGGTGGACCAACCGATCGACTAGCTGCAGCACTGATGTGCATTCTGACAGAAGCATTGCGCTGCTGTCAGATTATACAAAAGTCGGTGTATGCGGCGCTGCAAGACGAGATTTCTCCTCTGCAGTAAAAGATACGTTTGCCGAGGCATATGAGCTGAGAAGGCGGCGGTGTTCCTATACTTTGGCAAACACTTTGTATATAAAAAAAATAAAATCCCGGCAATGATTTATTCATCCACATCGATTGATGTGAATGGAGAAATCGGGTTTGCCAGGGCATAAGGGCTAAGTGGGTATGGATGTTGGGCGGAGCTCCTATGTCCTGGCAGAAACCTTTCCCCTCCTTTTTTTTTTTGGCAGAGATTTTTTCATCCACATTGATCGATGCGAATAAAGAAATCTGTGCCGTTCATTTTTTCTTTCAGCCCAGAGGCTGAACGGAAAAAAAAAAAATCTTATTACCCGTATGCTCAATATAAGTAGAATAGCAGAAACTCCTAATGCTGGCCATACATTTAATGATTGCGGAGACCCTCAAATGCCAGGGCTGTACAAACACCCCACAAATGACCCAATTTTGGAAAGAAGACACCCCAAGGTATTCGCTGAGGGGCATATTGAGTCCATGAAAGATTGAAATTTTTGTCCCAAGTTAGTGGAAAGGGAGACTTTGTGAGAAAAAACAAATATATCAATTTCCGCTAACTTGTGGCAAAAAAAAAAAAATTCTATGAACTCGCCATGCCCCTCATTGAATACCTTGGGGTGTCTTCTATGCAAAATGGGGTCACATGTGGGGTATTTATACTGCCCTGGCATTTTAGGGGCCCTAAAGCGTGAGAAGAAGTCTGGGATCCAAATGTCTAAAAATGCCCTCCTAAAAGGAATTTGGGCCCCTTTGCGCATCTAGGCTGCAAAAAAGTGTCACACATGTGGTATCGCCGTACTCAGGAGAAGTTGGGGAATGTGTTTTGGGGTGTCATTTTACATATATCCATGCTAGGTGAGATAAATATCTTGGTCAAATGCCAACTTTGTATACAAAAATGGGAAAAGTTGTCTTTTGCCGAGATATTTCTCTCACCCAGCATGGGTATATGTAAAAAGACACCCCAAAACACATTGCCCTACTTCTTCTGAGTACGGCGATACCAGATGTGTGACACTTTTCTGCAGCCTAGGTGGGTAAATGGGCCCACATTCCAAAGAGCACCTTTCGGATTTCACAGGGCATTTTTTACACATTTTGATTTCAAACTACTTCTCACGCATTAGGGCCCCTTTTGGAAAGAAGACACCCCAAGGTATTCCGTGAGGGGTATGGCGAGTTCCTAGAATTTTCTATTTTTGTCACAAGTTAGCGAAAAATGATGATTTATTTTATTTTTATTTTTTCTTACAAAGTCTCATATTCCACTAACTTATGACAAAAAATAAAAACTTCCATGAACTCACTATGCCAATCACGAAATACCTTGGGGTGTCTTATTTTGAAAATGGGGTCACTTGTGGGGTGGTTATACTGCCCTGGGAATTTAGGGGCCCTAATGTGTGGGAAGTAGTTTGAAATCAAAATGTGTAAAAAATGCCCTGTGAAATACTAAAGGTGCTCTTTGGAATTTGGGCCCCTTTTTCCAGCTAGGCTGCAAAAAAGTGTCACACATCTAGTATCGCCATACTCAGGAGAAGTTGGGCAATGTGTTTTGGGGTGTCATTTTACATTTAACTATGCTGGGTGAGATAAATATCTCGGCAAAAGACAACTTTTCCCATTTTTTTAAATCCAATAGTTTTTATTAATTTTTCAGACAAATATAAAGCAAAAGTAGCGGACGCAGCCGCAGGGATATCCATATCAATAAAGGAAAAAAAAAAAAAAAAACACCATTGGCCTGTTCATAAGTTTCAGATAGTAAAGCAAGGTTTACATTCTTTACATTATAAATGAAATTCCGGACATCCACTAAGATGTAACAACCTGGAATTTCAGTACATAAGTGTTTATAGCCACTGACATGTGACTTGACCAACACTTTGCTAATAATTAAACACCTTAATATATAGTGTATAATGCATGCATCTCCTCAATTAGTTAGATTCTATGGTGCCCTGGTGTATATATCCCTTGATACACTAATAAAGTATAGTTAAAACAGACAGAACAAAAAGAACAATAAAAGCACACATAAAAAGGAAAAGAAAGGTCGACAAGAACAATATTGACTAGATCAGCGATATCTTGATTTACATTGTGTTACAGTGTCTATGAGTATGAGGCATTTATGTCCAATAACATTTGTAAAACTGTCTGCCTATTGGTTTTATAAGGTTACTTGCTAATTATGTTAGTAGACCACAACTGCCAAACATTCTTTAGATATTTTGCCGATAAGATAGAGGGGGTTAATGCTCTCTCATATTGCCAAGTAGTGTTTATAGCAGATATCATCTCCTCCACTGCAGGAGCCACCACCTCCTTCCAATGTCTGGTAATCACCAGCTTGGCTATTACTAAGATCTTGCATGCTAGTATTCTACTATTTAGAGGTAGTTCCCCTAGATCCAAATATAATAATGCTATATGAGCTTTATTAAGAATGGTGGTTCCCACAGTGGAAGACAAGATGCGAAACACTTCCTCCCAGTAATTCCGAAGAACGGGACACTCCCATAACGTATGTAATAAGGAACCTATTTGACCACAGTTTCTCCAACATAACTGTGACGTTGTAGGGTATATCTTGTGCAACCTATCAGGTGTCATATACCATCGTAAGTACGTCTTCATTGCTGCTTCATAGTGTGTACTGCATTTGCATGCTAGGTGCACTGTTTTAAGAGCGGATTCCCATTGTTTAGGTTCAAAAGTACCATCCAAGTCTTTTTCCCAACTTCTAAACGGTTGTGATTTGTGGAAGGAGAATTGGGAATCTATCAAGCCATAAGCATACCTCGTAATTTTAGATTTAATCTTATGAATAGACGCTATCTGCGTATCACCAGTGTTAATACCTTCATGATGACTGCTAAGGAAATGTCTTATACGTAGGTATTTAAAAAAATCAGTGTTAGGAATATGATATTTTTGTGCTAAGTGCTCAAAAGCCTGTAACATTCCCGCTTCATATAATTGGGATATGCATGAAATACCTTTTTCCCTCCAGTTTGAAAGATCTAGGTCCCTGATATGTAAATTCAAGTACTGTAATGGTACTGAGTCCCAGGAAGTATTACCCTTCCCATCCACTTTCCTATGAAAGGCCCTCCAACACTGCAAAGTAGTTCGTGTCAAAGGAGAAATTTGTGCTAGCTCAGGTATTATATCCCTACTTTCAAAAGTAAGGGCATGTAATGTTATTGGGTATATAAGGCTATTCTCTATATGTATCCAGTTTGTAATCTCCTCTCTTTTCCATTTCGTGATCATTTCCACTTGCGTTGCAATGTAGTATGCTTCCATATTGGGAACTCCCAATCCCCCACACAATTTGTGTTTGGTTAATAATGAATATTTAACCCTAGGTTTTCTGTCTGCCCATATAAACCTAGATATACACTTTTGAAGATCTGTGAAAAATTTAGTCGGTAATTTTATGGGTACTGTTCTAAACAAATATAGTAGCTTTGGCAGCAATAGCATCTTAAAGGCCGCTATTCTTCCGGTCCACGATATCTCACATTTGGACAGTCGAATTGACTCTTCTTTAATATTAGATAGCATAGGTAAATAGTTGTTTTTATAGAGTTGACTAAATGTGGAAGGGATTTTTGCACCCAAATAACCAATACTTTCAGTTTGCCAATCCAGATGAAACTGGGCTTTTAACCTTTCTACAAGATGGGATGTAAGGCCCAATGGCATAGCCTGAGATTTTGAAGTATTAAGTTTGTACAATGATATCTGCCCGAATTTTTGGATCCACTCCAGTGATTTAGCCAATGATCTTTCCGGGTTTGCTAATGTCAAGATAACATCATCGGCATATAGGGAAACAATGTGTTCCCGATCCCGTATACTTATCCCCTTTATTTCTGGATCAGACCTCAAGAGAGCAGCTAATGGTTCCATGCATAGCACAAATATCAATGGTGACAACGGACACCCCTGACGTGTGCCGTTTGTGATATCCAATCTATTTGATAGTGTTCCATTAGTCAGTACCCTAGCCGAAGGTGCTGAATATAGGGCCTTGATAGCTTGTAAAATTCCATCCTTAAATCCAAACCTAGATAGGACCGAGAAAGCATACGACCATCCTATGCGATCAAACGCCTTCTCTGCATCCAAAGATACCATCAAAGATGGAATTCTAGAAGATGTGACATAATGCAATATATTCAGCACTCTTCTGGTATTATCAAATGCTTGTCTAGTCTTAACAAAACCTACTTGATCTTCGTGTATGAGGTTCAATAATAGAGGAGCTATTCTCATAGATAAAATCTTAGCGTATATCTTTAAATCTATATTAAGTAAAGATATTGGCCTGAAATTTTGTGGTTTATCAGGGTCTTTACCTGGCTTGGGTAAAGTAACTATCAGTGCTTCTTGGTTTTCTCGCGGAAATGAACCTCCAGCCATAGCCTGTTGGTAAATCACTTGGAGATGCTTCGCTAATAAGTGAGTAAACGCTTTGTAATACTCTCCCGTCAGTCCATCTGGACCCGGCGATTTCCCTGTTGGTAAATTCCGTATCGCTGAGGTTACCTCCGTTAGTGAAATTTCTTCATTTAAAGTGTCTATTTGTTTATCTGTGAGGGATGGAAGGTTTACCTTTTGCAAAAAGGCTTGGATATCAGATGTAGAAGGCTGCGTGATAAGTGGATCCGATTTTAAATTATATAGAGACTCATAATAACATCTAAATTGTTCAGCAATTTTTGTGGGATGTGAAATTTTCCCCTTAGTATGTTGGTCTATCAGGTAAGGAATCCGGGATTTTTGAATCTGTTGTTTAAGTCTGGTAGCTAGTAGCTTCCCAGCTTTATTATTTTGTGAATAATAACGTGCTTTAGTATAGAATAGTTGCTTATTATAATCTGCTAGTAAATGATCTCTTACTTGTAGCCTAAGGGTGTGTAATTGTGTTTGGAGAGTTTGAGTTTGAAGAGTTTTGTTCTGGGATTCAAGTTTTTGTATTTCTTGGGTCAATAATTTCAGTTTCTGGGATCTTGATTTCTTTACTGAGTAGTTCAGTTTTAGAAATGATCCTCTGATAACTGCCTTGTGTGCATTCCAGAGGCAGAACGGATCATTAACTGAGTTGTGATTGAGCTCAAAATATGTTTTGATATCTTGTTCAATACTTTTTTTGGATGATGGATCACTCAAAAGGTATGAATTGCACCTCCACACTGAGGCTGGCGTATTTCTATATCTTTCTTCTAACGTAATGCTAATTGGGGCATGATCCGACCATGAGATTATACCTATAGATGTTTTGGTGGTCTGTAGAAGTACATCTTTGTCTACTAATATAATATCAATTCTGGAGTAGCTGTTGTGTGATGCCGAGTGAAATGAATAATCCCTCTCTGACTCATGTAGTGTTCTCCATACATCAAACAGACCTTCTCGCCATATCATCTCCCTCAATGATTTAGTAGACGCATATCTAGAAGGTGTTGTCGTGTCTAATTGAGGGTTTACTATGCAATTAAAATCTCCCAATACAAGGAGCTTACCTTGCTTCACCTTATTTATACGGGTCATAATTTTTGTGCAGAAGCGTATTGGATACTTATTTGGTGCGTATATCGCCACTATTGTGTAAACAGCACTATTAAGGGAGCATACTAAGATTACATATCTGCCTCTATCATCATTGTATTGGTCTATTAACTTAAATGCTACAGTATTTCTTACTGCAATTAAGACGCCTCTGGATTTAGTAGAGTAGTGGGATTGGAACACTTCCGGAAATCCCCGGTTCCGTAAGCGATGTGCATCCTTAAGCAGAATGTGCGTTTCAACTGCACAAAAAATATCACTTTTTTGGTTCATTGCTTCTTTCCACATTTGTTTCCGCTTATATGGGCTGTTCAACCCATTTACATTAAGAGCCGTTATATGCAGAGCCATTTTAATATGTGAATGTTAGCTAATATCCAGAGGATGTCCGGAGGTTTCAAACCCACATCACTGATACTCCACATAACTCTTATTCTCATATACATCATCACTGATCTCTTGTCGACTATTATAACAAATAATAAAGTAAAACATATAGAACAGACAAAGACAACAAGTAGAGCAAATAAAGCACAGTCTCTGTTATTTCGACTCTTTGCTGGAACAAAAAGCTTATAGTGCAGAGACTGATCTGTAATAAAGCTTTTCTGGTAATAGGGATGGGTTGAGTCCATATCCTCATCTTCCATCCTAAACGGAAAGGGGAATGTTCAACTTGAACACGAACAGGTTCCCTCCAACCAATAACTGAGAAAATCCGGAGCACTGGATAATGTACTCCATCAATCTGGTGCACGGCGCCAATCTTGTACTGCGTGCTGCGGAGATGGTCTTCTCTTTACTTCCGCCGATGTTTTGATCTGGAGATCCTGGAGGAGCTTAGTACCCTCGGTGAGGTTTTTGATCACATGCAAATCTTTGTTGTACTTGATGATCAAACGTGTAGGAAAGCCCCATCTGTATAGAATATTATTTTCTTTCAAAGCTGTAGTGACTGGTAGAAATTCCCTGCGCTGGCGCAGGGTTGCTGCCGATAAATCTGAGTAAAGTGCAACTTTGCTATATGGCTCAGGTAGCGGGACTTGGTTCCTGGCAGCCTGAAGTAACCGCTCTTTTACATGGAAAAAATGCACACGTGCAAGCACATCTCTAGGCACTGAATCAGCTAGGAATGCAGGTTTAGCTATTCTGTGTATCCTGTCTATGACAAGATCTGCTGGCAATGACTGAGGTATAAGAAGTTTAATAAGCTCTTGTAGGTATGCCTGAAGATCTGCTGGTGCGATTGACTCAGGCACTCCTCTGAGTTTAACATTATTCCGGCGCGATCTGTCTTCTAAGTCGGCCATCTTAGATTGCATCATCTTAACCTCTTCTTTCAAAGCATAATGCGCATCTATCAGTTCATTATGTGATGAGACTAACTCCCCCATTTTAGTCTCCGTATGCTCCACTCTATTTTCCACCTCATTTATTGCTGCTTTGAGCGGCTGGACCACATCTTTCATTGATGAGTGTAAAGAATATTTAAAAGCTTGCAGCATATTCTTAAGTGAGATTTCAGTGACATTCTGCTCTGAAGCTGGTATGTCTTCAAACACACAGCCGAATTTTGGTGTTAGAAGAGCAGCTGTATCTTCCTCCAAAGCCTCTCTGCGTTCGGAGGCATTATGCAGGGCAGGAGATCGCGGCTTGCTAGCACCATCAAAATGGCTGCCGCTGTGTGTTACATCCTGACCCCCCAAGTGTGCTGAAGGGCTCCTCTGCTTACCCGCATGTGCAGGAAGGATTCTAGGCTCCGATCCGCTGCGTCTCCTGTTAGAGAACTGAATCTCTTCATCTTCTGTGCACGGAGCAGGTTCGGATGCCGGAGAAGAAGCAGGTGATGACGCTCCCGCCCGCGCTGAGTCATGCTGCTGTGAGAAGTAAAAGTCCGATATTTTCTTCGGACCTACATTGGTCTTTCTTCTCTTGGGCATCTTGGCTCTTAAATTAAGGTCTCGGCTGATGAATTAAGGCACCGTATGTTGGGGTTTAGTTGCTTTAACCGTTATGGCTGGAGAGAGCCGTGAGCTCAAGCGGCCATCTCCTCCAAGCGCAGGCCACGCCCCCCTTTTCCCATTTTTTTATACAAAGTTGGCATTTGACCGAGATATTTCTCTCACCCAGCATGGGTATATGTAAAATGACACCCCAAAACATATTGCCCAACTTCTCCTGAGTACGGCGATACCAGATGTGTGACACTTTTTTGCAGCCTAGGTGGGCAAATGGGCCCACATTCCAAAGAGCACTTTTCGGATTTCACAGGGCATTTTTTACACATTTTGATTTCAAACTACTTTGCACGCATTTGGGCCCCTAAAATGCCAGGGCAGTATAACTACCCCACAAATGACCCCATTTTGGAAAGAAGACACCCCAAGGTATTTCGTGATGGGCATAGTGAGTTCATGGAAGTTTCTATTTTTTGTCACAAGTTAGTGGAATATGAGACTTTGTAAGGAAAAAAAAAATCATCATTTTCCGCTAACTTGTGACAAAAAATAAAAAGTTCTATGAACTCACTATGCCCATCAGCGAATACCTTAGGGTGTCTACTTTCCGAAATGGGGTCATTTTTGGGGTTTTTATACTGTCTGGGCATTGTAGAACCTCAGGAAACATGACAGGTGCTCAGAAAGTCAGAGCTGCTTCAAAAAGCGGAAATTCAAATTTTTGTACCACAGTTTGTAAACGCTATAACTTTTACCCAAACCATTTTTTTTTTTTACCCAAACATTTTTTTTTTATCAAAGACATGTAGAACAATAAATTTAGAGAAAAATTTATATATGGATGTCGTTTTTTTTGAAAAATTTTACAACTAAAAGTGAAAAATGTCTTTTTTGCAAAAGAATCGGTAAATTTCGATTAATAACAAAAAAAGTAAAAATGTCAGCAGCAATGAAATACCACCAAATGAAAGCTCTATTAGTGAGAAGAAAAGGAGGTAAAATCCATTTGGGTGGTAAGTTGCATGACCGAGCAATAAACGGTGAAAGTAGTGTAGTGCAGAAGTGTAAAAAGTGGCCTGGTCGTTAAGGGTGTTTAAGCTAGGGGAGCTGAGGTAGTTAAAAGGTGAGTTTTGTCAATTTTCTTAAAAATTTTAAGAATTGCTTCTAAATTTCTAAGCCTTCTAACATCCAAAAAAAATAAAATGACATTTCCTAAATGATGCCAACATAAAGTAGACATATGGGGAATGTTAAGTAATAAATATTTTCTGAGGTATCACTTTCTGATTTAAAAGCCGAGAAATAGAAATTTGGAAAATTGTGAATTTTTTAAAATTTTGGGTAAATTTGGGATTTTTTCATAAAGAAAAGTGAAATATATTGACTCAAATTTATGACTATCATGAAGTACAATGTGTCACGAGTAGAGTTGAGCGAACACCTGGATGTTCGGGTTCGAGAAGTTCGGCCGAACTTCCCGGAAATATTCGGGTTCGGGATCCGAACCCGATCCGAACTTCGTCCCGAACCCCATTGAAGTCAATGGGGACCCGAACTTTTGGGCACTAAAAAGGCTGTAATATGCTCAAAATCCATATCGTGGCACAAATTTATATCGCATATCACCTATATCGTCTATATCGCCCACCCCTACTTCATGCCATAGCAAAGAATCTGGCTTCATGTCAGCAGAGAATCAGTCTCTTCATGCCATAGCAGAGAATCTGGCTTCATGTCAGCGCAGAATCAGTCTTCATGTCATAGCAGAGTATCAGGCTTCACGTCACCCACCACTGGAACAGGCCACTGTCACACATTTAGGCCCCGGCACCCAGACAGAGGAGAGAGGTCCCGTAACAGAGAATCTGGCCTGATGTCAGCACAGAATCTGTCTTCATGTCATAGCAGAGAATCAGGCTTCACGTCACCCACCACTGGAACAGGCCACTATCACACATTTAGGCCCCGGCACCCAGACAGAGGAGAGCGGTCCCGTAACAGAGAATCTGGCCTTATGTCAGCGCAGAATCTGTCTTCATGTTATAGCAGAGAATCAGGCTTCACGTCACCCACCACTGGAACAGGCTACTGTCACACATTTAGGCCCAGGCACCCAGGCAGAGGAGAGAGGTCCCGTAACAGAGAATCTGGCCTTATGTCAGCGCAGAATCTGTCTTCATGTCATAGCAGAGAATCAGTCTTCACGTCACCCACCACTGGAACAGGCCACTGTCACACATTTAGGCCCCGGCACCCAGACAGAGGAGAGGTTCATTCAACTTTGGGTTGCCCCGCAATATAATGGTAAAATGAAATTAAAAATAGTATTGAATGAGGAAGTGCCCTGGAGTAGAATAATATATTGTTAAGGGGAGGTAGTTAATATCTAATCTGCACAAGGGATGGACAGGTCCTGTGGGATCCATGCCTGGTTCATTTTTATGAACGTCAGCTTGTCCACATTGGCTGTAGACAGGCGGCTGCGTTTGTCTGTAATGACGCCCCCTGCCGTGCTGAATACACGTTCAGACAAAACGCTGGCCGCCGGGCAGGCCAGCACCTCCAAGGCATAAAAGGCTAGCTCTGGCCACGTGGACAATTTGGAGACCCAGAAGTTGAATGGGGCCGAACCATCAGTCAGTACGTGGAGGGGTGTGCACAGGTACTGTTCCACCATGTTAGTGAAATGTTGCCTCCTGCTAACACGTTCCGTATCAGGTGGTGGTGCAGTTAGCTGTGGCGTGGTGACAAAACTTTTCCACATCTCTGCCATGCTAACCCTGCCCTCAGAGGAGCTGGCCGTGACACAGCTGCGTTGGCGACCTCTTGCTCCTCCTCTGCCTTCGCCTTGGGCTTCCACTGGTTCCCCTGTGACATTTGGGAATGCTCTCAGTAGCGCGTCTACCAACGTGCGCTTGTAGTCGCGCATCTTCCTATCACGCTCCAGTGTGGGAAGTAAGGTGGGCACATTGTCTTTGTACCGGGGATCCAGCAGGGTGGCAACCCAGTAGTCCGCACACATTAAAATGTGGGCAACTCTGCTGTCATTGCGCAGGCACTGCAGCATGTAGTCGCTCATGTGTGCCAGGCTGCCCAGAGGTAAGGACAAGCTGTCCTCTGTGGGAGGCGTATCGTCATCGTCCTGAGTTTCCCCCCAGCCACGCACCAGTGATGGGCCCGAGCTGCTTTGGGTGCCACCCCGCTGTGAACATGCTTCATCCTCATCCTCCTCCACCTCCTCCTCATCCTCGTCCTCCTCGTCCTCCAGTAGTGGGCCCTGTCTGGCCACATTTGTACCTGGCCTCTGGTGTTGCAAAAAACCTCCCTCTGAGTCACTTCGAAGAGACTGGCCTGAAAGTGCTAAAAGTGACCCCTCTTCCTCCTCTTCCTTCTGGGCCACCTCCTCTTCCATCATCGCCCTAAGTGTTTTCTCAAGGAGACATAGAAGTGGTATTGTAACGCTGATAACGGCGTCATCGCCACTGGCCATGTTGGTGGAGTACTCGAAACAGCGCAACAGGGCACACAGGTCTCGCATGGAGGCCCAGTCATTGGTGGTGAAGTGTGTCTGATCCGCAGTGCGACTGACCCGTGCGTGCTGCAGCTGAAACTCCACTATGGCCTGCTGCTGCTCGCACAGTCTGTCCAGCATATGCAAGGTGGAGTTCCACCTGGTGGGTACGTCGCATATGTGGCGGTGGGCGGGAAGGCCGAAGTTACGCTGTAGCGCAGACAGGCGAGCGGCGGCAGGTTGTGAACGCCGGAAGCGCGAACAGACGGCCCGCACTTTATGCAGCAGCTCTGACATGTCGGGGTAGTTGCGAATGAACTTCTGCACCACCAAATTCAGCACATGCGCCAGGCAAGGGATGTGCGTCAAACCGGCTAGTCCCAGAGCTGCAACGAGATTTCGCCCATTATCGCACACCACCAGGCCGGGCTTGAGGCTCACCGGCAGCAACCACTCGTCGGTCTGTTGTTCTATACCCCGCCACAACTCCTGTGCGGTGTGGGGCCTGTCCCCCAAACATATGAGTTTCAGAATGGCCCTGCTGACGTTTACCCCGTGCTGTGCTGAAGTTGGTGGTGAAGGTGTGTGGCTGACTGGATGAGCAGGTGGAAGAAGAGGAGGAGGAAGCTGAGTAGGAGAAGGAGGAGACAGGAGGCAAAGAATGTTGCCCTGCGATCCTTGGCGGCGGAAGGATGTGCGCCAAACAGCTCTCCGCCTGGGGCCCAGCCGCCACTACATTTACCCAGTGTGCAGTTAGGGAGATATAGCGTCCCTGGCCGTGCTTACTGGTCCACGTATCTGTGGTTAGGTGGACCTTGCCACAGATGGCGTTGCGCAGTGCACACTTGATTTTATCGGACACTTGGTTGTGCAGGGAAGGCACGGCTCTCTTGGAGAAGTAGTGCCGGCTGGGAACAACATACTGTGGGACAGCAAGCGACATGAGCTGTTTGAAGCTGTGTGTGTCCACCAGCCTAAATGACTGCATTTCATAGGCCAGTAGTTTAGAAATGCTGGCATTCAGGGCCAGGGATCGAGGGTGGCTAGGTGGGAATTTACGCTTTCTCTCAAATGTTTGTGAGATGGAGAGCTGAACGCTGCCGTGTGACATGGTTGAGATGCTTGGTGACGCAGGTGGTGGTGTTGGTGGTACATCCCATGTTTGCTGGGCGGCAGGTGCCAACGTTCCTCCAGAGGCAGAGGAAGAGGCCGAGGCGGCGGCAGCAGCAGCAGAAGAGGCCGAGGCGGCGGCAGCAGCAGAAGAGGTCGAGGCGGCAGCAGCAGAAGAGGCAGCAGGGGGAGCCTGAGTGACTTCCTTGTTTTTAAGGTGTTTACTCCACTGCAGTTCATGCTTTGCATGCAGGTGCCTGGTCATGCAGGTTGTGCTAAGGTTCAGAACGTTAATGCCTCGCTTCAGGCTCTGATGGCACAGCGTGCAAACCACTCGGGTCTTGTCGTCAGCACATTGTTTGAAGAAGTGCCATGCCAGGGAAATCCTTGAAGCTGCCTTTGGGGTGCTCGGTCCCAGATGGCGGCGGTCAGTAGCAGGCGGAGTCTCTTGGTGGCGGGTGTTCTGATTTTGCCCACTGTGACTGTATGTTTTTTAGCAGCCTTTAAACCCTGCAGCACATGCTAGGCTGAGTAGATGATGTACAGTTAGAGAGCCATGTGTTCTTCCTAAAATGGCTGCAAGACATGCTGTATTCCAGGTCACCCTGCTGCAATATCTTTGTAAATGATTTTCTCTTGTTAATTTTTCTGTATGCTTTGTTATATCCTGTAACATGTATGTGGGAATGTAATATAATGACTGCCTGTTATGATATAGGTGGGCTGGTGACCTGGCTGCATACCACATAGTGGCAGTGTTTCCCTGTTGTATTACAGGTATGTTGCTGTTATCTTCATATACTTGTTCAATGTAAAATCCACTATACGATCACTGTTTTAAAATATATATAGAGTGCAGACATTTACTGTGAAGGAGGTGGGCTGGTGACCTGGCTGCATACCACATAGTGGCAGTGTTTCCCTGTTGTATTACAGGCTCCAGCCAAGTGCACTCCACCTCAATAAAGCTTTAAACCACAGAAGACCTGAGTGTCGTCCCTTAGAGTCCACTTAGAGTTTATGCCTGGAGGAGCTTGTGACCGAGTGAGTGTGAAAGCTGGAGGTGTCGCAGATGGTGCAAGGAAAAGAGGGTTACATTTGGTGCCGTGACTCGGATGTCATCATTCTGCTCAAAGTGACCAGTGAAGATACCTAAAGTCACCAGTGTGCGAGTTCTGAGGTGATTGTGCCACGGCGGAGCTGCTAGGCGGCAGATTGACCTTATTAGCGGTTTATATCCTCTCAGGAATAGAAGATGAGTGGACGAGCCAGAGCCCGCGGAAGAGCACGTGCCAGGGGGCAGCCCAGCCAAGGACAGCCTGGACAGGAGCAAGAGGCTCAAGAACCTAGACGCATTGAAAGACCCCAGCAGCCACCAGCCGAGCCTTTGCTTGTGGGAAGAGGGCGCCAGAGAGGCCCGCCAGTAGTGGAGAGACCTCCGACTGATGTTCTGCAGCTTTCAGCTGGATTTCAGGACATATCCCTCGGAGAACGGGGTGGCCGCAGGCGTGACTTCCATGACCTTGGAGTGAACACCCGGCAGACCATTGAATAGAGATGTAAGGCCTGTTTTTTTTTTGCGCTGTGTGACAGGTATAGGCTTAATCACAGAATCAGACTTCTATCTGCACGGTAGCGTGTGTCTTAGGTTTTTCTGAATGACACTATCAGTACCTTCAATGTAAGATATTCTTTTTGGGATAGATTTCAAGTAGGCCTCAAATACCAGAAACTAGTTATTTTGAGAATGGCAAATTTGGGAATGGTTTTTCAACCCAGAAAAAAAAGTGTGCTTTTACGGTCACTACAAATAACTTGACCAGCTAAAACAGTGCAGATTTGGTTGAATAGAGATGTGAGACCTGTTTTTTTTTGCGCTGTGTGACAGGTATAGGTTTAATCACAGAATCAGACTTCTATCTGCACGGTAGCGTGTGTCTTAGGTTTTTCTGAATGACACTATCAGTACCTTCAATGTAAGATATTCTTTTTGGGATAGATTTCAAGTAGGCCTCAAATACCAGAAACTAGTTATTTTGAGAATGGCAAATTTGGGAATGGTTTTTCAACCCAGAAAAAAAAGTGCGCTTTTACGGTCACTACAAATAACTTGACCAGCTAAAACAGTGCAGATTTGGTTGAATAGAGATGTGAGACCTGTTTTTTTTTGCTCTGTGTGACAGGTATAGGTTTAATCACAGAATCAGACTTCTATCAGCACGCTAGCGTGTGTCTTAGGTTTTTCTGAATGACACTATCAGTACCTTTAATGTAAGATATTCTTTTTGGGATAGATTTCAAGTAGGCCTCAAATACCAGAAACTAGTTATTTTGAGAATGGCAAATTTGGGAATGGTTTTTCAACCCAGAAAAAAAAGTGTGCTTTTACGGTCACTACAAATAACTTGACCAGCTAAAACAGTGCAGATTTGGTTGAATAGAGATGTGAGACCTGTTTTTTTTTTGCGCTGTGTGACAGGTATAGGTTTAATCACAGAATCAGACTTCTATCAGCACGCTAGCGTGTGTCTTAGGTTTTTCTGAATGACACTATCAGTACCTTCAATGTAAGATATTCTTTTTGGGATAGATTTCAAGTAGGCCTCAAATACCAGAAACTAGTTATTTTGAGAATGGCAAATTTGGGAATGGTTTTTCAACCCAGAAAAAAAAGTGTGCTTTTACGGTCACTACAAATAACTTGACCAGCTAAAACAGTACAGATTTGGTTGAATAGAAATGTCAGGTCTATTTTTTAGGCGCTGGGTGACAGGCTCAACTTGCCCCTGATGTAATATATGGCCAAAAAATAACCACACTGTTGATGGATAAATGCACTTGGGTGACACAGGCTCAGCCTGCACCAGATGTAGTATATGGCCAAAAAATAATCAGACTGTTGATGGTTAAATGCACTTGGGTGACACAGGCTCAGCATGCAGCTGATGTAGTATATGGCCAAAAAAATAACCAGACTGTTGATGGTTAAATGCACTTCGGTGACACAGGCTCAGCCTGCAGCTGATGTAGGATATAGCACAAAATAACCACACTATCGATGGTTAAATACACTTGGTGATAGCTTGTGCTGGCGCACCACAAGTCACAAAATGGCCGCCGATCACCCCAGAAAAAAAGTGATCTAAAAACGCTCTGGGCAGCCTCAAAAAAGTGAGCAAGTCAATAATAGCACTTCAATGATCCACAGCTGCAGATCGATCACAGAATGAAGTCTTTTGGAGGAGTTAATCTGCCTAATCTCGCCCTAACGTCGCAGCTGCAACCTCTCCCTACACTGATCATAGCAGAGTGACGTGCGGCGCTACGTGACTCCAGCTTAAATAGAGGCTGGGTCACATGCTGCACTGGCCAATCACAGCCATGCCAATAGTAGGCATGGCTGTGATGGCCTCTTGGGCCAAGTAGTATGACGCTTGTTGATTGGCTGCTTTGCAGCCTTTCAAAAAGCGCCAAGAAAGCGCCGAACACCGAACCCGAACACAAACTTTTACGAAAATGTTCACGGACACCCCAAAATTCGGTACGAACCCGAACTATACAGTTCAGGTTCGCTCATCCCTAGTCACGAGAAAACAATCTCTGAATGACTTGGATAAGTAAAGGCGTTCCAAAGTTTTTACCACATAAAGTGAGATATGTCAGATTTGCTAAATTCGTAAAATAGTTATCAGTCAACATTCCCCATATGTCTAATTTATGTTGGCATCATTTTGTAAATGTCATTTTATTTTTTGTTAGGAGGTTTAAAAGTTTAGAAACCCATAAATGACCCCATTTTAGAAACTAAACCCCTCAAATTATTCAAAACTGATGTTACAAACTTTGCTAACCCTTGAGGTGTTCCACAGCAGTTTAAAAGAAAATGAAAATAATTTTTTATGTTAATCCATTTTTTTCTCCAACACAGCATGGGTTAACAGCAAAATAAACTTCAATGTTTATTTCCCTGATTTTTTGCGGATCCGTTTTTTGCAGACCGCAAAATATATACGGTCGTGTGCATGAGCCCTTATGATGATGAATGCTATAGCCACACATGAGCAGTGACATCAGCAGTTTGTCCACGGTCCCTCCAAACACATTACACGATGTGATCCCCTTCAGAGAAAGCCCATGGCCGCTGCCGTGCACAGGCAGTGTAATCCTTAGTGGGTCGCGCCCCTCACTCCCCCAGGAGGATCCCCCTCCCTGGTCCTAGTAGCCAAAGATCCACAAAACCCATTATGGCTCATAGCTCCATACTGGAAGGTCACAGGGAGATGGTTCTGATACCATCGGATCCGCCTGGGTTCTGGGTACAATTTGAGACCAAACATGACAGCGTTATTTGGTTCCTACTAGGAGTTCTCCGTATCTCCCCTTCCTTGAATCCCACAAGAGAACTACGGCCAGGAGAATGTCCATCTCGGTCCCAGGGTCCCAGATATGTAACCGGCTTATTTCTGTGATGGACGGTCAATTCATAATGATGAACTCCCTATTTCATGATGATTGATGGATTTGAGTGATCTATGTAATTAGCTCAGCCCCCCACAGGGGGGTTTCCTGTAGGGTGAGTAAGGGTCCATTCATAAGTCTGTCTGTGTTTTGCGGATACGCAAAACACGGACACCGGCAATGTGCGTTCTGCATTTTGTGGACCGCACATCGCCGGCACTCTCATAGAAAATGCCTTTTCTTGTTCGCAATTGCGGACAAGAATAGGACATGTTCTATTTTTTTGCGGAACGGAAGTGTGGATGCGGACAGCACATTCCGGCCCCATTGAAATTGCGGAACGGATGCGGACCCATTTTGAGGACGTGTGAATGGACCTTTAGCCTCCATGATGGCCGAGGGGGGTATGAACTGTAAACACGTGGTCTGTTTTGAAGCAGGACCCCCTGTGGAGCCGGCTTCCTCTGCTAGCTGACAGCAAATGGCTCTACATGTTCCTCACTGTGACCCTGTGAAACTACAACATAAGGTGAAAGTTTTATTGGTATTATTTTGGGGTAATATGATTTCTGATAGCTCTATATTATACTTTTTGTGTGTGAGGCAAGGAAACCAAAAAATGGATGTTCTGGCACAGTTTTTATTTTTTTACAATGTTCACCTGACAGAAAAGATCCTGTCTTATTTTCTAAAGAAAACATTGTAGGGAAGTGACGATACCAAATAGGTCTACTTTTGTTTTATTTTCAGTTTTACATAAATCATTTTGGGAAAAAATCACGTTTCAGTGTCTCCAATTTCTAAAAAGCCATATTTTTGTATTTTTTTGGCAATCGTCTTGTGTAGGGTCTCATTTTTTGCAGGAAGAGTTTAAGTTTTCATTGATACCATTTTTGGGTATATATGATTTTTTGTATTATTAAGTATTACACTGTTTGTGGCAAGATGACCAAAAAATGGTTGTTTTGGGTGGATAAGGTGATTTTTTTTTATTGAGCCGGTTGTTACAGACGCGGTGATACCTAATATATCTGTTTTTCTTTATTTTTTTTCTATTTTTTTACAATTTTATATGTCTTTGTCATGGGGAAGGGGATTTTTTGTTTTTTGGCTTTTTTTTTTTATCCTGAAAAAAAATATTTTTACTTTTTATTTTTGTCCCACTGTGGGACTTTAACTTTTGGGGGTCTGATCCCCTAGACTGGGTCTCATAGTCTTCCGGGCCGGGAGGCTCTGGGGCCTGTGTAAGACATCAGGCTGCCTTTCCAGCCATCGGGTCCCAGTCACCGCAGCGTGAAATCCGCAAACCCGAAACATGGCGCTGTCAGCGTTGACCGAGGCATAGAGGGGGTTAATACACCAGCGTCGGAGTATTCACAGATACTGGAGTATACAGCAGCGTCTTGGCTGTCAGTGAAAGCTGGGTCCGTGCCACTGATCAGGAGGATGCAGATACCGCACCTGCCGGTCACCGGGATGTAGCTGTATGGCACTTTATGTCACGCTGCGAAGTACATGTACGCCGCTGGTCGAGAAGGGGTTAAAATATCATTTTTCTTAGCAATGCAGCCATATACGGACATGTATGCTGGTCAGTGACCCAAAATCATTTAACCCACTCCTGCCCACTTTGATGCCGTGTGCCCGTCATTTCTGTGGTCATACCGCGTTCAGCCGATTTCCCCTCAGGACCGCTCAGTGCAATTTATTTTATTCATTAACAACACACGAAAAATACAAATTATGATAATAAGAAACTAATGAATAAGAAACCTTCAGCTGCGTCCATCGCACAGTACAGAAATAATTCCGCCATATAGCACATAGAGAACGGCTGCAGTGCAGTATAAGGCGGGGTTCACACGTGACTGGTCAGCTGCGGATTTACTTTGCGGATTTCTGTGCGGTAAATCTGCAGCGTTGTACAGAACCAGCAAAGGGAATGAGCTTTTAGTAATTCTCAGTCACACGTCGGGCGGTCACTTCCACAACCCCATAAAGGAGGACATTGTACCAGGGACAGTGGCACACAGAGGTCGTGCTACATTTTTTCCGGAAGAGTAAAAATACTCCTCTGACCATTTTTGAGGAGTATTTTTAGCCGAGGAGGAGTACGTAATTTGCAGTAATTCATATATATAATACACAGGCCTAAATAATGTTAAGATGTTGCTATTTCGGCAAGGAAACCATTACCAGTCTCCTCTATAAGGTCTTCCATGCAGAAATAGCTAATTTTGACCTTTTTAAATTTATCTCAGAAGACTGAATCCCTACCTTTCTTGAAGCACCAAATCTGTCACGTAGAGATCGGCGCGGTAGACTGTGCAAAACTCAATGCAATAAGAATTGAACAGGGACGTCTGGTGGTTGTGGCCGGGAGCAGTGGCTGGCGGTCTGGGACGTCTGGTGGTTGTGGCCGGGAGCAGTGGCTGGCGGTCTGGGACGTCTGGTGGTTGTGGCCGGGAGCAGTGGCTGGCGGTCTGGGACGAATGCACAGGAGTCAGTTATAGGACAGTCTTATACACGGTATATTGGACTATTGCACAGTATAGTGCACTTGGCGTCTCTGTACTTTACATCTTTGAGCACTGTGGCTTTCACTATAAGGTCTGAAGCACACGACTGTATCCATTTTGCGGAACGCAAATCACGGATGCGGTCCGTGTGCAATCCGCATTTTCTTGCGGACCCATTGACTTCAGTGGGTCTGCCAGAACAGGAGATGCTCTATCTTTTGCAGCATGGAGATGTGGATAGCACACGGATGTCCATATTTTGTGGATCTGCGATTTGCAGACCTCAAAATGGATACAGTCGTGTACATGAGACCGAATGGAGGCAAAATGGCGGCCCCTATATCTGGGACAATCTATTGCCTATTTGCCAACCCTCCTTGGTTTTTCTGGAGTCTCCCTAAAAATGTAAGCCCTCTTAGATCCCAGCAGGACATATATAACATTGCACCGATCACAAATTATGAGAAATTCATTTCATGTGCTCACCAATCCTAAGTCTTCCACTGGCCACATTCACTTCATGTTCTGGACGGTCGGGCTGCGGGTCACTTTCTCCATGTGCTCACAGCGTCCTCTCCAGTGAAGAACGTGCGCCCAAACTCATAGCCCACCCCAAAACATCACCATCAGCCCCCCCAGTCTCCATGTCAGCATGCGCTGCGCCCGACTGGCCTAGCACGGACCCGATCATTTTATCCATCCGACCAGGGCAAGCATGCCCAGGCATATAGTGCCCTGGGGGGAGTCTGTTGGTATCTAGTTGCTATGGAGTTTGGGCGCACATTCTTCACTGGAGAGGACGCCGTCAGCACATGGAGGGAGTGACCCGCAGCCCAAGACCGCTGACCCCGCCAGGCGCCACCCGGTGAGAATCTCGCACCGCTGCAGGACTCTTCCTCCTCACTTCAGAGCAGTGTGCAGAATGGTCCGGCTGCCCGCTCAATCCGACCAATAACAAAGCTCCATGCTGTAAGGAGCTTTGTTATTGGTCATTTCAGGCACAGGCAGCATCGCTGCGCTGCCTGTGCCGCTCACTGCGCTGATGAAAGGCAGGGAAAGTCTAAGGCGTATCGGTGCGCCTTAGACTTTTTTTAAGGAGTAAAATTGCGTAGACGCGTCTATGACGCTTGTACAGGCGTTATTGCGACCTCTGGTGGCACATAATACTTCAATACTACAGCATGCCCGATACTACAATACATACTTGTAGCAGTAATTACACTGTGCCACCGCTCCACAGGAGACAACGTGCGGTGTACTGACGAGGAAGCGGCGCTCACACTGGAGCATCGTCTCCTCTTCCAACCGCTGATAGTCGGGGCTGCCGGGTATCAGATCCCGCCGATCAGATACTGATGGCCGATCCGGACAACCGGTTATCAATATAAACGGCCGACAACACCTATAACTGCCTCTGGGGAACGGAAAAACCCCACCAAAAACTGACATGCTTAGGGTACTTTCACACTAGCAATTTTCTTTTCTGGCATAGAGTTCCGTCCTAGGGGCTCAATACCGCAAAAAAACTGATCGGTTTCATCCTAATGCGTTCTGAATGGAGAGCAATCCGTTCAGGATGCATCAGTTCAGTCCCTCTTACGTTTTTTTGGCCGAAGAAAATAGCGCAGCATGCTGCAGTTTTCTCTCTGGCCAAAAATACTGAACACTTGCCGGAATGTCGGATCCGGCACCAAGTGTTCCGGCAAAACGGATCCGACAAAAAGTACTCTAAGAATTTATAAATTTGCACGGCAGGTCAGATTTCAGCATAGAGAAAAAAAAGCCTAAGGCTACATATGTTTTGCGGTCTGCAAATTGCAGTGCCCAAAAAAAAATAAAAAAAATGATGCCATCCGTTTATTTTTGGGGATTCATTGTAACAATGCCTAAAACGGACAAGAATAAGAATGTTATATTTTTTTTGCGGGGCTACGGAACAGACATACGGATGCGGATAGCACATGGTGTGCTGTCCGCATTTTTTGCAGACCCATTGAAATTAATGGGTCTGCATCCTATCCGCAAAAAAAAACGGAACGTTCGTGTGCATGTAGCCTAATATAGATGAGATCGGTCTAATCTCGTACACTGCTGGTTCTGGATTACACTCAGGCTGGGCTTCTCCACATAGAAAATCTGTATGGAATCAGCTGTGGATTACACACGGAAAACCGGAGCACGAGTGAAATACAGGACAGTTTGGGTTTCCACAAAAGCTTTGATTATGTCCTCCATGTATATACAGAAGATGTACAACCAGCTGTACATATAGAATTATACTCAGATATACCCAGGTTATACCAGCATAGTATATACTATAATACACAGGAAGATGACTATGCACATACCTGCACTGTACATATAGATTATACTCAGATATACCCAGATTATACCAGCATAGTATATACTATAATACACAGGAAGATGACTATGTATATACCTGTACATATAGATTACACTCAGATAGACCCAGGTTATACCAGCATAGTATATACTATAATACACAGGAAGATGACTATGTATATACCTGCACTGTACATATAGAATATACTCAGATATACCCAGGTTTTACAGCAAGACACGGAGGCTCCTATTGCTATCTCCTTCTTTACTGTCCACCAATAGCAGCAAAGAAAAGTTTACATAACATAACGTAACCATAGTAACATCACCCTCCCCTCACAGTCCATATAACAGACGGCTCCTCCTATAGATCCTCCTCTTTCTTTGCTGCTGCCACCAAGATAAGTACTTATTTTGGCAGCTCCTGTGTCTAATTGTGCATTCTATTTTAATTGCTGTATTTTTTAGTCACTTGCTTTATTTGCACGCTTCTGTTAGCGTTTATGGTGCTGGTCATTGCTTGGGACTAGTTCCCTGCGGCCATCGCATTTGCTGGGGTTTTATTTCCTTATTGTTTTTGTTTCTGTTTTTCCTCCCCATAGGTTCCGCTTCTTGCGGTTTCACTGTGCACCCTTATTGTATTTTCTTTCAGGTTCCGTCTTACCTCCATCGGCGCATCGCTTCCCGCGCTCTCCCTGGTCTTTTTCCTATGGCCGCGTGATCTCGCGAGATCTCGGCGGCCATATTGGTTCTCCTTTTGGCCGTCTCCCGCTTGTTCTCGCGGGATTTCGGCGGCCATTTTAATTTCTTCTGTTTTCTTCCCGCCGGGTCTCGCGAGGCTTCGGCGGCCATTCTTGTTTCACCGCATCCATCCTGCGATCCAGTCGCCTGCTCCGGCGCTCCTCTGTATCGGGTGACTAACTCTGTTTATCTTCCTTGCGCAGTTTGCCCTACTATATAGGTCACTTAGGTTCCCCTATATTCCCACCTGAGCCCTAGTGTAGCCTGTATCTATCATCAGTCATGCCTCTATCCGATCCAACCCCTGAGGCCTCAGCACCTTCATCCCCTGGGAGGGATTCCCATATTGGGGTTGACACTCAGGCAGTAGCGCTGCAGCGCTCTGTCTCGGCCGCAATCACTGCTGCAATGGACTCTATGTCCTCTGTACTGTCGCAGACTATTGCGCAAGCACTGGCTGGTCACCCTGTTTCAGGGTCTGTGCAGCCTGCGGTCAACACAGCTCAGCAACCTCCTACAGTGAATATTCCTGTGCCACAGGAACAATTGACTGGTGCGCCTCCGGCCACCCTTGAAGACGCGCATAGATCGCGTAAGAGAGCCTTTCCGCGCCAGGCAGAACGGGCGCGGCCTTTGAAATGCGCTAGAGCGCAACAATTAAGTGATTCTGACGCCGAGAATGGGTCAGATGAGGAAGCTTTTGCTGAAGCTAGTGCAGATTCTGAGGAAGAAACGCATTCGGGGCCCAGTGCCCCCCACTGCCCCACTCCTTCCACTTCTCAAGTCAAGGATTCCTCTTCTGTGGTTACTCCGGCTTCTTCCCTTGTTGACCCTTTGGGAGAGCCCATGTTTGACCCTAACGCCCTCCACCATCCCAGATCGGCGGAGTGACTGCGGACGGACCATATTGGCAAATATCTGGAGTATTGGGTCCGCCGCCCCCTTAGCAAGGAGGCGCGCAATAAGATGAAGGCGGAATGCCCCAGACCCATTGTACCTAATAAGGTATGTGACACCCCTGTGGTTGATCCCAAAGTCACACAATTTCTTGCCAAGTCCGGCTGGAATCCCCGTAAGGGGTTAGACTCAACTCTGCGTAGCTGTCAGGACAAGCTCCTGGATGTATTTGGTCCTCTGGCCAAATTATTTGAGATGGCTGAGAATGCCAGATCGGATAGGTCCCCTATGGACCCAGAGGAGATGAGAGGCTGGATCCAGAGAGCGATCTGCATCGCTGGCAATGCCAACTCCTCTCTAGCAATCGAGAGAAGAAAGGCCAATTTATTTAAAATAGATCCGAAATTGGCCAATCTGGCCTGACTGAATCAGGCGCAGATGCCCAGGGTCATCTTTTTGGCGACTCCTTTATTAAGGATTTGAGTCGGTTCGTGGGAGCATTTACTGCCCTAGATAAGGTCCAATCTTCCATTAGGAGAGTATTCCAGGGACGGGTCTCCACCAGGGCCGGCAGTAGTAGGGGCCGCCTGTCCGGCCGTTCCAATTTTCAAGCCCGCAACACTAGCAGAGGCTCCTTCCATCAACGCCCCGCCTTCCAGGAACAGAGGTTTCCATCCCCCTTCTTCCCTGCCAGAGGTGGACAATGGCGTGGCAGATCCTACAGAGGGAATCAGTCTTCTCGACGTCCTTTCGGTAAGTCCTCCCCCGATGGGGGCTTCTTTGGATCATTGCATAGGGGGCAGACTCCTTCATTTTTCCCCTGCTTGGGCGGCAATAACATCCGACCCTTGGATTTTATCCACTATAGAAGGCTTCCACGTGGAACTCGTGGGTTCGCCGGACCTGATTCCCCCCCCCCTCCCATCTCCCTACTTTCTCGCCCCGACGCCGCGCTGGTAGACCTAGAACTCCTTTCCCTCTACCACAAGCGGGCGATCGAGAGGGCCCTGCCATACACGAAGGGGGTCCTCAGCTCTATTTTTCTGGTCCAGAAGAAAGGGGGTCAGATGCGCCCAGTCATCAATCTGCGGGCTCTGAATGCGATTGTCCGCTATCGCCACTTCAAGATGGAGAGCATCCATCTACTCCGAGATCTCCTTATGCCGAGCGATTGGTTTGTAAAACTGGACCTCAAGGACGCTTACTTGACAGTCCCCGTGTCCGCCCCCTCCAGGGACTTGCTGCGTTTCCTGTGGAAGGGAGAGATCTGGGGTTTCTCTTGCCTCCCTTTCGGCCTTTCCTCAGCACCGTGGTGTTTCACGAAACTAATGCGACCGGTTGTGGCCTGGCTCCGCAGTCGTGGGGTCCGCCTCATAATATACCTGGACGACATTCTTGTCATGCACCAGTCGGCCTCGACTCTGCTGGTACATCTTCGCTGGACGACGGACCTTCTCTCCCGTCTCGGTTTTCTCGTCAACCACGAGAAGTCGTGTTTGGTACCATCGCAGAGGATGGAGTTTTTGGGTTTTACCGTGGATTCGGTGTCGGAATCCCTCTCTCTACCCGCGACGAAGATGCGTTCCATACGCAAGGAACTCAGACATGCCCTGTCTAAGCCTCTGTTGTCCTTACGCCATCTGGTCAGGATCATCGGCCTCCTCGCCTCTTCGATCCAAGCAGTGTTTCCAGCCCCTTTACACTACAGGGCCCTTCAGCACTTGAAGATAGCGCACCTCCGCTCTGGCGCTGCGTTCGCAGACACTCTGACCCTGGACCCGGAATCTCGGGAAGAAATCGCGTGGTGGATCGACAACCTGGAAGCGTGGAACGGCAGGGCGATATTCGGTTTACAACCCGAGTTCACTGTAGAGTCGGACGCCAGTCTTCACGGCTGGGGTGCCCACTGCAACGGGATCTCCACGGGCAGCCGGTGGTCCACAGAAGAGGCACGACTTCATATCAACGCGTTGGAACTTCTTGCCGGTTCCTTTGCCATTCGGAGTTTCACCAACGGGATGGCTCAGGCGTGCATTCGTTTACGGATTGACAATGTGTCTGCGGTGCGCTACATCAACCGATTGGGAGGTACGCGCTCGGCTACCTTGGCTCGGTTGGCGAAAGATTTCTGGTCTTTTTGTCACTCCAGGGAGGTCATGGTTCAAGCGGATTGGGGCACTCGCTACCTTACGGACAGCAGCGATTGGATGCTGGCTCCAGAGACCTTTTCCGAGTTATCTAGGAACTGGGGTCCTTTTCTATAGACCTATTTGCCTCGCGTCTCAACACCCAACTTCCACGGTTTTTCAGCTGGCGCCCGGATCCGGCGGCAGAGGCAGTGGACGCGTTCCTTCAACCCTGGTCCGGTCCGCTGATGTGTGCATTCCCGCCATTTGCTATGATCCCGAGGATGATGTTACACGTTCGTCGTCAGCTGGCCGAATTGGTGGTGGTGGTCCCTTTCTGGGGGACTCAGGCTTGGTTTCCGTCTCTGCTGGGTCTCCTGATAGATGTGCCTCTTCTTCTCCCGATTCGGGTGGATCTCCTCCAGGCCCCTTAGGGATTGCACCACCCGCTCCTGTCGGACGGATCCCTGCGGCTGATAGCTTGCCGGATCTCAGGACGCCTGGAGAAGTCGGCGATATTTCGGAGGCAACTAGACGCCTTTTGGACAACGCGTGGGCTCCCGGCACCAGAAAATGTTATCGGGCAGCCTGGCGTTCTTGGTCTGGTTGGTGCGTGGAAGGGGACTTGGATCCCGTTTCGGCCCCTGTGACCCATCTTTTACATTTTCTTACTTCCCTTTTTGAGGCGGGTAAGGCTTATCGGACAATTAATTTGTTCAGGTCCGCTATTTCGTCTACGCATCAGGGTTTTGATGGTGTCCCTGCGGGACAGCACCCTTCCGTGTGTCGTTTGCTTCGCGGTTCCCGCATGTCTTGTCCACCCCGGCCTCGTTTTACCACAACTTGGGACGTGTCTTCGGTTTTGTCTTTTTTATCCAATTTGCCAGGTAACCCGGATCTCACGTTACGGCAGTTGTCTGCCAAATTATTGGTTCTCTTTTGCCTTATATCCTGTAAGCGGGTCTCGGATGTTCGGGCACTTGATCACGACGCCAGGTCATTTACTCCGGAAGGGATCACCTTCAATATATCCAGACGTACGAAGACCAACATTAGGTCGGTCTCTTATCCATCTCTTCCATCTTCACCGGCTCTTTGCCCGGTGGCTTGTTTGAGGGAGTATGAGTCCCGGACGCGTACTTACCGATCGTCTTCGGTTCCTCAGCTCTTCCTGTCCATTCGGCATCCGTTCGGGCCTGTGTCCAGCCCTACTTTGGCGTGCTGGATGAAGTGGGTTATGTCGTTAGCAGGTATTGATACCTCCATATTTACCGCTCATTCCGCTAGGGGCGCATCGGCTACCGCCTTGGCCGTTTCGGGGGCACGGTTGGAGGATATTCTACGTCTTGCGGACTGGTCTTCTGCTTCAACATTCAGGGAGTATTATTTTAGACCGCCTCCACATTTGTTTTCTGCTGTTATTGCTCAACTTTAAACTTAGCAATAGGAGCAGAAAGCAATAGGAGCCTCCTTTTTACACCTTGCTGTAAAACTAGGTGATTTTCCTAGTCTATGACGGAAAGTCATGGTTTTATTAAAGACACGGAGGCGAATATTTCCCGCCCTAGGGTTCCCTCCCTTATGATGTATTTTGGTATTTTTCTGTGGTTTTCCGTCTGATTTGCATACTATGTTTGCATAGTTGGCTTAATATGTTTCTTCTGGCAGGATCGCGTATGACTTGCGATGTATTCTCCTGCCCATTGCTTAATCTGGCTATATAATGTTTATTACTTTCAGGAGGAAGTTGAATCTCTTCGGGCTTCAGTTGCTCTGTTCCGGTTATAGCCATGTTGGCTTTCAATGAAGATGTTCCAGTGATCTGAACTGAAGGCGTTCGTTAATATGTTCCGATGGATCCGTGCTGGTCGTTTCCCGATTCGAGGTTCCGGTTTCGTGTTCGGTGGTTCCGGTCATGGTGTCAGGCTGGTAAAGAAAGAGGAGGATCTATAGGAGGAGCCGTCTGTTATATGGACTGGGAGGGGAGGGTGATGTTACTAGGGTTACGTTATGTTATGTAAACTTTTCTTTGCTGCTATTGGTGGACAGTAAAGAAGGAGATAGCAATACTCGCCTCCGTGTCTTTAATAAAACCATGACTTTCCGTCATAGACTAGGAAAATCACCTAGTTATACCAGCATAGTCTATACTATAATACACAGGAAGATGACTATGTACATACCTGCGCTGTACATATAGAATATACTCAGATATACCCAGGTTATACCAGCATAGTATATACTATAATACACAGGAAGATGACCATTGATACCATTGATGGTGAACCTTTTAGAGATCGAGTGCCCAAACTGCAACCTAAAGCCCACTCATTTATCGCCAAGTGCCAACATGGCAATTTAACCTGAATAGCGCTGATGAATGGCAGAAAAAGTCTAAGGCATATTGGTTCACCATAGACTTTCCAGGGTGTGGGTGCCCACAGAGAGGGCTCTGAGGGCCGCCTCTGGCACCCATGCCATAGGTTCGCCACCACTGGTATATACTATAATACACAGGAAGATGACTATGTATATACCTGCGCTGTACATATACAATAATACTCAGATATACCCAGGTTATACCAGCATAGTATATACCATAATACACAGGAAGATGACTATGTATATACCTGCACTGTACATATAGAATTATTCTCAGATATACCCAGGTTATACCAGCATAGTATATACTATAATACACAGGAAGATGACTGTTAGGAATATTCTTTTCTTTCCCTCTTATTGGTACCTCTGGTACCAGACTTCAGTATTCAGCTTGAATTGATTCTTATCTGGCGCCAGAGAGAGCAACGTTGACACAAGACACACTTCTGGTGTTGTTCAAAGTCACTCTAAGTTTTTATTGATCTCGTGAGACCTATATAGTCCTAATCCAATGACATTATGTTTAAGTTAACCAATCACAAAGTAACACACGTCTTAGCCAGCCTTATCTTATCTTTTATCAGAGTCAAGGCTATATGTGGGCAAAACACTTAGTTCTTATGAAATAGTTTTCCAAGAACTCTTTACCCCTATGTGTTCCTGTGTACGTGATGTACTGATGTATAGATAGTGATGGAATTTAAAACTTATATACAAAATAGACTTTGAACTGTAATAGAACCCTTCAATTACTATGTATATACCTGCGCTGTACATATAGATTACACTCAGATAGACCCAGGTTATACCAACATAGTATATACTATAATACACAGGAAGATGACTATGTATATACCTGCGCTGTACATATAGATTACACTCAGATATACCCAGGTTATACCAGCATAGTCTATACTATAATACACAGGAAGATGACTATGTATATACCTGCACTGTACATATAGATTACACTCAGATATACCCAGGTTTTGCCAGCACAGTATATACTATAATGCACAGGAAGATGACTATGTATATACCTGCGCTGTACATATAGATTACACTCAGATAGACCCAGGTTATATCAGCATAGTCTATACTATAATACACAGGAAGATGACTATGTATATACCTGCGCTGTACATATAGATTACACTCAGATATACCCAGGTTATACCAGCATAGTCTATACTATAATACACAGGAAGATGACTATGTATATACCTGCGCTGTACATATAGATTATACTCAGATAGAACCAGGTTATACCAGCATAGTATATACTATAATACACAGGAAGATGACTATGTATATACCTGCGCTGTACATATAGATTACACTCAGCTATACCCAGGTTATACCAGCATAGTATATACTATAATACACAGGAAGATGACTATGCATATACCTGCGCTGTACATATAGATTACACTCAGATATACCCAGGTTATACCAGCATAGTATATACTATAATACACAGGAAGATGACTATGTATATACCTGCGCTGTACATATAGATTACACTCTGATAGAACCAGGTTATACCAGCATAGTATACAGGTTCAAAAAATTAGCATATTGTGATAAAGTTCATTATTTTCTGTAATGTACTGATAAACATTAGACTTTCATATATTTTTGATTCATTACACACAACTGAAGTAGTTCAAACCTTTTCTTGTTTTAATATTGATGATTTTGGCATACAGCTCATGAAAACCCAAAATTACTATCTCAAAAAAGTAGCATATCATGAAAAGGTTCTCTAAACGAGCTATTAACCTAATCATCTGAATCAACTAATTAACTCTAAACACCTGCAAAAGATTCCTGAGGCTTTTAAAAACTCCCAGCCTGGTTCATTACTCAAAACCGCAATCATGGGTAAGACTGCCGACCTGACTGCTGTCCAGAAGGCCATCATTGACACCCTCAAGCAAGAGGGTAAGACACAGAAAGAATTTTCTGAACGAATAGGCTGTTCCCAGAGTGCTGTATCAAGGCACCTCAGTGGGAAGTCTGTGGGAAGGAAAAAGTGTGGCAGAAAACGCTGCACAACGAGAAGAGGTGACCGGACCCTGAGGAAGATTGTGGAGAAGGACCGATTCCAGACCTTGGGGGACCTGCGGAAGCAGTGGACTGAGTCTGGAGTAGAAACATCCAGAGCCACCGTGTACAGGCGTGTGCAGGAAATGGGCTACAGGTGCCGCATTCCCCAGGTCAAGCCACTTTTGAACCAGAAACAGCGGCAGAAGCGCCTGACCTGGGCTACAGAGAAGCAGCACTGGACTGTTGCTCAGTGGTCCAAAGTACTTTTTTTGGATGAAAGCAAATTTTGCATGTCATTCGGAAATCAAGGTGCCAGAGTCTGGAGGAAGACTGGGGAGAGGGAAATGCCAAAATGCCTGAAGTCCAGTGTCAAGTACCCACAGTCAGTGATGGTCTGGGGTGCCATGTCAGCTGCTGGTGTTGGTCCACTGTGTTTTTATCAAGGGCAGGGTCAATGCAGCTAGCTATCAGGAGATTTTGGAGCACTTCATGCTTCCATCTGCTGAAAAGCTTTATGGAGATGAAGATTTCATTTTTCAGCACGACCTTGCACCTGCTCACAGTGCCAAAACCACTGGTAAATGGTTTACTGACCATGGTATTACTGTGCTCAATTGGCCTGCCAACTCTCCTGACCTGAACCCCATAGAGAATCTGTGGGATATTGGGAAGAGAAAGTTGAGAGACGCAAGACCCAACACTCTGGATGAGCTTAAGGCCGCTATCGAAGCATCCTGGGCCTCCATAACACCTCAGCAGTGCCACAGGCTGATTGCCTCCATGCCACGCCGCATTGAAGCAGTCATTTCTGCAAAAGGATTCCCGACCAAGTATTGAGTGCATAACTGAACTTAATTATTTGAAGGTTGACTTTATTTGTATTAAAAACTGTTTTCTTTTATTGGTCGGATGAAATATGCTAATTTTTTTAGATAGGAATTTTGGGTTTTTATGAGCTGTATGCCAAAATCATCAATATTAAAACAAGAAAAGGCTTGAACTACTTCAGTTGTGTGTAATGAATCTGAAATATATGAAAGTCTAATGTTTATCAGTACATTACAGAAAATAATGAACTTTATCACAATATGCTAATTTTTTGAGAAGAACCTGTATACTATAATACACAGGAGGATGACTATGTATATACAAATCACTGACAAATATCTGGTGTTAGGTATACGTTCCACCTATCAAAATAATATCACTGTCGTCGGGAACGCTATGAAAATTAGGTAAAACTAATACTTTATTATTTCACAAAAAAGGGGAAAGGGAGGGGGAAACTACAACCTATATTAAAATTCTAGAACACCACCTAACCACAGTGTGAGTCGGATCAAGATGGCACATGAAGCCGCATGGCGCGGTAACGCTCAAATGTGGATAGGATCGCTAGAAAGTCCACTCCTGGTGCGTTACTAGAGGCTGCACCACTAGGCCAGCCGGCCGTGTTGGATTGACTCAGCCAGAAGTGTGCACCGTGGTGCGGACAGGGTGCTCTGCTCCAAAACCAGCTGGGTGTGCCCTGGACTAAAATTAATGTACTAATCCATTGATAAACATCTGCCCGTATAAGCCGACCTCAATGAGAACCATCTGTTCAGTGGTGAACCAGATGTCTGAGTGCCGGCCCTACAAGCACGAATCAAGGGACACTAGTCTTAGCTGGATGGAGCAAAAAGGGCTTGATCGCAACTGCTCATCAACTGCAGAGGGCTGGGATGCCACAGACCTCAACTACAGTGTGGGCGCAATACAAGTTACATGCGTAAGACATGAGTTTGTCCCCACTCATCGCTCGACGCGTTTCGCCATGTGTGGCTCGTCAGGAACAGAGAGATGTGGGTATGAGACAAACAACAAAGTAAGCTGCTAACCTCCGTAACAGAGGCTGCAACTGTCAGCACAGGGTGGCCGTACGCGGCCGCTCGGACGCGCGCTATATAAAGAGAGACCTCCTCCCCTCCTCTGAGTCACGCCTCTAGGACGGCCAATGGGAAAACAGGAGGCGCGGCACCGCCGCATCAGCCATCCCGCCCCATCAACCCGCCCCCTCTGTAAGACGAACTCAGATGAATGTCAAAACATTCATATGCTGGATATAGAGGTGATACAAACGGCGACTGTACATTAAACGGCAGTATGGTATTGCAGGAACCAGGGTAAGGATTATATGATGGTATATGGTCCAGTGTGTTAATGACAGTATTGATTGCAATTAAGATGACGCGGCAGGGACAGGAAAGAGCCCTGTCACATCTCCCATTGCGGGTGGTGCTTATGGCGACTTGGCGAATATTCACAGGAACCCCTTAGTGCCTACAGAGGATCGGGTGTCTAGTATAAAGTGGCAGGAACATGCCACAATTGTGGGTACACCACTTCCAATCCTTGACAAAAACTAAAGGGAGTAGCAAATCTAGTGGCCAATTGACAACAGATGGTCATATAGTCCATATTATTGGAGTACAGGGATCAAAGAGAATCATAAGCGGTCATGCCCTAATATTCCACCCGTTGCACTCCATATGGTAGTTTGGAAAAAATCATATGTGCAGGGATTCAGAGAAAACAGACAAAGGAGTTGTACTCATTCAATCCCTGAGGTTGGAGTGCATGCAAGTGGTAGATCCACTGTGTCTCTTTTTGTAATAGTCGCCTATCAAAGTCGCCTCCTCTTGGGGATCTTCTTACCACCTCGACAGCCTGAAATTTTATCACATCCGCATCACCACCATGTAAAGTGGATATGTGTCTCGCAATAGGAGTATCGGCACCTTTGCGGATGTCATTAAGATGTTCTGCGACTCTTCTGTGGAATTCCCTAGTGGTTTTGCCCACATACTGTTTTCCACAAGTGCAAGTGGCCAAATATACCAACCCTCACGTTTTACAGTTGACAAAGGATCTGATGGTAAATGTCCGCTCAGTGACACTACAATTGAATGTCGCGCCTAACTGAATAGCAGGACACGCCACGCACCCTCCACATCGGAAGGTCCCTTTTAGGTTGGTACTCAACCAGGTGGTTGTGGTAGGGGCATGAAAGAAGCTGTGGACCAGACGATCTCTCAGATTGCGTCCACGTCTTTACATTATAAGAGGTGTGTCGCCTACCATGTGTCCAATATCGGGGTCCGATTTTAAAATCCCCCAGTAGGTCGTCAGTAACTCTCTTACTGTATTGTGTGCTTCATCATAAGTGGCCACAATGCGCATTTGTTCTGATTCCGATGGTCCTGACTTAGGAGTGAGAAGGGTATCCCGATTTAAGGCCAGCGAGTGTTGGTAATCCTTAGCTAACACATGTTGCGGGTACCCCCTGCTTCTAAATCTGGTCTGTAGATCACTAGATGCAGTTCTAAAATCAGACATACTGGAACAATTGCGCCTTACCCGAAGGTATTGACCTTTAGGAATTCCCTTCTTCAGGGGCAACGGATGGCAACTGTCCCACCTAAGGAGACTATTCGTGGCAGTCTCCTTACGAAATAGCCGTGTACCAGTGTTGCCATTCGTGTCCCTGAAGATAGTCAGATCAAGGAACGTGATTTGTGATTCCTGGATCTCTGATCTTTTTTGTGAAATAATAAAGTATTAGTTTTACCTAATTTTCATAGCGTTCCCGACGACAGTGATATGACTATGTATATACCTGGGCTGTACATATACAGGGAGTGCAGAATTATTAGGCAAGTTGTATT
This sequence comes from Bufo bufo, assembly GCF_905171765.1. Taxonomy (NCBI): domain Eukaryota; kingdom Metazoa; phylum Chordata; class Amphibia; order Anura; family Bufonidae; genus Bufo; species Bufo bufo. Next base: position 599,797,135 of record NC_053392.1, read on the forward strand.
TTTGAGGATTAATTTTATTATTGAACAACAACCATGTTCTCAATGAACCCAAAAAACTCATTAATATCAAAGCTGAATATTTTTGGAAGTAGTTTTTAGTTTGTTTTTAGTTATAGCTTCTTTAGGGGGATATCTGTGTGTGCTGGTGACTATTACTGTGCATAATTATTAGGCAACTCAACAAAAAACAAATATATACCCATTTCAATTATTTATTTTTACCAGTGAAACCAATATAACATCTCAACATTCACAAATATACATTTCTGACATTCAAAAACAAAACAAAAACAAATCAGTGACCAATATAGCCACCTTTCTTTGCAAGGACACTCAAAAGCCTGCCATCCATGGATTCTGTCAGTGTTTTGATCTGTTCACCATCAACATTGCGTGCAGCAGCAACCACAGCCTCCCAGACACTGTTCAGAGAGGTGTACTGTTTTCCCTCCTTGTAAATCTCACATTTGATGATGGACCACAGTTTCTCAATGGGGTTCAGATCAGGTGAACAAGGAGGCCATGTCATTAGATTTTCTTCTTTTATACCCTTTCTTGCCAGCCACGCTGTGGAGTACTTGGACGCGTGTGATGGAGCATTGTCCTGCATGAAAATCATGTTTTTCTTGAAGGATGCAGACTTCTTCCTGTACCACTGCTTGAAGAAGGTGTCTTCCAGAAACTGGCAGTAGGACTGGGAGTTGAGCTTGACTCCATCCTCAACCCGAAAAGGCCCCATAAGCTCATCTTTGATGATACCAGCCCAAACCAGTACTCCACCTCCACCTTGCTGGCGTCTGAGTCGGACTGGAGCTCTCTGCCCTTTACCAATCCAGCCACGGGCCCATCCATCTGGCCCATCAAGACTCACTCTCATTTCATCAGTCCATAAAACCTTAGAAAAATCAGTCTTGAGATATTTCTTGGCCCAGTCTTGACGTTTCAGCTTGTGTGTCTTGTTCAGTGGTGGTCGTCTTTCAGCCTTTCTTACCTTGGCCATGTCTCTGAGTATTGCACACCTTGTGCTTTTGGGCACTCCAGTGATGTTGCAGCTCTGAAATATGGCCAAACTGGTGGCAAGTGGCATCTTGGCAGCTGCACGCTTGACTTTTCTCAGTTCATGGGCAGTTATTTTGCGCCTTGGTTTTTCCACACGCTTCTTGCGACCCTGTTGACTATTTTGAATGAAACGCTTGATTGTTCGATGATCACGCTTCAGAAGCTTTGCAATTTTAAGAGTGCTGCATCCCTCTGCAAGATATCTCACTATTTTTGACTTTTCTGAGCCTGTCAAGTCCTTCTTTTGACCCATTTTGCCAAAGAAAAGGAAGTTTTTCTAATAATTATGCACACCTAATATAGGGTGTTGATGTCATTAGACCACACCCCTTCTCATTACAGAGATGCACATCACCTAATATGCTTAATTGATAGTAGGCTTTCAAGCCTATACAGCTTGGGGTAAGACAACATGCATAAAGAGGATGATGTGGTCAAAATACTCATTTGCCTAATAATTCTGCACGCAGTGTAGATTACACTCAGATATACCCAGGTTTTACAGCAAGACACGGAGGCTCCTATTGCTATCTCCTTCTTTACTGTCCACCAATAGCAGCAAAGAAAAGTTTACATAACAGAACGTAACCATAGTAACATACACCCTCCCCTCACAGTCCATATAACAGACGGCTCCTCCTATAGATCCTCCTCTTTCTTTGCTGCTGCCACCAAGATAAGTACACATTTTTTTGGCAGCTCCTTGTGTTTAATCTGATTGTGCCTTTTATCTGCATTTGCTGTATTTAGTATTTGCTTAGTTTATCTGCATGCTCCCTATAGCGTTTGTTGTGCTGGTCTGCCCTTTGGACTAATTCCCTGTGGCCGTCTCCCGCTTGTTCTCGCGGGATTTCTGCGGCCATTTAAATTTTCTTCTGTTTCTTCCCGCCGGGTCTCGCGAGACTTCGGCGGACATTTTCATTTCGCCGCATCCGTCCTGTGATCCAGTCGCCTCTCGTCGGCGCTCCTCATAATCGGGTGACTAACCCAGTTTTGGTTGCTTTCGGCCGTTTGCCCATCTATTTAGCCTCCCTCCGGTCCCTTAGATTTATCCTAGATTCCCACCAGAACCCTAGGATTAGTCAGTTTTCTCCTACCAGAGATATTGATTATAGATTATGTTTTGCTTACCATGCCTCTATCAGACCCAACTCCTGAGGCTGCAGCACCTTCATCCCCTGGGAGGGATTCCCATATTGGGGTTGACACCCAGGCAATAGCGCTGCAGCGCTCTGTCTCAGCCGCAATCACTGCTGCAATGGATTCTATGTCCTCTGTGCTGTCTCAGACGATAGCACAGGCACTGGCTGGCCACCCTGTGTCAGGGTCTGTGCAGCCTGCGGTCCCCACAGCTCAGCAACCTCCTGCTGTGAATCTTCCTGTGTCACAGGAACAATTGACTGGTGCGCCTCCAGCCACCCATGAACACGCGCATAGATCGCGTAAGAGAGCCTTTCCGCGCCAGGCATAACGGGCGCGGCCTTGGAAATGCACTAGAGCGCAACAAATAAGTGATTCTGATGCCGAGAATGGGTCAGATGAGGAGGCCTTTGCTGAAGCTAGTGCAGACTCAGAGGAAGAGACGCATTTGGTGCCCAGTGCCCCTCTTTGCCCCACTCCTTCCACTTCTCAAGTGAAGGATTCCTCTTCCGTAGTCACTCCGGCATCTTCCCTTATTGACCCTTTGGGAGAGCCCATGTTTGACCCTGACGCCCTCCACCATCCCAGACCGGCGGAGTGGCTCCCTATGGACCATGTTGGCAAATATCTGGAATATTGGGTCCGCCGCCCCCTTAGCAAGGAGGCGTGCAATAAGATGAAGGCGGAATGCCCTAGACCTATTGTGCCTAATAAGGTATGTGACACACCTGTGGTAGACCCCAAAGTCACACAATTTCTTGCCAAGTCCAGCTGGAATCCCCGTAAGGGGTTAGACTCAGCTCTGCGTAGCTGTCAGGATAAACTCCTGGATGTATTTGGTCCCCGGGCCAAATTATTTGAGCTGGCTGAGAATGCCAGATCGGATGGGTCCCCTATGGACCCAGAGGAGATGAGGGGCTGCGTCCAGAGAGCGATCTGCATCGCTGGCAATGCCAACTCCTCTATAGCGATCGAAAGACGCAAGGCCATTCTATTTAAAATAGATCCAAAACTGGCCAACCTGACCCTGACTGAGTCCGGCGCAGATGCCCAGGGTCATCTTTTTGGCGACTCCTTTATTAAGGATTTGAGTCGGTTTGTAGGAGCATTTACTGCTCTAGACAAGGCCCAATCCTCCATTAGGAGAGTTTTCCAGGGACGGGTCTCCACCAGGGCCGGCAGTAGTAGGGGCCGCCTGTCCGGCCGCTCCAATTTTCAAGCCCGCAACGCGGGCAGAGGCTCCTTCCATCAACGTCCCGCCTTCCAGGAACAGAGGTTTCCGTCCCCCTTCTTCCCTGCCAGAGGTGGACAATGGCATGGCAGATCCTTCAGAGGGAATCAATCTTCTAGACGCCCTTTCGGTAAGTCCTCCCCCGATAGGGGCTTCTTTGGATCATTGCATAGGGGGCAGACTCCTTCATTTTTCCCCTGCTTGGGCGGCAATAACATCCGACTGTGACGGTATCATCCGTGTCACCGTCTAGTATTCCCTTCTCCCCTTGAAATAGCACCGCCAAGTAATCCACAGAGCAATAGATCGCTATTATCGCTAGTATCGCTGGTATCGCCGGTATCGCCAAATAAGTCTATACATTAGCCCAAGCTGAATGCTAGAAATACTTTACTGGAAGGCTCCACATTGAAAAAATACAATTACTTTTATCCCCTGCTCCCATGCAAGGGAGACACCCACAACAAACATACATTAACCCATAACACAAAGGTTACAACCCACATAGACACCATGGTTAACATAATCAACACAGGCAGGAGAATACACATTGCCCTCTGTCCTGAGAGACAATCGAATTACAACTCGGTTGTCTCCAGGACAGAGGACAATCGCCAATACACACAGAGAGACAATGGAACAGACATCACTTACTCAAACATACAATGTCCCACCCTTTACAATACACATAGACATTTAACACATCCCAAAATGGCACGAATTAGACCAGGAATTCAAAAGTTAGTACAAGTCTCTTTGGCCTGGCTGTACTTATGGCTTTTCTGCACAAAACCGGTGCATTCAACATGGGACCATATACGCATGGTAAGAGGCTGGCAAGTAGTCCTCTCCAAGCACTCGTGGCAACCTCAAAAGAGGGGAGTTTGTCACACCGACCCTTGGATTTTATCCACTATAAAAGGCTTCCAAGTGGAACTCGTGGGGTCTCCGGACCTTATTCCCCCCCTCCCGCCTCCCTACTGTCTCACCCCGACGCCGCACTGGTAGACCTAGAACTTCTTTCCCTCTACCACAAGCGGGCGATCGAGAGGGCCCCGCCATACCCGAGGGGGGTCGTCAGCTCTATTTTTCTGGTCCAGAAGAAAGGGGTTCAGATGCGCCCAGTCATCAATCTGCGGGCTCTAAATGCGATTGTCCGCTATCGCCACTTCAAGATGGAGGGCATCCATCTGCTTTGAGATCTCCTCTTGCCGAACGATTGGTTTGTAAAGCTAGACCTCAAGGACGCTTACTTGATGGTTCCCGTATCCGCCCCCTCCAGGGACTTGCTGCGTTTCCTGTGGAAGGGAGAGATTTGGCGGTTCTCATGCCTCCCGTTCGGCCTTTCCTCGGCACCGTGGTGTTTCACGAAGCTAATGCGACCGGTTGTGGCCTGGCTCCGCAGTCGTGGGCTCCGCCTCATAATATACCTGGACGACATTCTTCTCATGCACCAGTCGGCCTCGACTCTGCTGGTCCACCTTCGCTGGACGACGGACCTTCTCTCCCGTCTCAGTTTTCTCGTCAACCACGAGAAGTCGTGTTTGGTACCATCGCAAAGGATGGAGTTCTTGGGATTTACCGTGGACTCGGTGTCGGAATCCCTCTCCCTACCCGCGACAAAACTATGTTCCATACGCAAGGAACTCAGGCATGCCCTTTCCATGCCTCTGTTGTCCCTACGCCATCTGGCCAGAATCATCAGCCTCTTCGCCTCTTTGATCCAAGCGGTGTTTCCGGCCCCTTTACACTACAGGGCCCTTCAGCGCTTGAAGATAGCGCACCTTCGCTCTGGCGCTGCGTTCGCAGACACTCTGACCCTGGACCCGACAACCTGGAAGCGTGGAACGGCAGGGCGATATTCGGTTTACAACCCGAGTTCACTGTCGAGTCGGACGCCAGTCTTCACGGCTGGGGTGCTCACTGCAACGGGATCTCCACGGGCGGCCGGTGGTCCACGGAAGAGGCGCGACTTCATATCAACGCGTTGGAGCTTCTTGCCAGGTACTTCGCCATTCGGAGTTTCACCAACGGTATTGCTCAGGCGTGCATTTGTTTACGGATGGACAATGTCTCTGCCGTGCGCTACATCAACCGGTTAGGAGGAACGCGCTCGGCAACCTTGGCTCGGTTGGCGAAGGATTTCTGGTCGTTTTGTCTCTCCAGGGAGGTCATGGTTCAGGCGGAATATCTCCCGGGACTCCACAACAGTCGGGCGGATTGAGGCTCTCACTACCTTATGGACAGCAGCGATTGGATGCTGGCACCAGAGACCTTCTCCGAGTTATCCGGGAGCTGGGGTCCTTTTACTATAGACCTATTTGCCTCGCATCTCAACACCCAACTTCCACGTTTTTTCAGCTGGCGCCCGGATCCGGCGCGGAGGCAGTGGACGGGTTCCTTCAACCCTGGTCCGGGTCTCTGATGTATGCATTCCCGCCATTTGCGATGATCCCGAGGAGGCTTTTACACGCTCGTCGTCAGCTGGCCGAATTGGTGGTGGTGGTCCCTTTCTGGGGGACTCAAGCTTGGTTTCCGTCTCTGCTGGGTCTCCTGATAGATGTCCCTATTCTTCTCCTGAATCGTGTGGATCTCCTCCAGGACCCTCAGGGTTTGCACCACCCTCTCCTGTCGGACGGATCCCTGCGACTGATCGCTTGCCGGATCTCAGGACGCCCCCGGAGAGGTCGACGATATTTCGGCGGCAACTAGACGCCTTTTGGACAACGCGTGGGCTCCCGGCACCAGAAAATCTTATAGGGCAGCCTGGCGATCTTGGTCTGGCTGGTCCGTGGAACGGGACTTGGATCCCGTTTCGGCCCCTGTGACCCATCTTTTGCAGTTTCTTACTTCCCTTTTTGAGGCGGGTAAGGCTTATCGAACTATTAATTTGTTCAGGTCCGCTATTTCGTCTACGCATCAGGGTTTTGATGGTGTCCCTGCGGGTCAGCACCCTTCCGTGTGTCGTTTGCTTCGCGGCTCCCGCATGTCTCGTCCTCCCCGTACTCGTTTTACCACGACTTAGGATGTGTCTCCTGTATTGTCTTTCCTCTCCAATTGGCCAGGTAATTCGGATCTCACGTTACGGCAGTTGTCTGCCAAATTACTGGTTCTCTTTTGCCTTATATCCTGTAAACGGGTTTCGGATGTTCGAGCTCTTGATCACGATGCCAGGTCATTTACTCCTGAAGGGGTCACCTTCAATATATCCAGGCGTACGAAGACCAACATTAGGTCTGTCTCTTATTCATCTTTTCCATCTTCGCCAGCTCTTTGTCCGGTGGCTTGTCTGAGGGAGTATGAATCCCGGACGCGTACTTACCGATCGTCTTCGGTTCCTCAGCTCTTCCTGTCTATTCGACATCCGTTCGGTCCTGTGTCCAGCCCTACTCTTGCGCGCTGGATGAAGTGGGTGATGTCTTTAGCAGGAGTTGATACCTCCATTTTTACCGCTTATTCCGGTAAAGGTTGGAGGATATCCTACGTCTTGCGGACTGGTCTTCGGCTTCAACATTCAGGGAGTATTATTTTAGGCCGCCTCCACATTTGTTTTCTGCTGTTATTGCTCAACTTTAAACTTAGCAATAGGAGCCTCCGTGTCTTGCTGTAAAACTTGGTGATTTTCCTAGTCTATGATGGAAAGTCATGGTTTTATTAAAGACACGGAGGCGAGTATTGCCCGCCCTGATGTTCCCTCCCTTATGATGTATATTGGTGTTTTCTGTGGTTATCAGTCTTGTTTACATGCTATGTTTGCATGGTTTGCTTAATATGATTCTTCTGGCAGGATCGCTTATAACTTGCAATGTATTCTCCTGCCCATTATTTAATCTGGCTATATATTGTTTATTCCTTTCAGGTGGAAGTTGAATCTCTTCGGGCTTCAATTGCTCTGTTCCGGTTATAGCCACGTTGGCTTTCATTGAAGATGTTCCAGTGGTTCTGGGCTGATCGTGCTCGTTAAAGGTGTTCCGATGGATCCGAACTGGTCGTTTCCCGATTCGAGGTTCCGGTTTCGTGTTCGGTGGTTTCCGGTCATTGTGTCAGGCTCGTAAAGAAAGAGGAGGATCTATAGGAGGAGCCGTCTGTTATATGGACTGTGAGGGGAGGGTGTATGTTACTATGGTTACGTTCTGTTATGTAAACTTTTCTTTGCTGCTATTGGTGGACAGTAAAGAAGGAGATAGCAATACTCGCCTCCGTGTCTTTAATAAAACCATGACTTTCCGTCATAGACTAGGAAAATCACCAAGTTATACCAGCATAGTATATACTATATTCCCCTTTCATCCTACGGCAGCACAGCATGGGTTAAGCTTGTCTTCATTCCCTTGGCTAGGACCGCCCACCTAGATTAAAATAATTAATTAATTAAATCATTAGTAGACACTATAAAGCTGGCCTCCCATAATGCTTCACTGTGTTTTTTTTTTGGTCCTCATTCCTTGAGGATGAAGCCCACCTATATGACCGCATACCGTGGTGTGTCCAGGTTCAAATGGGCTGTAAGAATCAGCGTGTGCCATGTGTGGTTCCCTGGCAGCCGTTCTTAGCCGCTGTGGCGCTGAATAGGAGAGTGATTCACTCTCCTGGATGCTATTCAAATCGCAGAGGAGGCATGCGTCTAGGACCGGAAGTGGAGTCCGAACTTCCGTTTCGCACTGTGGAACGCACGGTGGAATGCAGGAAGTGCGTCTACAAGCGCACCAGGTGCCTCCCCTACAAGTGCCCTTAGGACTATTAAGTTAAGTATATAAGGCGGCTCTGTGCAGAGCTCGGCGCCCCTTTGTGCCTGGCAGCCGAGCTCTAGCAGAAATAAGGTAAAAAAGCCTGTCTTGCTCAGGCAAAGCCTTCATTTTTATATATGTATGTTCTCATGATTCCCCTTTTCTCACTACAGATGTCCTTCTCTTCTGAGAAAGGGGGAAAAAGATCCGGCAAAGGCAGGCATAGGCTATGTCAGTCCTGTGAACAGCCATTGCCTGATGAATGTACAGAAGATCTGTGTATAAGCTGTAATGTGGACTCTCTAAGGTCCTCACCACCCAGAGCTAATAAGAGACAGAAGACTAAGCATGGTCTATGTATTTCATGTATTCAGCCCTTACCCCTGAATTGGTCATCTAATATATGTGAAAATTGCTCGCATTCAGAAGAAGTGTCGGATGCAGAAACTAAAAAATTCATGTCAATGTTTAAAGCCTTTTTGTCGCAAGCCAAAAAGAAAAAGCATTTAACAAAAAAGAAGCATTATGTCTCTCCATCATCTTCTGAAGAGTCTTCTAGATCTGAGGGGGAAGTGTCTTCAGACTCAGAGCTTGATTTACCTACCCTGGAAGACAATTTTTTGTTTAACAAAAGTAATGCAAATCATTTGATTAAGGAGGTGAAAAACATCATGGAATCAAAAAAAGAGGAGACAGCTGATAAGGAGGAAGATAACCTTTTTTATTTTCCCAAGAAAAAGGCGTCCGTTTTTCCCAGCCATCCAGTACTCAACACTATTATGCGTAAAGAATGGCAGCAGCCAGTAGGAAAAATAAACTTAGGATCAAGATTCAAGTCTATATATAAAATAGACCCGGCTGAGTCTACAAGTTGGGAAGTTCCTGCTAGGGTTGATCCTGATGTCGCCAGATTAGCCAAGAGATCCAGGTTTCCTAGCGATGATTCTTCACTTCTCAAGGATCCAATGGAGAAAAAGGCGGACGGTCTCCTAAAAAGATTACATTCCTACCTGTCTCTTATGAATAAAGCTGCAATGGCTTTGGTTCCGGTAGCCCGCGCTTTGAGGGTCTGGAGACATAGAAGATGGTGTGTCCAGAGACGAACTGCTCCAACAGTTACCTACATTGAAACTAGTTGCAGAATTCCTCTGTGATTTTTCCGTAGATTCTTTAAGATTAGTAGCCAAGAATATGGCGCTTTCCAACTCCGTCAGAAGGTCAGTCTGGCTCAAATTATGGTCTGGAGACTCAGCATCAAAAAATAATCTATGCTGGGGGGCGGAGCTAGCGCCGGACTGTGATGGCCACATAGTCAGGAGCTCTCCGTACTGATTCCTGCACAGCACCAGCTAACGCAAGCCGACAGACGGGACAATGGTCAAGATTGGTAACCCAAGGGCTGGAGATAACCCTAGTGTCCCTAAACCTCCAAACATTAGTGGAGATATGGACAAATTTATAAAAAAGGCTGCCGCCACAGTAACGGCTAGAGAAACTAAAATGGCGCCGGCTACATCGCACAGGGCGCGCAAACGTTCCTCTGAGGTGTCCGAGGGGGAAAGCGACACGGAAGACTCTCAATGCAAGACAGCTCTCCCGATTACCCGTCACTTCTTGAAACAGTCCCTCAGCAAGGCGATGGAACCGATACTGAGTGAGTTAACGGCCCTCCGCCATGATGTCCACCACATAGGTGACAGGGTCGTGGCCCTAGAGTCTCGCCAAACTGCAGTCCTGGAACATCAGTCAGCTACAGCCACCTCCCTACAGAAATGCCGCACTTACCTGAACGAGCTCCATAATGCAGTGGAGGATCAGGAAAACAGGGGGCACAGAAACAACTTGCGCTTCAGGGGAGTACCTGAATCTGTCGAAGCAGTTAACATCCCGGCGGCGGTGACGGAGATCTGAAGCTCCATCTTGGGCCCAGACATGCACACAGATATAATAGTGGAAAGAGCGCATCGGGCCTTGGGACCCAAACCTAAACCCTCGGAGCTACCTAGGGACATCATTTGTCGGTTCCTCAACTTCCAAACCAAGACGGCAATGCTGGAAGCCGCAAGGAACATTTCCGATCTGACATATGAAGGAGTTCCTATAGCTGTCTACCAAGACCTGGCCCCCTCCACCCTGAAGAAAAGAAGTCTGAAGCCCCTGACCGACTGGCTCAGAGCTAAGAAGACGCCATATCGATGGAACTTTCCGTTCGGGATCTCATTTTTCTATGAAGGGCGCCGTCTTACCGTCTCCTCCTTCATAGATTTAACTGGAGTATACGAACATCTCCAAATTCCTCCACTTCCAATAGAAAACTGGGAACTTTACCAGGACCTCACCGACTTACCAGAGGTCCCAAAGATCTCACCCTTTGAACCTCCACGCACTCCGAGGTCCCAGAAGATCAAGCGCAAGACCACCCAGATGACTCCGTAGATCCTGGTTAACTAACTGCAGCCTGAATGTCAGAAATAATTTAACCACCTATGTACCCTTTCTTAATTCCTCTCCTTATGTCCTCTACTTTCCCCTGCTCACACTGTCCTCCCACCCTATATCTCCCTTATCTCCCCCCCACCCCTTTTACAATCTCCTCTGACATCCCTAATCAGTCTGTCACTTTGCCTCACTGTTGAGGCTGTTTCTATGTGCTGTGAGGATCACAATAGGGTTGATAAACCTTTTCTCCCCTTGCGATCCTTATTATGCTCCTCAGAATGACCCATACAGATGGACCTTATTATTTAAAAGTTCATTTAATAGTTACCTGTTCTTTTGTTTACTTTTGGTTAAAGGTACTTGTCTTCTTCACTCCAACTTGCATGACATTATTGAAGAATCCTCTGGCTCCTGCCTCACCTCCCCAGATCCGTAGCACCAGTTGCACTCAAAGGTGGGTCTCCAGGAGGGGGACCTGGCTGCATCAAGGTAAACACCCTTACAACAGACTACATGGCTGACTTATCATTTGCGTCTTTCAATGTTAAGGGCTTTAACTCCCCTTCTAAGAGGAGCCAGGTCTTCACATTGCTACGCAAATCCGGGGCCAGCGTCCTCCTCCTTCAGGAGACACACTTCAAATTTAATCATTACCCCAATTTATCCTTTTCCAACTACCCCCTTTGGTATCATTGCGGAGGTAATTCTGCTGCGTCTGGGGGGGTGAGTATTGGATTCCAGAGGAGGATTCCCTTTAAACATATCTCCCACCTCCAAGATCCAGAAGGGAAATACTTATTAGTTAAAGGCTCTATTGGTCCTCAAACTTATACCATTATCAATCTATATGCTCCTAATACGGTACAACACACATGGTTTTCTAAAATCTTTCCCCTAATAGAATCCTTTGCTGAGGGATTGACAGTAGTTGGAGGGGACTTAAATGCGACCTGAATCAACTCCTTGATTCCTCATCTCACAGGTCGGTCTTGTCTCTTAAGACATTACGTCTTATAAGGGAAGGTTTCTGGAATTTGCACCTCATGGATGCATGGCGCATATTCAATCCAGACACGAACGACTATACGTTTTATTCCCACCCCCACAAATCATATCACAGACTGGACTACCTCTTTGTGTCCAAGGAACATCTCCAGCTCTGTCATGGACCCAAAATAGGCTCCATCCTTTTATCGGACCATGCCCCCATATTTGTCTCGATCTCAGCACCTACACCTAACCCAAGTAAATTCAGATGGCGACTAAACGAGTCCCTATTGAACAACCAAGAGGTTAAGGAAAAGATATCTGATCTACTCAAGGAATATTTCTCCCTTAATAAACAACCCGAGATTTCAGACCAGTCACTTTGGGACGCCCATAAGGCTACTTTCACACTAGCGTTTGGGGCTCCGCTTGTGAGTTCCGTTTGAAGGCTCTCACAAGCGGCCCCGAACGGATCCGTCCAGCCCTAATGCATTCTGAGTGGATGCGGATCTGCTCAGAATGCATCAGTCTGGCACCGTTTGTCTTCCGCTCCGCTCAGCAGGCGGACACCTGAACGCAGCTTGCAGCGTTCGGGTGTCCGCCTGGCCGTGCGGAGGCAAACGGATCCGTCCAGACTTACAATGTAAGTCAATGGGGACGGATCCGTTTGAAGTTGACACAATATGGCTCAATTTTCAAACGGATCCGTCCCCCATTGACTTTCAATGTAAAGTCAAAACGGATCCGTTTGCATTATCATGAACAAAAAAAAAAAAAATTTTTTTTTTTTTTTTGTTCATGGTAATGCAAACGGATCCGTTCTGAACGGATCTAACCGTTTCCATTATAGGTGCGGATCCGTCTGTGCAGATACCAGACGGACCCGCTCTGAACGCAAGTGTGAAAGTAGCCTAAGCCTTTCATCAGAGGGCACTTCATTAGCCTTGGGGCATTCCTAAAAAAAAGAAAGGAATAAAAAGATAGATTCCTTGAGTAGCAGGATTTTCTCTTTAGAGAATCTACATAAAAAATCCCTCTCAGAGTCACACTTCACGGAGCTCTCATCCCTAAAAGCAGAATTGAAATCCCTTATGCAACATTCTACTGCCAAATATTTTTTAAACTCTCAACACAAATTCTTTGCACATGGGGACAAAGCGTCCAAATTTATGATGCGTAGAATAAAGGACAGGCGAGCTACAAACTATATACACCAACTGGAATCCCCAGGGCCGTCTTTGCCGCAGGGCAAAAGGGGCAGCTGCCCGGGCCCAGTTGCTCCTGGGGGCCCAAGGGAGCTCAGTTTCCCGACTCCCATTCACTAGTGACTGCATCACTAGATTAAAACATTCGGGGCCTGGGCCCCTGATGTTTTGTCCCAGGCCCCGAATGTCCTGCCTGCCTGCTAGATACAACTGTATTGCCGTACACAAAACGGCAATACAATTGAATCTAATATACACTGTCTGGGAAGAGGTGAAGGACCTGTGGTGACATCACAGGTCATGTGATCAGCAAAACAGGCTGTGATAGGATGACCTGGAAGATGTCACCATCATGTGACCAGTGCAGGATTGGACCGGAGTGAAGAGGGGAAGGAGCCTAATGCTGATGTCTGTATATGAGGACTGGAGAGGTAAGTGAAGGGAGAGGGAGAGGCAGAGCAATGCTGGGAGTTGTAGTTATTTAACTGGGATGTATGTTAGGGCTGAAGGGAGGGATGTTATTGACATGGAACTGTGTGCTTGAGGTGGCTGGGGGAGGGAGTGATGTTATTTACATGGGACTGTATGTTGAAAGTGGATGGTGGGGGGGAATGATGTTTATGTACATGGGACTTAATGTTTAGACTACGTTCACACTTGCGTTTGGGGATCCGCTTGTGAGATCCGTTTCAAGGCTCTCACAAACAGCCCCAAATGGATCAGTTTAACCCCAATGCATTCTGAATGGATGCAGATCCATTCAGAATGCATTCGTTCGGCTCCGTACGGCCCCCCGTTCCATTTTGGAGGCGGACCCCAAAATGCTGCAAGCAGCGTTTGTGTCCGCATGGCCTTGCGGAGCCAAACGGATCCGTCCTGACTTACAATGTAAGTTAATGGGGACGGATCCCTTTGCATTGACAAAAAATGGTGCAATTGTAAACGGATCCGTCCCCCATTGACTTTCAATGTAAGTCAGGACGGATCCGTATTGGGACTTAGAAATTCAAATCTAATACAAACGAATCGGTCCTGAACTGATGCATTCGTTTGTATTATCGGTACAGGACAGATCCGCACGAACACAAGTGTGAAAGTAGCCTTAGGGGGTGATGTTTACATGGGATTGTGCGTTGGAGGCAGCTGGGGAGGAGGTGATGTTATTTACATGGGACCAGTGCTTGAAGTGGGCCGGAACGCGGCGGTACTCAGTACCGCCACTTCCAAAAATTGCCCTGGAGAGTACCAGCACCTCTCCGTGCGCCCAGTACGTGGGTTTCCGGTACCGGAGCGCAGCGGAGAGCTGGCAGTATCTCCTCCCTAATGTCGTTGGCTGGGCAGCTAGTGGAGGGGGGCGGGTCGTTGCAGAGTACGGCTCAGGCTGGCGCAGGCAGGGAGTTGACCTCACGTTAGGTGACGTCAACTCCTTCCCGCGCGCCTGTGACTGAGGAGCGATCAGTGCGGCGACCAGTGACTGGTCCTCCTTGGAGTCAGGAGTCGGACGGTGCAGCAAAGAACATCGACTTTGCTTTGGAATCCAACTTCTGAAGAGTACTGGTGAGTGACAGGCACCCCCCCTCCAACCACACACATTAGTTCCTCTCTGTACCAGTACCCCCCCCCCCCCTGGCAGGGGGGTACTGGTACAGAGAGGAATTAATGTGTGTGATGAGGGGGGGGGGGGGGTCTGATGTGCAGGGGGGTACTGGTACAGAGAGGAACGAATGTGCGGTGGTGGGGGGGGGGGGGTACTGGTACATAGAGGAACTAATATATATGTGTCTGATGGGTGGGTCTGATGTGTAGGGGGCCCCTGCACATCAGACCCCCCCATCACACACATATATATTAGTTCCTCTATGTACCAGGACCCCCCCCCCCCACCACCGCACATTCGTTCCTCTCTGTACCAGTACCCCCCTGCACATCAGACCCCCCCCCCTCATCACACACATTAGTTCCTCTCTTTACCAGTACCCCCCCCCCCACCACCACCACACATTAGTGCCTCTCTGTTCCAGTACCCCTCTGCACATCAGACCCCCCATCACACACATATATATTAGTTCCTCTATGTACCAGTACCCCCCCCCCCCACCACCGCACATTCGTTCCTCTCTGAACCAGTACCCCCCTGCACATCAGACCCCCCCCTCATCACACACACACACACACATTAATTCCTCTCTGTACCAGTACCCCCCTGGCAGGGGGGTACTGGTACAGAGAGGAATTAATGTGTGTGTGTGTGATGAGTCGGGGGGGGGGTCTGATGTGCAGGGGGGTACTGGTACAGAGAGGAACGAATGTGCGGTGGTGGGGGGGGTACTGTACTGGTACATAGAGGAACTAATATATATGTGTGTGATGGGGGGGTCTGATGTGCAGGGGGGGGGAGCACCGGCGCCTAATAGAGTACCGGCACCTCTTTTGGCCCACTTAAAGCACTGCATGGGACTGTATGGTGGAGGGAGGATTATAACTACATGGGGCACTGCAGATCCAGGGGACATTATAGGCGGTCTTATTACTACTGGGGGCTCTATAGGAGGGTCTTATAGATCAGCCTTATTTCTACTAAGCGCACTATGGGGGCCTTATTACTACTAAGGGGTCTGTAGATAGCTTTATTACCACTGGGGGAACAATAGGGGGCCTTATTTCTACTGGGGACTATGGAGGGTATTATTAATATGGGAGGGCTCTTCTACTAATGGGGGCATGGTTGAGGAGCATTATCACAGTTGGGGCAGTGTTACTAATGAGGGCATTCTAGAAGGGAATTACTATTGGTGGGACTATGAGGAGCACTATTACTATGGGGGGCAGTAATGTTTCTTCAGGATAGTATTTGGGGGTATTGCGGGGGGGACAGGGGCGTAACTAAAGGCTCGTGGGCTCCGGTGCAAGAGTTCAGCTTGGGCGCCCCCCTTCCCTCAGTGCTTTGTGTGTCTTCTTTTTTTTTTGAATCAAATCGTTTTTATTAAACAATAAAGACATATTATAACATAATACAATATGTTGACTTTTTCTTCTTTAAATTATCCACGATGCAGATTCAGTGAACAACAATACTCATAAGTATATCACCACTCAGTATTAACATGAATCCATACACTACATATACCTTTGCTAAAACATATTATGGGCAAAAAAAAAAAATTACCAGAAACTTGACCTTTCCAAACACCCTCCCCCCCTTACCCTACCCTAACCCCCCAACCCTAACATTGGTCTTGACCATCACATGACTATATAACCACGTGGGTATGAGATAACCATTCAGTCCACATTTTTTCAAACTTCTGAGGGCACCCTCTCTTCACAAACACCCCTTTTTCGAGTACCAGCATGTCATGCACCTTCCGTTCAAACTCACTCAGTGTGGGCGGACTCCCCTGGATCCACCTCATAGCGGCTTTGTGTGTCTTCTTATGCGGCACAAGTGTCTTTGGGCCCCTTCATGCTCCTGGGCCCGGTAGCGGCTGCTACCTCTGCACCCCCTATAGCTACACCCCTGGGGGGGCACAGCAAGCAGCAGGATAACACTGTGGGGACTCCAGTTGGGGGATAATGATAGAATGTGAGGAAGCTAAGATGTCTGTGTCACACTCTGCAGAGACGAGGCGGCTGAGAGAAGTTGTCCAGACCAAGTGGAGAAGATGATGAGAGAGAAGATCTACAGAGAAGATGATGACAGAGAGGAGACGTCACCTGGAGGCCCTGGACGTGACAGGTAAGTGCTGCTGTATAGCAAGTACAGCAAAGTGGGGGGGGGGGGGGGGGGGGGCGGGATCCAGGGGGCCCAAGTAAATTCTTGCCCAGGGTCCAATCAACATTAAAGACGGCCCTGGGAATCCCCCCAAGGAGTTCCCCTTTATTCCACAAAACTAATAGGAACTCAATTCCGCACATTCTATGAGGCACGATATAACCTTCCCCCAACTTTGAACCCAGAAGCCCACTCAGATCTCCTTCCTGGATTCAATCTCCCTGCCCACTCTATCTCCTGAGCATAAACTTAGTTTGGCATCCCAATTTACTCTAGAGGAACTGACTAAGGCACTAACACAATCTCCCCATGGCAAGAGTCCAGGCCCTGATGGGCTCCCAGTATACTATTATAAGACATACCAACAAGTGGTTCTTCCACATCTGCTCTCAGTCTGTAACATGGCTCTACAGGGGAAACAGCTATCCAGAGATATGACAATGGCTCACATAACCCTGATCCCCAAGGAAGGGAAAAATCCAAAACACTGTGCAAGCTATAGGCCCATTTCACTTCTCAACATAGATCTCAAATTATTAGCGAAAATGCTAGCGAATCGTCTTGCTACCCTTCTACCCTTGCTTGTACATGGGGATCAGGTGGGCTTTGTCAGAGGAAGAGAGGGCAGAGATAATACGTCTAGAGTCCTAAACGTGATATACCACTCTGCTTTCCGCTCTAAGCCGCTACTCCTCTTAAGCACGGACGCGGAAAAAGCATTCAATAGAATTAGCTGGAAATACTTGAAGCAAATCCTTTCTGGGTTTGGCCTGCCTGATCCCTATGTACAAGCTACCTTCGCAATGTACGCTCAAGCATCAGCCTCAGTACTGATCAATGGAGACCTAACTGACCCTTTCAGAATACAAAACGGTACCCGTCAGGGATGCCCCCATCACCCTTACTTTTTGTTTTAGCCCTTGAGCCTCTTCTTGTCAGACTGAGAGCAGACCAGGACATCCACGGAGTGATGCTGGGAGGCCAAGATCACAAACTTGCGGCTTTTGCAGATGACATCATGATCATGACATCTAATCCAAGTTTTTCGCTCCCCATAATTCAAAATTACCTGGATACCTATAGCCTCCTATCCAACTTTAAGATCAATAAACAAAAATCCTTGGTAAAATGTATAAAGATTTCCCAACGAAACCAACTGAGCCTAAAAGAGAACTCTCCTTTCGATTGGTCATCTCCCTATATCACTTACTTGGGGGTCAAGATAAGCCCTAATCGGTCTGAACTCTTTGCACTTAACTACCTGCCCCTATTACAATCCATCACTGCTGACATAAATAGACTGAATATTCCTACTATATCTTGATTTGGTCGTAAAAACCTTTTGGTATCGCTAATACTCCCTCGCCTTACTTACCTCCAACAGGTTTTGCCCATCCCCGTCCCTAAGTCTTACTATGTCTCCCTCAGGAAACTTTTTAGCTCGTTCATTTGGAACCAAAAGAAACCAAGACTCTCTTACTCCCTATTAACACACCCTAAACATACAGGGGGCATAGCTTTTCCAGACCCTGAAACATACGGCAAGGCTGTTTTGCTATCTAGAGCAGTAGAGTGGCTCAGAACACCTAACCCCAAATCTTTGGTAGCGATGGAGCAGGATCTGGTAAATCAACCCTTCCGCTCACTATTGTTAGGGAACACCAGTCTGAACAACATCCCCACCTCTTCCTTTCCAATAATACAAGCTACCCTTAATGCGTGGAGAAGCCTCCAGTCCTCACATTGTGCGATACCCTTCCCATCACCGACTTTATTGGTGGGGGATATTCTAGGCACCTCCCTCCCAGTAATAAGAGATTGCACTCCACGCGACATCAGGGAATCTACCATTTCCAGCTTTGCCTTGATTTTCCACTATGCAATCTACCAAAGATACTACTATCCCCACATAAGTCATCTCGTTGTGTACGCATACAGGAAAATGGGTATAAACTTTTAACCAGATGGTACAAAACGCCTGACGTGACCTCTCTTTATTCGGACACAGCGACGGACAAATGCTGGAGATGTTTTGAGGACAAAGGGACGCTCTTCCACATATGGTGGTCATGTCCCATAATCAACAAATGGTGGAAAACCATCTTTGATTTAAGCAACCAGATCTGCCATACAAATATACAGATGTCTCCTTCATTAGCATTACTCAATTTAGACACCCAAACAGCACCTCCCCATCCCTCTTTTCTCTTCAGACAATTTCTGATTGCTGCCCGCCTGCTAGTGCCTAAACTCTGGTTAACGACTTCTATTCCGTCTTTGGAACAATGGAAATTGAAGGTCGACCAATTGTTCAGGTTTGAAGAAATCTCCTCCTGGGAAACACGCACTCACGGCACATTTTCTAAACATTGGAACCTATGGTCTGAATATAGACATCCTAGCTGAGATGCTCAAATCCACAATTCCACAAATCTACACTAACATAGGAATGAATCTAATGTACACTCCTCTGTAATGTCAAAAGCTAAGAAAATCACTACCATGTATCTGATACGCAATAAGTAGAGTTATTGTATTTACATCTGTTCATCTTTATACTTATATGATAATGCTACCCTTTCTTTGTGGAATATGTATAGATGTACAACACCTACGTCATGCTTGACGTTTAAGATACCTATATATGTACCTTGTTAAGTTATATTTTTACAAATAAAAATTATTTAAAATAAATAAATAAAATCTATGCTCACTTCCTTTTGAGCCCATGAAGTTATTCGGATCCCATCTAGATAAACTTCTGGAATCCAGTAATGAAGAAAAAGCGTAGAATTTTCCCCAATTCAAGGGAAGAGAAAAGATGCGTTTTTTTCGTCCCTACAGAGAACAAAATTATAGAAGATATGGATCAAGGGGACGCTTCAACAGAAGCAGAACTGACAGAAGACCTTGGATGGCTTCAGAAAAATCAAAAAAGAAATCAGAGGATGTAAAACCGTCTAAGAAGGAATTCTGACGCCAGAAGCCAAAAAGTAGGAGGTCGGCTGACACATCACTACTCACAGTGGCAAAAGATTACTTCAGATGCCTGGGTCCTAAACATCATAAAAGAAGGATACATGTTGGAACTAGATCGACATCCAAGGGACAGATTTCTACTGAACAGGAAAGAAGATCCCAAAATTTTTTGTCTTCTAGACGAGTTCATAGAGAAAGGAGCATTAGAACCAGTACCCATGCACCAAAGAAGTACCGGGATATACTCCAAAATATTTCAGGTTCCCAAGCCAGGGGGAAAGTATCGTCTTATCATAGACCTTCGATACCTGAATCAATTCATGAAAAAGATCCATTTCAAAATGGAGACATTAAGATCTATCACAGCGGTGCTCACAGAAAATCAGTTCATGGTCTCTCTGGATCTAAGAGATGCCTACCTGCACATCCCTATAAGAGAAGAATCCAGAAGATTCCTAAGAAAAGCGGTCATAAGAAATAAGAAGGTAGCACACTTCCAGTTCAAAGCACTACCGTTTGGCCTTTGTTCCTCTCCCAGAATCTTTACAAAGGTGGCAGTTTTGGTTGCAGTACGTCTTTGTCTCCAGAGAATACAAGTTTTTCCATATCTCGACGACTGGTTACTGGTAGCTCAGTCAGAAGACCTGCTACACTTACATCTCAGCAAGCCATCGAGACGCTTCAAAAACTGGGGTTTTTAATAAACTGGGAGAAATCCGATGTGATTCCTACTACCTCAAAAAAAAATCTGGGCCTGCAGATAGATACAGTATCTATGGCTCTGTTTCTTCCCCCACCAAAGATCAGAGCTCGGAAAAAAGAAATAAAGATTCTAATTTCTTTACATTTTCCCACAGTCCGCAGAGTGATGAAGACCCTGGGACATCTAACAGCAGTAACAGATGCGGTACCTTGGGGAAGAATCCATACCAGAGACCTACAGCAAAATATGCTTCAAGTCTAGCATCACACTTCTCACAATCTGGAAGCAAGAGTGAGACTAAGGTCTTCAACAGTTCAGAGCCTCAGGTGGTGGTTACAATCCAGAAATCTATCCAAGGGAAGACCTTCAAATATCTACCCCTAGTAGTAATCACTACGGATGCGTCTGGCCGAGGCTGGGGAGCCCATCTTCAAGACAGTTGGATCCAGGGGCTGTGGTCCTCCGAAGACAGGAAGAAGTCTTCAAACTTCAAAGAACTAAAGGTAGTACAACTGGCTCTTCTCCAGTTCAAGAAACTTATAGTAGGAAAACCAGTGCTGATTCGTTCGGACAATCTTGCAACTGTATTCTACCTCAACAAACAGGGTGGAACAAGAAACAGTTCCCTCCTGAAGTTGTGCAAAGAGATCTTCAGTTGGGCGGAAGCCAATATCTTAGAGCTAAAAGCCATGCATATAAAAGGCTGCTTGAATATTCAAGCGGATCGTCTGAGCCGGAGAAAAATAGACCCAGCAGATTGGGAACTAAACCAGAATATATTTCAGCAGATTGTGACCAGATGGGGATGTCCAGAGTGGGATGGCATCAGCATCGAACAGAAAAGTTCCCAAATTCTGCTCTCTGAACAAGCTGGACAAGCCCACAATACTGGATGCCTTTTCCTTCAGTTGGAAACGCCTATTTGTCTACATTTTTCCTCCAGTACCTCTCATCCTAAGAGTCCTGAGGAAGATAATGATGGACAAGCCTCAGACGATATTAATAGCCCCATTCTGGCCAAGGAGGTCGTGGTTCCCTCTATTACTCCAGCTATCCAAGGGGGAGTTCTGGAAGCTTCCCCCAGTTCCAGATCTACTGTTACAAGACGGTCTCTATCACCAGAGCCTGAACCATTTACACCTGACAGCCTGGAGGTTGAGAGATCTAAGTTAGTGGAGATGGGCCTCTCTGAGTCTGTAGTTAAGACCTTGTTGTGTTCCCGCAAGGATTCAACTAATAAAAAATACGCTAGAATATGTAAAAAATTTACAGCCTGGTTGGCTGAAGCGAACCATGTGAAGATTGAGGTCGGATCCATTCTTCAATTTCTTCAGGAAGGTTTCCAGACGGGATTCAAACCTAACACATTAAGAGCACACATGACTGCTATCAATATTATGACTGAGAACAAATTTTTCCATCACCCACTTATTTTTAGATTCTTCAAAGCAATAAGAAGGCTGAAACCTACACACAGAGAACCTACACCAGTTTGGGACATCTCTCTGGTTTTGAAGAGACTTACACTTGCTCCATTCGAACCTTTGCAGCAAACTGACTTAAAATGGCTGTCATACAAGGTATTGTTTCTGGTTGCCGTCACCTCCGCAAAGAGAGTAGGTGAACTTCAAGCGCTGTCTTCTAAATACCCCTATTTAAGAATTCTGCCTGATGGGGTCCTTCTTCGCACCATGCCTTCTTTCACTCCTAAGGTGCCTTCTGCTGCTAACAATAATAGAGAAGCTTTTCTCCCCGTGTTTTTTCCTGACCCGGTTGGTGAAGAACAGAGTCTATTACATACTCTAGATCTGAAGAGGGCAATCGAGATCTATCTCCAGAGAACAGAAGAGTTTCGCATAGCCCAAATTTTTTTTGTGTTGTTCGCAGGTCCTAGAAGAGGGCGGCAACCTTCCAGAGATACATTAGCTAGATGGCTAAAGGATACTATCAAAGAATCCTATTCCTTAGAAGAAATGGTTTCTCCTTTTCCAATTAAAGCACATTCAACAAGATCTGCCGCAACCTCTTGGGTGGAACAGGCGCACGCATCTATAGAAGAAATCTGCAATGCAGCCTCCTAGTCTTCATCTCAAACCTTAACGAAGCATTAACGGTTGGACATCAATGCTAGAAGCTCAGCCTTTGGTACTGGGGTATTAAGTGCAGTTCTTGATAAAAAATCGCCCCCTTCATGATCTATACAAATCCCATGCTGTGCTGCCGTAGGATGAAAGGGGAAAGGGAAAATCTGTACCTGGGATTTTACTTTCCTTGAGTCCGAAGGCAGCACAAATATACCCTCCCTTAAATAAATTTTGTTATTTTTGCATTGAATGGAAGTCTATTTTTTTTAACACAGTGAAGCATTATGGGAGGCCAGCTTTATAGTGTCTACTAATGATTTAATTAATTATTTTAATCTAGGTGGGCGGTCCTAGCCAAGGGAATGAAGACGAGCTTAACCCATGCTGTGCTGCCTTCGGACTCAAGTAAAGTAAAATCCCAGGTACAGATTTTCCCTATACACAGGAAGATGACTATGTATATACCTGTGCTGTACATATAGAATTATACTCAGATATACCCAGGTTATACCAGCATAGTATATACTATAATACACAGGAAGATGACTATGTATATACCTGCGCTGTACATATAGATTACACTCAGAAATACCCAGGTTATACCAGCATAGTATATACTATAATACACAGGAAGATGACTGTTAGGAATATTCTTTTCTTTCCCTCTTATTGGTACCCCTGGTACCAGACTTCAGTATTCAGCTTGATTTGATTCTTATCTCGCGCCAGAGAGAGCGACGTTGACACAAGACACACTTCTGGTGTTGTTCAAAGTCACTCTAAGTTTTTTTTTAACTCGTGAGTCATATATAGTCCTAATCCAATGACATTATGTTTAAGTTAACCAATCACATGATTTTATTTCCAAAACGCAACGTAGATTGCCAGTGTTTTATTGTCTCCCCAAAGTGCACAAAGACACCGAAAATCCACCCGTTCGCCCCATAATTTCGGGCATCGGGTCTCTGACCTCGAATTTATCGCAGTACATAGACAGAATGCTGCAACCCTCAGTAGAAAAGAGTGCCTCATACATATAAGACACTACCCAAATTATTGAAATTTTGGAGAAATTGAAATGTAATCCAGATCGGATTATGGGGACACTGGATGTGAACTCCCTGTATACAATTATTAGTCATGAGCAGGGAGTTGCAGCAATGAAAAATCAACTAGAGAAAAATAGTGGACTATGTGCTGAACAAATACGTTTTTTAGAGGAAGGGGTAAATTTTATATTGTCACATAATTATTTTTATTTTGGATCAGATTTTTATCTCCAAACAAGGGGGACGGCCATGGGCACCAGGTTTTCCCCCAGTTATGCTAATTTATTTATGACAAATTGGGAGGACATCCATATTGGCCCAAGACTGGGGACAGACCTGGTGCTCTGGCAACGTTTTATTGATGATGTTGTTTTTATCTGGAAAAGTGAGAGAGAGAATCTTATGACGTTTTTAGATAATATTAATGTGAACTCCTATAATTTAAAATTCTCCAGCAATATTAATAATATAGATACCGAATACTTGGATTTATTGATTAAGAAAGAAAATGGAAGAATCATATGCAGCACCTTTCAAAAGCCGACATCAAGAAATAGTTATATACTATTTAGCAGTTGCCATCTCCCTAGATGGCTGCTAAATATTCCAACAGGACAATTTGGGAGGCTTAAACAGAATTGCACAAAGGCAGAACAATTTGAAAAAGAAGCCGAAAATATGAAAATACGTTTTTTAAATAAGGATTACCCATTAAAAATAGTGGAAGAATCATTATCGAAAATAAGAGATAAGGATAGAAATACCTTTTTCAAATCTGTGAATGAAAATGATAAAAATAAAAATATAAATGATAACGGATGTGGGGATTTGAAAAATGGAACCCCACAAATCATTTTGCCCTTCAATTCAGAGTATAAAAAAGTGGAACGAATTATTAGCCGCTACTGGCACCACATCCCAGAGGACAAAATTATAGGTACACTAATATCCAAATATCCACAATTTGTGTACACAAAGGCACAGAATCTAGGGTGTAAAATAGCCCCAACGACGAAACAAACTATAAAAAAGAAAGGGATTTCACAACACTGGGACCACTTAACCACCTCAGCCCCCAGTGCTTAAACACCCTGAAAGACCAGGCCACTTTTTACACTTCTGACCTACACTACTTTCACCGTTTATTGCTCGGTCATGCAACTTACCACCCAAATGAATTTTACCTCCTTTTCTTCTCACTAATAGAGCTTTCATTTGGTGGTATTTCATTGCTGCTGACATTTTTACTTTTTTTGTTATTAATCGAAATTTAACGATTTTTTTGCAAAAAAATGACATTTTTCACTTTCAGTTGTAAAATTTTGCAAAAAAAACGACATCCATATAGAAATTTTGCTCTAAATTTATAGTTCTACATGTCTTTGATAAAAAAAAAATGTTTGGGTAAAAAAAAAATGGTTTGGGTAAAAGTTATAGCGTTTACAAACTATGGTACAAAAATGTGAATTTCCGCTTTTTGAAGCAGCTCTGACTTTCTGAGCACCTGTCATGTTTCCTGAGGTTCTACAATGCCCAGACAGTACAAACACCCCACAAATGACCCCATTTCTGAAAGTACACACCCTAAGGTATTCGCTGATGGGCATAGTGAGTTCATAGAACTTTTTATTTTTTGTCACAAGTTAGCGGAAAATGATGATTTTTTTTTTTTTTTTTTTTTCCTTACAAAGTCTCATATTCCACTAACTTGTGACAAAAAATAAAAACTTCTATGAACTCACTATGCCCATCAGCGAATACCTTGGGGTCTCTTCTTTCCAAAATGGGGTCACTTGTGGGGTAGTTATACTGCCCTGGCATTCTAGGGGCCCAAATGTGTGGTAAGGAGTTTGAAATCAAATTCTGTAAAAAATGACCTGTGAAATCCGAAAGGTGCTCTTTGGAATATGGGCCCCTTTGCCCACCTAGGCTGCAAAAAAGTGTCACACATCTGGTATCTCCGTACTCAGGAGAAGGTGGGGAATGTGTTTTGGGGTGTCATTTTATATATACCCATGCTGGGTGAGAGAAATATCTTGGCAAAAGACAACTTTTCCCATTTTTTTATACAAAGTTGTCATTTGACCAAGATATTTATCTCACCCAGCATGGGTATATGTAAAAAGACACCCCAAAACACATTCCTCAACTTCTCCTGAGTACGGGGATACCAGATGTGTGACACTTTTTTGCAGCCTAGGTGGGCAAAGGGGCCCATATTCCAAAGAGCACCTTTCGGATTTCACTCCTCATTTTTTCCTGAATTTGATTTCAAACTCCTTACCACACATTTGGGCCCCTAGAATACCAGGGCAGTATAACTACCCCACAAGTGACCCCATTTTGGAAAGAAGACACCCCAAGGTATTCCGTGAGGGGCATGGCGAGTTCCTAGAATTTTTTATTTTTTGTCACAAGTTAGTGGAAAATGATGATTTTTTTTTTTTTTTTTTTTTTTCATACAAAGTCTCATATTCCACAAACTTGTGACAAAAAATAAAAACTTCCATGAACTCACTATGCCCATCAGCGAATACCTTGGGGTCTCTTCTTTCCAAAATGGGGTCACTTGTGTGGTAGTTATACTGCCCTGGCATTCTAGGGGCCCAAATGTGTGGTAAGTAGGTAAATGACCTGTGAAATCCGAAAGGTGCTCTTTGGAATGTGGGCCCCTTTGCCCACCTAGGCTGCAAAAAAGTGTCACACATCTGGTATCCCCGTATTCAGGAGAAGTTGAGGAATGTGTTTTGGGGTGTCTTTTTACATATACCCATGCTGGGTGAGATAAATATCTTGGTCAAATGCCAACTTTGTATAAAAAAATGGGAAAAGTTGTCTTTTGCCAAGATATTTCTCTCACCCAGCATGGGTATATGTAAAATGACACCCCAAAACACATTCCCCAACTTCTCCCGATTACGGAGATACCAGATGTGTGACACTTTTTTGCAGCCGAGGTGGGCAAAGGGGCCCATATTCAAAAGAGCACCTTTCGGATTTCACAGGTCATTTTTTACAGAATTTGATTTCAAACTCCTTACCACACATTTGGGCCCCTAGAATGCCAGGGCAGTATAACTACCCCACAAGTGACCCCATTTTGGAAAGAAGAGACCCCAAGGTATTCGCTGATGGGCAAAGTGAGTTCATGGAAGTTTTTATTTTTTGTCACAAGTTAGTGGAATATGAGACTTTGTATGAAAAAAAAAAAAAAAAAAAAAATAAGCATTTTCCACTAACTTGTGACAAAAAATAAAAAATTCTAGGAACTCGCCATGCCCCTCACAGAATACCTTGGGGTGTCTTCTTTCCAAAATGGGGTCACTTGTGGGGTAGTTATACTGCCCTGGCATTTTCCAGGGGCCCTAATGTGTGGTAAGTAGGTAAATGACCTGTGAAATCCTAAAGGTGCTCTTTGGAATATGGGCCCCTTTGCCCACCTAGGCTGCAAAAAAGTGTCACACATGTGGTATCGCCGTATTCAGGAGAAGTTGGGGAATGTGTTTTGGGGTGTCATTTTACATATACCCATGCTGGGTGAGAGAAATATCTTGGCAAAAGACAACTTTTCCCATTTTTTTATACAAAGTTGGCATTTGACCAAGATATTTCTCTCACCCAGCATGGGTATATGTAAAATGACACCCCAAAACACATTCCCCAACTTCTCCTGAGTACGGCGATACCAGATGTGTGACACTTTTTTGCAGCCTAGATGCGCAAAGGTGCCCAAATTCCTTTTAGGAGGGCATTTTTAGACATTTGGATACCAGACTTCTTCTCACGCTTTGGGGCCCCTAGAATGCCAGGGCAGTATAAATACCCCACATGTGACCCCATTTTGGAAAGAAGACACCCCAAGGTATTCAATGAGGGGCATGGCGAGTTCATAGAAATTTTTTTTTTTTGGCACAAGTTAGCGGAAATTGATATTTTTAATTTTTTTCTCACAAAGTCTCCCGTTCCGCTAACTTGGGACAAAAATTTCAATCTTTCATGGACTCAATATGCCCCTCACGGAATACCTGGGGGTGTCTTCTTTCCGAAATGGGGTCACATGTGGGGTATTTATACTGCCCTGGCATTCTAGGGGCCCTAAAGCGTGAGAAGAAGTCTGGAATATAAATGTCTAAAAAATTTTACGCATTTGGATTCCGTGAGGGGTATGGTGAGTTCATGTGAGATTTTATTTTTTGACACAAGTTAGTGGAATATGAGACTTTGTAAGAAAAAAAAAAAAAAATTCTGCTAACTTGGGCCAAAAAAATATCTGAATGGAGCCTTACAGAGGGGTGCTAAATGACAGGGGGGTGATCAATGACAGGGGGGTGATCAATGACAGGGGGGTGATCAATGACAGGGGGGTGATCAATGACAGGGGGGTGATCAATGACAGGGGGGTGATCAATGACAGGGGGGTGATCAGGGAGTCTATATGGGGTGATAACCACAGTCATTGATCACGCCCGTGTAAGGCTTCATTCAGACGTCCGGATGCGTTTTGCGGATCCGATCCATCTATCAGTGCATCCGTAAAAATCATGCGGACATCTGAATGGAGCTTTACAGGGGGGTAATCAATGACAGGGGGGTGATCAGGGAGTCTATATGGGGTGATCACCACAGTCATTGATCATGCCCCTGTAAGGCTTCATTCAGACGTCCGGATGCGTTTTGCGGATCGGATCCATCTATCAGTGCATCCGTAAAAATCATGCGGACATCTGAATGGAGCTTTACAGGGGGGTAATCAATGACAGGGGGGTGATCAATGACAGGGGGGTGATCAGGGAGTCTTAATGGGGTGATCACCACAGTCATTGATCATGCCCCTGTAAGGCTTCATTCAGACGTCCGGATGCGTTTTGCGGATCGGATCCATCTATCAGTGCATCCGTAAAAATCATGCGGACATCTGAATGGAGCTTTACAGGGGGGTAATCAATGACAGGTGGGTGATCACCACAGTCATTGATCATGCCCCTGTAAGGCTTCATTCAGACGACCGGATGCGTTTTGCGGATCCGATCCATGTATCAGTGCATCCGTAAAAATCATGCGGACATCTGAATGGAGCTTTACAGGGGGGTGATCAGGGAGTCTATATGGGGTGATAACCACAGTCATTGATCATGCCCCTGTAAGGCTTCATTCAGACGTCCGGATGCGTTTTGCGGATCCGATCCATCTATCAGTGCATCCGTAAAAATCATGCGGACATCTGAATGGAGCTTTACAGGGGGGTAATCAATGACAGGGGGGTGATCAGGGAGTCTATATGGGGTGATCACCACAGTCATTGATCATGCCCCTGTAAGGCTTCATTCAGACGTCCGGATGCGTTTTGCGGATCCGATCCATCTATCAGTGCATCCGTAAAAATCATGCGGACATCTGAATGGAGCTTTACAGGGGGGTAATCAATGACAGGGGGGTGATCACCACAGTCATTGATCATGCCCCTGTAAGGCTTCATTCAGACGACCGGATGCGTTTTGCGGATCCGATCCATGTATCAGTGCATCCGTAAAAATCATGCGGACATCTGAATGGAGCTTTACAGGGGGGTAATCAATGACAGGGGGGTAATCAATGACAGGGGGGTGATCAGGGAGTCTATATGGGGTGATCACCACAGTCATTGATCATGCCCCTGTAAGGCTTCATTCAGACGTCCGGATGCGTTTTGCGGATCCGATCCATCTATCAGTGGATCCGTAAAAATCATGCGGACGTCTGAATGGAGCTTTACAGGGGGTTGATCAATGACAGGGGGGTAATCAATGACAGGGGGGTGATCAGGGAGTCTATATGGGGTGATCAGGGGTGATTAGGGGTGATCAGGGGCTAATAAGGGGTTAATAAGTGATGGGGGGGGGTGTAGTGTAGTGTAGTGGTGCTTGGTGCTACTTTACTGAGCTACCTGTGTCCTCTGGTGGTCGATCCAAACAAAGGGGACCACCAGAGGACCAGGTAGCAGGTATATTAGACGCTGTTATCAAAACAGCGTCTAATATACCTGTTAGGGGTTAAAAAAAACACATCTCCAGCCTGCCAGCGAACGATCGCCGCTGGCAGGCTGGAGATCAACTCTCTTACCTTCCGTTCCTGTGAGCGCGCGCGCCTGTGTGCGCGCGTTCACAGGAAATCTCGCGTCTCGCGAGATGACGCGTATATGCGTGACTGTGCGCAGCGCTGCCACCTCCGGAACGCGATCCTGCGTTAGGCGGTCCGGAGGTGGTTAAAAGGGTTCTATAGGTGCGGGAGGTGTTCTAATTGCAAACAAACCACTTTTCCAAAAAAGACCACAGAAGTGCAATCGATCCAAAACAACTTCTAAATTGAAATAAATGAACTGCTGACATGCAATTCAGATAATGTGCTGTATCTGATCCAATGCCCTTGTGGCAAACAATATATAGGACGAACAAAGAGACTATTAAAAACTAGGATAGCTGAACACATTGGAAATATAAAGAAAGGCTATGAGAAACACATCCTGTCGAAACATTTTAAATACCACCATAACCAAAACCCTTCTGGTTTAATGTTTGTAGCATTTGAGAATATAAATAAACACTGGAGGGGGGGTGATCATATATCCAGGATGTCCCGACAAGAATCGAGAAGAATTTTCGAGTTCGATACCATTCAACCAAATGGTTTGAATGCAGAACTCGAAATCTTCGGCTTCCTGTAAAATGGGACGCCCCTGGCTGACGGACAACGGTGGTTGCTGTTTGATATCAGCACCCCCGTTCTCCCTTGGCTAGGGGCCTCCCATATAACCCTATATAACTACATATCCCATTGAAACTTCTACATTTCTGGAGAACATTTTTTTACACATTTTATATATTTTATATTGATATGTATATGTTGTATGTTTTTTAAAGAAATATATGCATGCTTTTTTAAAAAATATTTCTGAAAATATGTATGCTTTTTAAATATATTTTAGGCTGCTTTCACACTTGCGCTCGGGGTTCCGCTTGTGAGTTCCGTTCTAAGGCTCTCACGGGCGGCCCCGAACGCATCCGTACAGCCCCAGTGCATTCTGGGTGGATGCGGATCCGCTCAGGGTGCATCAGGATGGCTCCGCTTGGCCTCTGTTCCGCTCGGCGGGCGGACACCCGAGCGCATCCGGACTTGCAGTGTGGGTCGGGGGGGACGGATCCGTTTGAGTTTGACACAATATGGTGCGATTTCGAATGGATCCGTCCCCCATTGACTTTCGGTGTGGGGTCTGGACGGATCCGTCTGACTAACTTTCAGACTTAGAATTTTTTCTGAGCTATGGTGCAGACAGATCCGTCCTGAACGGATCCCATCGTTTGTATTATAGGAGCGGATCCGTCTGTGCGGACACCAGACGGATCCGCTCTGAACGCAGGTGTGAAAGTGGCCTTATATGTCAACATTTGGATGCAGCATAGGGTTAATATAACCTTCACTGTTGGAACGATCGAATATTACTTGATTGGATTCAGATGTTTCCAATGGACTTGAACCAGATATAAGGACGACATAATGTGGAGTATGCTTGACCACTGAGGAAGGAGCGAGTCTACGCTCCGAAACATGTTTGGGTGAACAAGCATACAAATCGAGGATCACAGCACTGGAGCGCTCCAAAGCTGATTATAAAAGCGAACCGAATACTGGAGGGGCGAACCTGAACCAAGCAGAGACGCCGCCATACCACGAGGGACGCTGACTTCTCACTACAGCTGCGATCAGAGTTTTCTAAAGGATCAATATAAAGGTCGGTCTGTGCTTAATATCTATGCGGGACGCCGCATTAGGAGAAAATCATCTCTTTCTATATAACAGAGAAACCACTGGCCACACAAAAAACGTGACTGTACTTAAAGGGTGCGTTCATCTGCACCGTTTAATAAAGGAGACATTGAGTTATTATTATCTCCAACAGCCACCATTATTAAATATCGGTGCCATGACATGCTGAGACTTTCTTATTGCACATATACTGCACGTTCTAAAGGATGAACTATTGCTAAAACCAATCAACAATCAACTACAGAGATTCCCTCTACTAAGGCTACTTTCACACTTGCGGCAGGACGGATCCGACATGCTGTTCACCATGTCGGATCCGTCCTGCGGCTATTTAGCCGTGCCGCCGGACCGCCGCTCCGTCCCCATTGACTATAATGGGGACGGGGGCGGAGCTCCGGCGCAGCACGGCAAAAGGCCGCCGGACTAAAATTACTGCATGTCAGGCTTTTTAGTCCGGCGGCTTTCGCCGTGCACCGCCGTGCTGCGCCGGAGCACCGCCCCAGTCCCCATTATAGTCAATGGGGACGGAGCGGCGGTCCGGCGGCACGGCGAAATAGCCGCAGGACGGATCCGACATGGTGAACAGCATGTCGGATCCGTCCTGCCGCAAGTGTGAAAGTAGCCTAACTGCTGTAAAAAACATTATTGTAACAAGCTGCTGCTACAAAACCATTCCAGTTGCTGCTACAAAATTATCTTTGTTAGGCCTCATGCACACGACCGTTGTGTGCATCCGTGGCCGTTGTGCCGTTTTCCGTTTTTTTTCGCGGACCCATTGACTTTCAATGGGTCGGTGGAAAAAATCGGAAAATGCACCGTTTTGCAGCCGCATCCGTGTTTCCTGTCCGTCAAAAAAATATGACCTGTCCTATTTTTTTGACGGACAACGGTTCACGGACCCATTCAAGTCAATGGGTCCGTGAAAGAACACGGATGCACACAAGATTGGCATCCGCGTCCGTGATCCGTGGCCGTAGGTTACTTTCATACAGACGGATGCAGATCCCGTCTGCATAAAAGCTTTTTCAGAGATGAGTTTTCAGTTCGTGAAAACTCATATCCGACAGTATATTCTAACACAGAGGCGTTCCCATAGTGATGGGGACGCTTCTAGTTAGAATATACTACGAACTGTGTACATGACTGCCCCCTGCTGCCTGGCAGCACCCGATCTCTTACAGGGGGCTGTGATCCGCACAATTAACCCCTCTGGTGCCGCACCTGAGGGGTTAATTGTGCATATCATAGCCCCCTATAAGAGATCAGGAGTTGCCAGGCAGCAGGGGGCAGACCCCCCTCCCTCCCCAGTTTGAATATCATTGGTGGCCAGTGTGCGGCCCCCCCCCTATTGTAATATCATTGGTGGCCAGTGTGCGGCCTCCCCCGCCCCCCCCCCTCCCACTATTGTAATATCATTGGTGGCCAGTGTGCGCCCCCCCCCCCACTATTGTAATATCATTGGTGGCCAGTGTGCGGCCTCCCCCGGCCACCCCCCTCCCTCTATTGTAATATTATTGGTGGCCAGTGTGCGGCCTCCCCTCTCCCCCCCCCCTCATCATTGGTGGCAGCGGAGAGTTCTGATCGGAGTCCCAGTTTAATCGCTCTCGGGCTCCGATCGGTAACCATGGCAACCAGGACGCTACTGCAGGCCTGGTTGCCATGGTTACTTAGCAATATTACAATATTAGAAGCATCATACTTACCTGCTGCGCTGTCTGTGACCGGTCGGGAGCTCCTCCTACTGGTAAGTGACAGATCATTAAGCAATGCGCCGCACAGACCTGTCACTTACCAGTAGGAGGAGCTCCCGGCCGGTCACAGACAACGCAGCAGGTAAGTATGATGCTTCCAATATTGTAATATTGCTAAGTAACCATGGCAACCAGGCCTGCAGTAGAATCCTGGTTGCCATGGTTACCGATCGGAGCCCCAGAGCGATTAAACTGGGACTCCGATCGGAATCTCCGCTGCCACTAATGATTGGGGGGGGGGGGGAGAGGGGAGGCCGTACACTGGCCACCAATGATATTATTACAATAGAGGGGGGGCTGCACACTGGCCACCAATGATATTACAATAGAGGGAGGGGGGGCCGCACGCTGGCCACCAATGATATTACAATAAAGGGAGGGAGGGGGGCCGACGGAGGCCGCACACTGGCCACCAATGATATTACAATAGAGGGAGGGGGGGCGGGGGGGGCGCACTGGCCACCAATGAAATTACAATAGAGGGAGGGGGGGAACGACGGAGGCCGCACACTGGCCACCAATGATATTACAATAAAGGGAGGGAGGGGGGGCCGACAGAGGCCGCACACTGGCCACCAATGATATTACAATAGAGGGGGGGGCCGGGGCACACTGGCCACCAATGATATTCAAACTGGGGAGGGAGGGGGGTCTGCCCCCTGCTGCCTGGCAGCCCCTGATCTCTTACAGGGGGCTATGATACGCACAATTAACCCCTTCAGGTGCGGCACCTGAAGGGTTAATTGTGCTGATCACAGCCCCCTGTAAAAGATCGGGTGCTGCCAGGTAGCAGGGGGCAGTCATGTACACAGTTCGTAGTATATTCTAACTAGAAGCGTCCCCATCACTATGGGAACCCCTCTGTGTTAGAATATACTGTCGGATCTGAGTTTCACGATGTAACTCAAATCCGATGGTATATTCTAACATAGAGGCGTTCCCATGGTGATGGGGACGCTTCAAGTTAAAATATACCATGGGATTGGAGAAAACTCCGATCCTATGGTATATTAACTCCTGACTTTACATTGAAAGTCAATGGGGGACGGATCCGTTTGCAATTGCACCATATTGTGTCAACGTCAAACGGATCCGTCCACATTGACTTGCATTGTAAGTCAGGACGGATCCGTTTGGCTCCGCACGGCCAGGCGGACACCAAAACGACTTTTTTTTCATGTCCGTGGATCCACCAAAAATCAAGGAAGACCCACGGACGAAAAAACGGTCACGGATCAGGGACCAAGGGAACCCCGTTTTGCGGACCGTGAAAAAATACGGTCGTGTGCAGGAGGCCTTACTGTGAATAAGTGCTGCTACTTAATTGCTGTTATAAAATTACCTAGGTCCTGCTATAAAAGTGACATAGTTATTGCGATCAACTGTTGAAATTATTGCCATTTTTATAAGACTGTTATTATCATTGTTTTATGAATTTTATGAATGTTTAGTATTTTAAATTGTTCTCTAAATAAAATCTCACTTTCTCATGAACCCATAAATTGAGTGCCTGCCCTTCATTACTATATTTACAAAGTAACACACGTCTTAGGCCTCTTTCACACTTGCGTTGTTGGGATCCGGCATGCACTTCCGTTGCCAGAGGTGCCTGCCGGATCCGTAACAACGCAAGTGTACTGAAAGCATTTGAAGACGGAGCCGTCTTCCAAATGCTTTCAGTGTTACTATGGCACCCAGGACGCTATTAAAGTCCTGGTTGCCATAGTAGTAGCCGGGAGCGGTATACTTACAGTCCGTGCGGCTCCCCGGGCGCTCTAGAATGATGTCAGAGCGCCCCATGCGCATGGATGACGTGATCCATGTGATCACGTGATCCATGCGCTTGGGGCGCCCTGACGTCACTCTGGAGCGCCCGGGGAGCCGCACGGACGGTAAGTATGCTGCTCCCCCGCTCCCCGCTACACTTTACCATGGCTGCCAGGACTTTAGCGTCCCGGCAGCCATGGTAACCACTCTGAAAAAGCTAAATGTCGGCTCCGGCAATGCGCCGAAACGACGTTTAGCTTAAGGGCGGATCCGGATCAATGCCTTTCAATGGGCATTAATCCCGGATCCGGCCTTGCGGCAAGTGTTCAGGATTTTTGGCCGGAGCAAAAAGCGCAGCATGCTGCAGTATTTTCTCCGGCCAAAAAACGTTCCGTACCGGAACTGAAGACATCCTGATGCATCCTGAACGGATTTCTCTCCATTCAGAATGCATTAGGATAAAACTGATCAGGATTCTTCCGGCATAGAGCCCCGACGACGGAACTCTATGCCGGAAGACAATAACGCAAGTGTGAAAGAGCCCTTAGCCAGCTACATATATCAGTTATCTTATCTTTTATCAGAGTCAAGGCTATATGTGGGCAAAACACTTAGTTCTTATGAAAGTTTTCCAAGAACTCTTTACCCCTATGTGTTCCTGTGTACGTGATGTACTGATGTATAAATAGTGATGGAATTTAAAGCTTATATACAAAATAGACTTTGAACTGTAATAGAACCCTTCAATGACTATGTATATACCTGCGCTGTACATATGGATTACACTCAGATACACCCAGGTTATACCAGCACAGTATATACTATAATACACAGGAGGATGACTATGTATATACCTGTACATATAGATTACACTCAGATAGACCCAGGTTATACCAGCATAGTATATACTATAATACACAGGAAGATGACTATGTCTATACCTGCGCTGTACATATAGATTACACTCAGATACACCCAGGTTATACCAGCATAGTCTATACTATAATACACAGGAAGATGACTATGTATACACCTGTACATATAGATTATACTCAGATATACCCAGGTTTTACCAGCATAGTCTATACTATAATACACAGGAGGATGACTATGTATATACCTGTGCATATAGATTACACTCAGATATACCCAGGTTATACCAGCATAGTATATACTATAATACACAGGAGGATGACTATGTATATACCTGTACATATAGATTACACTCAGATAGACCCAGGTTATACCAGCATAGTATATACTATAATACACAGGAGGATGACTATGTATATACCTGTACATATAGATTACACTCAGATAGACCCAGGTTATACCAGCATAGTATATACTATAATACACAGGAGGATGACTATGTATATACCTGTACATATAGATTACACTCAGATAGACCCAGGTTATACCAGCATAGTATATACTATAATACACAGGAGGATGACTATGTATATACCTGTACATATAGATTACACTCAGATAGACCCAGGTTATACCAGCATAGTCTATACTATAATACACAGGAGGATGACTATGTATATACCTGTACATATAGATTACACTCAGATATACCCAGGTTATACCAGCATAGTCTATACTATAATACACAGGAAGATGACTATGTATATACCTGTACATATAGATTACACTCAGATATACCCAGGTTATACCAGCATAGTCTATACTATAATACACAGGAGGATGACTATGTATATACCTGTACATATAGATTACACTCAGATATACCCAGGTTATACCAGCATAGTCTATACTATAATACACAGGAGGATGACTATGTATATACCTGTACATATAGATTACACTCAGATATACCCAGGTTATACCAGCATAGTCTATACTATAATACACAGGAAGATGACTATGTATATACCTGCGCTGTACATATAGATTACACTCAGATAGACCCAGGTTATACCAGCATAGTCTATACTATAATACACAGGAAGATGACTATCTATATACCTGTGCTGGTTACCTGTCCCGAATCCTGACCCCCACAGGAGACCGCACAGAACACGGAGAGGACGCCCCGCAGCCCAGCACACAGGACACTTACCTCTCAGGCAGTGACTAGAATACAGTCGCTCCCAGCACGGTAGAGTCTAAACTCCATACAGGAAACGGACCTCCTGACGTCACTGGGTCACGTGACTCTGTATCTGCAGCGCGAATAGAAGGGTCGGAAGCTGCAGAGCTCGGGCTGTTTGCAGAGCAGGTGACTGATGGCTGCTCATCGCTCATAGAGGGGGGGTCTCTGTCAGTGCAGCAGGTACATGTGTGAGCTGTGGACGTGCTGAGGGGGGTCGAGAACTGTACGCAGAGGTGGGGGTGTTCTGTCAGAAAACCTCCGATTCCCTTACCCTGGCATTGTAATTGTGATTTTGTATGTGGAGGGGGGGGCGCAGTGTGATTTTTGTATGTGGAGGGGGGGGCGCAGTGTGATTTTTGTATGTAGATGGGGGGGCGCAGTGTGATTTTTGTATGCGGAGGGGGGGCGCAGTGTGATTTTTGTATGTAGATGGGGGGGCGCAGTGTGATTTTTGTATGTAGATGGGGGGGCGCAGTGTGATTTTTGTATGCGGAGGGGGGGGGCACAGTGTGATTTTTGTATGTGGAGGGGGGGCGCAGTGTGATTTTTGTATGTGAAGGGGGGGCGCAGTGTGATTTTTGTATGTAGATGGGGGGGCGCAGTGTGATTTTTGTATGTGGAGGGGGGGCGCAGTGTGATTTTTGTATGTGGAGGGGGGCGCAGTGTGATTTTTGTATGTAGATGGGGGGGCGCAGTGTGATTTTTGTATGTAGATGGGGGGGCGCAGTGTGATTTTTGTATGTAGATGGGGGGGCGCAGTGTGATTTTTGTATGTAGATGGGGGGGCGCAGTGTGATTTTTGTATGTAGATGGGGGGGCGCAGTGTGATATTTGTATGCGGAGGGGGGGGGCGCAGTGTGATTTTTGTATGCGGAGGGGGGGCGCAGTGTGATTTTTGTATGTGGAGGGGGGGCGCAGTGTGATTTTTGTATGTGGAGGGGGGGCGCAGTGTGATTTTTGTATGTAGATGGGGGGGCGCAGTGTGATTTTTGTATGTAGATGGGGGGGCGCAGTGTGATTTTTGTATGTAGATGGGGGGGCACAGTGTGATTTTTGTATGCGGAGGGGGGGGCGCAGTGTGATTTTTGTATGTGGAGGGGGGGCGCAGTGTGATTTTTGTATGCGGAGGGGGGCGCAGTGTGATTTTTGTATGCTGAGGGGGGGCGCAGTGTGATTTTGTATGCGGAGGGGGGGCGCAGTGGGATTTTGTATGCGGAGGGGGGGCGCAGTGGGATTTTGTATGCGGAGGGGGGGCGCAGTGTGATTTTGTATGCGGGGGGGCGCAGTGTAATTTTGTATGCGGAGGGGGGGGGCGCAGTGTGATTTTGTATGTGGAGGGGGGGCGCAGTGTGATTGTGTATGCAGGGGGGGCGCAGTGTGATTCTGTTTGCGGGGGGGCAGTGTGATTCTGTTTGCGGGCTGCTATCTGGGAGGCCACGTTGTATGTGACAGGTTTCACTGAATAGAACAGGTTTTCATCTTCTCCGCACCTGATATTTATTCTTATTTTTTCTACTGTACAAGTCGAAGTAAAAGCTGCCGGTTTTACTGTTTTTAATAAAAACTTATTGTTGAACCAAATAAAATATGTATTCTATATATTTATGTTCTCTATTTTTTTTAAAATAATTTTTATTTATTTATTGCAGTTCTTCTGTATTCTCGGCGCAGACTTCTATAATTGTCAGTGTTGAGCGAAGCTTCAGATGCTTCATTCAAAACTTGGGAGTAATAGGCCTCTTTCACACGGGCGTTGCGGGAACACCCGCGATTTTTCCGCGCGAGTGCAAAACATTGTAATGCGATTTGCACTCGCATGAGAAAAATCGCGCATGTTTGGTACCCAAACCCGAACTTCTTAACAGAAATTCGGGCTTGGGATCGGTGTTCTGTAGATTGTATTATTTTCCCTTATAACATGGTTATAAGGGAAAATAATAGCATTCTGAATACAGAATGCATAGTACAATAGCACTGGAGGGGTTAAAAAATTTTTTTTTAACTCGCCTTAGTCCACTTTATCGCGTAGCCCGACTTCTCTTCTGTCTCCTTTGTTGAATAGGACCTGTGGTGAGCATTAATTATAGGTCAAGGACCTTTGATGACGTCACTCCGGTCATCACATGGTACGTCACATGATCTTTGATCACCATGGTAAAAGATCATGTGACGTACCATGTGATGACCGGAGTGACGTCATCAAAGGTCCTGTTCCTGTATTTAATGCTCACCACAGGTCCTATTCAACAAAGGAGACAGAAGAGAAGTCGGGCTACGCGATCAAGTAGACTAAGGTGAGTTTAAAAAAAATTTAACCCCTCCAGCGATGTTTTACTTTGCATTCTGTATTCAGAATGCTATTATTTTCCCTTATAACCATGTTATAAGGGAAAATAATAATGATCGGGTCTCCATCACGATCGTCTCCTAGCAACCGTGAGTGAAAATCGCACCGCATCCGCACTTGCTTGCGGATGCTTGCGATTTTCACGCAACCCCATTCATTTCTATAAGGGTTGCCTTACGTGAAAAACGCACAAAGAGGAGCAGGCTGCGATTTTCACGCAACGCACAAGTGATGCGTGAAAATCACCACTCATGTGAACAGCCCCATAGAAATGAATAGGTCGGTATTCAGTGCGGGTGCAATGCGTTCACCTCCCGCATCGCATCCGCGCGGAATACTCGCTCGTGTGAAAGGGGCCATACTGTACAGTGATCCGTCTCCGTACAGTCTTAGAATGTATGGTCTCCGAGGAGCCGAAGTCAGTTATTCGTGAAGTTGCGCGAGACTCCATTGAATAACTCAGGTAGTTGATTTTTAAAGTGGAAAACACTTTAAAACTTGAAACCGAACTTGGCTTCGGTCCCGTCTAGAACCTCTGAACTGAAGCAGAGTTCTGATTTGTGTTTTTCCACTTTAAAAATCAACTACCTGAGTTATTCAATGGAGTCTCGCGCATAACTGACTTCGGCTCCTCGGAGCCCATACATTCTAAGACTGTACGGAGACGGATCGCTGTACAGTATTACTCCCAAGTTTTGGATGAAGTATCCAACGCTCACTGCCCTCGACACCAACAATGGCCTAAGGCTATTTTCACACTTGCGGCATGCGCAGACCGGAAGGACGGATCCGGCATTCCGGCAAGTCTTCAGTTTTTTTTTCGCCTTAGATAAAACCGTAGCATGCTGCCTGATCAGTCAAAATGACTGAACTAAAGACATCCTGAACGGATTAGGGTACTTTCACACTACGGTTTTCTTTTCCGGCGCTGAGTTCCGTCCTAGGGGCTCAAATCTGGAAAAGAACTGATCAGTTTTATCCTCGTGCATTCTGAACGGAGAGCAATCCCTTCAGGATGCATCCAGTTCAGTCTTTTTTTTTACCGTAGCATGTTGTATTTTTACCTCCGCCCAAAAATCCGGAACACTTTGACTGAACGCCAGATCTGGCATTTATCCTATTGACTTGCATTAATGCCGGATCCGTTTTTCCCAATGAATTTTTCATTGTGATCAGAATCCTGATCAGGATTCAAATGTAATCCGTTTTTCCGGATCCGGCAGGCAGTTCCCGCGACAGAATTGCCCGCCAAATTCAAACAACGCTAGTGTGAAAGTACCCTAACTCTCCATTCAGAATGCACGGGGATATGCCTGATCAGTTCTTTTCCGGCATTGAGCCCTATTGACGGAACTCGGTGCCGGAAAAGAAAAACGCTAGTGTGAAAGTACCCTAACAGACGCGCACATTACACCGCTCTGCTGATCTGTGAGGAGCAGCATTTACTGCTACAAGGGGACTCCCTGTACAATGCTTTAACCCCTTCCTGACCACCCAACGTAAATATACCTCGGTGGGTGGGTATTTAAATATGGCGGCCGCTCGCGAGCACCATGGCTGCTGGGTGCTGTTTTAACCCCGTACATGTACTTCATGAGGTCTGGGGGAAGATCGGGGTGGAATCGCTGCACCATGGCTGCTCTTACCGGCAGGCAGCTATGCCGGGAAAGAGCAGCATGGTGCCGATCCACTCACCTGCAGCTCCAAGCGCTGCGATTGGCTGATCAATGTGTCGGTCACATCGCAGTGCAGGAAGCTGCAGGGAGGGTCGGGAGGAGGTAAGGGACAGTGGCCGGTGCTGAACTGGTCAGCATCGGTCACATCCGAGGTGAGGCAGGGGACACCAGTGTTTTGGGTCCCCTGCCAGCGCTGCGATTGGCTGGAACAACGCTCCAGCCAATGGCAGCGCTATAGCTGCACAGGAGGAGGCAGAACGTCCCTGCATGCAGCCATTCTAGCTGGTGACTGCTTGCAAATAGGTTCTGTGCTGCTGGGACTTGTGCTGTACCACCACTATGAATTTAACCCTTTTGCTGCTGAAAAGAACATCTGGAATAGCTGCACAGATTTTTTTTTTCATTTGCAGCTGTTCCAGATCCCTCCATCCTTGTCCCCCCCCCCCCCATCCTTTTTTTTACGGACACCATTTGGTCTGTGCACTTTATTTTGTATTTTTTTTTTTTTTTTTTACTATTTTCCAGCTCTGCATCACTTTTTCTTCATGTGAGCTGTGACCGCCAAGTGCTTTTCAGTGCATACCTGCCTGATCAGCACCTGCGGATTATTTGTGCTGATTTTTTTGCCAATTTTTCATTATTTTTATTTTTTTTGGGTTAAAAAAGAACTAGTAGTTAGGGTTTTATACTATATACACTCACCTAAAGAATTATTAGGAACACCTGTTCTATTTCTCATTAATGCGATTATCTAGTCAACCAATCACATGGCAGTTGCTTCAATGCATGTAGGGTTGTGGTCCTGGTCAAGACAATCTCCTGAACTCCAAACTGAATGTCAGAATGGGAAAGAAAGGTGGGCTACAAAAGCAGAAGACCCCACCGGGTACCACTCATCTCCACTACAAATAGGAAAAAGAGGCTACAATTTGCACGAGCTCACCAAAATTGGACTGTTGAAGACTGGAAAAATGTTGCCTGGTCTGACGAGTCTCGATTTCT
Source organism: Bufo bufo (assembly GCF_905171765.1). Lineage (NCBI taxonomy): Eukaryota > Metazoa > Chordata > Amphibia > Anura > Bufonidae > Bufo > Bufo bufo. The sequence goes on from NC_053392.1 coordinate 599,838,975, forward strand.
GTTGAGACATTCAAATGGTAGAGTCCGAATTTGGCGTAAACAGAATGAGAACATGTATCCATCCTCTGATGGCTACTTCCAGCAGGATAATGCACCATGTCACAAAGCTCGAATCATTTCAAATTGGTTTCTTGAACATGACAATGAGTTCACTGTACTAAAATGGCCCCCACAGTCACCAGATCTCCACCCAATAGAGCATCTTTGGGATGTGGTGGAACGGGAGCTTCGTGCCCTGGATGTGCATCCCTCAAATCTCCATCAACTGCAAGATGATATCCTATCAATATGGGCCAACATTTCTAAAGAATGCTATCAGCACCTTGTGGAATCAATGCCACGTAGAATTAAGGCAGTTCTGAAGGCAAAAGGAGGTCCAACACCGTATTAGTATGGTGTTCCTAATAATTCTTTAGGTGAGTGTATATAGAGTTATATATTTCTATATAGATATAAGTAACATTTTTAGCCAATGTAGTAACGTTTTATACGATCTGTAGTGTGCTCAGTAGCATCTGCAGATTTGAGGTTTTTTTTTTCACATTTGTGTGTGAAAAAATAACTGCAGATAGTTTTAGTTATATATATATATATATATATTAGGGGTGCACCGAAATGAAAATTCTGGTCCGAAACCGAAAATTCAGGATGCCCTTGACCGAAAACCGAAACCGAAACTGCCTTTTTGCCCAAATACTTTTAAAATACTTTTTTTTTAATGATTTTATTAATAATTCTTTTTCATGAATGAAATTCATCTGTGGGTGGCGCTGTTATGGAGAGGGGGATCTGTGGGTGGCGCTGTTATGGAGAGGGGGATCTGTGGGTGGCGCTGTTATGGAGAGGGGGATCTGTGGGTGGCGCTGTTATGGAGAGGGGGATCTGTGGGTGGCGCTGTTATGGAGAGGGGGATCTGTGGGTGGCGCTGTTATGGAGAGGGGGATCTGTGGGTGGCGCTGTTATGGAGAGGGGGATCTGTGGGTGGCGCTGTTATGGAGAGGGGGATCTGTGGGTGGCGCTATGGAGAGGGGGATCTGTGGGTGGCGCTGTTATGGAGAGGGGGATCTGTGGGTGGCGCTGTTATGGAGAGGGGGATCTGTGGGTGGCGCTGTTATGGAGAGGGGGATCTGTGGGTGGCGCTGTTATGGAGAGGGGGATCTGTGGGTGGCGCTGTTATGGAGAGGGGGATCTGTGGGTGGCGCTGTTATGGAGAGGGGGATCTGTGGGTGGCGCTGTTATGGAGAGGGGGATCTGTGGGTGGCGCTGTTATGGAGAGGGGGATCTGTGGGTGGCGCTGTTATGGAGAGGGGGATCTGTGGGTGGCGCTGTTATGGAGAGGGTAATCTGTGGGTGGCGCTGTTATGGAGAGGGGGATCTGTGGGTGGCGCTGTTATGGAGAGGGGGATCTGTGGGTGGCGCTGTTATGGAGAGGGGGATCTGTGGGTGGCGCTGTTATGGAGAGGGGGATCTGTGGGTGGCGCTGTTATGGAGAGGGGGATCTGTGGGTGGCGCTGTTATGGAGAGGGGGATCTGTGGGTGGCGCTGTTATGGAGAGGGGGATCTGTGGGTGGCGCTGTTATGGAGAGGGGGATCTGTGGGTGGCGCTGTTATGGAGAGGGGGATCTGTGCACTGTTATGGAAAGGGGATATGTGCACTGTTATGGGCATAACAGTGCACAGATCCCTTTCCCCATAACAGTGCACAGATCCCCCCTCACCATAGCAGTGCACAGATCCCCCCTCCCCATAGCAGTGCCATAGACCGATCCCCCTACCCATAACAGCCCCGGCCCTGCTGCTCACAGCATCACTCACTGCATCTTTATTTTACCTTACAATCGTGACGCTCCGGTAACAACTCTGCAGGCAGAGCGGAGGGCGGCGTAACGTCACTTACTCACGTGACGCACCTGCTCCGCCCACTTTATGAATGAAGGAGGCGGAGCAGGCGCGTCACGTGAGTAAGTGACGTTACGCCGGCCTCCGCTCTGCCTGCAGAGTTGTTAGTTACTGGAGCCTCACGATTGTAAGGTAAAATAAAGATGCAGTGACAAAGTAAACCGCCCGCCCGGCGCCCGCCCGCAGATGGTGGGTGACAAATCCCACACCCCATATTTTCGGCCGAAGTGGATTAGGTGCATTTTCGGCCGATATTTTCGGCTGCCGAAATTTCGGTGCACCCCTAATATATATATATACACAGTCAGGTCCATAAATATTGGGACAGTGACACAATTCTAGCATTTTTTGGCTCTATACACCACCACAATGGATTTGAAATGAAACAAACAAGATGTGCTTTTCCTTAGCTTTAATTTGAGGGTATTTACATCCAAATCAGGTGAACGGTGCAGGAATTACAACAGTTTGCATATGTGCCTCCCACTTGTTACGGGACCAAAAGTAATGGGACATAATAATTATAAATCAAACTTTTACTTTTTAATACTTGGTTGCAAATCCTTTGCAGTCAATTACAGCCTGAAGTCTGGAACGCATAGACATCACCAGACGCTGGGTTTCATCCCTGGTGATGCTCTGCCAGGCCTCTACTGCAACTGTCTTCAGTTCCTGCTTGTTCTTGGGGCATTTTCCCTTCAGTTTTGTCTTCAGCAAGTGAAACGCATGCTCAATCGGATTCAGGTCCGGTGATTGACTTGGCCATTGCAGAACATTCCACTTCTTTCCCTTAAAAAACTCTTTGGTTGCTTTTGCAGTATGCTTTGGGTCATTGTCCATCTGCACTGTGAAACGCCGTCCAATGAGTTCTGAAGCATTTGGCTGAATAGGAGCAGATAATATTCCCCGAAACACTTCAGAATTCATCCTGCTGCTTTTGTCAGCAGTCACATCATCAATAAATACAAGAGAACCAGTTCCATTGGCAGCCATACATGCCCACGCCATGACACTACCACCACCATGCTTCACTGATGAGGTGGTATGCTTAGGATCATGAGCAGTTCCTTTCCTTCTCCATAATCTTCTCTTCCCATTACTCTGGTACAAGTTGATCTTAGTCTTATCTGTCCATATGATGTTGTTCCTATGATCCTAAGCATACCACCTCATCAGTGAAGCATGATGGTAGTAGTGTCATGGCGTGGGCATGTATGGCTGCCAATGCAACTGGTTCTCTTGTATTTATTGATGTGACTGCTGACAAAAGCAGCAGTATGAATTCTGAAGTGTTTCGGGCAATGTTATCTTCTCATATTCAGCCAAATGCTTCAGAACTCATTGGACGGCACTTCACAGTGCAGATGAACCCAAAGCATACTGCAAAAGCAACCAAAAGAGTTTTTTTAAGGGAAAGAAGTGGAATGTTATGCAATGGCCAAGTCAATCACCTGACTTGAATCCAAATGAGCATGCATTTCACTTGCTGAAGACAAAACTGAAGGGAAAATGCCCCAAGAACAAGCAGGAACTGAAGACAGTTGCAGCAGAGGCCTGGCAGAGCATCACCAGGGATGAAACCCAGCATTTGGTGATGTCTCTGGTTCTAGACTTCAGGCTGTAATTGACTGCAAAGGTTTTACAACCAAGTATTAAAAAGTGAAAGTTTGATTTATGATTATTATTATGTCCCATTACTTTTGATCCCTTAACAAGTGGGAGGCTCATATGCAAACTGTTGTAATTCCTACACCGTTTACCTGATTTGGATGTAAATACCCTCAAATTAAAGCTGACAGTCTGCAGGTAAAGCACATATTGTTTGTTTCATTTCAAATCCATTGTGGTGGTGTATAGAGCCAAAAATGTTAGAATTGTGTTGATGTCCCAATATTTATGGACCTGACTGTATATCTCTATCTCAATTTCAGTTAGTGTCAGTTTAGATTTTTGCACGAACGCACCATCTGCATACGTGCATTTTGCAACCACTGAGCACCGACCAGTAGTGTCCATTACTGATTGTGTCTCCTCAGTTTGCACTGCAAGTTATTTTTTATTTTTGAGCAGAAATTTTTTTTTTTTTACAACTTCTAAATTTTATTTCAAATTTATTACAAGCCCCTTCACGTGTGAAAACACTACATACACCCCCCCACACACTAAATAAAGGTTTACACGTCACATACCAATAAATTAAAAATGTCCCATTCATCCCAATGACTGTACTCAGCTGAAGAGGCATACGCCATGCTTGCCTCCGATACAGAATCTGCCAGTGAGCGAGAAGAGGGTGCCACTTTCCTCTACCCCCTCATCATCATCCGCTGATGAGAGACCCTTTAGAAGGCGCCCGAGGGTAGCAGCTGATGCAGCCCCCCAGAGTGAGCCCACATGGACCCCACCCCCTGACGATTATCAGCCCCAAATTCCTGAGTTTGTGGGCAACTCAGGAATTCTGATAGATTGTGCGGACTTCACTGAGCTAGATTTTTTCAAAATCTTCTCTGAAGATTTTCGTAAATCTAATGGTGGCCCAAACCAACTTATACGCCCAACAATTCATTGCTCAGAACCCTAGTTTGCCATACGTTGGAACCCAGTAGACGCAGCAGAGATGAAGAAATTCTGGGGACTCGTGCTGCATATGGGCGTAGTAAAGAAGCCAAACGTTAGACAATATTGGAGTTTTAACATTTTCTACCAGACTCCAATTTACAGTCAGACCATGAACCGGAAGCGGTTTGAATGGCAGCTAAAATCCATGTCTGCCAATTCAGGCCTGCAAAAACCATATTTTGCACTTTGCCTGTAGAGGCCTGCTGTGCGCCAATAGAGCAGGCTACAAGCACATATGAGGTGTTCGCAAAATGGGGAACATATACTGGGGTGCATTTTCTCCTTCAACCCCTTGTGAAAGTAAAAAATTGGGGTCTGCTAGTAATTTTCATTTTTACAAATGTGTGATTTGAAATCCTCTAGTATTTCGGCCTTCTGTGAGACACCTGTTTGGTAAAAAGTACCCTTTCCACCACTTAAAATGTTCCTACGGAGGTGTAGTTTCCAGAATGGGGTCACTTTTGGGGGTTTCCACTCTAGGGCCACCTCTGGATGTCTTCATATGCGACATAGCTCCCAATTACCTGTCACGGATGGTGTTGCAGAAAGCTGGAACTTATAAATAAACATCCGACTGGCTTGAGCCCAAACTAAGGAGCATATGGGTGAGCCCTATAAAACCCCTAGAGCTCTCCCTGACTGCTATGCCCATGCAAAGATCTTTATGGTAGAAGATTGCATGCCCTCGTACCTTATACTATGTGACACCTGAAAACCCTACAATAGTGAGGGGACACGACCACCGGCTCCCTGCACTTAATACGGACGGAATCAGGGTCACCTACAATCAAGCCAGCAAGAAAACACAAATAAAGGAAACAGACTTATCTGAGGAATCAGGAGAAGCAGCCTCCAGCAGTGAAGACAATCCAGGAAGAAGTATAAACCGCAAAGTGAGGCAGTATGGGAGGGAATATAAAGGGAGACAATCAGTGCAAATAGGTGACAGCTGTGAGAAGGAAAGGAGATAGAAAGTGAAACCAAAACAAAGAACATCATACAACAGGTAGAGAATAACGTCTGCCAGATCTTCTCACAGAGCTGGCAGTGACAGTACCCCTCCCTCTATGGGTGGACTCCGGACACTCAGAGCCCACCTTCTCAGGATGAGACCTATGGAAAGCCCTGATGAGATGAGTGGCCTTAATGTCCACCACTGGGACCCACATCCTCTCCTCAGGACCATAACCCTCCCAATGAACGAGGTACTGGAGAGAACCGCAGATAATGCGAGAATCCACAATCCTAGAGACCTGAAACTCAAGATTACCATCCACAACAATCAGTGGAGGAGGGTACAGTGGGTTGGACATAAGGTTTTAATAGGGACCTGTGAAAAACATTATGGATCTTCCAAGTCTGAGGAAGATCAAGACTGAAGGCAACGGGATTGATGACGGAGAAGATCTTGTAAGGCCCAATAAACCTAGGACTCAACTTCCAGGAGGGAACCTTCAGTTTGATATTCTTTGTAGACAATAAATAACAAAGACGAGGAAAATCTCTCCTCATCAGGTAAACAAGAAGACCCCTCTCCAGAGAATGGCCAAAAACTGCGGATTAAACCCATATGCACCAAAAAAGGTGACTTATCAGAGGACTCCTGGCGACGGTTATTTAAAGCAGATTCAGCAAGGGACAAAAAAGAACACCAATTCTCCTGATTCTCCGCCACAAAACAGCGCAGATATGTCTCCAGATTCTGAATTACACGTTCGGTCTGACCATTTGACTGCGGGTGAAAAGCAGAAGAGAGCGACAACCGAACCCCCCAAGCAAGAACAGAAGGCCTTCCAGAATCTGGAAACAAATTGCGTGCCCCTATCAGAAACGATGTCTGAAGGAATGCCATGCAATTTAACAATGTGATCAACAAACGCTTGCGCCAGCGTCTTAGCATTGGGTAACCCAGGAAAGGGAATGAAATGCGCCATTTTGCTAAAACGGTCCACTACTACCAGAATCACAGTCTTCCCCGAGGAACGAGGCAGGTCCGTAATGAAGTCCATGGACAGATGTGTCCAAGGACGGGAAGGAATGGGTAACAGGAGGAGAGAACCCGATGGCCGTGAATGAGGGACCTTGGCACGAGCGCAGGTCTCGCAGGCTGCCACAAAAAAAAACCTCAACCGTCTTACGAAGAGCCGGCCACCAGAATCTCCGAGCAATGAGATCCACTGTGGCTCTACTCCCCGGGGGCCCGGCAAGGACAGTATCGTGGTGCTCCTTAAAAACCTTGTGTCGTAAAACGAGAGGCACAAACAACCTCCCAGGGGGACAAAGATCAGGAGCCTCTGCCTGGGCTGCCTGAACCTCGGCCTCCAAATCAGGATAAAGAGCAGAGACGACCACCCCTTCAGCCAAAATGGGACCCGGGTCTTCAAAGTTCCCCCCTCCCGGAAAACAACGTGACAGGGCACCTGCCTTCACATTTTTAACCCCAGGGCGGAACGTAACAACAAAATTAAACCTAGAAAAGAACAAAGACCATCTGGCCTGTCTCGGGTTCAGACGCTTGGCCGATTCCAAGTAGGCCAGATTCTTATGGTCTGTAAACACGGTAATAGGGTGTCTGGCTGTCACGGCTGAGGATGGGGTAAACCCTCAGCCGTGCGATGACAGAAGATGGTGGTCGCTGCTTGGCCAGGAGCACAGAATTAGGTAGCAGGTCACCTCCTAACGCATCCCTAATCTGACCCTGACTCCTAGCTGCATGAGCCGACCTTGAAGGTAGGAGGGCTCATGCTCCGGAACCTCGGATCCCTAGTAACCCTCCGCAGATCCCTAACGCTAGGAGCAGGGTAAGACGACCTGTTCCTCCTAGACACAGAGGAAGAGGAGTCTCACAGGCCAGGCTACAATAAAGGGGAACATATACAACTCATGGCAGTGGCAGGTAAATGCCATAAGCACAACACCCACCTGCCACAGACACAAAGCCTGGAACCCATGCGCAAGTGCTGCTGTCCTAACACAGAAACGGACACAGCACACAACACACATCACACAGGAACCTAGGACCATAAGCTGCAATAAGAAACATACAACAGACACATCTTCATCACATCAAACAAGATTTATGACCACAAGGGTGGCCCTCAGTGGCAGATGGTATAAACCAGGAGGGTGCCTCCAGCTTACAAACAAGGCTGGAGTACCTCTCAGCTTCAGGTCTCCACTGAGGTTAAATAGCCCATGTAGCCAGACACACCCAGTGTTCACACACACAGAAGGGAATTAACCCTTCTCACACCAGGGAAGGGAAGACAACCACTTAAAGGAGAAAGTGTCCAAATGAACATCACACTGCAGCTGTTACCACAGGCAACGACATGCGTGGCAACCATGTCCTGGGAGTCAGCCTGAAGGCCGGGATACTGCCACCACATGTACACCATACCAAACGTTGCCACGGGCAGCCACAGTGAAGGGAAGTGTCGCAGTGCACACCTACATAAACCTCGTGCACACCAGACATAGAAAGTGCATAACATACACACACACACACAACCAGGAGTTACCGCATTCACTTGACAGCAAGCTGCCCAGCAATAGCTCAGGCTGCTATACTGCCAAGTACAACCATGTTACCAGCGGCAACCACACATGAGGCAACATACCAGCAGCTCTCACCATGTGGTTGACAATAAAACCAAACCGCAGGCAACTGCATGCGGATCCTGAGTCACGACCATGACCATGGTCGTGACACTGGCTCCCTCTAATCAATGGCGCCATTCCTCAAAAAGCTAATTTGATGGCTAACAACTCCCTATCTCCCACATCGTAATTTCTCTCTGCAGAGGAGAGTTTTCTTGAGAAAAAGGCACACGGTCGCCACTTGGCAGGAGAGGGACCCTGAGATAAGACCGCACCCACACCCACCTCAGAAGCGTCCACCTCAACAATAAAAGGTAGAGAGACATCAGGTTGGACCAAAATGGGAGCGGAAGCAAAACTCTCTTTGATGGTAGAAAAGGCTTTATGCGCATCTACCGACCACGAAGAAAAATCTACCCCCTTTTTAGTCATATCAGTGAGTGGCTTAACAACAGAGGAATAATTCAAAATTAACTTTTTGTAATAATTGGCAAAACCCAAAAACCGCATCAGGGCCTTCTGATTCTCATGAAGCTCCCAATAAAGCACAGCGCGGACCTTCTCAGGGTCCATGCGAAAACCAGAAGCGGAGAGAAGAAAACCAATAAATTGAATCTGCGGAGCCGCAAACACACATTTTTCCAGTTTAACGTACAATTTATTATCCCGCAGAATCAGCAAGACCTGACGTAGGTGGTCCCGATGAGTTTTGAAATCAGGAGAAAAAATCTAAATGTCATCCAGATACACCAGTACAAATTTCCCCATTAAATGATGAAAAATGCTGTTCACAAAATGTTGGAAGACGGCCGGAGCATTCATCAAACCAAAGGGCATAAGCAAATTCTCGAAATGACCCTCAGGGGTATTGAAGGCCCTCTTCCATTCGTCCCCTTCCCTGACCCTGACTAGGTTGTATGCCCCTCTTAAATCCAACTTAGAAAAAACCTTAGCCCCAACAATCTGGTTAAACAGGTCCGGGATCAGAGGAAGCGGAAATGGGTCACGAACCGTGATACGGTTCAGCTCCCTGAAATCCAGACAAGGTCTTTAAGAACCATCTTTTTTCTTAACAAAAAAAAAACAGCGGCAACAGGTGACTTCGAAGGTCGGATGTGTCCCTTTCTCATGCTCTCAGAGATATAAGTACGCATAGCGACTCTTTCAGGTTGGGAGAGATTGTATAAACGTGATTTTGCCAGTTTGGCACCTGGGATGAGATTAATAGGGCAGTCGTACTCCCGATGCGGGGGCAACTCCTGGACACCACTCTCAGAAAACACATCCGAAAATTCAGAGAGAAAAGTTGGCACAGTCTTGGTAGAAATCTCTGAAAGAGGCAATTCTCAGTGAGGCAATTCTCTCTGCAAAACTCACTCCAACCATTTATTTGCCTTGCTTGCCAATCAATGGTGGGGTTATGTTTAGTGAGCCAGGGTAGCCCTAATACTAGAGGAGTAGGTAATCCGCTTAAGACGCTACTTCCGTTTTGGACTCTGACATGCATCCATACATCATTTTTTGAGCAAATATAAGGTGTTGGCGTATTCGGCGGGAAATGGGTAACAAAATGTGGGGTACATTTTTTCCTGTTACCCCTTGTGAAAGTAAAAAATGTGGGTGTAAAGCAACTTTTTGGGGGAAAAAATTTGAATTTTTCATTTTCACAACTAAGCGTTTCCTAATTCTTTGAAACACCCGATGGGTCAAAGTGCTCACTACACACTTTGAAATATTCCTTGAGGGCTGTAGTTTCCAGAATGTGGTCACTTTTGGGGGTTTCCATCCAGTGGCCCATCTCAGGGTGTCTTCATATGCGACCAAGCTCCGAATTACCATTCCAGCTAAATCTGCTAAGAGCCATATGGTGCTCCTTCCACTCTGAAGCCTGCTGTGCGCCCATACTTCGGTTTTTGAGCACACATGGGGTGTTTCTGTAAACTCCAGATTCAGGGTAATAGATTTTGAGTTTTGTTTGGCAGTTAACCCTTAACGTGTTAAAGAAAAAATAGATTCAAATGGAAAATCTGTTAACAAAAAGTGAAATTTTGAAAGTTTATTCCTATTTTCATTTAATTCTCGTGGGGCACCTAAAGGGTTAACAAAGTTTGTAAAATCAGTTTTGAATCGCTTGAGAGGTGTAGTTTCTAAAATGGGGTGATTTATGGGTGTTTTCTAATATGTAAGTCCCAGAAAGTGACTTCATAACTGAACTGGTCCTGAAAAAATTGGGGTTTGGAAATGTTCTTAAAAATTTTAAGAGTTACTTCTAAGCCTTCTAACGTCCACAAAAAGTAAAATTGTCATTTTCAAAATGATTCAAACACAAAGTAGACATATAGGGAATGTAAAGTAATAACTATTTTTTAAGGTATTTAGGGAAATTGAAATTTGCTAATTTTTCCATTTTTTGGGGGTAAATCTGTTATAAATAAAAATGAATTTTTTTTACTCCATTTTACCAGTGTCTTGAAGTACAATACTTGACGAGAAAACAATCTCAGAATGGCCTGGATAAGTAAAAGCGTTTTAAAGTTATTACCACATAAAGTGACACATGTCAGATTTGCTAAAAATGGCCTGGTCCTTTAAGGTGAAAAATGGCAGGGTCCTTAAGGGGTTAAACAGCAGACACCTGGGGCTAATGTATGTGATTGACGATAACGTTGATTGCACACATTTAACCCCCTCATGTGCCTTGGGGAAATGTGACCATGCATCTGCTCCCCCTATTGACCCTTGGTGCTCCTGAATGATTCAAGGCTGCAACAGCTGTCTTCCTATGAAGACCCTACCTTTGATTTGAAGACTATTGGGGGAACTATATAAAAAAAAAAAAATATATATATATATATATATATATATATATATATATATACAAATTAAATCACACCATTTTCCCAAAATTAAAATACATAATTAAAAAAAATAAACATAATAGCTATCACTGCATTCAAAAACACCCTACTATTAACCGCCTCCGGACCGCCGAACGCAGGGACGCTTCCTGGAGGCGGTCTATTCATTCCTCCTGGACGCATATACGCGTCCTCTCGCGCGTTCACAGGATCGGAAAGTAAGCGAGTGGATCTCCAGCCTGCCAGCGGCGATCGTTCGCTGGCAGGCTGGAGATGCGATTTTTTTAACCCCTAACAGGTATATTAGACGCTGTTTTGATAACAGCGTCTAATATACCTGCTACCTGGTCCTCTGGTGGTCCCTTTTGCTTGGATCGACCACCAGAGGACACAGGCAGCTCAGTAACAAGTAGCACCAAACACCACTACACTACACCCCCCGTCACTTATTAACCCCTTATTAACCCCTGATCACCCCATATAGACTCCCTGATCACCCCCCTGTCATTGATCACCCCCCTGTCATTGATCACCCCCCTGTCATTGATCACCCCCTTGTAAGGCTCCATTCAGACGTCCGTATGTTTTTTACGGATCCACTGATACATGGATCGGATCCGCAAAACACATACGGACGTCTGAATGGAGCCTTACAGGGCAGTGATCAATGACGGGGGTGATCACCCCATTGTAATGACCGGCGTCACGCAAAAGGGAGGGAAATGGGAAGGCCCTGTCCAAGGGAGAGGGAAAGATGGTGACCCCTGACTCACCTTGCGGCTGGCACCTGACTGCCCTGACGTCCCTAGACGGGTTCCTCACCCATACGCCGATTACGTGCCTAAACCCTGGCTTTCCCTAAGATGAGCCCTATGTAGTGAACGGGGCGGTGGGATCACTAGTCCGCACCACTGACATTAAGAGGAAAACACCAAGGAGAGGACAGACAATACAGACAAACATATAATCCCAGGTTGGCGACAACAGCAGACCACCAAGGCCCAACAGGGATCCGGAGGGTAATGTTCTGGAACAACAACCAGGGAACACAGCTACACAGCTCCAGTGGGTCAGTATAGAAGTCCAGGCAGAAAGCTCTATATCTGGCAACCAGAGAAGTGAGAGATGGGAATATATGGAGGTTGGGATTGCTGGACAAGAAACAGCTGAGGAGGAGAAGCTACGGATTCCTGAGTGAGCCAAAAAGGATTGCAAGGCAAACCCAGAAAGCTACCATTAATAAACAGCACTGTCTTTAGACATAGAACGCGCAGCCACCCGGGTATAACGGAGTCAGGCGTGGCTCTTGACACCCTCGTGACAGTACCCCCCTCTCTACGAGGGGTCTCCGGACACTCAGGACTTGGTCTCTCAGGATGAGAGGCATGAAAAGCCCGAACTAACCTGTCGGCGTTTACCTCAGACGCTGGAACCCACATTCTTTCCTCGGGACCGTAACCCCTCCAATGCACCAGATATTGAAGAGAGCGGCGGACCGGACGAGAATCAACAATTTTGGATATTTGAAACTCTAGATTACCATCCACAACAACAGGAGGGGGTGGCAGCGGTGACGGTTCTAGAGGTGGAACATACTTCTTGAGTAACGACTTATGGAAGACGTTATGGATTTTAAAAGTCTGAGGTAGCTCCAGGCGAAAAGCCACGGGGTTAATGATGGCTACTATTTTGTAAGGGCCAATGAACCTAGGACCCAGTTTCCAAGAGGGAACCTTTAATTTAATATTCCTAGTAGACAACAACACATAGTAATTCACTCCTAGGTCCGGACCTGGCGACCGTCTCTTATCAGCCATGCATTTATATTTACCTCCCATATTTTTCAAATTAGCTTGCACTTTCTGCCATACAGAAGAAAGAGATGACGAAAACCGTTCCTCTTCATTACCAGAGGAGTAAGGGCACAGTTTAAAATATAATTTACAGGCCTCACGGAACGTCACAAATTTGTCCCTTCCCCCAGAAAATCTGTCAGGAAGAGCAACCTTGGGTTCCGCAACAACCTGGTTACCTGTAGCAACCGCTGGGCTTGCGGTCTGTAGCAATTGCTGCTGTTGCTGGAGGACCGACGCCTTCAATCCTGCCACCTCCAAAGACAGGCCTTGAAGTTGCTTTGACAAAGCAGCAATTGGATCCATACTGGATTCTAAGTAGGTAGAAAGAAAAAGTTTTTATTTTTTTACCTACACAAAATGAGGGCCAGATATAATGTAATGACCGGCTTCACGCAAAAGGGAGGGAATTGGGAAGGCCCTGTCCAAGGGAGAGGGAAAGATGGTGACCCCTGACTCACCTTGCGGCTGGCACCTGACTGCCCTGACATCCCTAGATGGGTTCCTCACCCGTACGCCGATCACGTGCCTAAACCCTGGCTTTCCCTAAGATGAGCCCTATGTAGTGAACGGGGCGGTGGGATCACTAATCCACACAACTGACACTAAGAGGAAAACACCAAGGAGAGGACAGACAATACAGACAAACATATAATCCCAGGTGGGCGACAACAGCAGACCACCAAGGCCCAACAGGGACGGAGGGTAACGTTCTGGAACAACAACCAGGGAACACAGCTACACAGCTCCAGTGGGTCAGTATAGAAGTCCAGGCAGGAAGCTCTATATCTGGCAACCAGAGAAGTGAGAGATGGGAATATAAGGAGGTTGGGATTGCTGGACAAGAAACAGCTGAGGAGGAGAAGCTACGGATTCCTGAGTGAGCCAAAAAGGATTGCAAGGCAAACCCAGAAAGCTACCATTAATAAACAGCACTGTCTTTAGACATAGAACGCACAGCCACCCTCTGCGACTTCCTGACCCCGGGTATAACAGAGTCAGGCGTGGCTCTTGACACCCTCGTGACACCCATATACACTCCCTGATCACCCCCCTGTCATTGATTACCCCCCCTGTCATTGATCACCCCCCTATAAGGCTCCATTCAGACGTCCGTATGTTTTTTACGGATCCACGGATACATGGATCGGATCCGCAAAACACATTCGGACGTCTGAATGGAGCCTTACAGGGGGGTGATCAATGACAGGGGGGTGATCAATGACAGGGGGGTGATCAGGGAGTCTATATGGGGTGATCACCCCCCTGTCATTGATAACTTCCCTGTAAGGCTCCATTCAGACGTCTGTATGTGTTTTGCGGATCCGATCCATGTATCCGTGGATCCGTAAAAAACATACGGACGTCTGAATGGAGCCTTACAGGGGGGTGATCAATGACAGGGGGGTGATCAATGACAGGGGGGTGATCAGGGAGTCTATATGGGGTGATCACCCCCCTGTCATTGATCACCCCCCTGTCATTGATCACCCCCCTGTAAGGCTCCATTCAGACGTCCGTATGTTTTTTACAGATCCTCGGATCCGCAAAACACATACGGATGTCTGAATGGAGCCTTACAGGGGGGTGATCAATGACAGGGGGGTGATAACCCCATATATACTCCCTGATCACCCCACTGTCATTGATCACCCCCCTGTAAGGCTCCATTCAGACATTTTTTTGGCCCAAGTTAGCGGAAATTATTATTATTATTTTTTTTTTACAAAGTCTCATATTCCACTAACTTGTGTAAAAAAATAAAATCTCACATGAACTCACCATACCCCTCACGGAATCCAAATGCGTAATTTTTTTTAGACATTTATATTCCAGACTTCTTCTCACGCTTTAGGGCCCCTAAAATGCCAGGGCAGTATAAATACCCCACATGTGACCCCATTTCGGAAAGTAGACACGCCAAGGTATTCACTGAGGGGCATATTGAGTCCATGAAAGATTGAAATTTTTGTCCCAAGTTAGCGGAAAGGGAGACTTTGTGAGAAAAAACAAAAAAAAATCAATTTCTGCTAACTTGTGGCAAATTTTTTTTTTTTCTATGAACTCGCCATGCCCCTCATTGAATACCTTGGGGTGACTTCTTTCCAAAATGGGGTCACATGTGGGGTATTTATACTGCCCTGGCATTTTAGGGGCCCTAAAGCGTGAGAAGAAGTCTGGGATCCAAATGTCTAAAAATGCCCTCCGAAAAGGAATGTGGGCCCCTTTGCGCATCTAGGCTGCAAAAAAGTGTCACACATCTGGTATCGCCGTACTCAGGAGAAGTTGGGGAATGTGTTTTGGGGTGTCATTTTACATATACCCATGCTGGGTGAGAGAAATATCTCGGTCAAATGCCAACTTTGTATAAGAAAATTGGAAAAGTTGTCTTTTGCCGAGATATTTATCTCACCCAGCATGGGTATATATAAAATGACACCCCAAAACACATTGCCCAACTTCTCCTAAGTACGGCAATAGCACATGTGTGACACTATTTTGCAGCCTAGGTGGGCAAAGGGGCCCACATTCCAAAGAGCACCTTTAGGATTTCACAGGTCATTTTTTACACATTTTGATTTCAAACTACTTACCACACATTAGGGCCCCTAGAATGCCAGGGCAGTATAACTACCCCACAAGTGACCCCATTTTGGAAAGAAGACACCCCAAGGTATTTCGTGATGGGCATAGTGAGTTCATGGAAGTTTTTATTTTTTGTCACAAGTTAGTGGAATATGAGACTTTGTAAGAAAAAATAAATTTAAAAAATCATCATTTTCCGCTAACTTGTGACAAAAAATAAAAAATTCTAGGAACTCGCCATGCCCCTCACGGAATACCTTGGGGTGTCTTCTTTCCAAAATGGAGTCACTTGTGGGGTAGTTATACTGCCCTGGCATTCTAGGGGCCCTAATGTGTGGTAAGTAGTTTGAAATCAAAATGTGTAAAAAATGACCTGTGAAATCCTAAAGGTGCTCTTTGGAATGTGTCCCCTTTGCCCACCTAGGCTGCAAAAAAGTGTCACACATGTGGTATTGCCGTACTCAGGAGAAGTTGGGCAATGTGTTTTGGGGTGTCATTTTACATATACCCATGCTGGGTGAGATAAATATCTTGGTCAAATGCCAACTTTGTATAAAAAAATGGGAAAAGTTGTCTTTTGCCAAGATATTTCTCTCACCCAGCATGGGTATATGTAAAATGACACCCCAAAACGCATTGCCCAACTTCTCCTGAGTACGGCAATACCAGATGTGTGACACTTTTTTGCAGCCTAGGTGGGCAAAGGGGCCCACATTCCAAAGAGCACCTTTAGGATTTCACCGGCCATTTTTTACAGATTTTAATTTCAAACTACTTCGCACGCATTTTGGCCCCTAAAATGCCAGGGCAGTATAACTACCCCACAAGTGACCCCATTTTGGAAAGATGACACCCCAAGGTATTTCGTGATGGGCATAGTGAGTTCATGTAAGTTTTTATTTTTTGTCACAAGTTAGTGGAATATGAGACTTTGTAAGAAAAGGAAAAAAAAAATTAAAATCATCATTTTCCGCTAACTTGTGACAAAAAATAAAAAGTTCTATGAACTCACTATGCCCATCAGCGAATACCTTAGGGTGTCTACTTTCTAAAATGGGGTCATTTGTGGGGTGTTTGTACTGTCTGGACATTGTAGAACCTCAGGAAACATGACAGGTGCTCAGAAAGTCAGAGCTGCTTCAAAAAGCGGAAATTCACATTTTTGTACCATAGTTTGTAAACGCTATAACTTTTACCCAAACATTTTTTTTTTATCAAAGACATGTAGAACAATAAATTTAGAGAAAAATGTATATATGGATGTCGTTTTTTTTGCAAAATTTTACAACTGAAAGTGAAAAATGTCATTTTTTTGCAAAAAAAATCGTTAAATTTCGATTAATAACAAAAAATGTAAAAATGTCAGCAGCAATGAAATACCACCAAATGAAAGCTCTATTAGTGAGAAGAAAAGGAGGTAAAATTCATTTGGGTGGTAAGTTGCTTGACCGAGCAATAAATGGTGAAAGTAGTGTAGTGCAGAAGTGTAAAAAGTGGTCTGGTCATTAAGGGTGTTTAAGCTAGGGGAGCTGAGGTGGTTAAAATATAAAAATATCCCATTTGGCGAATGGCATAATGGGGAAATAAAAACATCAAAGTCACTTTTTGTCATCTCACCTTCCCAAAAGAACAGGTCAGTTTTATCTCATAGGCAGGGGCGTTGCTAGGGTCTGAAGACATCTGGGGCACAAGTCCATGTGAAGCCACGCCCCCATCCCATGAAGCCACGCCCTCATCGCCACCGGGGGGGGGCCTTCACAGTAGTTATTAACCCCTTTCAGCAGTCCCCCCTTCAGGTAATGGGGGACTGCTGAATGGGGTTAATAACTACAGTGAAGGGCCTAGCCGTCTGGGCAACCCCACAGATCATCCATAACAGTGCCATCCACAGATCACCCTCCCATTACAGTGCCATCCACCACAGATCCCCCTCTTCATAACAGTGCCATCCACAGATCCCCCTCCCCACCGCTCACAGGAGTGTACAACTGTACATTAACATTTTAAACTGTAATCCATCCGTATCCTGCAAGTGCAACTTTAACTTTATAAATCAGATTCAGCGCTCATCTCTAGTCTAACTCAGAGTCTTAGGCTCAGCTAGTCAGCTCCAGTAACAGGCAGTGCGGGCGGTGCTCACTCACTGACGTCACACGCCTGCGCCGCCTAGTGGGAGGAGCAGGCGCCTCACGTCAGTGAGCGAGCGCTGCCCTCACTGCCTGCTGTTACCGGAGCTGCAGTAAGAATCTAGTGAGAGATGAGCGGGCGGCTGCGGCTAATTTCAAGTTAAAAGTTAAGTCTACGGGGCAGGCGCCAGGCGGATTAGGATTACAGTTTTTTAGAGTTAAAGTGGTGGGGCCGCAGGAGAGTCAGAGCGCCGGCCGGCCCTGCCAGTGCCAGCCAGCATAACATTCGGGGCACTGGTCAAAAAATCCGGGGCTCAAGCCCCGAATGTTTTGACCTAACGACGCCCCTGCTCATAGGGAACGCCGTAATAATCCAGAGGGAAAACAAACCAGGCTGGTGTAGTGAGCTTCATTCATATTTATATAAGCAGATATATAACGCGAGTTTGACCGTGATGCGTGGTTAAGTGTGTGGTTGTGTAAATGTGTAACTTAAGATTAAATGACTTTAGATTCAGGGACTTCAGTGGGGGACTGCAATTAGCCAGTTTCTTATTACTACATTATATTGTATTTTTTGCTTTTGTGTTGTAATCCCCATTTAGTATGTGTTGCACAATTGACAATGCAGTCCAGTGCACATCTTGCATGATGTATGCAGTCCTGGAACAGCCGTTCGAGGGTGTATATCTTTGTTCAAGATGTGAGCAAATTACCCGCTTGGAATCGCAAATAGAGTCTCTAAACGGGCAAATTGCAACACTGAGAGGCATTGACAATTTGCAAAAGAGTTTGCTTCTTACCGAGCAAGCACTTTTTGGGGTAGATGAGGGGGAGGGTGACAGAGAGGAGGGCTGAGGAAAGTGAGGTAGCTAGCTGGGTAACAGTTAGAAAGCGGGTTAGAGGGAAGAGTGCCAGGGAGGCTAGCCCTGATCTGACACACCCCAACAAGTTTGCACATTTGGCAGATGAGGGGGATGTCAGTCCAGGGACGGCACTGCTGCAGCCGGACACTTCCCCTGTCAGTCAGGGGAATGTCAGCTCCAGTAAGCAGGAGAGCAGGGCAGGCCAGACTGCAGGTGCTGGTAGTGGGAGACTCCATTATTAGGGGAACAGATAGGGAAATCTGTCACAAAGACCGTGATCGCCGAACAGTGTGCTGTCTTCCTGGCGCTAGAGTTTGACACATCGCGGATCAAGTTGACAGATTACTGGGAGGGGCTGGAGAAGATCCAGCGGTCATGGTCCATATCGGAACCAATGACAAAGTTAGAGGTAGGTGGAGAGTCCTTAAAAATGATTTCAGGGATTTAGGTCAAAAGCTTAGGGCAAGGACCTCAAAGGTAGTATTTTCCGAAATACTGCCTGTACCATGAGCCACACAAGAAAGGCAGCGGGAGATAAGGGAGATTAACAAGTGGATCAAGAACTGGCGTAGAAAGGAGGGGTTTGGGAGAACTGGGCCGACTTCTCTATCAGCTACAGGCTCTATCGTAGGGACAGGCTGCACCTCAATGGGGAAGGGGCAGCTGTGTTGGGGAGAAATATGGCTAGAAGGTTGGAGGAGTGTTTAAACTAGGGACTGGGGGGGAGGGAAATTACATTATAGGAGGAGAAGATAGGGCAGATAGAGACCGGGGGCAAGGTAGTGGGACTGGGGGAGGAATGGAAGGAGGGACTAGAACAGTTCAGAAGGAAAGGTGTAGGGTAAAAAATATACATAAACCTCCCAAATGTATGTATACTAATGCCAGAAGCCTGACTAATAAAACTGGGGAGCTGGAATTAGTGATGTGTGAGGAGGACTATGACATAGTGGGAATAACTGAGACATGGCTGGATGATAGCTATGACTGGGCAGTTAATGTACAAGGTTACAGTCTGTTTAGAAAGGATCGTCAAAACCGGAGAGGGGGGGGGGGTATGCCTTTATGTAAAGTTCTGTCTAAAGCCCACACTCTGGGAAGATAATGTAATATGAGGGCACGCTATACAGCCACTGCAGCGAAAACAGCCTACAGGACGCCGGAGCCAGGTTTCTCCACCGTCCTGATTCTCGCCGAAGTGGCTGTGAACTAGGCGATCCTTGAGGCTCAAGCCCCTACAGTACGTGATCTGTGCTGTCTCTGAGACGACATTTTTAATATCAGGGTCAAGCAGGAGAACCTCCCAGTGATTTCTCAGTACCCGTTTCACTTCGTCCGAAGCGCCGTCAAAAGTCCTATAAGGCGTATCGGGCCACTCGTTGTTGTTTTTGGTTTTATTGTGAATATCTATTGGATTTAAGGGTTTAGCCCAGTACATAAGCACTAGTATGACCAACTTCAATTTTGGTTGTGTAAATTGACCTTATTTCATTTGGAGTATGGCTGGTTTCCTCTCTACTGGCGTTGATAAAAAATTACTACTCTCTGAGGCTAGTGAGGTGTTCTCTGAGAAAGCCCTAGTACAGAGTAAATACGCACCTTCATTCAAAGCAGCATTTAAAGACCTTACCAAAGTTTATAAGGAGCAAATCACTTTGTGGTGGGAGATACAGTCTATTGAAAATTACCTGAAAAACAAAATTGTGCCTAGGGGCTTGAGGATCACTTTGACACCAGCTAATAGACGCAGAACCACCTCACTGACAAGTAAGTGGGAAGAGGAAGCGACCAAGAGCTCGTTACGGTTTATGCAACTATTGCTGGATGAGGAAAAGATCAATCTTGTAACCCTTGAAAACAAACTGAGGGATCAGATTGAGCTTACACAAAAATTCAAAACGGAGTCAGAGTTCAATAATAAGGAACTACAGCTCAAAAACACTTTGGAGAAGTTCCAGTTCCATCTAAAAGAACGTAAACACCGTCAGTTTAACCGAGATTTCCAAGACTTCAGGGACAACCGAGTCTACTCTACTGTAGACCGGAGTACATCACAATCTAAACGACCAGATACAGACATCACATCTAGCGACACTGACGTCCCTGAAAACGAGAAAGAGGCAGACCACTACAATAAAGGTAGGGGCAGAGGTCGACAGAGGATAAGAGGCCGTAGAGGGGAAAAGAACAACCAAAGAAGAGGTCAGACTGGTGGTGGGCAAGATTTTTTAGAGACACCCTATCCACTCCGCAATCGGGGGTTTCAGAAATCACTGTCACAGACAACAAGGCCGTAGGGAAATATAACCAAATAGTTAACCTCTCCAGCCAGCCATTACTGGATTCAGAAATGTGTATCCTGAGCAAAGGCCTTTCCTTTGTTCCTGTGTCAAGTTTCAACCTTTTCAATTGGGTTAGAGACATCCACCTCTTGTAATGACCGGCGTAACGCAGAGGGAGGGAAATGGGAAGGCCCTGTCCAAGGGAGAGGGAAAGATGGTGACCCCTGACTCACCTTGCGGCTGGCACCTGACTGCCCTGACATCCCTAGACGGGTTCCTCACCCGTACGCCGATCATGTGCCTAAACCCTGGCTTTCCCTAAGATGAGCCCTATGTAGTGAACGGGGCGGTGGGATCACTAGTCCGCACCACTGACACTAAAAGGAAAACACCAAGGAGAGGACAGACAATACAGACAAACATATAATCCCAGGTGGGCGACAACAGCAGACCACCAAGGCCCAACAGGGATCCGGAGGGTAAAGTTCTGGAACAACAACCAGGGAACACAGCTCCAGTGGGTCAGTATAGAAGTCCAGGTAGGAAGCTCTATATCTGGCAACCAGAGAAGTGAGAGATGGGAATATAAGGAGGTTGGGATTGCTGGACAAGAAACAGCTGAGGAGGAGAACCTACGGATCCCAGAGTGAGCCAAAAAGGATTGCAAGGCAAACCCAGAAAGCTACCATTAATAAACAGTACTGTCCTTAGACATAGAGCGCGCAGCCACCCGCTGCGACTTCCTGACCCCGGGTATAACGGAGTCAGGCTTGGCTCTTGACACCCTCGTGACAGTACCCATCTCTCTACGAGGGGCCTCCGGACACTCAGGACTAGGTCTATCAGGATGAGAGGCATGAAAAGCCCGAACTAACCTGTCGGCGTTTACCTCAGACGCTGGAACCCACATTCTTTCCTCGGGACCGTAACCCCTCCAATGCACCAGATATTGAAGAGAGCGGCGGACCCGACGAGAATCAACAATTTTGGATATTTGAAACTCTAGATTACCATCCACAACAACAGGAGGAGGTGGCAGCGGTGACGATTCTAGAGGTGGAACATACTTCTTGAGTAACGACTTATGGAAGACGTTATGGATTTTAAAAGTCTGAGGTAGCTCCAGGCGAAAAGCCACTGGGTTAATGATGGCTACTATTTTGTAAGGGCCAATGAACCTAGGACCCAGTTTCCAAGAGGGAACCTTTAATTTAATATTCCTAGTAGACAACCACACATAGTCATTCACTCCTAGGTCCGGACCTGGCGACCGTCTCTTATCAGCCATGCATTTATATTTACCTTCCATATTTTTCAAATTAGCTTGCACTTGCTGCCATACAGAAGAAAGAGATGACGAAAACCGTTCCTCTTCGGGAACCCCAGAAGACCCCCCTCTTTGAAAGTACAGAATTGGGGATGAAAACCATATGCACCAAGAAATGGTGACTTGCCAGTAGATTCCTGACGGCGATTATTTATGGCAAACTCGGCTAACGGTAAATATGATGACCACACCTCTTGGTTTTCAGACACAAAACATCTTAGATATGTCTCAAGGTTTTGGTTGGTACGCTCAATCTGTCCATTCGACTGAGGATGGAAAGCTGAGGAAAAGGACAAGTGTACCCCCAAACGGGAACAAAAAGCTTTCCAAAATTTAGAAATAAACTGGGTTCCCCGATCCGAAACAACATCGGAAGGGGAAGGGACCCCGTGAAGCTTCACGATTTCACTGATGAATACCTGAGCAAGAGTCTTAGCATTAGGTAGTGCGGGTAACGCAATGAAGTGTACCATTTTGCTAAACCTGTCCACTACTACCAAGATAACTGTTTTACCCGCAGACAAAGGTAAGTCAGTGATAAAATCCATTGACAGATGTGTCCATGGCCTATTGGGAATGACAAGTGGCAATAAAGACCCTGCAGGACGTGTATGAGAGACTTTCGCGCGCGCACAAGTAGAACAGGAAGACACAAAATCCATTACATCCTGACGCAACCTTGGCCACCAAAAATGACGAGACAATAGCTCCAAGGTTGCTTTACTACCAGGGTGCCCAGCAAATGCCGAATTATGATGTTCCTTTAATAATTGGAGACGCAGGTTTAACGGTACAAACAATTTCTCTGAGGGGCAAGAGACCGGGGCGTCCCCCTGGGCCTCTAACACCTTCCCCTCCAGAACAGAGTGTACCGCAGAGACAACCACTCCTCTTTGTAGAATGGGTACCGGATCACTCACATTACCCCCTCCAGGGAAACAACGAGATAGTGCATCTGCCTTGGTATTTTTTGCCCCAGGACGATAGGTAATAACAAAGTTAAACCTGGTAAAAAATAGCGACCACCTAGCTTGTCTAGGGGTGAGACGCTTAGCTGATTCGAGGTACAGAAGGTTTTTGTGGTCCGTAATCACAGTGACAGGGTGGATTGCCCCCTCTAAAAAGTGACGCCATTCTTCAAACGCTAGTTTAATAGCTAATAGTTCCATATTGCCAATATCATAGTTCTTCTCTGCTGCAGATAGTTTTTTAGAAAAGAACGCACAAGGACGCCATTTGCCAGGAGATGGACCCTGAGACAGCACAGCCCCCACTCCCACCTCTGACGCATCTACTTCAACAATAAAAGGCTGGGAGACATCAGGTTGGATTAGTACAGGTGCCGAGGTAAACCTCTCTTTTAGAGAGGAAAAAGCAATTTTAGCGGCGTCAGACCATTTAGAAAAATCAGTCCCCTTCCTAGTCATGTCAGTAAGGGGTTTTACAATCACCGAATAATTTTTAATGAACTTTCTATAGAAATTTGCGAAGCCCAAGAACCGTTGCAGTGCTTTGAGGTTCTCAGGAAGATCCCAATCTAAAATTGCCTGGACCTTCCTAGCATCCATACGGAAACCTGAAGCAGATAATAAATAACCTAGGAACTGTATTTCCTGAACGGCGAAGACACACTTTTCAATTTTAGCATATAATTTATTCGTCCGTAGGACCTGCAGTACCTGTCTGACATGCACCTCATGTGTTTTCAGATCAGACGAATAAATTAAAATATCATCTAGGTATATCACCACAAACCTGCCGATAAGATGACTAAAAATGTCATTAACGAAATGTTGGAAGACGGCAGGAGCATTGGTCAGACCGAAAGGCATGACTAGATTTTCATAATGCCCCTCAGGGATGTTAAAAGCTGTCTTCCACTCATCTCCTTCCTTAATACGAATCAGATTGTAGGCCCCCCTAAGATCAAGTTTGGAGAACCACCTAGCACCCGCAATCTGATTAAACAGGTCAGGAATGAGAGGAAGAGGGTATGGGTCTCGGATGGTTATCCGGTTTAATTCGCGAAAATCTAGGCAAGGACGCAGGCCCCCATCTTTCTTTTTAACGAAGAAAAACCCTGCAGCCACGGGTGAAGAAGAGGGTCTGATGTGTCCCTTAGCCAAGCTCTCGGAGATATAATCTTTCATGGCTTGTCTCTCCGGACCCGAAAGATTATATAACCTGGTCTTGGGTAATTTTGCACCGGGAATCAGGTTAACCGGGCAATCATAAGGACGGTGAGGTGGTAACTTCTGACAACCCTTTTCAGAAAAAACGTCCTCAAAGTCCGAAACAAATGTAGGTAGGGTAGCTATGGAGGCGACTAAGCAATTGCTATTTAAGCAATTTTCTCTGCAATGCTCACTCCACTCCAATATCTCCCTGGCCTGCCAATCCACCACTGGATTGTGCGCTACCAACCAGGGAAGACCCAACATCACCGGAGTGGGAAGCCCCTCCAGAACATAACATGAAAGCAACTCGTTATGGTGGTCCCCTACCCGAAGGTGTAAGTTATGGACAATGTGAGTGAGGTTACTCTGAGACAGAGGAGCAGAATCAATAGCGAATATGGGAATAGGTCTCTGTAGCGTACAGAGAGACAAACCCATAGTGTGGGCAAAATGGGCATCTATCAAATTTACTCCTGCTCCACTGTCTAGAAAAAAAGAAATAGTCTCCGTCTTAACGCCAAAAACAACAACCGCTGGCAACACAAATTGCGATGTTCGTATGGAGGAAACGTATACCCCCCGGCTGACATCCTCCACACAGCCTGGGGTTAGTAGTTTTCCGACGGTCTTTTGTTTTTGAGGAAGGAAGGAGAGACATTAATAAAATGACCCCTCTCCCCACAGAAAAAACAAACCTGACGAGTAGTTCCTCCTAGCTGCATAGGCTCGTCTAAGTCCGTACAGACTAACTGCTGCTTGGGAGGGGTTACCAATTGCTCCGGATTTTTCAATCTGTCCCTAAGATGTCTATCTATTCTGATAGCAAGGGACATAACCGCATCAAGGGGAAAGGGAGTCTCATACAGCACAAGCGCATCCTTAATCCTTTCGGATAACCCAGAGCAGAACTGACTCCTGAGAGCCGGGTAGTTCCACTGGGTATCCGTAGCCCACCTACGGAACTCTGAGCAATACTCCTCTACTGGCCGCTCTCCCTGTAGGAGTCTCCGTAATTTTGATTCCGCCAGTGCGACTCGGTCAGGGTCGTCATATATGAGACCCAAGGCCCCAAAAAATTCATCCACTGACCGGAGAGCCTGGGAATCAGTGGGTAAAGAGAACGCCCAGGATTGCGGGTCCCCCTGCAGAAGGGAAATAACAACCCCCACCCACTGTTCTTCATTACCAGAGGAGTAAGGGCGCAGCTTAAAATATCATTTAAAGGCCTCACGGAACATCACAAATCTGTCCCTTCCCCCAGAAAATCTGTCAGGAAGAGCAACCTTGGGTTCCGCAACAACCTGGTTACCTGTAGTAACCGCTGGGCTTGCGGTCTGTTGTAATTGCTGCTGTTGCTGGAGGACCGACGCCTTCAATCCTGCCACCTCCAAAGACAGGCCTTGAAGTTGCTTTGACAAAGCAGCAATTGGATCCATACTGGATTCTAAGTAGGTATAAAGAAATTTTTTTTTTTTTTTTACCTACACAAAATAAGGGCCAGATATAATGTAATGACTGGCGTCATGCAAAGGGAGGGAAATGGGAATTCCCTGTCCAAGGGAGAGGGAAAGGTGGTGACCCCTGACTCACCTTGCGGCTGGCACCTGACTGCCCTGACGTCCCTAGACGGGTTCCTCACCCGTACGCCGATCACGTGCCTAAACCCTGGCTTTCCCTAAGATGAGCCCTATGTAGTGAACGGGGCGGTGGGATCACTAGTCCGCACCACTGACACTAAGAGGAAAACACCAAGGAGAGGACAGACAATACAGACAAACATATAATCCCAGGTGGGCGACAACAGCAGACAACAAAGGCCCAACAGGGATCCGGAGGGTAATGTTCTGGAACAACAACCAGGGAACACAGCTACACAGCTCCAGTGGGTCAGTATAGAAGTCCAGGCAGGAAGCTCTATATCTGGCAACCAGAGAAGTAGGAGAGGGGAATATAAGGAGGTTGGGAGTGCTGGACAAGAAACAGCTGAGGAGAAGGAGCTACGGATCCCTGAGTGAGCCAAAAAGGGTTGCAAGGCAAACCCAGAAAGCTACCATAAAGAAACAGCACAATCTTTCTACATAGAGCGCGCAGCCAACCGCTGCGACTTCCTGACCCCGGGTATAACGGAGTCAGGCGTGGCTCTTGACACCCTCGTGACACCCAACTCCTAAATTCAGAGCAAAAGGTCTCCGCAGAACTTTCTTCCTGCCGCAAACCCCGTAACTTGGTCTCGGCCTGAGAGATCCGATCCGGGTCATCATAGATTAGACCCAAGGCTCTAAAGAATTCATCCACCGACCGGAGGGACGGTGATCCGGTCGGCAGAGAAAAAGCCCAAGATTGTGCGTCCTCTTTAAGTAATGAAGTAATCATACCCACACATTGACACTCATCATCAGAAGAGTATGGACGAAGCCTAAAGTATAATTTACATGACTCCCTGAACCGGATGAAATTGGCACCACCCCCGGAAAACCGGGAGAGCCACCTTCGGTTCAGGGCAGACCTGGAACCCACCACCGGAACCAGCAGCCTGTGGCCTCTGAATTTGCAAAACCATCGCACGGAGGTCTGCTACTTCCAAAGTCAGATTCTGCATCTGTTCGACCAGTGCAGTCATAGCATCCATAGCTGCACAGATCAGAACAAAGAATCGCGGTATTGGCTCTGGATAATGTCACAGATGTTGTAGGGGAGAACACCAAAAGACAACAAGACGGAAGGGAAAAGACACTAGGCCTCACCGCTAGGGAAGGAAAAGGGTCACCACCTATGAAACCCTGCTCCTGGCCCTAACTCCTATCCGTATGGGCACCTCTCGATGGTAGAGATGCCCATACACTGGAACCTAGAAAACCCTAGTGGCCCTCAGATGCCCTAGACTTATGACAGGGCAGAGACAACTCGCTCCTTCCCTGGTGAAGGAACCAGCGTCTCACTGAGGCCTAGTAAACAACAGAGGGGGTGGGGAATACAAAACACAACAAGCGGAACACTTAACTTCTAAGGATGATGGATGATGGATGATCAGGACTTCAACTAGAACCACACTCCAGCTCTTCCAACACCAAATGAAGCTATCCAGAGCAAGGAGTGATGGGTGGAGTCAAACTAAATAGGGGAAGGTAAAGGTCACATGATCCACACCTGAACAGGAGGTGTGGACATACAAGCAACACACAGACAAAGTGAAACCAAAAGATGCTGTCAGATCACTAATGAGCAGATAATCTTTAGGATCTTCTCAAACCTGTCACCAGTGTGACACACCCATAAACAAGTGTTTTCTTCCCATCCAGATTCAGTAGAAGTAACACACAGTCTGCAACCAGGAGACTGGGTGGTGATAAAAAGACAAGTGAGGAAAAGCCTGGATCCCAGATTTGATGGTCCTTTCCAAGTCCTGTTGACTACTCGTACAGCAGTAAAGGTTGAAGGAAAGCCTAACTGGATACATGGTTCTCACTGCAAGAAAGTTCCGATGCCCAAGGATGAGGATCCTCCTGCTGATGGCCGCCCTAATCCTGGGAACAAAAGCACTGTACCAAAAACTGAAGGCTAACTTGGACAATGCACTTATCCGACACCACCAGGTGTTGTTTAGAGGACTCATCAACACTGACAGTAAAACTAAAGACGGTTGGATCTGTACTCACAGTCCCGTGAGTTCAAGAACTATGCCTTATCTGGCAATCCCTTTGACTTTTAAAGAACTTAAAGAAACTACTACTTAAAGAAACTACCAGGGTTATTAACCCCTTAAGGACCTAGGATGTACCGGTACGCCCTATTTCCCGAGTCCTTAAGGACCCAGGACGTACCGGTACGTCCTGACTTAAAATCGGAATTCCGGCGCCGCAGGGGTTAATCGGAACGGGATTTCGGCTGAAATCATTCAGCCGGCATCCCGTAACAATGCAGGGGGGGGGGGGGTCATTTGACCCCCCCGTATCGGCGATCGCAGAAAACCACAGGTCAATTCAGACCTGCGGTTTTCTGCGTTTCCGGTCCATTCGGGGGTCCTGGGACCCGATGAACCGGAAAAAGACTGCGATCGGTGGCGTAATTATACACCACCTATCGCAGTCCGAGGATTTGAAGAGGCGGTGCTGGCTCTGGTGCTGAATGCCGCTGTCCAGGGTGCTGATTGGTGCAGGGGAGAGAGGCGCGAGATTCAAACTTCCTGCGCTCCTCTCTCCCCTCCTCTTCCTGTCCAGCACCCTGACCGTGCAGCATCGTCCAGAACGAGCTCCTGTGTCCCCCTAATCGGAATCCATCACCCTCCTGCACCCATCGCCACCCAGGTAGGTTAGGGTCAGTGAGGGAGAGGCACCGTTAGGCAGGGAAAGAAGGGAAAAGTAAGTTAGAAAAAAAAAAAAAGTACTTTTATTCCAAACTTCCATCTAACCCTAACCCAGACCCCCCCTGCCACTTGCCCCCCCCACCCGCCCCCCCCCCCCCACCACCCACCACCCCCCCCTCTCCACTAGCCTCCCTCCCTACCACTTTTTTTTTTCTGCGTGCGCTGACTGGCCGGCACTTTTTAGCGTCCGTCCACTGTTAGCGCATCGCCCGCCCCACCACCCCACCGACCGCTGATCAGCGTTGTAAGTTTTAACTTTTTTTTTTCCTAACACTTGCCCATTTTTTTGCCTGGACTTTTTAGTACGCGAACACCCGTTGCCCCCACACACACGCACATATAATAAAGTTTGCCACACACGCACACCTACACGCACACACACCCATGGCCCGCCGGATGTTCTCGGCCGAGGAGGCATACGCCCAGATTGCCTCCGACTCTGAGAGCCCCAGTGAGGATGAGGATGACCCCACATTCCTTTTATCATCCGCATCCTCCTCATCATCATCTGATGACGATGAGCCACCAAGGCGGCGGAGACGCCGCCAGGCTGAGCCAGGGGCCCCACATGCTAGGGATCCTGTGGCCCACCCTAGTACGAGCCGCCCTGGGGTTCGTACTGGTTTCCCGGCCCACCAAATAAGTCCACCGGAGCCCCCTGCCGATGAACTTAGCTGGTGTCCCCCAGTGGACTTTGAGCCTGAGATTCCGGATTTTGCTGGCAATCCTGGAATCCAGATTCCCACAGTGGGGTTTACTGAAATAGACTATTTTATTTATTTTTTTTAGTAACTCACTGGTGAATTTGATGGTGGAGCAGACGAATCTGTACGCCCAACAGTTCGTCGCTCAAAACCCAGGCTCAGTTTTGGCTAGACCCGGTTTCTGGACGCCGGTCAGTGCAGCCGAAATGAGGACATTTTGGGGCCTCGTGCTGCATATGGGTCTAGTCCAAAAACCCAGTGTCAGGCAATACTGGAGTGGGGACGTCCTATACCAGACCCCACTGTACAGTATGGTCATGATACGTCACCGGTTTAAGGCCATCCGGAAATGTCTGCATTATTCCGATAATGCAGCATGTCCCCCCCGAAGTGATCCTGCCTATGACCGGCTGTATAAGATACGGCCGGTCATCGATCACTTTGGGGCCACATTTCAGCAGGCCTATGTACCTGGAAGGGAGGTCGCGGTTGATGAGTCTCTCGTTGCGTTCAAGGGGAGACTCAGTTTCCGCCAATATATTCCCACAAAGCGGGCGAGGTATGGAGTGAAGCTATACAAAATTTGTGAGAGTGCCTCAGGGTACACTTACAAATTTCGTGTGTACGACGGGCGAGATTCCCGTATTGAACCCCCAGAATGTCCCCCCACTCTGGGTGTTAGCGGGAAACTCGTGTGGGACCTTATGTACCCACTGCTGGATAAGGGTTACCACCTGTACGTGGATAACTTTTATACCAGCATTCCCTTGTTCAGGTCCCTTGCCGCCAGATCCACGTTCGCTTGTGGGACCGTGCGGAAAAATCAATGCGGCCTCCCTGCCTACCCCCTCCAGGTACCTATCCCCAGGGGTGAGACCCGTGCACTTACCAGTGGAAACCTGTTGCTGGTCAGGTATAAGGACAAGAGGGATGTCCTTATGCTGTCCACAATCCACGGTAACAGCACCACCCCAGTCCCTGTGCGAGGTACCGCGGCAACGGTCCTCAAGCCCGATTGTATCGTCGACTACAATCGGTATATGGGAGGAGTTGATCTCTCTGATCAAGTCCTCACGCCATATAACGCCATGCGCAAAACCCGGGCATGGTACAAAAAAGTTGCGGTCTACTTGGTACAGGTTGCCATGTACAACTCTTTTGTACTATCCCGAAGCGCTGGCAGCACAGGGACATTCCTCCAGTTCTATGAGGCAGTCCTCAAGGACCTGATCTTTTCGGACCGGGAAAGAGCAGGCCGGAGTACCTCGGGAATTGGAGGCGCCCGGATCGTCCCTGGCCAACACTTTCCAGGTGTGGTCCCCCATACTGGAAAGAAGGGACGAACCCAAAAAAAGTGCAGAGTGTGTCACAAGAGGGGGATACGGAAGGACACCACTACTCAATGTGACACTTGCCCCGATCATCCGGGCCTCTGCATTATCAATTGCTTCAGGGAGTATCACACTTCCATGGAGTACTAAATTTTTATAATCCTCAACAGTCCACTAGAGAACATAAAACACTATGGTTCTCAGACTTTGGAGACACGGAAACAATTTTTCTTTCCCCAAAAAATATTAGTTTTAGTGCAGGCATCCTCAAACTGCGGCCCTCCAGATGTTGTAAAACTATAACTCCCAGCATGCCCAGACAACCTACAGCCATCAGCAGGGCATGGTGGGAATTGTAGTTTTACAACATCTGGAGGGCCGCAGTTTTAGGATGCCTGCTTAGTGTCTCCAAAGACTCAGAGCCATACATATTGGGCATCGTCGCGTGCGTAAAAGTCGTCGCTATAAAAATAACTTTTGACCAAACGCCTCGGATGAACGGTGTTAAAAATATAAAATAAAAACTGTGCCAAAACACCCATTTTTGGGCAAAATTTCAATTTGAATCCATTTTGCCGGTAATAAAGCAAGGGTTAACAGC
Source organism: Bufo bufo (assembly GCF_905171765.1). NCBI lineage: Eukaryota > Metazoa > Chordata > Amphibia > Anura > Bufonidae > Bufo > Bufo bufo. The sequence continues at coordinate 599,870,167 of NC_053392.1, forward strand.
CAAACAAAACTAAATATTTATTGCCCCGATTCTGTAGTTTGCAGAAACACCCCATATGTGGTCGTAAATGGTTATATAGCCACACGGCAGGGCATAGAACGAAGGGAACTGCATATGGTTTCTGGAAGGCAGATTTTGATGGACAGTTTTTTTTTTGACACCATGTCCCATTAGAAGCCCCCCCTGATGTAGCCTAGACTAGAAACTCCAAAAAAGTGACCCCATCTAAGAAACTACACCCCTCAAGGTATTCAAAAGTTATTTTACAAACTATGTTAACCCTTTAGGTGTTCCACAAAACCAAATAGTGAATGTAGAAACAATTTTAGAATTGAATTTTTTTGTTACATTGCCTTAAAAAAAGAGTAATATAGAGCAACCAAAAATCTAATTTACCCCAAAAATAGTCCCAAAACAACAACCACCTTATCCCGTAGTTTCCTAGATGGGGTCACTTTTATGGAGTTTCTACTCTAGGGGTGCATCAGGGGGCTTGAAAGGGTACATGGTGTAAATAAACCAGTCCAGCAAAATCGGCCTTCCAAAAACCATATGACGTTCCCCTTCTTCTATGTCCTGCCGTTTAGCCAAATAGTAGTTTACGACCACATATGGGGTGTTTTTGCAAACTACAGAATCAGGGCAACCCATTTTGAGTGTTGTTTGGCAGTTAACCCTTGTTTTACTCCTGTAAAAAAAATTGATTATATTGGAAAATTTTCCAAAAAATAGAAATTTCAAAATTGTTTCTCCATCTGCCATTAACTCTTGTGGAACACCTAAAGGGTTAACAAAGTTTGTAAACCCAGTTTTGAATACCTTGAGGGGTGTACTTTCTTAGATGGAGTCACATTTTTGAAATTTCTATTCTAGGGGTGCAACAGGGGGCTTCAAATGGGACATGGTATAAACAAAACCAGTCCCGCCAAATCTGCCTTCCAAAACCCATATGCTGTTCCCCTCCTTCTATGTGCTACCGTTCGGCCAAACAGTAGTTTACGACCACATATGGGGTGTTTTTTCAAACTACAGAATCAGGGCAACCCATTTTGAGTGTTGTTTGGCAGTTAACCCTTGTTTTACTCCTGGAAAAAATTGATTATATTGGAAAATTTTCCGAAAAATAGAAATTTCAAAATTGTTTCTCCATCTGCCATTACCTCTTGTGGAACACCTAAAGGGTTAACAAAGTTTGTAAACCCAGTTTTGAATACCTTGAGGGGTGTACTTTCTTAGATGGAGTCACTTTTTTGAAATTTCTATTCTAGGGGTGCAACAGGGGGCTTTAAATGGGACATGGTATAAACAAAACCAGTCCTGCCAAATCTGCCTTCCAAAACCCATATGGTGTTCCCCTCCTTCTATGTGCTACCGTTCGGCCAAACAGTAGTTTACGACCACATATGGGGTGTTTTTGCAAACTACAGAATCAGGGCAACCCATTTTGAGTGTTGTTTGGCAGTTAACCCTTGTTTTACTCCTGTAAAAAAAATTGATTATATTGGAAAATTTTCCAAAAAATAGAAATTTCAAAATTGTTTCTCCATCTGCCATTAACTCTTGTGGAACACCTAAAGGGTTAACAAAGTTTGTAAACCCAGTTTTGAATACCTTGAGGGGTGTACTTTCTTAGATGGAGTCACATTTTTGAAATTTCTATTCTAGGGGTGCAACAGGGGGCTTCAAATGGGACATGGTATAAACAAAACCAGTCCCGCCAAATCTGCCTTCCAAAACCCATATGCTGTTCCCCTCCTTCTATGTGCTACCGTTCGGCCAAACAGTAGTTTACGACCACATATGGGGTGTTTTTTCAAACTACAGAATCAGGGCAACCCATTTTGAGTGTTGTTTGGCAGTTAACCCTTGTTTTACTCCTGGAAAAAATTGATTATATTGGAAAATTTTCCAAAAAATAGAAATTTCAAAATTGTTTCTCCATCTGCCATTACCTCTTGTGGAACACCTAAAGGGTTAACAAAGTTTGTAAACCCAGTTTTGAATACCTTGAGGGGTGTACTTTCTTAGATGGAGTCACTTTTTTGAAATTTCTATTCTAGGGGTGCAACAGGGGGCTTTAAATGGGACATGGTATAAACAAAACCAGTCCTGCCAAATCTGCCTTCCAAAACCCATATGGTGTTCCCCTCCTTCTATGTGCTACCGTTCGGCCAAACAGTAGTTTACGACCACATATGGGGTGTTTTTGCAAACTACAGAATCAGGGCAACCCATTTTGAGTGTTGTTTGGCAGTTAACCCTTGTTTTACTCCTGGAAAAAATTGATTATATTGGAAAATTTTCCAAAAAATAGAAATTTCAAAATTGTTTCTCCATCTGCCATTAACTCTTGTGGAAGACCTAAAGGGTTAATAAAGTTTGAAAAAACAGTTTTGAATACCTTGAGGGGTGTAGTTTCTAGAATGGGGTCATTTTTGGGAGGTTTCTATTATCTAAGCCTCACAATATGACTTCAAACCTGAACTGGTCCATAAAAAGTGGGATTTTGAAGATTTCTGAAAAATTTCAAAATTTGCTTCTAAACTTCTAAGCCTTGTAACATCCCCAAAAAATAAAATATCATTCCCAAAATGCTACAAACATGAAGTAGACATATGGGGAATGTAAAGTCATCACAATTTTTGGGGGTATTACTATGTATTACAGAAGTAGAGAAACTGAAACTTTGAAATTTGCTAATTTTTCAAAATTTTTGGTAAAAATTGTATTTTTTTATGCAAAAAAATTAACTTTTTTGACCCAATTTTAGCAGTGTCATGAAGTACAATATGTGACGAAAAAACAATCTCAGAACGGCCTGGGTAAGTCAAAGCGTTTTAAAGTTATGAGCACTTAAAGTGACACTGGTCAGATTTGCAAAAAATGGCCTGGTCCTTAAGGTGAAAATGAGCCCGGTCCTTAAGGGGTTAAGAGGTCTTGGGAACTGCATCAATACCTGGGAGGGAATCTGGCCTCCTGCTGGCAGTTGGACCGATCCCAACTGGAGTACCTCTGGGTTAAGATGTCAGTTCCAAGATATCTCAAAATGGGGGAATTGTGAGGGATGAGAATCCATTTTGTATAAATATGTCCTCCATCTTGCGCATATGTGGAAAATTAATGAGCTGGCTGTAACAATGTAGGCAGTTTCTGTGTATAGATAGCTACAAGGCCAAGGTAGCAGCTGTCTTGTTAACTTATCAGAGTTTGACATACAAGAGATATTTATCTTCTTTCTTAGTTTAGGGATGCGCTGCTAACGAATACTAACTTTGAGATGAGATGCCAGCAGAAACTTCCTAATTAGTAGAATTCTGTTAGTCTGGTCCAGAGTATTGCCTCTTATGAATTAACGAATCAAATCACTAGTCTTGATTTCAACCTCCTTGGTGGTGTGCCAGATTTGTCTATGATTATCTGTTATAAAGATGTATACAGGTGTGAAAAATAAAGTAGAGAGAAAGTTAATCTGATTCAGCAATCTGTGTCAGCTCCGAGTTCTCATGAGAAAAAATCAATTGGGATCCCGACAATCATAGGGAAGGGGATTTTACCCTAACAGGGGTCACGTCGTGTAACGTGTTTGGAGGAACCTTGGAAATCCTGCTTAGGTCACTGCCTCCCGGGATGCTATGGAATTCACCATCATGGCTAAAGGGTTACGCCTTTATTCGGGAACTGACTTTCATTTGCTAACTTTGACTGTACCACCATCTGTACTTGCATATTGGACCATTGTACACTGCTCAAAAAAATAAAGGGAACACAAAAATAACACATCCTAGATCTGAATTAACCACCTCCGGACCGCTGTACGCACAGACGCGTCCTGGAGGTGGTTGATTCATTCCTCCTGGACGCGCCGGCGCGTCCTCTCACGAGACGCGAGATTTCCTGTGAACGCGCGCACACAGGCGCGCGCGCTCACAGGAACGGAAGGTAAGAGAGTTGATCTCCAGCCTGCCAGCGGCGATCGTTCGCTGGCAGGCTGGAGATGTGTTTTTTTTAACCCCTAACAGGTATATTAGACGCTGTTTTGATAACAGCGTCTAATATACCTGCTACCTGGTCCTCTGGTGGTCCCCTTTGTTTGGATCGACCACCAGAGGACACAGGTAGCTCAGTAAAGTAGCACCAAGCACCACTACACTACACTACACCCCCCCCCGTCACTTATTAACCCCTTATTAGCCCCTGATCACCCCATATAGACTCCCTGATCACCCCCCTGTCATTGATTACCCCCCTGTCATTGATCAACCCCCTGTAAAGCTCCATTCAGACGTCCGCATGATTTTTACGGATCCACTGATAGATGGATCGGATCCGCAAAACGCATCCGGACGTCTGAATGAAGTCTTACAGGGGCGTGATCAATGACTGTGGTGATCACCCCATATAGACTCCCTGATCACCCCCCTGTAAAGCTCCATTCAGATGTCCGCATGATTTTTACGGATGCACTGATAGATGGATCGGATCCGCAAAACGCATCCGGACGTCTGAATGAAGCCTTACAGGGGCATGATCAATAACTGTGGTGATCACCCCATATAGACTCCCTGATCACCCCCCTGTCATTGATTACCCCCCTGTCATTGATCACCCCCCTGTAAAGCTCCATTCAGATGTCCGCATGATTTTTACGGATGCACTGATAGATGGATCGGATCCGCAAAACGCATCCGGACGTCTGAATGAAGCCTTACAGGGGCGTGATCAATGACTGTGGTGATCACCCCATATAGACTCCCTGATCACCCCCCTGTCATTGATTACCCCCCTGTCATTGATTACCCCCCTGTAAAGCTCCATTCAGACGTCCGCATGATTTTTACGGATCCACTGATAGATGGATCGGATCCGCAAAACGCATCCGGACGTCTGAATGAAGCCTTACAGGGGCATGATCAATGACTGTGGTGATCACCCCATATAGACTCCCTGATCACCCCCCTGTCATTGATTACCCCCCTGTAAAGCTCCATTCAGATGTCCGCATGATTTTTACGGATGCACTGATAGATGGATCGGATCCGCAAAACGCATCCGGACGTCTGAATGAAGCCTTATAGGGGCATGATCAATGACTGTGGTTATCACCCCATATAGACTCCCTGATCACCCCCCTGTCATTGATCACACCCCTGTCATTGATCACACCCCTGTCATTGATCACCCCCCTGTCATTGATCACCCCTCTGTAAGGCTCCATTCAGACATTTTTTTGGCCCAAGTTAGCGGAATTATTATTTTTTTTTCTTACAAAGTCTCATATTCCACTAACTTGTGTCAAAAAATAAAATCTCACATGAACTCACCATACCCCTCACGGAATCCAAATGCGTAAAATTTTTTAGACATTTATATTCCAGACTTCTTCTCACGCTTTAGGGCCCCTAGAATGCCAGGGCAGTATAAATACCCCACATGTGACCCCATTTCGGAAAGAAGACACCCCCAGGTATTCCGTGAGGGGCATATTGAGTCCATGAAAGATTGAAATTTTTGTCCCAAGTTAGCGGAACGGGAGACTTTGTGAGAAAAAAATTAAAAATATCAATTTCCGCTAACTTGTGCCAAAAAAAAAAATTTTCTATGAACTCGCCATGCCCCTCATTGAATACCTTGGGGTGTCTTCTTTCCAAAATGGGGTCACATGTGGGGTATTTATACTGCCCTGGCATTCTAGGGGCCCCAAAGCGTGAGAAGAAGTCTGGTATCCAAATGTCTAAAAATGCCCTCCTAAAAGGAATTTGGGCACCTTTGCGCATCTAGGCTGCAAAAAAGTGTCACACATCTGGTATCGCCGTACTCAGGAGAAGTTGGGGAATGTGTTTTGGGGTGTCATTTTACATATACCCATGCTGGGTGAGATAAATATCTTGGTCAAATGCCAACTTTGTATAAAAAAATGGGAAAAGTTGTCTTTTGTCAAGATATTTCTCTCACCCAGCAAGGGTATATGTAAAATGACACCCCAAAACACATTCCCCAACTTCTCCTGAATACGGCGATACCACATGTGTGACACTTTTTTGCAGCCTAGGTGGGCAAAGGGGCCCATATTCCAAAGAGCACCTTTCGGATTTCACAGGTCATTTTTTACAGAATTTGATTTCAAACTCCTTACCACACATTTGGGCCCCTAGAATGCCAGGGCAGTATAACTACCCCACAAGTGACCCCATTTTGGAAAGAAGAGACCCTAAGGTATTCGCTGATGGGCATAGTGAGTTCATGGAAGTTTTTATTTTTTGTCACAAGTTAGTGGAATATGAGACTTTGTATGAAAAAAAAAAAAATCATCATTTTCCACTAACTTGTGACAAAAAATAAAAAATTCTAGGAACTTGCCATGCCCCTCGCGGAATACCTTGGGGTGTCTTCTTTCCAAAATGGGGTCACTTGTGGGGTAGTTATACTGCCCTGGCATTCTAGGGGCCCAAATGTGTGGTAAGGAGTTTGAAATCAAATTCTGTAAAAAATGACCTGTGAAATCCGAAAGGTGCTCTTTGGAATATGCGCCCCTTTGCCCACCTAGGCTGCAAAAAAGTGTCACACATCTGGTATCTCCGTACTCAGGAGAAGTTGGGGAATGTGTTTTGGGGTGTCATTTTACATATACCCATGCTGGGTGAGAGAAATATCTTGGCAAAAGACAACTTTTCCCATTTTTTTATACAAAGTTGGCATTTGACCAAGATATTTATCTCACTCAGCATGGGTATATGTAAAAAGACACCCCAAAACACATTCCTCAACTTCTCCTGAATACAGAGATACCAGATGTGTGACACTTTTTTGCAGCCTAGGTGGGCAAAGGGGCCCATATTCCAAAGAGCACCTTTCGGATTTCACAGGCCATTTTTTACAGAATTTGATTTCAAACTCCTTACCACACATTTGGGCCCCTAGAATGCCAGGGCAGTATAACCACCCCACAAGTGACCCCATTTTGGAAAGAAGAGACCCCAAGGTATTTCGTGATGGGCATAGTGAGTTCATAGAAGTTTTTATTTTTTGTCACAAGTTAGTGGAATATGAGACTTTGTAAGAAAAAAAAAAAAATCATCATTTTCCGCTAACTTGTGACAAAAAATAAAAAGTTCTATGAACTCACTATGCCCATCAGCGAATACCTTAGGGTGTGTACTTTCCGAAATGGGGTCATTTTTGGGGTGTTTGTACTGTCTGGGCATTGTAGAACCTCAGGAAACATGACAGGTGCTCAGAAAGTCAGAGCTGCTTCAAAAAGCGGAAATTCACATTTTTGTACCATAGTTTGTAAACGCTATAACTTTTACCCAAACATTTTTTTTTTATCAAAGACATGTAGAACAATAAATTTAGAGCAAAATTTATATATGTATATCGTTTTTTTTGCAAAATTTTACAACTGAAAGTGAAAAATGTCATTTTTTTGCAAAAAAATCGTTAAATTTCGATTAATAACAAAAAAAGTAAAAATGTCAGCAGCAATGAAATACCACCAAATGAAAGCTCTATTAGTGAGAAGAAAAGGAGATAAAATTCATTTGGGTGGTAAGTTGCATGACTGAGCAATAAACGGTGAAAGTAGTGTAGGTCAGAAGTGTAAAAAGTGGCCTGGTCTTTCAGGGTGTTTAAGCACTGGGGGCTGAGGTGGTTAATTAAATATTCTTCTGAAATACTTTGTTCTTTACATAGTTGAATGTGCTGACAACAAAATCACACAAAAATAAAAAAATGGAAATCAAATTTTTTAACCCATGGAGGTCTGGATTTGAAGTCACTCTCAAAATTAAAGTGGAAAAACACACTACAGGCTGATCCAACTTTGATGTAATTTCCTTAAAACAAGTCAAAATGAGGCTCAGTAGTGTGTGCGGCCTCCACGTGCCTGTATGACCTCTCTACAATGCCTGTGCATGCTCCTGATGAGGTGGCGGACGGTCTCCTGAGGGATCTCCTCCCAGACCTGGACTAAAGCATCTGCCAACTCCTGGACAGTCTGTGGTGCAACGTGACGTTGGTGGATAGAGTGAGACGTGATGTCCCAGATGTGCTCAATTGGATTCAGGTCTGGGGAACGGGCGGGCCAGTCCATAGCATCAATGCCTTCGTCTTGCAGGAACTGCTGATACACTCCAGCCACATGAGGTCTAGCATTGTCTTGCATTAGGAGGAACCCAGGGCCAACCGCACCAGCATATGGTCTCACAAGGGGTCTGAGGATCTCATCTCGGTACCTAATGGCAGTCAGGCTACCTCTGGTGAGCACATGGAGGGCTGTGCGGCCCTCCAAAGAAATGCCACCCCACACCATTACTGACCCAATGCCAAACCGGTCATGCAGGAGAATGTTGCAGGCAGCAGAACGTTCTCCACGGCGTCCCCAGACTCTGTCACGTCTGTCACATGTGCTCAGTGTGAACTTTCTTTCATCTGTGAAGAGCACAGGGCGCCATTGGCGAATTTGCCAATCTTGGTGTTTTCTGGCAAATGCCAAACGTCCTGCACGGTGTTGGGCTGTAAGCACAACCCCCACCTGTGGATGTCGGGCCCTCATATCACCCTCATGGAGTCTGTTTCTGACCGTTTGAGCAGACACATGCACATTTGTGGCCTGCTGGAGGTCATTTTGCAGGGCTCTGGCAGTGCTCCTCCTGTTCCTCCTTGCACAAAGGCGGAGGTAGTGGTCCTGATGCTGGGTTGTTGCCCTCCTACGGCCTCCTCCACGTCTCCTGATGTACTGGCCTGTCTCCTGGTAGCACCTCCATGCTCTGGACACTACGCTGACAGACACAGCAAACCTTCTTGCCACAGCTCGCATTGATGTGCCATCCTGGATAAGCTGCACTACCTGAGTCACTTGTGTGGGTTGTAGACTCCATCTCATGCTACCACTAGAGTGAAAGCCCCAGCAGCATTCAAAAGTGACCAAAACATCAGCCAGGAAGCATAGGAACTGAGAAGTGGTCAGGTCACCACCTGCAGAACCACTCCTTTATTGGGGGTGTCTTGCTAATTGCCTATAATTTCCACCTGTTGTCTATCCCATTTGCACAACAGCATGTGAAATTGAGTGTCACTCAGTGTTGCTTCCTAAGTGGACAGTTTGATTTCACAGAAGTGTGATTGACTTGGCGTTACATTGTGTTGTTTAAGTGTTCCCTTTATTTTTTTGAGCAGTGTATATATCTGTGTATATATAGTGTCATGTCTAGTACGCCTTTAAGGCTATATACATACTGTATATATATATCTTAAGAAGGACTTATATATGTGTATGTATGTTCTGTGATCACTCAAAAACGCAAACTAAGAAGACAGGTTGGCATTAGCAGGAGCTGCTCAAACCCACATGCAGTTGTGCATATATATAGGGGAGCAAATCCTGCACTTGTGGCCCGTTGCTAATGGCAATCCCCAGCAAAATGCATACAATGGAGGATGCCTGCGGCGAACCACAAGTACCACAATAGACATCCTACACAAGGTAACAAGTGTGGATGTAATAATTAATATAACAATATAACAAAACAATAACAAACACAGGTGCACTCTGCAGTAATACTAAATCCTCAAACTGATTTTAAAATTGAGAGATTAGTCAACATGTCCTACGGTGTAGAACATGTCTAAGCCCGGACACCACGACAAGGTTTCTCAAGTAGCCCGGGACCCTACACTCTCCTACCTGAGCCGTATGGGCGATACCAGAGGCCAGTGGGCAAATTACAGGAGCATAAGGCCGAAATGTGACCTGTAGATGGAAAACAGGCACATTTAAATAGGAGTTTATACACCTCCAGGAATCTATATATACAAACTAAGAAGACAGGTTGGCATTAGCAGGAGGTGTATAAACTCCTATTTAAATGTGCCTGTTTTCCATCTACAGGTCACATTTAGGTGCACCTGTGAGGCCTGGGACATATCAGCAAGTCTTGAGTGGGACTCACAGACTCCTCCCTCCTCCCATTGCAAGCATGGCCACATGCTGGAGGTAACTGGTGAGTTGTTTGTGAGTCGGCCTTATGCTCCTGTAATTTGCCCACTGGCTCCTGGTATCGCCCATACGGCTCAGGTAGGAGAGTGTAGGGTCCCGGGCTATTTGAGAAACCTTGTCGTGGTGTCCGGGCTTAGACATGTTCTACACCGTAGGACATGTTGACTAATCTCTCAATTTTAAAATCAGTTTGAGGATTTAGTGAGACGGCAGAGTGCACCTGTGTTTGTTATTGTTTTGTTATATTGTTATATTAATTATTACATCCACACTTGTTACCTTGTGTAGGATGTCTATTGTGGTACTTGTGGTTCGCCACGGGCATCCTCCATTGTATGCATTTTGCTGGGGATTGCCATTAGCAACGGGCCACAAGTGCAGGATTTGCTCCCCTATATATATGCACAACTGCATGTGGGTTTGAGCAGCTCCTGCTAATGCCAACCTGTCTTCTTAGTTTGTATATATAGATTCCTGGAGGTGTATAAACTCCTATTTAAATGTGCCTGTTTTCCATCTACAGGTCACATTTAGGTGCACCTGTGAGGCCTGGGACATATCAGCAAGTCTTGAGTGGGACTCACAGACTCCTCCCTCCTCCCATTGCAAGCATGGCCACATGCTGGAGGTAACTGGTGAGTTGTTTGTGAGTCGGCCTTATGCTCCTGTAATTTGCCCACTGGCTCCTGGTATCGCCCATACGGCTCAGGTAGGAGATTGTAGGGTCCCGGGCTACTTGAGAAACCTTGTCGTGGTGTCCGGGCTTAGACATGTTCTACACCGTAGGACATGTTGACTAATCTCTCAATTTTAAAATCAGTTTGAGGATTTAGTGAGACGGCAGAGTGCACCTGTGTTTGTTATTGTTTTGTTATATTGTTACACTCAAAAACGCAACCATCGATTTCAACAAAACTTGGTATACACATCCCTTGCTACCTGGAAAGAAATCTTGTGAGGGTCTCAGCTCTCTAGGACGTACCATTCCTGAGCTATTCCCGAAAAATGACCTGCATTAACCAATAGAAGCCTGCAAGTCTTTCACTCATATCCCAACTGCAGCACACACGGTCACATGTCCCTTATCAGCCAATAGAAGCTCGCAGGCTCTTAGTCTCCACCCACAGTTTTACTACAGGTTTCCATAACAACCCAGCCATTTTTTTTTCACTGCTGTAGGTCAGCTTTAAATGGTTTCTATCACTTTGTTTCACCTATTTAGCTTTCAGACACTAGCGATCCGCTAGTGTCTGCTTTATCTAACCATCCTAATATAAGAGCTTATTGTCCTGCCGTTTAGCTAAAAAAATAACTTATATAGATATGCAAATGAGCCTCTAGGTGCTATGGGGGCGTGATTAGCACCTAGAGGCTCCGTCTACCTTAACAAACTGCCGCCGCCCAGCGCGTCCCTCCAGCCCGCCCATCTCCAGCTGAAGCGATCCTCTCAGTGCGCGTCTCTGTTCTGCGCATGCGCAGTGAATGTCTGATCGCTTCCCTGCTCAGACATCTCCACTGCGCCTGTTCCTCGGAGCACTATGACGTCATCGGCGCAGGCGCAGTGGAGATGTCTGAGCAGGGAAGCGATCAGACATTCACTGCGCATGCGCCGAATACGAGGAGCATCGTATTCCGGAGGAGATGGGCGGGCTGGAGGGACGCGCTGGGCGGCGGCAGTTTGTTAAGGTAGACGGAGCCTCTAGGTGCTAATCACGCCCCCATAGCACCTAGAGGCTCATTTGCATATCTATATAAGTTATTTTTTTAGCTAAACGGCAGGACAATAAGCTCTTATATTAGGATGGTTAGATAAAGCAGACACTAGCGGATCGCTAGTGTCTGAAAGCTAAATAGGTGAAACGAAGTGATAGAAACCCTTTAAGCTAGGGCTACACGACGACAATAAGTCGCACGACATATAGGGCTCAACTACACTGCTACATGCATCCATCTTGGATGCATTTTTTGCAAATGTCGTGTCACAGCCACAGCGCAACATCATAGCCTATCATTATAAAAATTGTTGCGCTACATTGGTATGACAAAATCATGTAGCCCTAGCCTTAAAGGGGCAGGGCGCTGTGGAGGCCACTGTTAAGGGGGCAGGGGCCTCTATTAAAGGGGAAGCTGCTGTGGAGGTCACTGTTAAATGGGCGGGCACTGTGAAGGTCACTGTTAAAGGGGCAGGCCGCTATGGAGGTCACTGCTAAGGGGGGCAGGGCCCACTATTAAAGGGGGAGCTGCTGTGGAGGTCACTGCTAAGTCAGCAGGATACTGTGAGATCACTATTAAGGGAGTGGGGTACTGTGGAGATCACTGTTAAGGGAACGGGGGAATGGGGCAGTCACTGTTAAAGGGACAGGTGCTGTGGAGGGTGGGCCCCTAAGGAGGTCAATGTCTAGGGAGTGGGGTGCTGTGAAACTCACTGTTAAAGGGGCGGGCTTCGGTGAAGGTCAAAGTTAAAGTGATGGGCTGCTGTGGAGGTCCCATTTTAAGGAGGAGGAGGGGGGGGTCAGGGTTAAGGGGCTGTGGAGTTCACTATTAAAGAGGCAGTGAACTGTAGAGGTCACTGTTATGGGGGATACTTTCAATATCTTTTAACGACACACACAAACATTACATGAAATAGATGATATAGTCCTTTTGCTAGTTAACTATATAAACTACAAATGTTCACTAAATGACCGGCTTAGTATAAACCAACACACTTTATTACATGCATATTATGTACATATTACCCTTTAAAACATATTAACAAAAACTTAGACTATAAAAATTTCTCAAATAAAACAGTTTATTAAAATTAATGCGTATTCACACATAGCCACAGTCCCTCTATCTTACTGCTGTGCGGAGCTCACGCACTGCTAAAAATGGCAAGCAATGTTCCTTGGCGATAAACATATACAGTTAATAATCCCGGAGGAGACACATCCCAATAGCCACAATATAACAGTTCCAATGTTATTATGAACAGTCTCCCAGTGCTTCCTCCAGCTGTAGTCTAAATGTACGATCTCCTGCTTATATATGAGAGTGACAGGTTCTTACTGCACCTCGAGTTCACCGATGTATGCGTGCATGCCGTGCGGCTTGTAGTATCTGATATTCACACCCTCAGATGTTTGCAGTTACGTTAATGCCACAATTCCGTCCTGCACTGGTGCCGGCACTCTGTATATAGCGCTAGTGGGCTTATGTTGTTTGCTGGAGATGTTAGCAGTGATCCATCACCATAGGTAGCGTGCTTGAGAAAGTTTTCTCCCGTTTTTTTTTCCAATGCATCAGTATCGCCAGGCTATATTCACCATACACGTTTCGAAACCTGACACGGTTTCTTCCTCAGTGGTAGATTTGTACCTTATCAGCCTTATGGCTGATCGCATACATGTGCCGCGGGTTTCTGCTATTTAAAATAGCAGAGGTCCTGCGGCTAAAGCGCCTGCTGCACACGTGAGCGGGCACCATGTTTAGGGATCGGACCCATAACGTACAGCTACGTCATGGGTCCTTAAGGATCATTTTCAAAAACAGAAATGGGGTCATTTACTTACAGCATTATGCCAAATTTTGGAGTATGGAAAGTTGCAAGGCCCAAGCCTTTGTGACGATACTTTATCACTCAGACATTTTTTCACTCTTCTCGCCCCTAGGTAATGGCAGGGATGGAAAATTGGCCCTGGCACATTCACAAACATTTTAGCAATTTCAGGTGTAAAAGTTGTCTAAAATTTACTCCACTCAGGGATTGGAGTAGAATTTCACTTCAGACGCACACTGACAGAATATACGCCTAAGTTATGATGTATTACATGTTTTGTGATAAATTAGGCACATCCTTCGGCAGTGTAGCGGCTATCAAAGAGTAAAAAGTCTCTTTGATAAATGAGCCTCGAAGTGTCCTAAAAAATTCCACAAAGTCTGGGATCCACGATGGAAGTCTCCCCTCACCATCTGCACACACAGTGACCACCAACTCTTCCTTAACGCCGTAGGTTCTTGGGCCATATCTTATCATCTAAATAATATTGAGACATAGGCCAAAACACAGATATTTATTAACAAATGGTAACAACATGTTTGACACAGTTATATAAACTCTAAAAGAATCATGTGACGGATCCCCTGATTACAGCGCAGGGTCATTTACTTTGTTTCATGCAGTACTTCACTTAAAATTACTCAGGACCTGAGAGTGCGTGCATTACATTTAGTGGACTCTAAAGCTCAGGTCCTGATTTTATGGCTCATTCACACAAACGCATGGTTGCCGTGCCCCAATTGCGGACTGCAAATAGTGGTCCGCAAAACATGGGTACCGGCTGTGTGAAGTCCGTATGGCGGTTTGGGACCCATTGACTTGAATGGGTCCGATATCCACAAAATACATCAAAAGATAGGACATGTCCAATCTTTTACAGTGTGGAGGCACAGACTCCAAGTCCTTGGACGAGCTTCTGAGTGTTTCCGTGGGCTTCCAATCCGTGACTCTGCACCGCAAAAAATAGGATATGTCCTATCTTTTGACATAACTTACGGATTGCAGGCCCATTCAAGTCAATGTGTAACCCAAAAGGAAACCAATGAAAACTACAAGTCATCCCGCAAAAATCAAGCCTTCATACAGCTCCCTGGAAAGAAGAAAAAAAAGTTGTGTGTCTTGGGATTTGGCAATTAAAAGACATGTTCTACTTGAAAAAAAAAAAAAGTTTTTTATTGTGCAACAGTAGTAAAACCTTTTTTTTTTTTAACGATGTATTTGGTATCACTATAATCAAATAATGAATAAAGTTATTATGTCATTTGTGCCAAAAAATAAAATAAAACAAATTTCATAGCGTACAAACAGTATTGATGTTTTTCCCCATCTCTCTCCCAGAAACAGTTTAAAAAAAGTTAATTAGGAGGTCATGTGTACCCAAAATAGCACCATAAAAACTACAACTTGTAACGCAAGTTGAGAAAATGTAAAAAAATCCCTTGGTAGAAAAACATTTTTCCTCTGTGAGCTCTCTTGAACATGACAGTGGCTTTGGCCCTGTGTGAATTCACTGATGTGTGATAAGACTTCACTGAATTCTATTTAATTTTCCACATTCAGAACATAAAAATAATTTCTCCCCGTGTGGATTCTCCAATGTCTAACAAGATCTGCTTTATGGTTATCACTAGGGATCGACTGATATTAATTTTTTAGAGCAGATACCGATAACCTGTGAACTTTCAGGCCGATAGCCGATAATTTATACCGATATTCAGTGCATTTTCATTAAAAAAAATATTTTTGTTACATAAATCTGCTGTTAAATGAACATGTTTATTGTTAACGTTTAGCTTTTTTCAAAAAAATCTTTATTTTTCATTTATACTTAATATTTAGGCGTTTGTGTTTTTTACATTTTTTTTTTTACTAGCTATTAGCCCCCTTAGGGGCTAGAACCCTTGTCCTATTCACCCTAATAGAGTCTGTTAGGGTGAATAGGACTTCACACTCTCCCTGCTGCCCTGTGCACACATCAGCAGGGAGATTACCATGGCAGCAAGGGCTTCAGTAGCATCCTGGCTGCCATGGTAACTGATCGGAGCCCCAGGATTACACTGCTGGGGCTCTGATCAGAAGCTGCCACAGCACCACCAATGAGGAGGAGGGGACCTTGTGGCCATTGCCACCAATGACTAATACTGGGGGGTTGGGGGGGGGGGCACCATGCGCCACCAATGTTTTTAATACTGGGGTTTGGGGGGGGGAAGCGCACTGCACCATCAATGTTTTTAATACTGGGTTTTGGGGGGGTGCACTGCGCCACCAATGAAGATAACTCGCCCATTAATTCAAATACAGGAGACGGGTGCTGGCTGCAGAATCATATAGCCGCACACGACTTCTATGAGAGGTAGCTGCAATCCGTGGCAGTTAACCCCTCAGGTGCGGCAGGGGAACTGCCGCGGATCGCAGCTACTTGCTATAGATGTCGGGTGCAGCTATATAATTCTGCAGCCAGCTCCCGCCTCCTGTTGAATTTGAATGAATGAGTTAACTTCATTGGTGGCGCAGTGCACCCCCCCAAAACCCAGTATTAAAAACATTGGTGGTGCAGTGCGCTACCCCCCAAACCCCAGTATTAAAAACATTGGTGGCGCAGTGCGCCCTCCCTCATCCCCCCTCATCCGAACATGTGCGCTGGTCGCTTTATCGGCAACGT
Source organism: Bufo bufo (assembly GCF_905171765.1). Taxonomy (NCBI): domain Eukaryota; kingdom Metazoa; phylum Chordata; class Amphibia; order Anura; family Bufonidae; genus Bufo; species Bufo bufo. The sequence continues at coordinate 599,886,364 of NC_053392.1, forward strand.
TAGATGCCAATACCGATAACTTTGAAAATCATGAATATCGGCCGATAATATCGGTAAATCCGATAATCGGTCGACTCTTAGTTATCACTAGCGTTCAGCGAAGCGAACCATCCGAAGTGGAATTCAGTGTGAATTTTAAATGAAGCCGAATTTCCTTGGGGTTCATGAATCATTTTTCCTAAAAGGCGGCTTAAGTTGTTTTAGAAAAAACGGAAAAAAAATGTTTTACTCGCCTAATTCACTTGCTCGCACAGAGGCAGTTTGCTCTAGATGGGTGCACTTCGGTCTAAGGGGCCGTTAAAAATGGTCTTATTGATTGATAGGCTGATTGGGGTTTTAACATAGTGATTCGTGACAAATTAATTCGAAACAAATGAAATTTCTTGTTGAACTTTGACCAAGCTGCAGAATTGAATTTTTCTAAAGTTCTCTAGTTATCATATTCTGCACATTAAAATTGCTTCTTTCCAGTGTGAATTCTCTGATCTGATTTCTGTGTAAAAGATTTCCCACATTCTAAACAAGAAAATTCTCTCCTGTGTGAATTCTCTTATGTCTAACAAGATGTGATTTTTTAGTAAAAAAAATCCCACATTCTGAGCATGAGAATGGCTTCTCCCCTATGTGAATTCTCTGATGGTTAAGAAGATATGATTTCTGCTGAAAACATTTCCCACATTCTGAACAAGAAAATGGCTTCTCCCCTGTGTGAGTTCTCTTATGTCTAAGAAGATGTGATTTACGGTTAAAATGTTTTTCACATTCTAAACATGAAAATGGCTTCTTCCCTGTGTGAATTATCTGATGGTTAAGAAGATATGATTTCTGCTGAAAACATTTCCCACATTCTGAACATAAAAATGGCTTCTCCCCTGTGTGAGTTCTCTCATGCATAACAAGACTTGATTTACGGTTAAAATGTTTTTCACATTCTGAACATGAAAATGGCTTCTCCCCTGTGTGAGTTCTCTTATGTCTAAGAAGATGTGATTTATTGTTAAAATGTTTTTCACATTCTGAACATGAAAATGGCTTCTCCCCTGTGTGAGTTCTCTTATGTCTAAGAAGATGTGATTTACGGTTAAAATATTTTTCACATTCTGAACATGAAAATGGCATCTCCCCTGTGTGAATTCTCTGATGGTTAAGAAGATCTGATTTCCGCTGAAAACATTTCCCACATTCTGAACATGAAAATGGCTTCTCCCCTGTGTGAGTTCTCTTATGTGTAAGAAGATGTGATTTAGAGTTAAAATGTTTTCCACATTCTGAGCATGAAAGAGCATTCTCCCCTGTGTGACTTCTTTGATGTTGAACACTTATTCTGTGTCTTTTATTTTGCTTAACAGTCTGTAATGAATCAGAAGATGGAAATCCATCCAAAGGATCAGATAATAGATCTTTGCTGTGAAAGGCTGAGGATATTTCTGAGATAATGGCATGCTCTTCATGTGTATCTTCTGTGACACCACACTCATCTGTTCTAAAATCCGACATCAAATGTTTGTCTGAGCTCCTGGTACAGTCATCTGCCAAGAATAAATCTAAGTTTTATCATTTTAAAATAATAGAACCTTAAAATTATATATATTTTATAAAATTTCTACATAAAGAAAATCAATACAAATTACAAGTCATGGAGCAAAATTCAAATATCAACTGACTATGGGAAAACCGATCACAATTTGACAGTAGACGATGATGTTAGGTCACCAAGCTGGTCACTTGTATTCTCTTGTGCTGAAGCCAGCATCTTCATAGGTTCACAAGGGATCTGTGAGTCAGTGCTATAAGCTGGTGTCCGTCTCACACACTGACCGCTAACTGCTAACAAAACACGCCAGAAATTGAAGCTGAAAGCCCAACTTCTATCTATCTCACAGATGTAGTAAATATATTATTGCTCATATACCACATACATATAAATAATGTCAGCATGTACTGTACATATAATGGTCTGTTCATATCACATTTATGGGCTCTAACATATACACCCAGGATGTATACATTGAATTGCTGTGTCTGGGTACTTTCACACTTGTGTTGTTGGATTCCGGCAAGCAGTTCCATTGCCTGAACTGGCTGCCTAATCAGGAAAACTGTATGCAAACGCATGTCATTTGCAGACTGATCGGGATCCTGATCAGTCTGACAAATGCATTGAAATTCCTGATCCGTCTTTCAGGTGTCATCCAGAAAAACGGATCAGGTACTTTTTTTTTTCTTCACATTTTTAAAAGGTCTGCGCATGCGCAGACATCAAATCCGGATCCATTTAACTGGAACACTTGATACCGGATCCGGCAGTAATACATTTCAATGGAAATTTATACCGGATCCGAAAAGAAAACTAAAGGGGCAGTAGACTAAATAAAACTTCGCTTTTAATTATAGGAGATAAAAAAGGCCCCTACTTACGCACAACGAGTAAGACGTGCCCTCTCAAGGGATAGATGAGAGAGCTGAAACAATGACAATACATACAGAAATATCACTAGGGGAATGGACAAGTACCACGTGGAAGGTCGGGCAGGGGGGGGGGGGTGTAAGTATGTACTACCCACTAGCCCTAGTACCTCCCTACTTGTCCTTTTACACCCTAGAAAGTGTGTCCAAAGGACGGGGTCCAAAAAAGCCCCGCAAGGGGTGGCCCAGACAGGAACTCTGATCCTGAATAGGAAGCCCTAGTGAGGCCCTAGTCAAAAATGATTGACAGAGGAAAAAAGAGTTCACACTTTGGAACAAGACACTGGTAGGCAAAAAACAAAAAATGAGTATAGCACCACCTAAAAAACCAATAAAGATCAGAATGGGGGAATACTCAAGTGTCCCGACGCGTTTCTTCAGTTGTAGCCCCAGGATTCTTAAGGGGACACGGGGCTAGACGATGGTTATCCCTGGCGACTAATGGTCCTGTGGGCAGGGAATGACCTATGAGTTCGCTGAAGTTAGTCTGTGACTAAGCCTACAAATAATAATAAAGTACATACATAATAAGTAACAGAAAATAGTCAAAAAAAAAACCTCCCCATCAATCACTCGGTGTAGGGTCGTGGAGAGGTTTTACTTACTCACTGATGGCTGCGGTCAGGGGTGGCTGTAGGCACACTAAGCGGCGAGACCCAGGGTGGTGGTGTCTGCTGAGATGGTGACCGGCAGCTAGTGGGGCAGAGTCTGCCACATTATAAGGGCTAGAGGGCCAGGTGAGGCTCATCATCCCAGGTCAGTGAACTTCCGGCTATGCGCCTATTGATGACGCACCTGTCGGGCGTCTGAAGCCGCGGTCACGTGATCGGGGAATCCGGAAGCCACGTGTCTGCGCCTGCGCCTCAAACCCCTGCCCCATGCGTTCCATGGGGCTAGGGGTGAAACGCACGGCTGGTGCCGGGTCTCCGCGTCACCTGGTCGCGCCACGTAGGACGCGCTTGCGTCATGGCCGCGGTCACATGATCGAGGCCCGGCCCCAGCCGCACTGGCACAACGGTGTCCCGGACGGCCAAACACACGGATTACATAAACAGAGTTCCATGTCTATTACCTGACTGCCAACCGGGGTAAACATGGTATCCTGCCACAGCCTTTCCTGCGGCCTGCAGGATATTATAAATATAAACTATAAGTGGATTGCTCCCCATTATACAACAAATGGGAGACTCACATCCATCAAGAGTTTGGGGTGGAGGGAGGGAGCGCTCAGGGGGGGAGACATCCTGCTCATTGGTCCGTCGAGACCACTGACCCCCCTGTACCTCCCCCACCCCCAGCAGGAATATGACAGTGTGTGCCCAAAATCCTGCGTCAAGGACCAAATAAAAAGGGGTTTATAGTAGGGAATATGGCCCCAGGGCCTGAACAAGAATATTGGTGATCAGAGGAAACAACTGAAGTTCAGTTGTTCGTTAAGCCCGTTGGGGACAACCGTATTAAGTGTAAATGTCCACCAACATTCCCTTTGTAGGATGGATCTGTTCCAGTCCCCCCCACGTACGGGCTTAGGCACATGTTCAATCGCCATGAAGCTGATGGACGCCAGGCGTCCCTCATGGAATATCTGTACGTGACGTGCAATGGGAGTGTCCCTGTAAATGCGAATGTCACCATGGTGTTCCCCATTTGAAAAACAGGAGCGTTAAAATGCCCCCAATGGGGAAGTGTGTCCTGTGTGGACGTGTTCCTACAACACACCACTTCTGAACTAGCCAATATACATCCAGTCCCACCCAGATTTAATTGTAGCAAAGAGGAAAGGATGGCCATCAAGAACCTTGAAGAGGATAAAAACATTGTAATCAAACCGTCGGATAAGGGGGGCAACATTGTTGTGATGGAGATACCGAGAAATGTGTCTATCTATACCGAGAAATGTGTCTATCTATCTTGTCAGACAGCACAGGGTATGAGATACTTCAAAGTAGTCCTATCAGTAGATTACAAGGGACTCTGAGAAAGATTTTAGTGAAGGCCAAAAACACCCATCTAATTAGCGACGAGGAATACGACTTCCTATACCCGCCCCATCCGATTACGGCCACTTTTTACTGTCTACCAAAGGTCCATAAAGAGACCACACCTATCAAAGGACGGCCAATCATCTCGGGGATTGGGAGCCTATCAAAGAACTGTGGCATCTATGTCGAAAGGGTGTTGCGTCCGTTTGTAGTGGCCCTGCCATCCTACGTGAGGGACACAGGTGACCTGCTGGGGAAATTGGAGGACATCTGTATTGAGCCGCACTGGTTTCTGGCCTCCATTGATGTGGAGGCCCTCTACTCCTCCATCCCGCATGAACGAGGGCGGGAGGCCTCCAGTCATTTCCTGAGAACTAGGGGGCAACAATTTTCCCTGCATAACGTCTTCACCCTTGAACTCCTGGACTTTGTGCTATCGAGCAATTTCTTTATGTTTGATGGTAGCATATACCACCAGCTCAGGGGCACTGCTATGGGCAGTTCATGTGCCCCATCCTATGCTAACTTGCTCCTGGGCTGGTGGGAGGAGTCCGTGGTGTTCGAGGAACCACCACGGTGGTTCGTTGACCACATCGCTCTCTGGTCACGCTATATCGACAACATTTTTTTGCTGTGGAGCGGACCAGAGAGCGATTTTGACAGATTGATTTCTGAACTGAATGTAAATAACTTTAACCTAAGGTTCACTTCGGTTATTGTTAAGGATCGCCTTCCCTTCCTGGATGTGGTTATCCTCAGGGATGACAGAGGTGGTCTCAATACGTCCATCTACCGAAAACCCACCTCTACAAACTCCCTCCTTAGGTGGGGCAGCTGTCATCCTGTCCCTCTTAAGAGAGGGATTCCTACTGGACAGTACCTGAGACTCAAACGCAATTGCTCTGAAGAAAAGGATTTTAAGCATCAAGCGCGAGACCTTAGGTCTAGGTTTCAGGAGAGGGGATACCCAGATAGGACCCTCAGACTGGCCTATGAGAGAACTAAGGCACGTACACGCACCGAACTTCTTCATCCCACAAACAATAGGGCACGTGGGTCTCAAGGTACTGTCCGGGTAGTAGGCACTTTTGACGCTGCCGCGTCACAGGTGAGGAGGATTCTGGCACACCATTGGTATACCCTGCTGATGGACCCAGACCTGGCTGAGGTCCTGGATCCCTCGGTTTCCCTCACATTCAGGAGGGGCAACAATCTGAGGGATAGACTGGTACACAGTCACTTCACCCCCGCAGCTAAACCACGGACGTGGCTGGATAGATCTGTGACAGGGTGCCACAGATGCGGACGATGCAGCTTCTGTGGCTGCCTGTCACAGGGTAAGACGTTTGTCGGAGAGCCTAATAACACCACCTACTATGTGAAAGGCTTCTTAAACTGTCGTACTGCAGGCGTGATTTACCTGATAACGTGCATGTGTGGCCTACGCTACATAGGCAAAACCTTCAGGGAATTACGCAAACGTATGGGGGAGCACCATGGTGACATTCGCAATAACAGGGACACTCCCATTGCACGTCACGTACAGATATTCCATGAGGGACGCCTGGCGTCCATCAGCTTCATGGCGATTGAACACGTGCCTAAGCCCGTACGTGGGGGTGACTGGAACAGATCCATCCTACAAAGGGAATGTTGGTGGACATTTACACTTAATACGGTTGTCCCCTACGGGCTTAACGAACAACTGCAGCTACCAAATTAACTAAGACTTAACTTTTATTAATAGTACTAATAATATTTGGTGAATAACTAAATCATTAAAACTTCCAGCACTCACTGGCCTTTAAGTACCAATTGAAGTACCCTGTCAGGATGTCACCTGACCGGGTTGTCTGCTACTATGTAGATACACACTAGTGCCTAACTGGCTGCGCGCTGCCAGTGTAATATGTAGGCACTGTGTGATTTCTTAACACTGTAATGATAGGCTGCAGTGATGTGCTATTTTAAAATTAGAGCTTCACGCTGCCCCCCGACATGTTTCGCCGTGTACCGGCATCTTCAGGGGTTAGGGCAGAGTGTGAGCGTGTCCACTCACTGCTGGCTTATAAGACCTTCGTTTGTGACGTACTTCCTGTGGGTTTAACTGCGGGGCGTGATTGGGATCTAAGACTGAGGTGGTGATAGGAAGCGCTACAGGGCTCCACCCCTTGACGTCAGCGTCCTCCTATCCATGACCTTCTAAGTGGCTTCCGTCATGGGATTATGCCGCGCATGTCTTATACACTTAGACATTTCCCGATGTGCGTCTTACTGCGCATGTCGGCCGACTTTGTTCACGGCCCTTCAGGTTCCGGATGTGGCACTTCATTACGGCGCATGCCCATGGACTTAGTCACTGGCACCAGCGGATCGATTCTTCATGGTATACATCCTGACTTTCTTTTATCCATGTATAGTTGTCTATGCCGGAATGTGTATCTTCTATGTATGTCACCATCTTTAGTTATGCGTGCTGTACCTTCCCTTGTTGTTTTTGCCACTTTGTGCCCATATCTGAAGATTAAGCTCCAGTCCCTTACCAGCCTTCATGATAGATATAGGGGTGCTTGTCTCTGCACATGCTACTGCCCTATAATCTGTGTCTGCTCATATTCCGTATTGTACGGCTTAGATGTTGTTAATATCTATCTATGAACATCCCTAAGATCATTCTGCATGCATCCACACCTTTCAGTGCATGCTGCCCTCAGTTGGGCTGGTTAACTACCTCTGCCCTATTTATTACACCCCAGTATTGTCACCCATTTTTCTTCCTATATATACGGCCTTAATCTATATTTGACGCTCACTGTTCCCTGCCTGTACAGCAAGCAAATATGGTCTTTATAGGATTGATAGTCTTATGCCAATCAGCCTTTCTATATTAGGCTGGCACCGCTATCCCTTATATGGTGGCATTATTCCCACAGGTACTACCCTTCATTGTCATGTTTATCTTTTTCCAGGTTTATCTTTTTTCCAGGTCTTACCGTAAAGTGGATTGCTCTATTTTTTAGATTATGTCATTTTCTATTTTTTATTGTTTACTTATAATATTTTCCATTTTCTTTCTTCCTAGATGGGGGTCATGCCTACAGGAAGGACGAGTATGTGAACCCCTCATTTAGGCCTCTCGGAGATAGACTGTTAAGCAGGTAAATCCATTTTGTTTCCTCCTGTTGGAGTTTTTCGTCTATATCTCCTTTACGTGGGCCTAATTTTACCATCATAAGTCCCCAAAATTTAAATTCTGCATTTTGGTCCTTGTGCTTTTCTCTCATGTGTCTGGCCAGGCTAGTGTCTTCTCCTGTATTGATGCTGCTCAGGTGTCTTGAAATTCGCCTTCTTAGCTCCTGAATGGTCTTCCCGACGTATAGTTTGAGACATTCACATCTAATGACATATACAACCCCCTTTGTCTTACAGTTGATGTAATCTCGTATTTCATAATTTTTTCCATCCACTGGGTTTGTAAAAGTTTTTGTGACTTTCATCCGGCCACAGAAAGTACAGTCCCCACAGGGATATGATCCTTTATGAGATAGCCAGGTGGTCTTTTTAGGCATTCCGTGGGGTTGATAGTGGCTGTGGACTAGCTTCTCTCTCAGATTTTGTCCTCTTCTGAATGTTATAGCTGGATATTTTGGTATGACTTGTTGTAAATCTGTATTGGCCTGCAGAATGTGCCAGTGCCGTCTCAGGATTTGTTGTATGACACTATGTTCCGTATCATATGTTCCTATACACCGTATGATTTTCTCTCCTCCTTTTGTCTTTCTACCTGTCAACAGATCAAGTCTTCCTACCTTCCTGGCTTTGTTGTACGCTCTATGCAGACATTTCTTGGAGTATCCTCTATCATAGAAACGTGAGTATAAAGTAGGGTTGTCCCGATACCGATACTAGTATCGGTATCGGGACCGATTCCGAGTTTTCTCGGCGGTACTCAGCCGCCGATACCCCGCCCCGATACATAAATAGAATACTATGGGCGTAACTATGGGCGGGGCCCGGTGCAGTCACTGTACTCTTACACCGGGCCCCGCCGCTCACCGAAGTATTTATAAACGTGAATCCTTATCCTGTTGTTAAGTTGAACTAACGCTGCCCTCTCCCATGTTCCCCTGTATCCCCACAGCACATACTTAAGCTTCCATAGCAGGCAGAGCAGACGGCAGCAGTAACGTCACTCACTGACGTAGAGCGCCTGCTCCGCCCACTTTATGAATGAAGCAGGCGGAGCAGGCGCGCGACGTCAGTGAGTGACGTTACTGGTGCCGTCCGCTCTGCCTGCTATGGAAGCTTAAGTAAGTGCTGTGGAGATACAGGGGAACATGGGAGAGGGCAGCGTTAGTTCAACTTAACAACAGGATAAGGATTCACGTTTATAAATACTTCGGTGAGCGGCGGGGCCCGGTGTATTGGGGGACACTGTTATGAGGGGGATCTGTGGATGACATATAGCAGTGTCATCCACAGATCCTCCCCATAACAGTTCCATCCACAGATCCCCTATAACAGCACCATCCACAGATCCCCCACCAAATAACAATGCCATCCTCAGATCCCCCCACCCCATAACAATGCCATCCACAGATATCCCACCCCATAGCAGTACCATCCACAGATCCCCATAACAGTGCCATCCACAGATCCCCCATAACAGTGCCATCCACAGATCCCCCATAACAGTGCCATCCACAGATCCCCATAACAGTGCCATCCACAGATCCCCCATAACAGCACCATCCACAGATCCCCATAACAGTGCCATCCACAGATCCCCCATAACAGTGCCATCCACAGATCCCCCATAACAGTGCCATCCACAGATCCCCATAACAGTGCCATCCACAGATCCCCATAACAGTGCCATCCACAGATCCCCATAACAGCACCATCCACAGATCCCCATAACAGCGCCATCCACAGATCCCCCATAACAGTGCCATCCACAGATCCCCCATAACAGTGCCATCCACAGATCCCCCATAACAGTGCCATCCACAGATCCCCCATAACAGTGCCATCCACAGATCCCCCATAACAGTGCCATCCACAGATCCCCCATAACAGTGCCATCCAGATCCCCCATAACAGTGCCATCCACAGATCCCCCATAACAGTGCCATCCACAGATCCCCATAACAGTGCCATCCACAGATCCCCATAACAGTGCCATCCACAGATCCCCATAACAGTGCCATCCACAGATCCCCCATAACAGTGCCATCCACAGGTCCCCCATAACAGTGCCATCCACAGATCCCCCACATGACAGTGCGTCATCCACAGATCCACAGATCCCCCAAAACGGTCACATGACATTTAAAAAAAGTATCGGTATTCGGTATCGGTGACTACTTGAAAAAAAGTATCGGTACTTGTACTCGGTCCTAAAAAAGTGGTATCGGGACAACCCTAGTATAAAGTACTACATTCCTTTTGGAATGCTTCCTCTGTGGAGCAGTTCCGCCTGGCTCTCAGGTACTGCCCCACAGGGATTCCTTTTTTAAGGGGATCAGGGTGGAAGCTTTGCCAGTGTAGCAGGTTATTAGTAGACGTTGGTTTTCGGTATATTTCAGTTTGGATACTGCCGTCAGGTTGCAAATTTAGTTTGAGATCCAGGAAATTAAGGGTGCTCTTATGTATTTCGGCTGTAAATTTCATGCCAATCTGGTTGTCATTCAGATGACAAACAAACTCATGAAATAGTGCTTTAGTGTTGTCCCAAAAAATCAAAATGTCGTCAATATAACGACCCCAAAATAAAATGTGCTGTGTGTACCTATCCATAGTGTCCGTGAAAACTAACCGATCTTCCCACCACCCTAAAAATAGATTGGCAAAGCTTGGCGCACAAATCGTGCCCATAGCGGTGCCAATGACCTGTAAATAATACTTCCCATTAAACATAAAATAATTGTGCTCCAAAAGAAACTTTAATAGTGAAATGACAAACTCATTGTGCTCATAATATTGTGTCCCTTTTGTGTTCAAATAATAATGTACTGCTTGTATGCCCAGGTGATGCTGTATGCTGGTGTAAAGTGCCTCAACGTCAAGGCTTGCTATAAAAGTATGTGACAGTATCTTTGGTGTCCCTAAGATACGAAGGTAGTGTCTTTACAAATGGAGAGATAACCTGTTCCACATACTCACTGATACTTTCACATAGGCTCTGGTTACCAGAAACAATGGGTCTCCCTGGGATTGGTTCCCTTTGTTTGTGAACTTTGGGAATAGCATAAAAAGTTGCTATGGTGGGTCGTGGTCTGTACATAACTTTATACTCTTCCTTTGTAATTAAATTGCGATCTTGGGCATTTTTTAGGAGTTTTTTTAGATCCAAAACATATTTTTCCGTGGGGTCAGTTCTTAACTCCCTATAGGTACTACTCTCATTGAAGAGATCCATTATCATTTGTTCATAATATTTTCTTTCCAGTAGCACAATGTTTCCTCCTTTATCTGACGGTTTAATAACTAAATTGTCATTACTTATTAGATCTCTCATAGCTGTCTGCTCTTCCATAGTCTGGTTGCTATGCTTATTCCTTTTAGGACCTTTGATTTTTTGTAAATCTCTAGTGACCACATCAACAAAGGTTTGGATGTTTGCATATTTCCCAAACGGAGGGGTAAATCTGGACTTGGGAGTTAATGTACTAAATGGCGGACTGGGGGCTATTAGTTCGCCTTCTCCTTCCCTTAGCAGGGACTCAAGGATATCAACTGCTTCCCTCTCGCGCCTCTGTATACTTGCTATTTCATGCTCACTGGAATAAAATTCCTTGTGTAGTGCCAGTTTCCTGGCAAATAGGTTGATGTCCTTAACCCACATGAAACCGTTGAAGTGCGGTGCTGGGGTAAAGGAGAGGCCTTTTTGTATAAGACTAATATGCTCAGGTGTTAATTCTATCTTTGTTTTGTTAATAATCTGCATTGCCCCCCCATTAGTTACATTCCGTGCTGGATTGGGGTCTATATTCGCTTCTCCTACCTGTGGTGCTCTTATTGTCAGATCTTTTGGTTGTAGCCCCATTTCTCTCTGTCTCGTAGTTGTACTCCCATTCCTAGCCCTAAAACCCCCCCCTGTGTAGTATTTTGGGGTAGTGAAACAACATTTGTTGATGTGGACAAGGAGGAAGATTGCGGATATTGTGAGTACTGTGCTTGCAAATTTTGCACTGGTTCTTGACTTGTTGTCCATACTGTATTCACAAGTGAGCTCAGATTATTATTGGAAGTGGGATTCCTTTGAGGATTTTTTCTCTGTGAGTAGGGTGGTTTATTTTTAGGTTTTGTCTGGGCCACCCCTTGCGGGGCTTTTTTGGACCCCGTCCTTTGCACACACTTTCTAGGGTGTAATAGGACAAGTAGGGAGGTACTAGGGCTAGTGGGTAGTACATACTTACCCCCCCCCCCCCCCCGCCCGACCTTCCACGTGGTACTTGTCCATTCCCCTAGTGATATTTCTGTATGTATTGTCATTGTTTCTGCTCTCTCATCTATCCCTTGAGAGAGCACGTCTTACTCGTTGTGCGTAAGTAGGGGCCTTTTTTATCTCCTATAATTAAAAGCAAAGTTTTATTTAGTCTACTGCCCCTTTAGTTTTCTTTTTGCATTCCTTGAGCAGTATATCAGGGAGGCTCTGACTCCCCCTCCTGACTGACCAGATTTATTGTTATACCGGATCCGGCATTCAGGGTAGTGTTCCGGAAGTTTGGCTGGAGGAAAAAATGCTGCATGCTGCGGTATTTTCTCCAGGCCAAATACCGTAAAAGTGACTGAACTAAAGACATCCTGATGCATACTGAACTGATTGCTTTCCATTTAGAATGCATTGGGACAAAACAAATCCGTTTTTTTTTCCGGTATTGAGCCCCGAGGACGGAACTCAATACAGGAAAACTTTAACGCTAGTATGAAAGTACCCTATGACAGATACCATACAGTGACATTTACCTTTTTTTTACTGGATATAGTTGCATGGAATACTGATATATCGAAGCCAGATGGAGACCAAAAGCCTGTGGACACATTTACCTTTTAGGCTACTTTCACACTGGCGTTTTGGCTTTCTGTTTGTGGGATCCGTTCAGGGCGATTATGATAAAAAAAAACTTGGAGGAGAAGATGAGACGCAGGTCACAGTGGTGAGCCAGCACTACATATAGGGGAATACAGCACCACATACCTGTTACATCCAGTGACTTCTCCTGTCATGTAGATCTTCTCATTCCTCTTCTCCTCCGTTTGACCCAGAACGCCATGACAAATTCTTTCAGCCGCATCTCGTCTCTACAAAGTTTGTTACAGACACGTTAGATTTCTCATAATTGGGGTCATTTATCAAACTGGTGTAAAGTACAACTGGCTTAGGTGCCCATAGAAATCAGATTCCGCCTTTCATTTTCCAAAAGAGCTGTCAAAAATGAAAGGTGAAATCTGTTGCAATGGGTATCTAACCCATTTCTACTTTACTCCAGTTTGATAAATTACCCCAAAGGTCTCTATAGTGTCTACAGCAATTATAATGTCCCCTAGAGTGCCCCCAGTAATAATAACACCCTATTTTGGCTCCAGGTAATAATGCCTGTATAGTGTCCACAAAAATAATGTTCCCTAATAGAAACGCCCCCACATAGTAATTTCCCCTACACTGCCCCATATAGTAATTTCCCCCACACTGCCCCCATATAGTCATTTCCCCCACACTGCCCCCATATAGTAATTTCCCCCACACTGCCCCCATATAGTAATTTCCCCCGCACTGCCCCCATATAGTAATTTCCCCCGCACTGCCCCATATAGTAATTTCCCCCGCACTGCCTCCCATGTAGTAATTCCCCCCACAAAGTAATTTGCCACCCACACTGCCCCCATCAAGTAATAACCCCACACACTGCCCCATTAGATAATTTGCCCCGACACTGCCATCCATTAAGTAATTTGCCCCGACACTGCCATCCATTAAGTAATTTGCCCCGACACTGCCATCCATTAAGTAAATTTGCCCCGACACTGTCATCCATTAAGTAAATTTGCCCCGACACTGCCATCCATTAAGTAATTTGCCCCGACACTGCCATCCATTAAGTAATTTGCCCTGACACTGCCATCCATTAAGTAATTTGCCCTGACACTGCCATCCATTAAGTAATTTGCCCCGACACTGCCATCCATATAGTAATTTGCCCCCATACTGCCATCCATTAAGTAATTTGCCCCGACACTGCCCTTCATTAAGTAATTTGCCCCCACACTGTCCCCATCAAGTAATAACCCCCCACACTGCCCCATTAGATAATTTGCCCCAACACTGCCATCCATTAAGTAATTTGCCCCCACAGTATTAATTTCTCCACACTGCCCCCAGAGTACTAATTTCCCACACACTAGTAATTTTCCCCCACGTAGTAGTTTGTCCCCACTGTCCCTTCAGTAATATTCTCCTGTGCCCCCCAGTTGGCACACAAAAAAAAATAAAAGCTAATACTTACCTGTGTCCCAGTTGGCGCTCACTCGTCGATGGTGCAGGCATGCTGCGCACACATGTCAGTGTGCTGCGTCCGGGCACAGGCGCGGCGCGATGACGTCATCACGCCCGCCTGTGCCGAGATTTTACTACTGCATAGGCTTCAGGCCTACTAGGCCTGAAGCCTATGGCGGTGATCGGCGGATGGCGGCGGGGCAGGGAACTATGCACTCCCGTGCCCCGCCGTTGTTTGTAGGCCTTTGGGTCGGCGTTGGGCCCCCCAGCCATGCCGGGCCCGAAGCAACCGACCCAGACGCCCAAATTATAATCCGCCACTGACACAGACACACACACATATATAGTATAAAGAAAAGAAGGAAAGCAGTACAATCAAAAGTGGAAGGCACAATACCTCTCAGGATCATTGACCAGAATCCAAAGTTTGAGAAAAATAGAAAAAGAGGCAGCACTCCAAAATAGTGAAAAATGAGGAGTTTTTATTCGCCCATGCTATTGCAACATTTCAGCTCAACTCAGTGGGGCCTTTGTCAAGCAAAGTGTCATGTGCCAAACAGTGTGTGTATATATATATACACACACACACACACACACACATATACACACACACACACACGTGGTAATTATCCCATAAAGTGCATAATCAATTAACCCCTTAACGCTCTGGAGTGACCCCACTCCATACCCGGTTGCAATAACAGGGAGCAGCTGTCGCGTCCGTCATTAAACCCTTCAGGTGCTGCGATCAACGCTGATTGCGCCACCTGTGAGTTAAGGCAGAACAAATGCATTTCCCTCTGCCTTCCAATCGGAGCTCAGAATAGACAGTGTAAAAATCCTATTAGGGTGAATGGGAGAAGAGATCAAATGATACCACGTTTTAGCCCCCTAAGGCAGGGGGAATATTTTTATAAAAAAAAATTTAAAGTTAAAAAAAGTTAACTCCCCCCATCCCCCCCCCCCCCCCCCCCCCCCCGAAAAAAAAACAAAAAAAAACACCAAAATATGAAAAATTGCTTGTGGGCTGAATGCAGTAATGGAAAGAAAATATGAAAATCACACGATTTACCATTTTATAGTCATCTTGTACCCCCTCACAAAAACAAATTGAACAACAGTGATCAAAAAGTCGTACATACCACAAAAATGGTACCAATAAAAACTACAAGCCCTCATACAGCTCTGTAGACCGAAATATAAAAAAGTTATAGCTGGCAGAATATGGCAATGCAAAGAAAATTTTAATTTTTTTTCAAAGGTTTTTATTCTGCACAGTGAACGCCATGATTTCAAAACCCCCAAAACCTTAGTGGAATTCTTTTTCTTTTCTTTTCAATTTCACCCCACAAACAATTTGTTTCCCCGTTGGCCAATACAACACATAGGTGGCATTAAAAAAAATGTATCTTGTCCTGCAAAAAATAGGCTATGTGAATGGAAAAATAAAAAACCCATGCGAGAATAAACTATAAGTTAAAATTTTGGGGGCTTAGATTTGAGCCAGTAAAGCATCCGCCTTTTCTGCCAAAGAGGCAGCAACTGCTCTTATCGTATATGGCCCAAACCCAGTTGGGGGAAACAAGTTCAAAGAAGAATATGCAAGGGAAATGGCATTTTTAACCCATCTAGCAATGGCACTAGTAGAAGCCTTGTGACCCTTGAATCTACCATGGAATTGTCCACCATAACAGGGAACACCTGGTCTTTGATGAAAGGTGGAATTTTCGGTCCAAAGAGTAAAGGGAGCGTCCCAGGATCTCAGAATATCCGTCTGCAGCTCTCTGGAGTGAATCTGTGCATATGTTACTGCTGGAATAGTGGACATCATATAACCCAACACAGCCTTTGCTTCTGTGAAAGTACACAGGTACAAAATCTGCTCAATGATTGATTCCCTCTTTATGAGGGGAAGGAAATTCTTTTGTTGGCAGGAGTCCAACTGGATTCCTAAAAACACACAAATCTGAGAGGGAACAAGGTTTGATTTTTCCCAATATATTTTCCAAGCCAAATCTTCTAAGGTGGAACATAGAAGATCTATATATGGGGAACGGAGCTAGCCGTTGATGGAGAAGGACGTGCAGTCAAGGAGCTCTGGCTACTGCTACAAGAATCCCCTGCCACCCGCGACTATTTGGTACCTTACAGGGTACATCATCTCACCCTGACCTTCTCCGACCCATGCTGGAGCTGATAGGCCCCATTATTGGACCTTGGGCATCCTTCAAGAGAGTGCGGCCTGCAGTGCGTGTGAAGCCGCGGCCTAGAGGTCCAGATATCGCGCAAACCGAAGCGTTACCTGAATTCCCCGGTTTCCATCTGAGACGCGACCGGAACCCTGAGAACCGGCTGCCGGATACTCCCCCGAGGCCGGGTACAGAAAAAGAAATAGAGGTATACTGCTGATCGGAGTTGCGCAATGGATCACATCTCCCTATTGCCTACCTGCAAGTGATTCGCAGTTTATCCTCCATTACTGGACGCTCTGATTACTAGACCAAGCAGGTTTACTTGTTGCTAGGCGCCTTCACATCACTGGCCTCAGACACGCCAGCGGAGTTCTTCACCCGCCCTTACTACAATCCAGGGGAAGCTGCAAGGTGAGAGGAGTTTTTTCCTTTAACCCCAGAGTCTCCTACAGCACTATTAGCCCACTGTGTCTGCACCTAAGAAGGGGTAAGCTATATCCCTCTTCATTCCTCTGCAACACTACAGGCCAGAGACTTAACTATTCACTATATCACTATTGTGGGCTCCAGTGTAGTGACTAAAAACAGTATTCTCTTTTTGAGGACCTATTAACCTCACTTCCTCACCTTATAGGGCAAACCTAAATTTTTATAGCCGAGAGCTCCCCCCCCCCCCCTTCTATTGGCAGCATCCATAGCCACTAAGGCCCTCGGTGGCAGCCAGCCAGCCATATTAGCAAACACGGGGGGTCCTTCCATATCAGGCAGCTGTAGGTGTTGAATCCGCCTGACTGCACAGCTACACCCTCTGAAGCAAACAGGCTCCATACAAGCAGTCAAATAGCCTCTTCTACCACCCCCTACTCCACTTGCCACACCTGACCCCTGAAAAGTTATTTCTTTTTGAAGCCTAAGGACTAAATATAATGTAATCCTCGTTAGTCCAACAGGGGACCTCAGGCACTTATTTCACCTACAGGAGATCATTATGGTGAAAATTGGCTGCAAAACACACAGCATCAAACAAGAGACAACTAAAGAATCTGTCAACTCTGAAATGGATATATTCCTGACTAAACAAAACACTATGGCGTCATCCAAAACGCTGTCGCCTAAAGACACCCCTGCATTAGACTCTGATCCAGAAAGTGATAATGGAGGCGAACATTCTTAAAATGACAAACCAATCTCCAGAGCATTTCTAACCCGCCATCTAACCTCCTCTCTGGCCCCATTGCTAAAGACATCTCTAAAAATAAAGCAAGACTTCCAACATCTGGGCCACAGGATTGATACGCTTGAACAAACACAGATGTCTGTCATAAACCACTCGGCAGCAGTAGCTACAAACATCCAAATATAAGAAGAACACATCAACAAGTTATATGCCGCTATGTAAGATCTTGAAAACCGCAACAGATGCAACAATCTAAGGGTCAGAGGGGTCCCAGAATCCATGGAAGAAACAGACATTGCGACTACCTTAACAGATATTTTCTCAGGTCTACTAGACGACTCTGAAATACAGTCGCTAGTCATTGAAAGAGCACACAGAGCTCTAAGATCAAAACCCTACTCTAACCCACTGAACCCCACAGGGATATCATCTGCAAATTATTAGACTTTCGCATTAAAGAAAAAAACCTTCAGAAAGCTAGATCCTCGAACTCTTATCTCTTATCTATAATAACAGCCAAATAGCCATATTTCAAGATCTGGCGCCATCTACGCTAGCAAAGCAATGTTCACTTAAGCCACTTACAGATGTTCTATGCCAGAGGCACTTCATATTTCGCTGGCTATTCCCGTTTGGCATCTCCATCTTGGCCAATGGAAAACGCTACACAGCCCGCACGTCAGAAGAAGTGATTCAAGTAGCAGCGGAACAAGACATCCCATTGGACCAGCCACTAGTACTAGAAACAGCACATTCAAACCTCGACATACCAACTCTACCGGTGCTGCTGCCATGGGAAACAGTCGAAAAGCCCAAGAACCAAGAAGAAGCTACAAAGAACCTTAATTTCATCAAGATGCCTAGAACCAGCATGAGCAGTAGAAATGCACCTACTGAGAGACTGTTACTAATATGCTGAGTATTATATTCAACCTTCTCTTAAAGGTTTTTCTTTGTTGATGTTACACCGTTTGAGGAGTATGCCTGATAGTAACCCACCTACTATGTTATAAACAGTACAAAATGTTTAATTCTATGTTAGTAGACACCATACACATAATACCACTACCAATCACTTCAATGGTAGTACACACCTCACCTCTACATTTGCCTTCTCAACTTTTGCCTCCCATAATCACAGAAATCCCCTTGCCCGAGATCATGTCTCATGCTCAGGTTATTGATTACCACACTCCCAGATGGCTACTGACATACAAACGACGACTTTCATCTCATATAACGCAAGAGGCCTTAACTCACCCGTCAAAAGATCTCAGATCTTAGCACACCTCACAAAAAACTAAAAGCAGACATCTTACTATTACAAGAAATGCACCTCATTCAATCCAAATCCCCGACAAATGTCTTGCACGTTAAGAAGGTGAAAGCGTTGGTGGTTGCTGTGACAACCATGCGGGATGATGTCTTTAAGTAGGTGTGTACCGACGCTATGACCTCAGTAGCCGGAAGAAGCGCGGTTGCGCGAAACGGCCGTCGCTACAGTCTAACGTTTCGAGACATGTGTGTCCGCCCCAGCCCTATGTATGTTTGTACCTCTATGGAGGAATAAAGAAGAAACTTCTGACAGTGGTGAGTGCTGTCTACTTTTATTTTCTACAATCAAGAGTCACTACCTTGTACAACGATCTGGGAAGCCCACAAAGCAGTCATTAGAGGAGAATTTATTTCAATAGCCTAACAAATCTAGACAAGAAACGGTAAAGAAATTATACAGTGAGATTAAGCAACTAGAACTCACACACAAATCATCTAACTCTAGAGACACCCTTCGAACACTAATGTACAAGGGACAACAATTAAGAGACATACTAAATGTCCAATCAGCTAAATATTAAATGTCATGGAAAAACTAAATTTTCATACATGGCGACAATGTATCCAAACTAATGATGTCTCTCAGTAAGAAACGTAAAGCACGCACTTATATACTTTCAGTAAAACACCACACAGGCCCATGTGTCACAGACGCTAAAGGCATATCCGACGCATTTTGTCACTACTACAAAACCCTATACCAACTAAGGGCACAAGACACAAAAGATCAAACAACCAAGAGAAGGGAAGATCTCAAAGACTTTCTCTCTTCTTTGCGCCTCCCGACATTATCGGAGGATCAACAGAGAGAGATCAGTAAGCCATTTACACTACTTGAGGTCCTGTCCATCCTGTCGAAGAGCCCTATAGGCAAAAGCGTGGGCACTGATGGTCTTTCTGCCTCATACTACAAATCTCTACGAGAAATCCTCTTGCCCCTCCTTCTGCGCTTTTGCAACGCTGTGCAGGAAGTCTTGCATTACCGAGACAAATGCTTGAAGCTCATATCTCCCTTATACACAAAGAAGGGAAAGATCCTGAATTATGCAGTAATTACAGATCAATATCTCTTTTAACCTCTTAAGGACACATGACGTACCGGTACGTCATGATGTCCTGGTACTTAAGGACACATGACGTACCGGTACGTCATGTATAGTTCCGATCACCGCCGCTCGGCGGGCGGTGATCGGAACCCGGTGCCTGCTCAAATCATTGAGCAGGCACCGGGGGCAAATGCGCCGGGGGGTCCTGTGACCCCCCCATGTCGGCGATCGCAGAAAACCGCAGGTCAATTCAGACCTGCGGTTTTCTGCGTTTCCGGGTTATTCGGGTCTCTCAAGACCCGATAACCCGGAACAGGATGGTGATGGTGGTGTGATTTCACCCCACCAATCACCATCCAGCGATCCTGAGTGGTGATGGTGACATCACCACTCAGGATCACTTCTGATTGGTCTGTGGGCGGTCCGGCGGCAGATTCAAAAGAGGCAGTCGCTCCTCTCCTCCTCCTTTTGTGTTCCGGAGCCAAGGAGAGAGGAGCTGCCTGCACGTGTGTCCGCCATCGCTGCCAGCACCCCGATCTGTGCCCCCAGGACCCGATCTGTGCCCCTAGCACCCCATCAGGTACATAGGGACAGCATAGGGAAAGTTTGGGTTAGGCAGGGAAAAAAAAGGGAAAGTTAGTTTGTGAACTTTTCATTGCATCACCCTAGTTAGGGTGTCTGGGGTCCACAGCACAGCTGTGTGACCCTAGACCCCCCCAGGGGTGCTGCCGCTTGACCCCCCCCCCCCCCCCCCCCCCCCCTTTTTGGGGTGCAGGATTTTATTTATTTTTTGTCTACGCTGACTGTGGCCGGCACTCATAGCGTCCGGCCACTGTTAGCGCATTGCACACCCCACCGCTGATCAACTTCGGACGGTTGATCAGCGGTTTTGAATATTTTTTTTTTACATTTTTTGGCCTTTTTTTTGTTAGTTTATTATTATTTTTTCTGTTAGTTTTAGGGTGAGTTTGTGAACACCCGTGCCCCCACACACACGCACACAGAATAAAGATTTCCACACACGCACATATACACGCAGACACACACTCCCCTATGGTCCACCGGACGTTCTCGGCCAAGGAGGCATACGCCCAGCTTGCCTCCGACTCAAACCAACAGTTCGTCGCTCAACACCCGGGCTCCTTTTTGGCCAGGCCCGGTGGCTGGACGCCGGTCAGTGCAGCCGAAATGAGGACATTTTGGGGCCTCATGCTGAATATGGGCCTGGTCAAGAAACCCAGTGTCAGGCTGTACTGGAGTGGGGACGTCCTATACCAGACCCCACTTTACAGTATGTCCATGACACGCTCCCGGTTTGAGGCCATCCGGAAATGTCTGCATTATTCCGATAATGCAGCATGTCCCCCCCGAGGTGATCCTGCCCATGACCGTCTGTATAAGATGCGGCCGGTCATCGATCACTTTGGGGCCAAATTCATGGAGGCCTATGTACCTGGAAGGGAGGTCGCGGTTGATGAGTCTCTCATTGCGTTCAAGGGGAGATTCATTTTCCGCCAGTATGTGCCCTCCAAGCGGGCGAGGTATGGCGTGAAGCTATACAAAATTTGTGAGAGTACCTCAGGGTACACTTACAAATTTCGTATATATACGAGGGGCGAGATTCCCGGATTGAACCCCCAGAATGTCCCCCCACTCTGGGTGTTACCGGGAAACTTGTGTGGGACCTTATGCACCCACTGCTGGATAAGGGTTACCACCTGTACGTGGATAACTTTTATACCAGTATCCCCCTGTTCCAGTCCCTTGCCGCCAGATCCACGTTCGCTTGTGGGACCGTGCGGAAAAATCAACGCGGCCTCCCTGCCCTCCCCCTCCAGGTACCTATCCCCAGGGGTGAGACCCGTGCCCTTACCACTGGAAACCTGTTGCTGGTCAGGTATAAGGACAAGAGGGATGTCCTTATGCTGTCCACAATTCATGGTAACGGCATCACCCCTGTCCCTGTGCGAGGTACCGCGGCAACGGTCCTCAAGCCCGATTGTATCGTCGCCTACAATCGGTATATGGGAGGAGTTGATCTCTCTGATCAAGTCCTCAAGCCATATAACGCCATGCGCAAAACCCGGGCATGGTACAAAAAAGTTGCGGTCTACTTGGTACAGGTTGCCATGTACAACTCTTTTGTACTATCCCGAAGCGCTGGCAGCACAGGGACATTCCTCCAGTTCTATGAGGCAGTCCTCATGGCCCTGATCTTTTCGGACCGGGAAAGAGCAGGCCGGAGTACCTCGGGAACTGTAGGCGCCCAGTTTGTCTCTGGCCAAAAAAGGTGCAGAGTGTGTCACAGGAGGGGGATACGGAAGGACACCACTACTCAATGTGACACGTGCCCCGATCATCCGGGCCTCTGCATTATTGGTTGCTTCAGGGAGTATCACACTTCCATGGAGTACTAAATTTATATCCCAATTTAGCACTGAGATTGGATAAAAAAACTGGTTCTCAGACTTGAGACACCCAAAAAACCCAAAATCATTTATTAAAAGTAGACATATTAGGTATTGCCGCGTCAGTAATAATCTCCTCTATAAAAATACCCCATGACCTAACCCCCCAGATTAACACTGTCAAGAAAAAAAAAAAGTGCAAAAAAGTTTTTTTTTTGTCACCTTACATAACAAAAAGTTTAATAGCAAGCGATCAAAAAGTCATATAGCCCCCAAAATAGTGCCAATAAAACCGTCCGCTCGTCCCGCAAAAAATGAGCCCCCACATAAGATAATCGGATAAAAAAAAATATATATAATGACACTTAGACTTTAGAGATACAAAATTTTTTTTTTGGGATCAAACAGGATAATATAGTCAAAAACCTAAATAATTGTAAAAAAAAAAAGTAGACTTATTAGGTATCGCCACGTCCGTAAGAATCTCCTCTATAAAAATATCCCATGACCTAACCCCCCAGATTAACACGTTTAAAAAAAAAAAAAAAGGTGCAAAAAACGCAATTTTTGCCACTTTTCCATTTCATTCCATTTTTTCCGGTAACAAAACAAGGGTTAACAACCAAACAAAAGTTTATATTTATTACCCTGATACTGCAGTTTACTGAAATGCCACATTTGTGGTTGTAAACTGCTGTATCAGTAAAAGGAAGGCCGCAAAAGGAAAGGACCGACATGGTTTCTGGAAGGCCGATTTTGATGGCCTTTTTTATTGACACCATGTCCCTTTTGAAGCCCCCCTGATTCCCCCCTAGAGTAAAAACTCCCTAAAAGTGACCCCATCTAAGAAACTACACCCCTCAAGGTATTCAAAACTGATTATACAAACTTTATTAACCCTTTAGGTGTTCCTCAACAGTTAATGACAAATGGAGATGAAATTTCAGAATTTCAATTTTTGGTAACCCACAAAAATGTAATATAGAGCAACCAAAAATCATATGTACCCTAAAAATAGTCCCCCAAAAAATGCCACCTTATCCCGTAGTTTCCAAAATGGGGTCACTTTTAGGGAGTTTCTACTCCAGGGGTGCATCAGGGGGGTTGAAACAGGACACGGTGTAAATAAACCGGTCCATAAAAATCAGCCCTCCAAAAACCAAACGGCGCACCTTTCACTCTACGCCCTGCTGTGTGGCCGTACAGTAGTTTACGGCCACATATTGGGTGTTTCTGTAAACGGCAGAGTCAGGGCAATAAAGATACAGTCTTGTTTGGCTGTTACCCCTTGCTTTGTTAGTGGAAAAAATGGTTAAAAATGGAAAATAAGGCAAAAAAATTAAATTTTCAAATTTCCTCCCCATTTGCCAATAACTCTTGTGCAACACCTAAAGGGTTAATGACGTATGTAAAATCAGTTTTGAATACCTTGAGGGGTGTACTTTCTTAGATGGGGTCACTTTTAGGGAGTTTCTACTCCAGGGGTGCATCAGGGGGGTTGAAACAGGACACGATGTAAATAAACCGGTCCATAAAAATCAGCCCTCCAAAAACCAAACGGCGCACCTTTCACTCTACGCCCCGCTGTGTGGCCGTACAGTAGTTTACGGCCACATATTGGGTGTTTCTGTAAACGGCAGAGTCAGGGCAATAAAGATACAGTCTTGTTTGGCTGTTAACCCTTGCTTTGTTAGTGGAAAAAATGGGTTAAAATGGAAAATAAGGCAAAAAAATTTAATTCTCAAATTTCATCCCCATTTGCCAATAACTCTTGTGCAACACCTAAAGGGTTAACAACGTATGTAAAATCAGTTTTGAATACCTTGAGGGGCGTAGTTTCTTAGATGGGGTCATTTTTGGGTGGTTTCTATTATGTAAGCCTCGCAAAGTGACTTCAGACCTGAACTGGTCCCTAAAAATTGAGTTTTTGTAAATTTCTGAAAAATTTCAAGATTTGCTTCTAAACTTCTAAGCCTTATAACATCCCCAAAAAATAAAATATCATTCCCAAAATAATTCAAACATGAAGTAGACATATGGGGAATGTAAAGTCATCACAATTTTTGGGGGTATTACTATGTATTACAGAAGTAGAGAAACTGAAACTTTTTTGGTAAATTAGGTATTATTTTGTGCAAAAAAAATAATTTTTTGGACTTCATTTTACCAGTGTCATGAAGTACAATATGTGACGAAAAAACTATCTCAGAACGGCCTGGATAAGTCAAAGCGTTTTAAAGTTATTAGCACTTAAAGTGACAGTGGTCAGATTTGCAAAAAAATGGCCTGGTCCTTAAGGTGAAATAAGGCTGTGTCCCTATGGGGTTAAACAATGATCTCAAAATTTATGCTAGCCTCATAGCGCAGCGTTTAAGCCCATTATTGCGAAACCTAGTCTCTCCTGAACAAGTCGGATTTGTAAAGGGTAGAGAGAGCACGGACAACTCCATCAGACTTTTACATCTCATGCAACACGCTAACATATCCCACTCCCCACTGGTCCTCCTTGGCACGGATACGGAGAAGGTTTTCGATAGAGTGGACTGGACCTTCATGATTGAAACTAAGACATTTTCTCATTCCTGACCCCTTCATTAAAGCTATCTCTCAGTTATACTCCCACCCATACGCACGAGTTCAGGTTAATGGACTACTCTCAGACTTGTTTGACATTGTAAACGGTACTTGACAGGGTTGCCCTTTGTCCTCCTCGCTATTCATACTAGTGATGGAAACTCTGATTCAAAGCGTAAGACAACACCCTGCCATAGCAGGATATAAGGTCAACGCAGTGGAGCACAAAGCCGCAGCCTTTGCCGACGATCTCCTTTTAATTCTTACTGATCCCATAAAAGAACTACCAGCAATACTAGACATGTTCACCAGATTGGGCTCCCTTTCTTTCTAACTTCAAAATAAACCTTGAAAAATCAGAGGCTCTAGGCATAAATCTCTCTCAAGAACTAAAGAACACTCTTGGAAGCCAATTCCCATTTAAATGGCAAAAAGCCATATAACATATCTAGGGATCAGACTTAGCGAACGATGGTCGGATTTGACCAAGCTCAACTACCTACCACTATTACAAAAATCCCTACAAGAGATAGAATCCTGGTCAGATTAAGATACCCAAGTCCTATTTTATAAAAGGTAAATGTAACAATGGAAAAATGGGCGAGCACTCATACACTTGGCAACCAAATTGACATATGCAGAAAATATTTATTATTAAATCCCCATAAAATTCAAGTAATAAAAATAATAAAAACAGTGTATTATAGCAATGACATACAAAAACTACAATCACATAAACTATAGTAGATATAATAGTATAGTCGATATTGTATTGTATGCTAAAATATATGATAATAAAATATTCGATACTGGTCTATAGTCGATAAATTCACGGATATAAATCACACACCAAAAACTTCAGGTATTGTCCAGGTCTTATATATGCTGTTATTGTGAAGGGGGAGGTAATTCCTCTGTGAATCTATCTCAGATTGGGAAAATGAGTGTCACTTTAAACATTGTAGGTGTATTTCCCCTGGGAACGTAATGTATTCATAAAATGTCCACAGGAATCCTGATAATGTTGGAATAAAAAGTCTCTTATGGTATTTCCTTTTAAAGTCGAGGTAAACTTTAAATCGGTATTTGGCTTACCGTCTGGTGTCTGCTGTCTCTCTGTTGCTTGAGTGGAGCTTTAAATGTCTGCCGGCTTATTTGATCGCTCCTTCCAGCAAGCTGGTTCAAATTTCGCGGGAGTTCCAAAGATCGCGGGAGTTGACACTCTGTTCCGCAATTTCCTTCGGTACAGCTTTTCGACAATAAAAATAGTTGTTCCTTTACTGTAAAAATTTTTCTTTCTCTGTATGGCCATACATTTTTATCGGAGGCTTCTCAGTACAGGTACATCACTTGTTTCACCATACGCGTTTCGGGTAGATTCGCTCTCCCTTCCTCAGTGGTCAAGTGTCTGCCTGCCTGACCTCCATTTTTATTCTTCCTTTAATTACATCCAAAATCACTACATTACGTTCCCAGCGGAAATACACCTACAATATTTAAAGTGACACTCATTTTCCTAATCTGAGATAGATTCACAGAGGAATTACCTCCCCCTTCACAATAACAGCATATATAAGACCTGGACAATACTTGAAGTTTTTGGTGTGTGATTTATATCAGTGAATTTATCGACTATAGACCAGTATCGAATATTTTATTATCATATATTTTAGCATTCAATACAATATCGACTATACTATTATATCTACTATAGTTTATGTGATTGTAGTTTTTGTATGTCATTGCTATAATACACTGTTTTTATTATTTTTATTACTTGAATTTTATGGGGATTTAATAATAAATATTTTCTGCATATGTCAATTTGGTAGCCAAGTGTATGAGTGCTCGCCCATTTTTCCATTGTTACATTTACAGCACCACCCTGTAACTACTAAGGAGTGAGCCACTACAACCCACTACTATTTTATAAAAGTTACATTGCTGTTCTCCAAATACATCTGGAAAAACAAACGACCTAGGTTAGGCTTTACGACGCTAGCACTAACTAAAGAGCTAGGTGACTGGGAGTACCAGATCTATTCTCGTACTACTCAGCGGCCGTTCTCTCTAGAATAATACAGTGGCTAGACCCACAACAGACAAACTACATGTAACACTAGAGGAATTCTCCTCTCCGATACCCCTCAAGACCTTACTAGTAGCACAAATTGACTACCGCACTTAGATACAATAATTTATAAAAACGCCCTAACTCAAGAAGTAGCACACTTATGGAAATTACATGCAGCACACCTCCTTCCAGCCCCCTCACAACAACGTCTTGATCCCCCAGACATGTACTATAGACATCACTAGAAAATATAATGGAAAATGGAACACTAAAATCTCTTGCAGACTTTAATACCTTAATTGGTGAGAAACCACTAAATTTCCTGGAATACAATAGACTCAATATGGCACTCCGCTCATATATATCATATAGAACACTAGATAGACATCTGACACAACTTGAAACACTAATGGCACAACATAACACACCCGTCAAGGTACTATCAAAACTCTACAACCTTATCCTCACTAGGTCTGTCCCAGTAAAATGAGCTTATAAATGCCTCTGAGAAAGAGACTTAGGAATCCACTTATCACCCAATGTAATCTCAAACATTTACAAATGCTCCCACGGACCATCCTCATATATACGAATACAAGAAAACTCATACAAGATACTGTCCCGTTGGTATATAACCCTGGTTAAAACTAATATTTGGTATCCCTCTATCCCTGACACTTGCTGGAGATGTAACTCAGAAAGAGGGACGTACTTGCACATCTGGTTGTCATGCTCGAAATTGGTACCATTCTGGAAACCTGTCTTAGAATCTACCAAGAA
The DNA here is from genome assembly GCF_905171765.1 of Bufo bufo. Taxonomy (NCBI): domain Eukaryota; kingdom Metazoa; phylum Chordata; class Amphibia; order Anura; family Bufonidae; genus Bufo; species Bufo bufo. The sequence continues at coordinate 599,913,897 of NC_053392.1, forward strand.
CATACAGTATGCTCTTTGAAAACAATACCTACACCTAACCTAATATTTCTAGGATGGAACGAAGAGTGACAAAATGTGCAAAGTAAGTCCCTTCTTTCATTCCTACTAGCAGCCGCTAAATTGCTCATCCCTCTGTTGTGGAGAACATCAACTTGCCCCACATTACCCAAACAGTTAAACAAAGTAAACCAAATATACGGTATTGAAGAAATTGTCTCGCTAACTCAACACACTCATAGCAGATTCATGACACTTTGGACCCCATAGATTACCTATCGCAATTCAGTCTCTTTCCTCAACCACTTATCAGAAGAAACCCACCCTCAAACAGATACCAATAAAGGATATATGAGATGAATTCGGCAATTCAGACACCACTATCGCTACATGCACCATCAGGTAAATTGAAAGCTGATTTCCTCACCCCACACAAATATTCTTCAGTTGGCATATAGTTATTATACAAGTTCTTATACCTATTTTCTTCTACATACAAAGCAATTCATTAAGTTATCAACCTAGCTTCTTTGAAAATTAGCAGCAAAGGACAAATACAAATACTTGCAAACAAGACATGTCCCTAGCTACATGGACCTAAAACACTATGTTTTAGTATAAAATCAGAGACTTTACTATGTTATACAGATGTTTTTGTCTTCAATACTAACTTCGCAATATTTATCCAAGAAATGCATAGTGTATTATATTGTCTCTCTTGCAAAATGCCTTGTATTGATGTAATACTGGATAATGTTATACTAATAAAAACAAAATTGAAAAAAAAAAGGTTTATATCTCTCTCCAACTCTTCCTTTGAATGGAAAAATCAACAGTAAATAGTCTAGATAAGGTACACCTCTTAGTCTTACAAAGGTCGCTATCTGCTACCACCTTTGTAAAAACTCTTGGAGCCTGAGATATGCCAAAGGGGAGCGCCCTGTACTGAAGATGTAACAACATTCCTCTTATCCAAACTGCTAGTACGAGGCATGAATCGGAATGTGATAGTAAGCGTCTTCCTGATCCAAGCTCGCCATCCAACAATTCTGGAAGACTAAATTTGTAGTTGACTTTATTGTCTCCATACAGAATTTCTTGTAAATTAGGGATTTGTTTAGTCTCTTCAGATGTAGTATTACTCTGAACGATCCATTAAGCTTTCTAAAAAAAGAGGTGAATAGAAACCCTTCCCTACTTCTCTTTTGGTAACCGGGCAAACCACCCATTTGCTTAAAGGGATTCTCCGGGAATTAAGAAAAGAAAATGAAAATACTTAAATATTACTTAAGTATATTCTCAAATACCTTTCATTAATGTGTTGCTGTGGTAATGGAGGCTGCACATTAGCCACACCTCACCCTCCTCTTATGTCTCCTCATCTTCTCCATTCCCACAGAGATTCACCTGTATTCAGGCTCATGATTCCTGACAAGCAGAGCAGAGAGGAGGATGGGGCAGCACTATGGCTCATTGTGGTAAAGTAACTTCTCCTGATTAGGAAAGTTTTTTGTGTACTGATAGGACGGCGTCAATTTTATTTCTCCTAATGATTGTTCCCAAAACAAAACAAGCCATTCTAAGTAATGTATTTGTGAACAGTGATGGCCAGTTCGCAGTGTTCGCCCGCATGCTGCCATCTTGACTCACAAGTCCGGCGATGCACAGGTAAGCCCTTACTAGTGCCGCGAGCCGTTCTGAAACAAATGTGGTCACCGGGAGCAGGCAGTTCCGAGAACTGCCTGCTCCCGGTGACCACTTTTGATTTCAGACCGGCTCGTGGCACAGGTAAGGGCTTACCTGTGCATCGCCGGACGGGTGAGTCAAGATGGCAGCCCGCATGTGTTCGCGGGCGAACACTGCAAACTGGACATCACTGTTTGTGAATATATTTATTATAAAATAATATTTAAGTATTTACATTTTTTTTTATTCCTGGAGAACCCTTTAATAGAGCCATAACTTATAATTCTAAAGTTACTCTTTTTGAGATCCTTGGGGCGTATTATTTGAACAAAAAAGTTGAGTGGACGAGAAAGGAATTCTATCTAATACCTGTGTTTTATAACCTCTAGAATCCATCTGTTCTGGGAAATGGACCCCCAGGACGGAAAAAACTGTGACAACCTTCTTCCCACATGACTTCTTGCATCATTGCTGTTTATACTTAGATCTACTTTCTTGGGGCTTGAACAAAAAAACGCTAGATCTTTTAGGAAATTTATTTTATTTATCACCCTGCCTGCCCCTTTGTTTTCTAAAATTGGACTGTGGTTTATGAAAAAAGGTAGGCTTCTGGGGAACTGGGAACCCCTTCTTTTTATCAGAAGCTCTTTCCAGAATATCTAACGAGGGGCCAAAAAGCCTATAACCTACACAGGGGACTGCACGAAGTCTAGCCTTAGAGCCCTGGTCCCCTTTCCACGACTTTAACCAGAAAGCGCGTCTGGCAGCTTTTGACATGGCTGCTGCTCTAGCAGAAAAACTGTGGATGCATATCATAGGAAATCAGCTGCTTTAAGGAAGGTAGGAAGAGAAGAAAGTAATTCTTCTCTAGGAGTCTTGTCCTAAATACGAGACTCAAGCTGATCTAACCATAACCTTAAAGACCTTTAAAGTTCTTTTAAAGAGGACCTTTCATGGGTTTGGATTAATGCAAATAAGTACCTGGACTTGTGGGGGACCCCCCCCCCCCCCCCCCTGGGATTTCGCGCTCAGTATGCTAATACTGGGCATCTGAGCAGGGAGGAAGAGGCGCCCGGGCTTCTCAATGGGAGTTTCCTTCTCCCTGCTGTAGCGCTGTCCAATCGGAGCACAGGGCTAACCTCCCTGGCTGTGAGCTCGTTTACAAAAAGGGGGAGGGGAACTAACCTGGGTAAAAGTATTTGTATACAAACCGGATTCCCAAAAAGTTGGGACACTATACAAATCGTGAAAAAAACTGTATGAAATGATGTGGAGGTGCCAACTTCTAATATTTTATTCAAAATAGAACATAAATCACGGAACAAAAGTTTAAACTGAGAAAATTTACCATTTTAAGGGAAAAATATGTTGAATCAGAATTTCATGGTGTCAACAAATCCCCAAAAAGTTGGGACAAGGCCATTTTCACCACTGTGTGGCATCTCCCCTTCTTTTTACAACACTCAACAGACGTCTGGGGACTGAGGAGACCAGTTTTTTCAAGTTTAGAAATAGGAATGCTCTCCCATTCTTGTCTAATACAGGCCTCTAACTGTTCAATCGTCTTGGGCCTTCTTTGTTGCACCTTCCTCTTTATGATGTGCCAAATGTTCTCTATAGGTGAAAGATCTGGACTGCAGACTGGCCATTTCAGTACCCGGATCCTTCTCCTACGCAGCCATGATGTTGTGATTGATGCAGAATGTGGTCTGGCATTATCTTGTTGAAAAATGCAGGGTCTTCCCTGAAAGAGATGACGTCTGGATGGGAGCATATGTTGTTCTAGAACCTGAATATATTTTTCTGCATTGATGGTGCCTTTCCAGACATGCAAGCTGCCCATGCGACACACACTCATGCAACCCCATACCATCAGAGATGCAGGCTTCTGAACTGAGCGTTGATAACAACTTGGGTTGTCCTTGTCCTCTTTGGTCCGGATGACATGGCGTCCCAGATTTCCAAAAAGAACTTCGAATCGTGACTCGTCTGACCACAGAACAGTCTTCCATTTTGCCACACTCCATTTTAAATGATCCCTGGCCCAGTGAAAACGCCTGAGCTTGTGGATCTTGCTTAGAAATGGCTTCTTCTTTGCACTGTAGAGTTTCAGCTGGCCATGGCGGATGGCACGGTGGATTGTGTTCACTGACAATGGTTTCTGGAAGTATTCCTGAGCCCATTCTGTGATTTCCTTTACAGTAGCATTCCTGTTTGTGGTGCAGTGTTGTTTAAGGGCCCAGAGATCACGGACATCCAGTATGGTTTTACGCCCTTGACCCTTACGCACAGAGATTGTTCCAGATTCTCTGAATCTTCGGATGATGTTATGCACAGTTGATGATGATAGATGCAAAGTCTTTGCAATTTTTCGCTGGGTAACACCTTTCTGATATTGCTCCACTATCTTTCTGCGCAACATTGTGGGAATTGGTGATCCTCTACCCATCTTGGCTTCTGAGAGACACTGCCACTCTGAGAAGCTCTTTTTATACCCAATCATGTTGCCTATTGACCTAATTAGTGTTAATTGGTCTTCCAGCTCTTCGTTATGCTCAAATTGAGTTTTTCCAGCCTCTTATTGCTACTTGTCCCAACTTTTTTGGGATTTGTTTACACCGTGAAAATTGGAATCAACGTATTTTTCCTTTAAAATGATACATTTAGGCCTCATGCACACGACCGTATTTTTTCACGGTCCGCAAAACGGGGTTCCGTTGGTCCGTGATCCGTGACCGTTTTTTTGTCCGTGGGTCTTCCTTGATTTTTGGAGGATCCACGGACATGAAAAAACTGTCGTTTTGGTGTCCGCCTGGCCGTGCGGAGCCAAACGGATCCGTCCTGAATTACAATGCAAGTCAATGGGGACGGATCCGTTTGACGTTGACACAATATGGTGCAATTTCAAACGGATCCGTCCCCCATTGACTTTCAATGTAAAGTCAGGAGTTAATATACCATAGGATCTGAGTTTTCTCCAATCCGATGGTATATTTTAACTTGAAGCGTCCCCATCACCATGGGAACGCCTCCATGTTAGACTATACTGTCGGATATGAGGTTACATTGTGAAACTCATATCCGACAGTATATTCTAACACAGAGGCGTTCCCATGGTGATGGGGACGCTTCTAGTTAGAATATGCTACAAACTGTGTACATGACTGCCCCCTGCTGCCTGGCAGCACCCGATCTCTTACAGGGGGCTGTGACCAGCACAATTAACCCTTCAGGTGCCGCACCTGAAGGGGTAATTGTGCGTATCATAGCCCCCTGTAAGAGATCAGGGGCTGCCAGGCAGCAGGGGGCAGCCCCCCCCCCCCCTGTAGTTAACACATTGGTGGCCAGTGCGGCCGCCCCCCCCCCTCCCCTGTAGTTAACTCATTGGTGGCCAGTGGGCCCCCCCCCTCCCCTGTAGTTAACTCGTTGGTGGCCAGTGGGCCCCCCCTCCCTCCCCTGTAGTTAACTCGTTGGTGGCAGGTGGGCCCTCTCCCCTCCCTCCCCCTCCTAATTAAAATCTCCCCCCCTATCATTGGTGGCAGCGGAGAGTACCGATCGGAGTCCCAGTTTAATCGCTGGGGCTCCGATCGGTAACCATGGCAACCAGGACGCTACTGCTGTCCCGGTTGCCATGGTTACTTAGCAATTTGTAGAACCATTATACTTACCTGCGAGCTGCGATGTCTGCGTCCGGCCGGGAGCTCCTCCTACTGGTAAGTGACAGGTCTGTGCGGCGCATTGCTTAATGACCTGTCACTTACCAGTAGGAGGAGCTCCCGGCCGGACATGGAGACATCGCAGCTCCAGGTAAGTATAATGGTTCTACAAATTGCTAAGTAACCATGGCAACCGGGACAGCAGTAGCATCCTGGTTGCCATGGTTACCGATCGGAGCCCCAGCGATTGAACTGGGACTCCGATCGGTACTCTCCGCTGCCACCAATGATAGGGGGGGAGATTTTAATTAGGAGGGGGAGGGAGGGGAGAGGGCCCACTGGCCACCAACGAGTTAACTACAGGGGAGGGAGGGGGGCCCACTGGCCACCAACGAGTTAACTACAGGGGAGGGAGGGGGGGGCCGGCCGCACTGGCCACCAATGTGTTAACTACAGGGGGGGGGCCACTGGCCACCAATGAGTTAACTACAGGGGAGGGAGGGGGGGGGGGGCGGCCGCACTGGCCACCAATGTGTTAACTACAGGGGGGGGGCCACTGGCCACCAATGTGTTAACTACAGGGGGGAGGGCTGCCCCCTGCTGCCTGGCAGCACCTGCCAGGCAGCAGGGGGCAGTCATGTACACAGTTCTTTTAGTATATTCTAACCTGAAGCGTCCCCATCACCATGGGAACGCCTCTGTGTTAGAATATACTGTCGGTTCTGAGTTTTCACGAAGTGAAAACTCAGCTATGAAAAAGCTTTTATGCAGACGGATCTTCGGATCCGTCTGTATAAAAAGTAACCTATGGCCACGGATCACGGACACGGATGCCAATCTTGTGTGCATCCGTGTTCTTTCACGGACCCATTGACTTGAATGGGTCCGTGAACCGTTGTCCGTCAAAAAAATAGGACTGGTCGTATTTATTTGACGGACAGGATACACGGATCACGGTCTCGGCTGCAAAACGGTGCATTTTCCGATTTTTCCATGGACCCATTGAAAGTCAATGGGTCCGCGAAAAAAAACTGAAAACGGCACAACGGCCACGGATGCACACAACGGTCGTGTGCATGAGGCCTTACTCGGATTAAACGTTTGATCTGTCATCTACGTTCTATTACAAATAAAATATTGACATTTGCCATCTCCACATCATTGCATTCAGTTTTTATTCACAATTTGTTTAGTGTCCCAACCTTTTTGGAATCCGGTTTGTACACATATATATATTAATGCCAAGAATGGCCTAGACCTATCTTGACCCAGGTATAAAGTGTGTGTTAGGCTACTTTCACACTAGCGTTCGGGGCTCCGCTTGTGAGTTCCGTTTGAAGGCTCTCACAAGCGGCCCCGAACGGATCCGTCCAGCCCTAATGCATTCTGAGTGGACACGGATCCGCTCAGAATGCATCAGTCTGGCACCGTTTGTCCTCCGCTCCGCTCAGCAGGCGGACCCCTGAACGCAGCTTGCAGCGTTCGGGTGTCCGCCTGGCCGTGCGGAGGCAAACGGATCCGTCCAGACTTACAATGTAAGTCAATGGGGACGGATCCGTTTGAAGTTGACACAATATGGCTCAATTTTCAAACGGATCCGTCCCCTATTGACTTTCAATGTAAAGTCAAAACGGATCCGTTTGCATTATCATGAAAAAATAAAAAATAAAAAAAAATAAAAAAAATTATATATATTTTTTTTCATGGTGATGCAAACGGATCCGTTCTGAACGGATCTAAGCGTTTGCATTATAGGTGCGGATCCGTCTGTGCAGATACCAGACGGATCCGCACCTAACGCAGGTGTGAAAGTAGCCTTAAAACTTCACTTTTAATTCGACATAATGATAAAACTGCTGTGAGCCATAACAAACAATTAAAACACTTTGTTTCCACCCCAAAGAGTTGACGACTTAGTTGCTGCCAGGGTGAGGGAGATGTGCACCATCTCCTATTCACCACAACTAGGGGGGCAATGTTCAGAGAAGTGTGCTGTGCTGTGAACGTTTGTGTAGGAGCACAGTCACCTATTCCATTTAATCAGTTTTTGCAGGCAACTACAGGTAGTTTGCTTACATTAGTCTATTCACACATTGCCCCCCTATTTTCAAACTCTGCAGACATAGTTGTGGTGAATAGGAGATAGTGCACATCTCCCTCACCCTGGCAGCAACTAAGTCGTCAAATCTTTGGGGTGAAAACAAAGTGTTTTAATTGTTTGTTATGGCTCAAAGTCGTTTAATCATTATGTTGAGTGAAAAGTTTTAATATACACTTTATACCTGGGTCAAGATAGGTCTAGGCCATTTTTGGCATTAATATATATGGCTGTGAGCTATGCGCTGCGACTGGAGAGCGCTACAGCCGAGGAGAAGAGACGCCCATAGAGAAACGGGGCAGTCTTCTCCTCCCTGTTCCGATGCTAGAAATTAGCATACAGAGCGGGAAAATATAATGGGGACTAGGGGTGGGCGATATGGCCTAAAATCTATATTGCGATATAATTTTAAGCATGTGCGATATACAGTATATCGCGATATGTTGTTTTCTATATTTGGGGGGGGGGGTGTTTAAACTTTTTATTTAACCTTTTTATTTAATAACTATTAGCGTCCTTAAGGGCTAGAACCCTTGTCATATTCACCCTAATAGTCCCTCCCCTCCTCCTTCTACTCTGTTCTCATTGATGGTCAGCGGCAGCCGTGCACAGTGGGGAGGGAGGGACTCCCTCCTTCTCCACTGTGCCGGCTCAGGAAAACAAGGTGCGCGCCGAGAGCGCGATCATATCGCGGTCCGGCGATATAGGCGATATGCACAAAATCCATATCGTGGCACAAATTTATATCGCATATCGCCTATATCGCCCACCCCTAATGGGGACCACAGCGGGCAAACAGAGTGGCGCCCAGGAATAATAGTAAGTGCAGTGAGATCCCTGCACTATGCCCTACATGTCCTGCTACTTCGTTTACAATGTTTGGAGGCATGAAAGGTTCTCTTTAAGATAAACGTCAGCTTTTTTTATCTCCCAGGTCTTCAAATGGAAGCACCGATCTTTCGGCTATCTTAGCAACTGGTGCATCCACTGTGGAGCCCTATCTCATACCTTAGATACAGATTCTTCAAAGGGATACTTTCTCTTGACTGTAGTTGGTATAACAAATTTCCAATCAGTATTTTTACACTTCTTTCTTATAAGAGCTTTCATAATTTTATGCACTGAAAATACTCTATGATGTTTAGGACCCAGTCCCTCAAAAACTTGGTCAGCTATTGATTTAGACTGTTTTATGTCCTCTGACTGCATGGTAGCTTTAACAGGCTTTAATAAAAGTTTAGTATCTTCAGTCCGAAACAGGGCCCTCCGAAGACAAAAATATCATCTGAGATATTGTGGCTGGAATTTAAATCATCATCCTCCCCAGAGTTTTCAGAATCAGTCTTTGTACTGTAACCGGCCCTTTCTGGTGACCGTGGACGATTTTGTTTCAGGGACTTAAGAGAAGATTTAACTTGTGATCTCACTAAAGCCTTAATACTTTTGGATAAAGATTGTGACTCTTCCAGAACCAATTTATCCACACATTCCTGACATAGTGGTCTAACATAAGATGCTGGTAAAACTACTCTACATCCACTACATTCTTTATGCTTAGATGACTTCTTAGGTGTTTTTGATACCTATGACAACAAAAGCAAACAAACAACCCATAAATATTAGGAGAGGATATCTCTCACCATATGTAGAGGTAACTTCCCCACTCCTCAGGTCCAGTACCAGACTTGTGGGCCTCGAGGGTTCCAAGGGGTCGGCGCGTCCTGAATCACCCGGGTCCGACATTGTATCCAGACACCAGATCCAGCACAACACTATGTGCACAGAGTTGGCTGCCTTCTTCTGCTGCCATTTATAATGCGCCTTGGCCTCTTTTTAACACTAGCCTCAAATGCCTAATCCAGCCGGCAAAAGGTGCCTCCTCCTCTGCGTCGCATCACAGGAAGTGACGCCGGAAGGGTACCATCATGACGCCGGAAGGGTACTGCTGCCCGTTCCCAAGCGCATGCTCAGAATGTGCATTGGCTCCCAGCTGCCATCTTTGATAAGGGATGCCATGCACCCCGCCAGACTGAATCGGAAGCCGTCTGAACAAGGCCACAGCAGCTCCCCTAGAGGCTGGAAGGAGGCAAGAGGAAGGTAGACTTGGTAAACTGCTCCCTGAGGAGACTAACGCCGCATGGGATAGCTCCTTTCAGGGTGACTAGACTCGGACCTTCCCCAGCCCCAAGGTGTGAACCTAAGCTCGGAGCAAGAGCTCTCTAGGTACATCCTATTTGGAGGACAGGAAACCTGAACTGAGGTGTGGTGGGGGTGTGAACCATTTTATCTCTTTAGGTTCCCTGTCCTGGATAGGAGGAACTAGTGAAATGGGTGCTGTCATGGGTGAGGGGAAAAAGTACATGGGGCACTGTCAAGTGTCCCCACACACACACACACACACACGAGGAGGAGCAAAGACCGCTAACCATGGTGATCTAAAGGGATATAGAGGGAGATGAGGAGGTCCCCCCCAGATGAGTCAGAGTGACACTCACTCCCAGTGAGGGGAAGAGGAATCCGGGGCACAGAATGCGTGTCATGGATCCTCTCCCCAAATCTCAGGACATCATCAGTCCACTGCTATCAACATAAAATGGTGACCCCAATAGAGGAAAGGGGACAGCAGAGAAAGGACAGATGATCACTCCCCCACCATGCCCAATGAAAAGGGAGAGCAGAGGGAGGAGCAAGAACGATGTCCACCTCCGCTATCACCATCATATTATCAACTTAGAATACCAGATGCAGTCCTCTGATGAGGTCCTCCACTAAAGAAAGAAAAATAAAACTCAAAACAGGGGGCCAAAAAATGAACAAACCTTACAAAATTGCATAATCCAGGAGTCCAGAGATTGATAAAGCTGTCATGTCCACATTCAAGTAATTTGTATAATTCACATTCTTCCTTACACCGTGTGTTATTAGGGTTCTAGACATAAATCCTACACCGGTGGTGTCCTGGGTTTCACACCCAATCAGGGAGGGGGAAATTGTGTAATGAATATTGCAGCCACCTATAGACTGCATCCAGTAGTAATTCTTCTCTGAATGTTGGTTTGCATGAAAACATTACTTTTATTATTCCAGTGAAAATAGTTTATAACTGTTTCTATGCAAATAAAGGGGTGGCCATTATTAAAATTCTATTAAAGGCAACTTGTCACCAGAAGTGGCCTATGGAGCTATTTACATGTCCCCACTGTACAAGCTGCCAACTTTCAGAAGTCAGATGTCAAACAGGAGTCACTGGGGCGTACCGCTGGATGAGGCGAGTAACAGAGTCATCTCCTCTATCCTGCCCAGTTTGCTCTTGCAGACCTCCTCTGGCTTCCTGATGTCAGCTCCTGGCAGTGAGAAATCTCACGCAGACACAGAAGACCTTGTTCCGGCACCAGGATCCTGACATGTGAAGCGTGCAGATATGTATACACCCCGGCTTCAGGCACTAACTGTGTTTGCCTAGGAGATGCTGGGACCACAGTCAGCAGATGTCAAGATCCCTGCCAATGTCTTCTGCTGTGCGAGATTTCGCATTGCCAGGAGCTGACATCCAGAAGCCAGCAGAGCTCTGTAAGAGCAAGTTGGGCAGGATAGAGATGACGCTGTGTCTCGCCTCATCCAGCGGTACGCCCCAGTGACTACCGGAGCTATGTTTGATGACATCAGGTACATTTTAAAAGTGAATTTTTCCTACAAAACAACCTGATTGGCTTACAGAAAAAAAACTCCTAAAACTTAACTTTTAATATTAACATAAAAATATAAAAAAATAACCTCCACAGAAATTAAATTAGGTAATAATGCCCACAAAACAGTGTAGCTGGATATCAAGAATCTGGTAGGAGGGTCTAATGCTGGGCATGCATGTATATATAACATGTAATAAACAGTGTGGGCCACGGTAGTACTTTTTACTCACGGTTCACGGCCACCAGAGTTTTGTCACCATTGGCGATACGGTCGGGAGATGACCTGTCCCTGGGTGTCCCTTCCAGGGTATCCCTGCCTGAAAGTGGAGCACCCGCCCCGAAAGGGGCGACCCCACTTATCAGTGGCTAAACCCTAAAAAAATCCCTAGCAGACCCTGAAGTGCTTGTAATGAATGGTCCCGACGTGTTTCCCCGTTGCAGATGATCAGCGGTTCATCAGGGGACAGAAACAGCAGATATGAAGGAGATGATGGCAGCCTGGATAATGTGGGCGTGAAGATATTAAAAGTTTGCCTCCCTATATACAGGTAAGTTTGAGATTGGAGGCCGGAAATGACGGAGGGGGGGGTTTGTTGCTCCGCCTCATTTCCAGTCTCGTGGAGTGAAAGTAGATGTAAAGGTGCTGCATAAGCACAATTTGAAATTGGGGCCATGCTAAAAAGGGAAGTGAGCGTGGGTAACCAGACTTGCGCCATCGCGGGAGATATAGACAACTTCCACCCGATGGAACTCACTTACGGTCCTTGGAGCGCAACGGGAGCCGCTGTGAAACGCAGGCTATCCGGAAGTGCTAGTAAATGCGTTCCACTGTAAAGCACCTGAAGGGAGAGAAGTAAGGGGAGAAAGGTAATAATTTTAAGCGTGCACATGAAAAAGGGTTAGCCAAATAACAAAGTGGAGGACTAAGTTATGAAAAATAAATAAATAAATGGGAGATGGATAGACCTGGGACTGGAATTTAGTGCCAGCAGCCCAAGGTCCCCATTGCGATATAATTGTACATCTTTTGATCTGATAATAAGGCAAGTAGTCCAATGTAAATAGATTAAAAAGAGAACTTACATATTAACAAGTTTGACCAATACATGATGCAAGGGGAGGAGTTTTAGAGAAAACAGGCAAAGGATATCTGTTCATTGAGGCCCAGCTGGGCCACCGTTTTGAGGCGGTGTATCCACTGAGCCTCCTTGCAGACAATCCTCCTATCCCAATCACTAGGACGGCAGAGATGAGACAAAGGGGCTAAGAATCTTGTCTACATAGATGCTTGTATTTCGTGTAATGGAGTCAACACCTGAGACTATTGGACGGCCTCTAAGGGGGGTAACCCTTTATGTATTTTAGGAAGGGCATAAAACATAGGAATTTGTGGGTGTTTGGGGGACATGAACCTAATTTCTTAACTAGAGATGATTTTATTTTCTAGAGCTCTAATGAGAATGGATTCTAAGTGACTGGAGAATTTTTCAGTGGGATTTTTAGCCCCTCTGCCGTCCTTCATTCGTGACACCACAGACCTTATGACAAAGATTGAGAATTTTTCAGTGGACGATAATGTGTATCTAGCTTCAATCAATGTAGAGGCCCTTTACTTTAGTATACCACATAAATATGGGTTATTAGCAACTGAACATTTTCTCAAAACTAGGGGCATTCAATATAGGACTCATAGTTCTTTTGTCATGGAAAATTTTGAATTTATTCTCTCACATAATTACTTTTTATTTGAGAATAGGTTCTACCACCAGCTCAGGGAGACCGCAATAGGGAGCCCCTGTGCCCCGAGTTATACAAATCTCCTCCTGGGCTGATGGGAGGACACCGTTGTCTTCAGAGATCAGTTCGACCAATGGACCTCCCATATAATCTTTTGGGGGCGGTATATTGAAGACATCTTGATTTTATGGGGTGGGTCCATTCGTCATTTTAAAACCTTTGTCCAATAACTGAACCTGAATGACATCAGTCTCACCTTTACACATGGAATCCATGAGCGGACCATTCCCTTCTTGGATATCCATATAACCAAGAAAAATGGAGAATTACACACCGAGACTTATCGCAAACCAACTGCCACCAATAGTGTCCTTAGGTGGGACAGTCACCATCCCCCGAGCCTAAAAAAGGGTATCCCTAAGGGACAATATTTACGTGTTAGAAGGAATTGTTCCACACTTGAATCTTTCAGATCCCAAGGTAAATACCTACAGAAACATTTTTCCAAGAGAAGTTACCCCCTAGGATCCTCAGAGATGCTTTTAAATATTCTGTACAAAGAGACAGACATTCCCTCCTTATTTCACGCACCTGTCCTAATGTACAATTACGAGAATAATCGGTACCTTTCAAAAGTCTACTTCCTTTAAAAGCTTATCGACAGGCAGAACCTACCAAATGCGGGATTTCGCAAATTTCAAAACTCAGGGTGTTGTCTATCTATGTACTTGTACATGCCCTCCAAATTATGTCGATAAGACAAAACATGAATTAAGGCAGAGGGTGGGTGACCACATTGGGGACATCACCCATCGTCGTGACAAAACTATTTCACGTCACGTATTGGAATACCATAATGGAGATTTTAGGAGTCTTAGATTCCAAGTTATCGAAGTAATCCGTAAATCTCCTAGAGGTGGTGATTAAGATAGGAGGATTCTCTGCAAGGAGGCTCAGTGGATACAACGCCTCAAAACGGTGGCCCAGCTGGGCCTCAATGAACAGATATCATTTGCCTGTTTTCTCTAAAACTCCTCCCCTTGCATCATGTATTGGTCAAACTTGTTAATATGTAAGTTCTCTTTTTTTATCTATTTACATTGGACTACTTGCCTTATTATCTGATCAAAATTGATCAAAAGATGTACAATTATATCGCAAAGGGGACCTTGAGCTGCTGGCACCAAATTCCAGTGCCAAGTCTATCCATCTCCCATTTATTTTTCATGATTTATTCCTCCACTTTATGTTATTTGGCTAACCCACGCTCACTTCCCTTCTTAGCATTGCCCCAGTTTCAAATTGCGCTTACCCAGCACCTTACATCTATTTTATTTGGGGACTATTATTATCCTTTCTGAAATTTGGAATGCAAATTTCACTCCACGAGACTGGAAATGAGGCGGAGCAACAACCCCCCCCCCCCCCCCCCGTCACTTCCGGCCTCCAGCATGGGTATTCCAATCTCAAACTTACCTATATATAGGGAGGCAAACTTTTAATATCTTCACTCCCACATTATCCAGGCTGCCATCATCTCCTTCATATCTGCTGTTTCTGTCCCCTGATGAACCGCTGATCATCTGCAATGGGGAAACACGTCGGGGCCATTCATTACAAGCACTTCAGGGTCTGCTAGGGCTTTTTTCAGGGTTTAGCCACCGATAAGTGGGGTCGCCCCTTTCGGGGCGGGTGCTCCACTTTCAGGCAGGGATAGCCTGAAAGGGACACCCAGAGACAGTTCATCTCCAGACCGTATCGCCAATGGTGACAAAACTCTGGTGGGCGTTTTTCCTTATACCCCATAACTGTGAGTAAAAAGTATTACCGTGGCCCACACTGTTTATTACATGTTATATATACATGCATGCCAGGCATTAGACCCTCCTACAAGATTTCTGATATCCAGCTACACTGTTTTGTGGGCATTATTACCTAATTTAATTTCTGTGCAGGTTATTTTTGAATATTTTATGTTAATATTAAAAGTTAAGTTTTAGGAGTTTTTTTCTGTAAGCCAATAGTTAATCCCTCCTCATGTACTATTATTTGTGAAACAAACTGATTGTCAAATTTAACAAAACCTGTTTCTGAAAGCCGGCAGCTTGTACAGTGGGGACATGTAAATAGGTCAATAACACTCCAAAAGACATACTGATAGGAAACTTAGATGGCAAGACCCATTGGGGACAGTGTGATCCTAATGTCTGTAGAGCCCTGCTGAATATAGTAGCGCTATATAAATGCATAATATAAATAAATAAATAAATAGGCCACTTCTGATGACAGGTTCCCTTTAATGGATTTTTAATAATGGTCGCTCTGTATTTGCATCAAAACAGTTATAAAAAAAGCTTTTATTATTCCAGTGAAAATGAATTTTTCATGCAAACCAACATTCAGAGAAGAATCGATTTCCTTTTGAACTACTAGTATAGTGTCCCACTACTCAAGGGTCAATTGGGTCACGTTGTTCTCCACCTCTTGTGGAACATGGTCATGGTATTTTATATTGCATTTTTAATGTATGTCGTCATATTATCTCCTGTGAACCAGGCCTGTTAGGGGTGTAGTTCCTCCTCCTAGGCAGTAGAGGGAGCTAGGGAACCCACTAGTATATATAGTCAGGTCTAGTTCAGAGAGAGAAGTGTGTGGTCAGAAGCCAGTGTGCACTTTAGCCAGAGGGTAGCTGAAGAGTAAGTTTCTGACATGCAGCTAGATAGCCCAGGCTCCTAGCTTGCCACCAGGAGAAGAAGCTACCTCCTGAAGATATATTGCACCTTTAAAAGTACAATGCAGAGCCACTTTTATCCAGCCAAAAAGAAAGCTGACGGGCAGAAGGATATTTACAGCAAGAGGATATACAGGGAGTGCAGAATTATTAGGCAAGTTGTATTTTTGAGGATTAATTTTATTATTGAACAACAACCATGTTCTCAATGAACCCAAAAAACTCATTAATATCAAAGCTGAATATTTTTGGAAGAAGTTTTTAGTTTGTTTTTAGTTTTAGCTATTTTAGGGGGATATCTGTGTGTGCAGGTGACTATTACTGTGCATAATTATTAGGCAACTTAACAAAAAACAAATATATACCCATTTCAATTATTTATTTTTACAAGTGAAACCAATATAACATCTCAACATTCACAAATATACATTTCTGACATTCAAAAACAAAACAAAAACAAATCAGTGACCAATATAGCCACCTTTCTTTGCAAGGACACTCAAAAGCCTGCCATCCATGGATTCTGTCAGTGTTTTGATCTGTTCACCATCAACATTGCGTGCAGCAGCAACCACAGCCTCCCAGACACTGTTCAGAGAGGTATACTGTTTTCCCTCCTTGTAAATCTCACATTTGATGATGGACCACAGGTTCTCAATGGGGTTCAGATCAGGTGAACAAGGAGGCCATGTCATTAGATTTTCTTCTTTTATACCCTTTCTTGCCAGCCACGCTGTGGAGTACTTGGACGTGTGTGATGGAGCATTGTCCTGCATGAAAATCATGTTTTTCTTGAAGGATGCAGACTTCTTCCTGTACCACTGCTTGAAGAAGGTGTCTTCTAGAAACTGGCAGTAGGACTGGGAGTTGAACTTGACTCCATCCTCAACCCGAAAAGGCCCCACAAGCTCATCTTTGATGATACCAGCCCAAACCAGTACTCCACCTCCACCTTGCTGGCGTCTGAGTCGGACTGGAGCTCTCTGCCCTTTACCAATCCAGCCACGGGCCCATCCATCTGGCCCATCAAGACTCTCTCTCATTTCATCAGTCCATAAAACCTTAGAAAAATCAGTCTTGAGATATTTCTTGGCCCAGTGTTGACATTTCAGCTTGTGTGTCTTGTTCAGTGATGGTCGTCTTTCAGCCTTTCTTACCTTGGCCATGTCTCTGAGTATTGCACACCTTGTGCTTTTGGGCACTCCAGTGATGTTGCAGATCTGAAATATGGCCAAACTGGTGGCAAGTGGCATCTTGGCAGCTGCACGCTTGACTTTTCTCAGTTCATGGGCAGTTATTTTGCGCCTTGGTTTTTCCACACGCTTCTTGCGACTCTGTTGACTATTTTGAATGAAACGCTTGATTGTTCGATGATCACGCTTCAGAAGCTTTGCAATTTTAAGAGTGCTGCATCCCTCTGCAAGATATCTCACTATTTTTGACTTTTCTGAGCCTGTCAAGTCCTTCTTTTGACCCGTTTTGCCAAAGGAAAGGAAGTTGCCTAATAATTATGCACACCTGATATAGGGTGTTGATGTCATTAGACCACACCCCTTCTCATTACAGAGATGCACATCACCTAATATGCTTAATTGGTAGTAGGCTTTCGAGCCTATACAGCTTGGAGTAAGACAACATGCATAAAGAGGATGATGTGGTCAAAATACTCATTTGCCTAATAATTCTGCACTCCCTGTATACCAGAGGAAGATTTCCCTACCCAAGGATAAAGCCAGCAATAGGGCATACGGGCCTTGGTGAAAGCCAGTCAGGATCTGAGGAAAGTACAGCCTGATCTGTAAGTGTTATTCCCTCTGAGTATCTTGCAAAGACTTTGCCTGCCATTTGTATGAAGCCTGCCTGTATTCAACATTATACATATGGAACTAATTGAAGACTGTATATAGTTGGACTGTTCAGTAAAAAGAAGTTCTGGTTCAGTGCAACTTTGTGTACCTCAATTATTCCTACAACAAATCAGTGTGCCACCGTTCCAGCCACTGGCGTCACGAACTTTAAGGGATCTTGCCACAGGCACACTAAACCTACAACACCCAGGGCACCTCACCTACCACCTGGCCTTGTCCCTATACACAGAGAGTGCCCCAGAGGTTCCATGTGCCAGCTTCTCCATCACTGCTGTACGCCTGCCCAGGGTATATAAAAACTGAGTACCAAGAGCAACCCTCGGTCTATTAACTACCCCTGTGACCTCACATTCGCTCACCCTGCAGGGCTGCGTACTGCACTAGATACAGTCTAAAGGTGGCTCCAATATTGATTTCACAATTTCCCCTTCCCCCCTCCCTGTTTGGGTGTGATACTAGGACACCACTGGGTTTACAATTTATGTCTAGAACCCGATAACACACGGTGTAAGGCAAATAGAGAACTGCTCCCCTATAAAACCTCTCTGCACATACAATAATCCTATATGTTGTCAAACCATGACTGTGACTGTGTTCTCGGAGGTGTCAACAAGAAGACCATTTAACAGCTGCCATGAGATATTTTGGGGCCCCATATACTGGGATTGGTCAGAGCACCTGGGGAGAGTGGGGTATAGCATTGAAGTCTTTAGCAGGAAAGGGTGAGCAGAATGGCCGGCAAGCTGTCACTGACCACTGGGGATTTGTCCTCATATGATTACTTCTTTAGGGCAGAACATTGTGAGATCTTTATGGTCAGACAGGCCTCTGCTACTGTTCATTAGTAGCTCTTTTTATTTCAGCTCTTTTTATTTTGGCTCTACCATAAGGCTTCTCCTATTCCCAGAAAAATTCTGAAGTGTCAGTAAAGCCTCTAAGTACTACGGAAAGAGGGTTCATAGACGTTAGAAGAATGGGTGATAACCCCCAACCTTCTGATCAATACTGTGGGACACCTGGTATCGGTAACAATTGTGTGCTAATAAAGGAAAACCTGTTAGAAAGTACAATATGTGACCCCCAAACTGCCACCACTACCTGACTATACAATGAGTCATCAGTAGCCAGTGAAGGAGCAGAATCTGAGAGTCTTCTCTGCTTTATGTAGTGGTTACTACTCACCTGGGTGTTTATCTGTGGGAATGTCCTCTATGATCTGCTCATCAACCCTCACATATGTATCTTCAGCCTTAATATTGGTCAGATCTTTACCCAGATTTAAAAGCTGTGAAACAGAAATGGTAAAAGTCAGCAGACTGATGGAGAAGTCGTGTGGAATGTTTGATGTGACCAGAAAAGATCATTAATTACAATGACAAAAAGTGATGAAATGACAGCAGAGTTATCTGCTATGGCAGCGGTCCATGCCTATAGCTCCTCTCCTTCCTGCTGGTGGGCACGTCTGCTGCCTGGTTTACCTGCTCCATAGCTTTAGGACTCCAGTGGTCCAGTCCCACAGACATCCCTCTCTCCCTTCCCAGTGGTCCCGGCTGCTGGAATAACGCTGTCCTCCCACACAAGCTGAGGCCTGCTTCCTGCCGATAATGACCTTCTCTGACCATAGGTCATGTGTGCACACACTATCTCTGGCTCTTATAGGGCCGGCATGCACACACTCTGATCTCTACAAGCCATGGAAAGGAGCCTGATCAGTAGGTTCTAGTATGCTAGTTTCATGCAAAGCTTGCTTGCCTGTTCTGTGTACAGACTTCTGCCTGACTTCTAGATTGGACCCTTTGCTGTCTGACCTGACCCTTGCCTGACCTCCGTTCTGATCCTGAGCTGCTTGCCCTGACAACGGACGATTTATCAGACTGCATGTATTCTGCCTTTCCTGACCCCGTGGGTCACCAGTCACTTGTACAGAAACGACTTCAAGTGCAGCAGCCTAGTGGTTCCCCTGCAACCAAGTCCAGATCCCTGTACAGGGGATAAAGTGGAGGGAAAGGGGTCACTTATAGAACACACTTTGGAGCAGAACCATATCAAATCTGTTCAAGAGACACAGTGGATCTGCATGTGCCATGTTTCATTGTCTGACCTAAAAATATCTGCAGGTCTCCTGTATATATGCATCTAGTTGGTTCCTTATTCCAACCAGCAGTCTCTACTGACCAGAAATCTGTGAGAAGATCCAGATGACATGCAAGGTCTATAGTTAGCTGTAATTCTGCCATCTCTACCTTTCTCATTATACAAGGATAAAACATATAATACTGGTTTATAAAACAAGACTGAACACAAGATCTTCACAGCACTTCTACAGATCATAGGGAACCTTTCATGAGACCTTATTTCCATCTATCTGATCATCATATGGAATGCTTTGATGTTCTTCTGAACCATCCTGTAGAAGAAGACGGCTGGGACATCTCTCATCATGTAGAAGAAGGGGACTGGGAGTTGTTCTTTCTTCTTTAACTGCAGGAAAAACAGACGGTGACAATTAATTTCTTACATATAACTAGTGAGAGGATGTGTGTATTTAGTCATGTCTTTTACTTGGTGGCTGGTTATCCTCCATCATGATGTTCTTGTACAGATCTTTGTGTCCTTCTAAATATTCAGACTCCTCCATGGAGAAATAGACGGCGACATCCTGACACCTTATAGGAACCTGACAACACAATGATACAGTCATCACCCAGATCCCATCATAGTGTTACTGTATAATGTCCCGGCATTCCCATCGATGTCACCTCTCCAGTCAGCAGCTCATTAATCTTGTTGGCGAGTTCTAGGATCCTCTGTCTGTTGACTTTCTCATGTATCGGGATGTGAGGTGTCGGCCTGGATATTGGGCTCAGGATTCCTCCCCGTCCTTCAGATACCGGGGCCTGACAGCGCTCACTAGAGGTCTTCTTCACTACTGTGTATTCCTGGTTATAGACAGATGCAGTAATAAATATCACTCCATACATCTCCAGAGTCCCTCACCTCTCCAGTCATGTCCATCTGTTAGTAACATAGAGAAGATGATGTAATGTGACATCATCAGATTCTCTCACCTCTCCAGTAAGCCGGAGGAGGATCTCTAGGGTGAGATTTATTATACTCTCTGCTATCTTGTCCTCATCCCTATCCATCCTTGAAGGGTCAATCAGGAGAATGATCTTATATAGGAGATATACGCTGAGCGGATCCTATATTGTAGGAACCTGAATGGAAAGAAGATGAACCGATGTAAAATCATAGAAAATCCCATGTAAAATACAATTACTGGAGATAAGAAGAGGAAACACTGGAGGAGATAATAACGTGTATCAAGGCAGTTCCTCCATGTTTCAGGTCAAAACATGTCACACCTTCATATTACCACTATAGTCAGTTACAGGTCACAGCGGTAATCCCTGTACAAAGCTGTAATCTGGTAGATCACTACATAGATCTAGAGCTCAGACTGACCTCGTCCAATCAGTTGGAATCACAAGACTAAAGGGCATCTGTCAGCAGATTGGTACCTGTGACACCGGCTGACCTGGTACATGTGCGCTTGGCAGCTGAAGGCATCTGTGTTAGTCCCATGTTGATATGTGCCCGCACTGCTGAGATAATTATGTTTCATTATATGCAAATGAACCTCCAGGAGTAACGGGGGTGTTGCCTTTTTACCTAGAGGCTCCTCCTTTCTGTACCTGCCACGCCCTTTTCACTTTGATTGACAGGACCAGGCAGTGAAGACGTAATCACACCTGACCCTGTCAATGACAGTGAAATGGGCGTGGCAGGTGCAGAAAAAGAGGAGCCTCTAGGTGTAAGGGCAACACCCCTGTTTCTCTCTGATGCTTATTTGCATATATTAACACTTTCTACCCCAGGACAATTTTCACCTTCCTGCCCAGGCCTATTTTTGCAACTCGGACATTTGTCACTTCATCTGGTAATAACTTTGGAATAGTTTTATTCATCTAACAGATTCTGAGATTATTTTCTGGTGACACATTGTACTTCATGTTAGCGGCAAAATTGGGTTAATATTTTTTTCCTTAACTTTAAAAAAATTTGAATTTCTTTACTTAAAAACAAAAAACAAAACTCTTAAAATAGTTATCAGTCAACATTCCCCATATGTCTACTTTATGTTGCTATCATTTTGTAAATCTCTTTTTTTTTTTTTAGGATGTTAGAAGGTTTAAAATTTTAGAAGTAATATTTCACATTTTCAAGAAAATTTCCTAAATTGCTTTTTTAAGCACCAATTTAGTAAAATAGTGATTTTGAGGGCTTAAAAAATAGAAGCCACTCATAAATTATCCCATTTTAGAAACTAAACCACTCAAATTATTCCTAACTGATGTCACAAACTTTGCTAACCCTTGAGGTGTTCCACAACAGTTTAAAAGAAAATGAAGGTAATTTCAAACTTCCATGGTTTTTGCAGATTTTTTGTTAATCTATTTGTTTTTCTGCAACACAGCAAGGGTTAACAGCAAAATAAACCTCAATATTTATTACCCCGATTCTTCAGTTTACAGAAACACCCCATATGTGGTCGTAAACTGCTGTATGGGCACACGGCAAGGCTCAAAAGGGAAGAAGCACCATAAGAATTTTGGAGGGCAGATTTCACTGGGACAATTGTAAGTTGCCCTGTAACATTTGAAGACACCCCGACAGTAAAAAAAAAAAAAAAAGTGACACCAATATGTGACGATACGTATACGTAAGTACCAATATGTGATCAATAAGGTACCTCGCAGCCCCGCCAACCGACACTGTACTTCAGGATCACGTGGTACGGTTTCATCACTGGTTACCAAGATGTGATGTTACGCCCTCCCTGGCAGTACATAAGGTCCGCTTGGCACAGTTTACACAGACACCTCCTGTCCGCACGGGCACAGGGAGGCACGGGGAGTGAGAGACGGTGGTCCAAGCAACCTCCGGCGTGACACAACACTTGATCACAACCCTGACAAGCTGAGAGAGCCTTTTCACTGCCCCAGTGAAACAGACCTTTGCCAGCCCAGTAGACTGCCCCCAGTTCCTCAATAGACATAAGCCCGGTCTGTTAATGGGATTATATTGAGTCGGAACCAACCCAAAGTAGATTACAACGTTATGCCGACAATTATATCCGAAACGTGGGATTTGTAATTTTAACTATAACCGCAGGAGAAATGCTAGCACAGGCTTCCAGTATCCGTAGTTTCAGGTGCTGCACATCTCGTATCATCTGAAGGCAATCGTCTATGCTGTGAAGATACGAGATGTGCAGCACCTGAAACTACGGATACTGGAAGCCTGTGCTAGCATTTCTCCTGCGGTGTTGCTATCAGTATGTGAAGAGTGAGAGAAGAGGGTTGCATTGACAATCCAACACAATGGGCGGCACATTGAACACATTTTATAAGTGGTCAGAAACTTGTAAATAACTCATGAAAGAATAAAGTTACGTTAAAACCAAGCACATCATTGTTTTTCTTGTGAAATTCCCAATAAGTTTGATGTGTCACATGACCCTCTTCCTATTAAAAAAACTATATTTTTTTATTATGAAAACAATTATTTTTTACTTTTTATTCTTGTCCCACTGTGGGACTTCAACTTTTGGGGATCTGTGTAAGACACCAGGCTGCCTTTCCAGCCATCAGGTCCCTGTCACCGCAGGGTGTGGACCCGATGAGAACGGGAAGGGTCCTGGTACCCTCTGCAAACCCAAAACAAGACGCTGTCAGCATTGACTGTGGCATAGAAGGGGTTAATACACCAGCATCGGTGTATTCAATGATACTGGAGTATACAGCAAGGTCTTGGCTGTCAGTGACAGCTGGGTCTGTGCCACTGATCAGGAGGGTGCAGATACTGCACCTGCCCGATCACCGGGACGTAGCTGTATGGCACGTTACGTCACGCTGCGCCGTACATATACACCGCTGGTCGAGAAGGGGTTAAAATACTTTCCTTAGCAATGCAGCCATATACGAACATGTATGCTGGTCAGTGGCCCAAAGTCATTTAACCATTTAAATCACACTCATGCCCACTTTGATGCCGTGTGCCAGTCATTTCTGTGGGCATACCGTGTTCAGCTGATTTCCCCTCAGGACTGCTCAGTGCAATTTATTACTGGGAAAAGTTCTCATAATTCATTAACAAAACACAAAAAATACAAATTATGATAATAAGAAACTAATGAATAAGAAACCTTCAGCTGCGTCCATCGCACAGTACAGAAATAATTCCGCCATATAGCACATAGAGAACGGCTGCAGTGCAGTATAAGGCGGGGTTCACACGTGACTGGTCAGCTGCAGATTTACTTTGCGGATTTCTGTGCGGTAAATCTGCAGCATTGTACAGAACCAGCAAAGGGAATGAGCTTTTAGTAATTCTCAGTCACACGTCGGGCGGTCACTTCCACAACCCCATAAAGGAGGACATTGTACCAGGGACAGTGGCACATAATACGTCAATACTACAGCATGCCCGATACTACAATACATACTTGTAGCAGTAATTACACTATGCCACCGCTCCACAGGAGACAACGTGCGGTGTACTGACGAGGAAGCGACGCTCACACTGGAGCATCATCTCCTCTTCCAACCGCTGATAGTCGGGGCTGCCGGGTATCAGATCCCGCCGATCAGATACTGATGACCCATTCCTGACAACCGGTTATCAATATAAACGGCCGACAACACCTATAACTCCCTCTGGGGAACTGGAAAAAAACAAAACACTGACATACTAAGAATTTATAAATCTGCATGGCCGGTCAATATCCACATAGAGAGAAAAAAAGCCTAATATAGATGAGATCGGTCTAATCTCATCCACTGCTGGTTCTGTATTACACTCAGGCTGGGCTTCTCCACATTGAAAAACCGTATGGAATCAGCTGTGGATTACACACGGAAAAACCGGAGCGCGAGCGAAATACAGGACAGCTTGGGTTTCCACAAAAGCTTTGATTATGTCCTCAATGTACAGTCAGGTCCATAAATTTTGGGACATTGACACAATTCTAACATTTTTGGCTCTATACACCACCACAATGGATTTGAAATGAAACTAACAAGATGTGCTTTAACTGCAGACTGTCAGCTTTAATTTGAGGGTATTTACAACCAAATCAGGTGAACGGTGTAGGAATTACAACAGTTTTCATATGTGCCTCCCACTTGTTAAGGGACCAAAAGTAATGGGACAATTGGCTTCTCAGCTGTTCCATGGCCAGGTGTGTGTTATTCCCTCATTATCCCAATTACAATGAGCCGATTAAAGGTCTAGAGTTCATTTCAAGTGTGCTATTTGCATTTGGAATCTGTTGCTGTCAACTCTCAAGATGAGCTCCAAAGAGCTGTCACTATCAGTGAAGCAAGCCATCATTAGGCTGAAAAAACAAAACAAACCCATCAGAGAGATAGCAAAAACATTAGGCGTGGCCAAAACAACAGTTTGGAACATTCTTAAAAAGATGGAACGCACCGGTGAGCTCAGCAACCAAAAGACCCAGAAGACCACGGAAAACAACTGTGGTGGATGACCGAAGAATTCTTTCCCTGGTGAAGAAAACACCCTTCACAACAGTTGGCCAGATCAAGAACACACTCCAGGAGGTAGGTGTATGTGTGTCAAAGTCAACAATCAAGAGAAGTCTTCACCAGAGTGAATACAGAGGGTTCACCACAAGATGTAAACCATTGGTGAGCCTCAAAAACAGGAAGCACAGATTAGAGTTTGCCAAACGACATCTAAAAAAGCCTTCACAGTTCTGGAACAACATCCTATGGACAGATGAGACCAAGATCAACTTGTACCAGAGTGATAGGAAGAGAAGAGTATGGAAAAGGAAAAGAACTGCTCATGATCCTAAGCATACCACCTCATCATGAAGCATGGTGGTGGTAGTGTCATGGCGTGGGCATGTATGGCTGCCAATGGAACTGGTTCTCTTGCATTTATTGATGATGTGACTGCTGACAAAAGCAGCAGGATGAATTCTGAAGTGTTTAGGGCAATATTATTTGCTCATATTCAGCCAAATGCTTCAGAACTCATTGGATGGCGCTTCACAGTGCAGATGGACAATGACCCAAAGCATACTGCAAAAGCAACTAAAGAGTTTTTAAGGGAAAGAAGTGGAATGTTATGCAATGGCCAAGTCAATCACCTGAACTGAATCCGATTGAGCATGCATTTCACTTGCTGAAGACAAAACTGACGGGAAAATGCCCCAAGAACATGCAGGAACTGAAGACAGTTGCAGTAGAGGCCTGGCAGAGCATCACCAGGGATGAAACCCAGCGTCTGGTGATGTCTATGCGTTCCAGACTTCAGGCTGTAATTGACTACAAAGGATTTCCAACCAAGTATTAAAAAGTGAAAGTTTGATTTATGATTATTATTCTGTCCCATTACTTTTGGTCCCTTAACAAGTGGGAGGAACATATGCAAACTGTTGTAATTCCTACACCGTTCACCTGATTTGGATGTAAATACCCTCAAATTAAAGCTGACAGTCTGCAGTTAAAGCACATCTTGTTCGTTTAACCCCTTAGTGACCACCCATATGTGTTTTTACGGCGGTCTCTAAGGGGCCTTGGGCACTTCAGCCCAAGTTAGCGATTAAAATTAATCGCTGTAGCTCCGTGCCCGCAGCTACCGGAGGTAGCTGAGGGCACGGGGCAGTGATCAGAGACCGTGACAAGCGGTCTCTGATCACGTGATCGCCGTGATACACTTTATCACGGTGATCATAGAAAATGCCGGCAGCGGAGCTGCCCTCACTAAACTTTCTCCCTCCTCTCATGTAAGAGAGGAGGGAGAAAGTCTCTGGTGCAGCGATTGGGTCCCCCAGCGCTTCTGGCCCTAAGCTGGGTCACGATCTTCACCCCCCACCCCCCCTTACCCTCAAGAAAGATGCCGGCGGCGGCCCAGCGCATGCGCAGACTGAAAGCCGGCCGCCGCTCACAGTAAGGTCTGTCTCCTCTCACATCTTCCCCCCCTGGTACTGGCTCTGTCATTATATACCAACTTATTCTCCGCATTATCCCAGCTGAGGGTGAAGATTGGATCCCTCTGAGAGAGGGAGAGTCCCTCGCGTATATTTGCCCTTGTCTGTGCTATCCCGCATTGCATGGAACTGTACTGAATAACTTCTCAGGCCTGTTTGGCAGTTTCTATGCTGTCCCTGTGAGGAAAACCAAGAGAAAAGGGCGGAAGATTGGTGAGATCTGCAGGGGTCTCCCTGTGTTAGTGTTGGATGTATGACTCCAACTTTTCAGCTATCGAATCCTGAATATATTACAGGCACTAACCAAAACTAACTGTGATTTATTTGGACTGAGATGTATGATGCGGCTGTCTCTGCTATTTTCTCAAATACACTATAGGCATTAACAGAGACTAACCTGGATTAACCTGGACTGAGTGGAGTGTCTATATCTTTGTTATAACAGCATGCAATTCCTAACCCAGTGCACCCGCCATTATTTCTGTAATATGTGGCTTCTTTACTATGCTTGAAACTATGGCTATAGCTTTCTGTCTTTGATTTACCTTGTATGAGTTGAAATCCCAGTCTCTTTTTCTAGGTTTTGTGTTGGGCTTTTTGATACACGGTAGCATTATACTCAGCCATAATGCTCCTCAAGTTTCAAAAATCGGGGGGGGGGGGGGGGGGGGGGGGAGGATGGGGGGAGTCCCTCGAAAGGAGGCCCCGGGAGTAGTCCCCAAGCACGATTAGATAAATTTTTGAGGTCCCCACCGCCCAAAACTAGGGGGGGATCCAAAAAAGCAGGAGAACATCTTGAAATAGGTCGAAATTTTCGAAATAAGCCTACCGCCACAACGGTTGTCTCTATGGAAGCTAAGGAGGTTGATAGGGAAGGCCTGGATAGCATCAATAATAAATTAGCTGAAATTTTTCGGGCAGTGAACATGACGAATACTACAGTTTCTCAATTAACAACCACAATGGCAGCGTTAAAGGGGGATATCACCATAATTAGGGATGAATTCACAAAACTGAGAGAAAAAGTGAAAGAGTTGGAGACAGGGGCTGTGAAAAAGGAGTTGGGCTTAACAAAAAAACGTCTTGAGGGTGTGGATCAGGACTATCTTGGGTTGAAAAATAAATTGATAGACTTGGATGACAGATCTCGGAGGAACAATATAAGATTGGTGGGGTTCCCTGAGGGGGTGGAACAAGATAACCCAGCAGACTTTGGGCAAAAGTGGCTGGTGAAAACATTGGGCGCGGATTATGATCTCTTTACGTTTTGTGTAGAGCGTGCACATAGAATCCCTCTGAGGAAGCCCCCCCCCCCAGGTGCACTCCCTAGAGCTTTACTAGCTAGATTGGTTTGCTCCAACGATCGTGATTGGGTACTCAGATGTAAAAGAGAACTACTTAATGTTGGGTTCGATGGGAATGACATTCAAATATACCCGGATTTTTGCCGTGAGACACAAATTAAAAGGCGGTCCTTCTCTGACGTAAAAAAAAAAAAGGTTAATTTCTGCACACATGAAGTATGCAATGTTGTATCCGGCCAAACTTAGGGTGGTCCATAATGAGGTTGTGCAATTTTCCTCTAAACACCTACAGAGGCTGCACAGTGGCTAGATTTGGCTGGCTTGTAGTCCCTGTGGGGATCTTTCATGTTTTGACGATGTTTACATTTCTATATGTTGGCTATATGGTGGTGTGGAGCAGGGTTTGATTGGGAGCGGGGATGGCGTATTGGAAGAGGTTGATGGGGATAATATTCTCTATGAGCCATATAGTGGGTTGGGGTAGTGGTTATGGGTCGGGGGCAGGTTTTAGGGAAAGGGAGAGGGTGGGGGGTTAGCTGCTGTCGCTGGGCCTAGGGGGCCTCCTCTCCCCCTCCTGCCGGTCTGTGGAATTGGTATTTGGACAGCCTAGAATGACGCGTAGCGTTCTGTGTTGGAATGTGCGAGGGTTGGGGGATAGAGTTAAAAGGACAGTGGTGTTTGATGTTATGGCTCGGCACCTCCCGGCAATTGTGGCCTTATTGGAGACGCATGCAACGGTTGATAAGCTCCCCCAATTAAAAAGGCGATGGGCGAAATTGGAATACCACTCATATCTCTCTTCATATTCGAGGGGTGTGAGTGTCTATATCCATCATGGGGTTGATTTTCAGCTATTGGATGTTAGGGTGGATAGGGAGGGTCGATATGTGTTTCTCCACGGTCAGTGGAGTGGACAGGAGACTATATTAGCATTTGTCTACCTGCCTCCCCTGTTTGCATCTACTGTTCTATCCTTGCTCTCTACGTTCATTTGTACTAAATCTCCGTGCCCGCTGTTATTGTGTCACGGAACCATGAACCAGACGTACAACAAGAGATAAGTGAAAATAAGAAGGCTTTATTGAAAATAAAGCTGTAAAGCAAAAGTCCAAGCGGATGGTGAAACCAAAGCAGAGTCTTTGAGAGGCCAGGGGTCAGGAACCAGAAGGGTAGTCAGACGAAGCCAGGATCAGGAACCAGCAGGGTAGTCAGACGAAGCCAGGATCAGGAACCAGCAGGGTAGTCAGACGAAGCCAGGATCAGGAACCAGAAGCAGCAGCAGTCTTAGAAGCATGTGAACACAGGAGGACCAAGCAAGGAACTGAAGCCACAGACCTCCTATATATATGAGCTAGGCATCCAGCTCCTCCCAGTGGGAAGGAGGAGCTGCAGGGTGGAAGGCTACAAGAAACCCAGAAACCAAGATGGCCGCCAGCACATGTCAAACGAAGGAGAACAGCAAGAAGGTAAGACCATGACATTACCTCCCCCTCAAGGGCCCCTCCTCCGCGGAGCAAAAAACGGTTTCTGAGGGAAGCGTGCATGGAAGGCTCGGAGCAAGGCAGGAGCATGGACATCTGCGGAGGGAACCCAGGAACGCTCCTCTGGACCATAACCACGCCAATGGACCAAAAACTGCACCCGACCGCGGACCAGGCGTGAGTCCAGGATATTGCTCACCTCATACTCCTCACGATTGCCCACTCAGACCGGACGAGGCCGAGGAACCGAGGAAGTGAAACGATTACACACCAGTGGCTTCAACAGGGAGACATGAAACACGTTAGAGATCCGCATGCCAGGAGGAAGCGCAAGGGCATAGGCTACCGGGTTTACCCTGCGAAGCACTCGGAAGGGACCAACAAAGCGAGGCGCCAGCTTGGGAGTGGGCACTCGAAGGTTGAGGTTGCGGGTGGACAACCATACACGGTCTCCGACCTGGTAGGAAGGAGCAGGCGCTCGTCTGCGATCAGCCTGGAGTCTCTGGCGCTGCGCAGAGGCCTCAAGGGACTTCTGGATCTGTACCCAAGAAGCACGTAGGAGGGAAAGGTGATCCTCCACAGCCGGAATATCCTGGGGAGAGAATACCTCCGGCAACACGGCAGGTTGGAACCCATAATTGGCCATAAAGGGAGACGTCCCAGAGGAAGAGTTCACCGCCGTGTTCCTGGCAAACTCAGCCCAAGGCAGGAGGTCAACCCAATTGTCTTGGTGATCGGAGACATAGCAACGAAGGAATTGCTCCAAGGCCTGATTGGATCGTTCTGCGGCCCCATTGGACTGAGGGTGGTAGGCCGAGGAGAAGGAGAGATGAATCCCCAACTGGGAGCAAAAGGCGCGCCAGAACCTGGACACAAACTGACTCCCCCGATCCGACACAATCTCCTTGGGCAAACCGTGCAACCGGAAGACCTCCCTGGCAAAAATCGTGGCCAACTCTTGTGCAGAGGGTAACTTCTTGAGAGGAACACAGTGGCACATTTTGGAAAACCGATCCATAATCATGAGAATGACCGTATGGCCTCGGGATGCAGGGAGGTCCACAATGAAATCCATCCCCAGGTGTGACCATGGGCGCTCCCCGGTGGCTATGGGTTGCAGAAGGCCCAACGGAAGGTGCCGAGGGGACTTACTCTGGGCACAAACGGAGCATGCCGCTACATATGCGGCGATGTCGGAACGTAGGGAAGGCCACCAGAACAGACGTGAAACAGCCCAGGACAGCTGATTCTTTCCAGGATGCCCCGCGGTCTTGGAGTTATGGTAGGTTCGCAACAACCGAGTGCGCAACTCCTCAGGCACAAAACATCTGCCGTTGGGTCTCCCAGAGGGAGCACCAGATTGAGCCGCCAAAATCTGCTCACCCAGGGGAGAGGTCAGGCTGGTGCGAATGGCGGCCAGGATCTGATTCGGAGGTATGACCGAAGTCGGAATCGACTCCTCCCTGGACAGCTCGGAGTACTGCCGTGATAGGGCATCCGCCCTGATGTTCTTGGAACCGGGTAGGTAGGAGACCACGTAATTAAAACGTGACAAGAACAGAGCCCATCTGGCCTGACGTGGTGTCAATCTCTTGGCCTCAGAAAGGTAGGTCAGATTCTTATGGTCCGTCAGAATGAGAACCGGAACCACCGAACCCTCGAGCAAGTTCCTCCATTCTTTAAGGGCCTGCACGATGGCCAATAACTCCCTGTCACCAATCTGATAGTTGCACTCCGCGGAAGACAGTTTCCGGGAGTAAAACCCACAAGGAAGCAGAGGACCCTCTGGTGTTCTACGCTGAGACAGAAGGGCGCCTACTCCCGTCTCAGACGCGTCCACCTCGAGGACAAAGGGCAACCCAGGGTTGGGATGCGACAGAATCGGAGCCGACACAAAAGCGGACTTTAGGGCCTCAAAAGCTCGGATGGCCTCGAGCGGCCAGACCTGGGAATTACTGCCCTTCCTGGTCAGATCCGTGAGAGGCTTGGCCAGCATGGAAAAGTCCCTGATGAACTTCCGATAATAATTGGCGAAGCCCAAAAAGCGCTGCAGGGAACGAAGACCACTGGGCTGGGGCCACTGTAAGACAGCCGAAACCTTCTCAGGATCCATGGAGAACCCCTCAGCGGAAATGATGTAACCTAAGAAGGTTACCTGGGATCGGTGAAATTCGCATTTCTCAAGCTTACCGAACAGCTTGTTCTCTCGTAACCGTTGCAACACTCGTCTGACATCCAGAATGTGGGCCTCCATGGATTCAGAATATACCAAGATGTCATCCAAATAGACCACCACACACTGCTGCAACAGGTCACGGAAAACATCGTTGATGAATTCCTGAAAGACTGCGGGCGCATTGCACAACCCAAAGGGCATAACCAAGGATTCATAATGACCGGTCCTGGTGTTAAACGCGGTCTTCCACTCATCGCCCGCCTTGATCCTTACCAGGTTATATGCCGCCCTCAGGTCGAGTTTGGTAAAGACCGTGGCCCCTTTAAGGCGATCGAACAGCTCGGAAATCAAGGGTATCGGGTAAGCGTTCTTGATCGTGATGCGATTGAGACCCCTGTAATCGATGCAAGGCCTCAACTCACCGCCCTTCTTTTTCACAAAGAAAAATCCAGCCCCTGCCGGGGACGAGGATTTGCGAATGTGTCCGCGTGAAAGCGCCTCCCTCACGTACTCCTCCATGGCCTCATTCTCCGCTACCGACAGTGGATAGACTTTGCCACGAGGAGGAACGGCACCAGGTTGTAACTCTATGGCACAATCGTATGGGCGGTGCGGAGGTAGGGCAACCGCGCGCACCTTATCGAATACATCCCGGTACTCCTCGTATTCAGGAGGCAACAGAGAGTCCGAGGAAGTACACAGCAACTTGACAGACCCATGGATGCAACTAGCCCCACACTGCGGTGACCACGAGAGGATCTCGGCCGATCTCCAATCGAAAGTCGGATTATGCTTCTGGAGCCAGGGGTACCCCAAGACCACCGAGTAGTGTGGAGACGAAATAACCTGGAGGCAGACCGACTCTCTGTGAACGGCACCAATGGCTATCCCCACTGGAAGGGTCTCATGAGTCACGTGTGGCGGCAGAAGGGGTCTGCCGTCTATCGCCTCAAGAGCCAGTGGAGAACCTCGAGCCTGCAGAGGAATGGAATTGGCGGCAGCGAACACACTATCAATGAACAAACCACCAGCACCAGAGTCCACCAACGCCTGGGTCGTCACCGAGCCCCCGACCCAGGAGAGGACAACAGTGATCAGTGGTTTGTCAACACGGGAAACCGGGGACGAGGAGACTCCACCCAAGATCTGCCCCCGACAGGATCTCAGGTGCGAGCGTTCTCCCGGACGGTTCGGACATGCCAACCGAAAATGCCCACCGAGACCACAGTACATGCATCGGCCCTCGCGTCTCCGGAGTACCCTCTCCCCCTCGGACAGGCGAGCAAACCCCAGCTGCATGGGTTCACCCCCAGACAAGTCATCCCCAGGAGGCGTGGGAGGAGAGGGAGGCACGGGTGGGACAGCAAACGTAGGCGCCAATCTGTTAGAAGACCTCCGCAGGCTCTCCTTAAAGGAAGGTCTCTCCCTGAGTCTGGTGTCAATCAAAATCAGGAAAGAAATAAGAGACTCGAGCTCCACTGGTAGGTCCTTAGCTGCAACCTCATCCTTCAAGGCATCAGAGAGACCATGAGAGAAAGCAGCGACCAGAGCCTCATTATTCCAGCCCACCTCTGCTGCCAGGGTACGAAACTCAATGGCGTATTCAGCTACGGATCGTGAACCCTGTCTGATGGACATAAGGAGCTTCGCAGCAGAGGCAGCACGAGCCGGCACATCGAATACCTTCCGAAGAGAAGCAACAAAACCGGAAAACTCGGCAACCACCGGATTGTTGTTCTCCCATAAAGGGCTGGCCCAGGCCAAGGCCTTGTCCGAGAGCAGCGAGATCAAGAAGCCCACCTTTGATCTCTCAGTAGGAAAGGCATGTGGCAGCAACTCGAAATAAATGCCCACCTGGTTAAGGAAACCTCGGCACTGAGTTGGCTCTCCCCCAAAGCGCTGTGGAAGAGGGGCAGAACCGGTCATACCCCGAAACACCGCAGGCGCAACAACAGGTGTCGGGGTAGACTCTGGCGCAACAACCGGAGCGGCAGTAGGAGCGACAACCGACCCATCGGCAACGGGAGCGAAATGAGCCGTGCGTTCAAGCAGGGTTAGCAACGCCACAGCGAACCGACCCAACAGGTGATCCTGCTGATCAAGTCTGGCAACCAGCATGGGTAGCGAGGATGGCCCTGTACCGTCAGAATTCATGGCTTGGTCCTAATGTCACGGAACCATGAACCAGACGTACAACAAGAGATAAGTGAAAATAAGAAGGCTTTATTGAAAATAAAGCTGTAAAGCAAAAGTCCAAGCGGATGGTGAAACCGAAGCAGAGTCTTTGAGAGGCCAGGGGTCAGGAACCAGAAGGGTAGTCAGACGAAGCCAGGATCAGGAACCAGCAGGGTAGTCAGACGAAGCCAGGATCAGGAACCAGCAGGGTAGTCAGACGAAGCCAGGATCAGGAACCAGAAGCAGCAGCAGTCTTAGAAGCATGTGAACACAGGAGGACCAAGCAAGGAACTGAAGCCACAGACCTCCTATATATATGAGCTAGGCATCCAGCTCCTCCCAGTGGGAAGGAGGAGCCGCAGGGTGGAAGGCTACAAGAAACCCAGAAACCAAGATGGCCGCCAGCACATGTCAAACGAAGGAGAACAGCAAGAAGGTAAGACCATGACATATTGGTAGGTGATTTCAATTCGGTACTGGATCCAAGACTGGATAGGATATCACTCTCCCCTGAGCAGAGACATACCCGGTCTCTTCTGTGTAGTATTGCCCAGGAGCTTGCATGGGTCGATGTCTGGCGTTATTTGTATGGAGAAAAAAAGAGCATATTCATGCTTTGGCCGGACGTACAGGTCAATGTCAAGAATCGACTTAGCGTTTGCAAATGGGGCTATGTCTGATCAAGTGGTGAAGATGAAATATGAATTGCATGGAATCTCTGACCACTCTCCGGTTTTGCTTCTGCTCAGGGGAGTGGGGGTAAATATGGGCCCCAATAGAACCTATAGACTGAACTCGTATTGGTTGGAGGTCATTGGTGAGCGAGATTTAATCAATGCAGAGATTCTTGAATTTTGGCATCGGAATGAGGGCTCTACCCATATCCATTTTGTATAGGATGCTTTGAAGGCCTATATTAGAGGCCTCTACTGCGGTAAAATAAAAAGACAACGAATGAGTTCCATAAGCAGGAAAACGCAATGAGGGTGACAGGAGGTTGCAGGGCGAGCTGACCAAGCACGGTACGGATTCACTTCACACAGAACTCAAAGAGGCTAATCAACGATATAGGACTTTTATGGTAAACAAGGCCCAACATAAACTCTTTTTTCAAGGACAGAGACGTTTTAGTGAGGAGGGGAAAACAGGAAAATTGTTAGCTGCACTGGTCGCTAATCAAAGGGGTGGGACCAAAAATAAGTATATCAGGAATAATCGGGGCCAGATAGTCAAGGATCCAGAGCAGATTAGACAGGAATTTGAGTATTACTCTACTATATATAGCTCTGAAAGGGTATGCAATCCGTCAAAAATTTATGACTATTTGGACCATTTAGAAATGCCTTTTCACTCGCCTCAGGAAACCGAAATGCTTGATCACCCTATACGACAGGTAGAGTTAGAGGATGCTCTTCGCTCGGTTAAGTATAACTCTTCCCCTGGGGCGGATGGTTTTCCATTTGAACTTTATAGATACCACGCTAAGGTACTTCTCCCTATTTTGCTGCAGGTTTTAAATGAATCATATAGATATGGATCCCTACCTCCATCCTTTAGGGAGGCAATTATCGCTCTAATTAAAAAAAAAAGATAAGGACGGCAGTGAGGTTGGGTCCTATAGGCCCATATCACTCCTCAATACAGACTATAAGATCTTTGCAAAAGTCTTAGCAAACCGTCATAAACGGGTAATTGCACCCCTGGTGCATCCTAATCAAACAGGATTTATACCCGGAAGACAGATTCGATTCGAATCTCTATGGGGTATATTTGAACCTGTTGGCGGGGGGGGGGGGGGGGGGACCAGACCACTCCATCCTGTCTTTGGATGCTGCTAAAGCGTTTGACAGGGTGGAGTGGTCCTTCTTGTGGCGATCTATGGCACATTTTCGATTGGGGACTACTTTTATTGCAATGACTCAATTGTTATACACTCAACCAATAGCTCCAGTCAATATTGATGGGGTAAATTCCTCCATTATTGAGCTTCAACGCGGTACGAGACAGGGTTGTCCCCTCTCCCCCCTTTTATTTGCGCTATTTATGGAACCGTTGGTGTGCAGGATTCGTTCGAATCGTCAGATTCGGGGCTTCGGGGTAGCGGGAGAGAGTGACAAAATTAGGCTTTACGCAGACGATGTGATCCTTTTTTTGGATCAGGGTTGGAAAGCAGTTCCATATGTTATGCAGGTGATAGAGGAGTTTAGTCTACTGTCTGGTTATGTAATTAACTGGGCTAAGTCCTCACTCCTCCCGCTAAATCGAAAAGTCCCCGAAGGGGGTTCCCGGGTCCGGACGCTGTCCTTGGGTGACTCTCTGGATCATCTGGGGATAAAGATAGGTGTTCCTATAGGTAGATTTTACGAGTTAAATCTTTCCCCGGTAATAGACAAAGTAAAGGGGAAAATTAGAGCTTGGCAAAAATTGTTAATATCCCAATCGGATCGATTAGCACTAGTGAAAATGATCATACTACCTCTGGTTCTGTACCCAATCTGTGCCTGCCCCATTTGGATAGAGGACGCCTTTTTTTATAGATTGGAAGTCTTAATAAACTATCTAATTTGGGGGAGGGGGAGGGTTCGTATAAAGCAGAGATATTTGTGGCTGGCTGAGTCAGAAGGGGGACTATCACTTCCTTTCTTCCAAGGGTATTTGTTTTCTGTGCAGCTACAAAGATGCTGTAACTTTAGAGAGAATGCACTTGGTCAATATTTAACTAGCGTAATAGGTAGGTCCCTTGATATTATTTTTATGCACTTAGAAATAGCACAGTGTGGAGCTTTGGATACCAGTTGTTTAATTTTGAGAACGCTGCAGAGGGTCTGGGAAAGATTGAAAATGACTCTGCAGGTGTCACATGTTTTTTATTTTAACCCCGTTGTGGGGAAATCTGAATTTACCGGAATTCTTAAAAAAATAATTGATCACACTTATTGGAGTCGTAGGGGTATCACTAGAGTGGCACATTTGTTTGTGGCAGATCGTTTTAAGGTCTTAGGGGACTTTAATTTCACAAATATTTCATTTCTAGACCGATTTATGTATGCACGTTTAAAACATGCATACGAAGCCACACTTAATAAAACATATATGATTACTCAACAACATTCATTTTTTGATTATTGTTTTTGTCACTCAGGGAAAAAGATTAAAATGGCACAAATCTACTCGAAAATGCGCCTCTCTCTCTCCACAGTGATTTCTTTCAAAAGTATAAATAAATGGGAGCAGGAATTGAAAACTCCCCCCCTGCCCTGGTCACAGATTTTCCAAAATACGAAAAAGGTAGTATCTGCATCCAGTTATAGATTGACTCAGTTCAAAATTTTGCATAGGTTATACTATACACCGCAAATGCAGGCCAAGTTTGCTAATAACAGAGGTCGTGAATTTTTTTTTGTCAAAAGTGCCGTAGTCCCAAAGCTGGATATATCCATCTTTTATGGGAATGTAGTGTGATACAGCGGTTTTGGGAGCAGGTATTCGCAGCACTTCAGGGGGATTTCCCCCAATCTTGTATACCGGATATGATCTCCGTGATTTTGGGTTCCTATATAGCAAAAAACCCTAACCCTCCCGTACATCAAGTAAGCTGGTTGAAGGGTTGCCTGATTGCAAAGGCTCTGCTAGTGAAGAGATGGGGCTCCCCCATGTCTCCCGCATTTGAGGAATGGAAACGGATTATGTCCCAAATTAAGCTTTATGAGCATGTTGAGAGGCGGAGGAGACAGGGTTCTCGATATTCCTCTGTTTTGCAGTAGTGACTATCTTGGTTTGTTGGGTGGAGTATGTGGACGGGTATGGGGGGGGGGGAGTATGGGGTTCGGGCCATCAGCGACAGCAGCTAAGGGCAGGAGGGGGAAATTTGGGATTAACGCTAGTAAGTTTGAGTTTATAGAGCTGGGCTTATTGTTGCTGTTTGTGACGATGTTAAAAGAGATAGTAACATCCTTTGTATATGTGTATAGGCTCTACTTTGCTTGTTCTTTTTTTTTTTTTTTTTCTGTTTTAAATGTTTTGTAACTACTACTGAAGAAAATAAAAAATTCTTATTTAAAAAAAAAAAAAAAAGGTCTGTTAGGAGAGGAGAGAGAAGTTCAAATTATGCCACGATCGGGTCCCCCAGCACCCCGATCGGGGCAATATGGCCCCCAGATATGTTTAAATAAAGTTATTAGGGTGCCCCCCCCCCACATCTAATTTTTTTAAAAAGATCTGCCTTCAGCACAGTAACCATCAGGGACCAATAATAATGTGCTCTGTAGGAAAAATGTCTTTAAATTAATACTTTTGTGTAAAAAGATGAAAATATATATTTTTTTCACCTTCTTAGCATTCGTTTCTTAAAAAAACAAGTGGGTCAAAAAACTCATTACACCTATAGATAAATACGCTAAGGGGCCTAGTTTTTAAAATGGGTTCACTTTTGGGGGGGTTCTATTATTCTGACATACAGTCCTGATCAAAAGTTTAAGACCACTTGAAAAATGGCAAAAAATCATATTTTACATTGTTGGATATTAACAAGGTTCCAAGTAGAGCTTCAGCATGCAACAAGAAGAAATGGGAGTGAGACAAAACATTTTTTGAGCATTCAATTAATTGAAAATAACGATTAAACTGAAACAGGCTTTTTTTCAGCTGATCAAAAGTTTAGGACCACATGCTTTTAAAAGGCCAAATCTGTGCAAAGATGTGGATTCATTGTCATTTTCTGTCAGGTAGTCACACGTTGTGATGGCAAAGGCAAAAAAACTCTCCCTTTTTTAACGTGGTCGGGTTGCTGAACTGCATAAGCAGGGTCTCTAACAGCGCGACATCGCTGCTGAGGTGGGACACAGTAAGACAGTCATTTGGAATTTCTTAAATGATCATGAGGGTTATGGAACAAAAAAGTCAAGTGGAAGACCCAACAAAAATTTCATCAGCACTGAGCCGGAGGATCCAATTGGCTGTCCATCAAGACACTGGACGATCCTCGACCCAAATTAAGGCCCTTACTGGTGCTGACTGCATCTGAGACTGAAGGGCTTCAAAAAACTAAAAAAAGTCTTCACAGACCTCGTCTCCTTGAACGCCACAGAACTGCTCGATTGGACTTTGCAAGAGAGCACCAAACATGGGTCATTCAAAAGGTGGAAGAAAGTTTTATTCTCTGATGAGAATTTTTTTTACCTTGATGGTCCTGATGGTTTCCAACATTACTGGCATGACAAGCAGATCCCACCTGAGATGTTTTCTACGCGCCATAGTGGAGGGGGTGCTTTTTCCTTCAGTGGAACAATGGAGCTTCAGGAAGTGCAGGGGCGTCAAACGGCCGCTGGCTATGTCCAGATGTTGCAGAGAGCATTCCTCATGACTGAGGGCCCTCATCTGTGTGGTAACGACTGGGTTTTTCAACAGGACAACGCTACAGTACACAATGCCCGCAGGACAAGGGACTTCTTCCAGGAGAATAACATCACTCTTTTGGCCCATCCTGCGTGTTCCCCTGATCTAAATCCAATTGAGAACCTTTGGGGATGGATGGCAAGGGAAGTTTACAAAAATGGACAACAGTTCCAGACAGTAGATGGCCTTCGTGCGGCCGTCTTCACCACTTGGAGAAATGTTCCCACTAACCTCATGGAAACGCTTGCATCAAGCATGCCGAAATGAATTTTTGAAGTGATAAACAATAACGGCGGAGCTACTCATTGCTGAGTTCATGTTTGGAAGTTGGATTTCTGTTTTGGGGGGGGGGGTTTAGTTTTTTTTTGGAGGTGTGGTCCTAAACTTTTGATCAGCTGAAAAACTGCCTGTTTGAGTTTATTCGTTGTTTTCATTAAATTGAATGCTCAAAAAATGTTTTGTCTCACTCCCATTTCTTCTTGTTGCATGTTGAACCTCTACTGAGTTGGAACCTTGTTAAGATCCAGCCATGCTAAATATGATTTTTTGCCATTTTTCAAGTGGTCTTAAACTTTTGATCAGGACAGTATAAGCCTCTGCAAACTTGGCTTGTTGCAGGAAAAAATATGTACTTCAAAAATGTAAAAATTTATGTTAAAATGTTAAGTCTCCTAAATAAAAAGAAATAAAAAAAAAAATGTAAAATTTTTTTGTAAGTGCAGCCAAAATAAAGTAAAGATGTGGAAATATATTTCTGATAAAAATATTGAATAGTATTTATGTAAGTATGTGAAATATTGCAGTTGAAAAGAGGAAAATGTGCCAATTTTTACAAATTTTCACTTTTTTAATAAAGATACGCATATTTTATCGGTCGAATTTTACCACCAAAGTAAAGTACAATATGTGACGAGAAATGTCAGAATTACTTTGATGTGCAAAACCGTTACAAAGTTATTCTAAGCTAAAATGACATGTCAGATTTCCAAAATTTGGCTTGGTCATTAAGGCCCTAACAGGCTTGGTCACTAAGGGGTTAATTTAAAAATCAATGTTAGAATTGTGTCGATGTCCCAATATTTATGGACCTGACTGTATATACAGAAGATGTACAACTAGCTGTACATATATAATTATATACCGGGGATACCCAGGTTATACCAGCATAGTCTATACTATAATATACAGGAAGATGACTATGTATATACCTGCGCTGTACATATAGAATTATATACCGGGGATACCCAGGTTATACCAGCATGCTCCATATCACTATATACAAG
The DNA here is from genome assembly GCF_905171765.1 of Bufo bufo. Lineage (NCBI taxonomy): Eukaryota > Metazoa > Chordata > Amphibia > Anura > Bufonidae > Bufo > Bufo bufo. The sequence continues at coordinate 599,954,194 of NC_053392.1, forward strand.
AAGATTTATAACTTATACCAGCTGTACATATCTAATTAAATACAGGAGATACCCAGGTTGTAACAGCATCGTATATACTATAAAGAAAGTATATATATATATATATATATATATATATATATATATATATATATTGAGGCTCACCCAGCCTAAATCGTGCAGTGGTGCTACAAGGACTAAATTGACCCGCCTAGTTAACAAGGGAAACAAATATTAAAATGTAGTATAGTCCGAGCACTCACATACGGCATAAGGAACGAATATCATTAGTATAAATAAAAAACATTTAATAAACATCAGAATACAATACAATATAAAAACTGAAAACAAAAATAAAACTCAGATAATGAGACTCCAGTTAAGGGGGGCTTGGTTGGAAATATACTCTATATAAAGCATGGTGGATAAAAATCAATGATTTTTTTTTTTTAAATAAAAAAATAAAATCGGATTTTTTTGATATAAAATGCTTTTTGAGGAAAATATATTACCATCCAAAGGTTATTGCATCATAAAATAAAGATTAGTTTTTTAATTATGTAGAATAAGGCTGTACGTAGACTCCCATATTGTTGAATGGATTAGGCAGTGGCTGAGGGACAGACAACAGAGGGTTGTAGTCAATGGAGTATATTCAGACCATGGTCTTGTTACCAGTGGGGTACCTCAGGGATCTGTTCTGGGACCCATATTGTTTAATATACAGGGTGGGTCATTTATATGGATACACCTTAATAAAATGGGAATGGTTGGTGATATTAACTTCCTGTTTGTGGCACATTAGTATATGTGAGGGGGGAAACTTTTCATGATGGGTGGTGACCATGGCGGCCATTTTGAAGTCGGCCATTTTGAATGCAACTTTTGTTTTTTCAATAGGAAGAGGGTCATTTGACACATCAAACTTATTGGGAATTTCACAAGAAAAACAATGGTGTGCTTGGTTTTAACATAACTTTATTTTTTCATGAGTTATTTACAAGTTTCTAACCACTTACAAAATGTGTTCAATGTGCTGCCCATTGTGTTGGATTGTCAATGCAACCCTTTTCTCCCACTCTTCACACACTGATAGCAACACCGCAGGAGAAATGCTAGCACAGGCTTCCAGTATCCGTAGTTTCAGGTGCTGCACATCTCGTATCTTCACAGCATAGACGATTGCCTTCAGATGATACGAGATGTGCAGCACCTGAAACTACGGATACTGGAAGCCTGTGCTGGCGTTTCTCCTGCGGTGTTGCTATCAGTGTGTGAAGAGTGGGAGAAAAGGGTTTCATTGACAATCCAACACAATGGGCAGCACATTGAACACATTTGGTAAGTGGTCAGAAACTTGTAAATAACTCATGAAAGAATAAAGTTACGTTAAAACCAAGCACACCATTGTTTTTCTTGTGAAATTCCCAATAAGTTTGATGTGTCAAATGACCCTCTTCCTATTGAAAAAACAAAAGTTGGATTCAAAATGGCCGACTTCAAAATGGCCGCCATGGTCACCACCCATCTTGAAAAGTTATCCCCCTCACATATACTAATGTGCCACAAACAGGAAGTTAATATCACCAACCATTCCCATTTTATTAAGGTGTATCCATATAAATGGCCCACCCTGTATATTGCAGAAGGCCTCGATGGTAAGGTGTGTCTTTTTTCTGATGACACAAAGATTTGTAACAGGGTTGATGTTCCTTGAGGGATGCACCAAATGGAAAAGGATTTAGGAAAACTAGAGGAATGGTCAAAAATCTGGCAACTAAAATTGAATGTTGATAAGTGCAAGATAATGCACCTGGGGCGTAAAAACCCAAGAGCAGAATATAAAACCAGTGATACAGTCCTAACCTCAGTATCTGAGGAAAGGGATTTAGGGGTCATTATTTCAGAAGACTTAAAGGTAGGCAGACAATGTCATAGAGCAGCAGGAAATGCTAGCAGAATGCTTGGGTGTATAGGGAGAGGCATTACCAGTAGAAAGAGGGAGGTGCTCATGCCGCTCTACAGAGCACTAGTGAGACCTGATTTGGAGTATTGTGCGCAGTACTGGAGACCATATCTCCAGAAGGATATTGATACTTTGGAGACAGTTCAGAGAAGAGCTACTAAACTAGTACATGGATTGCAGGACAAAACTTACCAGGAAAGGTTAAAGGACCTTAACATGTATAGCTTGGAAGAAAGACGAGACAGAGGAGATATGATAGAAACTTTTAAATACATAAAGGAAATCAACAAGGTAAAAGAGGAGAGAATATTTAAAAGAAGAAAAATTGCTACAAGAGGACATAGTTTTAAATTAGAGGGGCAAAGGTTTAAAAGTAATATCAGGAAGTATTACTTTACTGAGAGAGTAGTAAATGCATGGAATAGCCTTCCTGCAGAAGTGGTAGCTGCAAATACAGTGAAGGAGTTTAAGCATGCATGGGATAGGCATAAGGCCATCCTTCATATAAGATAGGGCCAGGGGCTATCCATAGTATTCAGTATATTGGGCAGACTAGATGGGCCAAATGGTTCTTATCTGCCGACACATCCTATGTTTCTATATGTGTAATTTTTTTTGGTAAATGGATTAATGGAATTTATTCACAAGGTCATGCTCTTCCAGAGGTTTTTGTAAGATTATTGGGCAGTTTCTCTGCCTACAAGATATTATCACAGATGCTTGGCTTACTTTTGCAGTTCTCAAAACTGAATTTGACTCAGCAGAGATCACATGCCTCTTCTTCACAGCAAAAATGTTATAACATGAACAGAGTTGAGAAAAATACCTTAATCCTAACTTCTACAAACCTATGAATACAGAATCAACCTAATCAAACTTATATGAAAAGTTGTTTAAATCTTCATCTACTTGCATATTATAAGTTATACCAGCAAGAATTAGTCTTTATGTAGAAAACTATGATTTAAATCATTTTGATTTAAATCAAATCCACCCTGATATAAAGTGCTTGTGCTTGAGAGTGTATTTCCTAAGAGAATAAAACATCCTGAAAACGATGAATAAAGTCAATATAACTTCAAACGGGCTGATGCATATGAAACACCATGGATGTGCACAGATTGACTCTGAAAAAAACCTGCCAGTCAAAAGGACCCACAGCAATAGTTAAATCCAAGGTTCAGTAAATGTGGTGCGGTAATGATAACCCACACGCCGAGGCGTCCCACAGCTGTGCGAGACCAACACCACTTGTTACCTGTCCTGAGGTCTTCAGATGGAAATATCGTCCTCACAGTAAGTAATGCGTTCTGCTGTTACGGGCCCAAACGAAAGCCACACCAAACGAAGGTAGGGAATGCTGGCTTGTCACGTGATGTGTCGGCAGGAAGTGCTGGCTGTTCACGTGATGTATCACGTGGTCATGATGGTCCTGATATCCTCAATCGAATATGGAGGAAGTAAACCCAATGAAATAACCATCCAATGGTATATAAAAATAGCACAAAGTTCTGATTCATTCAAGGAATCTCAAACTGACATGTCAGGATGGGTCTCTTAGAAACAAACGCGTTTCGGGGTATACAACTGCCCCCTTCCTCTTGACTGGCAGATTTTTTTTCAGAGTCAATCTGTGCACATCCAAGGTGTTTCATATGCATCAGCCCGTTTGAAGTTGTATTGACTTTATTCATCGTTTTCAGGACGTTTTATTCTCTTAGGAAATACACTCTCAAGCACAAGCACTTTATATAGAGTATATTTCCAACCAAGCCCCCCTTAACTGGAGTCTCATTATCTGAGTTTTATTTTTTTGTTTTCAGTTTTTATATTGTATTGTATTCTGATGTTTATTAAATGGTTTTTATTCATACTAATGATATTCGTTCCTTATGCCCGTATGTGAGTGCTCGGACTATACTACATTTTAAAAGTATATACTATAATACACAGGAAGATGACTATGTATATACCTGCGCTGTACATATAGATTATACTCAGATATACCCAGGTTATACCAGCATAGTATATACTATAATACACAGGAGGATGACTATGTATATACCTGTACATATAGATTACACTCAGATAGACCCAGGTTATACCAGCATAGTCTATACTATAATACACAGGAGGATGACTATGTATACACCTGTACATATAGATTACACTCAGATATACCCAGGTTATACCAGCATAGTATATACTATAATACACAGGAGGATGACTATGTATATACCTGTACATATAGATTACACTCAGATAGACCCAGGTTATACCAGCATAGTATATACTATAATACACAGGAGGATGACTATGTATACACCTGTACATATAGATTACACTCAGATATACCCAGGTTATACCAGCATAGTATATACTATAATACACAGGAGGATGACTATGTATATACCTGTACATATAGATTACACTCAGATAGACCCAGGTTATACCAGCATAGTATATACTATAATACACAGGAGGATGACTATGTATATACCTGTACATATAGCGGACACTCAGATAGACCCAGGTTATACCAGCATAGTCTATACTATAATACACAGGAGGATGACTATGTATATACCTGTACATATAGATTACACTCAGATATACCCAGGTTATACCAGCACAGTATATACTATAATACACAGGAAGATGACTATGTATATACCTGTACATAAAGATTACACTCAGATATACCTAGGTTAAACCAGCATAGTATATACTATAATACACAGGAGGATGACTATGTATACACCTGTACATATAGATTACACTCAGATATACCCAGGTTATACCAGCATAGTATATACTATAATACACAGGAGGATGACTATGTATACACCTGTGCAGTACATATAGAATTATACTCAGACCCAGGTTATACCAGCATAGTATATACTATAATACACAGGAGGATGACTATGTATATACCTGTACATATAGATTACACTCAGATAGACCCAGGTTATACCAGCATAGTCTATACTATAATACACAGGAGGATGACTATGTATACACCTGTACATATAGATTACACTCAGATATACCCAGGTTATACCAGCACAGTATATACTATAATACACAGGAAGATGACTATGTATATACCTGTACATAAAGATTACACTCAGATATACCTAGGTTAAACCAGCATAGTATATACTATAATACACAGGAGGATGACTATGTATACACCTGTACATATAGATTACACTCAGATATACCCAGGTTATACCAGCATAGTATATACTATAATACACAGGAGGATGACTATGTATATACCTGTACATATAGATTACACTCAGATAGACCCAGGTTATACCAGCATAGTCTATACTATAATATACAGGAGGATGACTATGTATACACCTGTACATATAGATTACACTCAGATATACCCAGGTTATACCAGCATAGTATATACTATAATACACAGGAGGATGACTATGTATATACCTGTACATATAGATTACACTCAGATAGACCCAGGTTATACCAGCATAGTCTATACTATAATACACAGGAGGATGACTATGTATATACCTGTACATATAGATTACACTCAGATAGACCCAGGTTATACCAGCATAGTCTATACAATAATACACAGGAAGATGATTATGTATATACCTGTACATATAGATTACACTCAGATAGACCCAGGTTATACCAGCATAGTATATACTATAATACACAGGAGGATGACTATGTATATACCTGTACATATAGATTACACTCAGATATACCCAGGTTATACCAGCATAGTCTATACTATAATACACAGGAAGATGACTATGTATATACCTGTACATATAGAATTATACTTAGATAGACCCAGGTTATACCAGCATAGTATATACTATAATACACAGGAGGATGACTATGTATATACCTGTACATATAGATTACACTCAGATAGACCCAGGTTATACCAGCCTAGTATATACTATAATACACAGGAAGATGACTATGTATATACCTGCGCTGTACATATATAATTATACTCAGATATACCCAGGTTATACCAGCATAGTCTATACTACACTGCTCAAAAAAATAAAGGGAACACAAAAATAACACATCCTAGATCTGAATTAATTAAATATTCTTCTGAAATACTTTGTTCTTTACATAGTTGAATGTGCTGACAACAAAATCACACAAAAATAAAAAAATGGAAATCAAATTTTTCAACCCATGGAGGTCTGGATTTGGAGTCACCCTCAAAATTAAAGTGGAAAAACACACTACAGGCTGATCCAACTTTGACGTAATGTCCTTAAAACAAGTCAAAATGAGGCTCAGAAGTGTGTGTGGCCTCCACGTGCCTGTATGACCTCCCTACAACGCCTGTGCATGCTCCATGAGGTGGCAGACGGTCTCCTGAGGGATCTACTCCCAGACCTGGACTAAAGCATCTGCCAACTCCCGGACAGTCTGTGGTGCAACGTGACGTTGGTGGATAGAGCGAGACATGATGTCCCAGATGTGCTCAATTGGATTCAGGTCTGGGGAACGGGCGGGCCAGTCCATAGCATCAATGCCTTCGTCTTGCAGGAACTGCTGACACACTCCAGCCACATGAGGTCTAGCATTGTCTTGCATTAGGAGGAACCCAGGGCCAACCTCACCAGCATATGATCTCACAAGGGGTCTGAGGATCTCATCTCGGTACCTAATGGCAGTCAGGCTACCTCTGGCGAGCACATGGAGGGCTGTGCGGCCCTCCAAAGAAATGCCACCCCACACCATTACTGACCCAGTGCCAAACCGGTCATGCTGGAGGATGTTGCAGGCAGCAGAACGTTCTCCACGGCGTCTCCAGACTCTGTCACGTCTGTCACATGTGCTCAGTGTGAACCTTTCATCTGTGAAGAGCACAGGGCGCCAGTGGCGAATTTGCCAATCTTGGTGTTCTCTGGCAAATGCCAAACGTCCTGCACGGTGTTGGGCTGTAAGCACAACCCCCACCTGTGGATGACGGGCCCTCATATCACTCTCATGGAGTCTGTTTCTGACCGTTTGAGCAGACACATGCACATTTGTGGCCTGTTGGAGGTCATTTTGCAGGGCTCTGGCAGTGCTCCTCCTGTTCCTCCTTGCACAAAGGCGGAGGTAGCGGTCCTGCTGCTGGGTTGTTGCCCTCCTACGGCCTCCTCCACGTCTCCTGATGTACTGGCCTGTCTCCTGGTAGCGCCTCCATGCTCTGGACACTACGCTGACAGACACAGCAAACCTTCTTGCCACAGCTCGCATTGATGTGCCATCCTGGATAAGCTGCACTACCTGAGCCACTTGTGTGGGTTGTAGACTCTGTCTCATGCTACCACTAGAGTGAATGCACCGCCAGCATTCAAAAGTGACCAAAACATCAGCCAGGAAGCATAGGAACTGAGAAGTAGTCTGTGGTCACCACCTGCAGAACCACTCCTTTATTGGGGGTGTCTTGCTAATTGCCTATAATTTCCACCTGTTGTCTATCCCATTTGCACAACAGCATGTGAAATTGATTGTCACTCAGTGTTGCTTCCTAAGTGGACAGTTTGATTTCACAGAAGTGTGATTGACTTGGAGTTACATTGTGTTGTTTAAATGTTCCCTTTATTTTTTTGAGCAGTGTATATACTATAATACACAGGAAGATGACTATGTATATACCTGTGCTGTACATGTTAGAAGGCTGAAAAGTCAGCCTGAATTTGTGGGAGGGGCGTCTGACCCTTTTAAGCGCCGTCTCCCGTCTCCTCTGGGCGCTTCTGTTCACACACCCCCCCCCTTTTTTTTTCTTAAAACTCCCTTTAGGGTATGCCCACTGCTAGGCTTACCCTCGCTCCTGGCTCCCGGCACAACTCATCCGGCTTAGGGTAGGGGTAGGTGCTTCTCCTCGTCATTTGCTTTAGCCTCTCCCATAAATATAATTATACTCAGATATACCCAGGCTATACCAGCATAGTATATACTATAATACACAGGAAGATGACTATGTATACACCTGTACATATAGATTACACTCAGATAGACCCAGGTTATACCAGCATAGTATATACTATAATACACAGGAAGATGACTATGTATATACAGGAGATACCCAGGTTATACCAGCATGGTCCATATCGCTATATACAGAAGATGTATAACTTATACTAGCTGTACATAAATAATTATATAGAGGAGATACCCAGGTTATACCAGCATAGTCTATACTATAATACACAGGAAGATGACTATGTATACACCTGTACATACAGATTACACTCAGATATACCCAGGTTATACCAGCATAGTCTATACTATAATACACAGGAGGATGACTATGTATATACCTGTACATACAGATTACACTCAGATAGACCTAGGTTATACCAGCATAGTATATACTATAATACACAGGAAGATGACTATGTATATACCTGTACATATAGATTACACTCAGATAGACCCAGGTTATACCAGCATAGTAATACTATAATACACAGGAGGATGACTATGTATATACCTGTACATACGGATTACACTCAGATAGACCCAGGTTATACCAGCATAGTCTATACTATAATACACAGGAAGATGACTATGTATATACCTGCGCTGTACATATAGATTACACTCAGATAGACCCAGGTTATACCAGCATAGTCTATACTATAATACACAGGAGGATGACTATGTATATACCTGTACATATAGATTACACTCAGATAGACCCAGGTTATACCAGCATAGTATATACTATAATACACAGGAAGATGACTATGTATATACCTGTACATATAGATTACACTCAGATAGACCCAGGTTATACCAGCATAGTCTATACTATAATACACAGGAGGATGACTATGTATATACCTGTACATATAGATTACACTCAGATAGACCCAGGTTATACCAGCATAGTATATACTATAATACACAGGAAGATGACTATATATATACCTGTACATATAGATGACACTCAGATAGACCCAGGTTATACCAGCATAGTCTATACTATAATACACAGGGAGATGACTATGTATATACCTGCGCTGTACATATAGATTACACTCAGATATACCCAGGTTATACCAGCATAGTATATACTATAATACACAGGAAGATGACTATGTATATACCTGTACATATAGATTACACTCAGATAGACCCAGGTTATACCAGCATAGTATATACTATAATACACAGGAGGATGACTATGTATATACCTGTACATATAGATTACACTCAGATATACCCAGGTTATACCAGCATAGTATATACTATAATACACAGGAGGATGACTATGTATATACCTTTACATATAGATTACACTCAGATAGACCCAGGTTATACCAGCATAGTCTATACTATAATACACAGGAGGATGACTATGTATATACCTGTACATATAGATTACACTCAGATAGACCCAGGTTATACCAGCATAGTCTATACAATAATACACAGGAAGATGATTATGTATATACCTGTACATATAGATTACACTCAGATAGACCCAGGTTATACCAGCATAGTATATACTATAATACACAGGAGGATGACTATGTATATACCTGTACATATAGATTACACTCAGATATACCCAGGTTATACCAGCATAGTCTATACTATAATACACAGGAAGATGACTATGTATATACCTGTACATATAGAATTATACTTAGATAGACCCAGGTTATACCAGCATAGTATATACTATAATACACAGGAGGATGACTATGTATATACCTGTACATATAGATTACACTCAGATAGACCCAGGTTATACCAGCCTAGTATATACTATAATACACAGGAAGATGACTATGTATATACCTGCGCTGTACATATATAATTATACTCAGATATACCCAGGTTATACCAGCATAGTCTATACTACACTGCTCAAAAAAATAAAGGGAACACAAAAATAACACATCCTAGATCTGAATTAATTAAATATTCTCTGAAATACTTTGTTCTTTACATAGTTGAATGTGCTGACAACAAAATCACACAAAAATAAAAAAATGGAAATCAAATTTTTCAACCCATGGAGGTCTGGATTTGGAGTCACCCTCAAAATTAAAGTGGAAAAACACACTACAGGCTGATCCAACTTTGACGTAATGTCCTTAAAACAAGTCAAAATGAGGCTCAGAAGTGTGTGTGGCCTCCACGTGCCTGTATGACCTCCCTACAACGCCTGTGCATGCTCCATGAGGTGGCAGACGGTCTCCTGAGGGATCTACTCCCAGACCTGGACTAAAGCATCTGCCAACTCCCGGACAGTCTGTGGTGCAACGTGACGTTGGTGGATAGAGCGAGACATGATGTCCCAGATGTGCTCAATTGGATTCAGGTCTGGGGAACGGGCGGGCCAGTCCATAGCATCAATGCCTTCGTCTTGCAGGAACTGCTGACACACTCCAGCCACATGAGGTCTAGCATTGTCTTGCATTAGGAGGAACCCAGGGCCAACCTCACCAGCATATGATCTCACAAGGGGTCTGAGGATCTCATCTCGGTACCTAATGGCAGTCAGGCTACCTCTGGCGAGCACATGGAGGGCTGTGCGGCCCTCCAAAGAAATGCCACCCCACACCATTACTGACCCAGTGCCAAACCGGTCATGCTGGAGGATGTTGCAGGCAGCAGAACGTTCTCCACGGCGTCTCCAGACTCTGTCACGTCTGTCACATGTGCTCAGTGTGAACCTTTCATCTGTGAAGAGCACAGGGCGCCAGTGGCGAATTTGCCAATCTTGGTGTTCTCTGGCAAATGCCAAACGTCCTGCACGGTGTTGGGCTGTAAGCACAACCCCCACCTGTGGATGACGGGCCCTCATATCACTCTCATGGAGTCTGTTTCTGACCGTTTGAGCAGACACATGCACATTTGTGGCCTGTTGGAGGTCATTTTGCAGGGCTCTGGCAGTGCTCCTCCTGTTCCTCCTTGCACAAAGGCGGAGGTAGCGGTCCTGCTGCTGGGTTGTTGCCCTCCTACGGCCTCCTCCACGTCTCCTGATGTACTGGCCTGTCTCCTGGTAGCGCCTCCATGCTCTGGACACTACGCTGACAGACACAGCAAACCTTCTTGCCACAGCTCGCATTGATGTGCCATCCTGGATAAGCTGCACTACCTGAGCCACTTGTGTGGGTTGTAGACTCTGTCTCATGCTACCACTAGAGTGAATGCACCGCCAGCATTCAAAAGTGACCAAAACATCAGCCAGGAAGCATAGGAACTGAGAAGTAGTCTGTGGTCACCACCTGCAGAACCACTCCTTTATTGGGGGTGTCTTGCTAATTGCCTATAATTTCCACCTGTTGTCTATCCCATTTGCACAACAGCATGTGAAATTGATTGTCACTCAGTGTTGCTTCCTAAGTGGACAGTTTGATTTCACAGAAGTGTGATTGACTTGGAGTTACATTGTGTTGTTTAAATGTTCCCTTTATTTTTTTGAGCAGTGTATATACTATAATACACAGGAAGATGACTATGTATATACCTGTGCTGTACATGTTAGAAGGCTGAAAAGTCAGCCTGAATTTGTGGGAGGGGCGTCTGACCCTTTTAAGCGCCGTCTCCCGTCTCCTCTGGGCGCTTCTGTTCACCCCCCCCCCCCCCCTTTTTTTTTCTTAAAACTCCCTTTAGGGTATGCCCACTGCTAGGCTTACCCTCGCTCCTGGCTCCCGGCACAACTCATCCGGCTTAGGGTAGGGGTAGGTGCTTCTCCTCGTCATTTGCTTTAGCCTCTCCCATAAATATAATTATACTCAGATATACCCAGGCTATACCAGCATAGTATATACTATAATACACAGGAAGATGACTATGTATACACCTGTACATATAGATTACACTCAGATAGACCCAGGTTATACCAGCATAGTATATACTATAATACACAGGAAGATGACTATGTATATACAGGAGATACCCAGGTTATACCAGCATGGTCCATATCGCTATATACAGAAGATGTATAACTTATACTAGCTGTACATAAATAATTATATAGAGGAGATACCCAGGTTATACCAGCATAGTCTATACTATAATACACAGGAAGATGACTATGTATACACCTGTACATACAGATTACACTCAGATATACCCAGGTTATACCAGCATAGTCTATACTATAATACACAGGAGGATGACTATGTATATACCTGTACATACAGATTACACTCAGATAGACCTAGGTTATACCAGCATAGTATATACTATAATACACAGGAAGATGACTATGTATATACCTGTACATATAGATTACACTCAGATAGACCCAGGTTATACCAGCATAGTAATACTATAATACACAGGAGGATGACTATGTATATACCTGTACATACGGATTACACTCAGATAGACCCAGGTTATACCAGCATAGTCTATACTATAATACACAGGAAGATGACTATGTATATACCTGCGCTGTACATATAGATTACACTCAGATAGACCCAGGTTATACCAGCATAGTCTATACTATAATACACAGGAGGATGACTATGTATATACCTGTACATATAGATTACACTCAGATAGACCCAGGTTATACCAGCATAGTATATACTATAATACACAGGAAGATGACTATGTATATACCTGTACATATAGATTACACTCAGATAGACCCAGGTTATACCAGCATAGTCTATACTATAATACACAGGAGGATGACTATGTATATACCTGTACATATAGATTACACTCAGATAGACCCAGGTTATACCAGCATAGTATATACTATAATACACAGGAAGATGACTATATATATACCTGTACATATAGATGACACTCAGATAGACCCAGGTTATACCAGCATAGTCTATACTATAATACACAGGGAGATGACTATGTATATACCTGCGCTGTACATATAGATTACACTCAGATATACCCAGGTTATACCAGCATAGTATATACTATAATACACAGGAAGATGACTATGTATATACCTGTACATATAGATTACACTCAGATAGACCCAGGTTATACCAGCATAGTATATACTATAATACACAGGAGGATGACTATGTATATACCTGTACATATAGATTACACTCAGATATACCCAGGTTATACCAGCATAGTATATACTATAATACACAGGAGGATGACTATGTATATACCTTTACATATAGATTACACTCAGATAGACCCAGGTTATACCAGCATAGTATATACTATAATACACAGGAGGATGACTATGTATATACCTGTACATATAGATTACACTCAGATAGACCCAGGTTATACCAGCATAGTATATACTATAATACACAGGAGGATGACTATGTATATACCTGTACATATAGATTACACTCAGATAGACCCAGGTTATACCAGCATAGTACACTGCTCAAAAAAATAAAGGGAACACAAAAATAACACATCCTAGATCTGAATTAATTAAATATTCTTCTGAAATACTTTGTTCTTTACATAGTTGAATGTGCTGACAACAAAATCACACAAAAATAAAAAAATGGAAATCAAATTTTTCAACCCATGGAGGTCTGGATTTGGAGTCACACTCAAAATTAAAGTGGAAAAACACACTACAGGCTGATCCAACTTTGATGTAATGTCCTTAAAACAAGTCAAAATGAGGCTCAGTAGTGTGTGTGGCCTCCACGTGCCTGTATGACCTCCCTACAACGTCTGTGCATGCTCCTGATGAGGTGGCGGACGGTCTCCTGAGGGATCTCCTCCCAGACCTGGACTAAAGCATCTGCCAACTCCTGGACAGTCTGTGGTGCAACGTGACGTTGGTGGATAGAGCGAGACATGATGTCCCAGATGTGCTCAATTGGATTCAGGTCTGGGGAACGGGCGGGCCAGTCCATAGCATCAATGCCTTCGTCTTGCAGGAACTGCTGACACACTCCAGCCACATGAGGTCTAGCATTGTCTTGCATTAGGAGGAACCCAGGGCCAACTGCATCAGCATATGGTCTCACAAGGGGTCTGAGGATCTCATCTCGGTACCTAATGGCAGTCAGGCTACCTCTGGCGAGCACATGGAGGGCAGTGTGGCCCTCCAAAGAAATGCCACCCCACACCATTACTGACCCAATGCCAAACCGGTCATGCTGGAGGATGTTGCAGGCAGCAGAACGTTCTCCACGGCGTCTCAAGACTGTCACGTCTGTCACATGTGCTCAGTGTTTACCTGCTTTCATCTGTGAAGAGCACAGGGTGCCAGTGGCGAATTTGCCAATCTTGGTGTTCTCTGGCAAATGCCAAACGCCCTGCACGGTGTTGGGCTGTAAGCACAACCCCCACCTGTGGACATCGGGCCCTCATATCACCCTCATGGAGTCTGTTTCTGACCGTTTGAGCAGACACATGCACATTTGTGGCCTGCTGGAGGTCATTTTGCAGGGCTCTGGCAGTGCTCCTCCTGTTCCTCCTTGCACAAAGGCGGAGGTAGCGGTCCTGCTGCTGGGTTGTTGCCCTCCTACGGCCTCCTCCACGTCTCCTGATGTAATGGCCTGTCTCCTGGTAGCGCCTCCATGCTCTGGACACTACGCTGACAGACACAGCAAACCTTCTTGCCACAGCTCGCATTGATGTGCCATCCTGGATAAGTTGCACTACCTGAGCCACTTGTGTGGGTTGTAGACTCCGTCTCATGCTACCACTAGAGTGAAAGCACCGCCAGCATTCAAAAGTGACCAAAACATCAGCCAGGAAGCATAGGAACTGAGAAGTGGTCTGTGTTCACCACCTGTAGAACCACTCCTTTATTGGGGGTGTCTTGCTAATTGCCTATAATTTCCACCTGCTGTCTATCCCATTTGCACAACAGCATGTGAAATTGATTGTCACTCAGTGTTGCTTCCTAAGTGGACAGTTTGATTTCACAGAAGTGTGATTGACTTGGAGTTACATTGTGTTGTTTAAGTGTTCCCTTTATTTTTTTGAGCAGTGTATATACTATAATACACAGGAAGATGACTATGTATATACCTGTACATATAGATTACACTCAGATAGACCCAGGTTATACCAGCATAGTATATACTATAATACACAGGAGGATGACTATGTATACACCTGTACATATAGATTACACTCAGATAGACCCAGGTTATACCAGCATAGTATATACTATAATACACAGGAGGATGACTATGTATATACCTGTACATATAGATTACACTCAGATATACCCAGGTTATACCAGCATAGTATATACTATAATACACAGGAGGATGACTATGTATATACCTGTACATATAGATTACACTCAGATAGACCCAGGTTATACCAGCATAGTATATACTATAATACACAGGAGGATGACTATGTATATACCTGTACATATAGATTACACTCAGATATACCCAGGTTATACCAGCACAGTATATACTATAATACACAGGAGGATGACTATGTATATACCTGTACATATAGATTACACTCAGATAGACCCAGGTTATACCAGCATAGTCTATACTATAATACACAGGAGGATGACTATGTATATACCTGTACATATAGATTACAATCAGATAGACCCAGGTTATACCAGCATAGTCTATACTATAATACACAGGGAGATGACTATGTATATACCTGCGCTGTACATTCCGTATTTTGCGGAACAGAACAGCTGGCCCCTAATAGAACAGTCCTATCCTTTTCCGTAATGCGAACAATAATAGGAAATACGGAAACGGAATGCACATGGAGTATCTTCCGTTTTTTTTGCGGACCTATTGAAATGAATGGTTCCGTATACGGTCCGGAAAAAACCCAGAACGGACACGGAATGAAAATACGTTTGTGTGCATGAGGCCTAAACCTGCCCCTAAATGTACATTTACATGACAGTGTGCAATCCTTTTCCGTTTTGCGGTCCGCAAATAACGCAACCGTGTATCTGTGATTTGTTTCCGTTGTGCTTCCGCATCCTTTCCGTTCCGTGTGTCTGCATTTTGCAATAGTAATATCAGAAAATTTTATAAACCAACCTCAGGGGGCAGGGACTTCAATTACATGGAAACGGATCCAAAAAAACGGATGAAAGGTTTCTGTATGTCTTTGACTTGAATGGGCCTGCGGACCGATCTGTGCGGACAATAGTAGAACAAGCTTCATATTTTTGCAGAGAAGAAATGCGGAAACACGGATGAAGACAACATACTGAATGTTATCCGCAAATTTTTTCACCCATAGGAATGAATGGATCCGCTTCTTACCGCAAAAAGTTGAATGGATGCGGATCGGACGCGGATAAAATTATACGGTCGTGTGAATATAGCCTAATCCTAACCCACACAGGAGACCGGACAGAACATGGAGAGGACGTCCCACAGCCCAACACACAGGACACTTACCTGAACCTCACTTACCACCACCGGTCTCAGAGTCACATTACGTTACCAAGGTGATCCTGTGTGGGAGGAGTCAGGTTCCAGGCTGTGCTGTCGGAAGAGGTAAAGGACCTGTGATGATATCATGACCATGTGATTTAGTGTGGGAGGAGTCATGCTTCAGACTGTGCTCCCAGAGGAGGTAAAGGACCTGTGATTATGTCATGGCCATGTGATCCTGTGTGGGAGGAGTCAGGCTCCAAGCTGTGCTGCTGAAAGAGGTAAAGGACCTGTGATAATGTCATGATCATGTGATCCTGTGTGGGAGGACCTACGCAGCAGATTGTGCTGCTGGAGGAGGTAAAGGACCTGTGATGATATCATGACCATGTGATCTAGTGTGGGCGGAGTCATGCTTCAGAGTGTGCTCCTAGAGGAGGTAAAGGACCTGTGATGATATCATGACCATGTGATCTAGTGTGGGCGGAGTCATGCTTCAGAGTGTGCTCCTAGAGGAGGTAAAGGACCTGTGATGATGTCATGACCATGTGATCCTGTGTGGGAGGAGTCAGGCTCTAGGCTGTGCTGTTGGAGGAGGTGAAGGACCTGTGATGATGTCATGACCATGTGATCCTCTGTGGGAGGAGTCAGGCTCTAGGCTGTGCTGTTGGAAGAGGTAAAGCACAGTCTGCAGGAGTCTGTGATCTGTAAATTGTATTTGTTCTAGAGAAGGGACAGACACCCAGCAGCAGCTGTCTCTCTCTCTCTCTCTCTCTCGCTCTGTCTCTCTCTCTCTCTGTCTCTCTCTCTCTCTGTCTCTCTCTCTCTCTCTCTCTCTCGGGAAAGAGTGAGATCTGCTGGGGGAAGTGTCAAGATATTACTTCTAGTGTTGATCGAGCATGCTCGGCCGAACACCGCATGTACTTGAGGGCAATGCTCGAGTCTCCTCCCCGCACGTTTGTTGGCTGCTACGTGCGGTTAAGTGCTGCCCTTCACTGTAATGCCGTAGCCATGTTGGTTACTGGCATTACAGTATATAGCACCTGATGACACGTGTTCGGCTCAGTGTTAGGCCTCATACACACGACCGTTGTTGTGTTCCGTTCCGCAAAATGGGGTTCCGTTGTTCCGTGATCCGTTTCCGTTTTTGTTTCCGTGTGTCTTCCTTTATTTTTGGAGGATCACCAGACATTAGGGAAAGTAAAAAAAAGTCTGACAGGTTTACCATGCAAATGATAGGAATAAAACGGACGCGGATGACAATCTTGTGTGCCTCCGTGTATTTTAGCGGTCCCATTGACTTGAATGGGTCCCATTCAAGTCAATGGGACCGCTAAAATACACGGAGGCACACAAGATTGTCATCCGCGTCCGTTTTATTCCTATCATTTGCATGGTAAACCTGTCAGACTTTTCTTTACTTTCCTTAATGTCTGGTTATCCTCCAAAAATAAAGGAAGACACACGGAAACAAAAACCGTTTTCCGCGAAAATAATAGGACAGGTTATATTTTTTTGACGTACTGGAACCACGGATCACGGACGCGGATGACAAACGGTGCATTAGCTGAGTTTTCAATGGACCCATTGAAAGTCAATGGGTCCGCAGAAAATCATGAAAAACGGACACTGAATAAAACAACGGTCGTGTGCATGAGGCCTTAGTCAGGAAGAGCTGTACTGAAGAAGGGTAAGATAGTGTAGGGAGTGAAATTAGATTTATTTATTTTTGTTGAAAAACTTGTCAGAGACCCAAAAGTCTACCTGCGCTAAATTGCTAAAACTTTAGAGACAGCGACATTATCTCCTGTGTAACGTGTGCGGATCCAAAAATATCTGTGACATCCAGGGGACTTTTTCCGTAGACGGTGTCCGCCGCGGACAGTGACATTAGCTGAACTACATCTTTTGTGTAACATGTGCACCACGGTGTTCCGCTTTTTTGAGAAAAGTGCGGACGACAAAAAAATAGTCATTTGCAACCTGTGCCGTACAAAAATGAGCAGGGGCGTGAACACTAGCAACCTCACCACCACCAGCATGATCCACCACATAACATCCAAGCACCGTAATAGGTGGGCCGAACGCCTGGGTCCACAATCTGTGTCTGTGGATCACACAACTGCCTCCTCTTCCCCTGTGTTACTTGCTGGCCAATCTCCTGTTGAAGACGCAGGCCCGGAGGCCTCCCGCCCTGCACCTGGACCTTCGCAAGCATCATCAGCGACCATATCCACCTCCGTGTCCCAGCGCAGTGTACAAATGTCCTTACCCCAGGATTTTCAACACAAGCGCAATTACCCAGCCACCCACCCACAGGCCATAGCACTAACTGCGCACCTTTCTAAATTACTGGCCCTGGAAATGTTGCCATTTAGGCTTGTGGACACTGAGGCTTTCTGCAGCCTGATGTCAGCAGCCGTCCCTTGTTACGCAGTCCCCAGCCACCACTATGTTTCACGGTGTGCCATGCCTGCCTTACACCAGCATGTGTCCCGTAATATCACCCGTGCCCTGACCAACGCAGTTACTGGGAAGGTCCACTGACACATGGACAAGTGCTTTCGGCCAGGGACGCTACATTTTCTTGACGGCACACTGGGTGAACGTTGTGGAGGCCGGGAACGAGTCGTACCCTGGGATGGCACAGGTGCTACCGACGCCAAGGATTGCGAGTCCAACTTCCATCAGGGTTTCCGCCACCACCTACGTTAGTGGCTCCAACCCCCACTTCTCCTCCTCCGCCTCTTCCTCCACTTTCACCTCAGAATTATCCTCTTGCCTCACCAGTCAGCCATCAGTCAGTAGCTGGAAGCAGTGTAGCACTGCAGTGGGGAAGAGTCAACAGGCCATGCTAAGCTGATCTGCTTAGGTGACAAACAGCACACCGCCGCAGAGCAGTGGCAGGGGATAAGAGACCAGACTGAGCTGTGGCTCTCGCCACTCAACCTACAACCAGGCATGGTTGTGTCTGATAATTGCTGTAACTTGATAGCGGCTTTGGAGCTCAGCAAGCTCACACACATCCAAGGTGTGCCGTGTGTTTACCCATTTCCGCAAGTCATCGACAGCTTTTGCCGGTCTGTCAGCGCTGCAGCAGCGCTTGCCAGCTCACCGACTGTTGTGCAACATGAGCACATGCTGGAACTCGACGTTCCACTTGTTGTATGCAAGTCAGTCAGCGTCAGCAAAATGTCATCTGCAAATAGAGATAGTTTAAATTCTACTTTGTTAATCTCGACCCCATGAATATCAGGATGGGAACGTATAGCCGCTGCTAAGGGCTCGATACAAAGAACAAAGAGCAAAGGAGACGACGGACATCCCTGCCGTGTACCGTTTTTAATAGGGAAAGCTAAGGAGTGGGCATGCGCCATTTTCACCGCCGCAGTAGGTTGGGCGTAGAACATGTTCAGGGCTGTAAGAAACGGTCCACTCAAACCAAAGGCCTTCAGGGTGGAGAACATAAATGACCAGTTTAAGTGATCAAACGCTTTCTCCGCGTCAAGACTTAGTAATAAAGCCCTGTCCCGGCATCTATGTATGATATCAATCAGATTAATAGTCCGTCTTGTGTTGTCCCCACCCTGTCGGTCTCGGACAAAACCCACCTGATCTTTATGAATCAAGTGGGGCAGCCAGTCGGAAAGTCGATTAGCTAGTATTTTAGTGAAAATTTTTAAATCCGAATTGAGGAGGGCGATGGGTCTATAATTTGCACAATCCAGCGGATCTCTGCCAGGTTTAGGAATCAGTGTTATATAGGAATGCGAAAGCGAAGTGGGGATTGGGGAACCTTGCAAAAAATAATTAAACAGCTGGGTCATATGTGGTACTATAATATCGGAAAATGTTTCATAATAAATGTAAGGCAGACCATCCGGTCCAGGGGACTTATTATTAGGGAAATGTTTCAGCACCTCCTGCAACTCCTCTACCATGATAGGAGTATTCAGCGAAGAAAGGGCTTCCTTCGATAATTTTGGAAGATTGCATTGGGAGAGAAAGGAATCAAAGAGGTGCCGACATCGCCCTGGGTCAGTTGGCAGTTGCTGGGGAATAGAATAGAGTGACCTATAGTAATCATAAAATAATTTAGAGATAGTTCCAGGGTCATAGACTAATGCGCCGTTACCTCGCCTCAGAGCAGTCGGAGTACCCGTAACGTTAGAGTCTGGCCAGATGAGTGTGCGGTTTATTTCCCCACATGTAGAACCTCCGGCGTGAATTCAAAAGCATTTTTTCGGTCTTATAGAACATTAATTCCCTCAGTCTGGCCCGTAGGACAGTGATGCGTCGGAGCAAATGTCACGAGCAGCGAGACCCCAACATACGCTCCAAATCCGCAAGTTGGGTAGTAACAGCTTTTTGTTGCATAGTGCGGTCTTATTTAAATCGGGATCCCATAGCAATACAGGTGCCCCTAAGAACAGCCTTATGGGCTTCCCAAATCATGGGTTCAGGGGGGCCAGAGGATTGGTTTAGAGTAAAATATTCTGTTAGGCTATCTCTGAGTTCTTGTCTAAGCGGTAATTGGTGCAATAGGGTCTCATTAAGCCACCAGTGGCACACTCTTGTGTGATACCCTGTAGTTTTAATGGTAATCGAAACTGGGGCATGGTCGGACCATGATAGATGCCCTATATATGCATCAGCCAGCATCCGTAAAATTGGGACGTTTCCGAAAAAATTATCTATGCGGGTATGCGTGTTGAGCGGGTGAGAAAAAAACATAAATGATTTTGCAGTAGGATAGTTAATCCTCCAGAGATCGTATAACTCATACTTTCGAATGAGGTGCCTTAAAAGGCGCGAGTTTCGACACTGATCTCGTGTAGGTACACCATCTCTAAGAGGCAGTCTATTTATATGTTCAGAGAAAGATATGTTGAAATCTTCCCCCACAAGCAGCCAGGGCCGGCGCTACCATAGAGGCAAGGGGGGCAATTGCCCCCGGGCCCCCGACTCCTTAGGGGCCCCCAGCGCCGGCCCGCCCGCAACTACTACTACATTTATAATTCTATTGTCTGCCTGTAATTAAAACTGGGCTGGAGTCTGGAGTGGAGGGGCCCCCCGCCGGGCGCCGGCGGCCGCTGTGCCTGCGCTGCTTGTCTCTTTAAGATATCCGAGACTGGAGCAGCGGCATGCACAGCACAGGCAAGGCAGGCACGTCTATCGTCTGGCTGACGTACGTTGTCACAGGCTCCGCCCCCCCCCGCCCAGAGCAGAGAACTTGGATTGAAGGAGCAAGCAAAGCACTAAGCAGTGGCGTACCTACCATAGGCAGACCACGCAGCTGCTATGGACCCGTGAGGAAGGGGGGCCCGCAGTGGAGGAGAGTCCCCCCCCCCATCTATCTTCCTAACTTTCTCCCGTCTGCTAGCCCCGCCTGCTAGCTCCGCCTCCCGCCTCCTAGCTCCGCCTCCCGCCTGATTCCTCTGAATTGCCACAACCCCACCAGTAATGAAGTGAGGACTTGTAGGTGAGGACAGTGCAGAGGTGTATGTGTGTGTGTTCACTCAGCTTTCCCAGGCTATTCCTCTGCACATATGCCATTCAGAACAGGAGGAAAGCTGGGTGCTATTATGTAATGTGACTCAGCTTTCCTGATGTCCTGCATGGCACAAGTGCAGAGGTAGGAGAAGATATGAGGGGAGGTGGGAGTTGTGTTAGGCTACTCTCACACTAGCGTTCGGGGTTGGGCTTGTGAGCTCAGTTTGAAGGCTCTCACAAGCGGCCCCGAACGCATCCGTACTGCCCCAATGCATTCTCAGTGGAGGCGGATCCGCTCAGAATGCATCAGCCTGGCAGCGTTCAGCCTCCGCTCAGCAAGCGGACACCTGAACGCAGCTTGCAGCGTTCGGGTGTCCGCCTGGCCGTGCGGAGCCAAACGGATCCGACCAGACTTACAATGTAAGTCAATGGGGACGGATCTGTTTAAAGTTGACACAATATGGTGCAATTTCAAACAGATCCGTCCCCCATTGACTTTCAATGCAAAGTCAGGACGGATCCTTCTGACTAACTTTTACACTTAGATTTTTTTCTGAAATATAATGCAGACGGATTCGCTCCGAACGCAAGTGTGAAAGTAGCCTTACTCAGCTTTCTCAGACTATTCTCATGTCTCTCCACATGTGCCATGCAGGACAGTAGAAAAGCTGGGTGCTATTACATCATGTAATGTCACTCAGATTTCCTTCCTGATATCCTGCAAGGCATAAATGCAGATAATAAGAACATGGGGGGAGGGGTTCACCCAACTTTCCCAGAGACTCCTGTCTCTGCACATGTGTCATGCAGGATAGCAAGTAATGTCAGTGTCTCCCAGCTGTCCTGAATGACACAGGGCAACTTACTTCCTCAAACTTTTCTCATGTCTCTGTGCATGTGCAATGCTGGACAGCAGGAAAGTTGGGTGGTATTACATCATGTAATGCCCCAGATTCTTGTCAATACATGCTGAACACCGCCGGGAGCCAGGGTGGGCGGGGCTAGTATACTGGCACTGGGACGGGTGGGATGGATCCGACCCAGTTTAGTCAACCAACCTACCAGTAACTGGCCCCCTCACCCCCCAAATGCACATTTCTCCAGTCCAACTGTCCAAACAGAACCAGGGCGGGCTAGTATACTGGCACTGGGATGGGTGAGATGGTGCCTGGGATGGATCCGATCCAGTTTAATCAACCAACCTACCAGTAACTGGTTGGTTGATTAAACTGGATCGGATCCATCCCAGGCACAATCTCACCCATCCCAGTGCCAGTATACTAGCCCGCCCTGGTTCTGTTTGGACAGTTGGACTGGAGAAATGTGCATTTGAGGGGGGTGAGGGGGCCAGTTACTGGTAGGTTGGTTGATTAAACTGGGTCGGATCCATCCCAGGCACCATCTCACCCATCCCAGTGCCAGTATACTAGCCCGCCCTGGTTCTGTTTGGACAGTTGGACTGGAGAAATGTGCATTTGGGGGGGGGTGAGGGGGCCAGTTACTGGTAGGTTGGTTGATTAAACTGGGTCGGATCCATCCCAGGCACCATCTCACCCATCCCAGTGCCAGTTTACTAGCCCGCCCTGGTTCTGTTTGGAGTCAGTTGGACTGGAGAAATGTTCATTTGGGGGGATTTTTATTTGTACATGTTGCTTTGCCACTTGCATTTGTTTACAATACGGGACATTAAAGTCAGCAAGTGTCATGTGGGGGGGGGCCTTATTGTTTTCCGCCCCAGAGCCCCATTTCACCTAGAACCGGCCCTGCAAGCAGCGCTGCCAGGAGCAATCAAGACAGTTTCGAAAACAACCTGTGAACGAGCGCACACAGGCGCGCACGTTCACAGGAACCGAAGGTAAGCGAGTGGAACTGCAGCCTGCCAGCGGCGATCGTTCGCTGGCAGGCTGTAGATGCGATTTTTTTTAACCCCTGAAGGGTAGATTAGACGCTGTTTTGATAACAGCATCTAATATACCTGCTACGTGGTCCTCTGGTGGTCCCTTTTGCTTGGATCGACCACCACAGGACACAGGCAGCTCTGTAAAGTAGCACCAAACACCACTACACTACACCCCCCGTCACTTATTAACCCCTGATCACCCCATATAGACTCCCTGATCACCCCCCTGTCATTGATCACCCCCCTGTAAGGCTCCATTCAGACGTCCGTATGTGTTTTGCGGATCCATGGACCCACGGATCTGCAAAACACATTCGGATGTCTGAATGGAGCCTTACAGGGGGGTGATCACCCCATATATACTCCCTGATCACCCCCCTGTCATTGATCACCCCCCTGTAAGGCTCCATTCAGACGCCGTATGTGTTTTGCGGATCCGTGGATCCGCAAAACACATACGGACTTCTGAATGGAGCCTTACAGGTGGGGGATCAATGACAGGGGGGTGATCAACCCATATAGACTCCCTGATCACCCCCCTGTCATTGATCACCCCCCTGTAAGGCTCCATTCAGACGTCCGTATGTGTTTTGCGGATCCACGTATCCGCAAAACATGGACACCGCGGATCTGCAAAACACGGACACCGGCAATGTGCATTCCGCATTTTTCCGATCCACACATTGCCAGAACTATATAGAAAATGCCTTTTCTTGTCTGCAATTGCGGACAAGAAAAGGACATGTTCTATAGGCTCTACAAAAAACGCAGTGTTCGCCCAATCAGGCCTGATCTCGTGTGCACACTTGCGTTCAGTCCGCCCCACCGCAGTGACAGAATTAACTTTTTTCTGATCACTGAAAAAACACCGTAAAATCGCTGCGGCGCTATAAAAAGATCACTTTTGAGGGGCATGGCGAGTTCATAGAAGATTTTATTTATTTTTGGCACAAGTTAGCGGAAATTTATATATATTTTTTGTTTGTTTTTTCTTACAAAGTCTCATATTCCACTAACTTGTGACAAAAAATAAAATCTCACATGAACTCACCATACCCCTCACGGAATCCAAATCCGTAAAAAATTTTAGACATTTATATTCCAGACTTCTTCTCACGCTTTAGGGCCCCTAAAATGCCAGGGCAGTATAAATACCCCACATGTGACCCCATTTCGGAAAGAAGACACCCCAAGGTATTCACTGAGGGGCATATTGAGTCCATGAAAGATTGAACTTTTTGTCACAAGTTAGCGGAAAGGGAGACTTTGTGAGAAAAAACTAAAAAAATCAATTTCCGCTAACTTGTGCCAAAAACAAAACTTCTATGAACTCGCCATGCCCCTCACGGAATACCTCTGGGTGTCTTCTTTCCAAAATGGGGTCACATGTGGGGTATTTATACTGCCCTGGCATTTTAGGGGCCCTAAAGCGTGAGAAGAAGTCTGGAATCCAAATGTCTAAAAATGCCGTCCTAAAAGGAATTTGGGCCCCTTTGCGCACCTAGGCTGCAAAAAAGTGTCACACATGTGGTATCGCCGTACTCAGGAGAAGTAGGGCAATGTGTTTTGGGGTGTCATTTTACATATACCCATGCTGGGTGAGAGAAATATCTCTCTCAAATGACAACTTTGTATAAAAAAAATGGGAAAAGTTGACTTTTAGAGAGATATTTTTCTCACCCAGCATGGGTATATGTAAAAATACACCCCAAAACACATTCCCCTACTTCTTCTGAGTACGGCGATACCACATGTGTGACACTTTTGCAGCCTAGGTGCCCAAAGAGGCCCAAATTCTAAAGAGCACCTTTAGGATTTCACAGGGCATTTTTTACGCATTTGGATTCCAAACTACTTCTCACGCATTAGGGCCCCTAAAATGCCAGGGCAGTATAACTACCCCACAAGTGACCCCATTTTGGAAAGAAGACACCCCAAGGTATTTCGTGTTGGGCATAGTGAGTTCATGGAAGTTTTTATTTTTTGTCACAAGTTAGTGGAATATGAGACTTTGTAAGAAAAAAAAGAAAGAAAAAAAATCTTCATTTTCCGCTTACTTGTGACAAAAAATAAAATCTTCTATGAACTCATTATGCCCATCAGCGAATACCTTAGGGTGTCTACTTTCCGAAATGGGGTCATTTGTGGGGTGTTCCTACTGTCTGGGCATTGTAGAACCTCAGGAAACATGACAGGTGCTCCAGAAAGTCAGAGCTGCTTCAAAATGCGGAAATTCACATTTTTGTACCATAGTTTGTAAACGCTATAACTTTTACCCAAACCAATAAATATATACTTATTGCATTTTTTTTTATCAAAGACATGTAGAACAATAGATTTAGAGAAAAATTTATATAGAAATGTAGTTTTAGTTTAAAAATTTTACAACCGAAAGTGAAAAATGTCATTATTTTGCTAAAATTTCTGTAAATTTCGATTAATATCAAAAAAAGTAAAAATGTCAGCAGCAATCAGATACCACCAAATGAAAGCTCTATTAGTGAGAAGAAAAGGAGGTAAAATTCATTTGGGTGGTAAATTGTATGACCGAGCAATAAACCGTGAAATTAGTGTAGTGCAGAATTGTAAAAAGTGGTCTGGTCATTAAGGGTGTTTAAGCTAGGGGGGCTGAAGTGGTTAAGGAAGGGGATTTGGGCCAAGTTCGGGGCGTATAGATTGCACAGTACAATCGGACTGCCATTGAGAGTGTCCTTTAGAATAATATACCTGCCAGCAGAATCAACAATAGAAGTATCCACCTGCAAAGAGCAATCAGCGGATAAGAGGATAGCAACACTTGCCGTTTTTCTCCCCGATGTAGCAGAGTAAATACGTGGGTATAAACGCTGTGCAAATTTGAAAGAGCCCTGGTGATCAAAGTGGGTTTCCTGAAGAAAAACTATCTCTGCTTTCTGGGATCTGCATTCAGTAAGTCCCACTCGCCTTTTCACATTAGAGTTAAGGCCTTTCACATTAAGCGAGATATACTTAAGAGGATGACAAGATTAGGAATACTCTGCTGGTTCCTAGTACATGTAGGTTGAATTCTGAACGCCTAAGCATGAGAAATAGAAAAGAAAGACACAGGAGGGCGGGGGGGGGGAGACACAAGACAACACATATGTGAACAGTAAACCATAATTGGTCATATCATTGGGTGCTAGCACCCAGGTACAGATCAGTAAGCAATAACATGCAAAGAAAGCATCGAAATACTGCCATCTCTCTATCTCGATCAACAGGAGAGGGAGAGAGAGGGTGAGAATACTGGTCAGTGTTGTGGAAGCATGACTGGGCAACCACAGAAAGGGCCAGCATTTAGAACAACTGAGAACCAGGAGGAACGAAAGAATTAAATGAGAAACTAATTTAACGACCATAGTTCCTGGAACGGAGAACTAAGTGTCCGCCGCATCAAGGCGAACAAATAAAACAGGAGACATGTAACTTGCAGATGTCAGCCATGCAGCATTCAGGGAGGATCATCTTGTGATTCACGGGAGGGCAACCCTCCAGTAGGGGGTGATCTTCTCTTTTGTCTGGCTGTTTGCCAGATTGGATCCAGGGCAGGCTGCGGGTCTGGCACCTCCCAGTCTGTGATGGGCGGAATCTCAATGTCCAAAGCTGCACAAAAGTCAGGGAGGTCCGCATGTTGTCGCAATACAGAGGATCTACCATTTTTCGTAGCTATCGAAAGGGAACCCCCTTCTATAAGGCGTCTTTTTCTCTCTCAGCAACTGCAACAGGGGTTGTAAAGCTCTTCTTTTCTGGAGTGTCCACCAGGAAAGATCTTGGTATAAATGAACAACAGTGCCATGAAAGTCAATGGAGCGCAGTGATCTGGCCTTAGACATTATGCTTTCTTTCAATTGGAAATCATGTACACAGCAGATGATATCTCTGGGCTGTGAAGAGGAGGATTTAGGACGCAATGCTCTATGAGCTCGATCCAGCTTAATAAGCTGCGGTGGTTGGACGCCCAGTATAGTGTTAAAAAGTTCAGATAGTACCTCCTGTAGATTTTCCTCAGCAGTAGGCTCAGGCAGACCCCGTATACGGATGTTGTTTCTCCGCCTCCTGTTGTCCAAATCCTCCAAATGGCGTGCATTATCCTTGATAACTTGAGACTGAGAGGCAATGACAGATTGTAAATGTGCAACACACTTGCGTGTATCATCATGATCTTTTTCTATAGAGTCCATACGGCCCGATAGCTGCTTAAAATCCTGCCTCAGGGAGGATATTTCAGATTTGCAGGCACTTCTAACCTCTGCAACAAGCATCTTAAAGTCATCTTTGGTAAGCAGATGTTGTAAAGTTTGTTGAAGGAGTGTAGAGCCCTGGGCGGACTGTACGGATCCATCATCCCCCTCATCCATACAATCAGACAACTGCTCCCAGGTGTTAGCTTCCCCCTCAGCTCTACTCATATGGTGGGCCTGATCAGAGAGGTCTCCAGAGGACTCAACCCAGTCCCGGCGCCTCTGGGACGGCGTGGCCGCTTGTCTGGCCTGCTTATGGGCCGTTTTTGGCGGCATAATGGCGGCAGCATCTAATACTTGTCGTGGCTCTAGTGCTGTGCCCTTGTGCTCTATTAACTTCCTCCCAGCAGCGCTGGGGATGAAGATTGTTGCTGAGGGGGACAGGGAGGAGGATGTAAGTCCATGAGCCAGACTGCGATCCGCACCTCGTGGCTGCAGGCGCGCGTGTGTCTCCTCCGCCTCACTCTCACTTAAGGCCGGAGGTGGAAGCAGGAGCGGTCGGCTAAGGTCTAGCATGGTATTCACCCAGATGGAAGCCCGGGGGGTGCTGGAGGGCTTAGCCTGTAATTCCTTCCCCATATGCTGCACGGATTCGGCGGGAGAGTCTCCTCGGTCTCTGCAAGCGGCGGAGCTCAGCTTTCACGCGGCCGTTCCTGAAGACGCCCAGGCCACGCCCCACATATAATCTTTTAGAGGGTCAGCTCTTCAGCAGGCCCTCACCTACAGTCTTTTTTTTTTTTAACAATAATTTTTATTGAACATTTTTTCATAAAATACTATAGTAGGTTACAGTATGAATGAATGTCAATCACGTACACATATCTTAATCAAAGATACAAAGGCAAATGTATAGTTTCTATAGATAATAGATATCATTGCACAGTGTGTGACAAAAAATATTGTAGCGGTAAAGAGAATAAAAACTCATCAGGTACAAAAGAAACTGAGTAAAGAGTAATATGCACAAATAGATATCAATGTGGTGAACTTTATAATCTAATGGCCGCGTTAGGAGGCACTTTACAGCAATTGTGGTTTAGCCACACCTTTCAGGAAAGAGGCCTTAGAGTTCCAAGAAGATGCCCATAAACCCTCATATAAGCAGTTGTTGTCCAATGTTCTAAAAATTCTATTGATATTGGGGAGGTTCCCAGATTTCCAACAAGCAGCAATTTTTAGCCGGGTGGCAAATATTAAATGACTGGCTATTGACCTGATGTGAAAAGGTAGGTCTATAAGGCCAATAGACAAGAGAACCATCTTAGATGAGGGTTTGATAGGACAACAAGCTATAGATGAAATTAACTTAAATATTGAATCCCATAGACATTTAACTTAGGATAGTCCCACTACATATGTATATATGAACCAGGAGCATTTCCACATCTCCAACACTCTGGGGGAATCTTTGGGAAAATCTTGTTTAAGTATAGGGGGGTTCTGTACCATCTATATAATATTTTTCTTGCCCCTTCTAAATGGTCTGAGCATTTGGACAGTTTAGAAACTGAGGTAAATGCTTCTTTCCAATCTGAGTCTATGAGATTAGAGTCCAACTCAGAATTCCAGAGATCCATAGTATGTTGTAAAGGATTTAAGCGTGATTCTTTCAAAATTTGGTAACCCTTAGTGATGCCTTTGTCCAGATTTTTGGACATATGTATCCATTCTAGAAGGGAGTAGTTATGTGGGTTGAAGCTAAAGGTTTTTGGTGATTGCAGTAAGTGTCTTATCCTTAGGTATTTGTAAAAATCTGAGTTGGGAATATTAAAATCTCTGTGTAATTGCGCAAATTCAACAAATATCCCATCTTTCCACAATTGCTTAGTATCTGAGATGCCCGAGGCCACCCAATTGTTTATCTGTAAATCTGCAAGAGCTAATTCACAAATTTCCATAGGAGCTGAAGACACTGAAGTGGGGATTAGCTTTTCTATTCTAGCAATGGAGTACCAAGTGTTATATATTGCAGTCAAAGTTGATAATGGAGAATAATTTTTAATACCAAAGGCCGCTGTAGCGGAAAGACGTAACATTATATCATATTTTTTCCAATAAAACCCATTTTTTAGAGGCGTCACCTTTAATCAAGTATCTCAATTGGTCGAGTATAGAAGAGGTATAGTAGTGTTTGATAGAGGGGACATTTAGACCTCCTGTTTTGAGTGGTTTGATAAGGATAAGTGCTTTCACTCTAGGTTTATATTTTCCCCAAATATGATGATTAATTAAGGATTGTAGTTTAGATATATAGCCAATGGGGATAGTAATTGGAATATTACGGAACATGTAAATAATTTTAGGAAGGATGACCATTTTAAGTGCAGCTATTCTCCCTAACTGTAACGGTCACGTACACACACACACAGGGGGGAGGGAAGTGACCACTGCGCTCCACCCTCACCCTCACCCCTGGCCCTGCCTACTTGCCTCGCGAGTCCTAATGACAGGGGACAACTGGACGGCAATGCCTAGCTTGGAATAAGTGCAGGGATGACAGACAGACAAACAACAGAACGTTAACGGACCGAGTCAATACCAGGAAATCTACAAAGTACAAATGGAGCAAGCAGAGAATAGTCAGGAGAAGCCGGGGTCATAAATACCAGGAGAGTTGTGAAGTACCAAAGGAGTCAGCAGAGGATCGTCAGGAGTTCAGCAGGGGGTCAGTACGCCAGGAAAGACAAAATCGCAGGTGGAACCTAAATAACAGGTAATCTGTGGCCAACAGATTGCCTGTTTAAATAGGGAGCTAGAGGGGTCATGTGACGTGGCCAGCGTCACATGACTTCACACAGACTACACAGCCGAGCACGGAGTGATCAGCTCGGTGCTCAGCCCTAAAACCATTAGCATGAATGCAGATAGATGCACGCATAGTATTATCAGGAGTGCAGGTGACGCTGGACGCACTGATGATGCGCGCTCTGATCGTGCCCGCCTCCTAGACGGCGCCGTGACAGTACCCCCCCTTTTACGCGGGGCCACCGGACCCAAGGACTCAGGTGACGGCTTCTCGGGATGATCCTCATGAAATTTCTTAACCAGTCTAGGGGCATGAACCTCCCTAGCTGGTACCCAAGACCTCTCCTCAGGTCCATAGCCCTTCCAGTGCACCAGATACTGCAAGGAATTATGCACTCTCCTGACATCCACAATTTTAGATACCACATACTCCACAGAATCCTTAACCAGAACAGGCAGAGGCGTGGCTTGTGACAGTACAATAGGTTCGATGTATTTTTTTAGTAGGGACTTGTGAAATACATCGTGAATGTGGAACGAGTTGGGCATTTCTAACCTAAATGATACAAGATTAATCACCTCTACGATTTTGTACGGCCCTACAAAGCGAGGAGCAAACTTTCTTGAAGCAACTTTGAGTGAAAGATTTTTAGAGGACAACCACACCTTATCACCCACCTGAAAGTTCACCCCCGTGGAACGTCTCCTATTGGCCTTGACTCTTTGAGTATCTTGAGCCTTTTCCAGGTTCGATTGAACCCGAGCCCATACTGTGCACAGTTCAGAGGAGAGCCTATCCGCCTCAGGGTTAGAGGAGGAGACGGATGACCCAGAAAGAAAATGAGGATGAAAGCCTTAGTTACAAAAAAAAGGAGAGACCCCAGCAGAGGAATTAACACGGTTATTCAGAGCAAACTCGGCTAATGGAAGGTATTTCACCGACAACTGTTGATCATCTGCAACATATGCCCTGAGAAATTGTTCCACCGACTGATTGAGGCGCTCAGTCTGTCCATTACTTTCAGGTTGATAAGCAGATGAAAAGGAATAGAGAAATCCGGCATCTCAGACAGAATGCCCTCCAAAACTTGGACACAAACTGCACACCCCTGTCAGATACAATATTTTCTGGAATGCCATGTAAACGTACAATTTGTTCCACAAACAAAGATGCTAGGGTCTTCGCACTCGGGAGTTTAGTCTATCGACCACTACCCAAACCACAGTTTTACCCTCTGCAGGTGGCAGATCAGTGATAAAATACATCAAGATATGACTCCTTGGTACTTCACAAGAACCTTAGCTGGTAAAATGGTTTCAGGTGGAGTCTCTGTAGGCTGGTACGCACAGAAACTCTGAGAGAGTGCGTCGGCCTTCACGTTTCTACTTCCAGGTCTGAAAGTTATGGAAAAATTAAAGCGAGTAAAAAACAATGTCCATCTAGCCTGACGGGGATTTAACCTTTTAGCCGACTCGAGAAACATTAGGTTCTTATGATCGGTAACAACAGTAACACAATGTTTTGCCCCCTCAAGAAAATGTCTCCATTCTTCAAATGCCCACTTAATGGCCAGTAACTCCCGATTTCCTATGTCATAATTTCTCTTAGAGGGGGAAAACTTTCTGGAAAAAAAAGCACAAGGTCTCAGGTTAGTGAGGGTAGCAGGACCTTGCGAGAGGACTGCTCCTGCCCCGTCCTCAGAAGCATCCACCTCCACGATAAAAGTTTTTTCCTGATCTGGCTGGGTTAGAACGGGAGCGCTACTGAAAGCATCCTTTAGGGTTTCAAATGAATCTAAGGCCTCAGTAGACCAATTTTCCAGATCCGCCACTTTTATAGTGAGGTCGGTCAGTGGTCTAGCGATTACCGAGAAATTCTTTATGAACTTACGGTAGTAGTTAGCGAATCCAAGGAAACGTTGTAAGGCCTTTAAGGATGATGGTCTTACCCATCCCTTAATCGCTAAAACCTTGCTAGGATCCATCTTTATGGCATGGGGAGTCAGAACATGTCCGAGAAATATAATCTCCTGCACCCCAAAAACACACTTTTCCTGTTTAGCAGATAATTGGTTCTCTCTCAACACCTCCAACACCTGTCTAACATGAAACACATGACTCTTAAAATCAGGGGAAAATATCAAAATGTCGTCGAGATATACAATGACAAATTTTCCCAAGAACTCCCTAAGAATATCGTTCATGAAATTTTGGAACACAGCCGGGGCATTGCTGAGTCCAAAAGGCATAACGAGATATTCAAAATGACCAGCCGGGGAATTGAATGCTGTTTTCCAGTCGTCCCCCTCCTTGATTCAGATTAAATTGTATGCTCCTCTTAAATCAATCTTAGAAAACCAGGCCGCCCCTAATACCTGGTTAACCCCTTAAGGACCCAGGACGTACCGGTACGCCCTATTTCCCGAGTCCTTAAGGACCCAGGACGTACCGGCGCCGCGGGGGTTAATCGGAACGGGATTTCGGCTGAAATCATTCAGCCGGCATCCAGTAACAATGCAGGGGGGGGTCATTTGACCCCCCCAAATCGGCGATCGCAGGAAAACCGCAGGTCAATTCAGACCTGCGGTTTGCTGCGCTTTTTGCAGTTTCTGATCCCCGCGGTCCCTGACCGCGGGGATCAGAAACTTTAGAGTACCTAAAATCAATATTTTTCACCCCCGCACCCCTGCATGATTTGATGCCGGCGGGTGGTGCGGGGGGGGTGTTGCAGGCGGTGGGGGCGTTGCGGGAGGCGGGCGGTGCGGCAGGCGGGATCGCGATCCCCCGCCCGCCTCCCCTTGAATGATCGTTGGCTTCTAGTGGGTATACCAGGGTGCCAGCACATTGCTGGCACCCTGGTATAAATGGCTAACATCTGTGCAGATGTCAGCCGTTTAACCCTTTCCATACCGCGGTCCGTACGGACCGCTGTATGGAAAAAGTTAACTGTCATCGATCAGGGAGCTCCCTCCCTCTCCATCGGGGGGCTGCTGTGCCTTTGCAGCCCCCCGATGGAGAGGGAGAGAGCCCCCCAACAGCCCCCCTCAGCCCTGTGCTTACCCTTCCCCGTCTGCGAAGTTGTGGCAGACGGGGAAGGTTCCCATGGCAACAGGACGCCTGCTCAGGCGTCCTGCTGTCCATGGTGCTGAACAGATCTGTGCTAAAGGCAGAGATCTGTTCAGACAAAGTGTAAGTAAAATACAGTGCAGAGCCCTATATATGGTTCTGTACTGTATTATACAGACATCAGACCCACTGGATCTTCAAGAACCAAGTGGGTCTGGGTCAAATTTTTTTTTTTAAAAAGTGAAAAAAGTTAAGATAAAAAAAAAAAAACATTTATCACTGAATAAAAATTAAAAAAATAAAATAAACTACACATATTAGGTATCGTCGCGTCCGTAACGACCGGATCTATAAAACGGTCATGTTACTTTCCCCACATGGTGAACGCCATAAAAATAAAAAAATAAAAACTATGAGAAAATTGAAATTTTGCCCACCTTACTTCCCAAAAAAGGTAATAAAAGTGATCAAAAAAGTCGCATGTACGCCAAAATAGTACCAATCAAACCGTCATCTCATCCCGCAAAAAATGAGACCCTACTCAAGATAATCACCCAAAAACTGAAAAAACTATGGCTCTTAGACTATGGAGACACTAAAACATGATTTTTTTTTGTTTCAAAAATGAAATCATTGTGTAAAACTTACATAAATAAAAATAAAGTATACATATTAGGTATCGCCGCGTCCGTATCGACCGGCTCTATAAAAATATCACATGACCTAACCCCTCAGGTGACCACAGTAAAAAAAAAAAAAAAAAAAAACGGTGTAAAAAAAGCTATTTTTTGCATCTTACGTCACAAAAAGTGTAATAGCAAGCGATCAAAAAGTCATATGCACCCCAAAATAGTGCTAATCAAACCGTCATCTCATCCCGCAAAAAATGAGACCCTACTCAAGATAAATCGCCCAAAAACTGAAAAAACTATGGCTCTTAGACTATGGAGACACTAAAACATTTTTTTGGTTTTAAAAATGAAGTTATTGTATAAAACTTACATAAATAAAAAAAATTGTATACATATTAGGTATCGCCGCGTCCGTGACAACCTGCTCTATAAAATTACTACATGATCTAACCTGTCAGATGAATGTTGTAAATAACAAAAAAAAAAACGTGCCAAAAAAGCTATTTCTTGTTACCTTGCCGCACAAAAAGTGTAATATAGAGCAACCAAAAATCATATGTACCCTAAACTAGTACCAACAAAACTGCCACCCTATCCCTTAGTTTCTAAAATAGGGTCACTGTTTTGGAGTTTCTACTCTAGGGGTGCATCAGGGGGGCTTCAAATGGGACATGGTGTCAAAAAAAAACATTCCAGCAAAACCTGCCATCCAAAAACCGTATGGCATTCCTTTCCTTCTGCGCCCTGCCGTGTGCCCGTACAGCGGTTTATGACCACATATGTGGTGTTTCTGTAAACTACAGAATCAGGGCCATAAATATTGAGTTTTGTTTGGCTGTTAACCCTTGCTTTGTAACTGGAAAAAAAATATTAAAATGGAAAATCTGCCAAAAATGTGAAATTTTTAAATTGTGTCTCTATTTTCCATTAAATCTTGTGCAACACCTAAAGGGTTAACAAAGTTTGTAAAATCAGTTTTGAATACCTTGAGGGGTGTAGTTTCTTAGATGGGGTCACTTTTATGGAGTTTCTACTCTAGGGGTGCATCAGGGGGCTTCAAATGGGACATGGTGTAAATAAACCAGTCCATAAAAATCAGCCTTCCAAAAACCAAACGGCGCACCTTTCACTCTACTCCCCACTGTGTGGCCGTACAGTAGTTTACGGCCACATATTGGGTGTTTCTGTAAACGGCAGAGTCAGGGCAATAAAGATATAGTCTTGTTTGGCTGTTAACCCTTGCTTTGTTAGTGGAAAAAATGGGTTAAAATGAAAAATTAGACAAAAAAATGAAATTCTCAAATTTCCTCCCCATTTGCCAATAACTCTTGTGCAACACCTAAAGGGTTAACAATGTATGCAAAATCAGTTTTGAATACCTTGAGGGGTGTAGTTTCTTAGATGGGGTCATTTTTGGGTGGTTTCTATTATGTAAGCCTCGCAAAGTGACTTCAGACCTGAACTGGTCCCTAAAAATTGAGTTTTTGTAAATTTCTGAAAAAGTTCAAGATTTGCTTCTAAACTTCTAAGCCTTATAACTTCCCAAAAAAATAAAATATCATTCCCAAAACAATTCAAACATGAAGTAGACATATGGGGAATGTAAAGTCATCACAATTTTTTGGGGTATTACTATGTATTACAGAAGTAGAGAAACTGAAACTTTGAAATTTGCAAATTTTTCCAAATTTTTGGTAAATTAGGTATTTTTTTGTGCAAAAAAAAATTTTTTTTTTACTTCATTTTACCAGTGTCATGAAGTACAATATGTGACGAAAAAACAATCTCAGAATGGCTTGGATAAGTCAAAGCGTTTTAAAGTTATTAGCACTTAAAGTGACACTGGTCAGATTTCCAAAAAATGGCCTGGTCCTTAAGGTGAAAATGAGCCAGGTCCTTAAGGGGTTAAATAAATCCGGAATCAATGGGAGGGAGTAAGTATTCCGGATAGTGATCTCATTTAATTTCCGGTAATCTATACAGGGTCTAAGACCACCATCCTTCTTCTTAACCCCTTAAAGACCGGGCTCATTTTCACCTTAAGGACCAGGCCATTTTTTGCAAATCTGACCAGTGTCACTTTAAGTGCTCATAACTTTAAAACGCTTTGACTTATCCAGGCCATTCTGAGATTGTTTTTTCGTCACATATTGTACTTCATGACACTGGTAAAATGAAGTCAAAAAAATTATTTTTTTTGCACAAAAAAATACCTAATTTACCAAAAATTTGAAAAAAATTAGCAAATTTCAAAGTTTCAGTTTCTCTACTTCTGTAATACATAGTAATACCCCAAAAAATTGTGATGACTTTACATTCCCCATATGTCTACTTCATGTTTGAATTGTTTTGGGAATGATATTTTATTTTTTGGGGATGTTATAAGGCTTAGAAGTTTAGAAGCAAATCTTGAAATTTTTCAGAAATTTACAAAAACTCAATTTTTAGCGACCAGTTCAGGTCTGAAGTCACTTTGCGAGGCTTACATAATAGAAACCACCCAAAAATGACCCCATCTAAGAAACTACACCCCTCAGGGTATTCAAAACTGATTTTGCATACATTGTTAACCCTTTAGGTGTTGCACAAGAGTTATTGGCAAATGGGGAGGAAATTTGAGAATTTCATATTTTTGTCAAATTTTTCATTTTAACCCATTTTTTCCACTAACAAACCAAGGGTTAACAGCCAAACAAGACTGTATCTTTATTGCCCTGACTCTGCCGTTTACAGAAACACCCAATATGTGGCCGTAAACTACTGTACGGCCACACAGCGGGGCGTAGAGTGAAAGGTGCACCATATGGTTTTTGGAAGGCTGATTTTTATGGACTGGTTTTTTGACACCATGTCCCATTTGAAGCCCCCTGATGCACCCCAAGAGGAGAAACTCCCTAAAAGTGACCCCATCTAAGAAACTACACCCCTCAAGGTATTCAAAACTGATTTTACATACGTCGTTAACCCTTTAGGTGTTGCACAAGAGTTATTGGCAAATGGGGATGAAATTTGAGAATTTCATTTTTTTGCCTAATTTTCAATTTTAACCCATTTTTTCCACTAACAAAGCAAGGGTTAACAGCCAAACAAGATTGTATCTTTATTGCCCTGACTCTGCCGTTTACAGAAACACCCCATATGTGGCCGTAAACTACTGTACGGGCACACAGTAGGGCGTAGAGTGAAAGGTGCGCGGTTTGGTTTTTGGAAGCCAGATTTTGCTGGACTGGTTTTTTGACACCATGTCCCATTTGAAGCCCCCCTGATGCACCCCTAGAGTAGAAACTCCATAAAAGTGACCCCATCTAAGAAACTACACCCCTCAAGCTATTCAAAACTGATTTTACAAACTTTGTTAACCCTTTAGGTGTTGCACAAGATTTAATGGAAAATAGAGACACAATTTCAAAATTTCACATTTTTGGCAGATTTTCCATTTTAATATTTTTTTTCCAGTTACAAAGCAAGGGTTAACAGCCAAACAAAACTCAATATTTATGGCCCTAATTCTGTAGTTTACAGAAACACCCCATATGTGGTCGTAAACCGCTGTACGGGCACACGGCAGGGCGCAGAAGGAAAGGAATTCCATACGGTTTTTGGAAGGCAGGTTTTGCTGGACTGTTTTTTTTGACACCATGTCCCATTTGAAGCCCCCCTGATGCACCCCTAGAGTAGAAACTCCAAAAAAGTGACCCCATTTTAGAAACTACGGGATAGGGTGGCAGTTTTGTTGGTACTAGTTTAGGGTACATATGATTTTTGGTTGCTCTATATTACACTTTTTGTGCAGCAAGGTAACAAGAAATAGCTTTTTTGGCACGTTTTTTTTTTTTGTTATTTACAACATTCATCTGACAGGTTAGATTATGTGGTATTTTTATAGAGCAGGTTGTCGCGGACGCGGCGATACCTAATATGTATACATTTTTTTTTATTTATGTAAGTTTTATACAATAACTTCATTTTTAAAACCAAAAAAATGTTTTAGTGTCTCCATATTCTAAGAGCCATAGTTTTTTCAGTTTTTGGGCGATTATCTTGAGTAGGGTCTC
The DNA here is from genome assembly GCF_905171765.1 of Bufo bufo. NCBI lineage: Eukaryota > Metazoa > Chordata > Amphibia > Anura > Bufonidae > Bufo > Bufo bufo. Next base: position 599,992,610 of record NC_053392.1, read on the forward strand.
ATTTTTTGCGGGATGAGATGACGGTTTGATTGGCACTATTTTGGGGTGCATATGATTTTTTGATCGCTTGCTATTACACTTTTTGTGACGTAAGATGGCAAAAAATGGCTTTTTTTACACTGTTTTTATTTTTATTTTTTTACGGTGGTCATCTGAGGGGTTAGGTCATGTGATATTTTTATAGAGCCGGTCGATAAGGACGCGGCGATACCTAATATGTATACTTTTTTTTTATTTATGTAAGTTTTACAGAATGAGTTCATTTTTGAAAAAAAAAAAATCATGTTTTAGTGTCTCCATAGTCTAAGAGCCATAGTTTTTTCAGCTTTTGGGCGATTATCTTGAGTAGGGTCTCATTTTTTGCGGGATGAGATGACGGTTTGATTGGTACTATTTTGGCGTACATGCGACTTTTTTGATCACTTTTATTACTTTTTTTGGGAAGTAAGGTGGGCAAAATTTCAATTTTCTCATAGTTTTTATTTTTTTATTTTTATGGCGTTCACCGTGCGGGGAAAGTAACATGACCATTTTATAGATCAGGTCGTTACGGACGCGGCGATACCTAATATGTGTAGTTTATTTTATTTTTTTAATTTTTATTCAGTGATAAATGTTTTTTTTTTTATCTTAACTTTTTTCACTTTTTTTTACATTTTTGTGACCCAGACCCACTTGGTTCTTGAAGATCCAGTGGGTCTGGTGTCTGTATAATACAGTACAGAACAATATATATTGTTCTGTACTGTATTTTACTTACACTGAACAGATCTGTGCTTTTAGCATAGATCTGTTCAGCACCATGGACAGCAGGACGCCTGAGCAGGCGTCCTGTTGCCATGGGAACCCTCCCCGTCTGCTCAGAACTTCGCAGACGGGGAAGGGTAAGGACGGGGCTGAGGGGGGCTCTCTGGGGGCTCTCTCCCTCTCCATCGGGGGGCTGCAAAGCCACAGCAGCCCCCCGATGGAGAGGGAGGGAGCTCCCTGACCGATGACAGTTAACTTTTTCCATACAGCGGTCCGTACGGACCGCGGTATGGAAAGGGTTAAACGGCTGACATCTTCACAGATGTCAGCCGTTTATACCAGGGTGCCAGCAATGTGCTGGCACCCTGGTATACCCACTAGAAGCCAACGATCGTTCATGGGGAGGCGGGCGGGGGATCGCGATCCCGCCTGCCGCACCGCCCGCCTCCCGCAACGCCCCCACCGCCTGCGACACCCCCCCCGCACCACCCTCCGGCATAAAATCGTGCAGGGGTGCAGGGGGGGGTGAAAAATAATGATTTTAGCCACTCTAAAGTTTCTGATCCCCGCGGTCAGGGACCGCGGCGATCAGAAACTGCAAAAAGCGCAGCAAACCGCAGGTCTGAATTGACCTGCGGTTTGCTGCGATCGCCGATACGGGGGGGTCAAATGACCCCCCCCTGCATTGTTACGGGATGCCGGCTGAATGATTTCAGCCGAAATCCCGTTCCAATTAACCCCTGGGGCGCCGGAATACAGATTTTAAGTCAGGACGTACCGGTACGTCCTGGGTCCTTAAGGACTCGGGAAATAGGGCGTACCGGTACGTCCTAGGTCCTTAAGGGGTTAACAAAGAAAAACCCCGCCCCCATGGGAGAAACCGAGGGTCTAATGTGCCCCTTAATGAGACTCTCCTTAATGTAATCTTCCATGGCCTCACGTTCAGGTTTGGAAAGATTGTAAATACGCCCCTTAGGAAACCTTGCCCCCTTCTCCAGGACTATGGCGCAATCATAAGGTCTATGGGGAGGAAGAGCCTCTGTGGACGACGACGAGAACACATCAGCATACTCCTTTATGACTGCAGGTAATACCTCAGTCTCCACAGAGAACCCAACCCGTATTCTAGCCAAACACGAGCCGCACTCAGATCCCCAACTCACCAGTTCCCCTCTGGTCCAATCAATCGTAGGATTGTGTAATTGGAGCCACGGCATCCCCAATACCACCTCGACTGGTAAGTTCTCTAGGACTAACAGGGAACATTTCTCTAAGTGGCACACTCCCACAGCTAAGGAAATATCTGAGGTACATGACCTAACAGTACCCCCCACCAGGGGAGTGGAGTCGATGGCCATGATATGGATGGGCGTGGGTAAAACAAAAATTGAAATACCCTGTCTAGTAGTATACCCCTGGTCAATAAAGCTGGCCGCTGAGCCCGAATCTATAAAGGCCTGACCCGACCACTTATTAGAACCCAGAGAAATTGTTATAGGAACTAAAAGCTTACTCTTAGTAATAACAGGGAGTACCTGGTCCCTTGGTGGTCTTGTTTTGGAAGCCTTATCAGAAAGGATCCTCTTTGGACACTGATTGATCCAATGGTCAGGATCTCCACAGTAGAAACAGATCCCACGTCTGCGGCGCTGATCCCCTCTGGTCATCTCAATTTGCATAGGTTCTTCAGAGGAGACCTCCACACCACTCCTGGTGCAACCCTCAGACTGGACCAGTACCTGAGAAGAGAACTGTCGTTCCTGTCGTCTTTCTCTCACACGTCGGTCGAGTCGGACTGCTAGGGTCATAGTCTCCTCAAGAGTCTCAGGGAGCTGATAACTCACTAGTAGGTCTTTTAGATTATCAGATAGGCCTGATCTGAATTGACACTTAAGAGCTGGCTCATTCCACCCTGAGGGAACACACCACCTTCTAAATTGGGTGCAATACTCCTCCGCAGAGAGGTTGCCTTGAACCAATGCTTTCAGCGCAGTTTCGGCTACCAGGGCCCTGTCTGGTTCATCATACAGGGTACCCAGAGCCTTAAAAAAAAACTCTACCGTGGTTAAACAACTAGCATCAGGGGGTAAAGAAAAGGCCCACTCCTGGTGATCCCCCTGTAAGCGGGAAATAACAATGCCCACCCGTTGGCTTTCCGACCTGGAAGACAAGGGGCGTAAACTAAAATACAATTTACAGCTCTCCTTAAAGGAGTGAAACTTCCTCTGAACTCCAGAGAAGGGCTCTGGAAGCTTGATCGGTGGCTCCATATGAGGGCTCAAGTTCGGACCAGAGGCCTGAGGAGCAGCGGCGTATTGTCCCATTTCTAGGGAAAGAATCTTCTCCCCTAGCCCCTGCACCATCTGCGTCAGGTTTGACACATGCTCAGTCAGGGTCACTAGAGGATTCATGGTACAGTGGTTTCAGTAGGCCTGTTATTCTGTAACGGTCACGTACACACACACACAGGGGGGAGGGAAGTGACCACTGCGCTCCACCCTCACCCCTGGCCCTGCCTACTTGCCTTGCGAGTCCTAATGACAGGGGACAACTGGACGGAATTTCCTAGCTTGGAATAAGTGCAGGTATGACAGACAGACAAACAACAGAACGTGAACGGACCGAGTCAATACCAGGAAATCTACAAACTACAAATGGAGCAAGCAGAGAATAGTCAGGAGAAGCCGGTGTCATAAATACCAGGAGAGTCGTGAAGTACCAAAGAAGTCAGCAGAGGATCGTCAGGAGTTCAGCAGGGGGTCAGTACGCCACGAAAGACAAAATCGCAGGTGGAACCTAAATAACAGGCAATCTGTGGCCAGCAGATTGCCTGTTTAAATAGGGAGCTAGAGGGGTCATGTGACGTGGCCAGCGTCACATGACTTCACACAGACTACACAGCCGAGCACCGAGTGATCAGCTCGGTGCTCAGCCCTAAAACCATTAGCATGAATGCAGATAGATGCACGCATAGTATTATCAGGAGCGCGGGTGACGCTGGACGCACTGATGATGCGCGCGCGCTATGGACGTGCCCGCCTCCTAGACGGCGCCGTGACACTAACCATGAGAGAGATTCCATCCTTAGGTTGTTTAATGAGTCACTAATTTTATTATATAGAGGCCAGAAATTAACCTTGAATAATTTGTTGGTGGGGAAAGCTAGTTGAATGCCCAGATATGTCAAAGATTCCTCAGCCCAGGGGAATTTGTATGAATTGGAAATTAAGCGTTTGTTAGCCGGAGATAAACCCAAATCAAGCATTTGGGACTTGTTAATATTTATTTTATAGAAGGATGCTTTGCCAAATCTGGTAATAATGTCATTAATAGCAGTTAGTGCAGTAGTTGGATTTGATGTTATTATTAATACATCATCTGCGAATAGGCCTATACGATGATCTGTGTTATCTACCTTTATACCTTTAATAAGTGGGGAGGATCTAATATGCTCCGCAAAAGGTTCCATTGCAAGAGCAAATATCAAGGGTGACATAGGGCATCCATATCTAGTCCCATTTTTGATGTTGAATGGGGAAGACAGAAAACTAGATGAGTATATAGAGGCGCTGGGGTTAGAGTATAAGGACATAACTGCGGATAGGAAGAAGTCCCCAAATCCAAACTTTTTTAAAGTTGCATAAATGTAGTCCCAGTGTATTCTATCGAATGCCTTCTCCGCATCCAGGGAAAGAAGCAGAGAAGGCGTCCGGCTGGCATATACCACATCTAAGAGATCTATAAACCTTCTAGTTCCATCCGATGATTGTCTGTTGGGAACAAAACCAGTTTGGTCATTGGAAATTAGAGAAGGCAGAATGCTGGATAACCTTTTTGCCGATATTTTCGCAAAAATCTTGATGTCAGAATTTAATAAAGATATGGGTCTGAAGTTAGCCGGTTTATCTGCAGGTTTACCGGGTTTTGGAAGGGTAATGATTAATGCATTTAGCATGTCTTTTGGGATTGAGTTTTGCGCTGCTATTAAGTTGAAGGTTCTGTTCATAAAGGGATTTAAGATGTGTGAGAAGTTCTTGTAATATTCATTTGTAAGTCCATCTGGACCAGGGGATTTATTATTTTTGAGGGAATGAATTGCCTCAGAAATTTCTGAATGTGTGATTTTGGTATTGAGGGCTTGACTTTGGGTTGGAGTTAAGGACGGAAGAGAGATGCCACTAAGGAAGTCGTTGATATATTCAGAAGTAGGTTGGACAGTGTCAGTTGATTTTTCTAAATTATATAGGTTTGCTTAATAATTAGCAAATTCCTCTGCTATGTGTTTGGGGTTAAACAGTTTTTTGCCTTGCGTGTCAAATAGGAAGGGAATTCTTGTCTTGACCTCTCTTTTTTAACTCTATTTGCTAAAATTTTTGAGGCTTTATTACCTTGTGAGTATTGATCTGATTTGATTTTACGTAAATGAAACTCATGTTTTTCATGAAGGTGAAGGTAAAGGTGATGTCTGGCTGTTTTCAATTTGCTGAAGATTTTTGGATCTAGGGAAGATTTAGATGAATTCTCTAGGGTCTTAATATCAGCTAATAATGTATCCAGGTTTTTCCTTCTATTTTTTTTCTGAATAGCCGCGTGTTTTAGCAGTATACCTCTAATAAACGCTTTGTGAGCGCTCCATAATGTAGTGTCTAGTACCAAATTGTTATCATTGGTCTTAAAGTACTCTTTCAGAGAGTTTTCTACATCTGTACGTATAGAGGAATTTTGGAGCAAAGAATTATTAAGTCTCCACGGGGAATATACTCTATTATTGTACATGTCATCTAATGTGAGAGTTATAAACGCATGATCAGACCATGTGATATTGGAGATGGATACATCCAACACTTTTTGAAGAAGCCACTTATCTTATACAAAAATATCAATTCTAGAGTAGGTATTGTGTGGGTGTGAGAAAAAGGTGAAATCGTTTTCATTGGCATGAAGGACCCTCCAAATATCGTGAAGCCCTTCCTGAAATAAAAGATCTTGAAGGAGGGAATTTTTAAGAGGAGGGGGGGAGGAAGTTTATCAATTGAGGTATCAGGACACATATTAAAGTCGCCACAAATTAATAGAGATCCCTGTTTTAAGTCATGAGCCAATCTAATAGTACGCTTGATGAATTTAATTTGGTCGGAATTAGGGGCATAAAGGTTCACTATTGAATATCTAGTGTTATTTATGTCGCATATAATGATAATATATCTACCCTCTTTATCTGACACTACATTATGACATTGAAAGGCAATGGTGTTTTTAAAGCCTATAATCACACCTTTCTTTTTTTTTTTTAGCTAGGGAGAAGAAGGTGTGCGGGAAGGAGGGGTGACAGAATCTGTGGGAGTCTTCCTCATTAAGGTGAGACTCTTGAATGCAAATACTATCAGCCCTCTGTCTTCTCACCTCATTCCAGCATGTGGAGCGTTTAAAAGGGCTATTGAGACCCTTAACATTTACTGAGAAGATCTTTATACCTTTACTGCCCATCTTAAAGCCTCAAAACAACATGCTAGTGTTTCTAACCTGAATAAAATAGATAAAAGTGCATACATAAGTACCCAGATGTAACCATGTAATAATGGTGGGGACCGTGAGTTTGTACCTTTGTTTTCAAGCATTTGAGGAGATAGGGGTAGACCTTTTGTGTGTTACCCTACAAAACAATATGTTAAAACACAAAAAGAAAAGTAAGTAATAAATAACAATAACATGATAAGGGTCTAACAATGACCACTAAACTGTGATGTCTGTCACTTAGTATGGAAGGCGTAAAAGTAACAGTGGATTAGGGAATAAGATCACTTAGGTGGAATATGTGTTCTGAGAGGTAGAGCATCAGGGTGTGGAACCCCGTAAAACTTGTATATAACATAGCAATAAGCTTTATGAGACTATAGTTACTGTCCAGAATGTAGGTCACGGAGGAGTTCTTCCTACTTTGGTCCACTCCGGCGTTAGGGTGAGATGTTTTCTATCAGATGAGGGCCTGATAGTAGGAGAGTTCATTGTTTTGTCTTTGGCGCCCTCTGATGACACAATGATGTTCCATTTGGAGACAGTTTCTGCTGCTTCCTGAAGAGAAACTAGAACAATTGATGAGTTTTGATATCTCACAATTAGCTTAACAGGGTAACCCCATTTGTAGGGGATATTGTTATCCCTCAGCGCTTTGGTATAGATTTGAAAATCACGCCTACTGCTTAACCACTTCCCATCTGGGTCCTTTGCCCCCTTCCTGACCAGGCCAAATTTTGCAAAACTGACATATCTCACTTTATGTGGTAATAACTTTGGAACGCCTTTATTTATCCAAGTCATTCAGAGATTGTTTTCTCGTGACACATTGTACTTCATGATAGTCATAAATTTGAGTCAAAATATTTCACCTTTATTTATGAAAAAATCCCAAATTTACCCAAAAATTTGAAAAATTCGCAATTTTCTAAATTTCAATTTCTCTGCTTTTAAAACAGAAAGTGATACCTCATAAAATATTTATTATTTAACATTCCCCATATGTCTACTTTATGTTGGCATCATTTTGGAAATGTCATTTTATTTTTTTAGAACGTTAGAAGGCTTAGAAGTTTAGAAGGAATTCTTCAAATTTTTAAGAAAATTGCCAAAACCCACTTTATAAGGACCAGTTCAGGTCTGAAGTCACTTTGTGGGGCCTACATAGTGGATACCCCCATAAATGACCCCATTGTAGAAACTACACCCCTCAAGGTATTCAAAACCGATTTTACAAACTTTGTTAACCCTTTAGGCGTTCCACAAGAATTAAAGGAAAATGGAGATCAAATTTTTAAATTTCACTTTTTTGGCAGATTTTCCATTTTAATCAATTTTTTTCTTTAACACATCGATGGTTAACAGCCAAACAAAACTCAATATTTATTACCCAGATTCTGCGGTTTACAGAAACACCCCACATGTGGTCGTAAACTGCTGTATGGGCACACGGCAGGGCGCAGAAGAAAAGGAACTCCACTTGGCTTTTAGATGCCATGTCCCATTTGAAGCCCCCTGATGCACCCTTACAGTAGAAACTCCCAAGAAGTGACCCCATTTTGGAAACTAGGGGATAAGGTGGCAGTTTTATTAGTACTATTTTTGGGTACATATGATTTTTTGATCATTCATTATAACACTTTATGGGGCAAGGTGACCAAAAAATTGGTTGTTTTAGCACAGTTTCTATTTATTTATTTTTACAGCGTTCACCTGAGGGGTTCAGTCAAGTGACATTTTTATAGAGCAGATTGTTACGGACGTGGCGATACCTAATATGTATACTTTTTCTCATTTATTAAAGTTTTACACAATAATAGCATTTTTGAAACCAAAAAATTATGTTTTAATGTGTCCATGTTCTGAGAGCTATAGTTTTTTTATTTTTTGAGAGATTTTCTTATGTAGGGGCTCATTTTTTGCAGCATGAGGTGACGGTTTTATTGGTACTATTTTGTGGGACATACGCGTTTTTGATCACTTGGTGTTGCACCTTTTGTGATGCAAGGTGACAAAAATTGCTTGTTTTGACACAGTTTTTTTTTTTTTTTTTACGGTGTTCACCCGAGGGGTTAGGTCATGTGATATTTTTATAGAGCTGGTTTTTACGGACGCGGCAATACCTAATATGTATACTTTTTTTTATTTGTTTCACTTTAACACAATAATAGCATTTTTGAAACCAAAAAAATGATGTTTTAGTGTCTCCATGTTCTAAGAGCTATAGTTTTTTTATTTTTTGAGAGATTTTCTTATGTAGGGGCTCATTTTTTGCGGGATGAGGTGACGGTTTTATTGGTACCATTTTGTGGGACATACGCGTTTTTGATCACTTGGTGTTGCACCTTTTGTGATGCAAGGTGACAAAAATTGCTTGTTTTGACACAGTTTTTTTTATTTATTTTTTACGGTGTTCACCCGAGGGGTTAGGTCATGTGATATTTTTATAGAGCTGGTTTTTACGGACGCGGCAATACTAAATATGTCTATTTTATTTTATTTTTTCTATTTTTAATTTTTTTTTTTATTCCTTACTTGGGATTTTTATTTTTTTTATTTTTTACATGTGAAACTTTTTTTTATTTTTTTTTTTCAACCCTTTATTTTATTTTTATTTTATTTTACACTTTTCGTCCCCCATAAGGTCATACAAGACCTCTGGGGGACATTTACTTCATTTTTTTTTTTTTTTTTTTTCACAGTTGATTTCTCCTGTAACTGGGGCTGACATAGTAGCCCCAGTTACAGGACAAATGCATCCCCCAGAGAGGCTGTACAGCAGCAATCCAGCGCTGTACAGCCTCAGTGCAGGGCTGATCGAGGTCTGACCTCACACAGCCCCTGCACACTCCGGTCACGGCGGTCACATGAGCGGTGAGCGCTGTGTCTGCAGCGATCGTGAAGGCAGGGACACCTGGGCACTGTCCCTGCCTTGTCTTAGGGTTGCCCTGCTGTCACTGACAGCGGGCAACCCGATCAGCAGCTGCACGATTAGCGTGCAGCTGCTATTTCTGACAGGACGTTTTAAAACGTGCTGTCAGAAATAGACGTCCACCCATAGGACGTTTATATCCTATGGGCGGACGTGAGGCGGTTAATGTCGCTGGTGAGAGATCGGTAAATAGGAGGACATTACAAAATCTTTCAGGGATGTCTTTCCTCTTTTTTTGAGCTTCTCTCATCAGGGAATCTTTCAGATGGTAAAAATGGATCCTGGCTAGGACGTCCCTGGGAATAGAGGCTGGAAGAGCTTTAGGCTTAGGAACCAGATGTACTCGGTCAATGATTAACTCAGATCCAGGGGTATCTGGCAGGTATGACACGATAAGGTCTGAAATATATTCTTGTAGCTGAGAGTCCAGAACACTTTCAGGGATGTTTCTGAATCTGATATTATTTCTCCTGGAGCGATCCTCTAGATCAGCAATTTTAAGTTTAATGGCTACTAGGTCATCTTCAACCACATTGTGATTATCTACCAGAGAATTATGTGCTGTAACAAATTCCTCCATTTTTTCTTCTAAATGTGCAGTTCTTTCTCCTATAGCCACTATGTCTGCATGGATAATAGAGATTGTCTCTTTAAAATCGCCATGAATAGATCTTTTCAAATCTGCAAGCATGTCCTGCATTGTGGCTACTGTTAAGCCAGTGTCCTTGCCTGGCGATGCAGTGTAAGTATCAAGGGGAGGATTATAAGATTGTTGTTCACTCACCCTCTTTTGTTTTTTAGGTTCCTGTGATGCTGGAGGGCTGGAGCCTGCTGAAGAGGGAGACCCATAAGATCGCTGGTCGCATGTGTCTGCAGAGGATCGGAGCTCTCCTTCTGTGTGGGGGGAATCGGCGCCATTTTGAGAAGCCCCGGCAGCTGGATGGAAGAACGCCGTCATCTTCTGAGGCTGTGCTCCCTTCTTCCTCCCCCTTGTCATCATCGGCAGTGCTGCATGATCAAAGGCTGTCTTGGAGCAGTTAAGTATGAGAATTATCGCTGGTATATTAATCGCTTTGTGCCGCTGGACGGAGTTCCACAGACGGAGCTCAGGCACTATGCGTCCTCTCCTCCCGGCATCCGGCCACGCCCCCTCACCTACAGTCTTTTAGAGGGTCAGCTCACCAGCAGGCCCTCACCTACAATCTTTTAGAGGGTCAGCTCACCAGCAGGCCCTCAACCATAATGTTTTACGGGGTCAGCTCTCCAGCAAACTCTCACCTATAATCTTTTAGAGGGTCAGCTCACCAGCAGGCCCTCACCTACAGTCTTTTAGAGGGTCAGCTCACCAGCACGCCCTCACCTACAATATTTTAGAGGGTCAGCTCACCAGCAGGCCCTGGACCATAATGTTTTACAGAGTCAGCTCACCAGCAGGCCCTCAACTATAATGTTTTACAGGGTCAGCTCACCAGCAGGCCCTCACCTACAATCTTTTAGTGGGTCATCTCACCAGCAGGCCCTCGACCATAATGTTTTACAGGGTCAGCTCACCAGCAGGCCCTCACCTATAATCTTTTAGAGGGTCAGCTCACCAGCAGGCCCTCGACGATAATGTTTTACAGGGTCAGCTCACCAGCAGGCTCTCGACCATAATGTTTTACAGGGTCAGCTCACCAGCAGGCCCTCACCTATAATCTTTTAGAGGGTCAGCTCACCAGCAGGCCTGCGCCCATAATTTTTTCAATGGTCAGTTCAGCAGCAGGCACTCGCCCATAATTTTTTCGATGCTCGGATCAGCAGCAGGCACTCGCCCCTAATGGCGGAGCCCCGTTAACAGCTGGCTTAGATGATATGTGCTATGTGTATCCTTTGGTGCTGCATAGAAGGGATCCCTCGGTAGAGAGGAGAAGGCTCGAGTGTGGGCGTCGTGGAATCAATGAGCTGATGTACACGAGAAGTAGGCAAAGCTCTCAACCCCAAATCTCAGCCTGGTTACACTTTGGAAACAACCAGACTGAAAAGGACTGAGGTGGCTACCTGTAAACCGAAGCACGTGAGGTTATACACATATGTATATGAAAAGTAATCCACAATATGCCATTTAATAATCACCGAATGAGAGTGACAATGTTATCAGATGCTTATATCTAATTGTACAAACAGTGAACACCACTGTGTTTTTACCTTGTGTTGTGTCAATCGTGAGTATTTATGTGATTCTAATAAAATTGTGTATGGTTCATTATATTGTGTACTGGTACATTATTTTGTATCGTTTAGTGGGTATCCATGTATTCTTTTTGGTTAACTATGTTAGTATATATGGATCTGTTATATCTACATGGGAATTCATTTTGGTGTTTCATCTCATAAAGGAAACAGGTTCTTGGTAATAACCAAAGACAATTACTTTTCCCAACTGGTTCAAGACCCGACTAGAGGGATGGCCATACTAGACTTAGTATTACCCAATAGACCTGACAGAACAACAGATGTGCAGGTTGGGGGACACCTGGGAAATAGTGACCATAAATTAACCGCCTCAGGACCGCCGTACGCAGGATTGCGTCCTGGCGGCGGCCCTGTTATTCCCTACTGGACGCACCGGCGCGTCATCTCGCGAGACGCGAGATTTCCTGTGAACGCGCGCACACAGGCGCGTGCGTTCACAGGAACTGCAGGTAAACTAGCTGATCTACAGCCTGCCAGCGGCGATAATTCGCTGACAGGCTGTAGATGCGATTTTTTTAACCCTTAAAAGGTATATTAGACGCTGTTTTGATAACAGCGTCTAATATACCTGCTACCTGGTCCTCTGGTGGTCCCTTTAGCTTGAATCGACCACCAGAGGACACAGGCAGCTCTGTAAAGTAGCACCAAACACCACTACACTACACCCCCCCCTTGTCACTTATTAACCCCTTATTAACCCCCTGATCACCCCATATAGACTCCCTGATCACCCCCCTGTCATTGATCACCCCCCTGTAAGGCTCCAGTCAGACGTCCGTATGTGTTTTGCGGATCCACGGATCCGCAAAACACATACGGACGTCTGAATGGAGCCTTACAGGGGGGTGATCAATGACAGGGGGGTGATCAGGGAGTCTATATGGGGTGATCAGGGGGTTAATAAGGGGTTAATAAGTCCCCCTGTCATTGATCACCCCCCTGTAAGGCTCTATTCAGACGTCCGTATGTGTTTTACGGATCCACGGATCCGCAAATCACATACGGACGTCTGAATGGAGCCTTACAGGGGGGTGATCACCCCATATTAGACTCCCTGATCACCTCCCTGTCATTGATCACCCCCCTGTAAGGCTCCATTCAGAGGTCCGTATGTGTTTTGCGGATCCACGGATCCATGGACCGGATCTGCAAAACACATGCAGACGTCTGAATGGAGCCTTTCAGGGGGGTGATCAATGACAGGGGGGTGATCACCCCATATAGACTCCCTGATCACCCCCCTGTCATTGATCACCCCCCTGTAAGGCTCCATTCAGACGCCCGTATGTGTTTTGCGGATCCGATCCATGGATCCGCGGATCCGCAAAACACATATGGACCTCTGAATTGAGCCTTACAGGGGGGTGATCACCCCATATAGACTCCCTGATCACCCCCCTGTCATTGATCACCCCCCTGTAAGGCTCCATTCAGAGGTCCGTATGTGTTTTGCGGATCCACGGATCCATTGTCACAAGTTAGTGGAATATGAGACTTTGTAAGAAAAAACAAAACAAAACAAAAAAAAATAAAAAATTTCCGCTAACTTGTGCAAAACACGGACACCGTGGATCCGCAAAACACATACGGACGTCTGAATGGAGCCTTACAGGGCGGTGATCAATGACAGGGTGGTGATCACCCCATATAGACTCCCTGATCACCCCCCTGTCATTGATCACCCCCCTGTAAGGCTCTATTCAGACTTTTTTGGCACAAGTTAGCGGAAATTGATTATTTTTTTGTTTTGTTTTTTCTTACAAAGTCTCATATTCCACTAACTTGTGACAAAAAATAAAATCTCACATGAACTCACCATACCCCTCACGGAATCCAAATGCGTAAAATTTTTTAGACATTTATATTCCAGACTTCTTCTCACGCTTTAGGGCCCCTAAAATGCCAGGGCAGTATAAATACCCCACATGTGACCCCATTTTGGAAAGAAGACACCCCAAGGTATTCGCTGAAGGGCATATTGAGTCCATTAAAGATTGAACTTTTTGTCACAAGTTAGCGGAAAGGGAGACTTTGTGAGAAAAAACAAAAAAAAATCAATTTCCGCTAACTTGACCCGCTTTAAAATCCCCGCTTTAAAATCCGGCGTACCTAGACCCGCTTTAAAATCCGGCGTACCTTTGTGTCTTTTTGTGCAAGACAAAACAGGACTTTCGTTTCTTTTGCTGTAGATGTTTGGATATTGTTGCAAATCCCAAGACGGTGCGCAGGAGGTATGCTGCGGTTTTTCTTCTTAGTTTAGAGACTTGTGTACATTGGAAAATATTGGAAAATATCAAAAAATTGACTGGGAGAGAGATATATATGATTAAACTGCACAGAAATAATGAAATTTTGACATCATGCTAACTACCACATAACATGGAATGCTATTTTAATATATATTTTTTTTACTTTTAATATTTTACAAATTTTTATGTTTCTTGCTTCTTGTATTCCCACATGTTCATAATCCATGGATACTTGCCCTTATATATATAGGGTTTTATTAAATACTCTTAAAGGAACTTTTATGAGAAAAAACATAAAAATCGCAATGAGATAATCATTGAAGCATGTGAACACATGGGATGGTTTTAAACACACAGACTGAAGGGAGTATCCATGAAGGAACCTGTGGGATCAACCATTTAACCATTTAATATTATGTGTCATATAAGAACTGCAATTTCACATGAGATTTGTTTTAAACGGTTATATCTGAGCATATCTAGCCAATATATATTAAGTATTGTTCTATTTATACATATCCTATTTATTATAAGATATTTTTAAACAGGAGAGGCGTGGCCTGAGCATGCAGCCGTGAACACGTACGTTTCAGAGCTCCCGGACCCTTGGCCCTTATAACTAAGATATTTAGCAACGATTCGGATGCTACTGGCCTGAACAACATGGTCAGACGTTCGGGCCGCCGCGGGTCTACTTTTATGTCCTCGGAACCTCATATTGCGAGGTATTTCACGGCCACGCCGACTCCCGCGCCAGACCTCACCAAGATGGCGCCGATGGAGGAAGGAGCTGCTCTGCAGGCCGCTCCCCCGATGCTGGGGGTTGGCGGTTCTGTACAGACACAAGCGGAATCCCCGCCGCCGCTCTCACTGTCCTCGGACTGGCTGGCTGTATTCTCCACGCCCGTGGGCCACACATACGGGCCGGGCAGGAAGTCCTACGTACAAGCAGCTTCATGGCCTAAGATGGCGACGGACGGTCCGCAGGAGATGGAGGCGCCTGCCATGCCGGAGGGCTCACAGGGCCTTGTCCCGCAGGCTGCACAGCAGACGGTCCACTTACCTCTCGCCGCAACCGGAGACGATCCACACATTCTGCTGCCTTCTGCGTCCGCTCCCGGGCCTATGGACTCTGGCGGGACCTCCGTTCTAACCCCGGTGAGTGCGACATGCCGCGAATCCCCACCTAGGCTACCAGCCAACGCTTTGCCACCCCAGAAGACCCTCTCGGTCACCTAGGACCTCCTGTCTCACAGTCGGGGGAACCCACTACCCCACAGGGGCCCCTGATACTTGCTCCTGATTTACAGGCCCCGAGCGGTGCGCAGGCGGTGTTTAGAGGTGGTCGGCCTGCCCAGGCTCACTCGCCTGATCCCCCCTCCACTCCGGCTATCTTCCATCCGTCAGCTGCCTCTGATTCATCGGGGGAATCGTCCTCTGCCTCCTCCTCTCATGGCAGACCTGCTAAACGCCCCAAGCTGAAGGACATTTGGTCATTGCTGAGTATGCTCCCAACTAAGGCAGACCTGGAGGTGATCATACAGAGGGTCGAGGCCAAACATGATCAGGCTATTGCTGAGGTCAAGGCGGACTTAACAACCATCTCCACCAAAGTGACTTCGCAAGCCCAAATTTCGTCTGAACTGCATGCCCGCCTGTCTAATGTGGAAAAGATGGTCTCATCACAGCAGGTTTTAAACAGACACCTGTTGCTACAGATGGATGACCAAGAAAACAGGGGCAGGCGTAATAACATTAAAATCCGTGGGATCCCGGAGGAGGTCCCGTCCGCCGATTTGAGGAAGGTGGTGTCTGCGGTATTCAACTCTCTTCTTGACAGACCTGAGGAGTCTGTTATTGAACTAGACAGGGTCCATAGGGTTCTTGGCCCTAGACGTTCAGAGAATTCTGCTCCTCGTGACGTTCTATGCAGAGTTCACTTCTTCAGGGAAAAGGAGGAACTTTTGCAACGGGCCTGGAGACAGGGTCCTATTCCAAACAGCAGATGCCAGATCCAACTTCTACCTGACGTGTCTAGGAGAACCCTGCTTATGAGACGTACGCTCAAACCCCTTCTGCAGATTGTCACAAATGCTGGGGCCACGTACCGCTGGGGCCACCCTTTTCACCTAATCATCCGCAAGAACGGTGCTTCGTTTGCTCTACACTCCCCAGACCAGGCGGGTGAGCTTAGTCGGTTCCTGGACTGCCCTCTCATCTCCCTACCGGACTGGCTAGATGTTCCAGTTCTCTCTTCTCCAATGGGGGGGCCTCCCTCATGTCTGAATGATGGTCTTCGTCCAGCTCGTCCTTCAGTCCCACACTCTCCTGGATAGGGGACTGTCTCCGGTTTGAATAGCTCCAGTTTCTAGGGGTTGATTACAACTCCTGCTCTTCGATCACAATACCTGATGTTGTGCCAGTATGGGGGGTGGTACGGGGAACAGGGTGCTGCCTAGGCGTTCTTGCTGTTTGTATCCCGTATTTCAAGGGTGGTGGCCTGTCCTCTGTACCCCCTCCCTTACTTTGTATTGTTGTTGCTTTAATCCCTGGATCGGGGGAACGGGCAGCCTTATTGAGTGCTCTTCTTCACCCCCACTAGGTCCGTGAGTCTTGGTTGGCTCTTTTTGGACTCCCCAAGAGTCGCATAGTGGATTGCTTTCTCCACTGTTTTGTTTGTTTAATTTGGATTGTCATCTGAACTGGATTAGCTGGTTCTGATACTTCGCCTTTCAGGCGTGGTTGCCCTTGTTTGTCTAATCTATAGTGGTGTCTTCCCATCCTTGTGTTTGTCTCCTTTCCCCTCCGTCTCCCCATACATCCCCCCCCTCCCCTGCTTTCTGTTTTCCACAGGTCCGGACCATGTCGGAGATCACTTTTTCGTCCATTAATGCCAATGGGCTGAACACCCCTGAGAAGCGTTCCTCCATTCTCCGGCTCCTATGGTGTAAAAAGGTACAGATCGCCTTCATTCAGGAAACTCACTTCCGCAGGGATGCTATGCCGAAATTTAGCTCTCCCCGTTATCCTGACGCTTATCACAGCTGCTATAGTGATTCTAAATCGAGAGGTGTGAGTATCCTCATTGCTAGATCCGCCCCCTGGGAGTTTCTGGACTCTAGCTCTGATGATACTGGCAGATTTTTGTTCGTTAAGGGCAAGATAGGGGGCCAGTTATATACCCTGCCCAATGTGTACTTGCCCAATACGAAGCAATTGAGAGCCCTTACTGGAATCCTGTCCAAATTGGATAGTTTTGCGGAGGGCACGCTTCTGGTCGGGGGGATCTTAATGTTGCCCTGGACCCATTGGTGGATGTTTCCAAGGGCTCCTCTCACTTGCCTTATTCTTACATTCGCCGTATTAGGAGCCTCCTTCATTCTCATCAGTTGGTGGATGTGTGGCGAGTGATTAATCCTGAGGCCAGGGATTTCACGTTTTATTCCAACCCTAGGGACGTATACTCCAGATTGGACTATTTTTTGCTTAGACACTCGGCAGTACCCCTCATTGCCTCTTCCTCTATTGACCCAATCACTTTCTCAGATCACGCCATGCTGCATGTCTCTCTGAAATCTCCTCTTCCTTCGCCCCGGTCCTGGAGGTGGCGTCTTAATGAGTCCCTACTTCAGGATCTGGAAGTGGCGCAAGGTATTGACTCGGCCCTTTCGCACTATTTTGAGGAAAACCTGGTCGACAATGCCTCCCCCCTCATGGTGTGGGCGGCGCATAAGTGTGTGATTAGAGGGGAGTTCATCAGACATGGGGTACAGCGTAAACAGGAGAGGGCTTTGGAAATATCCCAGATTTTAAAGGATATTTCCGATTTGGAACAGGTCCACAAACGCTCCCATGCACAATCTGTTCGCGCAGCGCTCACACAGGCAAGGTGCAAGCTTAAGGATAAGCTAGATACCCGTACAAAATTTCTCCTTTCGCAGGGTAGGAGACACTTTTCTGAATATGGCAATAAGTGTGGTAGACTCTTGGCCAGATCCTTACGCGAACAAAGGGCTAGGAACTACGTCCCACGCATTGCCCCACCACGGGGACCGGTGCTACACAACCCCGACTATCACAGAAGCTTTTTCCCACTTTTATCAGAACCTGTACAATCTTCCTCAGTCTAGTCAAGCGAGTCTGACCTTGGACTCCGCCATGAGTTCCTATTTAGCTAGGTCGGGTTTGCCCAAATTGCCAAGTGGGGCTCTTGAGAGTCTGAACAGCCCGTTCACCGCTGATGAGATTGAGGAGGCTCTGAAGTCGATGCAGCCTAGTAAGGCACCAGGCCCTGATGGCCTACCGGCCTCTTATTATAAGAGATTCCTCCCCTTCTGCGTACTCCCCTTACCAATGCCTTGAATAAAATATGCTCCGGAGTCCACCTCCCTAAGGATATGTCGCATGCGCACATCTTGCCAAGAGTCAACGCTCCAGCCTATGTCTCCTATCCACGGATGCCGAAAAGGCTTTTGATTGGGTGGGATGGCCCTGGTTATTTTCAGTACTTAACCATGTGGGTGTGGAGGGTTCTCTATTAGCATGGATCCGTTCCCTATACTCCTCTCCCTCGGCAGCCACAAAGGTTAACGGTGTCCTCTCGCCTCCCTTCGAGATCAGGAATGGCACGCGCCAGGGTTGTCCTCTATCCCCTTTAATTTTTATCCTCACTCTAGAACCACTTCTGAGGACTATCAGGAAAAACCCTGACATCTCGGGTTTGATTGTGGGAGGACAGGAGTTTAAGATAGCAGCCTACGCAGATGACCTGATGTTTATGATTACCAAACCTCGGATCACCTTTCCCAACCTAATTGAGGAATTCAAAGAATTCCATAACTTGTCCAATCTGAAAATTAACTTACAGAAGTCTGAAGCGCTTAATGTCTCCATTCCGTCCTCTCTTGAAGCCGAACTGGCGGGCTCCTTGCCTTTCCGCTGGACGACAGGTGCCATTAAATACCTGGGCACGATGATTCCCAAGGATCTACGGGAGCTGTTCTCAAGGAATTTTACCCCCCTCTTGAGTTGGATCAGTGAAGACCTCAAGAGGTGGTCCAAAGGCCTCTATATGTGGTTTGGCAGGTGTGCCATTTTTAAGATGAATGTCCTTCCACGCCTACTATACCTGTTCCAGACCCTCCCCATCCACATTCCGGGCAGTTTCTTTTCTACTGCACATCATGACCTCTTTAAATTTCTTTGGGCCGGGAAGAGTTCTAGACTGTCTAGATCCTTACTGCATGTGCCAAAGGAAAGGGGGGGTCTAGGGATCCCTGACCTAAGGAAGTATTACGCAGCCTCTATGTCTCAACGAGTGGTAGACTGGTGCCGACACACCCCGTTCAAACAATGGATCTCCATTGAGCAATTTTCATCCCGGACCCCTCTGGCCCTTCTGCCATGGACAGATAGGAAAGTTCCTAGTGTCCTCTCCTCTCATAGGCCCTACCCTGACTCAATTCTGTAAGTACCAACAGATCTCTACAATCTCCCCTACGCCTTCTCCGATGTTCCCTGTCCTGGGACATCCGGACTTCCCGGCGGGTAGCTCGGGGGGCCCGTTTGCACAATGGAGATTGGGCGGCAGGTGTCAGACAGCTGCACCACTTCCTTTCCTCTATCCCTTCCACTCAGGGGTTTGATAGGGCTCTCACTCCTTTTGAAAAGACATGCGTTGGTTTAGGTCTTTATCGTCACTCCCTCTCAGAATTATACAAGGCATTGGTAACGCCGGGGTCGGACTATCTCCCTTCTTACTCCGCCAAATGGGCACAGGACTTGCAGAAGGATATCTCCTCCGACCAGTGGCTTAAAATTCTCCAACTTGCTCATAAATCATCCATTGCCAGTAAATATCAGGAGGCCAGTTACAAATTGTTATCGAGATGGTACTATGTTCCAACCCGTCTTCAGAGAATGTTCCCGTCGGCATCTCCTCTATGCTGGCGATGCGACTCCCACCAAGGTTCGCTTCTACATATTTTCTGGCAATGTGACAAAATCAAACCTTTCTGAGAATCAATTCATAAGGCCCTGGCTTCCATCTTCTCCTTTCCGATTCCTAACATACCAGAGTTTTTTTTTACTTTTTCTTTCGGATGTACCGTTGAACCTATTTTGGCGATCCTGCTTGCGTCACCTGGTTATAGCAGCTAGGTCTTGTATCCCTGCGAAGTGGAAGTCTGTCTCTCCTCCCTCTATGGGAATGTGGATTCAGATTGTTGAAGAGATACGGAGAATGGAGGAACTCACAGCCTCTCTGAAAGGTGGTAACAGAGCTTTTGTCGCTACTTGGTCCCCTTGGTTCACTTTTCAAGACTCCTCGGAGTATCGGAACTTGCTGGCTTGATGGTGTCGTCTGGACACTCTCGTACGCTTCACTAACCCCCCCTGCTTCCTTACCCCTTTGTTCCCCAATTTTCCCAGTGTGTCTTTGTCCAGTGCTCCCTCCGTTCCTGTTGTTTGTCGAGTTTTTATTTTCATGCTGAGGCCACGTCATTTCTGGCCTTTTGAGTTTTGTTTGCTTCTTGTCAGATGAATCGAGGTGCTCTAATGTCATCGCAGGCTGCGTATCATACACAGACATATGTGTTTGTAATTGCTAGAGTGTTGTTGGATTGTGCTTCTTGATTATCTGTCGGCATGGCTCCGACCTTATTTTTCTAATGTATGTGAATCAACATGCAATAATTTTGTTTTTTTTTGCAAAATAGAAATAAAGAATATGAAAAAAAAAAAAAATGATATTTTTAAACAGGTATTTTTATACAACACCACGATTAAAAGGTTAAATGATTGGCCAGGCCAGATTCACAGTTTTTGTTTCTCTACAAAATCATGTAACAGCCCCAAATAGGGAAATGGATCCATGCCTATATAAACTGCCACATAACAAAGGAGACTTGACCACTGAGGAAGGAGTCCTGCTAACTCCGAAATGCGTCTGGTGTACACAAGTCTCTAAACTAAGAAGAAAAACCGCAGCATACCTCCAAATCTTGGGATTTGCAACAATATCCAAACATCTACAGCAAAAGAAACGAAAGTCCTGTTTTGTCTTGCACAAAAAGACACAAAGGTACGCCGGATTATAAAGCGGGTCTAATCACATATTGACCCCGGCGTTAAAGCGGACTGTTTCCTAGCTTAAAAACTGTTTTAAAGCTGATCGGAGGTAAGATCACATGTGCTGATGGGATGCCACGTTAAGCACAGAAAGACGAACACTCCATTGCTGACAAACAGTGAGTAACTTGTTGCAATTTATCACAGCAAGGTTGTAACTGTTAAAAGAGGTGAGGAACTATATACCGCAAACTAAGAGACTGTCTTATTCAGTAATTCATTATATTGAATAAACCGCAGGTATACCGCAGACCATTGGAAAACTGCACGCGCTATTTTGTTGGTTGAAACTTAAATTCTTGGATCCAGATATTGAATTTGAGACTGAGGCTTGCGATCCAACCACCAACTAATTCCATAGTGTGGCTTTGTGTGATATTATTTTAACCACTGTGTTTTATGTTATTTTAGTGTGATTAATTAGGTACCTTATTTGCTCTAATTGTTAAATAAACTATTTTAATATATTGGCTAGTGTTATATGTGAATCCAGATGTAGGTCTGCCCCCTTATCTTTCTGTATAATATTGTCAACATATGTTAATTATTCCTATTTGTTTGTCCCCTTCTCTTTTCCGCTCTGTCCCCTCACCCACAGGGTTTTCTTTATATGCGCACACTGCGCCTCAACCTTGCCATGTGGTTTCCGGCACATGACACGCAGCAGTTGCCTCCTGAGCCTGCGCGATCTGCCGTTTCCGCTATTTGGAACGCAGTACGCGCTGGCTCGGATGCACGCATGAGTGGACGTCTATTAGCTGCCATGCCGATCCTTCAAAAAAAAGTATCAAGCCTCCTCTCCTCCTCCTCCCTCCTCCCCCACGAGAGTGGGGGGTCACCATCTTAATGCTCCACATGAACGCCCATGACACAGGTGAAAATTATTATTATTGATTACTATGCATATATATATTAGTCTATGTGTCACTTAGGAACAGGCACCCCTGAGGAAGCCAGCAGAGCCTGGCGATACGCGTTGGGCTTGTTTCCTGACCACCACGCATACCCCCACTATGCTACCTTAATGATAAGTATTCTAGTTCTCCATTTGTTGTTGATGGATTTCATGCACTTTAAGGGGGGAGGATATGTTGCAATGTGAATAGTGATGGGTGCAGTAAAGTCCCGGGGAAGCATGAAAAAGGGGTGTTGTTTGCACCAGGAGGGTGTCACCAAGGGGCCCGGCCTTGGTGGAGTAAAGGCCCTAGATATAGGTGGCCACCAAGTTAGTTGGTGGACACCAAGATAGTTAGCTTAGCTGGCTCCAGCTAGTCCGGGGCGGGCTTTTACTGGGAACAGGCAATGTGTTGGGTGGGTGCCTGTTCCCCATGCTCCAGTCCGGGATTTTGGAATATGCCCATGTCCAGGGATGCTATTTAATCCTGTTGCTGGACTTGGGTGGGGCTCCCAGTCTAGGGGAAGGAGACAGCAGCTGTGCAAAGCGAAAGGAACAATCTAGAGGAATGCTTATTCAGCCTTGGGGGTGTGAGGTTGAGCAAGTATACCTTTGGGTCTAGGGGTATTTGAATACCAAAAAGAGAGTGGGCCACATTGCTCACCTCAACCCAGAACGGAGTGATGCCGGAGCCGGTGCACGTCTAGAACACATGGTATAAGAAGCCCACATCGTTCAAGCATCGCCAGCAGACCGATGGAATAGTGGGGGTTTATGGAGTGTAGGAGTGCAGGGGTATGGTACCAGTGAATTAACAGCTTATACAGGGTGGGCCATTTATATGGATACACCTTAATAAAAGGGGAATGGTTGGTGATATTAACTTCCTGTTTGTGGCACATTAGTATATGTGAGGGGGGAAACTTTTGAAGATGGGTGGTGACCATGGCGGTCATTTTGAAGTCGGCCATTTTGAATCCAACTTTTGTTTTTTCAATAGGAAGAGGGTCATGTGACACATCAAAATTATTGGGAATTTCACACGAAAAACAATGGTGTGCTTGGTTTTAACGTAACTTTATTCTTTCATGAGTTATTTACAAGTTTCTCTTTGTTTACAGCCATTGACATGTCGCCGAGGTTAACACGTGAGGAGCGGATAGAAATTGTGTTGATGTCTGGTGAACGCAGTAACCGGGTCATTGCAGCAGATTTCAATGCAAGACACTTTACGAAACCACCCATCTCCCATGCTACAGTTAGCAAACTGCTTGCTAAGTTTAGTGAAACTGGTTCAGTGTTGGATTTGCCAAAATGTGGACGCATGAAATCTGTCTGTAATGAAGAAACATCAGTGGCTGTCCTAGCTTCATTCAGCAAGAGCCCACAGCGTAGCACTCGCCTCATGTCACTGGAGAGTGGCATTAGTCGAACATCCCTTCGGCGGATATTAGCTACTCACAAATGGCACCCTTACAAACTCCAGCTACTGTAGCATCTCAACGAGGATGACCCAGATCGGAGCACTGAATTTTCAGAATGGGCAAACAAAAATTGGAACAGGACCCTCAGTTTACGTAGAAGATTTTGTTCAGTGATGAGGCAAACTTTTATGTGAATGGTGAAGTTAACAAACAAAACCACCGCTATTGGTCTGACACTAACCCACATTGGATAGATCCCTCCAAGACTGTTGGAATAAAAAAATTGATGGTATGGTGTGGTATATGGGGTACAAAGATAGTGGGGCCATTCTTCATCAATGGAAACTTCAAGGCCACTGGATATGCGAAATTGCTACATGATGATGTGTTTCCCTCTTTATGCACTGAAGCTGGCACGTTCCCTGAGTTTTTCCAGCAAGAGGGTGCACCACCACATTATGGGTGTCAGGTCCGAGCATTCCTAGATGAACAGTTTCCTGGAAAGTGGATTGGTCGTCGTGGGCCAGTTGAATGGCCCCCAAGGTCTCCCGATCTGACCCCCTTAGACTTTTATCTTTGGAGTCATCTGAAGGCAATTGTCTATGCTGTGAAGATACGAGATGTGCAGCACCTGAAACTACGGATACTGGAAGCCTGGTGTGTTTGGGGTCGTTGTCTTGTTGAAACACCCATTTCAAGGGCATTTCCTCTTCAGCATAAGGCAGCATGACCTCTTCAAGTATTCTGATGTATTCAAACTGATCCATGATCCCTGGTATGTGATAAATAGGCCCAACACCGTAGTATGAGAAACATCCCCATATCATACATAGTAACATAGTAACATAGTACATAAGGCCGAAAAAAGACATTTGTCCATCCAGTTCGGCCTGTCATCCTACAAGTTGATCCAGAGGAAGGCAAAAAAACCCTGTGAGGTAGAAGCCAATTTTCCTCACTTTAGGGGAATAAAAAATTCCTTCCCGACTCCAATCAGGCAATCAGAATAACTCCCTGGATCAACGACCCCTCTCTAGTAGCTATAGCCTGTAATATTATTACACTCCAGAAATACATCCAGGCCCCTCTTGAATTCCTTTATTGTACTCACCATCACCACCTCCTCAGGCAGAGAGTTCCATAGTCTCACTGCTCTTACCGTAAAGAACCCTTTTCTATGTTTGTGTACAAACCTTCTTTCCTCCAAACGCAGAGGATGTCCCCTCGTCACAGTCACAGTCCTGGGGATAAATAGATGATGGGATAGATCTCTGTACTGCCCCCTGATATATTTATACATAGTAATTAGATCTCCCCTCAGTCGTCTTTTTTCTAACGTGAATAACCCTAATTTTGATAATCTTTCAGGATACTGTAGTTGCCCCATTCCAGTTATTACTTTAGTTGCCCTCCTCTGGACCCTCTCCAGCTCTGCTATGTCTGCCTTGTTTACAGGAGCCCAGAACTGTACACAGTACTCCATGTGTGGTCTGACCAGTGATTTGTAAAGTAGTAGGAATATGTTCTCATCACGGGCATCTATGCCCCTTTTGATGCAACCCATTATCTTATTGGCCTTGGCAGCCGCTGCCTGACACTGTTTTTTGCAGCTTAGTTTGCTGTTTATTAAAATTCCTAGATCCTTTTCCATGTCAGTGTTACCGAGTGTTTTACCATTTAGTATGTACGGGTGACTTGCATTATTCCTTCCCATGTGCATAACTTTACATTTCTCAGTGTTAAACCTCATCTGCCACTTATCTGCCCAAGCCTCCAATCTATCCAGATCCCTCTGTAGTAGTATACTGTCCTCTTCAGTGTTAATTACTTTACACAGTTTAGTGTCATCTGCGAAAATTGATATTTTACTATGCAAGCCTTCTACAAGATCATTAATAAATATATTGAAGAGAATAGGGCCCAGTACTGACCCCTGAGGTACTCCACTAGTGACAGTGACCCAATCTGAGTATGTACCGTTAATAACCACCCTCTGTTTTCTATCATTGAGCCAGTTACTTACCCACTTACAGACGTTTTCTCCGAGTCCGAGCATTCTCATTTTATATACTAACCTTTTATGAGGTACAGTGTCAAATGCTTTGGAGAAGTCCAGATACACGACATCCATTGATTCGCCGCTGTCAAGTCTAGTACTTACCTCCTCATAGAAACTGATTAAATTAGTTTGACATGACCGATCCCTCACGAAGCCATGCTGATATGGCGTTATTTGCTTATTTCCGATAAGATGCTCTAACATAGCATCTCTCAGAAAACCTTCAAACAGTTTACCCACAACAGATGTTAAACTTACCGGCCTATAGTTTCCAGGCTCTGTTTTTGGACCCTTTTTGAATATTGGCACCACATTTGCCATGCGCCAATCCTGTGGGACATTCCCTGTCAGTACAGAGTCCGCAAATATCAGAAATAAGGGTCTGGCTATGACATTACTTAATTCCCTTAGGATACGGGGGTGTATGCCATCCGGTCCTGGCGATTTGTCTATTTTGATTTTTTTAAGTCGCTGTTGTACTTCTTCCTGGGTCAGACAGGACACTTTTAATGGCGAATTTATTTCAGCATTCAGCATTTCATCTGACAGTTTATTTTCCTCAGTGAATACACTGGAGAAAAAAATATTTAACAGCTTTGCTTTCTCCTCGTCGCTCTCTGCGACTCCCCCCTCATTACTCTTTAAAGGGCCGACACCTTCAGATTTATACTTTTTAACATTTATATAATTGAAGAACATTTTAGGGTTAGTTTTACTCTGTTTGGCAATTAATCTCTCGGTCTCTAGTTTGGCCGCTTTTATTTGTTTTTTACATGTTCTGTTTTTTTCCTTATAGTTTTTCAGTGCTTCCGTGCTACCCTCCTGTTTTAGGGTTTTATATGCTTTCTTTTTGTCATTTATTGCTTTCTTTACAGTTCTGTTTATCCACATTGGTTTCTTTTTGTTCCTTAACCTTTTATTCCCATACGGTATGTACCTCTCACAATGAGATTTTAGGATGTTTTTAAAGATATCCCATTTTTTGGCTGTATTTTTATTTTTGAGGACTTTGTCCCAGTTAGTTAGGCCTATGGCCTCTCTTAGTTGGCTAAATTTAGCTTTTTTGAAGTTTGGTATTTTTGTTTCTCCCTGTAGAAACGCTCTTTTGAATGATAATTGGAAGGTTATTACTTTATGGTCACTATTTCCCAGGTGTCCCCCAACCTGCACGTCTGTTGTTCTGTCAGGTCTATTGGTTAATATTAAGTCCAGTATGGCCGTCCCTCTAGTCGGGTCCTGAACCAGTTGGGAGAGATAATGGTCTTTGGTTATTGCCAAGAATCTGTTTCCTTTATGAGATATACAAGTTTCAGTTTCCCAGTCTATATCTGGGTAGTTGAAGTCCCCCATAATAACCACCTCATTATGATTTGCCGCCTTGTCTATCTCGTTTAGTAGTAGATTTTCTGTGGACTCTGGTATATTAGGTGGTTTATAGTAGACTCCTATTAGTAATTTATTGTTGTTTTTAGCTCCATGTATCTCTACCCACAGTGACTCCACATGTTCATGTCCCTCACTTATATCTTCACGGAGTGTGGGCTTTAGACAAGATTTTACATAAAGGCAGACCCCTCCACCTCTCCGGTTTTGACGATCCTTTCTGAACAGACTGTAACCTTGTACATTAACTGCCCAGTCATAGCTATCATCCAGCCATGTCTCAGTTATTCCCACTAT
Source organism: Bufo bufo (assembly GCF_905171765.1). NCBI lineage: Eukaryota > Metazoa > Chordata > Amphibia > Anura > Bufonidae > Bufo > Bufo bufo. The sequence goes on from NC_053392.1 coordinate 600,019,470, forward strand.
GTCATAGTCCTCCTCACACATCACTAATTCCAGTTCACCAGTTTTATTAGTCAGACTTCTGGCATTAGTATACATACATATGAGAGGTTTATGTATATTTTTTACCCTACACCTTTCCTTCTGAACTGTTCTTGTCCCTCCTTCCATTTCTCCCCCAGTCCCACTACCTTGCCCCCGGTCTCTATCTGCACTATCTTCCCCTTCTATAGTGTAATTACCCTCCCCCCCAGTCCCTAGTTTAAACACTCCTCCAACCTTCTAGCCATCTTCTTCCCCAACACAGCTGCTCCTTCCCCATTGAGGTGCAGCCCGTCCCTACGATAGAGGCTGTAGCCGACAGCGAAGTCGGCCCAGTTCTCCAGGAACCCAAACCCCTCCATCCTACACCAGTTCTTGAGCCACTTGTTAATTTCCCTAATCTCCCGCTGCCTTTCTTGTGTGGCCCGTGGTACCGGTAGTATTTCGGAAAATACTACCTTTGAGGTCCTTCCCCTAAGCTTTTGCCCTAAATCCCTGAAATCATTTTTAAGGACTCTCCACCTACTATGATGCTTTCTCCACCATGCTTCACTGTCTTCACAGTGTACTGTGGCTTGAATTCAGTGTTTGGGGGTCGTCTCCAGCCACTAGACCCAAAAAGAACAATCTTACTTTCATCAGTCCACAAAATGTCTCTTTAGGCAAGTCAATGTGCTCTTTGGTAAATTGTAACCTCTTCAGCAAATGTCTTTTTTTCAACAGTGGGACTTTGCGGGTGCTTCTTGCAGATAGCTTGGCTTCACATAGGTGTCTTCTAATTGTAACAGTACTCACAGGTAACTTTAGACCTTCTTTGATCTTCCTGGAGCTGAATGTTGGCTGAGTCCTTGCCATTTTGGCTATTCTTCTATCCATTTGAATGATAGTTTTTTGCTTTCTTCCACGTCTTTCAGGTTTTGGTTGCCATTTTAAAGCATTTGCGATCATTTTAGCTGAGCAGCGTATCATTTTCTGCACTTCATTATATGTTTTCCCCTCTCCAATCAACTTTTTAATCAAGGTACGCTGTTCTTCTGAACAATGTCTGGAACGAGCCATTTTCCTCTGAATTTCAGAGAGGAATTCACTGTAACCAGCATGTGTTTGCTGCCTTTCTTCCTTAAATAAGGGCAATAATTGCCACCTGTTTTTCAAAGAATGAACGACCTCACTAATTGAACTCCACACTGCTATTATTTTGAACATGCCCCTTTCAATTAGTGATTCAATTACACAAAATCAGCAGCATGCATGGCATGACTGTTGGGTCTGTTGGGTTTCTATTACTCTACTACACCTGCTAGTAAATTATTTGCCATGTAGAAATATAATTTCTACCAAAATCAGTGATTGATCAGGTTAGTGATGTTTGCTATTTCGAACACAACTGTATGTGTGATGGGGGGTTTCTCCCTCTGCGGATACGGCCAAAAGTCGATAAATGAGAGAGATCAGGCCCCTTGTCCCTGTGCCCTGTCGACACAAACGCTCAAATGGGATGGGAAGTGACACCTTAAGCGACCCGAACATGGAGCTCACAAAACGACGGATCTGGAGATAATAAAATCTCTCAGTCGTCGGTAAGTTTGATTGGTCTTGGAGTTGTGCAAATGATTTTAACATAAGATCGCTATAGTCGACAATATCCGCTAGGCGGAAGAGACCCAACAACGACCAGACATGGACCATAGGAGCACTCAGGCTGGAGGGAATTGCTGGGTTGAGAAGGAAAGAGGTCATAGAAGAATGTTGAGAAGCTAAAGCGAATTGCACGTGACAGGTGCCCCATATGTGTTTAGTAAAGGCCGTAGGCCCCAAAAGGGTAGTGTAAGAGGTGACGAGAGCCTGCTGCCACAACAGGGCGTTCGGATGGGCCGAAGCCATCCAGAGTTTTTCAATCTCCACCCATTTGGTGTAAGCCTGTTGGGACGCCCAAAAAGGGAACACACGTAGATGGGAAGCCCAATAGTAATGGGTGATATTAGGGATCGATAGGCCACCTTTATTTGCGGCTGTGAGTATGACCTTGCGGGGAATGCGATGGCGTTTACCTTGCCATCTAAAATTAAAAATCGCCTGTTGAAGGGTACGTAGTTCTGACAAGGGGACTCTAACTGGAAGGGTCTCAAAGTAATACAATAGTTTTGGGAGGAGTGACATTTTCACCGCTGCTACGCGGCCTAGTATCGACATATATAAGGGCTTCCATTTTACAAGAAGAGGGGAGGGAAGTTGTTTGAGTACAGTGAAGTGTATGTGGGGGTGATATGGACCCCTAAATATTTCAGTTTGGTGTCGGACCATCGATATGAGAAATTGCTTTGGAGTAGAGTTAGAACCTATGCGGGAATAAGGACCGGTAGGGCCTCTGTCTTGGAAGTGTTAATATTATAACCTGAGAGGTCACCATAGTGGGTTAGGGCCTTATGCAGATTAGGTAACGAGACGTGGGGGTTGGTTAAGGTGAGGAGAACGTCATCTGTGTCCGGAGAAATCTTGAATTCCTTATCTCGCACTTTAAGTCCCTGGACCTCAGTATTCAATCGGATGTGGGCCGCGAGAGGTTCGATGCATAGGGTGAATATAAGAGGCGAAAGCGGGCAGCCCTGACGAGTGCCGTTGGAGATGTTGAATGGGGTAGAGGAGCTAAGGGGTAGTTTAGTGGAATAAAGGTTGAGAAAAGCGTGTAGAAAGGGCCCCGTGATAGAGTTGAGAGTTTCAAACAAAAAGACCAATCTAGCCGATCGAAAGCATTTTCTGCATCAAGGCTCAAAATAACTGTGGGGGTCAGGGTGCGCGTTGCTATGTCAATTAAATTATCAACCCGGCGAGTGTTATCTCCAACTTGACGGTAGGGAATGAACCCAACTTGGTCTTTGTGTACCAGGCTGGGGAGCCATACATTGAAGCGGGCGGCCAGGATACGAGTGAAGATCTTAAGGTCTGCATTAAGAAGGGCTATCGGTCTATGATTAGCGCAGTCCTGAGGATCCTCACCCGCCTTGGGAATGACCACAATATGAGATGTCAGCATGGACGGTGGGATTGGAGAGTCTTGCAGGAAAGAGTTGAACAAGGCCAGGAGATGGGAGGAAAGCTCTGGGAGAAGCGTTTTGTAGTATAGGTCTGTGAACCCATCAGGTCCTGGGGATTTGCCTGTTGGGAGGGCTTTGATCACTTCTCCTAGTTCTTTGGTTGATATGGGGACATTCAGGGAGGTGACCGCCTCAGGGGTAAGTTTAGGTAATTTACAAGAGGATAGATAACTTCAGATACGAAGTATAGGGGATGTATGCGTACTTTTGTCAGTGAGGTTATAAAGCTTAGAATAATAGTCGCGAAAACATTGGGCAATCGCATCAGGGTGATATTGGGGACAGCCAGCAGAGTCTTTCACTGCTTGTGGGGTGCGTTTGGTGACTGTATCTCGTAATTGATGGGCTAGTATAGTGTGTGCTTTATTACCTTTCTCATAAAATTTCTGCTTTGAGTAGAGCATCATACGTTCCACATTGTGCATTGCAATATCCTTTAATTTCGCTCGGGCCTCCACAAGGTCTCGGAGAAGGGAGAGGCTCGGTCAGTCGGGACTGTAGAGACTAAATTTTTGCTGTGAGTTCCCGGACTCTAAGTGTTCTGTTCTTTTTGAGTCATGATGCCAATGCAACACATTGGCCCCTGACTACGGCCTTGTGGGCCTCCCAGAGCATAGCTTGGGATGAGGCCGAACCAGCCTTTTCTCCAAAGAACGTGCGGATGTACCCTGCAATGTCCTCTCGAGTGAGCAGCAATTTCAATAGAGAATTGTTTAAGCGCCAGTAACAGGAGCGTTGTGGCTTAAGTTGGGAGGAAAGGGTGAGGGTGACCGGGGCGTGATCCGACCAGGAGATAGGCCCGATGGAGACATCGCTCATAATCTTGAGGGTCATAGCATTGCCCAAAAAATAGTCTATCCGGGTGTGCAATTTATCAAGGGGAGAGTAGAAAGTGAATGTTCTACTTGTGGGGTTGTCTACCCTCCATAGGTCATAGAGGGCGTATCTCCTGATCACAGCACAAAAATCCCAGGCCAGGCGTACCTGGGTCAAAGGTGGGGGGGCAGAGAGGAGGGACTGCCAGTCTGCGATTTCGTAAAAAAGCATATTAAAGTCCCCGCCCAAAATCCACGCGGCCGGTGATAGTCCTTGAAGTTTACTGAGGACCCGACGCACAAACTGAAGTTGGGAGGTATTAGGGGCGTATACAGTACAAAGAATGATAGGGCAGCCCTGATATGATCCTTCTAAAATGACATAGCAGCCTGCTGGGTCTAAGTGGGAGGAGGTTATGGAAATGGGGCAGGCGGCCGATAATAGTATGGCTACACCTGCTTTTCTGCGACTATGGCTGGCTACGTAGGTATGTGGATAGTGGTGTTTGGCAAAAGCAAAGGAACCCGTCTGGTCGAAGTGGGTCTCCTGGAGGAAGGCCACGTCTGCCCTCAGATTGCGGAGTTCTGGGAGAACTAAGCGTCTCTTGGTATTGGAGCCCAGCCCCTTAACGTTCAAGGTGACACACCTGACCATTGTAGTGATGAAGGGTAACAATGTGTCTTACACGCCTCGTAGGTAGGGGCTGTGCACCTGGAGATATTCACGGTGGAGAAGGAGCTTTCTCTAATCCGTACCCTGTGGGGTAAAATAAAAGAGGAAGGGGGTTCTAGGAACAATAGGGAGTGGGGAGACGCAGACACCACAATACTACACAAAAGAAAAACAAGGAAACCAGTCAAGAGACTTTATTTGTATAAGTAAAAAACTAATCAATAAGACTGGTCTGTGGAGGGACCAACCCAGCCGGACCTAAAGTCCGCAGGGTGGACTTACTGAGCCCAACTGTCTGGGGACCGAACAAGTCACGTCCCAGGAGGGTGGGGGGGAGAGGACCTGAACAGAACCAGCAGGTCAACAACAATAATAAGAAAATACCAGATGTGAGCAACACACGGCTGTAACGCCACCATTACGTAATTCCGGGCCCTGAGCAAAATATGAGTATATTAAGAGCCCTAAAGTAAAGGGTAAACAAACAGTGAATAATCAGGTACAGAGGAGGGTCCCTCAGCGATGAGGAGTGGCTCCCCTGATTTCTAGGGATGCCAGTCTGGATGCAGGAGGTGTTCTTCTAGGATCAGCAGACCCCACAACGGGTGAAGGTAGTTGGCGTCGCTTGGGTCCACTTGTATCCTGCCAAACCAGAGGAGTAGACCGGAGGGAGGTAATGAGCTCCCAGTCAGATAGGTTAGGTACTGGTATGTCCAGCGCAGCACAAAATGGATGAAGGTCAGCATGAGTGCGCAATATCACTGTGCGGCCATTCATCCGGGCGTTTAAGGTGAAAGGAAACCCCCAACTGTATGGGATTTGGGTGTCTCTCAGGGCGTCCAGTAAAGGGCGAAGGTGTCAACGCTTTGCAGCGTGATCCATGGCAGGTCTTGAAAAAGCTGAACCCGGGCCCCATGAAAGTCCAGGATTCGAGAGTTTCTGACTTTCGCCATTATTGCCTCTTTCCAGGTGAAATCATGAACACAGCATATAATGTCCCTGGGATGGGGGGTGGACCCTTTGGGTCGGAGGGCTCTGTCCAACTTAGTGTGCGGGACGGGGGTCCCCCATAATTTTGTTGAAGTGCTCGTCCAGGATTCCCTGTATATCCTCCTCCCCTACGGATTCTGGGAGGCCACGGTCCCTGATTTTATTCCTCCATCCACGGTTATCTAGGTCTTCTACGTGACACTGTCACTCGCGGAGACCTGCATTCTGTGAGGACACCGAGGTATGGAGTTGGGACACATAGGACCGTGTAGATTCGTGTTCCTTCTCAAGGGATTCCACCCGGGCGGCAATAGAGTGCAGATCGCGTCTGACTGCTGAAATTTCGGAGCGGCATTTGGCGGTGACCTCATTGACCAGGGCTTGGAAGTCCCCTTTAGTGGGCAGTTGGGAGAGTATGGGAGCCCAGTCCACATGGGAGGGGCCGCTGGGGGATTCGCGGCCAGAATGTGGAGAAAGAGCCGGGGTAGGTGCAGCATACCGCTGCATAGAGGGGGTAGCTCCTATGTCATCCTCCAGTTTTGCAGGGAGGAAAGGGTGACAGAGGGCTCTGCCAAGGTGATATATGCCTCCAGGGGTCCCCTTCTGTTGGGAAAAAGAGCCGGGGTGAGGGTGTTTGCTGGGGTCTGGGGAATGCAATTGTGCACAGACCTGGGGGAGGGGCTCCCCGGACTCCTCCGGCTCAGCATGTGCGGGCGCCATCTTGGATGCTGAAAATCCCAGCTGGGCCTAGGTCGCAGGTGGCATTGAAGAGGCCCTATGCTGGGAAGCCTGTCCGGGACCCGCATCCAGCGCTGTTGTCCGGTCTGTAGGAGGATCGCGGTCCCCTGGGGTCCTGCAGCACTGTGGGAGCGCGGCGGTAAGGGCCGTCGGGCCTGTCAGGAGAAGCGGTGGAGCGCAGGACGAAATCCTGAAGGGTGCCCCGACGTGGTAAGTCCGCTGGGGGGTAGGGCCCCTTGTGAGGGCTTCTTGGGTAGTTTTTTACCGATAAGGAGGGCAATGTAGCAGGCTCAGGGCGGCTGAAGTAGCGGCTTGGTGGCGGAGCTCAGCGCTTATACATCCTGCTCCATGCGCTGCTAGGCCACGTCCCCCGTGAACGATGCTTTAGGCGAGTCAGGGATATACTTTGTTTAGTTAGAGCCCAGCCGGGCAGGTGTTTATTTTGTATGATTTATGTTTGTTTTGCTAAGGTGCCAAATAAAAGCGATGTTTGGACCTTAAACTTGGTGTCTGGCAAAGATACTTGTGTGAATGACCCCCGGAGAAGAGCTAACCCCTCACAGATACCACACAGTACTAATGCCCACCTTGTGGCCCCTTTATTGTACTTTTGCCCACCATGTGGCCCTTTCAGTAAATTTATTTGTGTGTAACCAGTGATGGCCAGTTCGCCCGCGAACATGTGCGAGCTGCCATCTTAACTGACAAGTCCGGCGCGGCACAGGTAAGTCCTTACCTGTCTGTGCGCGAGCCGGTCTGAAATGAAATGCGGTCTCCGGGTGCAGGCAGTTCCGAGAACAGCCCGATGAAGGCCCCCGGAGGCTGTTCTTGGAACTGCCTGCTCCCGGAGACCACATTTCATTTCAGACCGGCTCGTGCACAGGCACAGGTAAGGACTTACCTGTGCCTCGCCGGACTTGTCAGTTAAGATGGCACCTCACACGTGTTCGCGGGCGAACAGGCCATAACTGTGTGTAACCAGCAGTTATGGTTGCGTTCATGACCACGTTTAAGTATAAAAAAAGTTTTTTTCGCAAAGCTGGTGTTTGAGTTAATTTCCTCGTTTGTCCTCATGGCAAAACCAAAACAGCCTTTTGTGGCTGAAATGTTGATGGTTTTAAAAAGGTTGTGCGCCTTTTTTGTTTTTGGCAGCCCCCTCTTCTAAGCAGACCTGCAAAGGGGAGCACACTTACTCGGTACTGGGTCCCGACTCTTTTACTCTCTGGCCTTAGCTGCCTTGCTCAGGTCCCCCGCTGCCAAAAGCCACTTTGCAGCAAATTGCTAGCCATAACATTGATCTGCTCATCTTACATCATGTGCCCAATTGCCATGATGCAAGGGCAGCAGGTCACCACTGCAGCCAGCAGTGGGTTCAAAGTTTATAATGACAGCGGGGACCCGAGCAAGGCAGCTGGTGCGTCGGTACGTTTCCCTATGCAGATCTGCCTGGAAAGTTCAAACGATTCCGCTGCCGTGCACTGATTCCTCTCGTGAGTACTGCACGCTTTGGTGAAAGAACTTCCCAAGTCAAACACTGAACATTTGGAGTGGTGCATGGGAATCAAACTGTGAATTGTAAAACATTTTTCTTAGCAAAGCTAAATATAGCGATGAGATGGATGGAAGGAGACTCCCTCGCTTGGCTCGGTGGTGTAATATTGTTAATATTAAAGGATCATTTTCAAAAACAAAAATTGGTAATTTACTTACAGCGATATGCCAGATTTTGGAGTAAAGAAAGTCAAGACAATACTTTATCACTCAGACATTTTTTCACTCTCCTCGTCACTAGGGCATGGCCGGGCTGGCAAGTTGGCCCTGGCACATTCACAAACATTTACACTAATTTCAGGTGTAAAAGTTGTTTAAAATTTACTCCACTCAGAGAGTGGAATAGAATTTCACTTCAGACGCACACTGCCAGAGTATACGCCTAAGTTAGGTGATGAAGTGTATGTTTTGTGATAAATTAGGCACATCCTTCGGCAGTGTAGCGGCTATCAAAACCAGAGTAAAAACTCTCTTTGATAAATGACCCTCAAAGTGTCCTAAAAAATTCCACAACGTCCTGGATCCATGGTGGAAGTCTCCCCTCACAATTTGCACACACAGTGACCACCAACTCTTCCTTAACTCGGAAGGTTCTGGGGGAATCATGTGACGGATGCCCTGATTACAGCGCAGGGTAATTTAACGTATTTTTCGCTTTTTAAGATGCACTTTTTTCCCTCAAAAGTGGAGGGAAAAAGTCAGTGCGTCTTATAAACGAAAGGTGACCCCAAATGTGCAGGCTGCAGCAGCTCAGGAGCTCTCACTAACGGCTCCTGAGCTGCCATGAAACTGTGGGAGGACGGACGGGACTTGGAGGGAGGGAGGGCAGGTGGGACTTAGCGTAGGCTGGCAGCACAAGTTCGCTTTTAGTGAAGCCTCCAGCCTGCGCATACATCGCTGCACTAAGCAGCACCTGACAGTTGGGCGGACTGGCGGCTTCACTAAATGCTAAATGATGCCGGCAGCCGCGCTTCCAGTCATTACATTCACTATCGTTGGGCGGACTGGCGGCTTCTCTGTATGTGCTGTACTGCCACCAGATCGCACGTCCTTCACTCAAAGCAGCAGGAGGATACCCTTCTCCTCTGTGCTGGCTGGCCATCCAGCTGATTGCCGATGAGCGCGTCCTGCTCCCCCGCCTCCCCTCCACCAATCAACTGCCTACATTTCTCCCGCATTTTGAGTTCTCCCCTGTCCTGGTACAGTAGATTGCTGCCTAAGTCCCTTGGTGACGACAGCTCAGGGGCAATATACGGTACCCTAATAAAAAAAATGTGTGCCAAATATGACTATAACCCCCATCATCCATAGGAATCTACCCATGTACTGCAGTATATGAGTGGATTCCTATGGATGAGGGGGGTTATAGTCATATTTAATATAGACATGTCAACGACAGAACAGTCCCTGGACAGTGTTCATTTTAAATATGACTATAACCCCCCTCATCCATAGGAATCCACCCATATACTGCACTATATAGGTGGATTCCTATGGATGAGGGGGGGTTATACGGTAGTCATATCAGTTCCCGAAAGCTAATACTGGTACAGTCCCTGGACAGTGTTCATATTTAATGTGACTATAACTCCCCTCATCCTTAAGAATACACCAATGTACAGTACATCAGTGTATTCTTTAAGATGATGGGGGTTATAATCAAATTACAGTATCATCCACAGATTCCCCATTAGTTCAAAACTCACCAAAACAACACCATCTGGTTAAAAATATTTTATTTTCTTAATTTCCTTCTAAAAAACCTAGGTGCGTCTTATAAAGCGAAAAATACGGTACTTTGTTTCACACAGTACTTCACTTAACATTACTCAGGACCTGAGCGCATGCATTACATTTAGTGGACTCTAGGGCTCATTCACACGAATGTATGGTTGCCGTGACCCTGTTGCGGACTGCAAATAGCGGTCTGCAAAACATGGGTACTGGCTGTGTGAAGTCGATATGGTGGTGCGGACCCATTGACTTGAATAGGTCCGAGATCCGCAAAATAAATTAAAAGATAGGACATGTCCAATCTTTTACGATGTGGAAGCACATACCCCCAAAGTCTTTGGACGAGCTTCTGAGTGTTTCCGTGGGCTTCCAATCAGTGACTCTGCTCCGCAGAAAATAGGACACGTCCTATCTTTTGACGTATTTTACGGATTGCATGCCCATTCAAGTCAATGGGTCTGCATCTGTGATATAGAGTTCACAAGGCCGGTGCCATTGTTTTGCAGACCCGCTATTTGCTGTCCACAACAGGGGCACGGCGACCATATGGTCGTGTGAATGAGCCCTTAAAAAAAGTACTGAAGGCAAAGATAAAATCTTCACATATTTGGTATTGCAACATCCATAATGACTTGTACTATACAAATTATCATGTCATTTATTCCTTACAGAGAACGCTGAAAAAAAAATGCCACTATATGTACCCCAAAATAAAACTAATGAAAACTACAAGTCATCCCGCAAAAATCAAGCCTTCACACAACTCCATGGAAAAAAAAAAAAAAGTTGTGTATCTTGGGATTTGGTGATGCAAAAACATTTTCTACTTTAAAAAAAAATTAAGGTTTTTATTGTGCAACAGTAGTAAAGCTTTTTAAAAAACTATGCATTTGGTATCACTATAATCAAATAATGAATAAAGTTATCATATCATTTGTGCCAAAAAATAAACGCTGCAAATTTTATAGCGGATTCTCGGATGTCTAACAAGATCTTCTTTATGGTTACCACTAGTGTTCAGTGAAGCGAACCATCCGAAGTGGAATTCAGGTCTGAATTTTAGGAAAAATCTGATTTTAAACAAAGCCGAATTTCCTTGGGCTTTATGATAATGAATCATTTTTCCTAAAATGGCGACTGGAATTGTATTTTGTATTAGAGAAAACGGAAATGTACTCACCTCATCCACTAGCTTGCGCAGAGGCAGTCCGCTCCTCTCTTGACTAAAATAGACCTGTTGAAGGACCTGCGCTCAATGTGATGATGTCACTGTGCTCTCCCAGCATGATCACATGGTGAAGTCATCACGCTAAGCCCAGGTCCTTCAGCAGGTATTTTTCTAATCAAGAGAGGAGCGGACAAGCCCCTGTGTGAGCAAATGCATGAGGCGAGTGATTTTTATTTTATAATCCAAAAGGCCATATTGCACTAGCGTATTACCGTTTTTATTGGCTGTTAGACGGGTGTACTTTGGTCTAAGGTGTCGTTAAAAATGGTCTCATTGATTGATAGGCTGAATAGGGTTTTAACATACTGATTAATGATAAATTAATTTGGAATGAATCAAATTTCTTGTTGAACTTTGACCAAGCTGCAGAATTGAATTTTTCTAAAGTTCACTCATCTCTAGTTACTGTATCACATTCTGAACGTTAAAATCGCTTTTTTTCCAGTGTGAATTCTCTGATGTTTAACAAGAGCTGATTTATTAGTAAAACATTTCAAACATTCTGAACATGAAAATGGCTTCTCCCCTGTGTGAGTTCTCTCATGTGCAACAAGATATGATTTACAGTTGAAATGTTTTTCACATTCTGAACATGAAAATGGCTTCTTCCCTGTATGAATTCTCTCATGTGCAACAAGAGTTGATTTATTAGTAAAACATTTCCCACATTCTGAACATAAAAATGGCTTCTCCCCTGTGTGAGTTCTCTGATGTCTAACAAGTTCTGATTTAGAGATAAAATGTTTTTCACATTCTGAACATGAAAATGGCTTCTCCCCTGTGTGAATTCTCTCATGTGCAACAAGATGTGATTTATGAGTAAAACATTTCCCACATTCAAAACAAGAAAATGTATTCTCCCCTGTGTGACTTCTCTGATGTGTAACAAGAAATGATTTATCAATAAAACATTTCCCACATTCTAAACAAGAAAATGGCTTCTCCCCTGTGTGAATTCTCTGATGTGCAACTAGTTTTGATTTATATATGAAAGATTTCCCACATTCTAAACAAGAAAATGGCTTCTCCCCTGTGTGAATTATCTGATGGTTAAGAAGATACCATTTATCCCTAAAACATTTCCCACATTCTGAACATGAAAATGGCTTCTCCCCTGTGTGAATTCTCTGATGTCTAACAAGATGTGATTTACAGTTGAAATATTTTTCACATTCTGAACATGAAAATGGCTTCTCCCCTGTGTGAGTTCTCTGATGTCTAACAAGTTTTGATTTAGAGTTAAAATGTTTTTCACATTCTGAACATGAAAATGGCTCCTCCCCTGTGTGAGTTCTCTGATGTTTACCAAGACTTGATTTATCACTAAAACATTTCCCACATTCTAAACAAGAAAATGGCTTCTCCCCTGTGTGAGTTTTCTCATGTGCAACAAGATTTGATTTAAAGTTAAAATGTTTTTCACATTCTGAACATGAAAATGGCTTCTCCCCTGTGTGAATTCTCTCATGTGCAACAAGAGTTGATTTATCAGTAAAACATTTCCCACATTCTGAACATGAAAATGGCTTCTCCCCTGTGTGAGTTCTCTGATGTCTAACAAGATGTGATTTTAAGTTAAAATGTTTTTCACATTCTGAACATGAAAATGGCTTCTCCCCTGTGTGAGTTCTTTGATGTATAATAAGCTCTGATTTAAATTTAAAAAATTTCCCACATTCTGAGCATGAAAGAGCATTCTCCCCTGCGTGACTTACTTGATGTTTAACAAGAGTTGATTTATCAGTAAAACATTTCCCACATTCTAAACAAGAAAATGGCTTCTCCCCTGTGTGACTTCTTTGATGTTTAACAAGAATTGATTTATCAATAAAACATTTCCCACATTCTAAACAAGAAAATGGCTTCTCCCCTGTGTGACTTCTCTGATGTTTAACAAGATTTGATTTAAAGTGAAAATGTTTTTCACATTCTGAACATGAAAATGGCTTCTCCCCTGTGTGAATTCTCTCATGTGCAACAAGATTTGATTTAAAGTTAAAATGTTTTTCACATTCTGAACATGAAAATGGCTTCTCCCCTGTGTGAGTTTTCTCATGTGCAACAAGAGTTGATTTTTCAGTAAAACATTTCCCACATTCTAAACAAGAAAATGGCTTTGCTCCTGTGTGAATTCTCTGATGTCTAACAAGTTGTGATTTAAAGTTAAAATGTTTTTCACATTCTGAACATGAAAATGGCTTCTCCCCTGTGTGAGTTCTCTGATGTCTAACAAGATGTGATTTTAAGTTAAAATGTTTTTCACATTCTGAACATGAAAATGGCTTGTCCCCTGTGTGAGTTCTCTGATGTCTAATAAGATCTGATTTAAATTTACAACATTTCCCACATTCTGAGCATGAAAGCGCATTCTCCCCTGTGTGACTTCTTTGATGTTTAACACTTCTTCTGTGGATTTTATTTTGCTTAACAGTCTGTGATGAATCAGAAGATTGAAATCCATCCAAAAGATCAGATAATAGATCTTTGCTGTGAAAGGCTGAGGATACATCCGAGATAATGGCATGCTCTTCATGTGTATCTTCTGTGACACCACACTCATCTGTTCTAAAATCTGACATCAAATGTTTGTCTGAGCTCCTGGTACAGTCCTCTGTCAAGAATAAATCTAAGTTTTATAATTTTTAAATAATAGAACCGTAAAATTATATTGCTAATTTATAACATTTCTATATAACAAAAATCCATTCAAATTACAAGTCATGGCGCAAAATTTAATTATAAACTTGTGTGTCCGATCCTACTGTCGAAACTGATGGTTATGCTTCTTGTACTAATGCTAATTCCCAGGGCCATGTTCAGTTGCAATCAAGTATGAGTTTTCAGGAACTGATTCATGTGAATTTCCTACAGGAATCTCGAACTAGGCAAGATGACCCCAATAATGCCAAAATATCCTCACTTAAAGAGGACCTTTCACTAGTTTAAAAAGTAAAAACGAACTATATCAGTGGGCAGAGCGGCGCCCAGGGGTCCCCCTGCACTTACTAGTATGTCTGGGCACCGCTCCGTTCGCCCGGTATAGGCTCCGGTGTCTGCAGCTCCCTCTGTTGTACTGGACGGATTTTTTGTATTAGGCGTGTCCCTTGCTGCAGCGCTGGCCAGCGCTGCAGCAAGGGACAACCCTAATACAAAAACTCCGCCCAGTACAAAAGAAGGAGCTGCAGACACCGGAGGTATTATCCATGTTAAATGACCCTGACACCTATAAATCTCTATCTGGCAACCCTCTCCTCCCTTTTCAGTCCAAAATGGTCAGCATTCCGACTTTGGGATTAGAAAAGGGCTTTCTCACTAAAAAGGAGTATGACTACATCTATGTACAACATCCCATTGTGTCGAGTTTTCACACACTTCCGAAAGTGCATAAGGGAGTCTTTCCTCCTCCCTTACGTCCTATAGTGGCAGGAATCGGTTCTTTCTCCGAGAGACTTTCAGAGTGGATCGATTCTCTGCTACAACCGCTTATTTTACAAATTCCAGGCTTTCTCAGGGATACTGAATCTGTGTTGCAGGCATTCTCGGACTTCAAATGGAGGCCTGGATTTGCCTGGATCACAGCAGATGTCACAGCTTTATATACTAGCATTCCGCATAATTTAGCCCTGGTATCCCTTCGCTGGTTCCTTAATAGATACAGTGATTATTCAGATGGGCTCCAAGAATATATGGTTATAGTGGTGGAGTTCCTCCTCCTGCACAATTTTTTTATGTTCGATTCTGTTTTCTATCTACAGATTTCGGGGGTGTCGATGGGGGCCAAATTCTCTTCCTCCATAGCCATTATTTTCATGGCATGGTGGGAGGGGTGTTTTCTCCTCATCGACACCCACCCTTTTGGTGGTCTGGTGCAGTATTATGGTCGCTACATCGATGACCCGCTGATTGTATGGTCTGGTGATGTGGCGGCCATACCACTGTTCCTTGACTACATTAATTCATGTGTGGAGTCTCATCTCATTTAGCCTCCAACATCATAGCATACATATATGCTTTTTAGATTTGTGTTTGGAGGGGGACTGCGCACCTTCCCAAGTTATCACCACCACATATAGAAAGGAACTAGCAGGTAACACGATCTTGCAAGCCTCTCCGTGTCACCCACCTCACACAATACCCAACATCCCTAAGGGTGAATTAATTTGAGCCCGCCGCAACTGTTCGAACACTTATTTGTTCGCACGAGAAGCGAAAAATATTACAGACAGGCTGACTGGCAGGACCTATTCTTATAAATCTGTTGCCTCTTTTGTCACTGAAGTTTTAGCCATGGACAGGGTTTCCCTGTTTTTTCCAGAAGAAAAATTATTGCCCCAGGTGGATGCCACATCTAAACGCAGATGCGGTTTTACCTCCTTTGTGACACAATACAGCTTGGAATATGGTAACACTGTAGTGGATAGCTCACCACCTCTCCAGACAGGAACTGGTGCTCTAGCCTAAAAACTGATCACCCAATCAGTAAAGTGAGTAATGGAATAAGATAATATAAGGCTGGCACTCAAATATGTGGTTCATATGAAAAGTGGCAATTTATTAAAACACATATTAAAATCAGCATATAATCCAAGATAAAAGGAGATGCACTAAAATACAATCACTTACAATAAAAAGATAAATAGAAAAAATAAATGAAGAAAAAAAGAAAAAAAACGCAGGATAAACGCACACTGGTGGTGCCGTCTCTTGCAATCAGAGATGCACTAGAGATGTCCCTTAATTGTATCAGGGTAGATATATATCTCTCTGTTATATCATCCACAGGGAGATTATTTAGAACAGTCACTTTATCGTATGTGGCCGGGTCCTCCTTAAAGTGTTCCCTTCATTCAGGGCAATCAATCGTCCGGATATCGGCACTGTGGCCGTATAACAATACAATCCCAAAGAGAAGATTTATTGTTCCAGCTTGTTAGTACAAGGCTACAGGTGGCGAGTGAGGCATAAATGTATATCTTACCCGTATAGATCGGGGCCGATGGTTGGAGAATCCCTCTCTCAAGCCACTACTCACCACACTGCGCCGCCGTCTTTCGCTGTTTGGCGTCCTCGTTCGAGACTTCCGTACTACATGCTGGTTGTCTCGCGGGAATAGCCTGTTTGATCCGTTCAATCCTGTTTCTCCTTGGGCTATTTTCAAATCGAAAGTCAATGGAGCGCTCCAGTGTTTAGAAGGTTTGCAAACTTTCGTAGTTAGTCCGGATCTTTCTTTATGGGGGTGAACTACGCCAGACGCGTTTCGGGGACGTCTCTCCCCTTCCTTAGTGGCTCTACCCCCATTGTAGCATCACTTCCTTTTATACTCCACTCAGTGTGATCGAAATCCCGGACCAGAATCAAATTTTGGCTACTTGCGGCATCATTGCGTTTTTTATGCGGTTTTCCCGGTACATGTGCGTTTTTTCTATATTGTCTCCTTCTTATTGCGGTTAAGCTATATAGTGAAGGAAATACTCCTGCGACATTGCTTTTTTCAAGAAAAAGCATAAAAACATGTACATGTATACAAAACTATAATGTAAAACTCTAAAAATATATAAATAATCATTTAAACATATGTGTGCAACTTTGTAGGGTTGGCACATACTAAATCCACTTTTCAATGAACAATCCTGCGATCAAATACACAAATATAATATATCGAAAAATATATAAAAGAATAACTAAGAAGGATGACTAAGCAGTCTAAAACAATGGTTATTTCTTCTGCAATTGGTTATCAATGAGGATAAAACCCCATATAAGAGGGCGACACAATTCCTAGATTGTTCAACAAATATAATATTCGGTTTATATTATTATTATTACTATTTATATTAATGTAGTAATGGGTATGTAAGCCTCTCTCCAGGGGGGGGTCACAGCGCCGATAGATGGCCAGACATTTGATCCCCCATTAGATGAGAGGCATACAACCAGGGATCTAGAGGAAACCAAAGATTTCAAGTTCCGCGTTTAAGCCCGCTGGGATCAAACTTCCAAAATCATATGTGCGTCGCGATTCCCCCCGGGACATTATCTCCACATGTTTCCCCCCTCTCCAATGTGTGTCTATTCTCTCCAAAGCCATAAATGTCAATCCCCTAGGGTCTTGGTTGTGAACTTCTTTAAAGTGCTTTGAAAGTGAGTGTTTCAAGTATCCTTTTCTAATGTTGGACACATGTTCAGATATCCTCACTTTCAAAGTCCTCTCTGTTCTTCCAATATACTGCCTAGAGCAGGGACATTGCACAAGATATATCACGCTAGTTGAATTGCAGGTCAGGAAATGTTTAATCTCCCATGAGAAGCTGTTTTGCGTCGAATCTACATTTTTGATATTTTTAGGGGCTTTTGTTACCTTACAGCCGGCACATTGGCCGCATCTGTAAAAGCCCTTCAGACTCATCCAATTACCGATTCCTGGGGATTTTTTCAATTTATTTTTGACCGACGGTGCTACTTTTATTCCCAGATTCGGTGCCCGTGTAAAGGTAATCTGTGGTCTCACTGGAATAAGTGTGCCCAAAGTCTTATCTTGCAATAGCTGGTGCCAATGTCTTTTAACTATCTCTTTAATTCCCCTATATTGTGCAGTATATGGAAGCACTACTCGGAATTGTGGTTCTTGTTGAGTTGTCTGAGGGGGTTTATCTATTAGTAGGGAGCTCCTGGATATTTTCCTCACATTTTCCAATGCATCTTCTAATGTCGAGCCTGGGTACTGCTTAGCCATGAAATTATTCTTCATAGCCAAAGCCTCTATTTCAAATTGGGAGTCTTCGGTACTGTAACGGGGTTCCGAAGGTGCACTCGGTCCCCCATTGCCCGCAGAACTGTTGCTTAGCTTTGGGAACGAGGATCTGTGTTTGACCTCATTCACCTTTACTAGTTGGGTGGCTCCCTGCTCCTAGTCTGCCTTGAGCGCCGAGCTGATCACTCGGTGCTCGACTGGTTGGTCTGTCGGTCATGTGACGCTGGCCACGTCACATGACCCTCACTCCCCACTATTAATACAGGCAGCCTGCTGGCCACAGGTTGCCTGTTAATTTAGGTTCCACCTGTGATTTGGTCTTTCCTGGCGTACTTACCTCCTGCTGAATTCCTGACGATCCTCTGCCTGCTTCTTGTGTACTTTGCTGCTCTCCTGGTATTTCACCCCAGCCTCCTCCTGACGATCCTCTGCTGACTCCTTTGGTACTTCACGTCTCTCCTGGTATTTATGACCCCGGCTTCTCCTGACAATTCTCTGCTTGCTCCATTTGTACTTAGTAGCTTTCCTGGTATTGACTCGGTCCGTTCACGTCCTGTTGTTTGTCTGTCTGTCTGTCATCCCTGCACTTATTCCAAGTTAGGGATTGCCGTCCAGTTGTCCCCTGTCATTAGGACTCGCGAGGCAAGTAGGCAGGGTCAGGGGTAAGGGTGGAGCGCAGTGGTCACTTCCCTCCCCCCTGTGTGTGTGTGTACGCGACCGTTACAGGTACAGTTCCGTTTCAATCTCCGGAACTGTCCGAACGGATCATTGAGTAACCAACTGGGCAAATGGAAGCTAGAATGTAGAATAAAGGCGTTCCTTGCTGACGGTTTCTGATATGTTTTACATATATATTTATTGTCCCTCTTAGTTATTGACAAATCCAGGAACTCAGTCCCTTCTGAACCAATATTAGAAGTAAAAACTAAATTAAAGTCATTATTATTCAATGTGGCTATAAACAAGCGTAAAACCTCTTCCTTTCCTTTCCAGATTAAAATCACATTGTCTATATATCGCTGCCAGAGCACCAGGTCACCCCCCCCCCCCCATATGGATCAATCGCCGCCTGTTCCCATTGGGCTAGGAACAGGTTTGCATAACTGGGGGGCGAACCTGGTGCCCATGGCAGTCCCTCTAATCTGCAAATAAAAATTCTCCTCAAAGTAAAAATAATTATGCTGTAAAATATGCCTGATTCCTTCTAATATATATTCTGTTTGTTCCAACTTCATTCTGCTATCTTTCTGTAGTTGTATCCTAATCGCATCTACCCCTTGTTTGTGGTTTATTACTGTATAAAGTGACTGGATGTCTAGCGTTGCCATAATCCAGTCCGATTCCACGGTTAGTCCTTCTAGTATATCAATAATCTGTGTTGTATGCCTCAAGTAGGATGGTGTCTGGCGTAGTTCACCCCCATAAAGAAAGATCCGGACTAACTACGAAAGTTTGCAAACCTTCTAAACACTGGAGCGCTCCATTGACTTTCGATTTGAAAATACCCCAAGGAGAAACAGGATTGAACAGGCTATTCCCGCGAGACAACCACCACGTGGTACGGAAGTCTCGAACGAGGACGCCAAACAGCGAAAGAAGACGGCGGCGCAGTGTGGTGAGTAGTGGCTTGAGAGAGGGATTCTCCAACCATCGGCCCCGATCTATACGGGTAAGATATACGTTTATGCCTCACTCGCCACCTGTAGCCTTGTACTAACATCCTTGTACTAACATTAGCTGGAACAATATATCTTCTCTTTGGGATTGTATTGTTATACGGCCACAGTGCCGATATCCGGACGATTGATTGCCCTGAATGAAGGGAACACTTTAACCCCTTAAGGACTCAGCCCTATTTCAACTTAAGGACTTGGCCATTTTTTGCAAATCTGACCAGTGTCACTTTAAGTGCTGATAACTTTAAAACGCTTTGACTTACCCATGCCGTTCTGAGAATGTTTTTTCGTCACATATTGTACTTCATGACACTGCTAAAATTGGGTCAAAAAAGTTAATTTTTTTGCATAAAAAAATACCATATTTACCCAAAATTTTGAAAAATTTGAAAATTTCAAAGTTTCAGTTTCTCTACTTCTGTAATACATAGTAATACCCCCAAAAATTGTGATGAGCTTACATTCCCCATATGTCTACTTCATGTTTGTAGCATTTTGGGAATGATATTTTATTTTTTGGGGATGTTACAAGGCTTAGAAGTTTAGAAGCAAATCTTGAAATTTTTCAGAAATTTACAAAAACCCAATTTTTAGGGACCACTACAGGTCTGAAGTCACTTTGTGAGGCTTACATAATAGAAACCGCCCAAAAATGACCCCATTCTATAAACTACACCCCTCAAGGTATTCAAAACTGATTTTACAAACTTCGTTAACCCTTTAGGTGTTGCACAAGAATTATTGGCAAATGGGGATGAAATTTGAGAATTTCATTTTCTTGCCTAATTTTCCATTTTAACCCATTTTTTCCACCAACAAAGCAAGGGTTAACAGCCAAACAAGACTATCTTTATTGCCCTGACTCTGCCGTTTACAGAAACACCCCATATGTGGCCGTAAACTACTGTACGGGCACACAGTAGGGCGTAGAGGGAAAGGTGCGCCGTATGGTTTTTGGAAGCCAGATTTTGCTGGACTGGTTTTTTGACACCATGTCCCATTTGAAGCCCCCCTGATGCACCCCTAGAGTAGAAACTCCATAAAAGTGACCCCATCTAAGAAACTACACCCGTCAAGGTATTCAAAACTGATTTTACAAACTTTGTTAACCCTTTAGGTGTTGCACAAGATTTAATGGAAAATAGAGATACAATTTCAAAATTTCACTTTTTTGGCAGATTTGCCATTTTTATATATTTTTTCCAGTTACAAAGCAAGGGTTAACAGCCAAACAAAACTCATTATTTATGGCCCTGATTCTGTAGTTTACAGAAACACCCCATATGTGGTCGTAAACCGCTGTACGGGCACACGGCAGGGCGCAGAAGGAAAGGAATGCCATACGGTTTTTGGAAGGCAGATTTTGCTAGGCTGTTTTTTTTGACACCATGTCCCATTTGAAGGCCCCATGATCCACCCCCAGAGTAGAAACTCCAAAAAAGTGACCCCATTTTAGAAACTACGGGATAGGGTGGCAGTTTTGTTGGTACTAGTTTAGGGTACATATGATTTTTGGTTGCTCTATATTACACTTTTTTGTGCGGCAAGGTAACAAGAAATAGATTTTTTGGCACGTTTTTTTTTTGTTATTTACAACATTCATCTGACAGGTTAGATCATGTGGTAATTTTATAGAGCAGGTTGTCACGGACGCAGCGATACCTAATATGTATACAATTTTTTTTATTTATATAAGTTTTACACAATGATTTCATTTTTAAAACAAAAAAAATGTTTTGGTGTCTCCATAGTCTAAGAGCCATAGTTTTTTCAGTTTTTGGGCGATTATCTTAAGTAGGGTCTCATTTTTTGCAGGATGAGATGATGGTTTGATTGGCACTATTTTGGGGTGCACATGACTTTTTGATCGCTTGCTATTACACTTTTTGTGACGTAAGATGACAAAAAATGGCTTTTTTTATACCGTTTTTATTTTTATTTTTTACGGTGGTCACCTGAGGGGTTAGGTCATGTGATATTTTTTTAGAGCCGGTCGATACAGACGCGGCGATACCTAATATGTATACTTTTTTATTGTATACTTGGGTAGGGTATGATTTTGCGGGATGAGATGACGGTTTGTTCGGTACTATTTTGGCGTACATGCAACTTTTTTGATCACTTTTATTACCTTTTTTGGGAAGTAAGGTGGGCAAAATTTCCTAATAGTTTATATTTTTTTATTTTTATGGCGTTCACCGTGCGGGGAAAGTAACATGACCGTTTTATAGATCAGGTCGTTACGGACGCGGCGATACCAAACATGTGTAGGGAAATTTATTTTTTCCATTTTTAATCAGTGATAAATGTGTTTTTTGATTTTTCCTTTTTTTTCACTTTTTTTTTGACCCAGACCCATTTGGTTCTTGAAGATCCAGTGGGTCTGATGTCTGTATAATACAGTACAGTACAATATATATTGTACTGTACCGTATTTTACACTTTGTCTGAACAGATCTATGCCTTTTAGCACAGATCTGTTCAGCACCATGGACTGCAGGATGCCTGAGACGGCGTCCTGTTGCCATGGGAACCTTCCCAGTCTGCTCAGTACTGGTCAGAACTTCGCAGACGGGGAAGGGTAAGGATGGGGCTGTCTGGGGGCTCTCTCCCTCCCCATCAGGGGGCTGCAAAGGCACTGCAGCCCCCCCGATGGGAGAGGGAGGGAACTCCCTCTTACTGTTAACTTTTTCCATACAGCGGTCTGTACAGACCGCTGTATGGAAAGGGTTAAACGGCTGACATCGCATCACCGATGTCAGACGTTTATATCAGGGTGCCAGCAATGTGCTGGCACCCTGGTATACCCACTGAACACCAACGAATTTTCAAGGGGAGGCGGGCGGGGGATCGCGATCCCGCCTGCCGCACCGCCCGCCTCCCGCACCGCCCCCACAACTCCCCCCCCCCCCCCTGCACCACCCGCCGGCAGAAAATCAT
Organism: Bufo bufo; assembly: GCF_905171765.1. Taxonomy (NCBI): domain Eukaryota; kingdom Metazoa; phylum Chordata; class Amphibia; order Anura; family Bufonidae; genus Bufo; species Bufo bufo. The sequence continues at coordinate 600,041,679 of NC_053392.1, forward strand.
GCAGGGGTGCAGGGGGAAGGGGGGTGTAAAATCTGTTTGAGGGACACTAAGGTTTCTGATCCCCGCGATCAGAAACTGCAAAAAGCGCATGATTTCAGCTGGCATCCCGTTCCCATTAACCCCCGCGGCGCCGGAATCTGTATTTAAAGTTAGGACGTACCGGTACGCCCTGAGTCCTTAAGGGGTTAAGGAGGACACGGCCACATATGATAAAGTGACTGTTCTAAATAATCTCCCTGTGGATGATATAACAGAGATATATAATCTACCCTTATACAATTAAGGGACATCTCTAGTGCATCTCTGATTGCAAGAGACGGCACCACCAGTGTGCGTTTATCCTGCGTTTTTTTTCTTCATTTATTTTTTCTATTTATCTTTTTATTGTAAGTGGTTGTATTTAAGTGCATCTCCTTTTATCTTGGATTATATGCTGATTTTAATATAAGTGTTTTAATAAATTGCCACTTTTCATATGAACCACATATTTGAGTGCCAGCCTTATATTATCTTATTCCACAGCTTGGAATATGATCGCATATGCAAAATCATCAAGAAATACCTTCCACTGTTATCATGCGATAATCAGTGGATGGATATTGTCGCGGAGGGAGTAAAATGTGTAGCAAGAAGGGCTCCATCTCTGGGCAATTTTCTGAGCCCTTGTCTGTTCTCTGAAAAATTAGTGCAAAGATCAACTTGGCTTAATAACAAGGGCAGCTACAAATGTATTTATTGTGATCATACCAGGCCGACTAAGAACTTCAGATCTGCTGCTAACAATAAGGAATTCACTATACAGTCTTCTTAATTGCAACACAAAGATCGCAGTTTACTTGATAACGTGCAAACTTTGCCAGTTGCAATATGTAGGGTGTACCACATTTTGGATGTTTCAGATTACAAAAATCGCAACGTGTCTGCTGTCAGTACACACTTTGCGATTTTACATGGAGGCGATACTTTCAGTCTAGTGGTTCAAGGAATCAAGAGAGTTTTCCTTCCCACTAGAGGGGGTGATCATAGGAGGAAATTACTAAATCGAGAGGCATACTAGATCTTTCAGCTGGTTTCAAGACAGCCTCAAGGTCTCAACAAAAGGCATGATTTAATTCTACACTATTAGGGGAGTCTCTCTTGTGCTTAGGTGTTTTTTCATTTACCTTTATATAGTGCACCTATAGTTTTGTCATTGTGTTTATATTTGTATCGACTGTACAGTCGTGGCCAAAAGTTTTGAGAATTACATAAATATTGGAAAAGTTGCTGCTTAAGTTTTTATAATAGCAATTTGCATATACTCCAGAATGTTATGAAGAGTGATCAGATGAATTGCATAGTCCTTCTTTGCCATGAAAATTAACTTAATCCCCAAAAAACTTTTCACTGCATTTCATTGCTGTCATTAAAGGACCTGCTGAGATCATTTCAGTAATCGTCTTGTTAACTCAGGTGAGAATGTTGACGAGCACAAGGCTGGAGATCATTATGTCAGGCTGATTGGGTTAAAATGGCAGACTTGACATGTTAAAAGGAGGGTGATGCTTGAAATTATTGTTAACTATGGTGACCTGCAAAGAAACGCATGCAGCCATCATTGCGTTGCATAAAAATGGCTTCACAGGCAAGGATATTGTGGCTACTAAGATTGCACCTCAATCAACAATTTATAGGATCATCAAGAACTTCAAGGAAAGAGGTTCAATTCTTGTTAAGAAGGCTTTAGGGCGTCCAAGAAAGTCCAGCAAGCGCCAGGATCGTCTCCTAAAGAGGATTCAGCTGTGGGATCGGAGTGCCACTAGTGCAGAGCTTGCTCAGGAATGGCAGCAGGCAGATGTGAGCGCATCTGCACGCACAGTTAGGCGAAGACTTTTGGAAGATGGCCTGGTGTCAAGAAGGGCAGCAAAGAAGACACTTCTCTCCAAAAAAAAACATCAGGGACAGATTGATCTTCTGCAGAAAGTATGGTGAATGGACTGCTGAGGACTGGGGCAAAGTCATATTCTCCGATGAAGCCTCTTTCCAATTGTTTGGGGCATCTGGAAAAAGGCTTGTCCGGAGAAGAAAAGGTGAGCGCTACCATTAGTCCTGTGTCATGCCAACAGTAAAGCATCCTGAGACCATTCATGTGTGGGGTTGCTTCTCATCCAAGGGAGTGGGCTGACTCACAATTTTGCCCAAAAACGCAGCCATGAATAAAGAATGGTACCAAAACACCCTCCAACAGCAACTTCTTCCAACAATCCAACAACAGTTTGGTGAAGAACAATGCATTTTCCAGCACGATGGAGCACCGTGCCATAAGGCAAAAGTGATAACTAAGTGGCTCGGGGACCAAAACTTTGACATTTTGGGTCCATGGCCTGGAAACTCCCCAGATCTTAATCCCATTGAGAACTTGTGGTCAATCCTCAAGAGGCGGGTGGACAAACAAAAACCCACTAATTCTGACAAACTCCAAGAAGTGATTATGAAAGAATGGTTTGCTATCAGTCAGGAATTGGCCCAGAAGTTGATTGAGAGCATGCCCAGTCGAATTGCAGAGGTCCTGAAAAAGAAGGGCCAACACTGCAAATACTGACTCTTTGCATAAATGTCATGTAATTGTCGATAAAAGCCTTTGAAACGTATGAAGTGTGTGTAATTATATTTCACTACATCACAGAAACAACTGAAACAAAGATCTAAAAGCAGTTTAGCAGCAAACTTTGTGAAAACTAATATTTGTGTCATTCTCAAAACTTTTGGCCACGACTGTACACCTGTATAGGTTTGTCTGTCAGCATCTGTGATTTTACTTTTTACATATTCAAGTTGATTAGACATATGTGATTGCACCATGTGTGTTGCTCCTCACGATCATGTGATCGATTGCATGTCTAACTGTGTGAGCAGCTCATAAGATGCAGTCTCATTAGAAATTCGATATGTCATGAGGAAGGAACGCCATTTGTTTATAGTCTGAAATGCGTAACCGAACTGTTCCTGTTTTTCGAAGATTTTATGCCGCAATAAAGCTACAATTTTTTCCACCACCTTTGAGCTGGATTTCCCTACTTTTCTTGAATCTACTGCTACGCATCCAGGTGCGTCATCCGTGCTCGGCTGGTGAAGGGGAAGGTGAGAGCTGCTGTGTGCTTTAATGTGATCCTCAATTATAAACTAACTATGGGAAAACCGATCACAATCTGACAGTGGACCAGTAGATGATGAGGTTAGGTCACCAGGCTGTTCACTTGTATTTTCCACTCTTGTGCTGAAGCCAGCATCTTCATAGGTGGTTATTATTATTATTATTTATTATTAAAGCGCCGTTCATTCGATAGCGCTGTACCTATGAGAAGAGGTATACATACATAACAGACAATTGCACTAATCGTAAACAAGACTGGTTACAAACTGGTACAGAAGGAGAGAGGGCCCTGCCCGTGAGGGCTTACAATCTAAATGGTATGGGAGAAGGACACAGTAGATGCGGGTGAAGTTGGTCATGGCGGTATAGAGGCAGCAGGGTCACTGGTTGTAGGCTTGTCTGAAGAGGTGGGTTTCCAGAGTATGGGGGATGCACAGGAGAAATCTTGGAGTCGATTGTGGGAAGAGGCGATAAGAGGAGAGGAGAGAAGGAGGTCTTGTGAGGATCGGAGAGTGCGTGTGGGGGTGTATCGGGAAAGTAGCTCAGAGATGTAGAGAGAAGATAGGTTATGGACGGCCTTGTATGTATTTGTTAGTACTTTGAAGTGAATGCGCTGGGCAATGGGGAGCCAGTGAAGGGATTGGCAGAGGAGTAATAGGGTGAGAGGTGGATTAGTCGGGCAGCAGAGTTGAGGATAGATTGGAGGGGTGCGAGAGTGCTAGATGGAAGGCCACAGAGGAGAGTGTTGCAGTAGTCTAGGCAAGAGATGATGAGGGCATGTACAAGCATTTTCGCAGATTCAAAGTTAAGGAAAGCATGGATGCAGGAGATGTTTTTGAGTTGGAGGCAGCAGATGGTGGAAAGGGCTTGGATGTGCGGTCTGAAGGGGAGGGCAGAATCCAAGGTCACGCCAAGGCAGCGGACTTGGTTGACCGAGGAGAGCGTGCAGCCATTGATCGTGATAGATAGGTCTGTTGGGGGGGGGGGGGGGTTGAGCAAGATGAGGGTAAGATAATGAGTTCTGTTTTATCCATGTTAAGTTTTAAAAGGGAAAGGCGAAGAAGAATGATATAGAAGATAGACATTGTGGGATTCTTGATAGTAAGGTGGTGATGTCTGGACCAGAGAGGTAGATTTGTGTGTCGTCAGCGTGGGAGTGATACTGAAAGCCATGTGACTATGAGCTGTCCCATGCCAAAAGTGTAGATAGAGAAGAGCAGGGGTCCTAGGACAGAACCCTGTGGAGCACCAACAGAGAGGGAATGAGACAAGGAGGTGGTGCGGGAGTGGGAGACGCTAAACGTCCGGTCTGTGAGGTATGATGTGATCCAGGAGAGAGCCAGGTCAGTGATGCCAAGAGATGAGAGAGTTTGCAACAGAAGGGAGTGGTCAACAGTGTCGAAGGCAGAGGACAGGTCAAGGAGAAGGAGGACAGAGTATTGTTTCTTGGTTTTGGCTGTCAGTAGATCATTGGTGACTTTGGTATAGGCAGTCTCAGTCGAGTGGTGGGGTCGGAAGCCGGATTGTAGGTGGTCAAAGAGGGAGCAGGAGGAGAGGTGAGAGGACAGTTTAGAATAGACATGTTGTTCAAGTAGCTTTGAGGCATACGGAAGAAGTGAGTGATATGGGGCGATAACTGGACAAAGAAGATGGGTCAAGTGAAGGCTTTTTGAGGATGAGTGTAATGGTAGCATGTTTAAAGGCAGAGGGGAAGACACCAGAGGTTAGTGATAGGTTGAAGAGATAAGTTAGGGCTGGGATAAACACTGTGGTGAGGTTAGGGATGAGGTGGGATGGGATTGGGTCAAGTGCACAGGTGGTGAGATGTGATCTGGAGAATAGAGTGGAGAGTTTTTCTTCTGTAATGGTGGAGAAGCGGGTTTTGGAAGAAGAGGAGTCTTACACACTGACCGCTAACTGCACTTAAGCACAAAACACACCAGAAATTGAAGCTGAAAGCCCACCTTCTATCTATCTCACAGATGTAGTAAATATATTACTGCTCATATACCACATACATATAAATAATGTTGGCATGTACTGTACATATAATGCTCTGTTCATATGACATTTATGGGCTCTAACATATACAGTTGCAAGAAAAAGTATGTGAACCCTTTGGAATGATATGGATCCCAGGTAGCGATTAACTTGTCAGTGCCCCTAGAGGTCAGCATTAACAATGACACGAGCGGCATAGGTGATGTATGCGCTGTGACTATTAGCAACTCCGAGAGGGAAGCTACCAGGTCGAAGTCTTGCGAAGTTGAGGTGGTTACTAGTAGCGACCAGATGACAGTTGTATCTGACATTACGAGAGTTAAGTGGGGAGACTTCAGTCTAATGTCTGAGACCCATAGCCAGGCCGTGGTAAATGACCTGACATGTCGGTACAGCTGCAAGCAGGAAGAGGATTCCTTCCTCTCTATACAGTCCCTAGATATGATAAAGAAAAGACTAGCTGTCTTCACAGAATCACCGAAGAAGGCTGCAGAGGGGTCAAGGAAGGAGACCCCGAAAGAAATAAGTGAGATGAAGGGTCTACGGCCTGATGTCCAGGTGAAGAGCAAAGGCGCCAAAGAAATACAGAAAACTGCAGTAGACACCGATAAAGTGCTTGAAGAGACTCTGGGTGGAACCCCCACAGGGTCTCCAAAAAAGAATGGTGATACTCCTATATCTGCTGCAGCAGAACCCAGCGAGGAACAGTTGGACCGGAAGGCCCAAGAGCGGGGCACTTCCAACAAACTGGTGTAAAAAAGTAAGAAAAAACTGAAAAAGTTTGACCGGCCCCGGGCTGAAGAGAAATACATCTTGGCCTGATATGCCGAAGAACATGACCAAGCGAAGGCGGGTGCTCTGGAAAAAGAGACCAAGGCCCTCTCCTTGGCTAGAGCCCTTGAAGAAGCGCAAGAGGAGCGAGATGAGTTTGAAAGGCTGAACAAGCAACTCAGAGCAGAGATGGAGGATCTTGTGAGCCCAAAGGATGACGTCGTGAAGAACGTCTATGAGTTTGAGAAGTCTAAGTCAGAGCCTGTTAAGAAGGGATCTGGAGATGGTGGCGCTGCGGTGCCGACCGAGGCAGAGAAGACGGAAGATCTTTCTGCTGAACCCATGGATGGGGCTGATGTGGATGCAGAGGCCAAGAGACTCACAGCAGTGGGTAGCCAGGGCATGGTCCCGAAAAACGTCCCCTCCGCCTGCAAAGCAATCCAAGTAGCCAGCAGCCTGCTGGGGAAGTAATATGAGGAGTTGGATAACCAGTATGCGGATCCTGTTTACTACTGTGGGTTGGCTCTCCTGAATTCTTCCCGAAAGAAGAACAGTGTCCTAAGTGAGACTCTGGGGGAAATGCCAGAAGTCGACAAGTCTGGTGAAGACCCCGGTACCTCCTACATCGATGAGAAAGAGGAAAAGGACTTAAGAGGGAAAGTATATGACGCCGGCCCAAGAAAACCATGGCTGAAGAAGTTAAGGCTGAGGTGTTGGAGGACGTGAAGTCCTCAGATGCTGCAGTGACCGAAGTAGCAGCTACCGAAGTGGAAAAAAAACACTAAAGAAGCAGAGGTCTCTGAAACTGGGAAACTACTGCTGGAAAGAAGAAGTGAATCGGAGGCACGTAAAATAAGTGAGTGGTGATAAGCCTGCTCTGCTGAAGGAGCCCTGCAAGACAAAGGAGAAAGGGTTGGGACAAGACCATGACTGGGAACAGTTTGGTCAAGAGTTGCAGCAGCCCAAGAAAGGACATGAGGAGCATGTGCAGGAGCCAGAAAATCTAAAAAAAAGAGCCTGCCGGCCATATAAAAACATCTTCTGAGAGAAGGTCCAGAGACCGAATGCCAAATGTGGAGAGGAACAGAAAAAAGAAAAGAGAAACCACGGATGTGAAAGCGCATCATCCTCGCTCGTGAAAGAGAGTACCTGCTCATGAAATGGGCAAGACAATCCCATAGGTCTTATCTGCTCCAGAATAAAGTCATGTTTGTGACAAACCAAGCACTGTTGTCCTGAGTCTGGCAGAATAAGGGAAAGACTGTAGGCCAGGTCGATGCCCGTTAACGAGCATCTGGATGTGATGCTAGTGTTCACCCCTACGGGCTTGTACAAAGGGGGGGGGGGGTATGTGAGGCAGTGACAAGCCTCATAGCTGCTAAGGGATATTCATGGCAGGAGTTTCTGTGTCTTCCCCGTCAGTCATGAGGTTTGAGGCAGCACCAGGTGCCACAATCAGTCTGGGATAAGAGCCCAGACTGTCAGTCATGAAGGAGATTCTTTGTGCAACAGAGTCCTGCTGGAGGCTCTGTAAGAGTGGTCTCAGCCGGGCTGGCTGAGGGACCACGAGGCTAGGTGATTGCCTGGACTTTGGGGGACGCCTGTGGTACTAGGGTCACTAGGTCAGAGTCGGGAGTACTGCTGGATCCTAATCCCCCAAAGGGACTCGTACTTTTACAGTTGGGAGGCTGGGGAACTGTTAGGCTGGGAAAGCCGGATCTGATGCAAGGTATGAACTGTAACCTGTAGTTAAGTCAGGGACTAGGCTATGTTATGTTTAGTTAGAGCCCAGCCGGGCGAGTGTTTATTATTTTGTATAATTGTTTATGTTTACGCGGATGTGCCGCAATAAAGCACAGTGTTTGGAACTTAACCCCTTCCCGACACATGACGTACTATTAAGTCATGGAAGCCACTGCGTTCCCGCAATTTGACGTAATATAACGTCATGGTGATCGGGGCGGGCACCGGAGCGGTGCGCGCGCGATCACTGCAGGGGCCCGGCCGTGCCTGGTAGCCGGGCCCCTGCTGTATCCGCCTGCATCGCTGTAAAAGCGGATGCCCGTGGATTAACCCCTTCTATGCCACGGTCCGCGCTGACCGCGACATAGAAGGGATTTGTGTCGGGTAAGGGAGAGCATCGAGTCCCCGCGCTGCTATATATATATATATATCTACACACACACACACACACGTGGTAATTATCCCATAAAGTGCATAATCAATTAACCCCTTAAAGCTCTGCAGTGACCCCACTCCATACACGGAGGGTCCCATCATTGTGGCTGGCACCCGGCCACAATGACAGGGAGCAGCGGTCATGTTTGTCACTAGAGCCCTCAGATGCCGCGATCAACGTGGATTGAGGCACCTGTGAGTTAAAGGGGTTCTCGGGGAAATAAGAAAATGAAAATTCTTAAACACTACCGTATTTTTTGCCCTATAAGATGCACTTTTTTCCCCCAAAAGTGGGGGGAAATGTCAGTGCGTCTTAGAAGGTAAATGCTGCCATGTTTACACTAGTGTCGCTGATACATCGCCGACCGCTATGCTGCACAGCGCGGCCTGCGATGTATCAGCAGAGAGGGAGGAGGGGCTGGAGGCCGGCAAGTGATGTTGGAATCGCGGCGGGGCCCGATGCAGTCACTGTACTCTATTACATCGGGCCCCACTCACCACAGTCTTTATATGTAAAGTGTAGACATGGGAGGTTTGTTAAAGTATGGCAATCCTCTACAGTAGTAGCGCAATCCCCTGTAGTACTCACTATAAATAATCCAGTAGCAGGCAGGCCGAAGTGTAACGTCACTCACTACGTCACGCGCCTGCTCCTCCCACTTTATGAATGAAGCAGACGGAGCAGGTGCGTGACATAGTGAGTGACGTTACGCTCCAGGCCTGCCTGCTACTGGAATTTCAAAGTGAGTACTACAGAGGATTGCGCTACTACTGTAGAGGATTGCCACACTTTAACAAACCTCCCATCTCTACACTTTACATATAAAGACTGCGGTGAGCGGGGCCCGATGTAATAGAGAACAGTGACTGCACTGGGGGTGGGTGTCAGTATTTATACAGGGACACTGTTATGGGGGGGAATCTGTGGATGATGCTATATATGTGTCATTCACAAATCCCAAAATAACAGTGTCATCCACAGATCCCCCATAACAGTGTGTCATCCACAGATCCCCCGTAACCGTGTGTCATCCACAGATCCCCCGTAACCGTGTGTCATCCACAGATCCCCCGTAACCGTGTGTCATCCACAGATCCCCCGTAACCGTGTGTCATCCACAGATCCCCCGTAACCGTGTGTCATCCACAGATCCCCCGTAACCGTGTGTCATCCACAGATCCCCCGTAACCGTGTGTCATCCACAGATCCCCCGTAACCGTGTGTCATCCACAGATCCCCCGTAACCGTGTGTCATCCACAGATCCCCCGTAACCGCGTGTCATCCACAGATCCCCCGTAACCGTGTGTCATCCACAGATCCCCCTGTAACCGTGTGTCATCCACAGATCCCCCATAAATAGTGTGACATCCACAGATCCCCCATTAACAGTGTGACATCCACAGATCCCCCATAAACAGTGTGACATCCACAGATCCCCCATAAACAGTGTGACATCCACAGATCCCCCATAAACAGTGTGACATCCACAGATCCCCCATAAACAGTGTGACATCCACAGATCCCCTCCATAACAGTGTCACCCACAGACCACCATTAGTTCAAAACCTACCAAAAGCACACCTTTTGGTTCAAAATATTTTTTTCCTATTTTCACCCTCTAAACCTAGGTGCGTCTTATGGGCAGGTGCGTCTTAAAGGGTGAAAAATACGGTACTTTATTATAAATATATTCCCAAATATCTTTCTTGTTATAGACTTTTGTTCTATGGAGCAATCACCAGGAAAACTAAAATGGCTGCCGTCCTATTAGTACACACAAAACCTGTCCTAATCACATAGCAGAACAAGTTACTTCACAACACTGAGCTAAAGAGCTGTCTCATCCTCTTCTTCTACTTTTCAGGTATTATCATCCTGATAAGATTTTCAGCTGAATCTCTGTAGGAATGGAGATCAAAAGGAGACATGAAGTACAGAGAGGAGATGGGGATGTGGGAACATCCCGCCCGCCCCCTCTCATTTCCAGGATGCCCGAGCGGTTATCAAGCAGAGTGTCAGCACATTGCTGACACTCTGCTTGAAACGGCTGATATCCGAGTTGTGATGTCAGCCGTTTAACAACTTCCATGCCGCGGTCTGTAGGGACCGCTGTATGGAAGGAGTTAACAGGGAGGGAGGGAGCTCCCTCTCCCATCGGGGGCTGCTGTGCTGTCATGCCCTGCTCAGGTTATGTGTGGAGGTCTGCCAGGTTAGCAGCACGTGTGTAGTTTTTTGTTTTTGTTTTGGAATTGAGCTGTATCCGCCTCTCTTCAGGTGCACTGGGTGGGGTCGTTTGTATGAGCTTATATTACGCCCTTTCCCAGTGTCCTGTGCGGGTTATAGCTTCTATCTTGCTCAGAGGAAGAAAGGAAGGAAGGATTTGCCGTTTCTGCTCAGTAACAAGATAAGTTGGTTTTGTTATTCTTGTGGTTTTCTGTCTAGGCTGTTAGAGAGACACCTGCCCCCTCCAGGTCCTGAGGAAGCAGGCTGTCTCTTTCCCCCTTTCACAATCTTAGGGATTTTAGGGAATCTTCAGCCTAGGCACGGGGACACGTTTATTCCCACCTTTAGGGTCTGAACGTGGGCACAGAAGTCTAGGGAGAGCTGGTAGGGATTTGTCAGGAGGTGACCTTTATCCCCAGCTTCTTGCCTAGACACTTGTTTTGTGGTCTTCTGTGTATCTTGTATCCTGTCCAGCGTGACATTATAACCCGCCAAAACCTAGACTGCCATTTCTCAGCAGCCTTGAGATGGAGTCAATTGATTTGTTGGTTGATCACATGCAAGAATTAACTTGGGAGGTAGCTGACCTCCGCAATGCTGTTGCACTTTGTCAGAATTTATCAGCTTTAGGAAGTCATGCAAGCTGTATATTCAGCTGTGGCCGTCTTCATCTGGTGATGAGAGTCAGAGAGTAGGGATAATCATTTCCCTGCTTAAAGGGGACGCGCAGTCCTGGGCCTTTTCTCTGCCGACCGGTTCTCTGGCCCTCCGGTCGGTGGATGAATTTTTTAAAGCCTTGGGATTAATTTATGATGACCCAGATCGGGTCTCAATGGCGGAATCTAAGTTGTGTACTTTATTACAAGGAGAACATACTGTAGAGGCGTATTGTGTTGAGTTTAGGAGATGGGCTACGGAGTTTGGGTGGAATGACCCCGCGCTTCGTAGTCAGTTTTGTCAGGGGTTGTCTGAGAGATTGAAAGATGCCCTCGCTTTTCATGAGTATCCGGATACATTGGAGAATGCTATGTCTCTGGCAGTATGATTAGTTAGACGCATTAGAAAGAGGCGTAAGGTCCCCTCCGCGCGAGGGATCCCTTCTGTGAGTGGTTTCGTCTCACCAGTTCCCCAGAGTATTATGACATGTAATTCTGGGGTAGGGAAGGAACCCATGCAGCTGGGTCAGGTGTCGTTCCGTTCTGGTAATAGGAACTTTAGGAGGTTGCATAAGCTATGTTATTACTGTGGAAAAAGTGGTCATTCTGTTTATGCTTGTCCTTTTGTTAAATCGCAGGTTGATGATAAAGAACCACAAAGAGGTTTACCTAAAGAGAAAAGAAAAACATCCCTGACTCTTGGTAGTGTGAATTGGGTGCCGGAGCAAACAAGTATGCAATCTCCCTGCAATACTTATTTTCTCCTTCCAGCTATGGTGGCGCTAGCCGCAAGAAAATGTAATTTTGAAGTATTCATTGATTGTGGTGCTGGGGTAAACCTCATTGATTATCTTTTTCTTCAAAATCTGGGCCTAAGTACTTGCACCTTAGAAAGAGAGATTCCGGTGTTCGCAATTGATTCTTCCCCTCTTTCTCAAAGGAGTCTCACTCATATTTCTCATGGTATTTAGTTAAGGGTGGGTGATTCACATGTTGAGATCATTTCTTGTTTTGTCATGAAGGACTTGCCCGCTCCTATGGTCTTAGGTTTACCGTGGTTGACAAAACATAACCCAACAATAGATTGGCAGGCAAGGCAGATCATTGGTTGGAGTGAATTTTGTTCGGAAAATTGTCTTGGTGCATCTATTTCTGGGGTGTCTACTACGGTTTTACCTCAGTATCTCTCAGATTTTGCGGATGTATTTTCGGAGGGTGGGGCTCAGGAATTGCCTCCTCATCGTGAATATGATTGTCCAGTTAATCTCATCCCAGGGGCTAAGTTGCCAAAGTCTCGGCTATACAATCTTTCTCAACCCGAAAGAGAGGTCATGCGGAAGTATATTGCCGAGAGTTTGGCAAAGGGTCATATTAGGCCATCTAAATCTCCGGTCGCAGTTGGTTTTTTCTTTGTTAAGAAAAAGGATGGATCGCTTAGACCCTGTTTGGAATTCCGGGAATTGAACCGCATTACTGTCCGTGATCCGTATCCCCTTCCTTTGATCTCTGACCTTTTTGATCAAATTGTTGGAGCCAAGGTGTTCTCCAAGTTAGATTTAAGGGGGGCCTATAATCTGATCAGAATCAAGGAGGGGGATGAGTAGAAAAACGGCCTTCAACACACACAAGGGTAATTTCGAGAATCTGGTTATGCCTTTTGGGTTAACTAACGCGCCAGCGGTGTTTCAGCGAATTGTCAATGACATTTTCCATCATTTTGTGGGAAGGTTCTTTGTAATTTATTTGGATGACATTCTAATTTACTCTCCTGATCTGAAGACTCATCAGGATCACGTGAGACAAGTTTTGTCGATCCTTCGGGAGAATAAATTATATGCTAAATTGGAGAAATGTGTGTTTTCTGTTCAGGAGCTTCAGTTTCTGGGTTATCTGCTTTCTGACTCTGGTTTTCGTATGGACCCCGAAAAGGTCCGGGCGGCTCTGGAATGGGACCGACCGGAGAATCAGAAAGCTTTGATTCGATTTGTGGGGTTTACCAATTATTATAGAAAATTTATCTTGAACTACTCTACCATTGTAAAACCCCTGACCGATATGACTATGAAAGGCGTCGACTTCTCTGTCTGGTCGGATGAGGCATTGCAGGCCTTTTCGGCTATTAAGGAATGTTTTGCGTCTGCTCCCATTCTGATGCAGCCCGATGTGTCTCAGCCATTCGTGGTGGAGGTGGATGCATCAGAGGTGGGGGTTGGAGCAGTGTTGTTGCTGGGTTCTTCTCCTGGCAAGTGGCGTCCGTGTGCTTTTTTTCCCCAAGAAGCTCTCGGTCGCCGAGAGGAATTATGATGTAGGAGATAGGGAATTGCTGGCCATCAAATTGGCCTTCGAGGAATGGCATCACTGGTTGGAGGGGGCGTCTCATCCCGTTACGGTATATACTGATCATAAGAACTTGGCTTACCTGCAATCTGCCAAGCGTCTGAATCCTAGACAGGCTAGATGGTCACTGTTCTTTACTAGGTTCAACTTTGTGGTTACTTTTCGCCCGGGGGTTAAAAAATGTCAAGGCAGATGCATTGTCTCGTAGTTTTCCTGGGGGAAGTGATTCAGAGGATCCTGCTCCGATTTTGGCTGATGGGGTGGTTGTCTCCGCTCTGTACCCAGAGTTGGAGATGGAGGTGTTGGGAGCCCAGGAGGAGGCTCCGGATTCTTGTCCCCCAGGTAGGTTGTTTGTTCCTGCTGGATTGCGATACAAGGTATTCAAGGAACATCACGATACTGTCCTTGCGGGACATCCTGGGGACAAGTCCACCTTTGATCTGATTTCCCGGAGGTTCTGGTGGCCCAGGTTATGTAAGAGTGTTGAGTATTATGTAGAAGCCTGTGAGACCTGTGCACGGTCAAAGGTTGCTCACACTCGACCTTCTGGTTCATTTCTTCCTTTGTCTATTCCATCTCGTCCTTGGACGCACTTGTCTATGGACTTAATTACTGATCTGCCGAGTTCCTCCGGGAAAACAGTGATTTTGGTGGTTGTTGACCGTTTCAGTAAAATGGCTCACTTTGTATCGTTAGCTAATCTGCCCAATGCCAAGACTCTTGCTCAGGATTTTGTGGATAACATAGTGAAATTACATGGCATTCCCTCGGATGAGGTTTCTGATAGGGGCACGCAGTTTGTTTCCAGGTTTTGGAGGGCGTTCTGCTCTCGTCTTGGTATCCAACTTTCGTTCTCTTCGGCTTTTCATCTGCATTCGAATGGACAGACAGAGCGTACTAATCAAAACCTGGAGACCTACTTGAAGTGCATTGTGGCTGAAAACCAGGAGGACTGGTCCTCATTCTTATCACTAGCAGAATTTGCTTTGAATAACCGTAGGCAGGAGTCCACGGGTAAGTCGCCATTTTTTGGCGCATACGGTTTTCATCCTCAGTTTGGTACCTTTTCTGGGACTAGTTCCTCTGGGATGCCAGAGGAGGAGAGATTTTCTTCTGCCTTGTCTTCTATCTGGCGGAAGATTCAAGTGAATTTGGAGAGGATGGGTGAGAGGTATAAGCGAATGGCTGACAAGAGAGGTATGACTGGTCCGGACCTGTGTGTGGGTGATCTGGTGTGGTTATCTACTAAAAATATTAAACTGAGAGTACCATCTTGGAAACTGGGTCCAAGATTTATTGGACCTTACAAAATATCTGCAGTGGTCAATCCAGTAGCGTTTCATCTGGATCTTCCGCAGACTTGGAGGATCCATGATATGTTCCACAGGTCTTTACTGAAGAAATATGTAAAACCGGTGGAACCATCGCCATTGCCTCCTCCCCCTGTTCTGGTTGATGGAAATTTAGAGTTCGAGATCTCTATGGTTCTCGACTCACGTATTCTTCGGGGTTCCCTTCAGTTCCTGGTACACTGGAGGGGATATGGCCCTGAGGAGAGGATGTGGGTTCCGGCTGTGGATGTTAGTGCCAGCCGACTGGTGAGGGCTTTCCACAGGTCCCACCCGGATAAAGTTGGGCCGGGGTGTCCGGAGGTCACCCGTAGAAGGGTGGGTACTGTCATGCCCTGCTCAGGTTATGTGCGGAGGTCTGCCAGGTTAGCAGCACGTGTGTAGTTTTTTTGTTTTTGTTTTGGAATTGAGCTGTATCCGCCTCTCTTCAGGTGCACTGGGTGGGGTCGTTTGTATGAGTTTATATTACGCCCTTTCCCAGTGTCCTGTGCGGGTTATAGCTTCTATCTTGCTCAGATGAAGGAAGGAAGGAAGGATTTGCTGTTTCTGCTCAGTAACCAGATAAGTTGGTTTTGTTTTTCTTGTGGTTTTCTGTCTAGGCTGTTAGAGAGACGCCTGCCCCCTCCAGGTCCTGAGGAAGCAGGCTGTCTCTTACCCCTTTCATCATCTTAGGGATTTTAGGGAATCTTCAGCCTAGGCACGGGAACACGTTTATTCCCACTTTTAGGGTCTGAACGTGGGCACAGAAGTCTAGGGAGAGCTGGTAGGGATTTGTCAGGAGGTGACCTTTATCCCCAGCTTCTTGCCTAGACACTTGTTTTGTGGTCTTCTGTGTATCTTGTATCCTGTCCAGCATGACATGTGCCTTTTCAGCCCCCGATTCTTGACGGGATCACAGAGGGAGGGGGCCCCCCTCCCTCCCCATCACTCGCTGGTCTGTTGTGGCAGCAAGTGATGGTTACCATGGCAACCGGACGCCTTCACAGGCTTCCAGCTGTCCATGGTGCTGATCAGACTTCTGCTAAAGGCGTCCGCAATAACCGGCTCTATAAAAATATCACATGACCTAACCCCTCAGGTGAATACCGTAAAAAATAAAAACTTACATCACAAAAAGTGTAATGGCAAGCGATCAAAAAGTCACACACACCCCAAAATGGTGCCAATCAAACAGTCATCTCATCCCGCAAAAATCATACCCTACCCAAGATAATCACCCAAAAACTGAAAAAACTATGTCTCTCGGACTATGGAGACACTAAAACATGTTTTTTTTGTTTCAAAAATGAAATAATTGTGTAAAACTTACATAAATAAAAAAAAGTAGACATATTAGGTATCGCCACGTCCGTAATAACCTGCTCTATAAAAATACCACATGATCTAATTTGTCAGATGAGTGTTGTAATAACAAAAAATAAAAACTGTGCCAAAACAGCTATTTCTTGTTACCTTGCCTCACAAAAAGTGTAATATAGAGCAACCAAAAATCATATGTACCCTAAAATATTACCAACAAAACTGCCACCCTATCCCGTAGTTTCCAAAATGGGGTAACTTTTGGGAGTTTCTATTCTAGGGGTGCATCAGGGGGGCTTCAAATGGGACATAGTGTCAAAAAATCAGTCCAGCAAAATCTGCCTTCCAAAAACTGTATGGCATTCCTTTCCTTCTGCGCTCTGCCGTGTGCCCGTGCAGCAGTTTACGACCACATATGGGGTGTTTCTGTAAACTACAGAATCAGGGCCATAAATAATGAGTTTTGTTTGGCTGTTAACCCTTGCTTTGTAACTGGAAAAAATTGATTCAAATGGAAAATCTGCCAAAAAAGTGAAATTTTGAAATGTTATCTCTATTTTCCATTAATTCTTGTGGAACACCTAAAGGGTTAACAAAGTTTGTAAAATCAGTTTTGAATACTTTGAGGGCTGTAGTTTGTAAAATGGGGTCAGTTTTGGGTGGTTTCTATTATGTAAGCCTCACAAAGTGACTTCAGACCTGAACTGGTCCTGAAAAAGTGAGTTTTAGAAATTTTCTGGAAAATCTCAAGATTTGCTTCTAAACTTCTAAGCCTTGTAACATCCCAAAAAATAAAATGGCATTCCTAAAATGATCCAAACATAAAGTAGACATATGGGGAATGTAAATTAATAACTATTTTTGGAGGTATTACTATGTATTAGAGAAGTAGAGAAATTGAAACTTGGAAATTTGCAAATTTTTCCAAATGTTTGGTAAATTTGGTATTTTGTTTTTATAAATAAAAAATTATTTTTTGGACTCCCTTTTACCAGTGTCACGAAGTACAATATGTGACGAAAAAAACCTATCTCAAAATGACCTGGATAAGTAAAAGCGTTTTAAAGTTATTCACACAAAGTGACACTGGTCAGATTTGCAAAAAATGGCCTGGTCCTTAAGGTGAAAATTAGCCTGGTCCTTAAGGGGTTAATTACTTCCCGGAGAACCCCTTTAAGGCAGACAAATGCGGTTCCCTCTACCTTCCAATCGAAGCCCCTGCAGTGAAATCATGGGGCTCCGATCAGTTCCCATGCCAGCCTGGACGCTGCTGAAGTTTTCCAGGCCTGTCATGGCAATCACTCCCCTTTCCCAATTTTACATATAAAAATATACTAAGAATAAAAAAATAAACATTAGGTATCGCTGCATCCGAAAATATCTGAACTAATAAAATTTGAAGAAAACTGAACAACACGTGATGCGCCATTTTTTAGTCATGTTGTCCCCCCCCACCCAAAAAAATAAAAAATTTAAATAACAGTGATCATACCACAAATATGGTACCAATAAAAACTACAAGTCCTCATACAGTTCTGTAGTCCGAAATATTAAAAAAAGTTATGGCTGGCAGAATATGGCAATGCAAAAAAATAAAAATAATAATAATTTTTTCAAGTAATTAAAATAAGAAGTATACAGGTTTGGTATTACCGCAATCGTATTGAGCTGCAGAATAAGGACGTCAGCTCATTTTTAGTGCACAGGGAACGCCGTGATGTCAAAACCCCAAAACCTTGGTGGATTATTGTTGTTTTTCTTTTCAATTTCACCCCACAAATAATTTTTTCCCATTTGCCAATACAACACATAGGTAGCATAACATTTTTTATCTTATCCCGAAAAAAATAGGCTATGTGATTGAAATAATAAAAAAGTTATGGCTACTGGAACGTGGGAAGGAAAATGCAAAAATAAAAGTAGGGCCGGTCTTTAAGGGGTTATTAAAGTCTTGTAAGAATAGTACAGTAACAAACGTCATCATGATTCAACCAGTGTACAAACTATACAGACATATATCATTGTCCATAACTCAGTGAAATTCATATCTTGATCCTGTCATCTCAATATATGGGTAAATTACATGATTAGTGGTAATACATACAGGTGAAACTCGAAAAATTTGAATATTGTGCTAAATTTCATTTATTTCAGTAATGCAACTGAAATACTGAGACTATTTAAAGGCTAGAGTGGGACTAGAGTGGGACTAGAGTGTGACACTTTGAGCCTAGAATATTGAACCTTTTCACAATATTCTCATTTTTTTAAATTGGGACTTTGGGGTTTCATAAGCTGTAAGCCACAATCATCCAAATTATAACAAATAAAGGCTTGAAATATCTCGCTTTGCATGTAATGAGTCTCTCTCATATATTAGTGTCTCTGAAAAATCGTTGTGCCAGTGGCTCAACCTCAGCTGCAACACGGTAAAGGTGCTTTCTCCAGCAGACACATCCTATTGTCTCGTGAAAAATATTACAATAATGTAAAAGCTTCTGCTGGCAATCTAATAGACGGATTTACATGGACTGTTCAGTTTTGTAAAATATTCAGCATTTATTGAGCATAAACATACATATATTTTGTAAGATCACTAAAAACTATAATCAGAATAAAAATAAAACTACTGGTGAGTCTCCACCTCTAGGGGTCACTGTGGTACCAACAGTGATAAGTCCCCACTTGTACGTTGTTTCTTCAAGCGCTCCTTTATATCAAAACTTGTACAAGTTCTATTGATCTTGATCTACGGAATAAACATGCATGCAAGGTCTGCACGTCAGTATATACCAACACAGGAGAGGGTAACGTACAAACCAACGAACGTTGGTAACAGATATCCGTGTACTAACCTATGTACTAACTTGATAACCTGTGAACTACCATGAGCCTGAGTGCAATCAGTGGTGTGTAGGATATATACTGACGTGCAGACCTTGCAAATCCTTGGAGAAAACTTGCATGCATGTTTATTCAGTAAATCAAGATCAATAGAACTTAGGCTACTTTCACACTGGCGTTTCTGGGTCCTCTTGTGAGATCCGTTTCAGGGCTCTCACATGCGGCCCAAAACGGATCAGTTTAGCCCCAATGCATTCTGAATGGATAAGGATCCATTCAGAATGCATCAGTTTGCCTCCGTTCAGCCTCCATTCCGCTCTGGAGGCGGACACCAAAACACTGCTTGCAGCGTTTTGATGTCCGCCTGACGAAGCGTAGCCAAACGGATCCGTCCTGACTTACAATGCAAGTCAATGGGGCGGATCCGTTTTTACTGACACAATATGGTGCAATTGAAAACGGATCTGCCTCCCATTGACTTTCAGTGTAAGTCAAAACGGATCAGTTTGCATTATAATGAACAAAATCCATTCTGAACGGATACAAGCATTTGCATTATAGGTGCGGATCCGTCTGTGCAGATACCAGACGGATCCGCACCTAACGCAGGTGTGAAAGTAGCTTTATACAGGTTTTGATATAAAGGAGCGCTTGAAGAAACAACGTACAAGTGGGGACTTATCACTGTAGGTACCACAGTGACCCCTAGAGGTGGAGACTCACCAGTAGTTTTATTTTTATTCTGATTATAGTTTTTAGTATTTTTTGTGTTTTTTAGTGATCTTACAAAATATATGTATGTTTATGCTCAATAAATGCTGAATATTTTACAAAACCGAACAGTCCATGTAAATCCATCTATTAGATTGCCAGCAGAAGCTTTTACATTATCTCATATATTAGTTTCTCCTTTTAAGTTGCATTACTGAAATAAATAAACTTTGCACAATATTTTAATTTTTTGAGTTTCACCTATAAAGTGCATCTGAGCTGATTAATAAACACAATCATGTACATGGCTCCCCCTGCCCCGGACTCCATGTGGATCTATCACGCTGCTGCCGTCCCTGTATTTTCACTGCGCATGCGCCGCCACAATGTATACACATCACAGCGTGAGCTGCATATACAGATAGAGAACAACATGAAAGATGGCCGCCTGCTTTCTAATAGTTACTGCGCATGTGAATTGCCATTACAGTTTGCGCCTGCGCTTCTTTCATAAGAAACATGGAGCTGAAGCTCTTAGGCGACCAAGTAAACTACTTCAGCGCTCCTGCGCATAGCTTCAGTAAGCGCTGAAACATATAAACAAAAGGACATAATGTTACTTAATGGTGGCCATGATGGTTCCCAGCCATTTCCGCCTTGTGTAGGTGAAAAACAAAAATTACTCTTAGCTGTAATTGTTTTTCTTGAAACCCATGCGACTATGTCCTCCCATTCAGGACAGGAAACCTGAAGAGATAAAATAGTTCACACCTCCACTACACCTCAGTGATTATAATAACCAAAGAATAGGCTTGAAATAAGAAAAGAGACAATACAAAAAAAGGGAACCAGTTCCGTACATTATATCCCAATTCAATATTATGCATCTATCTGCCCAATTGGCAAATTTTCCACATTTATTTATTTATTTTTTAAGATGAACCTCTTAAGGACTCAGGGCGTACCCGTACATCCTGTGTAGTTCTGATCACTGCCGCATGGCCGGCAGTGATCAGAACGGGGTGCCTGCTAAAATCGTTCAGCAGGCACCCTGTGACAATGCCTAGGGGGGTCCTGTGACCCCCTACCCCGCATTGCCAATTGCTACAAACCGCAGGTCAATTCAGACCTGCGGTTTGTAGCGCTTATGCAAGTTTCTGATCCCTGCGTTCCCTGACCGCAGGGATCAGAAACCTTAAAGTGCCTATATTTAAAAGCTAACCCCACCCCCTTGCAGCCCAGTTTTTGTGCCTGCCGGCCGAGCGGTTGAATCAGTGTCAGCTCATTGCTGACACTCTGATTCAAGCGGCTGACATCTGTGCAGATGTCAGCCGTTTTAACCCCTTTCAAGCCGGCGGTCCGTAGGGACCGCTGTATGGAAGTGGTGTACACGGAGGGAGCTCCCTCCCTCTCCCATCGGGGGGCTGCTGTGCCTTTGCAGCCCCCAGACAGGATGGGGTCACAGAGAGAGGGAGCCCCCCTCCTTCCCTTTCTGCTCAGTTGTGGCAGACGGGGAAGGTTCCCATGGCAACAGGACGCCTTCTCAGGAACAGATCTGTGCTAAAGGCAGAGATCTGTTCAGACAAAGTGTAAGTGAAATACAGTACAGTACACTATATAGTGTACTGTACTGTATTATACAGACATCAGACCCACTGGATCTTTAAGAACCAAGTGGGTCTGGGTAAAAAAAAAAATGATGAAAAAGTGAAAAAAATAAGTAAAAAGAAAAAAAACACACATTTATCCCTGATTAAAAAAAATATATGTAAAAATTCCCTATACATGTTATATATCACTGCGTCCGTAACGACCTGATCTATAAAACGGTCATGTTACATTCCCCACACGGTGAACGCCATAAAAAAAAAAAATTATAAAAATAAAAAAAAGATTAAATTGATGGCCCAAAAAATAAAAAAAATATGGCTCTCAGACTAAAACATGCTTTTTTTGTTTCAAAAATGCTTTATGTTAAACGTAAAAAAAAAAGGTATTAGGTATCGTCGCGTCCGGAAGACCCTGCTCTATAAAAATACCACATGACATAAACCCTGTGGTAAACACCGTAAATAAATAAATAAAAAAAGGTGTCAAGAAAGCAATTTTTTGTCACCTTACAGAAAATTGCCTAAAAACTGAAAAAACTATGACTCTCAGACTATGGAGACACTAAAACATGTTTTTTTTTTGTTTCAAAAATAATATTATTGTGTAAAACTTAAAAAAAGAAAAGAAAATATACATATTTGGTATCACCACATCCGTAACGACCGACTCTATAAAAATATCATATGACCTAACCCCTCAGGTGAACACTGTCAAAAAAAAAAAAAAAAAAAAACTGTGCTAAAAAAACATTTGTATTGTCACCTTACATCACTAAAAGTGCAACACCAAGCGATCAAAAAGGCGTATGCCCCCCACAATGGTGCCAATCTAACAGTCATCTCATTACACACAAACTGATACCCTACATAAAACAATTACCCAAAAAATTAAAAAAACTATGGCTCTCAGACTATGGAGACACTAAAACATGTTTTTTTAGTTTAAAAAAGGATATTATTGTGTAAAACCTTAATAAATAAAAAAAAGTATACATATTAGGTATTGCCGTGCCCGTAAGAACCTGCTCTATAAAAATATCACATGATCTAACCATTCAGGTGAACAACGTAAAAATAAAAAATAAAAATGGTGTCAAAAAAGCCATAATTTTGTCACCTTACATCACAAAAAGTGTAATAGCAAGCGATCAAAAAGGTATACGCACCCCAAAATCATACCATTAAAACAGTCATCTCATCCTGCAAAAAATGAGACCCTAATTAAGACAATCGCCTAAAAAATAAAAATAAATTATGACTCTCAGAATATGGAGACACTAAAATGATTTTTTTTTGTTTCAAAAATGATATTATTGTATAAAACTTAAATACATTTAAAAAAGTAAACATATTAGGTATCCCTGCGTCCGTAATAACCTGCTCTATAAAAATAGCATATGATCTAATCTGTCAGATGAACGTTGTAAATAATATAAAATAAAAACTGTGCCAAAACAGGTATTTTTTTGCAAATTTTCCTTGTTAATCCATTTTTCCCGCAACAAAGCAAGGGTTTAAAGCCAAACAAAACTCAATATTTATTGCCCTGGTTCTTTAATTTACAGAAACACCCCATATGTGGTCGTAAACTGCTGTATGGCCACACGGCAGGGCGCAGAAGGAAAGGAATGCCATATAGATTTTGGAAGGCAGTTTTTGCTGTACTTGTTTTTTGACACCATGTCCCATTTGAAGACCCCCAGATGCACCTCTAGAGTAGAAACTCCAAAAAGTGACCTCCTTTAAGAAACTACACCCCTCAAGGTATTAAAAACTGATTTTACTAACTTTGTTAACCCTTTAAGTGTTCCACAAGAGTTAATGGCAAATGGAGATGAAATTTCTTAATTTCTATTTTTTGTTAGTTACTTTGCTTCACAAAAAGTGTAATATAGAGCAACCAAAAATCATATGTACCCTAAAATAGCACCAAAAAAACTACCACCTTATCCCGTAGTTTCCAAAATGGGGTAACTTTTTTGGAGTTTCTACTCTAGGGGTGCATCAGGGGGCTTCAAATGGGACATGGTGTAAATAAATCAGTCCAGCGAAATCTGCCTTCCAAAAACCACACGGCGCTCATTTCCCTCTACGCCCTGACATGTGCCTGTACAGTAGTTTACGACCACATATGGGGTTTTTCTGCAAACTACAGAATCAGGGCAATAAATATTGAGTTTTATTTGGCTGTTAACCCTTGCTTTGTTACTGGAAAAAAAATTATTAAAATGGAAAATCTTCCAAAAAAGTGAAATTCTGAAATTTTATCTCCATTTTCCATTAAATCTTATGGAACACCTAAAGGGTTAATGATGTTTGTAAAATCAGTTTTGAATACCTTGAGGTGTGTAGTTTTTAGGATGGGGTCACTTTTGGGTGGTTTCTATTATGTAAGCCTCACAAAGTGACATCAGACCTGAACTGGTCCCTAAAAAGTGGGTTTTTTAAAAATTTCTGAAAATTTTAAAAATTTGCATCTAAACTTCTAAGCCTTGTAACGTACCCCCTCCCCCCCCCCAAAAAAAAATGGCATTCCCAAAATGATCCAAACATGAAGTAGACATATGGGGAATTTAAACTAATAACTATATTTGGAGGTATTACTATGTATTCTAGAAGTAGAGAAATTGAAACTTGGAAATTTGCTAATTTTTCCAAAATTTGGGTAAATTTGGTATTTTTTTATAAATAAAAAAGAATTTTTTTACTCCATTTTACCAGTGTTATGAAGTACAATATGTGACGAAAAAACAATCTCAGAATGGCCTGGATAAGTCAAAGAGTTTTAAAGTTATCACCACTTAAAGTGCCACTGGTCAGATTTGCAAAAAATTGCCTTGTCCTTAAGGTGAAATAAGGCTGTGTCCTTAAGGGGTTAAATTGGGTGGGAATTTTCAGGATGCTGGTGCTGTCATGGGTTTCAAGAAAAACAATTACCGGTAAGAGTAATTTTTGTTTTCCCCCTCACCCATGACAACACCCATGCCAGAATAAACTATAAGTTAAACTTTTAGGGGGTGGACTACAGCCTGTAGTACTTTCCTCCCGAAGGCTGAATCTGAATTTAGATGCATCCTATAGTTTCTAAAAAGGGTATGAGGAGAACTCCAAGTGGCTACTCTGCAGTTTTGGGCCAGTGAAGCATCAGCCTTTTCTGCCCAAGAGGCAGCAACTGCTCTTATTGAATATGCCCCATACCAGGGGGAGACAAGTTAAAAGAAGAATAGGCAAGGGAAATGGCATTTTGACCCATTTAGCAATGGCATTAGTAGAAGCCTTGTGACTAAGGATGAGCGAACCCGTGAAAGTTCGGGGTTCGCCGGGTTTGGCCGAACTTCAGGTCAAAGTTCGGGCTCGGGACCCGAACATGACTCCGAACCCAGACCCCAACTTCACTTTATTATTTTCTGTTATAACATGGTTATAACATAAAATAATAGCATTCTTAAGACAGAATGCTAAATAATTTTGCAGGTCCTGCAGAAAGAAGAGGATACCGGCTGCACAATCAAGTGGATGAGGTGAGTTTTTTTTAAAATAATTTTTAACCCCTCAAAGGCCATTTGATTTAGCATACTGTCTTAAGAACGCTATTATTTTCTGTTATAGCCATGTTATAATGGAAAATAATAAAATCACCCGAACACTGAACCTGGACTTTAGTGAAAAAGTCCAGGTTCTGGTCCGGGTTCCCCAAACTCGCAAAGTTCGGTACCCTACTTGTGACCCTTGAATCTACCTTAGAATTGTATTAATAGATTCTCATCTATTCTCCAGGATGCCGTGGAATCTAACATAACAAACATCGTCTGACATCCAGACAATGGAATTTTTCCTCTAACAGATTAGGAGGATTTGGGCAAAAAGATGGCAACATCACATCCTGATTGCTGTGGAAATCTGAGACTACTTTAGGCTGGAAAGATGGAATGGGCCTAATAATTATTTCATCCTCAAACACAGTAGTGTAAGGGGGAAAGCTGAGAAACCTTGAATTTCCGAGCACCTTCTAGCTGAAGTAACTGCAATCAGAAAAGCCATCTTTAAGGTAAGCATCTTAACGGAGATATTATTAACCGGTTGAAACCGATCTTGAGATAAAGCCAAAAGGACCGTGTTTAGATCCCAGGGGGGAGATAAGGGTCTTAATGAGGGATGTAATCTAGAAGCTAAAGACAGGAACCTTTTAATCCATGGATGTTCTGCTAACTTAGTGTCAAAAAAAATAACTCTGAGCCGCAACCTGTATGCTTTTAGATTTTTATCTAGACCTGCTTGGAAAAAAAAAAAAAAATCTACAACTTTTGGCACATCCAAGACGTTTAAAGGATCTGGACTGTAACCTAGGAAGGTAGAAAAAATATTCCACACCCTAATGTACTTTTTAGAGGTGACATTGTGGAAACTACTCAGTCTGATAAACCTCTCCTAGACCAGATTTCCCTTTCACTTTCCATACTGAGAGATGAAATATCTCTGGATTGGGATGCAATAGAGGCCCCTGGTACAGTAGATCTCTCCTCACTGGTAAGGTCCAAGTAGGCTCTACTGCTAACCTCTGAAGGTTTGTGTACCAGGATCTCTTTGGCCACTTTGGAGCTACGAAGATTACTGAGGCTCCCTCTTCCTTTATTTTCCTCAATACTTGGAAAATAAGGCAAAAAGGGCGGAAGGCATACCCAGCTACCGACTCCAGTCTTGCGCTAACCCATCTATTGCAAGAGGACTGTCCAAAGGATTGGACATAATTTTTATTTCCAAAAAGAAGTCCTTGTTCAAACACCATTCCCCCTGCTTGATGGATGTACGACTTAGAAAGTCTGCTTTCAAGTTTTCCTTACCCTTCAGATGGACTGCTGAAAGGAAAAGCATTCTTTCTTCTGCTATACGAATAATCTCTTGGCACAAACGCAGATGTGGAACTTTTGTTCCCCCTGACGATTTATGTAGTCCACTGTTGTTGAATTGTCTAAATAAAAAATAAAAAATTTCTTGCTCCTTTCCTCTGGAACTGCAAATTCTAAGGCCATCTTTACCGTTTTTAGTTCCTTGAAGTTGGAGGAGGCTTTCCTTGAGTTTAGGTCCCACCTCCCTGGCCAGTACCTGTTCTGAGAGAGAGCTCCCCAACCCCAGGGAATGGGGTCTGTGGTAACCACTATCTGATCTTTGAAAGACCATGGGACTCCCGCAGACAGATTCTTCGGTATTGTCCACCATAACAGGGAACTTTGATTAAAGGTGGAATTTTTGTTCCAAAGAGAATATCCGTCTGCAGCTCTCTGGAGTGAATCTGTGCATATGTTACTGCTGGAATAGTGGAAGTCATATGACCCAACACAGCCATTGCTTCTCTAAAAGTACACAGGTAGGAGTGAAAAATTTACAAATTCTGCTCCCTGATTAATTCCCTCTTTATAAAGGAAAGGAAATTGTTTTGTTGGCAGGAGTCCAACTGGATTCTTAAAAACACAAAATCTGAGAGGGAACAAGGTATGATTTTTCCCAATTTATTTTCCAAACTAAATCTTCTAAGGTGGAACATAGAAGATCTATATCTCTCTCCAACCCTTCCTTTGAATGGGAAATTAACAGAAAAATGCCTAGATAAGATACTAAAGATACATCAGAATGCATCAGTTCAGTCTTCATTCCGCTTTAGAGAGGGGCACCAAAACGCTGCTTGCAGAGTCTGTCTGATGAAACTGAGCCAATCAGATCAGTCCTGGCAAACAATGTAAGTCAATGGGGACGGATCCGTTTTCACTGACACAATAGAAAACTGACCCATCTTCCATTGACTTTCAATCGCGTTCAAGACGGATCCGTCTTCTGTTCAGAACGGATGCAGACGGTTGTATTATCTGAACGGATCTGACGAGTGTGAAAGTAGCCTTAGGGTCCATTCACACGTCAGTATTTTTACCTTTACAGATAAACTTTCCTTTTATTTTGCGGATCCGTTTTTCAGTACAACCTTCAGTTTTTTTAGTAAAGTGCTTCCAAATCCGTTCCGTGTTTCCGCTATTCCGTTTTTTGTTTTTTCCATCCATATTCCTGTCAACGGATCCGCAAAATCGGATGACATTCGGATGGTTTTGTGCATGTCATCCGCATTTATGCGTATCTATTGACTTGAATGGACAACGGACCCGAAAAACGGACAGAAAGTAGGACAAGTTAAATTTTTTTTCAGGATCCGCATACTCGAAAATAGGAAAACGGAACGGATTCCGTGATTCGGACAACACTATGATTGGTGTCCGCATTTTTGCAGAGGCAATTGAAATTAATGGATCAAAAAAAACGTTCCGATTTAAATCTGAATGGAAACGGAGTGTTATAACGGACGTGTAAATGGACTAAAGTTACACCTCTTAGGCCTCTTTCACACGGGCGAGATTTCCACACGGGTGCAAAGCGTGAGGTGAACGCATTGCACCCGCACTGAATTCAGACCCATTCATTTCTATAGGGGTGTGCACATGAGCGGCGAGTTGCGTGAAAATCGCAGCATGCTCTATATTGTGCGTTTTTCACGCAACGCAGGCCCCATAGAAGTTAATGTGGCTGTGTGAAAATCGCAAGCAAGTGCGAATGCAGTACGATTTTCACGCATGGTTGCTAGGAGACGATCAGGATGTGGACCCGATTGCTATTATTTTCCCTTATAACCATGTTATAAAGGGAAAATAATAATTTTTTTTATACAGAATACTAAGTAAAATAGGGATGGAGGGGTTAAAAAAAAAAATATATATAATAATTTAACTCACCTCATCCACTCGTTCGCGCAGCCCGGCTTCTCTTCTATCTTCTTCTTTGATGCCCAGGAGGAAAAGGACCTGTGGTGACGTCACTGCGCTCATCACATGATCCATCACCATGGTGATGGACCATGTGATGGACCATGTGACATCAACACAGGTCCTTTTCCTCCTGGGCATCAGAGAAGAAAACAGAAGAGAAGCTGGGCTGAGCGAACGAGTGGATGAGGTGAGTTCAATTATTATATATATATATTTTTTTTTTTTAACCCCTCCATCCCTATTTTACTAAGCATTCTGTATTATGAACGCTATTATTTTCCCTTATAACCATGTTATAAGGGAAAATAATAAAATCTACACAACACCTAACCCAAATCCGAACTTCTGTGAAGAAGTTCGGGTTTAGGTACCAAGCATGCAGATTTTTCTCACGCGTGTGCAAAACGCATTATAACGCTTTGCATTTGCACGGAAAAATCGCGCATTTTCCCGCGACGCACTCGCTTCCTATCCGGCCCTCACACGCGATGCCCATGTGAAAGAGGCCTTACAAAGGCCGCTATCTCTGCTACCACCTTTGTAAAAACTCTTGGAGCCTGAGATATGCAAAAGGGGAGCGCCCTGTACTGAAGATGTAACAACTTCTCTCTTATCCAAACTGCTGTTCTCAAGAATTTCTGGTACGAGGCATGAATCGGAATGTGATAAGCGTCTTCCAGATCCAAGCTCGCCATCCAACAATTCTGGAAGACTAAATTTGTCGTTGACTTTATTGTTTCCATATGGAATTTCTTGTAAGTTAGGGATTTGTTTAGTCTCTTCAGATTTAGTATTACTCTGAACGATCCAAGAGGGGAGTAGAAACGCTTCCCTACTTCTCTTTGGGAACCGGGCAAACCACCCCTTTGCTTAATAGAGCCATAACTTCCTATTCTAAAGTTTCTCTTTTTTTGAGATCCTTGGGGTATATTGTTTGAACAAAAAAGTTGAGTGTAAAAAAGTAATTGTATCTGATGCTCATGTTTTATTACCTCTAGAATCCATCTGTTCTGGGAAATGGACCCCAAGGCCGGAAAAAAACTGACAACCTTCCTCCCACATGACTTATGGCGTCATTGCTGTTTGTCTTTAGATCTACTGTACTTTCTTGGGGCTTTAACAAAAAATCTGCTAGATCTTTTAGGAAATCTCTATCTTTTGTCACCCTGCCTGCCCTTTTGTTTTCTAAAATTGGACTGGGGTTCACGAAAAAAGGTAGACTTTTGCATTCCCCATATGTCTACTTCATGTTTGAATTATTTTGGGAATGATATTAAATTTTTTGGAGATGTTACAAGGCTTAGAAGTTTAGAAGCAAATCTTGAAATTTTTCAGAAATTTACAAAAACCCAATTTTTAGGGACCAGTTTAGGCCTGAAGTCACTTTGCGAGGCTTACATAATAGAAACCCCCCAAAAATGACCCCATTCTAGAAACTACACCCCTCAAGGTATTAAAAACTGATTTTACAAACGTCGTTAACCCTTTAGGTGTTGCACAAGAGTTAGTGGCAAATGGGGATGAAATTTGAGAATTTCATTTTTTTGCCTAATTTTCCATTTTAACCCATTTTTTCCACTAACAAAGCAAGGGTTAACAGCCAAACAAGACTGTATCTTTATTGCCCTGACTCTGCTGTTTACAGAAACACCCCATATGTGGCCGTAAACTACTGTACGGGGCGGGGCGTAGAGTGAAATGTGTGCCGTTTGGTTTTTGGAAGGCAGATTTTGCTGGACTGGTTTTTTGACACCATGTCCCATTTGAAGCCCCCCTGATGCACCCCTAGAGTAGAAACTCCATAAAAGTGACCCCCTCTAAGAAACTACACCCCTCAAGGTATTCAAAACTAATTTTACAAACTTTGTTAACCCTTTAGGTGTTGCACAAGATTTAATGGAAAATAGAGATACAATTTCAAAATTTCACTTTTTTGGCAGATTTTCCATTTTAATATTTTTTTTCCAGTTACAAAGCAAGGGTTAACAGCCAAACAAAACTCATTATTTATGGCCCTGATTCTGTAGTTTACAGAAACACCCCATATGTGGTCGTAAACTGCTGTACGGGCACACGGCAGGGCGCAGAAGGAAATTAATGCCATATGGTTTTTGGAAGGCAGATTTTGCTGGACTGGTTTTTTGACACCATGTCCCATTTGAAGCCCTCCTGATGCACCCCTAGAGTAGAAACTCCAAAAAAGTGACCCCATTTTAGAAACTACGGGATAGGGTGGTAGTTTTGTTGGTACTAGTTTAGGGTACATATGATTTTTGGTTGCTCTATATTACACTTTTTGTGCGGCAAGGTAACAAGAAATAGCTTTTTTGGTACCTTTTTTTTGTTATTTACAACATTCATCTGACAGGTTAGATCATGTGGTAATTTTATAGAGCAGGTTGTCACGGACGCGGCGATACCTAATATGTATACAATTTTTTTTATTTATGTAAGTTTTACACAATGATTTCATTTTTAAAACAAAAAAAAAGTTTTAGTGTCTCCATAATCTAAGAGCCATAGTTTTTTTCAGTTTTTGGGCGATTATCTTAAGTAGGGTCTCATTTTTTGCGGGATGAGATGATGGTTTGATTGGCACTATTTTGGGGTGCATATGATTTTTTGATCGCTTGCTATTAAACTTTTTGTGATGTAAGATGACAAAAAATGGCTTTTTTTACACCGTTTTTATTTTTATTTTTTTACGGTGGTCACCTGAGGGGTTCGGTCATGTGATATTTTTATAGAGCCAGTCGATACGGACGCGGGGATAACCAAAATGTATCCCTTTTTATTTTTTTAATGTAAGTTTTACACAATGATTTCATTTTTGAAACAAAAAAAATCATGTTTTAGTGTTTCCATAGTCTAAGAGCCATAGTTTTTTCAGTTTTTTTCAGATTATCTTGGGTAGGGTATGATTTTTGCGGGATGAGATGACTGTTTGATTGTTACAATGCGACTTTTTTGATCACTTTTATTACCTTTTTTGGGAAGGTGGGCAAAATTTCAATTTCATCATAGTTTTTTATTTTTATGGCGTTCACCGTTTGGGTAAAGTAACATGACCGTTTTATAGATCAGGTCGTTACGGACGCGGCGATACCAAACATGTGTAGGGAATTTTATTTTTTTCATTTTTAATCAGTGATAAATGTGTTTTTTTAATTTTTTTCCACTTTTTTTCACTTTTTTTTGACCCAGACCCACTTGGTTCTTGAAGATCCAGTGGGTCTGATGTCTGTATAATACAGTACAGTACAATATATAGTGTACTGTACTGTATTTTACTTACACTTTGTCTGAATCTGTGCCTTTAGCACAGATTTGTTCAGCACCATGGACAGCAGGATGCCTGAGACGGCGTCCTGTTGCCATGGGAACCTTCCCCGTCTGCTCAGCAGTGGCCAGAACTGCGCAGACGGGGAAGGGCAAGGACGGGGCTCTCTGGGGGCTCTCTCCCTCTCTATCGGGGGGCTGCAAAGGCACAGCAGCCCCCCGATGGGAGAGGGAGGGAGCTTCCTGAGCTGTTAACCTTTTCCATACAGCGGTCCGTACGGACCGCGGTATGGAAAGGGTTAAACGGCTGACATCGCATCACAGATGTCAGCCGTTTATACCAGGGTGTCAGCAATGTGCTGACACCCTGGTATACCCACTCTACACCAACGATTTTTCAAGGGGAGGCGGGCGGGGGATCGCGATCCCGCCTGCCGCACCGCCCGCCTCCCGCAACACCCCCCCTGCACCTTCCACCGGGATAAAATCATTCAGGGGTGCAGGGGGGGTGAAACATATGTATTTTAGGCACACTAAAGTTTCTGATCGCCGACATGGGGGGGGGTCACGGGACCCCCCGGTGCATTTAGCCAAGAAACCGGTTTCAAAAGACCCGCACATCAGCTGATGGACGTCCTGATTCTAACAATTTGAATCGACCCTTTTACCCTGATGAACTTTTCTGGCACACAGCGAATATTTTGCCCCTTGAACTGATAGAGTTATAATCAAAACTTCTTCATCAAAGAACCTCTACACGGAGGGCTACATCGCTCACACTGCTCCTGCTGAACTGCTACTAACAGGTACTGCCGAATCTGACTCCATCAGCCACGTGGGACGCCACCGTGTGCTATAGTCAGACGGCATTTGCAAGAGTGTGTGTTTCTTTCGTTTTGCCATACAGGGAATATTGACTGAACATAATATAATCGATAAAATAATCGAAAGCAAATATCGAATTTCAGTCTGGACATTTATTCGAAGATTTATTTGATTTAAATTTATCTTCACATTGTCGAATATTTAAATATCGAATTGTCATCGATTTTTTCTAATCAGGACATACTCTTTTATCCAAGTTGCATATAGTATTCTTTTGCATGCCACCGCAATCTAATTATTTATGCTCTTAATCTGAATAATCTTAACATTATATTTTTTTATGTGTATTTTTACTGTGTATTTTGTTATATTGTAATATTGTTTGTTTTATCTTTTAGATCTATATATTGGTGTAATAAATACAATAATTTTTGAATAGTCTTTGTGTGGTCCATTGGGAGAGTGCTCAGCCTCTCTATATACATTATTATTCCTTTTGACTGGGTGAGTCATTAGGCTTAGTAACACCCATTCATAGTCATAGGCGATAGAGAGCCACCATACTCTTTATATTATAAAAAAAATTCTATCAGGATTTTTACACTCCTTTCTAATAAGAGCTTCCATATTTCTATGCACTGAAAATACTCTATGATGTTTAGGACCCAGTCCCTCAAAAACTTGGTCAGCTACTGATTTAGGCTGTTTTACATCCTCTGACTGAATGGTAGCTTTAACAGCCTTCAATAAAAGTTCAGTATCTTCACCCAGAAACAGGGTCGTCCCTCCTGCATCCTCCTCCGAAGACGATAAATCATCTGAGATATTGTGGCTGGAATTGAAATCATCCTCCTCCCCAGAGTTTTCAGAATCAGTCTTTCTACTGTAACCGGCCCTTTCTGGTTACTGTGGCTGATTTCGTTTCAGGGACTTGAGAGATGATTTAACTTGTGATCTCACCAAAGCCTTAATACTTTTAGATAAAGATTGTGACTCTTCCAGAACCAATTTATCCACACATCCTGACATAATGGTCTAACATAAGATGCTGGTAAAACTACTCTACATCCACTACATTCGTTATGCTTAGATGACTTCTTAGGTGTTTTTTCTACCTATAACAACAAAAGCAAACAATCAATAAATATTAGGAGAGGATATATCTCACCACATGTAGAGGTAACTTCCCCACTCCTCAGGTCTTGTGGACCTCGAGGGTCCCAAGGGGTCGGCGCGTCCTGAATCACTCGGCTCCGACATTGTATCCAGACACCGAATGCAGCACAGCACTCAGTGCGCAAAGAGAGCTGGCTGCCTTCTCCAGTGGCCATTTATAAACGCGCCTTGGCCTCCTTTTAACACTAAGCCCAAATGCCTAATCCAGCCGGCAAAAGGTGCCTCCTCTTCCAGCAGGAAGTGACCCCATGATGCCGGAAGCATACCGCCTCCCGCCCCCAAGTGCATGCTCAGAACGCGCATTGGCTCCCAGCCGCAATCTTTGAGAAGGGATGCCGGGCACCCCGCCAGACTAAATCGGAAGCCGTCTGAACATGGCCACAACGGCTCTACTAGAGGCTGGGACGAGGCAGGAGGAAGGCAGACTTGATGAACTTCTCCCTGAGGAGGCTAACGCTACATGGGATAGGCCCCTTCACAGTGCGTACACCCGGACCTTCCCCAGCCCTAGGGTGTGAACCCAAGCTAGGAGCAAAAGGTCCCTAGGTACATCCCTTAGGACAGGAAACCTGAACTAAGGTGTGGTGGGAGTGTGAACCATTTTATCTCTTCAGGTTCCCTGTCCTGGATGGAAGGACCTAGTCGCATCGGTGCTGTAATGGGTGAGGGGAAAAAGTACTTGGGGCACTGTCAAGTGTCCCCCCCAAACACACACACGCGAGGAGGAGCAAAGGTACAAGAGCCGCTAACCATTGTGATCTATAAGGGATATAAAGGCAGATGAATATCCCCTGGGAGAGGAGGTCCCCCCGAGATGAGTCAGAGGGACCCTCACTACCAGTTAGGGAAAGAGGAATCCGGCGCACAGATCGCGTGTCATAGATCCTCTCCCCAAATCTCAGGACATCATCAGTCCACTGTTATCAACACAAAATGGTGACCCCAATAGAGGAAAGGGGACAGCAGAGAAAGGACAGATGATCACTCCCCCACCATGCCCATGAAAAGGGAGGGCAGAGGGAGGAGCAAGCACGACGTCCACCTCCGCTATCACCATCATATTATCAACCAAGAATACCGGATGCAGTCCTCTGATGAGGTCCTCTACTAAACAAAGAAAAATAAAACTCAAACAGGGGGCCAAAAAATGAACAAAAATCACAAAATTGCATGATCATGGAGTCCAGAGATTGATGAAGCTGTCAGGTCCACGTTCAAGTAATTTGTATAATTCACATTCTTCCTTACACCGTGTGTTATCGGGGTTCTAGACATAAATCCTACACCGGTGGTGTCCTGGGTTTCACACCCAATCAGGGAGGGGGAAATTGTGTAATGAATATTGCAGCCACCTATAGACTGCATCCAGTAGTAATTCTTCTCTGAATGTTGGTTTGCACGAAAACATAACTTTTATTATTCCAGTGAAAATGGTTTATAACTGTTTCTATACAAATAAAGGGCGGCCATTATTAAAATTCCATTAAAGGGAACCAGTCACCAGAAGTGGCCTATGGAGCTCTTTACATGTCCCCACTGTACAAGCTGCCAAATTCAACAAAAGCAATCAGGTTGTTTGTAGGAAAAACCCACTTTTAAAATGTACCTGATGTCATCAAACAGAAGTCACTGGGGCGTACCGCTGGATGAGGCGAGTAACGGAGTCATCTCCTCTATCCTGCCCAGTTTGCTCTTGCAGACCTCCGCTGGCTTCCTGATGTCAGCTCCTGGAAGTGAGAAAGCTCACGCAGACACAGAAGACCTTGTTCCGGCACCAGGATCCTGACATGTGAAGCGTGCAGATATGTATACACCCCGACTTCAAGCAATCACTGTGTTTGCCCAGGAGATGCTGGGACCACAGTCAGTAGATGTCAAGATCCCTGATAATGTCTTCTGCTGTGAGAGATTTCCCATTGCCAGGAGCCGACATCAAGAAGCCAGCAGAGCTCTGTGAGAGTAAGTTGGGGAGGATAGAGATGACGCTGTGTCTCGCCTCATCCAGCGGTACGCCCCAGTGACTACCGGAGCTATTTTCCTACAAACAACCTGAATGTCAAATTTAACAAAACCTGTTTCTGAAAGCCGGCAGCTTGTACAATGGGGACATGTAAATAGGTCAATAACACTCCAAAAGACATACTGAGAGGGAACTTAGACTGCGAGCCCCATTGGGGACAGTGTGATCCTAATGTCTGTGTAGCCCTGCTGAATATAGTAGCGCTATATAAATGCATAACATGAATACAATAAATAAATAGGCCACTTCTGATGACAGGTTCCCTTTAATGGATTTTTAATAATGGTCGCTCTGTATTTGCATCAAAACAGTTATAAAAAAAAAAAAATTATTATTACAGTGAAAATGAATTTTTCATGCAAACCAACATTCAGAGAAGAATTTATTAGTTTTTGAACTACTAGATACAGTCTATAGGTGGCTCCAATATTGATTACACAATTCCCCCCCTCCCTGTTTGGGTGTGATACTAGGACACCACGGGGTTTACAATTTATGTCTAGAACCCGATAACACACGGTGTAAGGGAAATAGAGAACTGCTCCCCTATAAAACCTCTCTGCACATACAATAATCCCATATGTTGTCAAACCAGGACTGTGACTGTGTTCTCTGAGGTGTCAACAAGGGACCATTAAACAGCTGCCATGAGATATTTTGGGGCCCCATATACTGGGATTGGTCAGAGCCCCTGGGGAGAGTGGGGTATAGCATTGAAGTCTTTAGCAGGAAGGGGGGAGCAGAATGGCCGGCAAGCTGTCACTGACCACTGGGGACTTGTCCTCCTATGATTACTTCTTTAGGGCAGAACATTGTGAGATCTTTATGGTCAGACAGGCAGCTGCTACTGATCATTGGTGGCTCTTTTTATTTCAGCTATTTTTATTTCGGCTCTACCATAAGGCTTTTCCTATTCCCAAAAATTCAGAAGTGTCAGTAAAGCCTCTAATAACTACGGAAAGAGGGTTCATAGAAGTTAGAAGAATGGGTGATAACCCCCAACCTTCTGATCAATACTGTGGGACACCTGGTATCGGTAACCATTGTGTGCTAATAAAGGAAAACCTGTCAGAAAGTACAATATGTGACCCCCAAACTGCCACCACTACCTGACTATACAATGAGTCATCAGTAGCCAGTGAAGGAGCAGAATCTGTGAGTCTTCTCTGCTTTATGTAGTGG
Organism: Bufo bufo; assembly: GCF_905171765.1. Lineage (NCBI taxonomy): Eukaryota > Metazoa > Chordata > Amphibia > Anura > Bufonidae > Bufo > Bufo bufo. Next base: position 600,078,081 of record NC_053392.1, read on the forward strand.
TTACTACTCACCTGGGTGGTTATCGGTGGGAATGTCCTCTATGATCTGCTCATCACCCCTCACATATGTATCTTCAGCCTTAATATTGTTCAGATCTTTACCCAGATTTAAAAGCTGTGAAACAGAAATTGTAAAAGTCAGCAGACTGATGGAGAAGTCGTGTGGAAGGTTTAAAGAGACCAGAAAAGATAATTAATTACAATGACAAAAAGTGATGAAATGACAGCAGAGTTATCTGCTATGGCAGCGGTCCATGCCTATAGCTCCTCTCCTTCCTGCTGGTGGGCACGTCTGCTGCCTGGTTTACCTGCTCCATAGCTTTAGGGCTCCAGCGGTCCAGTCCCACAGACATCCCTCTCTCTTCCCAGTGGTCCTGGCTGCTGGAATAACGCTGTCCTCCCACACAAGCTGAGGCCTGCTTCCTGCCGATAATGACCTTCTCTGCCCATAGGTCATGTGTGCACACACTATCTCTGGCTCTTATAGGGCCGGCATGCACGCACTCTGATCTCTACAAGCCATGGAAAGGAGCCTGATCAATAGGTTCTAGTATGCTAGTTTCTTGCAAAGCTTGCTTGCCTGTTCTGTGTACGGACTTCTGCCCGACTTCTAGATTGGAGCCTTTGCTGTCTGGCCTGACCTGACCCTTGCCTGACCTCCGTTCTGATCCTGAGCTGCTTGCCCTGACAACAGACCATTTATCGGACTACATGTATTCTGCCTTTCCTGACCCTGTGGGTCACCAGTCACTTGTACAGAAACTACTTCAAGTGCAGCAGCCTAGTGGTTCCCCTGCAACAAAGTCCAGGTCCCTGTACAGGGGATAAAGTGGAAGGAAGGGAGTCACTTATCTTACACACTTTGGAGCAGAACCATGTCAAGTCTGTTCAAGAGACACAGTGGATCTACATGTGCCATGTTTCATTGTCTGACCAAAAAAATATCTGCAGGTCTCTGATGGGGTATAAGTAACTCCATTTTGTCTTTTTCAGCAACGTGTATTACGATTACATCAGGCCAGTGCACTGTTCCAAGATCCCCCTTCTCCCTTCCCCCCTGTAGAATATGAGACCAGTTTAGAAAAAGGCATACATGCATTTGTTTAAACAGCCTTACTTTACAAGGCCATTCTCCTGTTTATACCTGAATGATTAACTGTTGTTACTATGAGCCATCTATTCTGTAAATGCAGAGCTCATGTGTATTCAGGCCATAGGTTAAGACAAATGCTAACATATGATTGGATGTAATGGGAGGTCAATCCTCCCCTATATTAAGTGTTTGCAAGCAATGAATAAATAAATAGAATGGATCGGAACAAGACTCGTGTTTAGTGTTCCCTCTTATTCATTCTCCTGGTACCAGAAAAAGACTTAATCCAAGCTGATCACCGAGGTCTGGTGTCAGGGACACCTTATAGGCAAAGAGTCCAATTTGCCTTACAGCTTTGGGGGCTCGTCCGGGGTCGAGAGGGTCATCCTCGGGTCTGCTGTGAAAAGACATTAATTCTTGTCCTCCTCAGATCCGAGGGAACTGACCACGTCTCGACCCAAGTAAGTGGAACCATCTATTCATGATTTCGGTAGGTTGCTGTGTCCAGGGACGCAGGCAATAGCTCAGGGAGCTAAGTTGATTATAAGAGACTCAGGGAGTCCATATCACTAGAGATAAATAAAGTGCACTAAAGGAATACTGTTCAGGGAACAGAAGGTTACAAGCTTGGATTAACTCTTATATATATAGTATAAGTATTTTAGAAGTGATAAGATTATCTGTTTGTGTGAGATACTGACCGGGTGGTAAGTGTACGGTCACATCCCACTGTTATTGTCAAATTGATGTATTTTGGGTTAACTACTGTTAATGTGTAAAATTGTTTGTGTTGTGGAGGACCGCAAGACGCCCCATTTTTTCGGCTAAGAGTAATCTGTTGACCCGGAAAATATGAACGCAAGTGGCGGTCTGAAAATACAATAGTCGATAGGGGTCCAAAGAGTATAGAGAGACATTAAGATACGAATCAGCTGAAATCAGTTGACAGGTCTTGTCGGCGCCTTTACGGTTCAGTACAGCCAGTCCTGACAGCGATTGTCTCACTTATTCTTTGAACTATAAATACTAACATGGGAGAACAAGGGTCTAAAACTAAATTCCCTAAACCAGAACCAGGAGAAACTTGCAAAATCTATGTAGCTTGTGTTAGTCCAACAAACTATTACCTGATCAACCCGTGGGTAGATAATCTAGCAGGCTGGACTGAGGTAATGGATGCTGCAGATCCATTCCCCAAGGACGGTGATAATAGCATTTATCATATGGATATGGTCAAAGGACTATGTCTATGTGATAAAACAGCCTGGCCGCATTTCGATGCTGATCCTTCCTGGGACATGGAGTACATGTCCAGGGGAGGAGAACAGTGGCTGGAAATAGCCCCCCACTGGTATGATGCAGGTAATAGCAAGAAGAATAAGAATCTAAAAAGTCCCAAAAATGATAGGACTCTACATGAAATAGAACAGGAGGTAGGCACAAAGAAGAGAAGTCAGAAATCCCCTCCACCTTATAATAAATCCATCCCCACGGCACCTCTGTACCCAGTTCTGACTCAGATTGAGGAAGATGCTATAACAGCGGTTATAACATTAAAACTAGAAGAAAAATACAGACCCCCCACGCCAACATTTGGAAACATAATAGAGCGCAGTCTAATTACTGGCACACGGCATACTAGTTATATTACACGCAGTACAAGTAGAATGAAAGATGAAACAGAAAAGGAAGAATCAAAAGAGGGAGTCCAAGTAATTGTTCCCTTTCTGACAGTAGGACAACATTTAGTAAAAAAGCCCATAGAAATAGAGGATCTCAAAAAAATTATTAAATATTGTCCCAAACCTTCCATAGCCCCACTGGGGACTATTACATACCTAAAAAAAGGCCTGTAGAGGGCGCAACTATACACAGGAAGATTTAAGGCTTATCCTGGATGGTATTATAGGGACACACACAACATGGGATTGGGAGAAGGTTAGATCCATATCTACTATTGCACAACGCGGTGATGCTCCAGATTATATATGTAATACAGAAGAGGGTCAGAAAAGGATATGGGCAGAGATTGAGGACCATATGAATGAGGTATTCAAACAAAAATCTTAATTGCCCGTAGCAGTGGCCTGCAAACAGAAATCTGTTGAATCGGTCACTGAATTCTGACAAAGATTCATTGATTGCTGGAAGACCGAGGCTGGGCTACCTGTGCGTGACAATAACAGTTTGATTATTTCCACATTTGTAAACAATTTGTCAGACAAATTGATCTTAACTGTGAAACAAAATGTGTCCTCTTGGACCTCAGATACAACTGACGATTTTGAGAAACATCTCTTTGAAAAAGAAGCAGCTGGATGCTTTCAGATAAGGAAAGCAACATCCCCCACACACGCATATACTAGTAGAGGCAGGGGGAGGAGGGGTGGGAATAACAGCAGAACCTACAATGGAAAACATGACTCATTGCCAAATAATTGTTGTTATAACTGTGGAAAGGAAGGACATTGGGCACGTCAATGCCGCGCACCAAGGAGGGTTAGGGGGAGAGGTCAGGACTACAACACACAGAAACCTGACACTCAGTCACAAAAAAATCAACCAAGTCAGATAAACCACAGACAAGATCCACAGGGCCAGCCTAGATTCCCACTAGATTGGCACCAGCAAAACTCATACACATTGGAAGGACACACCAGTAATTCTACTCCGAATAGGAGGACGAAAAGTGGGGTTTCTGATAGACAGTGGAGCTACTTCTAGTGTGTTAAACAACTCAATGTACAAAGGGCCTTTAAGGAAGTGTGCGCCCTCTATGGGAATAAATGGGGTACTGACAAGGACATACAGAACAGATTCCTTACCAGTAGAAACCATTGATAGGGAATACATTACAGATCATGCTTTTAGCATCATACCTGAATGTCCTGTGAGTCTTCTGAGAAGAGACTTATTCATTAAGTTAGAATTGCAAATCACTGTTGAGAACAATGGCATCAGTGTATACTCTGATGCTTTGCCCATAATATCCCCCACACCTCTGATCCTTACAAACTTACAAGATCACTCAGAATTAGAGGATATAGACCCATCATTATGGGCAAAGGGGGACTATGACACAGGATTCATTGACTGCACACCATACAAAGCAACCATCAAAGAGGGCAGTACACCTGTATATCAGAAACAATACCCACTGTCAAAAGAGAAACTTGATGGATTTAGGCCAATGATAGAAGAATTCCTACAAAAGGGAATCCTGGAAGAGGTGATTACACCCTACAGCACGCCCGTGAATCCAGTGACAAAGGCAGATGGTACTACCCGCTTTGTACAGGATTTAAGGGCAATAAATAATATCATTGTGCCTATTACTCCTATTGTCCCAGATGTCACCTCACTTCTTTCTGCAATTCCTGCAGACGCTGTCTATTTCAGTGTGATAGATCTGAAGAATGCTTTCTTCTCTATCCCAGTTGATAAGGCAACCAGACTACTTTTTGCTTTTTCCTTTGACGGACGCCAACTGACCTGGTGCAGAATGCCTCAGGGATATGCTGATTCACCTGTAGTGTACAGCATAGTCCTCCAAGCCACGTTAAAACCATGGTACCCCCGCAAGGTTCTGCTGCAATATGTCGATGATTTGTTACTGTGTAGCATGTCAGCGGAGGCCAGCATTCAGGATGGTTTATCACTGTTAAAATGGTTGTCAGGATGTGGTCACAAAGTGGCACTTAAGAAAATGCAATGGTGTAAAATGCAGGTTGAATACTTGGGCTTTGTCCTCACAAAAGGTGAAAGGAGAATCAGCGCAGAAAGAGTCCAGTCTATTGTGGGCCTGGTCACCCCGCACACCAAGAAAGAAATGTTATCTTTCCTTGGTATGATAAACTACTGTAGACAATGGATTCCTGATTGCTCCTATTATGACAATGTTTTGAGGCAAACCACTCTGGATGAAAATCCAGATTTGATTAAATGGTCTTCTGAAGGGGCGTGGCCTGAGAGCGCATGGAGTAGGTCGCACCGCACTGAGCTCCTGCAGACATCCTGATTTTAGAGTGGTAGCAACCCCCTATTTCGCAGATCCTTGCCTACCTGGTGGTTGAGAGGAGTCAGGAGAGTGTGGTGCTGATCTTTTGAGTCCCGACATGCCTAGAAAGTCCGGTAAAGGGCCGCGCTGTGACAGGCCAGAGGAGAGTCGGCATGGCGCCGAGGAAGAAGAGGGGCCGGCCTTACAGCCCAAGACGAGACAGACGGCTGCCGCAAAGCTGAGCAGGTTTGCTCGCACGGAGAGTGCTGGGGGAGACTGGGCTGAGGAGAAGGAGATGGACGCTCAGGTTTCCTCTGGACAAGAGGATGAATCCACCGACGGGGAGACCCTGGACGCGGTAAATTGGCCGCCATTAACCCCTGCACGGCCGGCAAAAGACGCGGTAGGCCCTAAAGTTGTGGATGGAGCAGAGCCTACTCTAAAAGATATTATGGCCGCTGTGGCCAGTTGTAACAGCACACTGAAGGTGCTTACAGTACAGGTTGGCAGTCTGAGGTCAGACGTGTCTTTAATTAGGCATGACTTACATAAAATCACAGAACGCACCTCTGAATTGGAGAAGAGGGTGTCCACTATTGAGGACGTTATCCAGCCTATGCAAATGGCGGCAAAATCATCTGCTAAAGATATAGCGGCGTTATACGCCAAAACAGATGACCTGGAGAACAGGTCCAGAAGGAATAACCTGCGGATTGTGGGTGTGCCAGAGAAGACGGAGGGGGATAATGCCACCGAATTTGTGGAAAAATGGCTGCACCAATTATTTCATGAAAAAGGTCTATCCTCATTATATGCGGTGGAGCGGGCGCACAGAGTCCCCATGCGGCCGCTTCCGCCTGGCAGACCTCCCCGTCCCATACTGGCGAAGATACTCCATTTTAAAGACCGGGACACTATCCTGCGACAATCTAGGGACAATGAGGAGATGGTCCTGAATGGGGTGAAAGTATCCATATTTCCGGATTATTCCAACGAAGTGCAGCGGAGGAGAAGCAGATTTATGGATATAAAGAAAAGGCTGAGAGCTCTACAAGTCCAGTACGCTATGCTGTTTCCTGCTAAACTGCGTGTGGTGGCATTGGGATCCACCAGATTTTTTGAAGATCCGGAGGAGGCGACGCAGTGGCTGGACGTCCACGAGCGACAATTGAGAAGTGGGGCCCTGGACACTTGAAGGAGGCAGATATACGTTTCTTATGTTCAAGTTATATATGCATTTACACTCTAGGATTGCTTTAAATGTTGCACCAGTTAGGGAGTGTATTATGTAATGCTACCAAATGGTAGTTCCTGAGGAGGGAGCAGGCGGTAATGATAGTAAAATGTATTTCTCAGTTGTGGGGAGGATTCTCTACCTGAGGAAAAGTGTTATAAATTGTTATGCTTATTGTAGGTTGAAGGGCATGTTGCTCTCGGATTGCCTTGTTTTAATGTGGGAAGTGGATAAGGAAGGGAAAGGTTTCCCCAGCTACAGTAACCTGAGTATGAGAGGGAGGGAGGGGGGTGGGGGGGTAGGGAAAAGGTTGGGGGGGAAGGTTAGGGTCTTGAACTATGAGCGAGTGTTATCTGAATGGGGTGTGAGATTCAAATATGGTCAAAAATTTTACCATGTCACAGGCGATTAGAATCTTAAGCTGGAATGTGAGAGGGATGGCTGAAGCACGGAAAAGACAGTGTATTTTTCAGTATCTGGGGCGGTTTCAGCCGGCTATATGTTGTCTTCAGGAAACGCATTTGACAGGAGAAAATTTACACTGGATGAATAAAAATTGGGTGATCCATGCGTTACATTCAACTCATTCCTCTCATTCTAGAGGTGTAAGTATGATTGTGCATAGGAGTATCAGGTATGAACATATGCAGGAGTGTGTGGACGCTGAGGGCAGGTATGTGTGTGTGGTGTGTAAGGTGGATGGAATACAGCTGGTGCTGGTGTCTGTGTATGTGCCCCCACCGTTTGCTTCCCCATTAATAAGAGAGATCATGGGCTTTGTGGCGGACTTCCCTGGGCTGCCGTGGCTGTTGGTTGGGGACTTTAATTGCACGATGAATGACTCCCTAGATAGATGCCGGGTGGAGGGAGCAGGTGGTTCACCGGGGAGTGCGGCTCTCAGGAATATTTTGGGTGAGGTAGGAGTGCAAGATGTATGGAGACGGCGTAACCCGGATAAGCGTGAATATTCATGTAGATCCGCCACGCACCATTCACTATCGCGTATAGATCTGGCCCTTGTTAACGACATAATGCTACCACTAGTTAGGGATGTTGTTTATCATCCTCGGTCGTTGTCTGACCATTCTCTGGTGCAGATTGACTTGTGCCTGGGGGTGCTCAGACAGGGACCGAGGCTGTGGAAGTGTAATCCTCATTGGTTGAATGTGTTGGGTGACCTATCTGGGATTTCTATGGAAATTAAGGAATTTTTTGATATCAATACAGGGTCGGCTTCGATACCAGGTGTGTGGGACGCCATGAAAGCATTTCTGAGGGGAGTTCTGATGAAAGAAATCAACAAACATAAATCCAGGACCAGAGAGGCGGATGTCAAGGCGCATGTACTAGTGTCCGAGGCTGAGAGAGAGTTTAGTAGATCCCCCACCATGGTTAGTAGTGAGGCGCTGGAGGTTGCTCAGGAGCAGCTGAGATGTCATCTGGTACAGGCCGCAGATAGAAAGAGAAGCTTTTACCGTCAGAGATCTTTTGAGGAAGGAGAGAAGGTGGGTCATTTGTTGTCAGTGGTCTCGCAGGCTCAGAGAGGCTCCTCTTGTATTCAGGAGTTGAGAGATGACAGGGGGAACAGTTGTCAGGACACAAAAGGAATATTAGGAATTTTAAAAAGCTTCTATGTATCTCTATATACTTCCACTGGATCTAGTTCTGATGAGGCCCTGAAGGATTTCCTAGAGGAGGCGCAGTTATCGGTGCTGTCAGAAGAAGATAGAGAGAGGCTAGAGGAGCCGATTACACTAGAGGAACTGGAAGCTGCACTTGGGGACATGGCAAGTGGTAAGGCCCCTGGAGCTGATGGTCTCCCAGTAGAGATATACAAAAAACTACAGGGGATATTACTCCCTGAATTACTTAAGGTGTTTGAGCACTCATTGGAGGCAGGTTCGTTACCACATTCGATGCAGGAAGCTATAATTGTGGTTTTGCCTAAGCCTGGGAAGGATCCTAAAATACCGGATTCCTACAGGCCAATTTCACTTCTCACGGCTGATGTTAAGCTACTGGCGAAGGTGTTGGCGAACAGGCTGTCCAAGGTAATTCTGACCATAGTACATCCGGATCAGACGGGATTTATGCCAGGAAAATCAACGGCTATTAACCTTCGTAGGCTGTACACTAGCTTAAATATTCCGGCGGATAATGGTGGTGACAGGGCCTTGCTTGCGCTTGACGCCGCTAAGGCGTTTGATAGTGTGGAATGGAGGTATTTGTGGGGGGTCCTGAGAATTATGGGCTTTGGTGAACGGTTCATTCAGTGGGTACAGGTTCTGTATTCTAGCCCTAAGGCGAGAATTAGAGCTAATGGAGGATTATCAGACTGTTTTCCCCTCGCTAGGGGTTCCAGACAGGGATGCCCACTGTCGCCCTTATTGTTTGCTCTTGCAATAGAGCCGTTGGCGGCGCATATTCGCTTATCTACAAGTATAGAGGGGTTTAGATATGGTGAACTGCATAATAAAGTGGCTATGTACGCTGATGATACCCTACTTTTCTTGGGCGATACTGGTGCGTCCCTGGATGCGGCCATGGCATTGATTGACAGATTTGGTAGCTTTTCCGGACTACGGATAAACTGGCAGAAATCCTCTTTGATGCCAATTGACGGGCAGGCCCTGGTAGGCAGACAAGTAGATAGTTTGGTGCCCTGGGTGGATAAATTTAAATATCTGGGATTACATATAACACCGAGACTAGCGGATTTTGAAGAACTAAATCTATCCCCTTTGCTAGCTACTTTTAGGCTTAAAGTGAGGTCATGGTGTAGGCTCTTTCTTTCGGTGGTAGGCAGAGTTAACCTTTTAAAAATGGTTATGATGCCCCAACTGATATATATACTGAATAATGCTCCAGTTTGGATCCCTCTGGATAGATTTAAGAAAATTCACTCTATATTTAGAGATCTTACTTGGAAGTATGGACAGGCTAGGATCAAACTGGAGACATTGCAGTATTCTAAGTCGGAAGGGGGCCTAGCTGTCCCTAACGCATGGATTTATTTTTTGGCTTCCCAATGTCAGCATTTTAAGGGATGGATTGATCTACAAGCACCAGATATGACTGGGCAGATATTGCAGCATTGGCTGGGCAGTCGTGACCTCATGGGCATTCTGGAAGGTTTAGGAATGCATGCAGGGAGGGAAAAACTTCCTCTGATTGAACTCATGAAAAAAGTTTGGGCAAAAGTGAAGCTGCTAAGAGGAGTGGGAGGTATTAGTGAACTTTCACCTATTGGAAAGAACCACTTGTTGCCAGAACTATTGGCCATACCAGGACTTAGGAACTGGGAAACTTATGGAGTGACGAGAATTGGACAATTAATTAAGGACAAGACATGTAAGTCATTTCAAAGCCTGCAGCAGGAATTTAATATCCCCAAGGAGTGGTTTTATAAATATCTTCAAATAAGACATGCCCTTGGGGTCACGATGCGGAAGGGATGTGTGATAGCTCAAATGGAGGTGGTCCATAAGCTTGTTCTTCCGTCGGGAGGGGGAAAAAGAGGGTTAATATCACAGGTGTACGCTCTTCTAATGGAAAAATTCTTAGAGGGATATCCGCTTTCAAGAATGAAAAAGTGGGAGGCTGACGTGGGGGATATGTCTAAGGATATGTGGGAAGATATTTTAGAAGCAGTCCCCAAGGTGTCTCTAAGTGAACAGGGCAAACTGTCCCAACTATTTATTATACACAGAGTGTACAAAACACCGGTGTTCCTGAAAAAGATAGGAGTAAGAGGTGATGACAAGTGCCCAAAGTGTATGGAAGATGGTGCAGACTTGTTACATATGTTGTGGTCTTGTCCAGTAGTTGCTAATTATTGGGAGGAAGTTGTAGAGATGATTAATAGTAAATTGACATTAAGAATTCAAAAAGATCCTAAGGTGTGTATTCTGGGGTATGTGTCTGAAATTGGAGGAAATGAACCGGTTAGGGTAGCTGCGGGGAGATTGCTATATGTGGCCAGGAAACTGATCGCTATGAGGTGGATCCAGGGGAGTCCGCCCACACTGAGTGAGTTTGAACGGAAGGTGCATGACATGCTGGTACTCGAAAAAGGGGTGTTTGTGAAGAGAGGGTGCCCTCAGAAGTTTGAAAAAATGTGGACTGAATGGTTATCTCATACCCACGTGGTTATATAGTCATGTGATGGTCAAGACCAATGTTAGGGTTGGGGGGTTAGGGTAGGGTAAGGGGGGGAGGGAGTTTGGAAAGGCCAAGTTTCTGGTAATTTTTTTTTTTTTTTTTTTTGCCCATAATATGTTTTAGCAAAGGTATATGTAGTGTATGGATTCATGTTAATACTGAGTGGTGATATACTTATGAGTATTGTTGTTCACTGAATCTGCATCGTGGATAATTTAAAGAAGAAAAAGTCAACATATTGTATTATGTTATAATATGTATTTATTGTTTAATAAAAACGATTTGATTAAAAAAAATGGTCTTCTGAAATGTACAATGCATTTGATTATCTGAAATGTTCACTCATGTCAAGTCCAGGGCTGGGCCTCCCTGACTATAATATGCCCTTCCACATGTTTGCACGCCAAAATTGTAAAACCATGGCGGGGGTACTGACACAAGAACACGGAGGCAAGTTGCGTCCTTGTGCGTTTTTCTCAAAGGTTATGCCCACCTCTGTTCAGGGGATGCCGGCATGTCTGCGTTCCCTTGCAGCCTGTGCAATGATGGTAGAATTAGCAACTACTTTCACCCTGGGACATTTAACCTTCTTGCACACTACACATGATGTTGTAGGTTTATTCAGAGGTGTACATACACAACACATGTCAGCGCAAAGATTATCTGGATATGAGATCCTGTTGCTCAGTAACCCTTCACTCCAGATTAAATATAGAAACATAGAATGTGTCGGCAGATAAGAACCATTTGGCCCATCTAGTCTGCCCAATATATCTGAATCCTATGAATAGTCCCTGGCCCTATCTTATATGAAGGATAGCCTTATGCCTATCCCATGCATGCTTAAACTCCTTCACTGTACATCCAACATTACAGGACCAGCACCTATTTTGAATGCATTACTAGGGCTGAAAGGAACAGAAGACGTCCTTCCTGACACACATGATTGCCTACAGGTGCTCAATCATGAGACGTCACCTAGGGCTGACTTATCAACTGTTCCCATACCGGATGCACCAGAAGTTTTTGTTGATGGTTCATGCTCTCGCCCCACTGATACTATATTCTGTGCAGCATATGCTATTGTCATGCTGCCAGATATAGTCTTGGAAGCAAGCCCTATTCCCATCCAGTCTGCACAGGCAGCTGAACTCATTGCACTCACAAGGGCTTGCATACTACACACTAATAAACCTGTCACTATTTACACAGACAGCATATATGCTCATGGTGTAGTATGGGATCATGGAATGATTTGGCAGAGGAGAGGATTCACTGCAGCAGACGGTAAAAGAATCTCACATGCACAGCTAGTCACGGACCTCTTGGCTGCAATCAGATTGCCTTCGGATTTAGCTATAGTACATTGCAGGGCACACACAAATGGAAAAGATAGAATTTCAAGAGGTAATGCATTTGCAGATAGTGTAGCTAAAGACACAGCCAAGAGTAATCCAAATAGAATGAATCATGACAATTGAGAAATGGCAGTCTTACACCCACCCTCATCTGATTTGACACACATGCTAACAGACCTACAAAAGGTATGCCACTGAAACAGAGGAGAAGGATTGGTGCTATCCAATCTTGCAGAAAAATCCAAAGTCTGGATTGGTCTGCAAGGAGGGGAAGCCATGCATACCTCAGCATAGTGCATCCATCAACAAACTACCCATATGTTGTTGAGCCAAAGTTTTTACATCACTGATAGCAAACAGCTAGTCACAGACTACATACACAGATGTATTACGTGCTTGAGAAACAACCCTAACAACCCACTGAAAATACCTCACCAACACCTTGACTACCCCACTACACCATGCACCCACTTGCAGGTGGATTACACGCATATACCTAAAACAAAAGGGAAACAAGAGTATGCATAAGTGATAGTGAACATGTTCTCAAGGTGGCCAGAAGTCTTTCCTACAAAGGCAGAAGATGCTAAAACTACAGCCAAAATCCTGACTCAGCAAATAATCCCAAGGTGGGGCTGTCCTCTGGTTATTGAATCAGACCAGGGGCCAGCCTTCACCTCAAAACTTAACAAGGAGATAGCCAGACTGTTACAGGTGGAATGGAAATTTCATATTCCGTACCACCCACAAAGCTCAGGCATTGTGGAAAGAATGAACAGGACGGTTAAAGACAAACTCAGGAAGGCCACTGCTGGTACATTTGAAAAATGGAAACAAATCCTACTCATAATACTTGCAGAAATTAGAATGACGCCTAATAAGAAGTTAGGGATGTCACCATTTGAAATTCTGATGGGTAGGCCTTTCCCCACACCATGGGCAAAACGCCCCCTGGTAGTGCAGGAAGGGGACTTGGACCTGATCAGAGAGGAGTATGTTACTAATCTGATCAAGGTCCTCAGTAAAACTGAAGAAAAAGTTGCTTTTAAGTCTCCTTCTCTTTCACAGGAACCAACCCATCCATTCCGGGTAGGCGACCAGGTGATGATCCAGATCTTAAAGAAGGGAAAGGAACCAGGAAGCTTCACCTACGGACCACCTACCGAGGTCGTCGCGATCACCAGAACAGCAGTCCTCACTGAACAATTACCCACGCAACAAGGATTAAGTTGGGGAAGAAAAGAGAGGTACTAACGGGGGCAGACAGCCCTGACCTACAACGAGGCCCAGAGGTACTAACGGAGGCCGACAGCCTTGACCCCCAACGAGATGATGCAGTCGGGAAATTCCTCGAGATGGCTGAGATGCAGTGCCTTAATAATTGCAATTTTGTGTCTCCTACTTACTGTCCCACGGCTGTGGAACAGACAGACATACCTGAAAACGGAATGCAGAGGGGAAGACAATCTGTGGAAGACAAAGGAGAACTTAACTGACTTCTGTCTCCGAACCACTTTATCTGCATCTAACATTTTGGAGACATGTCTGGTAGCAGTCCCCACCCCCAGTAGATGTATGGACAGGGCTCCTACGTTCCCAATGGAATGACACAGATTTGGAGGATAATGATGTTAAATATGGATATGTAAATCCTTATCATGCTTGTTATGACTGTCCTACATATGAGAATCTGCAGAGTAATATGATAGAAGTAATTACAGGTCTTGTTACAGCAGCAGAAATATGTTATAATTTCACCTGTGATGAGACACTATTGCCTCCCTGCATACAAGCAAAAATGCAGAATAAGACTAAGCCAAATATTTGCGATAGAGATCTAGATAGTTGTAAAAAGATAGTATTAGGAAAGAATATGCAATGTAATATTACTAAAACAGTACCATCCCTAGACAAACATGTACCTCTACCAGCAGGATGGGTATTGGCCTGTGGAAATACTAGTCACACATATATACCAGCCAACATTACAGAGGGACCCTGTACAATAGCTAGGTTGACATTAGCAATGATACCACTATTCCCAGCAATGCAGACACGACACACGAGAGACACTTCCCTACAGCTACCAGAAAATTGTGACTATAATGTGAATCTCCTCTCTAGAGCAGAATACATGAGTTAAGGGGTATCTATGATAGGGGTACCAGGGTTGGCCATATATAACCACAGGACAATATCAAAACTTGCCTGTTTTATGGTAAAACAGATAAATGTCACTAGTGCAATTCTGCAAGATATGCTGCTGGATATACAATCGTATAAAAAGGCTATCTTGCAGAATAGGGCAACTATTGACTATTTATTGCTCCAACATGGTATAGGATGCTCAGCGTTCGCAGGGATGTGTTGTTTCAATTTATCAGATCACTCCCGTGGAATAAAAGATAAAATAGGCCAACTAGAAGAGATGATTAAACATATAAAACAAGATGTTGACCAAGGTTGGTGGGACTGGCTTTTTGGCTGGATACCTGACTTTGGTCAAATAAGGTATGTTTTAGGAGTGGCACTCGCCGTAGTCGCTGCAATAGTGTGTCTCTGCTGTTGTCTCCAGTGTGTGCCCTTCCTTCTTACCATATGTAAAAATGTGGCCGAAAGAGGGGTACACTCAACATTCCTCTATACTCCGGTAGAGGTAAAAGAGGTAAACACAACCCCAACAAAGCCTGAGGATTATACTCCTGAAGGGTATATGGAATACCTAAAGGCTTACAAGCAAACTAAGGGATAACAGAGAAAGAACCATATAGTATAAGGTATATATATAAGGTTCTAAGAGGGGATTGATGGGGTATAAGTAACTCCATTTTGTCTTTTTCAGCAACGTGTATTACGATTACATCAGGCCAGTGCACTGTTCCAAGATCCCCCTTCTCCCTTCCCCCCTCTGTAGAATTTGAGACCAGTTTAGAAGAGGCATACATGCCTTTGTTTAAACAGCCTTACTGTAATGACCGGCGTCACGCACAGGGAGGGAAAAGGGAAAGCCCTGCCCAAGGGAGAGGGTAAGGTGGTGACCCCTGACTCACCTTGCAGCTGGCACCTGACTGCCCTGACGTCCCTAGACGGGTTCCTCACCCGTGCGGCGATCACGTGCCTAAACCCTGGCTTTCCCTGAAATGAGCCCTAGATAGTGAACGGGCCGGTGGGATCGCTAGTCCGCACCACTGAACTAAGAGGGAAACACCAGGGAGAGGACAGACAATACAGACAAACACATACACCCAGGTGGGCGACCACAGCAGTCCACAAAGGTCCAACAGGGATCCGGAGGGTAGCGTTCTGGATCAACAACCAGAGAACGCAACACAGCTCCAGAGGGTCAGAATAGATGTCCAGGCAGGAAGCTCTATATCTGGCAACCAGAGAAGTGTGAGAGGGAAATATA
This sequence comes from Bufo bufo, assembly GCF_905171765.1. Taxonomy (NCBI): domain Eukaryota; kingdom Metazoa; phylum Chordata; class Amphibia; order Anura; family Bufonidae; genus Bufo; species Bufo bufo. Next base: position 600,093,332 of record NC_053392.1, read on the forward strand.
AGGAGGTTTGGGAGTGCTGGACAAGGAACAGCTGAGGAGAAGGAGCTACGGATCCCTGAGTGAGCCAAAAGGGTTTGCAAAGCAAACCCAGAAAGCTACCATAAGGAAACAGCCCTATCTTACATAAAGCGCGCAGCCAACCGCTGCGACTTCCTGACCCCGGGTATAACAGAGTCAGGCGTGGTTCTTGACACCCTCGTGACACTTACTTTACAAGGTCATTCTCATGTTTATACCTGAATGATTAACTGTTGTTACTATGAGCCATCTATTCTGTAAATGCAGAGCTCATGTGTATTCAGGCCATAGGTTAAGACAAATGCTAACATATGATTGGATGTAATGGGAGGTCAATCCTCCCCTATATTAAGTGTTTGCAAGCAATGAATAAATAGAATGGATCGGAACAAGACACGTGTTTAGTGTTCCCTCTTATTCATTCTCCTGGTACCAGAAAAATACTTAATCCAAGCTGATCACCGAGGTCTGGTGTCAGGAACACCTTATAGGCAAAGATTCCAATTTGCCTTACAGTCTCCTGTATATATGCATCTAATTGTTTTCTTATTCCAACCAGCAGTCTCTACAGACCAGAAAACTGAGAAGATCCAGACGACATGCAAGGTCTATAGTTAGCTGTAATCCTGCCATCTCTACCTTTCTCATTATACAAGGATAAAACATATAATACTGGTTTATAAAACAAGACTGAACACAAGATCTTCACAGCACTTCTACGGATCATAGGGAACCTTTCATGAGACCTTATTTCCATCTATCTGCTCATCATATGGAATGCTTTGATGTTCTTCTGAACCATCCTGTAGAAGAAAACTGGGACACCTCTCATCAGGTAGAAGAGGACTGGGACATCTCTCATCCTGTAGAAGAAGAGGACTGGGACATCTCTCATCCTGTAAAAGAAGAGGACTGGGACATCTCTCATCCTGTAAAAGAAGAGGACTGGGACATCTCTCATCCTGTAAAAGAAGAGGACTGGGACATCTCTCATCCTGTAGAAGAAGAGGACTGGGACATCTCTCATCCTGTAGAAGAAGAGGACTGGGAGTTGTTCCCTCTTCTTTAACTGCAGGAAAAACATAAGGTGACAATTAATTTCTTACATATAACTAGTGAGAGGATGTGTGTATTTAGTCATGTCTTTTACTTGGTGGCTGGTGATCCTCCATCATGACGTTCTTGTACAGATCTTTGTGTCCTTCTAAATACTCAGACTCCTCCATGGAGAAATAGATGGCGACATCCTGACACCTTATAGGAACCTGACAACACAATTATACAGTCATCACCCAGATCCCTTCATAGCGTTACTGTATAATGTCCCGGCGTTCCCAGTGATGTCACCTCTCCAGTCAGCAGCTCAAGGATCTTGTTGGTGAGCTCTAGGATCTTCTCTCCGTTGACGTTCTCATGTATCGGGACGTGAGGTCTCGGCCTTGATATTGGGCTCAGGATTCCTCCCCGTCCTTCAGATACCGGGGCCTGACAGCGCTCACTAGAGGTCTTCTTCACTACTGTGTATTCCTGGTTATGGAGAGATGCAGTAATAAATATCACTCCATACATCTCCAGAGTCCCTCACCTCTCCAGTCATGTCCATCTGTTAGTAACATGGAGAAGATGATGTAACGTGACATCATCAGAATCTCTCACCTCTCCAGTAAGCCGGAGGAGGATCTCTAGGGTGAGATTTATTATACTCTCTGCCATCTTGTCCCCATCTCTATCCATCCTTGATGGGTCAATCAGGAGAATAATCTTATATAGGAGATATACGCTGAGCGGATCCTATATTGTAGGAACCTGAATGGAAAGAAGATGAACCGATGTAAAATCATAGAAAATCCCATGTAAAATACAATTACTGGAGATAAGAAGAGGAAACACTGGAGGAGATAATAAAGTGTATCAAGGCAGATCCTCCATGTTTAAAATCAAAAGCCTGTCCCACCTTCATATTACCACTATAGTCAGTTACAGGTCACAGTGGTAATACCAGTATAAGGGTCCATTTACACGTCCGCATGTGTTTTGCGGTCCGCAAATTGCGGTCCTGCAAAACACGGACACTGGCAATGTGCGTTCCGTGAATTCGCGGACCGCACAACGCTGCGGTCGGCAGAGTTGTGATAGAACACTGTCATAGAAAATGCATTTTCTTGTCCACAATTGCGGACAAGAATAGGACATGTTCTATTTTTTTCGGGGCTGGAAGTGCGGATCTGGAAATGCATATGCGGACAGCACATAGTGTGCTGTCCGCATCCATTCCGGCCCAATTGAAAATGAATGGCTCCGCACCCTTTCCGCAAAATTGCGGAACGGATCCGGACCCAACATGCGAAGGTGTAAATGGACCCTAAAGCTGTAATCTGATAGATCACTTCATAGATCTAGAGCTCAGACTGCCCTCGTCCTATCAGTTGGAATCACAAGAATAAAGGGCATCTGTCAGCAGATTGGTACCTGTGACACCGGCTGACCTGGTACATGTGCGCTTGGCAGCTGAAGGCATCTGTGTTGGTCCCATGTTGATATGTGCCCGCACTGCTGAGATAATTATGTTTTATTATATGCAAATTAACCTCCAGGAGTAATGGGGGTGTTGCCTTTTTACCTAGAGGCTCCTCCTTTCTGCACCTGCCACGCCCTTTTCAATTTGATTGACAGGACCAGACAGTGAAGAAGTAAATCACACCTGACCCTGTCAATGAAAGTGAAATGGGCGTGGCAGGTGCAGAAAAAGGTGCAAGGGCAACACCCCCGTTGGTCCCAGAGGCTTACTTGCATATATTAACACTTTCTACCCCAGGCCAGTTTTCACCTTCCTGCCCAGGCCTACTTTTGCAAATCGGACATGTGTCACTTTATATGGTAATAACCTTGTTTTCGTACTTCATTATAGCCGCAAAATTGGGTCAATATTTTTTCCCTTAACCACCTCCCGTCCGCCCATAGACTATAAACGTCCGGGAGGTGGTTCTCTATCTCTGAATGGACGTTCCAGAACGTCCGTTCAGAAACTGCAGCTGCTGATCGGGTTGCCCGCTGTCAGTGACAGCAGGGCAACCCAGAGAGAAGGCAGGGACGGTGCCCAGGTGTCCCTGCCTTCTGGATCGCTGCATACACAGTGCTCACCGAGCGCTGTGTATGCAGAGCAGGAAGCGCTATGCGCTTCCTGTTCCGGCCCGGCGGTCATGTGATCGCCGGGACCGGAGAGTGCAGGAGCTGTGTGAGGTCTTTCAGAGCCCTCGATCAGCCCTGCACTGAAGCTGTACAGCGCTGTATAGCCTCTCTTGGGGGCTGTATTTCCCCTGTAACTGGGGCTACTATGATAGCCCCAGTTACAGGAGAAATCAACAGTGAAAAAAAAAAAAAAAAAGTGAAGTAAATGTCCCCCAAGAGGTCTTGTATGACCTTATGGGGGACGAAAAGTGTAAAAAAAAGAAAAAAAATTCCCCAAGTAAGGAATAAAAAAAAAAAGTTAAAAATAGAAAAAATAAAATAGACATATTTGGTATTGCCGCATCCGTGACGGTCGGCTCTATAAATATATCACATGATAGACTTAGTCCGATACACACCATAAAAATAAAAATAAATAAATATCAGAAAAAGCCATTTGTCACCTTACATCACAAAAAGTGTAACACCAAGTGATCAAAAAGGTGTATGTCCCACAAAATGGTACCAATAAAACAGTCACCTCATTCCGCAAAAAATGAGCCCCTACATAAGAAAATCTCTCAAAAAATAAAAAAAAATATAGCTCTCAGAACATAGACACATTAAAACTATTTTTTTGTTTCACAAATGCTATTATTGTGTAAAACTTAAATAAATAAGAAAAAGTATACATATTAGGCATTGCCACGTCCGTAACAATCTGATCTATAAAAATGTCACTTGACTGAACCCCTCAGGTGAACGCTGTAAAAATAAATAAATAAAAACTGTGCTAAAACAACCAATTTTTTGGTCACCTTGCCCCATAAAAGTGTTATAATGAATGATCAAAAAGTCATATGTACCCAAAAATAGTACCAATAAAACTGGCACCTTATCCCCTAGTTTCCAAAATGGGATCACTTCTGGGAGTTTCTACTGTAAGGGTGCATCAGGGGGGCTTCAAATGGGACATGGCATCTAAAAAACCATGTGGAGTTCCTTTTTTTTCTGCGCCCTGCCATGTGCCCATACAGCAGCTAATGACCACACGTAGGGGGTGTTTCTGTAAACCGCAGAATCTGGGTAATAAATATTGAGTTTTGTTTGGCTGTTAACCATCGATGTGTTAAAGAAAAAATTGGATTAAAATGGAAAATCTGCCAAAAAAGTGAAATTTAAAAATTTGATCTCCATTTTCCTTTAATTCTTGTGGAACGCCTAAAGGGTTAACAAAGTTTGTAAAATCGGTGTTAAGTAACTTGAGGGGTGTTGTTTCTACAATGGGGTCATTTATGGGGGTATCCACTATGTAGGGCCCACAAAGTGACTTCAGACCTGAACTGGTCCTTAAAAAGTGGGTTTTGGCAATTTTCTTAAAAATATGAAGAATTGCTTCTAAACTTCTAAGCCTTCTAACGTCCTAAAAAAAAAATATGACATTTCCTAAATGATGCCAACATAAAGTAGACATATGGGGAATGTTAAGTAATAAATATTTTATGAGGTATCACTTTCTGATTTAAAAAGCAGAGAAATTGAAATTTAGAAAATTGCGAATTTTTCAAAATTTGGGGTAAATTTGGGATTTTTTCATAAATAAAAGGTGAAATATATTGACTCAAATTTATGACTATCATGAAGTACAATGTGTCACAAGAAAACAATCTCTGAATGACTTGGATAAGTAAAGGCGTTCCAAAGTTATTACCACATAAAGTGAGATATGTCCGATTTGCAAAATTCGTAAAATAGTTATCAGTCAACATTCCCCATATGTCTAATTTATGTTGGCATCATTTTGTAAATTTCATTTTATTTTTTGTTAGGAGGTTTAAAAGTTTAGAAACCCATAAATGACCCCATTTTAGAAACTAAACCCCTGAAATTATTCAAAACTGATGTTACAAACTTTGCTAACCCTTGAGGTGTTCCACAGCAGTTTAAAAGAAAATGAAAATTATTTTTTATGTTAATCAATTTTTTTCTCCAACACAGCATGGGTTAACAGCAAAACAAACTTCAATGTTTATTTCCAAGACTTTTTGCGGATCCGTTTTTTGCAGACCGCAAAATACATACGGTCGTGTGCATGAGCCCTTATGATGAGGAATGCTATAGCCACACGGGAGCAGTGACATCAGCAGGTTGTACACGGTCTCTCCAAACACATTACACGATGGGACCCCCTTCAGAGAAAGTCCATGGCCGCTGCCCTGCACAGGCAGTGTAATCCTTAGTGGGTCCCGCCCCTCACTCCCCCGGGAGGATCCCACTCCCCCTCCCTGGTCCTAGTAGCCAAAGATCCACAAAACCCATTATGGCTCATAGCTCCATACCGGAAGGTCACAGGGAGATGGTTCTGATATCATCGGATCTGCCTGGGTTCTGGGTACAATTTGAGACCAAACATGACAGCGTTATTTGGTTCCTACTAGTAATTCTCCGTATCTCCCCTTACTTGAATCCCACAAGAGAACTACGGCCAGGAGAATGTCCATCTCGGTCCCAGATATGTAACCGGTTTATTTCTGTGATGGACGGTCAATTCATAATGATGAACTCCCAGTTCCATGATGATTGATGGATTTGAGTGATCTATGTAATTAGCTCAGCCCCCCACAGGGGTGTTTCCTGTAGGATGAGTAAGGGTCCATTCATACGTCCGTCTGTGTTTTGCGGATCCGCAAAACACGGACACCGGCAATGTGCGTTCTGCATTTTCTTTCTGCATGTTCTATTTTTTTGTGGAACGGAAGTGCGGATGCGGACAGCACATTCCGGCCCCATTGAAATTGCGGAACGGATGCGGACCCATTTTGCGGACGTGTGAATGGACCTTTAGCCTCCATGATGGCCGAGGGGGGTATGAACTGTAAACACGTGGTCTGTTTTGAAGCAGGACCCCCTGTGGAGCCGGCTTCCTCTGCTAGCTGACAGCAAATGGCTCTACATATTCCTCACTGTGACCCTGTGAAACTACAAAATAAGGTGAAAGTTTTATTGGTATTATTTTGGGGTAATATGATTTCTGATAGCTCTATATTATACTTTTTGTGTGTGAGGCAAGGAAACCAAAAAATGGATGTTCTGGCACAGTTTTTATTTTTTTACGATGTTCACCTGACAGAAAAGATCATGTCATACTTTCTAAAGAAAACATTGTAGGGAAATGACGATACCAAATAGGTCTACTTTTGTTTTATTTTCAGTTTTACATAAATCATTTTGGGAAAAAATCACGTTTCAGTGTCTCCAATTTCTAAAAGCCATATTTTTGTATTTTTCTGGCAATCGTCTTGTGTAGGGTCTCGTTTTTTGCAGGAAGAGTTTAAGTTTTCATTGATACCATTTTTAGGTATACAGTACAGACCAAAAGTTTGGACACACCTTCTCATTCAAAGAGTTTTCTTTATTTTCATGACTATGAAAATTGTAGATTCACACTGAAGGCATCAAAACTATGAATTAACACATGTGGAATTATATACATAACAAACAAGTGTAAAACAACTGTAAATATGTCATATTCTAGGTTCTTCAAAGTAGCCACCTTTTCCTTTGATTACTGCTTTGCACACTCTTGGCATTCTCTTGATGAGCTTCAAGAGGTAGTCCCCTGAAATGGTTTTCACTTCACAGGTGTGCCCTGTCAGGTTTAATAAGTGGGATTTCTTGCCTGATAAATGGGGTTGGGACCATCAGTTGCGTTAAGGAGAAGTCAGGTGGATACACAGCTCATAGTCCTACTGAATAGACTGTTAGAATTTGTATTATGGCAAGAAAAAAGCAGCTAAGTAAAGAAAAACGAGTGGCCATCATTACTTTAAGAAATGAAGGTCAGTCAGTCAGCCGAAAAATTGGGAAAACTTTGAAAGTAAGGGCTATTTGACCATGAAGGAGAGTGATGGGGTGCTGCGCCAGATGACCTGGCCTCCACAGTCACCGGACCTGAACCCAATCGAGATGGTTTGGGGTGAGCTGGACCGCAGAGTGAAGGCAAAAGGGCCAACAAGTGCTAAGCATCTCTGGGAACTCCTTCAAGACTGTTGGAAGACCATTTCAGGGGACTACCTCTTGAAGCTCATCAGGAGAATGCCAAGAGTGTGCAAAGCAGTAATCAAAGCAAAAGGTGGCTACTTTGAAGAACCTAGAATATGACATATTTTCAGTTGTTTCACACTTGTTTGTTATGTATATAATTCCACATGTGTTAATTCATAGTTTTGATGCCTTCATAGTCATGAAAATAAAGAAAACTCTTTGAATGAGAAGGTGTGTCCAAACTTTTGGTCTGTACTGTATATGAATTTTTGATAATTCAGTATTACACTGTTTGTGGCAAGATGACCAAAAAATTGTTGTTTTGGCAGAGTTTTTATTTATTTAATTTTTAAGGCATTCACCTGACGGGGTGGATAATGTGATTTTTTATTTTTTTTATAGAGCCGGTTGTTAGAGACGCGGTGATACCTAAGGGCTGTTTCACACGAGCGGATGCCGTGCGTGACATCCGCTCCATGAATGACAGCTAGGACCCGCTGCAGAATGCAGAAGCACGGAGCATTAACATGATTGATAATGCTCCGTGCCTCTTTGTGATCTCTTTACTACGAAATCACAGTGAGATAAAGTTGTCACTGTGATTTCGTAGTAAAGAGATCACAGAGAGGCACGGAGCATCATCAATCATGTTAATGCTCCGTGCTTCTGCTGTCCGCATCGGGTCTTGGCTGTCATTCACGGAGCGGATGTCACGTACGGCATCCGCTCGTGTGAAACAGCCCTAATATGTCTGTTTTTCTAAAAAAAAAAATCTATTTTTTACAATTTTAAATGTCTTTCTCATGGGAAAGGGGATTTTTTGCTTTTTGGCTTTTTTTACTCGAAACAATATTTTTTTTTTTATCCTGAAAACAATTATTTTTTACTTTTTATTTTTGTCCCACTGTAGGACTTTAACTTTTGGGGGTCTGATCCCCTAGGCTGGGTCTCATAGTCTTCCGTGCCTAAGGGCTCTGAGGCCTGTGTAAGACATCAGGCTGCCTTTGCAGCCATCGGGCCCCCGTCACCGGAGCGTGAAATCCGCAAACCCGAAACATAACGCTGTCAGCGTTGACCGAGGCATAGAGGGGGTTAATACACCAGCATCAGAGTATTCATAGATACTGGAGTATACAGCAGCGTCTCGGCTGTCAGCTGGGTTCGTGCCACTGATCACCGGGATGTAGCTGTATGGCACGTTATGTCACGCTGCGAAGTAAATGTACGCCGCTGATCGAGAAGGGGTTAAAATATCATTTTTATTAGCAATGCAGCCATATACGAACATGTATGCTGGTCAGTGGCCCAAAATCATTTAACCCTTCACACTCATGCCCACTTCGATGCCCATCTGTGTGCCAGTCATTTCTGTGGTCATACCGCGTTCAGCTGATTTCCCCTCAGGACCGCTCAGTGCAATTTATTTTACCACTGGGAAAAGTTCTCATAATTCATTAAAACACAAAAAAATACAAATAATGATAATAAGAAACTAATGAATAAGAAACCTTCAGCTGCGTCCATCGCACAGTACAGAAATAATTCCGCCATATAGCACATAGAGAACGGCTGCAGTGCAGTATAAGGCGGGGTTCACACGTGACTGGTCAGCTGCAGATTTACTTTGCGGATTTCTGTGCGGTAAATCTGCAGCGTTGTACAGAACCAGCAAAGGGAATGAGCTTTTAGTAATTCTCAGTCACACGTCGGGCGGTCACTTCCACAACCCCATAAAGGAGGACATTGTACCAGGGACAGTGGCACATAATACTCCAATACTACAGCATGCCCGATACTACAATACATACTTGTAGCAGTAATTACACTGTGCCACCGCTCCACAGGAGACAACGTGCGGTGTACTGACGAGGAAGCGGCGCTCACACTGGAGCATCATCTCCTCTTCCAACCGCTGATAGTCGGGGCTGCCGGGTATCTGTCACGGCCATGGCTATGACCGTGACTCCTGAACCGCATGCGGTTGTCAGCGGTTTTCATTGGTGTTCAATCACAGGTGAGGGCTGTGGTATTGGCCTCACCTGTGGTTGCCGCTGGCAACAGTATGTATGTGGCAGCGTAGCAGGCTGAGCTGTGCCATGCAGCTCGCTACGCTGCGCATGCGGTTTTGTGTGTGATGTGTGGATGTGTGCACTGTGTTTTATGTTATTGTGTGCACGTCCCCTTTAAGTGGTGTTTTCCCTTCCCTGGTGTTGGAAGGGTTAATCCCCTTCCTAGTGTGTGTGATCACTGGGTGTGTCCGACTGTGGGGTGTGGCTTCTTGGCCTATAAAGCCTCATTGCTTTTGTAGGCCTGCAGGTTGCTTCAGCCATGCTTAGCTGAGAGCAGCCTCATGTATTTGTTACCTGCCAGTAAGAGCCACCCCTGTGGTCATACTGTCACGGCTGAGGATGGGGGAAATCCTCAGCCGTGTGGAGCCCGGTGATGTTACGGCTGCTTGGCCATGAAGACAGGATTAGGGAGCAGGTCACCTCCTAAAGGCATCCCTAACCTGACCCTGACTCCTAGCTACATGAGCCAACCTTGATGGTAGGAGGGCTCATGCTCCGGAACCTAGAAGTCCCTGCTAGCCCTCAAGATGGCCCTAAGCTAGGAGCTGAGTAAGACAGCCCACTCCTCCTAGACACGGAGGAGCAGGAGTCTCAACGGCCAAGCTGCAGGAAAAGGGGGAACATAAACAGCTCTATGGATATGGCAGGTGAACAAAGAGTTCCACCTACCTGCCACAGCCTTGCTGACTGGATCCCTGTGTGGGGATGCGTTTGTGATCTGCACCCTGCTTACACAGGGATCCAGTCAGCAAGGCTGTGGCAGGTAGGTGGAACTCTTTGTTCACCTGCCATATCCATAGAGCTGTTCATGTTCCCCCTTTTACAGCAGCTTGGCCGTTGAGACTCCTGCTCCTCCGTGTCTAGGAGGAGTGGGCTGTCTTACTCAGCTCCTAGCTTAGGGCCATCTTGAGGGCTAGCAGGGACTTCTAGGTTCCGGAGCATGAGCCCTCCTACCATCAAGGTTGGCTCATGTAGCTAGGAGTCAGGGTCAGGTTAGGGATGCCTTTAGGAGGTGACCTGCTCCCTAATCCTGTCTTCATGGCCAAGCAGCCGTAACATCACCGGGCTCCACACGGCTGAGGATTTCCCCCATCCTCAGCCGTGACAGTATCAGATCCCGCCGATCAGATACTGATGACCGATCCTGAAAACCGCTTATCAATATAAACGGCCGACAACACCTATAACTGCCTCTGGGGAACGGAAAAAACCCACACCAAAAACTGACATGCTTAGGGTACTTTCACACTAGCGATTTTCTTTTCCCGTTGTGAGTTCCGTCCTAGGGGCTCAAGAGCGGGAAAAAACTGATCAGTTTTATCCTAATGCCTTCTGAATGGAGAGCAATCCGTTCAGGATGCATCAGTTCAGTCCCTCTTACTTTTTTTGGCCGGAGAAAATACCGCAGCATGCTGCAGTTTTCTCTCCGGCCAAAAATCCTGAACACTTGCTGGAATGCCGGATCCGGCCCCAAGTGTTTCGGCAAAATGGATCCGGCAAAAAGTACTCTAAGGCCTCTTTCACACAGGCGTCACGTTTTGGCTCCGGATGCGTCCTGGGTGCATTGCGGCAAACCCGCACAAGTAGGTACCCAATTGCAGTCAGGATCCGCAAAAAAAAAAAAACAGATGCCATCCGTTTATTTTTGGGGATTAATTGTAACAATGCCTAAAACGGACAGGAATAGGGGAATAGGACATGTCTGTATTACACTCAGGCTGGGTTCCTCCACATGATAAAACCGTATGGAATACGCTGTGGATTACACACGGAAAACCGGAGCGCAAGCGAAATACAGGACAGTTTAGGTTTCCACAAAAGCTTTGATTATGTCCTCCATGTATATACAGAAGATGTACAACCAGCTGTACATATAGAATTATATACCGGGGATACCCAGGCTATACCAGCATAGTATATACTATAATACACAGGAAGATGACTATGTATATACCTGTACATATAGATTATACTCAGATAGACCCAGGTTATACCAGCATAGTATATACTATAATACACAGGAAGATGACTATGTATACACCTGTACATATAGATTATACTCAGATAGACCCAGGTTATACCAGCATAGTATATACTATAATACACAGGAAGATGACTATGTATACACCTGTACATATAGATTACACTCAGAAATACCCAGGTTATACCAGCATAGTATATACTATAATACACAGGAAGATGACTATGTATATACCTGCGCTGTACATATAGAATTATATACCGGGGATACCCAGGTTATACCAGCAAGACACGGAGGCTACTATTGCTATCTCTTCCTTTACTGTCCACCAATAGCAGCAAAGAAATTTACATAAGAACCATGTGACCATAACAACAACCATGGACCCTCCCCTGTCAGCCCCTATAACAAGCAGCTCCTCCTCTGGATCCTCCTCTTTCTTTGCTGCTGCCACCAGATAAGTAACATCTGTACATTTCTCCCTTATGTACAGTGACCTTTAATGTCTGTATTGGCTTTATCTGTTTGCCAAAACTGTTAACCCCTGAGCTTTCCCCTTAGTTCAGGGGCCCTGTGCTGTGCTTATTCGGCACCCTGTTTGTGCTGTGCTTATTCTGTACCCTGTTTTCTTATTGCTTTGGCCCTGCATTCCTGTGACCATTTTCCGATTCACTACTATCTTCCCTTTCCCCTTTGCTGGCGCCGCTCCTGCATGCCGATTCTCTCTGCCTTACCTTCCCTATCCCGCCGCTTCCTGTGGGCTCTGCGATCCTCCAGTGGTGGGGAGATCACATGTGATCTCGGCGGCTTTCTTGGGCGCATTGCGCCTGTCCTTCTCTCTCTCTCCTGTGGTGCGAGATCTCGGCGGCCATCTTTGGGCGCATCTCGCGCCTATTATCGCGGGATCTCGGCGGCCATTTTACCTGGACACTTGGCAGATGCTCCGGTTCTTGCGCTCCTGCTGCGGCTCGTCTTTGGGGGTGATTAACCCCTCGTACTTAGCCCAGCTAGCTCTACTCCTTTGAGGTTTGTTAGGTTAGTTTTCCGACCCCCCTAGCACCCTTAGGTTGCCACATTTTATTATGTCTGCAGCAGAACAAACACCTGCCGGGCCTAATCCCCCTCCCTCCACAGGGGACACCCGGCCCTCTGACATGAATGCTCAGGCCCTTGACCTCCAGCGCTCTGTCTCCAGCGCCATTATGGAGGCAATGGGGTCTATGTCCTCCATTTTATCACAGACCATATCGCAGGCTTTATCTGCCCATGCCCCTGGCCCCTCCCGGCAGACGCCTTTAATGCCTAATACGCAGTCTACCGTATTTGAACCTCCTACCACACAGGAGAATTTGACTGGTGTGATTACAGCCACCCATGATAGCGTGCCTAGATCACGCAAGAGAGCCTTACCGCGCCAGGCAGAACGGGCACGCACATCAAATGTGCTAGAGCACACAATAGTAATTCGGATTCAGACTTTGGGTCTGAGACGGAGGCGAGTTGCCACTCTGAGGAGGAGGCTGATGACGTTATACCAGGCACTGCATGCCCTAATCCTTCCACCTCCTTAACTAAGGAACCAGCCTCCACCGCCGTGGACGCGGCCTCTTCACTGGTGGATCCCTCGGGCGCTCCTTTGTTTGACCCTGATGCCCTCCACCACCCTAGGTCGGCGGAGTGGCTACCAGCTGCTCATGTGAGCAACTATCTTGAGCACTAGGTTTGCCGCCCTCTAAGCAAGGAGGCTTGTAGCAAACTCAGGGCTGAGTGCCCCAGACCCCTGGTCCCCAAGAAGGTCTGTGAGACCCCATTAGTTGACCCTAAGATGACCCAGTTCTTGTCAAAAGCTGGCTGGAACCGCCGCAAAGGGTTAGACTCAGCATTATGGAGCTGCCAAGACAAGTTCCTTGATATATTTGGCCCCCTTGCCAAAATATTTGAGATGGGCAGAGTTGATGGCTCTCCTATTGATCCGGAGGAACTTACTGGCTGGATTCAAAGGGTGATTTGTATCGCGGGTAGTACAAATTTGTCCCTAGCCATTGAACGGCGTAAGCCCATCCTATTTAAAATTGACCCTAAATTGGCAAACCTGGCCCTTACCGAGACAGGTAAAGATGCGCAGGGTCTGTTATTTGGGGATTTTTTTATCAAAGACCTCAGTAGCTTCGTGGGGGCGTTTACGGCCCTTGACAAAGCTCAGTCCTCAATGCGCAGGGTCTTTCAGGGACGGGTCTCCACCAGGGCCAGCAGTAGCAGGGGCCGCCTGTCCGGCCGTTCCAGTTTTCAAGCCCGCAGCTCGGGCAGAGGCTCCTTTACCCAGAGACCGCCTTTCCAGGAACAGAGGAACCCGCCTCCATTTTTCCCGGCCAGAGGCGATCAAGGTCCTTTAGTGGGAACCCGAATTTCCGCAAGTCATTCGGTAAGTCTATCCCAAGTGGGGACTTCTTGGGTCATTGTGTAGGGGGCAGACTCCGTCACTGTTTCCACGTTTGGTCAAACATAATGTCAGACCCATGGGTGTTGACCACGGTGAGAGGCTTCCACATAGAGCTCACGGACTCCCCGAGTCTCGTCCCTCCTCCCCCTCCGCTGTCATTATCACAGCCAGACATAAAGCTCATAGACATCGAGCTCATGTCCCTCTTTCACAAAAGGGCAATAGAAAGGGCTCCCCCTATTCCCGAGGGAGTCCTCAGCAACATTTTTCTGGTCGAGAAGAAGGGCGGTCAAATGCGGCCGGTGATAAATCCTCACTCTTTGAACGCAGTGGTACGCTATCGCCACTTCAAAATGGAAGGGATTCACCTTCTTCGAGACTTGTTGATTCCCAGGGACTGGATGGTGAAGTCGGATCTCAAAGTCGCCTGACGGTCCGGTTGCCGCGACGTCCAGGGTTCTTCTCCGTTTCCGGTGGAGAGGCGAGTTGTGGCGGTTCACCTGTCTCCCGTTCGGCCTTTCTTCGGCGCCTTGGTGCTTCACCAAGCTGCTGCGCCCAGTCATGTCCTGGCTGCGGAGTCGAGGAGTTCGTCTTTTCATATATAGTGACGACATCCTCATTATGCACCAATCTCGGTCGGTCCTGTTACAGCATCTTCGTTGGACATCGGATCTCCTGACGGATCTTGGGTTTCTCCTTAACCTGGAGAAATCCTGCCTCACACCGTCACAACGGATGGAGTTCCTGGGTTTTACGGTGGACTCGATCTCGGAATCCCTCAGCCTTCCGGCGGAGAAATTGCGGTCGATCTGCAAAGAACTGAGACACGCTCTATAGGCTGCCTGCCTGTCCCTGCGGCACCTGGCCCGCATCATCGGCCTATTGGCCTCTTCGATTCAGGCGGTATTCCCGGCCCCTCTCCATTATCGCGCCCTCCAGCGGCTGAAGTTTGCACACCTTTGTTCCGGTGCCACATTTGCGGATACGGTGGTTCTGGATACGGAGGCTCGAGAAGAGCTTCGTTGGTGGATCAACAACTTGGAGGCATGGAACGGCAGAGCGATTTTCGGCTTTCAACCGGAATTCACCGTGGAATCGGACGCGAGTCTCCAGGGCTGGGGTGCTCACTGCGACGGAATTTCACTGGAGGTCGGAGGTCGGAAATCGAAGCCCGCCTCCACATCAACGCGCTGGAACTCCTGGCAGGTTCGTTTGCCATCCAGAGTTTTACCAACGGTATCGCCCATGCGTGCATCAGGTTGCGCATGGACAATGTTTCGGCAGTCCGCTACGTCAATCGATTGGGTGGTACCCAGTCGGCAACGTTGGCTCGCCTGGCGAAGGAGTTCTGGTCCTACTGCCTATCCAGGGACATCATGGTGCAAGCGGAATACCTTCCGGGCTTACACAACTACCGGCCGGATTGGAGCTCTCGATACTTCGCGGACGGCAGCGACTGGAGACTAGCGCCGGAGGTGTTTTCTGCAGTGTCGGAAACCTGGGGTCCTTTTGCCATAGACCTCTTTGCCTCCCGACTCAATGCTCACCTGCCCCAGTTCTTCAGCTGGCGCCCGGACCCGGAGGCGGAAGCGGTGGATGCATTCCTTCAAGACTGGTCGACTGCTCTGCATTATGCGTTTCCACCTTTTGCTATGGATTCCGAGGATGTTGTTGCAGACTCGTCGTCCGGAGGCAGAATTGTTGGTGGTGGTCCCCTTTTGGGGGACTCAGGCCTGGTATCCGATCCTCCTGGAACTTCTGGTGGATGTGCCTCTCCTCCTGCCGTGTCAGCGGAATCTTCTCCACAGACCTCAAGGCATACAGCACCTTCTACTGATCGACGGCTCGCTTCAACTTCTGGCGTGCCGAATCTCAGGACGCCCGGAGAGGTCGAAGGTATTTCGGAGGCAACTAGATGCCTCCTGGACAACGCTTGGGCTCCCGGCACCAGAAAATCTTATCGGGCAGCCTGGGGAACTTGGGTTAGCTGGTGCTTGGAACGGGACCTGGATCCCATTTCGGCATCTGTGACTCATATTTTGCAATTCCTTACATCCCTTTTTGAAGCGGGAAGAGCCTATAGGACTATTAACCTATTCCGCTCGGCCATTTCCTCCACTCATCAGGGATTCGACGGTGTTCCTGCGGGACAGCATCCTTCTGTTACTCGCTTGTTGCGTGGCTCGAGTTTAGCTCGTCCACCCCGTCCACGCTTCACCACAACGTGGGACGTCTCCTTGGTCCTCTCCTTCCTATCCGCGTGGCCGGACAATCCGAATCTTTCCCTCCGGCAACTGTCGGCTAAATTGTTGACCCTTTTTTGTCTCATCTCCTGTAAGAGGGTTTCCGATGTGAGGGCCCTTGATCATGACGCGAGATCCTTTTCTCCTAAGGGCGTCATGTTTAACATCTCGTGACGCACCAAGACTAATATTAGGTCAGTGTCTTATCCCTGCTTTCCGGCTACCCCGGCGCTTTGTCCAGTGGCCTGTTTGAAGGAGTATGAGTCTCGGACACGGGCTCACCGCTCTTTGGATGTCCCGCAACAGTTTCTCTCCATTCGTCATCCTTTCGGACCGGTTTCCAGTCCAACTCCAGGGATCATGCTCCTTTCGGGAGTAGATACCGCTGTCTTTACTGCACATTCGGCCAGAGGCGCGACGGCCACTTCCCTGGCGATTTCAGGGGCTCGCTTGGAGGACATTTTGCATTTGGCTGACTGGTTTAGGGCCACAACTTTTAGAGAATTTTACTTTTGTCCCCCTCCTCATGTGTTCTCATCTATTATTGATCAGCTTTGAACTTGCAATATGAGCCTCCGTGTCTTGCTGTAAAACGTAATGATTTTCCTAGTCCATGACGTAAAGTCATGGTTTTATTAAAGACAAGGAGGCGAGTATTGCCCACCCTGGTTTGTTTTATGATTATGATTATTATTGTTTATTTATGTCAGAAAGTTTCTTGGTTATTTATTGTGTATATTTATTACTGTTATATTATAAAATTACGACCTTACGGTTTATTACCGTTTCCGAAGGTCTGACTTTGTGCAGTTTTCTGCCTGTTTTTCACACTGGCTATATTATTTATTTTGTTTCAGGTTGATTTCCCGCGGAGTCTAGAGATCTACATCCTTCTGCATTTCCAGGAGTATTAGCCATGTTGGCTTGGTTCTACGGTTTGGTTGGAGCTGTAAGGTTGTTGCTTCCCGAGTCCGGTTTCAGTTCCGGTTCCAGTTGAGGTTCTAATGATGGTGTCAGAGATCCAAAGAAAGAGGAGGATCCAGAGGAGGAGCTGCATGTTCTAGGGGCTGACAGGGGAGGGTCCATGATTGTTGTTATGGTTACATGGTTCTTATGTAAATTTCTTTGCTGCTATTGGTGGACAGTAAAGGAAGAGATAGCAATAGTAGCCTCCGTGTCTTTAATAAAACCATGACTTTACGTCATAGACTAGGAAAATCATTAAGTTATATCAGCATAGTATATACTATAATACACAGGAAGATGTATAACTTATACCAGCTGTACATATATAATTATATACAGGATATACCCAGGTTAAACCAGCATGGTCCATATCACTGTATACAAGAAGATGTATAACTTATACCAGCTGTACATATATAATTATATACAGGATATGCCCAGGTTATACCAGCATAGTCTATACTATAATATACAGGAAGATGACTATGTATATACCTGTGCTGTACATATAGAATTATACTCAGATATACCCAGGTTATACCAGCTCAGTGCTCCAGACTAAAAAAAATACCTAGTAGCCATTGGCTCCTAAACTGAAAAATTTAGGAGCCAAATCAAATTTTTAGTCGCCAAATCGAAACCGAATCAACATTTTGGTATCGTGACAACGCTACGCCGATCAGATCGGCGTAGGGTTGTTTTGATACCAAAATTTTGATTTGCTTTCGTCACCATAAAAAAGTATTGCGATACTCAATACCGTGCAAAAAAAAACACCAAAAAACGCTGCGTGCATTTTGCATTTTATGAAACATTCGGCCCATAATAGAACAGTCCTATCCTATTTTTTGGGGTGACAAGGTGACTAAAAAATGGCGAATGCTCACCGCATAGGAGATATTTTTAAAGAAATAGTTTGGACAGCGCTATGTAATATGTTTATTTTTTTATTGTTTATATATTTTATATGTAAAATTGGGAAAGGGGGGATTTAAACTTAATATTTTAGGGTACTTTCACACTAGCTTTTTTCTTTTCCGGCGCTGAGTTCCGTCCTAGGGGCTCTATATCAGAAAAGAACTGATCCGGCATATCCCCATGCATTCTGAATGGAGAGCAATCCGTTCAGGATGCATCAGGATGTCTTCAGTTCAGTCATTTTGACTGTTCAGGGCGGAGATAATATCGCAGCATGCTACGGTTTTATCTCCGGCGAAAAAAAACCTGAAGATTTGCCTAAATGCCTGATCCAGCATTTTTCCCCATAGGAATGTATTAGTGCCAGATCTGGCATTCAAAATACCGGAATGCACCCGCACTAAATCCGGACCCATTCACTTCTATAGGGCTGTGCACATGAGCGGTGATTTTCACACATCACTTGTGCGTTGCGTGAAAATCGCAGCATGCTCTATGTTGTGCGTTTTTCACGCAACGCAGGCCCCATAGAAGTTAAAGGGGCTGCGTGAAAATGGCAAGCAAGTGCGGATGCGGTGCGATTTTCACGCATGGTTGCTAGGATGAAAGTCTATTCACTGTATTATTTTCCCTTATAACATGGTTATAAGGGAAAATAATAGCATTCTTTAATACAGAATGCATAGTAGAAGGTCAATATAATAAACATTGGTGGCGCAGTGCGCCCCCCCAACACCCCAGTATAATAAACATTGGTGGCGCAGTGTGCCCCCCCTTAATATAATAAACATTGGTGGCGCAGTGCCCCCCCCCCCCCCAATATAATAAACATTGGTGGTGCAGTGCGTCCCCCCCCAATATAATAAACATTGGTGGTGCAGTGCGTCCCCCCCCCCAACACCCCAGTATAATAAACATTGGTGGCGCAGTGTGCCCCCCCTTAATATAATAAACATTGGTGGCGCAGTGCGCCCCCCCCCCCCCTCAATATAATAAACATTGGTGGCGCAGTGCCAATGAGGGTTAAAAAATAAAAAAATAATTAACTCACCTCCTCCAATTGATCGTCTCCTGTTCTTTCTTCAGGACCTGTGGTGACATCACTGTGCTCATCACATGATACATCACCATGGTAATGGACCATGTGATGAGCTCAGTGACGTCACCACAGGTCCTGAAGAAAGAACAGGAGACCGGCAGCTACGCGATCAACTGGAGGAGGTGAGTTAATTTTTTTATTATTGTTTTAACCCTCATTGGCACTTCCCACTGAGCCAGCAATGTTTCTTATACTGGGGTGTTGGGGGGGGGGCGCACTGTGCCACCGGCACCCGAGCTCTGTGACAGGGAGCTGCGATCAGCGGCAGTTAACCCCTCAGGTGCCGCACCTAAAGGGTTAACTCAACTGCCACTGATCGGAGCTCCCTGTCAGAGGTCAAGTGCCGTCTATTTGATTCCGGCACCCGCCTCCTGTATTTGTATTAACAGGTCAGTTATCTTCATTGGTGGTGCAGTGGCCACAGCCCCTCCCCTCCTCCTCCCGTCTCTTCTTACTGGCGGAGGTGGCGGCAGCAGCACAGGGCGGAGGGAGAGACTCCTCCACTGCGCTGCTGAGAAGAACATCGGCGGCGGGGCAGAGAACTATCATCTCCTGTGCCCGCCGCTGTATTCAACTGCAGAGCTGCGGCGGCGGGTATAGTTGCAAATGGCGACAAGACTAAAAAGTATTGTCGCCATTTGTAAATTCTAAGTCGCATTGGCGACCATTTTGGTCGCTATCTGGAGCCCTGCAGCATAGTATATATCTGAGTATAATTCTATATGTACAGTGCAGGTATATACATAGTCCTCTTCCTGTGTATTATAGTATATATTATGCTGGTATAACCTGGGTATACTATAATACACAGGAAGAGGACTATGTACAGTACAGACCAAAAGTTTGGACACACCTTCTCATTCAAAGAGTTTTCTTTATTTTCATGACTATGAAAATTGTAGATTCACACTGAAGGCATCAAAACTATGAATTAACACATGTGGAATTATATACAACAAAAAAGTGTGAAACAAATGAAAATATGTCATATTCTAGGTTCTTCAAAGTAGCCACCTTTTGCTTTGATTACTGCTTTGCACACTCTTGGCATTCTCTTGATGAGCTTCAAGAGGTAGTCCCCTGAAATGGTCTTCCAACAGTCTTGAAGGAGTTCCCAGAGATGCTTAGCACTTGTTGGCCCTTTTGCCTTCACTCTGCGGTCCAGCTCACCCCAAACCATCTCGATTGAGTTCAGGTCCGGTGACTGTGGAGGCCAGGTCATCTGGCGCAGCACCCCATCACTCTCCTTCATGGTCAAATAGCCCTTACACAGCCTGGAGGTGTGTTTGGGGTCATTGTCCTGTTGAAAAATAAATGATGGTCCAACTAAACGCAAACCGGATGGAATAGCATGCCGCTGCAAGATGCTGTGGTAGCCATGCTGGTTCAGTATGCCTTCAATTTTGAATAAATTCCCAACAGTGTCACCAGCAAAGCACCCCCACACCATCACACCTCCTCCTCCATGCTTCACGGTGGGAACCAGGCATGTAGAGTCCATCCGTTCACCTTTTTTGTGTCGCACAAAGACACAGTGGTTGGAACCAAAGATCTAAAATTTGGACTCATTAGACCAAAGCACAGATTTCCACTGGTCTAATGTCCATTCCTTGTGTTCTTTAGCCCAAACAAGTCTCTTCTGCTTGTTGCCTGTCCTTAGCAGTGGTTTCCTAGCAGATATTCTACCATGAAGGCCTGATTCACACAGTCTCCTCTTAACAGTTGTTCTAGAGATGTGTCTGCTGTTGAACTCTGTGTGGCATTGACCTGGTCTCTAATCTGAGCTGCTGTTAACCTGTGATTTCTGAGGCTGGTGACTCGGATGAACTTATCCTCCGCAGCAGAGGTGACTCTTGGTCTTCCTTTCCTGGGGTGGTCCACATGTGAGCCAGTTTCTTTGTAGCGCTTGATGGTTTTTGTGACTGCACTTGGGGACACTTTCAAAGTTTTCCCAATTTTTCGGCTGACTGACCTTCATTTCTTAAAGTAATGATGGCCACTCGTTTTTTTCTTTACTTAGCTGCTTTTTTCTTGCCATAATACAAATTCTAACAGTCTATTCAGTAGGACTATAAGCTGTGTATCCACCTGACTTCTCCACAACGCAACTAATGGTCCCAACCCCATTTATAAGGCAAGAAATCCCACTTATTGAACCTGACAGGGCACACCTGTGAAGTGAAAACCATTTCAGGTGACTACCTCTTGAAGCTCATCAAGAGAATGCCAAGAGTGTGCAAAGCAGTAATCAAAGCAAAAGGTGGCTACTTTGAAGAACCTAGAATATGACATATTTTCAGTTGTTTCACACTTTTTTGTTATGTATATAATTCCACATGTGTCAACTCATACTTTTGATGCCTTCAGTGTGAATCTACAATTTTCATAGTCGAGAAAATAAAGAAAACTCTTTGAATGAGAAGGTGTGTCCAAACTTTTGGTCTGTACTGTATATACCTGCGCTGTACATATAGAATTATACTTAGATATACCCAGGTTATACCAGCACTGTATATACTAGAATATACAGGAAGATGACTATGTATATACCTGGTCCAATGAATGATGATGGAGGCAGCATGTCCGGTAAAAAAAAATCCCTTTATTGGGAACCGCTTATGTGAATAGTAATAGTATGGTACCAGGTCTAGAATTCACCATGACAGTCTCCCCAGTTAAATTGCAATTCCTGGATGTGATGGTACAACTCAGGGATGGGGTAATTGCGACAGATATTTTCCATAAACCCACAGACAGAAATAATTTATTGAAGTTTGACAGTAACCATCCACAACGGATGGTGGAGTCACTGCCCTGGAGCCAACTATTGAGGGGGAGACGGGTGGTGTCTGGAGAGGAGATGTTTGAAACAAGAGTTGATTAGATGGGGAAGAAATCCCTGATAGGGGTCATCCGCGTAAACTAGTGGAGAGGATGACACAAAGGGTGGGGGCTGTTGACCGGGAGTCCACGTTCCAAGGGAAGAAGAGATATAGGGACCAGAAACGGATCCCTTTTGTATCCACGTATGAAGCCCATAGTGGAGACATAGCACGCATCATACGTAAGTGTCACGGAACCATGAACCAGACGTACAACAAGAGATAAGTGAAAATAAGAAGGCTTTATTGAAAATAAAGCTGTAAAGCAAAAGTCCAAACGAATGGTGAAACCGAAGCAGAGTCTTTGAGAGGCCAGAGATCAGGAACCAGAAGGGTAGTCAGACGAAGCCAGGATCAGGAACCAGCAGGGTAGTCAGACGAAGCCAGGATCAGGAACCAGCAGGGTAGTCAGACGAAGCCAGGATCAGGAACCAGCAGGGTAGTCAGACGAAGCCAGGATCAGGAACCATCAGGGTAGTCAGACGAAGCCAGGATCAGGAACCAGCAGGGTAGTCAGACGAAGCCAGGATCAGGAACCAGAAGCAGCAGCAGTCTTAGAAGCATGTGAACACAGGAGGACCAAGCAAGGAACTGAAGCCACAGACCTCCTATATATATGAGCTAGGCATCCAGCTCCTCCCAGTGGGAAGGAGGAGCCGCAGGGTGGAAGGCTACAAGAAACCCAGAAACCAAGATGGCCGCCAGCACATGTCAAACGAAGGAGAACAGCAAGAAGGTAAGACCATGACAGTACCTCCCCCTCAAGGGCCCCTCCTCCGCGGAGCAAAAAACGGTTTCTGAGGGAAGCGTGCGTGGAAGGCTCGGAGCAAGGCAGGAGCATGGACATCTGCGGAGGAAACCCAGGAACGCTCCTCTGGACCATAACCACGCCAATGGACCAAAAACTGCACCCGACCGCGGACCAGGCGTGAGTCCAGGATATTGCTCACCTCATACTCCTCATGATTGCCCACTCGGACCGGACGAGGCCGAGGAACCGAGGAAGTGAAACGATTACACACCAGTGGCTTCAACAGGGAGACATGAAACACGTTAGAGATCCGCATGCCAGGAGGAAGCGCAAGGGCATAGGCTACCGGGTTTACCCTGCGAAGCACTCGGAAGGGACCAACAAAGCGAGGCGCCAGCTTGGGAGTGGGCACTCGAAGGTTGAGGTTGCGGGTGGACAACCATACACGGTCTCCGACCTGGTAGGAAGGAGCAGGCGCTCGTCTGCGATCAGCCTGGAGTCTCTGGCGCTGCGCAGAGGCCTCAAGGGACTTCTGGATCTGTACCCAAGAAGCACGTAGGACGGAAAGGTGATCCTCCACAGCCGGAATATCCTGGGGAGAGAATACCTTCGGTAACACGGCAGGTTGGAACCCATAATTGGCCATGAAGGGAGACGTCCCAGAGGAAGAGTTCACCGCCGTGTTCCTGGCAAACTCAGCCCAAGGCAGAAGGTCAACCCAATTGTCTTGGTGATCGGAGACATAGCAACGAAGGAATTGCTCCAAGGCCTGATTGGATCGTTCTGCGGCCCCATTGGACTGAGGGTGGTAGGCCGAGGAGAAGGAGAGATGAATCCCCAACTGGGAGCAAAAGGCGCGCCAGAACCTGGACACAAACTGACTCCCCCGATCCGACACAATCTCCTTGGGCAAACCGTGCAACCGGAAGACCTCCCTGGCAAAAATCGTGGCCAACTCTTGTGCAGAGGGTAACTTCTTGAGAGGAACACAGTGGCACATTTTGGAAAACCGATCCACAATCATGAGAATGACCGTATGGCCTCGGGATGCAGGGAGGTCCACAATGAAATCCATCCCCAGGTGTGACCATGGGCGCTCCCCGGTGGCTATGGGTTGCAGAAGGCCCAACGGAAGGTGCCGAGGGGACTTACTCTGAGCACAAACGGAGCATGCCGCTACATATGCGGCGATGTCGGAACGTAGGGAAGGCCACCAGAACAGACGTGAAACAGCCCAGGACAGCTGATTCTTTCCAGGATGCCCCGCGGTCTTGGAGTTATGGTAGGTTCGCAACAACCGAGTGCGCAACTCCTCAGGCACAAAACATCTGCCGTTGGGTCTCCCAGAGGGAGCACCAGATTGAGCCGCCAAAATCTGCTCACCCAGGGGAGAGGTCAGGCTGGTACGAATGGCGGCCAGGATCTGATTCGGAGGTATGACCGAAGTCGGAATCGACTCCTCCCTGGACAGCTCGGAGTACTGCCGTGATAGGGCATCCGCCCTGATGTTCTTGGAACCGGGTAGGTAGGAGACCACGTAATTAAAACGTGACAAGAACAGAGCCCATCTGGCCTGACGTGGTGTCAATCTCTTGGCCTCAGAAAGGTAGGTCAGATTCTTATGGTCCGTCAGGATGAGAACCGGAACCACCGAACCCTCGAGCAAGTGCCTCCATTCTTTAAGGGCCTGCACGATGGCCAATAACTCCCTGTCACCAATCTGATAGTTGCACTCCGCGGAAGACAGTTTCCGGGAGTAAAACCCACAAGGAAGCAGAGGACCCTCTGGTGTTCTACGCTGAGACAGAAGGGCGCCTACTCCCGTCTCAGACGCGTCCACCTCGAGGACAAAGGGCAACCCAGGGTTGGGATGCGACAGAATCGGAGCCGACACAAAAGCGGACTTTAGGGCCTCAAAAGCTCGGATGGCCTCGAGCGGCCAGACCTGGGAATTACTGCCCTTCCTGGTCAGATCCGTGAGAGGCTTGGCCAGCATGGAAAAGTCCCTGATGAACTTCCGATAATAATTGGCGAAGCCCAAAAAGCGCTGCAGGGAACGAAGACCACTGGGCTGGGGCCACTGTAAGACAGCCGAAACCTTCTCAGGATCCATGGAGAACCCGTCAGCGGAAATGATGTAACCTAAGAAGGTTACCTGGGATCGGTGAAATTCGCATTTCTCAAGCTTACCGAACAGCTTGTTCTCTCGTAACCGTTGCAACACTCGTCTGACATCCAGAATGTGGGCCTCCATGGATTCAGAATATACCAAGATGTCATCCAAATAGACCACCACACACTGCTGCAACAGGTCACGGAAAACATCGTTGATGAATTCCTGAAAGACTGCGGGCGCATTGCACAACCCAAAGGGCATAACCAAGGATTCATAATGACCGGTCCTGGTGTTAAACGCGGTCTTCCACTCATCGCCCGCCTTGATCCTTACCAGGTTATATGCCGCCCTCAGGTCGAGTTTGGTAAAGACCGTGGCCCCTTTAAGGCGATCGAACAGCTCGGAAATCAAGGGTATCGGGTAAGCGTTCTTGATCGTGATGCGATTGAGACCCCTGTAATCGATGCAAGGCCTCAACTCACCGCCCTTCTTTTTCACAAAGAAAAATCCAGCCCCTGCCGGGGACAAGGATTTGCGAATGTGTCCGCGTGAAAGCGCCTCCCTCACGTACTCCTCCATGGCCTCATTCTCCGCTACCGACAGTGGATAGACTTTGCCACGAGGAGGAACGGCACCAGGTTGTAACTCTATGGCACAATCGTATGGGCGGTGCGGAGGTAGGGCAACCGCGCGCACCTTATCGAATACATCCCGGTACTCCTCGTATTCAGGAGGCAACAGAGAGTCCGAGGAAGTACACAGCAACTTGACAGACCCATGGATGCAACTAGCCCCACACTGCGGTGACCACGAGAGGATCTCGGCCGATCTCCAATCGAAAGTCGGATTATGCTTCTGGAGCCAGGGGTACCCCAAGACCACCGAGTAGTGTGGAGACGAAATAACCTGGAGGCAGACCGACTCTCTGTGAACGGCACCAATGGCTATCCCCACTGGAAGGGTCTCATGAGTCACGTGTGACGACAGAAGGGGTCTGCCGTCTATCGCCTCAAGAGCCAGTGGGGAACCTCGAGCCTGCAGAGGAATGGAATTGGCGGCAGCGAACACACTATCAATGAACAAACCACCAGCACCAGAGTCCACCAACGCCTGGGTCGTCACCGAGCCCCCGACCCAGGAGAGGACAACAGTGATCAGTGGTTTGTCAACACGGGAAACCGGGGACGAGGAGACTCCACCCAAGATCTGCCCCCGACAGGATCTCAGGTACGAGCGTTTCCCGGACGGTTCGGACATGCCAACCGAGAATGCCCACCGAGACCACAGTACATGCATCGACCCTCGCGTCTCCGGAGTACCCTCTCCCCCTCGGACAGGCGAGCAAACCCCAGCTGCATGGGTTCACCCCCAGACAAGTCATCCCCAGGAGGCGTGGCAGGAGAGGGAGGCACGGGTGGGACAGCAAACGTAGGCGCCAATCTGTTAGAAGACCTCCGCAGGCTCTCCTTAAAGGAAGGTCTCTCCCTGAGTCTGGTGTCAATCAAAATCAGGAAAGAAATAAGAGACTCGAGCTCCACTGGTAGGTCCTTAGCTGCAACCTCATTCTTCAAGGCATCCGAGAGACCATGAGAGAAAGCAGCGACCAGAGCCTCATTATTCCAGCCCACCTCTGCTGCCAGGGTACGAAACTCAATGGCGTATTCAGCTACGGATCGTGAACCCTGTCTGATGGACATAAGGAGCTTCGCGGCAGAGGCAGCACGAGCCGGCACATCGAATACCTTCCGAAGAGAAGCAACAAAACCGGAAAACTCGGCAACCACCGGATTGTTGTTCTCCCATAAAGGGCTGGCCCAGGCCAAGGCCTTGTCCGAGAGCAGCGAGATCAAGAAGCCCACCTTTGATCTCTCAGTAGGAAAGGCATGTGGCAGCAACTCGAAATAAATGCCCACCTGGTTAAGGAAACCTCGGCACTGAGTTGGCTCTCCCCCAAAGCGCTGTGGAAGAGGGGCAGAACCGGTCATACCCCGAAACACCGCAGGCGCAACAACAGGTGTCGGGGTAGACTCTGGCGCAACAACCGGAGCGGCAGTAGGAGCGACAACCGACCCATCGGCAATGGGAGCGAAATGAGCCGTGCGTTCAAGCAGGGTTTGCAACGCCACAGCGAACCGACCCAACAGGTGATCCTGCTGATCAAGTCTGGCAACCAGCATGGGTAGCGAGGATGGCCCTGTACCGTCAGAACTCATGGCTTGGTCCTAATGTCACGGAACCATGAACCAGACGTACAACAAGAGATAAGTGAAAATAAGAAGGCTTTATTGAAAATAAAGCTGTAAAGCAAAAGTCCAAACGAATGGTGAAACCGAAGCAGAGTCTTTGAGAGGCCAGAGATCAGGAACCAGAAGGGTAGTCAGACGAAGCCAGGATCAGGAACCAGCAGGGTAGTCAGACGAAGCCAGGATCAGGAACCAGCAGGGTAGTCAGACGAAGCCAGGATCAGGAACCATCAGGGTAGTCAGACGAAGCCAGGATCAGGAACCAGCAGGGTAGTCAGACGAAGCCAGGATCAGGAACCAGAAGCAGCAGCAGTCTTAGAAGCATGTGAACACAGGAGGACCAAGCAAGGAACTGAAGCCACAGACCTCCTATATATATGAGCTAGGCATCCAGCTCCTCCCAGTGGGAAGGAGGAGCCGCAGGGTGGAAGGCTACAAGAAACCCAGAAACCAAGATGGCCGCCAGCACATGTCAAACGAAGGAGAACAGCAAGAAGGTAAGACCATGACAGTAAGGAGTGGCATATTTTACAGAAAGGGTTACCCGCGATTGTTGAATTTGGGTGTTTCCCCATGATGGCGTACAAAAGAGGTGCCAACCTACGCGATAAGTTGGTAAAGACAGAGGTTGGGGAGGCCCGGGGTGATGGACAAAGGTATCTGGTGCCAAGGAAATTAGGATGTTATCCTTGCCTTGGCTGTTGCAACTGTGGCAACATGGTGAAGGGAGATACCTTTGCCCATCCCTATAGTGGTAAAACCTACAAAATCAAGGAATTTTTCACATGTAGATCACGTGATGTAGTATATATGATCACATGCCCATGTGGTCTTATCTACATAGTTGAGACCACAATGGAAGCCCGAGAACAGATCAATTCCCATAAAAGTAATATTAGAAGGGCCCAAGTGGACAAGCCTGTGGCAAAACATTTAGTGGAACGTGGACACTCGGTCAACCAGCTTCGGTTCAGAATCATAGATTCAGTTGGTAAAATGAGACGTGGGGGTGATAGGGATCGGATCCTACGTAAAAAAGGAGCTGAAGTGGATCTTCGAAATGAGGGCACTCCAGCCTTTTGGGATGAATCTGGATTTCCATGTGGGGAACTTTTAGGGGACCTTAGTGACGTCAATATGAATCTGTTATCTGTATAGTGTTTTTTAATTGATAAGTGCATGTAAAATTAGTGAAAAAAAAAGTTATGTTCACTTCATTCTAGTGAACACTGCCTCATGATCCACCTGATTGAGGAACTGGCCCCCTCTGTTATGATCGCTGGTGCTTTTGCATGGGATTCTTTCACAGGCGGCATAGACGAGGGCGGACGGCTCTCTGTGCGTCCGTGGCAACAATGCGCTGACTGGGCGGGGATTGGGAGGAGATCTGGCGTCACTGGTGATCACTTGGGCGTGTTAGCCTGTGATCCTGTGACTAGTTACGGACACGTGAGTGTATGGCCCCTCCTCCCCGGACATGCGCGCTGGCTGCCGAGGGACGCGCTGGAAGCTTGCAGCATGGAGGTATGTGCTCGACTAGATCTTATGTTTCATATGGGTGAATACCACTGTATAGATAATGCGTATATATATGCAACCATTTGAGACACAGTGAGTAACAAAGTTTATGTGTAACTGGCCACATCCGCGAGTGTGGGTGTGGCTTATAGTTTTTAAACAGGATCTCTTTGGACAACACTTGGTGTTTGATAAAGGCTATGTGTTAGCCGAAACGTAACAACCTTTTTTACACGTTTGTTCACATAAGCGGTTCCCAATAAAGGGATTTTTTTTACCGGACATGCTGCCTCCATCATCATTCATTGGACTATACATACAGGAGCCTTTATGGATCTAAGGCTCCAGGCAGGCTGCTGCATTCCGGGTGACCGTGAGATCTGGTGAGTGCGATTCCACACCATTACCTATGTATATACCTGCATTGTACATATAGATTATACTCAGATATACCCAGGTTATACCAGCATAGTCTATACTATAATACACAGGAAGATGACTATGTATATACCTGCGCTGTAAATATAGATTACACTCAGATATACCCAGGTTATACCAGCATAGTATATACTATAATACACAGGAAGATGACTATGTACAGTACAGACCAAAAGTTTGGACACACCTTCTCATCCAGGCTATGAGCTGAGCGCTGCGATTGGCCAGCGCTACAGCATAGGAGAAGGAGACCGCGGCAGGTTCCCCTGGGCGGAGCCTAACTATGAACATACCAGAGGCTATAACCGGAGAACGGAGCGGCGCCCGGAGATAACAGTAAGTGCAGGGGGATCCCTGGGTGCCGCTCTACACGTCTGTATAGTCAGTTTAGATACTTTATTCTGGTGAAAGGTCCTCTTTAATAAGTGGGATTTCTTGCCTTATAAATGGGGTTGGGACCATCAGTTGCATTGTGGAGAAGTCAGGTGGATACACAGCTGATAGTCCTACCGAATAGACTGTTAGAATTTGTATTATGGCAAGAAAAAAGCAGCCAAGTAAAGAAAAACGAGTGGCCATCATTACTTTAAGAAATGAAGGTCAGTCAGTCCGAAAAATTGGGAAAACTTTGAAAGTGTCCCCAAGTGCAGTCACAAAAACAATCAAGCGCTACAAAGAAACTGGCTCACATGTGGACCGCCCCAGGAAAGGAAGACCAAGAGTCACCTCTGCTGCGGAGGATAAGTTCATCCGAGTCACCCGCCTCAGAAATCGCAGGTTAACAGCAGCTCAGATTAGAGACCAGGTCAATGCCACACAGAGTTCTAGCAGCAGACACATCTCTAGAACAACTGTTAAGAGGAGACTGTGTGAATCAGGCCTTCATGGTAGAATATCTGCTAGGAAACCACTGCTAAGGACAGGCAACAAGCAGAAGAGACTTGTTTGGGCTAAAGAACACAAGGAATGGACATTAGACCAGTGGAAATCTGTGCTTTGGTCTGATGAGTCCAAATTTTAGATCTTTGGTTCCAACCACCGTGTCTTTGTGCAACGCAGAAAAGGTGAGCGGATGGACTCTACATGCCAGGTTCCCACCGTGAAGCATGGAGGAGGAGGTGTGATGGTGCTTTGCTGGTGACACTGTTGGGGATTTATTCAAAATTGAAGGCATACTGAACCAGCATGGCTACCACAGCATCTTTCAGCGGCATGCTATTCCATCCGGTTTGCGTTTAGTTGGACCATCTTTTTTTTTTCCAACAGGACAATGACCCCAAACACACCTCCAGGCTGTGTAAGGGCTATTTGACCATGAAGGAGAGTGATGGGGTGCTGCGCCAGATGACCTGGCCTCCACAGTCACCGGACATTAACCCAATCGAAATGGTTTGGGGTGAGCTGGACCGCAGAGTGAAGGCAAAAGGGCCAACAAGTGCTAAGCATCTCTGGGAACTCCTTCAAGACTGTTGGAAGACCATTTCAGGGGACTACCTCTTGAA
This sequence comes from Bufo bufo, assembly GCF_905171765.1. Classification (NCBI taxonomy): domain Eukaryota; kingdom Metazoa; phylum Chordata; class Amphibia; order Anura; family Bufonidae; genus Bufo; species Bufo bufo. The sequence goes on from NC_053392.1 coordinate 600,123,728, forward strand.
GCTCATCAAGAGAATGCCAAGAGTGTGCAAAGCAGTAATCAAAGCAAAAGGTGGCTACTTTGAAGAACCTAGAATATGACATATTTTCAGTTGTTTCACACTTTTTTGTTATGTATATAATTCCACATGTGTTAATTCATAGTTTTGATGCCTTCAGTGTGAATCTACAATTTTTATAGTCATGAAAATAAAGAAAACTCTTTGAATGAGAAGGTGTGTCCAAACTTTTGGTCTGTACTGTACATAGTCCTCTTCCTGTGTATTATAGTATACCCAGGTTATACCAGCATAGTATATACTATAATACACAGGAGGTTGACTATGTATACACCTGCGCTGTACATATAGATTATACTCAGATATACCCAGGTTTTACAGCAAGACACGGAGGCTCCTGCTGCTATCTCCTTCTTTACTGTCCACCAATAGCAGCAAAGAAAAGTTTACAAAACAGAACGTAACCATAGTAACATACACCCTCCCCTCAGAGTCCATATAACAGACGGCTCCTCCTATAGATCCTCCTCTTTCTTTGCTGCTGCCACCAAGATAAGTACACATTTTTGCAGCTCCTTGTCTAATCTGATTGTGCCTTTTATCTGTATTTGCTGGTGTTTAGTGTTTAGTCAGTTTGACTGCACGCACCCTATAGCGTTTGTTGTGCTGGTCATCCCTCTGGGCATCTTATCTGCAGGGTTTTCTTATTTATACTTTTGCTGAGGTTTTTCCCATTTGTTCCGCTTTTAGCGGTGGCACTATACACACATATATTATTTGTTTCAGGTTCTTTTTTACCTCCCCTTTGCGCATCGCTTCCCGCGCTCCCTCCTCTGGTTTTCTCCAATGGCCGCGAGATCTCGGCAGCCATATTGGTTCACCCTTTTGGCCGTCTCCCGCTTGTTCTCGCGGCCATTTTGATTTTCTTCTGATTCTTCCCGCCGGGTCTTGCGAGACTTCGGCGGCCATTTTCATTTCGCCGCATCCGTCCTGCGATCCAGACGTCTTTCGCCGGCGCTACTCAGATCGGGTGACTAACCCTGTTTCGGCTGCTTTAGACCATTATTCCTTTGTTTAGGCTCCCTCCGGTCCCTTATTTTTATCTTAGTCTCCCACCTGCGCCTTAGGATTCGAGGGATTTCACCTAATATATATAATTATATATTACCTGTTGCTACCATGCCTCTATCAGACCCTACTCCTGAGGCTACCTCTCCTTCATCCCCTGGGAGGGATTCCCAGATTAGGGATGAGAACCAGGCAGTAGCGCTGCAGTGCTCTGTCTCAGCCGCAATCACTGCTGCAATGGAATCTATGTCCTCTGTGCAGTCTCAGACGATAGCACAGGCACTTGCTGGCCACCCTGTGTCAGGGTCTGTACAGCCCGCTGTCCCCACAGCTCAGCAACCTCCTGCTGTGAACCTTCCTGTGTCACAGGAACAATTGACGGGTGCGCCTCCGGCCACCCATGAACGCGCGCATAGATCGCGTAAAAGAGCCTTTCCGCGCCAGGCAGAACGGGCGCAGCCTTGGGAATGCGCTAGAGCGCAACAGATGAGTGATTCTGACGCAGAGCTTGGGTCAGACGAGGAGGCATTTGCTGAAGCTAGTGCAGACTCAGAGGAAGAGACGCATTTGGTGCCCAGTGCTCCTCTTTGCCCCACTCCTTCCACTTCTCAAGTGAAGGATTCCTCTTCCGTAGTCGCTCCGGCATCTTCCCTGGTAGACCCTTTGGGAGAGCCCATGTTTGATCCTGACACCCTCCACCATCCCAGATCGGCGGAGTGGCTCCCTACGGACCATGTGGGCAAATATCTGGAATATTGGGTCCGCCGCCCCCTTAGCAAGGAGGCGCGCAATAAGATGAAGGCGGAATGCCCCAGACCCATTGTGCCTAATAAGGTATGTGACACTCCTGTGGTAGACCCCAAAGTCACACAATTTCTTGCCAAGTCCGGCTGGAATCCCCGTAAGGGGTTAGACTCAGCTCTGCGTAGCTGTCAGGATAAACTCCTGGACGTATTTGGACCTCTGGCTAAATTGTTCGAGCTGGCTGAGAACGCCAGATCAGATGGGTCCCCTATTCACCCAGAGGAGATGAGGGGCTGGGTCCAGAGAGCGATCTGCATCGCTGGTAATGCCAACTGCTCTCTGGCAATCGAAAGACGTAAGGCCATTCTATTTAAAATAGACTGGCCCTGACCGAGTCCGGCGCAGATGCCCAGGGTCATCTATTTGGCGACTCCTTCATTAAGGATTTGAGTCGGTTTGTAGGAGCATTTACTGCCCTAGATAAGGCCCAATCCTCCATTAGGAGAGTATTCCAGGGACGGGTCTCCATCAGGGCCGGCAATAGTAGGGGCCGCCTGTTCCAATTTTCAAGCCCGCAGCTCGGGCAGAGGCTCCTTCCATCAACGTCCCGCCTTCCAGGAACAGAGGTTTCTTCCCTGCCAGAGGCGGACAGTGGCGTGGCAGATCCTACAGAGAAAATCAGTCTTCTCGACGCCCTTTCGGTAAGTCCTCTTCCGATAGGGGCTTCTTCGGATCATTGCATAGGGGGCAGACTCCTTCATTTTTTCCCTGCTTGGGCGGCAATAACATCCGACCCTTGGATTATATCCACTATAGAAGGCTTCCACGTGGAACTCATGGGGTCTCCGGACCTTATTCCCCCCCTCCCTACTGTCTCGCCCCGACGCCGCGCTGGTAGATCTAGAACTCCTGTCCCTCTACCACAAGCGGGCGATCGAGAGGGCCTCAACATACCCGAGAGGGGTCATCAGCTCTATTTTTCTGGTCCAGAAGAAAGGGGGTCAGATGCGCCCAGTCATCAATCTGGGGGCTCTGAATCTGATTGTCCGCTATCGCCACTTCAAGATGGAGGGCATCCATCTGCTTCGAGATCTCCTCATGCCAAACGATTGGTTTGTAAAGCTGGACCTCAAGGACGCTTACTTGACGGTTCCCGTCTCCGCCCCCTCCAGGGACTTGCTGCGTTTCCTATGGAAGGGAGAGATTTGGCGGTTCTCTTGCCTCCTGTTCGGCCTTTCCTCGGCACCGTGGTGTTTCACGAAGCTAATGCGACCGGTTGTCGCCTGGCTCCGCAGTCACGGGGTCCGCCTTATAATATACCTGGACGACATTCTTCTCATGCACCAGTCGGCCTCGACTCTGCTGTTCCACCTTCGCTGGACGACGGATCTTCTCTCCCGTCTCGGGTTTCTCGTCGACCACGAGAAGTCGTGCTTGGTACCATCGCAGAGGATGGAGTTCTTGGGATTTACCGTGGACTCTGTGTCGGAATCCCTCTCCCTGCCCGCGACGAAATTGTGTTCCATACGCAAGGAACTCAGACATGCCCTCTCCATGCCTCAGTTGTCTCTATGCCATCTGGCCAGGATCATCAGCCTCCTCGCCTCTTCGATCCAAGCGGTGTTTCCGGCCCCTTTGCACTACAGGGCCCTTCAGTGCTTGAAGATAGCGCATCTTCGCTCTGGCGCTGCGTTCGCAGACACTCTGACCCTGGACCCGGAATCACGGGAAGAACTCACGTGGTGGATCGACAACCTGGAAGCGTGGAACGGCAGGGCGATCTTCGGTTTCCAACCCGAGTTCACTGTCGAGTCGGACGCCAGTCTTCACGGCTTGGGGGCTCACTGCAACGGGATCTCCACGGGCGGCCGGTGGTCCGCAGACAAGGCACAACTACATATCAATGCGTTGAGGTTTCTGGCCGGGTCCTTCGCCGTTCGGAGTTTCACCAACGGGATTGCTCAGGAGTGCATCCGTTTACGGATGGACAATGTCTCTGCCGTGCGCTACATCAATCAGTTGAGAGGAACGCGCTCGGCAACCTTGGCTCGATTAGCGAAGGAATTCTGGTCATTTTGTCTCTCCAGGGAGGTCATGGTTCAGGCGGAATATCTCCCAGGTCTCCACAACAGTCGGGCAGATTAGGGCTCACGCTACCTTACGGACAGCAGCGATTGGATGCTGGCACCATAGACCTTCTCCCAGTTATCCGGGAGCTGGGGTCCGTTTGCTATAGACCTATTTGCCTCGCGTCTCAATACCCAACTTCCACTTTTTTTCAGCTGGCGCCCGGATCCGGCGGCGGAGGCAGTAAACGCGTTCCTTCAACCCTGGTCCGGGTCTCTGATATATGCGTTCCCGCCATTTGCAATGATACCGAGGATGCTGTTGCACACTCGTCGTCAGCTGGCCGAGTTGGTGGTGGTGGTCCCTTTTTGGGGGACTCAGGCTTGGTTTCCGTCTCTCCTGGGTCTCCTGATAGATGTCCCTCTTCTTCTCCCGAATCGTGTGGATCTCCTCCAGGACCCTCAGGGTTTGCACCACCAGCTCCTGTCGGACGGATCCCTGCGACTGATCGCGTGCCGGATCTCAGGACGCCCGGAGAGGTCGACGATATTTCGGAGGCAACTAGACGCCTTTTGGACAACGCGTGGGCTCCCGGCACCAGAAAATCTTATCGGGCAGCCTGGCGATCTTGGTCTGGTTGGTGCGTGGAACGGGACTTGGAACCCGTTTTTGCCCCTGTGACCCATCTTTTGCAATTTCTCACTTCCCTTTTTGAGGCGGGTAAGGCTTATCGGACTATTAATTTGTTCCAGTCAGCTATTTCTTCTACGCATCAAGGTTTTGATGGTGTTCCTGCTGGTCAGCACCCTTCCGTGTGTCGTTTGCTTCGCGGCTCCCGCATGTCCCGTCCTCCCCATCCTCGTTTTACGACGACTTGGGGTGCGTCTTCTGTTCTGTCTTTCCTCTCCAATTGGCCAGGTAATTCGGATCTCACGTTACGGGAATTGTCGGCCAAATTACTGGTTCTCTTATGTCTCATATCCTGTAAACGGGTCTCGAATGTTCGGGCTCTTGATCACGACGCCAGGTCCTTTACTCCTGAAGGGGTCACCTTCAACATCTCCAGGCGTACGAAGACCAACATTAGGTCTGTATCTTATCCTGCGTTTCCATCTTCGCCGGCTCTTTGTCCGGTGGCTTGTTTGAGGGAGTACGAATCCCGGACGCGTACTTACCGATCGTCTTCGGTCCCTCAGCTCTTTCTGTCTATTCGGCATCTGTTCGGTCCTGTGTCCAGTCCTACTCTTGCTCGCTGGATGAAGTGGGTTATGTCCTTAGCAGGAGTGGATACCTCCATTTTTACCGCTCATTCCGCTAGGGGCGCATCGGCTACCGCTTTAGCTGTTTCGGGGGCACGTTTTTTAGGATATTTTACGTCTTGCTGACTGGTCTTCGGCTTCGACATTCAGGGAGTATTATTTTAGGCCGCCTCCACATTTGTTTTCTGCTGTTATTGCTCAACTTTAAACTAGCAATAGGAGCCTCCGTGTCTTGCTGTAAAACTACATGATTTTCCTAGTCTATGACGTAAAATCATGGGTTTATTAAAGACACGGAGGCGAGTATTGCCTGCCCTTTTTGTTCCCTCCCTTGTATTTATATTTGAGTTTTCTGTGATTATCAGTTGTGATTGCATATTCTGTTTGCATTGTTTGCTTTTTATGCTTCTTATAGCAGGATCGCGTATGACTTGCGCTGTATGCTCCTGCCCAATATTTAATCTGGCTATATATTGTCTGTTCCTTTCAGGTGGAAGTTGAATTTCTTCGGGCTGCAGTTGCTCTGTTCCGGTTATAGCCACGTTGGCTTTCGAGGAGGTTGGTCAAGTGGATTTGAGCTGATCGTGTTCGTTAAAAGGTTTTCGGTGGATCCGAGCTGATCGTGTCCAGGTTCATGGTTCCGGTCTCGTTTTCGGTGGTTTCCGGTCATGGTGTCAAGCTCATAAAGAAAGAGGAGGATCTATAGGATGAGCCGTCTGATATATGGACTGTGAGGGGAGGGTGTATTTTACTATGGTTACGTTCTGTTAAGTAAACTTTTCTTTGCTGCTATTGGTGGACAGTAAAGAAGGAGATAGCAATACTCGCCTCCGTGTCTTTAATAAAACCATGACTTTACGTCATAGACTAGGAAAATCATGTAGTTATACCAGCATAGTATATACTATAATACACAGGAAGATGACTATGTATATACCTGTACATATAGATTACACTCAGATAGACCCAGGTTATACAAGCATAGTATATACTATAATACACAGGAAGAGGACTATGTATATACCTGTACATATAGATTACACTCAGATAGACCCAGGTTATACCAGCATAGTATATACAAACCGGATTCCAAAAAAGTTGGGACACTAAACAAATTGTGAATAAAAACTGAATGCAATGATGTGGAGATGGCAAATGTCAATATTTTATTTGTAATAGAACATAGATGACAGATCAAACGTTTAATCCGAGTAAATGTATCATTTTAAAGGAAAAATACGTTGATTCCAATTTTCACGGTGTCAACAAATCCCCAAAAAGTTGGGACAAGTAGCAAGAGGCTGGAAAAAGTAAATTTGAGCATAACGAAGAGCTGGAAGACCAATTAACACTAATTAGGTCAATTGGCAACATGATTGGGTATAAAAAGAGCTTCTCAGAGTGGCAGTGTCTCTCAGAAGCCAAGATGGGTAGAGGATCACCAATTCCCACAATGTTGCGCAGAAAGATAGTGGAGCAATATCAGAAAGGTGTTACCCAGCGAAAAATTGCAAAGACTTTGCATCTATCATCATCAACTGTGCATAACATCATCCGAAGATTCAGAGAATCTGGAACAATCTCTGTGCGTAAGGGTCAAGGCCGTAAAACCATACTGGATGCCCGTGATCTCCGGGCCCTTAAACGACACTGCACCACAAACAGGAATGCTACAGTAAAGGAAATCACAGAATGGGCTCAGGAATACTTCCAGAAACCATTGTCGGTGAACACAATCCACCGTGCCATCCGCCGTTGCCAGCTGAAACTCTACAGTGCAAAGAAGAAGCCATTTCTAAGCAAGATCCACAAGCTCAGGCGTTTTCACTGGGCCAGGGATCATTTAAAATGGAGTGTGGCAAAATGGAAGACTGTTCTGTGGTCAGACGAGTCACGATTCAAAGTTCTTTTTGGAAATCTGGGACGCCATGTCATCTGGACCAAAGAGGACAAGGACAACCCAAGTTGTTATCAACGCTCAGTTCAGAAGCCTGCATCTCTGATGGTATGGGGTGGCATGAGTGCGTGTGGCATGGGCAGCTTGCATGTCTGGAAAGGCACCATCAATGCAGAAAAATATATTCAGGTTCTAGAACAACATATGCTCCCAACCAGACGTCATCTCTTTCAGGGAAGACCCTGCATTTTTCAACAAGATAATTCTAGACCACATTCTGCATCAATCACAACATCATGGCTGCGTAGGAGAAGGATCCGGGTACTGAAATGGCCAGTCTGCAGTCCAGATCTTTCACCTATAGAGAACATTTGGCGCATCATAAAGAGAAAGGTGCAACAAAGAAGGCCCAAGACGATTGAACAGTTAGAGGCCTGTATTAGACAAGAATGGGAGAGCATTCCTATTTCTAAACTTGAGAAACTGGTCTCCTCGGTCCCCAGACGTCTGTTGAGTGTTGTAAGAAGAAGGGGAGATGCCACACAGTGGTGAAAATGGCCTTGTCCCAACTTTTTTGGGATTTGTTGACACCATGAAATTCTGATTCAACATATTTTTCCCTTAAGGCCTCTTTCACACTTGCGTTGTCCGGATCCGGCGTGTACTCCACTTGCCGGAATTACACGCCGGATCCGGAAAAACGCAAGTGTACTGAAAGCATTTGAAGACGGAACCGTCTTCCAAATGCGTTCAGTGTTACTATGGCACCCAGGACGCTATTAAAGTCCTGGTTGCCATAGTAGTAGTGGGGAGCGGGGGAGCAGCATACTTACCGTCCGTGCGGCTCCCCGGGCGCTCCAGAGTGACGTCAGAGCGCCCCATGCGCATGGATGACGTGATCCATGTGATCACATGATCCATGCGCTTGGGGCGCCCTGACGTCACTCTGGAGCGCCCGGGGAGCCGCACGGACGGTAAGTACACTGCTCCCCCGCTCCCCGCTACACTTTACCATGGCTGCCAGGACTTTAGCGTCCCGGCAGCCATGGTAACCACTCTGAAAAAGCTAAATGTCGGCTCCGGCAATGCGCCGAAACGACGTTTAGCTTAAGGCCGGATCCGGATCAATGCCTTTCAATGGGCATTAATTCCGGATCCGGCCTTGCGGCAAGTGTTCCGGATTTTTGGCCGGAGCAAAAAGCGCAGCATGCTGCGGTATTTTCTCCGGCCAAAAAACGTTCCGTTCCGGAACTGAAGACATCCTGATGCATCCTGAACGGATTTCTCTCCATTCAGAATGCATTAGGATAATCCTGATCAGGATTCTTCCGGCATAGAGCCCCGACGACGGAACTCTATGCCGGAAGACAAGAACGCAAGTGTGAAAGAGCCCTAAAATGGTACATTTTCTCAGTTTAAACTTTTGTTCCGTGATTTATGTTCTATTCTGAATAAAATATTAGAAGTTGGCACCTCCACATCATTGCTTTCAGTTTTTATTCACGATTTGTATAGTGTCCCAACTTTTTTGGAATCCGGTTAATACTATAATACACAGGAAGATGACTATGTATATACCTGTACATATAGATTACACTCAGATAGACCCAGGTTATACCAGCATAGTATATACTATAATACACAGGAGGATGACTATGTATATACCTGTACATATAGATTACACTCAGATATACCCAGGTTATACCAGCATAGTATATACTATAATACACAGGAGGATGACTATGTATATACCTGTACATATAGATTACACTCAGATAGACCCAGGTTATACCAGCATAGTATATACTATAATACACAGGAGGATGACTATGTATATACCTGTACATATAGATTACACTCAGATAGACCCAGGTTATACCAGCATAGTATATACTATAACACACAGGAGGATGACTATGTATATACCTGTACATATAGATTACACTCAGATAGACCCAGGTTATACCAGCATAGTATATACTATAATACACAGGAGGATGACTATGTATATACCTGTACATATAGATTACACTCAGATAGACCCAGGTTATACCAGCATAGTATATACTATAATACACAGGAGGATGACTATGTATACACCTGTACATATAGATTACACTCAGATAGACCCAGGTTATACCAGCATAGTCTATACTATAATACACAGGAGGATGACTATGTATATACCTGTACATATAGATTACACTCAGATAGACCCAGGTTATACCAGCATAGTATATACTATAATACACAGGAGGATGACTATGTATATACCTGTACATATAGATTACACTCAGATAGACCCAGGTTATACCAGCATAGTCTATACTATAATACACAGGAGGATGACTATGTATACACCTGTACATATAGATTACACTCAGATAGACCCAGGTTATACCAGCATAGTATATACTATAATACACAGGAGGATGACTATGTATACACCTGTACATATAGATTACACTCAGATAGACCCAGGTTATACCAGCATAGTATATACTATAATACACAGGAGGATGACTATGTATACACCTGTACATATAGATTACACTCAGATAGACCCAGGTTATACCAGCATAGTATATACTATAATACACAGGAGGATGACTATGTATATACCTGTACATATAGATTACACTCAGATAGACCCAGGTTATACCAGCATAGTATATACTATAATACACAGGAGGATGACTATGTATATACCTGTACATATAGATTACACTCAGATAGACCCAGGTTATACCAGCATAGTATATACTATAATACACAGGAGGATGACTATGTATATACCTGTACATATAGATTACACTCAGATAGACCCAGGTTATACCAGCATAGTATATACTATAATACACAGGAAGATGACTATGTATATACCTGTACATATAGATTACACTCAGATAGACCCAGGTTATACCAGCATAGTCTATACTATAATACACAGGAGGATGACTATGTATATACCTGTACATATAGATTACACTCAGATAGACCCAGGTTATACCAGCATAGTCTATACTATAATACACAGGAGGATGACTATGTATATACCTGTACATATAGATTACACTCAGATAGACCCAGGTTATACCAGCATAGTATATACTATAATACACAGGAGGATGACTATGTATATACCTGTACATATAGATTACACTCAGATAGACCCAGGTTATACCAGCACAGTATATACTATAATACACAGGAGGATGACTATGTATACACCTGTACATATAGATTACACTCAGATAGACCCAGGTTATACCAGCACAGTATATACTATAATACACAGGAGGATGACTATGTATACACCTGTACATATAGATTACACTCAGATAGACCCAGGTGCTGCTCCTGTCCCTTAGTCAGTCCCTGGGCTAGCCTAGTGCCTAGTGGGCTGAGTGCTGGCAGAGGCTGACTGTGCCTGGCCGAGAGAGCTGGCGGTGAAGGGGTTAATGCCCCAGTAATCCTGACAGACACTGGCGGTGACTACACACCTACCTGCCCTGCTGGACACAACATGTACCCACCTAGAATGTATGGGCTTCTGAGAGGCTGGAGCCCCGCCCCCAAGTTGTTCTAGAAACTAATGTTCTCCATAAAACCTCCCTGACTGTAAACCTGTCCCTAATCCTGACCCGCACAGGAGACCGCACAGAACACGGAGAGGACGCCCCGCAGCCCAGCACACAGGACACTTACCTCTCAGGCAGTGACTAGAATACAGTCGCTCCTAGCACGTGTGATGTCATAGGAAAAGGCGGAGTCTCGTCATCCAGGGGGCGGAGCCTCAGGATTTGCTGACGATTCTTAGTTCTTACCAAGTATGGGAAATAGCCAGCTGTATATGAGCCGTCTAAACTCCATGCACGGACCTCTCAGCCCCCTAGTGGACAGGTCCGGAACAGCGCTAGTGTTTAGCCAGCTCACACTGATTTGGCTAAACTCCATGCACGGTGCGGACCTGGTCCTTACTAAGTATGGGGAATAGCCGACTCTATAGGAGCTCTCTATTCCCCATGCCCGGTACGGACCTCTCAGCCCCCTGGTGGACAGGTCCGGAACTATGATGGGATTTAGCAGATTCAAAGTGAATTGGCTAAACTCCGCACTCCGTAAAGACCTTCTTAAAGGGGTTTTCTCAAGACGCAGTTTTATACTTACCTGCTCCCGGCGCGCCGTCCACTTCCTGGTTTCGGCAGGGGGCGGGCTCCATCTTCATTGATGTCTTCTCCCTGCCGGGCCGCGCGCTGTACTGAACGCGCACGCCGAGTCCGCGCATGCGCCCTGGTGACTTCTTCCTGGCCAGTATAGTATACTTGCCAGAAAAAAGAAGTCACCAGGGCGCATGCGCGGACTCGGCGTGCGCGTTCAGTACAGCGCGCGGCCGGCTGGGAGAAGAAAAGAAGTCGTCTGCGCACGCGCGGCCAGAAGAGCAGTGGCCGTAATCAGGGGAGATGGAAGACAACAGTCAGGTAAGTACAGGTTTCTTTTTTTCTAAGGGGTGGGAATTTGTTAATGAAATATATTTAGAAAAATGATCGCTGTTAAATCATTAACAGATTTATTAGTGATCATTAAGATGGGAATACCCCTTTAAAGGGATTCTGTCACCAGGTTTGACCCCTGTCAGCTAAACATATGCTGATGTTCAGGGCGTCTTCACGATTCCTAATGTGGGCTTCTAAATGTCATCTGTGGGCTTATTTAGCTAAAAAACAGCTATTACTAACCTGTCAGTCGGGCAAGATGCCCGCCGCACCCACCGCCGCCTTTCCAGACTTCTGCTCCGCCTCCTAATCCTCTGTGCCGCCTCTCGCTCTCCCTCCCTCTCCCCTCCTTCTGCTGTAAGATCTCGCGCACACAGGGGTTGAGCGAAGTGCCGGCGCATGCGCACTTCGCTGTAAGAAGCCAAATGGAGAAGTCCGCACGGGCGCATCAGGCAGAGCCCTGTGCGCAAGCGCGAGATCTTACAGCAGAAGGAGGGGGGAGGGAGAGCGAGAGGCGGCACAGAGGATTAGGAGGCGGCGCAGAAGTCCGGAAAGGCGGCGCTGGGCACGAACGGCGGTGGGTGCGGCGGGCATCTTGCACCCATTAACATCCCCTTGGGCTGACAGGTTAGTAATAGCTGTTTTTTAGCTAAATAAGCCCACAGGTGACATTTAGAAGCCCACATTAGGAATCGTGAAGACGCCCTGAACATCAGCATATGTTTAGCTGACAGGGGTCAAACCTGGTGACAGAATCCCTTTAACTCTTTGTGGTATGGGATCAATTACAATTATTTTGCCCAATAAAGTGGAACAGATGAGTGGTAGAAAATCAGGTTTTTCTCTGTATTTTATTTTTAATCCTTATAACTGTTTAATATCACCATAAAACATGAATCCGTATCATGGACGCCCTTCACCGCGAGTCCGGTGAGAACAGGGTTTGAGCTCAGATGATGCTGCAGATGAGCCTCTAATCACGGAGAAATTCCTGCCTTTCAGTGTCCGAGAAAGATAAAGTATCGGCTCAAATTCTCTATTTATCAAGATTTATCTGTGAATTGTTCCCACCAAAGTATACGTTCAGATTGCAGGACTTTGGCGGTAACCTGTGATTTCACCGTCATCATGGTCAATGGACAGATCAGCATGATCCCCATCAGTTCTCCTGCTGGTGAGGTCCTCTTCAGACATGGAGTTTAGCCTGCTCACAGTGAACTGTCTATTTCCCATACACCAGACGGACCTTTTCTATGTAAAAAGTGTTATTTTTTTAATTTTTAAATGGCCTTCCAAAATGTATTCCTTTATGAGGCGCAGGTCCTACATTTCCAATACAGAAGAGATCAGGGCGGACATAACGGCGACAGATAACTGGCTGTGTGATGGTGATAGCGGTAGTGGCGAGTTGTCATCAGCGGCAATACAGTTTGGAACATGATGCGGGCGAAGCAGCAGATGTCTCGCTGTGTAGTGGTGGAAGCAGCAGTGGTGCGTCAACATAAATGGCTGCACAGCATGGAACATCATGGACAAGGCTGGATTTGAATATCAAATAATGTCTGGCTGTGTAGTGAGAATGGTAGAGGCACTAGTGGTAGTAGTAACTGGTGGCAGCAAAGTATGGAACATGACGGACAAGGTGCAGGAGATGTCTGGCTGTGGTGGGTTTGCAGTGGCGGCAGGAGCGGACATGTTACTAGTGGACGAACCTAGAAATGATTTTCTTTTGCCAAACATTTGCTAACCAGATCTACCTCTGTCTACCACACAACAAATCTGTCTGTGATGCAAGAAGTGGAGCTTTTTTTTAAATACACACATAAATGGTGTTTGTTCACATCCTGAGGCAAGAAATTTTGAAATGGAAGTTTTCTCAAATACTCACCAAAATAGCGTGTGACGATTACCTGCACACAAAAAAAATAGAAAAGGCCAATTTTGTCTGGCACTGCACTAACTACAGAGCGCGCAGTCACTAGTGTCCGATTTCTTTTGCGCAGATAGATTGTGTGGGAATCTGTGACTGTGCTGCAGAGCAGTCGGTGACACGCACAGCCTGTGTAAATGGCTGCTATGACCCTGCCTGGCACACTGTGCAGAAACTGCAGGGGTGACAGTGTAAATGACTGAGACTCCCCTCCCTCCCTAAGGGTCCATTCACACGTCCGCAATTCCGTTCCGCATTTTGCGGAACAGAATTGCGGACCTATTCATTTCTATGGGGCCGCACAATGTGATGCCCGGATCCGGAAATGCGGACCCGCACTTCCGGGTCCGCATTTCTGTTCCCGAAAAAAATAGAACATGTCCTATTCTTGTCCGCAATTGCGGACCAGATTAGGCATGTTCTATTATAGTGCCAGCGATGTGCTGTCCGCAAAATACACACGGATGTGTGAATGGACCCTAACACTTGGGGTCATTTATCTGGTGTAAAGTAGGGTTGGACGATATCAAAAATATTCCCACGATAACGATATTAAGAAATTTATCGCGATAACGATATATATCGCGATAAATGCCCATTTAGAAGAAAAAAAACACTTGGGGCCACAAGGAGACATTATACTGTATGGGGCAGCCACAAGGAGACGTTACACTGTATGGGGGGCAACAAGAAGACGTTACACTGTATGGGGGGGGGCACAAGGAGACGTTATACTGTATGGGGGCAGCCACAAGGAGACGTTATACTGTATGGGGGCAGCCACAAGGAGATGTTATACTGTATGGGGGCAGCCACAAGGAGACGTTACACTGTATGGGGGCAGCTACAAGGAGACGTTATACTGTATGGGGGCCACAAGGAGACGTTATACTGTATGGGGGCAGCCACAAGGAGACATTACACTGTATGGGGGCAGCCACAAGGAGACGTTACACTGTATGGGGGCAGCTACAAGGAGACGTTATACTGTATGGGGGGCCACAAGGAGAGGTTATACTGTATGGGGGCAGCCACAAGGAGACGTTATACTGTATGGGGGCAGCCACAAGGAGACGTTATACTGTATGGGGGCAGCCACAAGGAGACATTACACTGTATGGGGGCAGACGGGCAGTTCCCCAGCCTCTGATCAGCCCCCCCCAGGCTCTCCCTCTTATCAGCCCCCTCTGGTAACCCCCCCCCCCTAGTATTAATCATTGGTGGCAGTGGCCACAGGGTCCCCCTCCCCATCATTGGTGGCAGTGCCCCTTCCCCCCAGTATTAATCATTGCTGGCAGTCGCCACCGGGTCTCCCCCCCCCCCATCATTGGTGGCAGTGGGCAGTGCACCCCCCCCCAGTATTAATTATTGGTGGCAGTGGCCACAGGGTCCCCCTCCCATCATTGGTGGCAGTGGGCCCCCCCTCCTTCCCCAGTATTAATCATTGGAAGCCACAGGGTCTTCCCCCCGATCATCGGTGGCAGTCGGCCCCCCCTCCTCCCTCCCCAGAATTAATCATTGGAGGCCACAGGGTCGTCCCCCCATCATTGGTGGCAGTGGGCCCCCCCCCCCCTCTCTCCCTCCCCAGTATTAATCATTGGAGGCCACAGGGTCGTCGTCCTCCTCCTCACCCCATCATTGGTGTCAGTTTGCAGTTCCGATCGGAGTCCCAGCAGTGTAATGCTGGGGCTCCGATCGGTTACCATGGTAGCCAGGACGCTACTGAAGCCCTGGCTGCCATGGTATGTTAGTGAGCAGCATTATACTCACGTGCGTCGTGGCCGCCGGTCGCTCCTTCTTCTGTCTGTGCGGCGCATTGCTAAGGCTTATAGCATTAACAATGCGCCGCACAGACCTATGAGAAGAAGGCGCGCCCGGCGGCCACGACGCACGTGAGTATAATGCTGCTCACTAACATACCATGGCAGCCAGGGCTTCAGTAGCGTCCTGGCTACCATGGTAACCGATCGGAGCCCCAGCATTACACTGCTGGGACTCCGATCGGAACTGCAAACTGGCACCAATGATGGGGTGAGGAGGAGGACGACGACCCTGTGGCCTCCAATGATTAATACTGGGGAGGGAGAGAGGGGGGGGGGGCCCACTGCCACCAATGATGGGGGGACGACCCTGTGGCCTCCAATGATTAATACTGGGGAGGGAGGGAGGAGGGGGGCACTGCCCACATTCCCGGCACCCGACCTCTGAGAGGACGCTGTGATCACCTGAGGGGTTAATTGCGCGGATCACAGCGTCCTCTCAGAGGTCGGGTGCAGGAAATGCGAGTGACAGAATTCCTTCCCTCCCCCACGCCGGCCGAACTGCTAAGAGCGCCGCCGCAAGCAGCCAGCAGGTATCGGGGACATTTGCACGAGTAGAAGTACTCTGCAAATGTCCCGTATCGGTTCATGCTGGGGCGGGCGGCCGCAGATTTAGAAGCGGTCAGCGTACATGACCGCTCCTATGACGTCACGAAATACCGCGGTATTTATGAAACGGCGATATCGCCATATCGCCGTTTTTTTAATACCGCGGTATATCGTGATACCGGTATATCGCTCAACCCTAGTGTAAAGTAGAACTGGCTTAGTCGCCCATAGCAACCAATCAGATTCCATCTTTCATTTTTGATAGCTCCTTTGGAAAATGAAAGGACGGACCCGTTTTGCAGCCCATAGAATTCTATTATGATGGAATGAATAACGGAATGCCTCTAAAGGCATTCTGTCATAGAATTGCGTTATGGTCCGTGGTAACGGAATCCATAATGTAATTCACCTTTTACTACCAAAAGAAGTGTGAACGAATTTCATAAGCGGAAATTCGCTCATCGCTATTTACAGCGTTCCCTATGAGATAAAACTGATCTGTTCTCTTCATTCTCCGGGTCAGTACGATTACAGCGATACCACATTTATACCGTTTTATGGGCTCTGTTATTACGGCGTTCCCTATGAGATAAAACGGACCTGTTCTTTTGGGAAGGTGAGATGACAAAAAGTGATTTTGATGTTATTATTTCCCCATTATGCCATTCTCCAAATGGGATATTTTAATATTTTAATAGTATGGTGTTTTTGAATGCAGTGATAGCTATTATGTTTATTTTTTTTAATTATGTATTTTAATTTTGGGAAAATAGTGTGATTTAATTTGTATATATATATGTATATTTTTTTTATAGTTCCCCCAATAGTCTTCAAATCAAAGGTAGGGTCTTCATAGGAAGACAGCTGTTGCAGCCTTGAATCATTCAGGAGCACCAAGGGTCAATAGGGGGAGCCGATGCATGGTCACATTTCCCCAAGGCACATGAGGGGGTTAAATGTGTGCAATCAACATTATCGTCAATCACATACATTAGCCCCAGGTTTCTGCTGTTTAACCCCTTAAGGACCCTGCCATTTTTCACCTTAAGGACCAGGCCATTTTTAGCAAATCTGACCAGTGTCACTTTATGTGGTGATAACTTTAAAACACTTTGACTTATCCAGGCCATTTTGAGATTGTTTTCTCGTCACATATTGTACTTCACGACACTGGTAAAATGGAGTCAAAAAATGTCATTTTTATTTATAAAAGAAATACCAAATTTACCCCAAAAAATGGAAAAATTAGCAAATTTTCAAATTTCTATTTTCCTAAATACCTTCAAAAATAGTTATTACTTTACATTCCCTATATGTCTACTTTGTGTTTGAATCATTTTGAAAATTACATTTTACTTTTTGGGGACGTTAGAAGGCTTAGAAGTAACTCTTAAAATTTTTAAGAACATTTCCAAACCCCAATTTTTTCAGGACCGGTTCAGTTATAAAGTCACTTTCTGGGACTTACATATTAGAAACCACCCATAAATCACCCCATTTTAGAAACTACACCCCTCAAGGTATTCAAAACTGATTTTACAAACTTTGTTAACCCTTTAGGTGCCCCACGAGAATTCTATTACCCTGAATCTGGAGTTTACAGAAACACCCCATGTGTGCTCAAAAACTGATGTATGGGCGCACAGCAGGCTTCAGAGTGGAAGGAGCGCCATATGACTTTTGGAGAGCGGATTTAGCTGGAATGGTAATTGGGAGCTATGTCGCATATGAAGACACCCTGAGGTGGCCCTACAATGGAAACCCCCAAAAAGTGACCCCATTCTGGAAACTACACCCCTCAAGGAATATTTCAAGGTGTGTAGTGAGCACTTTGACCCATCAGGCACTTCACAGAATTAGGAAACGCTTGGCTGTGAAAATAAAAAACTAAAAATTTTTCCAGAAAAAGTTGCTTGGAGCTGCAAGGGGGTGGATCGGCACCATGCTGCTCTTTCCTGGCATGGCCTGGCCTTCTGGTAAGAGCAGCCATGGTGCAGCGATTCCACCCCGATCTTCCCCCAGAGACCCGCAGACCTCATGAAGTACATGTACGTCATGGGTCCTTAAGGGGTTAAAACAGCACACAGCAGCTATGGTGCTCGCGAGCAGCCGCTATATTTAAATACCCACTGAGGTATATTTACGTTGGGTGGTCAGGAAGGGGTTAAAGCATTGTACAGGGAGTCCCCTTGTACAGTAAACGCTGCTCCTCACGGAGGCGCGAGACTCCATTCAATAACTACAAACAACAAAAACTTGAAACTGAACTTTGCTTCGGTTCAGAGGTTCTAGACGGGACCGAGTACAGTTTCAAGTTTAAAAGTGTTTTTCCACTTTAAAAATCAACTACCTGAGTTATTCCATGGAGTCTCGCGCAACTTCGTGAATAACTAAGGCCTCTTTCAGACGGGCGTTGCGGGAAAATGTGCGGGTGCGTTGCGGGAACATGCGTTATTTTTCCGCGCGAGTGCAAAACATTGTAATGCGTTTTGCACTCGCGTGAGAAAAATCTCGCATGTTTGGTACTCAAACCCGAACTTCTTCACAGAAGTTCGGGCTTGGGATCGGTGTTCTGTAGATTGTATTATTTTCCCTTATAACATGGTTATAAGGGAAAATAATAGCATTCTGAATACAGAATGCATAGTAAAATAGCGCTGGAGGGGTTAAAAATAAATAAATAATAATTTAACTCACCTTAGACCACTTGATCGGGCAGCCCGGCTTCTCTTCTGTCTTCTTTCTTTGCTGATTGCAGGAACAGGACCTGTGGTGACGTCACTCCGGTCATCACATGATCCATCACCATGGTAAAAGATCATGTGACGGACCATGTGATGACCGGAGTGACGTCACCACAGGTCCTGTTCCTGCAATCAGCAAAGAAGGAGACAGAAGAGAAGTCGGGCTGCCCGATCAAGTGGACTAAGGTGAGTTAAAAAATTATTATTATTTTATTTATTTTTTTAACCCCTCCAGCGCTATTTTACTAAGCATTCTGTATTCAGAATGCTATTATTTTCCCTTATAACCATGTTATAAGGGAAAATAATAATGATCGGGTCTCCATCCCGATCGTCTCCTAGCAACCGTGCGTGAAAATCGCACCGCATCCGTATTTGCTTGCGATTTTCACGCAGCCCCATTCACTTCTTTGGGGCCTGCATTACGTGAAAAACGCACAAAGAGCAGGCTGCCATTTTCACGCAACGCACAAGTGATGTGTGAAAATCACCGCTCATGTGAACAGCCCCATAGAAATGAATAGGTCGGGATTCAGTGCGGGAGCAATGCGTTCAACTCACGCATCGCATCCGCGCGGAATACTCGCCTGTGTGAAAGGGGCCTAACTTCGGCTCCTCGGAGCCCATACATTCTAATACTGTACAGAGACGAATCACTGTACAGTATTACTCCGAAGTTTGGAACAAAGCGAATTTGGATGAAGCATCTGAAGCTTCGCTCAACACTGACCATTATAGATGCACAGGTACAAGCGCCGAGAATACAGAAGAACTGCAATAAAAATAAAGAGAGATGAACAAAAATATATAGAATACATTTTTTTTTGGTTCAACAATAAGTTTTTATTAAAAACCAGTAAAAACCGGCAGCTTTCACTTCGACTTGTTAGAGTAGAAAATATATAAGAATAAATATCAGGTGCGGAGAAGATGAAAACCTGTTCTATTCAGTGAAACATGTCACATACAACGTGGCCTCCCAGATAGCAGCCCGCAAACAAAATCACACTGCGCCCCCCCCCCCCCCCGCAAACAAAATCACACTGCGCCCCCCCCCCCTGCATACACAATCACACTGCGCCCCCCCCCGCAAACAAAATCACACTGCCCCCCCCGCAAACAGAATCACACTGCCCCCCGCATACACAATCACACTGCGCCCCCCCCTCCACAATCACACTGCGCCCCCCCTCCGCATACACAATCACACTGCACCCCCCCCCGCATACACAATCACACTGCGCCCCCCCTGCATACACAATCACACTGCGCCCCCCCTCCACAATCACACTGCGCCCCCCCCGCATACACAATCAACACTGTGCCCCCCCTCCACAATCCACACTGCGCCCCCCCCGCATACACAATCACACTGCGCCCCTCCGCATACACAATCACACTGCGCCCCCCCCCGCATACACAATCACACTGCGCCCCCCCCGCATACACAATCACACTGCGCCCCCCCGCATACACAATCACACTGCGCCCCCCCGCATACACAATCACACTGTGCCCCCCCGCATACACAATCACACTGCGCCCCCCCGCATACACAATCACACTGCGCCCCCCCCGCATACACAATCACACTGTGCCCCCCCGCATACACAATCACACTGCGCCCCCCCTCCACAATCACACTGCCGCCCCCCTCCGCATACACAATCACACTGCACCCCCCCCCCCCCCCCCGCATACACAATCACACTGCGCGCCCCCCCTCCCCGCGCATACACAATCACACTGCGCCCCCCCTGCATACACAATCACACTGCGCCCCCCTCCACAATCACACTGCGCCCCCCCGCATACACAATCACACTGCGCCCCCCCTCCACAATCTCACTGCGCCCCCCGCTACCAATCACAATCTCTGCGCCCCCCCGCATACACAATCACACTGCGCCCCCCGCATACCACAATCACACTGCACCCCCCCGCATACACAATCACACTGCGCCCCCCCACATACACAATCATACTGCGCCCCCCCATGCATACAAAATTACACAGCGCCCCCCATGCATACAAAATAACACAGCGCCCCCCGCCATGCATACAAAATTACACAGCGCCCCCCCCTCTGCTTACAAAATTACACGGCACCCCCCATGCATACGATATTAAACAGGCCCCCCCCCCCCCCCTCTGCATACAAAATTAAACGGGGCACACAATATTACACAACCCCCCCGCATACAATATTACGTGGCCACCCCTGCATACATTATACAGTTCCCCCCTGCATACAATATTACTCGGCCCCCCCCATACAATATTACACGGCCCCCCGCATACAATATTACTCGGCCCCCCCCATACAATATTACTATGTCTATTTTATTTTATTTTTTCTATTTTAAAAATTTTTTTTTTATTCCTTACTTGGGGACTTTTTTTTTTTACATGTGAAACTTTTTTTTATTTTATTTTTTCAACCCTTTATTTTATTTTTTTATTTTTTTACACTTTTCGTCCCCCATAAGGTCATACAAGACCTCTGGGGGACATTTACTTCACTTTTTCTTTTTTTTTTCACTGTTGATTTCTCCTGTAACTGGGGCTGACATAGTAGCCCCAGTTACAGTGGAAATGCATCCCCCAGAGAGGCTGTACAGCGCAATACTGCGCTGTACAGCCTCAGTGCAGGGCTGATTGAGGTCTCTGAAAGACCTCACATAGCTCCTGCACTCTCCGGTCCCGGCGGTCACATGACCGCCGGGCCGGAACAGGAAGCGCATAGCGCTTCCTGCTCTGCATACACAGTGCTCGGCGAGCGCTGTGTATGCAGCGATCCAGAAGGCAGGGACACCTGGGCACTGTCCCTGCCTTCTCTCTGGGTTGCCCTGCTGTCACTGACAGCGGGCAACCTGATCAGCAGCTGCATGATTAGCGTGCAGCTGCAGTTTCTGAACGGACGTTCTGGATCGTCCATTCAGAAATAGAGATCCACCCATAGGGACGTTTATATCCTATGGGCGGACGGAAAGTGGCTAAGCTATATGAGAGCTATATGTATCTAAGCTATATGACTGCCATATGTATCTAAGCTAGATGACAGCCATATGTATCTAAGCTTTATGACAGCTATATGTATCTAAGCTATATGTGTCACGGCTGTATGTGAGCAACAATAGTATACACAGTAAAAAGAGCTACTGACCGGACCCAAACTAGGGAGGATAAAGGGTGACCCCTGTCCGACCCTCAAAGCTCTCCCTATGCTGCTAAAGCACATGCCCGGATCCAAATGGCGGAACGAGGCATGCCCACGTGCCTAAGACTGATGACCACTGTAACCCCCTACAATAGTGGAAGGGGCACGGCCACCGGTGCCCTACACAGTATATGGAGGGAACCGTGGCCACCTCAGATCCAGTCAGAAAATAATCAGGTACACAACAAAGTCTGTACACTTAGCTGAAGGTGTTGCAGCCGCAGAGAAGACGGATCCAAGGACAGCTGGCAATATCCGGAGTGCTTGCTGCAGCAGAACACAGGTCCAGTGAACTGATAGCTACAAGTGAAGATACTAAAGCAAGAGCTACAACTGAAATGAGAACTATAATCCACGCCCTACAATAGGAGGAGGGGTGATATAAAGAGAGGGAAATCAAACGCATGAGGAACAGCTGGGAGGAAGGAAACCAAAAGTAAACAGAGCAGTGAGAACTCCTCCCCAGCTCTAGTAGTGACATCATCACAGGGGTGGAGAAACAGAGCTGTGAGAACGTCCCAAAGCTCTGTAGTGACAATATGAGAGCTATATGTATCTAAGCTATATGACAGCTATATGTATCTAAGCTATATGAGAGCTATATGTATCTAAGCTATATGACAGCTATATGTATCTAAGCTACAGTCTGGTCCATAATATTGGGACATCGACACAATTCTAAAATTTATGGCTCTATACACCACTACAATGGATTTGATAATGAACGAACAAGATGTGCTTTAACTGCAAACTGTCAGCTTTAATTTGAGGGTATTTACATCCAAATCAGGTGAACGGTGTAGGAATTATAACAGTTTGCATATGTGCCTCCCACTTGTTAAGGGACCAAAAGTAATGGGACAATTGGCTTCTCAGCTGTTCCATGGCCAGGTGTGTGTTATTCCCTCATTATCCCAATTACAATGAGCAGATAAAAGGTCCAGAGTTCATTTCAAGTGTGCTATTTGCATTCGGAAACTGTTGCTGTCAACTCTCAAGATGAGCTCCAAAGAGCTGTCACTATCAGTGAAGCAATTCATCATTAGGCTGAAAAAACTAAACAAACCCATCAGAGAGATAGTAAAAACATTAGGCATGGCCAAAACAACTGTTTGAAACATTCTTAAAAAAAAAGGAACGCACCAGGTGAGCTCAGCAACCAAAAGACCCAGAAGACCACGGAAAACAACTGTGGTGGATGACCGATAGAATTCTTTCCCTGGTGAAGAAAACACCCTTCACAACAGTTGGCCAGATCAAGAACACTCTCCAGGAGGTAGGTGTATGTGTGTCAAAGTCAACAATCAAGAGAAGATTTCACCAAAGTGAATACAGAGGGTTCACCACAAGATGTAAACCATTGGTGAGCCTCAAAAACAGGAAGGCCAGATTAGAGTTTGCCAAACGACATCTAAAAAAGCCTTCACAGTTCTGGAACAACATCCTATGGACAGATGAGACAAAGATCAACTTGTACCAGAGTGATGGGAAGAGAAGAGTATGGAGAAGGAAAGGAACTGCTCATGATCCTAAGCATACCACCTCATCAGTGAAGCATGGTGGTGGTAGTGTCCATGGCGTGGACATGTATGGCTGCCAATGGAACTGGTTCTCTTTGTATTTATAGATGATGTGACTGCTGTATTTATATCTGCTCCTGATGAAGGGGACCCACTAGTAGGCCCCGAAACGCGTTGAGCTTCCTTTTCTCCCTCCCCTACCCTGGCTTTGGAATAAAATAAAAAGTTCAGATACACTGTTGAGTGTTTGCTGTCCTTTTCTGACATCTCTACAGGCGACCCAGGCGCAGGAGGTGTGGTGTGGGTGTCTTGAGCTTTATCCCACATTACCCTCCTGGGTGAAGTGAGTCATTAATATTTTGGCTTTAATTTTATACCAATATTTGATTTTATATGAATCTATTCTGATTGTAACACGTAATTTTCTATATGTGTGAGTATTGCTACTCTATATCTCTATCCTTTGAGATACAAGGAAACAAGTCCTATATAGATTACATTAAACGGGTCTCTATGATCCACATCATAGCCTCTATCTGATTATCTCCTAGGGAATTTGGCGCCTCCTCTTTTGGTCTTTTTTAGCGTGTTTCACGCACCACTATTCCTCATTCTCTATCACCTACCCTGAGTTCTCTAAGGCTAGGTTGAGACCATTGGCAGCCTGCCCACCTATGTTTTACTAAGAAATAGATTTGTATAATCACATTTTTTCTTTTTTCTTATTATATGTATAATTTTTTCTTATTTATATTTTTCGCATATTGTACTTTTTTGCCTTCCCTTTGGCGCCCTGCTAAGTTATTCCGGGACCCTCTACCTGAAGGTCCAGCCACTAACACTCTTTTTTTCTCTTCCTGTCCCTGACTTACATTTGTTCCGGGCCGATGGCCGACCAGAGGAAGCAGTGCTGACATAGCTCGGCATACTTTGAAAGAGATATCCATGGTCTAATCGAGAGAATTATAAGGGAAATCAAAAGATTACCCACCACCGAATTAAGACTGCCTTCCCCAAGCATGATCAGCGGCACCTGGCAGACTATTGGGAAGTTACTACCACCAGCAAATACCAATAAAGAAAATACCAACAATGGAGTTTTCCATGCACTGGACACCATCAAGGACTTCATAAAGAACAAAGTAGACTGGTACTTTCTTTTTATCTTTGAGTTTATGAGGATCATCCCCCGAGGTCTAAGACTCTCACTAAAGCCTTCATTTACAAATGACCCTGAGTTTGTGAAGGTTGGCTATTTGCCAGCGATAATGTTCACAACAATATATGAAGCTGTTAATTGAAAAAAGGAAAGCTTTATGTATACAGCTGGGTCTTAACTCAGAAAATGGCTAACCAAACAACCGCAAATTAGACCTGAAGATGATAAAGGCTTCTTTTTGGGACACACTCAGACATTTTGAGTATAATGAGGTCTATAGGAAATGTAGTAACTATTATTGAGACACTAAAGTTTATGCTCAAAACAAAATCAGAGGCCTGAGAGAGAAAACACTCCTTCCCCCCCTCCCCACACAATTCCATCTAGTTTTCTAAAGAATGTACAGAACAGGCCTCCTAATTTGGGCCCTTATCCAAGATCTATCCTCACTAGAGCACAGTCCACTACACACAACAGGGTATTCTATAATAGTACTGTTCATGGGACATCGAGACTTTTCAATAACCATTATCAGATTTTAAACCTGTTAGAGCCTCAAATCCACCACAAAAAGCTAACATGCCACCTGTATCCTCCTAAGCAATATCTACCGCCTTTCAAGGACATCCACTACCCACTCCAACAAAAAGACACATCTACCGTCAACTTGGAGATCTGTCCTTCTGTCCAAGATACTTTATCGGTCCATACAGTACAAACTACTAATAATTCAATACATTACACCCCTCGGCGGGCGGAGAGTTCCAATTCTAAATCGACACAGTCACCCCTTGTCCACACAACTCACCGGAGGAACAAATAAAACCAGCATCCATTTGTTCCTGCTCAACGCAATCTCCTGCGTCTCCAAATAATTTTGTTTCCCAACCCTCGATCATTGACCTTCCACTCATTCAGTTTCCACCCCACCCAATCTGATATTTTTTTAGCCCTACCCTCCAATCTTTCAGAAAGCTCTTTTTTAGGGAGAGTCTCACCTTCACTGAACAACCACAACCACACTCCACCTACAAGACATATACTCTCCAGTATACAGGTTCTGAGCCCCTTTTTCACTCCCACAGGCCCAACCCCCTCCTCATCCCCCCACAACTTCCAATGTCTGAAGATTACACATTTCTTCAGCCTAATACCGTTATCCCGAAAAAGAACAAAAAACGATTCCGGGATGTAGAGGGGGAAGAGCAAAACACTCCAAGAAAGAAAAAACTCAAATCCCAATCTTCAAAAAATAGACGATCGACTAAATCCGACAAATTGTCCCGACTCCTTTGAATTATATGTTGACGTGAATCAGAGGATCCGAAAATTACACTAAAAAGACATTTCCCAATTAAAAGACTCACCTCAGGAGATAGAGAAAACCCAACACCTCTATTTGATATTAACATCAACAACGAGATAACAGGGCCTGCCTCCACCATAGAAGAAGGCTCTACAACTATATCAATCCCGTCAGGTCTAAAGAGAAAATCTTCTTTTTATCCACTGGAGAGTAGAGGCCCCCATTTAGAGAGCTTCCTCACTATGGTTTTAGACGATCTAAAAACCCTGAATAAATCCTGAGCCACACCACCTTGTAGTAAACTTAATGCTCGAGAGAAAAGAGCCTAATGGAGCTAAAGAAAAATAAGGAAATTATAATAATAAGCGCCGATAAGGGAGGGGGGTGGTAATTATGGATTTGACTATTATACAAGAGATCAAAAGAATCTTGTCAGACCAGGGTATATAACAAAGTCCTTATAGAAGACCCTACCATAATTAAAAAAAAAAAACACTACAAGAGCTACTAGACACTGGTTTCAATCAAATCATTATTAACAAAAAAGAAAGGATATTCCTCACTAATAATCACCCCACTACAGCTCGTTTCTACTTCTTGCCAAAGATCCATAAATCCCTTACTAATCAGCCTGGTAGAACCGATCATATCTGGCATCAACTCTTCACTTCAAACCTTTCAGCCTATGTAGATACATTTCTGCAAAAATATGTACAAAAACTTCCTTCATTCTAAGAGACTCTTCAGACCTTATAAATACTCTCAACACCATAGATTGGAAGGATGACTACATCTGGGTTATACTCGATGTAGCGTCCTTTATATAGCAACATCCGGCATGATTTGGGAGTACGAGCAGTCAGACATTTTCTTGAACTCGACCCCCAAAATGCCTCTGACTCAGAAGATTTCATTATAAAATCAATTGAATTTATTTTGGAACATAACTATTTTACCTTTAAACGAAACATTCTATATTTAAACCAGGGGTACCGCTATGGGTACTAAGTTTGCACCATCTTATGCAAACCTGTTTGTGGGCCTTTTTGAAGATAAAATGGGTCTCCAATTTCATAAAGACGTGGTCCTCTTCGACACTATATAGACGACATCATTTTCATCTGAGGCGGTAGCATCCAAGATCTCACATCCTTCATCTCCACGCTAAATTAAAATGATTGGGCCTTAAGTTCACGTGTGAATTCGACTCCAAGGTGGCAACATTTCTGGATATTCACATTGAAATTGTTGCGAATAAGATCACTACTAGTACCCACTTTAAAAAGATGGACACTAATAGTTACCTTGAATATTCCTGTTGCCACCATACAAAATGGAAGAGAAACAAACCTTACGGGCAGATGAAGAGAATCCGGAGAAATTGCTCTGATGATAAAACTCTGAGAACACAACTTGAGTCCTAAAAAAATAGTTTTTTGGGACAAGGGCTACCCAAAAAGTCTGATCAAGGCCTCAACTCAGAGGATTTCAAATTGGATCAAAAAGAAGCCCTAAAACCAGCCCCATTGTGAACCACTAATCAAAAAGAATATCAGTGTAACCTTATCCATAGTACAATAGGGACCCACCAAAATATCAGAAAGGTACTCACTAAACATAGGAGTATCCTGTTGAAAGACCCGATCCTGAAAGATGTACGCCCCCAACAGCCGACCATTACACATTTAGAAGAGCCCAAACTTTAAAAAACATCATCACCCCTTCATGCCCTAAGCTTCGAGCACCCAATAAAACGATCTTGCCTCAAGCAACTAGAAAAGGGTCTTTTAAATGTGGAGTCAAAAAATGTAAAAGCTGTGCGATGATCACTCATGGCATTAGAAAAATCGAAATAGGAGGTTCATCCGACATCTGGGCCCCTAGAAACAGGAACTAAATTGTGGGATGAGAAATATCATCAATCTCTTAAGGTGCCCATGTGGCTTAAATACGTCGTAAAGACCACTCAAACTTTGAGGGGAGAGAATGTGTAACATCGTTCAAACAAAAACATAAAGTTTTAACACCATAGTGTATCACGCCACTTCTCCGAACGACATGATGGCACCCTAACTGGGTCTTACAGTCACCCCTTAGAAACCATCCCATCTTTCTACCACAGTTCTGTCGGAAGGAAAAGGTATTGGGATATTTACACTGAACACATTATCCCCTTTCGGTCTAAATGAAACAGCCTGGAATACTTAACTATTAAAAGAACACTGTAGGTTACCCCCTTAATATGTCCACAGCTTATCCAGAAGAGTTCACACATGATCATATACATGTTCTTTCTTTTTAACATGTATTTTAGGCTATATGAATATGCATTTTTCATCTACCTGTGTATTTTAGAATATATGGAATTGTTTTGGCGAAGATTATTTTCACATACGATTATGTTCCGTTATTTTGAACATTCATTTTAATGTATTTTAGCATTATCTATTTTAAGTCTTATTAGCAAGCAGTCCCCTACGCAGATGTTTAGTTTAGTTTATTTTATCTTAATATCCACCCGTTTTTTTTAACGTAAGAACTATTTACATGAATCTGTATCTATTATCTACATGATTATTTGCCTGAATGTGTGGGTTCTAATGCTGTCTATCATTATCTATGCGAATTTTGTCTATGTACGCTTGTATCTTTTTATTTTTATGTTTTATTCTTTATGTTATTATTTTTATTCCTTATTTTTTAGCCTTTTCAACCCCAAAGAAACGACACATCCGCTAAGGTTGAACAATGGAGTTTACGATTATAATTTTAATCCTTTCCTTTAGTACATAGAAACATAGAATGTGTCGGCAGATAAGAACCATTTGGCCCATCTAGTCTGCCCAATATACTGAATACTATGAATAGCCCACTGGCCCTATTCTTATATAAAGGATGGCCTTATGTCTATCCCATGCATGCTTAAACTCCTTCACTGTATTTGCAGCTACCACGTCTGCAGGAAGGCTATTCCATGCATCCACGTACTCTCTCTGTAAAGTAATACTTCCTGATATTACTTTTAAACCTTTGCCCCACTAATTTAAAACTATGTCTTCTTGTAGCAGTTTTTTCTTCTTTTAAATATTCTCTCCTCTTTTACCTTGTTGATTCCTTTATGAAATTAAAAGTTTCTATCATATCCCCTCTGTCTCGTCTTTCTCCAAGCTATACATGTTTATGGTCCTTTAATCTTTCCTGGTAAGTTTTGTCCTGCAATCCATGTACTAAGTTTAGTAGCTCTTCGCTGATACTCTCTCCAAAGTATCAATATCCTTCTGAGATATGGTCTCCAGTACTGAGCACAATACTCCAAATGAGGTCTCACTAGTAGAGTTGAGCGAGACACTTGGATGTTCGGGATTCGAGAAGTTCGGCCCGAACTTCCCGAAATGTTCGGGTTCGGGATCCGAACCCCGACCGGAACTTTTGTCCCGAACCCAAACCCCCATTGAAGTCAATGGGGACCCGAACTTTTGGGCACTAAAAAGGCTGTAAAACACCCGGGAAAGAGCTAGAGGGGCTGCAAAAGGCAGCAACATGTAGGTAAATCCCTGCAAACAAATGTGATAGGGAAAGGAATTAAGATAAAAAAAATAAAAAAAATTTAACCAATATCAATTGACAGAGGTCCCATAGCAGAGAATCTGGCTTCACGTCAAGCAGAGAATCAGTCTCTTCATGCCATAGCAAAGAATCTGGCTTCATGTTCAGCAGAGAATCAGTCTCTTCATGCCATAGCAGAGAATCTGGCTTCATGTCAGCGCAGAATCAGTCTTCATGTCATAGCAGAGAATCAGGCTTCACGTCACCCACCACTGGAACAGGCCACTGTCACATATTTAGGCCCAGGCACCCAGACAGAGGAGAGAGGTCCCGTAACAGAGAATCTGGCCTTATGTCAGCACAGATCTGTCTTCATGTCATAGCAGAGAATCAGGCTTCACGTCACCCACCACTGGAACAGGCCACTGTCACACATAAGGCCCCGGGCACCCAGGCAGAGGAGAGAGGTCCCGTAACAGAGTATCTGGCCTTATGTCAGCACAGAATCTGTCTTCATGTCATAGCAGAGAATCAGCTTCACGTCACCCACCAGTCGGGAACAGGCCACTGTCCACATATTTAGGCCCCGGCACACAGACAGAGAGAGAGGTCCCGTAACAGGAGAATCTGGCCTTATGTCAGCGCAGAATCAGTCTTCATGTCATAGCAGAGAATTCAGGCTTCAACGTCACCCACCACTGGAACAGGCCACTGTCACATATTTAGGCCCAGGCAGAGGAGAGAGGTCGCGTAACAGAGAATCTGGCCTTATGTCAGCACAGAATCTGTCATGTCATAGCAGAGAATCAGGCTTCACGTCACCCACCACTGAACAGGCCACTGTCACATATTTAGGCCCCGGCACCCAGACCAGAGGAGAGAGGTCCCGTAACAGAGAATCTGGCCTTATGTCAGCGCAGAATCAGTCTTCATGTCATAGCAGAGAATCAGGCTTCACGTCACCCACCACTGGAACAGGCCACTGTCACATATTTAGGCCCAGGCACCCAGGCAGAGGAGAGAGGTCCCGTAACAGAGAATCTGGCCTTATGTCAGCACAGAATCTGTCTTCATGTCATAGCAGAGAATCAGGCTTCACGTCACCCACCACTGGAACAGGCCACTGTCACATATTTAGGCCCAGGCACCCAGACAGAGGAGAGAGGTCCCGTAACAGAGAATCTGGCCTTAGGTCAGCACAGAATCTGTCTTCATGTCATAGCAGAGAATCAGGCTTCACGTCACCCACCACTGGAACAGGCCACTGTCACATATTTAGGCCCAGGCACCCAGGCAGAGGAGAGAGGTCCCGTTACAGAGAATCTGCCGTTATGTCAGCACAGAATCGGTCTTCATGTCATAGCAGAGAATCAGGCTTCACGTCACCCACCACTGGAACAGGCCACTGTCACACATTTAGGCCCCGGCACCCAGACAGAGGAGAGGTTCATTCAACTTTGGGTTGCCCCGCAATATAATGGTAAAATGAAAATAAAAATAGTATTGGAATGAGGAAGTGCCCTGGAGTAGAATAATATATTGTTAAGGGGAGGTAGTTAATATCTAATCTGCACAAGGGATGGACAGGTCCTGTGGATCCATGCCTGGTTCATTTTTATGAACGTCAGCTTGTCCACATTGGCTGTAGACAGGCGGCTGCGTTTGTCTGTAATGACGCCCCCTGCCGTGCTGAATACACGTTCAGACAAAACGCTGGCACCGGGCAGGCCAGCACCTCCAAGGCATAAAAGGCTAGCTCTGGCCACGTGGACAATTTGGAGACCCAGAAGTTGAATGGGGCCGAACCATCAGACAGTACGTGGAGGGGTGTGCACAGGTACTGTTCCACCATGTTAGTGAAATGTTGCCTCTTGCTAACACGTTCCGTATCAGGTGGTGGTGCAGTTAGCTGTGGCGTGGTGCCAAAACTTTTCCACATCTCTGTCCATGCTTAACCCTGCCCTCAGAGAGCTGGCCGTGACACAGCTGCGTTGGCGACCTCTTGCTCCTCCTCTTGCCTTCGCCTTGGCTTCCACTGGTTCCCCTGTGGACATTTGGAATGCTCTCAGTAGCGCGTCTACCAACGTGCGCTTGTACTTCCGCGCATCTTCCTATCACGCTCCACAGTGGGTCTCTTCCTTTTTTTGCTTTTATTGACAAGCCTAATGCAATTTTCTGTTGCCTTCAATAGTGCCACTTTTAAGTATTCCCATTTCTCCTGGACTCCAATGAAACTGTTCCAATCTGATAGGGACTCGTATACCACTATCTATTTTAGAAAAGTCAGTTTTTCTAAAATCTAAAACTTTTTTTTTTGTGTGGGTGACTCAGTTACTGTACTTATAGTAAACCACACTGACTGGTGATCACTAGATCCCAAGCTTTCCCCTACAGTAATATCAGTTACCAAATTCCCATTTGTGAATACTAAATCTAAAATGCCCTTGTCCGGGTTGGCTCCTCAACTACTTGCTGTAGAGATAATCCCAGTAGGGAATTTAGAATATCTGTACTCCTGGCAGAACTAGCTATTTGGTTTTCCAGTTTACATCAGGAAGATTAAAGTCTCCCATGATAACTTCCCCCTTCAATGTCATTTAGCTATTTCCTCAACTAGTAGATCATCTAATTCTTTGACTTGGCTAGGTGGTCTATATATCACACATACATGAGTTATCTTATGATTATCAAGCTGCAAGGTAACCCAAACTGACTTTAAATTGTTCTCGCTAACTTGTATCAAATTAGATTTATGCTATCTTTACATACAGGGCCACCCCTCCCCCTTCTTGCCTCTCTGTCTTTCCTGTATAGAGAGAACCCTGGTATTGTTAATCCAGTCATTACTCCCATTAAACTACGTCTCAGTAACAGCCACTACATCTATATTCTCAGATGCCATTATAGCCTCAAGTTCATTGATCTTATTCCCTAAACTGCAAGCATTTGTAGACAAGAATCTGAGCTTGTCATTTCTTAAGCTTTGTGCTACTGTCATCTTCTGGCATTGTTCCGGGGGGCAGTTGGACTGCTGGATTATCACTCTTTTGCCCCCCTTTCCTAGTTTAAATGCTCCTTAGCAAATACTTGGAACTGTTCACCGAGGACATTCGTTCCCTTGAGAGAAAGATGCAAAACATCTTTCTTGTACAGTTCTTTTCCATTCCAACAAGAGCTAACATGAGACACAAAGCCAAACCCTTGGTTCAGACACCATTCACCAAGCCATACATTGAATTCCTTAATGTGCATCTTCCTGTCATGCTGAAGGTTATGCACAGGGCAAAACTCCAGAGAATGAAACAGTTGATGCACCCTCCCCGTATATCCTTTCCAAGTGTGTGAAAAGCTTCTTTCACCTTTGAAACCTCATTGCAAGCCAGATCATTTGTCCCAAAGATGGACAATAACATCCACCTCCCTTTCCTGCTTTGCTTGCCTAACAATATTAAGGATCCGTCGTCTATCCCTGCTAGCGGTAGCACCAGGGAGACATCTCACAACACCATTCTCCTCAAACTTCACACCTTATGATGGAATCGCCCACCAACAGCTGCTTACTATCAGTCCTGACCTTCTCCTTTTTGTCTTTGGCTGCAGTCTTGCATACTTTAGGCATGGGAATGATGTTCCTCACCCACTGTGCTTGAGCCATCCTCCATGTTGCTCTTGCACTCTGAAAGGCTGCAGAATGAATTATGGAGAGCCACAGACTGTGGGACATGTCTTCTATCCACAACTCTCCGCTTCCAGAACCGTCTTCCATTTCTAGGGGGCCTCTGTGGCAGTGGCATTGTAACGTTCTCAGCCTGAGTTTGTTTAACGGTTAATTTACAAATCTCTTATTTCAAAAAGGGAATTCCTGCTGCATTATGGAGAGCTGTCTACAGATCAGACAGTATGCAAACCTCTGAAGAGTGGAACCTGAAATAAAAGCACAACAATTCTTGCACAGAACCAGGTCGCCATTTTAAAGAGGGGAAAGATTTTAAACAAACAAATCTTACTTTTTAGATTGTATCCACCTCCAGATTAACCTCCTGAGTATCTCCTGAATATCGCCAAAGCACTTCGAAAATTCAGCAAGCTACAATTAGGCAAGCTAATACTATGTTGCTATATATACACACATCCCACAAAAGCTCCTCCCCCAATAGCAATTAAACACCTTACTCCGCCTATGCTCTTTTGCAATCAGACACATAGTGATAACCTGTCTAACAAATTCCCTTACCTGGTTTGAAACACAGTGTCTGAGTATCCACCAGAAACACCACTGAAGTTCTGCTACAGTGGAAAAGCTCTGAGTTAGACTCCAATGCACTTATAAAAATCACACTTTGAAATTCAGCAAGCTATGTACTCTGGGCCCCTGGTTCCACCGATGCATGCCAAGTGACGACTGGTGACGCAGGCACCCAAGCACACGTACTCGGCACCTGATGATGTGACCTGGCCATCGAACATTACATTCCTTTCATTGTTCTCTGGTGAGGGTCATGTGTACCTTTGGCCTGTCTAAGCCACTGGTGACCATACTGATCAGGTTCTGCTGCCACCTGACCCCACCTCCTAAGTGCCTCACATATTCGAATATTATGACAAATATATATGTTTTACTCGTCTGGTGTGCGTGATGTGTGGCTTCCGGTTCGGCTATGCGTTCCACAGTGGAACGCACCGGAAGTTCCGGGTGCGTTCCACTGTGACACACCGGGGAGTGGCGCGTCCGCCATAACTGGATATCTGAAGATGGCTGCGATGTTATAGAGCAGCGGCTCAGTGTCGTTTAAACTTATCCTGTGTTAGTTGTCTGTATATTGATTTCAATTTAAACTTTGTATATTAATTTCGATTGTAAACTATATGGGCCGACAACTTGTGCGTGTCATTTCCGTGCGTTCCAACGTGGAACGCACGCAGAAACCGAGGCGACGTCGCTAGAAGCCTTTTTGGCGTTTTTTTTCTTGTCTATTTAAATACCACATTTTGTTATTGTATTATATCTGCTCCTGATGAAGGGGACCCACTAGTAGGCCCCAAAACGCGTTGAAGCTCCTTTTCCTCCCCTACCCTGGCTTTGGAATAAAATAAAAAAGTTCAAGATACACTGTTGAGTGTTGCTGTCCTTTTCTGACATCTCTACAGGCGACCCAGGCGCAGGAGATGTGGTTTGGGTGTCTTGAGCTTTATCCACATTACCCTCCTGGGTGAAGTGAGTCATTAATATTTTGGCTTTGATTTTATACAATATTTGATTTTATATGATCTATTCTGCTTATAACACGTAATTTTCTATATGTGTAAGTATTGCTACTCTATATCTCTATCCTTGAGATACAAGGAAACAAGTCTATTTAGATTAAATTAAACGGGTCTCTATGATCCACATCATAGCCTCTATCTGATTATCTCCTAGGGAATTTGGCGCCTCCTCTTTTGGTCTTTTTTAGCGTGTTTCACGCACCACTATCCTCATTCTCTATCACCTACCCTGAATTCTCTAAGCTAGGTTGAGACCATTGGCACCTGCCCACCTATGTTTTACTAAGAAATATATTTGTATAATCTAATTTTTTCTTATTTATATGTATAATTTTTTCTTATTTATATTTTTCGCATATTGTTCTTTTTTGCCTTCCCTTTGGCGCCCTGCTAAGTTATTCCGGGACCCTCTACCTAAAGGTCCAGCGACTAACACTCTTTTTTTCTCTTCCTGTCCTGACTTGCTGACAAAAGCAGCAGGATGAATTCGGAAGTGTTTCGGCAATATTATCTTGCTCATACTCAGCCAAATGCTTCAGAACTCATTGACGGCGCTTTCACAGTGCAGATGGACAATGACCCAAAGCATACTGCAAAAGCAACCAAAGAGTTTTTTTTAAGGGAAAGAAGTGGAATGTTATGCAATGGCCAAGTCAATCACTGACCTGGAATCCGATTGATCATGCATTTTCACTTGCTGAAGACAAAACTGAAAGGAAAATGCCCCAAGAACAAGCAGGAACTGAAGACAGTTGCAGTAGAGGCCTGGCAGAGCATCACCAGGGATGAAACCCAGCATCTGGTGATGTCTATGCATTCCAGACTTCAGGCTGTAATTGACTGCAAAGGATTTGCAACCAAGAATTAAAAAGTGAAAGTTTGGATTTATGATTATTATTCTGTCCCTTAACAAGTGGGATGCACATATGCAAACTGTTTGTAATTCCTGCACCGTTCACCTAAATTGGATGTAAATACCCTCAAATTAAAGCTGACAGTCTGCAGTTAAAGCACATCTTGTTTGTTTCATTTCAAATCCATTGTGGTGGTGTATAGAGCCAAAAATGTTAGAATTGTGTCGATGTCCCAATATTTATGGACTTGACTGTAGCTTAGCTACATATAGCTGTCATATAGCTTAGATACATATAGTTGTCATATATAGCTTAGATACATATAGTTGTCATATATAGCTTAGATACATATAGCTGTCATATAGCTTAGATACATATAGTTGTCATATAGCTTAGATGCATATAGTTGTCATATAGCTTAGATACATATAGCTGTCATATTAGGTTCACAGTGAGAGAGCGGGCACACTGTTGAATCTTTCTGCGGCGGCTGCCGCCACTGGTAAGGATCATGCTTGCGCGATCCTCACAGGAGCCGCGTCAGCCAGAGGAGAGAGAGGGGGGCGGGCACACAAGGCTCTGACGTTTCGTGTACAGAGCCGGGCCACTCCCTAAGGCAGGGAGAAGCCTGTACACGAGACGTCACCGGCCGGACCTGGTGATGACGTCAGGGGTCACTTCACCCGCATCGGCAGTTCAAAAAGCCTGCAGAATAGATAATGTGGTGTAAATTACAAAATGTATTTTTAATAATCTTAAGTCGCCATAACATATATAGATATAACTCGGATAACCCCTTTAACTGATTTCGTCTTAAAACCGACAACCCCTTTAAATATGTTTAGTTGCCTATGTACTTCCACTCTGTCACTAAGGACGCCATGTTGTCTGAAATGTTTAGGGCACCTGCACACATTGCAGAATTTCAAGTTTTTCTGCGTGGATTCCCATGCACTTGTGATAGGAGTGATGGAGCACAGGTCGGGGCAGGAAGCCAGTAATTTTCTTTGAGACAGCCGGATATAGTCGAGTACAACACTGGCAATTTCAGGCTGCTCCATAGAGAATGAATGGTGCGCAGGACACATGACCTACTGCTCCATCGGATCAGGAGAAGGGAACCTCCATTCTTAGAATCAGTGGGGGTCACAACGTCAGACCACTACCAATTAGCTAGTTATCCCAGTGGATTGGGGGAACGGGATCCCTGAGTCTAAGGCCCCTTGCAGACTGTGTCCGGATTAGGTCCGGATGCGTTGCGTCTGAGATCAGGGAAAATCGTGCGTGTAGGTACCCAATTGCAGTCAGTTTTGACTGCGATTGCGTTCCGATGTTCAGTTTTTATCGCCGGGTGCAATGCGTTTTGCACGAGCGTAATATAAAAAATGACTGTGGGACCCAGACCCAAACCCGGACTTCTTCACTGAAGTTAAGGTTTGGGTTAGGTGTTCTGTATATTTTATTATTTTCCCTTGTAACAAGTTATAAAGAAAATAATAGCATTCTTATACAGAATGCTTACTAAAATGTGGCTTTAGGGGTTAAAAAATGAAAAAAAAAGAACTCACCTCATACGTTTCGCGCAGCCAGCATCTTCTTCTTTCAGGACCTGCCAAGGACCTTTGATGGCGTAATCACGCTCACCACGTGGTGACGCGGTGACGCCTTCGCAGGTCCTGCTGAATGAAGATAGAAATCTTCTCTCTTCATTCAGCAGGACCTTCATTGATATCACTGCGCTCACCACATGGTTAGCGCGATTACGTCATCGAAGGTCCTTTGGCAGGTCCTGAAAAAAGAAGCTGCCGAACAGATGAGTGAGTTTATTTATTTTTATTTTTTAACCGCTAAAGCCACATTTAGTAAGCATTCTGTATTCAGAATGCTATTATTTTCCCTTATAACCATGTTATAAGGGAAAATAATACAGTGGAAATGACTTTTATCAATTTACTTATATCATCTCCTAGCAACCATGCGTGAAAAATCGCACCGCATCCGCACTTGCTTGCGGATGCTTGCGATTTTCACGCAGACCCATTCATTTCTATGGGGCCGGCATTGCGTGAAAAAACGCAGAATATAGAACATGCTGCGATTTCACGCAACGCACAAGTGATGCGTGAAAATCACCACTCATCTGAACAGCCCCTTTGAAGTGAATGGGTCCGGATTCAGTGCGGGTGGCAATGCGTTTCACCTCACTCATTGCACCCGCACGGAATTCTCGCCCGTGTGAAAGGGCCTAAACTCCTTCCAGACTGCTGGAGAGAAGATGTCATTCACAAAAGTTGAAAAACATTACACTGCAAGTGCTGGCAAGCAAAGTGAAGCGAACAACACACCCCAAAACTTATTTTCCAAAAATAAGAAAAAGTAATGGATTCTAGCTGCCCTTAGATTGTGGTCCAATTGCTGAATGGATGGTTAACAAAGGAAATGTATGGAAGGGACTTTTTATAGCACTGGCATATAGAACCTCCCTGCAGCAACTCCATTCTAGTCAGTTTAGTAGTCACCATCTAGAATGGAGTTGCTGTAAGGAGGACCTCCCTATAACAACTACCACCTACCCAGAAATGATTAACCTCCCTTCACCAACTCCATTCTAGTCAGTTTAGTAGTCACCAGCTAGAATGGAGTTGCTGTAAGGAGGACCTCCCTATAACAACTACCACCTGCCCAGAAATGATTAACCTCCCTTCAGCAACTCTGTTCTAGTTATTTCAGTAGTGAACCAGCTAGATTCGACTTGCTCTATGGACATGAACGTATTTTTGGTCAGCATAGCAAACGCAATTTTTGTGGGTCGGATGCGGACCCATTCCCTTCAGTGGGGCCGCAAAAGATGTGGACAGCACACCCTCGGCCCCTTAACAAACTAGAACATGTCCTATTCTTGTCCATATTACGGACAAAGATAGGACACTTCTACAAATTGCGAAATGCACACTTCTGGTATCCGCATTTTGTAGATATGCAATTTGCAAACCACAAAAACGGCTATGGCCGTGCCACTTCAATGGGTCCAGAACGGAGGCACAGATGCACTACGGAGTGTTTCCATGGGATTTCTCTCCATGCTTCCACAACGAAAATAAGTAGTGCATGTGTTACTTTTTTGCATTACAGAACCTAGATGCGGATGACGGACTGCATTCAAGTGAACCGGTCCGCATTTGCAGACGGTGGGTACATAGATGGTGCCTGTGCATTGCAGACCGCAAATTACGGTCCACAGCACGGACACGACCGGCACACATTTGTGTGAATATGGCCTTAACTTGAAAAAAAAAAATTACAATGTGCTATTAAAAAGTACAACATGTCGCTTAAGAATAAGACATAATAAGGCTGTGTGAAAAGAAAATTAAAAAGTTATGGATCTAGGAATGCAGGGGGAAAAATAATAAAACACAAAAAAGAAAACTAGGTCTGCAGCAAACGATTATTTTTTTTACAATTAATCGAGTAATCTAAAAAAAATTAATTAATAAACAGTTTTCCTTTATAATAACTCATCAGGCACCCTACCATCAGTCCCCAACACCCTTCGTTCCCCCCTGTGCGATCAGCCCAAGTGCATCCGTTACCCCCCCAGTGCCATCAGAACCCGCTCCCCCGTGCCATCAGCTCTCCCCCACACCAGTGCCATTAGCTCCACTCCCCCAGTGCCTTCAGTTCTCCCCACCCAGTGCCATCATCTCTCCTCCACCCCAGTGCCATCAGCCTTCCTCTTGTACCAGCAGCTCTCCCCTCTTGTGCCAGCAGCTCTCCCCTCTTGTGCCAGCAGCTTTCCCCCTTGTGCCAGCAGCTCTCCCCCTTGTGCCATCATCCCCCCTTGTGCCATCAGCTCCCCCCTTGTGCCAGCAGCTCTCCCCCTTGTGCCAGCACCTCTACCCCCCCTTATTCCAGCTCTCCCCCCTTGTGCCATCATCCCCCCTTGTTCCAGCAGCTCTTCCCCCTTGTGGAATCAGCTCTTTAATAATAATGATGTAATCTTTGCGAGTAACATTGAAGCTTACGGACTGCATCATACTGCGGAAAACCTGAACTATAATACTAATTATTCCTTTTATTCTCTGGGGTATAAGAAACTGTGTCTGGTTTTAAGCAGGTAGTATCTTTTTACCCTGCTGCTTCACACTTTCATCTTCATGCCATAATCTGTCTAACTTTTATATTTATGTCTATGCTGTCTTGCTGCTCTTGTCTCTGAGTAAACGAAAGAATCTTCTCAAAGAAGTTGCTTCAAGAAGTTTTGTTTTGCAGCGGCCAGTATTCTCTTTATGAACAGATCGTCAGCGCCCAGTGGCAATTTTTTTTTACACTAAGCCACTCCTCTAACTGCGCCCAATGCATAACTATACTCACCCAGTCCCACCTAATAAAATCTATGATAGGGTACACGGCGGTGTGAGGAATTATTATTTAATTCCTGCCCATTTGCTCAGACTGAGGGGCAGTTGGGCAGAGGAAAATCAAGGAACACAGGTGTCCCTGCCTCACAGAAGATCAAGTGTTTACATTTCACACTCTCCTCAGCCAAACTGGAAGCAAGCGCCTCTGCCAGGAAAACCCCCCTTAGGGGGGTGGGGGCTAAGCTAATCACTGATCACATACAGAACAAAATAACTACCTAGGCATCATGGAACCAGGATTTCATAAGAAATTGTTAACTAACCGCATATCTCAAAAATAAACAGTTTACGCCTTTGCGACCGTGGGACCGAGACGGACATTCTCTCGGTCTTCGTTTGCGTGTGGGACGCAGGGAAGGGAAGATACGGGGAACTCCTAATTGGAACTAAATATCCATTATGTGTTTGGTACATGCTCCAACGGTCCAGGCAGATCTGTTGGTACCAGAACCATCTCCCTATGACCTTCCGGTGAGGAGCGATAAGCCATAATGGGTTTTGCGGATTTTTGGCTACCACGACCAGGAAGGGGGAGTGGAATCCTCCCAGGGGGAGAGAGGGGTGTGACGTAATGTTTGTGCAGCACCCGTAATCCCGCGCATACGCCCTGGATACACGTCAGCGCCCGCGCGGTGTCCTGGCATCGGCCTCACAGAACTCCTTGCGCATGCGCCAGCTGCACAAACATTACATTGGCGATGAGCAGTGAATAAATTAGCAGTGGGCGGTGCTGGGCTCTAAAGTAATGTAATGACCGGCGTCACGCACAGGGAGGGAAAAGGGAAAGCCCTGCCCAAGGGAGAGGGTAAGGTGGTGACCCCTGATTCACCTTGCAGCTGGCACCTGACTGCCCTGACGTCCCTAGACGGGTTCCTCACCCGTGCGGCGATCACGTGCCTAAACCCTGGCTTTCCCTGAAATGAGCCCTAGATAGTGAACGGGCCGGTGGGATCGCTAGTCCGCACCACTGAACTAAGAGGGAAACACCAGGGAGAGGACAGACAATACAGACAAACACATACACCCAGGTGGGCGACCACAGCAGTCCACAAAGGTCCAACAGGGATCCGGAGGGTAGCGTTCTGGATCAACAACCAGAGAACGCAGCACACAGCTCCAGAGGGTCAGAATAGATGTCCAGGCAGGAAGCTCTATATCTGGCAACCAGAGAAGTGTGAGAGGGGAATATAAGGAGGTTTGGGACTGCTGGACAAGGAACAGCTGAGGAGAAGGAGCTACGGATCCCTGAGTGAGCCAAAAGGGTTTGCAAAGCAAACCCAGAAAGCTACCATAAGGAAACAGCCCTATCTTACATAGAGCGCGCAGCCGCTGCGACCTCCTGACCCCGGGTACAACGGAGTCAGGCGTGGCTCTTGACACCCTCGTGACAGTACCCCCCTCTCTACGAGGGGCCTCCGGACACTCAGGACCAGGAGAGGCATGAAAAACCCGAACTAGCCTGTGGGCGTTTACCTCAGACGCAGGAACCCACATTCTTTCCTCGGGACCGTAACCTCTCCAAAGCACCAGATATTGAAGAGAGCGGCGGACCCGACGAGAATTAATAATTTTGGATATCTGAAATTCTAGATTACCATCCACGACAACAGGAGGGGGTGGCAGCGGTGACGGTTCTAGAGGTGGAACATATTTTTTGAGTAACGACTTATGAAAGACATTATGGATTTTAAAAGTCTGAGGTAACTCCAGGCGAAAAGCCACGGGGTTGATGATGGCTACAATTTTGTAAGGACCAATAAACCTAGGACCCAGTTTCCAAGAGGTAACCCTCAATTTGATATTCCTAGTAGACAACCACACATAGTCATTCACTCCTAGGTCCGGACCTGGCGACAGTCTCTTATCAGCCATGCATTTGTATTTACCTCCCATATTTTTCAAGTTAGCTTGCACCTTCTGCCATACCGATGAAAGAGATGACGAAAACCGTTCCTCTTCGGGAACCCCAGAAGACCCCCCCTCTTTGAAAGTACAGAATTGGGGATGAAAACCATATGCACCAAGAAATGGTGACTTGCCAGTGGATTCCTGACGACGATTATTTATGGCAAACTCAGCTAACGGTAAATATGATGACCACAACTCTTGGTTTTCAGACACAAAACATCTTAGATATGTCTCCAGGTTTTGGTTGGTACGCTCAGTCTGTCCATTCGACTGAGGATGGAAAGCTGAGGAAAAGGACAAAAAACGGGAACAAAAAGCTTTCCAAACTTTAGAAATAAACTGGGTACCCCGATCCGAAACAACATCGGAGGGGACCCCGTGAAGCTTTACGATCTCACTGACGAATACCTGAGCAAGGGTTTTAGCATTAGGTAGTGCGGGTAACGCAATGAAGTGTACCATTTTGCTAAACCTGTCCACTACTACCAAAATAACTGTTTTACCCGCAGACAAAGGTAAGTCAGTGATAAAATCCATTGACAGATGTGTCCACGGTCTATTGGGAATGACGAGTGGTAATAGAGACCCTGCAGGACGTGTATGTGAAACTTTTGCGTGCGCACAGGTAGAACAAGAAGACACAAAATCCAATACATCCTGACGCAACCTTGGCCACCAAAAACGACGAGACAATAGCTTCAAGGTTGCTTTACTACCCGGGTGCCCAGCAAGTGCCGAATTATGATGTTCCTTTAATAATTCGAAACGTAGGTTCAACGGTACAAACAATTTCTCTGAGGTGCAAGAGACGGGGGTGTCCCCCTGGGCCTCTAACACCTTCCCCTCCAGAACAGAGTGTACCGCAGAAACAACCACTCCTCTTTGAAGAATGGGCACCGGATCACTCACATTACCCCCTCCAGGGAAACAACGAGAAAGTGCATCAGCCTTGGTATTCTTTGCCCCAGGACGATAGGAAATCACAAAGTTAAACCTGGTAAAAAAAATAGCGACCACCTAGCCTGTCTAGGGGTGAGACGCTTAGCTGATTCGAGGTACAGAAGATTTTTGTGGTCCGTAATCACAGTGACGGGGTGGACTGCCCCCTCTAAAAAGTGACGCCACTCCTCAAACGCAAGTTTAATAGCTAACAGTTCCCTATTGCCAATATCGTAGTTCTTTTCTGCTGCAGATAGTTTTTTAGAAAAGAAAGCACAAGGACACCATTTGCCAGGAGACGGACCCTGAGACAGTACAGCCCCCACTCCCACCTCTGATGCATCGACTTCAACAATAAAAAGCTGAGAGACATCAGGTTGGACTAGTACAGGTGCTGAGGTAAACCTCTCTTTTAGAGAGGAAAAAGCAACTTTAGCGGCGTCAGACCATTTAGAAAAATCAGTCCCCTTACTAGTCATGTAGGTAAGGGGTTTTACAATAAGTGAATAATTTTTAATGAATTTCCTATAGAAATTCGCGAAGCCCAAGAACCGTTGTAGTGCTTTGAGGTTCTCAGGAAGATCCCAATCCAAAATTGCCTGGACCTTCCTAGGATCCATACGGAAACCTGAAGCAGATAAAAAATAACCTAGGAATTGTATCTCCTGAACGGCGAAGACACATTTTTCAATTTTAGCATATAATTTATTCGTCCGTAGGACCTGCAGTACTTGTCTGACATGCACCTCATGTGTTCTCAGATCAGACGAATAAATTAAAATATCATCTAGGTATATTACCACAAACCTGCCGATTGGATGACTAAAAATGTCATTAACGAAATGTTGAAAGATGGCAGGAGCATTGGTCAGACCGAAAGGCATAACTAGATTTTCATAATGCCCCTCAGAGGTGTTAAAAGCTGTCTTCCACTCATCCCCCTCCTTAATACGAATCAGATTGTAGGCCCCCCTAAGATCAAGTTTGGAGAACCACCTAGCACCCGCAATCTGGTTAAACAGGTCAGGAATGAGAGGAAGAGGGTATGGGTCTCGGATGGTTATCCGATTTAATTCGCGAAAATCTAGGCAAGGACTCAGGC
This sequence comes from Bufo bufo, assembly GCF_905171765.1. NCBI lineage: Eukaryota > Metazoa > Chordata > Amphibia > Anura > Bufonidae > Bufo > Bufo bufo. The sequence goes on from NC_053392.1 coordinate 600,167,539, forward strand.
CCCCATCTTTCTTTTTAACGAAGAAAAACCCTGCAGCCACGGGTGAAGAAGAGGGTCTGATGTGTCCCTTAGCCAAACTCTCGGAGATATAATCTTTCATGGCTTGTCTCTCTGGACCTGAAAGATTATATAACCTGGTCTTGGGTAATTTTGCACCGGGAATAAGGTTAACCGGGCAATCATAAGGACGATGAGGTGGTAACTTCTGACAACCCTTTTCAGAAAAAACGTCCTCAAAATCCGAAATAAATGTAGGTAGGGTAGTTATGGAGGCGACTAAGCAATTGCTATTTAAGCAATTTTCCCTGCACTGCTCACTCCACTCCAATATCTCCCTGGCCTGCCAATCCACCACTGGATTGTGCACTACCAACCAGGGAAGACCCAGCACTACCGGAGTGGGAAGCCCCTCCAGAACATAACATGAAAGCATCTCGTTATGGTGGTCCCCTACCCGAAGGTGTAAATTATGAACAATGTGGGTGAGGTTTTTCTGAGACAGAGGAGCAGAATCAATAGCAAATATGGGAATAGGTCTCTGTAGCGTACAGAGAGACAAACCCATAGTGCGGGCAAAATGGGCATCTATAAAATTTACCCCTGCTCCACTGTCTAGAAAGAAAGAAATAGTCTCTGTCTTATCACCAAAAACAATAACTGCTGGCAACACAAATTGCGATGTACGTATGGAAGTTTTTTCAACCTGTCCCTAAGGCGTCTATCTATTCGGATAGAAAGGGACATAACCGCATCAAGGGAAAAGGGGGTCTCATATAATGCAAGCGCATCCTTAACCCTTTCGGATAACCCAGAGCAGAACTGACTCCTGAGAGCCGGGTCCTTCCATTGGGTATCTGTAGCCTACCTACGGAAGTCAGAGCAATATTCCTCTACCGGCCGCTCTCCTTGTAGGAGTCTCCGTAATCTTGATTCAGCCAGTGCGAATTGGTCAGGGTCGTCATATATGAAACCCAAGGCCCCGAAAAACTCATCCACTGACCGAAGCGCCTGGGAATCAGTAGGTAAAGAGAACGTCCAGGATTGCGGGTCCCCCTGCAGCAGGGAAATAACAACCCCCACCCGCTGTTCTTCATTACCAGAGAAGGGCGCAGTTTAAAATATAATTTACAGGCCTCACGGAACGTCAAAAACTTGTCCCTTCCCCCAGAAAATCTGTCAGGGAGAGGGACCTTGGGTTCCGCAACAACCTGGTTACCAGTAGCAACCGCTGGGCTTGCGGTCTGTTGTAATTGCTGCTGTTGCTGGAGGACCGACGCCTTCAATCCTGCCACCTCCAAAGACAGGCCATGAAACTGTTTGGACAGAGCAGCAATTTGATCCATACTGGATTCTAAGTAGGTAAAAATTATTATTATTATTTTTTTTTACCTACACAAAAATAAGGGCCAGATATAATGTAATGACCGGCGTCACGCACAGGGAGGGAAAAGGGAAAGCCCTGCCCAAGGGAGAGGGTAAGGTGGTGACCCCTGACTCACCTTGCAGCTGGCACCTGACTGCCCTGACGTCCCTAGACGGGTTCCTCACCCGTGCGGCGATCACGTGCCTAAACCCTGGCTTTCCCTGAAATGAGCCCTAGATAGTGAACGGACCGGTGGGATCGCTAGTCCGCACCACTGAACTAAGAGGGAAACACCAGGGAGAGGACAGACAATACAGACAAACACATACACCCAGGTGGGCGACCACAGCAGTCCACAAAGGTCCAACCAGAGAACGCAGCACACAGCTCCAGAGGGTCAGAATAGATGTCCAGGCAGGAAGCTCTATATCTGGCAACCAGACAAGTGTGAGAGGGGAATATAAGGAGTGCTGGACAAGGAACAGCTGAGGAGAAGGAGCTACGGATCCCTGAGGGAGCCAAAAGGGTTTGCAAAGCAAACCCAGAAAGCTACCATAAGGAAACAGCCCTATCTTACATAGAGCGCGCAGCCAACTGCTGCGACCTCCTGACCCCGGGTACAACGGAGTCAGGCGTGGCTCTTGACACCCTCGTGACAAGTAATGGGCGCAGCTGGGCTCTAACTGCCGGAGGAACGTCCCCTTGGGCTCCTTATTGCATATTATTAAAACAGATTTTATAGACCAAATAAAAGACACAGGGCAGTAATACTAGTGTATTTTAATGTAAATCGTGGAGACTAATGTGGTGATGTTATGAGTAGGGATGAGCGAATTTTGGGGTGTCCGTGACACGGACCCGAACCCGAACATTTTCGTGAAAGTCTGGGTTCGGGTTCGGTGTTCGGCGCTTTCTTGGCGCTTTTTGAAAGGCTGCAAAGCAGCCAATCAACAAGCGTCATACTACTTGCCCCAAGAGGCCATCACAGCCATGCCTACTATTGGCATGGCTGTGATTGGCCAGTGCAGCATGTGACCCAGCCTCTATTTAAGCTGGAGTCACGTAGCGCCGCACGTCACTCTGCTATGATCAGTATAGGGAGAGGTTGCAGCTGCGACGTTAGGGCGAGATTAGGCAGATTAACTCCTCCAAAAGACTTCATTCTGTGATCGATCTGCAGCTGTGGATCATTGAAGTGCTATTATAGACTTGCTCACTTTTTTGAGGCTACCCAGAGCGTTTTTAGATCACTTTTTTTCTGGGGTGATCGGCGGCCATTTTGTGACTTGTGGTGCGCCAGCACAAGCTACCACCAAGTGTATTTAACCATCGATAGTGTGGTTATTTTGTGCTATATCCTACATCAGCTGCAGGCTGAGCCTGTGTCACCGAAGTGCATTTAACCATCAACAGTCTGGTTATTTTTTGGCCATATACTACATCAGCTGCAGGCTGAGCCTGTGTCACCGAAGTGCATTTAACCATCGACAGTCTGATTATTTTTTGGCCATATACTACATCTGGTGCAGGCTGAGCCTGTGTCACCCAAGTGCATTTAACCATCAACAGTGTGGTTATTTTTTGGCCATATATTACATCAGGGGCAAGTTGAGCCTGTCACCCAGCGCCTAAAAAATAGACCTGACATTTCTATTCAACCAAATCTGCACTGTTTTAGCTGGTCAAGTTATTTGTAGTGACCGTAAAAGCACACTTTTTTTTCTGGGTTGAAAAACCATTCCCAAATTTGCCATTCTCAAAAAAACTAGTTTCTGGTATTTGAGGCCTACTTGAAATCTATCCCAAAAAGAATATCTTACATTGAAGCTAGTGATAGTGTCATTCAGAAAAACCTAAGACACATGCTAGCGTGCTGATAGAAATCTGATTCTGTGATTAAACCTATACCTGTCACACAGCGCAAAAAAATGGCCAGATTCTCTGTTACGGGACCGCTCTCCTCTGCCTGGGTGCCTGGGCCTAAATGTGTGACAGTGGCCTGTTCCAGTGGTGGGTGACGTGAAGCCTGATTCTCTGCTATGACATGAAGACAGATTCTGCGCTGACATAAGGCCAGATTCTCTGTTACGGGACCTCTCTCCTCTGCCTGGGTGCCTGGGCCTAAATGTGTGACAGTGGCCTGTTCCAGTGGTGGGTGACGTGAAGCCTGATTCTCTGCTATGACATGAAGACAGATTCTGCGCTGACATAAGGCCAGATTCTCTGTTACGGGACCTCTCTCCTCTGCCTGGGTGCCTGGGCCTAAATGTGTGACAGTGGCCTGTTCCAGTGGTGGGTGACGTGAAGCCTGATTCTCTGCTATGACATGAAGACTGATTCTGCGCTGACATGAAGCCAGATTCTCTGCTATGGCATGAAGAGACTGATTCTCTGCTGACGTGAAGCCAGATTCTCTGCTATGGGACCTCTGTCCAATTGATATTGGTTCATTTTTATTTTTTTTATTTTTATTCATTTCCCTATCCACATTTGTTTGCAGGGGATTTACCTACATGTTTCTGCCTTTTTTTTAGCCCTCTAGCTCTTTCCTGGGCTGTTTTACAGCCTTTTTAGTGCCCAAAAGTTCGGGTTCCCATTGACTCCATTTTGTGGGACATACGCCTTTTTGATCACTTGGTGTTGCACTTTTTGTCATGTAAGGTGACAAAAATGGCTTTTTTTGACAGTTATTTATTTATAAAACATTTTATGGTGTTTATCGGACTGGGTCGATCATGTGATATATTTATAGAGCCGACCGTCACGGACGCGGCAATACCAAATATGTCTATTTATTTTTTTCTATTTTTAACATTTTTTTTTATTCCTTACTTAGAGAATTTTTTTTTTTACATGTTTTTTTTTTAACACTTTTATATTTTTTATTTTACACTTTTTGTCCCCCATAAGGTCATACAAGACCTCTGGGGGACATTTACTTCACTTTTTTTTTTTTTTCACTGTTGATTTCTCCTGTATCTGGGGCTGACATAGTAGCCCCAGTTACAGGAGAAATACACCCCCCAGAGAGGCTGTACAGCGCAATACAGCGCTCGACAGCCTCAGTGCAGGGCTGATCGAGGTCTCTAAAAGACCTCACACAGCTTATGCACTCTCCGGTCCCGGCGATCACATGACCGCCGGGCTGGAACAGGAAGCGCATAGCGCTTCCTGCTCTGCATACACATCTGGGAACTGTCCCTGCCTTCTCTCTGGGTTGCCCTGCTGTCACTGACAGCGGGCAACCCGATCAGCAGCTGCACGATGAGCGTGCAGCTGCAGTTTCTGAACGGACGTTCTGGAACGTCCATTCAGAAATAGAGAACCACCTCCCGGACGTTTATAGACTATGTGCGGACGGGAGGTGGTTAACAACCATGTCGAAAGACACATCTCGTGGTCGTGGAAAAGAGGTTAGTCTGTTTGAGAAGGGTCAAATCATTGGCATGCATCAAGCAGAGAAAACATCTAAGGAGATTGCAGAAACTACTAAAATTGGGTTAAGAACTGTCCAAAGCATTATTAAAAACTGGAAGGATAGTGGGGACCCATCGTATTCAAAGAAGAAATGTGGCGGGAAAAAAACCTGAATGATCGTGATCGGCGATCACTTAAACGTTTGGTGAAATAAAATCGAAGAAAAACAACAATAGAACTCAGGGCTATGTTTAATAGTGAAAGTAAGAGCATTTCCACACGCACAATGTGAAGGGAACTCAAGGGATTGGGACTGAACAGCTGTGTAGCTAAAAGAAAACCACTAATCAGTGAGGCAAACCAGAAAAAAGGCTTCAATTTACTAGGGAGCATAAAGATTGGACTCTGGAGCAATGGAAGAAGGTCATGTGGTCTGATGAGTCCAGATTTACCCTGTTCCAGAGTGATAGGCGCATCAGGGTAAGACGAGAGGCAGATGAAGTGATGCACCCATCATGCCTAGTGCCTACTGTACAAGCCTGTGGGGGCAGTGCTATGATATGGGGTTGCTGCAGTTGGTCAGGTCTAGGCTCAGCAACAGTATATGCTCCAAGAATGAGGTCAGCTGACTACCTGAACATACTGAATGACCAGGTTATTCCATCAATGGATGTGTTCTTCCCTGATGGCATGGGCATATTCCAAGATGACAATGCCAGGATTTATCAAGCTCAAATTGTGAAAAAGTGGTTCAGGAAGCATGAGACATCGTTTTCACACATGGATTGGCCACCACAGTGTCCAGACCTTAACCCCAATGAGAATCTTTGAGATGTGCTTTGCGCAGCAGTCAGACTCTACCATCATCAATGCAAGATCTTGGTGAAAAATGAATGCAACAGTGTATGGAAATAAATCTTGTGACATCGCAGAAGCTTATGGAAACAATGCCACAGTGAATGCATGCCGTAAACAAAGCTAAAGGCGGTGCAAAGAAATATTTTGGGTGGCGACTTTTTTTTTTGCACGGGCAGTGTGTAACAGTTATATAAAGTCTAAGGGGATCAAATGACGAATCCCCTGATTACAGTGCAGGGTCATTTACTTTGTTTCACGCAATACTTCACTAAAATTTACTCAGGACCTGAGAGCGTGTGCATTACATTTAGTGGACTCTAGAGCTCAGGTCCTGATTCTACGGCTCATTAACACGAACGTATGGTTGCCATGACCCTGTTGCAGACTGCAAATATCATTCACAAAACATGGGAACCGGCCGTGTGAAGTCCGTATGGCGGTGTGGACCCATTGACTTGAATGGGTCTGAGACCTGCAAAATATAGATGTCCAATCTTTTACAGTGTGGAGGCATAGAATCCAAAGTCCTAGGACGAGCTTCTGAGTGTTTCCGTGGGCTTCCAATCTGTGACTCTGCTCCGCAAAAAATAGGATATGTCCTATCTTTTGACATATCTTACGGATTGCAGGCCCTTTCAAGTCAATGTGTACCCCAAAAAGGAAACCAATGAAAACTACAAGTCAAGCCTCCATACAGCTCCATGGAAAGAAAAATAAAAAAAAGTTGTGTGTCTCGGGATTTGGCAATGCAAAAACATTTTCTACTTTTAAAAAAATAAGGTTTTTATTGTGCAACAGTAGTAAAACAAATTTTTTTATAAATATGTATTTGGTATCACTATAATCAAATAATGAATAAGGCTACTTTCACACTCGCGTTTTTTGCGGATCAGTCATGGACGGATCTGTTCAGATAATACAACCGTCTACATCCGTTCAGAACAGATCTGTTTGTATTATCTTTAACATAGCCAAGATGGATCCGTCTTGAATAGAGTGAAAGTCAATGGAGGACGGATCTGTTTTCTATTGTGCCAGTGAAAATGGATCCGACGCCATTGACTTACATTGTGTGCCAGAACGGATCCGTTTGGCTCAGTTTCATCAGACGGACTCCAAAACGCTGCAAGCAGCGTTTTGATGTCCGTCTCCAAAGCGGAATGGAGACTAAACTGATGCAAACTGAAGCATTCTGAGCGGATCCTTTTCCATTCAGAATGCATTAGGGCAAAACTGATCCGTTTTGGACCGCGTGTGAGAGCCCTGAACGTATCTCACAAACGGAAAGCCAAAACGCGAGTGTGAAAGTAGACTAAAGTTATTATGTCATTTGTGCCAATAAATAAATGCTGCAAATTTTATAGCGTAAAAACAGTATTGATGTTTTTCCCCATCTTTCTCCCAGAAAGAGTTTAAAAAAAAAGTTAATTAGGAGGTCATGTATACCCCAAAATGGCACCATAAAAATGATAACTTGTAACGCAAGTTGACAAAATTTTAAAAAATCCCTTGGTAGAAAAACATTTTTCCTCTAAGATCTCTGCTATGCAATTACAGATGACATCCTGAACATGACAGTGGCTTTGGCTCGGTCTTAATTTACTGATGTGTGATAAGATTTGACTTAATTCTATTTCATTTTCCACATTCAGAACATGAAAATTATTTCTCCCTGTGTGGTTTCTCTGATGTCAGTCCGCTCCTCTCGACTAAAAAAGACCTGTCGAAGGACCTGCGCTCAATGTGTGATGTCATCGTGCTCTCCCAGCATGATCACGTGGTGAAGTCATCACGCTAAGCGCAGGTCCTTCAGCACGTCTTTTTCAATCAAAAGATGAGCGGATAGCCCTTGTGCGAGCAAATGGGTGATATTTTTTTACATTTTTTTTTAACCCAAAATGTCATATTGCCCTAGCGTATTACCGTTTTTATTGGCTGTTAGATGGGTGCACTTCGGTCTAAGGGGCTGTTAAAATGGTCTTATTGATTGATGAGCTGAATGAGGCTTTTACATAGTGATTCATGACAAATTAATTCGGAACAAATCAAATTTCTTTTTGAACTTTGACCAAGCTGCAGAATTTAATTTTTCAAACGTTCGCTCATCTCTAGTTATCACATTCTGAACATTAACCCCTTAAGGACTCAGCCTTATTTCACCTTAAGGACCATGCCATTTTTTGCAAATCTGACCAGTGTCACTTTAAGTGGTGATAACTTTAAAACGCTTTGACTTATCCAGGTCATTCTGAGATTGTTTTTTAGTCACATATTGTACTTCATGACACTGGTAAAATGAAGTAAAAAAATTCATTTTTATTTATAAAAAAAAATACCAAATTTAGCAAAAATTTTTAAAAAATTGCAAATTTCCAAGTTTCAATTTTTCTACTTCTATAATACATAGTAATACCTGCAAAAATAGTTATTACTTTACATTCGCCATATGTCTACTTCATGTTTGGATCATTTTGGGAATATTTTATTTTTCGGGGATGTTACAAGGCTTAAAAGCATAGAAGCAAATCTTAAAAATTTTCAGAAATTTTCAAAAACTCAATTTTTAGGGACCAGTTCAGGTCTGAAGTCACTTTGCGAGGCTTACATAATAGAAACCTCCCAAAAATGACCCCATTCTAGAAACTACACCCCTCAAGGTATTCAAAACTTATTTTACAAACTTTGTTAACCCTTTAGGTGTTCCACAAGAATTAATGGAAAATAGAGATACAATTTCAAAATTTCACTTTTTTGGCAGATTTTCCATTTTAATATTTTTTTTACTTTTACAAAGCAAGGGTTAACAGCCAAAGAAAACTCAATATTTATGGCCCTGATTCTGTAGTTTACAGAAACACCCCATATGTGGTCGTAAACTACTGTACGGGCACACGGTAGGGCGCAGAAGGAAAGGAATGCCATATGGTTTTTGGAAGGCAGATTTTGCTGGACTGTTTTTTTTGACACCATGTCCCATTTGAAGCCCCCCGATGCACCCCTAGAGTAGAAACTCCATAAAAGTGACCCCATCTAAGAAACTACACCCCTCAAGGTATTCAAAACTGATTTTACAAACCTCGTTAACCCTTTAGGTGTTCCACAAGAGTTATTGGCAAATGGAGATGAAATTTCAGAATTTCATTTTTTTGGCAAATTTTCCATTTTAATCCATTTTTTCCAGTAACAAAGCAAGGATTAACAGCCAAACAAAACTCAATATTTATGGCCCTGATTCTGTAGTTTACAGAAACACCCCATATGTGGTCGTAAACTGCTGTACGGGCACATGGCAGGGCACAGAAGGAAAGGAATGCCATACGGTTTTTGGAAGGCAGATTTTGCTGGACTGTTTTTTTTTTACACCATGTCCCATTTGAAGCCCCCCTGATGCACCCCTAGAGTAGAAACTCCAAAAAAGTGACCCCATTTTAGAAACTACGGGATAGGGTGGAAGTTTTGTTGGTACTAGTTTAGGGTACATATGATTTTTGGTTGCTCTATATTACACTTTTTGTGAGGCAAGATAACAAGAAATAGCTGTTTTGGCACAGTTTTTATTTTTTGTTATTTACAACATTCATCTGACAGGTTAGATCATGTGGTATTTTTATAGACCAGGTTGTCACGAACGCGGCGATACCTAATATGTATACTTTTTTTTATTTATGTAAGTTTTACACAATGATTTCATCTTTGAAGCAAAAAAAAACATGTTTTAGTGTTTCCATAGTCTGAGAACCATAATTTTTTCAGTTTTTGGGCGATTATCTTAGGTAGGGTCTCATTTTTTGCGGGATGAGATGAAGGTTTGATTGGCATTATTGTGGGTGCATATGACTTTTTGATTGCTTGCTATTACACTTTTTGTGATGTAAGGTGCCAAAAAATGGTTTATTTAGCACAGTTTTAATTTTTTATTTTTTATGGTGTTCATCTGAAGGGTTAGGTCATGTGATATTTTTATAGAGCCGGTCGATACGGATGCGGCGATACCTAATATGTATACTTTTTTTTTTTATTTAAGTAAGTTTTACACAATAACAGCTTTTAAAAAAAAAAAAAATGATGTTTTAGTGTCTCCATACAGGGAGTGCAGAATTATTAGGCAAGTTGTATTTTTGAGGATTAATTTTATTATTGAACAACAACCATGTTCTCAATGAACCCAAAAAACTCATTAATATCAAAGCTGAATATTTTTGGAAGTAGTTTTTAGTTTGTTTTTAGTTTTAGCTATTTTAGGGGGATATCTGTGTGTGCAGGTGACTATTACTGTGCATAATTATTAGGCAACTTAACAAAAAACAAATATATACCCATTTCAATTATTTATTTTTACCAGTGAAACCAATATAACATCTCAACATTCACAAATATACATTTCTGACATTCAAAAACAAAACAAAAACAAATCAGTGACCAATATAGCCACCTTTCTTTGCAAGGACACTCAAAAGCCTGCCATCCATGGATTCTGTCAGTGTTTTGATCTGTTCACCATCAACATTGCGTGCAGCAGCAACCACAGCCTCCCAGACACTGTTCAGAGAGGTGTACTGTTTTCCCTCCTTGTAAATCTCACATTTGATGATGGACCACAGGTTCTCAATGGGGTTCAGATCAGGTGAACAAAGAGGCCATATCATTAGATTTTCTTCTTTTATACCCTTTCTTGCCAGCCACGCTGTGGAGTACTTGGACGCGTGTGATGGAGCATTGTCCTGCATGAAAATCATGTTTTTCTTGAAGGATGCAGACTTCTTCCTGTACCACTGCTTGAAGAAGGTGTCTTCCAGAAACTGTCAGTAGGACTGGGAGTTGAGCTTGACTCCATCCTCAACCCGAAAAGGCCCCACAAGCTCATCTTTGATGATACCAGCCCAAACCAGTACTCCACCTCCACCTTGCTGGTGTCTGAGTCGGACTGGAGCTCTCTGCCCTTTACCAATCCAGCCACGGGCCCATCCATCTGGCCCATCAAGACTCACTCTCATTTCATCAGTCCATAAAACCTTAGAAAAATCAGTCTTGAGATATTTCTTGGCCCAGTCTTGACGTTTCAGCTTGTGTGTCTTGTTCTGTGGTGGTCGTCTTTCAGCCTTTCTTACCTTGGCCATGTCTCTGAGTATTGCACACCTTGTGCTTTTGGGCACTCCAGTGATGTTGCAGCTCTGAAATATGGGCAAACTGGTGGCAAGTGGCATCTTGGCAGCTGCACGCTTGACTCTCAGTTCATGGGCAGTTATTTTGCGCCTTGGTTTTTCCACACGCTTCTTGCGACCCTGTTGACTATTTTGAATGAAACGCTTGATTGTTCGATGATCACGCTTCAGAAGCTTTGCAATTTTAAGAGTGCTGCATCCCTCTGCAAGATATCTCACTATTTTTTACTTTTCTGAGCCTGTCAAGTCCTTCTTTTGACCCATTTTGCCAAAGGAAAGGAAGTTGCCTAATAATTATGCACACCTAATATAGGGTGTTGATGTCATTAGACCACACCCCTTCTCATTACAGAAATGCACATCACCTAATATGCTTAATTGGTAGTAGGCTTTCGAGCCTATACAGCTTGGAGTAAGACAACATGCATAAAGAGGATGATGTGGTCAAAATACTCATTTGCCTAATAATTCTGCACGCAGTGTATTCTGAGCCATAGTTTTTGTCTCAGGTAGGGGCTCATTTTTTGCGGGATGAGGTGACGGTTAGATTGGTACTATTTTGGTGGGCAAACGCCTTTTTGATCGCTTGCTGTTGTACTTTTTGTGATGTAAGGTGACAAATTTTTTTTTTATTTAGCACAGTTTTTATTTTTTTACGGTGTTCATCTGAGGGGTTAGGTCATGTGATATGTTTATAGAGCCGGTCGATATGGACGCGGCGATACCTAATATGTCAACTTTTTTTTCCTCCCTATTTTTTACCAATTTTTTTTTAACTTTATTTGGGGAAAATTATGTTTTTGTTTATTTTTACTTGAAACTAAATTTTTTGGGGGGAAAACTTTATTTTTTCAATTTTTTTTCACTTAATTTTTTGTCCCACTTTTGGGGGTCTAATCCTTTACAATGCATTCCAATACTTTTGTATTGGAATGCATTGGCTGTATGAGTAATACTGTGTGTATTACTCATACAGCTTCCGGCCTGTGAGATCCAGGGGGCCTTCCTTAGACATCGCGCTGCCTTCCATGCCATCGGGTCCCCCCTACAGCCACATGGGGGCCCGATGGCACCGCCCACCGCAATAGGTAAAAGCCACAAACCGCAGGTCTGAATTGACCTGCGGTTTGCGGCAATTGCCGACATGGGGGGGTCACGGGACCCCGCCGGGCATTTAGCCGATGTGCCTGCTCAATGATTTGAGCAGGCACCGGCTTCCGATCACTGCCCGCTGCGCGGCGGTGGTCAGAAATACACAGGGTGTACAGGTCCGCCCTGTGTCCTAAAGGGGTTATCCGAGTTAAATAAATGTATTCTAATTGCTCTTATTGTAGTTCAGTGAAAGCTTCTTCAAATCACTTTCATAACCTATCTTTCACTATTTGGCCAGTTCAATTCAGGGTCATGTGACCCTCGACGTCAGCCAGCCGGCTCTGCTGATGACGTCTCGTTTACAGCCGTCTCCCTGCTTGAGGGAGTGGCCAGGCTCTGTAAACGAAATGTCAGAGCCTCTGGTGCCCGCCCCTCTCCAGCTCTTCTAACACTGCCTCGGCTCTGGTATGCGATCGCTCATGCGCAGTACATACCAGAGCCGAGGCGATAGGCAGCAGCTGCTATGGGGCCTGTGAGAAAGAGGGGCCCGAAGTGGAGGAGAGGCCCCGCCCCCTAATTGCTCCTGTTTATCTTTCTAAAGCTAAAGGACCTTTGATGATGTCATCAGAGGTCCTGTAAGGGAACTGCACAGTGTAAAGTGTAGTTCCCAGGTTAGAACAGTGCATCTGCCAGGACCTGTGATGACATCATCTTCAATATCACAGGTCCTGCAGAATCTAGCAAAGGAACTGCACCAAAAATGGTGTAGTTCCTAGGTTTCAAAGGTATATCTGCCAGGACCTGTGATGACATCATCACAGGTCCTTCAACCTCTAACAGCAAGTATTAGAAGTTCACAAGCAGCTCTGCATTGATCCATACAGACTGGAATGGAGAGGTAAGAGGAGGTCCTCCACTTTTCATCATTTACCCCCCCTCCATGCCCTGTTTTTACTCATTGCTCACTAATGTATAATACTTCAGACAGTTAGTGACCACTACCTCATGTACCTGACACACAGTGACCATAATGTATAACTGACCACATATTTCTGTAAACACTGCATCTGCAGCATTATACCTTCTATGTCTCACATCAATACACTGCTCTGTGTGTATATATATATATATATACACATACACACACACTGCATATATTACACAGTATTATACATGCAATATGTACAGATATATAGTATATACCGCAGTGCACTGATATGTGAGGTACAAGGTATAATAGATGCAGTGTGTACAGATATATAGTATATACAGCGGTGTACTGATATGTGAGGTACGAGGTGTCAATACACTGCTGTATTTACTATATACCTGTACACACTGCATCTATTATACCTTGTACCTCACATATTACACTACTGTATATCTGTATACACTGCATATATTATACCCCGTACCTCACATATCAGTACACTGCTGTATATACTATATACCTGTACACACTGCATATATTATACCCTGTACCTCACATATCAGAACACTAGGGAATATACTATATACCTGTACACACTGCATCTATTATACCTCTTTTGTGTGCCAGGGCTGTTTTGTAATCCCAATCCGGCCCTGATGGCATAAATTATAAAACGCAGCAGCAATAATAGTTCATGGAACAAAAGGAGGGGCTATAAAAGGGGAATCGGGGCCCAATTTAGATTCCTATGGGGCCCAGGGATTTTTATGTACGCCCCTGGGCAGCAGGGTATGTTTATAGCTCCTGCACACGCTGGGGCTAGAGGTGCCAGTTTTTACCCGTTCCCCTCTGCATCTGGGGATCGTTAGTTCAGCCCTGTCCCCCCCCCACTAGTACACATTCCACATTGAACACCCCCTGGGAAAAATAAATGAATAATTGGCCATCATTTTATTTGATTCAGCTATATAAAATCCATATCTGCCACAAATATATGTATTTATCTAAGCAATATCCATATTGAATATATATTTGAATTATATAGATATTGCTTAGATACAGATAATGCTAATGGTACTTGTTTCTATGTTACTTTCACACTAGCGTAAGTGTATTTTCACACTAGCGGCAGGACGTATCCGACAGGCTGTTCACCCTGTCGGATCCGCCCTGCCGCTATTTGGCCGTGCCGCTGGACTGCCGCTCCGTCCCCATTGACTATAATGGGGACGGGGGCGGAGCTCCGGCGCAGCACGGCGAGAGGTCGCAGGACTAAGTCTACTTTCACACTTGCAGCATAGTGATCCGGCGAGCAGTTCAGACAACGGAACTGCCTGCCGGATCCGGCATTGCAAACCAACTGAAGGACGGATCCGTCCTTCCGGGCTGCGCATGCACAAACCAGGAATACTGTGAAAAAGACTGACAGAGGGATCCGTCCATCCGCATGACAAGCGGATAGACGGATCCGTTATTGCAATGCATTTCTAGACGGATCCGCACCTAGATCCGTCTACAAATGCTGTCAGTTGTCACGCTGAGGCTACTTTCACACTTGCGTTCAGAGCGGATCCGCTTGCATTATAGTTCAGAAAAAATTCTAAGTGTGAAAGTTAGTCAGACGGATCCGTCCAGACTTTACATTGAAAGTCAATAGGGGACGGATCCGTTTGCAATTGCATCATATTGTGTCAACTTCAAACGGATCCGTCCCCATTGACTTACATTGTAAGTCTGGACGGATCCGTTTGGCTCTGCACGGCCAGGCGGACACCCGAACGCTGCAAGCTGCGTTTGGATGTCCGCCTGCTGAGCGGAACGGAGGCCAAGCGGAGCCATCCTGATGCATTCTGAGCGGATCCGCATCCACTCAGAATGCATTGGGGCTCTACGGATCCGTTCGGGGCCGCTTGTGAGATCCTTCAAACGGAACTCACAAGCGGAACCCGAACGCAAGTGTGAAAGTAGCCTGATCGGCGGATCCAGCAGGCACGCAGCTCCGACGACGGAGCTGCCTTGCGGATCCGGCATTGCAAAACAACTGAAGGACGGATCCGTCCTTCCGGTCTGCGCATGCACAAACCGGGAATACTGTGAAAAAGACTGACAGAGGGATCTGTCCATCCACATAACAAGTGTGTATTTATTTATTTTTTTGCAAAGTGCAGAGCAGGGTGAAGGAAAGGTCAGGTTGTTCACGCCCAGAAATATTCATGAGGCAGAGCTCAGGCTTTGTTGTTATACGCCCCCTCACCTTGTACTTCAGCATGTAAACAAAGCAATGACAGAACCATAAAAAGGTGTACATATGGGTTTTAACCAAATTATATGTATATCCTGATGGATTTTAAGTGTTTTTTTTTTTTTTTTATTAACTCTGATAACCCCTTTAAGTACCAGGACACAAGGGCTTCCCTGAACGCCCTGTGTCCTGAAGAGGTTAAAATCGCTTCTTTCCAGTGTGAATTCTCTGATGTTTAACAAGATTTGATTTCTGTATGAAAGATTTCCCAAATTGTAAACAAGAAAATGGCTTCTCCCGTGTGTGACTTCTCTCATGTCTAACAAGATGTGATTTCTTTGTATAAGATTTCCCACACTGTAAACAAGAAAATGGCTTTTCCCCTGTGTGATTTCTCTCATGTATAACAAGTTCTGATTTCTGTGCAAAAGATTTCCCACATTCTAAACAAGAAAATGGCTTCTCCCCTGTGTGAATTCTCTCATGTCTAACAAGTTGTGATTTCTTTGTATAAGATTTCCTACATTCTAAACAAGAAAATGGATTCTCCCCTGTGTGAATTCTGTTATGTATAACAAGATCTGATTTCTGTGCAAAAGATTTCCCACATTCTAAACAAAAAAATGGCTTCTCCCCTGTGTGAATTCTCTGATGTGCAACTAGATTTGATTTATCAGTAAAACATTTCCCACATTCTAAACAAGAAAATGGCTTCTCCCCTGTGTGAATTCTCTCATGTATAACAAGTTGTGATTTCTTTGTATAAGATTTCCTACATTCTAAACAAGAAAATAGATTCTTCCCTGTGTGAATCCTCTTATGTGTAACAAGATCTGATGTCTGTGAAAATGATTTCCCACATTCTAAACAAGAAAATGGCTTCTCCCCTGTGTGACTTCTCTCATGTATAACAAGAGTTGATTTATCAGTAAAACATTTCCCACATTTTAAACAAGAAAATGGCTTCTCCCCTGTATGACTTCTTTGATGTTGAACAAGATTTGATTTATCAGTAAAACATTTCCCACATTCTAAACAAGAAAATGGCTTCACTCCTGTGTGAATTCTGTGATGGTTAAGAAGATATGATTTCTGCAGAAAACATTTCCCACATTCTGAACATAAAAATGGCTTCTCCCCTGTGTGAATTCTCTGATGTCTAACAAGATGTGATTTAGAGTTAAAATGTTTTTCACATTCTGAACATGAAAATGGCTTCTCCCCTGTGTGAGTTCTCTGATGTCTAATAAGAGCTGATTTAAATTTAAAACATTTCCCACATTCTGAGCATGAAAGAGCATTCTCCCCGGTGTGACTTCTTTGATGATGAACACTTCTTCTGTGCCTTTTATTTTGCTTAACAATCTGTGATGAATCAGAAGATTGAAATCCATCCAAAGGATTAGACGATAGATCTTTGCTGTGAAAGGCTGAAGATACATCTGAGATAATGGCATGCTCTTCATGTGTATCTTCTGTGACACCACAATCATCTGTTCTAAAATGTGACATCACATGTTTCCCTGAGCTCCTGGTACAGTCATCTGCCAAGAATAAATCTGAGTTTTATCATTTTTAAATAATAGAACCTTAAAATTATATATATTTTCTAACAGTTCTATATAAAAGAAAATCCATACAAATTACAAGTAATGGAGCAAAATTCTAATATTAACTGACTATGGGAAAACTGATCACAATATGACAGTAGACCAGTAGCCTGGACCAATAGATGATGATGTTAGGTCACCAGGCTGGTCACTTGTAATTTCCACTCTTGCGCTGAAGCCAGCATCTTCATAGGTTCACAAGTGATCTATGAGTCAGTGCTATAAGCTGGTGTCCGTCTCACACACTGAACGCTAACAAGGGAATCTGTCACCTAGTTTGAGCATATTAAGAGGTTACCATTGCAATGTTCAATAAACTACCTTCTTTCCAGCAAGGGTCTTCTTTCTTTTATTCATGTTGTCATTTAGATAAAAAAGCGATTTTTCAGTTATGCTAATGAACCTTCAAGGTGCCCAGAGGGGGGTTATTCCTCTCCTCTAGAGCCCAGTAACGCCCCCCTGCAGTGCCCAGCCCGCCTTAATTTCAAGCCCAGCACGCCTCCTCGTAAATAAGCCGCCCCGTCCGCTACGTCATATAATTTATTGAACTTACGAACCTTGCTTAATCTTTTCTTGCGCATGAACTCTCGTGCAGCCATAGTATAGCCGACTGCCTGCGCCTGTCCGATCCTACGTCTGGGCTTGAAATTAAGGCGGGCTGGGCACTGCAGGGGGGCTTTACTGGGCTCTAGAGGAGAGGAATAACGCCACTCGAAAAATCGCTTTTTTATCTAAATGACAACATGAATAAAAGAAAGAAGACCCTTGCTGGAAAGAAGGTAGTTTATTGAACATTGCAATGGTAACAGCTTAATATGCTCAAACTAGGTGACCGATTCCCTTTAAGCACAAAACACGCCAGAGATTGAAGCTGAAAGCCCATCTTCTATCTATCTCACAGATGTAGTAAATATATTATTGCTCATATACCACATACATATAAATAATGTCGGCATGTACTGTACATATAATGCTCTGTTCATGACATTTATGGGTTCTAACATATACACCCAGGATGTATACATTGACTTGATGAGTATGACAGATACCATACAGTGACATTTAACTTTTTTTTTACTGGATATAGTTGTATGGAAAACTGATGTATAGAAGCCAGATGGAGGACAAAAGCCTTGACACATTTACCGATTATGTTGGCAGTTTTCCCAATGTACAAACTAAACATATATCGCAATCATGATGTGAACCCAGCCTATATAATAAGATAGATTCACTCACACACATAAAGGTCCATCATTAAATTACACACATGTAAATACATACTACATAGACACATACACAAATTACATGAATATACTGTACACATGTTGAGCATTACTCATACACATTACATGTTTACACAGTGTGTGTATGTACAGAGGATATAAAAAGTCTACACACCCCTGTTAAAATGTCAGGATTCTGTGCTGTAAAAAAAATGAGACAAAGATAAATCATTTCAGAACTTTTTCCACCTTTAATGTGACCTATAAACTGTACCACTCAATTGAAAAACAAACTGAAATCTTTTAGGTGGAGGAAAAAAAAAAAAAAAAATAATGTGGTTGCATAAGTGTGCACACCCTCTTATAACGGGATGTAGCTGTGTTCAGAATTAAGCAATCACATTCAAAATCATGTTAATTAGGAGTCAGCATACACCTGCCATCATTTAAAGTGCCTCTGATTAACCCCAAATAAAGTGCAGCTGCTCTAGTTGGTCTTTTCTGAAATTTTCTTAGTCGCATCCCACAGCAAAAGCCGTGGTCCACAGAGAGCTTCCAAAGCATCAGAGGGATCTCATTGTTAAACGGTATCAGTCAGGAGAAGGGTACAAAAGAATTTCCAAGGCATTAAATATACCATGGAACACAGTGAAGACAATCATCATCAAGTGGAGAAAATATGGCACAACAGTGACATTACCAAGAACTGGACGTCCCTCCAAAATTGATGGAAAGACAAGAAGAAAACTGGTCTGGGAGGGACCAAGAGGCCTACAGCAACATTAAAGGAACTGTAGGAATATCTGGCAAGTACTGGCGGTGTGGTACATGTGACAACAATCTCCCATATTCTTCATATGTCTGGGCTATGGGGTAGAGTGGCAAGACGAAAGCCTTTTCTTACGAAGTAAAATATCCAAGTCAGGCTACATTTTGCAAAAACACATCTGAAGTCTCCCAAAAGCATTTGGGAAAAGGTGTTATGGTCTGATGAAACCAAGGTTGAACTTTTTGCCCATAATTCCAAAAGATACAGTATGTTTGGCGCAAAAACAACACTGCACATCACCAAAAGAATACCATACCCACAGTGAAGCATGGTGGTGGCAGCATCATGCTTTGGGGCTGTTTTTCTTCAGCTGGAACTGGGCCTTAGTTAAGCTAGAGGGAATTATGAACAGTTCCAAATACCAGTCAATATTGACACAAAACCTTCAGGCTTCTGCTAGAAAGCTGAACATGAAGAGGGACTTCATCTTTCAGCATGACAACGACCCAAAGCATACATCCAAATCAACAAAATAATTTCTTCACCAGAAGAAGATTAAAGTTTTGGAATGGCCCAGCCAGAGCCCAGACCTGAATCAGATTGAAAATCTGTGGGGTGATCTGAAGAGGGCTGTGCACAGGAGATGCCCTCGCAATCTGACAGATTTGGAGTGTTTTTGCAAAGAAGAGTGGGCAAATCTTGCCAGGTCAAAATGTGCCATGCTGATAGACTCATACCCAAAAAGACTGAGTGTTGTAATAAAATCAAAAGGTGCTTCAACAAAGTATTAGTTTAAGGGTGCGCACACTTATGCAACCAAATTATTTTATTTTTATATTTTTTCTTCCCTCTACCTAAAAGATTTCAGTTTGTTTTTCAATTGAGTTGTACAGTTTATAGGTCACATTAAAAGGTGGAAAAAGTTCTGAAATGATTTATCTTTGTCTAATTTTTTTTACATCACAGAAACCTGACATTTTAACCGGGGTGTGTAGACTTTTTATATCCACTGTATATATATATATATATATATATATATATATATATATATATATATATATATAGTGGGGACTTGCTCTGGTAGTCAGGACAAGAGGACGCAGTATAGAGGCAAGGACCAGTTTATAACTTAAAAACTTCAGTGTTTATTCACACTTGTTGCAAGTATACAGTACGACAGTTCATTTACAGTATTGGTATTAGTTCACACCCAGATGGTTCAAAAAGCAAAACCGTCACCTTTTATCCTAGGTGTTAATCCACGACCGATCGGCATAGCTCAGGACAGAGCAGTCCTCCTGGACTCAGGCCTCCAGCCACGCACAAGGCTCAGATCCCGGTACAGAGATTGCCAGAGCTCCAATGTCAGAGAGAGATAATCCTCACACCTGACACTGCTGGCTGTTTTATATAGGCCTGCCAAAAGCCGGCCTGGAACATGGGGAGTAGTCACCCACCCAGCACTTTGACTATTCCCAGTAAGAGCCACCCTGGATCAGCTACTTACAGCCATACTAAATAGCAAAGTGTCAAACAGCAACTGCTGCTGACATATGAAAACTGGCTCTTACTCCACCTCCGCCAGGAACCTCGTGACACATACCTATCATCCACAATGATTTCTAGTACCTTCTTGTGTAATATATATAAGATTTCTGTGTCAGGGTGAAGACCCCAAAACTTTATTCCCCAGCAACGTTTCGGCCTACTCAATGATGCCTTTGTCAAGCTATGCAACAGTGCATAATGCTGGGTATATATACCCACAATTCAATACAATCACACAGTGCAATTAATGAATTCACATGTTAACAATGAAGTCACATGATTTCCAACAGTGTTACATCACATGATACTCTGTGTAAAATACATACTCGTAATATATCCATATGCATATCAAATATAAAAAACATTTTTCCATTGATTATACAATCCATGTATTACAGTCTGACTTTGCTGCTGCGGTATTTGGTATTATATATATATATATATATATATATATATATATACACATATATATACACACACACACACACACACACACACACACAGAAAAAGAGAATCTAACCGCACTCTGCAGCCCAAATAAAGTACATAAATGTCATCCTATATAATAAAATCCCTATGTGCCTGCGATGTGTCCGTGCATGTGCCGAAGTTAAATGCGCATGCGGCGAGTTAAATGCGCATGCGCCGAGTTAAATGCGCGGTGCGCCGGCCAATAGAATCGCAGCGCACCAGACAGCCACCCGGACCTCCCACAAGCGCTCCCATTACAGTCCTTACAGACACAGATTTGCAGCTGCTGCCAGCAGTATTAGCCACGAGTTGCTACCAGTGGTCTCAGAACCACCAGTCAGTGCCAGCCATCAGTCAAAATGCCAACAGTCTCAGCACCACCAGTCAGTGCCAGCCATCTCAGCAATTAGCCGCAGTCAACAGTCTCAGGCACAGCCGCAGTCTCAGCCACCAGTCATAGTGCCCACAGTCTCGACCACAAGTCAGTGTCAGCCGTCTCAGCCAACAGTCAGTGTCAGCCGTCTCAGCCAACAGTCAGTGTCAGCCGTCTCAGCCAACAGTCAGTGTCAGCCGTCTCAGCCAACAGTCAGTGTCAGCCGTCTCAGCCAACAGTCAGTGTCAGCCGTCTCAGCCAACAGTCAGTGTCAGCCGTCTCAGCCAACAGTCAGTGTCAGCCGTCTCAGCCAACAGTCAGTGTCAGCCGTCTCAGCCAACAGTCAGTGTCAGCCGTCTCAGCCAACAGTCAGTGTCAGCCGTCTCAGCCAACAGTCAGTGTCAGCCGTCTCAGCCAACAGTCAGTGTCAGCCGTCTCAGCCAACAGTCAGTGTCAGCCGTCTCAGCCAACAGTCAGTGTCAGCCGTCTCAGCCAACAGTCAGTGTCAGCCGTCTCAGCCAACAGTCAGTGTCAGCCGTCTCAGCCAACAGTCAGTGTCAGCCGTCTCAGCCAACAGTCACAGTGCCAGCAGTCTGTTCCTACTAATTTTTATGCACTACTGCTCTAGCGCCCGTTATTGTAACAGGCTTAATGTCTAGTAATAATGATAAATGTTATAATGTTAATCCTCTGCTTATTTAGTAAATTTGAGACTCTTAGCAAATATATTTTGTACAAAATTATTTGGTCCCATCTGTATAATTAGTATAAGTATAAAGCTCTCCTTACACTCACTGAAAACCTTTTGGCATCCAGAGAGGTATAGAGTGGACTCTCATTGCATTTATTGGAAGCTGTCAGCACCAGGTAAGGTACAGAGTGAGCTCGGCATGCATGTTGGTATCTGCATTCCCTGTAGCAGAGTGGACCCAGCATGCATGTGCAACCGAAACTACATGAATTTTATAGTGGCCGTGAGGGCTCATTACAGGTAGCGTTTAGTGTTAGGTTCCCGTCATACAGAGATCGCCTTGACGTTTGGCAGACGGGCTCAAATAATTTTGTACAAAATATATTTGCCAAGAATCTCAAATTTACTAAATAAGTATAGGATTAACATTATAACATTTTATAATTATTATGACATTTATGTCCTTTATTTGGGCTGCAGAGCGCTGTTGCATTTTCTTTTTCTGTGTGTATTTAGCCATGGCAACGTGCACCTGCTGTGCGGACCCCCTTTTCCATAATATAGCTTGAGAAAGGCTTCATGTTGGAGCCGAAATGTCGCGTCACCACTGGGTGAATAAACAGCTTTCTTTTCTTCACCATACTGGAGTGCTGCTCTGTTTTTTACTGATATTATCCTGGGACGCTATTCCCACTGGAGCCTGCACACACACACACACACACACACACACACACACACACACACGGTAATTATCCCATAAAGTGCATAATCAATTAACCCCTGAAGTGACCCCGCTCCATATGCGGAGGGTGACGGCTGTATCATACAGCCGGCACCCGGCTGCAATGACAGGGAGCAGCAGTCGCATCTGTCACTAAACCCTTCAGGTGCCGCGATCAACGCTGATTGCAGCACCTGTGAGTTAAGGCAGACAAATGCGGTTCTCCCTGCGTCTCCCGATCGGAGCCCCCGCAGTGAAATCATGGGGCTCCAATCGGTTGCCATGGCAGCCTGGACGCTGCTGAAGTGTTCCAGGCCTGCTATGGCAATCTCCGCGTTGAGCTATGCACAAGGCATAGCTCAGAATGGACAGTGTAAAAAAGTAAAAAGTAGTAAAAAAAAACAAAAAAATAAAAAAAAAAAACACCAAAATATTAAAAGTTTAACCCCTTAAGTACCGGGCCATTTTAAACCTTAAGGACCACACCGATTTTTGCAAATCTGACATGTGTCACTTTATGTGGTAATAACTTTGGAATGCTTTTACCGTATTTTTCGCCCTATAAGACGCACCTAGGTTTTTGGGGAGGAAAATAAGAAAAAAATTATTTTTAACCAAAAGGTGTGCTTTTGGTGGGTTTGGAACTAATGGTGGTCTATGGATGGCTCTATTACTGGGGATCTGTGGATGGCACTATTATGGGGGGGATCTGTGAAGGACACTGTTATGGGGGGATCTGTGAAGGACACTGTTATGGGGGGATCTGTGAAGGACACTGTTATGGGGGGATCTGTGAAGGACACTGTTATGAGGGGGATCTGTGAAGGACACTGTTATGGGGGGGATCTGTGAAGGACACTGTTATGGGGGGGATCTGTGAAGGACACTGTTATGGGGGGGATCTGTGAAGGACACTGTTATGGGGGGGATCTGTGAAGGACACTGTTATGGGGGGGCTCTGTGAAGGACACTGTTATGGGGGGGATCTGTGAAGGACACTGTTATGGGGGGGATCTGTGAAGGACACTGTTATGGGGGGGATCTGTGAAGGACACTGTTATGGGGGGGATCTGTGAAGGACACTGTTATGGGGGATCTGTGAAGGACACTGTTATGGGGGATCTGTGAAGGACACTGTTATGGGGGATCTGTGAAGGACACTGTTATGGGGGATCTGTGAAGGACACTGTTATGGGGGATCTGTGAAGGACACTGTTATGGGGGGGGATCTGTGAAGGATACTGTTACAGGGGGGGATCTGTGGATGGCACTGTTATGGGGGATCTGTGGATGGCACTGTTATATATGTGCCATCCACAGACCCCCCCCCCCACCCCATAATAGTGCCATCCACAGACCCCCAGCCCATAACAGTGCCATCCACAGATGTCCCCCATAAAACTGTCATCTACAGACCCCCCCCCCCCCCACCACTCCAGTGCTGCAGTATACAAATATAAAATGTCTCATTCAAATAAAAGTGATTAAACATGCCCCCTCACTCCTAATATTACCGTACACCCTAACAGCTTCTGTACAACGCAGGCAGGCAGGCCGGCGCGTCACTCACTGACGTCACGTGCCTGCGCCGCCTGCTTCATTGATAAAGTAGGCAGAGCAGGCACATGACATTAGGGAGTTACGCTGCCGCCCTCCCGGCCTGCCTGCATTCTACAGAAGCGGTTAGGGTGTACGGTAATATTAAAAGGGGGGGGGGGGGGGGGGGCACGTTTAATTACTTTTAATTGAATGAGACATTTTAGATTTGTATAGTGCAGCACTGGAGCGGCAGGGCCGGAGTACAGTGACTGCACCGGCCCCGCCGCAATTGCCGGCCCCCAGCTTCTCCTCCCAGTCCCTCCCCGCTCGCTCATACATCGCAGATTCGCAGCCTGCGATGTAAAAATGTCAGCATTCGCCCCATAAGACGCAGGGGCATTTTTTCCCCCATTTTTTGGGGGGAAAAAGTGCGTCTTTTGGGGCGAAAAATACGGTACTTATTCAGGCCATTCTAACATTGTTTTCTTGTGACACATTCATGATAGTGGTAAATTTCAGTCAATATTTTTCATTTTAATAAAAAAAAAAATACCAAATTTACAAAAAAAATGTATCAATCAAAATACCAATTTGTCTGCTTTTAAAACAGACAGTGATACCTCCTAAAATAGTTATTACTTTACATTTCCCATATGTCTACTTCATGTTTGAATCATTTTGTAAATTACATTCTCTTTTTTGGGGATGTTAGAAGGCTAAGAAGTTTGGAAGCAAATCTTAAAATGTTTAAGAAAATTTCCAAAACCCACTTTTTAAGGACCAGTTCAGGTCTGAAGTCTCTTTGTGAGGCTTACATAATAGAAACCACCCAAAAATAACCCCATTTTAGAAAATACCCCCTCAAGGTATTCAAAACTGATTGTACTATCTTTGTTAACCCTTTAGGTGTTCCACAAGAATTAAAGGAAAATGGAGATAAAATTTCAGAATTTCCAATTTTTGGGCAGATTTTACTACTTTTTTTGGTTGTTTGTTTCAGTTTTACATGATAAAGCATTTTTGAAAAAAAAAATATTTTTTTAGAGTCTTCATGATCTGAAAGCCATAGTTTATTTTTATTTTTTGGGTGACTGTCTTATGTAGGGGCTTATTTTATTTCGGCATGAGATGACGGTTTGATTGGTACTATTTTAGGGCACATATGACATTTTGATTGCTTGAAATGACACTTTTGTGATGTAAAGTGACAAAAAAAGGCTTTTTTAACACCGTTTTCATTAGATTTTTTTTACAGTGTTCACCTAATGGGTTAGGTCATGTGATATTTTTATAGAGCAGGTTGTTACGGACACGTCGATACCTAATATGTCTACCTTTTTAATTTTTTCGAGATAACACAATAAAAAAAATTTAAACAAAAAAATAAATAAAAATCATGTTTTAGTGTCTCCATAGTCTGAGAGCCATAGTTTTTTTTTTTTTTTTGGGCGATTGTCTTAGGTAGGGGCTCATTTTTTGAGGGATGAGGTGACAGTTAGATTGGTACTATTTTGGAGGGCATAAGCCTTTTTGTTCGATTGGTGTTGCACTTTTAGTGATATAAGGTCAGTTTTTATTTAATTTTTTTGACGGTGTTCACCTGAAGGGTTAGGTCATGTGTTACTTTTATAGAGACGGTCGATACGGACACGGTGATACCTAATATGTCTACTTTTCTTTTTTTCCCTATTTTATTATTTACTTGAAACTTTACATTTTTTTATAAAACATTTTTTTTTAACTTTTTTTTTTCACTTTATTTTTTGGCCCACTCTGTGGGTCTGATCCCCTTTACAATGCATTACAATACTTCTGGATTCACTGTAAATGTATTACACACTGTAATACACTTACAGCCTTCCTGCCTTCGAGCTCCAGGGGCTGGATCTCACAGGCTGTCACGGAGGGCAGCCACGATGCCTAAGGAAGGCATCTGGCTGCCTTTCCTGCCATCGGGTCCCCATAACAGCAGCGCAGGGACCCGATGGCAGCTCACTCCCTGCATGGACGTCGCACATGCCGCAGTCAGCGCTGACCACGGCAGTGCAATGGTTAATGCGCCGGCATCTGTGTTTTCACCGATGCCGTCACATACAGCAGGGGTCCCTCTATTAGTGACTGCCGGACCCCTGCCGCTGATCGGGCGGGCGCAGTTCCTGCACCCGCCTGATCAGCCCACCGTGTGTACAGCTTCCTCCGCCGTACATGCAGGGCATAATGCGTTAAGAGGTTAAATCACTCCCCTTTCCCAATTTTACACATAAAAATATACAAAGAATACTGGGCTTATGCCTTTTGATCAAAATGTACACTAATGCCTCTTATATAGCATGCAGTATAGGGGGCCATACACTAAATATTGCGCTGAGAAGCGATGTGAAGCAGTTATAGATCAAAGCAAAGCTTATGGATGTGCGATCCAATTCTCTTTTCTCTTTTTTTGAATCAAATAAAAGAAAATAAACATTAGATATCACCGCATCCGAAAATGTCTGAACTGTTAAAGTATGAAAAAAATAGCTTCTTGGCTGAACGTCCTAACGAAAAAAAAATTCTGAAAATTACGTTATTCAAAATTTTTTTGTCATCTTGTTCCCCCCCACCCCACAAAAAAAAAAATATTTGAAAAACTAATAAAGTCCTAAATACTGCAAAAAACTACAAGCCCTCATACAGCTCTGTAGGCTGAAATATAAAAAAGTTATAGCTGGCAGAATATGGCGATGCAAAAAAATGCCCCGGCCAGACTGTGGTCATTCAATGCGCACGCGCCGATATTATACTAATAATCTAATATATAAAGCTGAGTGTGTGTGTGTCCGATAAAGGAATCCGCACCGTCGCATTTACAATAACGAAATTTGGCACACAGGTACATCAGGTGTCCGGGAAGGTTTTAGACCAGGTCTGAGCTCTCTAGGATGTACCGTTCCTGAGATATTTCCAAAAAAATGCATTAGCCAATAGAAGCTTGGTCACATGACCATTATTAGCCAATAGAAGCTCGCAGGTCCTCCAGCCTCCACATACACAGTTTTACTCCAGATTTCCATAACAACCCAGCCATTTATCTTTACTGCTGTAGGAGAGCTTTAGAAGGAAATCTGTCACAAGGATAATTGCTATTGAAGTAAAGCCATGGCCTAATAGCACTTAGTACCTTATTTCAAGATGTGCCTTTGTTCCAGCAATAGATGTTTTTATCCTCTGAAAATCCAGTTTATTTGGTATGCAAATGAGCCAGTAAGGTGCCCAGAGGGGCGTCACTCTTGCAGGAAGGAAGGAGCCTGCACACGCCCCCTGCCACAGTGTCCACCCTCAAAACTTAAAACCCCGTCCCCAGGTCCTACTAAGCCATGCCCCTTATCTGGTTTGGCCACACCCTCTCCCACTACTGAGCCAACAGGGATTGAAAAAAATGAAGGTAAAAATCAACTCAGTGGGAGGGAGGGTGACTTTCTGCTGTGGAGGTCCAATTTTAAGGGATGGGGCACTGTAGATGTTACTGTTATAGTGGATAGTGTTGATATCTTTTAACGACCCACACAAACATTAGCCCCTTCACGACTGCAATCTGTATATATATGTGATAGTTGCACATGCCCCGTGCAGCTACCACGTATATAAACGTTCTGGCAGCTCTTTAATCCAAGCGCTGCAAAGCGCTTGGATTAAAGCTTCTGCCCCTGCCCTGCTGCTGTCACGGACAGCATACAGTGCAGTAATGCCGGCAAGGGACCAATCAGAGTAGCCCCTTGCCGGCAATCGATCCGATTGGTTAGTCTGTGCAGACTAACCAATCGGATCGAGGCAGTGTTAAAATGCCGGTTTCAGGCTCTGATCTGCGCTCTGCAGATCAGAGCCTGAAATCAGGTAATGTGTCCTGAAGCCCCTGATCTGTGCCCCCTTCTTGTCCTTGTCCTTCTTCTTATCCTGCCCCCGATGCGGTCCGCCCCCTCCTGCCCCGATCTGTAATTTGTAAAATGCTGCCCCCCCCACTTTCCAGCGCTGCCCCCGATCGGTCCCCCTTCTGTGTGATGGCGGCGGCTCTATGCTGACACTGCTGTAACCCCATAGATGCCGCAGTAGCGGCATCCATGGGGTTAATAGAGGGAGGGGGCTCCCTCTCTCAACCATCAGGGCTGCTGCGATCGCAGCGCCCGATGGTTCCCATGGCAACCGGACGCTTTGCAAAGGCGTCCGGTTGCCATGGCATAGGCGTCCAGTGCTGCCACCTACAGGGTATCTGATTGTATTATACTTTGCAATGCAAGAGCATTGCAAAGTATAGTACAACCATCAGCCCCACTGGATCTTCAAGATCCAAGAGGGAACTGATAAAAAAAAAATTGAAAATAATAAAAGTAAAAATAAATAAATAAAAAAAAACAAAAAAAAAAAACACATATTAGGTGTCACCGCGTCCGTAACGACCATCTCTATAAATATATCACATCATCAACCCCGTCCAATAAACACCATAAAAAATAAAATATAAAAACGGTGTAAAAAAAATAAGCCATTTTTGTCACCTTACATCACAAAAAGTGCAACACTAAGCGATCAAAAAGGCGTATATACCCCAAAATAGTACCAATCAAACCGTTACCTCATCCCGCAAAAAATGAGCTCATATTTAAGACAATCGCCCAAAAAATAAAAAAGCTATGGCTCTAGGACTATGGAGACACTAAAACATCATTTTTTTGGTTTCAGAAATGCTATTATTGTGTAAAACTTAAATAAATAAGAAAAAGTATACATATTGGGTATTGCCACGTCCGTAACTATCTGCTCTATAAAACTGTCACATGACCTAACTCCTCAGATGAACGCTGTAAAAAAAATAAAAATAATGTTCCAAAACAGCCAATTTTTTGGCCACTTTGCCCCATAAAGTGTAATAATGAATGATCAAAAAATCACATGTACCCAAAAATGGTACCAATAAAAACCTCAACTCTTTCTGCAAAAAACGAGCCCCTGCACAAGACGATCGGTAGAAAAATAAAAAACATATGGCGTTCAGAAAACCAATCCAGCAAAATCTGCCTTCCAAAAACCATACGGCGTTCCTTTCTTTCTGCGCCCTGCCGTGCGCCCTTACATCAGTTTACGACCACATGTGGGGTGTTTCTGTAAACCGCAGAATCAGAGTAATAAATATTGAGTTTTGTTTGGCTGTTAACCCTTAATGTGTTAAAGAAAAAAATGTAATAAAATAGAAAATCTGCTAAAAAAGTGAAATTTAGAAATTTCATCTCCATTTTCCTTTAATTCTTGTGGAACACCTAAAGGGTTAACAACGTTTGTAAAATTGGTTTTAAGTAACTTGAGGGGTGTAGTTTCTTAGATGGGGTCATTTTTGGGGGGTTTCCACTATGTAGGCCCCACAAAGTGACTTCAGACCTGAACTAGTCCTTAAAAAGCGGGTTTTGGAAATTTTCTTAAAAATTTTAAAGAATTGCTTCTAAACTTCTAAGCCTTGTAACGTCCTAAAAAAATAAAATAACATTTCCAAAATGATGCCAACATAAAGTAGACATATGGGTAATGTTATGTAATAAATATTTTTTGAGGTATCACTTTCTGTTTTAGAAGCAGAGAAATTGAAATTTAGAAAATTGCTAATTTTTACAATTTTTGGGTAAATTTGGGATTTTTTCATAAATAAAAGGTGATATATATTGACTCAAATTTATGACTGTCTTGAAGTACAATGTGTCACGAGAAAACAATCTCAGAATGGCTTGGATAAGTAAAAGTGTTCCAAAGCTATTACCACATAAAGTGACGCATGTCAGATTTGTAAATTTTGACCTGGAGACTGGGGCATCAATGACCTTTAGTCATGAAAGGGTTAAATAAAAGATTAAATATACCCGAGTGAAGCCGGGTCTTTCAGCTAGTTTATAAAATATTGAGCAATCTTAAACTTTTGACCTAAAGTCCCCATTAACTCAAAGGTGTAGAGGTGTCTATCTGTAACCCAGTTTTTTCCTTAATACTATACAGTGCCGAACGTAACTGAAAATACCCAACCAACATCGAATAGTACGCCAGGAGTTACTAAACAACTTTATAGCCTCTCTATAAACCTCTTGTATAATCAATAACTAGCCGGATTCTAATAAGGTGAATTTTCTATCAAAGGGAGATTGACTCACCAGGGTCCTACATAATGGACTTTCCTTCTATTGACAAAATGACCACAAACTAATATGGAAGGTTCAAACCTCCCTTTTATAAAAATGTTCAATTTTAAGGCCCCTTTCACGCGGGCGAGAATTCCACACGTGTGCAATGCATGAGGTGAACGCATTGCACCCGCACTGAATCCGGACCCATTTAATTCAATGGGGCTGTGCACATGAGCGGTGATTTTCACGCATCACTTGTGCGACCATGTGATGAGCGCAGTGATGTCACCAAAGGTCCTTTTCCTCCCAGGTCCTCAAAGAAGAAGAAAGAAGACGAGCCAGGCTACGCGAACAAGTGGATGAGGCGAGTTTAATTTAATTTAATTTTTTTAACCCCTCCATCCCTAATTTACTAAGCATTCTGTATTAACCATGTTATAAGGGAAAATAATAAAATCTACACAACACCGATCCCAAACCCGAACTTCTGTGAAGAAATCCGGGTTCAGGTCTGGGTACCAAACATGCAGATTTTTCTCACGCGCGTGAAAAACACAATAAAACGTTTTGCACTCGCCCGGAAAAATCACGCATTTTCCTGCCCCTCACACGCGACGCCCGTGTGAAAGAGGCCTAAGTCTTTTTTTTTACTATCTTAGCAACTGGTGCATCCACTGTGGGGGCCCTATCCCATACCTCAGATACAGATTCTTCCAAGGGATACTTTCTCTTGACTGTAGTTAGTATAAAAAAAATTCTATCAGTATTTTTCCACTCTGGGCCTTGAGGGTTCCAAGGGGTCGGTGTGTTGTGAATCACCCGGGTATCCAGACACCGAATCCAGCACAGCACTGTGTGCGGAAAGATAGAGCTGGCTGCCTTCTCCTGCTGCTATTTATAACGCGCCTTGGCCTCCTTTTAACACTAGGCCCAAAGGCCTAATCCAGCTGACAAAAGGTGCCTCCTTCTCAGGCGTTACATCACATGAAGTGACGTCATGAAGCCGGAAGCTTACCGTCGCCCGTCCCCAAGCGCATGCCCAGAACGCACATTGGCTCCCAGCCGATATCTTTGTGAAGGGATGCTATGCACCCCACCAGACTGAATTGGAAGCCGCCTGAACACGGCCACAGCGGCTCCCCTAGATGCTGGGAGGAGGCAGGAGAAATGTAGACTTGGCGAACTGCTCCCTTAGGAGACTAACGCCGCATGGGAAATGCCCCTTCACGGTGAGTAGACCCGGCCCTTCCCCAGTCCGAGGGTGTGAACCCAAGCTCGGAGCAAGAGCTCCCTAGGCACATCCTATATGGAGGACAGGAAACCTGAACTGAGGTGTAGTTAGGGTGTGAACAATTTTCTCTCTTACCTGTCCTGGATGGGAGGACCTAGTCCCATGGGTGCTGTCATGGATGAGGGGAAAAAGTACTCGGGGCACCATCAAGTGTCACAAATCCCTATCCTCTCACACACTTAAGA
The DNA here is from genome assembly GCF_905171765.1 of Bufo bufo. Taxonomy (NCBI): domain Eukaryota; kingdom Metazoa; phylum Chordata; class Amphibia; order Anura; family Bufonidae; genus Bufo; species Bufo bufo. The sequence continues at coordinate 600,199,168 of NC_053392.1, forward strand.
GAAAGAGCAAAGGTACAAGAGCCGCTAACGATGATGATCTAAAGGGATATAAAGGCAGATGAATATCCCCTGGGAGAGGAGGTCCCCCTGAGATGAGTCAGAGGGACCCTCACTCCCAGTGAGGGAAAGAGGAATCCGGCCCACAGATCACGTGTCATGGATCCTCACCCCAAATCTCGGGACATCATCAGTCCACTGTTATCAACATAAAATTGTGACCCCTATAGAGAAAAGGGGACAGCAGAGAAAGGACAGATGATCACTCCCCCACCATGCCCATGAAAAGGGAGGGCAGAGGGAGGAGCAAGCACAATGTCCACCTCCACTAGCACCATCATATTATCAACTTAGGGTACTTTCACACTTGCGTTGCTTGATTCCGGCAGGCAGTTCTGTCGCCGAAACTGCCTTCCGGATCCGGCAATCTGTATGCAAACGTAAACCATTTGTAGACGGATCTGGATGCGGATCCGTCTCACAAATGCATTGCAATACTGTATGCGTCTTTTCGGTGTCATCCGGAAACATGGGTCCGTTTTTTAAAATCTTTTTTACATTTTTAAAGGTGTGCGATAGAGCAGACCGGAAGACTGGATCCGTCAATGCGCCAATTTTAATGCCAGATCCGTCACTTATACATTCCAATGGAAAATAAATGCCGGATCCGGTATTCCGGCAAGTGTTCAGGATTTTGGCCGGAGAGAAAAATACAGCATGCTGTGGTTTTTTCTCCGTCAAAATACATTAAAAAGGACTGAACAGAAGACATCCTGATGCATCCTGAACGGATTGCTTTCCATTCAGAATGCATTAGGATAAAACTGATCCGCAAGTGTAAAAGTACCCTTCGAATACCAGATGCAGTCCTCTAATAATGTCCTCCACTAAACAAAGAAAAATAAAACTCAAACAGGTGGCCAAAAAATGAACAAAGATTACAAAATTGCATAATCCAGGAGTCCAGAGATTGATGAAGCTGTCATGTCCATATTCAAGTAATTAGTTTAATTCACATTCTTCATTACACCGTGTGTTATCGGGGTTCTAGACATAAATCCTACACTGGTGGTGTCCTGGGTTTCACACCCAATCAGGGAGGGGGAAATTGTGTAATGAATATTGCAGCCACCTATAGACTGCATCCAGTAGTAATTCTCCTCTGAATGTTGGTTTGCATGAAAACGTAACTTTTATTATTCCAGTGAAAATGGTTTATAACTGTTTCTATGCAAATAAAGGGCGTCCGTTATTAAAAATCCATTAAAGGGAACCTGTCACTCTTTACATGTCCCCACTGTACAAGCTGCCAACTTTCAGAAACTGGTTTTGTTGAATTTGACAATTAAGTTGTTTGTAGGAAAAAAAAAAAACACTTTTAAAATGTACCTGATGTCATCAAACAGGAGTCACTGGGACGTACCACTGGATGAGGCGAGTAACAGAGTCATCTCCTCTATCCTGCCCAGTTTGCTCTTGCAGACCTCCGCTGGCTTCCTGATGTCAGCTCCTGGCAGTGAGAAATCTCACGCAGACACCGAAGACCTCGTTCCGGCACCAGGATCCTGACATGTGAAGCGCGCAGATATGTATACACCCCGACTTCAAGCAATCACTGTGTTTGTGTAGTGCCCTAAAGCAGGGAATAATTTGACATTTGAATATTTGCCTATATTCCCTATGCAAAGTTAAAAAACCTTCTTACTTTATTTCTCTTGAAAGAATTAACTTATACTGTTTAATACTATGTAATTACATTTTATATGTTGTGATATACTGTATATCCTGTTCATTATCACTGTATTTACATTGCTTTGTGAAAAGAGTAAATTAATACCGAGAGACTGTTAGGGCTTTGATTGAGAAGCTGGTAATTTTCCATAGCTACCATAGGGTTTAAAGAAGACCATGTTTTGGAGGAAAAAACCCAGACGTGTTTACCACCAAAAAGCAGACAGTCTGACCTTTTAAATGTCTGGTTTTAGCTATGTTATTATGTCTGGAAACTTGTTTTTGTCTGGAAAACCTGCTCTGTCATTGCCATTGAATATCACAGAAGCTTTAATGTAAGTCTATACCAGACGGGAGCTGAAACAATGTATCTGTTTGTGCCGAGTTTCTCCACTTCACCCCTCCCACTAGAAGGTTCTAGACTTGCCAAAACTTTATATAAGGAAAGCAGTCAGAACCCCTAGTGTGCCGCGGTTAGGGACCTGTGCTTGGAGGAGAGACTCATGCCAGCCTGCATGAGTGACCAGAAGACACTGAGATGAGGACGCTGAGCCACAGACCATGGGTCACTAGCCCTGTGACCAAGGAGCCACCCGGACTACTGAGCTACAGACCGTGGGCCCTTGACCAGGATGCCAGCCTTCTGAGAGAGAGAGGGACTGTTAGCTCATGCCTTTCCTCAGCATCAAACCCTTCTGCCAGGGAGGAGACTGGAGAAGCCAGCCCAATGTCTTGCCTGTATTGTTTTGTACCTGAATTCCTCCAATAAAGAAGCACCCTGGTTTACTGCAGACCCTGACTCTCTGGACTTATTTCCAATTGCCGTGCACCATGCCTTACCATTCCTTCTGGAGAGCAGCAACACGTGGTGACACCTCGAAGGTGTCCGGGGGACACAGCGTAGCATTGGGGCCACCCCAAACTCAGCCACTGCATTTTCCCAGGAGATTCTGAGACCACAGTCAGCAGATGTCAAGATCCCTGCCACAGCACAGTGTCTTCTGCTATGCGAGATTTCCCATTGCCAGGAGCTGACATAAAGAGGCCAGCAGAGCTCTGTGAGAGTAAGTTGGGCAGGATAGAGGAGATGACGCTGTGTCTCGCCTCATCCAGCGGTACGCCCCAGTGACTACCTGAGCTATGTTAGATAACATCAGGTACATTTTAAAACTGAATTTTTCCTACAAACAACCTGATTGTCAAATTGAACAAAACCACTTTCTGAAAGCTGGCAGCTTGTACAATGGGGACATGTAAATAGGTCAATAACACTCCAAAAGACTTACTGATGGGGAACTTAGACTGTGAGCCCCATTGGGGACAGTGTGATCCTAATGTCTGTGTAGCCCTGCTGAATATAGTAACATAGAAACATAGAATGTGTCGGCAGATAAGAACCATTTGGCCCATCTAGTCTGCCCAATATACTAAATACTATGGATAGCCCCTGGCCCTATCTTATATGAAGGATGGCCTTATGCCTATCCCATGCATGTAGTGCTATATAAATGCAGAACATAAATACAATAAATAAATAGGCCACTTCTGATGACAGGTTCCCTTTAATGGATTTTTAATAATGGTCGCTCTGTATTTGCATCGAAACAGTTATAAAAAAAACGTATTATTATTCCAGTGAAAATGAATCTTTCATGCAAACCAACATTCAGAGAAGAATTGATTACTTTTTGAACTACTAGATACAGTCTATAGGTGGCTCCAATATTAATTACACAATTCCCCCCTCCCTGTTTGGGTGTGATACTAGGACACCACGGGGTTTACAATTTATGTCTAGAACCCGATAACACACGGTGTAAGGCAAATAGAGAACTGCTCCCCTATAAAACCTCTCTGCACATACAATAATCCTATATGTTGTCAGACCAGGACTGCGACTGTGTTCTCTGAGGTGTCAACAAGGGACCATTTAACAGCTGCCATGAGATATTTTGGGGTCCCATATACTGGGATTAGTCAGAGCCCCTGGGGAGAGTGGGGTATAGCATTGAAGTCTTTAGCAGGAAGGGGGGAGCAGAATGGCCGGCAAGCGGTCACTGACCACTGGGGATTTGTCCTCCTCTGATTACTTCTTTAGGGCAGAACATTGTGAGATCTTTATGGTCAGACAGGCAGCGGCTACTGTTCATTGGTGGCTCTTTTTATTTCGGCTCTACCATAAGGCTTTTCTTATTTCCAAAAATTCAGAAGTGTCAGTAAAGCCTCTAAATACTACGGAAAGAGGGTTCATAGAAGTTAGAAGAATGGGTGATAACCCCAACCTTCTGATCAATACTGTGGGACACCTGGTATCGGTAACAATTGTGTGCTAATAAAGGAAAACCTGTCGGAAAGTACAATATGTGACCCCCAAACTGCCACCACTACCTGACTATACAAGGAGTCATCAGTAGCCAGTGAAGGAGCAGAATCTGTGAGTCTTCTCTGCTTTATGTAGTGGTTACTACTCACCTGGGTGGTTATCGGTGGGAACGTCCTCTATGATCTGCTCATCACCCCTCACAGATGTATCTTCAGCCTTAATATTGGTCAGATCTTTACCCAGATTTAAAAACTGTGAAACAGAAATGGTAAAAGTCAGCAGACTGATGGAGAAGTCGTGTGGAATGTTTGATGTGACCAGAAAAGATCATTAATTACAATGACAAAAAGTGATGAAATGACAGCAGAGTTATCTGCTATGGCAGCGGTCCATGCCTATAGCTCCTCTCCTTACAGCCTTAGGGCTCCAGCGGTCCAGTCCCACAGACATCCCTCTCTCCCTTCCCAGTGGTCCCGGCTGCTGGAATAACGCTGTCCTCCCACACAAGCTGAGGCCTGCTTCCTGCCGATAATGACCTTCTCTGCCCATAGGTCATGTGTGCACTAGGGCTGCACGATATGGGAATGCAATATTTTAAGGGAATTGTGCTAGAGGTCTATTTGCTTGGATTTTCCCATATGAGCCGCTGACCCGGCTGGGTATGACGCTGTTATGTGGGGGATCTGTGGATGACGCTGTTATGTGGGGGATCTGTGGATGACGCTGTTATGTGGGGGATCTGTGGATGACGCTGTTATGTGGGGGATCTGTGGATGACGCTGTTATGTGGGGGATCTGTGGATGACGCTGTTATGTGGGGGATCTGTGGATGACGCCGTTATGTGGGGGATCTGTGGATGACGCCGTTATGTGGGGGATCTGTGGAGGACGCCGTTATGTGGGGGATCTGTGGAGGACGCCGTTATGTGGGGGATCTGTGGAGGACGCTGTTATGTGGGGGATCTGTGGAGGACGCTGTTATGTGGGGGATCTGTGGAGGACACTGTTATGTGGTGGATCTGTGGAGGACGCTGTTATGGGAGATCTGTGGAGGACGCTGTTATGGGGGATCTGTGGAGGACGCTGTTATGGGGGATCTGTGGAGGACGCTGTTATGTGGGCGATCTGTGGAGGACGCTGTTATGTGGGCGATCTGTGGAGGACGCTGTTATGTGGGCGATCTGTGGAGGACGCTGTTATGTGGGGGATCTGTGGAGGACGCTGTTATGTGGGGGATCTGTGGAGGACGCTGTTATGGGGGGGATCTGTGGAGGACGCTGTTATGTGGGGGATCTGTGGAGGACGCTGTTATGGGGGATCTGTGGAGGACAGTGTTATGGGGGATCTGTGAATGACACTTATGGGGACTTGTGGATAGCACTGTTATGGGGTGGATCCGTGGAGGACGCTGTTATAGGGGATGTGTGCTATGACACATAGGGCCATGAGGGAGGCCAGCATAAGACATATAGCATCTTATGCTGGTTCCCCTCATGGCCCTATGTGTCCCCTCATGTGTCCTAAACTGCGCACATAACTGGCTTTGCGTGTAAAGTATTTTACTAGTGTGTGAAACAATCTCTCTCCTTTTGATAACAGGTCCAGCCTCTGTACTCACTTTCACGATGAATGCAATGCACTGCGGCGAACGGCAACGAGCTGGCCGGCCGGCGCGTGACTGACATCTCTTAGTAACGCTCCTCCCATTTCAGGAAGCAGGAGCGTTGCTAAGTGACGCCAGTCACGCGCCGGCCGGCCAGCTCGTTGCCGTTCGCCGCAGTGCATTGCATTCATCGTGAAAGTGAGTACAGAGGCTGGACCTGTTATCAAAAGGAGAGAGATTGTTTCACACACTAGTAAAATACTTTAGACGCAAAGCCAGTTATGTGCGCGGGGCCCCTTCATATATAATCGCGGCATTTTCGGGTCGGCCAAATCGCCATATCGCATTTGCCGATTATCGCGATTCGATTATTTTTTCGATTTATCGTGCAGCCCTAGTGTGCACACACTATCTCTGGCTCTTATAGGGCCAGCATGCATGCACTCTAATATCTACAAGCCATGGAAAGGAGCCTGATCAATGGGTTCTAGTATGCTAGTTTCATGTAAAGCTTGCTTGCCTGTTCTGTGTACAGAATTCAGCCTGATTTCTAGATTGGACCTTTTGCTGCCTAACCTGACCCTTGCCTGATCTCCTTTCTGATCCTGAGCTGCTTGTGTAACATCCCGAAGTATGTTACTAAACTCTCTTTCCCTGCTACAACATGTTAAGTGTAATTTTATTGTCCGTCTATATAAGTATATTGTCATGAATGTCATTTAATGTATTTCTAGGCCTGTTTTATATTATACTGTAATTTCCCTGTACACCAGCAGGTGGCAGCAATGTGTGATCAGGACCATAGCCAGTTTAGTATTGCTAGACTGGAATAGTTCATTCCAGTTTTAGCTCCCCCTCCTGGGAGCAGAACTGGACTGGTCCCATGTCCTGTCTCATGGGGAGGAGAAGGAAGTTAAGTTAGTGTACCAGCTACCCCCGCCTGGGGTAGGCTGTGTTAGTAGGAGCTCCCAGAAACACGGATCCCAAGACAGGATCTTGCCTCGGCTGAGGCCACAGATCACCCTTCCCAGCCTGAGCCGTCAGCCTCAGCTGGTTGACAAGAAAAGCAGCCATCTCCAGCCTCCAGGAAGAAGCATTCCCTGTGAGCCAAGTTGTGAGTACATATCCAGAGTCCAGGAGAAGCCCAAATTCCTCCTCAGCTAGTCAGGCCCATACCAAGCAGAAAACAGACAGAGCAGAAGATAAATACCTGCCAGATTCTCCAGGCACATAGTATAGAAGCAGAAGAGATACTGATCCCTGCCATACATTGCCTATACCTGCTGGGACCCAAGACTATTGCTGTAACTTGTATGGATTTAAAGCTGCCATTCAGTAAAGACAAGTTGGAATATATTTCAAGTCTGGATCTCATTTACTGCTACCAAAGTTCCTCAGTTACTCCTATTAACAACACTCATTTTATTGCAAGTGAGCCAGGATCCAGGAGTCCAGCCGTACCAAGGTAGGAGACACCGTTGACACTACCATATCTGCTATACAGAGACATTATCCCCCTCTGGCATTCCTCACCTGGTACGTGAGCTATAACATCTTAAAGGGCCCTGCTACAGTACCTGCGCAAGCTGCAATTGGCGTCACAAACAAACCATAAACTTATATACACATATCCTGACCCACTGCATCATTGGCCATTGTAGCAGTGTCCTGCTCATTGCACTTGTCCTAACAACGGACCATTTATCGGACTACATGTATTCTGCCTTTCCTGACCCCGTGGGTCACCAGTAACTTGTACAGAAACTACTTCAGGTGCAGCAGCCTAGTGGTTCCCCTGCAAAAAAGTCCAGATCCCTGTACAGGGGATAAAGTAGAGGGAAGGGGGGTCACTTACAGTGGGGGAAATAATTATTTGACCCCTCACTGATTTTGTAAGTTTGTCCAATGACAAAGAAATGAAAAGTCTCAGAACAGTATCATTTCAATGGTAGGTTTATTGTAACAGTGGCAGATAGCACATCAAAAGGAAAATCGAAAAAATAACTTTAAATAAAAGATAGCAACTGATTTGCATTTCATTGAGTGAAATAAGTATTTGAACCCTCTAACAAAAAAAGACTTAATACTTGGTGGAAAAACCCTTGTTTGCAAGCACAGAGGTCAAACGTTTCTTGTAATTGATGACCAAGTTTGCGCACATTTTAGGAGGAATGTTGGTCCACTCCTCTTTGCAGATCATCTCTAAATCCCTAAGGTTTCGAGGCTGTCTCTGTGCAACTCTGAGCTTGAGCTCCCTCCATAGGTTTTCGATTGGATTAAGGTCCGGAGACTGACTAGGCCACTCCATGACCTTAATGTGCTTCTTCTTGAGCCACTCCTTTGTTGCCTTTGCTGTATGTTTTGGGTCATTGTCGTGCTGGAACACCCATCCACGACCCATTTTCAGTTTCCTGGCAGAGGGAAGGAGGTTGTCGCTCAGGATTTCACGATACATGGCTCCGTCCATTTTCCCGTTTATGCGAATAAGTTGTCCTGTGCCCTTAGCAGAAAAACACCCCCAAAGCAAAATGTTTCCACCCCCATGCTTGACGGTGGGGACGGTGTTTTGGGGGTCATAGGCAGCATTTTTCTTCCTCCAAACACAGCGAGTTGAGTTAATGCCAAAGAGCTCTATTTTGGTCTCATCAGACCACAGCACCTTCTCCCAGTCACTCTCTGAATCATTCAGGTGTTCATTGGCAAACTTCAGACGGGCCTGCACATGTGCCTTCCTGAGCAGGGGGACCTTGCGAGCCCTGCAGGATTTTAATCCATTGCGGTGTAATGTGTTTCCAATGGTTTTCTTGGTGACTGTGGTCCCTGCTAATTTGAGGTCATTAACTAACTCCTCCCGTGTAGTTCTAGGATGCTTTTTCACCTTTCTCAGAACCATTGACACCCCACGAGGTGAGATCTTGCGTGGAGCCCCAGAGCGAGGTCGATTGATGGTCATTTTGTGCTCCTTCCATTTTCGAACAATCGCACCAACAGTTGTCACCTTCTCTCCCAGCTTCTTGCTAATGGTTTTGTAGCCCATTCCAGCCTTGTGCAGGTCTACAATTTTGTCTCTGACATCCTTGGACAGCTCTTTGGTCTTTCCCATGTTGGAGAGTTTGGAGTCTGCTTGATTGATTGATTCTGTGGACAGGTGTCTTTTATACAGGTGACTAGTTAAGACAGGTGTCCTTAATGAGGGTGACTAATTGAGTAGAAGTGTCTAACCACTCTGTGGGAGCCAGAACTCTTAATGGTTGGTAGGGGTTCAAATACTTATTTCACTCAATGAAATGCAAATCAGTTGCTATCTTTTATTTAAAGTTATTTTTTCGATTTTCCTTTTGATGTGCTATCTGCCACTGTTACAATAAACCTACCATTGAAATGATACTGTTCTGAGACTTTTCATTTCTTTGTCATTGGACAAACTTACAAAATCAGTGAGGGGTCAAATAATTATTTCCCCCACTGTATATAACACACTTTGGAGAAGAACCATGTCAAATCTGTTCAAGAACAACAGTGGATCTACATGTGCCATGTTTCATTGTCTGACCCAAAAATATCTGTAGGTCTCCTGTATATATGCATCTAGTTGGTTCCTTATTCCAACCAGCAGTCTCTACTGACCAGAAAACTATGAGAAGATTCAGACGACATGCAAGGTGCATAGTTAGCTGTAATCCAGACATGTCTATGTTTCTACAGTATGTCTACCTTTCTCGTTATACAAGGATAAAACATACAGTTGCAAGAAAAAGTATGTGAACCCTTTGGAATTATATGGATTTCTGCACAAATTGGTCATAAAATGTGATCTGATCTTCATCTAAGTCACAACAATAGACAATCACAGTCTGCTTAAACTAATAACACACAAAGAATTAAATGTTACCATGTTTTTATTGAACACACCATGTAAACATTCACAGTGCAGGTGGAAAAAGTATGTGAACTGGTTGAACCTTTTTTGGCAGCAATAACTTCAATCAAACGTTTCCGGTAGTTGCAGATGAGACGTGCACAACGGTCAGGAGTAATTCTTGACCATTCCTCTTTACAGAACTGTTTCAGTTCAGCAATATTCTTGGCATGTCTGGTGTGAATCGCTTTCTTGAGGTCCTGCCACAGCATCTCAATCGGGTTGAGGTCAGGACTCTGACTGGGCCACTCCAGAAGGCGTATTTTCTTATGTTTAGGCCATTCTGTTGTTGATTTACTTCTATGCTTTGGGTCGTTGTCCTGTTGCAACACCCAGCTGGTGGACAGGTGGCCTTAAGTTCTCCTGCAAAATGTCTTGATAAACTTGGGAATTCTTTTTTCCTTCGATAATAGCAATCCGTCCAGACCCTGATGCAGCAAAGCAGCCCCAAACCATGATGCCCCCACCACCATACTTCACAGTTGGGATGAGGTTTTGATGTTGGTGTGCTGTGCCTCTTTTTCTCCCCACATCGTCAACTTTGGTTTCATCTCTCCACAGAATATTTTGCCAGTATTGCTGTGGAACATCCAGGTGCTCTTGTGCAAACTGTAAACATGCAGCAATGTTTTTTTGGACAGCAGTGGCTTCCTCTGTGGTATCCTCCCATGAAATCCATTCTTGTTTAGTGTTTTACGTATCGTAGATTCGCTAACAGGGATGTTAGCATATGCCAGAGACTTTTGTAAATCTTTAGCTGACACTCTAGGATTCTTCTTCACCTCATTGAGCAGTCTGCTCTATGCTCTTGCAGTCATATTTACAGGACGGCCACTCCTAGGGAGAGTAGCAGCAGTGCTGAACTTTCTTCATTTATAGACAATTTGTCTTACCGTGGACTGATGAACAGCAAGGCTTTTGGAGATTCTTTTATAACCCTTTCCAGCTTTATGCAAGTCAACAATTTTAATCGTAGGTCTTCTGAAAGCTCTTTTGTGCGAGGCATCATTCACATCAGGCAATGTTTCTTGTGAAAAGCAAACCCAGAACTGGTGTGTGTTTTTTATAGGGCAGGGCAGCTGTAACCAACACCTCCAATCTCATCTCATTGATAGGACTCCAGTTGGCTGACACCTCACTCAAATTAGCTCTTGGAGAGGTCATTAGTCTAGGGGTTCACATACTTTTTCCACCTGCACTGTGAATTTTTACATGGTGTGTTCAATAAAAACATGGTAACATTTAATTCTTTGTGTGTTATTAGTTTAAGCAGACTGTGATTGTCTATTGTTGTGACTTAGATGAAGATCAGATCACATTTTATGACCAATTTGTGCAGAAATCCATATCATTCCAAAGGGTTCACATACTTTTTCTTGCAACTGTATAATACTGGTTTATAAAACAAGAATGAACACAAGATCTTCACAGCACTTCTACAGATCATAGGGAACCTTTCATGAGACCTTATTTCCATCTATCTGATCATCATATGAAATGCTTTGATGTTCTTCTGAACCATCCTGTAGACGAAGAGGACTGGGAGTTGTTCTCTCTTCTTTAACTGTAGGAAAAACATACGGTGACAATTAATTTCTGACATATAACTAGTGAGAGGATGTGTTTGTATTCAGTCATGTCTTTTACTTGGTGGCTGGTGATCCTCCATCATAACGTTCTTGTACAGATCTTTGTGTCCTTCTAAATACTCAGACTCCTCCATGGAGAAATAGACAGCGACATCTTGACACCTTATAGGAACCTGACAACACAATGATACAGTCATCACCCATATCCCTTCATAGCGTTACTGTATAATGTCCCGGCATTCCCAGCGATGTCACCTCTCCAGTCAGCAGCTCAATGATCTTGTTGGTGAGCTCTAGGATCTTCTCTCTGTTGACGTTTTCATGTATCGGGATGTGCGGTGTCCGCCTGGATGTTGGGCTCCGGATTCCTCCCCGTCCTTCAGATACCGGGGCCTGACAATGTTCACTAGAGGTCTTCTTCACTACTGTGTATTCCTGGTTATGGAGAGACACAGTAATAAATATCACTCCATACATCTCCAGAGTCCCTCACCTCTCCAGTCATGTCCATCTGTTAGTAACAGAGAAGATGATGTAATGTGACACCATCAGAATCTCTCACCTCTCCAGTAAGCCGGAGAAGGATCTCCAGGGTGAGATTTATTATACTCTTTGCCATCCTGTCCCCTTCCCTATCCATCCTTGATGGGTCAATCAGGAGAATGATCTTCGGATCCTATATTGTAGGAACCTGAATGGAAAGAAGATGAACCGATGTAAAATCCTAGAAAATCCCATGTAAAATACAATTAGTGGAGATAAGAAGAGGAAACACTGAAGGAGATAATAACGTGTATCAAGGCAGCTCCTCCATGTTTCAGGTCAAAAGCATGTCATACCTTCATATTACCACTATAGTCAGTTACAGGTCACAGCGGTAATACCAGTATAAGGCTACTTTCACACGAAAAGTCATGAGTGGATCCGGTTGTATTATGTCTTCTATATCCATGACGGATCCGTTATGAACACCAATGAAAGTCAATGGGGGACGGATCAGTTTTCTATTGTGTCAGAGAAAACAGATCCGTCCCCATTGACTTACATTGTGTGTCAGGACAGATCCGTCTTGCTCCGCACCACATCGCGGACAGAAAAACGCTGCTTGCAGCATTATTCTGTCTGTGATGAGATCGCAACCAAATAGAACAGAAAGCATTTTGGTGACTCCGCTTCGTTCAGTTCAGTTTTGTCCCCATTGACAATGAATGGAGAAAAAAACTGAAGCGTTTTCATCCTATGACGGATCTCAATTGCGGAATTGAAAAAGCTAGTATGAAAGCAGCCTAAAGCTGTAATCTGGTAGATCACTTCATAGATCTAGAGCTCAGACTGCCCTCGTCCTATCAGTTGGAATCACGAGAATAAAGGGCATCTGTCAGCAGATTGGTACCTGTGACACTGGCTGACCTGGTACATGTGCGCTTGGCAGCTGAAGGCATCTGTGTTGGTCCCATGTTGATATGTGCCCGCACTGCTGAGATAATTATGTTTTATTATATGCAAATGAACCTCCAGGAGTAACGGGGGGGTTGCCTTTTTACCTAGAGGCTCCTCCTTCCTGCACCTGCCACGCCCTTTTCACTTTGATTGACAGGACCAGGCAGTGAAGATGTAATCACACCTGACCCTGTCAATGACAGTGAAATGGGCGTGGCAGGTGCAGAAAAAGAGGAGCCTCTAGGTGTAAGGGCAACACCCCCGTTGCTCCCAAAGGCTTACTTGCATATATTAACCCTTTCTACCCTAGGCCATTTATTACCTTCCTGCCAAGGCCCATTTTTGCAAATCGGACATGTGTCACTTTATGTGGTAATAACTTTGGAATAGTTTTACTTATCTAACCGATTCTGAGATTGTACTTCATGTTAGCAGCAAATTTGGGCCAATATTTTTTCCTTAACTTATAAAAAAAAAATCTAAATTTACAGAAAATTTGAATTTCTCTACTTAAAAGAAAGAACAAAGAAATTAAAATAGTTATCAGTCAACATTCTCCATATGTCTACTTTATGTTAGCATCATTTTGTAAATGTTATTTTATTTTTTTAGGATGTTAGAAGGTTTAAAATTGTAGAAGTAATTTTTCAAATTTTCAAGAAAATTTCCAAAATAGCTTTTTTAAGCACCAATTCAGTTATAAAGTGATTTTGAGGGGCTTACATAGTAGAAACCACACATAAATGACCCAATTTTAAAAACTTAACCCCTCAAATTATTCAAAACTGGTGTTACAAACTTTGCTAACCCTTGAGGTGTTCCACAACTGTTTAAAAGAAAATGAAGGTAATTTCAATATTTCATTTTTTTTTTTGCAAATTTTTTATGTTAATCCATTTTTTCCTGCAACACAGCAAGGGTTAACAGCAAAATAAATCTCAATATTTTTTATGTGGTCCTAAACTGCTGTATGGGCACATGGCAGGGCGCAAAAGGGAAGGAGCGACATAGGAATGTTGGAGGGCAGATTTCACTAAGACAATTTTAAGTTGCCATGTAACATTTAAAGTCCCCCTACAGTAAAAAAAAATAAAAAAAATAAAAAGTGACACCAATATGTGACGATACTGCACCTCGCAAACTCGGCCCACCGACACTGTACATCGGGATCACAAGGTACGGTTTTGTCACTGGTTAACAAGACGTGATGTTACGCCCTCCCTGGTAGTACATAAGGTCAGCTTAGCACAGTTTACAAAGACACGGGCGTACGAAGGCACGGGGAGTGATAGAGGGTGGTCCACGCTACCTCCAGTGTGACACAACACTCGCTCACAACCCTGACAAGCTGAGAGAGATTTTTCACTGTGAAGCAGAGCTCTGCCGGCCCAGAAGACTGCCACCAGTTCCTCGTTAGATATAAGCCCGGTCCGTTAACGGGATTATATCGGGTCAGAACCAACCCCAGGTAGCTTATAGCGTTATGTTGAAACACGGACGTGGGGATTCGTAAACGAGATACAGAACTGCCAAAATTTATTTATATATTTAATTGCCTTAAAGAGAGTCTGTCACCTCCATATGGCCATATACAATGCTTACATTGTCCTATAACACACCTATACATGAATGTAATAGTACCTTGCAGAAGCTGTGATAACTTTAAAAACGCTTTTACTTATCCAAGCAATTCTGAGATTGTTTTCTCGTCACATATTGTACTTCATGACAGTGGTAAAATTGAGTCAAAAAAATGTAAATTTTATTTAGAAAAATAATTCAAAATTTAGAAAAATATACAAATTTAAAAATTTCTATTTCTCTACTTTTATAATAGTAATACCTCCAAAAATAGTTATTATTTAACATTTCCCATATTTCTACTTCATGTTTGGGCCATTTTGCGAATGCCATTTTATTTTTTGGGGACATTAGAAGCCTTAGAAGTTTAGAAGCAAAACTTGACAACCCACTTTTTAAGGACCAGTTCAGGTCTGAAGTCACTTTGTGAGGCTTACATAATAGAAACCAACCAAAAATGACCCCATTTTAGAAAACTACACCACTCAAGGTATTCAAAACTGATTTTACAAAATTTGTTAACCCTTTAGGTGTTTCACAAGAATTAATGGAAAATGGAGATCAAATTTTAGAATTTCACTTTTTTGGCAGATTTTCCATTTTAATCCATTTTTTTCTGCTAACAAAAGCAAAGGTTAACAGCCAAACAAAACTCAATATTTATTACCCTGATTCTGCGATTTACAGAAACACCCCACATGTGGTCGTAAACTGATGTAAGGGCACACGGCAGGGCGCAGAAGGAAAGGAACGCCATATGGTTTTTGGAAGGCAGATTTTGCTGGACTGGTTTCTTGACATCATGTCCCATTTGAAGCCCCCCTGATGCACCCCTAGAGTAGAAACGCCAAAAAAGTGACCCAATTTTGGAAACTACGGGATAAGGTGGCAGTTTTGTTGGTACTATTTTTTAGAGTACATACACTGCTCAAAAAAAATAAGGGAACACTTAAACAACACAATGTAACTCCAAGTCAATCACACTTCTGTGAAATCAAACTGTCCACTTAGGAAGCAACACTGAGTGACAATCAATTTCACATGCTGTTGTGCAAATGGAATAGACAACAGGTGGGAATTATAGGCAATTAGCAAGACACCCCCAATAAAAGGAGTGGTTCTGCAGGTGGTCACCACAGACCACTTCTCAGTTCCTATGCTTCCTGGCTGATATTTTGGTCACTTTTGAATGCTGGCAGTGCTTTCACTCTAGTGGTAGCATGAGACGGAGTCTACAACCCACACAAGTGGCTCAGGTAGTGCAGCTTATCCAGGATGACACATCAATGCGAGCTGTGGCAAGAAGGTTTGCTGTGTCTGTCAGCGTAGTGTCCAGAGCATGGAGGCGCTACCAGGAGACAGGCCAGTACATCAGGAGACATGGAGGAGGCCGTAGGAGGGCAACAACCCAGGAGCAGGACCGCTACCTCCGCCTTTGTGCAAGGAGGAACAGGAGGAGCACTGCCAGAGCCATGCAAAATAACCTCCAGCAGGCCACAAGTGCATGTGTCTGCTCAAACCTTCAGAAACAGACTCCATGAGGGTGATATGAGGGCCCGACATCCACAGGTGGGGGTTGTGCTTACAGACCAACACCGTGCAGGACGTTTGGCATTTGCCAGAGAACACCAAGATTGGCAAATTCGCCACTGGCGCCCTGTGCTCTTCACAGATGAAAGCAGGTTCACACTGAGCACATGTGACAGAGTCTGGAGACGCCATGGAGAACGTTCTGCTGCCTGCAACATCCTCCAGCATGACCGGTTTGGCATTGGGTCAGTAATGGTGTGGGGTGGCATTTCTTTGGAGGGCCGCACAGCCCTCCATGTGCTCGCCAGAGGTAGCTTGACTGCCATTAGGTACCGAGATGAGATCCTCAGACCCCTTGTGAGACCATATGCTGGTGCGGTTGGCCCTGGGTTCCTCCTAATGCAAGACAATGCTAGACCTCATGTGGCTGGAGTGTGTCAGCAGTTCCTGCAAGACGAAGGCATTGATGCTATGGACTGGCCCGCACGTTCCCCAGACCTGAATCCAATTGAGCACATCTGGGACATCATGTCTCGCTCTATCCACCAACGTCACGTTGCACCACAGACTGTCCAGGAGTTGGCAGATGCTTTAGTCCAGGTCTGGGAGGAGATCCCTCAGGAGACCATCCGCCACCTCATCAGGAGCATGCACAGGCGTTGTAGGGAGGTCATACAGGCACGTGGAGGCCACACACAGTACTGAGCCTCATTTTGACTTGTTTTAAGGACATTACATCAAAGTTGGATCAGCCTGTAGTGTGTTTTTCCACTTTAATTTTGAGTGTGACTCCAAATCCAGACCTCCATGGGTTGAAAAATTTGATTTCCATTTTTAAATTTTTGTGTGTTTTTTTTGTCAGCACATTCAACTATGTAAAGAACCAAGTATTTCAGAAGAATATTTAATGAACTCAGATCTAGGATGTGTTATTTTTGTTTTCCCTTTATTTTTTTGAGCAGTGTATGATTTTTGGTTGCTTTATATTACACTTTTTGTGAGACAAGGTAACAAAAAAAACGGAATTAGTCTTACTGGTAATTCAGTTTCCATGAGATCACCACGATGGCATACAAGTAGATTGACCTCTGACCTCTGTAGGGGCACGAACAGAGAAAGGTTTAAATCCCCCCCTCCCACCACCAACACCAGTGTTTCCAAAATCACACAGAGCAAAAGAAAAAGGTGGTGAATCACACAAGAACGAAGATAGGAAGGTATTACCTAATACCTATCGGGAGGACCTCACGTAAGTAACAAATAAACTAATAAAAAAGGTAGGGAATAATGTGCCGTCGTGGTGATCTCATGGAATTACCGGTAAGACTAATTCCGGTTTTTCCATAGCATCACCACGACAGCATACAAGGAGATATATAAAATAAATTATATCGGGGGGGAAGGGGAACTGCCTGAAGGACTTTCCGTCCAAAGGACAAGTCCGATTTAAAAATAAAAAAATCAAGTCTATAGTGTTTCACAAATGTATGCACACTTGACCATGTAGCTGCTCTGCAGATGTCTTCGAGGGAAGCACCTGCCCTCTCAGCTTGAGAGGAGGACATGGCCCTGGTTGAATGGGCCTTCAGGTTGTCAGGACAAGGATGGTTCTGAATCTCATAGCAAAGAGAGATAGTATTCTTGATCCATCTGGCTAAAGAAGATTTGGATATTTTCTGGCCCTCGTTTTTCCCTACAAATTGAATTAGCAGACTGTCGGATTTCCTGAAATCCTTGGTAGATTCAATGTAATTCAGGACAGAAGGTCTGACAACCAGGGAATGAAAAACGAGTTCTTTATTATTAGAGGCATTTTCACAGAAAGAAGGCAGGATGATTTCTTGACTACGATGAAAATCGGATACTACCTTATGAAGGAAGCACGGATCTAACTTGAGGATTATTCTATCGTCCATAACACGTAGGTACGGTTCTCTGATGGAAATTGCCTGTATCTCACCTAATCTACGGGCAGATGTGATCGCTATTAGAAAAGCTGTTTTTAGTGATAACAACTTTATAGGACATTTAGATCCCAGGAAGGGACTCGAGTTCTTACAGTCGGCCGAAGTCTGGAGTCCTGAACCTTTTAATCCAACGATGGTTTGCGATATCCTGATCAAAGAAACAGTCAAGTGCAGACACCTGGACGTTAAGCGTGGATTGTCTTAGTCCTAGATCAAGCCCTTGCTGTAAGAAATCCAGTATTTTTTTAATGTTTGTTTTCTCTAAATTCGGGGATGTTTCACCTGACCAGGAAAATAATTTTTTCCATATTTTCAGGTAGATTGCCAAGGTTACTTTTTTCCTGGAGGCTCTAAGTGTATCTATCACTTTGTCCGAAAGACTCTGGAACTTCAGAATGTGGATCTCAGGATCTAGGCCGTTAGTTTCAGGAACTGAGGATTGGATACAGAGCTGATCCCTGATGCAGAAGATCCCTCCTAAGAGGGAGAGTCCAAGTTCCGAGATGGAGAGCTTTCTGACGGAGGAAAACCAGCTTCTCTTTGGCCAAAAAGGGGTTAATCAGAATTATTGTTGTTCTGTCTTGACATATTTTTTGAATCACTCATTGGATTAATCGGAGAGGGGGAAAAGCGTAGCATAGACTACAATTCCATCTTAGAGAGAAAGCATCTAACGCCCAGGGATTGTCCCTGGGGTTTAGGGAACAGAATTTTCCCATCTTTGTATTTGCTTTGGAGGCGAAGAGATCCACTTCGGGCACTCCCCATTTGTCTACTATCATCTGAAAAACTTCTAAGTTCAGGGACCATTCTGTCTGATCCAATTTTTTTGCGACTGAGGAAGGCCGTTTCTAGGTTTAAAGCTCCTCTGAGATGGATTGCTGAAATGGAGCTTACATTGTGCTCTGCCCAATTGAAGATCTTGGATGATAGTGACAGAAGAGCGTCTGATCTTGTCCCTCCCTGATGCGAGAGGTAAGCAATGGCCGTCGTGTTGTCTGAGAAGACTCTTAGGCTGAGTTCACACGAGCGTGTCCGGATAAGGTCCGGATGCGTTGCGGCAAACCCGTGCAAGTAGGTACCCAATTGCAGTCAGTTTTGACTGCGATTGCGTTCCGCTGTTCAGTTTTTATCGCGCGGGTGCAATGCGTTCACAGAAGTTCAGGTTTGGGTTCGGTGTTGTGTAGATGTTATTATTTTCCCTTATAACATGGTTATAAGGGAAAATAATAGCATTCTTTAATACAGAATGCTTAGTAGGTGGTCAATTGAGGGTTAAAAAAAAAAAAAAAAATTAACTCACCTTCTCCTTTAGGGTTTCCCAGACTGCCCTCAGTTCTCGGAAGTTGGACGACTGAGACCTGACTGATTGGGACCAGGATCCCTGGTACAAGAGGTTCCCCACTTCCGCTCCCAGCCCGACTGACTTGCGTCTGTCACAATCTGTATGTAAGGAGTCTTTTTCCTCAGTACACCCCTGGAAAGATTAGTTGATTCCCTCCACCAGTTTAGGGACTTTTTTTTATCAACGGGGGTATAAAAATTCTGCGATCTAATGAGATCTGCTGTCTGTTCCAGAACCTGAGGATCAAAACTTGTAGGGTCGGAAATGACTGTGACTCCAGGGTACCGATGGTATGCAAGAAGTTAGTAGGCCCAAAAGACTCATGGCTTCTCTTATGGAGCACGTCTTCTTCCTCTGAAAAAAACAAGATTTTTTGCTATAAAGAAACCATCTTGTCCTGGGGAA
The DNA here is from genome assembly GCF_905171765.1 of Bufo bufo. Lineage (NCBI taxonomy): Eukaryota > Metazoa > Chordata > Amphibia > Anura > Bufonidae > Bufo > Bufo bufo. The sequence continues at coordinate 600,218,598 of NC_053392.1, forward strand.
GATATGTGGATTGAACATGGGAGTCTAGGATCATCCCCAGAAATTTTGTTTTTTTGGAAGGATTAAAGTTGGATTTGTTTATATTTACTATCCACCTCAATCTGCTCAGAACTGATCGTAAGGTGTTTAAGTCGTTTTCGGTTTGTTGAGGGTTGTCGCCGATCAGCAGAAAATCGTCCAAGTAGGGGATTATCGTCAACCCCTTCTTCCTCAAGAATGCCACCATTTCCACTATCAACTCAGTGAAAATCCTTGGAGCGGAGGCAATTCCAAATGGAAGGGCTATGAACTGAAAATGATGAACCAGACCTCTGATGTCTTTGATAGCAAACCGCAGGAATTTTTGGGATCTGACATGGATTTGGATGTGGTAACAAGCGTCCTTCAAGTCCACCGTACACATCAAGGCGTCCTTCCCCATCAATGGTATTGTGGACGCTAGGGACTCCATACTGAATTTTTGATAAATCTGTTTAGAGACTTTAGGTTTATTAATGTACGGAAAGAGCCCTCCCTCATCTTTACCAGAGAGAGATTTGAGTAGTAACCCTTTCCCTACTCTGGAGAAGGAACTTGGACTATGACATTCACCTTTAAAAAATCCTGTACTCCCTGCCAGATCTTTTCCTGGTACCGGGTTGATATGCATCTGTTTGGGGATTTTGAAGAGAATTTGATCTTGTAACCCGATCCTACAATTTCGTTGGTCCAGGGATTCTGGGAGATTGTTTGATTCCCAGGACGTAAGGAAATTTATCTCCCCCCCCCCCCCCCCCCCACTCTGGCATCATTGTTTCTCGCCAGGTTTCGTATGAGAGGAGGGGAGGAAACCCCTTCCTATACCACCCTTGGGGTAGCTCCAACGCCCCGACTTTCCTTTTCCCCTATACGACCTGTCTTGACCTGTGGAGGAACGAAAGGGGTACCTACACTTATAGACTCTGTCTTCGGGAAAACCCTTTTTCTTGTCTGAGGCCTTCTCTAAGATCTTGTCCAGCACTGGACCAAAGGCGAATTCTCCTGAAAAAGAAATGGAGCAGAGCTTCATTTTTGATGTTTTGTCACCAGACCAACACTTCATCCAGAGTGCTCTGCAGGCCACATTGGAGAGACCTGCGTATCTGGCAGGGAACCTCACTGATTTGGCTGAAGCATCTGCAAGAAAAGCTATGGCTGATTTTAGAAGGGGTATAGAATTAAAAAATTTCCTCTCTTGACGTTTTATCCCTGATATGATCTTCCAGCTCGTTTAGCCAAAGGAACATAGACCTGGCCAAAGACGTTGCTGCGATGTTGGACTTAAGGTTGAACATTGCTGCTTCCCATGACTTCGGCCATGACCAACAGACTGTCGGCCTTCCTGTCCATAGAATCTCTTAGCTGGGAGGCATCCTCGAAGGGTAATGATGTTTATTATTCACTTTTGTCACCTGTATGTCTATTTTAGGAATCTCATTGAAGATCTTGGATTCCACTGGATCAAATAATAGACGATTTTTGAAGGAGTTAGATACCCCCAAACGTCTTTCAGGGTCCGACCACTCCTCTAAAACCATATCTTTTATATATTCGTTAATAGAAAGCACACAAGTTTTTTTGACACGAAGACCCCCAAACATCTCATCTTGAACGGAGTGAGATTTCTGCACTTCTTCTCCCATAGTACATCTGACTGCTTTCAACAGATCTGCCATATCGTCCATAAAAAAATAAAATCTTCTATTACTCCCAGAGGATTCTGCTTCAGAAGCTCCCGCCTCGTTCTCCTCAGCATTAAAAGAGGAAACATCATCCATCAGGTCCTCAGAATCCGTTTAGAAGGAGGAGGATCCCCAGGAGTAGTAGATAGTTGAGACAAGGAGGATTTTACTTCTTCCTGTATCATCTTATGAAATTCTTCCCTAAGTGAGGGAATTTCCTCACGAACGATAGTAGTAAGGCAATCTTTGCACAATTTTTTGGGGTAATTACCGTATACACTCGAGTATAAGCCGAGGCCCCTAATTTTACCCCCAAAAAATGGGAAAAATTATTGACTTGAGTATAAGACTAGGGTGGGAAATGCAGCTATAATGCAGAGTGTATGTGTATATAATGCACACACATCTGCAAGAGGGTGACTCAGATTGATGGGAGTCTGACTCTGACTCCCTGTATTTAATGCAGAGTGTGTGCATTATATACACACACACTCTGCATTAAATACAGGGAGCCATCCACAGATCCCCCTCCCCGACGCTCACAGCAGTATATTTATAAACTACAGTAATCAGTAACTACTTTAACCATCGCTCATTGCTGAGCTCTTTACTCAGATTATTTGGATATCTTACCGGTACTTTGTCTTAGCTCCGGTAATAGCAGGCAGTGCGGGGGGCGGCGCTCACTTACTGACGTCACGCGCCTGCTCCCACTAGGCGGCGCAGGCGCGTGACGTCAGTGAGTGAGCGCCGCCCCCCGCACTGCCTGCTATTACCGGAGCTAAGACAGACCTAGACGAGGGGGCTTTTTGAGCACAAAAATATGTGCCAAAAAACTCGTCTTATACTCGAGTATATACGGTATCCTGAAGCCGTATGTTACAAGAAATGCATCTGAATGACTTCTTAACTTTCTTTTGTGCCTCCTTGGAGATCTAAAAGTAAAATTAATCAGGCGGCACTTAGTATAAATTAGGACCTACCCCATTCTATAATAAACGTGGTTAAAGGAGAGGGGGATCAAGCAGACTCCCTGACCAACACACATAATGAAAGTCAATGAGTAAACTTTCCACCAGGAACTTACTGATAGTGGCAATGCAGTAGGGATCGACCGATTATCGGTTTGGCCGATATTATCGGCCGATATTGAGGATTTTGAACGTTATCAGTATCGGCATCTATTTTGCCGATATTCCGATAACGTATGGGGAACACAGAACGCGCTGCTCTCAGCGCTCTCTGTGTTCCCTCCGCAGCACAGGGGAGAAGGAAGCAGTGTCTCCTCCCCCTGTGCTGCTGCTGCCGCCAATGAGAGGAGAGAACATAAGAGGAGGGGAGGGGCTGTGGCCAGCGCTCCACCAATGAAGATAAGCCTTTCATTTATTCATATACAGGAGGCGGGAGCTGGCTGCAGAATCACATAGCCGGCTCCCGACCTCTATGAACTGTAGCTGTGATCTGCGGTAGTAAACTCCTCAGGTGCCGCGGATCGCAGGTACCGCTCATAGAGGTCGGGAGCCGGCTATGTGATTCTGCAGCCAGCTCCTGCCTCCTGTATGTGAATGATTGAGAGACTTATCTTCATTGGTGGCGCAGTGCGCCCCCCCCCCCCAAGCACCCCAGTATTAATCATTGGTGGCGCAGTGCGCCCCCCCCCCAAGCCCCCCAGTATTAATCATTGGTGGCGCAGTGCGCCCCCCACCCCCATCCCAATAGTAAAAACATTGGTGGCGCAGTGCGCCCCCCCCCCCCCCCCCACCCAGTATTACTCATTGGTGGCAGTGGCCACAGGATCCCCTCTCCCCTGCTCCTCCGATCGGAGCCCCAGCAGTGTAAGCCTGGGGCTCCGATCGGTTACCATGGCAGCCAGGACGCTATTGAAGCCCTGGCTGCCATGATAAGCTCCATGCTGCTGTGTGCACTATGCACAGAGCAGCAGGGACAGTGTGAGCTCCTATTCACCCTGATAGAGATCTATCAGGGGGAATAGGACAAGGGTTCTAGTCCCTAAGGGGGCTAAAAGTTAGTAAAAAAAACAAAAAAAAAAAACACAAAAATATTAAGTATAAATGAAAAAGATTTAAAAAAACAAAAATAAATACACATTAACAATAAACATTAAATTTCAGCAGATTTGTGTAGGAATTTTTTTTTTCTCAAAAATGAAAATTCCCAGAATATCGGTATAAATTATCGGCTATCGGCCTGAAAGTTCACAAATTATCGGTATCGGTATCGGCCCTAAAAAATCAATATCGGTCGATCCCTACAATGCAGCATCCAACTCCTTAGGAGAACGCGGCTCTGGTCCTGAAATGGTGTAGGATGAACCATCTGGGTCTCTGTCTGAGCCCCCTTTAAGTAAGCCAGAACTCTGCACGCCGCAGTGACGTCATCAATATGCGTGCGAGACGCCGGGTGCGCAAAACCTGGCTTAACCTACCAGAGGCAAGGCGGGAGACGGCGCACCGGGAACAGGCTCCAGATCTACCGGAGTGAGCCCTCCCGATCCACCCCCTGTCCAGCATTAGTACAGGACCGTGGGAGGACAGGGGGACACCATGTTCCAAGGTCCAAAAGTCCAGGAGACCTTTCTCTGCCCCGTCCTCTGTAGGGACAGGAAACATTGGTATTGGTGTTGGTGGTGGGAGGGGGGGGGGGGGGATTTAAACCTCTCTGCTCCTGCCCCTACAGAGGTCGGAGGTCAATCTCCTTGTATGCCGTTGTGGTGATGCTATAAAAATAGCTGTTTTTGCACCGTTTTTATTTTTTATTTTTTACAAGGTTCATCTGACAGGTTAGATCATGTGGTATTTTTATAGAGCGGGTTGTTATGGACGCGACAATACCAAATATACTTTTTTGGGTTGTTTGTTTCAGTTTTACAAAATAAAGCATTTTTGAAAAAAATTGCATATACCTGCGCTGTACATATATAAATTATATACAGGAGATGCCTAGGTTATACCAGCATGGTTCGTATCACTGTATACAAGAAGGTGTATAACTTATACCAGCTGTACATATATAATTATATACCGGGGATACCCAGGTTATACCAGCATAGTCTATACTATAATACACAGGAAGATGACTATGTATATACCTGCGCTGTACATATAGATTATACTCAGATAGACCCAGGTTATACCAGCATAGTATATACTATAATACACAGGAAGATGACTATGTATACACCTGTACATATAGATTACACTCAGATAGACCCAGGTTATACCAGCATAGTCTATACTATAATACACAGGAAGATGACTATGTATATACCTGTACATATAGATTACACTCAGATACACCCAGGTTATACCAGCATAGTCTATACTATAATATACAGGAAGATGACTATGTATATACCTGTACATATAGATTACACTCAGATATACCCAGGTTATACCAGCATAGTATATACTATAATACACAGGAGGATGACTATGTATACACCTGTACATATAGATTACACTCAGATAGACCCAGGTTATACCAGCACAGTATATACTATAATACACAGGAAGATGACTATGTATATACCTGTACATATAGATTACACTCAGATAGACCCAGGTTATACCAGCATAGTCTATACTATAATATACAGGAGGATGACTATGTATACACCTGTACATATAGATTACACTCAGATAGACCCAGGTTATACCAGCATAGTATATACTATAATACACAGGAGGATGACTATGTATATACAGATGACACTCAGATAGACCCAGGTTATACCAGCACAGTATATACTATAATACACAGGAAGATGACTATGTATACACCTGTACATATAGATTACACTCAGATAGACCCAGGTTATACCAGCATAGTATATACTATAATACACAGGAGGATGACTATGTATATACCTGTACATATAGATTACACTCAGATAGACCCAGGTTATACCAGCACAGTATATACTATAATACACAGGAGGATGACTATGTATATACCTGTACATACAGATTACACTCAGATAGACCCAGGTTATACCAGCATAGTATATACTATAATACACAGGAGGATGACTATGTATACACCTGTACATATAGATTACACTCAGATAGACCCAGGTTATACCAGCATAGTCTATACTATAATACACAGGAGGATGACTATGTATACACCTGTACATATAGATTACACTCAGATAGACCCAGGTTATACCAGCATAGTCTATACTATAATACACAGGAGGATGACTATGTATATACCTGTACATACAGATTACACTCAGATAGACCCAGGTTATACCAGCATAGTCTATACTATAATACACAGGAGGATGACTATGTATATACCTGTACATACAGATTACACTCAGATAGACCCAGGTTATACCAGCATAGTATATACTATAATACACAGGAGGATGACTATGTATATACCTGTACATATAGATTACACTAAGATATACCCAGGTTATACCAGCATAGTCTATACTATAATACACAGGAGGATGACTATGTATATACCTGTACATATAGATTACACTCAGATATACCCAGGTTATACCAGCATAGTCTATACTATAATACACAGGAGGATGACTATGTATACACCTGTACATATAGATGACACTCAGATATACCCAGGTTATACCAGCATAGTATATACTATAATACACAGGAAGATGACTATGTATATACCTGCGCTGTACATATAGATTACACTCAGATAGACCCAGGTTATACCAGCACAGTATATACTATAATAGACAGGAGGATGACTATGTATATACCTGTACATATAGATTACACTCAGATAGACCCAGGTTATACCAGCACAGTATATACTATAATACACAGGAGGATGACTATGTATATACCTGTACATATAGATTACACTAAGATATACCCAGGTTATACCAGCATAGTCTATACTATAATACACAGGAGGATGACTATGTATATACCTGTACATATAGATTACACTCAGATATACCCAGGTTATACCAGCATAGTCTATACTATAATACACAGGAGGATGACTATGTATACACCTGTACATATAGATGACACTCAGATATACCCAGGTTATACCAGCATAGTATATACTATAATACACAGGAAGATGACTATGTATATACCTGCGCTGTACATATAGATTACACTCAGATAGACCCAGGTTATACCAGCATAGTCTATACTATAATACACAGGAAGATGACTATGTATATACCTGTACATATAGATTACACTCAGATACACCCAGGTTATACCAGCATAGTCTATACTATAATATACAGGAAGATGACTATGTATATACCTGTACATATAGATTACACTCAGATATACCCAGGTTATACCAGCATAGTATATACTATAATACACAGGAGGATGACTATGTATACACCTGTACATATAGATTACACTCAGATAGACCCAGGTTATACCAGCACAGTATATACTATAATACACAGGAAGATGACTATGTATATACCTGTACATATAGATTACACTCAGATAGACCCAGGTTATACCAGCATAGTCTATACTATAATATACAGGAGGATGACTATGTATACACCTGTACATATAGATTACACTCAGATAGACCCAGGTTATACCAGCATAGTATATACTATAATACACAGGAGGATGACTATGTATATACAGATGACACTCAGATAGACCCAGGTTATACCAGCACAGTATATACTATAATACACAGGAAGATGACTATGTATACACCTGTACATATAGATTACACTCAGATAGACCCAGGTTATACCAGCATAGTATATACTATAATACACAGGAGGATGACTATGTATATACCTGTACATATAGATTACACTCAGATAGACCCAGGTTATACCAGCACAGTATATACTATAATACACAGGAGGATGACTATGTATATACCTGTACATACAGATTACACTCAGATAGACCCAGGTTATACCAGCATAGTATATACTATAATACACAGGAGGATGACTATGTATACACCTGTACATATAGATTACACTCAGATAGACCCAGGTTATACCAGCATAGTCTATACTATAATACACAGGAGGATGACTATGTATACACCTGTACATATAGATTACACTCAGATAGACCCAGGTTATACCAGCATAGTCTATACTATAATACACAGGAGGATGACTATGTATATACCTGTACATATAGATTACACTCAGATAGACCCAGGTTATACCAGCATAGTCTATACTATAATACACAGGAGGATGACTATGTATATACCTGTACATACAGATTACACTCAGATAGACCCAGGTTATACCAGCATAGTATATACTATAATACACAGGAGGATGACTATGTATATACCTGTACATATAGATTACACTAAGATATACCCAGGTTATACCAGCATAGTCTATACTATAATACACAGGAGGATGACTATGTATATACCTGTACATATAGATTACACTCAGATATACCCAGGTTATACCAGCATAGTCTATACTATAATACACAGGAGGATGACTATGTATACACCTGTACATATAGATTACACTCAGATATACCCAGGTTATACCAGCATAGTATATACTATAATACACAGGAAGATGACTATGTATATACCTGCGCTGTACATATAGATTACACTCAGATAGACCCAGGTTATACCAGCACAGTATATACTATAATAGACAGGAGGATGACTATGTATATACCTGTACATATAGATTACACTCAGATAGACCCAGGTTATACCAGCATAGTATATACTATAATACACAGGAGGATGACTATGTATATACCTGTACATATAGATTACACTCAGATAGACCCAGGTTATACCAGCATAGTATATACTATAATACACAGGAGGATGACTATGTATACACCTGTACATATAGATTACACTCAGATAGACCCAGGTTATACCAGCATAGTATATACTATAATACACAGGAAGATGACTATGTATACACCTGTACATATAGATTACACTCAGATAGACCCAGGTTATACCAGCATAGTCTATACTATAATACACAGGAGGATGACTATGTATACACCTGTACATATAGATTACACTCAGATAGACCCAGGTGCTGCTCCTGTCCCTTAGTCAGTCCCTGGGCTAGCCTAGTGCCTAGTGGGCTGAGTGCTGGCGGAGGCTGACTGTGCCTGGCCGAGAGAGCTGGCGGTGAAGGGGTTAATGCCCCCTCTGCCCCAGTAATCCTGACAGACACTGGCGGTGACTACACACCTACCTGCCCTGCTGGACACAACATGTACCCACCTAGAATGTATGGGCTTCTGAGAGGATGGAGCCCCGCCCCCAAGTTGTTCTAAAAACTAATGTTCTCCACAAAACCTCCCTGACTGTAAACCTGTCCCTAATCCTGACCCGCACAGGAGACCGCACAGAACACGGAGAGGACGCCCCGCAGCCCAGCACACAGGACACTTACCTCAGACTCAGAGTCCGATTACGTCACCAGGTGATTATGTGTGTGAGGAGTCAGGCTCCAGGCTGTGTTGCCGGAAGAGGTAAATGACCTGTGATGATGTCATGACCATGTGATCATGTGTGGGAGGAGTCAGGCTTCAGACTGTGGTAGATGCTAGAGTGGAGTTGTTAGAAGGAGGTCTGTGATGTCATTGGTCACATGCTCCTTCATGGTCACATGACCAAATGTGGGACGTGCTGACAAACCCCGACGGTAGATGCTATTTCCTAGCCAGCTAAAGGACCTCTGATGACGTCATGCCCATGTGACCAGACTCGAGTAGGCGGAGCCAGTCTGGAGTCTGCAAGAAGCACAGTTGATTTCCCGGGCTTTTGAGTGGTTTGATCTGGTGAGGACAAGGGCAGAAGCAGGTGAGGTTTTCGCTTGGTGGGTGTATGGCTAAGTAATACTCTGCAGGGGGCCTATAGAGTTAGTCTGGAGTCTGCAAGAAGTACAGTTGATTTCCCCCAGAGGCTTAGTGGGGGGTTGCTGTAATGCTCTGCAAGGGTGGTGGGGGTTGCTGGAATGCTCTGCAAGGGTGGTGGGGGGTTGCTGGAATGCTCTGCAAGGGTGGTGGGGGTTTGCTGGAATGCTCTGCAAGGGTGGTGGGGGTTTGCTGGAATGCTCTGCAAGGAGGGTGGGGGGTTGCTGGAATGCTCTGCAAGGGGGGTGGGGGGGTTGCTGGAATGCTCTGCAAGGGGGGTGGGGGGGTTGCTGGAATGCTCTGCAAGGGGGGTGGGGGGGTTGCTGGAATGCTCTGCAAGGGGGGTGGGGGGCTGCTGGAATGCTCTGCGTGGGGGGCTGCTGGAATGCTCTGCGTGGGCGGTTGCTGGAATGCTCTGCAAGGGTGGTGGGGGGCTGCTGGAATGCTCTGCAAGGGGGGTGGGGGGCTGCTGGAATGCTCTGCAAGGGGGGTGGGGGGTTGCTGGAATGCTCTGCAAGGGTGGTGGGGGGTTGCTGGAATGCTCTGCAAGGGGGGTGGGGGGCTGCTGGAATGCTCTGCAAGGGGGGTGGGGGGCTGCTGGAATGCTCTGCAAGGGGGGTGGGGGGCTGCTGGAATGCTCTGCAAGGGTGGTGGGGGGTTGCTGGAATGCTCTGCAAGGGTGGTGGGGGGTTGCTGGAATGCTCTGCAAGGGTGGTGGGGGGTTGCTGGAATGCTCTGCAAGGAGGGTGGGGGGTTGCTGGAATGCTCTGCAAGGGGGGGGGGGGGGTTGCTGGAATGCTCTGCAAGGGGGGTGGGGGGGTTGCTGGAATGCTCTGCAAGGGGGGGGGGGGGGGTGCTGGAATGCTCTGCAAGGGGGGGGGGGGGGTTGCTGGAATGCTCTGCAAGGGGGGTGGGGGGGTTGCTGGAATGCTCTGCAAGGGGGGTGGGGGGGTTGCTGGAATGCTCTGCAAGGGGGGTGGGGGGGGTTGCTGGAATGCTTTGCAAGGGGGGTGGGGGGGTTGCTGGAATGCTTTGCAAGGGGGGTGGGGGGGTTGCTGGAATGCTTTGCAAGGGGGGTGGGGGGGTTGCTGGAATGCTCTGCAAGGGGGGTGGGGGGTAGTAGCAGGTGAGGTTTTCGCTTGGTGGGTGTATGGCTAAGGGCTCTTTCACACTTGTGTTGTCCGGATCCGGCGTGCACTCCACTTGCCGGAATTACACGCCGGATCCGGAAAAACGCAAGTGTACTGAAAGCATTTGAAGACGGATCCGTCTTCAAAATGCGTTCAGTGTTACTATGGCACCCAGGACGCTATTAAAGTTCTGGTTGCCATAGTAGTAGTGGGGAGCGGTATACTTACAGTCCATGCGGCTCCCGGGGCGCTCCAGAATGACGTCAGAGCGCCCCATGCGCATGGATGACGTGTCCATGTGATTACGTGATCCATACGCTTGGGGCGCCCTGACGTCACTCTGGAGCGCCCGGGGAGCCGCACGGACGGTAAGTACACTGCTCCCCCGCTCCCCGCTACACTTTACCATGGCTGCCAGGACTTTAGCGTCCCGGCAGCCATGGTAACCATTCAGAAAAAGCTAAACATCGGGTCCGGCAATGCACAGAAACGACGTTTAGCTTAATGCCGGATCCGGCCTTGCGGCAAGTCTTCAGGATTTTTGGCCGGAGCAAAAAGCGCAGCATGCTGCGGTATTTTCTCCGGCCAAAAAACGTTCCGTTCCGGAACTGAAGACATCCTGATGCATCCTGAACGGATTTCTCTCCATTCAGAATGCATTAGGATAAAACTGATCAGGATTCTTTCGGCATAGAGCCCTGACGACGGAACTCTATGCCGGAAGAAAAGAACGCAAGTGTGAAAGAGCCCTTAGGGTACTTTCACACCTGCGTTAGGAGCGGATCCGTCTGGTGTCTGTACAGACAGATCCGCTCCTATAATGCAAATGCTTGTATCCGTTCAGAACGGATCCGTTTGCATAACTGTTTATTTCAGATCTGATTTTTCACTTCAGAAAACTCAGATCCGACAGTATATTCTAAACACAGAAGCGTTCCCATGGTGATGGGGACGCTTCAAGTTAGAATATACTGAGAACTGTGTACATGACTGCCCCCTGCTGCCTGGCAGCAGGGGGCAGACCCCCCCTCCTGTATTTAACTTATCGATGGCCAGTGCGGCCCCCCCTCCCTCCCCAGTATTAATTGTAACCAGTGCGGCCCCCCTCCCTCTATATTCATCGGTGGCCAGTGCGGATTCCCAGTATTAAATATGACCAGTGCTGCCTTTCCCCCCCCCCCCCCCCTAAATTAAAATCGTTGCCATGGTTACTTAGCAATAAATAGAAGCATTATACTTACCTGCGAGCTGCGATGTCTGTGTCCGGCCGGGAGCTCCTCCTACTGGTAAGTGACAGGTCTGTGCGGCGCATTGCCTATAGAAAAAATCTTAATATATAAAAATAGACTTTTATGAAATCATTACATTTTGTAATTTATATTTCCCCAGTCGTCTCCATGACAGCACAAACTGAGATTGCCTTCCTCTGATAGGACAGGAAAAAGCACACAGAGAGGTTAAAAACCCCACCCCCACCCCTCATCGCTAGTGTTTTTTCCTGTCCTGTCAAGGAAGGAATGCCAGAGAGGTGCTGGGAGACCTTCTGGGTTTCCTAGCTTTCTATTTTTTTTTTTCCCTTTTTCTTCTCACCCTGCTATGGCCGGATGTCACCTGTTACACCGGAGATCGGTTCCGGGGTCCGGCTCTCCCTCCTCCACGCGCGGTCTATGCCCGGGTCACCCTCACTCATGGTGATCCCGGCGAAGTTCCCTCTGCGGCGGCCCAGGCGGGCTTAAAGCAGTGAGGTAGGGCGGCTGGAGAGACGCTGTGACGCGCTTCCCTCCAGTCGCCGGGTGATGACGTCAGACGCCGGGAGGCGTGGCCAGCGTCGTGACGTCATGGAGGCCGCGGCCGGCGCCAAATTCGAAAAAGGAAAGCAGAGTCTGCCGATCTGAGGTCTCCACGGTCACCCTACCTGCTGACAGCAACGCAGGTGGACGGGAGCTGCGAAGATGAGCGCCCCTACCACCACTGGCTCGGTTCCTGAGCCTCCTACCACTCTGGGCGGTGTGAGTAGCCTGCTGGCACCCTTTCTTATTGCTGTTTTTTCCCTGCAGTGGTTGACCTCTTCCTCCCTTGGTGTTGCAGGGAGAAAAGGAGTCTTCCTCCTCTGTTAAATCCAGACCCAGGAAGTGCGGCGTCTGTTCTAAGCGCCTTGCTTCCTCAGGGTCCAAGTTACTATGTAAGGACTGCACCTCTACCGTGGTGAAGGCAGAGTCCTCTAGCTTCATAGAGGAGATCAAGACTCTGGTCAGAACGAAGGTCCAATCAGCATTGGCTGCTAGGGACCCCCCTGCCTCCCCTATACCCCAGCCCGGTCAGGGCCGCAGACCACCCTCTTCCAGAGGCCTGGACTACTCCGGGAGTGATCTGGACTCGGCCGCCTCCGTCTTGTCAGATGCGGAGACTTCGGCTAGATCTCAGGAATTGGAGGAAAGTAGTGAGTATAGGAGATTCCTCTTTAACCCAGAGGATATAGAAGAATTGATCTGAACCATAAGGGCCACTATTAAGATGGAGGTCCCTAAGAGATCCAAGTCAGTCCAGGAGGAGATTTTAGGGGAGAGGCACAAATCTGTGTTCCCGGTCCCGGACAATATCCAGAAGATGATACGGGCAGAATGGGAGAAGCCAGAGAAGGGTTCCTTTATCCCACGGGGCCTCAAAAAGCGATACCCCTTCGACGAAGCGGACTGTGCCGACTGGGAGGCCATTCCCAGGGTGGATGCTCCCGTCGCTAAAGTAGCAAAACGAATGGTCCTTCCGTTTGAGGACGCAGCGCAGCTCAAGGACCCTCTATATAGGAAAGCCGAGAGTCTGCTCAAGAGAACCTGGGAAGCTACAGCAGCTCTCCTAAAACCGGGGGTAGCAGCGACATGTGTGGCTCGTACACTCGCAGTGTGGCTTGAACAGCTAGAGCACCATATAGCGAATAGGGCCCCTCGGGAGGAGATCCTGGATAGTATTCCTCTTCTGAAGAAGGCTACTTTCTTCCATGCCGCTGCAGAATCGGTTAGGCTTTCTGCCCGCACGGCGGTTCTGTCCAACACCACCAGACGGGTACTATGGCCTAAAGCCTGGTCGGGCGACACCGTATCGAAAAACAGGCTGATATCTCTACCCTTTCACGGTCAGTACGTGTTCGGCTCCGACCTGGACAAAATCCTTGAGAACGCCACGGACCGTAAGAAGGGCTTTCCAGAGGACAAGTCCAGGAGACAGTTTTTTCGGAGGCCCCAGCAGGATTCCAGCGCCGATAGGAGGAGCCGCGAGGGTCGCGGATTTACGAGAGGCGGGAGAGGAAAAGGTTTTTTCCTTAATCCCAACAGGGGAGATCCCTCTTCATCAAAACAATGACATCATCCCGGTCAGGGGAAGGCTCAGCTCCTTTCTGGGGGTTTGGGAACAAACCATCACGGATCCGTATATATTAGGCATCGTAGAACATGGCTACACTATAGAACTGGATTCCCTTCCTCCGCAGAGGTTCGTCCTGACCAAGCTCAACAGGGGCCTCGAGTCCCCCTTATCCGAGGGCGTAAGAAACTTATTACGCCTAGGGGCAGTAGAAAAGGTTCCTGCCAGAGATTTGGGGAGGGGTCACTATTCCCCTTTATTCCTGATCCGGAAATCGAATGGCAATTTTCGGACCATCATAAATTTAAAACCCCTGAAAACACATCACCTACCACAAGTTCAGGATGGAGACAGTCAAGTCAGCGGTGAAGCTCATCAAAGGAGGGTCTATGATGGCTACAATAGACCTCTCCGACGCATACTTCCATATCCCAATACAGGTCCGTTCCAGAAGATTTCTGAGGTTCGCGGTGGAGCAAGGCGGGACAGCTTACCACTATCAGTTCAAGTGCCTCCCGTTCGGCATATCATCGGCACCCCGCATATTCACCAAGGTGATGGCAGAGGTCGTAGCCTCCCTAAGCAAGGAGGGGATAATAATCGTCCCTTACCTAGACGACCTGCTAATAGTAGCAGAAACCTCAGATCTCCTTCGCAGACACATCCAAGTGGTTCTCTCGCGCCTCCAGAACTTGGGCTGGTTGATCAACCGGGAAAAGTCCGACATGTTGCCAGACCATCGGAAGGTATTCCTGGGTATCCTCTTGGACTCAGCTCTTCAAAAATCTTTCCTCCCTCCGCCAAAGGTACAGAAGCTGAGGTCAAGGGTCCTCCACTTCACCAAGCAGTCCCGTTGCTCAATAAGACAGGGCATGGAAATGCTGGGCCATCTCACCTCCTGCATCCCCGCGGTAGCCTGGGCCCAATTCCATACGAGAACCTTACAGAAGCTGGTTCTAAAACAATGGAACGGGTATCGATCATCCCTGGACCAGGGGTTGTCGGTGTCCCGGGAGGTAAAGGCTTCACTGGGCTGGTGACTCAAGACCAAGAACCTGGAATCGGGAGTTCCATGGAGGCAGGAAAGTGTGTTTTCCCTCACGACGGACGCCAGCTCTCGGGGCTGGGGAGCCCTCACGGCTTCGGAGACTTTTTAAGGGATTTGGTCAGAGGACCAGAGAAGGATGTCCTCCAACTACAGAGAACTCTGTGCGGTGTGGGAAGGTCTCAGGTCCATCTAAATACAGGCCAAAAATCGCCACGTCCTGGTCTATTCGGACAATTCCACTGCGGTGGCATTTATCCAGCACCAAGGAGGAACAAGACACGGTCATCTCCAGAGGCTCTCAGACCGAATCTTCCTCTGGGCAGAAAAGAATCTACAATCCCTTGCGGCAGTACATCTAAAGGGATCCCTGAATCTCCAGGCGGATTACCTCAGTCGGCAAAGTCTGGATCCAGGCGAGTGGTCTTTGTCCCAGACCGCTTTCCAACAGATTCGGGACCGTTGGGGGGAATCCCGTCCTAGACCTGTTCGCATCCGCAAAGAATCACAAGGTTCAGAATTTCTTCTCCCTCAATCGAAGAGACCCATGTGTGGCAATAGACGCTTTTACCCAGAGCTGGATGACTGGCCTAGTCTACGCCTTTCCCCCGATACCAGTAATCCCAAGAGTGCTCCAAAAGTTTCAGTCCGAAGGGTGCAGACGGATTCTGGTGGTCCCATTCTGGCCCAGGAGAAGCTGGTTCGGGCTCCTCAGGTCCATCAGCCCGGAAGATCCCATTCGTTTCCGGCCGGAGGAGGGTCTTCTAACCCAGGGTCCCATACCGCACCCCAATACCAACCTCCTCAAGCTGTCCGCTTGGATTCTGAGCAATCCCTCTTGCTAGGGCTAGGGCTCTCTGAAAGAGTAGTCAAGACCCTCTTACTCAGTAGGAAGTCCAACACCTCCAAAGCGTACCTCAAGGTTTGGAGGAAGTTCGCCTCCTGGGGCGGAGTCAGGTTCAACCAGTCCACCCCTAATATCCCGCTTATCCTGGAATTCCTCCAGGATGGGCTGGATTTGGGTCTTGCTCCTAACAAATTGCGAGTTCAGGTGTCTGCCTTGGGGGCCCTCTATAATACCAGCCTTTATGAGGTCCCCTGGGTAGCAAGATTCCTGAAAGCGGCAGATTGACTAAAACCCTGAGTCAGGAATATGGTCGCACCATGGAACCTCAACACCGTCCTTTTAAGACTGTCAGATGTTCCGTTTGAGCCTCTGCTCTCCCTATCTATTAAGTGGCTCACTTTGAAAACCATCTTCCTAGTGGCCATATCCTCCGCAAGGAGGGTTTGCGAGCTCCAGGCCCTGTCCATACAGGTACCCTTCCTCAAGGTGCTAGACGACAAGCTCATTTTCAAATTAGACCCCTGTTTTCTCCCCAAGGTGGTCTCCTCTTTTCATAGGCCGCAAGACATAGTTATCCCGTCTTTTTTTCCTCACCCTAAAGACGAGCAGGAATCTAGATTCCACAATTTAGACGTTAGGCGTTCAGTTCTTCATTATTTACACGCCACGGAGGAGTGGCGTATCGACAATAATTTATTTATCCAGTTTTCAGGTCCAAACAAAGGGAGGAAGGCAGCGAAGAGCTCTATATCCCGCTGGATTAGATGCACCATTTCCGAGGCCTATAAAGCCTCCGGTAGAGAGGCTCCTCCATCCCTTAGAGCCCACTCAGTTAGATCGGTCTCCACTTCTTGGGCTGAAAGAGCCTCTGCTTCGTTAGAACAGATCTGCAGGGCAGCTACCTGGAAGAGGGCCCACACCTTCACCAAGCATTATAGGGTGGATGTGTTTGCTGACGAGGACTTGGCCTTTGGATGTAAAGTCCTAGGTGCTGTAGTCCCTCCCTAAGTTACTTTGTTAGTTCTCAGTTTGAGCTGTCATGGAGACGACTGGGGAAATGAGTATTACACTCACCGGTAATCCGGTTTCCTGGAAGTCTCCATGACAGCACAGCTTTGTCCCGCCCTTGTTTTTTTCTTTGTCAATAGACTATTTGGCTAGTTTTACGTTCTACCCCTTGTCCTAGTCCTGTTATAATACACTGGCGATGAGGGGTGGGGGTGGGGTTTTTAACCTCTGTGTGCTTTTTCCTGTCCTATCAGAGGAAGGCAATCTCAGTTTGTGCTGTCATGGAGACTTCCAGGAAACCGAATTACCGGTGAGTGTAATACTCATGTATTAGAAATAATGCTAGAGTTCCACTATTATAACTATATCTTGAAAATGTAAATAGTGTTTTAGCCTATATAACAGTCTACATCAATGACTTATGGACTAAAGCCATACCTAGTCCATACAGTTACTAATGTGCTCACCACACAGGTCATATGACCCTGCGTATCCAGGTAAAAGTAGTGAATGGAGGAGTTGAACTTCGACAGTATTACCACCTCCGACATCTTCTTATCGTGTCTGTGTAAAAGCTGCTTGCATGTGGTTCTGTCTCCTCTTTCTTTTGTTAATAAAGTTAACTGTATTACACAAACACTTAAACACAAAGATGCTGGAATAAAGATAAGATTTATTCCTATTCAGTTACCAACAGATGTCATATAATGTTGTTCCTAACTGAATGCCAGAAGGTAACATGACTGTATATCTGTGTAGTCTATTAAGTTAGCTTATGGATGCATTATACAGGACTCCTCTGTGGTCCATTGTATTCTACTGTGCAGAGAGGGACTAATGCACTGTTAGAGAAAGGCTATATTTTATGGAAGTGTGATTTTAAAATATAGAAATATTTGAACTATTTAAATGAACATTTTGATAGAAATGTGACATGGATAAGAGCAAGACATTCATTTTTGAGGCAAATTTTTTTTGCAGGTGCATGGTCTGGTCATATCAGAGGCAGACAACAATAGGGGTTGACGCGCGTTACCAGAAAGATACCTGGTGGTGATGTTTCCTGAGAACATCGAGCCTTAGGGAAAATGCAAAAGAATGGATATTGTATGAAAGGTAATAAAAAAAAAAAAAGATAATAATTATTTGCCTAGTAAATTTTTTTGGTCTTTCTTTCTGGTTTATATATTCACTTTTTTTCCCCTTTATTTTTAAACAGGTTTCAGTTGGCTTCTTACATTTGCTTTCTTGAAGATTGAATGGATCATGTCACCTCGTTCACAACATCATATGCTTATATTCTGTAATTATTTTTTTTTACCATTGTTATGCACTTGTCATAATTTTTATTTCGTTATGCACTTGTATTGAGCATCTCTAACCCCTTAACTACATGTGACGTAAATTTGCGTCAACATGACAGTAAGAAGATATGGAGCTGTTGCAGATTATGTGTAAGTAACCATAGGAAGAAAACAAAATGATGTTTGGCTCCAAAAAACAAGCAAACTTTTCATTTGGTTTAAAAATCCAGACAAATACAAGGCAAACGGTCCACGCTATATCATTATTATTTATTATTAAAGCGCCATTCATTCCATAGCTCTGTACATATGAGAAGATGTAAACATACATAATACAGACAATTGTACTAATCATAAATAAGATGAGTTACAGACTGGTACAGAAGGAGAGAGGGCCCTGCCCGTGGGGCTTACAATCTACATGGTATGGGAGAAGGACACAGTAGGTGCGGGTGAAGTTGGTCATGGCGTTATGGAGGCAGCAGGTTCACTGGTTGTAGGCTTGTCTGAAGAGGTGGGTTTTCAGGTTTCTTTTAAAGGATTCCACTGTAGGTGAGAGTCTGATATGTTGGGGCAGCGAGTTCCAGAGTATGGGGGATGGACAGGAGAAATCCTGAAGTCGATTGTGGGAAGAGGCAATAAGAGGAGAGAAGGAGGTCTCGTGAGGATCGGAGAGTGCGTGTGGGGATGTATCTGGAAAGTAGCTCAGAGATGTAGGGAGGGGACAGGTTATGGACGGCCTTGTATGTATTTGTTAGTACTTTGAAGTGAATTCGCTGGGCAATGGGGAGCCAGTAAAGGGATTGGCAGAGGAGTAATAGGGTGAGAGGTGGATTAGTCGGGCAGCAGAGTTGAGGATAGATTGGAGGGGTGCGAGTGTGCTAGATGGAAGGCCACAGAGGAGAGTGTTGCAGTAGTCTAGGCGGGAGATGATGAGGGCATGTACAAGCATTTTCGCAGATTCAAAGTTAAGGAAAGCACGGATGCGGGAGATGTTCTTGAGTTGGAGGCGGCAGGTGGATAAAAGTGCTTGGATGTGCAGTCTGAAGGAGAGGGCAGAATCCAAGGCAGCGGACTTGGTTGACTGGGGAGAGTGTGCAGCCATTGATCCTGATAGATAGATCTGTTTGGAGGGTTTAGCAAGATGGGGGAAAGAGGATGAATTCTGTTTTATCCATGTTAAGTTTTAGAAAGCGAGAGGAGAAGAAGGATGATATAGAAAATGGACATTGTGGGATTCTGGATAGTAAGGTGGTGATGTCTGGACCAGAGAGGTAGATTTGTGTGTCGTCAGCGTAGGAGTGATACTGAAAGCCATGGGACTCTATGAGCTGTCCCAGGCCAACAGTGTAGATAGAGAAGAGCAGGGGTCCTAGGACAGAGCCTTGCGGGACACCAACAGAGGGAATGAGACAATTAGGTGGTACGGGAGTGGGAGACTCTAAATGTCCGGTCTGGGAGGTATGATGTGATCCAGGAGAGGGCCAGGTCAGTGATGGCAAAAGATGAGTTTGCAACCGGAGGGGACCGGCCAACAGTGTTGAAGGCAGAGGACAGGTCAAGGAGAAGGAGGACAGAGTATTGTTTCTTGGTTTTGGCTGTCAATAGGTCATTGGTGACTTTGGTAAGGGCAGTCTCAGTCGAATGGTGGGGTCGGAAGCCAGATTGTAGGCGGTCAAAGAGGGAGTAGGAGGAAAGGTGAGAGGACAGTTCAGAATGGACATGTTGTTCAAGTAGCTTTGAGGCATACTGAACCAGTGATATGGGGCGATAACTGGACAAAGAAGATGGGTCAAGTGAAGGCTTTTTGAGGATAGGTGTAATGGTAGCGTGTTTAAAAGCAGAGGGGAAGACACCAGAGGTTAGTGATAGGTTGAAGAGATGAGTTAGGGCTGGGATAAACACTGTGGTGAGGTTAGGGGTGAGGTGGGATGGGATCGGGTCAAGTGCACAGGTGGTCAGATGTGATCTGGAGAGTAGAGTGGAGAGTTTTTATTCTGTAATGAAGAAGCGGGTTTTGGAAGAAAAGGACTGAGCAGTTGTGTAGAGGGTCTGTGGGGACTGTGTAGTGAAGCTTTCTCTGATGTTGACTATGTTTTGTTTGAAATATTTGACAAAGTCCTCAGCTGAGAAGAGAGGATGGGAGCGCTGGGGGACGGAGAAGGGAGTTAAAAGTGCTAAAAAGTTGGTTAGGGCTGTGGGCCAGGGAAGATATGACAGATGAGAAGTCGCCTGTTTTGCATCAGCGAGTGAGGATTTGAATATGAGGAGGGATTGCTTGTATGTGGTGAAATGATCTTTTGAATGGGATTTCTTCCAGTGACGCTCAGCAGCCCTGGAAGCTTGTCTGAGTTTTTTGGTCAGGTTCGTGTGCCAGGGTTGTCTGTTAATTTTTGGGGTTTTGTTGAGTGTGATGGGGGCAACAGTGTCCAGAGCTGTACTTATTGTGGTGTTATATAGGGTGGTAGCAGCATCTGGGTCTTGGAGGGAACAGATGGTAGAGAGTGGGAGAAGAGAGTCAGAAAGCAAGCAAAAGTCTAGATTTTTAAGGTTCCTGCGGGGGGGTGCTAGTGTGTGGACCGGGGGAGCAGCAGAAGCGACCAATGAAGAGAAGGTGAGTAGGATGTGGTCGGATAGGGGGAAAGGCGAATTAGAAAGGTTAGATAGGGAGCAGAGGTAAAGATAAGATCCAAAGTGTGACCATCTTTGTGGGTGGGAACTGAAGACCACTGTGATAGGCCGAAGGAGAAAGAGAGCGATAGGAGTTTAGAGGCGGCTGAGTGGCAGGTGTCAATAGGGATGTTGAAGTCAGCCATGATGATAGTGGGGATGTCGGCAGAAAGAAAGTGTAGTAGCCAGGTGTTAATGGTCAAGAAAGATGGGGGGTGGTAAATGACAGCTATTTGGAGGGAGAGTAGATGCGAACAGAGTGTACTTCAAATGAGATGAGCGTAATGGAGTGTGGCAGTGGAGTTGGGCTGTAGGAGCAGGTGTCTGATAGGAGAAGATCAACTCCTCCACCATGTTTGCGGGCGGGGAGTGTGAGTGAATTGAAATCCACTATATGAGAGTGCAGCAGGGAAGGAGGTGTCAGAGGATGTCAGCCATGTTTCTGTGAGACCCAGAAAGGAAAGGTTTTGAGAGATGAAAAGTTCATGAATGTACGACAGTTTGTTACAGACAGAGCGTGCATTCCATAATGCTGCAAGAGGAACCAAAGGAGCAGGGGTCACAGGAATGGTTATTAGGTTTAAGGGGTTGCAGAAATTTGTAGAAGGAGATTTGTAGTAGGAGGTAGAGGTGATAGTGGGGATTTGCTGAGGGGGGCCTGGATTTGGAGAGATATCACCAGTAGTAAGGAGAAGCAGAGAAAGTGTTAATAGATGAGAATAAGAGAGGGCAAGAGGCGTGTGTGTTTGGGAAGGAAGTGTTTTATGTTGGCAAACAGGTTTGTGCAAGCGGTCAGATGAGAAGGTAAGATGGAGGGAGAGATGAATAGTTCCTTGCTGGGTGAATGAACGTGGGGGTATTTCAGGAGGTTGTTGACAAGTGGGAACAGTAAGATGAAAAATTGAAACATTGTTTGCATTAACTATGTCTGTAATTACCTGTGGTCCCCTTCTGGTATAATTCAGTCTGTGCACTTAAGAGTTGCACTTGAGAGATGTTGCATTTGGAAAGACCAAGGTCTGAAAAGACCTAGGACCTTAGATTTATACCACTCAGTGTTGAATCTGGTGTGACCAAGAGGGGAGGGGGTACATTTGGCCTAATCAAGGAGGACCAGATACAGGGGTGAAATAGTCAATGTAAACAAATGCTCAATAAATCCAGCAGTGAAAGAGACCTTAATAGTTCTAGAAATGCCCTGTCCTTCTTCCTGTCGGCGGACAGAAAACTTGCGCAGACACAGTACCGCCTGCGCGATCATCAAGCTCCTGAGGGCAACAGCCTCAAAAGTCTCACTGGGCTTGCGCTGAGCCCAGTGATGTAACCTGAGCGCTGTTGCCCTGAGGAGGTTGATGATCGCGCAGGCGGTACTGCGCGTGCGCGAGTTTTCTAGCCAACAGGAAGAAGGACGGGGCATTTCTAGAAGGTAGACTATGACGTGGGGAGGGGGCAGAACCGTTTGCCGGGGCTGTGGGAGGTTATTTGAGGATCAGGAGGCGTTCTTGGGCACTGCAGGGGGTCGTCACTGGGCACCGGAGAAGGGAAAAAACGCCCCTCTGGGCACCTTGGAGCCTCATTAGCATATCATAAAAAGCGCTTTTATATCAAAAGGACAAAACGAAATAAAGTAAAAAGAAGACTGCTGGAAATAAGGTACTTTAGTGAACATTGCGATGGTGCCAGCTTAAAATGGCAAAAGCAGGTGACAGATTCCCTTTAAATGTAGGTTATGAGGATATAAATATATATACATATGTAAATACAGTATTATTTATTATTATTTGCACTTTTTTCTTTTTATTTCTTTGAGACCCAACATATAGTAATTTGCACTTTGTTATTGATATGGTTATATTTTATGTCTAAATATGAACTATTAATGTATTTGAATTAATAGATATGAGTTTTTCACTACTGGTGCACACTTTTTATTCCAATGTGATTTGTTGCATCATACGATTTTTTTGTAATCATGTAATAATAAAAAAATGTAATTTATTAAATGCAAAACATGGTTGTGCACCTTTTTTTTTTTGAGGTAGTAATATACTGTACACTCAAAAAATTAAATGACAAACCCAGTGGTTCTGTATGGTTTAAAAATGTTTGGTATGTCCACTACAATTAAGGAACATTGTTTATGCTGTATTTTCTTGTCAATAAAAAAGTTTTCTTAGAAATATTGGTTTGTAGTGTTGATTTACAGTTGGACCAATAAACACTAACAGATCCAAATGTACAGGGTTCATTTTAGGACATTGTCAGATATCATAGTCAAGTATCAGAATAATGTAAGGCAAAATACTATCTCTGACACCTGACTTTCTTCACAGGTCAGGGTCAGTCAGAATGAGTTATAGAGTTATATTGCGAGGGCTAATAGAACTATAAAAGAGCCTATAGCTCAGAGTTAAAATTGCTGCATTGCAAACTAACGGTTTTTGAGTTCAAGACCCAATAGAAACCTTAATAACAAAAATATATTTTTAAACCCAAGCTAGGAGACAAATTGAAATGATGTTTGACTTTGATGTCTGACTTTCCTCTTTGGTCAGCGTCAGAGTCAAAATTATTTAAAGAGTTCCTGTGGTGTCTGCTGTATCACATAGTGAAAGAAAATCCATAACTACTCAGAGTTCAGCCTATACCTTAATGGCCTTAGGTTCAAGACCCAATAGAAACCTTGAAAAAATTAATTTTGTTAACCCTAGCTAGGAGACAAATGCAAATTATGTTTGACTTTGATGTGTGACTTTTCTCACCCATCAGTGTCAAAGGAGTTTCTTATATAATGTATATTTGCTGCTAAATCACATAGCAATAAAAAAAAACATGAAATAAAGCCACTTTGTACCTCTATTGTATCCTTAAAGGGGTTGTCTCACTTCAGTAAGTCACATTTATCATGTAGAGAAAGTTAATATAAGGTACTTACTAATGTATTGTGATTGTCCATATTGCTTCCTTTGCTGGCTGGATTAATTTTTCTATCACATTATACACGGCTCGTTTCCATGGTTAAAGACCACCCTGCAATCCATCTGGGGTGGCCATGCTTGCACACTAGGAAAAAGCATCAGCCTCTCTGGTGGCCGGGTCCATGGGAGCGTACATACACTAGTGCTTTTTCCTATAATGTGCAAGCAAGACCACCACTGATGGATTTCAGGGTTGTCTGTAACCATGGAAACGAGCAGTGTATAACATAATGGAAAAAAGAATCCAGCCAACAAAGGAAGCAATATGGATAATGTAACGGAACGCCTGCCACCCCGACTGGGCACCTTCCGCTGACGGCTGCTCCTAGTGCTTCCAGAGGGCTCCAAGCACTCCACCGGACACCATAACCACCACAAACCGCCGCAGCTTGGTTAGGGTCTCGCCGTCCTCCACCCATGCTGGACCCAAGACCGGGCTTTAGCTTCCAGTGGGTGAACCTCTCCTAAATCCATAGAGCAGGAACAACCTCTTACAAGAGCTTATACTCAGGGGAGTATTGTGATATAGCAATCCCCAAGAGTGTAGTTATCCCATCCTCCAAACATGAGCCAAAACTTCATGAAGGGGTAAAGCAGGACTCCTTTATTGATGGCCACAGCTCGACCTTTTATGCACGTCCTCCAGCAAGGGCTACTCCCCCGGGGACCTGATGGAGGACAGGCACACAAAATACAGTGACCAATCAATATACAGTACGATATAACACACTCCCATATAAACAGTAAAATCCCTCCTCTCTATCCTGGAGATGATTGGATTAACGGGCCGGACATAGTTCCATGCGGTCGATGACCAAGCCCCGCTGGGCGTTCGTCAATTTTAAAAGGCCCATTGTGTTTGTTAAATGTATCACATGCAATGTCCCTTGTGCTTGTTAATTGCGTCACAGGCAATGTCAATTGTGCTTGTTAATGGCGTCACAGGGCAAGAGGCTGGCAAGCAGACCTCTCCAACTCCCAGTGATGAAGGTGCTTTCGTCACAGATAATAACAATACATTAGAAAGTGACTTGGATACTTTCTCTACATGATAAATGCCACTGAAGTGAGACAACCCCTTTAAGTAAGCAAACCCCTGTTGCACCCTAAAGTGAGCTCCCTATTGCACTGTAAAGTAAATGAACCCTTTATTGCACTCTAAATGTAGTAAACACCTATTGTAACCTAAAGTATGTGAACTTCCAATGCACTATAAAATAAGTGAATCGCTTATTGCATTATAAAGGAAGTGAACCCGCTAATGCAATTTAACGTAAGTAAACCCACTTTGCACTGAAGTATTTATTTTTATGCTAAATCACACAGTTCAAAAAGTAAATCTATATCTCATTGTGAATTTGACCCTGACCTGTGAAGAAAGTCAGACATCAAAGTCAAACTCCGATATCGGTGTCAGATAGTATTTCGCCTCACACTGATATTATGATACTTGATTATGATATCTGACCATGTCCTAAAATGAACACTGTACGAGAAAAAAGACTATTGAATGTTATTTTCTCATTTAATTTGTGTACTGGTAAGCTAAGGGATGTAATATCTGGCTTCTAGAATATAGGCCCTTGTAGATATAAATAAGATTCTATGGTTCCAAGATAACGTGAGCTGATTTATAACGGACAGAGGGACCATGTCCTTTATTGCATTAAGTCTAGCATATACATAGAGAAGTCAGGGTGTATAAACCTGCACAAAGCCCAGCATCCATATCTAATAAAGGGGGAACTTTCACAGCTTTTTTACTTCTGGAACATACTCATCATACTCCGACTGTGGAGATACTGTAGGTGGTACACTCTACTTGGTTCTTCAGAATCATAGTAATTCAAGTTCTGTACTTGCAAGAGCCATCAACAACTGTTAGACTGATCTATACAAGCAATATATATTTTGTATATCAGTCAGCACTTGTTAAACGCTACTCTGAAAGTTAGATTGCATGCTATAAGACACACTTCTTCATAGTGTTTACATGTGAGAGCCATTATTGTTTGGTAACAAGTGCTGTAAACTCATGCAGCTAATTAATTAGACTAATGATGATAGCGCTGCAATACTCTGCAGTGCTGTACACAGAGTATCACACATTTGTCCATGGCACTCTTGGGGTTTACAGGTGCTGTACTACAACACCAGAGATGAAAACATCTAGGGATGAGCGAATCGACTTCGGATGATTCATCGGAAGTGGATTCGTAGAAAACTTTGTTGTAATACTATAATGAGCGGGAGCATAAGCTATTTCCTAGTCAGCAGAAGGACCAGGTTCTTTATCCTGTGGGATCCAGTCTTTGTATATATTATAAGCCATTTCCTAGTCAGCAGAAGGACCAGGTCCTTTATCCTATAGTATCCAGTCTTTGTATATATTATAAGCTATTTCCTAGGCCGCAGAAGGACCAGGTCCTTTATCCTGTGGGATCCAGTCTTTGTATATATTATAAGCCATTTCCTAGGCCACAGAAGGACCAGGTCCTTTATCCTATAGGATCCAGCCTTTTTATGTAGAATAAGCTAATTTCCTAGTCAACAGAAGGACCAGGTCCTTTTTCTGGCTAGGATTGATTAATCTCACATAGAGCAGGCTATTTCCTAGGCAGCAGAAGGACCTAGTCATTTATCCTATAGTATCCAACCTTTTTATGTAGAATAAGCTAATTTCCTAGTCAACAGAAGGACCAGGTCCTTTATCCTGTGGGATCCAGTCTTTGTATATATTATAAGCTATTTCCTAGGCAGCAGAAGGACCACGTCATTTATCCTATAAAATCCAGCCTTTTTATATAGCATAAGCTAATTTCCTAGTCAACAGAAGGACCAGGTCCTTTTTCTGGCTAGGATTTAGCAATCTCACATAGAGCAGGCTATTTCCTAGGCAGCAGAAGGACCTAGTCATTTATCCTATAGTATCCAACCTTTTTATATAGAATAAGCTAATTTCCTAGTCAACAGAAGGACCAGGTCCTTTAGCTGGCTAGGATTTATTAATCTCACATAGAGCAGGCTATTTCCTAGGCAGCAGAAGGACCTAGTCATTTATCCCATAGTATCCAACCTTTTTATATAGCATAAGCTAATTTCCTAGTCAACAGAAGGACCAGGTCCTTTTTCTGGCTAGGATTTAGCAATCTCACATAGAGCAGGCTACTGTATTTCCTAGGCAGCAGAAGGACCAGGTCATGTATCCTATAGTATCCAACCTTTTTATATAGCATAAGCTAATTTCCCAGTCAACAGAAGGACCAGGTCCTTTAGCTGGCTAGGATTTATTAATCTCACATAGAGCAGGCTATTTCCTAGGCAGCAGAAGGACCTAGTCATTTATCCTATAGTATCCAACCTTTTTATATAGAATAAGCTAATTTCCTAGTCAACAGAAGGACCAGGTCCTTTAGCTGGCTAGGATTTATTAATCTCACATAGAGCAGGCTATTTCCTAGGCAGCAGAAGGACCTAGTCATTTATCCCATAGTATCCAACCTTTTTATATAGCATAAGCTAATTTCCTAGTCAACAGAAGGACCAGGTCCTTTATCCTGTGGGATCCAGTCTTTGTATATGGATATGTGGAGAGAATCTCTAAATCGCACATCCTCATACCTATGCTTCTGATATACAACTGTTTTCAATTATCAGCATTTCTTATGATAAAACATGGCTATACAGCGATGCTATCAATCATTTGCTGTGCACTATAGAGAGGCAATTAGTATACAGTTTGATCAAAGCGCATAGGCCCACTTACCGCGACAAGGATGCCTCTTGTTTAAGTGGGAACCTACTCTAACCATGGCGCAGAGCCGTGCGGCGACCGACACGCCTCCACACCGCTCCAGCAGGTAATGGGATCCAGCAGCCGCACAGCGGCCCCACTGTACAGTGAGGCCACATGGGCCCCGGGTCCCATCACTCCACCAGCACGGCACAGAAGCAGAGACGGCCGCCGTCCAGCGCCGCATGTGAACTGGTGCAAATGGCTCACCTGTTCACAGCCTCTCAGGAACTCCAACTGAGATGTGGTAGGAATATATAAACCCTTTGCAGACTTCTGCTAATTAAAAAGCACCTGAGCCACATGGGGAGGAGTGCTGATTCAGGGGAGGGGGGAAAAGAAGTTTATAGCCTAAATTGTATGGATATGTGGAGAGAATCTCTACATCGCACATCCTCATACCTATGCTTCTGATATACAACTGTTTTCAATTATCAGCATTTCTTATGATAAAACATGGCTATACAGCGATGCTATCAATCATTTGCTGTGCACTATAGAGAGGCAATTAGTATACAGTCTTTGTATATATTATAAGCTATTTCCTAGGCAGCAGAAGGACCACGTCATTTATCCTATAAGATCCAGCCTTTTTATATAGCATAAGCTAATTTCCTAGTCAACAGAAGGACCAGGTCCTTTTTCTGGCTAGGATTTAGCAATCTCACATAGAGCAGGCTATTTCCTAGGCAGCAGAAGGACCTAGTCATTTATCCTATAGTATCCAACCTTTTTATATAGAATAAGCTAATTTCCTAGTCAACAGAAGGACCAGGTCCTTTAGCTGGCTAGGATTTATTAATCTCACATAGAGCAGGCTATTTCCTAGGCAGCAGAAGGACCTAGTCATTTATACTATAGTATCCAACCTTTTTATATAGAATAAGCTAATTTCCTAGTCAACAGAAGGACCAGGTCCTTTATCCTGTGGGATCCAGTCTTTGTATATATTATAAGCTATTTCCTAGGCAGCAGAAGGACCACGTCATTTATCCTATAAGATCCAGCCCTTTTATATAGCATAAGCTAATTTCCTAGTCAACAGAAGGACCAGGTCCTTTTTCTGGCTAGTATTTAGCAATCTCACATAGAGCAGGCTATTTCCTAGGCAGCAGAAGGACCTAGTCATTTATACTATAGTATCCAACCTTTTTATATAGAATAAGCTAATTTCCTAGTCAACAGAAGGACCAGGTCCTTTAGCTGGCTAGGATTTATTAATCTCACATAGAGCAGGCTATTTCCTAGGGAGCAGAAGTACCTAGTCATTTATCCTATAGTATCCAACCTTTTTATATAGAATAAGCTAATTTCCTAGTCAACAGAAGGACCAGGTCCTTTAGCTGGCTAGGATTTATTAATCTCACATAGAGCAGGCTATTTCCTAGGGAGCAGAAGGACCTAGTCATTTATCCTATAGTATCCAACCTTTTTATATAGCATAAGCTAATTTCCTAGTCAACAGATGGACCAGGTCCTTTATCCTATAAGATCCAGCCTTTTTATATAGCATAAGCTGATTTCCTAGTCAACAGAAGGACCAGGTCCTTTTTCTGGCTAGGATTTATTAATCTCACATAGAGCAGGCTATTTCCTAGGCAGCAGAAGGACCTAGTCATTTATCCTATAGTATCCAACCTTTTTATGTAGAATAAGCTAATTTCCTAGTCAACAGAAGGACCAGGTCCTTTATCCTGTGGGATCCAGTCTTTGTATATATTATAAGCTATTTCCTAGGCAGCAGAAGGACCACGTCATTTATCCTATAAGATCCAGCCTTTTTATATAGCATAAGCTAATTTCCTAGTCAACAGTAGGACCAGGTCCTTTAGCTGGCTAGGATTTATTAATCTCACATAGAGCAGGCTATTTCCTAGGCAGCAGAAGGACCTAGTCATTTATCCTATAGTATCCAACCTTTTTATATAGCATAAGCTAATTTCCTAGTCAACAGATGGACCAGGTCCTTTATCCTGTGGGATCCAGTCTTTGTATATATTATAAGCCATTTCCTAGGCCGCAGAAGGACCACGTCATTTATCCTATAAGATCCAATCTTTTTATGTAGAATAAGCTAATTTCCTAGTCAACAGAAGGACCAGGTCCTTTATCCTGTGGGATCCAGTCTTTGTATATATTATAAGCTATTTCCTAGGCAGCAGAAGGACCTAGTCATTTATCCTATAGGATCCAGCCTTTTTATATAGCATAAGCTAATTTTCTAGTCAACAGAAGGACCAGGTCCTTTTTCTGGCTAGGATTTAGCAATCTCACATAGAGCAGGCTATTTCCTAGGCAGCAGAAGGACCAGGTCCTTTAGCTGGCTAGGATTTAGCAATGTCACATAGAGCAGGCTATTTCCTAGGCAGCAGAGGGACCAGGTCCTTTAGCTGGCTAGGATTTAGCAATCTCACATAGAGCAAGCTATTTCCTAGGCAGCAGAGGGACCAGGTCCTTTAGCTGCCTAGGATTTAGACTCTACCAAACCCCGACTGCAGCAGCTTGTGTGGAAGGAGGAGGGGCTGTGTGCCTGCAAGCAACCCAGTGAGGTAGGATGTGGTGCAGTCCTGGAGTACACAGAGCTTCATGGGGAGCGGGGGAGCGGCGGGGGAGCGGCGGGGGAGCGGGGGGGGAGCGGCGGGGGAGCGGGGGGGGAGCGGCGGGGGAGCGGGGGGGGGAGCGGCGGGGGGGCGGGGGGGGGAGCGGCGGGGGAGCGGGGGGGGGAGCGGCGGGGGAGCGGCGGGGGAGCGGGGGGGGGAGCGGCGGGGGAGCGGGGGGGGAGCGGCGGGGGAGCGGGGGAGCGGGGGGGGAGCGGGGGAGGGGCGGCATATGGAGCTCATGTAGGGGGAGCACACAGGGGCAGTGGGGGTCAAGTGGAGTGGAATCTGGTGCAATTAAGGGAGTTTATAGTACAGATCCAGGTGTATTCTGGAGACATGGGGGGGCTTGATGGGGTGTAAATCTGTGAGGAGGGGGCATGGGGTGTGTGGGACCCAGGCAGATCAGACAAGGGGTCCTCGTGCTGCTGTGTGTGGGAGAGGGGACATGACGAGTGGCTCTGGCAATGTGGGGGTCTGTGTGACCCATGCAGAAGTACTAGTCCTGCTGTCTGCTACAGTAGGGTGACATGAGGAGCGGTCCTAGGACTTTATAGTGTAGTCTGTAGAGTCGGGGCCGTCTGTTGTATGTTTATGGGGTATAGGAACTGCACCGTCTGGAGGGGGGGGGGGGGGGTGTTACTGTGAATTGGCTCAAGGCAGTTACAGGGAGTTGTACGGCAGGTATGTCTGGAGTGTGGCGCCTTCATGTGGTCCGGGGTTTACTGGCTCATCTTATATGTTCTACTTATGTGGCTGTGGTGACTTGTTTGTGTATTTGCACCCCATAGATCTTATTCCTGGGAGCTGAATGGAACAAGAGAAAGATGTCCAGTCACTAATGCCAGAGGAGAGGAGCGCTGCAGTGCCGGATCCTGCGCAGGCGGAGAGGAGCGCTCCAGTGCCGGATCCTGCGCAGGCGTAAAATGCAGAGACACTGTAAGGCTGGGTTCACACTTTCATTGAGCTCTCAGCTCTTCTAAATAAGAAAAAAAAAAAGAGCCATTTTATTCTGAGCATCGGTTAGTCCAGGGCCGTACCGCCAATTAGACGAGGTGAGGCGATCGCCTCAGGTGGCGCGGCCCTGGTGACAAGTGGGGGGCGGCAGGGCACAGGGAGATGAGCGCTTCCATTGTGGTGCAATGATGTCATCCCGCCGCCTGAGCCGTACAGAGCGGGACACAGGCCTGAAGAGGCCTGCATCACATCGCTGAAAGCGGCATGTAGGTAATATTTAATATATTTTTAAGTCTATTGATTTCTTTCTATTGTCGCCTGGTCGATACGCCAGGGCCGAGTTTACTATAGGTAATCGTCCCAGCTGGTGGTGGTAGTCTGTGCCTGAAGAAAGAAAGGGAGGTCCTCCTGCTTGCTGAATGGGATAGAAAACATTGTTGGTAATCGGTGTTTAGCTTAAAGGGCATGGACTTAAAGAGGACCTTTCACTAGTTTAAAAACTAACTATATC
This sequence comes from Bufo bufo, assembly GCF_905171765.1. NCBI lineage: Eukaryota > Metazoa > Chordata > Amphibia > Anura > Bufonidae > Bufo > Bufo bufo. The sequence continues at coordinate 600,250,381 of NC_053392.1, forward strand.
AGTGGGCAGAACGGCGCCCAGGGGTCCCCCTGCACTTACTAGTATGTCTGGGCGCCGCTCGGTTCGCCCGGTATAGGCTCCGGTGTCTGCAGCTCCCTCTGTTGTACGGGGCGGAGTTTTTGTATTAGGGTTGTCCCTTGCTGCAGCGCTGGCCAATCGTAGCGCACAGCTCATAGCCTGGGACTCCAAGGCTATGAGCTGTGCGCTACGATTGGCCAGCGCTGCAGCAAGGGACAACCCTAATACAAAAACTCCGCCCCGTACAACAGAGGGAGCTGCAGACACCGGAGCCTATACCGGGCGAACCGAGCGGCGCCCAGACATACTAGTAAGTGCAGGGGGACCCCTGGGCGCCGCTCTGCCCACTGATCTAGTTAGTTTTTCGTTTTTAAACTAGTGAAAGGTCCTCTTTAAACATAATGTCAAAAGGTTTAATTTAATAAAGCTGTGGCCAATCCCACTTAACCCAAAACATTGGTGTATTGTCTTTATTTGTTTGGAAGGTGGAGAGTTGAGTTTAAAGCGGGGAAAAAGGGAGTTTGCTTCAGAGGGCTTGTTAGGGGAGAGGATCCCTGCGGTCTCTAATGGATCTCGCCCATACTAATACAAACTCCTCACTGCCCAAAAAAACTGTTTTTTGTTTTGTTTTTTACAATTTTTTAGTTCGTCCGCTAGAACATAAAAATGTAAAGCACAGAGACGTAATCTTACCCCAACATAAAAAATTGCCTTTTTTTTTCCTTATATGAAGCAGTCAGTTTTTTTTATTGAACGTGAAAGCTTAGGGGTTAACACGTTTTCGTATGTGCCTTATGTTTCAGATATTTAGGCTGAATGCTGTCCTCTACGTAACCTTTCCTGTTATTGAAGAGACTCTTTTTCGGTTTCCTCCGGACTTTGCCGCTGCACATGACGCCCGTGTTTTGCAGAGATTTGATTCAGTACAGAACGCCATGCGAGCTGCTGCAGACTACGAGGAAAATACGATTTCAAACTTTGTCATCTTGGGGGAAAAAAATACGATTTTGTTTTGCATAGTTTTATTAGACTTGAACCCCTTAGTGACCACCAATACGCGTTTCTCCGGCCGTCAATAAGGGGCCATAGCCTTTTCACAGTGGCCCAATCTAAGCGCTGCACGCACTTGAGAGCTGTGTTCCTGCACTAACAGCCTGGACCCGCAGGAGCGCCAATCCAGGCTGTTTAACCTCTTACATGCCACAAGAAATGGTGCTTTCCACATGTAAGCGGTTACAGAGGGAGTGGACTCCGTCTGTTTCCCATTGGACCCCAAAAATAAGTGCTATATATGCAGGCCAGGACCTAGTATAGCCCCCAAGCCAATCTTGAGTGTTCAATAGAAGGCTGTGCCTCTCTGTATAGCATTGACATTAAAATACAATGCACTATAGGACTAGTGGGGGAGATTTATCAAACTGGTGCAAAGTAGAACTGGCTTAGTTCCCCATTGCAACCAATCAGATTCCACCTTTATTTTCCAAAGGCGCTGTGGAATCTGATTGGTTGCTTAATGCATCCTGTGACGTCTTCTCTGATGTAAACATTCTGCTTCCTCGCCTCTATTCAAGGTCAGTCAAGAACCTCTTGACAACTTCTTTCAGCTATGTCTCAGCTCTGCAGAGTTTGCCACAACTTAGAGTTCTCACTTTTCAATCCTCTTTCCCATCATGTGCCCTCTGTACTGACCAATGCCATCAAATACTGTACTTTTTGCTTTATAAGACCGGGGTGGGGGGGGGATGTCAGTGTGTCTTGTGGGGCGAATACTAATGAGCGCTTCCATTGTGGAAGCGCTCATTAGTACAGGAGAGCGGTGAATACAGCGCTGCCTGTGTGAGCTCTCTACTCACCACTCCCTGACCTGCGCACAGTGTGAGAACGCCATCCCACGCAGTGTGACGTCGGGTCATAGCACCGCGCAGTAGGAAGAGCATTGGATCTCAGAAGCAGCGGGCGGCAGGAGAGGTAAGTTGATTTTTTTTCTTCTCTCAGATCTGAGGTCTGATTAACATGGGGGTCTTATAAATATTGGGGGTCTGAATAGAGGTCTTATTAACATTATCCAACTCTATTTCTGTCCTAAGGCCTCTTTCACACTTGCGTTGTCCTGATCCGTCGTGCACTCCATTTGCCGGAGGTGCCCGCCGGATCCGTAACAACGCAAGTGAACTGAAAGCATTTGAAGACGGATTCGTCTTCAAAATGCGCTCAGTGTTACTATGGCACCCAGGACGCTATTAAAGTCCTGGTTGCCATAGTAGGAGCGGGGGAGCGGGGGAGCAGTATACTTACCGTCCGTGCGGCTCCCGGGGCGCTCCAGATAACGTCAGAGCGCCCCATGCGCATGGATGACGTGATCCATGCGATCACGTCATCCATGCGCGTGGGGCGCCCTGACGTCCCTGTGAAGCGCCCCGGGAGCCGCACGGACGGTAAGTATACTGCTCCCCACTACACTTTACCATGGCAAACAGGACTTTAGCGTCCTTGCAGCCGTGGTAACCATTCAGAAAAAGCTAAACGTCGGATCCGGTAATGCGCCGAAACGACGTTTAGCTTAAGGCCGGATCTGGATTAATGCCTTTCAATGGGCATTAATTCCGGATTCGGCCTTGTGGCAAGTGTTCAGGATTTTTGGCCGGAGCAAAAAGCGCAGCATGCTGCGGTATTTTCTCCGGCCAAAAAACGTTCCGGTCCGGAACTGAAGGCATCCTGATGCATCCTGAACGGATTTCTCTCCATTCAGAATGCATGGGGATAATCCTGATCAGGATTCTTCCGGCATAGAGCCCCGACGACGGAACTCTATGCCGGAAGACAAGAACGCAAGTGTGAAAGAGCCCTAAGGGCAGTGATACAGTTGAATTCAGGGGGGTAGCTGTGGCCTCTGGCCGGGCACATAAGTACCTGATGCTCCCAGTGTTAAAGGGGTTGTCTCATCATAGACAATGGGGGCATATCGCTAGGATATGCCCCCATTGTCTTATAGGTGTGGGTCCCACAGCTATATACAGAACGGAGCCTGAAAGTGAAGGAGGGCGCACTGCGCATGCGCAGCTGCCCTCTATTCATTTTCTATAGGGCCTGCTATTTCCGTCGAGCCCATAGAAGTGAATGGGAGCGGTGGCCGGTCATGCGTGGTGCACACCTATTCACTTCTATGGGGAGCCGGCTTGGTAGTGGCTGGACCAGAGTCCTCCAGCAACCACCTTGTGGGGCTCCGTTCCCGATATAGGTGCGGGTCTCAGCGGTGGGACCTATAAGACAATGGGGGCATATCCTAGCGATATGCCCCGATTGTCTGAGATAAGACAACCCCTTTTAATGCTGGAAGGGTCAGGTCATTGTGTACCTGTCCCTCTGTCATGATAAGAGCTTGGGTGGCCCCCAAGGAATCATCCCACCAGGAATCTGTTCAAAAGGGCCTATGGTGTGTCTGCACTTGACTACATGAAAGTGTATAAACCTAAAGCATGTCCTACGCTATTCCACATCCCCCTCCATAGAACTCTGCAGTGAGAGTTACAGTTCTATCAATACATTTGCCATTTACAAAACGTATAACGAGAGTCGCAGCTTTGTACCCGTCTCACTGTAAAGTCTATTTAACTGTGCCAGGTTTAAGCCTTCAATACTGCTATTCAATTTTATTTTATATTAAAAATACATGTAATAGTTTACCTAAGAATATCATGAGTGTAAGATGTCACCTCAAAAATAGGACACATTCTATTCTGGCCAGCTCAGGTTATATTATGGACTCCAGAAGGAGGACCTCGTTATAACAACTGCACAGGGTATATTTAAACCTCCAGAAGGAGGATCTCATTCTAATATCTGCTGGATCTCCTAACCACTGCACAGGGTAGATTATTCATATCTTATCGCTGCCGCTCTCTGCAGTGCATTCATAGTGAAAGTACAGAGGCTGGCCATTTTATGAATAGGATAGTTATGTGCGCAGTTTAGGACACATGAGGGGACACATAGGGCCATGAGAGGGACCAGCATAAGATGCTATATGTGTGTCTTATGCTGGCCCCCCTCATGGCCCCATGTGTCATAGCACACATCCCCTATAACAGTGTAATCCACAGATCCACCCCATAACAGTGTAATCCACAGATCCACCCCATAACAGTGCCATCCACAGATCCACCCCATAACAGTGCCATCCACAGATCCACCCCATAACAGCGTCCTCCACAGATCCCCCACATAACAGCGTCCTCCGCAGATCCCCCACATAACAGCGTCCTCCGCAGATCCCCCACATAACAGCGTCCTCCGCAGATCCCCCACATAACAGCGTCCTCCGCAGATCCCCCACATAACAGCGTCCTCCGCAGATCCCCCACATAACAGCGTCCTCCGCAGATCCCCCACATAACAGCGTCCTCCGCAGATCCCCCACATAACAGCGTCCTCCAAAGATCCCCCATAACAGCGTCCTCCACAGATCCCCCACATAACAGCGTCCTCCACAGATCCCCCACATAACAGCGTCCTCCACAGATCCCCCACATAACAGCGCCATCCGAAGATCCCCCACATAACAGCGTCCTCCACAGATCCCCCACATAACAGCGTCCTCCACAGATCCCCCACATAACAGCGTCCTCCACAGATCCCCCACATAACAGCGTCCTCAATTCCCTTAAAATATCGCATATCGTTATCGCAATCGCACAAAATTCCCATATCGTACAGCCCTACCGTGAACCCATTAAAGTCAATGGGTCTGCAAAAAAAATGTGTACGGTTCACATATGTATCGTTTTGGCTTTCTGTTTGCAAGATCCGTTCAGGGCTCTCAAGTGGTCCAAAACGGATCAGTTTGCATTCTGAATGGAAAAGGATCCGCTCAGAATGCATCAGTTCAGTCTCCATTCCACTTTGGAGACGGACACCAAAATGCTGCTTGCAGCGTTTTCGTGTTCGTCTGATGAAACTGAGCCAAACTGGCACGATAGAAAACGGATCCGTCCTCCATTGAATTTCAATGGTGTTCAAGACGGATCCGTCTTGGCTATGTTAAAGATAATACAAACGGATCCGTTCTGAATGGATGCAGACGGTTGTATTATCTGAATGGATCCGTCCATGACGGATCCGCACAAAACGTGAGTGTGAAAGTAGCCGTATACTGATAATATAACCATCTGCATCCGTTATTAACGGATCCGGTTGTATTATCTTTAACATAGCCAAGACGGATTTGTCTTGAACACCATTGAAAGTCAATGGAGGACGGATCAGTTTTCTATTGTGTCAGAGAAAACGGATCCGTCCCCATTGACTTGCATTGTGGGTCATGACGGATCAGTCTTGCTTGCTGCGGTTTGCTCTCTGGCATGAGAACGGAATGTATTTTGGAGCGCTCCGTTCTGTTTAGTTACGTTTTGTAGCCATTGGCAATGAATGGGGACAAAACGGAAGCGTTTTTTTTCCGGTATAGAGACCCTATGACGGATCTCCATACTGGAAAATATTAACGCTAGTGTGAAAGTAGCCTAACTGACTCCTTCTAACAACTCTGCAGCCTACATTAATGATAATAGAGGTGGACCTCCTTCTAACAACTCCATTCTAGCTGATTCTATAGTGAACAGGTACAGACTCCAGGAGGAGGACCTCCTTCTAATAGCTCTAAAGCTTATATTACTGACTCCAGGAGGAGGACCTCCTTCTAACAACTCTATAGCTTATATTACTAACTGCAGAAGGAGGACCTCCTTCTCACAACTCCATCCTAGCCGATTGTATAGTGAATAGGATAGATTACAGACTCCAAGAGGAGAACCTCCTTCTAACAACTGTGCAGTTTATATTACTGATAATAGAGAAGGACCTCCTGCTAACAACTCCATTCTACTATATTACTGACTACAGAGTGTGGACCTCCTCCTAACAACTGCATGTTCTAACAACTCTACGGCTTATATAACTGACTCCAGGAGGAGGGCCTCCTTCTAACAACACCCTTCTAGCTGATTCTATAGTGAATAGGCTACATTACTGACTCCAGGAAGAGGACCTCCTTCTAACACCTCTGCAGCTTATATTACCGATATTAGAAGAGGACCTCCTTCTAACAACTGTATTCTAGCTGATTCTTTAGTGAACAGACTAGATTACTAACTCCAGGAGGAGGACCTCCTTCTAACAGCTCTACAGTTTATATTACTGACTCCAGGAGGAGGACCTCCTTCTAACAACTCTATAGCTTATATTACTAACTTTGCAGGAGGACCTCCTTCTCACAACTCCATCCTAGCCGATTGTATAGTAAACAGGCTAGATTAAGGACTCCAAGAGGAGAACCTCCTTCTAACAACTGTGTAGTTTATATTACTGATAATAGAGGAGGACCTCCTGCTAACAACTCCATTCTACTATATTACTGACTACAGAGTGTGGACCTCCTCCTAACAACTGCATGTTCTAACAACTCTACGGCTTATATAACTGACTCCAGGAGGAGGGCCTCCTTCTAACAACACCCTTCTAGCTGATTCTATAGTGAATAGGCTACATTACTGACTCCAGGAAGAGGACCTCCTTCTAACACCTCTGCAGCTTATATTACCGATATTAGAAGAGGACCTCCTTCTAACAACTGTATTCTAGCTGATTCTTTAGTGAACAGACTAGATTACTAACTCCAGGAGGAGGACCTCCTTCTAACAGCTCTACAGTTTATATTACTGACTCCAGGAGGAGGACCTCCTTCTAACAACTCTATAGCTTATATTACTAACTTTGCAGGAGGACCTCCTTCTCACAACTCCATCCTAGCCGATTGTATAGTAAACAGGCTAGATTAAGGACTCCAAGAGGAGAACCTCCTTCTAACAACTGTGTAGTTTATATTACTGATAATAGAGGAGGACCTCCTGCTAACAACTCCATTCTACTATATTACTGACTACAGAGTGTGGACCTCCTCCTAACAACTGCATGTTCTAACAACTCTACGGCTTATATAACTGACTCCAGGAGGAGGGCCTCCTTCTAACAACACCCTTCTAGCTGATTCTATAGTGAATAGGCTACATTACTGACTCCAGGAAGAGGACCTCCTTCTAACACCTCTGCAGCTTATATTACCGATATTAGAAGAGGACCTCCTTCTAACAACTGTATTCTAGCTGATTCTTTAGTGAACAGACTAGATTACTAACTCCAGGAGGAGGACCTCCTTCTAACAGCTCTGCAGTTTATATTACTGCTAATAGAGAAGGACCTCCTGCTAACAACTCTATTCTACTATATTACTGACTACAGAGTGTGGACCTCCTCCTAACAACTGCATTTTGATGCCCATGCACACAAACGTATGCCTTCCGAGACATAGCGTCCATGAGCAGGCCATATGTCCCAGAGCGGCATCAATCGTGTCCCATGATCATACGAGTCCGGGACAGTAATCCCGTGGGTAGCCTGACGCGCACAGCATTATAGTAAACTATGAAACTGTGCGCTCTGGGACATATGCCCTGCTCACGGACTGTATGTCTCGGAGGGCATATGTTCATGTGCATAGACCCTTATTAGAATAGCGGGTGAAAGGAGGTCCTCCTCCTGCAATCAGTAATATGGTAGAATGGTAATGTTAGGAGGAGGTCCTCCTCCTGGAGTCAGTAATATAAACTTTAGAGGTGTTAGAAGGAGGTCCTCCTCCTGGAGTCAGTAATATAAACTTTAGAGGTGTTAGAAGGAGGTCCTCCTCCTGGAGTCTGTAATCTAGCCTGTAGACTACAGAATCAGCTAGAATGGAGTTGTTAGAAGGAGGTCCTCTTCCTGGAGTCAGTAATCTAGTTTCTTCTATACAGATCAGGCTAGAATGGAGTGGGCAGAAGGAGGTCCTCCTGTATTTGCTGTGGAGTCCTTAATCTAGTTGGCTGTGGCAGATTAAACTTTGAAATTAAAATACATGAAGGGTGTGTTCACGCAATGGGCATGGTTTTAGAAGTGGGATTTTGATTGACTACGTGTTTTGGCGGTGGTTTATTGGCAAAACCACACAGCTATTAATGAGTGTTAGCGGCTGCGCATTTTTGCCACAAAATGGCCTTGCTGTGTGAACACAACCGTAAAACTCTGAATTTGATCATATATTGAAAAATGTATGGGGTCATTTATTAAGACTGGCGTTTTAGACGCCAATATTAACCCTGCGCTGGCGCTTGATGCCCCTAAGCCGGCGTACAACAGCCTTAAATCTACACCAGCTCTGTTGCTGCCTTAGGGCTCGTTCACACGAACGTTTTTTGCGTTCTGTATACGGACCGGTTTTGCATTCCGCATACAGTCCGTATACGGAACCATTCATTTCAGTGGTTTCACACAAAAAAACGGAATTTACTCCGTATGCATTCCCTTTCAATATTTCAGTTTTTCCGTTCCGTTGAAAGATAGAACATGTCCTATTATTGCCCGCAAATCATGTTCCGTGGCTCCATTCAAATCAATGGGTCCGCAAAAAAAATGGAACACATACGAAATTGCATCCGTATGTCTTTCGTATCCGTTCCATTTTTGCGGAACCATCTATTGAAAATGTTATGCCCAGCCCAATTTTTTCTATGTAATTACTGTATACTGTATACAGTCTTGTGAAAAAATTAGGACACCCTTTGAAAGCATGTGGTTTTTTGTAACATTTTTAATAAATGGTTATTTCATCTCCGTTTCAACAATACAGAGAGATTAAAGTAATCCGACTAAACAAAGAAAACTGAAGAAAAGTCTTTTCAAGATCTTCTGTAAATGTCATTCTACAAAAATGCCTATTCTAACTGAGGAAAAAGATAGGACACCCTTGCCCCTAATAGCGAGTGTTACCTCCTTTGGCTGAAATAACTGCAGTGAGACGGTTCTTGTAGCCATCTACCAGTCTTCGACATCGGTCTGAGGAAATTTTACCCCACTCCTCAATGCAGAACTTTTTCAGCTGTGAGATGTTTGAGGGGTTTCTTGCACGTACAGCCCTTTTCAAGTCACCCCACAGCATCTCAATGGGATTCAAATCTGGACTTTGACTTGGCCATTCCAGGACTCTCCATTTCTTCTTTTTCAGCCAATCTTTGGTTGATTTACTAGTATGTTTTGGGTCATTGTCATGTTGCATGGTCCAGTTCCGCTTCAGCTTTAATTTTCTAACTGATGGTCTCACATGTTCTTCAAGCACCTTCTGATACAAAGTAGAATTCATCGTGGATTCTATGATGGTGAGCTGACCAGGTCCTGCTGCAGCAAAGCAGCCCCAAACCATGACACTTCCACCTCCATGCTTCACAGTTGGTATGAGGTTCTTTTCTTGGAATGCTGTGTTTGGTTTACGCCAAACATGTCCTCTGCTGTTGTGTCCAAATAATTCAATTTTGGACTCATCTGTCCAAAGAACATTATTCCAGAAGTCCTGGTCTTTGTCAACTTTATCGCTGGCAAATGTCAGTCTGGCCTCGATGTTTCTCTTGGAAAGCAAAGGTTTCCTCCTTGCACACCTCCCATGCAAGTTAAACTTGTACAGTCTCTTTCTGATTGTAGAGGCATGTACTTCTACATCAACAGTAGCCAGAGCCTGCTGTAGTTCTCGAGATGACACTTTAGGGTTTTTGGATACCTCTTTTAGCATCTTGCGGTCTGCTCTTGGGGTGAACTTGCTGGGGCGACCAGTCCTGGGCATGTTGGCAGTTGTTTTGAAAGCCCTCCACTTGTAGACTATCTTCCGGACAGTGGAATGGCTGATTTCAAAATCTTTTGAGATCTTTTTAAATCCCTTCCCAGACTCATAGGCTGCTACAATCTTTTTTCTGAAGTCCTCTGACAGCTCTTTTGCTCTCACCATGGTGCTCACTCTCACTTCAACAGTCAGGAGCACACCAAACTAAATGTCTGAGGTTTAAATAGGGCAAGCCTCATTCAACATGCAGAGTAACGATCTACTAATTATGTGCACCTGGTGTGATATACCTGTGTGAGATCTGAGCCAATTTAAGAGGGAATACATGTGAGGGTGTCCTATCTTTTTCCTCAGTTAGAATAGGCATTTTTGTAGAATGACATTTACAGAAGATCTTGAAAAGACTTTTCTTCAGTTTTCTTTGTTTAGTTGGATTACTTTAATCTCTCTGTATTGTTGAAACGGAGATGAAATAACCATTTATTAAAAATGTTACAAAAAACCACATGCTTTCAAAGGGTGTCCTAATTTTTTCACATGACTGTATGCCATATGGAAAAACGGAACAGAAACGGAACAAAGGATCCGTGAAAAATGGACCGCAAAACACTGAAAAAGCCATATGGTCGTGTGAAAGAGGCCTTAGACTTAGATCATTTTCTATGTCAAAAACTGTCAGAGGAAATGATAAATGAGACGGGCCGGCCGGGCCACCCCTTTCCCACCCACGCCATTTCTCCTTTTTTAGTACTGGTGTAAGTGACTTGGAAGGGGAAGAAGTCTCAGAATTTACCTCAAATCACCTTTGCGAAAAAATCTGCGCCAAATATGCAACAAAAAGTGGTATAGATTTGGTCATTATCTATTGCATCGATAAAAATACATATGAAAAAATGATGATATAGGAAATTCATAATTCTAGTAAAACTATTTCCTGAATTAAGAAAGCAAAGAATTTAATAAGTAACATCAAGAACAGGAGAACCTCCTCCTAACAACTCCATTCTATCCTGCTTTAAAGTGAACAGACTAGATTTCTGACTCCAGGGGGAGGACACCCTTCTAACAACTCCATTCTAGTCTCAACCATTACCGAATTTACCGATAGGAATTAGTGGGCTATAAGACCTTTCATAATGTCATGATCATGTGTGGGAGGAGTCAGGCTCCAGGTTGTGCTGCTGGAGGAGCTAAAGGACCTGTGATGATGTCATGACCATGTGATCCTGTGTGGGAGGAGTCATGCTTCAGAGTGTGCTCCTAGAGGAGGTAAAGGACCTGTGATGATGTCATGACCATGTGATCATGTGTGGGCGGAGTCATGCTTCAGAGTGTGCTCCTAGAGGAGGTAAAGGACCTGTGATGATGTCATGACCATGTCATCCTGTGTGGGAGGAGTCAGCCTCTAGGCTGTGCTGTTGGAGGAGGTAAAGGACCTGTGATGATGTCATGACCATGTGATCCTGTGTGGGAGGAGCCAGGCTCTAGGCTGTGCTGTTGGAAGAGGTAAAGCACAGTCTGTGATCTGTAAATGGTATTTGTTCTAGAGAAGGGACAGACACCCAGCAGCAGCTGTCTCTCTCTCTCTCTCTCTGTCTTTTTGCTGTCGGAAAAGATTGAGATCTGCCTGGGGAAGTGTCAAGAGATTACTTCCTTCAGAATGTCTTCCCAGAGAGGCGTGACTGCGAATCCCTTTTCCCCATCAACGTGAGATTAGAGATGAGCGAATCAGTTCGTAACGAATCAGGTTCGTTACGAACGTCCCAACATTTCGTCCCCCAGACGATCCCGAAGCTTTTCAGGTTCATTTCGGATGAATCCAGTAAAATCATTATTTTACTGCACGTGTTTGGGTAATATTTTTTTCCTGAACCTGCATATTTGAAGGCACATAAGACATTAGGCCCAAATCTGTTAGTGGCGCAGATACTGCATTATTTACAAAGTCAATTGTAGAAAGCAGTGTCTTCAGGGCGTTTGTGGAAAGGGAAGGACATTTTATTGCATCTCTCTCTCTTTAAAGAGGTTGTCCGGGCTTTCACTATTGATTTTCTTTGCCATAGACAGCTGCAGTGAACAGGAAGGGAGATGGCACGTGCGCACTGCCCGCGCCGTCTCTTCGTACAGCTGATCAGCAGGGGACGCCGATCTGATATTGATGACCTATCCTGAGGATAGATCATCAATTGTAAAAGCCCAGATAATCCCTTTAAGTTTCAGAAAACAGACTTTCAAACCATTTCGTACTTTGTGTGACTGTGTACATTAGTCCAAAAAACGTCTGGAATACTAATGGGTTCCAAATAAATGACCCAGGGACAGACCTTGTCCTCCCAGAGCCAGAATGTGGGTAGTAGCAGCACCAGCTATCCAGCCAGAAGTAATAGTAGTAGTGGTGGTAGGCCACAGTTGTCCCTGGCTTCAGAAAGGAGCAACATTATCATTAAGGAGAAAGAGGATGAGATTGTGAATTGGATGGCTCAGTTCTCTCAGTCACAGCAGGATGAAGGAGGTTAGTTCCAAGTCTGGCACTGTTCCTTGAAGCCAGGGGTCATAGCATTCTTTAGTCTGTCTTCACTGCCCCTTCCTTGTGGGGCACCATTTTTTCCCCTAAGAAGAGGCAACAAAATTCCACCACTCCATAAGGCAGACGGTCAAGAGAGTCTCCCTGTTGACCACTTGTGTGAGACCATTCATCGTTTGGACTGCCCCGAGAAGGAGGTTCAGGAGGATGGCCTCATGCATAGCTGGGTTTTTGGTAGTAATAGTGATACCCGTAGCCACGGTATTGGTAATGGGGGCAGCGACACTGGCAGTCAGAGAAAATACAGAGCAGAGAAAAGGGAGGGGGACCAAGTAGACCCCCATGATATATCACAGTCTGATAAAAGTGGCGGGGAGAGGTCTCCAATGATAATTGTGTGTTAAACAGGATCTGGCAGCCAGATCGGAGCGCCGAAGAGAAGAAATCTAAGGAGAAGGGTGGTGGTCGTTGTGGCAAAATAGAGTGAAGGCAATGTACGGCCAAAACCTTCCAAAGAACTGGCAGGGCCACAACTGCTTATATTCTGTCCAGCTCGAGAACTGGTGATGCTGCTAATATTGTGGGCACAGGTGCAACGTGCCAGACCTATGCCATACTTGGTTTTTGCTAGCTCTGTGCAAGCAACTCCCAAATAATGTTTTTTTCTCCACAAGGCCAGCACACATAACCACAGCCATGTCTAAGGTCTGCAGGATTAAAGTAAGCTGTGGGCGTTCAAAGACAAACATAAGAAGTACCAGCAGCATCACTGGATCCTTTGGGAAAATACAGCTGGCTAGTATTCCTAATCAAAATACATCTGTCCTCCTTCTCCTGGTCCTTTTGGTGGCAGCCAATCCGAATGCCCAAGCAATATAGTGTCCTTGTCATTATCATCAGCTTCTTCTCCTGCTAAGATTCCACCTCTTCGTTATCCTCCGGTCCATTGTGAGATATCCATAACGGAATTGTCTTGTATACAAGCTGAACCAGGGGCGTAATGATCGCGGTTGCAGAGGGTGCGACCGGGCCCGGCGGGGGGGTAATGTGGGCGCAGCCCCGCAACCTGCCGTGAGTGTTTTTAATGGTAATGGCCAGTCCTCTGTGCCTGGCTAGCGGCGCAGCAATACACCATTGCCATCATGATCCAGACCCGTGACCTCAGCGCCTGGTCTCGCGGGATCACCGGAACAGAATAGAGGTAAGTATTTTTTTTATTTTTTTAATGTATGCTGTAAGGCGGGAATATTAACTATTAATATTTATGCAAATATCAATAATTAATATTCATAAATAAGAGGAGCCGTCTACCGATGACTCCGCCTATTTATACCTTTATAATAATAGCACTATTCCTTTGCTTCACACTACCCGCTAATGACTAAACTAGCTGCAAGCGCCTAACTGAGCTAGCTACCGCTAATAACCACATGTTACACAGTAGGTATAATACAAATAATACAAGATATTTATTATCAACCTACAGTACACAATACAGTACCATAATATAGCACTAAATACACTGTTTAATCCCAAGTTCCACCCACAAACTAACTAACACACACACATACATTAGCAGCCCACCCAACCTGGACTAAAAACTATCCCTACAGGGAACTGTGGCACTGCAGGGGTGAATGCAGGCAACAGACACAGGGTAGTAAGGGTATAGCAGGGGTAAAAGGGGTAATGTAGGACAGGGCCTGCAGGGATAGGGATTGATGTGTTGGTGGCAGGGAAGGGGTTTATAGGGGGTATGTGAGGGGTAGGTAGGGGCTAGACAAGTAGGGGTTAATCAGGGCAGCAGTGAAGGGTTACTGCTGCCGGGGTATACTTAGCCCTTCCAGGGTTATTAGGCCTTCTCCAGGGGCACGTGATGAAGCTGCTCTCTCCCATGTGTCTCTGTCTGTAGTTCAGTTCCAAGAGACCTGTGTTCTTGGGGCTCATATATCAGCCTCAGAAACAGCTCACCTCCCCCTCCTCAGGGACATGACATCATAGTGTGACTGTGACATATGCATGCACTCAGGACTGCCAGTTGCCCCCAGAGGCTAGCAGTACCACACGCCCAGCCATGTCAAAAACACAAGGTCGGGGAGAGCATAGTTACTAGGCTGAAAAGGCCTCAGATCTATTGATCCCTTAACCTTTGAAGTCACCAGCCACCTAGCAGGAGGGGGCTGGTTAGGAAAATCGGCCGCATTTAAGTATATATATGTATATAGATACTTGGGGCGCATTTATATACACATACAGTACAGACCAAAAGTTTGGACACACCTTCTCATTCAAAGAATTTTCTTTATTTTCATGACTCTGAAAAATTGTAGATTCACACTGAAGGCATCAAAACTATGAATTAACACATGTGGAATTATATACATAACAAACAAGTGTGAAACAACTGAAAATATGTCATATTCTAGGTTCTTCAAAGTAGCCACCTTTTTGCTTTGATTACTGCTTTGCACACTCTTGGCATTCTCTTTATGAGCTTCAAGAGGTAGTCCCCTGAAATGGTTTTCACTTCACAGGTGTGCCCTGTCAGGTTTAATAAGTGGGATTTCTTGCCTTCTAAATGGGGTTGGGACCATCAGTTGCGTTGAGGAGAAGTCAGGTGGATACACAGCTGATAGTCCTACTGAATAGACTGTTAGCTGCTTTTTTCTTGCCATAATACAAATTCTAAGTAAAGAAAAATGAGTGGCCATCATTAGGTCAGTCAGTCGAAAAATTGGGAAAACTTTGAAAGTAAGGGCTATTTGACCATGAAGGAGAGTGATGGGGTGCTGCGCCAGATGACCTGGCCTCCACAGTCACCGGACCTGAACCCAATCAAGATGGTTTGGGGTGAGCTGGACCGCAGAGTGAAGGCAAAATGGCCAACAAGTGCTAAGCATCTCTGGGAACTCCTTCAAGACTGTTGGAAGACCATTTCAGGGGACTACCTCTTGAAGCTCATCATCATTTAAATTTTAAAGAACTTCTCAAATCCCAAAGGGATACAAAACAAAGACAGCTGGACAACAAATCCAAAATCCAGTACTCATGGAAGTATCCCTGACCGGGAAATACATCAGAGTAAATCGATAACATTGTGTTGCTAAACAATTTATGAGTACAGGACCAGACAACCATTCACACACACATTCATACAACCTGGAGTCCCTGAATCTTGCACATAAGATCAGACAGTACCCTGCGCACATAGCCAAAGTCCCCAAATCTGATCGAACCTATCAGGAGTCCCCCTCGCTGCAAAAGTGAGTTTATACATCTGCAGGTCAGAGTTTATCAATTGGATCCAAGAATCAAAGGTAGGGGTCTTTGGAGGTTTTCAATTCAAAAGGATTGTTTTCCTCCCATAGAACATAAGTAAACGAAGCAAAGATTTCCTAGCAATGCGAGGGGACTGATGCTTCCACAAAAAGGGGGAGAAAATCTTATCTAGAGAAACGAAGTGGATATGGGGGATCTTTATGGGAGCTGCTCTGTAGAGATATAGAAGTTTCGGGCCACAAGGCCTTTTTTATCATATTTGTTCTACCTATTAAAGTTAGTGGCAAATTTTCCCAAGCTTCCAGTTTACGAGTGATATACTCCATAGTGGGTACTACATTGAGCCGATAGAACTGTTTGGGGTCTCTGTGTACCTTAATCCCCAAATAGACAAAACAATCAACTACCTTTAAACGCGACAGGGGCGTTATATCTGCAGGATCCATCTCATCTATCAGGCAGAGACTAGATTTACTCCAATTAACCTTAAGGCCAGAGAATTTTCCAAAGCCATCTATGGTATCTAAAAGTGCTTCCAAGGAGTGACCTGCATCAGCTAGATATACCAGTAGGTCATCCGCGTAAAGAGAAATCATTTCCTGTATTCCTGCTATAGACCATCCCTCAATCAGTCCCGATCTATTAACTAATTGAGTAAGGGGTTCCATAACTAGGGCAAATAATATAGGTGATAGGGGACACCCCTGCCTAGTACCTCTGTGTAGACCAAAGGGGCGTGACAGGTACCCATTAACCCTAACCCTTGCCATAGGGGTCTGGTACAATAATTGTACCCACCTTATGAAAGACTGGGGGAAGCCCAGACAGCGCAACGTCTCCCACATAAAATTCCATTCAACCGAGTCAAATGCCTTTTCATTATCGAGGGAAGCGATCGCTCGGGATCCCGCATAATCATGTGAGACCTGTAAGTTAGTAAACAATCTTCTAAGATTACATCCCCAAGTCGCCTAGCGAGAAGTTTAGCTAGGATTTTCGTGTCTACATTCAAAAGGGAAATTGGTCTATAGGAGCTGCACTGGTCCGGAGGTGTCCCAGGTTTGTGGATTACCACAATAGTCGCCTCCATGAATGATGGGGGCAATCTGTTGCACTCAAAGGCGTAGTTAAGGAGTTTCAACAACCGCACACTCTGTTTGTCTACATCTGCCTTGTACCATTCTGCCGGGACTTCCTGTCCGGACCAGGAGACTTCCCCACCGTCATGCTTTCTATCGCCGCCCTAACTTCCCCCACCTCAATGGGAGCATCCAGAAAAGATCTGTCCGAGCGGGAAAGAGGCATAAGCTAGACATTCTTCAAAAACCTCTGGATATCACTAGCTGTATAAGGTGTTTTAGAGGTATATAGGTCAGAGTAGTAACAGGCAAATTGAGTACAAATATCCCCCGGCTGGGAAAACTGAACACCCTCCGCGCTAGTAATAAGGGAGACCATTGTTTGAGGATTTTCTGTTTTTGCTAAATAAACCAAAGCCCTCTCGTTTTTGTCCCCTTCCGAGAACACCACTTGTTTCTGATACAGTAGCCTCTTCGGAGTATAATCCAACAAATGAAGATGTTATCTCCTCTGGGCCTTTTCCCACACCTCACGGGTCTCAGGGCTAGGGGTCCTAGTATACAGGGAGTGCAGAATTATTAGGCAAATGAGTATTTTGACCACATC
Organism: Bufo bufo; assembly: GCF_905171765.1. NCBI lineage: Eukaryota > Metazoa > Chordata > Amphibia > Anura > Bufonidae > Bufo > Bufo bufo. The sequence goes on from NC_053392.1 coordinate 600,267,579, forward strand.
ATCCTCTTTATGCATGTTGTCTTACTCCAAGCTGTATAGGCTCGAAAGCCTACTACCAATTAAGCATATTAGGTGATGTGCATCTCTGTAATGAGAAGGGGTGTGGTCTAATGACATCAACACCCTATATTAGGTGTGCATAATTATTAGGCAACTTCCTGTCTTTTGGCAAAATGGGTCAAAAGAAGGACTTGACAGGCTCAGAAAGGTCAAAAATAGTGAGATATCTTGCAGAGGGATGCAGCACTCTTAAAATTGCAAAGTTTCTGAAGCGTGATCATCGAACAATCAAGCGTTTCATTCAAAATAGTCAACAGGGTCGCAAGAAGCGTGTGGAAAAACCAAGGCGCAAAATAACTGCCCATAAACTGAGAAAAGTCAAGCGTGCAGCTGCCAAGATGCCACTTGCCACCAGTTTGGCCATATTTCAGAGCTGCAACATCACTGGAGTGCCCAAAAGCACAAGGTGTGCAATACTCAGAGACATGGCCAAGGTAAGAAAGGCTGAAAGACGACCACTACTGAACAAGACACACAAGCTGAAACGTCAAGACTGGGCCAAGAAATATCTCAAGACTGATTTTTCTAAGGTTTTATGCACTGATAAAATGAGAGTGAGTCTTGATGGGCCAGATGGATGGGCCCGTGGCTGGATTGGTAAAGGGCAGAGAGCTCCAGTCCGACTCAGACGCCAGCAAGGTGGAGGTGGAGTACTGGTTTGGGCTGGTATCATCAAAGATGAGCTTGTGGGGCCTTTTCGGGTTGAGGATGGAGTCAAGCTCAACTCCCAGTCCTACTGCCAGTTTCTGGAAGACACCTTCTTCAAGCAGTGGTACAGGAAGAAGTCTGCATCCTTCAAGAAAAACATGATTTTCATGCAGGACAATGCTCCATCACACGCGTCCAAGTACTCCACAGCGTGGCTGGCAAGAAAGGGTATAAAAGAAGAAAATCTAATGACATGGCCTCCTTGTTCACCTGATCTGAACCCCATTGAGAACCTGTGGTCCATCATCAAATGTAAGATTTACAAGGAGGAAAAACAGTACACCTCTCTGAACAGTGTCTGGGAGGCTGTGGTTGCTGCTGCACGCAATGTTGATGGTGAACAGAGAAAACACTGACAGAATCCATGGATGGCAGGCTTTTGAGTGTCCTTGCAAAGAAAGGTGGCTATATTGGTCACTGATTTGTTTTTGTTTTGTTTTTGAATGTCAGAATTTATGTATATTTGTGAATGTTAAGATGTTATATTGGTTTCACTGGTAAAAATAAATAATTGAAATGGGTATATATTTGTTTTTTGTTAAGTTGCCTAATAATTATGCACAGTAATAGTCACCTGCACACACAGATATCCCCCTAAAATAGCTCAAACTAAAAACTATTTCCAAAAATATTCAGCTTTGATATTAATGATTTTTTTGGGTTCATTGAGAACATGGTTGTTGTTCAATAATAAAATTAATCCTCAAAAATACAACTTGCCTAATAATTCTGCACTCCCTGTATTCCCCCTCCTTATTAGCCAATTCTTCCTCTAGCTTAGTCCTAGTACTCACTAGTTTTTTCCTATGCGAGGCAATGGCATGTATAAGAGTGCTGCGTTGGACCGCTTTAAAGGCCTCCCATTCAACATTAGGATTAGCTGACCCCTCATTAGAAGCCCAATAATCTGTTGCCCCCTCTAGAGCTGCACAAGCCACAGGTAAGATCTCCAGCCATCTAGCATTAAGACGCCACTGCCTGTCCGGGGGTGCCAGCGGCATAGCCAAAATCACGAGTAGCGGGGCAGAGATGCCCCGCGGGAGGTATTCCACTCTAGACAGCCAAGGCAATAGCTCCCTGTTAACAAACACCAAATCTATACGGGACAAGGTATCAAAAGAAGCCGAGTGACAGGAATATTGACGATCACTTGGGTGGAGAAATCTCCATCCTTCAGTCAGAGCATGCGCATGAGCCCAATTGACAAGTGACCTGTTGTGCGAGACCTGGGGACGAAGTCTATCTGAAATCGGATCCAACACCGCATTATAGTCTCCCATCATAATTAGAGGATCAGTCGGCAAAGTCGATGCCTTCCCCATAATGTCATCTAGTACTCCTCTCTGAAAGGGGGGGGGGGATGTATACGTCCACCACTATGTAGTCCCTTCCCCGTATAGCAGCGTGCACAATAACATAGCGCCCAGACAGATCAGTCTGCACGGAATGCAGTTGAAAAGGGATTGATTTAGATACCAGGACAGAGACTCCCCTAGCGTAGCTACTATATACCGCGTGAAATGATGATCCTACCCATGGACACTTCAATGCCAACAGCTTTTGGCCTCTCAAGTGGGTCTCCTGCAATAAAACCAAATCTGGGGAGAATTTCCTCAAGAAATTGAATACAAGAGATCTTTTCACTTTGTCATTAAGCCCCTTGACGTTCCAGGAAATAAAAGTACAGGTTGTCATCATGTTATAAATCCAACCACATAAGACGCAAAAGTCCCAGGACAACCAGGCCATTTACTCACCCACACACACCACAAGACAGAAGACAGACATATATCACATTTAGTAACCCTAAACAATAGCAATGTGAGGCATACTCCCCCACCCTGCCCAGACCACCCCAACCTATATGAGCCTATCATCCCAAACTTAAGGCTAGCAATTCTTTGCTAAATCAGAGAGTCCCAGTTGAAGTAAACTAAACAAACAGTCCCCAATGTAAACTCTGGGAACATAAAAGTCTACAGTGAATGAAGACATTCAAGCTATCCTCAGCTCCCGCAGATAACGTGGACATCAAAGATATTGAAACCCGGGGGGCCATGGATACTCAGCCTTTCCCGTCCAGCCAGTCCGAGGCCTCCTCCGGAGTAGTGAAGAATTTAACAGAATCTCCATCCTGGATCCTGAGACGAGCCGGATACAACATAGCATATCGGAAGCCTTTTTCCCTCAGACAAGCCCTCACCGCTGTAAATTGGCGTCGTAATTTTTGGACCTCCGAGGAAAAGTCCGGGTAGAACGAAATCCTGGAGTTTTCAAATTTGATGTCCTGTAACTGACGGGCTGCCGCCAGGATGGCATCACGGCCCCCATAATTCAGAACTCTCAATATGAAGGGGGGCATCGGAGCACCCGGCGGCAAGGGTTTGAAAGGAATTCTATGTGCTCTTTCAACGACAAAGGAGGCTGAAAGATCAATCGGATCCAGGCATTTTTTAATAATTTGCTCCAAAAACCTCAGGCGGCTGGCCCTCAGCCATCTCTGGTAGGCCCATAATACGTATGTTATTTCGCCTATTTTCGGCATCTTCCACTTTTGGCTGCAAGGCCCTCACTTGTTGCTGCAGGGCTCTGACTTGGTTCTCTCCCTGATGGGCCACATCCTCCACTTCACCCAGTCTCCGCTCCACTTCAGTGGTCCTGTCACTGATTTTATCAATGTCATGCCTAAGACAGGTGAGGTCAGGCTGTAAGTGGTCAATTTTAACTGTGAGAGTAGACTGACACTGCGTGATAGCCGACATTATTCTACTCAAGTCTATCGCCTCTTGTTCAGGAGGACCATCGGGACCCTTATCTTCCGTTTGACTCATGACGTCCACTATTAATTTAGGAGGAGGAAGGGGGCCACCAGAAACGCCCGTCTTGCGGCCCATGTATATGAGGCTTATGATAAATCGCCAACAGAGGGTTGTCACCCCTCTGTCACCATGTGGAACAGGTGATCCTTAGGATAAGTAGGCTTAGTCCCTTATGAATAGCAGAGAGACAGGAACCTAACAGGTCCCAGACGCCCCGAAATAAAATAGTCTATGGGGTACAGAGTCTCAGCACACTCTCTCAATCCTTGCGTCTGCTGTGCTGTAAGTCAAGGCTTCATGCGATCCTGCAGCAAGATGAAGGAGCAGAGGTACCTTCAGGTAAGCTTAGGTAGGGACCCTGAATGCTGGCAAACGGGTCACCGCTCAGCCCTGCAGGACCCTGACACTGACCTCAATCAGGAAGCAGGGAGCGCAGCGCAGCAGCCGCCGCTCACCTCCGCCGCTCAGCCAAGTCCCAGTGTTTAGACCCGATCCTGCTCGGGTATGTGTGTGGCTGGACCGGTCACCAAAAGGCCGCAAATCCAATATTAGGGAGCGCCGCGGGAAGAGAGCCGAGGGAGCCGACTCACCAACAGTCCCAGGTTCGCAGAGACTGAACGCAGGCAGCCGGGCAATCCAGGATCCAAGATGGCGATGGGGACGCGCTGGGCAGAGCGAGGTAGGAGGCTGAACAGAGATAAAAGTCCCTGGATGTTAGATGCAGGACCCTCAGGTTCCCACAGACGACTCCTTAATGCTTGTCAGGTGTACCTCCACTGTCTGAAAGCACTTAAAAGCACAGATGGCCAGGATAATGAATGGATTGTGGAGGAGCTGAAGCAAGAAGCGTCTTCACTCCATGACAGTAGTGATGTCGCGAACATAAAATTTTCCGTTCGCGAACGCCGAACGCGAATTTATGCAAATGTTCGCAACCAGGTGAACTTCCATAGACTTCAATAGGCAGGCGAATTTTAAAACCCACAGGGACTCTTTATAGCCACAGTAGTGATGGAAAAGTTGTTTCAAGGGGACTAACACCTGGACTGTGGCATGCCGGAGGGGGATCCATGGCAAAACTCCCATGGAAAATTATGTAGTTGACGCAGAGTTGGATTTTAATCCATAAAGGGCATAAATCACCTAACAATCCATTTTGTTTTTGAACAACGGGGTTTAAAACATCCAGTGTGTGTATACGATCAGGTATGATGTTGTATTGATCAGGTAGTGTAAGGGTTACGCCCGCTTCACAGACATTGACAGACCAAACTCCCCTTTTAATGCACCGCAAACAACCGCAAACAGTCCATTTGCCCAACCGCAAACTCCCCATTTGTTCAAGGTTTGATACCAAGCTAGCCATGTCCCGTTGATGTCATTGAAGGTTTCTTCCTCCACCCAGCCACGTACAACACCAAGGGTCCCCGAAAAGTGAATTGAATAGATTTTTCGAACGGGGAGATGGTTAAAAAAACGCTGGCTCCCTCCCCTTTGTTTGAATCCACGGTCACTGCGTCTGTGCCGTGCAATTTACTGCCCCACCCGATATGAGTGGTATTTTCTGTAGTACTATTCTCATCAGTTTAATCCCTGTTACGTCCCCAATCTGGGGTCAAATTATTAAATAGATTTTTCAAACGGGGAGATGGTTAAAAAAAATGCTGGCTCCCTCCCCTTTGTTTGAATCCACGCCACGGTCACTTCATCTGCACAGTGCAATTTACTGCCCCACCGGATATGAGTGGTATTTTCTGTAGTACTATTCTCATCAGTTTAATCCCTGTTACGTCACAATCTGGGGTCAAATTATTAAATAGATTTTTCGAACGGGGAGATGGTTAAAAAAATACTGGCTCCCTCCCCTTTGTTTGAATCCACGCCACGGTCACTGCGTCTGCACCGTGCAATTTACTGCCCCACCCGATATGAGTGGTATTTTCTGTAGTACTATTCTCATCAGTTTAATCCCTGTTACGTCCCCAATCTGGGGTCAAATTATTAAATAGATTTTTTGAACGGGGAGATGGTTAAAAAAATGCTGGCTCCCTCCCCTTTGTTTGAATCCACGCCACGGTCACTGCGTCTGCACCGTGCAATTTACTGCCCCACCCGATATGAGTGGTATTTTCTGTAGTACTATTCTCATCAGTTTAATCCCTGTTACGTCCCCAATCTGGGGTCAAATTATTAAATAGATTTTTCGAACGGGGAGATGGTTAAAAAAATGCTGGCTCCCTCCCCTTTGTTTGAATCCACGCCACGGTCACTGCGTCTGCTCCGTGCAATTTACTGCCCCACCCGATATGAGTGGTATTTTCTGTAGTACTATTCTCATCAGTTTAATCCCTGTTACGTCCCATATCAGGGTGGGATTGCCTTTTGTGAAAAAAAATTTAGGCCGGGTACCTTCAACTGCCTTCACAGTGACAGACCAAACTCTGACATACCAAAATGAATTGATTTTAGGAACCGGGAGATGGAAAAAGCAGCTTGGTCGGTCCTCTTACTCAGTCCCAAGTTGGGGCACTGCGCGTGCACGGAGCAATGTGCTGTGACACCCTATATGAGTGGTGTCTTAACTAGTACTATTCCTATCAGTTTAATCCCTGTTACGTCCCCTATCCGGGGACGTGTGTCGAATTGATTAACCATTGTTGAATTAACGAACCATTACGACATCCTGGAATAATTTAGTTCTGAGCTTTGTACTTGCTTTGTATTGGAATTGATGGGGATTTTTTTAATTGTCTGCATTATTTCTAATAAACTATTAAGAGACTTTATTATGATTTTTTTATTTTATGTATTAAATACCCACCCATACAACTTAAAAAAAATATATAAAAAAATGTATGTTTTTTCTATGAAAAATTATCCAGCCGATCGCTTTTGGTCTGATCATAATGAAGCAACGGCCTTATCATCTGGGGTGTGGCAACATTGCCAACACACTCATAGAGGTGATGATCGCTTCATTGTGATATGCAAGCCCCTTCACCACAACAAGGTAACGATCACGAAGGGGAATTGACACTTGTATGTGCCTTTTTTTTTGTTTTGTTTTTGCAGCCACAGTGCAGCACCAGAGGCCAGAAAAATTAGGCATGTACACATGCCTGAAAAATGATTGTTATTGTAGCAGCGGCCGGAAAAATTGATGTTTTCAAGGCAGAAAGGTGACTAAAACATTGCGGCTTGAACCCTAGTTGGTGGCGGAGAATTCACGAAAGTCATCCGGTATGCAGACATTAAATACAGCAGCGTGGGGACCATTTTTAGGCCAAGGCATGTCATCAGGCCCTTTGTTAGTCAAACGTATCCCCCACTGTCAGTCCCTTCGGGATCCATGCCTCATTCATCTTAATGAAGGTGAGGTAATCAACACTTTTTTGACCGAGGCGACTTCTTTTGTCAGTGACAATGCCTCCTGCTGCACTGAAGGTCCTTTCTGACAGGACACTTGAAGCGGGGCAGGCCAGAAGTTCAAGCCTGCAGGCCACAGGTCAAGCCGGCACACCCAGTAGTCAAGGGGTTCATCGCTCCTCAGAGTGTCGATATCTGCAGTTAAGGCGAGGTAGTCTGCTACCTGTCGGTCGAGTCGTTCTCTAAGGCTGGATCCCGAAGGGCTGTGGCGATGTGTAGGACTGAAAAAGCTCTGCATGTCCTCCATCAACAACACATCTGTAAAGCGTCCTGTCCTTGCCGCCGTGGTCGTGGTAGGAGGAGGATTACTTTCACCTCTTCCCCTGTTAGATTCCCATTGTGCTGTGACATCCCCCTTATAAGCTGTGTAAAGCATATTTTTTAGTTTTGTTTTGAACTGCTGCATCCTTTCTGACTTTCGGTAAGTTGGTAACCTTTCCGCCACTTTCTGCTTATACAAGGGGTCTAGTAGCGTCGCCACCCAGTACAGGTCGTTCTCCTTCATCCTTTTTATACGAGGGTCCCTCAACAGACATGACAGCATGAAAGACCCCATTTGCACAAGGTTGGATGCCGAGCTACTCATTTCCCGTTCCTCGTCCTCACTGATGTCATTGACGGTCTGTTCTTCACCCCAGCCACGTACAACACCACGGGTCCCAGATAGGTGACAACAACGAGCACCCTGGAATGCCTGCTGTGGTTGATCTTCCTCCTCCTCAAAGCCACATTCCTCCTCTGACTCCTCTTCCTCACACTCCTCTTCCAGCGTTGCCGCAGGTCCAGGAAGCGATGATGACAAGGCTGTTTCTGGTGGTGATGGTGACCACAACTCTTCCTCTTCACGCTCATCTACGGCTTGATCCAGCACTCTTCGCAGGGCACGCTCCAGGAAGAAAACAAATGGGATGAGGTCGCTGATGGTGCCTTCGGTGCGACTGACTAGGTTTGTCACCTCCTCAAAAGGACGCATGAGCCTACAGGCATTGCGCATGAGCGTCCAGTAATGTGGCAAAAAAATTCCCAGCTCCGCAGAGGCTGTCCTAGCACCCCGGTCATACAAATACTCGTTGACGGCTTTTTCTTGTTGGAGCAGGCGGTCGAACATTAGGAGTGTTGAATTCCAACGTGTCGGGCTGTCGCAAATCAAGCACCTCACTGGCATGTTGTTTCGGCGCTGAATGTCTGAAAAGTGCGCCATGGCCGTGTAGGAACGCCTGAAATGGCCACACACCTTCCTGGCCTGCTTGAGGACGTCCTGTAAGCCTGGGTACTTAGACACAAAGCGTTGTACGATGAGATTCAACACGTGTGCCATGCACGGCACATGTGACAACTTGCCCAAATTCAATGCCGCCAACAAATTGCTTCCATTGTCCCACACCACTTTGCCGATCTCCAGTTGGTGCGGGGTCAGTCACTGATCAACCTGTACGTTCAGGGCGGACAGGAGTGCTGGTCCGGTGTGGCTCTCTGCTTTCAGGCAAGTCAACCCCAAGACAGCTTGACACTGTCGTATCCGGGATGTGGAATAGGAGCTGGGGGGATTCAGTTGATGTGCAGCCAGACGCCGCAGCAGAAGAGGACTCAGCCGAGGAGGTTATGGAAGAGGATGGAGTAGGAGGAGTAGAGGAGGTGGCAGTAGGCCTGCCTGCAAGTCGTGGCGGTGTCACCAACTCCGCTGCAGAGCCACGCATTCCATGCTTGTCAGCCGTCAGCAGGTTGATCCAATGCGCAGTGTAGGTGATATACCTGCCCTGACCGTGCTTTGAAGACCAGGTATCAGTGGTCAGATGGACCCTTGCCCCAACACTGTATGCCAGAGATGCCATGACTTCCTTTTCAATCACTGAGTAGAGGTTGGGGATTGCCTTTTTTGAAAAAAAAATTTGTCCGGGTATCTTCCACTGTGGTGTCCCAAAAGCGACAAATTTTTTTTAAGGCCTCAGACTCCACCAGCTGGTATGGTAAAAGCTGGCGGGCTAAGAGTTCCGTCAAGCCAGCTGTCAGACGCCGGGCAAGGGGGTGACTCTGGGACATTGGCTTCCTACGCTCAAACATTTCCTTTACAGACACCTGACTGTGGGCAGATGAGATGGAACTGCTGAAAGTGAGAGGCGGAGTGGCGGGTGGTTGAGAGGGGGCAAGGAGGACAGCAGTAGTTGACGTGGCTGAAGATGCTGGACCAGGAGGAGGATGGTGGCTTTGAGGTTGTGTGCTGCTTCTACTCGTCATCATGTGTTGATCCCATAGGCGTTTGTGATGTGCGATAATGTGCCTTCGCAAAGCAGTTGTACCTAGGTGGGTGTTGGATTTCCCACGACTCAGTTTCTTTTGGCACAGGTTGCAAATGGCATCGCTGTTGTCAGAGGCAGACACACAAAAAAAATGCCACACTGCTGAGCTTTGCAATGACGGCATTCTGGTGGTGGCAGCAGCATGTGTTGATTGGCGTGCTGTCTGGCTGACCCCGGGTGTCGATACATGCTGTCTGACTGTGCCACTAGCTCCTTGCGACGACCTCCCCCTGCTTCCAACTCGTCTCCTCCTTCTCTCTGTCTCCCCTTCTGAACTTTCCCCCTCTTCTTCTTCTCTTCGAGCAGGCACCCACGTGGCATCCACGGACACATCGTCATCATCAACCACTTCACTTGTATCTGACACCTCAGCAAAGAAAGCAGCAGCAGGTACAACATCATCATCACACTGTACGTCCATGTGTGTAATGCTGCCATGACTGAGACATATCCCTGTTATCTCCATCCTCTGGCAATAATGGTTGCGCATCACTAATTTCATCCAAATAATGTGTAAATAACTCCTCTGCGGGAACAAGTGAAGCGGCTGTGGTGGCTGTGGTGGTAGTGGTGGTGGTGGCGGCGGGCGGGAGAGTGGTAACTTGAGAGCAGGTGACCAAAGCTGAGCTGGAGGAGGATGGTGCGTCAAGGTTCTTAGCGGAAGCTGTTGAAGATTGGGTGTCCTGTGTAAGCCAGTCAACTATTTTCTCTGAATTTTTTGGGTTCAGGGTACGTGGCCTCTGAACACTGGGCATTATTCCAGGGCCAGTGGAAATCACAGCACCACGAACACGACGGCCCCTGCGGCGTGGCCTGCCTCTGCCTGTCATTTTTTATTAGATGAGTGTTAATATGCGTGCAAGGTACTGTGCCACCCTATATAAGTGGTGGGCAGTGGGCACAGTACAGTCTGTGTGGGCCTGACACACACTGACTTGCAACTGTGATTATATCACAGAAAAAAATTAAATAGAATTTTTTTTTTATCTGCGAGGTATTTGTGAGTAAATGACACCCTGTAACAGTATAAGTGGAGGTCTAGCCACTAGCCAGCGGCCACAATACAGTCTGTGTGGGCCTGACACACACGGGCTTGCAAATGGGATTAGATCACAGAAAAATAATAAATAGAATTTTTTCTATCTGCGAGGAATTTTCTGTCACACCCTGTATGAATGGTGTGCACACAGTACTGTATTGTGGCTGCTGGCTAGTGGCTAGACCTCCACTTATACCGCTACTTATACCGTGTGTACTGTGTGGTGTGCACACAGTACACACGGGCAGGCAACTGCAATATACAGTTGCAAGAAAAAGTATGTGAACCATTTGGAATAATATGGATTTCTGCACAAATTGGTCATAAAATGTGATCTGATCTTCATTTAAGTCACAACAATAGACAATCACAGTCTGCTTAAACTAATAACACACAAAGAATTAAATGTTACCATGTTTTTATTGAACACACCATGTAAATATTCACAAAGCAGGTGGAAAAAGTATGTGAACCCTTGCATTTAATAACTGGTTGAACCTCCTTTGGCAGCAATAACTTCAACCAAACGTTTCCTGTAGTTGCAGATCAGACGTGCACAACGGTCAGGAGTAATTCTTGACCATTCCTCTTTACAGAACTGTTTCAGTTCAGCAATATTCTTGGGATGTCTGGTGTGAATTGCTTTCTTGAGGTCATGCCACAGCATCTCAATCGGGTTGAGGTCAGGACTCTGACTGGGCCACTCCAGAAGGCGTGTTTTCTTCTCTTTTAGCCATTCTGTTGTTGATTTACTTCTATGCTTTGAGTCGTTGTCCTGTTGCAACACCCATCTTCTGTTGAGCTTCAGCTGGTGGACAGATGGCCTTAAGTTCTCCTGCAAAATGTCTTTATAAACTTGGGAATTCATTTTTCCTTCGATGATAGCAATCCGTCCAGGCCCTGACGCAGCAAAGCAGCCCAAAACCATGATGCCCCCACCACCATACTTCACAGTTGGGATGAGGTTTTGATGTTGGTGTGCTGTGCCTCTTTTTCTCCACACATAGCATTGTGTGTTTCTTCCAAACAACTCAGCTTTGGTTTCATCTGTCCACAGAATATTTTGCCAGTACTGCTGTGGAACATCCAGGTGCTCTTGTGAAAACTGTAAACGTGCAGCAATGTTTTTTTTGGACAGGAGTGGCTTCCTCTGTGGTATCCTCCCATGAAATCCATTCTTGTTTAGTGTTTTACGTATCGTAGATTCGCTAACAGGGATGTTAGCATATGCCAGAGACTTTTGTAAGTCTTTAGCTGACACTCTAGGATTCTTCTTCACTTCATTGAGCAGTCTGCCCTGTGCTCTTGCAGTCATCTTTACAGGACGGCCACTCCTAGGGAGAGTAGCAGCAGTGCTGAACTTTCTCCATTTATAGACAATTTGTCTTACCGTGGACTGATGAACAGCAAGGCTTTTGGAGATACTTTTATAACCCTTTCCAGCTTTATGCAAGTCAACAATTCTTAATTGTAGGTCTTCTGAGAGCTCTTTTGTGCGAGGCATCATTCACATCAGGCAATGCTTCTTGTGAAAAGCAAACCCAGAACTGGTGTGTGTATTTTATAGGGCAGGGCAGCTGTAACCAACACCTCCAATCTCATCTCATTGATTGGACTCCAGTTGGCTGCCACCTCACTCCAATTAGCTCTTGGAGATGTCATTAGTCTAGGGATTTACATACTTTTTCCACATGCACTGTGAATGTTTACATGGTGTGTTCAATAAAAACATGGTAACATTTAAGTCTTTGTGTGTTATTAGTTTAAGCAGACTGTGATTGTCTATTGTTGTGACTTAGATGAAGATCAGATCACATTTTATGACCAATTTGTGCTGAAATCCATATCATTCCAAAGGGTTCACATACTTTTTCTTGCAACTGTATGTATATATAAAAAAAAGCAGACTGATGTACCAGCCCTGAAAAGGGCTTTTTGGGGTGCTGTCAGGACGCTGTCCTAACAGCAGATGAGTCTGTGGACACAGAACACTGCCCTAGCTAACGCTTTCCCTGTTGAATCAGCAGCAGCACTGTCCCTCCTCTCACTGAGAATGCAGATTCCGAATGAATCTAAAATGGATGCTGTCCGGGAGGTGGGAGGGTCTGGGAGGGAGGGTCTGCTGCTGATTGGCTGGAATGTGTCTGCTGACTGTGAGGTACAGGGTCAAAGTTTACTCAATGATGATGTATAGGGGGCGGACCGAACATCGCATATGCTCGCCCGCCGCAGCAAACGCGAACAAGCTATGTTCGCCGGGAACTATCGCCGGCAAACTATTCGGGCCATCCCTACATGACAGTTAGGCCACGCCCCACACGTCCTATCTTTTGACGTATCTTGCGGATTACAAACCCATTCAAGTCAACGGGTCTGCATCTGTCATATGGAGTAAACATGTCATATGGAGTTTTGCAGACCTGCTATTTGATGTCCCAACAGGGGCACGGCGACCATATGGTCATGTGAATGAGCCCTTAAAAAAAGTACTGAAGGCAAAAATTTAATCTTCACATATTTGGTATTGCCACATCCTTAACAACCTGCACTACACAATTATCACGTCATTTATCCCTTACAGAGAACGGCGAAAAATAAATGCCAGTATTACTGCTTTGCCTATTTGCCTAAAAAACCCTAATAGTGATATGTGCTCCAAAATGAAACCAATGAAAACTACAAGTCGTCCCGCAAAAAATTGAGCCTTCACACAGCTCCATTTAAAATAAATAAATAAAATAAAGTTTTTTATTGTGCAATAGTAGTCAAACTTTCAAAAAACTATGTATTTGGTATGACTATAACCAAATAATGAATAAAGTTATCATGTAATTTGTGCCTAAAAAGAAACGCTGCAAATGTTATAGCATAAAAACTGAGTTAAAGGTAACCTGTCATCAACTTTATGCTGACCTCACTGAGGGAAGCATAAAATAGCGACAGAAATGCTGATCTCAGCCGTGTCATTCATGAGCTAAAAGTAAGTGGTTGCCAAGAAGAACCAACATCATAATCATTGCAGCACAGGCCTTGAAAAGAGTCAAATCTACCTGTGAAGAGTCATGGTTATTTATAATCTCCTGCTCTCTCGCCCATCTGCTCATGATTGACAGTTCTCTCCTAGAGAAAAAGGGAGAAAACTAGGTAGAAGACTGTCAGTCATCAGCGGGTGGGCAGGGATAGCAGGAATTCATGAATACCTAAGACTTGTCTCAGGTGGCCATGACTCATTTCCAGGCCCAGTCTGCAATGGTTGTGATGTTGTTTCTTGGTAACCACTTACTTTGAAATTTTAAATGACAGACCACTAAAATCAACTCACCTGTCTCTACTTTATGCTTCCATTAGTATGGACAGCATAAAGTTGATGACAGGTTCCCTTTAAAAGGGGTTGTCCGGGTTCAGAGCTGAACCTGGACATACTCATATTTTTACCCAGGCAGTCCCACTAAGATGAGCACCGGAACATTCCATGCTCCGATGCTCTCCTTTGCCCTGTGCTGAATCGCGCAGGACAAAGGTATTTTCAGGAGATCTGGTGATATATCAGGCTCTCCATAGGGCTGCCAGGGGGAAGCTTCTGTCCAGCATGCTCTCCCTAGCATGATCACTTGGTGACGTCATCACACTAAGTGCAGATACTTCAGTAGAGGAGCGGACTACCTCTGTGCGAGCAAATGGATGAGGTGATTTTTTTAAACCCAAAAGGCCATATTGTACAGAGATACCCAACCTGCAGCCCTCCAGTTGTTGCAAAACTACAAATCCCAGCATGCCCAGACAGCCTATAGCTATCAGCCTACAGCTAGGCATGGTGGGAGTTGTACCATTGATTGATAGGCTGAATGGGGTTTTAACATAGTGATTTATGACAAATTAATTCAGAATAAATCAAATTCCTTGTCGAACTTTGACCAAGCTGCAGAATTGAATTTTTTAAAAGTTCATTCATCTCTACTTATCACATTCTGAACATTAAAATAATTTCTTTCCAGTGTGAATTCTCTGATGTGCAACAAGAGTTGATTTATCTATAAAACACTTTCCACATATTGAACATGAAAATGGCTTCTCCCCTGTGTGAATTCTCTGATGTATAGTAAGAGATGATTTCTGTGTGAAAGATTTCCCACATTCTAAACACGAAAATGGCTTCTCCCCTGTGTGCTTTCTCTCATGCATAACAAGATTTGATTTTTGGCTAAAACATTTCCCACATTCTGAACATGAAAATGGCTTCTCCCCTGTGTGAATTCTCTGATGTATAACAAGAATTGATTTATCAGTAAAAGATTTCCCACATTCTAAACATGAAAATGGCTTCTCCCCTGTGTGCTTTTTCTCATGCATAACAAGATTTGATTTTTGGCTAAAACATTTCCCACATTCTGAACATGAAAATGGCTTCTCCCCTGTGTGAATTCGCTGATGTGTAACTAGATTTGATTTATCAGTAAAACATTTCCCACATTCTAAACAAGAAAATGGCTTTGCCCCTGTGTGAATTCTCTGATGGTTAAGAAGATGTGTTTTCTGCAGAAAACATTTCCCACATTCTAAACAAGAAAATGGCTTCACCCCTGTGTGAATTCTCTGATGTGTAACTAGATTTGATTTATCAGTAAAACATTTCCCACATTCTAAACAAGAAAATATCTTTGCCCCTTTGTGAATTCTCTGATGGTTAAGAAGATGTGATTTCTGCAGAAAACATTTCCCACATTCTAAACAAGAAAATGGCTTCACCCCTGTGTGAATTCTCTGATGCTTAAGAAGATTTGATTTCAGCTGAAAACATTTCCCACATTCTGAACATGAAAATGGCTTCTCCCCTGTATGACTTCTTTGATGATGAACACTTTTTCTGTGGCTTTTATTTTGCTTAACAGTTTGTGATGAATCAGAAGATTGAAATTCATCCAAAGGATCGGATGATAGATCTTTGCTGTGCAAGGCTGAGGATACGTCTGA
The DNA here is from genome assembly GCF_905171765.1 of Bufo bufo. Taxonomy (NCBI): domain Eukaryota; kingdom Metazoa; phylum Chordata; class Amphibia; order Anura; family Bufonidae; genus Bufo; species Bufo bufo. The sequence goes on from NC_053392.1 coordinate 600,282,899, forward strand.
GATAATGGCATGCTCTTCATGTGTATCTTCTGTGACACCACAATCATCTGTTGTAATATCTGACATCACATGTTTCTCTGAGCTCCTGGTACAGTCATCTGCCAAGAATAAATCAGAGTTTTATAATTTTTTAATAATAGAACCTTAAAATGATATTGCTATTTTATAACATTTCAATATTTAAAAAATCCATACAAATTACAAGTCATGGATAGGGATGAGCGAACCCTGACCGCCACGTTCTGAACATATTTGGGTGTCAGTGTACCGAACCCAAACCCCGATTTTGGTGACAAAATCCATGTCTGGGTTCATTGTTTGTACTTTAAATAAAGCTTGTTGAAAGGCTGCAGCACAGCCAATCAACAAGTGATTAAGCTGTGGGTACATGGAAACCACCACAGTCATGTCTAGTATTGCTGCTGCAGGCAGGGAAAGTGTTAGGCTTTTATTAGTTTTAAAAAGTGTGCTGGTGACCTGTAGGCATTATTTATGGGTGCAAGAAAGCTCCTTTGCACCAGTGAGACAGAAAGACCATACTTAAATCGTGCTGTTCAGTCCGAGGGCGACCTGTTGAGCTTTTGGAATTTTCTTTTGGTGTTATTCTACTCCTTTGCACCAGTGACAGGGAAATATAATAGTTAATCAGTCTGTTAATTGTGTGGGTGAGACATACCAATTTTTTTTGTTGTGAAAAAAAATTTACTTGCCACCGTCACAGGGATATATAATAGTTATTCAGCCAGTTAATTGGGTCGTTGTGACCTACCTATTTTATGGTTTAAAAAACACTGTACTTGCCACGTCACAGGTATATGTAATAGTTATTCAGTCAGTGAATTGGGTTGGTGTGACATACCTATTTTTTGGTTTAAAAAACACTGTACTTGCCACAGTCACAGGAATATGTAATAGTTATTCAGCTGGTGAATTGGGTCGGAGTGACCTACCAAATTTTTTTTTTTCCAAACACCTTTGAATCCAGAGGAAAAAAAGCAGACTGGTTTGAAGCTGTTTGGGAGCTGGACTTATACAAGCAGACAAACGCAAGTTTGTGAGCGTTCACATGTTTGATTTCAAGTGTGTGTTTGTATTAGGTGTGTGACTTCAGATTACATGAGGGAGTATCTGTGAGAGCTAAATTATTTGTGTGCATTGTCGAGTGGCTGTGCCTGACTTTATTGTACTTTATATCAAGTCAGAGCAGTGTAGTCTAGTTTATACACTGTGACTTGCTTTTGCTGCCAGGTTTATTGCATAGCAGCTAAAAGTCAGTTTGAGTTACCTTGCAGATTGATAATCATAAGGTAACTCGAGTAGGTGTGATATATAGACCACCTAGCCAAGTCAAAAAATTTGATGATCTACTACTTGAGGAAATAGCTAAAATGACATTGAAAGGGGAAGTTATCATTATGGGAGACTTTAATCTTCCTGATGTAAACTGGAAAACCAAAATAGCTAGTTCTGCCAGGAGTACAGATATTCTAAATACCCTACAGCAAGTAGTTGAGGAGCCAACCCGGAAGGAGGCCATTTTAGATTTAGTATTCACAAATGGGAATTTGGTATCTGATATTACTGTAGGGAAAAGCTTGGGATCTAGTGATCACCAGTCAGTGTGGTTTACTATAAGTACAGTGACTGAGTCACACCACACAAAAACAAAAGTTTTAGATTTTAGAAAAACTGACTTTTCTAAAATTAGATTAGTGGTATACGAGTCCCTATCAGATTGGAACAGTTTCAATGGAGTCCAGGAGAAATGGGACTACTTAAAAGTGGAACTATTGAAGGCAACAGATAATTGCCTTAGGCTTGTCAGTAAAAGCAAAAAAAGGAAGAGACCACTGTGGTACTCAACAGAAGTGGCCAAAATCATTAAAAACAAAAAGATAGCATTTAGTAATTATATTAAAAAAACAACAAAAAAAAATAAACGAGGATGACAGGCAAATTTATAAGATTAAGCAGAGAGAGGCCAAACAAGTTATAAGAGCTCCTAAAGCACAGGCAGAAGAGAAATTAGGTGAAAAAATGAAGGAAAATGGTGGCTCACCCTGTTAGTAACTATGGAGTGGGTGCTGCAAAGCCCTAATAACTCACCCGGTCAAAACAGTAATGGGATATAGTATAAGTTATGGCTGAGCACTCATCTGTAGGACAATATAGCAGAGCAAACACCTGGATAGTTCAAACACCTGGGTAGTTTAACTATTAAAAAATTGTCTGGACATAGATAACATGTAAGACCAATAGAATAAATAATACAAAAATGGATATTAATAAATATTCATAAATAGCGATGCTGAGTAGATTACATATAGCAACAATAAACAACATAAAGTGCAGTTGTGCTGAACCAATATATAGAGCAATGGTATAGTGTCCAATGTTGGTTGTCAAATCCTAGGACATAGAGGCTGAATAGTTTCTACATGTCACATAACAATCACTGTAATATCTTCTCCCATATATTGCGTCAAGGAATAAATGTGGATAATGCTGACCGTAATGCTATATTTGAATTCAACGGTGTAATGTAACACCAGTCTATAGTAGGAAAAGTAATGCTGTGCGATCTGCGCTCACAGTGGCGTCCCACGTGGCTACAGTATCTAAAACAGCAATATCTTACTGTGAGTTGTCAGCGGGAGCTGCTGGAACGAATGGTCGCTTGACTGGGCGGACTTTGGTTTCGTTGTCCCGCTTTCACTTTGTGAAAAAGTCGCCGGCCAACAATCGTATGATGACTCTAAATGAGAAATTAGCTCAGTCAGTGAAAAAAGGCGATAAGGCATTCTTCAGATAAATAAATGAAAAAAGGAAACTAAAACAAGGAATTAACTAATTAAAAACAAAAGAAGGAAGGTATATAGAAGATAAAGAACTAGCTGACTGCCTCAATGAATACTTCTGTTCAGTTTTTACAAAGGAAAATGAAGGAAAAGGACCTCAGTTAGGAAAGAAGACTAATGAATCTTTTGATGCATGTGTCTTTACAGAGGAAGAGGTTCTAAGTCAGCTGTCTAAAATCAATACAAATAAGTCACAGGGGCCTGATGGGATACACCCAAAGCTATTAAAAGAGCTCAGCGGTGAACTAGCAAAACCATTAACAGATTTATTTAACCAATCACTGGCAACAGGAGTCATCCCAGAAGATTGGAAATTAGCAAATGTTGTGCCCATTCACAAGAAAGGTAGTAGGGAGGAATCGGGCAACTATAGGCCAGTAAGCCTGACATCAATAGTGGGGAAATTAATGGAAACCATACTTAAGGAGAGGATTGTGGAACATCTAATATCCCATGGATTGAAAGATGAAAAACATGGGTTTACTTCAGGGAGATCATGTCAAACTAATCTTCTGGATTTTTTTGATTGGGTGACTAAAATAATAGATGGCAGAGGTGCAGTAGACATCGCTTATCTAGACTTTAGTAAGGCTTTTGATACTGTCTCACATAGAAGGCTTATTAATAAATTGCAGTCTTTGGGCTTGGACTCCCATATTGTTGATCGGATTAGGACAGACAACAGAGGGTTGTAGTCAATGGAGTATATTCAGACCATGGTCTTGTTACCAGTGGGGTACCTCAGGGATCTGTTCTGGGACCCATATTGTTTAATATCTTTATCAGCAAAATTGCAGAAGGCCTCGATGGTAAGGTGTGTCTTTTTGCTGATGACACAAAGATTTGTAACAGGGTTGATGTTCCTGAAGGGATACACCAAATGGAAAAGGATTTAGGAAAACTAGAGGAATGGTCAAAAATCTGGCAACTAAAATTTAATGTTGATAAGTGCAAGATAATGCACCTGGGGCGTAAAAACCCAAGAGCAGAATATAAAATCTGTGATACAGTCCTAACCTCAGTATCTGAGGAAAGGGATTTAGGGGTCATTACTTCAGAAGACTTAACGGTAGGCAGACAATGTCATAGAGCAGCAGGAAATGCTAGCAGAATGCTTGGGTGTATAGGGAGAGGCATTACCAGAAGAAAGAGGGAGGTGCTCATGTCACTCTACAGAGCACTAGTGAGACCTCATTTGGAGTATTGTACTCAGTACTGGAGACCATATCTCCAGAAGGATATTGATACTTTGGAGAGAGTTCAGAGAAGAGCTACTAAACTAGTACATGGATTGCAGGATTAAACTTACCAGGAAAGATTAAAGGACCTTAACATGTATAGCTTGGAAGAAAGACGAGACAGAGGGGAGATGATAGAAACGTTTAAGTACATAAAGGTAAAAAGAGGAGAGAATATTTAAAAGAAGAAAAACTGCTACAAGAGGACATAGTTTTAAATTAGAGGGGCAAAGGTTTAAAAGTAATATCAGGAAGTATTACTTTACTGAGAGAGTAGTGGATGCATGGAATAGCCTTCCTGCAGAAGTGGTAGCTGCAAATACAGTGAAGGAGTTTAAGCATGCATGGGATAGGCATAAGGCCATCCTTCATATAAGATAGGGCCAAGGGCTATTAATAGTATTCAGTATATTGGGCAGACTAGATGGGCCAAATGGTTCTTATCTGCCGACACATTCTATAAAGTACCTCTATAAAGTATACTGTGATAAAAAATAAAAAAAAGGGTGTTGCATAGGTGAGTAATTAGGGTGTGGCTATCTAATTAGGAGAAGTTAAATAGCCAGTCTTGGAGAGCAGCTCAGTCCTTTCAATCCAGAGGAAATAAAGCAGTCTGGTTTGAAGCTGTTTGGGAACTGCACTTATACAAGCAGACAAACAACTCGAGCTTGTGAGCGTCCACATGTTTGATTTCCAGTGTGTGTTTGTATTAAGTGTGTGATTTTAGATTACGTGACTTCAGATTCAGGGACTTTAGGAGGGGACTACAGTAAGTTAGATTATTATCACTGCACTGTATTGTATTTTTTCTCTTTTCTTGCATAATCCCCATTCAGTATGAGTTCCATTATTGACAGCGCAGTCCAGTGCACATCTTGTATAATGTATGCAGTCCTGGAACAGCCGTTTGAGGGTGCATATCTTTGTTCAAAATGTGAGCAAATTACCCATTTGGAATCGCACATCGTGTATCTAACCGGGCAAGTTTCAACACTGAGAAGCGTTGGTAATGTGGAACAGAGTTTGCAGCTCACTGAGCAGGCACTTTATGGGGTAGATGTGCAGGGTGGTGGTTGTATGGAGGATCAGAAAAATGAGGTAGCTAGCTGGGTAACTGTTATATTGCGCGGTAGAGGTAGAGGGAGGAGTGCCAGGGAGGCTAGCCCTGATCTGACACACCCCAACAAGTTTGCAAGATTGACAGATGAGGGGGGATTTCAGTTCAGGGAGAACCCTGCTGCAGCCAGACACTTCCTCTGCCAGTCAGGGAAATGTCAGCTCCAGTAAGCAGGGGACCAGGGGACCAGGAGAGCAGGGCAGGCCAGACCGTTGCTGGTAGTGGGAGACTCAATTATTAGGGGGGTACAGATAGGGCAATCTGTCACAAAGACTGGGATAGTCGAATGGTGTGTTGTCTTTCTGGAGCTTGAGTTTGACACATCGCGGATCGGGTTGACAGATTAATGAGAGGGGCTGGAGAAGATCCTGCAATCATGGTCCATATCGGAACCAATGACAAAGTTAGGAGGTAGGTGGAGAGACCTTTTTAGGGAATTATTAGGGATTTAGGTAACAAGTTTAGGGCAAGGACCTCAAAAGGTAGTGTTTTCCAAAATAATGTCTGTGCCACGAGCCACACAAGAAAGGCAGCTGGAGATTAGGGAGGTTAACAAGTGGCTCAAGAACTGGTGTAGAAAGGACGGGTTTGGGTTCCTGGAGAACTGGGCCGACTTCTCTGTCGGCTACAGGCTCTATAGTAGGGATGGGCTGCACCTTAATGGGGAAATGGCAGCTGTTTTGGGGGAGAAGATGGCTAGAAGGTTGGAGGAGTGTTTAAACTAGGGACTGGGGGTGGGAGGGTAATTACATTATAGGAGGGGAAGATAGTGCAGATAGAGACCTGGGGAAGGAATGGAAGGAGAGACTAGAACAGTTCAGAAGGAAAGGTGTAGGGCAGTGATGGCTAACCTCTGGCACTCCAGCTGTGGTGAAACTACGACTCCCAGCACGCTCTATTCATTTCTATGGAGTTCTAAGAACAGCCAAGCAAGTGTGCATCTTGGGAGTCGTCGTTTTACCACAGCTGGAGTGCCGGAGGTTAGCCATCACAGGTGTAGGGTAAAAAAATATATATAAACCTCTTAATTGTATGTATACTAATGCCAGAAGCCTGACTAATAAAACTGGGGAACTGGAATTAGTGATGTGTGAGGAGGACTATGACATAGTGGGAATAACTGAATGGCTGGATGATAGCTATGACTGGGCGGTTAATGTACAGGGTTACAGTCTCTTTAAAAAGGATCATCAAAAACGAGAGTGGGAGGGGGTCTGCCTTTATGTAAAGTCCTGTCTAAAGCCCACACTCCAGGAAGATATAAGTGAGGGACATGAACATGTGGAGTCACTGTGGGTAGAAATACATGGGGGGTGGAGGGAACAATAATAAAATACTAGTAGGAGTGTATTATAAGCCACCTAATATACCAGAGTCCACAGAAAATCTTCTTCTAAACAAAATAGACGAGGCGGCAAATCATAATGAGGTCAACTACCCAGATATAGACTGGGAAACTGAAACCTCATAAAGGAAACAGGTTTTTAGCAATAACCAAAGACAATAACTTTTTCCAACTGGTTCAGGACCCGACAAGAGGGACGGCCACACTGGACTTAGTATTAAGCAACAGACCTGACAGAACAACAGATGTGCAGGTTGGGGGACACCTGGGAAACAGTGACCATAAACTAATAACCTTCCAATTGTCATTTAAAAGAGTGTTATTTCAGGGAGGAACCAAAATACAAAAAAAAAGCTAAATTTATCCAACTAAGAGACGCTATAGGCCTAACTAACTGGGAAACAGTCCTCAAAAATAAAAATACAGCCACAAAATGGGATATTTTTAAAAACATCCTAAAATCTAATTGTGAGCGGTACAGACCTTATGGTAATAACAGGTTAAGGAACAAGAAAAAAAACAACAATGTGGATAAATAGAATTGTAAAGAAAGCAATAAATGACAAAAAGAAAGCATTTAAATCACTAAAACAGGAGGATAGCGAGGAAGCATTGAAAAACTAAGGAAAAAAATTGAATATGTAAAAGACAAATAAAAACAGCCAAACTAGAGACCGAGAGATTAATTGCCAAAGAGAGTAAAACTAACCCTGAAATGTTCTTCAATTATATAAATGGTAAAAAGTATAAATCTGAAGGTGTCGGCGCTTTACAGTGTCACGGTGCGGTGACAGTTTTGGCCAGTGTGGGCTGGCTGCATGCTCACTTGCGTACTGGCTGCAGGCTGAAACCTGTGTATGCTGGTTGCTTGGGACTGCGTACTGGCTGTGGTGTCTTGTGTGAACTGTAGCCTGTGTTTGTGGATTCCTGTGTCTGCAGCTCTGTGGCTCATGTCTCTTGTGCCGTGCAGGCTGGCTGCATGCGCTTTGTGTACTGGCTGTGGGTACCCCATGCATGCTGGTTCTGCGATGTGTGCTTGCTGCGGACTTGTGTGTGAACATGGCTTTGTATGGATGCTTTTCTGTACTGCAGCCTATATGTTCTGTTACTCCTGGTCTGATGGGGTTAACATTCCCTGGTCTGGTCCTGGGTGTGGCTAATCAGGTGCTCTCGTTATCCAGCTATATCCATCTGTGAGCTGTGGGGCTTGGGGTCAGTCTTTTTTGTGCCATACTGGATGTAGCCCCTTGCTGCTGACCCAGTTTTTTTTGGCTATCTGCCCTTTTGCGTGGCGTCGCCTGGTATGTTGTTGTGGTTCCTGTTCTTTGGTGTTTGATGTTTTGCCTTGTCTGTTCTATACCTGTCCTGTATGATGCTGTGGTTACCTGTTCTATGATGTTTTGTACCTGTCCTGTATGAGGTGTAGCCCAGCAGTGCTTAAGTGCATATGATAGCTTGGCAGTGCTTAACTGCTTCCGTTCCTGCCTGTTCTGTGTCTAGCCTGGCAGTACCTACTGCTTCTGATCTATTCCGTCCCATGTCAGTCCTGCAGTGCCTTACTGCTCCTGTCCCATGTGTGTCCTGCCTTCATGAGACGGTCCCCATGTTCCCTGGAGGGGGAATCTCTTGTTGGTGATAATCTCTAGTCTGTGTGCAGCTCTGCCCGAGACATCCATGCTTCCATGCCGCTTGGGGTCCAGGAATCTGCTTCTGTGCTGGTTCCCGTTTGTCTTCTTGTCCCTTCCATGTCCTTTGTTTGCATGGGTTTTAGTTCAGTCCTGTTCCGCTGGTGGTTTCACCAGACTGGTTCTCTGCAGTTAGGAGCCATGGGTACTAGGACCTTTCCTGGAGGTGCGACCAGTGAGCCCTCGGCCCAGTTTATCCCCACCACCAGGTGCTCTGAGAAGAACGAGGCTCACTGGCTCTCCGTGTTTTGCCTGTGGTCTGCCTGTGCACTTGGTTTTGTGGTAGTTCTACCATTATTGCCTACCTGCTTACTGTCATGTGCTTTTATTACACTTGTAATAAAGTTCTCTGTGGGTCCTTGGTCTGTTTTGCCTGTGTCCTGTTTGCCTGACATCCCGGAGGTTTGCCTTGGGCCTCTGGCACGTCACATACAGAGTAATGAGGGGGAGTTGCAGAGAGCGATGAGGAGAAAGCAAGTTAAGAAAATAAACTGTCAGATGAAATGCAGAATGTAAAAGTAAATTCCCTATTAAAAGTGCCTTGTCTGACCCAGGAAGAAGTACAGCAGCGTCTTAAAAAGATTGGCATACATCCCCGTATCCTAAGAGAATTAAGTAATGTCATAGCCAGACCCTTATTTCTGATATTTAGGGACTCTAATGACAGGGAGTGTTCCACAGGATTGCATAGCAAATGTGGTGCCAATATTCAAAAAGGGTCCAAAAACAGAGCCCGGAAACTATAGGCCGGTAAGTTTAACATCTGTTGTGGGTCAAATGTTTGAAGGTTTTCTAAGAGATGCTATCTTGGAGCACCTCAATGAAAATAAGCAAATAACGCCATAGCATGGCTTCATGAGGGATCGGTCATGTCAAACTAATTTAATCAGTTTCTATAAGAAGGCGAATCAATGGATGTCGTATATCTGGACTTCTCCAAAGCATTTAATACTGTTTCACATAAAAGGTTAGTATATAAAGTGAGAATGCTTGGACTGGGGGAAAATGTATGTGGGTAAGTAACTGGCTCAGTGCTAGAAAACAGAGGGTGGTTATTAACGGTACATACTCAGATTAGGTCACTGTCACTAGTGGGGTATTACAGGGGTGAGTATTAGGCCCTATTCTCTTCAATATATTTATTATTGATCTTGTAGAAGGCTTGCATAGTAAAATATACATTTTTGCAGATGACACTAAACTGTGTAAAGTAATTAACACAGAAGAGGACAATATACTGCTACAGAGGGATCTGGATAGATTGGAGGCTTGGGCAGAGAAGTGGCAGATGAGGTTTAACAATGACAAATGTAAGGTTATGCACATTGGAAGGAATAATGCAAGTCACTAGTACATACTAAATGGTAAAACACTGGGTAACACTGACATGGAAAAGGACCTAGGAATTTGGTGAACCGCCAACTAAGCTATAGAAACCAGTGTCAGGCAGCTGCTGCCAAGGCCAATAAGATAATGGGTTGCATCAAAAGGGGCATAGATGCCAGTGAGGAGAACATAATCCTACCACTTTACACATCACTAGTCAGACCACACATGGAGTACTGTGTACAGTTCTGGGCTCCTGTGAACAAGGCAGACAGAGCTGGACAGGGTTCAGTACCCTGAAAGATTATCAAAATTAGGGTTATTCACTTTAGAAAAAAGACGACTCAGGAGAGATCTAATAGCTATGTATAAATATATCAGGGGTCAGTACAGAGAGCTTTCCCATCATCTATTTATCCCCAGGACTGTGACAAGGGGACATCCTATGCGTCTGGAGGAAAGAAGGTTTGTACACAAACATAGAAGAGGATTCTTTACGGTAAGAGCAGTGAGACTATGGAACTCTCTGCCTGAGGAGGTGGTGATGGTGAGTTTACTAAAAGAGTTCAAAAGGGGCCTGGATGTATTTCTGGAGTGTAATAATATTATAGGCTATAGCTACTACAGATGGGTTGTTGATCCAGGGTGTTATTCTGATTGCCTAATTGGAGTCTGGAAGCAATTTCTTCCCCTAAAGTGAGGAAAATTGGCTGCTACCTCACAGGGCTTTTTTGCCTTCCTCTGGATCAACTTGCAGGATAACAGGCTGAACTGGATGGATAGATGTCTTTTTTTCAGCCTTATAAACTATGTTACCTCTTTTGCATCCGTGACATGGATATAAAATCCACAGGCATCCGTCTTCCACCTCAAACCCTTGCACATCAGCCAAGCAGTCTGTGCCCCAAGTCATGCAGCAGTCACTTATGCTTTTTGATGACTCTGCTGGCAGGGTTTTCGTGGGCCATCCACCAGGGGCATACATAGAAATCACTAGGCCCCATAGCAAGAATCTGAATTGGGCCCACTACCCACCCCTGGCCCATCCTACCTCCTGTCTTCTCCCCTGCCACACCCCTATTTGCCAATAAAGAAATGTATACATCCGTACTCTCATACACTGCTGATATGACAGTGCTGTATGGGAGTAAGGATCTCACTGGGGCTGCACACATCACTGCTCCCGCCTGTCTGCTTTGGTAAAGCCGGGCATAGATGGGCTATGTCAGGCTTTAGCAGAGTGGGTACAGGACAGTGGACACAGGGCGCGATATGTATGCGAGCACAGCTGAACGAGTGCAGGGCAGGAGCCCGCATACATATCGCTCCTCCTGTCTGTGTCCACTGACATAGCCCATCCCCCACATCCTAACACTTTGCTACCAGCGCCATTTTTTCATCACTTCTCTTACCCCCAAAAAGTTATACAATGTGATAAAGTCACACACACTCCAAAATGGTATTAATAAAAACTACCCAGAGAATGAAGGGCACAGGTCAGTTTTGCCACAAAGGGAATTTTTTTTTTTTCAAATTCCACCCCATTTGGAATTTTTTTGCCAGCTTCCCACTACATTGCATGCCATATTAAAGTACAACTTCTCCCGCAAAAAATAAGCCCTCATACATCTAAGTTAATGGAAAAATAAAAAAGTAATGGCTCAAGGAAGATAGGGAAGAAAAAAGAAAATGCAAGAATGAAAGAAACTCCGGTATACTAAGGGTTAAATGGGCTATCTAACCCCTATTATGCCCCCCAAAATGCCCAGGCACCGCATACAGATAATACTTATGCCCAATCGGGAGGTGCAGCCAATAGCAGGACGCATTGGAAATGAGCCTCCCTAGCGTCACCCGCGATGCTAGGGAGGCTCGTTCCCATCGTGACCTGCTATTGACTGCCCCCCATGTCGCTGGATGTTTTCATCTGCGTGACGGGAGGGAGGCAGTGGCGGCTGTGTGGGCATCAGGAGCAATGCGGGTGCCGGTGAGGTAAGTAAGGTGCCCGGGCATTATAGGGGTTGGATAACCCCTTTAACTCCTTGATGCTGAGTGTGCACACAGCCACCAATCATATTTCTCCCCCCCCCCTGCAAGGTGACTGATGTGCTGTGGAGGGCCCTGTAGGCTCATAGAGGACTCAGGGGTACAGTGTGGAGGAGTAGGAGGAAAGTACACTGTCCTTCTAAGTCCTCTATGAGCCTACAGGTCCCCCCCCCCCCCCCCAAAAAAAAAACACTGCTTGCTGCTGCCCTCCCCCCATCAAGAATACCCATATCCATTCCAACCATATATGAACTTTTTATTAAGTCTGTCTGTCTGTCACTACTGTGTTCTAGCCGCAGCCGGGTTCTGTGTTCCGGTCTGGAGAGGTCCTTCAGTCTGGGCCGGGGGGCTGCACTCATTGGCTGATGAGGCAGATGGCGGGCAACAGGTGAATGCAGACGCAAAGGATAACTGCCAGTCGCCGGGTGCGCACCTCTGTGTGTGCCTGCTCTGCTCCTGCTGCCTGCCAGCGATACACTGGCCAATCAGCAGCAGGATCTTTACGCAGTGCCTGGGAGGGAGGGAGCCCGCAGCCCGGATCATGGAGCGGAGGTCAGACAGGGAGGGGTCACGGTGGGGGTGGGGGGGCTGGGTTAGAGCCAGAGGAGGGAGAACAGAAGTGGGCGGGCCGCCTCACTGCCCCATATAGGAATAAACTGTCTCTGTCTTGTGCAGAGAAGACGTAGGGGGCGGGGCCTTCCATGCGCTCCGGGCCCCTCTGTGCCGCGGGCCCCATAGCAATAGCGTGGGCTGCCTATATTGGCAGTACGCCACTGCCATCCACCTAGCCCTGCCCCAGAAGTGACAGAGATTAAGTGCACTGATTCCCAACCACTTATGTGAGGATGAGGATGTGGGAGAATCCCCTCAGCACATCTCTGATGACGAAACACAGGTGTCAACTGCTGGGGCTTCCTGCAGTGTGCAGACCGGCCAGGAGGGCAGGGGTGAGGAGTGGGTGGAAGATGAGGTTCTAGACCTCATATGACATCCAGGTCATGCCAGTGACGTGTACAGTTCGGAGGAAGAGGAGGGGGGCACACGGCGCCAGCCACACGTGCAGCGAGCACAGCAGCGCCGCTACAGCAGGACACTCTTCAGCCACAATTCCCAGCGCTGACCAGTATTCCTTCTGAAAGGACTCTTCAGGAGAGTCCACCAGCGGGTTCACGGTGCCAAGGATACAGACTTGATAAAGGGGTCTTGAGTACCCCGAAACGCGTCGTCTTTTCAATAAAAAACCTCGCATTCAAGTTTGGGTTGTGATTTGCGCCTTATGTCCATCGGCTCGCCGCACAAATCCAGTGCAGACGAGACCTTTTTATATACACAACAAAAGAGGTAGCAGGGTGCAAAAGCAGAGCGGCCGTCCCCCATCCACTACGCCTGATACTGCCCAACGTGCCAAGAGACATAGCACACCAAAGCAGGCGCAAAGGAGTTCCCTGGTGTGGCAGTTCTTCAGGCACTGTGCTGTCGACAGGACATGGGTGGTTTGCATGCTGTGCAATCAGAGCCTGAAGCGAGGCATAAATGTTCTCAACCCGAGCACCACCTGCATGATCCGGCATCTAACCGCAAAGCACGAGCTGCAGTGGAGTAGACACATCAAGAACCACGAAAGATCAGAGGCTCCATCATTAGCCCTTTCATGACCAGGCCCAAAAAAGGCCTGAATATCCAGGTAACTTTTTGTGATTTTGTGATTTTGTACACGTGGTAGTTTAGTGACCGTTGCTTTTTTATTTGTTTGGGATATGGATATGGATATTGGGATTTTTTTTTTTCTCTTGACACTTAGGACTTTATTAGAATGTTTTTTTTTTTTTTTTTTAAGCTTTTGTTTTTTTTTAGGTTTCATTTGGAGGAAAACCGCTAATTATTATTAAAAAGTACTTTTTTAAATTATATCTTTTTATTTCTTAGATATTAAAACTGACCCAAATTAATTATTGCAATGGGTTTCCTATTTTGTGACGATCGTTTTCATATATAACATGTATAGATTGGAGAGAACGGAGAGACTATGGTGACAGTTTCTGTTAGCGACTGCATTTGAAATGATTTTTTTATTTTTTATGATTTTTTTTTTTACTTACCGCATTTTTAGCCCTTTAAGACGCACCTGCCCATAAGAAGCACCTGTGCTTTTGGTGGGTTTTGCACTAATGGTGGTCTGTGGATGGAGCACCGCTATGGGGGGCATCTGTGGATGGAGCACCGCTATGGGGGGCATCTGTGGATGGAGCACCGCTATGGGGGGCATCTGTGGATGGAGCACCGCTATGGGGGGCATCTGTGGATGGAGCACCGCTATGGGGGGCATCTGTGGGGGGCATCGTGGATGGAGCACCGCTATGGGGGGCATCTGTGGATGAAGCACCGCTATGGGGGGCATCTGTGGATGAAGCACCGCTATGGGGGGCATCTGTGGATGGAGCACCGCTATGGGGGGCATCTGTGGATGGAGCACCGCTATGGGGGGCATCTGTGGATGGAGCACCGCTATGGGGGGCATCTGTGGATGGAGCACCGCTATGGGGGGCATCTGTGGATGGAGCACCGCTATGGGGGCATCTGTGGATGGAGCACCGCTATGGGGGGCATCTGTGGATGGAGCACCGCTATGGGGGGCATCTGTGGATGGAGCACCGCTATGGGGGGCATCTGTGGATGGAGCACCGCTATGGGGGGCATCTGTGGATGGAGCACCGCTATGGGGGGCATCTGTGGATGGAGCACCGCTATGGGGAGCATCTGTGGATGGAGCACCGCTATGGGGGGCATCTGTGGATGGAGCACCGCTATGGGGGGCATCTGTGGATGGAGAACCGCTATGGGGGGCATCTGTGGATGGAGCACCGCTATGGGGGGCATCTGTGGATGGAGCACCGCTATGGGGGGCATCTGTGGATGGAGCACCGCTATGGGGGGCATCTGTGGATGGAGCACCGCTATGGGGGGCATCTGTGGATGGAGCACCGCTATGGGGGGCATCTGTGGATGGAGCACCGCTATGGGGGGGATCTGTGGATGGAGCACCGCTATGGGGGGCATCTGTGGATGGAGCACCGCTATGGGGGGCATCTGTGGATGGAGCACCGCTATGGGGGGCATCTGTGGATGGAGCACCGCTATGGGGGGCATCTGTGGATGGAGCACCGCTATGGGGGGCATCTGTGGATGGAACACCGCTATGGGGGGCATCTGTGGATGGAGCACCGCTATGGGGGGCATCTGTGGATGGAGCACCGCTATGGGGGGCATCTGTGGATGGAGCACCGCTATGGGGGGCATCGTGGATGGAGCACCGCTATGGGGGGCATCTGTGGATGAAGCACCGCTATGGGGGGCATCTGTGGATGAAGCACCGCTATGGGGGGCATCTGTGGATAAGGCACCGCTATGGGGGACATCTGTGGATGAAGCACCGCTATGGGGGGCATCTGTGGATGAAGCACCGCTATGGGGGACATCTGTGGATGAAGCACCGCTATGGGGGACATCTGTGGATGAAGCACCGCTATGGGGGACATCTGTGGATGAAGCACCGCTATGGGGGACATCTGTGGATGAAGCTATATATGTGTCATCCACAGATCCCCCCCATAACAGTGTCCCTGTGTAAATAGTGACCCCCAATACAGGGGGTGGAGGCCGGGAACTGGTGTTGAAATCGCAGCTGGGCCCGGTGCAGTCACTGTACTCTATTACACCGGGTCCTGCACACAGCAGTATTCATATGTAAAGTGTAGGCAATCCTCTGCTGTAGCGCAATCCATGTAGTTCTCACTATTAAACTCCCATACTAGCAGGCAGGCTGGCCGGTCACACTTCATCACGCGCATGCTCCGCCTGCTTCATTAATAAAGTGGGAGGAACATATGCATGACGAAGTGAGTGACCGGCCAGGTTCATAGTGAGTACTACGTGGATTGCGCTACCACAGAGGATTGCGCACACTTTACATATGAATACTGCTGTGAGCGGGGCCCTGTGTAATAGAGTACAGTGACTGCACCGGGCCCAGCTGCGATTCTAACAGCAGTTGCCGGCCTCCAGCCCCTCCTCCCTCCCCGCTGATACATCGCAGGCCGCGCTGTGCAGCATTGCGGCTGGGGATGTATCAGTGTTAGCAGAGTAAAAATGGCAGCATTCCTCCCATAAGACACACTGCCATTTTCCCCCCACTTTTGGGGGAACAAAAGCGAGTCTTATGACTTTTTTTTAACCTTTTTTTTCACTGTTTACACAGTAACTGGGGCATCCACAGGAGCCCCAGTTACAGGAGAAAACAGCCCCCTATGGGGGCATGACACACAGGCAGTGCTGATCAGGGTCTCCTTAGACCCTGAAGCTCTGCTCCAGACACCCCTGGCGGTCACAGGACTAACAGAGACTGTGGCTCTGCTCCCTCCACCATGCGCTTGTACAGCGCTGTCCTGCCGGCACAGGCGAAGGCAGAAGCGGTAATAGACCTCAGGGTCCCTGCTGTATCTGTCAGCCGGGACCCGACCTGCTCCTGTTAGATTGCAGGTGCAGGAGATTTAATCCCAGCGCTGACTGCACGTGTATATATGTGCTATCTGAGGTGTCAACAAGGGGACCATTTAACAGCTGCCATGAGATATTTTGGGGCCCCATATACTGGGATTGGTCAGAGCCCCTGGGGAGAGTGGGGTATAGCATTGAAGTCTTTAGCAAGAAGGGGTGAGCAGAATGGCCGGCAAGCGGTCACTAACCACTGGGGATTTGTCCTCCTATGATTACTTCTTTAGGGCAGAACATTGTGAAATCTTTATGGTCAGACAGGCAGCTGCTACTGTTCAATGGTGGCTCTTTTTATTTCGGCTCTACCATAAGGCTTTTCCTATTCCCAGAAAAATTCTGAAGTGTCAGTAAATCCTCTAAGTACTACCGAAAAGAGGGTTCATAGAAGTTATAAGAATGGGTGATAACCCCAACCTTCTGATCAATACTGTGGGACACCTGGTATCGGTAACAATTGTGTGCTAATAAAGGAAAACCTGTCGGAAAGTACAATATGTGACCCCCAAACTGCCACAACTACCTGACTATACAAGGAGTCATCAGTAGCCAGTGAAGGAGCAGAATCTGAGAGTCTTCTCTGCTTTATGTAGTGGTTACTACTCACCTGGGTGGTTATCGGTGGGAATGTCCTCTATAATCTGCTCATCACCCCTCACATATGTATCTTCAGCCTTAATATTGTTCAGATCTTTACCCAGATTTAAAAGCTGTGAAACAGAAATGGTAAAAGTCAGCAGACTGATGGAGAAGTCGTGTGGAAGGTTTGATGTGACCAGAAAAGATCATTAATTACAATGACAATAAGTGATGAAATGACAGCAGAGTTATCTGCTATGGCAGCGGTCCATGCCTATAGCTCCTCTCCTTCCTGCTGGTGGGCACGCCTGCTGCCTGGTTTACCTGCTCCATAGCTTTAGGGCTCCGGTGGTCCAGTCTCACAGACATCCCTCTCTCCTTTCCCAGTGGTCTCGGCTGCTGGAATAACGCTGTCCTCCCACACAAGCTGAGGCCTGCTTCCGGCCAATAATGACCTTCTCTGCCCATAGGTCATGTGTGCACACACTATCTCTGGCTCTTATAGGGCCGACATGCATGCACTCTGATCTCTACAAGCCATGGAAAGGAGCCTGATCAATAGGTTCTAGTATGCTAGTTTCATGCAAAGCTTGCTTGCCTGTTCTGTGTACAGACTTTTGCCCGACTTCTAGATTGGACACTTTGCTGCCTGATCTGACCCTTGCCTGATCTCCGTTCTGATCCTGAGCTGCTTGTCCTGACAACAGACCATTTATCGGACTGCACATATTCTGACCCCATAGGTCCCCAGTCACCTGCACAGAAACTACTTCAAGTGCAGCAGCCTAGTGGTTCCCCTGCAACAAAGTCCAAATCCCTGTACAGGCAATAAAGTTAGAGGGAAGGGGGGGGGGGCCACTTATATTACACACTTTGGAGCAGAACCATGTCAAATCTGTTCAAGGAACACAGTGTATCTACATGTGCCATGTTTCATTTTTGACCCAAAAATATCTGCAGGTCTCCTGTATATATGCATCTAGTTGATTCCTTATTACCACCAACAGTCTCTACAGACCAGAAAACTGTGAGAAGATCCAGACAACATGCAAGGTCTATAGTGAGCTGTAATCCTGCCATCTCTACCTTTCTCATTATACAAGGATAAAACATATAATACTGGTTTATAAAACAAGACGGTCACGATCAGTCGGGGGGGGGGGGGGGGGGGGGACGACGACGACGACTCCACACTGAACACAAAAGGGAAGGGGAACAGTAACAGGGTCTGGAAACTAGAGAAGAAACAGGTCACCTCCTAGACAACCCTAATCCGGGCCCTAACTATCTATCAATATGAATAGACCCTGAAGCTAGGAATATTCATATGCAGATTACTAGGCCTTTATATCCCTATTAGGCCCTGGAAAAGGTTAGGACCAGAGACAACCCATTCCTCCCCAGATGGATGAATGGAAGTCTCTGTCTCAGGCCCAGATACAAACAGGGAATATAACCCTAAACACATACAAACGCGACACTTAACTTCTGTAGAGACGGACAAGCAGGAACACCAGAGAAACTCACACCAGCTCAGCCAAACCCAAATTAACTATCTACCGAATAGTCAGAAGGGTGGGTCAGACTATAAAGGGTAGAAGTGAGGACCACTGAGCAACAGCTGAGAAAAGGGAAGTGGTCATTAACCCTATCAACACTGAATCAAGAGAAATCAAGGAGGCTGTTAGATTCCTCCAAGCTCAGCCAATCTCCTTGATTTCCTGACATCAGTCACCTGAGGGACTGTGACAAAGACTGAACACAAGATCTTCACAGCACTTCTACACATCATAGGGAACCTTTCATGAGACCTTATTTCCATCAATCTGATCATCATATGGAATGCTTTGATGTTCTTCTGAACCATCCTGTAGAAGAGGACTAGGACATCTCTCATCCTGTAGAAGAGAACTGGGAGTTGTTCTCTCATCCTGTAGAAGAAGACTGGGAGTTGTTCTCTCTTTAACTGTAGGAAAAACATACGGTGACAATTAATTTCTTACATATAACTAGTGATAGAATGCGTGTATTTAGTCATGTCTTACTTGGTGGCTGGTGATCCTCCATCATAATGTTCTTGTACAGATCTTTGTGTCCTTCTAAATACTCAGACTCCTCCATGGAGAAATAAATGGCGACATCCTGACACCTTATAGGAACCTGACAACAGAATGATACAGTCATCACCCAGATCCCTTCATAGTGTTACTGTATAATGTCCCGGCATTCCCAGCGATGTCACCTCTCCAGTCAGCAGCTCAATGATCTTGTTGGTGAGCTCTAGGATCTTCTCCCTGTTGACTTTCTCATGTATCGGGATGTGAGGTGTCGGCCTGGATATTGGGCTCCGGATTCCTCCCCGTCCTTCAGATACCAGGGCCTGACAATGCTCACTAGAGGTCTTCTTCACTACTGTGTATTCCTGGTTATGGAGAGACACAGTAATAAATATTACTCCATACATCTCCAGAGTCCCTCACCTCTCCAGTCATGTCCATCTGTTACTAACAGAGAAGATGATGTAACGTGACATCATCAGAATCTCTCACCTCTCCAGTAAGCCGGAGGAGGATCTCTAGGGTGAGATTTATTATACTCTCTGCCATCTTGTCCCCATCCTTATCCATCCTTGATGGTCAATCAGGAGAATGATCTTATATAGGAGATATACGCTGAGCGGATCCTATATTGTAGGAACCTGAATGGAAAGAAGATGAACCGATGTAAAATCATAGAAAATTCCATGTAAAATACAATTTACTGGAGATAAGAAGAGGAAACACTGGGGGAGATAATAACGTGTATCAAGGCAGTTCCTCCATGTTTCAGGACAAAAGCCTGTCCCACCTTCATATTACCACTATAGTCAGTTACAGGTCACAGCGGTAATTCCGGTATAAAACTGTAATCTGGTAGATCACTTCATAGATCTAGAGCTCAGACTGTCCTCGTCCTATCAGTTGGAATCACAAGAATAAAGGGCATCTGTCAGCAGATTGGTACCTGTGACACCGGCTGACCTGGTACATGTGCACTTGGCAGCTGAAGGCATCTGTGTTAGTCCCATGTTGATATGTGCCCGCACTGCTGAGAAAATTATGTTTTATTATATGCAAATAAACCTCCAGGAGTAACGGGGGTGTTGCCATTTTACCTAGAGGCTCCTCCTTTCTGCACCTGCCACGCCCTTTTCACTTTTGATTGACAGGACCAGGCAGTGAAGACGTAATCACACCTGACCCTGTCAATGAAAGTGAAATGGGCATGGCAGGTGCAGAAAAAGAGGAGCCTCTAGGTGTAAGGGCAACACCCTTCTTTCTCCAAGAGGCTTATTTGCATATATTAACCCCTTCTACCCGGGGCCAGTTTTCAACTTCCCGACCGAGCCTATTTTTGCAAATCGGACATGTGTTACTTTATGTGATAATAAATTTGGAATAGTTTTACTTATCTAACCGATTCGGAGATTGTCTGGTGACACATTTTACTTCATGTTAGCTGCAATATAGAGTCAATATTTTTTTCCTTAACTCATAAAAAATAAAAAATTTACAGAAAATTTTGAAAAATTCATAATTTTTTTAAATTAGAATTTCTCAACTTAAAAAAAAAAAAAACTCGTAAAATAGTTATCAATCAATATTCCCCATATGTCTACTTTATGTTGGCATCATTTTTTAAATGTCATTTTGTTTGTTTAGGACGTTTTAGAAGTAGTTTTTCAGTTATAAAGTGATTTTGAGGGGCTTACATAATAGAAACCCATAAATGCCCCAATTTTAAAAACTAAGGCTTCATTCACATCACCATTCAGCTTTTCTGTTCTCCTGCTCCATTTACGAGCAGGAGAACAGAGAGGACGGAGAAGGCACATAACTTACATAGTTAATACGGCTGAAAAAAGACAAACATCCATCAAGTTCAACCAAGGGATAGGTGGGGATGCGAATCCCAAAAGGAATTGAGACTCGGATTTCTACACGTTTTCATAAGCATTAATGTTGTTTACTTTTAAGTATTCGTCTAAACCCTTTTTGAAACTGTCCACTGTTCCTGCTGTGACCACGTCCTGAGGAAGTCTATTCCACAGTTCTTACAGTGAAGAAGCTTTGACGCTTCCGGAGACTGAACTTTTTCCTCTCCAGTCGGAGGCAGTGCCCCCTTGTCTTTTGAGGGCATTTTACATGGAACAGCTTTTCACCATATTTTTTGTATGGCCCATTTATATATTTGTATAGCTTAATCATGTCGCACCTTAGACGTTTCTTAATCTCAAGACTAAATAAATGCAATTATTTTAATCTTTCTTCATGACCAAGACCATCCATTCCCCTTATCAGTTTAGTCGCTCTCCTCTGTACTTTTTCCAGCGGCAGTCCGTCGTTTCTATGGACTGGTGCCCAGAACTGAACTGCATATTCCAGATGAGACCGCACCAATGCTTTGTAAAGTGGTAGTATTACATCCCTGACTTGCGAGTTCATGCCTCGTTTAATGTATGACAATATCCTGGTGGCCTTAGAAGCAGCTGATTGACATTGTACAGTCGTGGCCAAAAGTTTTGAGAATTACATAAATATTGGAAATTGGAAAAGTTGCTGCTTAAGTTTTTATAATAGCAATTTGCATATACTCCAGAATATTATGAAGTGAACAGATGAATTGCATAGTCCTTCTTTGCCATGAAAATTAACTTAATCCCAAAAAAACCTTTCCACTGCATTTCATTGCTGTCATTAAAGGACCTGCTGAGATCATTTCAGTAATCGTCTTGTTAACTCAGGTGAGAATGTTGACGAGCACAAGGCTGGAGATCATTATGTCAGGCTGATTGGGTTAAAATGGCAGACTTGACATGTTAAAAGGAGGGTGATGCTTGAAATCATTGTTCTTCCATTGTTAACCATGTTGACCTGCAAAGAAACGCGTGCAGCCATCATTGCGTTGCATAAAAATGGCTTCACAGGCAAGGATATTGTGGCTACTAAGATTGCACCTCAATCAACAATTTATAGGATCATCAAGAACTTCAAGGAAAGAGGTTCAATTCTTGTTAAGAAGGCTTCAGGGCGTCCAAGAAAGTCCAGCAAGCGCCAGCATCGTCTCCTAAAGAGGATTCAGCTGCGGGATCGGAGTGCCACCAGTGCAGAGCTTGCTCAGGAATGGCAGCAGGCAGGTGTGAGCGCATCTGCACGCACAGTGAGGCGAAGACTTTTGGAAGATGGCCTGGTGTCAAGAAGGGCAGCAAAGAAGCCACTTCTCTACAAAAAAAACATCAGGGACAGATTGATCTTCTGCAGAAAGTTTGGTGAATGGACTGCTGAGGACTGGGGCAAAGTCATATTCTCTGATGAAGCCTCTTTCCAATTGTTTGGGGCATCTGAAAAAAGGCTTGTCCAGAGAAGAAAAGGTGAGCGCTACCATCAGTCCTGTGTCATGCCAACAGTAAAGCATCCTGAGACCATTCATGTGTGGGGTTGCTTCTCATCCAAGGGAGTGGGCTCACTCACAATTTTGCCCAAAAACACAGCCATGAATAAAGAATGGTACCAAAACACCCTCCAACAGCAACTTCTTCCAACAATCCAACAACAATTTGGTGAAGAACAATGCATTTTCCAGCACGATGGAGCACCGTGCCATAAGGCAAAAGTGATAACTAAGTGGCTCGTGGACCTTAATCCCATTGAGAACTTGTGGTCAATCCTCAAGAGGCAGGTGGACAACCAAAAACCCACTAATTCTGACAAACTCCAAGAAGTTATTATGAAAGAATGGGTTGCTATCAGTCAGGAATTGGCCCAGAAGTTGATTGAGAGCATGCCCAGTCGAATTGCAGAGGTCCTGAAAAAGAAGGGCCAACACTGCAAATACTGACTCTTTGCATAAATGTCATGTAATTGTCGATAAAAGCCTTTGAAACGTATGAAGTGCGTGTAATTATATTTCACTACATCACAGAAACAACTGAAACAAAGATCTAAAAGCAGTTTAGCAGCAAACTTTGTGAAAACGAATATTTGTGTCATTCTCAAAACTTTTGGCCACGACTGTATGCTGTAATGTAATCTACCATCCACAAGGACATCCAAATCCTTCTCTATAAGTGACTCTCCCAGTGCTACATCACCTAGGACATATGAAGCACAGATTACTACCAAGATGCAGAACTTTACATTTGTCCACATTGAACCTCATTTGCCAAGTTGATGCCCAATCACTCAGAATGACCAAGTCAGCTTGTAGTTTATGGACATCTTCCATAGACTGTACAGTTTTACACAGCTTAGAGTCATCTGCAAAAATAGATATGGTGCTATTAATCCCATCCTCAATATCATAAATAAATTAAATAATAAAGGGCCCAGCACTGAACCTTGGGATACACCACTTATATCCTGGGACCATTCTGAATAGGAATCATTGACCACAACTCTCTGGACACGGTCCTTCAGCCAGTTTTCAATCCAATTACAAACTATACTTTCCAAGCCTATAGACGTTACTTTACCTATTAAGGGTCTATGAGGGACAGTATCAAAAGCCTTTGCAAAATCCAGAAACACTACATCCACAGCCGCCCCTCTGTCCAGGCTTCTACTCACCTCCTCATAAAAACAAATCAGGATAGTCTGACAACTTCTGTCCTTGGTAAACCCATGCTGGTTATCACTTATAATATTATTTATAGTCACATACTCCTGTATATAGTCCCTTTAAGAGTCCTTCAAACATTTTTCCCACAACAGAAGTTAAACTAACTGGTCTATAATTACATGTGGAGGTCATTGATCTTTTTTTGATTATGGGCACCACGTTTGCCTTGCGCCAATCACTTGGCACTGTACCAGTACCTAGAGAATCTTAAAAAATTAAAAAAAGGGGCACATCAATGACTGAACAGAGCTCTTTAAGCACTCTTGGGTGTACTCCATCTGGACCCAGAGCCTTGTTCACATTTACCCTATTTAAGGAGGACCTTTCATGTGTCCGAACATTGTAAGATAACTATCTGGACATGTAGAGCGGCGCTCGGGGATCTCACTGTACTTACTATTATCCCTTGGCGCCACTCCGTTCGCCCGATGTGGCCCTGTTACCTTCTCCCGCGCTGTATGATAATTGCTACTATCGGTAAACCAGGAAGAAGTCTGCCCTATTTCTCCCTGGGCGCTCCTTCTCCCAGGCTGTGAGCTCCGCGCTGCGATTGGACAGCACTACAGCCAGGGAGAAACAGGGCAGACTCCTCCCTGGTTTACCGATAGTAGCAAATACCATACAGCGAGGGAGAAGGTAACGGGGCCACAGCGGGCGAACGGAGTGGCGCCCAGGGATAATAGCAAGTGCAGTGAGTTCGCTGGGCGCCGCTCTACATGTCCAGATAGTTATCTTAAAATATTCGGACCCATGAAAGGTCCTCTTTAACTTCTCTTGGACCATATCTACAGTTAGCCAATTGAGTATATCACTGGATGTACTAACAGCCCCGGAACCACAGATATCAGCGGAGACAAAAGTGGTGCATCCAGGACTTTTGTCTCTGCTTAAAAATCATCTGAGTGGAAACATAACGGACCCCATTATAGTCTATGGGGTCCTAAGGGCTCTGTTTGGCGTCAGTTATGTGCCTTCTCCGTCCTTTCTGTTCTCCTGCTCCTAAACGCTGTAGGAGAACGGAAAGGCTGAACGGTGATGTGAACGAAGCCTAAACCTTTCAAATTAATCAAAACTGATGTTACAAACTTTGTTAACCCTTGAGGTGTTCCACAACAGTTTCAATAAAAATGAAGGTAAAATTTGCAGCCATATACGAACATGTATGCTGGTCAGTAGCCCAAAGTCATTTAACCCTTCAAATCATACTCATGCCCACTTTAATGCCGTGTGCCAGTCATTTCTGTGGTCATACCGTGTTCAGCCGATTTCCCCTCAGGACCGCTCAGTGCAATTTATTTCATTACTGGGAAAAGTTCTCATAATTCATTAACAAAACCCGAAAAATACAAATTATGATAACAAGAAACTAATGAATAAGAAATACTCCAGCCTTGTGCTCGTCAACATTCTCACCTGAGTTAACAAGACGATTACTGAAATGATCTCAGCAGGTCCTTTAACCACCTGCCATCTGGGCCATTTGCCCCCTTCCTGACCAGGCCAAATTTTGCAAAACTGACATATCTCACTTTATGTGGTAATAACTTTGGAACGCCTTTATTTATCCAAGTCATTCAGAGATTGTTTTCTCGTGACACATTGTACTTCATGATAGTCATAAATTTGAGTCAAAATATTTCACCTTTATTTATGAAAAAATCCCAAATTTACCCAAAAATTAGAAAAATTCGCAATTTTCTAAATTTCAATTTCTCTGCTTTTAAAACAGAAAGTGATACCTCATAAAATATTTATTATTTAACATTCCCCATATGTCTACTTTATGTTGGCATCATTTTGGAAATGTCATTTTATTTTTTTAGGACGTTAGAAGGCTTAGAAGTTTAGAAGCAATTCTTCAAATTTTTAAGAAAATTGCCAAAACTCACTTTTTAAGGACCAGTTCAGGTCTGAAGTCACTTTGTGGGGCCTACATAGTGGATACCCCCATAAATGACCCCATTGTAGAAACTACACCCCTCAAGGTATTCAAAACCGATTTTACAAACTTTGTTTACCCTTTAGGCGTTCCACAAGAATTAAAGGAAAATGGAGATCAAATTTTTAAATTTCACTTTTTTGGCAGATTTTCCATTTTAATAAATTTTTTTCTTTAACACATCGATGGTTAACAGCCAAACAAAACTCAATATTTATTACCCAGATTCTGCGGTTTACAGAAACACCCCGCATGTGGTCATAAACTGCTGTATGGGCACACGGCAGGGCGCAGAAGAAAAGGAACTCCACATGGTTTTTAGATGCCATGTCCCATTTGAAGCCCCCTGATGCACCCTTACAGTAGAAACTCCCAAGAAGTGACCCCATTTTGGAAACTAGGGGATAAGGTGCCAGTTTTATTAGTACTATTTTTGGGTACATATGATTTTTTGATCATTCATTATAACACTTTATGGGGCAAGGTGACCAAAAAATTGGTTGTTTTAGCACAGTTTCTATTTATTTATTTTTAAAGCGTTCACCTGAGGGGTTCAGTCAAGTGACATTTTTATAGAGCAGATTGTTACGGACATGGCGATACCTAATATGTATACTTTTTCTCATTTATTAAAGTTTTACACAATAATAGCATTTTTGAAATAAAAAAATAATGTTTTAATGCGTCCATGTTCTGAGAGCTATAGTTTTTTTTATTTTTTGAGAAATTTTCTTATGTAGGGGCTAATTTTTTGCGGGATGAGGTGACTGTTTTATTGGTACTATTTTGTGGGACATACGCGTTTTTGATCACTTGGTGTTGCACCTTTTGTGATGCAAGGTGACAAAAATTGCTTGTTTTGACACAGTTTTATTATTTATTTTTTTACGGTGTTCACCCGAGGGGTTAGATCATGTGATATTTTTATAGAGCTGGTTTTTACGGACGCGGCAATACCTAATATGTATACTTTTTTTTATTTGTTTCACTTTAACACAATAATAGCATTTTTGAAACCAAAAAAATGATGTTTTAGTGTCTCCATGTTCTAAGAGCTATAGTTTTTTTATTTTTTGAGAGATTTTCTTATGTAGGGGCTCATTTTTTGCGGGATGAGGTGACGGTTTTATTGGTATCATTTTGTGGGACATACGCGTTTTTGATCACTTGGTGTTGCACCTTTTGTGATGCAAGGTGACAAAAATTGCTTGTTTTGACACAGTTTTTTTTTTTTTACGGTGTTCACCCGAGGGGTTAGGTCATGTGATATCTTTATAGAGCTGGTTTTTACGGACGTGGCAATACCAAATATGTCTATTTTATTTTATTTTTTCTATTTTTAACATTTTTTTTTTCATTCCTTACTTGGGGACTTTTTTTTTTTACATGTGAAACTTTTTTATTTTTTTATTTTACACTTTTCGTCCCCCATGAGGTCATACAAGACCTCTGGGGGACATTTACTTCACTTTTTCTTATTTTTTTCACTGTTGATTTCTCCTGTAACTGGGGCTGACATAGTAGCCCCAGTTACAGAAGAAATGCACCCCTAGAGAGGCTGTACAGCAGCAATCCAGCGCTGTACAGCCTCAGCAGAGCTGATCGAGGTCTCTGAGAGACCTCACACAGCCCCTGCACTCTCCGGTCACGGCGGTCACATGACCGCCGGGCCGGAACAGGAAGCGCATAGCGCTTCCTTCTCTGCATACACAGCGCTCGGTGAGCGCTGTGTCTGCAGCGATCTACAAGGCAGAGACACCTGGGCACTGTCCCTGCCTTCTCTAAGGGTTGCCCTGCTGTCACTGACAGCGGGCAACCCGATCAGCAGCTGCACGATTAGAGTGCAGCTGCTATTTCTGAAAGGACGTTTTAAAAAGTGCTTTCAGAAATAGAGGTCCACCCATAGGACGTTTATAGTCTATGGGCGGACGTGAGGCGGTTAATGACAGCAATGAAATGCAGTGGAAAGTTTTTTTTGGGATTAAGATAATTTTCATGGCAAAGAAGGACTATGCAATTCATCTGATCACTTCATAATATTCTGGAGTATATGCAAATTGCTATTATAAAAACTTAAGCAGCAACTTTTCCAATTTCCAATATTTATGTAATTCTCTAAACTTTTGGCCACGACTGTAGATGAGATCGGTCTAATCTCATCCACTGCTGGTTCTGTATTACACTCAGGCTGGGTTTCTCCACATGGAAAAACCATATGGAATCAGCTTTGGATTACACACGGAAAAACCGGAGGGCGAGCGAAATACAGGACAGTTTGGGTTTCCACAAAAGCTTTGATTATGTCCTCCATGTATATACAGAAGATGTACAACCAGCTGTAAATACAGTGGGATGCGAAAGTTTGGGCAACCTTGTTAATTGTCATGATTTTCCTGTATAAATCGTTGGTTGTTACGATAAAAAATGTCAGTTAAATATATCATATAGGAGACACACACAGTGATATTTGAGAAGTGAAATGAAGTTTATTGGATTTACAGAAAGTGTGCTATAATTGTTTAAACAAAATTAGGCAGGTGCATACATTTGGGCACTGTTGTCATTTTATTGATTCCAAAACCTTTAGAACTAATTATTGGAACTCAAATTGGCTTGGTAAGCTCAGTGACCCCTGACCTACATACACAGGTGAATCCAATTATGAGAAAGAGTATTTAAGGGGGTCAATTGTAAGTTTCCCTCCTCTTTTAATTTTCTCTGAAGAGTAGCAACATGGAGGTCTCAAAACAACTCTCAAATGACCTGAAGACAAAGATTGTTCACCATCATGGTTTAGGGGAAGGATACAGAAAGCTGTCTCAGAGATTTCAGCTGTCTGTTTCCACAGTTAGGAACATATTGAGGAAATGGAAGACCACAGGCTCAGTTCAAGTTAAGGCTCGAAGTGGCAGACCAAGAAAAATCTCGGATAGACAGAAGCGACGAATGGTGAGAACAGTCAGAGTCAACCCACAGACCAGCACCAAAGACCTACAACATCATCTTGCTGCAGATGGAATCACTGTGCATCGTTCAACCATTCGGGGCACTTTACACAAGGAGATGCTGGATGCGAGAGTGATGCAGAGGAAGCTTTTTCTCTGCCCACAACACAAAAAGTGCCACTTGAGGTGGGCTAAAGCACATTTGGACAAGCCAGCTTCATTTTGGAATAAGTGTCACGGCCATGCCCATGACCGTGACTCCTTTACCGCATGCGGTTGCCTGCGGTTTTGTATGGGCGTTCAACCACGGGTGAGGGCCGCTTGTCTGTGGCCTCACTTGTGGTTGCCGCGGGCAACCAGTGTTGTTTTTAGCAGCAGAGCAGCCTGAGCGTCGCTAGGTAGCTTGCTGCCCTGGCATGCGGTCACACCTAGCAACCTTTTGTTAGGTGTGTGTGTTGTGTGCACCGTGTGGTATGTTATTGTGTGCACTTTCCCTTTATGTATGTGTGTTTTCCCTTCTGTGGCATTGGAAGGGTTAACTTCCTTCCCAGTGTGTGTGTGATGTCACTGGGTGTGTCCAACCTTTGGGTGTGGCCACTTTGGCCTATATATACCCTCTCTCTAGCAGGGCTCAGTAGGTTGCTTCAGTCTTGCTAGCTGAGGCAGCCTCCTGTGCTTTCCATTCCTCTGTGAGAGCCACCACTGTGGTCATAGGTTTAAGTTCAGGTTTTATGTCTTATTAAGTTTATGCTTACCTGTATGTGTCATGTCTGGGTGATGGTCTGTTGGGATTTTCCTATGTTGGTTTGTGCAGCTAATGGTTCTGGATTCTGGGTGTTCTCAGAAATCCAGTCAGCAAGGCTGTGGCAGGTTGGTTGAACTACTTAGTTCACCTGCCATTTCCGTTAGTCTGTTTTGGTTCCCCTTTTTCCCAACAGCTTGGCCAGTGAGACTCCTGCTCCTCCGTGTCTAGGAGGAGTAGGTCGTCTTACCCTGACTCCTAGCGCAGGGACCGGACGGAGGGTGAGTTAGGGATCCGAGGTTCCTGCGCATGGGTCCTCCTACCTTTAAGGTCGGCCCATGCAGTTAGGAGTTAGGGTCAGGGTAGGGACGCTGTTAGGAGGTGACCTGCTCCCTATCCTGTTCTCCTGGGTCAAGCAGCCATACCACCACCTGGCTGCACACGGCTAAGGATTTCCCCCATCCTCAGCCGTGACAATAAGGTGCTGTGGACTGATGAAACTAAAATGGAGTTATTTGGCCATAACAAGGGGCGTTATGCATGGAGGAAAAAGAACACAGCATTCCAAGAAAAACACCTGCTACCTACAGTAAAATATGGTGGTGGTTCCATCATGCTGTGGGGCTGTGTGTCCAGTGCAGGGACTGGGAATCTTGTCAAAGTTGAGAGACTCATGGATTCCACTTTGTATCAGCAGATTCTGGAGACCAATGTCCAGTAATCAGTGACAAAGCTGAAGCTGCGCCCGGGCTGGATCTTTCAACAAGACAACGACCCTAAACACTGTTCAAAATCCACTAAGGCATTTAGGCAGAGGAACAAGTACAACGCTCTGGAATGGCCATCTCAGTCCCCAGACCTGAATATAATTGAAAATCTGTGGTGTGACTTAAAGAGAGCTGTCCATGCTCGGAAGCCATCAAACCTGAATGAACTAAAGATGTTTTGTAAAGAGGAATGGTCCAAAATACCTTCAACCAGAATCCAGACTCTCAGACCAACTAATTTTGTTTAAACAATTATAGCACACTTTCTGTAAATCCAATAAACTTCATTTCACTTCTCAAATATCACTGTGTGTGTCTCCTATATGATATATTTAACTGCCATTTTTTATCGTAACAACCAACGATTTATACAGGAAAATCATGACGATTTAACAAGGTTGCCCAAAATTTCGCATCCCACTGTATATAATTATATACCGGGGATACCCAGGTTATACCAGCATGCTCCATATCGCTATATACAGAAGATGTATAACTTATACTAGCTGTACATATATAATTATATACAGGATATACCCAGGTTATACCAGCATAGTATATACTATAATATACAGGAAGATGACTATGTATATACCTGCGCTGTACATATAGAATTATACTCAGATATACCCAGGTTATACCAGCATAGTCTATACTATAATACACAGGAGGATGACTATGTATATACCTGTACATATAGATTACACTCAGATATACCCAGGTTATACCAGCATAGTATATACTATAATACACAGGAGGATGACTATGTATATACCTGTACATACAGATTACACTCAGATATACCCAGGTTATACCAGCATAGTCTATACTATAATACACAGGAAGATGACTATGTATATACCTGCGCTGTATATATATAATTATATACAGGATATACCCAGGTTATAATAGCATGGTTTCGATACCATAAAAAAGTATTGCGATACTCTATACCATGCAAAAAAAAAAGGCGCGTGCATTCCATATTTTATGGAAGGTTCGGCCCATAATAGAACAGTCCTATCCTATTTTTTTTTCTGTTACGGCGTTCACCACAAAAAATATTTTAATAGTTTGGACTTTTCGGACGTGGCAATATGTAATATGTTTATTTATTTATTGTTTAGATATTTTAAATGTAAAATTGGGAAAGGGGGTGATTTATACTTAATATTTTTTATTTTTTTAACTTTTTATTTAATAACTATTTTCACCCTTAGGGGCTAGAACCTGGGATCTTTTAATCACTTGACTATTCATTAAATCTCAGCCTGATAGAACGTTAAATGTAAAAATAATAAATACTTTATTGAAACTCAATCAAGGGGTATAGATAAAATCAGGCATACAGGAAATCAGAGGTGCGGAGAGGGATCAAGTAATAGACCATCCAACACTCTGAGAGCCTGACTAGTAACCTGTGTGTCAGGCTAACATCCAGTGTTGGGGCACACTGATTGGCGTATAGCCTGTGTCAACAGGATAATGTAACGCAACACTCAATACGGGGACTGGCAATATTAATCGAATCCACTTATTGATTGCAATTGCTCTATGTTTGCTAGCAATGCAGTGGACCGTCAATGCAGTTAAAGCAGCTCTAATGGGTCCTGGTACACCCTAACACTGCTACCCTGATGAATGAACGATGCGTATGCTTCAATGCACTCAATTCCAGGCAGCCTGTGTGACTAGATTGTCACTTGCTAAAGCTGCCCTGTTTAACCCCTTCACGACTGCAATACGTTTATATACGTGATATTTGCACATGCCCCGTGCAGCTATCACGTCTATAAACGTCAAACCAGCGCTTTGCAGCGCTTGGATTAAAGCTTCTGCCCGAGCCCTGCTGCTGTCACGGACAGCATACAGTCTAGTAATGCCGGCAAGGGACCAATCAGAGTGGCCCCTTACCGACAATCGATCCGATTGGTTAGTCTGTGCAGACTAACCAATCGGATTGCGGCAGTGAAAAAAATGCCGGTTTCAGGCTCTGATCTGCGCTCTGCAGATCACAGCCTGAAATCAGGTAGTGTCTCTGTGGCCCCCAATCTGTGCCCCCCGATCTGCCTTCAACACCCCCCCTGTCCGCGCCTGCCCCTGATGCAGTAGTTCCCCCGCCCGATCCATATTCATGTAGTCCCTCCCTGATGCGGTCCGCCCCATGCATTCTCCCCGCCCCTCCTGCCCCAGCCTCTCTCACCCTCAATGTTAGCGGCCGTACCCGCCTCCACCCCCCCATCCCACTTTTCAGTGCTGCCCCCGGTCCCCCTGCTGTGTGTGATGGCGGCGGCTCCATTCCTGAGCCGCCGCCATCAGCAGCGAGTGTCAGCTCTATGCTGACACTCTGCTGTAACCCCATTGATGCCGCGGTTGCGGCATTAATGGGGTTAATAGAGGGAGGGAGCTCCCTCTCTCAACCATCGGGGCTGCAGCGCTGTGATGGCAGCGCCCAATGGTTGCCATAGCAACCGGACGCTTTGCAAAGGCGTCCGGTTGCCATGGCAAAGGCGACCGGTGCTGCCACCTACAGGGCATCTAATAGTATTATACTTTGCAATGCAAGAGCATTGCAAAGTATAGTACAGCCATCAGCCCCACTGGATCTTCATGATCCAAGAGGGACTTGATAAAAAAAGAAAGTGAAAATAATAAAATAAAAAAAATACACATATTAGGTGTCACCGCGTCCGTAACGACTGTCTCTATAAATATATCACATGATAGACCCCATCCGATAAACACCATAAAAATAAATTTTAAAAAAGTGCCAAAAAAGCTATTTTTTCACCTTACATCACAAAAAGTGCAACAGCAAGCGATCAAAAAGGCTTATGACCCCCAAAATAGTACCAATCAAACCGTCACCTCATCCCGCAAAAAATTATACCCTATTTAAGATAATCGCCCAAAAAATTTAAAAGCTATGGCTCTCAGACTATGGAGACACTAAAACATCATTTTTTTGGTTTCAGAAATGCTATTATTGTGTAAAACTTAACTAAATAAGAAAAAGTATACATATTAGGTATTGCCACGTCCGTAACGATCTTCTCACATGACCTAACTCCTCAGATGAACGCTGTAAAAATAAATAAATGAAAACTGTTCCAAAACAGTCAATTTTTTGGTCACCTTGCCCCATAAAATGTAATAATGAATGATCAAAAAATCCTATGTACCCAAAAATGGTACCAATTAAAACCTCAACTCTTTCTGCAAAAAACGAGCCCCTGCACAAGACGATTGGCAGAAAAATAAAAAACATATGGCGTTCAGAAAACCAATCCAGCAAAATCTGCCTTCCAAAAACCGTATGGCATTCCTTCCCTTCTGTGCCCTGCCGTGTGCCCGTACAGCAGTTTACGACCACATGTGGGGTGTTTCTGTAAACCGTGGAATCAGGGTAATAAATATTGAGTTTTGTTTGGCTGTTAACCCTCAATGTGTTAAAGAAAAAAATGTAATAAAATGGAAAATCTGCCAATTGTGTTCCACAAGAATTAAAGGAAAATGGAGATGAAATTTCAAAATTTCACTTTTGGCAGATTTTCCCTAAAGGGTTAACAAAGTTTGTAAAATCAGTTTTGAGTAACTTGAGGGGTGTAGTTTCTACAATGGGGTCATTTATGGGGGTATCCACTATGTAGGCCCCACAAAGTGACTTCAGACCTGAACTGGTCCTTAAAAAGTGGGTTTTGGAAATTTTCTTAAAAATTTTAAGAATTGCTTCTAAACTTCTAAGCCTTCTAACGTCCTAAAAAAATAAGATTACATTTCCAAAATGATGCCAACATAAAGTAGACATATGGGGAATGTTAAGTAATAAATATTTTATTAGGTATCACTTTCTGTTTTAGAAGCAGAGAAATCAAAATTTGGAAAATTGTGAATTTTTCAAAACTTTGGGTACATTTTGGATTTTTTCATAAATAAAGGTGAAATATATTGACTCAAATATATGACTATCATGAAGTACAATGTGTCACGAGAAAACAATCTCAGAATGGCTTGGATAAGTAAAAGTGTTCCAAAGCTATTACCACATAAAGTGACGCATGTCAGATTTGTAAATTTTGACCTGGACACTAGGGCATCAATGACCCTTGGTCATGAAAGGGTTAATGAGCGGTGAGTGACACAACAAATCGTTCTACGCGTTTCAACATGACAGATGTGTATCATGTATCATCAGAAGCGAACTTGATTCATTACAGTGTCAAATGAAATAAAGCTACCGCACTGTAGCGTGCGTGCATTGGCGCTGTGATGGCCGTGTGCGGCCAACCACACGCCGGATATAAATAATCTAAGACCCGCCCCCCGAGAGTGTGTGCCGGCACAGGTCTCCAATCAGGGACGGAGGCGCGTCCTCTGACACGCTCCCTGGCGTGACCGTCGCACAGTGCAGCGTCATGCGCTCTCGGGGAGGAGCATTACTATGCTCGATTATATGGGGGAACATTCGAATGCGGTCTATATAGTCGAGTGACATCGCTATAGAGAATTGATCAGGATGTATAAGGGAGGTCTGTACAGGAGAATTAACACCAATAAGTGCTTCGATTATCCACACTAAACAGCCATATCGATTGAAACAAGCATCTGTAATAAGAGCCTCCATTCCGCGGATAGTACGGGATGGTAGCATCATTCACAAGACACTCTGCATGAATGACACCCAGAACATCTGGTAATGATAAAGTGATGGACCACGTATTCTCACCCATGGAATCTTAAATGAAGCAGGAAAATGAAACTGCCTCATTTAATCCCTTGGGGTGTACCGTGTCCAGTTTAAAAATCCATTCAGTTTCTTTGCAGAGCAATGGCACATCAATGTCCCCTCCGCGAATGGATGTCACAATGTGCTCAATCCCCTGGACCTTCAGCACATCTGGATTGCCCCCATGATGATCACACACGTGGCGTGCCACAGATGTGTCACGCTTATTTTTGATGTCAAGTAGGTGTTCGCCAATACGTCTCCGTAGTTCATGTCTGGTCTTACCCACATACAGTACACCACATTGGCAAGTCAAAAGATACACCACTCCCACTGATGTACATCTAATGAAGGATCTGATGGAAAATCTTTCCTTAGTCACTTGGCTAGTGAAATATGTCCCCTTCATGATGTTACTACAAAGGTTGCATGCTCCACATGGAAAGGTCACAGTTAGTGTATTTCTGAGCCATGTGTCAGGTATTGGGTGTAGGTAAGTACTGTGGACCAGATGATCGCGCATGTTAGAACTACGTCGGTATGTGATGGGGGGACGGTCTGACACCAACTCACCAATTTCTGGGCCAATGTTTCTGAAGGATATCACGTACCCGTTTCTCCACTTTGTCATACGTGGTTATGATCCTAGGAGTGTTCTGGCCCTGCGGCCTATATTTGGGAACCAGTATTTGGTCACGACTAACACTCAGAGTGATGATATGCTCTTCTGAGTGTTTGCTCGGGATAACCCCTGCGCATGAACCGTGTCCTCAGATCATTGGTAGCCACCTTCAAATCCCTCATTTCTGAGCAGTTTCTCCTAGCCCTCAGGTACTGGCCCTTGGAAATGCCACTCCTGAGGGCCAGGGGACGGCCACTGTCCCACCTCAGTAGGCTATTTGTGGCAGTCTGCTTACGGAACAGATTCGTAGTGATCTTCCTATCTGTCCCCACAGCAACAGTCATGTCCAGAAATGTGATTACCCGCTCATCAATCTCTCACTTGACTATTCACCCTGATGGAGCTCTATTAGGGTGACTAGGGCTTCACACTCTCCATGCTGCCCTGTGTATAGTGCAGACAGCAGCAGGGAGCTTACCAAGGCAGTATCGCCATGGCTGCCATGGTAACCAATCGGAGCCCCAGGATTACACTGCTGGGGCTCCGATCACAACTGCCACTGCACCACCAATGAGGAGGGGAGAGGGGACCCTGTGGCCACTGCCACCAATGATTTTAATACTGGGGGAGGGGGGTTGGGGAAGGGTGCACTGCGCCACCAATGTTTTTAATACTGGGGTGGGGCGCTCTGTGCCACCAATGATAATTAACGTCTAAGGCTGCATTAACATTCCACGGTCTGTGTGATACCGGACTGGCACCCTGCTTAGTGCAGCTGCGCACATCTTCATTGGTTGCTATGAATCCGTGCGCTTCCTGCTGCCGCTGCAGTACAGTAATGGGCTCATATAGATCATACGAGTGTGCTACTTTGCAGCGAAGGCAGCAGAAAGTGCACGGCGTCATAGCAACCAACGACGCCGTGCGCTCCTGCACTAAGCAAAGAGCCAGTCCGGTATCACACGGACCGTTGAATGTGAATGCAGCTTTAGACGTTAATTATCATTGGTGGCGCAGTGCGCCCACCCCTCCCCCATCGAAATTTCGATACCCGAAACAACCCTAGCTGTACATATATAAAGATACCCAGGTTATATCAGCATGGTCCATATCACTACATAGAAAAAATGTGGGGGGTTCAGTCAGCACAACCCTGTATGCAGCTGCACTGTCATGGCCCATAAACAGGTAGGAACTGGTATTAGGGACCACTTCATAGAGGCGACCTTGACGTGGTGAGTGGCTTATTACGCTTTGGCCAAAATGTACACCAATGCCTCATCCAGCATATAGGCAGGGCAGAATGCTGGTTGCAGAGTACTATTGCATTTGTATTTTGAGTCCATATCACTACATACAAGAAGATGTATGACTTATACCATCTGTAAATATATAATTATATACCGGGGATACCCAGATTATACCAGCATGGTCCATATCACTATATATAAGAAGATGTATAACTTATACCAGCTGTACATAAATAATGATATACAGTGAATACCCAGGTTATATCAGCATGGTCCATATCACTATATACAAGAAGATGTATAACTTATACCAGCTGTACATATATAATTATATACAGGAGATACCCAGGTTATACCAGCATGCTCCATATCACTATATACAAGAAGATGTATAACTTATACCAGCTGTACATATATAATTATATATACGCTACTCACAAAAAGTTAGGGATATTTGTCTTGAGGGAAATTTCAGGATGAAACTAAAATGCCCTCTAACCTTAACAGGTTAACTTAATGCGACCTTCTCTAAACGTTTGAATGCACATGTCCAACTGTTCAACGTTTTAATACTTTTTGCACAACTTGCTGTTCTCTAACAAGAAGCTTAATGGCAAAATTCACAACAGGTGTTTGCTCCATGAATCTCCCAATAAATTCCTGGTTTAATTAGAATTGGTATTTAAACAGTCCTCCTCATCATGCTGTTCACAATTTGACATCATGAGGCCAAGATGACACCTAACAGTACCTTGACATTACAAGGCTTCAAGGAAGATGTTCTCAGACAGAAGTGGCAACTGACCTTAGAGTGTCAGAGTGTCATCAGCAGGTTGCAACAGAGGTACAGATAGACTGGAAGAGTCACAGAAAGCCATAGAAGTGGACGTCCTTTGGCCAAATCCCACATGGATGATAGCTTCATTATTAACAATGCCCTGTGGAACAGGATGATGAATGCCACACAGCTCAAGGCACAACTAAGAGAGATGAGAGGCAACCAAGTGTCAAGTCAGACCAATCGAAACAATTTACATCAGCGTTGTCTGCGTGCTAGACGACCTGCAAGGGAACCTGACCACACCATCAGGCACAGGTGTCATCGTCTTGCATAAGCCAGGGAGCATCTACGCTGGATGAGGGACCAGTGGGCCTCAATGCTGTTCACTGATGATGGCCGTCAACTATGTTGGAGACGTCAAGGAGAGCGCTGTGCATCAGCCACTGTTGACGAGACGAGCCTTTGGGGGTGGTGGGGTTACAGTGTGGGCAGGTGTGTCTAGTCAGTACAGAACTGCCATACGCTTTGTGAATGGTACAGTGACAAGCCCATACTACATGAATAACATCATTAATCCAGTCATTGTGCCTCTGCATGAACAACACAGGCTTAATTTCATCTTCATGGACGACAATGTGCCTTCTTATCGAGGTCACATCATTAGAGAACGGCTGCTGGAGACTGGGGGACCTCAAATGGAGTGGCGTGCACCTTCTCCAGACCTGAATCCCATTGAAAACCTATGGGATCAGCTGAGTCGCCGTGTAGAGACTCGTAACTCTGTACCCCAGAACCTCAATGACCTGAGGGCCGCGCTTCAAGAAGAGTGGGATGCCATGCCTCAGCAGACAATAAGTCGACTTGTGAACAGCAGTAGACATCGCTGTCAAACTGTAATTGATGCTCAAGGTCACAAGTTATTGAGACCCTGACATATTTGTGGGTGTACACCCAGCAGCGGGGTCGGCTTTTGTTTTAATAAATTGTCTTAAGATGAGGAAATCACCATGCTGCTTCTACTTAAATGCCCAACATTTATGATATAATATAACTGGAGCGGGCACTTTTTAAGTTTTCCATAAATTTCACCCAAAAGCCAAATATCCCTAACTTTTTGTGAGTAGTGTTTATAATTATATTTAGGGGATACCCAGGTTATACCAGCAGAGTATATACTATAATTAGGGATGAGCGAATCGACTTCGGATGAAGCTTCCGAAGTTGATTCGCATAAAACCAAGGTACAACTTGGAACCGAACACGAGTTCGGGAAATGTTTTTTTTACAGTACAAATTCATTTATGAAGTTATTACCCTAAGTCTTGCGAGACGTTGCGAAGCAATAACTATAATACACAGGAAGATGACTATGTATATACCTGCGCTGAACATACAGTTGCAAGAAAAAGTATGTGAACCCTTTGGAATGATATGGATTTCTGCACAAATTGGTCATAAAATGTGATCTGCTCTTCATCTAAGTCACAACAATAGACAATCACAGTCTGCTTAAACTGATAACACACAAATAATTAAATGTTACCATGTTTTCATTGAACACACCATGTAAACATTCACAGTGCAGGTGAAAAAAGTATGTGAACCCTTGGATTTAATAACTGGTGGAACCTCCTTTGGCAGCAATAACTTCAACCAAATGTTTCCTGTAGTTGCAGATCAGACGTGCACAATGGTCAGGAGTAATTCTTGATCATTCCTCTTTACAGAACTGTTTCAGTTCAGCAATATTCTTGGGATGTCTGGTGTGAATCGCTTTCTTGAGGTCATGCCACAGCATCTCAATCGGGTTGAGGTCAGGACTCTGACTGGGCCTCTCCAGAAGGCGTATTTTCTTCTGTTTAAGCCATTCTGTTGTTGATTTACTTCTATGCTTTAGGTCGTTGTCCTGTTGCAATACCCTTCTTCTGTTGAGCTTCAGCTGGTGGACAGGTGGCCTTGTTCTCCTGCAAAATGTCTTGATAACCTTGGGAATTCATTTTTCCCTCGATTATAGCATTCCGTCCAGGCACTGACGCAGCAAAGCAGCCACAAACCATAATGCCCCCACCACCATACTTCACAGTTGCGATGAGATTTTGATGTTGGTGTGCTGTGCCTCTTTCTCCACACATAGTGTTGTGTGTTTCTTCCAAACAACTCAACTTTGGTTTCATCTGTCCACAGAATATTTTGCCATTACTGCTGTGGAACATCCAGGTGCTCTTGTGCAAACTGTAAACGTGCAGAAATGGTTTTTTTTGGACAGCAGTGGCTTCTTCTGTGGTATCCTCCCATGAAATCCATTCTTGTTTAGTGTTTTACGTATAGTAGATTCGCTAACAGGAATGTTAGCATATGCCAGGTCTGGCCCGGTGGAGGACCCTCCAATCAGTCATCCACATGCTGCGTCTCATCAAGCAGCACTCACACGGCCACAGGTGACAGTGGATTAAAAAATAAATAAATAAATAAAATAAAAAATTTAAAAAAAGACACTCGTCAGCATGTGGGTACTTTCCTCGGTCCCAATCGCACTTCCATCTCTTATCACACCAGCACTGTCTACTCGTCACACACAGGCCAGGTTCGTTTCTCCTGTCATCTGACATACCAGGTCTTTCGTGTCCTGCTGCCTGATACTTTCAGGTCTTCTTCGTGTCCTGCTGCCTGATACGTTCAGGTCTTCTTCGTGTCCTGCTGCCTGATACGTTCAGGTCCTCTTCGTGTCCTGTTGCCCAATACGTTCAGGCCCTCTTCGTATTCTGTTGCCTGATCCGTTCAAGTCATCTCGCTGCTCGTTGTTCGTCATACCCAAGTCACGTCACTGTCCATTTGTCTATTCTGCTCGACTCACGTCGCCCAGGTCATGCCTCTTCCTACTATCCTATCACGCTCAATTCTTCTTCTACTGTTCTCATGTCGTCTTCTACTGCCTGTCACGCCAGTCATGTCATTGTTCTATTTTTCCCGCCTTGCTCAGGGCGGTTCCCTCCACTGCCTGGCTGCGCCCGGGTCATGTCTTTTCTATTTGCCTGTCACACTCAGTCTTGTGCCTGTCACGGTCAATTCATGTCATTTTCTTTACCTGTTACGCTCGGGTCCTGTTGCTCTCCGTTGCCCGTTGCACGCGGGTCATTTGGCCCCACTGCCTGCCACATTTCCAGTTCAGGGCTGGCACCCAGTGGGGTTTTTCGTCATCCGATGCGTCCCGGGCCGCGGTCATGTCGCAGGGCCTGACACTTCCCCTGATACGCTCAGGACACGTTTGTTTTACCTGATACGTTCAGGTCATGTCATTTCCGTCGCCTTATACCCTTCAGGTCGTACCGCGTTCCTCTGTCTGATACGATCGGGTCGTTTGTGTTCTTTGTTCACCTGATACGTTCAGGGCGTCTTGTGGTCTGCTGCCTGATACGTCCAGGTCACGTTGTCTCGTCCACCTGTCCCTCGGTCCAGTCTATGTTTTCCGCTGTTCCATTCAACTCTGACCAATACTTCAGGTACGTCTTCTGTCCACTCATCACGTCACCTATTGCACAAGGTTCCTTGTCTCGCCAGCACATTCACCTCGTCTCTCTTCTCAGCACCAACCCCAGGCTGCATCCCTATTCTCCAAGCCCGATCATCCAGCACGGTCAAAACTTTTTTGTGGATTGCCTGACACGCTCAGGTTGTCGTTTCTTTTCTCCTCGTACAGGTTTTCATCTCTCCTTGATCGTCACACTCAGTCCATACGTAAGTCTCCCTATCGGAATGTTCTGGGCGCATTCCTTCACACAGGTACCAGTTAAGCTTTCATCCTCACTTACAAATCTCAGGTTCGCGGGGTGTGAGAAGTTTCACCCTCATCGCGGCCATCCCCGGGCTGTTCAACTGCTGGCAGTTATTTTTCTAAAGTTCCGTTCTAATCCATCCTTGGCTCCAGGTAAGAAAAACAAATATATACAGTACAGACCAAAAGTTTGGACACACCTTCTCATTCAAAGAGTTTTCTTTATTTTCAGGACTATGAAAATTGTAGATTCACACTGAAGGCATCAAAACTATGAATTAACACATGTGAAATTATATACATAACAAACAAGTGTGAAACAACTGAAAATATGTAATATTCTAGGTTCTTCAAAGTAGCCACCTTTTGCTTTGATTACTGCTTTGCACACTCTTGGCATTCTCTTGATGAGCTTCAAGAGGTAGTCCCCTAAAATGGTTTTCACTTCACAGGTGTGCCCTGTCAGGTTTAATAAGTGGGATTTCTTGCCTTATAAATGGGGTTGGGACCATCAGTTGCGTTGAGGAGAAGTCAGGTGATAGTCCTACTGAATAGACTGTTAGAATTTGTATTATGGCAAGAAAAAAGCAGCTAAGCAAAGAAAAATGAGCGGCCATCATTACTTTAACCACCTCAGCCCCCCTAGCTTAAACACCCTTAATGACCAGGCCACTTTTTACAATTCTGCACTACACTACTTTCACCGTTTATTGCTCGGTCATGCAACTTACCACCCAAATGAATTTTACCTCCTTTTCTTCTCACTAATAGAGCTTTCATTTGGTGGTATTTCATTGCTGCTGACATTTTTACTTTTTTTGTTATTAATCGAAATTTAACGAAATTTTGGCAAAAAAATGACTTCTATATATAAATTTTTCTCTAAATTTATTGTTCTACATCTCTTTGATAAAAAAAATGTTTGGGTAAAAAAAAAATGGTTTGGGCAAAGAGGAAATGGTTTGGTACAAAAATGTGAATTTCCACTTTTTGAAGCAGCTCTGACTTTCTGAGCACCTGTCATGTTTCCTGAGGTGCTACAATGCCCAGACAGTAGAAAAAACCCACAAATAACCCCATTTCAGAAAGTAGACACCCTAAGGTATTCGCTGATGGGCATAGTGAGTTCATAGAACTTTTTATTTTTTGTCACAAGTTAGCGGAAAATGATGATTTTTTTAATTTTATTTATTTTCCTTACAAAGTCTCATATTCCACTAACTTGTGAAAAAAAAAAAAAACTTCCATGAACTCACTATGCCCATCACGAAATACCTTGGGGTGTCTTCTTTCCAAAATGGGGTTACTTGTGGGGTAGTTATACTGCCCTGGCATTTTAGGGGCCCCAATGTGTGGGAAGTAGTTTGAAATCAAAATGTGTAAAAAATGCCCTGTGAAATCCTAAAGGTGCTCTTTGGAATTTGGGCCCCTTTGCCCACCTAGGCTGCAAAAAAGTGGCACACATGTGGTATCGCCGTACTCAGGAGAAGTTGGGCAATGTGTTTTGGGGTGTCATTTTACATATACCCATGCTGGGTGAGAGAAATATCTCGGCAAAATACAACTTTTCCCATTTTTTTTTATACAAAGTTGGCATTTGACCGAGATATTTATCTCACCCAGCATGGGTATATGTAAAATGACACCCCAAAACACATTGCCCAACTTCTCCTGAGTATGGAGATACCACATGTGTGACACTTTTTTGCAGCCTAGATGCGCAAAGGGGCCCAAATTCCTTTTAGGAGGGCATTTTTTGACATTTGGATCCCAGACTTCTTCTCACGCTTTAGGGCCCCTAAAATGCCAGGGCAGTATAAATACCCCACATGTGACCCCATTTTGGAAAGAAGACACCCCAAGGTATTCAATGAGGGGCATGGCGAGTTCATAGAAGATTTTTTTTTTTTGGCACAAGTTAGCGGAAATTTATTTTTTATTTTTTTCTCACAAAGTCTCCCTTTCCGCTAACTTGGGACAAAAAGTTCAATCTTTTCATGGACTCAATATGCCCCTCAGAGAATACCTTGGGGTGTCTTCTTTCCGAAATGGGGTCACAGGGTCAAATGTGGGGTATTTATACTGCCCTGGCATTTTAGGAGCCCTAAAGCGTGAGAAGAAGTCTGGAATATAAATGTCTAAAAATTTTTACGCATTTGGATTCCGTGAGGGGTATGGTGAGTTCATGTGAGATTTAGTGGAATATGAGACTTTGTAAGAAAAAAATAAAATAAAAAAATCAATTACCACTAACTTGTGCCAAAAAAATGTCTGAGTGGAGCCTTACAGGGGGGTGATCAATGACAGGGGGGTGATCAGGGAGTCTATATGGGGTGATCACCCCCCTGTCATTGATCACCCCCCTGTAAGGCTCCATTCAGACGTCCGTATGTGTTTTGCGGATCCGATCCATGGATCCGTGAATCCGTAAAACACATACGGACATCTGAATGGAGCCTTAAAGGGGGGTGATCAATGACAGGGGGGTGATCAATGATACGGGGGTGATTAGGGAGTCTTCATGGGGTGATCACCCCCCTGTCATTGATCACCCCCCTGTAAGGCTCCATTCAGACGTCCGTATGTGTTTTGCGGATCCGATCCATGGATCCGTAAAACACATACGGACATCTGAATGGAGCATTACAGGGGGGTGATCAATGACAGGGGGGTGATCAATAACAGGGGGGTGATCAGGGAGTCTATATGGGGCGATCAGGGGTTAATAAGGGGTTAATAAGTGACATAAGTGACAGGGGGGGTGTAGTGTAGTGTGGTGTTTGGTGCTACTTATTACTGAGCTGCCTGTGTCCTCTGGTGGTCGATCCAAGCAAAAGGGACCGCCACAGTGTCTAATATACCTGTTAGGGGTTAAAAAAAAATCGCATCTACAGCCTACCAGCGA
Organism: Bufo bufo; assembly: GCF_905171765.1. Classification (NCBI taxonomy): domain Eukaryota; kingdom Metazoa; phylum Chordata; class Amphibia; order Anura; family Bufonidae; genus Bufo; species Bufo bufo. The sequence continues at coordinate 600,326,747 of NC_053392.1, forward strand.
ACGATCGCCGCTGGCAGGCTGTAGATCCACTCGCTTACCTGCAGTTCCTGTGAACGCGCGCGCCTGTGTGCGCGCGTTCACAGGAAATCTTGCGTCTCGCGAGTTGATGCGTATATGCGTGACTCTGCCTGAGACTGCCGCCTCCGGAACGCGATCCTGCGTTAGGCGGTCCGGAGGCGGTTAAGAAATGAAGGTCAGTCAGTCAGCCGAAAAATTGGGAAAACTTTGAAAGTAAGGGCTATTTGACCATGAAGGAGAGTGATGGGGTGCTGCGCCAGATGGCCTCCACAGTCACCAGACCTGAACCCAATCGAGATGGTTTGAGGTGAGCTGGACCGCAGAGTGAAGGCAAAAGGGCCAACAAGTGCTAAGCATCTCTGGGAACTCCTTCAAGACTGTTGGAAGACCATTTCAGGGGACTACCTCTTGAAGCTCATCAAGAGAATGCCAAGAGTGTGCAAAGCAGTAATCAAAGCAAAAGGTGGCTACTTTGAAGAACCTAGAATATGACATATTTTCTGTTGTTTCACACTTGTTTGTTATGTATATAATTCCACATGTGTTAATTCATAGTTTTGATGCTTTCATAGTCATGAAAATAAAGAAAACTCTTTGAATTAGAAGGTGTGTCCAAACTTTTGGTCTGTACTGTATATATATTTTTTTTGGGTGCATGGGGGTTTGTTATTTCACTTCAGGTCCTCCCAACAGGATCCGGCTCAAACGGTGGGCCCACACTCACAGCGGTACCATGTCCCACGTTTCCGACATAGAAGATTCGATGTCTATTCCAGAGTCAGCAATCTCCGAACCAGGCAGCCGCGCATCATACAGAAATTGGACTATCCCCAAGTTAATTTCCGAACTCAAAAAAAGGGGGATCTGCCACTCTGCTTCAGTGCGAAAAGCCGAGCTGTATCGGTTGCTCTTTCCTGAACCACCCAGGGGCTCCGACGAGCAGGTGTCCATGTCCACCATCCAGTTATCCCTGACCCAACTCCACGCCACCATCAATAACCTAGCATCATCAATTTCCGACATCGATACCAGGCTTCATGCCATCGAAAACAAGGATACCACGTCTCCTCCTCCCCCAGAGCCCGAAGCTGTTCCTTCCACTTCCCGTTCTACCGCCCCAGGTACAGGTCTCAGCACTCCCGACATCGCACCCGCTTTTTTTGTGTCAGAAAATATCAGGCGAGATATATTGGCAGGGAAAGACATCAATCTAGCTGCTATCCTTATTTCTACCCACGACACAATTGAGAACAGGACGATTGCCTGTGGTGATGTATCTGTTGTGCTTAGATCTAAGGACGCCCACCTCAATAGAAAACTCACCATCCCTGAATTCATGCTAACATTTAGTCTATACCGGGATATTGTGTGCTCCGCACATCCCCACAGAAGGGAAGAGTTAGACGTTTACATGTACAGAATCACAGAGTTAGGTTACAAATACGGCGGTTTCGCTTTTTATGATTACCACCGGTCATTTTCAGCAAAAGCAGCAGCGGCCTTTCTCCAGTACCAGCACGTCACCAATTGGGCCGTCCTTGACATGGAGCTCTTTTGCAGGCATCTCGCCGGGCAAAAAGCCCCAGCATGTTCCAACTGCCAGTCAGTCCTTCATTCATCCGACTGGTGCCCCCACGTCACCACCGTCCCCCCTTCCAGGCCAACCACCAACACCGGAGCGCATAAACCCAACCCATTTATGGACAAACTTGGGAGTCCCATCACCTTCCTAGGCAAAAACCAAATTTGCAATAATTTCAATCTAGGCTTTTGCAGTTACGACAAATGCAAAGCGCTACATATTTGCTCCATCTGTTTCAGGGCCCACCCCCAGTCCTCCTGTTCCCAGCGAACGGCCAAGCGCTCCTGACTAGCCGACATCAACATCGACCTATTACTCTCCCTCCTCCAAGACCACCATGACCCTGATTTCGTCCAGTTCCTTAAGAATGGTTTCTCCGAGGGTTTTCACACAGGGTTAGTCACCCTTCCGCGGGTCACTTGGGAATGCCCCAACCTCCTATCATCCTTGGCAGACCCTGTGTCAGTTGACGAACTATTGAATGCAGAATTGCAGAAAGGCTTTATGATTGTCCATTTTCAGAATCTCCCTTTCACGTGCACCGTGTTAGTCCCATAGGCTTAGTATCAAAAAAATCTTCAAATAAAAAGAGATTAATTTACAATTTGTCTGCTCCTCATGCATCCAGCACCCCTAGTCTAAATTCTCTGGTCCCGTCAGAAGAGTACTCCATGCAGTACTCTTCTTTGGACAAAGGCATACAGCTAATCCTACAGGTCGGAGGAGAGGCTTGGTTGTCAAAGGCAGACATTTCGGATGCCTTTAAGCTGCTACCAATCCAGCCACACCTGTGGAAGTTTTATGGCATTAAATGGAGAGAACGGTATTATTTTGCCACCCGCTTGACGTTCGGATCAAAGAGCAGCCCCTGGCTCTTTGATCAGTTCGCCCAAGCACGTCACTGGATCTTAGTAAATCATGGCCATTGTCCGAGGGTAATCCATTATTTGGACGTTTTTTTGCTCATCGAGCATGCAAATCACGTCCCAGATAGGTTGGATAGCCTACTCAGCCTGTTCAGCAAACAGAACGTCCCAGTAGCCCCTTCAAAGGTTGAGGGTCCTTCCAAGGTAATCACCTTCTTAGGTATCACCCTAGATACCATCAAAATGGAGGCCAGACTTCCCCTGGACAAATTAACCAGGCTCAAGGAATCAGTAGCCAGGTTCGTGGGTACCCGAACAGTGTCAAAGCTGGAACTCCAATCTTTGTTGGGGTCCTTCAACTTTGCCGCCAGGATCATGCCGCAGGGCAGATCGTTCATCTCTGGACTACTTAGACTCCTACCAACGGCCTCAGACCAGCATTCCCTCATTCATCTAGAACGCGATGCGTTGGCAGACCTGGACATGTGGTCAGTCTTCTTGTCCAGTTGGAATGGCATCTCACTTTTTGTTCCTCACTGGAATGACGCCTCCCCCTTGGTGTTTTCTGATGCTGCCGCATCCCTCGGGTTTGGAGCCATTTGTGGTTCGCCGGTCCTTGGCCCTCGCAAATCTCTTCGGACCAGGAGGCTGCCAAATCCTCTCCCCTTCTCGAAGTATACCCCATCGTAGTGGCTGCTCATGTCTGGGGTCAGTCATGGAAAAACATGCCAGTATGCTTCATGACAGATAATCAAGCGGTAATCGACATCCTCGCCAGAGGTAGGTCCAGTTCCCTCAAGGTCATGCGTCTAGTTCGCAGACTTACCTGGTTTTCCTTGCAATTCAATTTCCACATCGTCTGTAGGCATGTGCAGGGTAAGAAGAACATTGCAGCCGATGCCCTTTCACGGTTAAATTTAAATTTATTTTTTCAGATCGTGCCAGGAGCTCGGAGAGTCGGAATCAACCCTCCAGGGTTCGAAGCCCTGATCATGGATTAGATACATACATTTCCGTAGCCCACGGTCTCATCCGCAAGTCACTCTCGGCCAACTCAGCTAGGAACTACCAAACCGGGTGGAACACTTTTTAAACAATTCTCACGCCTTCATCCTAGGGGGGACAAGGACAAAGTCTCGTTCATCCTGGCTTTCTTGGCGTACTGCCATAAAGAGCTCAGATTGTCTCACAACACCATCAGACTCTATCTAGCAGGCATCCAGCATCACTACATGATCAACCATCCCAGTCACATCTCCTTCTTTTCTTCCCAGGCTGTCAAGGCAGTCTTGAGAGGCATTCAGAAGCTCTCCTCACCGTCCACTCCCACCAGACAGCCAGTCACAGGAGAATTATTTCAAAAGATTTCTGCCGCCCTAGATGGTAATCCTTTCGGGCCATTCAAAAGCTTGATCCTTAAGGCTGCCCTCTACCTCAGCTTTTATGGGTTCCTCAGACCAGGGGAGTTCTGCTGCGCCTCAGCTCAACGTCTAGGCCCAGCAATCAGCCAGCTCCACCATAGACTTGATCACTTCATTTTCCTCCTACCCACCTCGAAAACCTCCAAGGTCGGTCTGCCGGTTCAGGTCGAGTATTTCAAAACCTTCAATCCCTGGTGCCCAGTGGCAGTGTTAAACCGACTGCTCTCCTCTCTCGGTGATAGAACTCACGACAGTCCCCTGCTGCCATTTCCCGTGCTCTCACTCTCTTCTGCACAATTCATCAAACACATCCGCTCTCTAGCTTCATGTCTAGGGTTCCACGCTGCCTCCATATCCGGGCACTCCTTCCGGATCGGGGCCGCATCCGCGGCATCCAAACACGGTGTCCCAGCTCATATTATGCGTAAAATGGGACGGTGGCAATCTTCGTGTTTTTCTCGCTACATTCCACATCCGCATGTCGAGATCGCCAAAGCTTTCTCAAACTTGGTCCTGTAAATTTCTTAATTAATAAACTGCCTAAATTCATGTTTTGCCCTCTTTTCTTGGCTTTCCCGCGTACATGGCTAAAGGCACACCACTAGCCAATTTAGGTACAATAGTAATTAGTTATCTCACCTTCGTCCAGTGCTCCTCCCGGAGCCTTGACCACAAATATAATTATACTCAGATATACCCAGGTTATACCAGCATAATATATACTATAATACACAGGAAGATGACTATGTAAATACCTGTGCTGTACATATAGATTATACTCAGATATACCCAGGTTATACCAGCATAGTATATACTATAATACACAGGAAGATGACTATGTATATATCTACGCTGTACATATAGATTACACTCAGATAGACCCAGGTGCTGCTCCTGTAACTTAGTCAGTCCCTGGGCTAGCCTAGTGCCTAGTGGGCTGAGTGCTGACGGAGGCTGACTGTGCCTGGCCCAGAGAGCTGGTGGTGAAGGGGTTAATGACCCCTCTGCCCCAGTAATCCTGACAGACAATGGCGGTGACTACACACCTACCTGCCCTGCTGGACACAACATGTACCCACCTAGAATGTATGGGCTTCTGAGAGAATGGAGCCCCGCCCCCAAGTTGTTCTAGAAACTAATGTTCTCCAGAAAACCTCCCTGTTTAAATTCTTTCTTTATTCAAATTTTGCAAGTTCAAAAAGTTATTCTTTTTTACAATGAAATGATAATGCAAATCACATACGTAAATAAGATTGATATACATAGCATTAAATGTCATGTCATGTATTACAATGAGATAATACAATAATCAAGTAGTAATGTAAAAAATCTAGTTCTCAAAAGCTGTTGAACCTATAACAGTTGACGCTGGGACGACAGGCAATCAAATAGCAAATTAGGACCAAAGTCTTTATTGATAATACGATATTATGCTTGCCATTTGTTATGCACCTATACCACTACAGTTTCCTAGTATTTTGGAATTTAATCACCTTCTAAATTACTGAGTGTAACAATCTAGTCGGGTCATCCCAGCTACACCTCAAAAAGAACAGTAACTGGGGGGGGGAGAACAAATTAACAGGGGGTACATGGGGGAGGGGGGGAGAAGGGAATCAGGCTTAATCTATGAGCTGTGCGCTGCGATTGGCCAGCGCTGCAGCAAGGGACACGCCTTATACAAGAAATCACTCCAGTACAGCAGAGGGAGCGCAGACACCGGAGCCTATACCGGGCGAACGGAGCGGCGCCCAGACATACTAGTAAGTGCAGGGGGACCCCTGGGCGCCGCTCTGCCCACTGATATAGTTAGTTTTTAGTTTGTAGAGTAGTGAAAGGTCCTCTTTAAAGCTGAATAGTTAAAGAAATTCAGTTATGGCATCGTTTTCTAAGAGTTTGATCCAAGGATCCCATGTTTGATGGTATCTGGGTTTATTATCGTCTCTAATTAGTCTTAATTTCTCATAATTGTGTAAAATATGCATCTCTCTTAACCATTCTGAGATGGATGGGGTTCTTTTTCTTTCCATAGTTTAGGGATCAGTAGCTTGGCTACGTTTAACATGTGTAGTGTTAAAGGATGCCTGATAGTAGAAGTTTGTATATCAAATATACTGAATAGAATCAGGTTTGGGGGAATTTTAGCTGTCGTGTTAAAAGTTTTACTGATTATCATGGCGATGGATTTCCAAAAGGTTTCTAGTTGTTTGCAGTGAATCCAGATGTGGGATATAGTACCCCTTTCCGTTTCACATCTCCAACACAACGGGGATATGTCTGGGAGCATGCGATTGAGTATAATAGGGGTTCTGTACCAACGCGAGACTATTTTGAAGTGAGTTTCTTGTATTTTGGGGCTAATCGATTTAGATCTTGCATTTGAAATAATGTCTTTTATCTCAGAGTTATTGAACTCCCTACCTAGTTCTGCTGTCTATTTTTCAAGGTACGAGAGGGGGGAGGTGGGGTTGTTGATTATATTATAAATAGAGGAGATAGCTTTTTTGACCGGGGTATTTGTTCTGATGCATTTTTGTATAGACGTTAACGGGTTGGCAGAAGAATGGTAAATTTCTGACTTCATTATATGGTCTTTAAGCAGTGAATATTCCACGAAGGAAAGTATCTGTTAAGATCTACATGTGAGATAAAGACATTATCATGTACTAAATTCCTTATTGGTGCGAGAAATAATTCTTCCACCTTCATTATCTTATTTTTTAGATCTTTGAGACTGGGAGGGATCAATGCTCCCACCGGGGTCACTGTGATATTAGAAGTTCAAAATTGCGTTTTTTTTAATTAGTTTTATGCCAGATTTTTAAGGAAAAACTAGTCAGAGGGTCTCCTGTTTTTTTAGTTTTGGGAGGGTAAAGGTTTTCTACTGTTTTCCACAGCAGCAAGCGGTGTTCAGGGAGTAGCGACTCTCTTTCTATATCTATCCATCTCTTTCTGGAAGGCTTGATAAACCACTCCATAAGTTTAGCTATATGTATTAACTGGTGGTATTTTAGGAAGTCAGGTACCCCCAGACCACCGCTCGCCTTAGACAGAAACGGTGCTATATTGTATCCTATTACTGTTTGATCTCCATATAAATTTTAAAATCGTCTTCCTGAGACTATTGTAGAAATATTTAGGGATGTCAATAGGCAAAGCCTGTAAAATATATAGAACTTTGGGAAGTATCATAATTTTAATTACGTTTATGCGCCAAAACCAGGATATGTACAGTGTGTCCCAGTCTTTGAAGGTTGATTCCACCTTAGTTAGAAGAGGAAGGAAGTTCCCGGAAGTTCCTGCTTATGTTTATATCCCACAAAACCTCCCTGACTGTAAACCTGTCTCTAATCCTGACCCCCACAGGAGACCGCACAGAACATGGAGAGGACGCCCCGCAGCCCAACACACAGGACACTTACCTGAACCTCACTTACCGCCACCTATCTCAGAGTCAAATTACGTCACCAGGTGACCTAAACCACACCTTTTATTATGTCATGATCATGGGATCCTAACATGGGAGGAGTCAGGCTCCAGGGTGTGGTGCTGGAGGAGGTAAAGGATCTGTGATGATGTCATGACCATGTGATCCTGTGTGGGAGGAGTCAGACTCGATGATGTGTTGCTGTTAGATGTAAAGGACCTGTGATGATGTCATGACCATGTGATCCTGTGTGGGAGGAGTCAGACTCGATGATTTGTTGCTGTTAGATGTAAAGGACCTGTGATGATGTCATGACCATGTGATCCTGTGTGGGAAGAGTCAGTTTCCATGATGTGCTGCTGGAGGAGGTAAAGGACCTGTGATGATGTCATGACCATGTGATCCTGTGTGGGAGGAGTCAGGCTCCATGATGTGTTGCTGTTGGATGTAAAGGACCTGTGATGATTAGAGATGAGCGAAGTTTTAAAATATTTGATTCAGATGATTCTAAATGTGCTTTAATACGAATTGATTCGTCATGAAGAGCTATTAATTGTATGGAGCGGGTTGCTGCAGTGAGCCCGGTCGATTCGCAGCAGGTGCCGGCTGCAATGACAGGGAAAGACAATCACCCTGCCCCCAACATTTGATCCCTCATATGCCGCAATGAACACCAACAGCGGCATCTGTGAGGTGAGGCAGAGGGATGCGGCTCTCTCTGCCTTCTGATCGGAGCCCCCGCAGTGTAATCATGGGGTTACTATCGGTTATCATGGCAGCCTGGACTCTTATGAAACTTTCCAGGCCTGCCACAGTAAGGGCTCATGCACACGACTGTACGTATTTTACGTTCCACAAAATATGGATGCGTAAAAAATATGGATGACGTCCGTGTGCATTTTATTTTTTTGTGAAACAGACATACGGAAACGGTATGCACAGCATGGTCCATATCACTATATCAAAAGGTAAAGCATAGAGGTCAGATCAATATATATCTGCGCTCTGGATCATCTGGGGTATATGCAAAAATCTGAAAGAATAATCCTTGAGTGTTGCAAGGGGGTCAACATCCAAAGGCACCCCACTCCCAAGGTAACAAAACAGCCGTAAAGTCCAGCGACTAGACTAAAGCCGAGTTTAGCACAGCAGAGAGATAAAGCAGAATATTTAAGTTTGCCTGCCAATTTATGCCAAAACCTGCTGCAACCAAGAGAACCACTACTTCTTGTACGGATGCAAGTTGATTCAAGTAAAGCTGTTGAACTTTATAAAAGTCTGGACTCGGCTATTTCTCCACCTCCACCATTACTCATCCCCTTTATTGCTTTGGAGCCTAACCCTGGGGAGCGACAGTATCCTTGTAGGAGCACCGTGACACACACAGAAAACTATTGATGCCGCACCATAATACTCAGCATTCCTATGAACCTGGGACCCGATCGGCACATTGCACATAGTCCATATCACCATATGTACTGCGGGGGATCTGCTCAACGGTAGCAGTCAGGTAAGGACAGAGCAGCATCCCTTTAGCGGTGAAAGCAAAGCAACGGTTGTCTTTTATTCTTGACAAAACAACAAGGCAGTAAACAGCAGTGATCAGCTTGCTCCAGCCAACATTAAAGAAACAATAAAGCCCTGTATCTATAGCATCACACAGGTATGGTATTGCACAGTACCATAACCCCACGGGGTGTATGTGGACCTCGTTTTGTCCTCAGGCACTGCAACTCTCTGATACCACGCAGCACTCCACAGAGCTCTACTCTTAGAGAGAGAGGGGAAAATCACCACCACTTGACATTGCTGGCTGTTTTGTAGTCCAGTCAAAACCTGGCTTGGAACATGGGGAGTAGTCACCCACCCAGCACTATAACTACTCCCAGTAAGAGCCATCCCGGATCAGCTATTCGCAGCTATACCAAATAAACAGAATGACCTACTGTCGCTGACACACCTGAAATACTGGCCTCTACTAGTGTTGAGCGAACAGTTCGAGCATAGTTCGGGTCCGTACCGAATTTTGGGGTGTTCGTGACACGGACCCGAACCCGAACTTTTTCGTAAAAGTTCGGGTTCGGGTTCGTCGTTCGGCATGTATTTTGGCGCATTTTGAAAGGCTGCAAAGCAGCCAATCAACATGCATCATACTACTTGCCCTAAGATGCCATCGCAGCCATGCCTACTATTGGCAAGGCTGTGATTGGCCAAGTGCAGCATGTGACTCAGCCTCTTTATAAGCTTGTGCGCACGTCGGGACGTGCTCACTCCCGATGTGAATAGAACAGGGATAGACGCAGCTGATGCTAGGGCGAGAATAGGCAGGGATAATTGAATAACTGGAAGCAAATTTCTCTCCTCCACCTGTGATTCATCTGAACAACTGCAGCTGAGCTGCTTTTTTGATAGGGATTGGCTATTTTTAGAGTGGCCAGAGTGATTTTTCCATCCACATGTACCTGGGCTGACCGCCGGCCGCCATTTTGCGACTTGTAGTGCTGCAGCAGAAGCTGCCACAGTGTGCATTCCAAAGCTCCAAACAAGTCAGACATCTACACCTGGGATTCAGACCAATAGCGATTTAGCAGCACAGTCCAAGGCTATTTTTTTTAAAGGTTGTGCAGACCATTTTGTGGCACATGTTACTGGGCTGATAGGCGGCGGCCATCTTGGGACTAGTGCTGCAGCACAATCTCTCCCAACGTCCATTAATCACTTGTAATAGTGGTCTGTGCCATAGAAATCCTACATCAGGGACTTGGGTGTGCTTGTGTCACCCCTACTAATACCAGTCCACCTGTAATCCATACAGTGAAAAGCCATAAAGTATTCCAGTGAGGGAATTTTTTTTATTTAAAAAAGGCCAAGTTAGTTTATCTGGCGTTCAATATACTAGATACAGTTAGGCCTGCGTTTCATACATCTGGAATTAGCAAACTAATGTGCTGGGGTTGGGAAAACATATATGTACCCATACTAGAATCTGTCAAAGAAAGCGGTACTCACATATAACAGTCATTCCATCTGTAATCCATACAGTCAAAAGACTGAAAGTATTCCAGTGAGGGAATTTTTTTTATTTAAAAAAGGCCAAGTTAGTTTATCTGGCGTTCAATATACTAGATACAGTTAGGCCTGCGTTTCATACATCTGGAATTAGCAAACTAATGTGCTGGGGTTGGGAAAACATATATGTACCCATACTAGAATCTGTCAAAGAAAGCGGTACTCACATATAACAGTCATTCCATCTGTAATCCATACAGTCAAAAGACTGAAAGTATTCCAGTGAGGGAATTTTTTTTATTTAAAAAAGGCCAAGTTAGTTTATCTGGCGTTCAATATACTAGATACAGTTAGGCCTGCGTTTCATACATCTGGAATTAGCAAACTAATGTGCTGGGGTTGGGAAAACATATATGTACCCATACTAGAATCTGTCAAAGAAAGCGGTACTCACATATAACCGTCATTCCATCTGTAATCCATACAGTCAAAAGACTGAAAGTATTCCAGTGAGGGAATTTTTTTTATTTAAAAAAGGCCAAGTTAGTTTATCTGGCGTTCAATATACTAGATACAGTTAGGCCTGCGTTTCATACATCTGGAATTAGCAAACTAATGTGCTGGGGTTGGGAAAACATATATGTACCCATACTAGAATCTGTCAAAGAAAGCGGTACTCACATATAACAGTCATTCCATCTGTAATCCATACAGTCAAAAGACTGAAAGTATTCCAGTGAGGGGATTTTGCTTATAAAAAATAATATATTTCATTGTGGTGCGAGTTGAATCGCAACAATGAAGAAAAATACTATTAAGGGACGAGGACGCGGTCGTGGTGGTGTCCGTGGAGCCTCTGTTGCTGGTAGAGGACGTGGCCGTTCGGCCCCAGGCGCACACAGTAGGGAACGAACTCCCTCAACTAGCCGGCAGAATGTACCGCAATATCTCGTGGGGCCCAATGACGCTCTTAGGATGGTAAGGCCTGAGCAGGTACAGGCATTAATCGATTGGGTGGCCGACAGTGCTTCCAGCACGTTCACCACATGGTCTTCCACCCAGTCTTCTGCGGAAAGCGCACAGGTGGCACCTGAAAACCAAGCCCATCAGTCTGTCACATCACCCCCAAGCATATCAGGGAAACGGTCTGAGCCACAAGTTATGCAGCAGTCTCTTCTTCTGTTTGAAGACTCTGCTTCCAGGGTTTCCCAGGGGCGTCCACCTAGCCCTTCCCCAGTGGAGGAAGACATACCATGCACTGACGCACAACCACTTATGTCTCCAGATGAAGAGGACATGGGAATACCACCACAGCAGAGTCACCGACTCTCTGATGATGACGAAACACAGGTGCCCACTGCCGCGTCTTTTTGCAGTGTGCAGACTGAACAGGAGGAGGTCAGGGAGGGAGACTGGGTGGAAGACGATGCAGAGGACGATGAGGTCTTAGACCCCACATGGACTGAAGGTCGTGGCGATGACTTTCACAGTTCAGAGGAAGAGGTAGTGGTGAGACCGAGACAACAGCGAAGCCAAAGAGGGAGCAGGGGGCCAAAGCAGACGAGCCGCCGCCCCCAGAGTTCGCCTGCTACTGGACATCGCCAACAGGGACCCAGCCCCACAAAGGCAGCTTCAAAGAGTTCCCTGGCATGGCACTTCTTTAAACAATGTCCTACCGACAAGACCCGAGTGACTTGCACGCTCTGCCATCAGAGCCTGAGGCGAGGCATTAACGTTCTGAACCTCAGCACAACCTGCATGACCAGGCATCTACATGCAAAGCATGAACTGCAGTGGGGTACACACCTTAAAAACCAGGCACTCGCTGAGGCTCCCCCTGCTCCCTCTACCGCTGCTGCCTCGGCTTCCGCCTCGAGAGGAATGTTGCCACCTGCCGAGCAGCAAACAGAGGATGTGCCACCGACACCACCACCACCGCCACCGTCAATTAGCGTCTCCACTATATCACACAGCAGCGTTCAGCTCTCAATATCTCAAACCTTAGAGAGGAAGCGCAAATTCCCCCCGAGTCACCCTCGAGCCCTTGGCCTGAACGCCAGCATTTCTAAACTGCTGGCCTTTGAAATGCTGTCATTCCGGCTGGTGGACACAGACAGCTTCAAACAGCTGATGGCCATGGCTGTCCCGCAGTATGTGGTTCCCAGCCGCCACTACTTCTCCAAGACAGCCGTGCCTTCCCTGCACATGCAAGTGTCCGATAAAATCAAGTGTGCACTGCGCAACGCCATTTGTGGCAAGGTCCACCTAACCACAGATACGTGGACCAGTAAGCACGGCCAGGGACGCTATATCTCACTAACTGCACACTGGATGAATGTAGTGGCGGCTGGGCCCCCGGCGGACAGTTCCTTGGCGCACGTCCTTCCGCCCCCTAGGATCGCAGGGCATCATTCTCTGCCTCCTGTAGCCTCCTCCTCCTACTCGGCTTCCTCCTCCACTGCTTCCACCAGCTCATCCGGTCAGCCACACACCTTCACCACCAACTTCAGCACAGCCCGGGGTAAACGTCAGCAGGCCATTCTGAAACTCATATGTTTGGGGGACAGGCCCCACACCACACAGGAGTTGTGGCGGGGTATTGAACAACAGACCGACGAGTGGTTTCTGCCGGTGGGCCTCAAGCCAGGCCTGGTGGTATGCGATAATGGGCGAAATCTCGTGGCAGCTCTGGGACTAGCCGGTTTGACGCACATCCCTTGCCTGGCGCATGTGCTGAACTTGGTGGTGCAGAGGTTCATTCACCACTACCCCAACATGTCAGAGCTGCTGCATAAAGTGCGGGCCGTCTGTGCGCGCTTCCGCCGTTCACATCCTGCCGCTGCTCGCCTGTCTGCGCTACAGCGGAACTTCGGCCTTCCCGCTCACCGCCTCATATGCGACGTGCCCACCCGGTGGAACTCCACCTTGCACATGCTGGAGAGACTGTGCGAGCAGCAGCAGGCCATAGTGGAGTTTCAGCTGCAGCACGCTCGCGTCAGTCGTACTGCCGAACAGCACCACTTCACCACCAATGATTGGGCCTCCATGCGAGACCTGTGTGCCCTGCTGCGCTGTTTCGAGTACTCCACCAACATGGCCAGTGGCGATGACACTGTTATCAGCGTTACAATACCACTTCTATGTCTCCTTGAGAAAACACTTAGGGCAATGATGTTAGAGGAGGTGGCCCAGGTGGAGGAGGAGGATGAGGGCTCGTTTCTAACACTTTCGGGCCAGTCTGTTCGAAGTGGCTCAGAGGGAGGTTTGTTTAAGCAGCAGAGGACAGGTTCACAAGTCGCCAGCCAAGGCACTGTACTGGAGGATGAGGAGGAGGAGGAGGTGGAGGGGGACGAGGATGACGCAAGTTCACAGCGGGGTGGCAGCCCAGGCCCATCACTGGTGCGTGGCTGGGGGGATACGGTGGACGATGACGATACGCCTCCCACAGAGGACAGCTTGTCCTTACCCATGGGTAGCCTGGCCCACATGAGCGAATATATGCTCCAATGCCTGCGCAACGACAGCAGAGTTGCCCACGTTTTAACGTGTGCAGACTACTGGGTGGCCACCCTGCTGGATCCCCGGTATAAAGACAATGTGCCCACTTTAATTCCTGAACTGGAGCGCGACCGTAAAATGCGCGAGTACAAGCGCACGCTGATAGAGGCGCTCTTGAGAGCATTCCCACATGTCACAGGGGAACAGGTGGAAGGTGAAGGCAGAGGAGTGGCAAAAGGTCGCCAACGCAGCTGTGTCACGGCCAGCTCATCTGAGGGCAGGGTTAGCATGGCAGAAATTTGGAAAAGTTTTGTCTCCACGCCACAGCTATCTGCACCGACACCTGATACGGAACGTGTTAGCAGGAGGCAGCATTTCACTAACATGGTTGAACAGTATGTCTGCACACCCCTCCACATCCTGACGGATGGTTCGGCCCCATTCAACTACTGGGTTTCGAAATTGTCCACGTGGCCAGAGTTAGCATGTTATGCCTTGGAGGTGCTTTCCTGCCCGGCGGCCAGCGTTTTATCTGAACGCGTATTCAGCACGGCAGGGGGCGTCATTACTGACAAGCGCAGCCGCCTGTCCACAGCCAACGTGGACAAGCTGACCTTCATAAAGATGAACCAGGCATGGATCCCACAGGACCTGTCCCTCCCTTGTGCAGAGTAGTCCTTATTAACTGCCTAAAACATGTCTTGTTGTGCTACGGGCCACTTCTTTATTTGATACAAATTTTATGAAACCCACAGTTGAATGAAACTCTTCTCTGTCTGGGCGCCGGGGCCTAACCAGATGAAAGTGGCCGGTTAAACTAACGGGTGACATGAAGCCATAACCTCTGCCATGCTACCTCTGTCTTCTGTCTGGGTGCTGAGGCCTAAGTCAAATAAAGCGGTCTTCTGCTGTGCTGGGGGATATGAAGCTAATCTCTGACCTCTCTCCTCTGTCTGGGTCCAAAGGCCTAAATCACTGAAAGAGGCCTTCTCCTGTGGTGTGTGATATGATGCCAGAATATGTGCTGTGGGGCCTCTCTCCTCTTCCTGGGTGCAGGGGTCAAATAAACTAAATTGTGGCCTACTCCTGTGGTGGTTGATATGATGCCTGATTCTCTGATGTGGAACCTCTCTCCTCTGTTTGGGTGAAGGGGTCAAAGTAACTAAATGGTGGCTTCTCCTGTGGTGGCTGATATGATGCCAGAATATGTGCTGTGGTGCCTCTCTCCTCTTCCTGGGTGCGGGGGTCAAAGTAACTCAATGGTGGCTTCTCCTGTGGTGGCTGATATGATGCCAGAATATGTGCTGTGGTGCCTCTCTCCTCTTCCTGGGTGCGGGGGTCAAAGTAACTCAATGGTGGCTTCTCCTGTGGTGGCTGATATGATGCCAGAATATGTGCTGTGGTGCCTCTCTCCTCTTCCTGGGTGCAGGGGTCAAAGTAACTAAATGGTGGCTTCTCCTGTGGTGGTTGATATGATGCCTGATTCTCTGCTGTGAAACCTCTCTCCTCCATCTGGGTGTAGGGGTCAAAGTCTTTCAAAGTCGCCTTCTCCTGTGCTGATTGATATAAAGCTGATGGTTGTGCCATCTGACATGGTTGCCAGGGTCTGATTCAATGGGGGCCTACTCCTGTGGTGGGTGATCTAAATGCCTGATTCTCTGCTGTGAAACCTCTCTCCTCCGTCTGGGTGTAGGGGTCAAAGTCTTTCAAAGTCGCCTTCTCCTGTGCTGATTGATATGAAGCTGATGGTTGTGCCATCTGACATGGTTGCCGGGGTCCCATTAAATTGGGGCCTACTCCTGTGGTGGGTGATCTAAATGCCTGATTCTCTGCTTTGAAACTTCTCTCCTCCGTCCGGGTGTAGGGGTCAAAGTCTGTCAAAGTCGCCTTCTCCTGTGCTGATTGATATAAAGCTTATGCTTGTGCCATCTGACATGGTTGCCGGGGTCTGATTCAATGGTGGCCTACTCCTGTGGTGGGTGATCTAAATGCCTGATTCTCTGCTGTGTAACCTCTCTCCTCCGTCTGGGTGTAGGGGTCAAAGTAACTAAATGGTGGCCTACTCCTGTGGTGGGTGATATGATGCCTGGTTCTCTGCTGTGGGACCTCTCTCCTTTGTCTGGGTGCTGTGGTCAAAATAAAAGTAAGTGACCTTCTCCATTGGTGGGTGACTTGAAGCCTGATTCTGTGCTATGGGACCGCACTCCAAATAATATTGTTTAATTTTTATTTATTTTATGTTAACTCATCATTTCCCTATCTACATTTGTTTGCAGGGGATTTAACTACATTTTGCTGCCTTTTGCAGCCCTCTAGCCCTTTCCGGGTGTGTTTTACAGCCTTTTTAGTGCCCAAAAGTTCGGGTCCCCATTGACTTCTATGGGGTTCGGGTTCGGGATGAAGTTCGGGTCGAGTTCGGATCCCGAACCCGAACATTTTTCGAAAGTTCGGCCGAACTCGTCGAACCCGAACATCCAGGTGTTCGCTCAACTCTAGCCTCTACTTCACCAAGGCCGGGTACCTCGGTGACACATATCTACCATCAATGATGGTCCATTGTGCCTTTCTACATACCCCTACCTGAAAGCTATAGGTCATGGCGATCATCATTCAGAAATACTATCAGAGACCTCGATCTATCTGCATGTTAAGAAGTTGATCTTCTTGTCAAATGGCTAGGAAATGAGTCGGCAGAGCATGCAAAGCGGATTAGAGCCATTAATATTAACTACCCAAACACAAAGTTAAACATGATATGGGAGAGACTTGAGGAGTGTTACTGCTCACCAGAAGTGATAGAAAACGCACTCTTCAAAAGAATTAAGGATTTCCCCAAGATCCAAAACAAAGGTTTACAGAAGCTGAGAGAACTGATTGATCTGCTGACTGAGCTCCAAGTTACCAAAGCTGAAGGAGACTTACAAGGTGTGGCATTTTTAGATACTGCGCTTGGTGTAAACCCCATAGTACAAAAGCTACCTTATAACCTGCAAGAGAAGTGGGTTGCTCAGAGCTCCAGGAACAAGCAACAGTACAATGTCCCATTTCCTCAATTTTCATTCTTTGTGGACTTTGTGCACCAACAAGCAAAGACTAGGAATGATCCCAGCTTTGACTTCTTGATGTTTGACACCTGTCTAACTCCGTAACATGAAAGATACCTGTTGCATTACACAAAACAGTGTATCTTTTAAAGACTCCTCAAACAAAACCTACAGTACTGCAGAGATTGAGAAGATCTCAACAAAAGATCCATGCAGAGAATGTCCTCTACATAAGAAATCACACTAATTGCTGAAATGCAGAGGATTTAGAGAAAAACTTCTCAGGGATCGTAAAACTTTCCTAAAGGAAAACCACATTTGCTCCAGGTGCTGTGCATCAACCTCTCACCTTGCAAAAGACTGTACAGTGAACATCAAATGCTCGGAATGTGACAGTGAAGAGCACAATACAGCTTTACACCCTGGGCCAGCTGCATGGACTCTCACACCCTCAGACCATGCTGTAGATCACGGCGGAGAGGAGAGAGACACAGTACCTCCTGAATTGACACCCCAGTGCACCCAAGTCTGTGAAGAAGGTCTTAGTAACAGATCTTGCTCCAAGATTTGTCTTGTTACAGTTTACCCCATTGGTCATAAAGAGAAAGCGGTAAGGTTGTATGCCATCCTTGATGATCAGAGCAATAGATCTCTTGCTAACTCGGCTTTCTTTGATATCTTCAGTATTAAAGGACACTGCTCTTGATATTCACTTAAAACTTGCACAGGGGTGAGTGAAGAAAAAGGCAGAAGAGCTACTGGTTTCCAAATAGAATCCATAAATGGTGAAGCATCCCTGCCTTTACCTACCTTGATAGAATGCAATCGGATCCCGAACAATAGAGAAGAAATTCCTACACCTGAGGCAGCATTACATCATGGACATCTAAAATCCATAGCACATCTCATACCTGCACTCGACCCAGAGGCCCAAATAGTATTTCTGCTTGGAAGAGATATCATAAGAGTCCACAAGGTGAGAAAACAAATAAATAGTCCTCACAGTTCTCCATATGCTCAGCAGCTTGACCTGGGGTGGGTCATTATAGGTGATGTCTGCCTAAAAAATGTTCACAAGCCAACCACGGTGAATTCTCTCTACACAAATCCCTTGGAGAACAGACGTCCATCCCTCTTTGGGGCCTTGTCCTAACAGATTCCTTGTAAGAGAGAAGCCGGCAAGTGTGCTATATCCTGACTTTACAGAAATCAAGAACCATTCTTGTGGTGAAGACCAAGATCACTTGGGGTGCACAGTGTTCCAGAGGACAATGGAAGACCACAAGATAGCTCCCTCTATTGAAGATGAGGCCTTCTTAAACATAATTGAGCAAGGATTCTTCAAGGATAAAACGAACACCGGTTGCACCACTGCCTTTCAAAACACAGAGACGCCATCTTCCCAACAAAAGAGATCAGGCCTTTAAACACTTCTGTTCGCTCAAACGCAACTTTTAGAAAATACCAGAGATGATGGAACATTTCTTCTTATTCATGAACAAGATATTTGAGAACAGTCAATCAGAAGTGGCTCCACCCCTAAAGAAAAAGGAAGAATGCTGGTACCTGCCAATCTTTGGCGTTTACCACCCTAAGAAGCCAGGACAAATACGAGTAGTATTTGACTCACGTTCACAATATGAGGGAGTCTCTCTCAATGATGTTCTTTTGACAGGACCAGACCTCAATAACAAGCTTCTCGTTGTCCTTATCAGATTCCGTAAAGAAAGAATCCATTGCTGTAGTTGCCGACATACAACAAATGTTCTATTGGTTCCTAGTTAAAGAAGAGCACAGGAACTTCTTGAGATTCTTTTGGTTCAGGGACAATGACATGGATGTAGTAGGGGAGAACACCTAAAGACAGCAAGAAGGAAGAGGAAAGACACTAGGCCTCACCGCTAGGGAAGGAAAAGGGTCACCACCTATAAAACCTTGCTCTTCGCCCTAACTCCTATCCTTATGGGTACCTCTCGATGGTAGAGATGCCCATACACAGAAACCTGGGAAACCCTGGTAACCCTCTGATGCCCTAAAGGTAATGACAGGGCAGAGACAACCCGTTCCTTCACTGGTGAAGGAACCAGCGTCTTACTGAGGACTAGTAAACAACCGGGGGGGGGGGGGGGGTAAAAAACACAACAAGTGGAACACTTAACTTCTGAGGATGATGGATGAACAGAACTTCAACAAGAACCACACTCCAGCTCTTCAAAAATGAAATAAAGATATCCAGAGCAAGGAGTGATGGGTAAAGTCAGACTAAATAGGGAGAGGTAAAGGTCACATGATCCACACCTGAACAGGAGTGGACATACCAGCAACACACAGACAAAGTGAAACCAAAAGAGGCTGTCAGATCACTCTTGTGCAGTCAGTCTTTCAGACCTTCTAACACCTGTCACACGTGTGACAGTACCCCTCCCTTCTACGGGTGACCTCCGGGCACCCAGGACCAACCTTATCAGAATGAGCTCTGTGGAATGCTCTCACCAGACGACTAGCATTAACATCGGTCGCTGGAACCCACATCCTCTCCTCTGGTCCATACCCTCTCCAATGAACGAGATATTGGAGGGATCTCCAGAGAACTTGGGAGTCCACAATCCTGCTGATCTGAAATTCTAAATTGCCGTCCACCATGATAGGAGCGGGAGGTAAGGAGGACAGCTCAACAGGTTCAACATATTTCTTTTACAACAATTTATGAAATACGTTATGGATTTTCAAAGCATGAGGAAGTTCAAGACAGAAGGCTACAGGGTTAACAATGGCAGTGATCTTATATGGATCAATAAATCTTGGGCCCAACTTTTAGGACGGTACCTTAAGTTTAATAGTTTTTAAAATAGCTACTGAGGAAAAGGTGACCAGATACCCCGAAACGCGTTTAGCCAGGACCCCAGTGACCGTGACCTAGCCAGGACCCCAGTGACCATGACTAGCCTGCTGTTGACTGTAATACCGTCTGCCGCGCGAATGGGAAGGTGAATCACACAGCGTAAGACTAACCATATCAGCTGGAGTCTAGCTGCACGTGGCCAACAAACCACCATCGCGGGAGAACGGAGACAAGAGACGCTCGTGAGTATTGGACTGACAAATACAGGACCACTGAGCCGAGCACCTTTGGGACATTTACTTACACGGTTAGATCGTCCTGATTCTTTCGGCAGGCAGTCATAAGGAGCATGAGAAAGTTTCTTTCCCCAGTGGGACGCCGCTGGTGATAGTTTGCAATTGACTTATAGGATCCAGTTTGTGATACCACACCAGGAACATCCATTGATCCTTGCTAGGAGATTTTGTCAATATCGATTACATTTGGGACTAAATATCAAGTGCGATTATATATCAAGTGCAACTCATCAAACCTCATTGACAGTGCTGTTTTCTATTCTGCAGCGATATTTTGTGACTTGTGGCCACTTGTTTATTTATTTATACCTATATTTTAGGGTTCCTTCTTGGCATGTATATTCTTATCCTTAGGAGCATCTATTAGGATGTGTATGGGTAGCGGAGTTTTATGAATTTGCATTTATCAATTTGTATTTTATTTATTTGTGTAGTAATAAACGCTTTATGGTCTGATTATCTTGAGAGTGCCCAGATTTTCCTTTGTTACCTTAAATTTAATGTTTCTTGTAAACAGCCACACAGAATCACCCACTCTCAGGATTGGACCACTCATACGTCTCCTGTCAGCCGCACATTTATACCTGTTGCCCATCTTTTTCAGGTTATTTTGTATTTTCTGCCAAATAGAAGACAAAGAAGAGGAAAATTGTTCCTCCTCAGGAATGCCTTAATTTTGAGCACCAGAAAATGTACCAAACTGTGGATGGAACCCATATGCCCCAAAAAATGGTGACTTATCAGTGGATTCCTGTCTACGGTTATTGATAGCAAACTCAGCTAGTGACTGTATGTGGCTCCGGTGGCCGGCAGCCACATACATCGTGGACGAAGCTTCCTCTGGGCCCCTGAATCTCCCTCCCAGCCTCCACAGTGCCTCAAAGAAGTGGGGAAAGCAGGACCATGATGAGGACAAAGAAAATGCCAGGTCCTCCTACTAAACTGACCTTGTTCTGCTCCTCAGCCCCAATCCAAGATGGCGCCCGCTCTTCTCATGAGACAGCACAGGATGCACAGGAATCCTCACACAAGCGCTCCACCAGACTCCAGACCACCTCAGGATATACTTAACACTCCTCACCGGCAAGTAAATCTTCTACTCCCAGTGGGGGCTCAATCCAAAGTTCCCCATTAGGGGGCAATTCTGGGGGTGTTTTCAGGTCTGAGAAAGAGGACATAATTACATTATCTGTCATGCAAAACCTAATAGCTGACTTAAAGAACTCTAAACACTCAGACATACAATCGGCCCTAAGCACCAGAGCTGACATTACAGCCATTGGGGATCCGAACTGCTCATTTAGAGGAGAAAATGGAGGAGTTTAAAGAAGCACATAACTCCATGGTTTCTTTCTATTATTATTCTTATAATGAAACACAGGATGATGTGGCAGCATTAAGCTAAAACTAGCGGATCTTGAAGACCGCTCCAGGAGAAACAACATCAGGCTTAGAAAATCCCTGAAACTGTTACCAATGATTCTCTCCAAGAATACCTGACAGATCTTTTACGTCAATTCTCCCAGACACCCCTGAAAGAGATCTCCTCATAGATAGAGCACACCGGGTTCCCAAACCCAGATCTATGCCTGCCAGTATGCAGTGGTGTCGCCAGGGGGGGCCAGAGGGGGCCACGCCCCCCCCCCTACATCACGCTGTGCCCCCCCCTAATAAAATGCCCCCCCCCAAGTGAGCCGCCGCAGTCGGGCACAGGGAGATGAGCGCTTTCATTGCGCTCATCTCCATAGTCATCTGCCTGTGCTGCGGTGGGGCAGGGGAGGGAGAGGCGTGTCCCTTCCCCTTCCTCTGATAGGCTGCAGGCACTAGGCCGGCAGCCTATCAGAGGCCGGTGTAGGCGGTGCGGTGACGTCATCGCGCTGCCTGAGCCATACAGCACGGGACACATCGCATCGCTAACATGGAGGTAAGTATAAGTGTTTTTTTGTTTTTTTTACAATAGTTTTACAGGCACATTAGGGGGGCTCTTGTTACTGGCATGATGGGGGGGCTTATTACTGGCACAAGATGGGGGGCTTACCACTGGCACATGATGGGGGCTTATTACTGGCACATGATGGGGGGCGTATTACTGGCACATGATGGGGTGCTTATTACTGGCACATGATGGGGGGCTTATTACTATACTGGCACATGATGGGGGGCTTATTACTGGCACGTGATGGGGGCTTATTACTGGCACATGATGGGGGGGCTTATTACTGGCACATGATGGGGGGGCTTATTACTGGCACACGATGGGGGGGCTTATTACTAGCACATGATGGGGGCTCTTGTTACTGGAACATTGGGGGGGCTCTTATTACTGGCACGTGATGGGGGGCTGGGCTCTTATTACTGGTACATTGGGGGGCTCTTGTTACTGGCACATGATGGGGGGGCACTTATTACTGACACGTTATTGAGGGCACTTATTACTGGCACATTATTGGTGGGCACTATAGGGGCATCTACTAAGGCCACAAAGAAGGGGTATTTTATATGGGGGGCTCTGTACAGTAGCATTTTATACTGGGACACATTATGGTGGGTACTATGGGGAAGGGGGGAGAGGAGTACTATGGAGTCATCTACGGGGGCACTAAGAAGGGGTATTTTATACTTGCAAATTATGGGGGACACTGAGGGCATTTACTGGGGCACGATATATGGGGCATTTTATACTGGTACATTATGGGGGGCACTAGGAGGAAAGGGGGAGAGGAGCACTATGGGGCATTTACTGGGGGCACTATATAGGGGTATTTTATACTGGCACATTATGGGGGACATTAGCTCAACTGGGGACATTACAAGGGGGTATTTTTTGCATTGTCACATTATAAGGAGAATTATTTCTACTGGGGGGGCATTATGGTGGGCTTTATTACTCCCCCATGGTATGACCCCCTAGTAGCAGCACCAGCCTCTCCCTGCTCTGTGACCCCTCTGCCCCTTCTCCAAATCCTTATTATGAAATCTTTCTCATTAGGATAAAACACAACATCAGCTCCGCCGAGCCCCCCTGCCAAAGTGTTGAAGTGGTGTCCGAGATCCCCAAGGGCCAAACCAAGTAATTGTAAGTTTTCATGTGAATTATGTTTATGTTATACACATATAGCCTACACTGTGCCACACAATATACAGTATACTGCTACACTGTGCTACACAATGTACAGTATACCTCTACACTGTGCCACACAATGTACAGTATACCTCTACACTGTGCCACACAATGTACAGTATACCTCTACACTGTGCCCCACAATATACAGTATACCTCTACACTGTGCCACACAATGTACAGTATACCTCTACACTGTACCACACAATGTACAGTATACCTCTACACTGTGCCACACAATGTACAGTATACCTCTACACTGTGCCCCACAATATACAGTATACCTCTACACTGTGCCACACAATTTACAGCTTATACGGGACCCTATCTGGGAAGGGTTAATTTATTACTTAAACACTACTGCCTGTACGGCTGCTAACCACTCTTGTCCCAGACTAATAAAACATAACTTTTACTTATTCATGTTAAAACACGAGTGAAATAATAAATTGTGAGCTACCTATAGGGTTAAAAACACTGTACCCATGAGACTTGCTGTGTATTACGGGTCACTAAGGTGTATGGATTGGCGGGAGTGCACTAACACCACTCAAACACACACCAGCATCCCTGCTGTATAAACAGATTCAAGCTGTGCCTGATAACTACTTGGCCCCCGTGTCTGGGGTATAAACACCAAGATTGAGCAGGCCTGATACCCCTGATGAAGCCAGAATAGCTGGCGAAACATGTTGGGGGGCGGAATTTAGGTTTTTAATCTGCTGACCACATTGAGTCCTTGCAGTGATCTGTGTGCCTGATATATCAATATAGGCTGCCATCAGGCCTGCTCAATCTTGGTGTTTATACCCCAGACACGGGGGCCAAGTAGTTATCAGGCACAGCTTGAATCTGTTTATACAGCAGGGATGCTGGTGTGTGTTTGAGTGGTGTTAGTGCACTCCCGCCAATCCATACACCTTAGTGACCCATAATACACAGCAAGTCTCATGGGTACAGTGTTTTTAACCCTATAGGTAGCTCACAATTTATTATTTCACTCGTGTTTTAACATGAATAAGTAAAAGTTATGTTTTATTAGTCTGGGACAAGAGTGGTTAGCAGCCGTACAGGCAGTAGTGTTTACGACACAATGTACAGTATACCTCTACACTGTGCCACACAATGTACAGTATACCTCTACACTGTGTAGTCTGTTCTATAAGCACCCTTGTTCTGTGGCAGCGGACAGAAAATAATCTGGAAGTGCCCCTCCCGAGACCAGGCTCTGGATCCACCACTGGTCTGGACCGCTCCCAGGAGTGTACATTTCTTGTAAACTGTAATCCGTATGCTTTGACCTGCAGAAATCAGCACTCGCTCGGTAACAACTAACAGGCAGTACCTGTAGGCTATAGCCTGGCCCTGTTACCGAAGCTAGCCGAGTGGTGTAAGGTTAAGGTACTAGTAGAGATGAGCGGCCGCTTAATCCTGATTTAAAGTTAAAGTTACTACAGGATATGGATTACAGTTTAGAAATGTCAAATGTACACTCCTGTGGTGAGCGGGGGGAGGGAGATCTGTGTATGACACTGTTATAGGAAGGGGGATCTGTGGATGACACTGTTATAGGGAAGGGGATCTGTGGATGACACTGTTATGGAGGGGGAAATGGGGATGACACTGTCATGGGGTGGATCTGTGGATGACACTGTCATGGGGTGGATCTGTGGATGACACATATAGCATAAGATGCTATATACGGTATGTGTCATCCACAGATCCCCCTCCCTATAAAAGTGTCATCCACAGGGAACTAGGACATGTTGAAATCGGAGTGATTTTATTTATTTTTTTAAACCACAGACATCAGGACTTTTCTTCCCTGTTGCGGTTTTAGGTATTGGGTAAACTATCGCAGCATTTCTAAGCGTACTTGTGTAAATGTATCGTTGTTATAGCTGCCCCCCCTACTTTTGTCCTGGCCCCCAGTGTGCCCCCCCAAAATTTGAAAGCTAGAGACGCCACTGCCAGTATGACCAGAGATGTGTTGGTGAGACTACACTTTTTTCACTTTAAAAACAACCTACTGAGAGAAGCTGTTCGCAAAAAGGATATCCCAGAGAGGTTCAAGCAGATTTCTTTGTATGCTGACCTCTCCCCTGCGACCCTTGCGAGAAGAATGGAATTTGCTAAGTACACTGCTATACTAAGAGAAAACAATATTCTCTACCACTGGGGGTTCCCAGTGAAATTGATTGTTAGCAGGAATGGCACTAACCATGTTTTAATGTCCCCATCACAAGCTGCGGAGCTGCTAAAGAAATGGTCTCTTCAACTACCACAAGAGGGAGACAACTCTCCTGGCAAGCAGAAGCCACCAACCTTGATGCAGGAATGGAAAATGGTGAAAGCCTCAAGATAAAGACGGACATTTATTGTATGTCAAAGGTACTTTCACACTCTCCAACACTCAGGGTCACTTGCTTACTTGCCAACCCTAAGAACTTCTCAGTTGTGGTTGTTGGTTAGCCGGAGCTAACCACTCTAAAACTCTCGGTCTCACTGTTTATTAGTCCTCTGACTGTTCTGAGGTCTACTTTACCTCTAGACATACGGTACTGTCACACTATTCTTCCACCCCCCCCTACCACTGGATTTTATTCAATCCTACTCATGATAACTCTGACAAGGATTGACGACTGAATAGGAGCGATTAGATTCCTACTCTGTTTTTTTTTTTTTTTGTTCTTAAGTTTACCTGTTTTGTAGGTGTTTTATGTGCCTCAGATGCTGTTGACAAGACACACAATAATTCAGCAGGGGTTAATCATATCCTTTTCTGTACATCCAAACCATTGCTCAAAAACCCGGCCATAAGCATATATCCACTCAGACACTATGACGCTTAAGGTATTCAATAAAAACATGGTAACATTTAATTCTTTGTGTGTTATTAGTTTAAGCAGACTGTGATTGTCTATTGTTGTGACTTAGATGAAGATCAGATCACATTTTATGACCAATTTGTGCAGAAATCCATATAATTCCAAAGGGTTCACATACTTTTTCTTGCCACTGTAGTACATGTTGACAGGCAGCAGCATGATGGAGGCTGCAGCAGCCATATGGAACATAACGATAGGGAGGCAGCAGCAATGGCATGATGGAGGCAGAAGCCGTATAGAACATGTTGATAGGCAGATGGTGGCAGGATGGCAGCAGTGGCATGATGAAGGCAGGAGCAGCCATATGGAACATGATCATAGGCAGGCAAACAGCAACAGTGGCAAGATGGAGCATCCTCATCGAGTCCAGAGTGTCAAAATCCTCACAAAACCAGACTTGGTTTATTTTGACAAAAGTGATGTTTTGGACACTGGTAGAGGACATTTTGGTCTGTTTAAGTGTCACCACAATAGTGCAGAAACCTAGGTGTCACCATATCAATACTAAAAACCCTCTGTGAGATGATAAGGGAAAGAAGAAAGAGCGTGCTGTGTCAGTTGTGGCCACTGTTACAGTCTGCCTGGCCAAAAGTCCATGCGATCAGGGAACAGGGTATGTGCCGGAGACAGACCAGAGTGTAGGTAGGCCTGAACCTGGGTGTTGAGGCAGGAGGTCCTGGCTTGCTGATTTGCCTCAGACTGACGCAGAACACGAAAAAACTGCTTCATCATGTTGAGGAGACTGAAACTGGCTGCTGCTTGTGGTGGCGGGAGATGGGTGATTTTGTGGGGGCAGTCATGGGCCTCTCTTAAAGACATGCAGGCGGCAGGCCTCTGCTCACCGAAAGCTATGGCAAGCTGTGTACACAGTGTTTCCTGGTAATAACTTGGTCTGCTTTTTGGGAGGGAGGAATACATTCCCCTCATTAAGCTTTGATCGTGAGGGTCTAAAAGCATGGCTATCCAGTAATCATCAGACTGCTTGATGTCAATGATACGCCTGTGTTGGATTTAGCAATTTGGGAGAGCAGAAAGGTAGCCCCGATAGTTCACCTGCTGGTTGCCAATGTAACGATCACGTACACACACACAGGGGAAAGGATAGTGACCACTGCGCTCCACCCTCACCCCTGGCCCTGCCTACTTGCCTCACGAGTCCTGATGACAGGGGACAACTGGACGGCAGTCCCTAACTTAGGATACGTGCGGGAAGGACAGACAAGACAAATAACGGATAGTGATCGGACCGGGTCAAAACCAAGAGGACAACGCAGTACAGGGGGATAAGCAAAGAATGGTCAGGAGAAGCCGGGGTCATAAATACCAGGAGAGTTGAGAAATACCAAAGGAGTCCGCAAAGAATAGTCAGGTGGAAGCCGAGGTCAAAATACCAAGAGAGATGCGCAGTACAGGAGGAGCAGGCAAAGGATCGTCAGGGAACAGGATCAGGAAAGTATACAGGTATCCAACAAACGCCAGGAACCTAAATTAACAGGCAACCTATGGCCAGGAGGCTGCCTGTATTTATAGTGGGGAGTGAGGGTCATGTGACGTGGCCAGCGTCACAAGACCGACAGACCTAGGAGCAGGGAGCCTCCCAGCTAGCAAAGCCGCCCTGGGAACGAGGTCAAACACAGATCCTCTCTCCCGAAGCTAAGCAGCAGGTCTGCAGCTGATGGGAGACCGAGTGCGACTTCGGCACCCCGTTACAGCCAAATAGGGGTGCTAAGGTATACCGGAGAGAACAGACATGGAGTCCTGCCTTAGAGCAGTTCTCTGCTGGTAGGCAGAAATCCAGCTTTATTTATATGTCTGGTTATGTAACAAGTCATTAAACTAGTCAGACCAGTATAGTTCTAGTTATAGTGTATGAATACATCATAATAACTGTCACATTGGTATTTGCCCAACCTGTGAGGTATCTGAATCTTGAGGAACAGGACCAGGTAGAAGGATCTTATCTAACCCTTGGAGAACAGGATCTGGCAGAGTGAGCTTTTCTAACCCTTGGGAAGCTGGATTTTATTACCCAGATTTAACAGAAGAAACATCTGAAGAATCTTCTGTAACCCCTTAGTTACTCTCACAGCCTGTCATGAAAGTAAGCAAGTAAATATACTGTACAGGTTGCCATTCTGGCCATTCATGCCCAGTTCTTTCCGACTCCACTTCCTACTGAGACGATTGGGTGTCATAGCCAGTGTCACCGTCATCATCATCTTCCTCCAACTCCGACTCATCCTCCATGGGAGTTTCTCCTAGTTGTTCCCCAACAGCTACAGGGCGGACAGCAAGGTGCGGCAGCTGTTCTTTTTCCTCTGTCCCCCCTGCTGCATGAGCATCAGCGTCTGTTGCAAATACATTTCCGGGGGTGTAGGACAACTGTAGCATGAACAGTATGAGCTGCCACTGTCCAACCTGGAAAGAATTCGTACTCCCTGCTGATGCAGTCTAGTGTCTGACAGTCGTTCATGGCTTTCCGCTGCATGCTCTAGCATGTGTAATGTTCTAATGTGTAATGTAAACCACCACCCTTCTCCTCAGATTTCTCCTCTTTGGCACTCTGATCTGGCTACCATATCCTGTCCAACACACAATCCTCATCGGAGTCCTCTCCCTCCCTGACAGTTTTATATAAGTCTGAGATATATCATGTTGGTCTTCTTGGCCCTGCTCCACATTTCCTGCTCTGTATTTGTCCGGATTGCCAGTCTTGCTTCCCCCCCCCCCACTGACAATATTGTGGCTACAGGTGTCACTTTTACCACCAGAAACATAGCTATGCATGGGGTCCCCAGCCTCCTCCTGAACCTCCTCCTCGTGGTAGTCCAAATGGTGATGACAGTTGTCAACAGGGAGACTCCCTTGACTGTCTGCTGTAGGGCCCGGTGGAGTTTTGTTGCCTCTTCTAAGGAAAAAAAAGGTGCCCCTCTAGGAAGGAGCAGTGAAGACAGAGAGGACTCCAGTGAAAGCCTTCTCTGGGGCTGCAAGGAGGAGTAGCAGGAGGAATGCTGGGACCCCTGGCTCCAAGGCACAGTGTCAGAGTCAGAATTCACCTCCACGTCATCCTGCTGTCACTGACAGGAGGACTCCAATCCACAATCTCATCCTCTTTCTTCTGTATGATAATGTTGCTTCTTTCCGAAGCCAAGTACAACTGTGGCTTACCACCACTACTACTATTACTTCGGGGCGGCAAGCTGGTTCTGCTACTACCAACATTGTTACTCTGAGAGAACAAGGCCTGCCCCGGGGTCATTCATTTGGAACCCGTCTGTATTCTGGACATTTTTTGGACCTATGTACACAGTCATACAAAGTACAAAACAGTTTGAAAGTCTGTTTTCTGGAACTTAAAGGTGTATTCCCATCTGAGACAATGGGGGCATATCACTAGGATATGATGTCTGATGGGTGCGGGTCCCACCACTGGGACCTGCACCCATATTGGGAATAGAGTGGGGAAGGTCTGGCCACCACCAAGTGCTCTTCCCCATAGAAGTAAATAGAAGAGCGCCGCAGTTGTGCGGCCACTGCTTCCATTCATTTCTATGAGACCAACGGAAATAGCTGAGCGCATGTGCAGTGCACCCTCTACCACTTTCAGGGCTCCGGTTAGGAGACATGTGCGGGTCCCAGCAATATGCCCCCAATGTATGAGATGGGAAAATCCCTTTAAAGACAGAGAGAAGCAAAAAAATGTCCTTCCCTTTCCCCAAACACCCTGAAGACACTGCTTCCTACAATTGACTTTGGAAATAATGCAGTATCGGCGACACTAACAGATTTGGGCCTAATGTCTTATTTGCCTTCAAATATGCAGATTCAGAAAAAGATTCACCTGGTGTAAAACACAAATTTTATGAGATTATTATGAAACAGCGCAAAAATAATCTGAAAATCAGAAAATTCTAAAATCCCAACTGCATTAAATTAAGAAATAATATACACGATGGGCTCAAATATACTGGGAGGAACCAGACGTACATTTTCTGGGTCAAAATTGTGAATGTAATAAGGCAAATCTATACCTCAGATCAAAAAGAGGGACAATTAAGGAGCAAAGAGGGACAGAGGGACTTGGTTCAAAAAGAGGAACTACACTTGAGAGGTCTGCTCTTCCAGTAGCACAACCTGGAGCCTGACTCCTCCCAGACAGGATCACATGGTTACGACATCATCACAGGTCCTTTACCTCCTCCAGCAGCACAGCCTGGAGCCTGACTCCTCCCACACAGGATCACATGGTCATGACATCATCACAGGTCCTTTACCTCTTCCAGCAGAGCCTGGAGGCTGACTCCTCCCACACAGAATCACAGGTCCTTTACCTCCTCTAGGAGCACAGTCTGAAGCATGACTCCTCCCACACAGGATCACATGGTCATGACATCATCACAGGTCCTTTACCTCTTCCAGCAGATCCTGGAGCCTGACTCCTCCCACACATGATCACATGGTCATGACATCATGAAAGGTCTTATAGCCCACTAATTCCTTTCGGTAATGCTTAGAATGTATGGGCTCTAGAGAGCTTTTGGTCACCTAAAGAGGTTAGTCTGAGATAGGTGGTGGTGATAGGTAAGGTTCAGGTAAGTGTCCTGTGTGCTGGGGGCGGGGCGTCCTCTCCATGTTCTGTGCGGTCTCCTGGGTGGGTCAGGATTAGGGACAGGTTTAGAGTCGGGGAGGTTTTGGTGGAGAACAGTAGGTCATAGAAGCCCATACATTCTAGGTGTAATAACGCTGTGTACAGAGGTGCAAGTGGAGGTAAGTGTCATTAACTTCTATCTTCACTACCAGCTCTAGAGTTACCGCCTGGTCACTATTCACACCAGGAGGCGGTTAAAGGGGTTCTCCGAGCGCAGACCTCCTGGGAGTGTTACCTCTATGCTGTCCAGTGTTATAAGGTCATATGTTTTATCTTCCCTGGTATGTCTACATTGCATTTGGACAATATTGCTTCATCCAGCTTTCCACAAGCCTAATAGTGCAGCTTCTATCTTCCCTGGTAGAGAACTTTGCATATTCATCAATGTATACTCTTTTCTGTAAGTGTGATATCCTTGTGATTAGTCCTAGAGATGTTCTTCCAATTGACCTGTAATTGATGTGACTGCTGTAATGCTTGTGATCTGTAGTGATTTTATGGCCCATCCAGATCCTTAGCTTTGTTTACTTACATATGGCATCTCTTCTCATGTGTCTTACTTCAGTGATTAATTGATTAATGAGCTAAATTACCCCTAGTTCTCTGATCACACTTCCTATAAATATAGACCCAGTCTAATGGGAAGCACTCGCAGGGGTCAGCACGAGCCAAAAGCACCATCTCTGCCAAAGCGCCATTTTGCCTAAGTGCTTGACAGTTAATCATGACAGTTGGGCAGGAGACGGAGATGCTGTGTGTACTACTCAGACAAAGTTACCCACAGCACAGGTATGATACGATATTGTCTCACTCAGGCTCTGGCTGCTCTTCTCATCACTATGGCTGTCTACTTTCAAATTCAACCACACTGTCCACCCTCTGTCCCTTCTCTCCACGTCAGTCCCTCCCTCCTTCCCTCACCCTTGTTCAGTTCCCATACACTTTATACCCTCATACATCACCATGAACTATCTTCCTCCACAGTGCAGCATAAAAAAACACCAATATAAATCTCCCACCCACTTGCTGTCTCTTTCTGTTCTCCTGCTACTAGCTGCAGGGGATATTTCACAAAATCCTGGCCCTCCGTCTGTTGCCAACTTCTCCTCTGCCACACACAGAAACCCCAAAAATCTGATTAATGTTCACTGCACGTCCTCTCCAGTCTCTTTTAACTGCGCACTCTGGAATGCACAGTCTGATTCTAACAAACTACCCACAATCCACGATTTCTTTCTCTCACAGTCTCTGAACTTGCTAGCCCTTACAGAAACCTGGCTTCAATCCTCTGACACTGCTTCCCCTACTGCCCTATCCTATGGTGGACTTCACTTTTCCCTTACCCCCAGACCTGATGACAGGAACGATGGAGGAGAAGGCATACTACTTTCTCCACAATGCACATTTCAGGTCATTCCCCCTGTACCCTCTCTCACATTCCCCTCTTTTGAGGTTCACACCATTAGACTCTTCGTCTCCCAGGCTCCCCCCACCAATTTCAGGATCACTTTGCAGCTTGGCTTCCTCACTTCCTACCTTTTCAATCACCAACTCTTATGAGTGATTTTAATATCCCCATTGATGATCCTATCTCCCCATCAGCCGCTCACTTTCTTTCTTTAACCTCCTTTCTTGGCCTATCACAACTTACTTCCTCTGCCACACATGAACAGGGCAATATACTTGATCTAGTATTCTTCCGTCATTGCTCAGTCTCAAACTTTAGTAACTTATCCTTCCCACTTTCTGACCACAATCTTCTTTCATTTACCATAAAAACCTCTTACTTTTCTCATGGCAATCCTAGTTTTCACACTTACAGAAACCTACACACCATTAACTGCCAGCAACTTATTAACACCCTACAACTAGCTCTTACCCCAATCACTTCCCTCCCCTGTCCAGACTTGGCTGCCAATCATTACAACCAGACCCTCAAAACCACCTTAGATGAAGTTGCTCCAATATCAATCCAACCCTCTCAACACAGAACACGGCAGCCCTGGCACACACCTGAAACACGTTTTCTACAGCGCTACTAAAGAAACCATCTCTTGACCCGACCTGTGCTGCTAACTACAGACCTGTTTCTAACCTCCCCTTCATCTCTAAACTCCTTGAACGTCTTGTCTACTCTCGCTTAATAAGCAATATCTCTGCAAACGCTCTTCTTGACCCCTTACAATCTGCCTTTCGCCCTCTTCACACTACAGAAACTGCCCTTACTAAAGTGTCTAATGATCTCCTAACAGCAAAAAGAAATGGTGACTATTCGCTACTGATTCTGCTGGATCTCTCTGCAGCATTTGATACAGTAGACAATAAACTCCTCCTCACCATGCTCCACTCAATAGGCCTTAAGGACACTGCTCTCTCTTGGTTCTGTTCCTATCTCGCTGGCCGCTCCTTTAGTTTATCATTCGCTGGCTCTTCTTCTTCTCCTCTTCCTCTTGATGTCGGCGTTCCGCAGGTCTCAGTACTAGGTCCTTTACTCTTCTCCCTCTGTACAGCCCCCATCGGACAGACTATCAGTAGATTTGGCTTTCGTTACCACCTCTATGCTGACGACATCCAACTATACACTTTATCCCCTGACATCACCCCTGCTCTACTCCAAAACACCAGCAATTGTCTGGCAGCCGTCTCTAACATCATGTCCTCTCTGTATCTAAAACTGAACCTCTCAAAACGGAACTTCTTGTCTTTCCCGCATCTACTAACTCACCTAAACTTGATATTTCAATTTCGGTCTGCAGCACTATCATAACTCCTGTGCAACATGCCCGCTGTCTTGGGGCCACATTTGACTCTGATCTTTCCTTTGTTCCCCATATTTAATCACTTACACGCTTGAATCCGCCCTTTTCTTACGGTGGAAACGGCAAAAACTCTTGTTAATTGCCTTGATTCATTCTCGTCTTGACTACTGCAACGCATTACTAATCGGTCTCCCTCTCACTAAACTCTCCCCCCTTCAGTCTATCCTAAATGCTGCAGCCAGGCTCATCTATCCATCCAACCGCTACACTGATGTTACTAGTCTGTGCCAGTCACTTCACTGGTTGCTCATCCACCACAGAATACAGTTGAAACTTCTCACCCTCACCCACAAAGCTCTCCACGGTGCTGCACCGCCATATATCTCCTCCCTCATCTCCATCTACCACCCTACTTGTGCTCTCCGTTCTGTTAGCGACCTAAGATTAATAACCTCAATAATTCGTACCTCTCACTCCCGTCTTCAAGACTTTTCTCGAGCTGCACCTACTGTCTGGAATACTCTGCCCCGGAATACTAGGTCAATTCACAACTTCTCCACCTTCAAACGTGCCTTAAAAACACCTCTTTACAGGCAGGCTTATCAAGCTACCTAAAATGATTTTTCCCAGACTAAACCTCTCCCCCACCAACTCGATCCTCTAGTAGTCCCAAACCCAAAGCAGATCGGCCAGCACCACTCCTGTCAGTTCAATAATGTCTCAAATCATACTTATCACAATCACCTACCTTATGTGTCACCCCCAATTCCTCATAGATTGTAAGCTCTTGCGAGCAGGGCCCTGACTCCTACTGTTTTAGTTGCATATTAGCCAGTTAGTTTTGTTTCGTACATGAACCCTATGAATTTGTAAAGCGATGCGGAATATGGTGGCGCTATATAAATACTTTTTTTTGCAACTGTATAATAATAATAAAATGTATGTGAACCCTTTGGAATGATATGGATTTCTGCACAAATTGGTCATAAAATGTGATCTGATCTTCATCTAAGTCACAACAATAGACAATCACAGTCTGCTTAAACTAATAACACACAAAGAATTAAATGTTACCATGTTTTTATTGAACACACCATGTAAACATTCACAGTGCAGGTGGAAAAGTATGTAAACCCCTAGACTAATGACATCTCCAAGAGCTAATTGGAGTGAGGTGTCAGTCAAAAGGAGTCCTATCAATTAGATGAGATTGGAGGTGTTGGTTACAGCTGCCCTGCCCTATAAAAAACACACAACAGTTCTGGGTTTGCTTTTCACAAGTAGCATTGCCTGATGTGAATGATGCCTCGCACAAAAGAGCTCTCAGAAGACCTACGATTAAGAATTGTTGACTTGCATAAAGCTAGAAAGGGTTATAAAAGTATCTCCAAAAGCCTTGCTGTTCATCAGTCCACGGTAAGACAAATTGTCTATAAATGGAGAAAGTTCAGCACTGCTGCTACTCTCCCTAGGAGTGGCCGTCCTGTAAAGATGACTGCAAGAGCACAGCGCAGACTGCTCAATGAGGTGAAGAAGAATCCTAGAGTGCCAGCTAAAGACTTACAAAAGTATCTGGCATATGCTAACTTTCCTGTTAGCGAATCTACGATACGTAAAACACTAAACAAGAATGGATTTCATGGGAGGATACCACAGAGGACTGCTGTCCAAAAAAAACATTGCTGCACGTTTACAGTTTGCACAAAAGCACCTGGATGTTCCACAGCAGTACTGGCAAAATATTCTGTGGACAGATGAAACCAAAGTTTAGTTGTTTGGAAGAAACACACAACACTATGTGTGGAGAAAAAGAGGCACAGCACACCAACATCAAAACCTCATCCCAACTGTGAAGTATGGTGGTGGGGGCATCATGGTTTGGGGCTGCTTTGCTGCGTCAGGGCCTGGACGGATTGCTATCATTGACGGAAAAATGAATTCCCAAGTTTATCAAGACATTTTGCAGGAGAACTTAAAGGATAACTGTCAGATTTAGACCCTAATTTAAATTTTCATATATGTAGTTACTAATAACATGATATTCCAGAATCAGTTACTATTAGACTGACTTACCCCATATTTAATAAGATTCAGCCCTTAGCAACCAGTCTGCACAAAGGGGTCCTCTTACCACATGTTGCTTTCATTTATACACTGAGCAGTTGGCAGATCTCCCTTCCCTGGTCTGCGCTGCTTCAACTCTGCATTCTCCAGCTCTGCTGAGTAAGGGAGCGTCTGCCAAGCGCAGGGAGAAGTGCACACAGCCCAGGCACTGTTATCAGCTGCTGGGGAGGACCTGGCTTTAATCATTTACTTACAGTCCCTGGCTGTCAGTAATGTGAGCCTGCACGCTGCGTGCTCCGTCTATGATAGACGGACCATGTCTAGCAACCCTATTTTAAGCACAGGTAAAAGTAGGCAGTACAGGGAACAAAACTGTGGAATTAAGGGGTAATTAAATACACAGTGAAAAGTTGAAATTGGGCCACCAAGGTGATATTAATCACCACAATCCAATACTCCAAAAAAAAAACAATATGACAGTTATACTTTAAGGCCATCTGTCCACCAGCTGAAGCTCAACAGAAGATGGGTGTTGCAACAGGATAACGACCCAAAGCATAGAAGTAAATCAACAACAGAATGGCTTAAACAGAAGAAAATGCACCTTCTGGAGTGGCCCAGTCAGAGTCCTGACCTCAACCCGATTGAGATGCTGTGGCATGACCTCAAGAAAGCGATTCACACCAGACATCCCAAGAATATTGCTGAAATGAAACAGTTCTGTAAAGAGGAATGGTCAAGAATTACTCCTGACCGTTGTGCACGTCTGATCTGCAACTACAGGAAACGTTTGCTGCCAAAGGAGTTCAACCAGTTATTAAATCCAAGGGTTCACATACTTTTTCCACCTGCACTGTGAATGTTTACATGGTGTGTTCAATAAAAACATGGTAACATTTAGTTCTTTGTGTGTTATTAGTTTAAGCAGACTGTGATTGTCTTTTGTTGTGACTTTGATGAAGATCAGATCACATTTTATGACCAATTTGTGCAGAAATCCATATCATTCCAAAGGGTTCACATACTTTTTCTTGCAACTGTATGTGACTGATTAGCTGCAGAATATCTGCTTGTAATCTGCAGCAGAATAAAACAAAGAAATGCTGCGGATTAGATGCAGATTTCATTCTCTGCACTGGACGGGGTGAAATCCGCAGTAGAAATTAACATCCAGCAGATTTATAATCCGCTCTACAGGTCAGTTTCTGCCACGTGTTACTGAGAATTAGGGCTCATGCACACGATCACCTGCCCCCTGTGGCCGTATTGCGGCCTGCAATACACTGGGCACCAGCCGTGTGCAGCCACATCACGGATCACGGACCCATTCGCTTGAAAGGGTCCGCAATCTGGGAGATGCGGTGCGGAAGCACGGATCGGAAGCGCACAGAAGCACTACGGAGTGCTTCCGTGGTGTTTCTGACCGTGCCTCCGCACTGCAAAAAAGTAGTGCATGTACTACTTTTTTGCGGTGCGGACCGTCGGATGCGGATCGCGGACCCCATTCAAGTGAATTGGTCTGCGATCCGCTGCGGATGCCCCACGGCCAGTGCCTGTGCATTGTGGACCACAATTTGCAGTCCGCAGCACGGGCACGGAGTCCTTACGTTCGTGGGAATGAGCCCTTACTAAAAAGATCATTTCGTGGATGCTGGGGGGTCTGAGCTAAGACTAATGGAGGCTGGAGAGGGTCTGATGGGGGTCTGAGGATGGAGGAACTGCCTTGATACACTTTATTATCTCCTCCAGTGTTTCCTCTTCTTATCTCCAGTAATTGTATTTTACATGGGATTTTCTAGGATTTTACATCGGTTCATCTTCTTTCTATTCAGGTTCCTACAATATAGGATCCTCTCAGCGTATATCTCCTATATAAGATCATTCTCCTGATTGACCCATCAAGGATGGATAGGAATGGGGACAAGATGGCAGAGAGTATAATAAATCTCACCCTAGAGATCCTCCTCCGGCTTACTGGAGAGGTGAGAGATTCTGATGATGTCACGTTACATCATCTTCTCTATGTTACTAACAGATGGACATGACTGGAGAGGTGAGGGACTCTGGAGATGTATGGAGGGATATTTATTACTGCGTCTCTCCATAACCAGGAATACACAGTAGTGAAGAAGACCTCTAGTGAGCATTGTCAGGCCCCGGTATCTGAAGGACGGGGAGGAATCCTGAGCCCAATATCAAGGCCAAGACCTCACATCCCAATACATGAGAAAGTCAACAGAGAGAAGATCCTAGAGCTCACCAACAAGATCATTGAGCTGCTGACTGGAGAGGTGACATCACTGGGAATGCTGGGACATTATACAGTAACGCTATGAAGGGATCTGGGTGATGACTGTATAATTGTGTTGTCAGGTTCCTATAAGGTATCAGGATGTCGCCGTCTATTTCTCCATGGAGGAGTCTGAGTATTTAGAAGGACACAAAGATCTGTACAAGAACGTCATGATGGAGGATCACCAGCCCCTCTCATCATCAGGTAATAGACATGACTAAATATACATGTCCTTTCATTATTTATATGTAAGAAATTAATCAGGGGTGTAGCTAAAGGCTCATGGGCCCTAGTGCAAGAGTTTTTCTTAGGCCCCCCTTTCCTCAGTGCTTTGTGACCAGGGGCAGGGATGCACATAGCCTTTCTGTGGGCTGAGGTAAAAACTGAAACGTCACCGCCCTTCCCATGTTAAATTCTCAACCTAACCCCTTCCCTCCAGCCCTACTGTTAAAGACATACTTAGAAAACATTACACACAGCGCTACAGAACATACAGGGTAATACAGCGCCACATGCCTCTTACATCCAGTGATGTCCCCTCTGATGTAGATGTTCTCTTTCCTCATCTTCTCCATTCAGACCAGACCGCCATGATGATTTCTTTCAGTCATCTCTTGTCTCTGCAGAGTATGACAATAAAACATCTTAGTTTCCTACTTTACCATCATCCTCCCACCTCCTGAACACCCCTTCTTGCCACCCCCAATGCTGTGCCCACTGTGCTCCCCAATACTATACTGCAGAAACAGCCCCCCTCTGAAAATATTCGTACCACA
Source organism: Bufo bufo (assembly GCF_905171765.1). NCBI lineage: Eukaryota > Metazoa > Chordata > Amphibia > Anura > Bufonidae > Bufo > Bufo bufo. The sequence continues at coordinate 600,365,299 of NC_053392.1, forward strand.
CAGATAGTGCCCCATCAATAATTATTAGCACACAGTGCTCTAAAAAATAACTGCACCTAGCAAAAAGTGACTCTGACGCTAATATAATGTCCTCCAAAAATAATTGTGTTGAGCTGATATTGTGCCAGGGTGCACCCCACAGTAATAGTGCTCCCCAATAGTAATAATGCCCCTATTGTGCCCATACTAGTAAACATGTTCCACATAGCCCCCCAGTACTAATACTTCTCCTTATGTGTGCCAGTAGAAATACGCCTCCTAATACCTGCCTATAATGTGTGCCACCCCCTTACATAGCCTCTTACCTTTCAGATCAGACTCCCATATCAGACCTCAAATTCGAGCTCAATATCAGAACTCAAATTAGACCCCCATATCGGATCTCAAATCAAAACTCCATTGTCACGACCGTAGGCAGGGAAACACTCACAATGTGAGCCCTAACTTGCACCCAACCCGCTGTCCATGCCTACTTGCAGAATAAGCCGTAAGCGGCAAGTACACAACTGGTAGGACGGTCTCTATGCTGGTAAGTGCAGGAAGCAAAACCAAGCACCTGCGGTAAAAACTGCAGGGACCGGTTCACACTACGTGAACCCAAAACAGACAAACACACAGAGAAGGGTCGTACAGACAAAAGGTCAAAGCCGGGAGGTCAATACTGTACCAAATCACAGAACGAAGGGTAGTCAAAATAACCAAGTCAAGGGTCAAAACCAGACTGGAAACAGAGTACAAAATCGCTGGGCAGAGAGAGGTCAAAGGAAAGCTAAAGTAAAATCCAATAGCAACAGACATGACCAACAGCGACCGGAGCACTGCAAAGGAAAACCTATAACTGGCAAGGGTGTATTGACAGCAGGTGATTTATATAGAGTGAAGAGTCCCTAGATCAGAACCTGATAGGTCCAGAGACTCAGCGCCCCAGTGGACCAGAATACAAGCAGTCCAGAGATAGGCAGGCTGAGCAGTCACTCAGCCTGCATCACAAACACATATTGGTGATACCTATAACTTATTAATAACTCATTAATCTCCCGTAGTGAGTAAGTGCTGCAGGCAGGAACAGAGTGAGGAGTTGTGGCTTAGGTTATGCGGCACATCACTAGGGGCGTGGCTAATTTGGCGCATCACCAGGGAGCGTGGCCTGGACTGTACACACTGTGCGGCCATGTCCAAGCCCCAGACTGTGGTGCTGGAGCTCGGATAGGTGAGTTGGTGACAGCCATATCAGATTTTACATCAGACATCCATATAAGACCCCATATCAGATTCTCAGATCATAACCCTATATTAGATTCGCAGACCCCCATATCATATCCTTAGAACAGACGACCATATCAGACCCCATATCAGATTCTCAGATCATAACCCCATATTAGATCCTCAGACCCCCATAGTAGATCCTCAGGTCACACCCCCTATCAAACCTCAGATAAGACCCCCAGCAGACCTTCATGTTAGATCCCTCATTTAAGACTTCAGATCAGACCCCTTTAGACCTTCATTTCAGACCCTAGATAAGACCCCCATTAGACTAATATTTCAGACCCCACGCATCTGACATCAGATCAGGCCTCCATATCAGGCCACCCCCCCTACCCCCATATCAGACCTCAGATCAGATCTCTTTTAGACCTCCTTGGCAGACCCATATATTGGACCATAAAATAAATAAATTAACTTACTGTACCTCAGCTGTCTCTCCTGCGGTCGCACTCACCGCGTACAGCATCAGGTCATAGTGTGCACAGTCTGCCCTGACACTGTACAAAGTCTGGAAAGTGCAGTGTAGTCTGGAGGGTTCCTGGGAGGGGTGAGTACAGTGCTTCACTCATCGCTCCCCCTGCCTTCTGTAGACTATTGAACATTGAACACTTTCATATTGGAAACACTCACTACTATTCGCTTTATAAGACACACTGCCTCTTATAAGCACAAAATACAGAAGTTGGCAGTGTGCCACTGGCAATGGGGATGCTGTGGACCCCCCCTGACTTAGGGGACCAGTTGCGACCCCTATAGCTACGCCACTGGAATTCAGTCATGGTATGTTTTTCCTACAGTTAAAGAAGAGAGAACAAGGCTGGAGAGATGTCCCAGTCCTCTTCCTCTACAGGATGAGAGATGTCCCAGTCTTCTTCTACAGGATGGTTCAGAAGAACATGAAAACGTCCCATATGATGATAAGGTAGATGGAAATAAGGTCTCATGAAAGTTTCCCTATGATCTGTAGAAGTGCTGTGAAGATCTTGTGTTCAGTCTTGTTTTATAAACCAGTATTATATGTTTTATCCTTGTATAATGAGAAAGGTAGAGATGGCAGGATTACAGCTAACTATAGACCTTGCATGTCGTCTGGATCTTCTCAAAGTTTTCTGGTCTGTACAGACTGTTGGTGGTAATAAGGAACCAACTAGATGCATATCTACAGGAGACCTGCAGATATGTTTGGGTCAGATAAAGAAACCTGACACATGTGGATCCACTGTGTCTCTTGAACAGATCTGACTTGGTTCCGCTCCAAAGGGCTTTATACATTTCATTCCCCCGATCTTCACCCTTTATCCCCTGTACTTGGATCTGAACTCTTCTGCAGGGGAGCCACTGGGCTGCTCTACTTGAAGTAGTTTCTGTACAAGTGACTGGTGACCCACGGGATCAGGAAAGGCAGAATACATGCAGTCTGATAAATGGTCCGTTGTCAGGGCAAGCAGCTCAGGATCTGAATGGAGATCAGGCAAGGGTCAGGTCAGGCAGCAAAAGGTCAAATCTAGAAGTCAGGCTGAAGTCTGTACAAAGAACAGGCAAGTAAGCTAACGGCCTTTGCATTAATAACTAGTGTACTAGAACCTATCGATCTTCCCATGGCTTATAGAAATTATAGTGCGTGCATGCTGGCCCTATTAGAGCCGGAGAGAGCGTGGGTACACACCTGACCTATCGGCAGAGAAAGCCATTGTCGGCAGGAAGCAGGCCTCAGCTTGTGTGGGAGGACAGTGTTATTTCAGCAGCCGGGACCACTGGGAAGGGAGAGAGGGATGTCTGTGGGACTGGATTCCGAGAGTCCTGAAGCTATGGAGCAGGTTAACCAGGCAGCAGACGTGCCCACCGGCAGGAAGGAGAGGAGCTATAGGCATGGACCACTGCCATAGCAGATAACTCTGCTGTCATTTCATAATTTTTTGTTGTGGTAATTGATAATCAGTCTGCTGACTTTTACAATATTTGTTTCACAGCTTTTGAATCCAGGTAAAGATCTGAACAATATTAAGGCTGAAGATACATATGTGAGGAGTGATGAGCAGATCATAGAGGACATTCCCACCGATAACCACCCAGGTGAGTAGTAACCACTACATAAAGCAGAGAAGACTCACAGATTCTGCTCCTTCACTGGCTACTGATGACTCATTGTATAGTCAGGTAGTGGTGGCAGTTTGGGGGTCACATATTGTACTTTTTGGCACCACGATCCTTACATGTGCAGCAGGTGTATGCATGCCCAGGAGATGCCATGTAACAGGGTCTTCTGCGCCTGCACGAGATTTTGCACTGCCAGGATCTGACGTCCGGAAGCCAGCAGAGGTCTGTGAGCACAAGTTGGGCGGGATAAAGATTACTATGATATATAACTATGATCTAATAAATGATGGGAGAGACGTCACCCCTGATAGGGTAAGTATTCACACTATCAGTCCCCTGGAGGGAAGAGGGGGGGAAGTATACGTCACCGCAGGGTGCATATATTTACCCTATCAGGGGTGACGTCTCTCCCATCATTTATTATATCATAGTTACGAGCGGATCTCTGTACAGCATTAAACAGAACTTTTGTGCTAAGCGACTTCAGATCTAGGATGCGAAGATTGTTTCGCTCATCCCTACTGACCGTGGCATACAAGGGGTTAATATGCTGGCAGGTACAGGTACAGTATAGTACGGGTTAAAAGAACCAATGAAGTGTTTTGTAACTTGAACAAGGACACCTTGACGTTTCTTGAGGAAAGCCAGACCTTGTACCCACGAGGAAATTGAGGTGGAGCCCCGAATATGCAAATAGTAATCTTCATCATCCTTAATACGGTTGAAAATGACATAAATCCATCAAGTTCAACCAAGGGATAGGTGGCGATTTGATAAAAAAAAAGGGAATGAGACCCAGATTTCTGCACCTTTTCATAAGCATTAAAGGTCATTTACTTTTAAGAATTCATCTAAGCTTTTTTTTTAAAACTGCCCACTGTTCCTGGCAGCTTTGCCCCAAATCCGAATTTCCTGGCACTTAGTGGTAATGAATCAATTTTTCCTGAAATTATTACGTCACCGCGTCCACCCAGTGTGATGACGTCCTCACGGAAGAGTGCGCCCCAGTTGACGCGTTTTCTTCAATCAAGATGGCTGCGACAGCCAATGGATGAGGTGAGTGTATATATTTTTTTCTTTTAACCCCCTGATAAGCTGAATGTGACTCCCAGATGCCCGGATCAGCCTTGAGGGGTTAAATAATGGGGGGGGGGGGGGGGGGGGGGTGGGATCGCAAGTCCCCATCATTGCGCCTGGTCGATACAGTAGAATGCGATCGTGACAAAGTAATTCGGAACAAATCAAATTTCTTACCGAAGTATGGCGAAGCAGCCAAATAGAATTTTTTAAAACTTCGCTAATTTCTAGTGGTAATAATAAACCCCTGTCTCGTGAGTCCATGCCTCATTTAATACATGATAATATTCTTCTAGCCTTAGAAGCAGCTGACTGACATTGTGTGCTGTTTAGTCTATGATCTACAAGGACTCTCCCTGTGTTACATCCCCTCCTAGGACATATGAAGCACGGAGATTATTACTACCAAGATGCAGAACTTTACATTTATCCACATTGAACCTCATTTGCCAAGTTGATGCCCAATCGCTTAGTGTCCAAGCACTGGCATACATAGAGAAGTAAGAGCCCCATGGCAAGGATCAAACCAGGCCCCCCACACAGGACAGAAGGGTTTCCGCCTAATCCCCTTTCAATGTTCCTTGGGCTATTTTTTTTCATTGCTTCATGTGCTAAAATTTCCTTTAGAAGGAAGAGTCCTGACCAAGTTTTCACCTTCAGTAGAAGAGGGGATGATCCCAACTGGGCCCCCTCTTGCCCTGGGCCCCATAGCAGTCGCATGGTCTGCAACTATGGTAGTTAAGCCCCTGTTTCCAAGTCGGCTTGTAGTTTTTGGACATCTTCCATAGACTGCACAGTACTACACAGCTTAGTGTCATCTGCAAAAATAGAAATGGTGCTATTAATCCTATTCTCTATGTAATTAATTAATTAATAAAAAATAAAAAAAATTATAATAGGGCACCCAGCACTGAACATTATAATAACCCGGAATCATTGACCACAACTCTCTGGACACGGTCCTTCAGCCAGTTTTCAATCCAAATACAAACTATACTTTCCAAGCCTATAGACCTTATTTAACCTATTAAATGTCTATGAGAGACAGTATCAAAAGCCTTTGCAAAATCCAAGAACACTACATCCACAGCCGCCCCTCTGTCCAGGCTTCTACTTACCTCCTCATAAAAACAAATCAGGTTAGGCTGACAACTTCTGTCCTTGGTTTTCCCATGCTGGTTATCCCTTATGATATTATTAACAGCCGCATACTTTAGTATGTAGTCTCTTATGAGTCCTTCAAACATTTTTCCCACAACAGAAGTTAAACTTACTGGTCTATAATTACCTGTAGAGGACCTAGAGCCCTTTTTGAATATGGGCACTACATTTGCCTTGCACCAATCACTTGACACTGTACTGGTACCTAGAGAATCTATAAAAATTTTGAACAGGGGCACATCAATGACTGACCTGAGTTTATTAAGAACTCTTGGGTGTAATTCATCTGGACCCGGAGCCTTTACCCGGAACATTTACCTTATTTAACTTCTCTTGGACTTTATCTACAGTTAGCCAGTTGAGTATATTACTGGATGTACCAGTCCTGGCACCACAGATATCAGCTCATTTCTCTTCTTTTGTATATACAGAGTCAAAAAACCATTTTAGTAACTCTGCTTTTTCTTATCTTCAGTTACTATCCCCCATATACCATTATTTAGGGGGCCTTCCTGCTCTGACCTTGGTTTTTTAGCATTCATATAAAAAGAATTTTTGGGGATTTGTATTGCTCCTTTTTACCACTTGCTGTTCATTTTGTATTTTTGCGGATTTCTTTTTTGTAAATTTCAAAGGCTACAGCTGATTCGTCAGGTTTGTATTTTTAAATGCCCTTTTTTGTAATGTATTGCCCTTTTTACTGTAGCTGTAAGCCATGGGGGGGGGGGGGTAATTGTAGCTGTTTATACTTGTTACCTACAGGAATATATCACCCAAAGTGGTTTTAAAGCTCTCCCATTTATACTCAGTATTATCATGTAACAGTAGCTGCTCCCAGTCTATGCTCTTAAATGCTGCCCTCAACCCAGGAAAATTGTCTTTTTTTAAATTCAGTGTTTTTGCTCTCCCCGCCAGAGTTTGATTTTTATAGTTCAGGGGGAATATAATTATATTTTGATTACTGTTACCTAGTGTTTCACAAACAGTAACATTACCAACAAGCTCTGCATTGTTAAAAAGTACCAGATCCAACAGAGCATGGCCCCTAGTGTGGCCCCTAGCTTCTACAAACTGGCTAATAAAGTGGTCCTGCAGCAAGCTGGGACATTCTCTCCCTTTTTGTAGTTGAGGCAGAACCATGACCCCAGTCAAAATCTCCCATTATGACCACTTCACCAGCTTGTGCAGCCTGCATTATTTTGTTATACAGCTGAACCTCTATCTCCTCTGTGATGTTAGGGTGGTCTATAGATCACACCAAGTATTATTTTTTTTTTCAGAATCTACTTCCTTTTGTAATTCCACCCGTAAGGTTTCACCATCCTCACCCAGCCATACAGGCACAAGCCACCACCTTTACTATTGGCTTTGTCTTTCCTAAAGAGTGTAAAGCCATGAATATTAACATCCCATCTGTGTGAAGAGTCCAGCCATGTCTCAGCCACACCAACTACATCTATGCATTCTTCTAGTACCATACATTCCAGGTCCTCCATTTTGCTTGCTAGACTTTTGGCATTTGTGAACATACATTTTAAGTTACTACTTAAGTTCGCATACTCCCTTCCCAGAAAGTAAATATTTGAGATTTATTTGAGGGTACTTTGTTTTATGTGGTTGGTTTACAACAAGTTCATTTCCATGAAAAGAAAGAAACCAGCAGCACTCTCCCCTTGTACAAAATTAGCCAACAGAGAAGTCGCCCAGTTCTCCATGAACCCAAACCCTTCCTTCACCAGCTCCTAAACTACATATTCAACTACCTAACCTCCCGCTGTCTCTCTAGTGATGTGCATGGCACTGGTAGTATTTTTTGAAAACACTACCTTTGAGGTCCTGGACTTCAGCTTCTTTCCTAGTTCCCTAAAATAATTTTTAAGGACCTTCCCTCTATCCCTGACTTTGTCATTGGCACCAATGTGTACCATAACTGCCGGGTATTCCCCAGCCCCATCTAGCAATCTGTCTATCTGATTCGCAATATGCCGAACCCGAGAACCCAGAAGACAACACACTGTTCAGCATCAGTCATGATTGCGGTGACAGATGACCCTGTCTGTCCGCCTAATAATAGACTACCCTACCACCAGCATCTGCCTGACCTTTGCTGCACTCCTCTGTCCATCCTTCCTACAGCAGTTATCCTCCTGGTTGGTAGGAGCAATGCCCTGCTGCAGTGTTGCTGGCCCTAGGCTTGCATCCCTAATATCAGCCAAACAGGGATATATTCACTGTTTCAGCTCAGGGCTAGCCTCCATGAAACTCCTCTCTACTCCTTCTCATAAGAATAACCCAACTACTGACCCCATAGTCCTGCTTTTGCCCTTGTCCACTCACCTCCATTTCACTGACCCTAGCCAGTGCCTGCACACTGAGGTCTAAGCCCCTCTCTAGGTCTGCAAAGCTTCTGCGTTTTGCAAGCTGCACATTGAGATCCAGAATCTGGGCTTCCAAATATGCAACATGCTTGTAACTGTGCAAATGTATTCACCCTCAAATGGCTCTTCAAGGCATGCATACATTGCACAGGACACGCACTTAGTAGCATTGTCCATGGGACACATGTTTAAATGGGGATAAATGGGGTGTGTGGCTTGCCTATTGGTCTGTGAACAGCACGCATGCTGAGCTCCGGGATCGTTCCTCACCTGACTCTGGCTCCTGAGGGGTGATGTAGTTAAGAATGGGAAATTTTTGGGGATCTAATACACCTGAGGGACATTTACTAAAATGGGGGCAGTATGCCTATTAGACATCTACCGGTTTATTTTTTACTATCACGAATGCGTATTACTGCTACTCTCCAGGTGCCCCATCTGCTCTGTTCTTTTTCTTGCTTTTGTTTTTCATCTTTCCTTTTTTTTTTCCTGTTTTTTCTCTGTCTGCTGCAAGAGATATTTCTAATCATTGTTGTGGGATTTACAATCCTACAAGGTGTTTGCCCTGATGGTGTTTTATAGCACCAGTTATATATAGGCTGTTTAAAGAGTTATGTTTTCGGTATAGTAAAATACTGTTATAGTTATTTTCATATTGCGGGAGCCTTGGACACTCAAGCCGGAGGCTTCCAATTCCCCAGATAGAAAACCCAGAGCAGAGTTCGTAGGAGCTCTGGTTTTGGCTTTAAAGCCCAAAGTGTTGTGCCATGTGGGGGAAGGAGGGCACCGAACACTCTGTCCAGTCTTCATGTTATTGTATGTTGTCTTGTCCCTAGTGGTGTCATTCTTTTTCCTCTTTTGTTCCATAGCTAGTTTATGTTGGTCCCGCCTTCTGCTGATCCTCTATTTCTTTTTGTATTATTTTAGACATGGCTAGCTTAACCCTTTGTTATTTTAATGCAAAGCGGTTGAACAAACCTAAAAAAGTAGACAGATATTTCAATATATGAAGCAGAAAAAAATAGACATAGTTCTCTTTCAGGAGACACATTTCAGGTCCTCAAATATCCCCAAATGTGAGCATAGGTTTTATCCGAAGTGGGTGCACTGTCCTAACCCCTCAGGGAAATCTAAAGGAGTATACATTGGCTTCCGCCATACTATTAACCCTAATATTTTAGCAACAAAATGTGATCCTCAGGAGAGGTTTCTATTTCTCAAGATAGACATTGCCGGCCGAGTATTTACTGTTGCTAACTTGTATTTTCCAAACTAGGGTCAGGTGGAGTTTGGCCTGCGAGTCCTCAGAGGATTGGTAACCTTTGCCAAGAATTCCTACATGATCCTAGGGGGAGACTTCAATATGGTACTCGACCCGGTGGTCGATACATCCTCAGGTAGGTTGTCGGTCTCTAGGGGAGCGACCCGTGCACTGCGGAGATTTCTCTACTCTATGGAGGTGGTAGATCTTTGGAGAGTATTACATCCCGGAGTAAGAGATTACAGTTTTCATTCAGCTGCTCACAACTGTTATACCAGAATAGATCATGTTTTTTTTCCCACGCTTTACTGGATGGGGACCCGAAATGCTCACTGGATTTGTTTCTGTGGTCAGACCATGCTCCTATATTATGCCCCTTGGGTTTACCCCTTTGAGGACCAAGGGACGTATTTGTCCCATGTTTTTAATTTGCCTGTATTATCTGATTAAGAACTTAAAATATATATATATTTTTTGTTTGAGTCAAAATATTAGTTCTTATCGACAAATGGATCTAGCTTTTTGCCATTTATTTCATGAAATGGCTTAGTTACAGCAACTGAAGTGTACGAACTTTTAAAAAAAATGTTTTCCTCTTTTGGGCGTTCCATAAAAAGTGACCTAAATAGTCAGATGTTATTGGATCATCTGATATTTGTTGATAGACTTGTGTTTGACAACAACAAATAGTTTTTTGGGAGTTTTTTATCATTTGAACCAATTTGGCGGACATTTTTTGCTCTGGGACACATAAGTCCCTATGGTCCTCAACGGACCATACCTTAAAGAAACCCCGCCACTATGCAGAGTTGTTTTCCAAATAACTTTGGACAGGTATAGAAGTCATTCAGCCTGTGCTTTATTTGAGCTCTGTGGAACTTTAGGGACCGTCGATTAAAAAGCAGTTTTCCAGTTACTGTACAGTTTTACCTCTTGGAACTCAACAGCAACTGATAAAACTGTCATTCATCATGACACTAGATGTACACAGGCATACAGCTAATGCTATGCTAAGCAATAGCAGCGTTAGAAAGTAAAAGATAATTTGTACAGAATAAGTGGGACAAGATAATGTGCTACACTCACTTCTGTAACCATTTGAGAAGAAGGGAGGGGGGAGTGAGGAGATGCAGCACAAAGAAATTCTGTATAACTGAAGTCAGTCAGCCATAAGTGAGAAAGGTATGTTTGTTGGACAGTGCTGTCCCATTGCTGTATGATTGAAGTGTGCTGTACAGGAGACATTTTCATTACACAAGTATTATTATCTAATTACAGCAGTACATCAGGAGGCAGCTGAGGGAAAGCATTCACTTCTTTAGCTACATGAAGTGGCAGAGTCACTAACTGTCGTAACCCATTTTATTAGCTATTGTTTATCTGTTCTTAGCAAGGCCTCGAACACGGTGGCACGGCGTGAACGCTTGTTTACAATACGTGAAGAGGATATACAACGGCTGTTGTTTGCCGACCACAGTGATGAAGAGGACCTCACTCTCGATGACGAAGATCAGAGTTTCTTGCTTGAAGCTGTTGACAGTGTTACCCAGGAAGTGATCATAGAGCATCCTGATCCTTCATCATCAACTGAACCCAGCTCTAGCACAAACCTAGCTTGTACAGCTCTACCTGTCAAACCTTTGATGTTCTATGGCTTACCGAAACGTAAATGTACACTCCAGACTTCAGCAGTGAACTCTGAAGAAGGAGAGCAACTGCCTCTGCCGAAAAAGTCGCGATCTAGTTCAAAAACTCAGTCAGTGATCACTGGTTTTGACTTTAGGTGGAAAAGGGGAGCAACTAAAGTCATAACAAACACTACTGAATATGACTATGGACAAGTGAATTTGAAATTAGATGACTCTGCAGATATTGATGCTGTTGAAGTCTTTGAACAAGCATCTGATTTCAGCACTTTAGTCTCACTCGTTGTGGAGCAAAGTGAGCTTTATATGAAACAGAAGGGCATTCCATTCCAGACAAATGCAGATGAGCTTCGAGCCTTCTTTGGAATATGTCTTGTTATGGGGTATCATGTTCTGCCATCAAACAGAGACTATTGGTCTACTCAGCCAGATCTTCAGGTACCATTTATAGCAAATTCAATGAGTCGTGCTCGATTTGAAGCAATTCGCTCTGCTTTGCACTTTGCAAATAATGCGGACATGTTACCTAGAACTCATCCACAGTGTGATAGAGCTTTCAAAGTTCGTCCATTGATCGAGCACTTCAATCGATGCTTCCAGGCTGCGAGAAATCCAAGCAGGCAACAGTCGATTGATGAGCACATGATAAAATATAAAGATCAAAACATCATGAAGCAGTACATCAGAAACAAGCCTGTGAAATGGGGCTTCAAGCTATGGTGCAGATGTGATGCTATCTCAGGCTACCTTTATCAGTTTGACATCTATACTGGACAAAAAACAGACACAGAACATGGTCTTGGAGAGAGTGTCATTGTTATGCTGACAAAACAACTAGAACAGCTATGCTGTCAAGTTTTCATCGGTAATTTTTTTAATTCTCCACTGCTGCAATACGAGATGTTGCAGAAGAAGATCTACCTTTGTGGCACGGTTCGTGTGGACAGAAAAAATATGCCCAAAAACTTGAAAGCTGACAAAGAAATGAAACAAGGAGATGTGGATACTATGAGTGCAAATGGCGTCACATGTGTAAAATGGATGGACAATAGATCAGTGACACTGTTGTCAAATTTCCTTACATGCAAAAAGGATGACATGACGCATGTGCTGAGAAGGCAGGCAGGATGTGCAGAAAAGCTGAATATTCCATGTCCAACCATTGTTACGATTTACAACAAGTACATGGGGGGTGTGGACCTGATGGATCAGAAGAAAGTGTCCTATGAGAGAGACCAGAAGTCAAAAATAAAGTTTTATTTGAGGATTTTCTTTCACCTCCTAGATATTGCTATAAACAACAGTCACTGCATTTATATACAAGCAAATGAAGAGAGGCACCCAGAGTACAAAGCGATTACACCACTGGAATATCGGCAGAGGATAGCAAGGAGTCTGGTGGGTGGATACTCTAACAGACAAAGAAAAGCTCTGTTAGCCCCAGTCAGAAGTTCACGAAGTGTCCTTCCAGCACCAAAGCCGAAACATTCCATGGTTAGAAGCGATAGACGCAAACGGTGTGCTCAATGTGCCAAACATGGGAATGAAAATCGCACGGACAGCCTCTGTGTCACATGTAACGTGCACCTTTGTTACACAAAGACACGCAACTGCTTTGCTGACTATCATAGCCTGAACTGTTAGGCTATCACATATTGAGATTTTGCATCTTTGCATTTTGAGACAGTGACAGTACCTTGATGCATACATTTTTGGTTTTGGCCTACCATGAGGCTGTTAGCATATGTACATAAATACATGTTATTTTTGAAATTGTTTCTAGCAAGTATCTGAATAAATGTCAAAATAGTTTAAGAGTAGCAGAATTTGACTTAATTTATTATGACCTTCTTTAGAATTCATTGTAAAATAAATTTTAAGTTCCAGAAACAGACAATGCTTGCAACCTTGTCTCCCTTGAGGACCATAGGGACACATTTGTCCCGTATTCATAACTCCTCCCCCAAAAATGACAAGTGTGGAAATGGTTTTATTTATTGTTCAAATACATTCTTAAATAGAAAAAAATATAATTATTTTTATATTGATGACGGTAATCTTATGGTCCCCAAAGGGTTAACACCTGTCAGAGGCAAGGGGGAGATTTACGTGGAGATTAAATGATAATTTACTAAATGATCCTCTCACTGAGGGCAGTACAAAATAGTGACATAAATGCTGATTTCAGCTGTGTGTCACTAATGAACTAAAAGTAAGTGGTTTATGAGAACCAGCATCATAATCATTGCAGCCCAGGCCTTAAAAAGAGTCAAATCTACTTGAGACCAATCATGGTTATTCATAATCTCCTGCTCTTTTACCCATTTGCTGAGAATTGGCAGTTCTCCCCTAGAGAAAAAAGGGAGAAAACCAGGTAGAAGCCTGTCAATCATCAGCAAGTGGGCGGACAGAACAGGAATTTATGACTCTTCTCAGGTGGCCGTGACTCTTTTCCAGGCCCAGTCTGCAATGATTGTGATGCTTGTTCTCGGCAACTATTTACCGCTGAAATAAACTCACCTGTCTTTACTTTATAATGTCATTAGTATGGGCAGCATAAAGTTGATGACAGGTTCCCTTTAAGGTTCACCATGCAGAGGATGACTCAACTCCTACTACTAAATGGGAGGCCCTGAAGTGTGTATTGAGAGGGGTGGTTATTTCTCATGGGTTTAAATTACATAAAGCCCGCTCAACTAAGTTACGTGCTCTCTTACAGAGACTTGAGGTCCTGGAGTCCCAAATCAAGATGTCTCCCTCCCATTCAAGTCAGGGGGATATTTCGACTGTTAGGCAGAATATTTTTCAAATCTTAGACCAGAGGTCCTTAGATGTAAGAGAGAGACTACAAAAGTTTTTTTTTTTAAATGGGGACAAATGTGGGAAATGGCTGTCAAGAGCCCTGCACCCCAGGCTACCTCAGTCAAGGATACTATCACTCAACTCACCATCTAAGGGGCTGGTGCATTCCACTGGGGCTATTTTAGTAGAATTTAAATTGTACTATGAATCTCTTTATAACATAAAGAATGGATATTCTGATATGCATAAATTAGCGAGGTTGAATAAGATCAGGGACTACCTCTCTAAAATTGATGTACCCTGGCTAGACTTGGGGATGAGGGAGGACTTGGAACAGGACTTTTAACTACAGGAATTGGAAAAGGTTATTAAGGACCTCAAAGTAGGGAAAAGTCCAGGTCCGGAGAGGTTCACCCCCAGATTTTTCAGAGTCTGCAGTGAAGGAGTGGCCCCGATACTTTTAGAGGCCTTTTAGGGCAGTCTCCCAGGGGGCTGCTTTCCCAAGACAAACGTTGCTAGCCCGTATTACAGTTCTGCCTAAGCCAGGGAAGGACTCTCAACAGTGTGGAAACTATTGTCTTATTTCTTTGACTAATATAGATGTGAAATTATATGCTAAAATCCTGGCCTTGTGACTTTAGGATCCTATCCCGTGTATAATTCATAAAGAACAAGTAGGTTTTGTCCCGGGACGTGAAGCCAAGGATAGCATCATCAGAACGATGTCTAGTTTCTCAGGCTCGCCTCCAGGGGGTCCCACTTTGTCTTTTGACAATCGATGCTGAAAAAGCCTTTGTTAGGGTGGGGTGGCACTTCGTGGAGGCGACCCTGGAGAAGATAGGACTGGGATCCATAATGATTAGGAGAATCCTGTGTCTTTATAATGAACCGACGGCTCAGGTTCGGGTTAACGGACAGTTATCGCCTCCGTTCTGTACTAATAACGGGACTCGTCAGGGGTGTCCACTGTTTCCATTGTTATATATTTTGGTTATGGAGGTGTTGGCCTCCTATTTGAGGTCCAATTCTTCCATTAACAGGAGCCACTTAACACAAACTGGCCTTGTTCGCGGACGACCTCTTGATATGTTTCCAACCCCCGAATCAGTTTCCCAAATATACTTGAGGAATTCCACAGATATGGAGCATTGAGCAATTTTAAAGTGAATACTCAAAAATCAAAGATTCAAAATATTACTGATATCGCCGTTTGCTCCTTTGTCTCGTTCTCACAACCGAAAACGACCGCCCGAAGTACAATCGGGAAATCCTTGGTGTAGTGTGCGTCGATGTGTGCGCAATTCCTCCAAAATAACATAACAGAGACGTTCTCAAGTAGGATCCAATAATGTGCCTGCTTCCAACAGCTATGCAAGGTTTATTTATACCAGAAGATGGAAGGCGGTCTTACAATCATGAACAATGGGGAGACAGGTTATGGTATGAAGTGATTGGCTAGCAAAGATGTGAATGATTGCGCAAACTTATGTTCGCACGTTCGCACACTTATTCGCGCCCTTTCCGTTGCCGTGCTTATCCTCGTGGATGAAGAAACCTTTGTTCGACGGTCCCCATCCCTCCCAACTCAGCCGGCGCCATGACACTGGTATCCTGCAGTAACACCAGGCCAGGCACAAATCAGCTACAGGTCGGAACGACCAGACCATCGTGCGAAAGTCTCTGCGCAGATGCGAATGTGAACGAATCTGTGCATTTCCATAGGATAGATGGCGACCATACGGCGAACAATAATTTTTCCACAACAGTTCCCCCCTTTTTCACCATATGTCGTCATTTCAGCGGCTTCCTAACACTACAATCACTCAAACCAGACCTCTAAAGGGAATAAACATGTAAAGGGGAACATGCTACACTACAGATGAACTAACAAGAAGAACCTGGCCTATCATTCTTGGGCCTCTTCGGTTGCTTGACACCACGTCCGGCAAGGCAGTCTCTAATAAAGAAATGCCTTCAAAGGGAAGGGATATTCTCCATGACGGTTCCTTAAAATGCGGTGATTCTTCTTGGGTTGGTCCTCCTGGAGTAAGAATCCGGTTGCTCCGGGCGATGGTTCTCTGCGATCATAACGTGGTCCTCTGAACGGCTCTACGCGACTCGATTCGTCAAGCAGCAGGTCCTTCTCACCGCCACATAGATAAGAAATAGAAAGCACAGCAGTAGCAGGACATACACTCCTATTTCCTTAAGCCACGATCCTATAGAATACAACATATCACCGAAGCCCCCAGACCTTTAAAGGGGTTCCAACCTTTATCTGCGAATGTATGGTTGAACTCTATAAATAGGTGACGCTCCACAGATTTACCTAAAGGGTTGATTTTCCTCATGCCCACCCTGATGTCATAAATGGCAAGAACTGCCGCCATGGCCGGGAGGCTCTGACCCAGAGGTGGTTTGGAGCACACCCAGCAGTTGGATCTATTTGCCGTCTTTGCTAACTGCAAATGCATTCTGAATAACAAATTCGGATGTGACTCCTCATAACATTTTCCAAAGTGCATTAGACAGAAAGAATAAAGGAATATGAGGTACCTGATCATTGCGCTTTGTGGTCCAGTAGCTTCTTGCAATGGCTGGCGTGGATCCACCCGTCACGCTCCTCAACCTTGAGGGAGGTTGGTGTCATAAGCAATACCTGGAATGGCCCAAGATATTCAGGCCATGGATCGGCCGTAATTTTTACCTTCTTTGCAAAAATCTGACCCAAGTACCGTCAAAGAAAAGGCAGTTGTGATGGTTCTCAACGTAATTCCCTACTAGGTTAGAAAATTGATTGACAGTTGAGAGGTTAGAATGGTTAGTAAAAAGTTTGAAGATTGTTGTTTTCTGCACCACTTTTCCCCCTTCTCATCGTCCTTCAAACCAGTACGAAGAGAAGCTGGATTCAACATGGTGCATCGTCTGTCCCTGGCTTCTATTGGACTCCGTAGTTTTAGTTGGACGGGAGAACATGACAGTGTTAGTTCGCACTGTCTGGGACTTTTGAATGCCCTGTTGCTGAAGATCGATGGATTCGTGCAGCCACAGTTCTGCTTTCTGCAGGGAACCATGGCTTCGGAGTCTAGTAGGGAATTCACGGACAAACTTTTTCCCAAATCCAGACCTCAAAGGTCCCTTCTTTGGGGATGGTCCACTCTGAGCTTACAGTCAATTGGTGCCAATCTTTGAGGGAATTAACAACTCCTCCTCCATAGATGGATTTCATGTGCTGCTTGGCGGTCCTATACTCAAAAGTGGTACCCTTCTGTTCCCTAGATTTCCCTACACCCATGCTCGAGCCTTCTAAAAGTAGGTGCGTCCACCTACAGTGTCCCGCGACACATGCCTGGACGGCTGCTACTCCCCTTCATTCTCCTCTGAGTTGCCCCAGGGTTTCTGGCACCGACACATGGACTCCGTTCACCCTAGTTAGACCTCAGGAAAAGGAGTAGCAGCGTGAGGAAAAGGGCTCTCGCC
This sequence comes from Bufo bufo, assembly GCF_905171765.1. Classification (NCBI taxonomy): domain Eukaryota; kingdom Metazoa; phylum Chordata; class Amphibia; order Anura; family Bufonidae; genus Bufo; species Bufo bufo. The sequence continues at coordinate 600,382,470 of NC_053392.1, forward strand.
GACACACAGTGGCCCTCAGAGTCTCCTAATGAGATATACCAGCCTCCGTTTTGGCTCTGAATAGTGACCTGAGCACAGGATAAGGCTTCCAATTGACCTGGAGTGGAATATGCGCACAGGAAACACACAGTACTCCTGTGGGGAAAGGGGTTACTCACAAAGCTATTGGTATGCCCGGGTGATATATACCACCTTGTCTTCTTAAAAAAAACTCATCAACTCACTTTTCTTTGCCGATATGATTCTATATATTTAAGCTGAACAGCACATGAAGCCCTTTTTGCAGTGACTGATCAAAAACCTCTCGCTCAGCAGCAACCCTTGAATTCAGACTGTAGTTCCCACACAATATCATGAGACCCCCCAGTACTCCCAACCAAATCTACAGAGAAGAGAGAGGGAAAGAAAGAGAGAAAGAGAAAAGCGCCAAAATATGAAAAAAGAAAAACTGAATAATAGACTAAAAATAAAAATGGGTTCGTAAAAGAAAATGTAGAAAACTTCAGTTACAGGAAGTACATTGAGATTCCAAAAAAAACAAAAAAAAAAAACCTTTGGAAAACATACAACTGTATAGGACTGAATTAACAAATCAATGTCTTGGAGGGTTCACCTCAAACCGTGAAAAATAGCAGGAGAATTTCTACCCACCCAGTCATTGAAATGTTAATTTGCCCAGCCCCAAAGCAGCTTCAGATTCATTTTACCAAAGAAGCAGGATTTAACATTACAAGGTCCCAAAACCATTTTTTTTTTTTTAGGGGAAGGAAAAATTTATTTAAATTAGGTCGTAGAGTTCCTCCATTTTCTGTAAATACAAACAGTAAAATGGCTTACAAAGACCTTAATTTACCCTTCTCTGGCACACAAAATTAGAAACTCTGCTGAATTCCAGGAACCAATATCTTTCCTCTCTGAGCTTCACATTTTAACAGTTCATATTGGGATTTAAAATCTGCTTCATTGATCAATGACCTTGGCTGTCCCTGGGTTCTATGCCTTTGCAAAGAACCATGTCTGGGACCATTACCCCACCTTGCTGAATAAACCACTTTACTTCTAGGTGTGGTTCTGGGGTACTTAACATACCTGTGTCTGTTGCCATTAGCAACGTCACAATATCGTGCAATGTGCCCAATTTTCCTGCATGCAAAATAACAAATAGCTTGTCTCCCTGCACAATACCTTCTCTGGGCATGGGCACATGGGGATTTTACTTGCTGCACAATATTATCATCCCAGCATGTCTAGATCCCACACTACTATCTGTATTGAGTCCACTTACCACGGACTCATCTGAGGAATCTTCTGGCATTGTGTTAACACTTCCAACTCCAGGGTCAGACAAATTGTCCATCTCCATCCCTGAGTCGGATCCACTATGTGACCCACAGTCCTCAGACTTCTCCATACCTACAGCCCATACATTGCCTTTAATCCCAGACACATTACTCTCTAATGATTGTTTCAATGACTCTGGCTGCACTAAGCACTGAGAATGTTTATCTTCTGTCCTCCTGCAGAGAGCAGACAATTCCCTTACAGCACCCTGTGCATACATCAGGCTTTCAGACAACCATTCATTCTCCTTGCACAGCTCAGTATTACACCTCACCGTACATTCATAATTAGCGCTAGCTTCAGCTGCCTGCTGGACAAGAGTTCTCAATTTAACAATTTCCTGTAACGGTCACGTCCACACACACACACCGGGGGAAGGATAGAGATCACTGCGCTCCATCCTCATCCCTGGCCCTGCCTACTTGCCTCACGAGTCCTGATGACAGGGGACAACTGGACGACAGTCCCTTACTTAGGATATGTGCAGGGAAGACAGACAAGACAAAATACGGAACGTGAACGGACTGGGTCAGAACCAAGAGAGCCAAAAGAATGGTCAGGAGAAGCCGGGGTCAAATACCAGGAGAGTAGAGAAGTACCAGAGGAGTCTGCAAAGAGTAGTCAGGTGGGAGCCGAGGTCACAATACCAGGAGGGATGCGCAGTACAGGAGGAGCAGGCAAAGGATCGCCAGGGAACAGGATCAGGTGAGTATTCAGTAGTCCAACAAATAGCCAGGAACCTAGAATTAACAGGCAACCTGTGGCCAGCAGGCTGCCTGTATTTATAGTGGGGTCAGAGGGTCATGTGACGTGGCCAGCGTCACATGACCGATAGACAGACTAGTCGAGCACCGAGTGATCAGCTCGACGCTCAAGGCAGACCTAGGAGCAGGGAGCCTCCCAGCTAGCAAAGCCGCCCTGGGAACGAGGCCAAACACAGATCCTCGCTCCTGAAGCTAAGCAGCAGGTCTGCGGCTGATGGGAGACCGAGTGTGCCTTTGGCGCCCCGTGACAGTACACCCCTTTTATGAGGGGCCACCGGACCCAAGACTTCAGGAGCATGAACCTCCCTGGCGGGTACCCAAGATCTCTCTTCGGGTCCATACCCCTTCCAGTGAATCAGGTACTGTAAGGAATTACGCACTCTCCTGACATCCACTATCTTAGACACCACATACTCAACAGCATCACTAACAAGAACGACTCGGGCAGCTCCAACTTAAACGATACCGGATTAATCACCTCCGTGATCTTATATGGTCCAATAAAACGAGGAGCAAATTTTCTAGAAGCTACCTTGAAAGATAGATTCTTGGAGGACAACCATACTTTATCCCCAACTTGAAAGTTTACCCCCTTGGAACGTCTCCTATCGGCCTTGAGTTTTTGAGAACGTTGAGCCTTTTCTAGGTTCGATTGAACCCGGGGCCCAAACTGTGCACAGTTCGGAGGAGAGTTTATCCGCTTCAGGGTTAGAGGAGGAGACGGGCGACCTAGAATTTAAACGGGGATGAAAACCATGGTTACAAAAGAAAGGGGAGACCCCAGCAGAAGAATTGACATGGTTATTCAAAGCAAATTCAGCCAATGGAAGGAATTTGACCCATAATCTGGTCATCAACAACATACAACCTCAAGAATTGTTCCACAGACTGATTAAGGCGTTCAGTCTGCCCATCGGATGGTAAGCGGAAGAAAAAGACAATGAAATTTTACATCTTTGACAGAAGGCCCTCCAGAATTTGGACGCAAACTGCACACCCCTGTCAAACAATATTTTCTGGGATGCCATGTAAACGAACAATCTCTCTCACAAAAATAGACGCCAGGGTTTTTGCATTCGGAAGTTTAGACAGGGGAATGAAATGAACCATCTTGCTAAACCTATCGACCACTACTCAAACCACAGTCTTACCCTCCGCCAGCGGTAGGTCAGTTATAAAGTCCATCAAGATATGGGACCAGGGTCTACTGGGAATCGGTATAGGTCCTAGGTTACCAGCAGGGCGAGTCCTAAGTGTCTTAGACCTGGCGCAAACCTCACAGGCTGACACGTAGGACTTGACATCCCTGGTCAGAGTGGGCCACCAATAAGATCTAGAAACCAGATCCTTAGTGCCCTCAAAACCCATATGTCCACAAAAGGCAGAATCGTGACACTCCCCCAACAGCTGGAGATGAAATTGTACGGGAACAAACAACTTATCTGTTGGGGTGGATGCCAATGCCAGATTTTGTTCAGCCTTAATGCGAGCCGAGATATCCTGGGTTAGAGCTGCTAAGAAGATGTTTGCTGGTAGGATGGATTCAGGCGGTGCCTCAGTGGGTTGAAAAGCATGGAAGCTCCGAGATAATGTGTCTGCCTTCACATTTTTACTTCCCGGCCTGAACGTAATGGAGAAATCAAAACGGGTAAAAAACAGAGCCCATCGGGCTTGCCGGGGATTCAACCTCTTAGCAGACTCGAGAAACATTAGGTTTTATGGTCAGTGACAACAGTTACCCGATGCCTTGCCCCCTCCAAAAAATGCCTCAGCTCCTCAAATGCCCATTTAATAGCCAACAGCTCCCTATTCCCTATGTCGTAGTTTCTCTCCGTGGGAGAGAATTTCCTGGAGAAGAAGGCACACGGTCTCAGGTTAGTGAGGCTAGCAGGACCTTGTGAAAGGACTGCTCCTGCGCCGTCCTCGGATGCATCCACCTCCACAATAAAGGGTCTCTTCTGATCAAGCTGGATCAGAATGGGAGCGCTACTAAATGCCTTTTTTAATGTTTCCAATGAAGAAATGGCCTTGGTAGACCAATTCTCCAAATCCGCCCCTTTCTTAGTAAGGTCGGTCAATGGTTTAGCAATTACAGAAAAATTAATGATAAATTTATGATGGTAATTAGCGAAACCCAAAAACCGTTGTAAGGCCTTTAACCCCTTAAGGACACAGCCTTTTTACACCTTAGGACCAGGCCATTTTTTGCAAATCTGACCAGAGTCCCTTTAAGTGCTGATAACTTTAAAACGCTTTGACTTATCCAGGCCGTTCTGAGATTGTTTTTTCGTCACATATTGTACTTCATGACACTGGTAAAATGAAGTCAAAAAATTATTATTTTTTTACACCAAAAAATACCTAATTTAACAAAAATTTGGAAAAATTTAGCAAATTTCAAAGTTTCAGTTTCTCTACTTCTGTAATACATAGTAATACCCACAAAAATTGTGATGACTTTACATTCCCCATATGTCTACTTCATGTTTGAATTGTTTTGGGAATGATATTTTATTTTTTGGGGATGTTATAAGGCTTAGAAGTTTCGAAGCAAATCTTGAAATTTTTCAGAAATTTACAAAAACTAAATTTTTAGGGACCAGTTCAGGTCTGAAGTCACTTTGCGAGGCTTACATAATAGAAACCACCCAAAAATGACCCCATCTAAGAAACTACACCCCTCAAGGTATTCAAAACTGATTTTACATACGTCATTAACCCTTTAGGTGTTGCACAAGAGTTATTGGCAAATGGGGATGAAATTTGTGAATTTCATTTTTTTGTCAAATTTTCCATTTTAAACCATTTTTTCCACTAACAAAGCAAGGGTTAACAGCCAAACAAGACTGTATCTTTATTGCCCTGACTCTGCCGTTTACAGAAACACCCAATATGTGGCCGTAAACTACTGTACGGCCACACAGCGGGGCGTAGAGTGAAAGGTGCGCCGTTTGGTTTTTGGAGGGCTGATTTTTATGGACTGGTTTATTTACACCATGTCCCATTTGAAGCCCCCTGATGCACCCCTAGAGTAGAAACTCCCTAAAAGTGACCCTATCTAAGAAACTACACCCCTCAAGGTATTCAAAACTGATTTTTACATACGTCGTTAACCCTTTAGGTGTTGCACAAGAGTTATTGGCAAATGGGGATGAAATTTGAGAATTTCATTTTTTTGTCTAATTTTCCATTTTAACCCATTTTTTCCACTAACAAAGCAAGGGTTAACAGCCAAACAAGACTGTATCTTTATTGTCCTGACTCTGCCGTTTACAGAAACACCCAATATGTGGCCGTAAACTACTGTACGGCCACACAGCGGGGCGTAGAGGGAAAGGTGCGCCGTTTGGTTTTTGGAGGGCTGATTTTTATGGACTGGTTTATTTACACCATGTCCCATTTGAAGCCCCCTGATGCACCCCTAGAGTAGAAACTCCCTAAAAGTGACCCCATCTAAGAAACTACACCCCTCAAGGTATTCAAAACTGATTTTACATATGTCGTTAACCCTTTAGGTGTTGCACAAGAGTTATTGGCAAATGGGGATGAAATTTGAAAATTTCATTTTTTTGCCTTATTTTCCATTTTAACCCATTTTTTCCACTAACAAAGCAAGGGTTAACAGCCAAACAAGACTGTATCTTTATTGCCCTGACTCTGCCATTTACAGAAACACCCAATATGTGGCCGTAAACTAATGTACGGCCACACAGCGGGGCGTAGAGTGAAAGGTGCGCCGTTTGGTTTTTGGAGGGCTGATTTTTATGGACTGGTTTATTTACACCATGTCCCATTTGAAGCCCCCTGATGCACCCCTAGAGTAGAAACTCCCTAAAAGTGACCCCATCTAAGAAACTACACCCCTCAAGGTATTCAAAACTGATTTTACATACGTCGTTAACCCTTTAGGTGTTGCACAAGAGTTATTGGCAAATGGGGATGAAATTTGTGAATTTCATTTTTTTGTCAAATTTTCCATTTTAAACCATTTTTTCCACTAACAAAGCAAGGGTTAACAGCCAAACAAGACTGTATCTTTATTGCCCTGACTCTGCCGTTTACAGAAACACCCAATATGTGGCCGTAAACTACTGTACGGCCACACAGCGGGGCGTAGAGTGAAAGGTGCGCCGTTTGGTTTTTGGAGGGCTGATTTTTATGGACTGGTTTATTTACACTATGTCCCATTTGAAGCCCCCTGATGCACCCCTAGAGTAGAAACTCCCTAAAAGTGACCCCATCTAAGAAACTACACCCCTCAAGGTATTCAAAACTGATTTTACATACGTCGTTAAACCTTTAGGTGTTGCACAAGAGTTATTGGCAAATGGGGATGAAATTTGAGAATTTCATTTTTTTGTCAAATTTTCCATTTTAACCCATTTTTTCCACTAACAAAGCAAGGGTTAACAGCCAAACAAGACTGTATCTTTATTTCCCTGACTCTGCCGTTTACAGAAACACCCAATATGTGGCCGTAAACTACTGTACGGCCACACAGCGGGGCGTAGAGGGAAAGGTGCGCCGTTTGGTTTTTGGAGGGCTGATTTTTATGGACTGGTTTATTTACACCATGTCCCATTTGAAGCCCCCTGATGCACCCCTAGAGTATAAACTCCCTAAAAGTGACCCCATCTAAGAAACTACACCCCTCAAGGTATTCAAAACTGATTTTACATACGTCGTTAACCCTTTAGGTGTTGCACAAGAGTTATTGGCAAATGGGGATGAAATTTGAAAATTTCATTTTTTTGCCTTATTTTCCATTTTAACCCATTTTTTCCACTAACAAAGCAAGGGTTAACAGCCAAACAAGACTGTATCTTTATTGCCCTGACTCTGCCATTTACAGAAACTAATGTACGGCCACACAGCGGGGCGTAGAGTGAAAGGTGCGCCGTTTGGTTTTTGGAGGGCTGATTTTTATGGACCGGTTTATTTACACCGTGTCCTGTTTCAACCCCTCTGATGCACCCCTGGAGTAGAAACTCCCTAAAAGTGACCCCATTTTGGAAACTACGGGATAAGGTGGCATTTTTTTGGGGACTATTTTTAGGGTAAATATGATTTTTGGTTGCTCTATATTACATTTTTGTGAGGCAAGGTTACCAAAAATTTTAATTCTGAAATTTCATCTCCATTTGCCATTAACTGTTGAGGAACACCTAAAGGGTTAATAAAGTTTGTATAATCAGTTTTGAATACCTTGAGGGGTGTAGTTTCTTAGATGGGGTCAGTTTTGGGGAGTTTTTACTCTAGAGTGCATCAGGGGGGCTTCTAAAGGGACATGGTGTCAATAAAAAAGGCCATCAAAATCGGCCTTCCAGAAACCATGTCAGTCCTTTCCTTTTGCGGCCTCCCTTTTACTGATACAGCAGTTTACGACCACAAATGTGGTGTTTCTGTAAACTGCAGTATCAGGGTAATAAATATTAAGTTTTGTTTGGTTGTTAACCCTTGTTTTGTTACCGGAAAAAACGGATTGAAATGGAAAAGTGCCAAAAATAGCGGTTTTGGCACCGTTTTTTTTTTTTTTTTTTAACCGTGTTAATCTGGGGGGTTAGGTAATGGGATATTTTTATAGAGGAGATTCTTACGGACGCGGCAATACCTAATAAGTCTACTTTTTTTTTACAATTATTTAGGTTTTTGACTATTATCTTTTTTGATACAAATCTTTTTTTTGGGTATCTCTAAAGTCTAAGGGTCATTTTTTAATTTTTTTTTTATCCAATTATCTCATGTGGGGGCTCATTTTTTGCGGGATGAGCGGACGGTTTTATTGGCACTATTTTGGGGGCTATATGACTTTTTTTTCGCTTGCTATTAAACTTTTTGTTATGTAAGGTGACAAAAAAATTCTTTTTTTGCACCTATTTAATTTTTATTTTTTGACCATGTTAATCTGGGGGGTTGGGTAATGGGGTATTTTTATAGAGGAGATTCTTACGGACGCGGCAATACCTATTAAGTCTACTTTTTTTACAATTATTTCGGTTTTAGACTATATTATCTTTTTTGATACAAATTATTTTTTGGGTATCTCTAAAGTCTAAGGGTCATTTTTTTTAAAAATTTTTTATCCAATTATCTCATGTGGGGGCTCATTTTTTGCGGGATGAGCGGACGGTTTTATTGGCACTATTTTGGGGGCTATATGACTTTTTGATCGCTTGCTATTAAACTTTTTATTATGTAAGGTGACAAAAAAAAACTTTTTTTGCACCTTTTTTTTTTTTTTCTTGACCGTGTTAATCTGGGGGGGTTGGTCATGGGGTAGTTTTATAGAGGAGATTATTACCGACGCGGCGATACCTAATATGTCTACTTTTAATAAATTATTTTAGTTTTTTTGGGTGTCTCAGGTCTGAGAACCATTTTTTTTTATCCGATGTCAGTGCTAAATTGGGATATAAATTTAGTACTCCATGGAAGTGTGATACTCCCTGAAGCAACCGTCAATGCAGAGGCCCGGATGATCGGGGCACGTGTCGCACTGAGTAGTCGTGTCCTTCCGTATCCCCCTCCTGCGACACACTCTGCACTTTTTTTGGGTTCGTCCCTTCTTTCCAGTATGGGGGACCACACCTGGAAAGTGTTGGCCAGGGACGATCCGGGCACCTACAGTTCCCGAGGTACTCCGGCCTGCTCTTTCCCGGTCCGAAAAGATCAGGGCCTTGAGGACTGCCTCATAGAACTGGAGGAATGTCCCTGTGCTGCCAGCGCTTCGGGATAGTACAAAAGAGTTGTACATGGCAACCTGCACCAAGTAGACCGCAACTTTTTTGTACCATGCCCGGGTTTTGCGCATGGCATTATATGGCTTGAGGACTTGATCAGAGAGATCAACTCCTCCCATATACCGATTGTAGGCGACGATACAATCGGGCTTGAGGACCGTTGCCGCGGTACCTCGGACAGGGGTGATGCCGTTACCATGAATTGTGGACAGCATAAGGACATCCCTCTTGTCCTTATACCTGACCAGCAACAGGTTTCCAGTGGTAAGGGCACGGGTCTCACCCCTGGGGATAGGTACCTGGAGGGGGTGGGCAGGGAGGCCGCATTGATTTTTCCGCACGGTCCCACAAGCGGACGTGGATCTGGCGGCAAGGGACTGGAACAAGGGGATACTGGTATAAAAGTTATCCACGTAAAGGTGGTAACCCTTATCCAGCAGTGGGTACATAAGGTCCCACACAAGTTTCCCGGTAACACCCAGAGTGGGGGGACATTCTGGGGGTTGAATCCGGGAATCTCGCCCCTCGCACACACGAAATTTGTAAGTGTACCCTGAGGTACTCTCACAAATTTTGTATAGCTTCATGCCATACCTCGCCCGCTTGGAGGGCACATACTGGCGGAAAATGAGTCTCCCCTTGAACGCAATGAGAGACTCATCAACCCCGACCTCCCTTCCAGGTACATAGGCCTCCATGAATTTGGCCCCAAAGTGATCGATGACCGGCCGTATCTTATACAGACGGTCATGGGCAGGATCACCTCGGGGGGGACATGCTGCATTATCGGAATAATGCAGACATTTCCGGATGGCCTCAAACCGGGAGCGTGTCATGGCTGTACTGTAAAGTGGGGCCTGGTATAGGACGTCCCCACTCCAGTACAGCCTGACACTGGGTTTTTTGACCAGGCCCATATGCAGCACGAGGCCCCAAAATGTCCTCATTTCGGCTGCACTGACCGGCGTCCAGCCACCGGGCCTGGCCAAAAAGGAGCCCGGGTGTTGAGCGACGAACTGTTGGGCGTACAGATTCGTCTGCTCCACCATCAGATTTACCAGTGGGTCACTGAAAAAATGACAAAAAAAGTCATATTCAGTGTAGCCCACTGTGGAAATCTGGATTCCTGATTGGCCTACAAAATCAGGAATCACGGGCTCGTATCGCTCTGGGCTACACCAGACAAGTTCACCGGCTGGGGGCTCCGGTGGATTTAACTGGTGGGCCGGGAAACCAGTACGAGCCCCAGAGCTGCTCGTACTAGTGTGGGCCACAGGGTCCCTAACATGGCGGTCCCCTTGCTCCGCCTGGCGGCGTCTCCGCCGCCTCGGGGGCTCACCATCATCGCTAGATGATGAGGAGGATGCGGATGACAACAGGAATGTGGGGTCATCCTCATCCTCACTGGGGCTCTCGGAGTCAGAGGCAAGCTGGGCGTATGCCTCCTCGGCCGAGAACGTCCGGCGGGCCATAGGGGAGTGTGTGTCTGCGTGTATATGTGCGTGTGTGTAACTCTTTATTTTGTGTGCGTGTGTGTGGGGGCACGGGTGTTCACGAACTCACCCTAAAACTAACAGAAAAAAATAAAATAAACTAACTAAAAAAAATGCAAAAAATGTGGGGAAAAAAAATCAAAACCGCTGATCAACCGTCCGAAGTTGATTAGCGGTCGGGTGTGCGATGCGCTAACAGTGGCCGGACACTAAGTGCCGGCCACAATCAGCGTACACAAAAAAAATAAAAAAATGCACCCCAAAAAAGGTGGGGGGGGGGCAAGTGGCAGCACCCCTGGGGGGTCTAGGGTCACACAGCTGTGCTGTGGACCCCAGACACCCTAACTTAGGGTGATGCAATCAAAGTTAGAAAAGTTCAGAAACTAACTTTCCCTTTTTTTCCCCTGCCTAAACCAAACTTTCCCTATGCTGTCCCTATGTACCTGATGGGGGGTGCTGGGGCACAGATCGGGTCCTGGGGGCACAGATCGGGTCCTGGGGGTGCTGGCAGACACACGTGCAGGCAGCTCCTATCTCCTCCGGCTCCGGAACACAAAAGGAGGAGGAGAGGAGCGCCTGCCTCTTTTGAATTTGCCGCCGGACCGCCCACAGACCAATCAGAAAGCGATCCTGAGTGGTGATGTCACCATCACCACTCAGGATCGCTGGATGGTGATTGGTGGGGTGAAATCACACCACCATCACCATCCTGTTCCGGGTTATCGGGTCTTCAGAGACCCGAACAACCCGGAAACGCAGAAAACCGCAGGTCTGAATTGACCTGCGGTTTTCTGCGATCGCATACATGGGGGGGTCACCGGACCCCCAGGGGCATTTGCCCCAAGTGCCTGCTCAATGATTTGAGCAGGCACGGGGTTCCGATCACCGCCCGCCGCGCGGCGGTGATCGAAAATACACAGGGCGTACATGTACGCCCTGTGTCCTTAAGTACCAGGGCACAAGGGCGTACCTGTACGCCCTATGTCCTTAAGAGGTTAAGGATGAAGGCCTTACCCATTCCTTAATTGCCAAAACCTTACCAGGATCCATCTTAAAGGCGTGAGGAGTCATAACATGCCCTAGAAACAGTATCTCCTGTACACCAAAGACACATTTCTCTTGCTTAGCGGATAGCTGGTTCTCCCTCAACACCTCTAATACTTGTTTGACATGAGATTCGAAATCCGGAGAGAATATCAAAATGTCGTCAAGATAGACAATAATAAATTTACCTAAGAACTCCCTAAGAATATCTTTTATTGAGTTTTGGAACACAGCTGGGGCATTGCTGAGTCCAAAAGGCATCACCTGATATTCAAAGTGTCCTATCGGAGTATTGAACGCTGTCTTCCATTCGTCTCCCTCCTTGATTCGAATTAGATTGTATGCCCCTTTCAGGTCAATCTTGGAAAACCAGGTTGCCCCCAGAACCTGGTTTAATAAATCCGGAATCAATGGGAGAGAGTATCTATTTTGGACAGTGATTTTATTTAATCTCCGGTAATCAATACAAGGCCTAAGACCACCATCCTTCTTCTTAACAAAGAAAAACCCTGCTCCCATAGGAGAGACTGAAGGTCTAATATGCCCTTTAGCAAGCTCTCCTTAATATAATCTTCCATAGCCTTGCGTTCGGGCTTAGAAAGATTATAAATTCGCCCTTTAGGAAATTTGGCACCCTCTATTATCTCTATGGTGCAATCATAAGGTCTATGGGGGGGTAGAACCTCTGAAGTAGGGGATGAGAATACATCAGAATATTCCTTAATAACTGAGGGTAATGTATTAGACCTTACTGAAACCCCAGCCTGGACCACGGATAAGCATGAGTCACACTTAGGTCCCCATTTCACCAACTCTCCTTTGGACCAATCTATTGTGGGGTTATGTAAACGGAGCCAAGGCAACCCTAGTCACCTCAACCGGTAGGTTCTCCAGGACTAAAAGAGAACATCTCTCAGAGTGGCACACACCCACGGTTAGAGAAATTTCAGAGGTACATGACCTCACCGTACCACCAATCAGGGGAGTAGCATGACATGGATAGGTGTAGGTAAAGCAAACATTGGAATACCCAATTTACTAGCATATTCAAAGTCAATAAAGCTGGCCGCTGAACCAGAATCAATAAAGGCCTTACCCGGCCACTTATTAACCCCCAGAGAAATTGTTATGGGTACCAAAAGCTTACATTTAGAAAAATCAGGGTGTACCTGGTCTTTAGGTTGTCTTGCCTTAGGAGACTTGTCAGAGAGGACCCTCTTAGGACACTTGTTTATCCAATGGCCAGGATCTCCACAGTAGAAGCACTCTCCGCATCTGCGACGAAGATTACCCCGGGTCATGCCAACCTGCATGGGTTCCTCGGTGGAGACCTCAGTGTAGTCCCTGTAAAAGGCCTCTGGCTGGACCACCATCTGAGAACAGAACTGTTGTTCTTGTCGTCTCTCTCTAACTCGTCGGTCAAGTCGGACAACTAGGGTCATCATCTCCTCTAAGGTCTCTGGAATTTGATAACTGACTAATAGATCTTTTAAATTATCAGACAGACCAGACCTAAACTGACTCTTCAGGGCTGGTTCATTCCATCCTGAGGGGACACACCACCGTCTGAATTGGGTGCAATACTCCTCTGCAGGGAGATTGCCCTGAACCAGTGCCCTAAGAGCCGTCTCGGCTACCAGGGCCCTGTCTGGTTCGTCATAGAGGGTACCCAGGGCCTGAAAAAAAACCTCCACAGGGAACAGGATCAGGTGAGTATTCAGTAGTCCAACAAATAGCCAGGAACCTAGAATTAACAGGCAACCTGTGGCCAGCAGACTGCCTGTATTTATAGTGGGGTCAGAGGGTCATGTGACGTGGCCAGCGTCACATGACCGATAGACAGACTAGTCGAGCACCGAGTGATCAGCTCGGCGCTCAAGGCAGACCTAGGAGCAGGGAGCCTCTCAGCTAGCAAAGCCGCCCTGGGAACGAGGCCAAACACAGATCCTCGCTCCCGAAGCTAAGCAGCAGGTCTGCGGCTGATGGGAGACCGAGTGCGCCTTTGGCGCCCCGTGACATTTCCACTTTTAAATCTTCCACTTCTCCTTCCAAACTCAGCTTCAGCCTACAAGACTCCTGATATTTATCCGCTATCCACCCAGCAGCAAAAATCAGAGCATACTTACAATTCTGAGCCTGCAGCCATGGATCAGCAGATCCCTGCATAGCATGAAGAATTGCCGCCGTGTCCTTCAACTTTGCAACTTCTTTAAAAATGCTTTGCATTGTACAGAAATACAAACACAATGGTTGCTACAAAAAAACAAAACACTGGTACCGATCTCTAGGAGTTGTCCCAATATTTTTGGCACAGAACTACAAGCACCTCCTTTCTACACTGAAGTACCCGTATTAATTATGCCAAACAATTCTACAATTCAGTGTAACAGCCACAGATATACAAACATTAAACAGAATCATTAACTATAGGACAATTTCACCGCTAAACTGCCACTAATGCTCACACAATGATTTCTGTATCAGACTGGTCACTGAGCTATACCATAACCGAACACTCAACCGATATCCAGCACAAAACTTACCAAAACAAAATCAAACTGTACATAGAAAGGTTACAAAAAGACAATATAACTATTCTGGACAAAACTGAGGCAAATTTGAGGCAAAAACAACCAAATTGCTTTCCATGGACACCAAAACTAAAAGTAAACCAGCTCAAACTAAAATGAATTCCTTGTTAAAACCTGCAGCACCAAACTAACCAAGATGTCTGCCAAAGCCACATAGTCTTCTCACACACAAATGAAATCAAAGATGGCCGACAAAACCACATGGCTTGACCCACAAAGGAAGACAAGATAATATCTACAATATCCAGCAATAGAAAAACCAAACTAAACAAAACAGTTTCTATATTCCTTGTGCCCCACCCCCGAAACCAGAGCAAACCTCCACTCTGTGGGTGATTTACAGGCTAACAATATAAAAATACTCTCTAAATGCTGTCTCTAATGTACAAACACTAAAACAAATTGCTGCCTCTACAAAATAACAGTAATATAAAAGTTAAGAAGTTACAACAAAAACACAATACTCTGTACTGCTCAGCAAACACATCACAATCTCACCATACAATCTCTGTACAATCAACTCAGATCCACCAAAAACTACACAACGGAAAAGCACTTACCTTGTCCTTACACAAATAGATTGAAAACATTATTTTACCAAGCAGAAATTTCCTTTTGACGCAGCAGATAAAATTACAGTTTAACAAACCCCCTGTTTAGATACTGATGGCAATATCTGCCTGCTGTGGTGTTAAACTATAAACACCCGACCTTACACACAAAGCCCTCTGTTGGATCTCTCACCATAGATCCTTTGTCCCAGAAAAGCACTGACCAGCCCTTTACAGTTGAGAAACCCCCACAGCAGTAATGCAAATATGCAACAACAAGTATCTGGGCAGCTATTATTATAAAAACATCAACCACATACACCAAAAGGTTCTTTTAGTAGATTTTTTTCCTCATATCAGCAGATTAAAGTACACATATTTCAATTCGCAAAGAGCAAAACTTTCTCAAAAATGAGAGTAAGGAAAGGGATTTTATTACCTTATGCCGGCCTTTTTTGCTTTTTGAAAATTAAGCTGTGTCTCCTTTAAGTTCTGCTGATAACGGGGAAAAAAATTTGCTCCCTAACTGTGCTCGCCAACTGATATCGCCGTTTGCTCCTTTGTCTCGTTCTCACAACCGAAAACGACCGCCAGAAGTACAATCGGGAAATCCTTGGTGTAGGGTGCGTCTGTGTGCGCAATTCCTCCAAAATAACATCACAGAGACGTTCTCAAGTAGGATCCAATAATGTGCCTGCTTCCAACAGCTAGGCAAGTTTATTTATACCAGAAGATGGAAGGCGGTCTTACAATCATGACCAATGGGGAGACAGGTTATGGTATGAAGTGATTGGCTGGCGAAGATATGAATGATCGCGCATCTCCATAGGATAGATCGCGACCATACAGCGAACAATAATTTTTCCACAACATTACCATTCCAGGGGTTGAAGCCTCTCATCTGAAGGAATCCTTCCCATTTAAATGGTGTACAGATTATATTACTTACCTGGGGGTGAAACTCCTGGCAAACCTTGAACGGGCTTTCCGGTTGAACTATCAGGCTTTTCTGGGGGGTGTTGAGAGAGATCTGTGCAAATGGTCTGCTCTACCTATTTCTTTGTTTGGCAGGATAAATGCTGTGAAAATGGATATCCTACCTAGGTTTCTGTATATAGGACAGGCACTGCTGATCCGACTGCCAAGGGTCTTCTTCGTCACCCTCAGAAAACTGATTGTTAAGTTTGTTTGGGGAGGAGTAGACCCTAGAGTAGGTTACAATATATTATACAGGAGGAAGGAGAAGGGGTCTGTAGTCTACCTGACTTCTCCCTCTATTATAAAAGCTACGGTCCTAACGACTATGCTCAATCTCCACTTACACCAGGCTACCAAACTGTGGGTGAAAATGGAAGCTGATATATGTCTTCCCTCCCACTGAGGTGTCACGGCCTTTGGTGTGCGCTGTGACACTTATGCCACGCTTGCTGTTGCCTGTGGCAACGTGTCGCTGTTTCAGCACGCGGTGGCAGTGTCATGGCCATTGTGGTGTGTGCCGTGACATGGTTGCCTTGCATGTTGTTGCCTACAGCAACGTGTAGCTTTTTATGCTGGTGTGTGCACATCCCCTTTCAGTTGTTTCCTCCTCTGTTCAGTGCTGGAGGGGTTAACAACCTTCTTGGGTGTGGTCATTAGGTGCTTCATCTTACCTGGGGCTAGAGGCCAGGAGTGAGTGGTACTCCAGCCATGGTGTGTGCTGGAGTTATGCTGCTGGTCTTCAAGTTCCATCTCCCAGAGTGAGGGCCTCCTAGTGGGACATACTGTCACGGTGGGGAGTGGGGAAAACCCCCCACCGTACGATGACTCTGGGATAAGGAAAGCAACTAGGCCTGAACACAAGGATAAGGGAGAGGTCACCTCCTAATGCAAGGCAACCATGTCACGGCACACACCACAAAGGTCATGACACTGCCCACGCATGCTGAAACAGCAACATGTTGCCACAGGCAACAGCAAGCGTGGCATAAGTGTCACAGCGCACACCAAAGGCCGTGACATGAGGTCCCTATTTTGGCTTAACTCGCAAGATAACGGTGACTTATCCTCACTTTCAAAATTTTCTTCGTTCCCTCATTAGATGTTGGATAAGTTTAGACTTATATACAATCTTGCAGGTCCAAGGGGTCCTATGACATCTTTGTTTGGTAATAAGAACTTTGAAATGGAGCTACACTTGGGTGAGCTGTTGGGGCACTCAAGGAATAAGGGGCTATTTCTGATGCAAAATATGCCTACATGGTCGGTTAAGGCCCCTTTACTTCTTTTATCCCAATGCCACTATCCCAAGAGGAGCTTGGTTTGTCCATAACCAGTTGAGCAGCTGGGTAGGGTCCATATTCACCTGTGAGAAACTGGCCCGTCCAATTTTACCATTTGAGCAGATTTGCTTGTCTTGTTCCCCAGCCACACATTTGGTCTCCGCAGTGCATGGGTTGCTCCTGGGAGGGACAACCACCAGTGCCCCCCCTTTCTTAGTGCATGGGAGAATTCCAATGGCAGTCCTTATTCTACAGAGGAGTGGGACAAGGCCATGGTACCTGACACCGTCTAGATCACATAAGATATATCACTCGTGCTCAGATGCCTGCTGGAGATGTGGTGCGGAGGTTGGGACCATAGAACATATTTGGTGGTCCTGTCCCAGGATCTTTCAACTCTGGACTGATATAATTGCTTTATATAACCAGCTCTTTCAGGTCTCCTTCTCTATATCCTTGGAAGTCGCATTGCTGTTTATGTTCCCAGGCCCTGTTCACCTCCTAAAAAACTGTATTTTTCGCTGTTTGTGACTTTGCGATTGGTGATACCAAGATTTTGGAAGTCTTCAACTGCACCTTCTAGGGTGAATTGGGCCGAGGAATTGCATAGGATCATGATAATGGAGGATATGATGCCCTCTGAAACAGGTACATACTCCACATTCACCTCCTTATGGCTTCATGGGTTTCATTTAGAGACTCGCCCTTATATCATAGTTAGTTGGATAGAGGAGGCTTGATTTGATATGGTCTTTTCTTTTCTTTTTTTCAATTTTCTTCCTGTTCCTTCCCCTTTTTTTACTTTTTCTGATTGCTTGGTTTTTTGACTCAAGTCTTTAGTCAGATCGAATGCCAGATATCTACAATAGAGTGGACGCACAAACTTCTCGTAATCTAGCTAGCTTTTCTACTCTTCTTTTATTTTGTTATTCTCTTTACGCTAATGCGTAATTGCTAGAACTAGGACCCTCCCCTTTTGTGTTGTATCTTGTGCTGTCTTTCCTAATTATCTTTGTTATTAATATAGCAGATTTTGATCTCCCCTTTTACAAGCGAAGTTCATTTACAGGTGAAACTCGATTTTTTTTTATATCGTGCAAAGTTCATTTATTTCAGTAATGCAACTTAAAATGTGAAACTAACATATGAGATAGATATACTCGAAAAATTTGAATATCATGCAAAAGTCCATTTATTTCAGTAATGCAAATTAAAAGGAATTGCATTAATGCAGCTTAAAATTAGAATTTTGTGAAAAGGTTCTATATTCTAGGCTCAAAGTGTCACACTCTAGTCAGCTAATTAATCCATACTTCCTGAGCAAAGGGTACCTCAAAATTGTGACTTTGGGGTTTCATAAACTGTAAGCCATAATCATCCAAATTATAACAAATAAAGGCTTGAAATATCTCACTTTGCATGTAATGAGTCTATCTCATATGTTAGTTTCACCTTTTAAGTTGCATTACTGAAATAAATGAACTTTGCACGATATTCAAATTTTTCGAGTTTCACATGTAAATGTGTAAAGCAGGGCCTGCTTCCTCCTGGCCACAGGAACAAATGTCTTGCCATGTAATGTCTTAAAGCTGTAAATCGAGCAAGAACAATCACCATTGAGCTTGGAAAGGGTTGAGATGTTCCACTGACTGGAGATAACTTAGGTTCTTGAGGTTGACGATGACTGGGTGGCAGGCACCCTCCAGCATATGATGCCATTCTTCAAGGGCTAACTTAAATTGTGAGCAATGTTACCAATGGAATAATTTTTGTCAGCCAAGGAAAAAGCCTGTTAGAGGAAGCCGCAGGTGAGCACCTTTCCAGGAATTCCCTTTTAAGTAAAGACTGTTTCGGCATCCTTGATGATGCATCCACCTCAGGAAAAAACTACTTTATGACATCGGGACGCTGTCAAATCAAGGTGCATGCATCTAGTATAGTAGACAACTTCTCAGGATCATAAAAAAACACACTACTTTCTATAGTTCGTTTTGTGTGATCCTATTTGAAGTAGAGCTCTTCAATAATACACAGAATGTTTTTACTGGATCCACGCTGCCTTATTTTTACCACAAAGTGTTTTAAAGAGGAGAGCTCCAAGACAACCTTCTTGCATCAACTTCTATTTATTTGAGTATTAACTTCTTGAGTGTGTCACATGCTCTTTATTTATTTTACTCACTTATAGTGCAGACATATTCCTCAACTCTTTACAGACATTATCTTTGTTTGCTGTCCCCAGTGGTGCTAACAATCTGAGTTCCTTGTGAGGATGTCTTTAGAGTATGGGAGGAAACTGGAGTAGCCAGAGGAAAACCAAGCAAGAACAGGGAGAGCATACAAACTCCACGCAGATGTTGTCCTTGGTCAGATTTGAACCTTGGACCCCAGCGCTGCAAGGCACCAGTGCTAACCACTGTGAAAAAGCAATGTTAAAAAAGGGTCACGGGACTCTGGAATGAGATCTGTGGTTCTATTATTATTAATGATATGCACGTAAGGTTTTACCTTTTGTGAATATAATAAATGTCTGAGTTTTTACCCTAAGTCCGCAGTGCTTCACTATCAGATCTCTTACTTGTGCATTTTAATTAAGATCTAGAAAGTGGATCTGTTTGAAAGAAGGATACTTGAAACAGTGAGAATTATGAATTATGCTTAAACAGACGTTACCGCAGAAATTATATCTTGGAGCCCTCTTCTTCAAGTCACTTTGTGCTAAGAATAAGGCAGCACAGATCCGGTAAAAACTTCGCAGGAACCATCTCTGTGCCTTTGTTAGATATAATGTAGTCCAGGAAGGCATAAGAAGTTTCTTCAAAGATGTACTTTAAAACTTAGTGTAAAGTCTGTTTTCTCTCAGGCACTGGAGGACTGAGCATAAATGTCCCCAGTGTGAAGTCTGGTCAGAAGAGAAGACCAAAAAGTCATCCAAGTAGACTAATATCCAGGTAAAGAGAAAGTCACAAAAGATATCATTCACAAAGTCATTAAATAAAGCTGGAGCGTTACTGAGAGAGAAAAGCATGACTAGTGACCATCTCAGGTGTTAAAGGAGTTAGCTGGGAATCAATAATGATGACCTATCCTTAGGATTTGTCATCAATATTAGATCGGCGGGGGTCCGACAACAAAGACCCCTGCCGATCAGCTGTTAGAAGAGGTTGGGTGCTCAGTGGGCCTTTTGGCTTCTTACTAGGCTACATGACATGACTGTACATTGGTCACATTGAAGTTAATGGGGCTAAGCAATAAAAGCACAGCCACTGTACTATGTAAACTGCCAGGATAGGTCATGATTATCATTTACCAGATAACCCGTCTTCAATTCATCGCCTTCTTCTATCTGGATCAAATTATAAGCTCCTCCTTAGTTTAGTGGAAAACATGGCTCCACTGAGCCCATCAAAGCATTTAGGAAGCAGAGGATATTTGATTTTTGTTTTTTTACTGTAATTTTATTTACTCTGTGGTAGTCGATACACAGTTGGAGAGACCCTTCTTGACAAAGAAGAAACAAGTACCTGACTGTGAAGAAGATTTCAAGGTTTTCTTTAATGTAATCCAACTTGGTTAGAGACTCAGTTAAAGACAAGGAATAGACACGGCCACGTGGTGAAGTAGTTCCTGAAATTCGGATTTGTGGTGAATCAAATATTTCCTGAAATTCAAATCAAATTCCACTTCGGATGCTTTGATTAGCTCAACACTAATTATAGCAATAATATATTTTTTTTTTACATAATGTATATATACACACTGTATATAGGCTTGTAGTGGAATGAGTATACATATGTAAAGGGTATACACTGCATGTATAATATGTATACCGTATGTGCATTTAATTTTTGTGTCTTGTAAATTTGTATGTGTCTATGTACTTACATGTGTATAATTTAATTTTTGATGGACCTTTTTATATGTGTGAGTGAACGTATCTTATTATATAGGCTGAGCTAATATGTTTGAGATTTATGTTTAGTGTGCATTGGGAAAACTGGCAACATAAAATGTAAATGTGTCCAGAGGCCAGTATGTTTTTGGTCTCCATCTAGCTTATATACATCAGTATTCCATAAAACTATATCCAGTAAAAAAAAATTTTTGCAAATCTGACCAGTGCTGATAACTTTAAAAGGCTTTGACTTATCCAGGCCATTCTGAGATTGTTTTTTCGTCATTTATTGTACTTTATGACACTGGTAAAATGAAGTTAAAAAAAGTCCTTTTTATTTATAAAAAAAATACCAAATTTACCCAAAATTTGTAAAAAAATGCAAATTTCCAAGTTTCAATTCCTCTACTTCTATAATACATAGTAATACCTCCAAAAATAGTTATTACTTTACATTCCCCATATGTCTACTTCATGTTTGGATCAATTTGGGAATTATATTTTATTTTTTAGGGATGTTACAAGGCTTAGAAGTTTAGAAGCAAATCTTGAAGTCACTTTGCGAGGCTTACATAATAGAAACCACCCAAAAATGACCCCATTCTATAAACTACACCCCTCAAGGTATTCAAAACTGATTTTACAAACTTTGTTAACCCTTTAGGTGTTCCACAAGAATTAATGGAAAATAGAGATACAATTTAAAAATTTCACTTTTAATATTTTCTTTCTAGTTACAAAGCAAGGGTTAACAGCCAAACCAAACTCAATATTTATGGCCCTGATTCTGTAGTTTACAGAAACACCCCATATGTGGTCGTAAACCGCTGTACGGGCACACGGCAGGGCGCAGAAGGAAAGGAATGCCATACGGTTTTTCGAAGGCAGGTTTTGCTGGACTGTTTTTTTTTTACGCCATGTCCCATTTGAAGCCCCCCTGATGCAACCCTAGAGTAGAAACTCCATAAAAGTGACCCCATATAAGAAACTACACCCCTCAAGGTGTTCAAAGCAGATTTTACAAACGTCGTTAACCCTTTAGGTGTTCCACAAGAGTTATTGGCAAATGGAGATGAAATTTCAGAATTAAAATTTTTGGGCAAATTTTCCATTTTAATCCATTTTTCCCAGTAACAAAGCAAGGGTTAACAGCCAAACAAAATGCTATATTTATGGCCCTGATTCTGTACTTTACAGAAACACCCCATATGTGGTCGTAAACAGCTGTACGGGCACATGGCAGGGCGCAGAAGGAAAGGAATGCCATACGGTTTTTGGAAGGCAGATTTTGCTGGACTGTTTAATTTTTACACCATGTCCCATTTGAAGCCCCCCTGATGCACCCCTAGAGTAGAAACTCCCAAAAAGTGGCCCCATTTTAGAAACTACAGGATAGGGTGGCAGTATAGTTGGTACTAGTTTAGGGTACATATGATTTTTGGTTGCTCTATATTACACTTTTTGTGAGGCAAGATAACAAGAAATAGCTGTTTTGGCACCGTTTTTATTTTTTGTTATTTACAACATTCATCTGACAGGTTAGATCATGTGATATTTTTATAGACCAGGTTGTCACGGATGCGGCGATACCTAATATGTATACTTTTTTTTATTTATGTAAGTTTTACACAATGATTTCATTTTTGAAACAAAAAAAATCATGTTTTAGTGTTTCGTTAGTCTGAGAGCCATAATTTTTTCAGTTTTTCGGCGATTACCTTGGGTAGGGTATGATTTTTGCGGGATGAGTTTTATTGGCACTATTTTGGGGTGCGTGTGACTTTTTGATCGCTTGCTATTACACTTTTTGTGATGTAAGGTGACAAAAAATGGTTTATTTAGCACAGTTTTAATTTAATTTTTTTTACGGTGTTCATCTGAGGGGTTAGGTCATGTGATATTTTTATAGAGCCGGTCGATACGGACGTGGCGATACCTAATATGTATACTTTTTTTTATTTATGCAAGTTTTACACAATAACAGCTTTTTTCAAACAAAAAAAATGATGTTTTAGTGTCTCCATATTCTGAGCCATAGTTTTTTTATTTTTTGGGCGATTGTCTCAGGTAGGGGCTCATTTTTTGCGGGATGAGGTGACGGTTAGATTGGTACTATTTTGGTGGGCAAACGCCTTTTTGATCGCTTGCTGTTGTACTTTTTGTGATGTAAGGTGACAATAAAATGGTTTTTATTTTTTATGGTGTTCATCTGAGGGGTTAGGTCATGTGATATGTTTATAGGTCGATACGGACACGGCGATACCTAATATGTATATTCCCTATATTTTTTACGAATTTTTTTTTACTTTATTTGGGGAAAATGACGTTTTTGTTTATTTTTACTTGAAACTTTTAATTTTTTTGGGGGAAGACTTTATTTTTTAAACTTTTTTTTCACTTTATTTTTTGTCCCACTTTGGGACTTGAACTTTGGGGGGTATATTCCTTTACAGTGCATTCCAATACTTCTGTATTGGAATGCATTGGCTGTATGAGTAATACTGTGTGTATTACTCATACAGCTTCCGGGGTCTGTGAGATGGGGGGCGGCGGTGATCGGAACAACACATGACGTACCGGAACGTCATGTGTCCTTAAGGACTCGGGAAGCATGCCGTACCGGTACGTCATGTGTCCGTAAGGGGTTAATCTGTGTTTTCGCTATCCTCAGAGTCAGCTTGAAGTCAAGTCAAGCTAAGCCCACCCCTTACCCATCCTCCCTTCACTGTGATTGACATCCTGCTGTGAAGCTGGGATCATGCAAGTCTCACGCATGCGCGGTGCGCTCCTTGTCGCTGCACGATCCCATCTCTGGCTCCCGCTCTCAGCCAGCCGCTTTTCTCTCTCTGCGCATGCGCCGGGCTTTTCCATCATGCGCGCGCTCCCGGCGCATGCGCAGAGAGAAGAAAGCAGCCAGCTGAGTGCGGAAGCTGGAGACAGGATCGCGCAGTGACAAGGAATGCATGCGCGAGACTTGCACGATCCCAGCCTTTACAGCAGGATGTCAATCACAGTGAAGGGAGGACGGGTAAGGGGCGGGCTTAGCTTGACTTGAAGCAAAGAGGCTGCTGCCCCCTTGACTTCAAGCTGACTCTGAGGATAGCGGAAACACAGATTAAAACAGTGTTTTTATAAAGTATACAACAACCAGTGGCGGAATGAAAAACATGATTAGGAACACACTGGGGGCTACTGTAAGGTAATGATGTCAGTTTAAAATGTGTTTTGGAGGTGACAGGTTCCCTATAATTAAAGCCTTTAGATGCCGTGATCAAGTGAGATCACGGCATCTAAAGGATGAAAAAAAAGCTTTTTACCGGCATCCTCTGCAGCCAATGAGGATGCCGGTAATGGATTTAAATGCGCTGGGTCTCGCTGAAGAGACCAAGGGCATTTAAAGGGACACTGTCATCTGGATTTTACTTACTGAGCTAATAACATCACCACATCAGTCTTCACGATTTACATTAAAATATACTAGTATTACTGCCCTGTGTCTTTTTATTTTGTCTACAAAATCGGTTTTATTAATATTCAAAGTACGTCAATAAGGATCCCAAGGGGACGTTCCTCCGGCAGTTGATGCCCAGCTGCGCCCAATACTTAGGAGCCCAGCACCACCCCACTGCTAATTTATTCACTCCTCTTCACCGACATAATGTTTGTGCAGCGCCCGTAATCCTGCTCATGCGCCTTGGATACACATGTCAGCACCTTTGTGGTGTCCTGGCATCGGCCTCACAGAAGTCATTGCGCATGCGCCAGCTTCGCCGCTCCTGCTCCACTGCCCGCCTGGCAAGTCGCTCCGCTCCACTCTTCCTTTCTAGGTCGAACAAAGCTGGCGCATGTGCAATGACTTCTTTGAGGCCGATGCCAGGACACTGCGCAGGCGCTGACATGTGTGTCCAGGGCGTGGGATTACAGGCGCTGCACAAACATCACATCGGCGAAGGAGTGAATAAATTAGCAGTGGGGCGGTGCTGGGCTCCGAAGTAATGGGCGCGGCTGGGCTCCAACTTCCGGAGGGACGTCCCCTTGGGCACCTTATTGAGGTACTTTGCATATTAATATAAACGATTTTATATACAAAATAAAAAGACACAGGGCAGTAATACTAGTATATTTTAATGTAAATCGTGGAGACTGATGTGGTGATGTTATTAGCTCAGTAAGTAAAATCCAGATGACAGTGTCCCTTTAAGCTGCAATTCTTATTTTGTCTAGCAGGTGGCAGGCCAACATAAGAAATAAGTAATTCTGAGCAATAAATGGATATAAAAAAAATCCATGATTGTTCAGAATAAATAAAAAAATAAAATGATTTTGTAGACTCAAATATGAGAATAAGGAATGAAATGGAAAAAGGGTCAAAATGGCCAATTTGCAATTTTTTATCGCTTCTCTTACCAAAAAAATGTAATAAAATGTGATCAAAAAGTCACACACACTCCAAAATCAATAAAGAATAAAGATTGTCCTGCAAAAAATGAGCCCCCACACAGCTCAGTAGATATAACTATAAAAAAGTTATGGGGGTCAGAATATGGTGTAAAAAAAAAAAAAAAAAAAAAAAAAAATTCTCAAAGTTAAAATGTTTATTTTTACATTATTTAGACATAAAAACCTATTCATATGTGATATTGTTGTGTGCTAAAAGGCATAGATCTGTGCTAAAAGGCATAGATCTGTTCAGACAAAGTGTAAGTAAAATACATTACAGTACACTATATAGTGTACTGTACTGTATTATACAGACATCAGACCCACTGGATCTTCAAGAACCAAGTGGGCCTGGGTCAAAAAAAAAAGTGAAAATAAAGAAAAAATCAAAAAACACATTTATCACTGATTAAAAATGAAAAAAATAAAATTCCCTACACATGTTTGGTATCGCCGCGTCCGTAACGACCTGATCTGTAAAACGGTCATGTTACTTTACCCGAATGGTGAACGCCATAAAAATAAAAAACTATGATGAAATTGAAATTTTGCCCACCTTACTTCCCAAAAAAGGTAATAAAAGTGATCAAAAAAGTCGTATGTACGCCAAAATTGTAACAATCAAACCGTCATCTCATTCCGCAAAAATCATACCCTACCCAAGATAATCGCCCCAAAACTGAAAAAACTATGGCTCTTAGACTATGGAAACACTTAAACATGATTTTTTTTGTTTCAAAAATGAAATCATTGTGTAAAACTTACATAAATAAAAAAAAGTATACATATTAGGTATCGCCGCGTACATATCGACCGGCTCTATAAAAATATCACATGAGCTAACCCCTCAGGTGACCACCGTAAAAAAATAAAAATAAAAACGGTGTAAAAAAAGCTTTTTTGTCATCTTACGTCACAAAAAGTGTAATAGCAAGAAATCAAAAAGTCTTATGCACCCCAAAATAGTGCCAATCAAACCATCATCTCATTCCTCAAAAAATGAGACCCTACTTAAGATAATCGCCAAAAAACTGAAAAAACTATGGCTCTTAGACTATGGAGACACTAAAACTTTTTTTTGTTTTAAAAATTAATTCATTGTGTAAAACTTACATAAATAAAAAAAATTGTATACATATTAGGTATTGCCGCGTCCGTGACAACCTGCTCTATAAAATTACCACATGATCTAAGTCAGATGAATGTTGTAAATAACAAAAAAAAAAAACGGTGCCAAAAAAGCTATTTCTTGTTACCTTGCCGCACAAAAAGTGTGATATAGAGCAACCAAAAATCATATGTACTCTAAACTAGTACCAACAAAACTGCCACCCTATCCTGTAGTTTCTAAAATGGGGTCACTTTTTTTGGAGTTTCTACTCCAGGGGTGCTTCAGGGGGGCTTCAAATGGGACATGGTGTCAAAAAAAACAGTCCAGCAAAATCTGCCTTCTAAAAACCGTATGGCATTCCTTTCCTTCTGCGCCCTGCCGTGTGCCTGTACAGCAGTTTACGACCACATATGGGTTGTTTCTGTAAACTACAGAATCAGGGCCATAAATAATGAGTTTTGTTTGGCTGTTAACCCTTGCTTTGTAACTGGAAAAAAAATATTAAAATGGAAAATCTGCCAAAAAAGTGAAATTTTGAAATTGTATCTCTATTTTCCATTAAATATTGTGCAACACCTAAAGGGTTAACAAACTTAGTAAAATCAGTTTTGAATACCTTGAGGGGTGTAGTTTCTTAGATGGGTCACTTTTATGGAGTTTCTACTCTAGGGTTGCATCAGGAGGGCTTCAAATGGGACATGGTGTCAAAAAACCAGTCCAGCAAAACCTGCCTTCCAAAAACCATATGGTGCACCTTTCACTCTACGCCCCGCTGTGTGGCCGTACAGTAGTTTATGGCCACATATGGGGTGTTTCTGTAAACGGCAGAGTCAGGGCAATAAAGATACAGTCTTGTTTGGCTGTTAACCCTTGCTTTGTTAGTGGAAAAAATGGGTTAAAATGGAAAATTAGGCAAAAAAATTAAATTCTCAAATTTCATCCCCATTTGCCAATAACTCTTGTTAACAAAGTTTGTAAAATCAGTTTTGAATACCTTGAGGGGTGTGGTTTATAGAATGGGGTCATTTTTGGGTGGTTTCTATTATGTAAGCCTCGCAAAGTGACTTCAGAGCTGTAGTGGTCCCTAAAAATTGGGTTTTTGTAAATTTCTGAAAAATTTCAAGATTTGCTTCTAAACTTCTAAGCCTTGTAACATCCCCAAAAAATAAAATATAATTCCCAAAATAATTCAAACATGAAGTAGACATATGGGGAATGTAAAGTCATCACAATTTTTAGTGGTATTACTATGTATTACAGAAGTCGAGAAACTGAAACTTTGAAATTATTTTTTTTACTTCATTTTACCTGTGTCATGAAGTACAATATGTGACGAAAAAACAATCTCAGAACCGCCTGGATAAGTCAAAGCGTTTTAAAGTTATCAGCACTTAAAGTGACACTGGTCAGATTTGCAAAAAATGGCCTGGTCCTAAGGTGTAATAAGGCTGTGTCCTTAAGGGGTTAAAGGGGTGTTGTAACATGAATTAGAGGATTTAAAAATAAATAGGCCTAACAGGGTTAGTAATACAAATATTTACTAAGTGTGATAAGGTGTAATAAGGTAAAACAGATAAATCACATGGCCTGCCCAATACAATATGAGGGGACTCTAGCTGCCATGTCGTGGCACATGGCTGACACCTCATGGTGCTTCAAGAAAGAAATAGTGTTTCAAATCAATTCATCCTACCTGGATGATGTTCCCTAGTTAAGTGCCAATTAACTGTCTGTGTATACCAGGTTTATATCTTTCAGCCTCTCCTCCGGTGTGCAGCAATCATTTCTCTGAGGAACGCATTTAGGATTGTGACCTTCTCAGCACAATGGGGGTTGGGTATGCTATCTAACTATCCCTAACTCACTACATGAATATCATTACACAGAATATAGAATGTAATATTAAAGGGGAAAGAATTAAAGGTAAACCAACCAATATCTAATTAAAGTACACTTACAACACAAGGGTATTTCCATCTCGGACATTGGGGGTGTATCACTAAGATTTGCCCCCAATGTCTAATAGGTGCGGGGCTCCACCTCTGTTTAACGGCACCTATAGCCGTCAAAGTCCAAGAGGGCACATGTGCATGTGCACCATCCCTTCATTTCCATGGGAGTGCCAAAAAAGCAGATCTTTGGCTTGGTTAGTTCTGTAAGCTCTATAGAAGGGGCATTGCGCTTCCTATTTATTTCAATGGGACTTTCGAAAATAGCCGAGCACGCCACTCGTCTATTTTTGGCATTCCCATAGAAATTAACTAACATAGTGATCTACTGGTCGAGGCTTTATTATTATTATTATTATTATTACTATTACTGTTATTTAAAAATTATAAAAATCTGATTTATTCTTGGCAGATGACTATACCAGGAGCTCAAAGGAACATTTTATATCATCAGATTTTAAAACCGATGATTGTGGTGTCATAGAAGATACACATAAAGAGCATGCCATTATCCCACATGTATCCTCAGCCTTTCACAGCATAGATCCATCATCTGATCCTTTGGATGGATTTCAATCTTCTGATTTATCACAGACTATTGAGCAAAATAAAAGTCACAACAGAAGTGTTCAACATCAAAAAACTTACCCAGGAAAGAAGACATTTTCATGCTCAGAATGTGGGAAATGTTTTAACCGTAAATCAGTTCTTGTTTTACATGAGAGAATTCACACAGGGGAGAAGACATTTTCATGCTCAGAATGTGGGAAATGTTTTAACCGTAAATCAGTTCTTGTTATACATGAGAGAGTTCACACAGGGGAGAAGCCATTTTCATGCTCAGAATGTGGGAAACGTTTTAACTATAAATCAGATATTGTTAAACATCAGATAGTTCACACAGGGGAGAAGCCATTTTCATGTTCGATTTGTGAAAAACGTTTTAACCGAAAATCAGATCTTGTTCTACATGAGAGAATTCACACAGGGGTGAAGCCATTTTCATGTTCAGAATGTGAAAAACGTTTTAACTATAAATCACATCTTGTTATTCATCAGAAAATTCACACAGGGGAGCAGCCATATTCATGCTCAGAATGTGGAAAACGCTTTAACCATAAATCAGAACTTGTTAGACATGAGAGAATTCACACAGGGGAGAAGCCATTTTCATGTTCAACATGTGAAAAATGTTTTAGCCAAAAATCACAACTTGTTCTACATGAGACAATTCACACGGGGGAGAAGCCATTTTCTTGTTTAGAATGTGGGAAATCTTTCACAAAGAAAGCAAGTCTTGATGCACATTACAGAATTCACACAGGTGAGAAGCCATTTTCATGCTCAGACTGTGGGAGACGTTTTAACTATAAATTAGTTCTTGTTAAACATCAGAGAATTCACACAGGGGAGAAGCCATTTTCATGCTCAGAATGTGGGAGACGTTTTAACTATAAATCAGGTCTTGTTAAACATATGAGAACTCACACAGGGGAGAAGCCATATTCATGTTCAGAATGTGAAAAATGTTTTAATCAAAAATCAGATCTTCTTAAGCATCAGAGAATTCACACAGGGGAAAGGCCGTTTTCATGCTCAGAATGTGGAAAACGTTTTAACCATAAATCACATCTTATTATACATGAGAGAACTCACACAGGGGTGAAGCCATTTTCATGCCCAGAATGTGAAAAATGTTTTAACTATAAATCACATCTTGTTATACATCAGAAAATTCACACAGGGGAACAGCCTTATTCATGCTCAGAATGTGAAAAACGTTTTAACCAAAAATCTGATCTTGTTATACATGAGAGAATTCATACAGGCGAGAAGCCATTTTCATGTTCAACATGTGAAAAATGTTTTACCCATAAATCACAACTTGTTATACATGAGAGAATACACACAGGGGAGACACCATTTTCTTGTTTAGAATGTGGGAAATCTTTTACAAAGAAAGCAGGTCTTGTTGCACATTACAGAATTCACACAGGGGAAAAGCCGTATTCATGCTCAGAATGTGGGAAATCTTTTATAGATAAATCACATCTTGGTAAACATCAAAAAATTCACACAGGGGATAAGCTATTTTCATGCTCTGAATGTGCGAAATGTTTTATGGATAATGCACATCTTGTTGTACATGAGAGAATTCACACAGGGGAGAAACCATTTTCATGCTTAGAATGTGGGAAATGTTTTACAGATAAATCAAATCTTGTTAAACATCAGAGAATTCACACAGTGAAGAAGCCATTTTAATGTTAAGAGTGTGGTAAATGCATTAATCATAAAGCAGATCTTATTAGACATTAGAGAATTCATATAGGGAAAAACTTCCATGTTCAGGATGTGGGAAATGTAATAGAATTAAGTCAAATCTTCTCACATATAAGAGAATTCACACAGGGACGAAGACATTTTCATGTCACCTCTAATTGCACATTAATGAACTTATAGAGGAAAAATTTTTTTTTTTGTTCACAATGTGGGAAATGTTTTATTCTCACATCATATCTTTTTAAAGATTAAAGGGAGTCTGTCACGAGAAAATTCACTGGTAAACCAAGCACAAAGCCTTGTAGGGCTAGCCCAGCTGAATGGAATGATATTTGTTTCTTCATTCTGGAGAAATCAATCCAGCAGGAAAGCAGCCATTTTTGAAGTAGCACTCCCTCAAAAAAAATGTTTCTCTGACCTGTATATGATGTAAACTGTAGTGATGGTAATCTTCTTACCAGTGATAGTATGTGTTATAACCTCTCTTCTGATCATTAGCTGTGTCATGTGACCAGCACTCTGATTTCCAACAGACACAGGGCAAGAAGTCAGTTACCTCTCTATTCATTTCTATGAGACTGATATTGAGGCTCCTATAGGAATACATGGAGACAGGGACGTAGCTATAGGGGGAGCGGCTGCTTTGGCGCCCGAACTCAGAAGGGGCCCACCCAGGAGGAGGACTAAAAGATATTATTCTCAGGGCATCCTCAAGAGTATTATACAATGACATTATATACAGAGACAGTGTAGGAAATGTACGGAGCGGCTGCCGGGCCTTGTCTGAGAGAGCGATCTTGACTCGCCACAGAAGTGGGGGCTGCATGGGAGTCAGAGGTTGCAAAGAATTTGCTGGGGAGGGGGCCCCATTCAAAAATTTGCTGTGGGGCCCATGGAGAAACTGTTTACACATAAGATGTAAAGTCAGGGTGCTAGTTACATGACACAGCTGAGAAATAGAAGTGAAGGGATAACTCATAACTACAGACACTGAGAAGAAAATTACCTTCATTATAGTTTACATCTGGTACGTTTCTAACGGGTCAGAGAATAAAAAGTTTTGTGGTAGTGCTACTTTAACAAGTAATGCAAGAAAAAAAACAGCAGTTATCATCAAAGTAAAGTCACTTGTCATCCAAAAGTCAGTTACAAGCACTCAATGACGATTAGGGCTTCTCATACATGATGTGGCCCTGGCAGTGGGGTCTGCGTGCAGCTCATCACTAATTGCCGGTACACACCTGTAATTGTTGGTTTGCACCTGTACAAGCTTTGTGCATGGGGAGCCTAAGAAATATATGTACTAATAAATGTCTGTTATCTAAACATAAAATAAAATCCAGATAACGCACCTATATGTCCACAATATGCAGAGAATATTTTCTGTTGAAGGCAATGTGTTACCAGGTTATTGCTGACCAATCCGAGAGGCCGTGCAGGGTCACTTACTTTGTTTCTTCAGTTTTCTTAAAATCGGGACCAGAGCTCTAGAGTCCAGTAAATCTAATGCACGTGCTCTCAGGTACTGAGTGATTTTAAGAAAAACTACTGTATAAAAAATGACCCCGCGCTGTAATCAGGGGAGCCGTCACATGAGTCCCTTAGACTTTATATAACTGTGTCAAACATGTTGTTACCATATGTTAATAAATATCTGCATTCTGGGCCTACAGTATGTCTCTTTATTCTTTAGATGATAAGGTATGCCCCCCCGAACCTAAGGAGTTAAAAGGGTTGTCTGGCTGTTAATATTAATGACCTATTGCTAGGATAGGCCATCAATATCTGATCAGTGGGGGTCCGACACCCCCAACGATCAGCTGTGAGATGATGAGGAGGCGGCGCTCCATGTAAGCACTGCTTCCTGGTCATTACATTACATTTCGTCTCCAGTGGAGCGGTGGCGTAGTGTTATTACAAGTACCCGCTCCATTCACTTGAATGGAGTGAGTAGTCTTATTGCACTACACTTTAGAGATTAAGCGCAGTGTAATGTACAGAAAGCGGCACTCTTGGGTGTAGGACCCATGCCGATCAGATATTGATGACCTATCCTGGCGATAGGTCATTAATATTAACGGTCAGATAATTTTTATTAACGTTTTTTTTTAAAGACCTTAAATCATACAATAACACAAACCCTTATCCTCCCTCACTCCTCCCCCCTCCCTTTACCCACCCTCTCTCCCCTTCAGGTCCACAACCAATTAAAGTTCAGAGTTCGTTTTTCCTCCATGGCTCTTTCAATAAAGTACACTGATGATATGCAGCTCCTGTCTCGTCTTTTTGATTCTTTATGCTTCTTACATGTTGTTTGTCTTTCTCCTAAATTAGTACTTTGCACACCTGCCATACAACCATCTTTCATACTACCCTAAAGTGGTAATAAGCTATATCTCTGATATGATTTATCCTGCTTTCTCACTGTGTCCTATCATAATACTTCATCCATGAAACATAACCTAGAATACACGTCAATGGTGAAATATCTACATTTAAGTGGAATACAGTATTAATTAGCTCCATGACTTCTGTCCATTATCTTCTAAGTCTTGGACAGTTCCACATAAGGTGTATTAGATCTGCATTATGTGTATCACATCATTGTCAATTGTCATCCGCCCGATAGTCAATTTTTTCAACAATACCAGAGCTCTATATACCCTGTGTAGTAAATTTAATTGAGATACCCTATGTGCCTCACTCACCGCCAGCACTGGAAAGTCTTTAAAGGGTTTCTGTCACCCCGCAAAACTCATTTTTTTTTTTTTGGATAGTTAGATTGCTCATAGTGCGATATAGCAGAATATAATGCTCTTACTTACATTCATGCGGCCGATTCTTTATAAAACGAACTTTTATAATATGTAAATTCGGGCTCTACCAGCAAGTAGGGCGTCTACTTGCTGGTAGCTGCTGCAGAAATCCGCCCCCTCGCCGTGTTGATTGACAGGGCCAGCCGTGATCTCCTCCTCCGGCCGGCCCTGTCAGTAATTCAAAAATCGCGCGCCTCGCGTCATTCGGCGCAGGCGCTCTGAGATGACGAGGCTCGTATCCTCAGCACTCCCTCAGTGCGCCTGCGCCGATGACATCACCGAAAGAGAAGACGTCATCGGCGCAGGCGCACTGAGGGAGTGCTGAGGAGACGAGCCTCCTCATCTCAGAGCGCCTGCGCTGAATGACGCGAGGCGCGCGATTTTTGAATTACTGACAGGGCCGGCCGGAGGAGGAGATCACGGCTGGCCCTGTCAATCAACACGGCGAGGGGGCGGATTTCAGCAGCAGCTACCAGCAAGTAGACGCCCTACTTGCTGGTAGAGCCCGAATTTACATATTATAAAAGTTCGTTTTATAAAGAATCGGCCGCATGAATGTAAGTAAGAGCATTATATTCTGCTATATCGCACTATGAGCAATCTAACTATCCCAAAAAAAAAAAAAGAGTTTTGCAGGGTGACAGAAACCCTTTAAGTACTTCCTCCCATTGTTCCTCTGTCAATTCTCCAATATCATTTTTCCATTTATCATATAATTGTAGTGGTCTGTTTTTATGTTGCATTTCCATGAGAGTTCTATAGTGGAGGGATATTACCCCAGTTGTAGTTCCGTGCGATGCCGTGAGATCTATAATGGTATGTTTTTGCGCAGGTGTAAAACTCTCTTGTTTCTCCTGGGATTGTGTAACATGCCTTAGTTGTAAATACAGATATGTTAAATTTTCGTTGTATTTGTGCAAACTCTTTTAAGGTTTTATCAGAGTATAATTGAGTCTTTCGACTAAGGGTACTTTCACACTAGCGTTTTTCTTTTCTGGCACTAAGTTTCGTCATAGGGGCTCAGTACCGGAAAAGAAGTGATCAGTTATATCCCCATGCATTCTGAATGGAGAGCAATCCGTTCAGGATGTCTTCAGTTCAGTCTTTTTGACTTTTCAGAACGGAGATAATACCGCAGCTTGTTGCGGTTTTATCTCCGGCCAAAAAAACTGAACACTTCCATAGTAAAATACCGCAATGCCGGATCCGTCCTTCTGGTCTGCGCATGTGCAGACCTTTAAAAATGTGAAAAAAATAAATACTGGATCCGTTTTGCCTGATGACACCGGAAAAACGGATACGGTATTGCAATGCATTTTTCTGACTGATCAGGATCCTGATCAGTCTGAAAAAATTACATGCGTTTGCATACAGTTTGCCTGATCAGGCAGGCAGTTCAGGCAATGGAACTGCCTGCCGGAATCAAACAACGCACCCCTGTCTCGTCCCTCTATGCAGCTCAAATGAATATGAGAGACTACCACTCACTCTTATTGTAGTCCTGGGGCAAACATATAACAGTTGTACCCATTTTATAAACTCAGGACCAAAGCCCATTCTCTCAAGCACAGTCTACAGGTATCGCTATTCCACACTGTCAAATGCTTTGGCCGCATCAAGATATGCCATCGCTGTATTCGAGGTGTGGACCTGGCTCCCCTGGATATTCAGAAATAACCACCTAATATTCACTGCTGTCGACATATTTGGCATAAAGCCAGCCTGGTCAGTGTGAATGAGATGGATTATTACGGTATTTAAACGGTTTGCTATTACTTTTGCTAGTATTTTTACATCTACCGGGAGTAGAGAGATGGGTCGATACGATTTTGCTTCCAGAATATCTTTGCCAGGTTTTGGTAACAACACTATTATAGCCTCATTCATAGATGCTGGTAAACGCTCCGTCTCTTTGGCCTCCTTACAAACTTCTAATAGTTGGGGAAGAAGAATGGAAGCATACTTTTTATATATTTCCACCGGTAGCCCATCCCTCCCCGGGGCCTTATTATTGGACATATCTCCCAGAGCCACCTCCATTTCCTTTATAGTTATGGGACTATCAAGTATAGTTCTTTGTTCTTCAGATAAGGTGCAAAGTTTTAATGGTTGGAGAAACCTCTGTATCTCTTCATCTGATGCACACATCTTAGACTCGTATAAAGAAGAGTAAAACTAGTGCATGATCCTAAGTATTTGTTCCGGCAATGTATGGATTTCCCCCTCTGTGTTTCGAAGAGCAGCTTTATAAGTCGATTGTTGTTGAGCTTTAGAAACCATAGCTAACAGTCTACCAGCCTTTTCCCCTTCTTCATAATATAATTGTTTTTGAAAAAATATTTTATTCCTTGCATTTAATATCAATCTATCATTCAGTTTTTGTTGTGCCTCTTTCCATTTTTCCTCTAGCTCAGTCTCTGGGCGAATAATATACTCCGCCTCTGCTGTCTCTACATCTTTTATTCGTTTCTGTATTATGTCCCTAGTTTAATTTTTGTTGTTGTTGACATCTGCTATCAATAACCCTCGTAAGAAGGCTTTCATAGTTTCCCAAACTACTAGTTTGGAAGCCGAAGGTAAGTTATATTCAAAGAATTCTTTTAGCATATCTCCTATTCCACCAACATCTGGCAGTATATATAACCAGTATGGATTCAATTTAAAGATCCTACTGCCTTGTAACCTGGGAGGCAAAAAATTGGCTACCACCAATACCGGAGAATGGTCCGATATTCTTGAAGCGTTTGTCCCATGGCGGCATTACCTAGGATTAAATCTATCCTGGATAGGGAATTATACGTACTCGAATAACAGGAGTATTGTTTTGTCTGTGGGTTCTTCAATCTCCAGTAATCTAGCAGGAGTGCTTCTTGTATTAATCTCCCAAATTAGGTAATTTCACTTGCCGTTGTCTGTCCTGGGTGTATAACATTATTGAAATCTCCCAATATTATTACCGGAATGTCAGGAAGCCCCGCTACAAAGGCCAGTACACTCCCAAGCATCTGCGGCGAATATGGCGGTGGCACATATACACCTATTATAATACATTGGGTTGTATAGATTTTGCACTGTAGGGATATATATCTCCCCTCTGCATCTATCTTTTGGGATAGACATGAAAATGCTATATTCCTATGAAAAAGAATACTCACTCCTCTCGCATATGTAGAATAAGTGGCATGAAAACTATGCCCTGCCCATTGAGGATTAGGTAACTGGGTTTGGTCTGGCATTAAATGGGTCTCTTGTAGGCAACATATTAAAGGTTGATACTGTTTTATGCTATTCAATATGGCACTTCTTTTATTGGTTTATTTTACTCCCCTAACATTCCAGCTCAAAAACCTAATCATCCCCGCCATACGTAAATTTGATGCAGTAAATACGTTTCTTGTCCTGTCCATGGACAGTGGCCGGAAAATGGCATATCCTCAGTGCACAGTAATGGTTCTGACCTCTTTCCTCCTAACTTCAAATAACATGGTTGGAATTCCCGCAATACAGAATACAACCCCCCTCAAACTTTTTGCCTCTAGAAAGGCAATTTTTCAAAACTTTGGCCTCCCAGCAGGTCCCCACTAAAACACCTTTATTACAGGTCCGTGGGACAAAATAGTACCTGCCACCGAGGTCGACTGCTTTTGGTTAATTCCACCACCAAATCACAGGGTGGCGCTGCTAAGGCAAATAACTGCATAACCTTTTAACTCTTAATTTCATTTGCAAACAAAACACATCCTAGCCCTCTGCACCTCTTTCAGACAGTCTACAATGTAGACTGCCAAATTTTATAACCTTTAGGCTATTTTATTATATCTCTCATTTTTATCTTATAGAACCGACCCATTCATGTTGTACCATACACTTGGTCTAGTCATTCTCACGTACATACATACTTGGGTATAGTTCTTATCACTGTGGGTCTTTTAGTTTCTCTCCTCTGCCAATTGTCGCTCATGACGATCTAGCCATCTCGTCGCCTCTTTCGGATCCTCAAAGAATTTAGTATTCCCCAATGCGACTATTCTTAGTTTAGCTGGATATATCTTAGAGTACGATACATTTTGTGACCTCAAGCGTTGTTTAATGTCCAGGAATCTTGCTCTCCTTTTCTGTATTTCCTGGGAGTACTCAGGGAAGAGCGATACCTTGTGTCCGTTAATGGTAAGGTCAGCCATTTCTCTAGCTATCCAAAGATAGTGTCCCGATCTCTGTAGTGCAGTATTTTCATCACTACAGGTCTTGGAGGTGCACCTGGTGGTAATGGGCGAGTTGGGAGTCTATGAGCCTTTTCAACAGCGAAAAGCGGAGTCAACAGCTCTGTTCCAATTTTTTCTTTTAGCCATAATTCAAAAAATTCTATAGGATTCGCCCCTTCTGTTTTCTCGGGCACCCCCACCAGTCTAACATTATTTTGGCGGGACCGGTTTTCTAATTTATCTTGTTTGGCTGCAATCACATTCATCCGCTGAGTATATTCCTTTAAGTCTCTTTATTGACGGTATGACATCTTCCACATCTTCCATTCGGCCCTCTAGGGCTGCTGTACGTTCTGACAACTTTTTCAAATCATGCCAGACAATGGTAATGTCTGCCTTTATAGCTCCCATTTGTACAGTGAGGGTGATTAGAGATTTGCCACATTTAGTAATAGCGTGCCCCCAAATCTACATCCTTGTCATCTATTTGTAAGACGTGTTATCAGTGTGCACCCCTCCAGCCCCCTCTCCTTCAGTATCGGACTCCATAGTTAACACATCTTGTGTATGTACTTGCTTTTTTTGTGCTCCCCTTCCAGATAGGGCAGAAAATGTTCAGGCATATTTCTCCAGTTTCGCTGCAGCCTCACGTTGCACTTCTGCTGCGCGGCCCTGGCGTGCCAGAGTTGCCGCTCCGGCTCCATCTTAGATTTCTTTCTCCGTTCCTTTGGCGTCCTTTTTCTTTGTCATGGTTAGAAGCTGTCGGTCCCGCTGCACACCGGAGGAATCTCAGGTATGTAAGAGGCACGTTCAGCGATGTGGTAGCTTGATATCAGCAGGTTTTAAGGATAAACTGGCTAATGGCGCAGAGGAGCTCGGCGATGTGCGTCTTCTCACATACCCTGCTTAGCCACGCCCCAGGCTGAACCGGGGTTAGTCGTGGGATGTCACATATCTTGATTTCTCGAAAGCATTTGATACTGTGCTACATAAAAGGTTATTAATGGTAAATACTCAGACTGGGTCACCATCACTATTGGTGTACTATAGGAGTCAGTGTTGGAGGGGTCACAGTCACTAGTGGGGTACCTCAGGGGTCAGTACTGGGCTCTATTATTTTCAATATATTTATTAATGGTCTTGTAGAAGGGTTGCACTGTAAAATAAAAATTTTTGCATTAACCCAAATGTGTAGATATTGACAGGCACACCTTTATCTAGATTATACAGACATCAGTTGTGAATACATTTAAACATTTATTGTCTCCTATAACTAAATTAAAATTGTAATATAAACCACTATCACGGATAAAAACTCTGTATTTCCTATTCACCACATGTGGGAAAAATATGTCTAGCATATACTATACACCAGTGGTGCCCAACCATTTTTCGTCTGAGGGCCACACTAGACTTGGTATAAATTTCGCAGGCCGGAACCAGGTTGCTTTGCCAGAAAGGAATGCAAACGCTGTGAGGGGGCACGTGTGAGCATTACTAAGTAGAGGGCACATATCTGGCATAACTACTGTGAGGAGGGCACATATCAGGGCATAACTACTGTGAAGAGGGCACATATCAGAGCATAACTACTGTGAGGGGGCACGAGTGAGCATTACTACTGTGAAGAGGGCACATATCTGGCATAACTACTGTGAGGGGGCACATATCTGGGCATAACTACTGTGAGGGGGCACATATCTGTGCATAACTACTGTGAGGGGCACATATCTGGGCATAACTACTGTGAGGGGGCACATATCTGGGCATAACTACTGTGAGGGGGCACATATCTGGGCATAACTACTGTGAGGGGGCACATATCAGGGCATAACTACTGTGAGGGGGCATGTGTGAGCATTACTACTGTGAAGAGGGCACATATCTTGGCATTATTACTGTGAGGGGGCATGTGATGTATACATGTGCGTAATGTATGTAGTGCAGTATGTGATGATCACACACTGCACTACATACATTACACACATGTATACATCACATACTGCGCTGTCACCTTCTTCTGCAGGTCTACCTTGATGTCTGGTCTTTAGGCTTCAGTCAGATCCTCCACCGCCATGCTTGCGCCGTGTGCCCGACACCACCAGGAGCTGGCCCCTCCTCCTTTCATCTCCCGCCGGATTCTCCTACAGCAGGACGCTCTATCGCTCCAGTGCCCGCCCAATCTTTTAATCAGGGGCGTAGCTAGAAATGACTGGGCCCCTTTGCAAAAACAATTATGGGCCCCCCCTTCCCGGATTTCCCACCCCCACATACCTATCGGACCTCCCACCCCTTCCAGAGCTCCCACCCAAACACCCCTCCAGGACCTCCCACCCCAACATCCCCACACCCCTCCCTAGATCCCCCTAAGTGTCATCCACAGATCCCCCCGTAAGTGTCATCCACAGATGTCCCCCCTCAGTGTCATCCACAGATGTCCCCCCTCAGTGTCATTCACAGATGTCCCCCCTCAGTGTCATCCAGAGAGATCCCCCCTCAGTGTCATCCACAGATGTCCCCCCTCAGTGTCATCCACAGATGTCCCCCCTCAGTGTCATCCACAGATATCCCCCCTCAGATATCCCCCTCAGTGTCATCCACAGATATCCTCCCCACCAGGAGCCGCTTCCTAGCTAATTTATTCACTGCACTTGCCTCTGTATAATTGAAGAGAAGCGCCGTAATCTCGCACAGGCGCACTGGCAGAGGCCAGGAAGACGGTGCATGCGCACTTCGATGCCTCTGCCAGTGCGCCTGTGCGAGATTACGGCGCTTCTCTTTAATTTCACAGAGGCAAGTGCAGTGAATAAATTAGCTAGGAGGCGGCGCTGGGCGGGGAGATTGCAGGCACAGGCAGCATCGATTTGCTGCCTGTGCCGTTCGCAGCGCGCCCTGCACTGATAAAGTCTTGTAAATGCGCGGGCCGCATATGATGGTTATATTGTGTGTGGTACACAGCATATGCTGCACACATACAGGTCCTTATAAAAAAAATTGCATATTGTGATAAAGTTCATTATTTTCTGTAATGTACTGATAAACATTAGACTTTCATATATTTTAGATTCATTACACACAACTGAAGTAGTTCAAGCCTTTTCTTGTTTTAATATTGATGATTTTGGCATACAGCTCATGAAAACACAAAATTCCTATCTCAAAACAATTAGCATATTTCATCCGACCAATAAAAGAAAAGTGTTTTTAATACAAAAAAAGTCAACCTTCAAATAATTAAGTTCAGTTATGCACTCAATACTTGGTCGGGAATCCTTTTGCAGAAATAACTGCTTCAATGCGGCGTGGCATGGAGGCAATCAGCCTGTGGCACTGCTGAGGTGTTATGGAGGCCCAGGATGCTTCGATAGCGGCCTTAAGCTCATCCAGAGTGTTGGGTCTTGCGTCTCTCAACTTTCTCTTCCCAATATCCCTAGATTCTCTATGGGGTTCAGGTCAGGAGAGTTGGCAGGCCAATTGAGCACAGTAATACCATGGTCAGTAAACCATTTACCAGTGGTTTTGGCACTGTGAGCAGGTGCCAGGTCGTGCTGAAAAATGAAATATTCATCTCCATTAAGCTTTTCATAAAAGCTTTTCAGCAGATGGAAGCATGAAGTGCTCCAAAATCTCCTGATAGCTAGCTGCATTGTCCCTGCCCTTGATAAAACACAGTGGACCAACACCAGCAGCTGATATGGCACCCCAGACCATCACTGACTGTGGGTACTTGACACTGGACTTCAGGTATTTTGGCATTTCCCTCTCCCCAGTCTTCCTCCAGACTCTGGCACCTTGATTTCCGAATGACATGCAAAATTTGCTTTCATCCGAAAAAAGTACTTTGGACCACTGAGCAACAGTCCAGTGCTGCTTCTCTGTAGCCCAGGCTGTTTCTGGTTCAAAAGTGGCTTGACCTGGGGAATGCGGCACCTGTAGCCCATTTCCTGCACACGCCTGTACACGGTGGCTCTGGATGTTTCTACTCCAGACTCAGTCCACTGCTTCCGCAGGTCCCCCAAGGTCTGGAATCGGTCCTTCGCCACAATCTTCCTCAGGGTCCGGTCACCTCTTCTCGTTGTGCAGCGTTTTCTGCCACACTTTTTCCTT
This sequence comes from Bufo bufo, assembly GCF_905171765.1. Classification (NCBI taxonomy): domain Eukaryota; kingdom Metazoa; phylum Chordata; class Amphibia; order Anura; family Bufonidae; genus Bufo; species Bufo bufo. The sequence continues at coordinate 600,424,055 of NC_053392.1, forward strand.
CCCACAGACTTCCCACTGAGGTGCCTTGATACAGCACTCTGGGAACAGCCTATTCGTTCAGAAATTTCTTTCTGTGTCTTACCCTCTTGCTTGAGGGTGTCAATGATGGCCTTCTGGACAGCAGTCAGGTCGGCAGTCTTACCCATGATTGCGGTTTTGAGTAATGAACCAGGCTGGGAGTTTTTAAAAGCCTCAGGAATCTTTTGCAGGTGTTTAGAGTTAATTAGTTGATTCAGATGATTAGGTTAATAGCTCGTTTAGAGAACCTTTTCATGATATGCTAATTTTTTGAGATAGGAATTTGGGGTTTTCATGAGCTGTATGCCAAAATCATCAATATTAAAACAAGAAAAGGCTTGAACTACTTCAGTTGTGTGTAATGAATCTAAAATATATGAAAGTCTAATGTTTATCAGTACATTACAGAAAATAATGAACTTTATCACAATATGCTAATTTTTTGAGAAGGACCTGTACATATACAGTATCATAAAAACATACTATATCCTATAATGATTCTAACATATATTTGCATCTATAATAAATCATAGTATTATTCCATTTTTTATATGTAGTTACGGCTATTATCTTGTTTTGTAATATAAATGCCCGGTATTGGGAAACAGGTCCTCCAATATGTCCCACAGTGCGGGTATAGTTATCCTTATATTATATTAGAGATGGTAAGGATTGTCTTATAACTCCAGTAAGTTACATCTGCAATAAAGTAGATAGGCGCACGTGCTCACGAGCAATGTTTATCAGTCTCCGTGACTTTAACAGTGCATATACTTACGCTGCCCGCCGTGGCGACACACTTGGTACTGGCATTTGCAATGCTCACATCGGCGTCCCACGTGGTCCTGTCTTTACATGATATCTGCCTCTGCTATAATGCGTACTACCTAACTGGGTAATCATACCGAAACTTGCCTCATCTTTACTTAGTCTTATTAAAAGTGCCCTATCTGACCCAGGAAGAAGTACAGCAGCGTCTTAAAAAGATTAAAATAGACAAATCGCCAGGGCCGGATGGCATACACCCCTGTATCCTAAGAGAATTAAGTAATGTCATAGCCAGACCCTTATTTCTGATATTTAAGGACTCTATACTGACAGGGAGTGTTCCACAGAATTGGCGCATAGCAAATGTGGTGCCAATATTCAAAAAGGGTCCAAAAACAGAGCCCGGAATCTGTTTGAAACAGATGCTATCTTAGAGCACCTCTAAGAAAATAAGCAAATAACGCCATATCAGCATGGCTTCATAAGGGATCGGTCATGTCAAACTAATTTAATCAGTTTCTATGAGGAGGTAAGTTCTAGACTTGACAGTGGTGAATCAATGGATGTCGTATATCTGGACTTCTCCAAAGCATTTGACACTGTACCGCATAAAAGGTTAGTATATAAAATGAGAATGCATATCTGCATGTGGGTAAGTAACTGGCTGAGTGATAGAAAACAGAGGGTGGTAATTAATGGTACACACTCAGATTGGGTCACTGTCACTAGTGGAGTACCTCAGGGGTCAGTATTGGTCCCTATTCTCTTCAATATATTTATTAAGGATCTTGTAGAAGGCTTGCACAGTACAATATCAATTTTTGCAGATGACACTAAACTGTGTAAAGTAATTGACACAAAAGAGGACAGTATACTGCTACAAATGGATCTGGGTAGATTAGAGGCTTGGGCAGAGAAGTGGCAGATGAGGTTTAACACTGACAAATGTAAGGACAGCTGTAAAAACCAGTGTCAGGCAGCTGCTGCCAAGGCCAATAAGATAATAAGTTGAATCAAAAGGGGCATAGATGCCCGTGATGAGAACATAGTTCCTACCACTTTACAAATCACTGGTCAGACTACACATGGTGTACTGTGTACAGTTGTGGGCTCCTGTGAATAAAGCACACATAGCAGAGCTGGAGATGGTTCAGAGAAGGGCAACTAAAGTAATTACGGGAATGAGGGAATTACAGTACCCTGAAAGATTATCAAAATTAGGATTATTCACTTTAAAAAAAGACGACTCAGGAGAGATCTAATAACTATGTATTAATATATCAGGGGTCAGTACAGAGATCTTTCCCATCATCTATTTATCCCCAGGACTGTGACAAGGGGACATCCTCTGCGCCTTGAGGAAAGAAGGATTGTACACAAACATAGAAGAGGATTCTTTACGGTAAGAGCAGTGAGACTATGGAACTCTCTGCCTGAGGAGGTGGTGATGATGAGATCACTAAAAGAGTTCAAGAGGGGCCTGGATGTAATTCTGGAGCGTAATAATATTACAGGTTATAGCTACTAGAGATGGGTCGTTGATCCAGGGAGTTATCTGATTGCCTGATTGGAGTCAGGAAGGAATTTATTTCCCCTTAAGTGGGGAAAATTGGCTTCTACCTCACAGGGCTTTTTTGCCTTCCTCTGGATCAACTTGCAGGATAACAGGCTGAACTGGATGGATAGATGTCTTTTTTTCAGCCTTATAAACTATGTTACCTCTTTTGCATCCGTGACATGGATATAAAATCCACAGGCATCCGTCTTCCACCTCAAACCCTTGCACATCAGCCAAGCAGTCTGTGCCCCAAGTCATGCAGCAGTCACTTATGCTTTTTGATGACTCTGCTGGCAGGGTTTTCGTGGGCCATCCACCAGGGGCGTACATAGAAATCACTAGGCCCCATAGCAAGAATCTGAATTGGGCCCACTACCCACCCCTGGCCCATCCCACCTCCTGTCTTCTCCCCTGCCACACCCCTATTCAGCTGCTGAGCTTAGCGATTTTTGGGGGCGATATGTTCTCTCTATTTACTGAGTTTTCCCCTCCTGGATGCCTCGGCTCGCTCAGACTTCGGCGTGGCATGGGCACCGCCATGACCGGAAGTGACGCGCTGCCAGCTGCGGCGTCACTTCCGGTCTTTCGGCTGATGTCGTTTTTTCTTTCTGCTTAAAGCAAACTAATTCCTGCCAGCCGGGGGGTTGTTTTTCAGGAGGGGTGGGTGTTGTAAAGGCAGTTAAGATGTATTTCTTTACCACACTAATGTTTAAAGACGTACAGCTGTTACTCGAGAGGGGTCGTTGATCCAGGGAGTTATTCTGATTGGAGTCGGGAAGAAATTTTTTATTCCCCTAAAGTGGAGAAAATTGGCTTCTACCTCACAGGGTTTTTTGCCTTCCTCTGGATCAACTTGCAGGATAACAGGCCGAACTGGATGGACAAATGTCTTTTTTCGGCCTTATGTAATATGTTACAATTGTGTGTTTTGTATCTTGAGGGGTTTATTAATTGGTGAGTGTTTCTTTTTAGTTAAGATCCACATCATTTACTGCATATTATATACCCATTATTTTTCATCCCCAGAAGAACCCAGTGGTAGGAAACACGTTAGAATTGTGTAGGGTGTTTTACGGGGGTCAGGGGTAAGTTTGTGGACAGAGTGCATCCACCACTAGGGTGCATATCTGGGCTGAGGGGTAGTCAGGGACCCTGTAGGGAAAGACTCTTGTATCCTGACTAAATATTCTCTCTACTACCCCATCCTTTGATTCAAGCTATTTATTGTATATATCCAATTGGGGTTTAAGATATTTTCCACATTGTGTTTTTTTTATTGGTATTTATTAAAAGTTACATTTTAGGAGATTCATGCCTTCTGTGCTATGGTTTTTGTTTAGCATGACTCATGTCCACTGCCTTGGACTGATCCTTAATGTAAGTCAAGCACGGAGCACTCTGAGTGGTGCATGGGAATCAAACTGTGTATTCTAATTAGAGATGAGTAAAGTTTAAAAAAATTCGATTTGGCAGCTTCGCTGAATTTCAACAAGAATTGTTCTGAATAAATTTGTCATCAATCTGTCACCGCCAGCTCTGTGAGAAGATCTGGCAAATGTTCTTCTCTACCTGTTGTATGATGTTCTTTGTTTTGGTTTCACTTTCTCATCTCTTTTCCTTCTCCCAGCTGTCACCTATTTGCACTGATTGTCTCCCTTTATATTCCCTCCCATACTGCCTCACTTTGCGGTTTATACTTCTTCCTGGATTGTGTTCACTGCTGGAGGCTGCTTCTCCTGATTCCTCAGATAAGTCTGTTTCCTTTATTTGTGTTTCTTGCTGGCTTGATTGTAGGTGACCCTGACTCCGTCCGTATTAAGTGCAGGTGTAACGGGGTGCCGAAGGCACACTCGGTCTCCCATCAGCCGCAGACCTGCTGCTTAGCTTCGGGAGCAAGGATCTGTGTTTGACCTCGTTCCCAGGGCGGCTTTGCTAGCTGGGAGGCTCCCTGCTCCTAGGTCTGCCTTGAGCGCCGAGCTGATCACTCGGTGCTCGACTGGTCGGTCTGTCGGTCATGTGACGCTGGCCACGTCACATGACCCTCACTCCCCACTATAAATATAGGCAGCCTGCTGGCCACAGGTTGCCTGTTATTTTAGGTTCCTGGCAGTTGTTGGATACCTGTTTACTTACCTGATCCTGTTCGCTGACAATCCTTTGCCTGCTCCTCCTGTACTGTGCATCCTTCCTGGTATATTGACCTCGGCTTCCACCTGACTATTATTTGCGGACTCCTTTGGTACTTCTCGACTCTCCTGGTATTTATGACCCCAGCTTCTCCTGACCTTTCTTTGCTTATCCCTCTGTACTGCGTTGTCCTCTTGGTTTTGACCCGGTCCGTTCACTATCCGTTATTTGTCTTGTCTGTCCTTCCCGCACGTATACTAAGTTAGGGACTGCCGTCCAGTTGTCCCCTGTCATCAGGACTCGTGAGGCAAGTAGGCAGGGCCAGGGGTGAGGGTGGAGCACAGTGGTCACTATCCTCCCCCCTGTGTGTGTGTGTACGTGACCGTTACAGCAGGGAGCCGGTGGTCGTGTCCCCTCACTATTATAGGGTTTTCAGGTGTCCCATAGTATAAGGTACGAGGGCATGCAATCGTCTACCATAAAGATCTTTGCATGGGCATAGCAGTCAGGGAGAGCTCTAGGGGTTTTATAGGGCTCACCCATATGCTCCTTAGTTTGGGATCAAGCCAGTCGGATATTTATTTATAAGTTCCAGCTTTCTGCAACACCATCCGTGACATTATAAACTGCCATAACCGTCTTAAGCATGGATCCGGTTTCAGCCTTGATTGACCGCATGCAAGGTCTTTCACTGGAGGTAGCAGATCTCTGTAAAACTGTGTCTCAGTTTCAGGTGACCGGTTCTGCTTGCGTTCATGGAGTTTGTTCCGAGCCTAAGATCTCGCTTCCGGATACGCTCTCCGGGGGTAGTGAGAATTTTGTTCGCTTTAGAGAGGCTTGCAAACTCCATTTTCGCCTACTTCCCCATTCCTCTGGTGATGAGGAGCAGAGGGTGGGGATCATCATCTCGCTGCTCAGGGATAATGCTCAGTCTTGGGCCCTTTCGCTGCCGGTCGGGGCATGGCCCCTCCGATCGGTGGATGAATTTTTTGTAGCCCTGGGACAGATATATGATGACCCGGATCGTATTGCTCTGGCTGAATCTAAACTGCGTATTTTATGCCAGGGTAAACAGTCCGCAGAGATATATTGTTCAGAATTTCGGAGATGGGCAGCTGATACTGGTTGGAATGATGCTGTACTCCGAAGTCAATTTTGCCATGGTCTTTCGGAAAGATTGAAAGATGCATTTGCTTTTCATGAGAGACCAGCATCGTTAGAGTCAGCCATGTCTCTAGCTGTTCGCATTGACAGGCGTCTTAGCGAGAGAGAGAGAGAGGAGACTACTCCTTCCTGTCATATTTAGTCCAAGGACAGTGGGTCTGTCTCATTCAGTGCGCAGGGGTCTCAGTCTCTCTCAATCCCCTCTGAGGAGGAGGCCATGCAGCTGGGTTTGCTTGCCTCTGATAGTAGAGGATTCAGCTCTCAGAGGAGGGTTTGTTTCTGTTGTGGGGGTATAAATCATTTGGTTAATGTTTTCCCCTCTAGGAGATTCATGGAGTTTTCTGAGGGTAATAAAAGAAAAAGAAAAAACCCTCTAAAAACTTTCCATTTGCTACTATTGGCAAGGTTGATGCGGAAATTGAAGGTTTGCCATTTACTTGTAGTTCCCGTTTTCTCCTACCTGCCAGGGTGGCGCTAGACAGCAAGAACATTGTTTGTGAGATTTTTGTAGATAGTGAAGCAGCTGTCAATCTCATTGATAATCAATTAGCAATAACGCATGGTTTCCAGGTATGCACTTTGGAAAAGTATATACCTGTTTTTGCTATCGATTCCGCTCCACTTTCTCAAAGATCGTTAAAGGGCATAGTTCACAATATCCGTTTGACTGTGGGTGACGCTCATGTTGAGGATATGTCATGTTTCGTCTTAAGCGGATTACCTACTCCTCTAGTGTTGGGGCTACCCTGGCTCACTAAACATAACCTCACAATTGATTGGCAAGCAAGGCAAATAAATGGTTGGAGTGAGTTTTGCAGAGAGAATTGCCTCACGGCGTCTCTTTCAGAGATTTCTACCAAGACTGTGCCATATTTTCTCTCTGAATTTTTCGGATGTGTTTTCCAAGAGTGGTGTCCAGGAGTTGCCCCCGCACCTGGAGTACGACTGCCCTATTAATCTCATCCCAGGCGCCAAACTGCCCAAATCACGTTTATACAATCTCTCCCAACCTGAAAGAGTCGCTATGCGTACTTATATCTCTGAGAGCCTGAGAAAGGGACACATCCGACCCTCGAAGTCACCTGTTGCAAGAAAAAAGATGGTTCTTTAAGACCTTGTCTGGATTTCAGGGAGCTGAACCGTATCACGGTTCGTGACCCATATCCGCTTCCTCTGATCCCGGAACTGTTTAACCAGATTGTTGGGGCTAAGGTTTTTTCTAAGTTGGATTTAAGAGGGGCATACAACCTAGTCAGGGTCAGGGAAGGGGACGAATGGAAGAGGGCCTTCAATACCCCTGAGGGTCATTTTGAGAATTTGGTTATGCCCTTTGGTTTGATGAATGCTCCGGCCGTCTTCCAACATTTTGTGAACAGCATTTTTCATCATTTAATAGGGAAATTTGTACTGGTGTATCTGGATGACATTTAGATTTTTTCTCCTGATTTCAAGACTCATCGAGACTACCTACGTCAGGTCTTGCTGATTCTGCGGGATAATAAATTGTACGTTAAACTGGAAAAATGTGTGTTTGCGGCTCCGGAGATTCAATTTCTTGGTTTTCTTCTCTCCGCTTCTGGTTTTCACATGGACCCTGAGAAGGTCCGCGCTGTGCTTGATTGGGAGCTTCATGAGAATCAGAAGGCACTGATGTGGTTTTTGGGTTTTGCCAATTATTACAGAAAGTTCATTTTGAATTATTCCTTTGTTGTTAAGCCACTCACTGATATGACTAAAAAGGGGGTAGATTTTTCTTCGTGGTCGGTAGATGCGCTTAAAGCCTTTTCTAGTATCAAAGAGAATTTTGCTTCCGCTCCCATTTTGGTACAACCTGATGTCTCTCTACCTTTTATTGTTGAGGTGGACGCTTCTGAGGTGGGTGTGGGTGCGGTCTTATCTCAGGGTCCCTCTCCTGCCAAATGGTGACCATGTGCCTTTTTCTCAAGGAAACTCTCCTCTGCAGAGAGAAATTACGATGTGGGAGATAGGGAGTTGTTGGCCATCAAATTAGCTTTTGAGGAATGGCGCCATTGGTTAGAGGGAGCCAGACACCCTATTACTGTGTTTACAGACCATAAGAATCTGGCCTACTTGGAATCGGTCAAGCGTCTGAACCCGAGACAGGCCAGATGGTCTTTGTTCTTTTCTAGGTTTAATTTTGTTGTTACGTTCCGCCCTGGGGTCAAAAATGTGAAGGCAGATGCCCTGTCACGTTGTTTTCCGGGAGGGGGGAACTTTGAAGACCCGGGTCCCATTTTGGCTGAAGGGGTGGTCCTCTCTGCTCTTTATCCTGATTTGGAGGCAGAGGTTCAGGCAGCCCAGGCAGAGGCTCCTGATCTTTGTCCCCCTGGGAGGTTGTTTGTGCCTCTAGCTTTATCGACACAAGGTTTTTAAGGAGCACCACGATACTGTCCTTGCTGGGCACCCGGGGAGTAGAGCCACAGTGGATCTCATTGCTCGTAGATTCTGGTGGCCGGCTCTTCGTAAGACGGTGGAGGGTTTTGTGGCAGCCTGCGAGACCTGTGCTCGTGCCAAGGTCCCTCATTCACGGCCATCGGGTTCTCTCCTCCCGTTACCCATTCCTTCGCGTCCTTGGACGCATCTGTCCATGGACTTCATTATGGACCTGCCTCGTTCCTCAGGGAAGACTGTGATTCTGGTGGTAGTGGACCGTTTTAGCAAAATGGCGCATTTCATTCCCTTTCCTGGGTTACCCAATGCTAAGACGCTGACGCAAGCGTTTGTTGATCACATTGTTAAATTGCATGGCATTCCTTCAGACATCGTTTCTGATAGGGGCACTCAATTTGTTTCCAGATTCTGGAAGGCCTTCTGTTCTCGCTTGGGGGTTCGGTTGTCGTTCTCTTCTGCTTTTCACGCGCAGTCGAATGGTCAGACCGAACGTGTCAATCAGAATCTGGAGACATATCTGCGCTGTTTTGTGGCGGAGAATCAGGAGGATTGGTGTTCTTTTTTGTCCCTTGCTGAGTTTGCTTTAAATAACCGTCGCCAGGAGTCCTCTGATAAGTCACCATTTTTTGGTGCATATGGGTTTCATCCGCAGTTTGGGACTTTCTCTGGAGAGGGGTCTTCTGGTTTACCTGATGAGGAGAGATCTTCCTCGTCTTTGTCATTTATTTGGCAAAAGATTCAGGGTAATCTGAAGAGGATGAGTGAGAGATATAAGCGTGTGGCAGATAAGAGACGTGTGCCTGGTCTGGACCTGAATGTGGGGGATCTGGTGTGGTTGTCTACAAAGAATATCAAACTGAAGGTTCCCTCCTGGAAGTTGGATCCTAGGTTTATTGGGCCTTACAAGATCTTGTCCGTCATCAATCCCGTTTCCTTCCGTCTTCATCTTCCTCAGACTTGGAAGATCCATAATGTTTTTCACAGGTCCCTATTAAAACCTTATGTCCAACCCACTGTACCCTCCTCTTTGCCTCCTCCTCCAATTGTTGTTGATGGTAATCTTGAATTTCAGGTCTATAGGATTGTGGATTCTCGCATTATCCGTGGTTCTCTCCAGTACCTCGTTCATTGGGGGGGTTATGGTCCTTAGGAGAGGATGTGGGTCCCAGTGGCGGACATTAAGGCCACTCGTCTCATCAGGGCTTTTCATAGGTCTCATCCTGAGAAGGTGGGCTCTGAGTGTCCGGAGTCCACCCGTAGAGGGAGGGGTACTGTCACCGCCAGCTCTGTGAGAAGATCTGGCAGACGTTCTTCTCTACCTGTTGTATGATGTTCTTTGTTTTGGTTTCACTTTCTCATCTCTTTTCCTTCTCCCAGCTGTCACCTATTTGCACTGATTGTCTCCCTTTATATTTCCTCCCATACTGCCTCACTTTGCGGTTTATACTTCTTCCTGGATTGTGTTCACTGCTGGAGGCTGCTTCTCCTGATTCCTCAGATAAGTCTGTTTCCTTTATTTGTGTTTCTTGCTGGCTTGATTGTAGGTGACCCTGACTCCGTCCGTATTAAGTGCAGGGAGCCAGTGGTCGTGTCCCCTCACTATTATAGGGTTTTCAGGTGTCACATAGTATAAGGTACGAGGGCATGCAATCGTCTACCATAACAATCTTTGCATGGGCATAACAGTCAGGGAGAGCTCTAGGGGTTTTATAGGGCTCACCCATATGCTCCTTAGTTTGGGATCAAGCCAGTCGGATGTTTATTTATAAGTTCCAGCTTTCTGCAACACCATCCGTGACACAATCATGATGAATCAGGTATACCGAGGCCACTCTGCCTAATCATATTCATCCCACTTGGTGGCCCAATCTCAGTGTGAAGGCTTGGAAGTTAAACTTCAGGGAGAGTGCAGGGAGAGTGTATCACCCTGTGAATTTTGTTCTAGTGCACCCACATTCATAATTAATCCGTCCTGTAGGTACTGTGCCGTCAGTATTATATGCAGGTGTAATTTATCGCCACGTGCATCACATTGTAGTCCACCCACCTGCATAGCTAATCCCTTCTGTTAAACAAAAAGAAATGCATACAGCACCCTTCAGTAAAGTAAAAAACCTGTGCGCTCCCCTGTAGGTGCTGTGTCTAAATGGCTCCTTAGTGCATGTCACAGCATTTAAACCAGATGCAGGCGGCGATATATTTGACGCCTCCTTTAACAATGAAGCACAGTAAGTCAGTCTGTAAAATAACTGAATAACGATGAATGTCGCAGCAGTTCAACCAGATGCACGATGCGATTACAATCAGCCTGCAGTGTCCCTGCAGTTTCCCTACGCTCTTCCTACAGTCTCAAAGAACTCTCCCTAGGATCTCCCTACACTCTCCCTATCCAATATTCTTTTTTTATACACTTTCCAGCAACACACTCCCTAGCGCATGAGCGCTTGCCAGGTCTCTCAGGACAAGGGCGAAGACCGCGCAGGATGAGGGTTTTTGTGATGTCACAGCCCTTTGTTTAACACTAAATGTAATTCAACTTTATTAGCAAGAAAACTATAGCAAGGAGATGAAAGGAAGGAGACTCCCTTGTTTGGCTCAGTGGTGTAACATTGTTAATTTGTAAGAATACTTTTTAAAAAGTAAGTCTTTGATCCCCCTGCAATGCTGGAGAAAGCTGCTAGCTTATAACGAGCTGCAGGCCTCATTATACCTTAGACGCTGTCTGTGCACCTGGAGTAAAAACTATTCAGCCCGTGACTGGAGTTTTTCCTCTTCTTTTTACACCTGTTTCATGGCATAAATGTTAGTAAATTATACATCCCTCCTCCCCCACAGAGCAAAACACCCTTGTTACAAAGTTTTGTTGCATGTGTATTCAAAAAGTCGCAAAACTGGGTCTTATGGCAGTTTTTGGTGTAAAAAAAGGCCACAGTGCTATAAGTAAATGACCCCCATATTGTCCTAATACATTGAAACAAACAGCATGTACAGGTGCCAGCCAACAATTAAAGGTGCTTCCCAGCAAGTAGTGGTGAGTTGCATCATGTACGGGCAGACTTAATCGTCATTTAGCTGATTTCCCTCACTCTTACATGCGACTTTACTTTGAGGCTAAGGACTCTTTCACACTATGAGTATTTTTGGATCAAGCCAAAACCAGGAGTGGGTTCAAAAGACAGAAGGGGCACAAATATTTCTTTTATAACTTTTCTCTGTAGGCTCCGCTTCTGCCTTACAAATTCTGACTATGCAAAAGTTCACATGGCAAAGTCAGCGACAGAAAAATCAATAGCAAATCAGGTCATTTTCTGGTGGCAAATTTCTAATTTGGTGGTTTTAGGGGAGTTTTTACAAGAGTATTAGAAGAGTATTTGGTTGAGATTTGTCAGCACAATAGACAGGGAATCAAACATACATGGTGAGCCCTAACTGGTACCCAACCCGCCGTCCCTGCCAAGCAAGTCCACAACTGGTTGACCTTTCCTATGTTGGTAAGTGCAGGGAATCAAACCAAGAACCCGCAGTAAAAACTGCAGGGACCTGTTCACACAACTGGAGCCCAGAACAGACAAACAGACAGAGAAAGGTTGTGCAGGAAAAGGTCAAAGCCGGGAGGTCAATACAGTACCAAATCACAGAGCAGAGAGAGAGGTCCAAGTCAAGCCGAAGTCAAATCCAATAGCAACAATCCAAACTGCAAAATAGCAACGGGAGCACAGCAAGGAAAACCTAGAACTGGCAAGGGAGTATTGCCAGCAGGGGTTTAAATAGAGCACTGAGTCCCTGGATCAGAACCTGATAGGCCCATGACTCAGTGCTCCATTAATCAGAACACAGGAAAGATCAGCGGAGCAATCAGCCCACTGCTAGACCACTCCAGCACACGCCCGCTGTGGGGAGAGAGAGCATAGCATCCAGTTGTTAATGATGCAGTCGCTTCATCAGGGGGCGGGCCCTAGAAGCATGTCTCTCCCGACGCAGCTGCGCCAAAGATCTCACCGCTGGAGCCCGGACAGATAAGTTTGTGACCAGATTTCTCTGTTTCCCAGTTGACTCCACAATCAAATCTGCTTCCAAGAAGTAACATGTTACTTCTCTACCATTTTATACTCTGCGCACAGACAACAGGGAAACTATTGGTGAGTTTTAGTTATGGATTAAGTGGCTGAAAATACTTGTTTTCTGCTGCTGATTCAGTAGCAGATTAGTGGCAGATTTTATCCGTGTGAACATATTCTGACAGATATTTTTTCTTGCATTATTTTTTTTTAGCAAAATGTCTATTTTTCTGCCGAATTTTTAACTCCTTTCCCCCAGATGTATAGTATGTGGGACAATAGTGACCAAGCAATCTTTTTCATCATCACATTCCAAGAGCTCTAACTTTTTATTGTTCCATCATTGTAGTTGACTGAGGGCTTGGTTCCAGTGCGACAAATGGCAGTTTTTAATAGCACCATTTTGGGGTGCAAATAACTCATTGATTAACTCTTTCTAGGGTATAGGGAAAAAACTGCAATACCAACGAGTTTCTACGTTTGTAAATTTTAACTTTGTGGTATAAATAACATGATAACTTTATTCTCTGGGTCAGTACAATTGCAGCAATACCAAACACACATATTTTTTTTTTTATGTTGCACAATAAAACTTTCAAATAAAATGTTTTTGCATCACCGCATCCCAAGACCCATAACTTTTATTTTTAGTTCTACAGAGATGTAGGATGACTTGTGGTTTATATTGGTACATAACTGTCACCACACACTACACCAGACACCACCTTTCACTCACTTCTTGGCTAGGCCTATGTTCAGTTACCTGTGGGTTTATACAGAGCGCTATCCCCAGACTACACAAAGCTGGATACAGTACTCTATTCTAGGGGTCCCTATCCTTACTTATGCTAGAAATATTCCCACCCACTGCGCAGCAACTGCAGAGGGAAACCAATATACTGCTTTACACACAGTATATTGCAATACTAAATATAACCGGGATACGTCAACAAGACAACAGAACAGCTATTAAACTTAATGGTTTAATATAATTTAACAACAGTGCATACAAGTTACACAAAGAACAATACAAGAAAAGGTAAAATAAAGGCATTACATAAAAATTAAACTCACACGTGACTTGCATATTCCTGCCAGTGGTCCTTAACATTCAGTTCTTGTCCTTTATCCAGGTACCTCACACATATTCAGGTGGGTTTTTTAAAACTTTCCCTGGACCATTGCACCATATATTGCCCAATCATACGGATAATGTTATAAGATGTGCCCTGTCCTCTATCCAATCCATGTGGCTTCAAACAAAGGCAAAGCAATTCTGACATTGTTTTTTTTTTTTTTTTATGCGTTCACCATGCAAAATAAATTACATGATAACTGTATAGCGTAGGTCGTTTTGGAAGTGTTAATACTAAATGTAGAGGACTTTTTATTTTTGCAATTTTTTCCATCGAAAAGCATATTTTTTTTTTTTGACATGGAGATTTAAAAAAAAAATACTTCAATTACTCTTACCGGTAATATGTTTTCCATGAGCCCATGACAGCACCTGTGAGAGATCCTCCTCCTTCCGGACAGGAAACAGGAACTTCCCAGATCTTTAAATTGGTCCCATGCCTTCCACCTTCAGTATTTGACAAGATTCCTGGGACCAGCAACGCACCTATATATAGTAAAAACTAACAACATAGGCGAGAAAACATAATAGAAAAAACTCTGCGCCAAATATATGCCAGGCATATCTCTTCTTTGGCACTATACTAAAGAGTAAATTTCTCCTTCTCTCTTTTTTTTTTTTTTTTTTCCTTTTTTCCCATCATCATTCTTTATAAATAAAAGTCTTATTATTATTATATATATATATATATATTTTTTTTTTTTTTTTAAATAAGGGAGGGAATTATGTAGGTGCTGTCATGGGCTCATGGAAAACATATTACCGGTAAGAGTAATTGAAGTATTTCCATTACGCCCCATGACAGCACCTGTGAGAGACTAGACTAGATAATTATTAGGGAGGGACTACAGCCTGCAGCACCTTTCTCCCAAAAGACATATCCTGCACAGATGAAAGGTCCAACCTGAAGTGCTTGTAAAACGTAGAGGGAGAACTCCACGTTGCAGCCCTACAGATCTGTTCTATAGTAGCACACCCTTTTTCTGCCCAGGAAGAGGCTACTGCCCTGGTAGAATGGGCTGAAAAATCTGAAGGGACCTGACACTCTGATAGTGAATATGCCAAACCTATCGCTCTCTTGATCCATCTGGCTAAGGTACGGCTTGTAACCTTTGAGCCCCTGTTCTGACCCTGAAATTGAACAAAGAGTTGCGGGGTCTTTCTAAAGTCCTTTGTAGACTCTAAATACTCACAGACACACCTTCTAACGTCTAAAGTATGAAAAGATCTTTCTCCCTCATTCTTTGGGTCCTGACAAAAGGAAGGGAGAACTATCTCCTGAGACTTATGGAATACAGACACTACTTTGGGCAGGAATGCAGGGTCTGGTTTGAAAACAATCCTATCCTCCAGAATCTGAGTATATGGTGGGGAAGAGGACAAGGCGGACAGCTCTCCTACTCGTCTGGCAGATGTAATGGCCACTAAAAATACGGTCTTATAGGACAACATCTTTAAGGGGATGTCCCCCAGAGGCTCAAACGGAGCCTTGGTAAGAGCAGAAAGAACCAGGTTAAGGTCCCAGGGGGCTGACTTAGATCTAACTATAGGACATAGTCTAGAGGACCCCCTAATGAACCTTTTGACCCAAGGATGAGTAGCCAATCGAAAGTCAAACAGGACACTCAGAGCTGAGACCTGCACCTTGAGAGTGCTGGGTTTAAGCTTTTTGTTAAGGCCTTCCTGCAAAAAGTTCAAAATTAACGGGATGTTGGGTGAGCTCAAGTCTAAGCCTGGACCTGCAAACCGAAGGAAGGTTTTCCATACTCTCAGATAGATTTCGGAGGTGACTTTCTTCCTACTAGCTAGGAGAGTCCCGATGACCTGTTCTGATAGGCCTCTAGACCTAAAGAATGTCCTCTCAAAATCCAAGCCGTCAGGTGGAGGTTCTTGACTTCCGGATGATGTAGAGGGCCCTGATATAATAGGTCCTGTCTTTCCGGAAGCACCCAAGGATCGGCTATTGATAGTCTCCTCAACCAAGCAAACCAGACTCTTCTTGGCCAGAATGGTGCTATTAGTATCACCGTCGCCTGCTCCCCTCTGATCTTCTGGATCACTCTGGGCAATAGACTGATGGGAGGAAACGCATAGACTAGGCCTTTCCCCCACGACTGTGAGAGCGCATCTGTGCCTATCGACTGATCCTCCCTGCTGAGAGAAAAGAACTTTTTGCACTTTTTGTTTTCCACTGAGGCGAATAGATCTATCGTAGGGGATCCTCTGTATGTGAGATTTCAACTGCTCTGGGGACTGCCCTACCAGGAGAAGGTCGTCCAGGTATGAGACTATAATGATGTCCGACCTCCTTACTTCCGCCATTACCTCTGCCATCAGCTTTGTGAAGAGCCTCGGCGCCTGTGATACCCCAAAAGGAAGTGCTCTGAACTGTAAATGGACGATTGATTCCCCCATCTTCACTGCCACCCTCAGGTATTTTTGGGACGAGGGATGGATGGGCACGTGGTAGTAGGCGTCCTTTATGTCTATTGAGGCCATCACGCAGTTGGGAAACAGATGGAGG
This sequence comes from Bufo bufo, assembly GCF_905171765.1. NCBI lineage: Eukaryota > Metazoa > Chordata > Amphibia > Anura > Bufonidae > Bufo > Bufo bufo. The sequence continues at coordinate 600,439,819 of NC_053392.1, forward strand.
ACCGTGGAGGAGATGGACTCCATCCTGAACTTCTGGTAGGACAGATACTGGTTGAGACCTTTTAAATTTATAATCAGTCTGAACGTACCGTTGGGCTTGGGGACCAGAAATAGGGTTGAATAGAAACCCTCTCCTTGTTCGTCCATGGGGACTGGGACAAGGACTGCCTTTCCCAGGAGGTTGTTTATTTCCTCCGAAAGTGCCACCTGTTTTGGAGAATTTTGATTTAAAGAAGTAACTTTGAATGTCCTGGGTGGTAGTCTCTTGAAGTCTAGGCGATAGCCTTCCTTTATAATATCCTTTACCCAGGCGCTTGCGGTAATATTTCGCCAGGCTGGAAAAAACAAAGAAAGACGACCGCCCACCTGGGGTCTGGCGTCATTGTTGAGTGGAACCTGATGTTTGAGGTCTGGGTTTAAACAGGACACTTTTTGATTTATCAGATCTCCACTCCCTCCTTTTCTTTGGATCCCCAAAAGCCTTCCTTCTTTCATTATTCCGAAATGGCTTCCCCTGTTTAGGAAAGGACGGTGCTGGAAATCCTTTCTTTTTATCGGATGCCTTATCTAAAATGTCATCTAAGGCTGATCCAAATAAAAAATCTCCTTGGCAAGGCAAGGCGCAAAGCTTAGATTTTGAAGCTACGTCGCCCCTCCACCCTTTCAACCATAAGGACCTTCTGGCTGAATTGGATAGGGCAGCCGCCCTAGCGGAAAGCCTCAATGCATCAGCAGAGGCATCAGAAATAAAGTCCACTGCCCTGGACATAGTTGGTATTGCCTCAAGCAGCTGATCCCTAGGAGTCTTATTCTCTATATGAGACTCTAATTCCTCCAACCAGAGCTTTAATGACCTAGCCACCGAGGTAGTTGCTATATTTGGCTTAAAGGCAGAGGTGGAAGCTTCCCAATTCTTCCTTAAGTATGCGTCAGCCCTTTTGTCCATGGGATCCTTAAGGGACCCTAGATCCTCAAACGGAAGGGCTGACTTTTTATTTATTTTAGCTACAGGAGCGTCTACCCTTGGTACCTCCTGCCAAGCTGAGACCTCCTGATCATCAAAGGGGTACTTTCTCTTGACCGCTCTAGGGATAAAGAATTTTTTATCGGGCTTCTCCCATTCACGTTTAATCAGGTCCTTTATACAGTCCTGAATGGGGAAAACTCTAGACCTTTTGGGCTTAAGGCTCTCAAACATCAGCTCTGGTCTAGACCTGGACTCCTTTTCCTCCCCCAGCTCCATCGTGGATCTAACCGCCTTCAATAATAGGTCCGTATCTTCAGCTCTAAACAACGGCTTCCCTGTCAAATCCTCGGAAGAGGAATCTGAGTCTACAATAGCGCCCTCCTCGGACTCGGAGTCCGTAGTATCCTCCGCTACCGCCTGGGCCTTCTTATGCCTGGATGAGCTAGGCAGGGATTTTCTAAGCTCCTCTACGGACGAACGGACTTCATTTTTTACTAAAGTCTGGATACTCTGTAATAAAGATGGCGACTCCTCTGCCACTAACTTATCCAGACATGGCTGACAACATGTCTTGGAGTAAGATGAATCCAACTTCCTCTTGCAGATTCCACACTCCTTAGCTCTTTTGTGGGAAGCTTTCCTTGGGGCCTCTTTAGCCTGCATTTAATAAAACATCCCATCAGTTTAACCTGGCCAAAATAATAACTCCCCAAAGGGAGATGGTGGGGGTTAACCCCTCTTACCCCCAGGAGTACCATGCTGGGTTCCAAAAGCTGCTCCTGTCTGTCGGTGCGCTGTTGTACATCCCCTTCTTCCTGCATTATCGTGCTGTGTAAAGGGGGGCAAACGAGGGCTGTAGGTGCCGCTTGTGCCAGTCGATCCTGCTGCTACTCCCTCGACGCTGGCTGGCCGGCGTTCCCTTTTTCAAATGGGCCGCGCAGCGCCCGCCATGTTTTAGCTCCTCCCCTTCCGGCCGGTGGAACGCACGCGTCACTTCCGGCGCGACGCGCGCGTCCAGCACAGCCAGCCTCAATGAGAGGGAAGACGCAGCTCCCCCCTCATGCCGCGACTTCGCCGGCAGGCAGGGACACGAGGCAGCCCAGGCATCCCCCCATGGCTCCGAAGAAGGGAAGAAAATGCAGACGCCGGACTTCTCAGCGGCTCCTAGTGGAGACTTACGCCGACAGGTACCTCCACTAGGTTTCGTCTTAACCCTAGAGGTCCTGCAGCCACAAAAATAGACCTGGAAAGAAATCCTCCTGTCCCTGGACAGGAAACAGGAAAGAACTGAAGGTGGAAGGCATGGGACCAATTTAAAGATCTGGGAAGTTCCTGTTTCCTGTCCGGAAGGAGGAGGATCTCTCACAGGTGCTGTCATGGGGCGTAATGGAAAAAGTAAATTTTTTTTTTTACACTTTTTAGCCCCTCAAGGAGACTGTTACATGTCATCCCTTTATTACTTACATAGTACACTGTACTTTTTATGTAACACTAAATACTGTCAGTACTATACTGGTGTATAGACACTATCAGGTTGTGCCACTGACACAGCATGATAGGGCATACACTGCAGGCAGGCCTGGGGACCTTCATAGTCATCTCTCCTGGATCTGTCAATCAAAAAGGAGAGGGAGGGGCCAGCAGAGGAAGCAGGAGGAATTACAATACAAAGAGCAGTTTGGGCCTCTTCTCAATGCACTCAATTTGCATATGGATTAAAAGATTTTTTGGATCGCTAAATTAAAGGTATGATTACATTCAGCTGACCAAGCCCTACAATCATTGTGCCTGGTTTACCAGGGACAGGCTCCTTTAATGTTTAAGATGATGTGATGTGTGGATAAAACATTTGACAGAGGAACAGAGCAGCAGCACAACGCCTTACCGAATCCGAAGTAAGTCCATATATAAAGTGTTGGGACCATGAGCATAAAAATAAAGAAAAACTGCAGCACTCTTCCAAGTCTTGTGATTTATTCAAAAAAGTGCATCAAACATGGCAACGTTTCGACTATAGCCTAGTCTTTCATACAATGGAGATGTCATGCCTGTGTGTGGGAGGCAGACACCAGACCGGACAAAGAAGGAGAGGAAACAAGGAACAAGACCTGAAAGCTAGGGAATAAAGGAGGACACCTCTTTGTCATATCCCTAGTCACAGTCCTGACTGTCTATCATAATGAACAGACCCCAAAGGTAGGTGAGTTCATACACAGGAGTCCTAGAGTCATAACTCACCCTATAAGACCCTGGCGATAGTGACAAGACTGAGACTACCTGCTCCTCCAGAAAGGAAGGACGAACAGGAGTCTCCCTCAGGCCTACAATAAAGGGCAGGGGAAAAACAACACACAGATAAACAAAAAAAAATGCAAAAGGGAAAGGAAACACTTAACTTTCCAATAGTTATGGCAGCAACAGGAACTCAGCCGAGAACCAAACACCAGCAGACCACAGATACCACTGAAGCTATAAACCGAACAACATTGTGGAAGAAGCAACTATAAATATGAAAAGTTAAATGACCACAATAGCAACACCTGGAGGTTAGAGGTGTGGCCAGTATCAGAAACACAGATGCCTATTGATCCACAAGGAAACCTGTCAGCTCAAAGCACGTGTTGCCAGTCTCACAGATCTTCTGTCACCCACTGTCGCGGGGACGTCCGTATGTCTCGGTACATCCGTGACAGGAGAGCCACTGCAGGAGACTTCTACAATCCACTTGTAGTCACCTTGTGTAGGAAGTGCGAGCCTACCGCTGTAACACACACACAGTTCCGGAAGTGACATCACGGGCATGCCAGGTGTCACAGTCGTTACCTCTGACTGTGACCTTCCGTCCTTGCTCGTTCAGCGCTCCTCGCTGAGGTTTCGTTTCTGTGTGTTTGTGGTTCTTTATGGGTTAACTCCCCTGTGTGCCTATTAGGAGTTAATCCTCTGTCTGCTCCATGGGTGTGGTCTCTCTGCTGCACCCATGGAACCTGTATATAAGGCTGAGGTTTCCTCAGTTCTGTGTCAGCTCTCCTGGTGTGTGTTGTCTGTCCTGTTCCTGGTTTGTACTCTCTTCCATGCTGCTGACCCATGGGATCTGTGTCTGTCTGTGCTCTGTGAGTTTCCCTACTCGTTCATTGATGTCTTCTTTCCTGTCTTTCTGTTATCTGTTCTGCCAGTTATGTTTTAGTTACTTTGTGTTTATTCTGATGTCTGTGTTCAGCAAGCCTTTGCAGCAGAGTGGCATGACAAGGCCATGCAGTTTACTACTGCTGGAGCAAGTCCTTCTCTGCTCATGCCACTCCTGCTCCCTTGCGTGAACTCCTGCTTGTATCATTAGTTGCTCTGTTTTGTATTTGCCTGTATGTTATGTATGCCTATGTGCCGTCGGTACCTTCTGGTACCTGTTGTCCATTCGCTCCTGCTGTCACTGTCTAGTTCACGCTCCAGAGTGGACCCTGGCAACTTCCTGTGGCAAAGCCTAACCTTACCTTCTGAGGCCCTAGTGAAAACCAGGAGTTGCTTAGTCACGCCCCTCTGGAGTATTACTAGACAGTGGCGCAGTGGGGGGTTTCTCCCACTGTGCTGACGGTACATAGAGCTCATGTTTTCTCTGTGCTGCCTTTCATGTTTTTGTCTGTGCAATAAACTCTTATGTGTCTGTACCTGATTTCCGTTTATTGCTTGACGACGTGGTGGTCTCTCCTGGGACCCCCAACTCGTGACACCAGGATTAACCGGAAGTAATGTAGCGCGTCACCGGTATCTAGGCAACAGAAGTGGCCAGAAACTGGACGTGACATATTGAGTCACGTGTATCTAGGCAACCAGGAGTTTACTATATAGCGAGGATGAGAGCTTAAAGTTAAAATATGTAAAGCACTGTAGGGGAAGACTGTGGCCGCTAGGTGTAGATGGTCGATACAGCCAAAGCAAGCTGGTAAAACCCCTATGTACTACTTTTCAGCCTGGGTGAGTGATCTGCATGGCATCTAGTAATTCTATTTGGTCTGTGAGTATCTCTCCGTCTGTCTTATCCCATTCATCCTTTTGAATGATTTGGAGTAAGATGACAGGAGGCCTGTGGATGGTATTTAAGAGAGTTATGTGGATTTGCAATCGGTTTGTGTCATCTAAATGGTGACCCAAGTGCATCCACTTTAAATTGTCAGTGGAGACTGGAGTAACCTTGTGGGTTTGTGTCCCCTATTTGTGAACCCCACATCTGACCGGTCTCGTTGCTTTCCCCTTTGGCATGTATGTTGCTGTTATTGTCGCCATATTACGGGTGGGTTGGAATCATCTAAATGATGATCCCACCAGCTTGCTTTTGCTGTATCCACCATCTACACCTTGCGGGCGCAGTCCTCCCCATACAGTGCTTTACATATTTTCACTTTAAGCTCTCATCCTTACTATACAGTAAACTCTGGGTTGCTTAGATACGGGTGACATGATACGTCACTTCCGGCTTCTGGTCACTTCTGTTGCCTAGTTACCGGTGAAGCGCTACATCACTTTCGGTTAATCCTGACATGCCCGTGACTTCACTTCCGGAACTCGCCATGCGTTCCAGCGGTAGACACGCAATTCCTATACACGGTGACCACATGTGAATTGTTGAAGTCTCCTGCAGCAGCTCTCCATTCTATTAGTAGAATGACACCTATTCCGATCTCCTTGTTTACACCATTACAACTGTAAGTACACATTATGTATTGGAACAATTGATTATTTGTTTGTAAATTAATTTATACTTAAAGAGGACCTTTCACCAATTTTTACGTTATAAAAGCGATACCTCACACTGTAGCCCATGTTCCCTAGATGTCATATCGCTAATTTTTTTCATGATATGCTCCTCCGTTGCGCCGCTGTGCCCCTCGTTTTGTTTAGGCGCCCTGTATGCTAATTAATAGCATCGGAACAGGGAGTAGGAGACATCAGCTTTTCTCAGTGGGCGTCTCTTCTATCTGGCTGTGGCGCTGCCCAATCACTGTGGATCGAGTCACAGCCATTGAAGAAAAAAAAACAGCTCACCTTCTCCCTGTGATGCGCTCCGCTGTGATTGGACAGCGCCACAGCCAGATAGAAGAGACGCCCACTGAGAAAAGCTGATGTCTCCTCCTCCCTGTTCCAATGCTATTAATTAGCATACAGGGCGCCTAAACAGAACGAGGGGCACAGTGGCGCAACGGAGAATATCATGAAAAAAATTTGCGATATGACATCTAGGGAACATGGGCTACAGTGTGAGGTATCACTTTTATAAAGTAAAAACTGGTGAAAGGTCCTCTTTAATTAGATGTATATGCACATTTGGTGGGCGGATTATTCATGTACCTAAGGGTATTTAAACGAAACATATATGATCACTTCTGGCTTGATAAAGACTAGGTTATAGTCAAAACTTTGCAATTTTCTATGTACTTTATTTTAATAAATTACAAGACTTGCAGTTTTTCTTTATTTTTATGGATATAACATTTCCTGCATTGTGGAATTAGTGCTGACATCATGGACACCAAAGTGGCTTTGTATCACGGTCGGCGTGACTATCACATACGTGACACAGAGGGAGGGAACGAGGAAGGCCCTGCCCAAGTGAGAGGGAAGGTGGTGACCCCTGACTCACCTTGCGGCTGGCACCTGGCTGCCCTGACGTCCCTAGATGGGTTCCTCACCCGTACGCCGATCACGTGCCTAAAGCCCTGGCTTTCCCTAAGCTGAGCCCTAGATAGTGAACAGGGCGGTGGGAACACTAGTCCGCACCACTAGCTCTAAAGGAAAACACCAAGGGGAGGACAGACAATACAGATTCAACATATAACCCCAGGTGGGCGACAACAGGAGACAACAAGAAGCCCAACAGGGATCCGGAGGGTAGCACTCTGGAACGACAACCAGGATTCACAACTCCATTGGGTCAGTATAGATGTCCAGGCAGGAAGCTCTATAACTGGCAACTAGAGAAGTGTGAGGGGAGAATATAAGGAGGTTGGGAGTGGCAGACAAGAAACAGCTGAGGAGGAGAAGCTACGGATCCCTGAGTGAGACAAAAAGGATAGCAAGGCAAACACAGAACACAATCACTAAGAAACAACGTGATCTTTAGATATAGAGCGCGCAGCCACCCGCTGCGACTTCCTGACCCCGGGTATAACGGAGTCAGACGTGGCTCTTGATACCCTCGTGACACTTTGCTCCTGTGTGAATTATCTGATGTGTGATAAGACTTGATACAATTTTCTTACATTTTCCATGTTCTAACAAAAAAAGATCTGCTTCATAGCGAACACATTTACCACATTCTGAACATTAAAATGACTTATTCACTGTGTGGATTCTCTGATGTTTAACAAGAAGTGCTTTCCGTGTGAAAGAGTTTCCACATTCTGAACATGAATACGGCCTCTCCCCTGTGTGAATTCTCTGATGTGAAACAAGAGATGATTTCTGGTTAAAACATTTCCCACATTCTAAACAAGTATATGGCTTCTCCCCTGTGTGAATTATCTTATGTCTACCAAGATGTGACTTATCACTAAAACGTTTTCCACATTCTGAACACGAATAAGGCTTCTCTCCTGTGTGCATTCTCTCATGTATAACAAGTTGTGATTTATGGCTAAAACATTTTTCACATTCTGAGCATGAATATGGCTTCTCCCCTGTGTGAATTTTATGATGTTTAACAAGATGTGATTTATGGTTAAAACACTTTCCACATTCTGAACATGGATAGGTCTTGCCCCCTATGCAAATTTTCTCATATATAACAAGATGTGATTCATGGCTAAAATGTTTTCCACATTCTGAGCATAAAAAATCCTTCTCCCCTGTGTCAGTTCTTTGATGTTGAACACATTGCTTAACAGTCTGTGAAAAATCAGAAGATCGGAACCCATCCAAAGGATCAGATAATAGATCTTTGCTTTTAAAGTCCAAGGGTATATCTGAGATAATGGCATGCTCTTCATGTGTATCTTCTGTGAAACCCCAATCATCTGCTTTAAAATCTGAAGATATCAGATGTTCCACTGAGCTCCTGGTACAGTCATCTGCCATTAATAAAACTACTTTTATTATTTTAATATAAATAAATATAACTTTAAGATTATATTTATGTTTTATAAAATTTCTATATTTAAAATTCTATACAAATTACAAGTCATGGAGCAAAATTCAATTATCAACTGACTATGGGAAAACAGAACACAATCTGACAGTAGATGATGATGTTAGGTCACCATGCTGTTCACTTGTATTTTCCACTCTTGTGTTGAAGCCAGCATCTTCATAGGTTCACATTTAAGTGTCTCCATCTTTTCTAGTGAAATGCTTAGTGAAGAATTATGAAGGTATCTATGAGTCAGTGCCATTAGGTGGTGTCCGTCTCACACCGACGGCTACAGAACAAGGAAGAGGAGAGGAGTAGTATGGCCAAAGAAGTCACAGCTTTGGAACGAGTATAACCAGTGTTGAACTGGGGTACACTGGGCTGCCAGAGAAACGGATACTGAAAGCCCACCTTCTATCTACCTTACAGATGTAGTAAATATATTATTTCTCATATACCACATACATATAAATAATACTGGCATGTACTGAACATATAATGCAGCATACGGGTAGGTTACCCGACACTGCTAGATTGTATGTGTATTTCCCTTTAAGCCAGTTAGGCCTGTTGCAGGCAATCCTTGTTCCAGTCAGCAGAGGGAGCTCCCAGTTCAGTATAAATAGGCTAGGGCCTAGCCTAGGAAGGGAGTTCAGAAGTTTCTAGAGTCAGTGCTGAGAGAGACAGAGGCAAGTCCAGAAAAGCAAGAGGTACTAAAGACAACAGAGGAGGTACTTGATAATTATAAAACCAAGGATATACGCCAGAGCTAGGGCATCGGGCCTTGGAGAAGAGTTTCTATGTTCCAGGATCAGTCAGGAATAGAGTGCAAGCCGCCTGTACTACAAATCCTGTGTTTAACACTCTGAAGTCACCTTGCTATATATTGCCTGCATCAAATGTACTGAAACCAACTGTCTTCAAAGGAACTGCGCTTCCATCTATGTCCATGTATGATGACTACTAAAGTTTGAGTTCTGTTTTAACATCACGTGGTTCCTCAGTTATTCCTGCTATCAGCAAACGGCGTGCCACCGTTTAATTGGCCCTGGCGTCACGAACATTTCTTATCATCACCTGCCCTTGCAGAGAGTCAGCTGTCTCAGGTTAGTGGTCATGATTGCACTACAACACCCAGGAACACTATTAACCTCAACTTGAGTACGCTGCACCTCTCTTTTGGCGTCACGAACAGGATACGCACGCTTTCTAGTGCAAGAAGCGTGAACTTTGTGCCTTATACAGTTTGCCCTGTGACCAAAGTGACAAATTGCCTGTTTTATTAAAGTGGACCGAAAAACATACTAAAAGTGTCCCTAAAACCTCCAAAAAGCGCTGTGCAGTGTTGCGCTATCAAGAGGAAGGAAATCGCCACATCGGAGTGTGGTTTTATGGACTTTTTACAACCCTGCTTGCTGTCAGGGAATGGTGACCAAGATGGCCACCGGCCGCCTGGAGTAAAGTTTCCCGCGCTGCTGAGGACCTTCGTGGGCGGATCCCTTCAAAGACACAGAAAATCCCGCCCCTCGTCATCATCGCACCGCCGCGGCCCGGTTTCTTCTACGTCACCGCGTACTCAGGACGTCCGGAATCTCTCGAGACTTGGCCTGCGCAAGCCCGGCGATACCGGTAAGAACTTGTAACCGGAGGGAAGGGGATTGTTCCGGCCCCTTTAGTCACCAGCGGCCACATCTCAATAGACTAACATGTCGGCCCCGGGAGAGCTTGCGGCTCCTAATCATTCTATAGCTCCCAGCATGATGCCCTTTACCATGCCTTACTATTTCGGGGCCCCATGGTTTCCCCACTATAAAGGAGAGACCCATACCCTAAGAGACTTTAAAGAAAAGTTGCTGGCATTATTCAAACTGTACCCCATAAATGCCGATCAGCAAATGGAAATCCTGCTAGCGCAGCTGGAGGGAGCTGCCCGCAGGGAGGTATTATCCTGGCCTGCTACCGAGCGGAGTACTCTAGAACAGATATTCACCCGCCTCAGGGCCACTTTTGAAACTAGGACTGCCTCAGAGATAAAGATGCACTTCTTTGGCAAGAAACAGAAGTCCGGTGAGTCCCTCCGTGACTATGCCCTATCACTTCAGGAGGCTTTAGGGGCTGTAATTCAGATAGATCCCAAAGAGGCTGATAATCAGGACCAGACCTTGAGGGAACATTTTATCAACGGGGTGTCTAGTGAGCAAATAAGGACCCAACTAAAGATGCTGTCCGCCCAGCACCCTAACAGTACCTTTCTGGACTTTAAAGAACTGGCTATAAAAATTCTGGGGTCAGCAGTATCTCCGGAGTTGAGCACCCTACCTGAATCACCAGCCTGCAGGCCAAAACCGCTTATCACTAACCAAGCTCAGGCCGGTCAAGCTGTTCAAGCTTCAGCTACCGATACTATCGCCATGCTGACAGAGCAAGTAAATCACCTCACTAAAAGTCTAGAGAGAGTGTGCAGAAAAATAGAGGAATGGGAAAAACTCATAATGTCAGAAGAAGAGTTCCTGTCACCTCCTAGGCCGTTCCCACCTCCATACCAAGAGACTCACCCCAGGTATCCTGGGAGGCGTAATAGAGGTCGCAAGAGGCCCGTGTGTACATACTGCAAAAAGCTGGGACACACAGAATCCACGTGCTGGCAGTTAAACGGGCAACCCCTGAGGCTGAGGACCACCCCTCGGGAGGTAGAACACTAGGTCCAAAGGATCCAAATTGGATGCCACGGTATGTAGGATCCCATCCTAAAATCAACATAGAGATCAACGGGGTCTCCTTTGAAGCCTTATTAGACACTGGGTCTCAGGTCACTACTATTCAGCTGCCCGCCTTTGAAAGATTCTGGGACACCAACCAATTGACCCAGCCGCCTGAATCCTGGGTGGAGATTATCGCCAGCAATGGCAAACCAGTAAAGATTCATGGATACTGGGAACCCACCCTGCAGGTGGGAGAAGTAACCTTACCGCAACAGGGGGTGATAGTAGTACAGGCCGGCGACAGAGGAGGACATCCTGTCATTCTAGGCACCAATGTCTTCAAAAACTGTTATTCAGAAATACTTGCCGTATTACACCAGACTTTGCCCACTGCTTCCTCTGCATCCAAGAGGGTGATTCAAAAGACTATTACTGTGTTAAGTGCCCAGCAGAGGTTTGCTAATGGGAAAGGAGAAATTTGTACTGCCAGGATTAGTGATATTAAGCCTGTGACTTTGCCTCCTAATTCTCAAACTCTTCTATGGTGTCGTGCTGTCCTGGGAGTCCAAGGCCGAGATTATCCAGCCCTGGTGGAACCAATCCAGATGGAGGATTACCCTTATGTGAGAGCTGCCAAGTGCCTGGTGAACGTCTCCCAAGGTAAAGTACCTGTCCGTCTGATTAACCTGAGTGATCATCCTGTTGCGCTTACTAAGCATTGCCGTGTTGCCCAGCTTTCTCAGGTGTCCTTCCAAGACATCATTCGTCTTCCAGTGACAGAAAAGCCGCCAGCTGCAGGCAGTGGACGTCCGTCGGAGACCCAGCCACAAGTGCCCTGGTGGGAAGAGCTCCATGTAGGGGACGAGACTACCCCCCAACATCAACAAGAAGGGATCCTACAGCTTGTCAAAGAGCACCACCAGGCCTTCAGTAAACATGCCACTGATTATGGAGAGGTTAGTGCCATACAACACACCATACCTACTGGCTCTCATCCTCCTATCAAGGAGAGATACAGACCCTTACCGCCTAATTCATATCAGACTGTAAAAGAAATGATCCAAGAGATGAAAGACTCTAATGTAATCCGGGACAGCCGTAGCCCGTGGGCTGCACCCCTGGTCCTTGTAAAGAAGAAGGATGGTGGTATCCGTTTCTGTGTGGATTATAGGAAAATTAATCAAATAACCCACAAAGATGCATACCCACTGCCCCGCATTGAGGAGTCACTAACTGCTCTGGGCTCCTCTGCCTATTTCTCCACATTGGACTTGACCAGTGGCTACTGGCAAGTACCCATGGCCCCTGCAGATAGGGAAAAGACTGCTTTCACCACTCCCATGGGCCTATTCGAATTCAATTGTATGCCGTTCGGGTTATGTAATGCCCCAGGAACTTTCCAGAGACTAATGGAGCGGTGTTTGGGTCACAAAAACTTCGAAACAGTGCTGCTGTATCTAGATGACGTCATTGTGTACTCAAAAACATATGAAGACCATCTGAAACATTTGGCAGAAGTATTTGAAATCCTTATCAAATATGGCTTGAAGGTAAAGCCATCCAAGTGTCACTTGCTCAAACCTGCAGTAAAATACCTGGGGCATGTGGTAAGCGGAGAGGGCGTGCAACCTGACCCTGATAAGTTAGCGGCTGTCTGTAATTGGCCGGTCCCCACTACCGTCAAAGAGGTGAGGGGTTTCCTTGGTTTTGCCGGCTACTATAGACGTTTTATTCCCCATTTTGCTCAAATAGCTGAGCCTATCCAGGAGCTCTTGAGGGGGCAACCCAAGAAAAGTCCTAGAACTCCTGTGCCCATTGAGTGGAATGAGGAAAGAGAGATAGCGTTCCAATTGCTAAAAAAGAAACTGACCGAGCCCCCTGTGTTAGGTTATCCAGATTATAGCAAGCCTTTCCATCTTTATACCGATGCTAGCAAGCGAGGCCTGGGAGCTGTGTTAGCCCAAATCTAAGAGGGAAAAGAGAGAGTGATAGCATATGCAAGCCGCTCCCTGAAAGGAGCTGAGAAAAATGACCAGAATTATAGTTCCTTCAAACTAGAGTTCCTGGCATTAGTGTGGGCAGTGACGGAAAAATTCAAAGATTATCTAGCCGCCACCCCGTTCATTGCATTCACTGACAATAACCCTCTGGCACATCTAAATACAGCTAAATTAGGGGCCTTGGAGCAGAGATGGGCCTCTCGCCTCGCCAACTATGATTTCTCTGTAAAATATCGTGCTGGACGTGCTAATGATAATGCTGATTTTTTATCCAGGCTTCCCACAGAGACAGCTTCTGATGATGTGCGAGATGCTTGGGAAGATGTAGAGATGCCGGCCTTCTATAACAAATTTGCTCAACAGGATCAGGCTCGAGCTACCAATGACAGAGCTGCAGTTCCTTCACCCTCCAGTAGGCCTGATCCTAAAGAAGAAAGGTAGGTGAAACTACAGTCTGAAAGTAGAGTGCTGGGTGAGTTGTTGGACTTCATTACTAGTGGCAGAGCCCCTGAGAGGATTCAGCGTAAGAGTGCAGATCCTGAGCTCATCAAACTGTGGAGACAGCGCCATCAACTCTTCATACAAAAGGGCCTATTGCTACGGAGAAGCCTAGACCCAGTGTCCAACGAAAGAGTACACCAGATTCTCATACCCCGACGAGATGCAGGTATGGTGTTGGAGATGTACCACAATCAATCCGGTCACTTTGGGGTCCAAAAGACTGAGGCTAATATCCACCAGCGGTTTTACTGGGTGGGCATGAGAGAAGACATTGAGAAGTGGTGTCGGGAGTGTGTAGCCTGTGCCTTAAAACGAAGTGAGCACCATGATCAGAGGGCACCACTGAGACCCATTGTAAGTACTCGTCCTCTTGAACTTGTCGCCATCGACCATGTGAAACTGGAGCCTAGTCGCTCAGGGTATACTTATGCCATGACTATTATTGACCATTTCACTAAGCCGAACTGTTCTGGAAGCACTTCCTCCTGCCCTACGGATGTCCAGAAAAGATCCTCACCGATCAAGGACCTGCTTTTGAGTCCCATCTGTTCCATGAACTGTGCCGCTTACACAACTGTAGGAAGATCCGGACAACGGCCTACCATCCTCAAGGTAATGGATTATGTGAAAAAATGAATCAGACCTTGATAGAGATGCTGAGGGCTGTGCCTCCTGACACCAGAGGAGATTGGCCTAATCTGTTGCCACAGCTCATGTTCACGTACAATCATACCATACATTGTTCCACCGGGTATACCCCCTTTTATTTGATGTTTGGGCGCCAAGGGACATTGCCTGCTGATCATTCATTGGACATACACGTACCTGATTGCATTAACCCATTACCTAACACCGACTGGGTTGCTGAGCATCAAAGGAGATTGAATACAGCCAAAGCCATTGTTCAGGAACGTATGGACTATGCTAGGGACCGACAGCAGAGAGACTATGATCAAGCAGCCCATGCAGAACCCTTGACAATAGGGGCTGTGGTATGGTTAAAAAATAACCGCCGTACTAGTAAACTGGACAGTAAATGGGAGCGAAGTCCCTATGTTGTCACTGCAATCCCAAATGTTGGAACTCACACTTATGAGATCACCCGGGAAGGCAGGGGATCCCAAATTGTACACCGAAACCGGTTAAAGCTCTGCCTGACCCCAGAACCTAGTGCAGAGAGTTCTAGATCTGAATCCCCTGTGTCAGAGTCATCAATACCGCCCGAGGATCCTATGCAGGCTGTCAGTAATCTAAGGTATGACGCTGATCCCATGCATTGGCTTCTGACACCGTGGCTGAACTTGTTGGTGCCCGCTCCGGCACCTACTGTATCTTCACCTCCAGAAGAGCCGGTTCAAGATGCCCCGGATCCAGTTTCCCCGCTAGTGGATCTAGTTGTTCCTGACCAAGGTCTCACTGATGGAGACCCTCCTGTTGCTCCTCTCTCTTCTACCTCGTTGCTAAGGGAAGAGGAGACCCCTGTATTGAGAAGGTCCACCCGGATGACCAGGGGACGTCCGCCAGTCCGTTTAGGATACTTTGACTATGCTGGTGGTGTCTCCTCCCGAGCAGTTGCTACTGGTAATACTTTACTTGACATTTGTGCGCAAGAATGGACTCCTCCACGTGAGCCCTTGCCTGTGATACACCCACAGGATACTCCTGGGTAGTTCCGTTATTATACTGCCACCAAAGAAGAATGGACTAACCTGGTTCACCCTAAGTCCGCTGTGCCAGGTCAGCGGCCGTGTCTAAGAAGTAAGAAGACGCCCCTTTCCCTTGTGTCATTTGTTCATGGAGTTACAAATGTTAAATAATTATTTATCCTATTTATGATGTGATGCTTAAGTTATGTACCATGTTATGCCGGTTCAGGAAGGTGTGTGTGAGTACGAGGCCTTACTCACGTTAAAGTCTGGGGGTGTGCAGCATACGGGTAGGTTACCCGACACTGCTAGATTGTATGTGTATTTCCCTTTAAGCCAGTTAGGCCTGTTGCAGGCAATCCTTGTTCCAGTCAGCAGAGGGAGCTCCCAGTTGAGTATAAATAGGCTAGGGCCTAGCCTAGGAAGGGAGTTCAGAAGTTTCTAGAGTCAGTGCTGAGAGAGACAGAGGCAAGTCCAGAAAAGCAAGAGGTACTAAAGACAACAGAGGAGGTACTTGATAATTATAAAACCAAGGATATACGCCAGAGCTAGGGCATCGGGCCTTGGAGAAGAGTTTCTATGTTCCAGGATCAGTCAGGAATAGAGTGCAAGCCGCCTGTACTACAAATCCTGTGTTTAACACTCTGAAGTCACCTTGCTATATATTGCCTGCATCAAATGTACTGAAACCAACTGTCTTCAAAGGAACTGCGCTTCCATCTATGTCCATGTATGATGACTACTAAAGTTTGAGTTCTGTTTTAACATCACGTGGTTCCTCAGTTATTCCTGCTATCAGCAAACGGCGTGCCACCGTTTAATTGGCACTGGCGTCACGAACATTTCTTATCATCACCTGCCCTTGCAGAGAGTCAGCCGTCTCAGGTTAGTGGTCATGATTGCACTACAACAGCCAGGAACACTATTAACCTCAACTTGAGTACGCTGCAATAATGCTCTGTTCATACCACATTTGTGGGCTCTATTTATCATATACGTCCAGGATGTATACATTGAACAGAGGTCTCTGACAGATACCCATACAGCGAAATGTAAGTGTTTTTTTTTTTTTACTGGATATAGTTGTATGGAATACTGATGTATAGAAGCCAGATGGAGACCAAACGCACGCTATACTGTCTGGCTAATACTAACCCTATGGACACATTTACCATTTATGTTGGCGGTTTTCCAGATGCACCCGCTAAACATAAATCACACCCATGATATAAACCAAACCTATATAATAAAATATGTTGATCAGAACACATAAATTACACACATGTAAATACATACACATTTACAATTTATACTGTATAATCTACTTGTAGTTTTAACTGAAAAAAAGGAAAAACTGGATTTGTGTAAATCACACCAACACTGAACTGTGGAGCAGAGGAAACATACTGTGTAGGGATGAATCAAGCTTCTCTATCTGGCGGTCTAATGGAGGAGTATGGATTTGGTGAATGTCAGGACTATGTTGCCGGTCTGATTGCATTGTGCCAAGTGTAAATTTTGGTTGAGGAGTGATAATGCTATGGGGTTGTATTCAGAAGTCGGCCTAGATCGTTTAGTTCCAGTGAAGGGAAATCTGAATGCTTCAGCATACCAATTTTTTTTGACAAAAACTAACATTTCATTAAAAGATTGGTAAACCTGGTAAAACCAGTCAATTGAAGCTGGTGGATTAACAAAAATAGAGTTAATTTTTGTGTGCAAAACAACATACTCCATAGTCCTACTTCATAAAAGTTTTCATACAAACCAACTGTTAGAGGGGAATAATTTTTTGAACTACTGGATGCAGTCTATAGGTGGCTGCAATACTGAATAAACTTTTCAAAAGTATGTGCCCCCCAAACTGCCACCACTACCTGACTATACAATGAGTCATCAGTAGCCAGTGAAGGAGCAGAATCTGTGAGTCTTCTCTGCTTTATGTAGTGGTTACTACTCACCTGGGTGGTTATCTGTGGGAATGTCCTCTATGATCTGCTCATCACTCCTCACATATGTATTTTCAGCCTTAATATTGTTCAAAAGCTGTAAAACAAATATAGTAAAGGTCATCAGACAGTTGTAGAGAAGTTGTGCGGCATGTTTTAGAAGACCAGATCATTATTTGTCGTGACAACCAGTGGTTAAATGACAGCAGGAATAATCTCAGTAAAATATCTGAAGGTCTCTTGCATAAATCCAACCTGTTGGCTCCTTATTCTGACCAGCAGCCTCCATAGAAAGAAAAATGTGAGAAGATCAAGATGACAAAGTAATGTCTATGGTCAGATATAATCCTGCCATCACTTTTCTCATTGTACAAGGATCATAAGGAACCTTCCACGAGATCTTATCTCCATCTACCTGATCATACTGTGGAACATTGTGATGTTCTTCTGAATTATCCTGTGGAAGCAGTTGACTAGGACATCTCACCAGTGTTGCGCTTTTACTGGACCTAACTGTAGGAAACATGTACAGTGGCTGAATTCATTCCTTACAGACAAATAATGAGAGGACGTGTATATTTAGTCATGTCTATTACCTGGTGGCTGGTGATCCTCCATAATGACATGCTTGTGCATATCTTTCTGTCCTTCTAAATACTCCCATTCCTCCATGGAGAAATAGACGGCGACATCCTGACACCTTATAGGAACCTGACAACACAATGATACAGTCATCACCCAGATCCCCTCATAGTGTTACTGTATAATGTCCCGGCATTCCCAGCGATGTCACCTCTCCAGTCAGCAGCTCAATGATCTTGTTGGTGAGCTCTAGGATCCTCTCTCTATAGACTTTCTCATGTATCGGGATGTGAGGTGTCGGCCCAGAGACTGTACTCTGGGTTCTTCCCCATCCTTCAAACACAGGGTCTTGACAATGTTCACTAGAGGTCTTCTTCACTACTGTGTATTCCTAGTTATGGAAAGACACAGTAATAAATATCACTCCATACATCTCCAGAGTCCCTCACCCCTCCAGTCATGTCCATCTGTTAATAACATAGAGAGGATGATGTAATGTGACATCATCAGAATCTCTCACCTCTCCAGTAAGCCAGAAGAGGATCTCTAGGGTAAGATTTATTATACTCTCTGCCATCTTGTCCCTGTCTTGATGGGTCAATCAGGAGAATGATCTTATATAGGAGATATCTACTCAACGGATCTTATGTTGCAGGAACCTGAATGGAAAAAGATGAAAAATAATAATAAATCCCATGTCAAATGCCATTACTGAAGATATTCAACACCCACACGTTATTATCTCATCAAGTTTCTCTATATTTCAGGTCAAAGCATGTTGCACCTTCATATTACCACTATAGACAATTATAGGTCACAGCGGTAATCCCTGTATAAAGCTGGAATCTGGTGGATCACTTCATAGATCTAGAACTCAGACTGCCCTAGTGCTATAAGTTGGGGTCTCAAGATTTAAACTAAAATACAGTTTGACTATGACAAAATACACTCCTCAACATTGTTATTGCAACACGAAGATGGAAAAGTCATGGAATTATGGAAATCACAGGATTGGTAGGCGTGTTAATGATATGCAAATGATAAAAAATGGAAACACAATATTCGTAACACCTTGATTTATTGTAGTAGCTCCTAAATCCATTCTCAAAAAATCAAATCGCAGGAAACACAAGAAAAAAAGTGGTGATACTCCAAGGGTTCATTTCAGTTCCACAGACATGGACACTTCAGACAATGCCTCTGAAGTAGTCAGGAGAATGGATCAAGCATCGACTTTGAAAACACCTCAATATATTCCAAAGGCAAAAAACAACGCAGGGGGACGAAGCATAAAAGAGGGTCATCGATATCCGCGAAAACACAAGAGGAATTAATTTACATACAAGTGCATAATTTATCTGCAAAAATTCTCTATGATAAACTGGGGATCCTATCCAGGGGTCTCACTTTCTTATCTTAACGGATCCTCACAAAACGCGAGTGTGAAAATAGCCTTAGACGTAAATATTTTGCCAGGAATATCACCGTCAGGAAGCACTTTCTGAGGGATAACAATCCTCCTGAGATGTTGGAGGCTGGGGCGCTTCCAGCAGGAGTTTATTGCCTTTATCTTTTCAGGAATTGAAAGTCACATATGATTTACAAATGTTACGTAGTGATTTCGGCACTGCCAAAGATACCAATATGTCTACTGCCTTTGTGACAAAAAAATAACTTGTTTTATCCAGTTAACCCCAGGTCACCAGCTCTTTTAGGAGCTGGTAGAGCAGGACTTATTCATATCATATAATATGACCAAGTCCCAAACTAATAAAAAAAATCTCTAATCTTTCTAGAAAGGAAAGCGATGCCCTGACCTTATTCAAAAAAGAATTGGAAAGACTGGTAGCAGAAGGACTACAAAGTGGTGTTATTACTCTTATTAAACAATCAGAATATTTGATTCCTGCATATCCAATCCTTCCAATTTGTCATGCCCTGCCCAAGGTTCATAAAGATTTTTTCCCTCCCCCACTCAGACCTATAGTCTCAGCCATGGATTCACTGAGTGGGGTGACTACAGCCATTGATTGGATCCATGCCTGGTTTTATACGAGACACAAAGCATGTATGACAAGCAATGCACAACCTCCAGTGGGGAAAAGCGTTTCTATGGGTAACTGCCGATGTTACGGCATTATTCACTTCCATACCCCAAGATCAGGCTATATGTGCCCTACAGTGGTTCTTCTCAACAAATAGCGATTATACTCCACTTTTGCGGGATTTTTTATGCACAGCCATACATTATTTGCTGACACTATTTTATGTTTTGCAATTCGTACTATTTACAAATATCCGGTGCGTCTATGGGGGGCAAAGGTATCGCCATCGATTGCAAATATCTTCATGTGTCTGTGGGAACAACAATATCTGTTCTCTGACAATAATCCATTCATTGACCACCTGCAGTGGTACGCTCGCTACATCGATGACCTGTTGTTTGTATGGGTTGGGGATGTAGGGACCGTCCCAGATTTCATAAAGTACATAAATAATAACACAAAAAAAATGTGCATTTTACATATCACCGTGTGACAATTTCTTTCCTTGATTTGAAGCCGACAGCCTCACCTATAGAAAAATCACGGCAGGTAACACTATACTCCATGGTAAATCATGCCATCCCACACATACAAACAAAAGTATACCTGCGGGTGAACTAGTCAGAGCAAAGCGGAACTGCACATGTGAACAGGATTACCAAAAATAATCCACTGACATAGCACAGAGATTAAGGCGACACAGTTATCCTGACTGGAGTGGGAACGGGGCCCAAAGACTGGTTGGTCAGAGAGATAGGACTGAACTACTCAGCGATGTGGAGACACCTAAAGGGAAATCTCAGGATAGAAATAGAGCGGTATTTTCAACCCCATATAGTCCACAATATAACAAAATTTGTCAAATTATAAAAAAAAACATCCGTCAGTCTTCAAACTGGACGCAGGTTTTGCTGAAATAATTGGTATGGGAATCCACTGTGTAGCGAGACGAGCAAAGACACGGGGTAATATTTTATCCCCCAGTTTATTCAGAGATAACAGCACTGGTAAGAGTAAAACTTGGTTACAACATAAAGGTTCATATAAACGTGGTCACAATGTCTGCACCTGCTGCTCAGCTATTCACGTATCAAAAGACAATCAAACATACATGAACAAACAATACATCAATTGTGATTACTTGCAAATCTGATTACTTGCAAAACTTGCTGACTCCAATATGTAGGGCGCACGGACGGCCCTTTAAAAATTAGAATTAGACGGCATTTGTCGGAAGCAATTAAAGAAGATAACAGAAACAAAAACACATTCCACCATACAGTATTTCAGCAGTTTCCCATCATGTCTTACACCATCGTGGAGGGGATGTGAGTCACATTATGGTACAGGGCATTGAAAACGTAAGATTACCTGAGAGGGGAGGAGATCTACAAAGGAAACTTTTTTTAATCGTGAGGCTTTTTGGATGTTCAAGCTTAAATCACGCATCCCCCATGGATTAAACAGAAAACAGGATTTAATTTTACATGATTAAATAATTTCTGTTTGGGGATTGTCATGTATATTGTTGTGACAGTGTACAATGATTTTAAATTTTATGTTTTGTAAATTTTTTGTTCATTTTGCTTTGTTGCTTTAGGGTCCTGTTCACACACAGTCTGATTTCCTATGGTGGTTAAGGAGTTAATTTGGAAGTGGTCTGTATCCTTCAATGTCAAACACACCTATTGGGTGAGTTCCCTCCCACCTTTTCCACTATATAACCCGACTGATGTAGTCATCTAGTGACTCTATGATTAAGGGTGCTATAGACACGCACCCGAAACGTGTCGAAGAGATGTAAGGCCTGGTTTGTACCCACCATTTTGTAACTGATTTTTAATGGAGAAGAAATAAAACTGAATGGATTTTACCAACACCGGTGGCTGGAAATCGTTTACATTTGTTACCTTGATTTATTGAGTAAAGGCGCCAACAACATTATACGCTTTGGCTTGCTGTCAATGAGGTTATTAATGGTTGTCTGAGGAACAACCGTTAAATGCAATTGAGCACTCAAATGATCAAGATCTGTTCCTGGCTCCTTTTGCAATTGCCAACCAAGGATGTCCCAAGTGTGCTCGATGGGAGACAAGTCCAGAGACACTTGTAGGCCATGATAGCAAGTTTAGGACATGCAGGCTGCTCACAGTAGCACGAGTAACATGTGGCCTGGTGTTGTCCTGTGGAAACAGACGCCTCCAGTGGCTGTACCACTGGATGCACAACCAAATTAATGTAATGCTGAGCTGTTAGTCCTGGGAATAGGACCATTATCACATTCCTTGTAGAGGCCTCTTCATGGCATTTTCCAGATCAATCTATGGCTATTGGATGTGAGACAAAAGTGGGACTCATGACTGAAGAGGTAGACCTTCATTTCAGCCCCCATTACCATCTTGGAGTGCACTATGATAGCCGCCACACTGTCTAGACTCCCCCCCCCCCCCCTGGATGAAAGCAGGACCCGCCCACTCCTACCAAGAGGGGAGGAACTGGGTGGTTAACCCTGTGCCTGCCAACCATACCTCTTTATGCTGGGTACATACTGTATATAATGAAAAGAAGTAAAGGGATGGCACTCAGAACATTTGTATTGTATGGTTGAATAAATGATTATATTTATTAAGGGGTGGCTAGATATGCCTGATGTAGTAAAAATGGTGGGATAGTCACAAAATTGTATCAAGATTGCAGAAATACATATATATATATAAAAATAACAGTGCATTATATTATCAGCATATCAATTGTGAAAATCTTAAAAGTCTGTATGAAAAGAAGGATCTGTTAAGAAAATTCAGTCTTTAGATAAAAAAGAGAGGGTTGATATCGTATATGATGGCTGGGTCAACCATGAAATAAATGAATGTCACTTGTCCTGATGAATCATAAATATCATAGAGTATCAATTTGTGAGCAAATCCTATTGAGGAAGGGAGATAGGGAGGAATGTCTTATAAACTTGTGGGGGGAAAATCCAGTCTCAGACTCCGGTATCCGGAAATGAATTACAGTACAGTCTCCTGTTATAAACTGAAAAAAAGCTTCCTATAAGAAGTAATGTAGAATAGGTATCTCCTTATTACTGGGAATCAACCGCATCCAGTATGGTACAGGGAGTTATTGATATGCTAAGTAGTCATCGATTACTGCTGTCAAAGCAGGTACATTACCCTCCTGGTGGCCGTCAATGGATCGGGGAGCGGCTCTTCCCTGCAGGTCGGCGTCCACGTGCGTTGTTCACGTGTGCTGTTCGCGCCCGCTGTAAGATCCGGCCGTTGGTTGCTGTTGCTCATGTCACTTCCGGTGACGTCACATACGTGTGAGGAATCACCCGCTCAATTCAATTTGGCTTGCCACGTGGAGATAGGTGGCGGGAAGAGACGTTACAGCTGCACAGGGGGAAAAATAGGCTCCGGAGCTTCTCTTTGGTTGTCGGATCCTTGTGTTCGGTGCTAGCTAGTTGCAATAGGCTTCCTCAATACCCCATACGCGTTTCGGAGCTTACTGCTCCTTCCCGCCACCTATCTCCACGTGGCAAGCCAAATTGAATTGAGCGGGTGATTCCTCACACGTATGTGACGTCACCGGAAGTGACGTGAGCAACAGCAACCAACGGCCGGATCTTACAGCGGGCGCGAACAGCACACGTGAACAACGCACGTGGACGCCGACCTGCAGGGAAGAGCCGCTCCCCGATCCATTGACGGCCACCAGGAGGGTAATGTACCTGCTTTGACAGCAGTAATCGATGACTACTTAGCATATCAATAACTCCCTGTACCATACTGGATGCGATTGATTCCCAGTAATAAGGAGATACCTATTCTACATTACTTCTTATAGGAAGCTTTTTTTCAGTTTATAACAGGAGACTGTACTGTAATTCATTTCCGGATACCGGTGTCTGAGACTGGATTTTCCCCCCACAAGTTTATAAGACATTCCTCCCTATCTTCCTTCCTCAATAGGATTTGCTCACAAATTGATACTCTATGATATTTATGATTCATCAGGACAAGTGACATTCATTTATTTCATGGTTGACCCAGCCATCATATACGATATCAACCCTCTCTTTTTTTATCTAAAGACTGAATTTTCTTAACAGATCCTTCTTTTCATACAGACTTTTAAGATTTTCACAATTGATATGCTGATAATATAATGCACTGTTATTTTTATATATATATGTATTTCTGCAATCTTGATACAATTTTGTGACTATCCCACCATTTTTACTACATCAGGCATATCTAGCCACCACTTAATAAATATAATCATTTATTCAACCATACAATACAAATGTTCTGAGTGCCATCCCTTTACTTCTTTTCATTTTATCCTTACTACAAGCGTTGGGTACGCTTGTCTGGATTGAGCACCTAATTTCATCTTTTTGGGACATAGAGAGCCGCCCTACTCTTTCATTTTACATACTGTATATAACAATGCAAAACAAAGCATAACATTACGTAGCATAACAACTGCCATCAACATCTAACATGACTTGATACAATTTTTAAAGGTTTCATGTAGCTAAAAAATGTCCAGTCTGGCTTTAATGTCCCTGCCACGTACCATGATTGGAGCCAGGCACTACAAACCTACAAACTTTAGCGACACCTGTTACTTCCTTGATTTGCATAACCTTGCATCTTGTCCTTCTTAATGTTGCGATTTCAATGTTGAGGAACGAATAAAGAAGTCAAGGTACAAACTTCAACAGTCTTTATTCAGTTAAGAAAACAGGGAAGCCGTCAACTCAAAGGCATCTCACCACTCCCGGACAAGAACGACGCTCGCTCTCCTCTCTAGCTGTAAACTACAGAAACACATTTCAAACCAAACATATCTACGAATAAAACCTATTTCAGGCCAAAAAAAGAGACGAGCAGCTCGTTCCTCCATGGCAGAAGTTTCCTCAGAGCCTGAAAGCTGAATACACTTCTCAACTAAATCATTCCATAGATTCCATTCCTACATGAGAATCCACAGACAGCGTTCTTGTCTTCAGTTTCACCACAAGCTGCGCTCTGGCAGTTGTATATACTACATATTGGTGAGAGTTCCTGTCAGGCTGCTCAGCCATGATGACATATCATAGGCGGGATCGTACCATTGCCATCGATTGAAAAGTGGTGCTATGTATAGGGAGGCCCTGCTCTCTCGCCCCCCCTAGGCAGCTCTGCAAGTGGAGCCAACCAGTCCTCCTCACATTCTAAGCCAGGTTGCTGGCAGCCATTTTAAATCATTCTCAGAGAACACCTTTGAGGCGGCCATACACATTAGATTGAAGTTGGTTGATGGTTGAACAGCAGCTGAACAAACATCTGGTGAACGTTCCTTTTACAGACACAATTTACTCCATATATTGTCCGTTAGAATATTAAAGATGGACGACTTCTCATCATTGTTAAACTTTAACCAACAAACGTTCATTTTGGTTAAAATCGTCCTTTTTGATCAATTTTAGACTAATGTGTGTGGCCACCTGTAACGCTAAACCTAATAATACCTACAAGAGACCGCACAGAACATGGAGAAAACGTCCCACAGCCACAACACACAGGACACTTACCTAAATGCTGGCTTACAGGACCTTTCATGATGTCATGACTATGTGATCCTGTGTGGGAGGAGTCAGGCTCCAGGCTCTGCTGGAGGAGGTAAAGGACCTGTGATGATGTCAAGACCATGTGATCCTGTGTGGGAGGAGTCAGGCTCCAGGCTCTGCCGCTAGAGGAGGTCAAGGACCTGTGATGATGTCATGTCCATGTGATCCTGTGTGGGAGGAGTCAGAGGTCACATGACCAGGTGCCACTGTGCTGCTTGTGATTGACGCTGGATGAGCTGGGATTTAAGTGTCCTATCAGGATGTAAATACAAATGGGGGAGATTTACCCAACCGTTGTAAAGTAGAACTGGCTTAGTTACCCATAGCAACCAATCAGAGTCCTACTTTCATCTTCCAAAGGAGCTATGAAAAATGAAAGGTGGTTCTTATAGGCAACTAAGCCAGTTTTGATAAATCTCCTCCAACCTGTATGTAGCAGAGCTGATATGTGTATGTAGTAGAGCAGTCTCTGTGTGATGTGTATATAGCAGAGCTGTCTGTGTGATGTGTATGTAGTAGAGCTGTCTCTATGAGATATGTATATAGCAGAGCTGTCTCTGTGAGATGTGTATGTAGCAGAGCTGTCTCTGTGTGATGTGTATGTAGCAGAGCTGTCTCTGTGTGATGTGTATGTAGCAGAGCTGTCTCTGTGTGATGAGTATGCAGCAGAGCTGTCTCTGTGTGATGTGTATGTAGCAGAGCTGTCTGTGTGATGTGTATGTAGCAGAGCTGTCTCTGTGTGATGTGTATGTAGCAGAGCTGTCTCTGTGTGATGAGTATGTAGTAGAGCTGTCTCTGCGAGATGTGTATGTAGTAGAGCTGTCTCTGTGTGATGTGTATGCAGCAGAGCTGTCTCTGTGTGATGTGTATGTAGCAGAGCTGTCTCTGTGATGTGTATGTAGCAGAGCTGTCTCTGTGATGTGTATGTAGCAGAGCTGTCTCTGTGTGATGTGTATGTAGTAGAGCTGTCTCTGTGTGATGTGTATGTAGTAGAGCTGTCTCTGTGAGATGTGTATGTAGCAGAGCTGTCTCTGTGTGATGAGTATGCAGCAGAGCTGTCTCTGTGTGATGTGTATGTAGCAGAGCTGTCTCTGTGTGATGTGTATGTAGTAGAGCTGTCTCTGTGTGATGTGTATGTAGTAGAGCTGTCTCTGTGTGATGAGTATGTAGCAGAGCTGTCTCTGTGTGATGTGTGTGCAGCAGAGCTGTCTCTGTGTGATGTGTATGTAGTAGAGCTGTCTCTGTGTGTTGTGTATGCAGCACAGCTGTCTCTGTGTGATGTGTATGTAGCAGAGCTGTCTCTGTGATGTGTATGTAGCAGAGCTGTCTCTGTGATGTGTATGTAGCAGAGCTGTCTCTGTGTGATGTGTATGTAGTAGAGCTGTCTCTGTGTGATGTGTATGTAGTAGAGCTGTCTCTGTGAGATGTGTATGTAGTAGAGCTGTCTCTGTGAGATGTGTATGTAGCAGAGCTGTCTCTGTGTGATGTGTATGTAGCAGAGCTGTCTGTGTGATGTGTATGTAGCAGAGCTGTCTCTGTGTGATGTGTATGTAGCAGAGCTGTCTCTGTGTGATGTGTATGTAGTAGAGCTGTCTCTGTGTGATGTGTATGTAGTAGAGCTGTCTCTGTGTGATGTGTATGTAGCAGACTGTCTCTGTGTGATGAGTATGCAGCAGTGCTGTCTCTGTGTGATGTGTATGTAGTAGAGCTGTCTCTGTGTGATGTGTATGTAGTAGAGCTGTCTCTGTGTGATGTGTATGTAGTAGAGCTGTCTCTGTGTGATGTGTATGTAGCAGAGCTGTCTCTGTGTGATGTGTAGTTAGCAGAGCTGTCTCTGTGTGATGTGTATGTAGCAGAGCTGTCTCTGTGTGATGTGTATGCAGCAGAGCTGTCTCTGTGTGATGTGTATGTAGCAGAGCTGTCTGTGTGATGTGTATGTAGCAGAGCTGTCTCTGTGTGATGTGTATGTAGCAGACTGTCTCTGTGTGATGAGTATGCAGCAGTGCTGTCTCTGTGTGATGTGTATGTAGTAGAGCTGTCTCTGTGTGATGTGTATGCAGCAGAGCTGTCTCTGTGTGATGTGTATGTAGTAGAGCTGTCTCTGTGTGATGAGTATGTAGTAGAGCTGTCTCTGTGTGATGTGTATGCAGCAGAGCTGTCTCTGTGTGATGTGTATGTAGTAGAGCTGTCTCTGTGTGATGTGTATGCAGCAGAGCTGTCTCTGTGTGATGAGTATGCAGCAGAGCTGTCTCTGTGTGATGTGTATGTAGTAGAGCTGTCTCTGTGTGATGAGTATGTAGTAGAGCTGTCTCTGTGTGATGTGTATGCAGCAGAGCTGTCTCTGTGTGATGAGTATGTAGTAGAGCTGTCTCTGTGTGATGTGTATGCAGCAGAGCTGTCTCTGTGTGATGAGTATGTAGTAGAGCTGTCTCTGTGTGATGTGTATGCAGCAGAGCTGTCTCTGTGTGATGTGTATGTAGTAGAGCTGTCTCTGTGTGATGTGTATGTAGCAGAGCTGTCCCTGTGTGATGTGTATGTAGCAGAGCTGTCTCTGTGTGATGTGTATGTAGTAGAGCTGTCTCTGTGAGATGTGTATGTAGCAGAGCTGTCTCTGTGTGATGTGTGTGCAGCAGAGCTGTCTCTGTGTGATCTGTATGTAGCAGAGCTGTCCCTGTGTGATGTGTATGTAGCAGAGCTGTCTCTGTGTGATGTGTACAGGGAGTGCAGAATTATTAGGCAAGTTGTATTTTTGAGGATTAATTTTATTATTGAACAACAACCATGTTCTCAATGAACCCAAAAAACTCATTAATATCAAAGCTGAATATTTTTGGAAGTAGTTTTTAGTTTGTTTTTAGTTTTAGCTATTTTAGGGGGATATCTGTGTGTGCAGGTGACTATTACTGTGCATAATTATTAGGCAACTTAACAAAAAACAAATATATACCCATTTCAATTATTTATTTTTACCAGTGAAACCAATATAACATCTCAACATTCACAAATATATATTTCTGACATTCAAAAACAAAACAAAAACAAATCAGTGACCAATATAGCCACCTTTCTTTGCAAGGACACTCAAAAGCCTGCCATCCATGGATTCTGTCAGTGTTTTAATCTGTTCACCATCAACATTGCGTGCAGCAGCAACCACAGCCTCCCAGACACTGTTCAGAGAGGTGTACTGTTTTCCCTCCTTGTAAATCTCACATTTGATGATGGACCACAGGTTCTCAATGGGGTTCAGATCAGGTGAACAAGGAGGCCATGTCATTAGATTTTCTTCTTTTATACCCTTTCTTGCCAGCCACGCTGTGGAGTACTTGGACGCGTGTGATGGAGCATTGTCCTGCATAAAAATCATGTTTTTCTTGAAGGATGCAGACTTCTTCCTGTACCACTGCTTGAAGAAGGTGTCTTCCAGAAACTGGCAGTAGGACTGGGAGTTGAGCTTGACTCCATCCTCAACCCGAAAAGGCCCCACAAGCTCATCTTTGATGATACCAGCCCAAACCAGTACTCCACCTCCACCTTGCTGGCGTCTGAGTCGGACTGGAGCTCTCTGACCTTTACCAATCCAGCCACGGGCCCATCCATCTGGCCCTTCAAGACTCACTCTCATTTCATCAGTCCATAAAACCTTAGAAAAATCAGTCTTGAGATATTTCTTGGCCCAGTCTTGACGTTTCAGCTTGTGTGTCTTGTTCAGTGGTGGTCGTCTTTCAGCCTTTCTTACCTTGGCCATGTCTCTGAGTATTGCACACCTTGTGCTTTTGGGCACTCCAGTGATGTTGCAGCTCTGAAATATGGCCAAACTGGTGGCAAGTGGCATCTTGGCAGCTGCACGCTTGACTTTTCTCAGTTCATGGGCAGTTATTTTGCGCCTTGGTTTTTCCACACGCTTCTTGCGACCCTGTTGACTATTTTGAATGAAACGCTTGATTGTTCGATGATCACGCTTCAGAAGCTTTGCAATTTTAAGAGTGCTGCATCCCTCTGCAAGATATCTCACTATTTTTGACTTTTCTGAGCCTGTCGAGTCCTTCTTTTGACCCATTTTGCCAATAGAAAGGAAGTTGCCTAATAATTATGCACACCTAATATAGGGTGTTGATGTCATTAGACCACACCCCTTCTCATTACAGAGATGCACATCACCTAATATGCTTAATTGGTAGTAGGCTTTCGAGCCTATACAGCTTGGAGTAAGACAACATGCATAAAGAGGATGATGTGGTCAAAATACTCATTTGCCTAATAATTCTGCACGCAGTGTATATAGCAGAGCTGTCTCTGTGTGATGTGTATGTAGTAGAGCTGTCTCTGTGTGATGTGTATGTAGCAGAGCTGTCTCTGTGTGATGTGTGTGTAGCAGAGCTGTCTCTGTGTGATGTGTATATAGCAGAGCTGTCTGTGTGATCTGTATATAGCAGAGCTGTCTCTGTGTGATGTGTATATAGCAGAGCTGTCTCTGTGTGATGAGTATGTAGCAGAGCTGTCTCTGTGTGATGTGTATGTAGCAGAGCTGTCTCTGTGTGATGTGTATGTAGCAGAGCTGTCTGTGTGATGTGTATGTAGCAGAGCTGTCTCTGTGTGATGTGTATGTAGTAGAGCTGTCTCTGTGTGATGTGTATGTAGCAGACTGTCTCTGTGTGATGAGTATGCAGCAGTGCTGTCTCTGTGTGATGTGTGTGTAGCAGAGCTGTCTGTGTGATGTGTATGTAGTAGAGCTGTCTCTGTGTGATGTGTATGTAGCAGAGCTGTCTCTGTGATGTGTATGCAGCAGAGCTGTCTCTGTGTGATGTGTATGTAGCAGAGCTGTCTCTGTGTGATGTGTATGTAGCAGAGCTGTCTCTGTGATGTGTATGCAGCAGAGCTGTCTCTGTGTGATGTGTATGTAGCAGAGCTGTCTCTGTGTGATGTGTATGTAGCAGAGCTGTCTCTGTGTGATGTGTATGTAGCAGAGCTGTCTGTGTGATGTGTATGTAGCAGAGCTGTCTCTGTGTGATGTGTATGTAGCAGAGCTGTCTCTGTGTGATGTGTATGTAGCAGACTGTCTCTGTGTGATGAGTATGCAGCAGTGCTGTCTCTGTGTGATGAGTATGCAGCAGTGCTGTCTCTGTGTGATGTGTATGTAGCAGAGCTGTCTCTGTGTGATCTGTATGTAGCAGAGCTGTCCCTGTGTGATGTGTATGTAGCAGAGCTGTCTCTGTGTGATGTGTATGTAGTAGAGCTGTCTCTGTGAGATGTGTATGTAGCAGAGCTGTCTCTGTGTGATGTGTGTGCAGCAGAGCTGTCTCTGTGTGATCTGTATGTAGCAGAGCTGTCTCTGTGTGATGTGTATGTAGCAGAGCTGTCTCTGTGTGATGTGTATATAGCAGAGCTGTCTCTGTGTGATGTGTATGTAGCAGAGCTGTCTCTGTGTGATCTGTATGTAGCAGAGCTGTCTGTGTGATGTGTATGTAGCAGAGCTGTCTCTGTGATGTGTATGTAGCAGAGCTGTCTCTGTGATGTGTATGTAGCAGAGCTGTCTCTGTGTGATGTGTGTGCAGCAGAGCTGTCTCTGTGTGATGTGTATGTAGCAGAGCTGTCTCTGTGTGATGTGTATGTAGCAGCGCTGTCTCTGTGTGGTGTGTATGTAGTAGAGCTGTCTCTGTGTGATGTGTATGTAGCAGAGCTGTCTCTGTGTGGTGTGTATGTAGTAGAGCTGTCTCTGTGTGATGTGTGTGCAGCAGAGCTGTCTCTGTGTGATGTGTATGTAGCAGAGCTGTCTCTGTGTGATGTGTATGTAGCAGCGCTGTCTCTGTGTGGTGTGTATGTAGTAGAGCTGTCTCTGTGTGATGTGTATGTAGCAGAGCTGTCTCTGTGTGATGAGTATGTAGCAGAGCTGTCTCTGTGTGATGAGTATGTAGCAGAGCTGTCTCTGTGTGAGGAGTATGTAGCAGAGCTGTCCCTGTGTGATGTGTATGTAGCAGAGCTGTCTCTGTGTGATGTGTATATAGCAGAGCTGTCTCTGTGTGATGTGTATGTAGCAGAGCTGTCTCTGTGTGAGGAGTATGCAGCTGGCTCTCTTCTTTGGTGTTTTCTCCCCCACCACCTGCTTACATCCTGGTTTCTGCTCCCCGACCCTCCCTCTCTGGTTCTGGGGACTGGAGAAAGTTTTAAAAAAAATACCCCCTCTTAGTGCTCCTAGTTAATGACCCCATAGTGCCCCCATACTTTGTGCCAGTGTAAAATATCCCTATATAGTGCCCCCAGTATATGCCCTCTCCCCATATTCTCTACATGTGTGCCAGTATAAAATGCCTCCATAGTGCTCCTCTCCTCCTTCCACCATATTGGCCAAACAGCATGGTGCCAAATGAAAAAATGAAAAATAAACACTAATATCTCCTCGTGGCTGTCAGCAATATGGTGCAGGCCTCTTCCGGCCTGTGTCCCATGCTGTACGCTCCCCACCTCAGGCACGTGATGATGATCTTAGGCTATCAGAGGAACACAGAGGAAAAAATGTGTTAGAAATGGAAGAAATGGAAAAACAGGAAGTAAGATCGATGACTCCAACAAAAAGTCTAGGAGAGGGAAAAGAGGAAAAAGAAAACATCAGTCCAAGAAGAGCAGGGAGAAATAAGAGGAATATTTAATCTTAGTTCCCATAATCTATCAGATTCTGGAAAAGGAGTATTAGGGAAAGGTTTGAAATTTGCCCCTACGAATAGACCCAATAAATTTGAAATGCACATAAATATATAAGGAAGCTGAATTTGGCTAAATATGCCCTTGATAACCAACAACCGCCTATTAAAAATACAAATATGTCCATGAAAAATACAGTAATGCATACCGACTTACGAGAGAGATTGAAATTTTTCCCCAAAAATATGGATAATGAATGCATTGAGGCATTCAAAAGAGGGGTACTAAAAGAACTTGAGAAAATGGAGGTTAAACCCAAATATTATAACCTAACATCTGAAGAGAAGCTTGCCCTCAAAGGTCTTGAATCCGACCCCCATATAGTGATCAAGCCAGCAGATAAAGGGGGAGGGGTGGTTGTGATGGATATAGAGAAATACGAAGGCTAACTAAAGAGATTACTTTCAGACCCAGAGACATATCTTGTGTTAAATAGAGACCCTACAGTGTGTTTCAAATCAAAAATGGATAAATTGCTCCAAGAAAGCCATAAAGGGGGTATTATAAACAAAAGAGAATTGGATTATTTAACTGTTAAGTTTCCAGTTATTTTAATTTTTTTTGTCACCTCAATATCATGCTGTTTGCGGGCTCCCATGGATCACTAGCTATGATTTTCCAGATATTTGATGATTATAGTAAATATGCTGGACTAAATATTAATTGGTTTAAATCGGCCGGTATCCCGATTGATCCCTTGAATAACTTAACACTGGGGTCATTGGAAATCAAGAGACCAGATGAACCAGTAAAATATTTAGGAATTTGGATAACCCCTAACTCTAAGGATTATGTTCATCTAAATGTGCTTGCCAAAATTCAGGAAATTAGGAAGAAAATAGAGGTATGGAAAAAAACTACATGTCTCAATGGCAGGACGTATTTCCCTAGTGAAAATGTGCATTTTACCTTCCTTGAATTACATTTTGTGGAATGCGCCGGTATTAATTCCCCAAAAAATCTTTAAAAAAATAGCGTCTCTTTTGGCGGATCTGATATGGCGAGGTAAAAAACCACGGATAAGAGCCCAAATATTACACATTCGCGAGAAAGAGGGTGGGCTGTCTGTCTCAAACCTGGAACTCTATTTTTTCTCTGGCCATATCAGAAACATGTTAATATGGAGTAATACACAAAGATATAAGACCATGATAGCAGGGATCAATAAAAAGTTGGACAAATGCAGCATCTTCCAATTGGTGGAGGCTGACATTTTGTCACAACAGCAAACCACCAAAATACTGATATTTGGGCTGTGGGCCAAAACCTGGAAAGAGGTAAGAGAATTGTGGTCACAGACCAGATTACATTCTGATACCCTATTGTGGGATAATACTCAACTCACAGAATTAAAGCTGATTGAACAGGGAATCTGGTGGAAATATGGAGTCTTTAGACTGGGTCAAATATGGAAGGAGGGAGATATTATCACATACCTGGACCTTAAAAATGAGTGTGGAATAGGAGATAAGGACATGAGTTTCTTCTATCTACAATTGAAACAAGCTTTACGGATGTCGTTGGGAAGGGGAACACAAATTACCACCTTCCCACGCCCTCTAGCTAATATCTCTAAATTAATGGTGGGGAAGAAACTGGTGTCTAGGATATATGAATCATTGTTACATCAAAAGACAGAAAAAAGAGCAATTAATTATCTAATGCACAAATAGAAGGATGTCCTTAAGTCTCAACGGGAAGAGTTCTGGGAGAGGGTGATACAAGCAAAAAAACGGGGTCTCAAACAACTTTCTCATAGGATTACCCCATATTTATACTATATAGATTATACTACTCCCCCAAGAGCCTTATGAAAAATTATAAATCCAAAGAGTTGCAAAAAATGTGGCCAGATAGGGGTGGATGATGTGCACTTACTGTGGACATGTATAAAGATCCAAGACTTCTGGCAGAAGGTAAATGAAAAAATAAAGGCATATCATGGGTTACCATCCCTATGGAGTTTGAAATATGTATTTTAGGGGTAGTGGATAAGATAGATAATCCCAAACATCGTCCCATAGCCTCTAAACTTCTATTCCAGGCTAGGAGGTGTATTATTGGGGAGATGGTGTGGTACCAGCGGCCAGGGAATGGGAGAAACCCGACTAGGGTCTCGCTTGTCAGAGAAGAATTTCACTTGGTATTGTCACGAGGGTGTCAAGAACCACGCCTGACTCCGTTGTACCCGGGGTCAGGAAGTCGCAGCGGTTGGCTGCGCGCTCTATGTAAGATAGGGCTGTTTCCTTATGGTAGCTTTCTGGGCTTGCTTTGCAAACCCTTTTGGCTCACTCAGGGATCCGTAGCTCCTTCTCCTCAGCTATTCCTTGTCCAGCACTCCCAAACCTCCTTATATTCCTCTCTCACACTTCTCTGGTTGCCAGATATAGAGCTTCCTGCCTGGACATCTATTCTGACCCTCTGGAGCTGTGTTGCTGCGTTCTCTGGTTGTTGGTCCAGAACGCTACCCTCCGGATCCCTGTTGGACCTTTGTGGTCTGCTGTGGTCGCCCACCTGGGTGTATGTGTTTGCCTGTATTGTCTGTCCTCTCCCTGGTGTTTCCCTCTTAGTGTCAGTGGTGCGGACT
Source organism: Bufo bufo (assembly GCF_905171765.1). NCBI lineage: Eukaryota > Metazoa > Chordata > Amphibia > Anura > Bufonidae > Bufo > Bufo bufo. The sequence goes on from NC_053392.1 coordinate 600,474,230, forward strand.
AGCGATCCCACCGGCCCGTTCACTATCTAGGGCTCATTTTAGGGAAAGCCAGGGTTTAAGCACGTGATCGCCGCACGGGTGAGGAACCTGTCTAGGGACGTCAGGGCAGTCAGGTGCCAGCCGCAAGGTGAGTCAGGGGTCACCACCTTTCCCTCTCCCTTGGGCAGGGCTTTCCCTTTTGCCTCCCTGTGCGTGACGCCGGTCATTACAGGTATCTTCAAAAAAAAAAATAGAAATTTGCTGAATTATGGTAGAAATGGTTAAAAAATTTGATGAGTGGATACCCGGTGTAGGGGACGACGACGACGACGACGACTTTGTTTTAGTGGTAGGGAGAATGTTCTTTTTTTTTTTACTAACTGGGGGGAAAGAGCAGCTGGGGAAGGAGCTTGGGCAATATGTAAAGTTATATATATATATATGTTTGTATGGATGCTGTTTTATAATATATTAAGTGATATGTTGCTTTATAATGTAATACAACTAAGTGATTGTTGAAGATGTATGGAATTTGAAATAACAATAAAGACTAATTAATAAAAAAATAAAAAATAAAGTTTCCAGTGATCCCAGTCATATATCATATGGAGTCTGGCCTCGCTTGACGTAGAGAGTTTACACACTCGTATACCCCATGATATGGGGGTGGAGGCGGTCACGGATGTTGTGAGCAACACCGACAAAAGTGACATGTATTGCCAGTTTGTGAAGGAAGCCTTGCACTTCATACTTGCTAACACATTTAGGTTTGGTCAGCAATGGTTTAAGCAGTTGCACGGTACAGCGATGGGTACCCCGGTATTGTGTACCTATGCAAATATTTTCCTCAGTAGGTTTGAGATTAAATTTCTATGTTCGTTTACTAACCCCTTTCTAACATGTATTCAGCTTTTCGTACTCTATGTGGATGACATTTTCGTGGTGTGGTCTGGAACGCAGACACAATGTGAGGAATTTGTCCCATGGTTGAACTACACCAATAATATGAGCATGAAATTCACTTTGAACTTTCGGGGTCAATCCTTTGAGTTATTGGATGTTTTAGTCAGCATTCACAATGGTGATATAATCATCGAAGGTTTTCGTAAACCCACTGCGGCGGATTTGATTCTGCACCACGACAGTTTTCATCCACATAGTGTCAAACAATCAGTGCCTTATAGGCAATTTATTAGACTTAGGCCTCATGCACACGACCGTTGTTGGGTTCCGTGTCCGTTGTTCCGTTTTCCATGATTTTCTGCGGACCCATTGACTTTCAATGGGTCCGTTGAAAACTCGGAAAATGCACCGTTTGTCATCCGCGTCCGTGATCCGTGTTTCCAGTCCGTCAAAAAAATATGACCTGTCCTATTTTTTTCACGGACAACGGTTCGCGGACCCATTCAAATCAATGGGTCCGCGAAAATCGCGGATGCACAACCGTTTGTCATCCGCGTCCGCGTCCGTTTTATTAATCTTTAACATGGCAAAACTGTCTGCCAGATTTGTGCCAAATAAAATAAAATAATTTCAATACAGGAAGGAAGCTTCGGGTCATAGGTTACCTCATAGCAGTTTGCTAGTGACCTGTGGTGATACTGCTTGTGTGGTGTTTGGTGGAGCATATTATCTATTTTTTGGACCATGCCTAAATGGAATGTCGAAAAATTTATTACTCTGGTACAGGAGAGGCCAGAGCTTTGGGACAGCAGGCTTAATGTCTACCATGACAAAGTCTGCAAGGAGGTCTCGTGGGAGAAAGTGGCCCGTTCCATGAGGCGTGTGGAATGGCAAAAAGCTGATGCCAGAGGCCGGGCAGATTTAGGTAAGTGCCAGCAATGTTATTGCACTGTCCTGGCCCCAGTCTTGTCACTTTTGAACTTGCTATTAATTCCATGATGTCTTAATAACTGCTTACGAGCGTGGAACACGGAGGTGAGCGTTCTGCCGTATCCCAGCCTGGCATCCTCTTTTATTGTTATGATGCGGTGTACTTTGTGTCGACGATGAAGTACAGTCAGACACTGGTATAGATCATACTAGTGTATTACGGTACTGCAGTGGCGGCTCGAAGCGCACAGCGTCATAGCAACCAATGATGGCGTGAACTCCTGTTCTCTACAGGATGCTAGGCCGTGATACGGCGGAACGCTTAGCTCCATGTTCATAAACTGTATATTTAAATTGCCTGCCTTAATTTATATAGGTCTCTATATGGATTTTCCAAAAGAATTGTAAAATATATACCATATACTCCTAACATTGGGTGTTTTTTAAATGCCTGTCCCTAGCTATGATACTGTAAATGTAGTAATGGATACTATGCATGTGCACCTGCTAGTTGGTGGCACTTGTTCAAGTTTAAATTGAGCAAACAATAGTTGGTACTTAACGCATATTGTGCCTAAATTAACATACCAATGGCTTGCTCAATTTTTGAGAGGTTTCATGAACGTATTTCATTAGTATAGCCACACTGGCACTACTGTAGCATGTGGTGTATTTTCATCCATTTACTCCTTTTTTCCATTTTTTATATTTTTTTTTTTCCTTAAAAAATCTAAGCTGGTATTTTATTTTTTTTTCAAAATAGTAAAGCAGACCAAGACCCGGTGGAACAGCTGCCGGGATCAGTTTAGGCGGGAGCTCAATGATCGTGGACGCAGTGGTGAAGGTGGAGCCAGAAAAAGGCCCTATATATACACGGCCCAATTGGAGTTCCTTAAACCAGTCATGGATTTGAGGCCGTAAGTATGTTTATTATGGTGTTTGACTATTGATCATCTCTCACCTCTGTGTAGGTCCAATTTTTTATAACCCAAACAAACACACCAACGAACACCCACGCTCTTCAGCAGTCTGACGAGTCAACACAAGCACATCGCACCTGCCCTGCCCTCTGCCGTCTCTCTTCCTCCTGTGTGCCACTTTATGTTAAATATAGTCACAGATATTTGATGGGATAGAGTGCTATCAGTGCTGGAAGGGAGATGACACTTGTGCACTGCACGTATTTTCTCATCATACAGCTGATTGGCATATATTTTGCCAGGTGTTTGTACATTGTCAATATGATAATGTGTACCTTTACATTGGATATCTTCAAAATATGATAAAGATTGTCCAAGGCCTTAGCAAAACTAGGTGCCTGAATAGTGTTCCAATTTTGGTATTGTTCTCTGTATTCCTTTGTTTTTGTACCTAAATGTTTGTTTGTTTTTTTAAATATTTGAAAACAGGACCTCGTCGCAATGGATATTTCGTTAAACATTCGCAAGTTGTATTTCAAGAGAAAAAACTGTTTGTGATCAATTTATAATAAAAAGGCACAATACTTTGTACTATTATACATTGATTAATGATGCACCAACTGCGTTCCTGCTGCAGAATTAGATTTAAAACTTCCACCATGGCCTTATGAAGCATTAGAAATGTTCTGGAAGTGTTATGTTTTAAACTGTAATATACAAAAACGAGTGTGACAGTGTACAAACACGTCCAATGCAGATGTACCGAATTTCAGCACTTGGTTAGCTCCTAGAATGTGTCCACCAGTTTTCGTCCAGGACATAACCAAACTACTATCATTGATCTTATATTTTGTTTAGAAAATTGTGTTGCTGCTCCCAATAGGAATCCTATGTGAATTTGTGTTTAGATGGATGTGTTAAATTATCATCTCACGCGGATTTTCCACATTTTCCATATTATGACTTGTAGACACCACGACTAGAGCACAACTAAATTTTTGGTTTGGTTTAAAACCTAATGTAAATCAAAAATTTGCGAATACATAGATTTAATATATGTTTCTTTCTGATGTTTCCAAACAGTACTGTGGACAGCTTGGATGATGATCCGGAGGATTCGGATGTGGGTGGGAGCGACACTCCATCTGTTTTCTCGCCCGAAAGTAGCCCCACCGATACACAGGCTGAGGAGACGGAGCAGCCAACTGTTGCGCCGCCAACCCTTTCCCAGGGGACCATGGAGACGACACAGCAGCCTCACCCAAGGCGGCGTCGAAGTGTCCCCCAGGCTTCCTCGGCCCAAGATACTCGAGAGCAAATTGACTCTCGAGTCATCTAATTTCTGGCCAAGAGGAGGAGTGAGGGACCTGAAGAAGCAGTGGTGAGGGGCCTGGGTCCTTTACTAAGGGGCGTCCCTGCCCACAGATTGAGCCCTTGTGTGGCAGGGCTCGCTATGATTATCGAATTGTTTTCCTCCCCCTACGAGGAAGACATTGTCGCTGAAATTGTCGCTGAAATGTGAGGCGCAACATCCTTGCAGCGTGCTCACACCAGGCTTCGATGCCAAGCCAACCCCAACACCATGGCCCACCTGTACCTGGCCCATCTTACCAGGTGGCACAGGAAACCAGCCCGCCAACCTTCACATTTTTTTCCTCAGGCTGCCACCCATGCCACTGCCCCACAGCAACAACCACAGGTTAGGCCAGGGAGATCATTCCAGCCTGGTCCCTTTACCAGGGATTTATTTGAGCTTTAGTGTTCTTTTTATGTTAAAGTTTATGTTGTGTTTTTTATTGTTTCATTGCCTTATTTGGGCCATCATACATTCAGTATAATCTCTATGGAGACCTTGGGTTTCCGATCTTTAAAAATTTACTCCAACACAATGTGTCTTGATTTTATTTTACAAGCAAAAACAATTGTGACTGCAACCAAAAACCAAATAACTATGTGATGTGGCTTTACAACCAACTCAACCTTTGGATGGAGAAGTAGCAATACAAATTATATAGGGCAGTGATGGCTAACCTTGGCACTCCAGCTGTGGTCAAATTACAACACCCAGCATGCTCCATTTATTTCTAACGGGTTGTGAAAGCAGCGAAGCAAGGGGGGCATCTTGGGAGTTGTAGTTTTAACACAGCTGGAGTGCCAAGGTTAGCCATCACTGTGATAGACCATTTGAATTGGTGTTCGTCCCAACATTAGTTTGTATGGGGAGCAATGGAAACTAATAATAGTTGAGAGTAGAAGGCACAAATGCACAAACCTCCCTTTTATTTAGATTTGGTTGGTTGAGAAATATAATATTATTCAAATGGTTGAACTGAAATCCTATTGGCTATGTGATTTTTCGCCAAACAACACTTACTATTGAGTCTTTGTGTGCCAAAAAAACATATCATGATTATGTACATGGAATACATGTAGAATGTGATAGTGTTAATTGATAAATTACAGCTTGATATGAAATCTATAACATTCCAATCTAATAGGACACTTCCAAAAGACACAAACAATACTTGTAGTAGTAAACCAAGTTTATTTTACATGGTGAGGCCCACTTTATAAAAACGAATTATAGAGGTATTAGAAGGTTTTTAGAAACATATAGCAAATCCATTAATGATGTTTCAATATTTGAAATCAGAAACATCTTTGTTTTGAACAAATAGATTGATTAACTTTTAGTTCCAAAAAACCTCAGCCCGCAAGCCCACGTCAAGGGTCCTCATTGTCTTGCCAGTCCCTACACTCAACTATGTCTGAAATTACAGAAGCTATCTTGAAAACAAATAAAAAAACTAGCGAGCACAGAAGAAATCAAACACTGCCACGAATCGCGTCCCTCTGCCATGGCAAGGACCCCTTGGGGCTTAAAAAGTAGTCTGCATAGAGTTCTCGAACTGCAATGCCTGCAGTCCCAGGTCGTCTATGCAGGGTCCTTTCCAAACCCAAATCTGATGACGTAGGAAGATCTTCCATGTCAACAGAAGAGGAAGCCTCGTGAATCCTGGTGAAGTTGTGTAGAACAACACAAGCTTGAATCACCAGGGTAGCATTCTCCGGATCCATCTGTATGGATGACAAAAACACCCTCCACTTGCTAGAGAGTATTCCGAAAGCGCACTCAACATACCGACGGGCACGAGTCAACCGGTAGTTGAAAATACGCCTCCTGACATCCAAACCACGCTTTGGAAAGGGCCGCATAACATGGTGAGTCAATGCAAACCCTTCATCCGCCACGATAACAAATGGAGCCGGCGGACCAGCAGATCCGGGGAGTCTTCTGGACTCGGGCAGGGCAAGCTGGTTGGCACGAAGCCGCTCACCCATTCTAGAAGCACTAAAGATGCGAGCATCAGCAGTACTTCCATAGGCCCCGATATCAACCATTATAAACCGGTAGTTATTGTCAGCAACAGCCATCAGCACTACCGAAAAATATTGCTTATAATTGAAGAATCGGGACCCTGAGTGAGGAGGCTTCTTCACACGGATGTGCTTGCCATCCATTGCCCCGATGCAGTTTGGAAACTGCGCAGAAATTTGGAAGCCCTCAGCAATCCGAAGCCAATCGTCCACCTTGGGCTGCGGCATCACCGTCTCTCGGAGTTGCTGCCAGATGACCTGGCAAGTGTGACGTACAATCCGAGAGATCGTCGAGGTTCCTAAAAGAAACTCAAAATGCAGGGATGCAAAAGAGTTCCCCGTTGCAAGGAATCTGTAGAAAAATGGAAACAAATAAAATCAGACATCAGCAAATCAAAGGGAACATCAGATACATGAATATCCTACATCAGGGTCAAGCTGTCATCAAGTGCATTTAACCATCAATAGTGTGGTTATTTTTTGGCTATATCCTACATAAGGGTCAAGCTGTCATCAAGTGCATTTAACCATCAATAGTGTGGTTATTTTTTGGCCATATACTACATCAGGGGCAAGCTGAGCCTGTCACCAAGTGCATTTAACTATCAATAGTGTGGTTATTTTTTGGCTATATCCTACATCAGGGTCAAGCTGTCATCAAGTGCATTTAACCATCAATAGTGTGGTTATTTTTTGGCCATATACTACATCAGGGGCAAGCTGAGCCTGTCACGAAGTGCATTTAACCATCAATAGAGTGGTTATTTTTTGCCTATATCCTACATCAGGTTCAAGCTATCATCAAGTGCATTTAACCATCAATAGTGTGGTTATTTTTTGGCCATATACTACATCAGGGGCAAGCTGAGCCTGTCACAAGTGCATTTAACCATCAATAGTGTGGTTATTTTTTGGCTATATCCTACATCAGGGTCAAGCTGTCATCAAGTGCATTTAACCATCAAAAGTGTGGTTATTTTTTGGCCATATACTACATCAGGGGCAAGCTGAGCCTGTCACAAGTGCATTTAACCATCAATAGTGTGGTTATTTTTTGGCCATATACTACATCAGGGGCAAGCTGAGCCTGTCAAAAAGTGCATTTAACCATCAATAGTGTGGTTATTTTTTTGCTATATCCTACATCAGGGTCAAGCTGAGCCTGTCACCAAGTTATTCTCAATAACTTCACACACACGCTACTGTTCAATTCCAAGTCTAATTCTGTGTGCAAACGTATACCTGTCACCCAGCGCCTAAAAAATAGGCCTCAAATTTATGTTCATCCAAATCTGTCATTATTGCTTTAGCTGGTCAAGTTATTTAGTGTCCGTCAAAGCACAGTTTTTGTTCTGGGTTGAAATACAATTCCCAATTTTGCAATTCTCTAAATTAGTGGTTTCCGCTGTATCAGGCCTACTTTAAATCTATACCTAAAAGGGTATATAAGATTCAAGGTGCAGATAGGGTTATTCTCAATAACTTCACACACATGCTACTGTTCAATTCCAAATCTAATTCTGTGTGTAAACATATACCTGTCACCCAGCGCCTAAAAAATAGGCCTCACATTTATATTCATCCAAATCTGTCATTATTGCTTTAGCTGGTCAAGTTATTTAGTGTCCGTCAAAGCACAGTTTTTGTTCTGGGTTGAAATACAATTCCCAATTTTGCAATTCTCTAAATTAGTGGTTTCTGCTGTATCAGGCCTACTTTAAATCTATCCCTAAAAGGGTATATTAGATTCAAGGTGCTGATAGGGTTATTCTCAATAACTTCACACACACGCTACTGTTCAATTCCAAGTCTAATTCTGTGTGTAAACGTATACCTGTCACCCAGCGCCTAAAAAATAGGCCTCAAATTTATATTCATCCAAATCTGTCATTATTGCTTTAGCTGGTCAAGTTATTTAGTGTCCGTCAAAGCACAGTTTTTGTTCTGGGTTGAAATACAATTCCCAATTTTGCAATTCTCTAAATTAGTGGTTTCTGCTGTATCAGGCCTACTTTAAATCTATCCCTAAAAGGGTATATTAGATTCAAGGTGCTGATAGGGTAATTCTCAATAACTTCACACACACGCTACTGTGCAGATCCAAGTCTAATTCTGTGTGTAAACGTATACCTGTCACCCAGCGCCTAAATAATAGGCCTCACATTTATATTCATCCAAATCTGTCATTACTGGTGTGCCTGTATTAGTGTAATACGGTACCTAAATAGATAGCCAGATAGTGTTAGGTGTCTGTAAAAAAAAGGCCTGAATTGGGTGGCCGACAGTGGATCCAGCCCGTTCACATTATCTCCCACCCAGTCTTCTGCAGAAAGCGCACAGATGGCGCATGAAAACCAAGCCCATCAGTCTGTCACATCACCCCCATGCATATCAGGGAAACTGTCTGAGCCTCAAGTTATGCAGCAGTCTCTTATGCTGTTTGAAGACTCTGCTGGCAGGGTTTCCCAAGGGCATCCACCTAGACATTCCCCAGCGGTGGAAGACATAGAATGCACTAACGCACAACCACTTATGTTTCCTGATGATGAGGACATGGGAATACCACCTCAGCACGTCTCTGATGATGATAAAACACAGGTTCCAACTGCTGTGTCTTTCTGCAGTGTGCAGACTGAACAGGAGGTCAGGGATGAAGATGATGCAGGGGACGATGAGGTCCTAGACCCCACATGGAATGAAGGTCGTGACACTGACTTTCACAGTTCGGAGGAAGAGGCAGTGGTGAGACCAAACCAACAGCGTAGCAAAAGACAAAGAGGGAGCAGTGGGCAAAAGCAGAACACCCGCCGCCAAGAGACTCCGCCTGCTACTGACCGCCGCCATCTGGGACTGAGCACCCCAAAGGCAGCTTCAAGGAGTTCCCTGGCATGGCACTTCTTCAAACAATGCGCTGTCGACAAGACCCGAGTAGTTTGCACGCTGTGCCATCAGAGCCTGAAGCGAGGCATTAACGTTCTGAACCTTAGCACAACCTGCTCAATGCCCAGGCACCTGCATGCAAAGCATGAACTGCAGTGGAATAAACACCTTAAAAACAAGGAAGTCACTCAGGCTCCCCCTGCTACCTCTTCTGCTGCTGCCGCCTCGGCCTCTTCTGCTGCTCCCGCCGCCTCGGCCTCTTCCTCCGCCTCTGGAGAAACGTTGGCACCTGTCGCTCAGCAAACATGGGATGTACCACCAACACCACCACCTGCGTCACCAAGCATCTCAACCATGTCACACGGCAGCGTTCAGCTCTCCATCTCACAAACATTTGAAAGAAAGCGTAAATTCCCACCTAGCCACCCTTGATCCCTGGCCCTGAATGCCAGCATTTCTAAACTACTGGCCTATGAAATGCTGTCATTTAGGCTGGTGGACACAGACAGCTTCAAACAGCTCATGTCGCTTGCTGTCCCACAGTATGTTGTTCCCAGCCGGCACTACTTCTCCAAGAGAGCCGTGCCTTCCCTGCACAACCAAGTATCCAATAAAATCAAGTGTGCACTGTGCAACGCCATCTGTGGCAAGGTCCACCTAACCACAGATACGTGGACCAGTAAGCACGGCCAGGGACGCTATATCTCCCTAACTGCACACTGGGTAAATGTAGTGGCGGCTGGGCCCCAGGCGGAGAGCTGTTTGGCGCACGTCCTTCCGCCGCCAAGGATCGCAGGGCAACAATCTTTGCATCCTGTCTCCTCCTCCTCCTACTCAGCTTCCTCCTCCTCTTCTTCCACCTGCTCATCCAGTCAGCCACACACCTTCACCACCAACTTCAGCACAGCCCGGGGTAAACGTCAGCAGGGCATTCTGAAACTCATATGTTTGGGGGACAGGCCCCACACTGCACAGGAGTTGTGGCGGGGTATAGAACATCAGACCGACGAGTGGTTGCTGCCGGTGAGCCTCAAGCCCGGCCTGGTGGTGTGCGATAATGGGCGAAATCTCGTTGCAGCTCTGGGACTAGCCGATTTGACGCACATCCCTTGCCTGGCGCATGTGCTGAATTTGGTGGTGCACAAGTTCATTCGCAACTACCCCGACATGTCAGAGCTGCTGCATAAAGTGCGGGCCGTCTGTTCGCGCTTCCCGCGTTCACATCCTGCCGCTGCTCGACTGTCTGCACTACAGCGTAACTTCGGCCTTCCCGCTCACCGCCTCATATGCGACGTGCCCACCAGGTGGAACTCCACCTTGCATATGCTGGACAGTCTGTGCGAGCCCCAGCAGGCCATAGTGGAGTTTCAGCTGCAGCACGCACGGGTCAGTCGCACTGCGGAACAGCACCACTTTACCACCAATGACTGGGCCTCCATGCGAGACCTGTGTGCCCTGTTGCGCTGTTTCGAGTACTTCACCAACATGGCCAGTGGCGATGACGCCGTTATCAGCATTACAATACCACTTCTATGTCTCCTTGAGAAAACACTTAGGGCGATGATGGAAGAGGAGGTGGCCCAGGAGGAGGAGGAGGAGGAGGAAGAGGGGTCATTTTTAGCACTTTCAGGCCAATCTCTTCGAAGTGACTCAGAGGGAGGTTTTTTGCAACAGCAGAGGCCAGGTACAAATGTGGCCAGACAGGGCCCACTACTGGAGGACGAGGAGGACGAGGATGAGGAGAAGGTGGAGGAGGATGAGGATGAAGCATGTTAACAGCGGGGTGGCACCCAACGCAGCTCGGGCCCATCACTGGTGCGTGGCTGGGGGGAAATGCAGGACGATGACGATACGCCTCCCATAGAGGACAGCTTGTCCTTACCTCTGGGCAGCCTGGCACACATGAGCGACTACATGCTGCAGTGCCTGCGCAACGACAGCAGAGTTGCCCACATTTTAACGTGTGCGGAGTACTGGGTTGCCACCCTGCTGGATCCACGGTACAAAGACAATGTGCCCACCTTACTTCCTGCACTGGAGCGTGATAGGAAGATGCGCGAGTACAAGCGCACGTTGGTAGACGCGCTACTGAGAGCATTCCCAAATGTCACAGGGGAACAAGTGGAAGCCCAAGGCGAAGGCAGAGAAGGAGCAAGAGGTCGCCAACGCAGCTGTGTCACGGCCAGCTCCTCTGAGGGCAGGGTTAGCATGGCAGAGATGTGGAAAAGTTTGGTCACCACGCCACAGCTAACTGCACCACCACCTGATACGGAACGTGTTAGCAGGAGGCAACATTTCACTAACATGGTGGAACAGTACCTGTGCACACCCCTCCACGTACTGACTGATGGTTCGGCCCCATTCAACTTCTGGGTCTCCAAATTGTCCACGTGGCCAGAGCTAGCCTTTTATGCCTTGGAGGTGCTGGCCTGCCCGGCGGCCAGCGTTTTGTCTGAATGTGTATTCAGCACGGCAGGGGGCGTCATTACAGACAAACGCAGCTGCCTGTCTACAGCCAATGTGGACAAGCTGACGTTCATAAAAATGAACCAGGCATGGATCCCACAGGACCTGTCCATCCCTTGGGCAGATTAGACATTAACTACCTCCCCTTAACCATAAATTATTGTACTCCAGGGCACTTCCTCATTCAATCCTATTTTTATTTTCATTTTACCATTATATTGCGGGGCAACCCAAAGTTGAATGAACCTCTCCTCTATCAGGGTGCCGGGGCCTAAAAATATCTGACAGTGGCCTGTTCCAGTGGTGGGTGACATGAAGCCTGATTCTCTGCTATGACATGAAGACTGATTCTCTGCTGACATGAAGCCAGATTCTCTGCTATGGGACCTCTCTCCTCTGCCTGGGTGCCTGGGCCTAAATATGTGACAATGGACTGTTCCAGTGGTGGGTGACGTGAAGCCTGATTCTCTGCTATGACATGAAGACTGAATCTCTGTTATGGGACCTCTCTCCTCTGTCTGGGTGCCGGGGCCTAAAAATATCTGACAGTGGCCTGTTCCAGTGGTGGGTGACATGAAGCCTGATTCTCTGCTATGACATGAAGACTGATTCTCTGCTGACATGAAGTCTGAATCTCTGTTATGGGACCTCTCTCCTCTGTCTGGGTGCCGGGGCCTAAAAATATCTGACAGTGGCCTGTTCCAGTGGTGGGTGACATGAAGCCTGATTCTCTGCTATGACATGAAGACTGATTCTCTGCTGACATGAAGCCTGATTCTCTGCTATGGGACCTCTCTCCAATTGATATTGGTTAATTTTTATTTATTTCATTTTTATTTTAATTCATTTCCCTATCCACATTTGTTTGCAGGGGATTTAACTACATTTTGCTGCCTTTTGCAGCCCTCTAGCCCTTTCCTGGGCTGTTTTACAGCCTTTTTAGTGCCGAAAAGTTTGCGTCCCGATTGACTTCAATGGGGTTCGGGTTCGGGACGAAGTTCGGGTCGGGTTCGGATCCCGAACCCGAACATTTCCGGGAAGTTCGGCCGAACTTCTCGAACCCGAACATCCAGGTGTTCGCTCAACTCTAGTCAGGGATTAACGGTTATTAGAACCAAAAACAAACAATTAAATAGCACAAAACATTATGGGCAAAGAAAGGTTACTTCAGCAAACAGAAGCACATGTCTAACAGCAGCCATTTTAAAAGACATGGGTTAATTCACAAATAATGGGTCGCACTACTGTATGGGAAAACCCGGATGGGTGCTCACAGCCCGCAGATTCACCCAATCTAACAAGCAAAAAATTATACAAAAGAAAAGGGCTGGGCACTCACTATATCTAGTAGCCGTGGTGCTTTATTAATTGGAATCAATTATTATAATATTAAAAACACATATTCTAACACACATTCATACACATCAATAATGGTATCTAAAATATAAATATAATCACTGTAACACAATGGTAAAAGGACCTATTTGATATATATAAAAGTCAGATATGATCAGTAATTCGCATATGACCAATAATCCGCATATGTGGAGGATGAAAACAGTCCAAAACTATCCAAATGTTCAGTCCAATATCAGAAGTGTGCCATATACAAAAAGGACGGATGAAATAGTCGATCCGATATCCTGAGATCTTTTACAGAGACTAATAGTCCTGAATTCAAATATTCGCACAGTTCAAGGTAACAGCGTTAATTTCCAAATGGATAGTTTGTCAGTTGTATTATAGTCTACTCACATAATAAATGTACTTAGGCGGCTCAGATCAGCAATCCGCGGCGTCCCGCGTAATAGTCAGGGTATGATCTCCGCTTGTACGTGTGAGCCACAACTTCACAATGGAATAGTCTTTGATAACTCCTAGTAGGTTTCACAGAGAGTTTTCAACAAGCTGTTTTTCAATTGAACAATCAAAGTTCCTCACTTACTGGCGCCAGTAGTATCTTTGTAGACCACAGCTCTGCAGATATGCGTTCCACCTTCAGTTTATTTTCTCCAAGAAGGGGCGAAGCTGCAAAGGTTGGTGGTCCTTAGGTCCAGTCGGGGGGTCCAGTACCAGACGCGTTTCGGGGCTCTTAGTGGCCCCTTCCTCAGTGGTTGACCTCCCCTCCCTAATGTCTCTCCTTTTATAGAGGACTTCAGTAATCAATCCAACTTGGAAATGAGCCAAGTATTCCTCAAATTCTGAAATGGATCGGGTTCTCCTCAAAATCTGTGGTGGATCTCAATATTGGGATCTCTTCAAATAAATCAATATTAGATACACCAAAATATCCTCCATACTCCTTTCCATAATTTTCATTAGATATGTATAGATCTGGATTGTGTATATCAAAGATACAACAAATATAAAGAAACCGCTTATGCGGTATTGATGCGTCTTTGTTGCATTTTTTATTGCATTTATATTCAAAACGATCCAGATTTCATAACTGTGTAGATCCCTCATATACATATCTATAAAAATATATAAATATTAAATAATAGGTCACCATCGTGTCAGGCTATGTTATATAGCCTTATTACAATAAGCTGGAGATTTTGCAATAAAAAACAAAACAAAAAAAAAACGCATGGTCTCTAAAAAAACGCATATGCGGTTTTAATGCATTTCCATTGTGTTTTTTCTAAAAAACAGTAAAACATGTTATATAATGCTTGTCCTTACCTCTGGGCAGCCTGGCACACATGAGCGACTACATGCTGCAGTGCCTGCGCAACGACAGCAGAGTTGCCCACATTTTAACGTGTGCGGACTACTGGGTTGCCACCCTGCTGGATCCCCGGTACAAAGACAATGTGACAATGTGACGCATGGTCTCCAAAAAAACGCATATGCGGTTTTAATGCGTTTCCATTGCGTTTTTTCTAAAAAACAGTAAAACATGTTATATAATGCATAAATAACATCAAATTCCCAAAAAATACACGCAAATATCCCATAAAAACATGTAAAATATATAATAGTGAAAGAGATCTGAATTTGAAATAGAACGCCATTACAAGAAGTTTTTTTTATATATAAGTATGAAATGTAACTTAGGACTACCTCTTAGGAACCTGACATGGAGATTTTATGTTTTTTATAAATATTTTTTTACAACTTTTTTATATTAAATGGTTTTAGTTAACCAGTTTTTCCTCAAACATGAGTAAGGAAATACCAATCTTCATACATTCACTATTATATATTTTACATGTTTTTATGGGATATTTGCGTGTATTTTTTGGGAATTTGATGTTATTTATGCATTATATAACATGTTTTACTGTTTTTTAGAAAAACGCAATGGAAACGCATTAAAACCGCATATGCGGTTTTTTGGAGACCATGCGTTTTTGTTTTTTTTTGTTTTTTTTGTTTTGTTTTTTTATTGCAAAATCTCCAGCTTATTGTAATAAGGCTATATAACATAGCCTGACACGATGGTGACCTATTATTTAATATTTATATATTTTTATAGATATGTATATGAGGGATCTACACAGTTATGAAATCTGGATCGTTTTGAATATAAATGCAATAAAAAATGCAACAAAGACGCATCAATACCGCATAAGCGGTTTCTTTATATTTGGTGTATCTTTGATATACACAATCCAGATCTATACATATCTAATGAAAATTATGGAAAGGAGTATGGAGGATATTTTGGTGTATCTAATATTGATTTATTTGAAGAGATCCCAATATTGAGATCCACCACAGATTTTGAGGAGAACCCGATCCATTTCAGAATTTGAGGAATACTTGGCTCATTTCCAAGTTGGATTGATTACTGAAGTCCTCTATAAAAGGAGAGACATTAGGGAGGGGAGGTCAACCACTGAGGAAGGGGCCACTAAGAGCCCCGAAACGCGTCTGGTACTGGACCCCCCGACTGGACCTAAGGACCACCAACCTTTGCAGCTTCGCCCCTTCTTGGAGAAAATAAACTGAAGGTGGAACGCATATCTGCAGAGCTGTGGACTACAAAGATACTACTGGCGCCAGTAAGTGAGGAACTTTGATTGTTCAATTGAAAAACAGCTTGTTGAAAACTCTCTGTGAAACCTACTAGGAGTTATCAAAGACTATTCCATTGTGAAGTTGTGGCTCACACGTACAAGCAGGGATCATACCCTGACTATTACGCGGGACGCCGCGGATTGCTGATCTGAGCTGCCTAAGTACATTTATTATGTGAGTAGACTATAATACAACTGATAAACTATCCATTTGGAAATTAACGCTGTTACCTTGAACTGTGCGAATATTTGAATTCAGGACTATTAGTCTCTGTAAAAGATCTCAGGATATCGGATCGACTATTTCATCCGTCCTTTTTGTATATGGCACACTTCTGATATTGGACTGAACATTTGGATAGTTTTGGACTGTTTTCATCCTCCACATATGCGGATTATTGGTCATATGCGAATTACTGATCATATCTGACTTTTATATATATCAAATAGGTCCTTTTACCATTGTGTTACAGTGATTATATTTATATTTTAGATACCATTATTGATGTGTATGAATGTGTGTTAGAATATGTGTTTTTAATATTACAATAATTGATTCCAATTAATAAAGCACCACGGCTACTAGATATAGTGAGTGCCCAGCCCTTTTCTTTTGTATAATTTTAAAAGACATGTTCCTCCTGACAGAAGCAGTGCACATTACTGCTGAAGCTTGACAAATTAAATATTGCTTACCTCAACGTGACGATGAGCCTTTCCTCAGGAGAAATGCTGCGCCTCATATTGGTGTCCATAAAAGTAAGGACAGTACGTAGAGACGACAGCAAGCAATCAAATGTAGTGACTGACATCCTGCAGAAGGAATAGAACTTCAGCCGCAGATCTTTGTAGAGGGTATGAAAGTGTCCTTTCCGGTAACGTTGCGAAACAATCGGATGGACCCAAAATCTACGCCTTGTACTAGGTTCCTCAGGCAACAAAGGAGTACGCAGTCCCCATCGCCGCAAAACAAGCCAATGCATTAAGACCTCGTCCTCACATGCATCATCCATGGTGAAACAGCAAAGACAAGCAACCAAAATAACCTCTGTACTCTGTGAAGACTACAGAAAATGGCCACAAAACCAAACTCAGGTGAACTTCATTTATACCAGTATCCTGGGTGGAGTTAGTAAAATTTAATTTTTAACACCATTCCTTCTTTAATGACGGTCCGCAAAAAAAAAAAACGGAAACACGGACACACGGAAACACAACGGAAGCAAAAACGGACACGGATCACGGAACCCCGTTTTGCGGACCGCGAAAAAATACTGTCGTGTGCATGAGGAATTTTTGACACAGGCAGGAAATTTGAAGGAAAGATTGATTAGTAGAGGTTATGTAGCCAGTGAGCTTGATAGAGCGATGCAGAGGGTGTACGTACATACACAGGAACAACTACTAAATAACAGCAGGAAAAAGAAATCCAGTAGCAACACAGAGAAGAGGTTTGTGTTCACATTCAAGTTCGGCACGGTATCTGACTTGATTAGTCAGGTGATTTGCAACAACTGGGATATATTAAAAAATGAACCCAGTCTGAAAGATATAGTGATAAA
The DNA here is from genome assembly GCF_905171765.1 of Bufo bufo. NCBI lineage: Eukaryota > Metazoa > Chordata > Amphibia > Anura > Bufonidae > Bufo > Bufo bufo. The sequence continues at coordinate 600,491,273 of NC_053392.1, forward strand.
AAGACCTTTGGTAGCGTTTAAAAGTGTCACACACTAAAAGATACATTAGTTAGGAGCCGATATACTGAGAATAAGACCGTTAACTGGTTGACCAGCAGAAAACGAGTGGGAAATTATAGGTGCGGGGATTGTTCTTTCTGCACCTATAATCACCAACAAAAATATCTCATGTTTGGTGGGGTGAACCACAAAGTAATGCAATTGATCACCTGTAGGACAGTGTATGTTGTCTATATTGTTATGCGTCGATGTGGAGCTTTTTATATAGGAAAAACTATAAGACCAGTGTTGGAAAGATTCAGAGAACATTTAAATTTGGTGAGGACGGGAAAAGGGTGTCCCCGCCTCATTGAACATGTGCGCACATCTCATGGAGGTAACATTAGGTATTTAAGTTTTGCGGGCATTGAGGTTGTTCCCCCTTTAGCACAGTGAGGAGAAAGGCACCGCCTTTTGCTTAAAAAAGAAGCAAGGTGGCTAATCCGCTCGGACGCGATTGGTGCGCTGGGCCTTAATGAGAGGAATGACCTCAGTGCCTTTATCCAATAGCTTAAGTATTGCTGTCAGATATTTTAGTCAGGTTTTGTAACTGTTTTTAATTGGTGTCTGAAGGTCACAGGTGCTGCTGTTAATTGCAGCTTGTGACGCTTAAAAAGGGCGCTGATACTGCACCCTATTGTTAGTAGCCAGAAGAAGCGCTTTGTGCGTGAAACTGCTGTCGCTACTTTACTTTTCGGGAGATGTTAGTCCGCCCCAGCCCCATCTTTGTATGACAAATTTGTCAAAGAATAAAGAAGTTTGAATCGTCCAGTGGTGAGTGCCGCCTGTTTATTCTGTTCTCTACAATCAAGTTATCACATGTAATGTTTTTCTACGGACTGAGCACCACGTACACTGCATGATACAAGGGTTGTCAGATTGATTTAAGTTGGAATATGTACCGAGCGGTGCCACCAGCAATCTCTTCTCTGTCTCTATTTTTAACATTATCTCTACGTCCATAAATTTTCTAGACCGGACTATTTTTATTGAAAATAATCTCTTTAAGACCAGAACCTTTTTTAAGGAGACAGATGTTAATGCATATATTGAAACAACCAGTTGTCACTAGAACCCATGGTTGGAGAATATTCTGAAAGGACAACAAAAAAGAATTTACAGTAATCGTACCGATATAGGGGACTATAGGGAACAAAGCCAGGTAATTCAAGATCGCTTTATTGAAAATAACTTTTTAAAAGAAAAACTAGCTATGTGTAGTAAAAATATAGAAAAATGGATATTAAAGAAATTCAAAAGAAAGGCAAAAAATAAAAAGATTTTAGATTCACATTCCTTACCCAATATAATGCCAATGCTGGTTTTATGAAAAATGCATAAAGAAAAATTGGGCTGTATTGAAAAATGATCCCATACTGTGGGGACTGTGATTCCAAATCAACCAGATATAGTATATAAAAAGGCACCAAATCTATGGAACCAACTGGTACATAGTCATATTCCCATAAAAAACTGGCAGTAATAAGAGCAAATTTACATGGTGCGTTTTTTGTCTTCCCTGTAAAAATCTGAAAAAAGAGAATACAAAAATAAGTGCACAGACAATCCAGTCCACAAAGAATAGTTCTGATTTAAAAATAAAAGGATAAACTACTTGTGATCATGTAGGGGTCATTTACCTATTGGAGTGCCCTTGTGGCCTACAATATGTGGGACGTACAATGAGGAAACTCAAAACGAGGGTTCAGGAGCACATCAGAAATATCAAGAAGGGCTTGGAAACGCATAGTGTTCCCCTTCACTTCAAAAAAGTACACGGTAAAGATACTAGTGGACTAAAGTTTACCGGAATTGAAAAAGTAAATCAGAAGTGGCGCGGAGGGAATCCGATAGCTAAAATCAACCGGTGCGAAGTTGAGTAGATCTATAAATTAGAAACATTACAACCACATGGATTAAACATTGAATTCCATCTCAAGCCGCTATGACGGATGTGCTCTCTATATGTCATTGTTGTTATAGAACCCTTGCTTAAACCGTAGAGGACCCGCGCCGTACATGTACGGCACAGATGTCCGTGACTTAAGGACCAGAGCGGTACATTTACAGCGCGCTGATCGGGCGATCAGCGGCAGGGATTCGGCAGTCACTGATAGCCGGACACCTGCTGCATGCGCTGGTATCAGTGAAATCACCGTTGCCAGCGCATTAACCCTTGATGTGTCGCGGTCAGTGCTGACTGCGGCACATGCGATGTCCTCACAGGAATCGGAGCTACCATCGGGTCCCCGTGCTGCTGTGACGGGGACCCGATGGCATGGAAGCCACCGGGGCTTCCTTCCAGGGGAGAGCCTATGAGATCCAGCCCCCTGGATCTCACAGACAGGAAGCTGTATGAGTAATACACAGTGTATTACACATACAGCCAATGCATTCCAATACAGAAGAATTGGAATGCATTGTAAAGGGGATCAGACCCCCAAAAGTTGAAGTCCCAAAGTGGGACAAAAAAAAAAATGTGAAAAAAAATTCCCCCCCAAAAAATTAAAAGTTTCAAGTAAAAAAACTAAAACTTAATTTTCCCCAAATAAAGTTAAAAAAAAATTGTAAAAAATAGGGAAAAAAGAAAAGTAGACATATTAGGTATCACCGCGTCCATATCGACCGGCTCTATAAAAATATCACATTACCTAACCCCTCAGATAAACACCGTCAAAAAAATAAAATAAAAACTGTGCTACATAAACCATTTTTTGTCACCTTACATCACTAAAAGTACAACAACAAGCGATAAAAAAGGCGTATGCCCGCCAAAATAGTACAAATCTTACCGTCACCTCATCCCACAAAAAATTAGCCTCTATCTAAGACAATCGCTCAAAAAATAAAAAAAAATATGGTTCAGAATATGGAGACACTAAAACATTGTTTTTTTGTTTTAAAAAAGCTGTTATTGTGTAAAACTTAAGTAAATAAAAAAAGTAGACATATTATGTATCGCCGCGTCTGTAATAACCTGCTCTATAAAAATATCACATGACCTAACCCCTCAGGTGAATACCGTAAAAAATAAAAACGGTATAAAAAAAAGGCATTTTCTTGTCACCTTACAAGCGATCAAAAAGTCATACGCACCCCAAAATAGTGCCAATCAAACAGTCATCTCATCCAGCAAAAATTATATTCTACCTAAGATAATCGCCCAAAAACTGAAAAAACTATAGCTCTCAGACTATGGAGACAGTAAAACATAATTTTTTTGTTTAAAAAAAAAGTAGACATATTATGTATCGCCGCATCCATAATAACCTGCTCTATAAAAATATCACATGACCTAACCCCTCAGGTGAATACCGTAAAAAAATGCTATTTCTTGTCACCTTACATCACAAAAAGTGTAATAGCAAGCGATCAAAAAGTCATATGCACCTTATAATAGTACCAATCAAACCGTCATCTCATCCCGAAAAAAATTAGAGTCTACACAAGACAGTCACCCAAAAAATAAATAAAACTACGGCTTTCAGAATGTGGAGACACAAAAAAAAAAAAATTTGGTATTGTCGCGTCCATAACAACCTGCTCTATAAAAATACCACATGATCTAACCTGTCAGATGAATGTTGTAAATAACAAAAAATAAAAACAGTGCCAAAACAGCTATTTCTTGTTACCTTGACTCACAAAAAGTGTAATATAGAGCAACCAAAAATCATATGTACCCTAATATAATACCAACAAAACTGCCACCTTATCCCGTAGTTTCCAAAATAGGGTAACTTTTTGGGAGTTTCTACTCTAGGGGTGCATCAGGGGAGCTTCAAATGGGACATAGTGTCAAAAAACCAGTCCAGCAAAATCCGCCTTCCAAAAATCGTATGGCGTTCCTTTCCTTCTGCGCAATACTGTGTGCCCATACAGCAGTTTACAACCACATAGGGGGTGTTTCCGTAAACTACAGAATCAGGGCCATAAATTCTTTTGGGCTTTTAACCCTTGCTTTGTAACTAGAAAAAATGCATTAAAATGGAAAATCTGGCAAAAAAGTGAAATTCTGAAATTTTATCTCTATTTTCCGTTAATTCTTGTGGAACGCCTAAAGGGTTAGAAAAGTTAGTAAAATCAGTTTTGAATACCTTGAGGGGTGTAGTTTCTAAAATGGGGTCATTTTTTGGTGGTTTCTATTCCCTTACGTCCCACCAGCAGCACAGATGGGGTTAACTGCCCCCCGTGGACTGGCAGGACCGGCGGAATTTTAAATGAGCCCAAAGAATAACCAATAGAAGAACTCCAGCTCCCTTAAAGGGAGGGGTTCGCCCCCCAGCCCAGCGTGTTTTTTTCTGTCCTTTGGACAGGTGGACTGGCGAAGCTCTCCCTCTCTGGGAGGTCTCCTTTTTTTGTTCATTACATCTAGCGCTTTTTCATACCTGCGCTTATTCTTTCATTCCCCCATTCAGCTGCTGAGCTTAGCGATTTTTGGGGGCGATATGTTCTCTCTATTTACTGAGTTTTCCCCTCCTGGATGCCTCGGCTCGCTCAGACTTCGGCGTGGCATGGGCGCCGCCATGACCGGAAGTGACGCGCTGCCAGCTGCGGCGTCACTTCCGGTCTTTCGGCTGATGTGGTTTTTTCTTTCTGCTTAAAGCAAACTAATTCCTGCCAGCCGGGGGGTTGTTTTTCAGGAGGGGTGGGTGTTGTAAAGGCAGTTAAGATGTATTTCTTTACCACACTAATGTTTAAAGACGTACAGCTGTTACTCGAGAGGGGTCGTTGATCCAGGGAGTTATTCTGATTGTAGTCGGGAAGAAATTTTTTATTCCCCTAAAGTGGAGAAAATTGGCTTCTACCTCACAGGGTTTTTTGCCTTCCTCTGGATCAACTTGCAGGATAACAGGCCGAACTGGATGGACAAATGTCTTTTTTCGGCCTTATGTACTATGTTACTATGTTACTATGTTACTCTGACTCCTGGGGGAGTGCTAGTGGCTGGGCCCCTCCCCTGGGTGGAGCTGTTCCCTTCTTAAGCTCCCTGACAGCTTCAGTCTGTCTCTGGCTGCGCTGCTTTAACAAGCTAGCTCCAGAGTCTCCTGTGTTCAGTGAGAGTTGTCTAATATCATCTGAATTCCATTCAGCCTCTATTTTTCAAAGTGCTTGACTTTTCTCCTCTGGTTCGTGCCGCTAATCAATGTCTTTTACTCCCTTAGTTTTTTAATTTAGGGATGTTTTAATTTTCTTCTTTCGTTTCAGCTATGGCTTCTCCTAGAGAGTCAGACCAGCAACGGAAGTCTGCGGCCAAGAGGAAACACCTGGCCTGTTATGATTGCAACACGCCTCTTGACGATAGTTGCCCCTATTCCAGGTGCGACAGCTGCCATTCTGGCACCGCTACAGAACCGTCTATGCAGGATATGTACCAGTGGGCTAAGACGTACGTGGACGACTCCATCAAGGGGGTCGTACGCCTTCTAAATGAGAGGTTACCGGTTCCCTCTCAGACTCCGATGGAGGTTGTCGCCCCCACTGATAGACCTATGCCCCTTTCTGTTGGGTCATCTTCCTCGGATGAGGAGGAATCAACTTCATGTTTCTTTCCACCCGAAAAGACACAGAAGCTACTAAAGTCCATCAGGTCGGGGGACCATGATGTCGACATAGGGGAGTCTTCCGATCCCGCCTGCCGGACTCAGCGGGTCTTTAAGGCAGATGAGACCCTTCTTTCTGTAATGCGCACAGAATGGAAAAAGCCAGAGAAAGGTCCAGTCCTCACCCGGAAATTTAAGTTAATGTTTCCGATGGCTAAACCCTTAGTGGAATCATGGGGTTCCATACCTAAGGTGGACATGGCGATAGCCAAACTGTCCAGGCGCACTCTGGTTCCTGCAGACGACGGGTCTAGTCTGCAGGACCCTCTAGATAGGAGGGCAGAGTGCACCCTAAGAAAGGGGTTTCTCGGCGGCCGCAGCTTCGGCCTCAACCTCCATTGCGGCCACGGAGGTCTCTTCTTTCCTTAGAGCCAAGCTGAACCAAATCCAAACGGATGTCGACCAGAGTGTCTCCCGAGACGACATCCTGGCCGCTTTCAAATCCGTCAATCTGGCCATGGATTTCCTGTGCGACACCTCCCAGCTACAGCTGAAATTGGCAGCCAAAACAATGGCTCTAGTGTCAGCTGCTAGGAGACCTCTGTGGCTAAAGCCCTGGAATGCCGACAATGCTTCCAAATATAACCTCTGTGGGCTTCCTTTCAAACCAAACCGCCTATTCGGTTCAGAATTAGACTCCATTATGGAGGGTCTCTCGGATAAAAAGGGAAAAAGTCTCCCCCAACAGCCCTTTCGGGGCAGGGGTAGACAAGCTCGCGGGGGGCGACCAGGACAGCGGGCTGGACGTAGAAACTGGTGGGGGCCGTCTAGAAAGTTCTCTAGACGCTCCCGTAAACCCACCAGGGAGGCAAAGCCCTCCTGACTATGGGCCTCCCAGAGGCTCTTGGATAAACCCTGCTACCCCTGTCGTTACGCCTCTAGATTTTCCCGTACCCCTCCCTCACCTCCCTGTAGGGGGCGTCTTTCCTTTTTCAAACACGTATGGGCCCAGGAAGTCTCAGATCCCTGGGTCCAAAGCATAGTAGCTACGGGCTATTCCATAGACCTCGTTTCTCTCCCCCCATAAAAATTAATTGCCACGCGCAGTTTTTTGCCGGCCAGACAAAGGATCCTAGAGTCCTATATCCAGGACTACATTTCCAAGGGAGCCCTGGAGGAGGTACCGGCAGGGAAGAGGGGTCTAGGGATTTATTCTCCAGTATTCCTGGTACCCAAAAAGACAGGAGATCTCCGGATGATCATAGATCTGAGATTCCTCAATTGTTTCGTAAGGAGAACCAGGTTCCGTATGGAAACCATAAGGTCAGTCAGCCACCTCCTCAGTCCTGGGGACGTGATGGCTACTCTGGACCTCAAGGATGCTTACCTCCACATCCCGATCCATCCTTCCTCCGGGAAATTTCTCAGGATCGCGGTCCAGATTTCAGGAGTGCGCAGGCACTATCAATTTGCCGCCCTCCCCTTCGGAATCTCATCTGCCCCCCTTATCTTTACCAAGGTGGTAGTATCGGTGGTAGCAGCTCTGAGACTCCAGGGACTGACCATTGTCCCTTACCTGGACGATTGGCTCCTTCTAGCCTCTTCAGTCCCTTTACTTTCCCATCATCTTCGTGTCGCAATTTCCTTTCTGCTCCGCTTAGGCTGGATTATCAACTGGCAGAAGTCGAACGTGAGCCCTTCAACTTCTATCCATTATCTAGGATTCGTAGTCGACTCTCTGGAGATGTCCCTCCAGTTGACGCCAGAAAGAGGAGCGCGGATTCAGGACCTGGCAAGGTTCCTTTACGTACCACGACGAGTCTCCATACGGACCCTCATGAAGATGTTGGGGCTCATGTCAGCGGCTGCAGATACAGTCCCTTGGGCTTTATGGCACCTCCGACCTCTTCAGTCGGAGGTCTTAAACAAATGGAACGGCAGCCCGGCGGGGCTAGATTCCCTGTGCTCCCTATCCAACCAAACCCGGAATTCCCTCAGATGGTGGTTCCATCTACCAGCAGGGAAGTCTATGACCCAACCAGTTTGGCTCATATTGACTACGAATGCATCCCTTGTAGGCTGGGGCGCCCATTTAGACGGATCCCCAGTTCGGGGATCTTAGTCTCCTCAGGAGCGGCATCTTTCCTCAAATCTCCGAGAGATGCGTGCTATCCGGCTAGCCCTCCTTCACTTCGCCCCTCAGATTCTGGGCAAAGCTGTGAAAGTCCAGTCAGACAACATGACTGCCGTGCTTTACATAAACAAGCAGGGAGGCACAAGATCCTTACCCGTTCTTTCAGAAATTGGGGTAATTCTACGGTGGGCAGAGCTGAACCTATCCCATCTATCTGCCACTCATATTTGAGGCTCCCTCAACTTCATTGCGTATCGCCTAAGTCGCGGCTTACCGACCATGGAGTGGTCACTGCACCCGGAGATCTTCAAGCAGCTAGTCCTCAAATGGGGTATGCCAGAAGTGGATCTTATGGCAACCAGGTTCAATGCCAAGGTACAGAGGTTCTGTTCCCTATACAGGGAGGACAACCCCCTGGCGATAGATGCTCTGACAATACCGTGGAGGTTCAAGCTGGCTTAGATCTTCCCTCCCTTTTCCATGATCCCGAGGGTATTGATGAAAATCCGTCAGGATCAGGCCTCGGTAATAGCCATCATACCATTTTGGCCCAGGAGATCCTGGTTTACCCAGCTCATTCAGATGAGTCGGGGACAATATTGGAAACTCCCCCCGGAGCAGACCCTGGTGTCGTGGGACACGCATCTCTGCCCAGATTCAACCTGACTGCCTGGAGGTTGATCAGTCCCTTCCCAGAGTGGATGGGCTCTCTGAGTCGGTCCTGAGAACTTTGTCGCATTCTAGAGCAGAGTCTACCAAAAAGGCCTACTCCCAGATCATGAGAATCTTCACCTCATGGTGTAGTTCCAACCAGGTGGCGTCTGCAGATCCGCCCCTCTCTGTGATCTTACAATTCCTCCAGGATTGGTTGGACAGAGGTCTCTCCCCTTCTACCCTGAAGGTCCAAGTTTTTGCCATCTCGGCCTGTCTCAACAGGCCATATTCTCGGGACCCGCTCATCAAATGCTTCCTTAAGGGAGCAGAAAGATTGAAGCCTACGATACTGAAACCCGTTCCCCAATGGGAGCATCTCCCCCCTTTAAACCTTTGGAGGAGGCAAGTTTAAATTTCTAACACTCAAGGTTGTCTTTCTTCTGGCTATTACCTCAGCCAAAAGAATTTCGGAGCTACAAGCTTTCTCCGCTTTACACCCATACATCATTTTCTTACAGGACAGAGTCCTTCTAAAATTTCTACCTTATTTTAGACCTAAGGTTCCAACTTTTCAAAATATCAATAAGGTAATTTCTCTACCTGTATTATTCTCCGCCTCCTCCTCTGTTCCAGTCCGACATCCACTGGACATATCGACATGCCTCCAGATCTATGTGGATAGATCCAGAGAATTCAGGATAGATGAGAACCTCTTCATCCTGTTTGCCGGTAAGTCTAAAGGCCGCAAGGCGTCTAAAACTACTATTAGTCGCTGGATCAAGGAAGCCATTAGGGAAGCTTTCACCTCCCAATCCTTAGATCCTCCGGAGTTTGTGAGGGCCCATTCTACTAGGGCCGTAGCTACCTCTGTCGTGGAGAGAAGTCTTCTCCCCCTAGAGTTGATCTGTAAGGCGGCTTCCTGGAGCTCTGAAACAACCTTCATCTCTCATTATAGAATAGATGCTAAGGTAGCAGAGTTTTCGGCTTTTGGGCAGACAGTTCTTACTTCTGCCAGGCATGAGGACCCTCCCTAGGGGATTCTTCTTGCTATCTCCCCATCTGTGCTGCTGGTGGGACGTAAGGGAATCGTTCATTTCTAACGATAATTTGTTTTCCCTTAGTCCCAACAGCAGCACACAAATTTTCCCGCCCTAAGTACCTTTTCTTGGTATAAACACGCTGGGCAGGGGGGCGAACCCCTCCCTTTAAGGGAGCTGGAGTTCTTCTATTGGTTATTCTTTGGGCTCATTAAAAATTCCGCCGGTCCTACCAGTCCACCGGGGGCAGTTAACCCCATCTGTGCTGCTGTTGGGACTAAGGGAAAACAAATTATCGTTAGAAATTAACGATTATGTAAGCCTCCCAAAGTGACTTCAGACCTGAACTGGTCCTTAAAAAGTGGGCTTTGGAAATTTTCTGAAAAATGTCAAGATTTTCTTCTAAACCTCTAAGCCTTCTAACGTCACCAAAAAATAAAATGGCATTCACAAAATGATCCAAACATGAAGTAGATATATGGGGAATGTAAAGTAATAACAATTTTTGGAGGTATTACTATCTATTATAAAAGTAGAGAAATAGAAATTTGGAAATTTTTATAAATAAAAATCCTTTTTTTTTTTACTTAATTTTACCACTGTCATGAAGTACAATATGTGACGAGAAAACAATCTCAGAATGGCCTGGATAAGTAAAAGTGTTTTAAAGTTATCATCACATAAAGTGACACGTCAGATTTGCAAAAAATGACCTGGTCCTTAAGGTGAAAAATGTCAGGGTCCTGAAGGGGTTAAACTTGGTTTTCTACTCTGTGTTCAGTAGTAATGATGGGGAACTTTATATTGGTTGGATAGAAGCATGTGACTTTGAAAATAAATGGGAAAGAGCCGAGTACGGAGCTAGGTGTTTCTATGAATGAAAGAGATGTGTGATTTCCTATTGGCTGTATCTAAGCATGTGATCGGAACAATCTTCTCAAGGGAAGTGTATATCCTAGTAAGTGGACACATAAAGTGGAAGGAGTAATAATAAGATTATGTTATTAGATTAATGGGAGATATATTTTTGTTTAAAGTAAGGAATGTTATATTTTATTTAATTTTTATATTTATTGTATGTTTTAACGATAAATGGGAGGACTTGTTTCTTAACCTTGAACATATAAAATTGTATGCATCCCTGATGAAGCGAAAGTGAAACCTAGGTCGGGCAAACACACGAGGACTGATATGGTTTTGTGATATGTGCAATACTCCGCTACGTTTGTGTATAATAAACCATAAATTTATTTTATTTTGGTTGATGGTTCTTCACTATTTGCGCAATTTTGGCCCTCACAGAAGAATAAATTTGGAAACAAGAAATCCCTTGGGCCACTGATGGTTATCTATATCGAAGTGTGGATTTTGATTTCATCCTAACCGGGATACCATCTGGAAATTTGGAGCAGCGCGGTCCTATATTGAAACAAATTGAAGCGATGATGAGAATGTCATCATAGCGCTGGCCTCCGATAGCCTACGGGCACTAAGCCTGAAGTCTGCCAGAAGTAATGAGGCAGGGAGATGTGGGCTTGTGTGCCCAGCCACAGCCTTCAACTGTAACTCTGTCTTGATGACGGCAATGCAGCTGATTATAGACAGATGACCATTTCTGTTAACCCTTCTGCTGCTCCCCACATATCTCCTGGGTCGCACCACCTGGGGCAAACACCTCATCTCGCCTAATTGGTGGTGCGGACATGCAGCTAAGCTAGCCCAATAAGGCTTTGTGGTTGGTTTAGTGGTGAATTTCCTGGTGACAGACTCCCTTTCTTTTTTAAGAAGATATGATGTGTGGATAAAACATTTCCCACATTATGAACAAGAAAATATTGTTCCTCTGCAAGTTTGTGCAATTAGAGCTAACATCTTGAACATAAAAATGGCTTTGCCCTTTGTGAATTCTTTGACATTTTATAAGACTTAATTCTATTACATTTCCTACCGTCTGAACATAAAAACTGTTTTCCCTGTGTGAATTCTCCGATCTGCTTTATAGTTAACACATTTAGCACATTTTAAACCTTAAAATGGCTTCTCCCCTGTGTGAATTTTCTGATGTTTAACAAAATTTGAATGATCTCTAAAACATTTTCCACATTCAGAGCATGAAAATGGCTTCTCCCCTGTGTGAATTCTGTGATGTGCAACAAGACCTGCTTTCTTTGTGAAAGATTTCCCACATTCTAAACAAGAAAATGGCTTCTCTCCTGTGTGACTTCTCTCATGTATAACAAGCTGTGATTTACGGCTCAAACTATTTCCACACTCTGAACATGAATATGGCTTCTCCCCTGTGTGAATTCTCTCATGTATAACAAGCTGTGATTTATGGCTAAAACATTTTTCACATGTTGAACATGAAAATGGCTTCTCCCCTGTGTGAATTCTCTCATGTCTAATAAGTTGTGATTTATGGTTAAAACGTTTTTCACATTCTGAGCATGAATATGGCTGCTCCCCTGTGTGAATTCTCTCATGTCTAACAAGTTGTGATTTATAGTTAAAACGTTTTTCACATTCTGAGCATGAAAATGGCTTTACTCCTGTGTGAATTCTGTGATGTATAACAAGATCTGATTTTTGGTTAAACCGTTTTTCACATATTGAACATGTAAATGGCTTCTCCCCTGAGTGAATTGTCTGATGTTTAACCAGATCCAATTTATAGTTAAAAAATCTCCCACATTCTGAGCATGAAAATGGCTTCAACCCTGTGTGAATTCTCTCATGTATAACAAGATGTGATTTATGGTTAAAACATTTCCCACATTCTGAGCACGAAAATGGTTTCTCCCCTGTGTGAATTCTCTCATGTTTAACAAGATCTGATTTCTGTTTAAAACATTTTTCACATTCTGAACATGAATATGGCTTCTCCCCTGTGTGAATTCTCTGATGTTTAACAAGACTTGATTTATAGTTAAAACGTCTACCACATTCTAAGCATGAAAATGGCTTCTCCCCTGTGTGAATTCTCTCATGTGTAACCAGATCGTTTTTAAGGTTAAAACATTTTTCACATTCTGAACATGAATATGGCTTCTCCCCTGTGTGAATTCTCTGATGTTTAACGAGAGTTGATTTATAGTTAAAACATCTCCCACATTCTAAGCATGAAAATGGCTTCTCCCCTGTGTGAATTCTCTGATGTGCAATAAGACGTGATTTATGGGTAAAACATTTCCCACATTCCGAGCATGAAAAGGTCTTCTTTCCTGGGTGAGTACTTTGATGATGAACACTTCTTCTGTGACTTTTATTTTGCTCAACAGTCTGTGATAAATCAGAAGATTGAAATTCATCCAAAGGATCAGATGATAGATCTTTTGTGTTAAAGGCTGAAGATCCTTCTGGGATAATGGCATGCTCTTCATGTGTATCTTCTACAACACCACATCCATCTATTTTAAAATCTGATGAAATCACATGTTTCTCTGAGCTCCTGGTACAAATATCTGCCAAAAATAAATCTGGTTTTTAGAATTTTTAAATACTATAACCTTAAGATTATATTAATATTTTATAACATTTCTATATTTAAAAAAAAACTATGCAAATTAGAGCAAAATGCAATTATCAACTGACTATGGGAAAACAGATCACAATCTAACAGTAGACCAGTAGCCTGGACCAGTAGATGATGATGTTAGGTCACCAGGCTGTTCTCTTGTATTTTCCTTCTCTTGTGCTGAAGCCATCATCTTCTTAGGTTCACATTTCAGTGTCTCCATTGCTCCTCTTTTCTAGTGAAATGCTCAGTGGAGAATCATGAAGGGATCTGTGAGTCACTGCTATTAGGTGGTGTCCGTCTCACACACTGACGGCTACATGCACTTTAGCATAGAACACACCAGAGGAGAGGAGCAGTATGGTCATGTACAAAGAAGTCAAGGTTTTGGAACAAGTGTAACCAGTGTCGGGGGCTGGGGTACACTAGGCCCACCAGAGAAACTGATACTGAAAGCCCACCTTCTATCTGTCTCACAGATATAGTCAATATATTATTGTACATATATCATATACATATAAATAATACCGGCATGTATGAGACAGGCTCCATAGAAGTCTTGATTTCATCCTCAGCATCAAAGGAGTGTACGCATATACACGGAGAGGATTTGGGCATGTATTGTGGAGCCAAGGGATACTACATGTGTACCTATGCCTCAAGGCGGGAAACTCCAGCTCCTAGCGTAAATTGGAGAGACAACCCATCTCCAGAGTTAACTCTTCCTGTGTCTGTCTTGTGGTGAAACTTGATTGCCCATGCAGACCTTACTGGACTTTGTCTCAGTAGGAAATTTGCTACATCATGCCCTGGTGATCCCATAATGCATACCCACTATCGCCTAGAGCAGTGTTTGGTGGCGACATCTGTCAATAGGATGGTACTCTCAGAATCTATACAGTACCTCATCGTGCCCATAGATCTTTAAGTGGGAATACTTCACACAGAGAAGATCTCATTTTATGTCCTGCCTGTTTCTACCAGCCATATTCTGCTGAGAGTGTCCTGGATTTGTTTCACAGTCAGCTCCTAGACTAGAACTCGGGCCAGATTCCACTTTGAGGTCCTGCCTGTCACTCTTGCTGCCTGGATTCTGTACAGTCTGCCTGAGCTCCTCAAATTCCTCAATGTCTTCATGGGCCACCTGCAGGCTACAATATCTACACTGATGTCTTTAACAAAAAGGAGAGAAAGAGTTGGTCGGCACTCCTAGTCGCTAAAGGTGGTGCTCAGTGGTTAATAGTATTCGAAGTCAGATATAGTAAACCACAGTACTCAGTTGTATTGCAAAATAAGGAAGACACTTTATTCCATCCAAAATTAATAAAAAGCCATTGGCAAATGTTTTGGTCTAACCTAGACCTTGTTCAGGGCCTGTTGCATACATATAAATAAATTTTAAATGGTGGCACATAATCAAAAATCCATCATTCCAAAAATGACATGATTACAAAGAATAATTATAAAAGTAGTACATAATAGAAGAATAGTCCATAATAAAGCCATTGGCTGGCTTTAATGTCGAGTGCATGGATAGGGGATCATCGCACCATATATTCAATGCATGCAAAAATAAAAGAACATTTGGACAAATTCATAGATTAATAAAAATTGAAATTATGAAAGGGAAGAGATCCGTTAGGGAAAAGGGAAACTAAAAAACAGTTAATGAGCTAGTAGATTATAAACAAACATCACTCTGAGGGGCATGCTTAGGATTAATGAAGAAAACGCCAGAGGAATACTACTTGTCTTCAAAACACTTCATTCAAGCAGAGAAAATTAACAATGTACTTAATTATACATAATGCATTACAATTCTGTATGCCCCTCAGGGTGATGGTTGTTTATAATCTACTAACTCATTAACTGTTTTTTAGTTTCCTTTTTCCCTAACGGATCTCTTCCCTTTCATAATTTCAATTTTAATAAATCTATGCATTTGTTCCAATGTTCTTTTGTTTTTGCATGGATTTAAACCCTTAGGGATGCATGACGTACCGGTACGGCATGTTTCCTGAGTCCTTAAGGACCCATGACGTACCGGTACGTCATGTGTTGTTCCGATCACCGCCGCCCGGTGATCGGAACATGGTGCCTGCTCAAATCATTGAGCAGGCACCACGGCTAAATGCGCGGTTTGCGGCTTTTTATTGTGCGGGCGGAGGTAGTAGGTGTGTCATCGGATCCCCATGGGGCTGTGCCATCGGGTCCCCATGGGGCTGTGGGGAGGGACCCGATGGCATGGAAGGCAGCGGGATGCCTAAGGAAGGCATCGCGACGGCCTTCCGGTGAAGAGCCTGTGAGATCCAGCCCCCTGGATCTCACAGGCCGGAAGCTGTATGAGTAGTACACACAGTATTACTCATACAGCCAATGCATTCCAATACAGAAGTATTGAAATGTCCAAGAACAAAGAGAAAGGTTGATTCCAGCTTCAGCATATAAAACGTTTTCTTTATTCGGCTTGTAATAAAATCCAACAAAGATGTCACATGGAGAGACACAAGATTGTGACGCGTTTCGGGCTGTGGTATTGAGCCCTTCTTCAAGACAATACAAAGGTGTACTAAAAACACAAACTTTATATACCACACAAATGGGTAACTCCTCCTTCTTAGTTAATTGGAGACTGTGTCCCAGACCCAGGTGCTCCTGGATTAGTGGATCCTCCCTGGAGCATGTGGGTGGGGACGCAGTGCTACACAGTATTAACTGCTCAGAGACCACATATAAACATATAAACATATTGATGCACTACATATATTGCAGAGTTAAATCATGTTTCTTGTTGAGACCTTTTGGTATGCAAGTATCTAGAATGAACATCCAATATGTTTCCCTACTTAGAAGCTTCTGTTTGCGATCGCCCCCCCTGACAGGTGTGGAAACCACTTCCACTCCCTGTACAGAAAACGCAGAAACATCACCTTTGTGAACAGTGGCAAAATGTCTGGTAGCCGCTGAGACATTACGGGACATAAAATGGGGGACATCACTCAGGTGTTTTCTGATACGCACCTTTAGTTCATTAGTGGTGCAGCCCACGTATTGAAGGTTACATATTTTGCATGTTATAACATAAACTACATGATCTGTTTTACAATTTATATATTGCTTAAGCACGTGTTGTTTATTATTGGCCACAGATGTGACCTCTTTTGAGATAAGCATATGTCGACAGCATATACATTTATTGCTGCCGCATTTGTAATTACCGTTTGTTTTGGGCCAGCTAGTCGTTTTGGGGAAATTTTCCCTATATAGACTGGGGCTGATTTTTTGCCCTACTGTGGGGGGCTTTTTTCTGGATTTATGCCTGGAAGGTGTCAAAGATACCAGCAGGGTGGTCACATACACCCATAGAAAATCTACAGCTGGTAATACCATTCTCTCTGCCTCCTCCTGCCATCCACCACACGTCATAAAAAATATCCCTAAGGGAGAAATGATTAGGGCAAAGAGAAATTGCTCCACCCCAGAGCTCTTTGAAAAAGAAGCAAAAAACATTGCAGCCAGACTTAAAGTGAGGGGCTACACCCAAACTAATATTGAGAGAGGAATTAATTTTGCCAGATCTAAAGATAGAGAAACCCTTATTTTTCCAAAAAATCATAAAAATAAGAACATAGATAATGAGAATAAAAATTCTGAGCGGGACATTAATGATAAGGGACATGAAAATAAAAATAAAAATAGTAATAAAAATATCATGACTAAGGACACCACTATTAAAAAAGAAGAACCCATCACCTTTATCACTAACTATAGTAGAGACTATTTTAAGGTTTGCAAAATTATACGTAAACATCTCCATATTTTGAACTATAATGAAGAATGGAAAAATGTAGTTTCAACAGGGATTAGATGTGTAGCAAAAAAAGCCCCCACAGTAGGGCAAAAAATCAGCCCCAGTCTATATAGGGAAAATTTCCCCAAAACGACTAGCTGGCCCAAAACAAACGGTAATTACAAATGCGGCAGCAATAAATGTATATGCTGTCGACATATGCTTATCTCAAAAGAGGTCACATCTGTGGCCAATAATAAACAACACGTGCTTAAGCAATATATAAATTGTAAAACAGATCATGTAGTTTATGTTATAACATGCAAAATATGTAACCTTCAATACGTGGGCTGCACCACTAATGAACTAAAGGTGCGTATCAGAAAACACCTGAGTGATGTCCCCCATTTTATGTCCCGTAATGTCTCAGCGGCTACCAGACATTTTGCCACTGTTCACAAAGGTGATGTTTCTGCGTTTTCTGTACAGGGAGTGGAAGTGGTTTCCACACCTGTCAGGGGGGGCGATCGCAAACAGAAGCTTCTAAGTAGGGAAACATATTGGATGTTCATTCTAGATACTTGCATACCAAAAGGTCTGAACAAGAAACATGATTTAACTCTGCAATATATGTAGTGCATCAATATGTTTATATGTTTATATGTGGTCTCTGAGCGGTTAATACTGTGTAGCACTGCGTCCCCACCCACATGCTCCAGGGAGGATCCACTAATCCAGGAGCACCTGGGTCTGGGACACAGTCTCCAATTAACTAAGAAGGAGGAGTTACCCATTTGTGTGGTATATAAAGTTTGTGTTTTTAGTACACCTTTGTATTGTCTTGAAGAAGGGCTCAATACCACAGCCCGAAACGCGTCACAATCTTGTGTCTCTCCATGTGACATCTTTGTTAGATTTTATTACAAGCCGAATAAAGAAAACGTTTTATATGCTGAAGCTGGAATCAACCTTTCTCTTTGTTCTTGGACTTATCAAGTGTGGCTAGGTTCAAGCCACTTTCCTTTTCCGTGCTTCAGGCAGGTGACCAGAGGTGAGAGCTGCTAAAATCCTTTCCCTTATCATAGAAGTATTGAAATGCATTGTAAAGGATTAGACCCCCAAAAGTTCAAGTCCCAAAGTGGGACAAAAAATAAAGTAAAAAAATAAATAAAAAAGAAATTGAAAAAATAAAGTTTCCCCCCAAAAAATAAAAAGTTTCAAGTAAAAATAAACAAAAACGTCATTTTCCCCAAATAAAAGTAAAAAAAATAAATAATTTTTTTTATACTTATTAGGTATCACCACGTCCGTATCGACCGGCTCTATAAAAATATCGCATGACCTAACCCCTCAGATGAACACCGTAAAAAATGTAAAATTAAAACTGTGCTAAATAAACCATTTTTTGTCACCTTACATCACAAAAAGTGTAATAGCAAGCGATCAAAAAGTCACACGCACCCCAAAATAGTGCCAATAAATCATCTCATCTCATCCTGCAAAAATCATACCCTACCCAAGGTAATCGCCCAAAAACTGAAAAAAATATGGCACTCAGACTATGGAAACACTAAAACATGATTTTTTTTGCTTCAAAAATGAAATCATTGTGTAAAACTTACATAAATAAAAGTATACATATTAGGTATCGCCGCATCCGTGACAACCTGGTCTATAAAAATATCACATGATCTAACCTGTCAGATGAATGTTGTAAATAACAAAAAAAAAAAACTGTGCCAAAACAGCTATTTCTTGCTATCTTGCCTCACAAAAAGTGTAATATAGAGCAACCAAAAATCATATGTACCCTAAACTAGTACCAACAATACTGCCACCCTATCCCGTAGTTTCTAAAATGGGGCCTTTTTTTGGAGTTTCTACTCTAGGGGTGCTTCAGGGGGGCTTCAAATGGGACATGGTGTCAAAAAAAACAGTCCAGCAAAATCTGCCTTCCAAAAACCGTATGGCATTCTTTTCCTTCTGCGCCCTGCCGTGTGCCCGTACAGTAGTTTACGACCACATATGATTCTGTAAACTACAGAATCAGGGCCATAAATATGGAGTTTGGTTTGGAAAAAAATTCTTAAAATGGAAAATCTGTCAAAAAAAATTGAAATTTTGAAATTGTATCTCTATTTTCCATTAATTCTTGTGGAACACCTAAAGGGTTAACAAAGTTTGTAAAATCAGTTTTGAATACCTTGAGGGGTGTAGTTTATAGAATGGGGTCATTTTTCTATTATGTAAGCCTCGCAAAAGTAACTTCAGACCTGAACTGGTCCCTAAAAATTGGGTTTTTTAAAATTTCAAGATTTGCTTCTAAACTTCTAAGCCTTGTAACATCCCCAAAAAATAAAATATCATTCCCAAAATGATCCAAACATGAAGTAGACATATGGGGAATGTAAAGTAATAACTATTTTTGGAGGTATTACTATGTATTATACACTCACCTAAAGAATTATTAGGAACACCTGTTCTATTTCTCATTAATGAAATTATCTAGTCAACCAATCACATGGCAGTTGCTTCAATGCATTTAGGGGTGTGGTCCTGGTCAAGACAATCTCCTGAACTCCAAACTGAATGTCAGAATGGGAAAGAAAGGTGATTTAAGCAATTTTGAGCGTGGCATGGTTGTTGGTGCCAAACGGGCCGGTCTGAGTATTTCACAATCTGCTCAGTTACTGGGATTTTCACGCACAACCATTTCTAGGGTTTACAAAGAATGGTGTGAAAAGGGAAAAACATCCAGTATGCGGCAGTCCTGTGGGCAAAAATGCCTTGTGGATGCTAGGTCAGAGGACAATGGGCCGACTGATTCAAGCTGATAGAAGAGCAACGTTGACTGAAATAACCACTCGTTACAACCGAGGTATGCAGCAAAGCATTTGTGAAGCCACAACATGCACAACCTTGAGGCGGATGGGCTACAACAGCAGAAGACCACACCGGGTACCACTCATCTCCATTACAAATAGGAAAAAGAGGCTACAATTTGCACGAGCTCACCAAAATTGGACTGTTGAAGACTGGAAAAATGTTGCCTGGTCTGATGAGTCCGAATTTGGCGTAAACAGAATGAGAACATGTATCCATCCTCTGATGGCTACTTCCAGCAGGATAATGCACCATGTCACAAAGCTCGAATCATTTCAAATTGGTTTCTTGAACATGACAATGAGTTCACTGTACTAAAATGGCCACCACAGTCACCAGATCTCAACCCAATAGAGCATCTTTGGGATGTGGTGGAACGGGAGATTCGTGCCCTGGATGTGCATCCCTCAAATCTCCATCAACTGCAAGATGCTATCCTATCAATATGGGCCAACATTTCTAAAGAATGCTATCAGCACCTTGTTGAATCAATGCCACGTAGAATTAAGGTAGTTCTGAAGGCAAAAGGGGGTCCAACACCGTATTAGTATGGTGTTCCTAATAATTCTTTAGGTGAGTGTAGAAGTAGAGAAATTGAAACTTGGAAATCTGCAAATTTTTCCAAATTTTTGGTAAATTTGCTATTTTTTTTAATGCAAAAAAATTTACTTTTTTGACCCAATTTTAGCAGTGTCATGAAGTAAATATGTGACGAAAAAACAATCAATCTCAGAACGGCCTGGGTAAGTAAAAGCGTTTTAAAGTTACCAGCACTTAAAGTGACACTGGTCAGATTTGCAAAAAATGGCCAAGTCCTTAAGGTGAAATAGGGCTGAGTCCTTAAGGGGTTAATATATGGTGCGATGATCCCCTATCCTTGCACTCGATATTAAAGCCAGCCCATTGTCCTCACACAGGACAGATAGTTTTATCATCACTGCAATGCTTTGCAACATATACGCACACCTGGCACGGTTAAATGTGAATTTAACACTGCAGAGGTCACAGGTGATCCTCCCTACAACTATTTGGCTGCCAATATTATGGTATGTACCCACTGACCACTAATATTAAAGCCAGTTTTGGCTGATATATACATGTCTTATTTACTACTTATGTGCATCAGTGATGATTTGGGCGAATATTCGTCATCTATTCGCAAATTCGTGATCTCCAGTCATTGTTTTCTTGATTGCGAAAATCGGCAATCAGAAAATTTGCGATGAAAATTTGTGATAAAAATTCGCCATCAACACTACTCCTAAAGTCAAAGATATTGCAGCCTTCTCATTGGCCCACAAGCAAGAAGCAGGGAGGGATCACGGGTACTGATGAAAAAAAAAATCTAAAATATTTGCGATTACAACGATATAGCACTATATTCTTGATATTCGCGAATTCTCAAAGTGCAAATATTCGCAATAAAAATTTGCGATTAGAATATTCGCGATCAACACTAATGTGTATTACCGTCCACAGATAAATGACCTATGATTAGGTCAGAAAATATTCTTACTATTCCCCATGTAGACCAACAACATTCTACTATAATTCATATTTGTTCTGGTGCATACATGGGCGCCTTCGCGCCACTACATATAAACATGTACTAATATATGATGTTAAACTTAATCTCATATGATGTTTGTTTACTACATTCCCAGTGATCTTCATTAATATGACTCCACTATAGCCTAAATGAGACACCTGGGAGGACTACTTAGCCAATGCTTTATTATGGACTATTCTTCTATTATGTACTACCTTATAATTATTCTTTGTAATCATAAAATTTTTGGAATCATGGATTTTTGATTATGTGCCACCATTTATGATTGATTTATATGTATGCAACAGGCCGTGAACAAGGTCTAGGTTAGACCGAAACGTTGGCCAATGGCTTCTTATTAATTTTGGATGGAATAAAGAATCTTTATTATTTTGCAATACAACTGAGTGCCATGGCTTTGTCACCGCCAGCTCTGTGAGAAGATCTGGCAGACGTTCTTCTCTACCTGTTGTATGATGTTCTTTGTTTTGGTTTCACTTTCTCATCTCCTTTTCTTCTCACAGCTGTCACCTATTTGCACTGATTGTCTCCCTTTATATTTCCTCCCCTACTGCCTCACTTTGCGGTTTATACTTTTTCCTGGATTGTGTTCACTGTTGGAGGCTGCTTCTCCTGATTCCTTAGATAAGTCTGTTTCCTTTATTTGCGTTTCTTGCTGGCTTGATTGTAGGTGACCCTGACTCTGTCCGTATGACATTTATGCAAAGAGTCCGTATTTGCAGTGTTGGCCCTTCTTTTTCAGGACCTCTGCAATTCGACTGGGCATGCTCTCAATCAACTTCTGGGCCAATTCCTGACTGATAGCAACCCATTCTTTCATAATTACTTCTTGGAGTTTGTCAGAATTAGTGGGTTTTTGTTTGTCCACCCGCCTCTTGAGGATTGACCACAAGTTCTCAATGGGATTAAGATCTGGGGAGTTTCCAGGCCATGGACCCAAAATATCAACGTTTTGGTCCCCGAGCCACTTAGTTATCACTTTTGCCTTATGGCACGGTGCTCCATCGTGCTGGAAAATGCATTGGTCTTCACCAAACTGTTGTTGGATTGTTGGAAGAAGTTGCTGTTGGAGGGTGTTTTGGTACCATTCTTTATTCATGGCTGTGTTTTTGGGCAAAATTGTGAGTGAGCCCACTCCCTTGGATGAGAAGAAACCCCACACATGAATGGTCTCAGGATGCTTTACTGTTGGCATGACACAGGACTGATGGTAGCACTCACCTTTTCTTCTCCGGACAAGCCTTTTTTCAGATGCTCCAAACAATCGGAAAGAGGTTTCATCGGAGAATATGACTTTGCCCCAGTCCTCAGCAGTCCATTCACCATACTTTCTGCAGAAGATCAATCTGTCCCTGATGTTTTTGTTGGAGAGAAGTGGCTTCTTTGCTGCCCTTCTTGACACCAGGCCATCTTCCAAAAGTCTTCGCCTCACTGTGCGTGCAGATGCGCTCACACCTGCCTGCTGCCATTTCTGAGCAAGCTCTGCACTGGTGGCACTCCGATCACGCAGCTGAATCCTCTTTAGGAGACGATCCTGGCACTTGCTGGACTTTCTTGGACGCCCTGAAGCCTTCTTAACAAGAATTGAACCTCTTTCCTTGAAGTTCTTGATGATCCTATAAATTGTTGATTGAGGTGCAATCTTAGTAGCCACAATATCCTTGCCTGTGAAGCCATTTTTATGCAATGCAATGATGGCTGCACGCGTTTCTTTGCAGGTCACCATGGTTAACAATGGAAGAACAATTATTTCAAGCATCACCCTCCTCTTAACATGTCAAGTCTGCCATTTTAACCCAATCAGCCTGACATAATGATCTCCAGCCTTGTGCTCGTCAACATTCTCACCTGAGTTAACAAGACGATTACTGAAATGATCTCAGCAGGTCCTTTAATGACAGCAATGAAATGCAGTGGAAAGGTTTTTTGGGGATTAAGTTAATTTTCATGGCAAAGAAGGACTATACAATTCATCTGATCACTCTTCATAACATTCTGGAGTATATGCAAATTGCTATTATAAAAACTTAAGCAGCAACTTTTCCAATTTCCAATATTTATGTAATTCTCAAAACTTTTGGCCACGACTGTACTTCAAATAAGATCCCGCAGTGATGTTTTCTAAATGGACTACAGAGAGTAGTTATTTTTTTATGATCCCGAGAAGTGACCTTAACCTACAAGTCTGCAAGCTATTCAATGGTTCCTGGGTTTTGACAGTTATTACCAACAACTCATTCCAAACTTTGTAATCCTTACAGCCCTAGTTTCAGCTCTGACTCAAAGGGGTGAATGCCATGAGTGGACAAATACCATATTCCAGTCCCTTAAATCGACTTTTGCATGCGCATGATATGGCACCACCCCGATGTCAGAAAGTAGTTCTTTCTTGAGGTGGATGCATCTCTGTGGGTATAGGAACTGTCTTTACTTAAATGGTAATTCCTGGAAAGGTGCTCACCTGTGGTTTCCTCTCGTAGCCCTTCTCCTTGTTGAAAAAAATTATTCGATTAGTGACATTGCTCGCAATTCAAATTAGCCCTTGAAGAATGGCATCATCTGCTGGAGGGTGCCTGCCACCCTGTCATCGTCAACCTCAAGACCATAAGTTATCTCCAGTCAGCGGAACATCTCAACCCTTGCCAAGCTTGATGGTCATTGTTCTTGCTCAATTTACAGCTGAAAGACATTACGCTTGGCAAGACATTTGTCTCTGTGGCCAGGAGGATGCAGGTCATGCTCTGGGCACATGGCTTCAAAGTTGCTGGTCACCCCGTTATTTAAAAGACTATTAATCTGATTTCTCGACATCTCTGGTGGCCTACAGTTTCTAAAGATGTTCAAGAGTATATTGCCAGCTGCCCTATCTGTGCCCAGAACAAGTGTCCAAACACGTGGATTTTATCACTGACTTTACTTCTTCCTCTCGCTGCATAGTAATCTGGGTGGTGGTTGATGGATTCCCATCTAGCAGTTGGCCAGCTTATACGTGGAACACATTTTCCGGCTTCATGGGTTACCCTTGCATGTCGTGTCTTGACTGTGTACTACAGTTCATGTTTAAATTCTGGAGAGCTATGTGCAAGCTATTGGAAATCGAACTGGGCTTTTCATAAGGCCCCTTTCACACGAGCGAGTTTTCCGCGAGGGTGCAATGCAAACGCATTGCGCCCGCCCTGAATCCGGACCCATTCATTTCAATGGGTCTGTGTACATGAGCATTGTTTTTCAAACATCACTTGTGCGTTTTGTGTGAAAATCGCAGCATGCTCTATATTCTGCGTTTTGCACGCTGGCTTGATAGAAGTGAATGGGGCTGCGTGAAAAATGCATCACATCCGCAAGCAAGTGCGCATGCGATGTGTTTTTTACTGATGGTGGCTAAGAGATGTTGTTTGTAAGCATTATGTTTTTTATCACGCGCGTGAAAAAAAATGGATCAATGCTCATTTCGCCCGGTTGAAAAAAATTGCTTGCAAAATGGTGCGAGTTTTCCTGAACGCATCCAGACCTAATCTGTATCGTTCGTGTGAAAGGGGCCTAAGTTTATTATCCACAGGCCAAAAGTCAGGTGGAGCTTATCAATCAGATCCTGGTCAATTACTCGCATCACGTCTGCATGTCATGATGATTGAGTCACTTTGTTCCCTTAGGCAGAGTTTTCTTACAGCAACCATTCTATTACCAGGAAGGCTAGCCCTGAACAAACAACTTAGTAGATATGCCTGTTTGGATGATATTTATGACGCAAGCCCAGGGCCAGCAATACTCCAGCAAGGCATTGGTTCTTGCAACCAGCAGGATGACCGCTGTAGGAATGATGAGAAGAGGAGTGTAGCAAAGGTCAAACCGATGCTGGTGGTAGGGGACTCCATTATTAGGCTGACAGGCAGGGTCATCGGTCACTGAGACCATTACTGCCGAACAGTGTGTTGTCTTTTGGGTGCTCGGGGTCAGCATATTGCGGATTGGATAGACAGATTGCTGGGTGGGGCAAGGGAAGACCCACGGGTCACGGTACACTTTGGTACTAATGACAAAGTCAGGAGAAGATGGAAGGTCCTTAAAAAGCTCAACTCCAGTACCTCCAAGAAAGCGTTTTCAGAAATACTACCAGTGCCATACGCGTCACTAGAAAAATAGTTCTTCTGCTTCCTTGCGGAGTGTGTGACCCAGCATGTCACAGCCTGCTTCTTGGAGGCAAAGCCTCATCTCTCTTCACCAAGGCCATGCACTCCCCGACTCTTACAGGGTCAGTTTGCACACCCTAGTTCACACCAGCCAATGGCTAGTCACCTTTGGATACTTAAGGCAGTGTTTCCCAACCAGTGGGCCTCCAGCTGTTGCAAAACTACAACTCCCAGCATGCCCACACAGCCAAAGGCTGTCCGGGCATGCTGGGAGTTGTAGTTTGGCAACAGCTGGAGGCACACTGGTTGGGAAACACTGACTTAAGGCACCTTCCCCTATGGGAGGGTGCTATCTGAGCAATAGGCTATAATCCTGCAAAGGTGTGCTATATTTGTTTGCGAGTGTACAGAGTTCTGCCCGTTTTGCAGTTATACACCCTCCGTTGCCTGCTCTGACCTCTGCTAAATCTGTTGGTTGGCACAGTTCTACACCCACTGCCATATCACATGTCTTTCACTGTTGATGTCCTCAATGGGGTGGAGTACCTCTGGTCCAGCAGCTGTAAAGCATTCCGAAAACCATACTTTGGGTATGTGTTTTGGGGCTTGTTGTACTGGATGAGGTCAGGTTGAAGAAGATCTACGGGTTAGCGTTAAGGCCCCTTTCACACGAGCGAGTTTTCCACGCGGGGGCAATGCGTGACGTGAACGCATAGCACCCGCACTGAATCCTTACCCATTCATTTCAATGGGTCTGTGTACAAGAGCGTTTTTTTTCACACATCAGTTCTGCGTTGCATGAAAATCGCAGCATGTTCTATATTCTGCGTTTTTCACGCAGCCCTGGCTCCATAGAAGTGAATGGGGGTGCGATGCGTTTTTCACTGATGGTTGCTAAGAGATGTTGTTTGTAAACCTTCAATTTTTTATCACGCGCGTGAAAAACGCATCAAAACGCATTGGACCCGCGCGGAAAAAGCTGAACGCAATCGCAGACAAAACTGACTGAACTTACTTACAAAATGGTGCGAGTTTCACTGAACGCACCCTGAGCGCATCCAGACCTTATCCGGACACGCTCGTGTGAAAGAGGCCTAAATGAACTTTGATCTATGCCCTTGCACTTCCAAATGAGTTTCATCGGGAAAAAGAAAGAAAAAAAAACACTTATATTCCACTTTTTCACAGTTCATTCTTGATGTTTCTTCTTGACAGGTTGTCTAACCCTATAGCCACATTGCATGAGGAATGGGCATTGACCACATGTGACAACATTTCTCCTGATATCCCCGCTTGTCTTTTAAGGGTTGATACATATGCAAATTAACCTGAGATGAGTCCTGTCCCTGAGAGGAGTCACATACAGGACTCATCTCAGGTTAATTTGCATATGTATCAAATCGTTTTTTGTTTTTTTACACAATAAAAGCACACAGAGCTATGGGGACTGGGTATTGCGGATGTGCTAGCGGCCATCTAGCAACCCAGGTCCTCAGCTCTATACACAAAATCCCGGTGACAGGTTCCCTTTAAGGACCAGAGAAGTACATGTACGTCATGGTGATCGGGCAGGTGCAGGAGATGAGCCCGCCCGATCAGCGGCAGGGGTCCGGCAGTCACTGATAGCCGGACCCCTGCTGCATGCGCCGTCATCAGTGAAATCACCGATGCCGACGCATTAACCCGTGCACAGCCGCGGTCAGCACTGACCGCGGCAAACGCAATTTCCGTGCAGGGAGAAAGCAGCCATCGGATCCCCACGCTGCTGTGACGGGGACCCCATGGCAAGGAAGGCAGCACCTGGATCTCGCAGGCAGGAAGGCTGTAGGTGTATTACAGTGTGTAAGGGAAAAAAATGTTAGTAGACATATTAGGTATCGCCGTGTCCATAATAACCTTCTCTACAAAAATATTACATGACCTAAGCCCTCAGATGAATACCATAAAAAAATAAAAACGGTGTCAAAAAAGCGATTTTTCAAAAATGCTTTGTTATGTAAAACTGAAACAAACAACCCCAAAAAAGTCATATTTGGTATTGTCGCATCCGTAACAACCTGCACTATAAAATTACCACATGATCTAACCTGTCAGATGAATGTTGTAAAAAACAAAAAATAAAAACGGTGCCAAAACAGCTATTTTTTGTTACCTTGACTCAGAAAAAGTGTAATATAGAGCAACCAAAAATCATATGTACCCTAAAATAGTACCAATAAAACTGCCACCTTATCCGAGAGTTTCCAAAATGGGGTCACTTTTTTGGAGTTTCTACTCTAGGAGTGCATCAGGGGGGCTTCAATTGGGACATGGTGTAAAAAAAAAAACAGTCCAACAAAATCTGCCTTCCAAAAACCATATGGCGTTCCTTTCCTTCTGCGCAATGCCGTGTGGCCATACAGAAGTTTACGACCACATATGGGGTGTTTCTGTAAACTACAGAATCAGGGCCATAAATATTGAGTTTTTTTGGCGGTTAACCCTTGCTTTGTTCGTGGAAAAAATTTGATTAAAATGGAAAATCTGCCAAAAAAGTGAAATTCTGAAATTTCATCTCCATTTTCCCTTAATTCTTGTGGAACACTTAAAGGGTTAACAAAGTTTGTAAAATCAGTTTTGAATACCTTGAGGGGTGTAGTTTCTAAAATGGGGTCATTTTTGGGTGGTTTCTATTATGTAAGCCTCAAAAAGTGACTTCAGGACTGGTCCTTAAAAAGTGGGTTTTGGAAATTTTCAAGATTTGCTTCTAGACTTCTAAGCCTTCTAATGTCCCCAAAAAATAAAATGGCATTCACAAAATGATCCAAACATGTAGTAGACATATGGGGAATGTAAAGTAATAACGATTGTTGGAGGCATTACTATCTATTATAAAAGTAGAGAAATTGAAATTTTTCCAATTTTTTTGTAAATTTTCTATTTTTTTTAATTAAAAAAATAATATTAATTTTGACTCAATTTTACCACTGTCATAAAGTACAATATGTGACGAGAAAACAATCTCAAAATGCCTGGATAAGTAAAAGCGTTTTAAAATTACCACATAAAGTGACATATTTCATATTTGCGAAAAATGGCCTGGTCCTTAAGGTGAAAAATGGCCCGGTCCTTAAGGGGTTAACAGCTGTCATGAGATATTTTGGGGCCCCATATACTGGGATTGGTCAGAGCGGGGTATAGCATTACAATCTTTAGCAGGAAGGGGTGAGCAGAATGGCCGGCAAGCTGTCACTGACCACTGGGAATTTTTCCTCCTGTTATCCGCTGTTTAGTCTGCCCCCGTGGTGGGTCTGCTGTAAGGTTCTTTCAGATTCCTAAAAATTCTGAAGCCTCTAATAACTACTGAAAGAGGGTTCATAGAAGTTAGAAGAATGGGTGATAACCCCCAACCTTCTGATCAATACTGTGGGACACCTGGTATCGGTAAAAATTGTGTGCTAATAAAGGAAAACCTGTCGGAAAGTACAATATGTGACCCCCAAACTGCCACCACTACCTGACTATACAAGGAGTCATCAGTAGCCAGTGAAGGAGCAGAATCTGTGAGTCTTCTCTGCTTTATGTAGTGGTTACTACTCACCTCGGTGGTTATCTGTGGGAATGTCCTCTATGAACTGCTCATCACTCTTCACAGATGTATCTTCAGCCTTCATATTGGTCAGATCTTTACCCAGATTTAAAAGCTGTGGAACAGAAATGGTAAAAGTCAGCAGACTGATGTTGAAGTCGTGTGGAATGTTTGATGTGACCAGAAAAGATCATTAATTACAATGACAATAAGTGATGAAATGACAGCAAAGTTATCTGCTATGGCAGCGGTCCATGCCTATAGCTCCTCTCCTTCCTGCTGGTGGGCACGTCTGCTGCCTGGTTTACCTGCTCCATAGCTTTAGGGCTCCAGCGGTCCAGCTCCCACAGACATCCCTCTCTCCCTTCCCAGTGGTCCCAGCTGCTGGAATAACGCTGTCCTGAAGCCTGCTTCCTGCCGATAATGACCTTCTCTGACCATAGGTCATGTGTGCACACACTATCTCTGACTCTTATAGGGCCGGCATGCACGCACTCTGATCTCTACAAGCCATAGAAAAAAGCCTGATCAATAGGTTATATTATGCTAATTTCATGCAAAGGCATGCCATTAGCTTGCTTGCCTGTTCTGTGTACAGATTTCTGCCTGACTTCTAGATTTGACTCTTTGCTGCCTGACCCGACCCTTGCCTGATCTCCATTCTGATCCTGAGCTGCTTGTCCTGAAAACGGACCATTTATCGGACTGCATGTATTCTTTCTGTCCGGACCCCATGGGTCAGCAGTAACTTGTACAAAAATTACTTCAAATGGAGAAGCCTAGTGGTTCCCCTGCAGCAGAGTCCAGATCCCTGTACAGGGGATAAAGGGTAAAGATCGGGGGAAGAGAAGTGGGGGGGATGGGACACTTTTATAATGCTGTTTGGAGCAGAACCAAGTTGAATCTGTTCAAGACACAAAGAGGAACCACATGTGCCAAGTTTCATTATCTGACCCAAAAATAACTGCAGGCCTCCTGTATATATCCATCTGGTTGGTTCCTTTTTCCAAACCAGCAGTGTCTACAGACGAAAAAACTGTGAGAAGATCCAGATTACATGTAAGGTCTATAGTTAGCTGTAATTCTGCCATCTCTACCTTTCTCATTATACAAGGATAAAACATATAATACTGGTTTATAAAACAAGACTGAACACAAGATCTTCACAGCACTTCTACAGATCATAGAGAACCTTTCATGAGACCTTATCTTCATCTACCTGATGATCATATTGGACATTTTGATGTTCTTCTGAATCATCCTGTGGAAGAAGAGGACTAGGACATCTCTCCGGCGTTGTTCTCTCTTCTTTAACTGTAGGAAAAAACATACAGTGACTAATTACATATAAATAATGAGAGGATGTGTATATTTAGTCATGTCTATTACCTGTTAATGTGAGGGGCTGGTGATCCTCCATCATAACGTTCTTGTACAGATCTTTGTGTCCTTCTAAATACTCAGACTCCTTCATGGAGAAATAGACGGCGACATCCTGACACCTTATAGAAACCTGACAACAGAATGATACAGTCATTACCGAGATCCTTCATAGGGTTACTGTATAATGTCCCAGCATTCCCAGTGATGTCACCTCTCCAGTCAGCAGCTCAATAATCTTGTTGGTGAGCTCTAGGATCTTCTCTCTGTTGACTTTCTCATGTATCGGGATGTGAGGTGTCGGCCTGGATACTAGGCTCAGGATTCCTCCCTGTCCATCAGATACCAGGGCCTGACAATGCTCACTAGAGGTCTTCTTCACTACTGTGTATTCCTGGTTATGGAGAGACGCAGTAATAAATATCACTCCATACATCTCCAGAGTCCCTCACCTCTCCAGTCATGTCCATCTGTTAGTAACATAGAGAAGATGATGTAATGTGACATCATCAGAATCTCTCACCTCTCCAGTAAGCCGGAGGAGGATCTCTAGGGTGAGATTTATTATACTCTCTGCCATCTTGTCCCCATCTCTATCCATCCTTGATGGGTCAATCAGGAGAATGATCTTATATAGGAGATATACGCTGAGCGGATCCTATATTGTAGGAACCTGAATGGAAAGAAGAAGAACCGATGTAAAATCATAGAAAATCCCATGTAAAATACAATTACTGGAGATAAGAAGAGGAAACACTGGGGGAGATAATAAAGTGTATCAAGGCAGTTCCTCCATGTTTCAGGTCAAAGCATGTCACACCTTCATATTACAACTATAGTCAGTTACAGGTCACAGCGGTAATCCCTGTATAAAGCTGTAATCTGGTAGATCACTTTATAGATCTAGAGTTCAGACTGCCCTAGTCCTATCAGTTGGAATTACAAGAATAAAAGAGCATCTGTCAGCAGTTTTATACCTGTGACACTGGCTGACCTGTTGTATGTGTGCTTGGCATCTGTGTTGGTCCCAGGTTCGAATATGCCCGCATTGCTGAGAAAAATGAAGTTTTTATATATGCAAATGAGCCTCTAGGAGCAACGGGGGTGTTGCCATTACACCTAAAAGCTCTGCTCTCTCTACAACTGCTGCACCCTCTGCACTTTGACAGAACCAGGCAGTGAAAACGTCATCACACCTGGTCCTATCAATGAAAGTAGAAAGGTTGTGGCAGATGCAAAAAAAAAAAAAGAGGAGCCTCTTGGTGTAATGGTAACACCCCAGTTTCTCCTAGAGGCTCATTTGCATATGTTAAAACATTATTTTTGTCAGCAACGTGGGTACATATTGTAGGGATTTGCTCTGGTAGGCAGGGTAAGCGGATGCAATACAGAGGCAAAACCACGGTTGATAAATAAAAGTCAGTGTTTATTCACACAAAAAAAAAAGGCAGGAAAAAACACAATACTAGGCAGGGCCCTGGTGTTAATTCACACTGCAGGAATCCTAGTGTTAATTCACACAGCAAAAGTCCACAGAACTCAAAGAAACACGTCACCTGGCAGTCCACAGCAGGCTTTAGGGCGCCTGGCTTCCAGCTTGCAGCTCTCAGCCTTGTAGTATGGCGGTACTCCTCAGCTCCCAAACCACAGAGCTCCACTATCACCTGGAGGTTCCTTCCACATCCAGCTGAGCTGCTGGCTGGGTTTTCAAACCCCAGCCCAAAACCTGGCCTGGACGTGGGGAACAGCCACCCACCCTGCTCTTTGGCTGCTCCCAATAAGAACCGGCCTGGATCAGCTTTTCAGCCACACTAAGAAAAAACAGTGTCAGCGAGCACTAGCTGTGGCTGACACACAAAATAACCGATTCCTATCTCACCGAGGCCAGGAACTTCGGTGACACGTACCTTCCATCAATGACGGACCCTTGCGCTTTCCTACATACCTCCCCCCTTTGTTCAACCCTGAGGGGGTGAACACACACCAGACAGTGTACTCGGGACAGGGCATCTGCGTTTCCCTGTAACCGGCCTGCCCTGTGTTCTACTGTGAACTTAAAGTTTTGCAGCGATAAAAACCACCTGGTGACCTGAACATTCCTCTCTTTGGCCTGGCTCATCCACTTGAGAGGGGAGTGATCGGTCACTAGACGGAACTTCCTCGCCAAATAATAGCAGAGAGACTCGAGTGCCCACTTGATGGAAAGGCACACTCCCTCCACTATACTGTACCGGGTCTCCGCTGGAGTGAACTTACGGCTGAGGAAGACAATGGGATGCTCCTCCCCGTTGACTTCCTGAGACAGCAGCGCACCGAGGCCCACTTCAGAGGCATCAGTCTGTACCAAAAATTCCCTCTTGAAGTCGGGGGTCACCAAAACCGGGGACCCACACAGGGCCGACTTCAAAGCGGAGAAAGCCTCTTCCGCCTGGTCATTCCAGTGGACTATCACGGACTTCCGTCTCTTTAAGAGCCCTGTCAACAGAGCCGCTAAAGTGGCAAAATGGGGGACAAACCTCATGTAATAGCCCATCATTCCCAGGAACGACTTTACTTGTCTAGAGGTGGCAGGTCGGGGTTAATTCCGTATCGCCTCTATTTTGCTCACTTGGAGTTTAAGGACTCCGCGCCCAATGACATACCCAAGGTATTTAGTCTCCTCTAACCCAATCGCACATTTCTTTGGGTTAGCTGTTAGTCCCGCCTTTCGAAGGGAGTCCACTACGGCCTGTACTTTGGGCAGGTGACTTTCCCAGTCGGTACTGTGAATGATAATATCGTCCAGGTAAGCCAAGGCGTACCGCAGATGTGGACGAAGTACAATATCCATTAGACGTTGGAAAGTGGCAGGGGCGCCATGCAGGCCAAAGGGTAACACCTTATACTGGTACACCCCCTCTGGTGTAATGAAGGCAGTTTTTTCTTTGGCAGCCTCCGTCAAGGGTACCTGCCAGTTCCCTTTGGTGAGGTCCAGAACAGAAAAATACCTGGCTTGACCTAATTTCTCAATTAGTTCATCGACCCGAGGCATTGGATATGCATCGAACTTTGATATTTAGTTTAATTTCCGAAAATCATTACAAAACCGTAACGTCCCGTCTGGCTTTGGAATTAAGACTATAGGACTGGCCCACTCACTTTTAAACTCCTCAATGACATTCAGCCGCAACACGAGTTGCACTTCCTCCGAGATGGCTTTTCGCCAAGCCTCGGGTGCTCTGTATGGCTTTAACCGGATTTTTGCCTGAGGCTCAGTGACAATGTCATGTTGGATTACGGAAGTGCGTCCAGGGAGGTCCGAGAACACATCCGTGTTCCGACTAACGAACTCCCTGGTCTCCTGAGCCTGTTTAGAGGAGAGGCTGTCAGCAATTTTTATTGCGGCAACCGCTTCCCTTGCATCAGACATAGGAGCCGGAATCTCTTGTCCAAGAAAGCCCGGGCGCGGACTGTCTTCCGTACAGGTTTCCCTAGCCTTCCAAGGTTTTAGCAAATTAACATGGTAAATCTGCTCCGGCTTTCGCCTCCCCGGCTGGTGTACCTTGTAATTTACCTCTCCAATTTTTTCACGTACCTCGTAGGGCCCCTGCAACCTGGCTAGGAACTTACTGTCCACTGTCGGATCCAGAACCAAAACCCGATCACCCGGGTTAAAGTTCCAGACCCGAGCCTTCCGATTATATATCCCACTCTAGGCTCACTGAGCGGCCTCCATATGTTCCCTGACAAGAGGCAAAACGGTCTCTATCCGCTGTTACATCTTGGTAACATATTCCAGGACGCTTTTATGCGGAGTTGGTTGTTGTTCCCACGCCTCTTTGGCTATGTCCAACAAGCCAAGAGGATGTCTGCCATATAGCAATTCGAAGGGCGAGAACCCAGTAGAGAACTGGGGCACCTCTCACACTGCGAACATGAGATAAGGCAGAAGAATGTCCCAATCCTTTCCATCTTTGGTCACCACCCTTTTTAACATAATTTTTAGAGTTTTGTTAAACCTTTCAACCAGTCCGTCCATTTGTGGATGGTACACGGACGTCCGTAACTGTTTAATACGCAGCAACTTGCAGAGTTCCCTCATGACCTTGGACATAAAAGGGGTCCCCTGGTCAGTCAGGACCTCTTTAGGTAGCCCCACTCGGGAGAACATCTCCATTAGCTCTTTAGCTAGAAGTATGTGTGCCGATGTATGTTGCAGTGGGACTGCCTCCGGGTACAGAGCAGCGTAATCAAGGACAACCAAAATGTGTTGGTGTCCCCTAGCGGACTTCGGTACAGGACCTACCAGGTCCATATCGATTCGCTCAAACGGTACCTCGATGATCGGGAGGGGTACCAAGGGACTGCGAAAAAGGTGCTGGGGCTAGTTGCCTGGCAGGTCGGGCAAGACTTACAGAACTCGTCCACCTCTTTAACCCCTTAGGGACACAGCCTTATTTCACCTTAAGGACCAAGCCATTTTTTGCAAATC
The DNA here is from genome assembly GCF_905171765.1 of Bufo bufo. Classification (NCBI taxonomy): domain Eukaryota; kingdom Metazoa; phylum Chordata; class Amphibia; order Anura; family Bufonidae; genus Bufo; species Bufo bufo. Next base: position 600,525,986 of record NC_053392.1, read on the forward strand.
TGACCAGTGTCACTTTAAGTGCTAATAACTTTAAAACACTGACTTATCCAGGCCATTCTGAGATTGTTTTTTCGTCACATATTGTACTTCATGACACTGGTAAAATGAAGTCAAAAAATGTATTTCTATTTATAAAAAAATACCAAATTTACCAAAAATTTGTAAAAAAAATAATTAAAATTTCCAAGTTTCAATTTCTCTACTTCTATAATACATAGTAATACCTACAAAAATAGTTATTAATTTACATTCCCCATATGTCTACTTCATGTTTGAATTAATTTGGGAATGATATTTTATTTTTGGGGGATGTTACAAGGCTTAGAAGTTTAGAAGCAAATCTTGAAATTTTCAAAAACACACTTTTTAGGGACCAGTTCAGGTCTGAAGTCACTTTGTGAGGCTCACATAATAGAAACCACCCAAAAATGACCCCATTCTAGAAACTACACCCCTCAAGGTATTCAAAACTGATTTTACAAACGTAGGTAACCCTTTAGGTGTTCCACAAGAGTTAATGCAAATGGTGCTAAAATTTCAGAATTTAGATTTTTTGGCAAATTTTCAATTTTAATCCATTTTTTCCAGTAACAAAGCAAGGGGTTAACAGCCAAACAAAACTTCTATATTTATTGCCCCGATTCTTTAGTTTGCAGAAACACCCCATATGTGGCCGTAAACTACTGTACGGGAACACAGTAGGGCGTAGAGGGAAAGGTGCGCCGTATGGTTTTTGGAAGCCAGATTTTGCTGGACTGGTTTTTTGACACCATGTCCCATTTGAAGCCCCCCTGATGCACCCCTAGAGTAGAAACTCCATAAAAGTGACCCCATCTAAGAAACTACACCCCTCAAGGTATTCAAAACTGATTTTACAATCTTTGTTAATCCTTTAGGTGTTGCACAATATTTAATGGAAAATAGAGATACAATTTCAAAATTTCACTTTTTTGGCAGATTTTCCATTTTAATATTTTTTTTCCAGTTACAAAGCAAGGGTTAACAGCCAAACAAAACTCATTATTTATGGCCCTGATTCTGTAGTTTACAGAAACACCCCATATGTGGTCGTAAACTGCTGTACAAGCACACGGCAGGGCGCAGAAGGAAAGAAATGCCATACGGTTTTTGGAAGGCAGATTTTGCTGGACTGTTTTTTTTTGACACCATGTCCCATTTGAAGCCCCCCTGATGCACCCCTAGAGTAGAAACTCCAAAAAAGTGACCCCATTTTAGAAACTACAGGATAGGGTGGCAGTTTTGTTGGTACTAGTTTAGGGTACATATGATTTTTGGTTACTCTATATATTACACTTTTTGTGCGGCAAGGTAACAAGAAATAGCTTTTTTGGCACCGTTTATTTTTTTTGTTATTTACAACATTCATCTGACAGGTTAGATCATGTGGTAATTTTATAGAGCAGGTTGTCACGGACGCGGCGATACCTAATATGTATACAATTTTTTTTATTTATGTAAGTTTTACACAATGATTTCATTTTTTAAACAAAAAAAAAGTTTTAGTGTCTCCATAGTCTAAGAGCCATAGTTTTTTTTTAGCTTTTGGGCGATTATCTTAAGTAGGGTCTCATTTTTTGTGGCATGAGATGACGGTTTGATTGGCACTATTTTGGGGTGCATATGACTTTTTTATTGCTTGCTATTACACTTTTTGTGACGCAAGATGACAAAAAATGGCTTTTTTTTACACAGTTTTTATTTTTATTTTATTACGGTGGTCACCTTAGGGGTTAGGTCATGTGATATTTTTATAGAGCCGGTCGATACGGACGCGGCGATACCTAATATGTATACTTTTTTTATTTATGTAAGTTTTACACAATGATTTCATTTTTGAAACCAAAAAAAATAATAATCATGTTTTAGTGTTTCCATAGTCTAAGAGCCATAGTTTTTTCAGTTTTTGGGCGATTATCTTGGGTAGGGTATGATTTTTGAGGGATGAGATGACGGTTTGATTGGTACTATTTTGGCGTACATGCGACTTTTATTACCTTTTTTGGGAAGTAAGGTGGGCAAAATTTCAATTTCATCATAGTTTATTTTTATGGTGTTCCCCGTCCGGGTAAAGTAACATGACCGTTTTATAGATCAGGTCGTTACGGATGCTTTGATATCAAACATGTGTAGGGAATTGTATTTTTTTCATAATTACATAACATTCCCAAAACATAAACTTATTTTTATGTGAAAAATCGCTATTTTACATTTTTTTTAAAGTGATACACTTTGGTGCCAGGTGGTGTACCATAATAAAAATGCCAGGGTACACCCCCTGCCACCAAAGAGTATCACTAATAAAAATGTAAAATAGCCTTTTTTCACAAAAAAATAAGTTTATTTATTGGGAATGTTATGTAATTAGGTATATTTTGCCCACATTATGTACTGCGGGACTCTTTATTTATTACATATAAATATAAGGGACACGTACTGTGCAGTAAAAATATTGCTATTGCCAAAGTCAGGAGGTAGGCAGGCTGGCAGCTCCAACACAGTACGCCTCTTCGTCGAGCTCTGAACAGCCCTCCGATGCGGCGCTTGCAGGAGTGTCACTGTACGGGCCTGCGCACTGGATACTCTGATGCTTCTGCCAGTAATCGGGAAACCAGTGCGCAGGCGCGGACATCCAGATCCTCGGCACAGGCGCAGGATTTGGCCACTGGAGGAGGAGGACAAGCTGAAGACACTGGGCGGGCCGCCTGTGTGAGTGAGTCACTGCTGTCACGTGGACGTGACCAGGGCAGGTGCTAGGATATTTTGGCAACACAAGCGAAGCTACATCTCTCCCCCCCCCAGCTCACCTGGTCCTGGTTCTGTCTGCAGCTGCCGCGGCCCCACTGACAGACTCAGTCCCGCCTACTTGGGCCTGAGCGCCGCACGGCACACACGTAGGCTGGCCAGACAAGACAGTAGCAGCCGCCAGCCAGACCTACCTAGGCGATTAATAAAATTATTTAACACATTTAAATTGCACTGCAGTAAGTCAGTCCGGCGGCCGGTGGGGGCGGGTGACACCCCATTGTAGCAGCCGCCAGCCAGACCTACCTAGGTGATTAATTTAACACATTTAAATTGCACTGCAGTAAGTTAGTCCGGCGGCCGGTGGGGGCAGGTGACACCCCATCAGACTGGTGTCACCCGGTGTGGCCCGCACCCCCCTTGCAACACCACTGCTCCCCTCTGAGCCGAGCCACTCTGCTAGGGTTACATCTGTCTCACGCGTATCAGTCACTCCCGGAACAGGCCGGCAAGTCGAAAAACACCCGCTGGGACTCTGACGTCAGAAAAGGAGCGACGACCTCAGCCCACTGGTCTTGGGGCAGCTTTTCCCTGGTAGCCACTTTTTCATATATCGCCAGGTAGGTCTCGACATCGTCTGCGGGGGTCATTTAAGGGATCGCTGCACATACTGCTTTCCGGGCATCGTGTACGCTTGGGGTTGCTCCTGCGGTCTGCAAAGCCATTACATGTTGTAGCAGCAACTGGTTGGTCTCCTGCTGCTGCTTATTAGCCTTGCATTGCTGCAGGTTAGCCTCCACGAGGGCCTTCATAACAGCCTCCATTTCGTCACGTGACACCGGTTTGAATCTAGCCAGTTTGATAAATGACATACAACCGTGTGCAAACCAAAAATATTTTGGCGTTCACGCCAGTCTCTCTGCGCTGGTGTTAACTCACACTGCAGGAATCCTCGTGTTAATTTACACAGCAAAAGTCCACAGAACTTAAAGAAACACGTCACCTGGCAGTCCACAGCAGGCTTTAGGGCGCCTGGCTTCCCGCTTGCAGCTCTCAGCCTTGTAGTATGGCGGTACTCCTCAGCTCCCTAACCACAGAGCTCCACTATCACCTGGAGGTTCCTTCCACACCCAGCTGAGCTGCTGGCTGGGTTTTTAAACCCCAGTCCAAAACCTGGCCTGGACGTGGGGAACAGCCACCCACCCTGCTCTTTGGCTGCTCCCAATAAGAACCGGCCTGGATCAGCTTTTCAGCCACACTAAGAGAAAACAGTGTCAGCGAGCACTAGCTGTGGCTGACACACAAAATAACCTGTTCCTATCTCACCGAGGCCAGGAACTTTGGTGACACGTACCTTCCGTCAATGACGGACCCTTGCGCCTTCCTACAATATGAACATGCATGCTGGCAGTGTGAGATCAGTGGTCCAAAGTCACTTAACCCATTAAATCCTACTCCTATGCCCACTTGTGTGCCAGTCATTTCTGTGGTCATACCGCGTTCAGCTGATTTCCCCTCAGGACCGCTCAGTGCAATTTATTTTATTACTGGGAAAAGTTCTCATAATTCATTAACAAAACACAAAAAATACAAATTATGTGAATAAGAAACTAATGAATAAGAAACCTTCAGCTGCGTCCATCGCACAGAAATAATTCCGCCATATAGCACATAGAGAGCGGCTGCAGTGCAGTATAAGGCGGGGTTCACACGTGACTGGTCAGCTGCAGATTTACTTTGCGGATTTCTGCGTTGTACAGAACCAGCAAAGGGAATGAGCTTTTAGTAATTCCCAGTCACACGTGGCAGAAACCGACCTGTGGAGCGGATTATAAATCTGCAGGATGATGATTTTCACTGCGGATTTAACCCCGTCCGGTGCAGAGAATGAAATCTGCCTCTAATCTGCAGCTTTTCTGCGTTTTCTTCTGCTGCAGATTACAAGCTGATAATCAGTCACATATGACCCTATAACACTGTACAGCATAGAAGTAACACTCCCAGGAGGTCTGCGCTCGGAGAAGCCCTTTAACCCCTGATGTGAATAGTGACCAGGAGGTAACTCAACAGCAGAGAGCTGGCGGTGAAGGGGTTAATGCCCCCTCTGCCCAAATAATCCTGACAGACAATGGTGGTGACTACACACCTACCTGCCCTGCTGGACACATGTACCCACCTAGAATGTATGGGCTTCTGAGAGGCTGGAGCCCCGCCCCCAAGTTGTTCTAGAAACTAATGTTCTCCACAAAACCTCCCTGACTGTAAACCTGTCCCTAATCCTGACCCGCACAGGAGACCGCACAGAACACGGAGAGGACGTCCCGCAGCCCAACACACAGGACACTTACCTGAACCTCACTTATCACCACCACCTATCTCAAAGTCACATTACCTCACCAGGTGACCTAAACCTAAACCATCATGATCATGTGTTCCTATATGGGAGGAGTCAGGCTCCAGGTTGTGCTGCTGGAAGTGGTAAAAGACCTGTGATGATATCATGACCATGTGATCTAGTGTGGGAGGAGTCATACTTCAGACTGTGCTCCTAGAGGAGGTAAAGGACCTGTGATGATGTCATGACCATGTGATCCTGTGTGGGAGGAGTCATGCTTCAGACTGTGCTGTTGGAGGAGGTAAAGGACCTGTGATGATATCATGACCATGTGATCCTGTGTGGGAGGAGTCAGGCTCTAGGCTGTGCTGTTGGAGGAGGTAAAGGACCTGTGATGATGTCATGACCATGTGATCCTGTGTGGGAGGAGTCAGGCTCTAGGCTGTGCTGTTGGAAGAGGTAAAGCACAGTCTGCAGGAGTCTGTGATCTGTAAATGGTATTTGTTCTAGGGAAGGGACAGACACCCAGCAGCAGCTGTCTCTTCCTGTGCTGTAAGAAAAGAGTGAGATCTGGCGGGGAAGTCTGGCGAGGTCTAATAGCTGGCGAGGTGTAATAGCTAATGCCTTCTCCGTGTTCATTTATTAAGTTTCCTCACTTATAAAGCGCCAACATATTCCTCAGCGCTTTACAGACTTTAGCATCAAGATGTTCCCTCTGAGGCTCACAATTTAAGTTCCCTATCAGTATGTCTTTGGAGCATGGGAGGAAATCGGAGCACCCAAACACAAACATGGGGAGAACATACAAACTCCATGCAGATGTTGTCCTTGGTTGGATTGGAACCTAGGACCCCAGCGCTGCAAGACACCAGTGCAAACCACTGAGCCACCGTGCTTCTCGCCATCAACCTGAGATTACATTTTGTCCACCAGACGATCCCGACGCTTTTCAAGGTTCGCTTTGGAAAAATCCAGTAAAAGCGCATTTTACTCATATGTCGGTGGGAAAAATCACTCGGGAGGAAGAAGAAGGAGGGTGCTCACATGACCCTGAGAGGAAGTGGGGGGGGGGGGAGGCTTGACCTGATTGGTATGAGCCAATGAATGCTGCAGCAGTCAGGGAGGTGTCCTAGCAGAACGCCATTCTGTGCTGTGAATGAGGGTGGTTGGGTCTTACAGTGTCTGCCAGGGAAACCATCTTAGGGAGTCAGGGAAAGTTAGAAATAAGTCAAGCTTGTATTCTACTGTCAGGGAGAGTAAAGGGAAAGGCTAGAATTACAAAGAAGAAGAATTGTGTAGAATAGGGAAAGGCAGGGAAAGTTTTCAGTCATGGAGAAAAAAGCAAGGTCCTGAGGCTGGGTGTTCCTCCTAGCACAGCTGCAGCTGTTGTAGAATCTCAAAAACAGATCCCCCCCCCCCCATTTGAACAGAAATACAGTGTTTTTTGTTTGGGTGAATAAGGTCAAAACTGTACAATATGTGTTTCACCATCCAGAGGATAGATGGCTTTTGAAATCTAAATGAAAACACCTGAAATACCAGTCCTAATTCTGTATTAGGGCATCTCCAGACAGCTGATTTTATTTTTATTTTTTTGTGTGGGAAAATAGAAATATACATTTGAAATGTGTGTCTTACAATACAGAGGGTTTGTTTTAAATCTCTGAGTGAAAACATGAAATCCTAGTCAAAAATGCATGTCAGGACATCTTCAGACAGAATGTTTTTTGTTTGTGAAAAATAGCAATACAAGTGTGCAACATGTATTTTGCAATACAGAGGGTAGCATTTGAAATCTGTGTGAAGACGTGAAATACTAGACAGAAATCTGTGTCAGGGCATCTTCAGACAGTTCAAGTTTTTTTTTTTTTTGTGAAATCTATCAATATAGAATACAAGTGCGCAACATATATCTTACAATACAGAGGATAGCATGTGAAAACGTGGGCATCTCCAGATAGTTCAATTGTGTGTGTGGCGGGGGGGGGGGGTTTGGAATAAACTCATAGTAGTTTGCATATTTGTGCATATTTAAATGCACATAACACATATGGCCCAAATCTGTTAGTGGCGCCGATACTGCATTATTTCCAAAGTCAGTTGTCAGTAGCAGTGCCTTCAGGGTGTTTGTGGAAAGGGAAGGACATTTTATTGCGTGTCTCTTTAAGTTCCAGAAAACAGACTTGCAAACTGTTCCATACTTTGTGTAACTGTGTACATGTCACGGTGGAGAGTTGGGGAAACCCATCACCGTACAATGTCGGGGAAGAAAGGAAAGCAACTAGACCTGAACACCAGGAAAAGGGAGCAGGTCATCTCCTAATGCCGCCCTAATCCTGGCCCTGACTCCTAACCGTATGAGCAGACCCAGATAGTAGGTGGCCTTATACACAGGAACCTGGGCCCTAGTGACCCTATCGATCCCTGGGATACTGGTCAGGAATGAGAGACAACCTGTTCATCCACAACACAGAAAAGCAGGAGTCTCTGCAGGCCTAACAGCAAGGAGAGGAGCAGACAGTAAACAGAGGACAAACTCGACAGGTAAGTGTCCTGTGGCAGAATGACAACAGACCACAACGTCACTTACCTGCCCAGAACAACAAAAGGAACGAGTCGTCTGCACCACAACCACTGGATCCTGTGAAAAGCACTAAAGCCCAAACACACATATCAGGACTCAGTACAAACACAGGAGCAGTAGTAACTACCTGGACCACCATGCGGCAAGATGCATGGCGGACCCAGACAGCACTGCTTAACTGAACCCCAGGGACCCCTTTCCGGAGGTTCAACACCCAGGGTAACGCCTTGCATATACAGTTGCAAGAAAAAGTATGTGAACCTTTTGGAATGATATGGATTTTTGCACAAATTGGTCATAAAAAGTTATCTGATCTTCATCTAAGTCACAACAATAGACAATCACAGTCTGCTTAAACTAATAACACACAAAGAATTAAATGTTACCATGTTTTTATTGAACACACCATGTAAACATTCACAGTGCAGGTGGAAAAAGTATGTGAACCCTTGGATTTAATAACTGGTTGAACCTCCTTTGGCAGCAATAACTTCAACCAAACGTTTCCTGTAGTTGCAGATCAGACGTGCACAACGGTCAGGAGTAATTCTTGACCATTCCTCTTTACAGAACTGTTTCAGTTCAGCAATATTCTTGGGATGTCTGGTGTGAATCGCTTTCTTGAGGTCATGCCACAGCATCTCAATCGGGTTGAGGTCAGGACTCTGACTGGGCCACTCCAGAAGGCGTATTTTCTTCTGTTTAAGCCATTCTGTTGTTGATTTACTTCTATGCTTTGGGTCGTTGTCCTGTTGCAACACCCATCTTCTGTTGAGCTTCAGCTGGTGGACAGATGGCCTTAAGTTCTCCTGCAAAATGTCTTGATAAACTTGGGAATTCATTTTTCCTTCGATGATAGCAATCCGTCTAGGCCCTGACGCCGCAAAGCAGCCCCAAACCATGAGGCCTCCACCACCATACTTCACAGTTGGGATGAGGTTTCGATGTTGGTGTGCTGTGCTTTATTTTCTCCACACATAGCGTTGTGTGTTTCTTCCAAACAACTCAACTTTGGTTTCATCTGTCCACAGAATATTTTTCCAGTACTGCTGTGGAACATCCAGGTGTTCTTGTGCAAACTGTAAACGTGTAGCAATGTTTTTTTTGGGACAGAAGTGGCTTCCTCTGTGGTATCCTCCCATGAAATCCATTCTTGTTTAGTGTTTTACGTATCGTACATTCGCTAACAGGGATGTTTGCATATGACAGAGACTTTTATAAGTCTTTAGCTGACACTCTAGGATTCTTCTTCACCTCATTAAGTACTCTGCGCTGTGCTCTTGCAGTCATCTTTACAGGACGGCCACTCCTAGGTAGAGTAGCAGCAGTGCTGAACTTTGTCCATTTATAGATAATGTGTCTTACCATGGACTGATGAACAGCAAGGCTTTTGGAGATACTTTTATAACCCTTTCCAGCTTTATGCAAGTCAACAATTCTTAATCGTAGGTCTTCTGAGAGCTCTTTTGTGCGAGGCATCATTCACATCAGGCAATGCTTCTTGTGAAAAGCAAACCCAGAACTGGTGTGTGTTTTTTTATACAGGGAGTGCAGAATTATTAGGCAAATGAGTATTTTGACCACATCATCCTCTTTATGCATGTTGTCTTACTCCAAGCTGTATAGGCTCGAAAGCCTACTACCAATTAAGCATATTAGGTGATGTGCATCTCTGTAATGAGAAGGGGTGTGGTCTAATGACATGAACACCCTATATCAGGTGTGCATAATTATTAGGCAACTTCCTTTCCTTTGGCAAAATGGGTCAAAAGAAGGACTTGACAGGCTCAGAAAAGTCAAAAATAGTGAGATATCTTGCAGAGGGATGCAGCACTCTTAAAATTGCAAAGCTTCTGAAGCGTGATCATCGAACAATCAAGCGTTTCATTCAAAATAGTCAACAGGGTCGCAAGAAGCGTGTGGAAAAAACCAAGGCGCAAAATAACTGCCCATGAACTGAGAAAAGTCAAGCGTGCAGCTGCCAAGATGCCACTTGCCACCAGTTTGGCCATATTTCAGAGCTGCAACATCACTGGAGTGCCCAAAAGCACAAGGTGTGCAATACTCAGAGACATGGCCAAGGTAAGAAAGGCTGAAAGACGACCACCACTGAACAAGACACACAAGCTGAAACGTCAAGACTGGGCCAAGAAATATCTCAAGACTGATTTTTCTAAGGTTTTATGGACTGATGAAATGAGAGTGAGTCTTGATGGGCCAGATGGATGGGCCCGTGGCTGGATTGGTAAAGGGCAGAGAGCTCCAGTCCGACTCAGACGCCAGCAAGGTGGAGGTGGAGTACTGGTTTGGGCTGGTATCATCAAAGATGAGCTTGTGGGGCCTTTTCGGGTTGAGGATGGAGTCAAGCTCAACTCCCAGTCCTACTGCCAGTTTCTGGAAGACACCTTCTTCAAGCAGTGGTACAGGAAGAAGTCTGCATCCTTCAAGAAAAACATGATTTTCATGCAGGACAATGCTCCATCACACGCGTCCAAGTACTCCACAGCGTGGCTGGCAAGAAAGGGTATAAAAGAAGAAAATCTAATGACATGGCCTCCTTGTTCACCTGATCTGAACCCCATTGAGAACCTGTGGTCCATCATCAAATGTGAGATTTACAAGGAGGGAAAACAGTACACCTCTCTGAACAGTGTCTGGGAGGCTGTGGTTGCTGCTGCACACAATGTTGATGGTGAACAGATCAAAACACTGACAGAATCCATGGATGGCAGGCTTTTGAGTGTCCTTGCAAAGAAAGGTGGCTATATTGGTCACTGATTTGTTTTTGTTTTGTTTTTGAATGTCAGAAATGTATATTTGTGAATGTTGCGATGTTATATTGGTTTCACTGGTAAAAATAAATAATTGAAATGGGTATATATTTGTTTTTTGTTAAGTTGCCTAATAATTATGCACAGTAATAGTCACTTGCACACACAGATATCCCCCTAAAATAGCTAAAACTAAAAACAAACTAAAAACTACTTCCAAAAATATTCAGCTTTGATATTAATGAGTTTTTTGGGTTCATTGAGAACATGGTTGTTGTTCAATAATAAAATTAATCCTCAAAAATACAACTTGCCTAATAATTCTGCACTCCCTGTAGGGCAGGGCAGCTGTAACCAACACCTCCAATCTCATCTCATTGATTGGACTCCAGTTGGCTGACACCTCACTCCAATTAGCTCTTGGAGATGTCATTAGTCTAGGGGTTCACATACTTTTTTCACCTGCACTGTGAATGTTTACATGGTGTGTTCAATAAAAACATGGTAACATTTAATTCTTTGTGTGTTATTAGTTTAAGCAGACTGTGATTGTCTATTGTTGTGACTTAGATGAATATCAGATCACATTTTATGACCAATTTGTGCAGAAATCCATATCATTCCAAAGGGTTCACATAGTTTTTCTTGCAACTGTATGCTGGACATAAAACATCAACTGACCAGACATGTAACAACAACAAGACGAAACACGACACCCTCAACATAAACCCACACCAAACTACCAAACAGGTAAGGTAGGGGAACAAGAAGGATAGAATGGGAAGACAAACTATGTTCAACAAGCTGGCCCTCAATCTGGACAGATGGAAAGGTCCAGGTTGGCAGCATAACCCCAGCCCCACCAGAAGCTGAAGTCAACTCTGACCTCAGGCTCCAAATACCAGTACTATAAGAGCCAAGAGGCCACACCCAGCTCCACCTAGCTCACCCACATAGCTCCATCTACCATCCTTCGGTAGATTGCCTGCCTTCTGCATCCTCCAGCCTGGTCCTTCGGTTCTCTTGGGCCCTGGGGCAGTGGTTCTTCCTCCTGCAGTTGTGTATTCTCCTTCTGGAGTTGCCAGACATTCTTCTGCGCCTCCTCCTTCGGGCAGTGTGCTATCTCCTGCTTCTGGTGCGACTGCCGTTGGTGACTCCTGGACATCCTTCTTCAGTGCGGCCAGGTGAGTTTACAGCTGCTGATGTGTTAATACTTTTTCTGTTTCAACTTTTGCAGGCTGTTCAGTCTGCGTCTTTTTCTTCTCATTACCCTTCACCCTCCCCCTCCTTCTTCTTCTTATGCTGAAGTTTCTGATAGTGCTAATGTTTCCTTGGCTCCCGGTGGTGGGAGAGGGGGATAAGGTTGTTGCGGGGGTTAGTTCACCCCCTCCCTGGTTGCTTTTGCTGGCCAGGGCAAAAGGTGTACCAGAGTTGTGTTATAAAGAAGCTATGATTTGTGCTGTTTTTCCTTTAGCTTTCCATTTATCCGCTTCTGTGAAAAAAAAATTGTAATAATGAATTTGTTAATTAGTTGTCCCTTTTGCCTCCTTCTAAGGATTTTGTTCAGAAGCTGGATAAAAAGGAGGATAAATTGGACGAGGGCCGTCGTCGTCCCATTCAGAGATACTTTTATAATTGGCTTCAAGCCCTTTGCAACATTGCTAGTGTATTAGGTGAACCTCATGCGGAATTTTATACAGGTTTATTTAAACACCTGGACATTGTCCTGGACATTCATTGTCCTGGAGGGTAATAAGAATTTTCCTGGTCTTGGGTGGTTTTATTATGATGAAGGTTTTCGTCAGAAATTAGCCATGTACCCTTCTTTGTGCTGGGGTTTGAAGGATGTTGGACTTTGGCTTAATCTCATATTGCCTCAGTGCTCGCTGCAAGCTTCTATGTCTTCTGCTTCTCCAGGTGCAAGTATGTTGAGGAAGGGTACTTGTTTTGCTTTTAATGACACTCAGTGTTGATGGCCTTCTACATGCAAATATTGGCACGAATGTTCATTTTGTTCAGGTACTTCAAGAAAGCTAGCATCCCTTGCCCCCCATCCACAAAGGACACGTTGGGAAAAAGCGTTGAGTCTAGTAAGGCTGCTGAGTATGCTTCATTAGTTAAATCTGTAACCAAACCGTCAGAAGCTGTGTAGTTATGTAATGGTTTTAATAATGGTTTTGTTGTTCCTCGTTTCACTGGTTATGGTTGTTGTTTGCTTAAGGCCTCTTTAACACGGGCGTCATGTTTTTTGTCTGGATGCTTTAAGGGTGCGTTCAGGGAAAATCATGCGATTTTGCTTGCGATTGGTGTTTATTTTGTATGCGATTGCGTCGCGTTCGTGCGTTTTTCCCACGCGTGTGACAAGCTTTTTTCCCGCGCGTGAAAAAAAACTGATGCCTCCACTACATTCACCTGTGACAGCAAACTAATATATAAACCCCCATCACGCATTTTATTCATGGGCAGCTCCATTTTGTGGATGGTTGTTTGTCGTGTCGTTGGTGTGTGTGTATTTGATAGTAGATTTTCCTTGACAGGATGTCCACTTTCTCCATTTCATCCACTGACCATGTCTTCCTGCACTGGCTGCTCTCCCGCTGTTTTGGAGATCAGCCCGAAATGATAGAGGATGAACCGCGGCGGAAGCGTATGTGGGTACATCCTATCGTTTCGCAGCGGGCCAGCAAAGGTGTATTTGTAGGATTGTACTCTGAACTACGGGCGCACCCTCAAAAGTTTTTCAGTTATTGCCGCATGTCGGTGTCAACATTTGATCTGCTGTTGGGGGAGTTGAGGCCTACCTTAACTTTCCAGGACACCAATATGCGGAGGAGTGTATCCCCAGAGGAACGTCTTATTATTACATTGAGGTGAGTCAAAAAAAATTCTATATAATACTTATAGGACCCACTGTTTTCAAATACATGGTAGTTTGGCCAAAGGCATGTTTAATTGTTATTTTTTACAGCATAAGTATGGTAAAACGTTAGACATGTATTTTAAAAGTTTTATTTGTATTCCTAAAGTATGGGTGCTTAAAATATTCACACCAGAATCCTGTTCCACAGGGATTAAGTATTCAAATGCAGCTTGTAATGATGAGGACACTTCCACCTGTGTGTACATGTGTTAAGGCTGGCCGCAGGCTAGCCTGGATTTGTGGGAGGGGCCGGTACCTGTCTTAAGCAGTCTGGCTCTCCCAGGCAGCACGTCGGCATTCGGACGTCTGCTACTTCCGGGTGTGACGTCATCAGCAAGCGTCCTGCACGAGTCGGATCTCAGAGAAGCCGGGTGTACCTTTCCCTTCAGTCTGCAAGCTGTTCAGGTCGTTTTCCAAGATAACTGGTTTGTTTGGGGAGCGTGGCAACGTGGAGGAGGGTAGGAGGGTGTGTAGAGAGGGGGAAGTGTGCCGGAGGATCGCTTCTCCTCACTGCGTTCAGGCACATGCAATTCAAGTTTTGGCACCAATGGGCAGCATTGTCACATAGTTGGAGCTCATTGCCTGTCTCAGCATAACCTGTATCTAAGTTCATACAGGGGCTGCGAGTCATCTGGGCTCAGCAGGTTAAACTCTGGCAGCTGGGTCCTGGTGCCATTACTGAGTTGATTACTTACAAGGTTGCTGCTTGTGCACATGTTTGACACTCATCACATACACTACATACATGCCTTAGACACATAGTTCGCACATCAGGCAGTTTGACAAAAAAAAAAAAAAGGGTACAAGTGGATTGTTAAATAAAGTAAAAAAAAAAAAAAATGAGTGGGTTGTTCAACTAAAGAAAAAAAGAAGAAGAATTTTTTGGGATAAAAAAAATAAATAAAAATTTATCCACCAAGCTTCATCCATACACCTCTAGCATAGGTACATCCGCCAATACAGCTACACGCTCGCACGACATACACACCCCGTTTCATCTCGTAGACTAGTGTCATACGTCATACGGTCTGTTTTCCACAAATCCTATACTTACATACATCACCTACCACGTCTGTAGGTTCTTTAGCCCGCAGTATTCGTTTTTAATTAATCTGCCACGTCACAGATTCACACAAACTCGGGCTCGCTTTATACGTCAGTGGAAACGACTATCATACTCCCTGTCAGCCTCGAAGGCTTTTCGTTCAATCGTTTCACGCTGCTGGGGGGGGAAGGGGAGGGGCTTAGATTCCGTCATCTTGTTTGTCAGCTTACAGGCAGCAGGTCGTAGGGTTAACAGTTTTTTTTTTTCTCTTTTCTTTTCTTTTTTCGTTTTTTTTTTGTTGTTGTTTTTGGTTTGTGGTGTTTGTTGTGTTGTTTGCAGTGGTCTACGCCATCTGCAACTTCAGCCAGTGCAGGCTCCTGCATGTCTGTGCCACATGTTTTAGGGCACATCCGGTCACGGTCTGCACATTGAAGCCGGCGTGACTGAGCCGGGTGAATGTGGAGGCACTAGACCAGCTGCTGCGGCGGCTTCATCCGGTTCAGCCGTTCCGTACATTCCTGGTGGAAGGGTTTTCACGGGGGTTTCACACTGGGCTCATCACCTTGCCCCAGCAGACTCATGAATGCCCCAACTTGCAGTTGGCTTCTAAACATGCTGGTCTGGTGGATTCACTCTTGGCAGTTGAGCTGGACAAGGGTTTCATCATTGTCCTTTCCAGTCCCCTCCTTTCTGCACTTGGAGGGTGAGCCCGGTGGGGGTGGTGCAGGGAAAATATTCCAATAAATTTCGTTTGATTTATGATTTGTCTGCTCCACATTTTTCCCACGTTCCTAGTCTCAACTCGTTGATTTCGTCCGAGGAATTTCCTTGAAGTATACTTCCGTAGACCAGGCTATCCAGGTCATTCTTCAGACAGGCATGGGGGCTTGGCTGTCCAAAGCAGATGTCTCTGATGCGTTCAAACTGCTGCCCATTAGCCCATCTCTCTGGCAGTGGCATGGCATCAAATGGAGAGATGCGTACTATTTCGCCACCAAGTTGACGTTTGGTTCCTAGAGCAGCCCCAGTCTGTTTGACAGGTTAGCGCAGGCACTGGAATGGATTTTGTTGGAACAGGATTGCCAGAATGTCATTCACTACCTGGATGATTTTCTGTTGATCGAAGAACCCTCATAGGCACCTGTTGACTTGCAGGTTCTCTTGCAGGTCTTCAAGGAGTTAAACATTCCAGTGGCCGAACACAAAACAGAAGGGCCTGCGCAGGTTGTCACGTTCTTGGGGATCTCTCTGGATTCACGTGCCATGTCAGCCAGTCTGCCACAAGACAAACTCGACAGAATCAAATCAGGTGTCCGTTCCTTGCTCATGTCTCAGGTTTGCACCAAGAGAGAATTGCAGTCTCTGTTGGGCATGTTATACTTTGCCATGAGGATCATTCCTCAGGGTAGATCATTCATTTCAAGATTGCTAGTCTTATTACAACAGACCAGTGATTTGGACGCATCAGTGCATCTTAATGCGAACGCCCGAGCAGATCTGTTCACGTGGGACAGATTTCTCAGTGGGTGGAACGGCATTTCCATGTTTATTCCGAGGGCCACTTCTGATTCTCCACACGTATTTTCAGACGCGGCTGCCTCGGTAGGTTTCGCGGCCATATTTTGCTCACATTGGTTCGCCGGCTCATGGCCCACACACGTGCTACAGTTGCCGGGATTTTCTCAGATGTCGGCATTGTTCGAGATCTATCCTATCGTAGCAGCTGCTATAGTCTGGGGGCATAGGTGGTCGGGTCACACGGTGGTTTTCCACACTGACAACATGGCGACCGCAGAGATCATTAACAAGGGCAGATCTAAATCGTTACTCATCATGTCTTTCATGCGTAGATTGACCTGGATAGCTCTGGAACAGGGGTTTCATTTTCATGCCCTGTTTTTGGACGGGGTCAGCAACGTTGCAGCTGATGCTTTATCTCGTTTTGATTTTTCTCGCTTTTTCTTACAGAACCCAGAAGCAGACTCAGTGGGCACCCCGGTACCGGACTGGCGGCTGCTGGTCTTGGATTAGACTCTCTGATGGTGGTCGCCAGTTCACTCATTACCAAGTCTTTGTCGGCCAGTACATTGCGGTCGTACCGCCGAGCGTGGGTGTTTTTTTTTCGAACTTTAAGTTGGCATATCCTAGAGGTGACACAGGTCAGGTCAAGTATATGGTGGCTTTCGTGTCTTATTGTCATTCGGTATTGGCTTTATCCTACAACACCATTAGGCTATATTTGGCTGGGGTGCAGCATTTTTTGGCACTTCAAGAGCCAGACAGACCCTCTATATTTTCAGCTCACCCGATCAAGGCCATCCTCAGAGGCATTCAAAAAAGCCAGGTCACGGTCAAGTCGGTCCGTCGACCTATTAAGGGGGACACATTTCGTAGCCTGTCGGAAGTTCTCACATTGTCACCATTCGGAGTCCTTCCCAGCCTGGTGATCAAGGCGGCGATGTACTTGGCGTTTTACGGGTTTTTAAGACCAGGTGAAGTGACACAGGCCAGACAAGGGGCGGTGGCTCTCCGCAAGGGAGATTTAGTCAGGATGGGCAGTAACTCATTCGCAGTTGCCTCACAACAAAACAAGGCAGGTAGGTCCCGGCCATGTAGTTAAGTTCTTCCAGACCACAAACGCATGGTGTCCAGTGACAGTCTTGGACAACCTCTTGCTGGCCCTTAGTCTTCACAGCCCCACTGACCCATTACTTCCATTCCCTGTTGGTCCACTGACGTCCAGCCAGTTCATCAAACATATTCGCATCCTGTTGACCAGTGTAGGATTGAATCCGGCTCAATTCTCGGGGAATTCTTTCCGCATCGGTGCGGCATCCGCAGCCTCCAAGCATGGAGTCCCTGTGCATATCATTAAACACTTGGGGCGCTGGCGCTCGGGGTGCTTTGTACGGTATATCCCGGAGCCACAAGCGGAGCTGGTCCAAGCATTCAGTACATTGGCAGAGTAGCACCTCAGGCCAATCCTTCCCTCACTGGTGGGTTTTGCCCCCTTTTTCAGGCATACCGACCTAGTGAGGCCAAGGCACACCTCAGGCCAATTAGGTAGGGGGGTGGTGGTTGGGCATCTTCCACTCGTTTAGGTCCTGACCACAAGTGTTAGGGCTGGCCGCAGGCTAGCCTGGATTTGTGGGAGGGGCCGGTACCTGTCTTAAGCAGTCTGGCTCTCCCAGGCAGCACGTCGGCATTCGGACGTCCCCTGCCCACCCATTCCCATTCTTCATTCAGTCATTCAACCATCACATTCAGGGTATGCCCCCTTTTTCAGGCATACCGACCTAGTGAGGCCAAGGCACACCTCAGGCCAATTAGGTAGGGGGGTGGTGGTTGGGCATCTTCCACTCGTTTAGGTCCTGACCACAAGTTAATTATCTCAAACTATTTTCAACTAAATGTTTGGCCTTTATCTGATTTTAAATCTATCTAAATTATGGCTTTCAAATGTACCATTATATGCTAGGTTCATGTATACTTTACATACACATTGTCATTAAAGAAGGTCAAGTAATGTACTTGATTTGTAAATCAATGCTATACAGAGTATTAATAATGTTTATTTTGCTTTTTTAGATATCTGGCGACTGGAACTTCTTTTTCGGCTTTCCATTTTGATTTTCGCATGGGGACATCCACAATTGCTGGCGTGGTACGGGCTACATGTTCCGCCATTTGGTCGACATTGAAGGCTTCAGTGCTGCCGCATCCAACCAGGCAGCAGTGGCTAGATATATCCCAGGGCTTCCTTGAGAGGGCTCAATTCCCAAATTATATTGGTGCCCTTGACGGGAAGCACATACGGGTTAAGAAGCCACCAAACTCAGGGTCCCAATACTATAATTATAAGCAGTTTTTGTCTGTAGTTTTGTTGGCCTTGGCTGAAACAAACTACAGGTTTATAATTGTAGATATTGGGTCCTATGGAAGTTCTGCAGATGCTCGCATCGTCAGGACTTCCAGAATGGGTCGGTGGCTTCAGTTCGACCAACTGGACGTACCACAGCCAGCCAACCTTCCTGGCTCTACTGGGCCACCAGCGCCTTATGTAGTTGTAGGGGATTTGCCCTTTCAAGCCACCTTATGCGTCCTTTCCCTCGACGAGGTTTGGATGGCAAGAGGCGGAATTTAAATTTTCGTTTAAGTAGAGCCATAAGGTATGTGGAGTGTGCCTTCAGGATTTTCTCAAATAAATGGCGGGTTTTCCAGTCGGCCATCCAGCTTGCGCCACAAAATGTCAATGTGGTCATCAAGGTGTGTGTAGTGCTGCACAACTATATACGCATCTATGAGGCCACACCTGATGAAGACGCACAAGTTTACAGTCCACCATCAGGAGGAGAGGCGTTACGACTTGGACGATCTGGATATGCTGGACTGAGAGTGAGGGATTTATTCTCCGATTATTTTATGTCCCCTATCGGATCATTACCTTATTACCAGTAGCCGATCCTAATGGATGTTTGTTTTTTTCAATTTTTGTATGAACCGGGATGGTTATTCTTTAGTTAGCATCTTCATTTTTTAGTTAGGGACAAAAAATTTATATCTAAATATTGTGTTATGTGTATGTGTATGCGCAATAAAATAAAATCTGCAACATTAGAAACGTAAAAAACAAAATGTGTTTTATTGCACACAATTTAAAAATATATACTCTGTTATTTTTAAAGAAAATTATTTTTATAAACATATAGCTATAAATTTACATACTGCCTTGATGGCGTTGAAGGTCCCTGATAAGGAGGGGCTGAGTATTGGGAGGGGCCAGCTTTGTTAGTTGCTTGTCCCTCATAAGGAGTCCCTGAATATTGGCCCTGTGAAGAGGCTCCAGAATATTGGCCCTGTGAAGAGGTTCCAGAATATTGGCCCTGTGTAACGGGGTTCCGAAGGTGCACTCGGTCCCCCATTAGCCGCAGACCTGCTGCTTAGCTTCGGGAGCGGGATCTGTGTTTGACCTCGTTCCCAGGGCGGCTTTACTAGCTGGGTGGCTCCCTGCTTCTAAGTCTGCCTTGAGCGCCGAGCTGATCACTCAGTGCTCGACTGGTTGGTCTGTCGGTCATGTGACGCTGGCCACGTCACATGACCCTCACTCCCCACTATAAATACAGGCAGCCTGCTGGTCACAGGTTGCCTGTTAATTTAGGTTCCACCTGTGATTTGGTCTTTCCTGGCGTACTTACCTCCTGCTGAATTCCTGACGATCCTCTGCCTGCTCCTTGTGTACTTTGCTGCTCTCCTGGTATTCTGACCCCGGCCTCCTCCTGATGATCCTCTGCTGACTCCTTTGGTACTTCACGTCTCTCCTGGTAATTATGACCCCGGCTTCTCCTGACAATTCTCTGCTTGCTCCATTTGTACTTTGTAGCGTTCCTGGTATTGACTCGGTCCGTTCACGTCCTGTTGTTTGTCTGTCTGTCATCCCTGCACTTATTCCAAGTTAGGGATTGCCGTCCAGTTGTCCCCTGTCATTAGGACTCGCGAGGCAAGTAGGCAGGGCCAGGGGTAAGGGTGGAGCGCGGTGGTCACTTCCCTCCCCCCTGTGTGTGTGTGTACGCGACCATTACAGATTAACAGGCCCAATAACCACTGTATAATGAATCCTCTGGTGACCCTGACTGACCATGTCTCTAATCTTACGCAGATGGTGCAAGAGTTAGGGGAAAAACTCAGTTCTTTTGAGTTAGGGCAAGGTTCTTCCACTCCTCAGGTCTCCAGTCCACATTTTGAGCCCCAGATTAAACTCCCAGAACCCTTTTCTGGAGACCGGAAGAAGTTTCTCTCTTTTAAGGAGAATTGCAAACTTTACTTCCGTTTGCGCCCGTGTCCTCTGGCCCCGAGAGTCAACGCGTGGGCATTATCATTTCCCGATAACAGGGTGATCCCCAGGACTGGGCATTCTCTTTACCTGCTGGCGCCAGTTGTTTATCTTCTGTGGAGGGGTTCTTTCAGGCCCTGGGTATCCTCTATGATGAACCAGACAGGGCTCTAGTAGCCGAGACGGCTCTAAAGGCACTGGTTCAGGGCAATCTACCAGCGGAGGATTATTGCACCCAATTTAGAAGGTGGTGTGTCCCCTAAGGATGGAACGAACCAGCCCTGAAGAGTCAGTTCAGGTCAGGTCTGTCTGATAAATTAAAGGATCTTCTGGTCAGTTATCAACTTCCAGAGACCTTAGAGGAGATGATGACTCTTGTTGTCCGACTTGACCGGCGGGTTAGAGAGAGACGACAGGAACAACAGTCCTCTTCCCAGATGATGGTCCAGCCAGAGGCCTATCCCAGAGACAATGCTGAGGTCTCCACCGAGGAACCCATGAAGGTTGGCATGACCCGAGGGAATCTTCGCCGCAGACGTGGAGAATGCTTTTACTGTGGAGATCCTGACCATTGGATCACAGTGTCCTAAGAAGGTCCTCTCTGTCAAGTCTCCTAAGGCAAGGCAACCTAAAGACCAGGTACACCCTGAATTTTCTAAATGTAAGCTTTCGGTACCCATTACGATTTCTCTGGGAGTAGATAAATGGCCGGGTAAGGCCTTTATTGATTCTGGCTCAGTGGCTAGCTTTATTGACTCTGAGTATGCTGTAAGATGGGGTATTCCTATGTTTGCCTTACCAACTCCTATCCATGTCATGGCTATTGATGCTACTCCTCTTATTGGTGGTACGGTGAGCTTATGTACCTCAGAGATTTCTCTTACCGTGGGTGTGTGCCACTCAGAGAGATGTTCGCTTTTAGTCCTGGAAAACCTACCGGCTGAGGTGGTACTAGGGTTTCCTTGGCTCCGACTACATAACCCCACTATAGATTGATTCAATGGGGAGTTGGTGAGATGGGGGCCTAAGTGTGACTAGTGCTTGTCCGTGGTACAGGCTGGGGTCTCAGTAAAGTCTGATACTTTACCCACTGTTGTTAGGGAATATTATGATGTATTCTCATCACCAACACCGGAGGTTCTACCACCCCATAGACCTTATGATTGTACCATAGAGCTAGTAGAGGGGGCCAAGTTTCCTAAGGGACGAATTTATAATCTTTCTATGCCCGAACGCAAGGCCATGGAAGATTATATTAAGGAGAGCCTTGGTAAAGGGCATATTAGACCTTCTGTCTCTCCTATGGGGGCGGGGTTTTTCTTTGTTAAGAAAAAAGATGTGGTCTTAGGCCATGTATCGATTACCGGAGATTAAATAAAATCACTGTCCAGAATAGATACTCCCTCCCATTGATTCCGGAATTATTTAACCAGGTTCTGGGGGCAACCTGGTTTTCCAAAATTGACCTGAAAGGGGCATACAATCTAATCCGAATCAAGGAGGGAGACGAATGGAAGACGGCGTTCAATACTCCGGCAGGACACTTTGAATATCAGGTGATGCCTTTTGGACTCAGCAATGCCCCAGCTGTGTTCCAAAACTTCATGAATGACATTCTTAGGGAGTTCTTAGGTAAATTTGTTATTGTCTATCTTGACGACATTTTGATATTCTCTCCTGACTTCGAATCCCATGTGTCTCATGTTAAACAAGTATTAGAGGTGTTGAGGGAGAATCAGCTATCCGCTAAGCAAGAGAAATGTGTCTTTGGTGTACAGGAGATTCTGTTTCTAGGGCATGTTCTGACTCCTCACGCCTTCAAGATGGATCCTGGTAAGGTACTAGCAATTAAGGAATGGGTAAGACCTTCATCATAAAGGCCTTACAACGGTTCTTAGGTTTCACCAATTACTATCGTAAATTTTTTATGAATTTTTCCGTAATTGCTAAACCGTTGACCGACCTTACTAAGAAAGGGGCGGATTTGGAGAATTGGTCTACTGAGGCCATTTCTTAATTTGAAAAATTAAAAAAGGCATTCAGTAGCGCTCCCATTCTGATCCAGCCTGATCAGGAGAAACCTTTTATTGTGGAGGTGGATGCGTCCGAGGACGGCGCAGGAGCAGTCCTTTCACAAGGTCCTGCTAGCCTCACTAACCTGAGACCATGTGCCTTCTTCTCCAGGAAATTCTCTCCCACGGAGAGAAACTACGACATAGGGAATAGGGAGCTGCTGGCCATTAAATGGGCATTTGAGGAGTGGAGGCATTTTCTGGAGGGGGCAAGGCATTGTGTAACTGTTGTCACTGACCATAAAAACCTTATGTTTCTCAAGTCTGCTAAGAGGTTGAATCCCCGTCAAGCCAGATGGGCTCTGTTTTTTACTCGTTTTGATTTTTCCATTACGTTCAGGCCGGGAAGTAAAAATGTGAAGGCGGACGCATTATCTCGGAGCCTCCAGGCTTTTCAACCTACTGAGGTACCACCTGAATCCATCCTACCAGCAAAAATCTTCTTAGCAGCTCTTACCCAGGATATCTCGGCTCGCATTAGGTCTGAACAACATCTGGCACCGGTATCCACCACAACAGATAAGTTGTTTGTTCCCGTACAATTTCGTCTCCAGCTGTTGGGTGAGTGTCACGATTCTGCCTTTTGTAGACATCCGGGTGTTGAGGGCACTAAGGATCTGGTTTCTAGATCTTATTGGTGGCCCACTCTAACTAGGGATGTCAAGTCCTACGTGTCAGCCTGTGAGGTTTGTGCCAGGTCCAAGACACCTAGGACTCGCCCTGCTGGTAACCTACGACCCCTACCCATTCCCAGTAGACCCTGGTCCCATATCTCGATGGACTTTATAACTGACCTACCGCCGGCGGAGGGTAAGACTGTAGTTTGGGTAGTGGTCGATAGGTTTAGCAAGATGGTCCATTTCATTCCCCTGTCTAAACTCCCGAATGCCAAAACCCTGGCGTCTATTTTTGTGAAAGAAATTGTTCGATTGCATGGTATCCCGGAAAATATTGTTTCTGACAGGGGTGTGCAGTTTGTGTCCAAATTCTGGAGGGCTTTCTGTCAAAAATGTAAAATTTCATTGTCTTTTTCCTCTGCCTACCACCCTGAGAGTAATGGGCAGACTGAACGCCTTAATCAGTCTGTGGAACAATTCTTGAGGTTGTATGTTGCTGATGACCAGCAATTATGGGTGAAATTTCTTCCATTGGCTGAACTTGCTTTGAATAACCGTGTCAATTCTTCTGCTGGGGTTTCACCTTTCTTTTGTAACCATGGTTTCCATCCCCGTTTTCATTCTGGGTCATCCGTCTCTTCCTCTGAGGCGGATAGGTTCTCCTCTGAACTGTGCACAGTTTGGGCCCGGGTTCAATCGAACTTAGAAAAGGCTCAAAGTTCTCAGAAACTCAAGGCCGATAGGAGACGTTCAAGGGGGGTGAATTTTCAGGTTGGGGATAAGGTATGGTTGTCCTCCAAGAATCTCTCTCTTAAGGTAGATTCTAAAAAGTTTGCTCCTCGTTTTATTGGACCATATAAGATCACGGAGGTGATTAACCCGGTATCATTTAGGTTGGAGCTGCCCGAGTCATTCCACATTCATAATGTGTTCCATAAATCTCTACTTAAAAAATATTTTGAACCGGTAGTACCATCGATAGCCTCGCCTCTGCCGGTTCTTGTTAATGATGCTGTCGAGTATGTGGTGTCTAAAATAGTGGATGTCAGGAAGGTGCGTAATTCCTTGCAGTACCTGATTCACTGGAAGGGGTATGGACCTGAAGAGAGATCTTGGGTACCTGCCAGGGAGGTTCATGCTCCTAGACTTGTTCGAAAATTTCATTTAGAACACCCTGAAAGGCCATCGCCTGAAGTCTTGGGTCCGGTGGCCCCTCGTAAAAGGGGGGGTACTCTAACGGGGTTCCGAAGGTGCACTCGGTCCCCCATTAGCCGCAGACCTGCTGCTTAGCTTCGGGAGCGGGATCTGTGTTTGACCTCGTTCCCAGGGCGGCTTTACTAGCTGGGTGGCTCCCTGCTCCTAAGTCTGCCTTGAGCGCCGAGCTGATCACTCGGTGCTCGACTGGTTGGTCTGTCGGTCATGACCCTCACTCCCCACTATAAATACAGGCAGCCTGCTGGTCACAGGTTGCCTGTTAATTTAGGTTCCACCTGTGATTTGGTCTTTCCTGGCGTACTTACCTCCTGCTGAATTCCTGACGATCCTCTGCCTGCTCCTTGTGTACTTTGCTGCTCTCCTGGTATTCTGACTCCGGCCTCCTCCTGACGATCCTCTGCTGACTCCTTTGGTGCTTCACGTCTCTCCTGCTATTTTTGACCCCGGCTTCTCCTGACAATTCTCTGCTTGCTCCATTTGTACTTTGTAGTGTTCCTGGTATTGACTTGGTCCGTTCACGTCCTGTTGTTTGTCTGTCTGTCATCCCTGCACTTATTCCAAGTTAGGGATTGCCGTCCAGTTGTCCCCTGTCATTAGGACTCGCGAGGCAAGTAGGCAGGGCCAGGGGTAAGGGTGGAGCGCAGTGGTCACTTCCCTCCCCCCTGTGTGTGTGTGTACGCGACCGTTACACCCTGTGAAGGGGGCCCTGAATATTGGGCCTGTGAAGGGGGCCCTGAATATTGGGCCTAGGAAGGGGGCCCTGAATATTGGGCCTGTGAAGGGGGCCCTGAATATTGGACCTGGGAAGGGGGCCCTGAATATTGGGCCTGGGAAGGGGGCCCTGAATATTGGGCCTGGGAAAGGGCCCCTGAATATTGGGCCTGGGAAGGAGCCCTAGAATATTGGGCCTTGGAAGAAGGCCCGAGGCATTGTGGTGGGCCATAATGATCCCTTGGGGGGGGGGGGGGCATTTGTTGTTGGCCCTGTAATGGCTGTGAATCTGTGGGGTTGTTGGGGACAAACAGTTGCCCATGGCGGCGCAGATTTTCAAGTGTATCGTGCATTAGAGAGGGATCGTTTGGGGGAGTTGCTAGCTCCAGAACGATCTCGAGAGAAGTTCTCGTTCGTAATAATCCTTCTGGAGCTAGCTGCCGCATATAATGGGCCAGACTAAGGGCAAACATATCATGATGATCCTCATGCCGGGCTCTAGATAAATAATCCAGAACTTGGACATTAATGTTGGAGTCGGCAGGAGGATTTGCCCGTCGTCTGGACCTGCTGGGTAGAGCCAGAGGGGGGGGGGACTCAGCTCCTGATGCTCCAGGAGGCTCGGAAGGTGCTGGTCTGGGTCCAGGAAGAGTCTCCCGCTGGGCCGCTGTCGTCTCCTCCTCACAAGTGCTCAACAGTTGTGGAGCCGAATCATCACCTTCAGGGCCGATCCTACACGGGGTGCAGTGGGTGCCCCGCACCCCAGCGCTGTCACCCGAAAGGCGCCGAGCGAGCCGCCGGGACTTTTTTTTTTTTGACTTTTTATTTTATTTTATAATGCCCGCAGTGGCGTAGCTATAGGGGTCGCAGCGGTCGCAATTGCGACCGGGCCCCTTAGTCAGGGGGGCCCACAGGGCCCCCTCAAGCCAGGAGAACGCAGCCGCAGCTGAATAACTAAGATACAATTTACAGGGGGCGGAGCGGAGGCCGAGAGGAGAGGCCCTGTGTGACGCGCACTGTGCAGGGCAGCTGGGCAGGCGAAGTGAGGAGGAGGGGCCGGGGGAGCGGCTTCAATTGAGGTGCGACGCAGGACTTAGTCACGTACCTCACTGTGACCTCCTGCGTCGGATCTCGCGAGATGACGCGGCGCGGGAAGGCACAGTGAGTGAGGCATGATGACCGCCTGTACCAGGATGCCACAAGCTGTGAAGGAGAGAGAGGTAAGTATTAATTATTATTATTTTTTTATGTACCCTACGTTCTACCCTTATTGCAGAGGCACTGGGGGCACGAGAGGAGGACCACTGACAGTACTCAGTCAGTGGACATCATAGTATTAATAAGAGTGGAGACTGGAGAGACTACCATTATATTAATAATAAAGAGGGGGCTATTATATTAACAACGAGGGGGACATTATATTATTAATAAAGAGGGGGTCATTACATTAATAATAAAGAGGGGGCCACTACATTAATAACAAAGAGGGGGCCATTATATTAATAAAGAGGGGGCCACTACATTAATAACAAAGAGGGGGTCATTATATTAATAAAGAGGGGGCCATTATATTAATAACAAAGAGGGGGCCAATACATTATTATTAATATAATGGCCCCCTATTTATTATTAATATAATGTCCCCCTCTTTATTATTAATATAATGGCCCCCTCTTTATTATTAATGTAATGCCCCCTCTTTATTATTAATGTAATGGCCCCCTCTTTGTTATTAAAGAGGGGCCATTATATTAATAATAAAGTGGGGGCCATTACATTAATGATGAAGAGGGGGCCATTATAATATACAGGGGGAATAATATTATGAGGAATGGGGGACTACCTGTCTGGCTCTAGCACAGTATTGGGGGGCAGCAGGATGAGTTGTTGAGACCCCAGGAAGGAGAGGATGAGAGTAAAGTGAGGAACCTAAAAAATAATCTGTGAAACTCTGCAGAGACGAGAAGCGGCTGAAAGAAGGTGTCATGGCGGTCTTATCTCTGGATGAAGACGTTGAGAAAAGTGTACATCACAGGAGACGTCACTGGATGTAACAGGTATGGTGCGGCATTCTCCTGTAATAATATTACCCATGCACATATCTGTTTCTCGGTAGGGTAAGGGGTATATAGAATTTGACCCACACTGCCGCATCCGGCCCCAGACTTCAGGTAACACTGTGTTCTGAATTCTGGGGCCTAACTAAGGGGTATCAGGGGACATTATTATACAGGGGTAATATAACTTATATTACCCCTGTATAGTGTACCCTGATACCCCTTAGTTATATTACCCCCTGTATAATTTACCTGATACCCCTCAGTTATATTACCCCTGTATAATGTCCCCCATAACAGTGTGTGTTATCCACAGATCTCCCATAACAATGTGTCATCCACAGATCCCCCAAATTATTTTAAAAACCTGCTGTTTCTCTAGATGACCTTATGTTTATGGTAGTGGTAATAGAGTCTCAATGGTCTATAAAAGCAGCTACACTATTTTTACAGACCTTTGAGACTCTATTAACACTACTATTAACTATTAACATAAGGTCATCTAGACTAGAAAAAGCAGGTTTTTAAAATTCTTATTTTTCCCATTTAGGTGTTAGAGCAATCTAATTAAAGTTATGTTTTAACACCTAAAGAGAAAGAAAAAATAAATAAAAACCTACGGTTTCTCTAGATGACCTTATGTTGATAGTAGTGTTAATAGAGCTTCAATGCTTTGTAAAAATAGTGTAGCTGCTTTTATAGACCCTTCAGACTCTATTACCACTACATTGTAAAGGGGAGGAGTTAGTAAGATAACCACGCCCATGTGGGGGCGCCAGAAATATTTCTGCACCCAGGCGCCTGTGACCCTAGGATCGGCCCTGATCACCTTCCTCCTCTAGGTTGTCCTCCGTTCTACAAAATTTATAAAATACATATACATGATGATTAAAAATAATCCTTGCACATATTCCTGTCATGAGCTACACAAACTACATTTTTCACATAGTACTAACTGGCCCAACATATATAAGACATATGTGGTAATTGTGGTAGTATAGATATAGCAGGGATAACCCACACACTCTGAAATAGAATGTCTATACTCATCGTCTTATCTTTAACCAAAACAACTTGAAAAACTAACGCATTCCGCTTTTTTACACATTTAGTAGACATCTTATGTCCCCTAGAGCAGTGTTTCCCAACCAGTGTGCCTCCAGCTGTTGCAAAACTACACCTCCCAGTATGCCCGCACAGCCAAAGGCTGTCCGGGCATGCTGGGAGTTGTAGTTTTGCAACAGCTGGAGGCACACTGGTTGGGAAACACTGCCCTAGAGCATATGGGTTAACCCAGCTACATCAGTAACCTAAGTATCCAGACCATCAATCTTACTCCACTTGTCATTTAAATATGCTACTTTTGGTTAAGAAAGGAGCAATGTGAATGGTTGCTTTTGCCAACTATGACATTTCACATTGATTAATTCCAACCATTCACAGTACATTAAAATTCTACATACAGTGCGTATAGCTTCACATGTTGTGGACAGTGTGTAGAATGGACTTACGGACGCAGCTCCATGACGGTGCGCAGGAACATCAGCTGCTCCCGAAAGAGGTAGGGTCTTTTCTTGGGGGGACCAGCCCCGCTCCGCCCCGATTTTTCATTTCTTTGCTGAACTGGTCACGGCAGCTCCGCCAACGATTTTTGACCTCTTCAACTGGTAATACAAAGACAAGAAAGGAACATGTATCAATTTCTAAAGTAATAGGTACAAGCCCTATATACTAGGTACACTAACGTATAACAAGCCCTATATACTAGGTACACTAACGTATAACAAGCCCTATATACTAGGTACACTAATGTATAACAAGCCCTATATACTAGGTACACTAACGTATAACAAGCCCTATATACTAGGTACACTAACGTATAACAAGCCCTATATACTAGGTACACTAACGTATAACAAGCCCTATATACTAGGTACACTAACGTATAACAAGCCCTATATACTAGGTACACTAACGTATAACAAGCCCTATATACTAGGTACACTAACGTATAACAAGCCCTATATACTAGGTACACTAACGTATAACAAGCCCTATATACTAGGGAGGACAGCATGGATCAAACCTGTATATATTGTTTACTTACTTAAATTCTTTCGGCTTTGGCCTTTGGTTGTTTCCCATATGGGTCCAAACAGATCCTGGGTAACCTCCACCCAGGCAGCGTCCTTCTTATAACTGTCCTGGTACTCAGCACAACGAAGATCCTAGAGGCAAGGCCTGTCCTGCACCAGGACAATCAATTTTTCCACGTCCATGGCGCGTGGAGTTTTCAGCATTGTGTCGAATTTTGGCTCCGCAAGGGCTTGGAAATGCTGCAGCCAACCTCTCCCTCATGTGCTGCCACAAACCAGACGCTGACAGACACTAAGAAACTTCCTACTTCCTTGTACTTGTTTAGAATAGTTAGTCATCATAATTCTGTGGCTGCTGAATTTCGCTTGCCTTCTGTGAAAATTGATAGGTATTTTTTCATTGTTGCATAGGTCAACAGCTACTGTCAAGTGTTTTGGTTTTTGGGTTTTTTCTCCAGAGTCATGCCTTTTGGTCGTATTATTTTAAGACGTATGTCTTTGTCCATTGCTGGTTTTCGTAATCCTTGTCTGCATGTCCAGGTTTCTAGGGACGTTAAAGGGGTTATCCCATCATAATGATCACTGTTAAATCAGTTGATTTGACAGTGATCATTTTTGTAAATATACTTGATTAACAAATTCCCATCGTTTAAGATAAAATTCATTCCCACTTACCTTATTGTTGTGACTCGGTCTCCCCTGGTTACGGCCACCGCTCTTCTCCAGAATCCCGATGGTCGCGCTTGCTCAGAAGATTCCTTCTTTTCTCCCGGCCGGGCTGCTCGCTGTCCTGAACGCGCACGCTGCCGCGCATGCGCGACGGTGACTTCTTCCCGGCCAGAATAGTACAGAGCTGCGAACGCGCACGCCGACTCTGTACTATACTGGCCAGAAATAAGTCACATGGCGCATGCACGCCAGCGTGCGCGTTCAGTCCAGCGCGCGGCCCGGCCAGGAGAAGACTTCAATCAAGATGAAGCCCGCCCCCAGCCAGAATCCAGGAAGTGATCGACGCGGTGGCAGCAGGTAAGTATGAAAAGGCGAAGTGGGATAACCCCTTTAAGGAGGATTTAGTTGTATGTATGGAATTCTGATTTAGTTCCTCTGGATGAATTGTAGCTTTTCACAAATGCTTCTGTGGGCTTTGGAGCTTATTTCAAGGTCATTGGTGTGCAGCTAGATGGCATTCTGCCTGGGTGGCTAATGGTGTGGTTAGTAACCTTGTTTTGTTGGAATTTCTTTCCTGTGGTTGTTTCTTTGGCACTTTGGGGTTATTTTTTCTATGATAAATATTTATTTTTGCATATTGATAATAAGGGTCTGTTTGCTGTTAATTGTCTGTCTAAATGTGAGATGGTTGTTAATTTACTTTGTCATTTGTTATTATTGTGTTTAAACTTATATATTTGGATTAAAGCTGCTCATATCCCTGGTAAATGTAATGTGGTAGCTGATGCTTTATCACATTTTCAGTTTTCTAGGTTTTGAGAGTTTGCTCCTGGTGCCGTCCCGATGAGGAGCCTTGACCAGATCACCTTTGATTTTGATTTGGTCCTAGTCATGCGTTTATTGAAGCAAGACACTTTCTAGATAGGGGGCTCCACATTTCCTCTCCTGAATGGTCTTGTTTATTGGGACTTTAAAACACATATTTGGCCATATTAGATAAATAAAGCTAATCTTCACAGCAGCAATGTTGACAGGATATTGTCCTAGTGTTCTTCTGACTGTCTGGGTGTCCCAATGTCTCCATAGGTAGGGCGGGAGGGAGATGGGGGTGTATGTATTGGGGATCCATAGGGTAGCATTCTTTTATATTGTTTTTGTATTCCTTTATTTATTACAAAAATTTTATAAAGATTTATCTGACATAAAAAAAGAAGAGGCAACAAAACTCCACCACACCCTGCAGCCAGACAGTCAAGAAAGTCTCCCTGGTGAAGACTCATGAGAGGACTGCATTGGACTGCTCTGAGGAGGAGATTGAGGAGGAGACAGTATTGGCAGTAAGGGCAGCGACAGTGACAGTTTGGTCAAATACAGATCAGGGAATAGGGATTGGGGCCAAGTAGCTCACCATTATATATCACAGCCTGATAAAAGTATTAAAGAAGATGGGTCAGCATTACGGTTTGCATGTCGTGCATGCGACCTGAGAGCCAGAGGAGAAGGGTAGTGGTTGTGATGGCAATATAGAGAGGGGGCAATGTATGGTCAAAACCTCCCAAAGAGCTGTCAGGGCCAGATCTGATTATATTATGGTCAGTTATGGAACTGGTGACGCTGCTAATACTGTGGGCGCAGGTGCACAACATGCCAGACCTACACCAAGCTTGGCTTCCACTAGCTCTGTGTGAGCAACTCCCTTATGGAATTTTTTCAGATCAGGAGTTAATAAAAAACCAAGCTGGCTTAATTATAAGGGGTTCACAAGATGCGGGGGCAACACCAGTTTTCCGATACAAAGTTACATTAATTGTAACACTGCAGGAGTGGTATATATTATCCGGTGCACTGATTGTGATTTAATGTATATCGGGAGTACGATTCGAAAGTTTAAGAATCGACTCCTGGAGTATCTGAACTATATCAATAATCCGAATGCATTGAACATCTCCAATGCAGCGAGACATTTTGTACAGATGCATGCCCGTCAAGTAAAGAGTTTCAAAGCCTTTGCAATAGAGAGGGTATTTGCACCCACGAGAGGGGGTGACCATCGCAAGGAACTCCTCCTACGAGAGGCGTTCTGGATATTCAGACTCAATACCAGAGTTCCAACTGGTCTGAATCTGAAAAAAGAATTGATGTACATATATCAGTAATAGAAAGTAATAGAAATAGAAATAAAAATTGTATATATTTGTGCTCTAGTAAAAATAGAAATAAAATATTGATGCAATCCTCCAAGTCTGTAATCCACTGGAAGGTATCGGGTCATATTGGTTATGAAATTTATGTTTTTATATGTTATATGGAGTATGCTGTTCTCACTGTTCGGTTTCTCTCTTTCCCTTTCATTTGATCATGATGACGGGACTATATTTCCCCAGGGGTTAAATTGGATCCAGAGTTCCAGCACAAGGTGTAACACATTAATCCTGTGATTAGCAGGCTGAATGAAGGGTGTGATACATAGTGAGACAACCAATAGAGCAAATGCCCCCCCCACCTAGAATTTTTGGAGGGATGGATACTAAACTCATTTAAATTGTGGTGTCTCACTGTGTAACATTGTTACGACTAAGGGTCTAGTACCCGAAACGCGTCAACGCTTTGATTCTGTGTACCAAGTGGCTGTGTCTGCTGTCTATTCAATGTATCAATAAAGAAGAAGTTTTTAAAGAGGATCTCTATTTGAATCCGAGACCATTCCTTGTCAAGTTACTTGCGGCATACAACATTTAACTCGGCCTGGGCGATCCAGGTGGCATACAACATTTAACTCGGCCTGGGCGATCCAGGTAACACATAACATGTAACTCGGCCTGGGCGATCCAGGTAACAAGACAAATGACATAGCCGGTATCTGCAGTGGCTGAACCTGGGCGATCCAGGTGACATACAACATTTAACTCGGCCTGGGCGATCCAGGTGACATACAACATTTAACTTGGCCTGGGCGATCCAGGTGACATACAACATTTAACTCGGCCTGGGCGATCCAGGTAACAAGACAAAAACATAAAGTATAGTATCAGCCGTGGCTGAACCTGGACGGACAAGGTAACATGCGGCCTATGCACCTGAGAACACACGCCTGTGAGTGAGGTTGTGGCTCGTATATGAAGAGCCTCCGCCCCTCCCACAAATGCAGGCTGACTAATCAGCCTTACCAACTTGTTACAAAAAATTTATAAAGATTTATCTGACATAAAAAAAAAGAGGCAACAAAACTCCACCACACTCTGCAGCCAGACAGTCAAAAAAGTCTCCCTGTTGAAGACTCATGAGAGGACTGCTTTGGACTGCTCTGAGGAGGAGATTGAGGAGGAGACAGTATTGGCAGTAAGGGCAGCGACAGTGACAGTTTGGTCAAATACAGAGCAGGGAATAGGGATGGGGGCCAAGTAGCTCACCATTATATATCACAGCCTGATAAAAGTATCAAAGAAGATGGGTCAGCATTACGGTTTGCAGAGCCAGAGGAGAAGGGTAGTGGTTGTAATGGCAATATAGAGAGGGGGCAATGTATGGTCAAAACCTCCCAAAGAACTGTCAGGGCCAGATCTGATTATATTGTGGTCAGTTATGAAAGTGGTGACGCTGCTAATACTGTGGGCGCAGGTGCACAACATGCCAGACCTACACCAAGCTTGGCTTCCGCTAGCTCTGTGTGAGCAACTCCCTTATGGAATTTTTTCTCCATAAAGCTGGCATACAAAACCTCAGCCATATGCAAGATCTGCAGGATTAAAATAAGCCATTCGGCATAAGGCATTCATAAGCAAACTTAGGTACTAGAGCTCTATTGCAGCACATGAGGTGGCATCACTGGATCCCTTGGGAAAATACAATGGCCTGCATTCCCAATCAGAACAAGTCTGTTCTCCTTCTCCTGGTCCTCTTTGTGGCAACCAACCTGCATCCTCAAGCAATACAGTGTCCTTGTTATCATCATCAGCTAAGACTCCACCTGCTCCTTGACCTCTGCTCCACTGTAAGACATCCATTATGGAATGTGTGGCCATGAAAACACCTTTCTCAACCAGGTATTAGCTTGTCTACAAGCCAACTGGCTAAGTTGCTGGTGGTGCGGTTGCTTTCATACCATTTAGTAGTGCCTTGTACTCTCAATTTCTATTGTTGCTGTGTAGCAAGGTGCATGCCACAGTGGACACCTGGAGCAGCTATTACGGGCAGGGACAATGCATGTATTTCATATCCCACTGGGTCAACGTTTTTTGCAGTGAGGCAGCACCCCAGCATCAAGGCCAGGTCCTTTTGACCTTTATCAACTTCCTCTGCCACGTATACTTCACGATCCCCAACAGAAGCAAGGTACAGCATCACTCCCACCTACCCCTTCCTATCACATAGGTCAAGTAAGGTAATGCCATGCGGTGTTGGATCTGAACAGCCTCGCCCCACGACTCCAAATGGGCAAGGTGGTAAGGGACAAAGGCCGCAACATTGTGAGTAGCTCTGAATCTAGAGGAAATTAAACTCCCTGTATGGCGCATTAACCAAGTCATTGAACGTTTTTTAAGAAAGTACACTTGCTTGCGCAAGGTGCTGGCAATGTCCAGGAGACTTTCCTCACATTTCAACCATTCTTACATGGCAAGGAACACTCTCCTGGACTTGCAGCCACAGAACAGTCTGCGGCTACACTGCTTAATCCATGAATCTAAAGTCACTTAACCTTTAAACTCCCAGTGCCGTATGGTCTTTAAATTTGGCACCTGCTAGCGAGCACAAAGGGCATGATAGCAGGCGGGTCTCTGTTGTTTCAAACAGCAGAGGCCCCTGGTTAATGTCTGCGACCGACAATGCCGATTGCAGGCATTTACCCCTCAAGTGTGACTACAGCATCCAAACGCCGAAAAAGCTGTAAGCGTGGCGATCAAGGAAGTTGGTCCTCTGAGGAGACCCAGTGTATTAGAGCCGCAGGCCAATATAAGATAAAGGCAAATGGATCTTATACTGTGGAACTACAGCATATGCTAAAAGAAATCTAACTAGTGAATATCGTAGCCTCCTTAAGTGGCTAAAAAAAGTAAAAAATAAATAAATACATTTAAAACACCCCTTTCCCTAAAATAAAAAAAAATAAAAACATAAACAATAAAAAAATAAACATTATAGACATCACCGTGTCCGATAATGCCCATACCCTTACCAATTTTTTTTAAATAAAATGTGATCAAAAAGTCACACACACACTCCAAAATGGTATCAATAAAAACTGCAGATCATCCTGAAAAAAATTAGCCCCAAACACGCAATAATGGGCACAGGTCACTTTAACTGCATGGGGAATGCTGTAGGGACAAAACTATGCCAGAAGTGCATCTTTTTCCCAGTTCCACCCTGTTTCCAGTACATTGTATGCCATACTGAATGATGGCATTAGAAAGTACAACTTGTTCAGCAAAAAACAAGCCATCATACAGCTATGTGAACGGAATAAAAAGTTATGGATCTGGGAAGACAGGGAAGAAAAATGAAAATGCAAAAAGGAAAACAAAAAAAAAACAGACCCAAAGTGTTAATCACAAGTCACACACTTTAGGCAAAACACACTTGGGTTTAAAATACACTTGCATGCTCGCAATCTCGCTCTAAAGCTGTTTGTGTCCCCACAGCTGCAAACAGTCTAAATAATTTTTCCTCTGAATTGAAAGGTCCTCATTAAAAACCAATGCCAAAACCAAAACAGCCTTTCATGGCTAAAATCTTGCTGGTTTTAAATAGGTTACGCACCTTTTATGTTATTTGGTAGCCCCCTCTTCTAAGCAGACCTGCAAAGGGAAGCATACTTACCTGCCACCCGATGCTGGGTCCCGTCTCTTTTACTCCTTGGCCCCAGCTGCCTTGCTTGGGTCTCATGCTGTCAACATCCACTTTGACACTACTGCTTCTAATCGTTAGCCACAGCAGTGACCTGCTCATCTTGCATCACGTGGCCAATTGCCATGACCTAAGGGCAGCAGGTCGCTACTGCAGCCAGCTGTTGGCTGCTTCTTTATCAAAGCAGATGTTGACAGCGGAGACCTGAGCAAGGTAGCTGGTGCACAGGTACGTTTCCCTTTGCGGATCTTTCCAGGAAGTTCTAATGATAGTTTGCGATGACGTAAGGCTCATACCCACGAATGTAAGGTCTCAGTGCTCGTGGTGTGGACCTCAAATGGTGGTCCACAATGCACGGGCACTGGCCATGTGCACTCCGTGCTGCGGATAAGGACCCATTGACTTGAATAGGTCAGCGAACCGCAAAATACGACGAAAGATAGGACATATCTTATATTTTGCGGTGGGAAGGCATGGACCTCAAAGCCCATGGAAAAGATTCATAGTGTTTCTGTGGGCTTCTATCCATGCCTCAGATGCACAAATGATAGGACATGTCCTATCTGTCGCCATATTTTGAGGATCGCTGACCTATTCAAGTCAATCAGCCCGCACCCGCAGCACGGAGTGCACACAGCCAGTGCTTGTATATTGCATACACATCGTTTGCAATCCGCAATACAGGCACTGAGCCCTTCTGTTCGTGGGCATGAGCTCTTATTGTGAGTATTGTACGGATTGGTGGAAGACTATCCCAAGTCAAGCACGGAGCACTTGAAGTAGTGCATGGGATTCATACTGTGAATTGTAAAACACTTTTCTTAGCAATCAAATTATAGCCATGAGATGGAAGGAAAGAGACTCCTTTGCTTGGCTCAGTGGTGCAATACGGTTAATATTAAAGGATCATTTTCAAAATCAGAAAAGGGGTCATTTCCTTACAGCACTATGACAGTTTTTGCTATAAAGAAAGTCGCAAGACCCTGTTTTGCAACTTTTTGTTATCACACAGGTGTTTTTACACCATTCTCAGGGAATGGCAGGGTCCGCCTAATCAGTCTCGGTACATCACAAAAATGTATGCAATTTTCAGGTGTAAAAGTTGTTGAAAAATTACTCCACTCATGGAGTGGCGTAGAATTTCACTCCTGGTGCACACTGCCAGAAGATGTGCCTAATTTATGATGAGGCGCACGCCTCGTCATAAATTAGGCACATCCTCCAGCAGCACAAGAGCTATCGAAGACCAGAGTAAAAAGTCTTTCTTTAACGGCATCCTTAACCCCTCGAACGTTCCAGCTCAAAAAATTCACAGGGCTTCTGTTGTTGGGGAAAAAAAATCTTTCAATAAAAATAATCTGATAAAAAAAAAAAAAGTCTTTCTTTGATAAATAATCTTCAAAGTGTCCTAAAAAAATTCCACAAAGTCTGGGATCTATGGTGGAAGTCTCCCCTCACCATTTGCACACACAGTGAATACCAGCTCTTCCTTAACTCCGTAGGTTCTGGGGACATACCTTATCATTTAAAGAATGAAGAGACATAGGCCCAAAATACAGATATTTATTAACATATGGTAACAACATGTTTCACACAGTTATATAAAGTATAAAGCAATCATGTGACGGTTCCCCTGATTACAGCGCAGGGTCATTTACTTTGTTTCATGCAGTAGTTTTTCTTAATATCACTCAGGACCCGAGAGTGCGTGCATTAGATTTACTGGACTCTACAGTAGAGCTCTGGTTCCGATTGTAAGAAAACTAAATTAGGAAAAAAACCTGCGAGGCCTCTCGGATAGGGCAGCAATTAATCGATAACACATTGCCTTCAGCAGAAAATATTCTCTGCACATGTGGATATTTAGGTGTGTTATCTGGATTTTATGTTTAGATAACAGACATTTATTGCCATTACATATATTTCTTAGGCTGCCCATACACGATGCTTGTACAGGTGCCGGCCAGCAATTACTGTGCGTCCCGGCAATTAGTGGTGCGCTGTACGCAGACCCCACTGTCAGGGCCTCATCATGTATGGGAAGCTCTAATCGTCATTCAGTGCTCATAACAGATTTCACTTACTGATGACAAGTGACTTTACACTGCCACAAATAATGTTATTCTCTGACCTGTTACAAAGGTACCAGAAATATACTGTAGTGAAGGTAATCTTCTAGTGTCTGTAGTTGTGACTTATCCCCTCACTCCTCTTCCTCATCTGTGACATGTGACCAACACTCTGACTTTCCAAATAACACAGCATCTTATGTGTGAATAGGAAGCCAGTTTCTCCATGTATCCTATGGGAGTCTCAATGTCCGTCTCATAGGAATAAATAGAGAAGTTACTGACTTCCTGTCTTGTGTCAGTTGCAGATCAGAGTGCTGGTCATATGACACAGCTGAGGAGCAGAAGGGAGGTTATAACTCACAAATACTATCACTGGTAAGGAGATTACCATTTACTACAGTTTACATCATGAACCTTTCTAACAGGTCAGAGAAAAATTTTCCCTACATCCTATGACAGCACCAGGAGAGAGGATCCGCCTCCCAGGACAGGAAACCCACAGGTATAAAAGACAAAACAGGAGTAGCCTCTCCACATCAGTGGTTTCCTGTTCTGGGTAGGACAACCTGCAGGTTTTTTAATCTGGAAAGAAGGTAAGCGAGTAGTTTCTCCCTGTAGAAAAAAGGCTTGCTGGGCAGAGGTGTGCGCCGTGTGATGTCCCTGCCACACACACCTCGAAGATAATAAGAGGAGCAGCAGAAGGTGCTTACTATGATGTCTGCGGCGTGCGGAAGCAGCGCTAGTCACATAAGCGATGTTTCTCATGTTTTCAGCTTCTAGCCTTCCTGGCCGGCAAGTCTGTGAACGGGGAAGAGGGGGGCCCAGCACTTCTTTCAATGAAGAAATAACATCCTGGGGTGCTCTGTATGAAACAGGAAGCGCAGTGGATACTCTCCCTGGCATCTCCTGCACGTGCTAGAAAAAGTTCTTTAGCCCAGTCAAGTCTGTCTCATGATCTTTGCAGGGTCCTTACAGATCCAAGGCTACAGAGGTGTTTCCCAGCATGGAGAGTTCTGGTGATGCCCAGAAAGACCCAGTTACCCCTATGCCTGTGGTATGTCTGAGAGTATGGGTTGTTTCTTCTTCTCTTAATGATTTTATGTTGATTCATGGTTTATGTGTACCTTTTAGGATAAGCCCATGAAAACTACGGCTATAACTCGCCTCAAGGAATGTGGGCTTTGTAAAGTGAAGTTAACCCCTTACTTTACCAAAGCGTTATGTAAAACTTGCATTGAAAATACTGATGCAGAGGAATCCCCGGCTATGTTCAAATGTATGAAGAAATTCATTAGGTAAGAGGTTAATAGCGCTTTATTGTCTAAGAAAGACAATAAGAAAGACACTGCTACCATAGGTGTAAATGTTCTAGAGATAATTACTCTGTGACACTACATTATTCCGATATCTTCAGTTCTGAGGAACTTGAGGAATTTCTGGAAAGCGGTGAAGTAGATTCAGCTTCGTCTTCCTCTGATGAAGATAAGGGACGGCAAGGCAAAAGTAATAGTCATAGCCCCCTTTTTGTCCCCATCGGGCTTGGTTTCCTTGGCTGTAGCAGATCCGTGAGTCCTTCCAGAGATTCCAGATCTTCTTATGCAGGGCCCCATTGTTCACCCTCAAGGGACTCCACTTGGCTTGGCTTGGCTTTTGAATGGAGCTCGCTGGTAGACAGGGGTTTATCAGACTTAGTCGTTTTAACCTTGTTGAGGAGTAGAAAGCCAGTTACTTCTAAGATTTATGCAAGAACTTGGTTGGCATTCTTTAGTTTTTTGGGTATTTGTCCATCTACCTTGTGTCAGCTTGATCTCCCTAGGATTTTAGAGTTCCTTCAGGGGGGTGTAGATAAAGGACTAGCATTGAGCACTCTGAAAGTGCAAGTGGCCGCTCTAAATGTTCTGTTTGACTACAAATTAGCTTGCCATTCTTGGATTATTAGATTCTGTAAATCAGTGTCTAGGGGTCTGCCTTCTAGATGCTTTAAGACCCCTTCTTGGGATCTCAACATTGTATTGCAAGCTTTAGTTAAACATCCGTTTGAACCCATAGATGACCTGTCGATTAAGATGCTGACTCTGAAATGTGTATTTCTGGTAGCCATCACTTCAACTAGAAGGACAGGGGAATATTGATGGATGAACATCGGCCGGGACATTTCGCGAACGCGCGTTCGCAATCAAATATTCACAAATCACGCGTTCGCGGCGGGCCCCATTCACTTTAATGACAGGCAAACCTGAAAAACCTTCAGGTCATATTTGCAGCCACCAAATAC
This sequence comes from Bufo bufo, assembly GCF_905171765.1. Classification (NCBI taxonomy): domain Eukaryota; kingdom Metazoa; phylum Chordata; class Amphibia; order Anura; family Bufonidae; genus Bufo; species Bufo bufo. The sequence continues at coordinate 600,565,862 of NC_053392.1, forward strand.
TTACTAGAAGTGCACAAATAGTCCCACAACATGGACAGTGACATACCGGAGGGGGATCAACAGCAAAAATTCACACAAAAAATATGTATTTTAATCAGGGGCCATTTTTATGTGTCTTAAAGGGAAACTCTCAAAAATGTGCCCTGCTGGAGTCTAGAAAATTTATATTTTAGGCCATGGGAGTACAGGCCCCAAAAATTAGGCATTCACCTGACAGAAAAGAACAAGTGATTATGTGGCTGGAGGTATATTAGACGGTCAGTGGATAACAATTTTACTGTAGGCCAGTACAGGCCCCAAAAATTAGGCATTCACCTGACAGAAAAGAACAAGTGATTATGTGGCTGGAGGTACATTAGACGGTCACTGAATAACAATATTACTGTAGGCCAGTGGAGTACAGGCCTCAAAAATTAGGCATTCACCTGACAGAAAAGAACAAGTGATTATGTGGCTGGAGGTATATTAGATGGTCAGTGGATAACAATTTTACTGTAGGCCAGTACAGACCCCAAACATTAGGCATTCACCTGACAGAAAATAACAAATGATTATGTGGCTGGAGGTACATTAGGCGGTCACTGAATAACAATTTTACTGTAGGCCAGTGGAGTACAGGCCCCAAAAATTAGGCATTCATCTGACAGAAAAGAACAAGTGATTATGTGGCTGGAGATATATTAGACCAGTGTTTCCCAACCAGTGTGCCTCCAGCTGTTGCAAAACTACACCTCTCAGCATGCCCGCACAGCCAAAGACTGTCCGGGCATGCTGGGAGTTGTAGTTTTGCAACAGCTGGAGGCACACTGGTTGGGAAACACTGTATTAGACGGTCAGTGGATAACAATTTACTGTAGGCCAGTACAGGCCTCAAAAATTAGGCATTCACCTGACAGAAAAGAACTTGTGATGATGTGGCTGGAGGTACATTAGGCGGTCAGTTGATAAATATTTTACTGTAGGCCACTGGAGTAGAGGCCCCAAAAATTAGGCATTCACCTGACAGAAAAGGCCTTTTATGCCGCTGTATATACATAAGACAAGGACCATTCTTTGTTCTGGGTGGTGGCGGATATGTGTGGGCTAGCATGATGAAATTCAATTACACGTGGTCATCACAGGTGTTGAATTCCTCCGAGATCCATGCCTCATTCATTTTTATCGGTCACGATCCCCCCTGCTGCGCTGAACGTGCTTTCGGACAGGACACTCGACGAAGGGCAAGCCAAGAGTTCCATGGCAAATTGTGCCAGCTCTAGCCATAGGTCAAGCCTGCACACCCAGCAGTCCAGGGGTTCCTCGCCTCTTAGAGCGTCCACATCGGCTGTTAACCCGATGTAGTCGGATACCTGTCGGTTTAGGCGTTCCCTGAGGCTGGATCCGGAGGGCGGCTCTCGATGGGTTGGCTGCAAGAATGATCTCATATCCGAAGTAACCAGCACATCTTCAAACCATCCTCTTCTTGCAGGCACGGAAGGATTGGTACCCGCACCTGTTTCGCTGTGGGTGGAAATTCCTCTGCTAGCGCCCACAACAGCATAATGCAGCATATCTCGCAGCAAGGCCTGGAAATGCTGCATTCTGACAGCCCTCTGTGATGCTGGTAACATGTCAGTCATTTTGTGTTTGTACCGGGGGTCTAAGTACATTGCCACCCAGTACTGGTCCTTGCCCGTTATGCTTTTTATACGGGGGTCCCTCTTTAACACTGGAGCATGAAGGCCCCCATTTTCACTAAATTGGAAACGGTGAAACGCCCTGGCTCCTGCTTATCGCCCAGGAGAATATTGTCCTCGGTCTCCTCCCCCCATCCACGGACAACACCAGTGATACCCGAAAAGTTTAGGACCAGTGTGGCTCTTGGCTTCCAGGCACAACAGCCGCAGCACAGCATGGCAACTTCTCAGATGGCACGTCGAATAGGTTCTGGGGAGCTTGGGGGGTGCAGCAGAAGAGGCGGTAGCAGTGGAAAAGGAGGAGTCAGCCGAAGAGGAGATGGAGGAGGAGAAGAAGAGGCAGGCCTGCATGCAATCCTTGGCGGTAACACCAAATCCACACGGGTGCCACGGGTTACATGCTTGACGGCCGTCAGAAGGTTCACCCAGTGGGAAGTAAAAGTTATGTACCTTTCCTGCCCATGTTTGCTAGACCACGTGTTTGTGGTCAGATGTATCTTGGCACCAACACCAGAGATATACAGAATGCCAGAGATATACAGTGCTGCCCATAATTATTCATACCCCTGGCAAATTTTGACTTAAAACTTAAAATTACTTTTATTCAACTAGCAAGTAATTTTTTGACGGGAAATGACATAGGTGTCTCCCAAAAGTTAATAAGATGATGTACAAGAGGCATTATTGTGGAAAAAAACAAACATTTCTCAGCTTTTATTTACATTTGAGCAAAAAGTGTCCAGTCCAAAATTATTCATACCCTTCTCAATAATCAATAGAAAAGGCTTTATTGGCTATTATAGCAATCAAATGCTTCTTGTAATTGCAGACCAGATTTTTGCATGTCTTCCCAGGTATTTTTGCCCATTCATCTTTAGCAATGAGCTCCAAATCTTTCAAGTTGCAGGGTCTTCTTGCCATCACCCTGATCTTTAGCTCCCTCCACAGATTCTCAATTGGATTCAAGTCTGGACTCTGGCTGGGCCACTCCAAAACATTAATGTTGTTGTCTGCTAACCATTTCTTCACCACTTTTGCTGTGTGTTTTGGGTCATTGTGATGCTGAAATGTCCACTGGTGCCCAAGGCCAAGTTTCTCTGCAGACTGCCGGATGTTGTCGTTGAGAATCTTCATGTATTGCTCTTTTTTCATGGTGCCGTTTACTGTGATTAGGTTCCCTGGTCCATTGGCTGAAGAACACCCCCAAAGCATTAGGTTTCCACCACCGTGTTTGACAGTGGGGATGGTGTTCTTTGGGTTTAAGGCTTCTCCTTTTTTTACGCCAAATGAATGAAACATCATTGTGACCAAACAATTTTTGTTTCATCTGACCATAACACAGAAGAACAGAAGTCTTCTTCTTTGTCTTCTCTGTCCAGATGAGCTTTTGCAAAAGGTCAAAAAATTACTTGCTGGTTGAATAAAAGTAACTTTAAGTCAAAATTTGCCAGGGGTATGAACAATTATGGGCAGCACTGTATAAACTTGCCGCTGAATGTGGCCATATAGTTCAGGGATACCCTTCTGGGAGAAATATTTCCTTCCGGGGACCTTCCATTGCGGTGTGCCAATGGCCACAAATTTTCTAAAGTCCACCAATTTATATGGCAGTAGTTGGCGGACTAGCAGTTCCGACAAGCCAGCGGTCAGCCGTTAGGCTATACAGCGTCATCAACTTTTTACGCTCAAACATTTGGGCCACGGAAGCCTGCCTTCTGCCAGATGAACGTGACAACGGCACGGTGGAAGGTGGAGTGGAGGACAAATGGGAGGAGAGAGGAGAAGAGGCAGGACGTGGAGCGCCAGGAGTGGGTTCTGACGGTGTTGCTCCCACTGGGCTCGGTGATGGGAGGTCAGGTGCCTTCTTAAGGCGGTTGTCCCTAGGTGAGTGTTGGGCTTATCGCGACTTATACGTTGACAGCACAGGCTGCAGATGGCAACACTATTGTCAGCAGCTGACACTTTAAAAAAAAGCCCACACTGCGGATAACTGTAAGCTGTCCGAGCATGCTGGGGGGTGTAGTTTTGCAACAGCTGGAGGGCCGCAGGTTGAACATCCCTGCTTTATAATTTCACTGATGTACAATTAGAGCTAACATCTTGAACATGAAAATGACTTCATCCCTGTGGGAATTCTCTGATATTTGATAAGACTTGATTTAATTCTATTACATTTTCCACATTCTGAACACCAAAACACGTTTTTCCTGTGTAAATTATCCTGTGTCTAACAAGATCTGCTTTTTGAATCAGATATCTCTTTATTATCAGTTTTCAGACTTTTTAACATCATTATGACATACTTTGTTGACAAAAAGCATGTCCATTGTCAGACATATACAATAGACACAGTGCAAAACATATGGCTACAAAGATAAGTCATACATGCATAAAGTCATACAGTATAGACATCTTTAAGGTAATCAATAAAACCACCCATTAACAAGTAACCCCCTTAACCCCTCCCTCCGCCCCAGACCCTACAAAAGCAGGACACATTTACATCAACCTCCCTTCATCTCCACTCCTGGGGTATCGGCACCGCAATACTCATTAGTAAACTATCACCCAGCTCCATTTTCCAATCACCTATATACCCATAGAGTATCTCCACCAAGCATCCATATCCACATTCAGCCATAACCCAATTCCATTTAAGTCGATCAGCAACCAGTTTTGGCATACACACATCACACATACCACCTAGTGTTGATCACGAATATTCGAATTGCGAATTTTAATCGCGAATATCGGCACTTCGAGAATTCGCGAATATTTAGAATATCGCTAAATATATTCGTAATCGCGAATATTCGATTTTTTTTTAAATACCAGTTCATGCGAATTTTTATGCGAAAATTTTATGCGGATTTTATGCGAATTTTCGCAATCAAGAAAATAATGCCTGGAGATCATGAATTCGCGAATTTTCGAATATATGGCGAATATTCGCCCAAATATTCGCGAAATATCGCGAATTCGAATATTGCCCCTGCCGCTCATCACTAATACCACCCACTGTGGACTCCCCCCCCCCCCTTCTCATATATACTTCGGAATCATATGTAACTTCCACACTCAATACACTCACCTAGCACACAGAAAACTTCTTGTAAGCGCCAACCAAGGACTACAGCATCCAGAGTTATCAATCCAGCTTCCCCATATCGCCTCAAATTTGGACAGATTCTTCCTTTTTTGGTAAACTCCCCTTTCTAGGCGAATCACCATGTTTAGTCTAGCAACGTATTCAGAGATATCTGGAGGTACTGATTGGATCCATTTTGCCGCTAACGTTTTCCTTGCCTGGTATAGCATTCTCCCTATTCCAGTGGCTATAACAGATTGCAAGTTATCCTCTGGTATTATGCCTAATAGGCACAGCTTAGGGTCTAGAGTAAGATTAGCACTATATACCTTGTTTACAAGGTGTATTACAGCCTTCCAATAAGATGTCAGTGAAGGGCATGCCCACAACATATGAAGTAGATCAGCCTCAGCACTTCCACACTTTGGACAAGCCGGACTATCTCTACAACCTATTTTATGTAAAAACACAGGGGTCTTGTACACCCTATGTATTAAGTACAGATGGGATAGACTCACTAAGAGATAAATTACGGGTGAGGTCTAACACCTCCACCCATTGCTCGTCTGTGAGTTCACCCACATCTCTTTCCCAATGTTGTCTGCTTTTAAGGGGTACCCTTTAAGAAAATCCTCTAACAAGGCTTGATATACCATGGAGATCGCTCCCTTTACTGGTCCTGCATTAACCGCCGTGCTTAACGTCTGATTGGACACAAACGTCACCGGGGCTATTTTGGATTGAGCTTCCAATGCATGCCTAAGCTGCAGATACCTATAGAACTGCGAAGAGGGCAGCCCAAATTCAGAACACAGCTGCTGGTATTGCTTTAAAATCCCACTAGAATAAATATGGCCTAAGTTCCATATTCCTTTATTATTCCACTGGGAGAATCCATTCAGGCCACCCAATTCATAGAGCTCAGAATTGTTCCATAGAGGTGAGATATTCATTAATCCCGTTATTCCTAAAATAGTTTTTGCCTTGCCCCATACTTTCCTCATGAGTTGTAGAGTTGGAATACGCCCCATTACTCCTTTTATCTCTCCTTCTATAGATGCTAACGGGGGAGACCTATTCGATGCCCATCCCATCAGCCAACCATTTTTCCCTCCCAAGTCACCTAATACTCCCCACCCCTTGAAATGCTGTAGTTGGCTGACAAAAAATAAAGTATAGGATTAGGTAAAGCCAACCCACCTGCATCTTTATTCCTCTGTAAAATTTTGTATCTGATCCTGCCTCTATTATTTTTCCATATAAAGAACCGAAACTGTTGTTGTATCTTATGAAAATAATGCGCAGGGATCCATATAGGGGAGTTGTGCAAAATATTTAGCAGAAGATCTGCTTTTTGATTAACACGTTCACCAAATTCTGAACATTAAAATGGCTTCTTCCCTGTGTGAATTTTCTGATGTTTAACTAGATCTGATTTCCGATTAAAGCATTTTTCACATTCTGAACAAGAATATGGCTTCTTTCTTATATGAATTCTCTGATGTCTAACAAGATCTGATTTCTGATTAAAACATTTCCCACATTCTGAGCATGAAAATGGCTTCTCCCCTGTGTGAATTCTCTCATGCATAACAAGTCGTGATTTACGGCTAAAACATTTTTCACAAGTTGAGCATGAAAATGGCTTCTCCCCTGTGTGACTTCTCTCATGATTAACAAGATGTAATTTACGGCTAAAACTATTTCCACATTCTGAACATGAATATGGCTTCTCCCCTGTGTGAATTCTTTCATGCATAACAAGATGTGATTTATGGCTAAAACATTTTTCACATGTTGAACATGAAAATGGCTTCTCCCCTGTGTGAATTCTCTCATGTCTAACAAGTTGTGATTTATGGTTAAAACGTTTTTCACATTCTGAGCATGAATATGGCTGCTCCCCTGTGTGAATTTTCTGATGTATAACAAGATGTGATTTATAGTTAAAACGTTTTTCACATTCTGAGCATGAAAATGGCTTTACTCCTGTGTGAATTCTGTCATGTATAACAAGATCAGATTTTTGGTTAAACCGTTTTTCACATATTGAACATGTAAATTGCTTCTCCCCTGAGTGAATTGTCTGATGTTTAACCAGATCCAATTTATAGTTAAAAAATCTCCCACATTCTGAGCATGAAAATGGCTGCAACCCTGTGTGAATTCTCTCATGTATAACAAGATGTGATTTATGGTTGAAACGTTTCCCACATTCTGAGCATGAAAATGGCTTCTCCCCTGTGTGAATTCTTTCATGTATAACAAGAGCTGATTTCTGTTTAAAACATTTTTCACATTCTGAACACGAATATGGCTTCTCCCCTGTGTGAATTCTCTGATGTTTAACAAGACTTGATTTATAGTTAAAACGTCTACCACATTCTAAACATGAATATGGCTTCTCCCCTGTGTGAATTCTCTCATGTGTAACCAGATCGTTTTTAAAGGTAAAACATTTTCCACATTCTGAGCATGAAAACAGCTTCTCCCCTGTGTGAATTCTCTGATGTTTAACGAGAGTTGATTTATAGTTAAAACATCTCCCACATTCTAAGCATGAAAATGGCTTCTCCCCTGTGTGAATTCTCTGATGTGCAATAAGATGTGATTTACAGTTAAAACATTTCCCACATTCCGAGCATAAAAAGGTCTTCTTTCCTGGGTGAGTACTTTGATGATGAACACTTCTTCTGTGACTTTTATTTTGCTCAACAGTCTGTGATAAATCAGAAGATTGAAATCCATCCAAAGGATCAGATGATAGATCTTTTGTGTTAAAGGCTGAGGATCCATCTGGGATAATGGCATGCTCTTCATGTGTATCTTCTACAACACCACATTCATCTGTTTTAAAATCTGATGAAATCACATGTTTCTCTGAGCTCCTGGTACACATATCTGCCAAAAATAAATCTGGTTTTTAGAATTTTTAAATACTATAACCTTAAGTTTATATTAATATTTTATAACATTTCTATATAAAAAAAAAAATGCAAATTACAAGTCATGGAGCAAAATGTAATTATCAACTGACTATGGGAAAACAGAACACAATCTAACAGTAGACCAGTAGCCTGGACCAGTAGATGATTATGTTAGGTCACTAGGCTGTTCTCTTGTATTTTCCTTCAATTGTGCTGAAGCCATCATCCTCATAGGTTCATATTTCAGTGTCTCCATTGCTCCTCTTTTCTAGTGAAATGCTCAGTGGAGAATCATGAAGGGATCTGTGAGTCACTGCTATTAGGTGGTGTCCGTCTCACACACTGACGGCTACATGCACTTTAGCATAGAACACACCAGAGGAGAGGAGCAGTATGGTCATGTACAAAGAAGTCAAGGTTTTGGAACAAGTGTAACCAGTGTCGGGCTGGGGTACACTGGGCCCACCAGAGAAACTGATACTGAAAGCCCACCTTCTGTCTCACAGATATAGTCAATATATTATTGTACATATATCATATACATATAAACAGGGCTTTTTTTCTGGCGGAACACACCAGAACGGCGTTCCGCCACCTTTTGACATCGCAGCCTGCGATGTATCAGCGGGGAGGGACTGGGAGGAGGAGCTGGGGGCCGGTGCGTTCACTGTGCTCCGGCCCCCAGCTCCAGTACAGTTATAGAATGTGTAAAATTAATAATGATTCTATTCATGAGGCCCCCTCTGTAGTAGAACATTCAATATATCCATCCTACTCACAGGGCTGTTATCGTAATCCAGGCCGGGCGGGCAGACGAGCGGCAGCGTCACTGACTGACGTCACGTGCCAGTGCCCGGCCTACTTTATGAATGAAGCAGGCGGCGCTGCCGCTCGTCTGCCCGCCCGGCCTGGATTACGATAACAGCCCTGTGAGTAGGATGGATATATTGAATGTTCTACTACAGAGGGGGCCTCATGAATAGAATCATTATTAATTTCACAAATTTATAACTGTACTGGAGCGGCAATGGGGGGGGGGGGGGTCTGTGGATGGCACTGTTATGGGGTGGGGGTGCTGTGGATGGCACTGTTAAGGGGGGGTCTGTGGATGGCACTGTTATGGGGTGGGGGGGGTGTCTGTGGATGGCACTGTTATGGGGTGGGGGGGCTGTGGATGGCACTGTTATGGGGGGGGGGGGCTGTGGATGGCACTGTTAAGGGGGGGCTGTGGATGGCACTGTTAAGGGGGGGTCTGTGGATGGCACTGTTAAGGGGGGGGGGTCTGTGGATGGCACTGTTATGGGGTCTGTGGGTGGCACTGTTATGGGGTGGGGGGGGTCTGTGGATGGCACTGTTATGGGGTGGGGGGGGGTCTGTGGATGGCACTGTTATGGGGTGGGGGGGGGTCTGTGGATGGCACTGTTATGGGGTGGGGGGGGTCTGTGGATGGCACTGTTAAGGGGGGGTCTGTGGATGGCACTGTTATGGGGTGGGGGGGTGTCTGTGGATGGCACTGTTATGGGGTGGGGGGGGGCTGTGGATGGCACTGTTATGGGGTGGGGGATGTCTGTGGATGGCACTGTTATGGGGTGGGGGGGTGTCTGTGGATGGCACTGTTATGGGGTGGGGGGGTCTGTGGATGGCACTGTTATGGGGTGGGGGGTCTGTGGATGGCACTGTTATGGGGTGGGGGGGTCTGTGGATGGCACTGTTATGGGGTGGGGGGGGTCTGTGGATGGCACTGTTATGGGGTGGGGGGGTCTGTGGATGGCACTGTTATGGGGTGGGGGGGGTCTGTGGATGGCACTGTTATGGGGTGGGGGGGTCTGTGGATGGCACTGTTATGGGGTGGGGGGTCTGTGGATGGCACTGTTATGGGGTGGGGGGGGTCTGTGGATGGCACTGTTATGGGGTGGGGGGGGGGTCTGTGGATGGCACTGTTAAGGGGGGGTCTGTGGATGGCACTGTTAAGGGGGGGGGGGGTCTGTGGATGGCACTGTTATGGGGTCTGTGGGTGCACTGTTATGGGGTGGGGGGGTCTGTGGATGGCACTGTTATGGGGTGGGGGGGGTCTGTGGATGGCACTGTTATGGGGTGGGGGGGTCTGTGGATGGCACTGTTATGGGGTGGGGGGGGTCTGTGGATGGCACTGTTAAGGGGGGGTCTGTGGATGGCACTGTTATGGGGTGGGGGGGTGTCTGTGGATGGCACTGTTATGGGGTGGGGGGGGGGGCTGTGGATGGCACTGTTATGGGGTGGGGGATGTCTGTGGATGGCACTGTTATGGGGGGGGGGGGTGTCTGTGGATGGCACTGTTATGGGGTGGGGGGGTCTGTGGATGGCACTGTTATGGGGTGGGGGGTCTGTGGATGGCACTGTTATGGGGTGGGGGGGTCTGTGGATGGCACTGTTATGGGGTGGGGGGGGGTCTGTGGATGGCACGGTTATGCGGTGGGGGTCTGTGGATGGCACTGTTATGGGGTGGGGGGGTCTGTGGATGGCACTGTTATGGGGTGGGGGGGTCTGTGGATGGCACTGTTATGGGGTGGGGGGGGTCTGTGGATGGCACTGTTATGGGGTGGGGGGGGTCTGTGGATGGCACTGTTATGGGGTGGGGGGGTCTGTGGATGGCACTGTTATAGGATGGGGGGGGTCTGTGGATGGCACTGTTATAGGATGGGGGATCTGTGGATGCCATCCCCAGATCCTCCACCCCATAACAGTGCCATCCCCAGATCCCCCATTAACAGTGCCATCCCCATCTGGGGGGTTTCTTTGCTGGGCTGGACATTTATAGCCCCCCCCCCCCCCATTTTACTTGCATCCCTGTTCTCTAAAGGGGCGGTCTTAGGGGTGTGTAGGGGGCGGTCCTAGGGTTGGGTAGGGGCGTGGCCAGAGGAGGGGGGGGTGAGTTCCACCACCTTTTCTCTGAGAAAAAAAGCCCTGCATATAAATAATACTGGCATGTATGAGACAGGCTCCATAGAAGTCTTGATTTCATCCTCAGCATCAGAGGAGTGTACGCATATACACGGAGAGGATTTGTGCATATATTGTGGAGCCAAGGGATACTACATGTGTACCTATGCCTCAAGGCGGGAAACTCCAGCTCCTAGCGTCAATTGGAGAGACAACCCATATCCAGGGTTAACTCTTCCTGTGTCTCTGTCTTGTGGTGAAACTTGATTGCCCATGCAGACCTTACTGGCCTCTGTCTTAGTAGGAAACTTGCTACATCATGCCCTGGTGATCCCATAATGCATACCCACTATCGCCTAGAGCAGTGTTTGGTGGCGACATCTGTCAATAGGATGGTACTCTCAGAATCTATACAGTACCTCATTGTGCCTATAGATCTTTAAGTGGAATACTTCACACAGAGAAGATCTCATTTTATGTCCTGCCCGTTTTCTACCAGCCATATTCTGCTGAGAGTGTCCTGGCTTTGTTTCACAGTCAGCTCCTAGACTAGAACTCGGGCCAGATTCCACTTTGAGGTCCTGCCTGTCACTCTTGCTGCCTGGATTCTGTACAGTCTGCCTGAGCTCCTCAAATTCCTCAATGTCTTCATGGGCCACCTGCAGGCTACAATATCTACACTGATGTCTTTAACAAAAAGGAGAGAAAGAGTTGGTCGGCACTCCTAGTCGCTAAAGGTGGTGCACAGTGGTTAATAGTATTCGAAGTCAGATATAGTAAACCACAGCACTCAGTTGTATTGCAAAATAAGGAAGACACTTTATTCCATCCAAAATTAATAAAAAGCCATTGGCAAACCTTTTGGTCTAACCTAGTCCTTGTTCAGGGCCTGTTGCATACATATAAATAAATTATAAAATGGTGGCACATAATCAAAAATCCATCATTCCAAAAATGACATGATTACAAAGAATAATTATAAAGTAGTACATAATAGAAGAATAGTCCATAATAAAGCCATGGGCTGGCTTTAATGTCGAGTGCATGGATAGGGGATCATCGCACCATATATTCAATGCATGCAAAAATAAAAGAACATTTGGACAAATTCATAGATTAATAAAAATTGAAATTTTGAAAGGAAGAGATCCGTTCGGGAAAAAGGAAAACTAAAAAACAGTTGTTGAGTTGGTAGATTATAAACAAACATCACTCTGAGGGGCATACTTAGGATTAATGAAGAAAACGCCAGAGGAATACTACTTGTCTGCAAAACACTTCATTGAAGCAGGGAAAATTAACAATGTAATTAATTATACATAATGAATTAAAATTCTGTATGCCCCTCAGGGTGATGGTTGTTTATAATCTACTAACTCATTAACTGTTTTTTAGTTTCCTTTTTCCCTAACGGATCTCTTCCCTTTCATAATTTCAATTTTAATAAATCTATGGATTTGTTCCAATGTTCTTTTGTTTTTGCATGCATTTAATATATGGCACGATGATCCCCATATTCTTGCACTCGATATTAAAGCCAGCCCATTGTCTTCACACATAGGACAGATAGTTTTATCATCACTGCAATGCTTTGCAACATATACGCACACCTGGCACGGTTAAATGTGAATTTAACACTGCAGCGGTCACAGGCGATCCTCCCTACAACTATTTGGCTGCCAATATTATGGTATGTACCCACTGACCACTAATATTAAAGCCAGTTTTGGCTGATATATACATGTCTTATTTACTACTTATGTGTATCAGTGATGAGCGGCAGGGGCAATATTCAAATTTGCAATATTTTGCGAATATTCGTCATATATTCGCAAATTCGTGATCTCCAGTCATTGTTTTCTTGATTGCGAAAATCGTCAATCAGAAAATTTGCGATAGAAAATTTGCAATCAACACTACTCCTAAAGTCAAAGATATTGCAGCCTTCTCATTGGCCCACAAGCAAGCAGGGAGGAATCATGGGTACTGATGGAAAAAAAAATCTAAAATATTTGTGATTACAAAGATATAGCACTATATTCTAGATATTCGCGAATTCTCGAAGTGCAAATATTCGCAATAAAAAATTGTGTATTGCCGTCCACAGCTAAATGACCTATGATTAGGTCAGAAAATATTCTTACTATTCCCCATGTAGACTAACAACATTCTACTATGTTTCATATTTGTTCTGGTGCATACATGGGCGCCTTCGCGCCACTACATATAAACATGTACTAATATATGATGTTAAACTTAATATCATATGATGTTTGTTTACTACATTCCCAGTGATCTTCATTAATATGACTCCACTATAGCCTAAATGAGACACCTGGGAGAACTTCTTAGCCAATGCTTTATTATGGACTATTCTTCTATTATGTACTACTTTATAATTATTCTTTGTAATCATGTAATTTTTGGAATCATGGATTTTTGATTATGTGCCACCATTTATGATTGATTTATATGTATGCAACAGGCCGTGAACAAGGTCTAGGTTAGACCGAAACGTTGGCCAATGGCTTCTTATTAATTTTGGATGGAATAAAGAATCTTCATTATTTTGCAATACAACTGAGTGCCGTGGTTTACTATATCTGACTGAGGCTAACTACTTCACCATGCCTATCGCATGTCTTTACTGAGTCTCAAGCCAAGTTGGATTACATCAAAGCAAACCTTAAAGGGGCTTCATACGGAAATCTTCTTCACCCTCAGGTACTGGTTTCTTTGTCAAGAAGGAGGGGTCTCTCCAGCTGTGTATTGACTACCACAGAGTAAATAAGATTACAGTAAAAAATAAATATCCTCAGCTGCCGATTCCTAAACACTTGATAGGCTCAGTGGAGCCAGATTTCTCAATAAACTAAGGAGGAGCTTATAATTTGATCTAGATATACAGGGAGTGCAGAATTATTAGGCAAGTTGTATTTTGAGGATTAATTTTATTATTGAACAACAACCATGTTCTCAATGAACCCAAAAAAACTCATTAATATCAAAGCTGAATATTTTTGGAAGTAGTTTTAGTTTGTTTTTAGTTTTAGCTATTTTAGGGGGATATCTGTGTGTGCAGGTGACTATTACTGTGCATAATTATTAGGCAACTTAACAAAAAACAAATATATACCCATTTCAATTATTTATTTTTACCAGTGAAACAATATAACATCTCAACATTCACAAATATACATTTCTGACATTCAAAAACAAAACAAAAACAAATCAGTGACCAATATAGCCACCTTTCTTTGCAAGGACACTCAAAAGCCTGCCATCCATGGATTCTGTCAGTGTTTTGATCTGTTCACCATCAACATTGCGTGCAGCAGCAACCACAGCCTCCCAGACACTGTTCAGAGAGGTGTACTGTTTTCCCTCCTTGTATATATCACATTTGATGATGGACCACAGGTTCTCAATGGGGTTCAGATCAGGTGAACAAGGAGGCCATGTCATTAGATTTTCTTCTTTATACCCTTTCTTGCCAGCCACGCTGTGGAGTACTTGGACGCGTGTGATGGAGCATTGTCCTGCATGAAAATCATGTTTTTCTTGAAGGTTTCAGACTTCTTCCTGTACCACTGCTTGAAGAAGGTGTCTTCCAGAAACTGGCAGTAGGACTGGGAGTTGAGCTTGACTCCATCCTCAACCGAAAAGGCCCCACAAGCTCATCTTTGATGATACCAGCCCAAACCAGTACTCCACCTCCACCTTGCTGGCGTCTGAGTCGGACTGGAGCTCTCTGCCCTTTACCAATCCAGCCACGGGCCCATCCATCTGGCCCATCAAGACTGACTCTCATTTCATCAGTCCATAAAACCTTAGAAAAATCAGTCTTGAGATATTTCTTGGCCCAGTCTTGACGTTTCAGCTTGTGTGTCTTGTTCAGTGGTGGTCGTCTTTCAGCCTTCTTACCTTGGCCATGTCTCTGAGTATTGCACACCTTGTGCTTTTGGGCACTCCAGTGATGTTGCAGCTCTGAAATATGGCCAAACTGGTGGCAAGTGGCATCTTGGCAGCTGCACGCTTGACTTTTCTCAGTTCATGGGCAGTTATTTTGCGCCTTGGTTTTTCCACACGCTTCTTGCAACCCTGTTGACTATTTTGAATGAAACGCTTGATTGTTCGATGATCACGCTTCAGAAGCTTTGCAATTTTAAGAGTGCTGCATCCCTCTGCAAGATATCTCACTATTTTTGACTTTTCTGAGCCTGTCAAGTCCTTCTTTTGACCCATTTTGCCAAAGGAAAGGAAGTTGCCTAATAATTATGCACACCATTAGACCACACCCCTTCTCATTACAGAGATGCACATCACCTAATATGCTTAATTGTAGTAGGCTTTCGAGCCTATACAGCTTGGAGTAAGACAACATGCATAAAGAGGATGATGTGGTCAAAATACTAATTTGCCTAATAATTCTGCACTCCCTGTAAGAAGGCGATGAATGGAAGACCACTTTTAAAGGCGCTATCTGGTGAAAGGATAAGGAAGACCTACCCTCAGGATAGATCATCATTATCAGATCGGTGGGTATCCGAGTACTGGCATCCCAGCCGATCAGCTGCTTCAGGGAGCTGCCATGCTCCCTGTAGCTCTGGGAAGCGCTGCCGGCTCTTGGCAGCTTTCCAAGCATAGTGCTGTAGATAGTACAGCGGCTGTACTTGGTATTGCACCTCAGCCCCATTCACTTCTATGGGGCTGAGCTGCAACTAGGCCATGCGACCGATGTACGGTGATGTCACATGGCTTAGGAAGAAGCCGTGGCGCTCATTGAGCATCGGACCTCTCCTAACAACTAATCTTCTGGGGGTACCTGGTGTCAGACCCCTGCCAATCTGATATTGATTACCAATCCTGAAAATGGTTAGCAGTGATTAGTACTGGTGCCTTGCAGCGCTAAGGTCCTAGGTTCAAATCCGACGAAGGACAACATCTGCATGGTATTTGTATGCTCTCTCTGTGTTTGCTTGGGTTTCTTCCGGATACTCCGGTTTCCTCCCACACTCCAAAGACATTCGGATAGGGAAGTTGTTGCAGGAAGGTTGTCTTGAAGCCCTCCCCTTCAGAACACTTTGTGGTAAAAATAAGGCAACGCGGGTCCGAAAATAACATTCTGTGTATTATTGAAGAGCATCTACTTCAAATACGATCCCGCAGTGATGTTTTCTAAATGGACTACAGAGAGTAGTTATTTTTTTATGATCCCGAGAAGTGGCCTCAACCTACAAGTCTCCAAGCTATTCAATGGTTCCTGGGTTTTGACAGTTAGTCCTTACAGCCCTAGTTTCAGCTCTGACTCAAAGGGGTGAATGCCATGAGTGGACAAATACCATATTCCAGTCCCTTAAATCGACTTTTGCATGCGCATGATATGGCACCACCCCGATGTCAGAAAGTAGTTCTTTCTTGAGGTGGATGCATCTCTGTGGGTATATGAACTGTCTTTACTTAAATGGTAATTCCTGGAAAGGTGCTCACCTGTGGTTTACTTTCGTAGCCCTTCTCCTTGTTGAAAGTTGCTGGTCACCCCGTTATTTAAAAGACTTTTAATCTGATTTCTCGACATTACTGGTGGCCTACAGTTTCTAAAGATGTTCAAGAGTATATTGCCAGCTGCCCTATCTGTGCCCAGAACAAGTGTCCAAAACAAAAACCTGCAAGACTCCTGCTGCTGCCAGTGCCCGAGGTTTCATGGCAGCGTGTCATTATGGATTTTATTACTGACCTTACTTCTTCCTTTCGCTGCATAGTAAGGCTACTTTCACACTAGCGCTCGGGGCTCCGCTTGTGAGCTCCGTTTGAAGGGGCTCACAAGCGGCCCCGAACGCATCCGTCCAGCCCTAATGCATTCTGAGTGGATGCGGATCCGCTCAGAATGCATCAATCTGGCGGCGTTCAGCCTCCGCTCCGCTCAGCAGGCGGACACCTGAACTCTGCTTGCAGCGTTCGGGTGTCCGCCTGGCCGTGCGGAGGCAAGCGGATCCGTCCAGACCTACAATGTAAGTCAATGGGGACGGATCCGTTTGAAGATGACACTATATGGCTCAATCTTCAAACGGATCCGTCCCCCATTGACTTTCAATGTAAAGTCTGGACGGATCCATTCAGGCTACTTTCACACACAGGACCAGTGAGGCACCACTATCTTGTATATGCGGGCTATGGCTGGAGTGACAGTGGACATACGACTATCTCCACAGACAGCCTGGGCCACCCTTGGCCGCGTTTGGACACGCAAGTAGTATCTTGTTACTTGTTTGCCATGCTATCACACATGTCATCACACATATGTGACTGTTTGTAGGAGGTTGTCACTCTGATTATTTATGTGGGAATCATTTATGCTCACGTACGCCTGGATATCTATGTGGACATATACCCACACTGGCGAATGACTCTCTCTTCGAGTATATTCCATAGGCCCCCTGATGTGGTCCCTGTGTTTGATTATTTAAAGCTATTAGGTGATTGAACGTAATGCGACCAGTGAATGATCTGGTCTAACGGTGTCATCATAATTGAGGACCCTGCCAACGGTTTGGTTACCTCTTATTGATGCCAAATAACAGTATTGTACTTTGATATATGTCCCCTGAGGAACCCGACAATCAATCAGGGTGAAACGCGTTGGGACACTGGCACCTGATTGCATACTAATATATGTAGTGCTTCTGGTGCCGTACGTGTATATACATCTTAATTTATACACTGGTATGTACAAATGTGAACGGCGACTCTTGGTGTATTGACGTCGCACATTGATTCTGGTGTGTGGGGTCTACACAGTGATATCGTCCATTTGATGATGCACATTTACAGATAGCCATACCATTGGTTGCCTGTGCATCCTTTATGACATATTATTGTTGGCAACTTTCCACCCACACCACTGAGCATCTATGAGTGTTGTTGGCTTGTTGCTTTCTATACTGTTTATCTATACTTGTTTTTTTGTTTTGTGAACCTAGAGCAGGCCCCAAAGTAGGGATCCACCAGGATTACAGGGTCTATTCAGGTTTCACAAGGAGGTTCCAGAACACGGGATCGTCCTTATCAGGGCGGCTATTCCGTTCTTAGGCAGGGCTACCTAGCCCAGGGCCAGGAATAGGGACAGATTAGACTCCATTTCTGTCCATTCCGTCCATCTCTGACCCGTATTTTTGGACGATTACAAGTATTATCTTCCATGTCATCAAGGATATATCTTCTTTTTGTTCTTTTCTATGTATGTCTGTGGGAGTTTTGTTATTTTATGTCTAAATTAGATTAAAGGCTACGTTTTAAACAGGTCGTTCCCTGTGATTATACTTTCACACTTAGAAATTTTTCTAAGTTATAATGCAGACGGATCCGTTCTGAACGGATACAAACGTCTGCATTATAGGAGCGGATCCGTCTGATGAAACATCAGACGGACCCGCTCTGAACGCTAGTGTGAAAGTAGCCTAATCTGGGTGGTGGTTGATGGATTCTCAAAAATGGCCCACTTTGTGCCTCTACTTCGTCTCCCATCTAGCAGTTGGCCAGCTTATACATGGAACACATTTTCCAGCTTCATGGGTTACCCTTGCAAGTCGTGTCTGACTGTGTACTACAGTTCATACGAGTTTTCTTACAGTAACCATTCTATTACCAGGAAGGCTAGCCCTGAACAGAAACAACTTAGAAGATATGCCTGTTTGGATGATATTTATGATGCAAGCCCAGGGCAAGCAATACTCCAGCAAGGCATTGGTCCTAGCAACCAGCAGGATGACTGCTGTAGGAATGATGAGAAGAGGAGTGCAGCAAAAGGTCAAACTGATGCTGGTGGTAGTGGACTGCATTTTTAGGCTGACAGGCAGGGTCATCTGTCACGGAGGACCATTACTGCCGAACGGTGTTTGTGTTGTCTTTTGGGTGCTCGGGGTCAGCATATTGCGGATTGGATAGACAGATTGCTGGGTGGGGCTAGGGAAGACCCATGGGTCACGGTACACTTTGGTACCAATGATAAAGTCAGGAGAAGATGGAAGGTCCTTAAAAAGCTCAACTTCAGTACCTCCAAGGTAGTGTTTTCAGAAATACTACCAGTGCCATGCGAGTCATTAGAAAAATAGTTCTTCTGCTTCCTTGCGGAGTGTGTGACCCAGCATGCCCCACAGTCCCCCCCCCACTGCCATATCACATGTCTTTCACTGTAGAGATGTTGCGAACATAACATTTTTCGTTCGCGAACGGAGAACGCAAATTTCTGCAAATGTTCGCGAACCGGGCGAACCGCCATTGACTTCAATAGGCAAGCGAATTTTAAAACCCACAGGGACTCTTTCTAGCCACAGTAGTGATGGAAAAGTTGTTTAAAGGGGACTAACACCTGGACTGTGGCATGCCGGAGGGGGATCCATGGCAAAACTCCCATGGAAAATTACATAGTTGACGCAGAGTTGGATTTTAATCCATAAAGGGCATAAATCACCTAACAATCCTACATTTTTTGGAACAACGTGGTTTAAAACATCCAGTGTGTGTATACGATCAGGTATGATGTTGTATCGATCAGGTAGTGTAAGGGTTACGCCCGCTTCACAGACATTGACAGACCAAACTCCCCTTTTAATGCACCGCAAACAGTCCATTTGTCCAACAGCAAACTTCCCATTTGCATAAGGTTGGATACCAAGCTAGCCATGTCCCGTTGATGTCATTGAAGGTTTCTTCCTCCACCCAGCCACGTACAACACCAAGGGTCCTCGAAAGGTGAATTGAATAGATTTTTCAAATGGGGAGATGGTTTAAAAAACGCTGGCTCCCTCCCCTTTGTTTGAATCCACACCACGGTCACTGCGTCCGTGCAATTTACTGTCACACCGATATGAGTGGTATTTTCTGTAGTACTATTCTCATCAGTTTAATCCCTGTTACGTCCCCTATCCGGGGATGTGTGTCGAATTGATTAATCATTGTCGAATTAACGACATCCTGAAATAATTTTGTTCTGAGCTCTGTACTTGCTTTGTATTGGAATTGATGGGGATTTTTTAAATTGTCTGCATTATTTCTAATAAACTATTAAGAGACTTTATTATGATTTTTTTATTTTATGTACTAAAAACCCATACAACTTAAAAAAAAATTATTACGTTTTTTTCTATGAAAAATTATCCAGCCGATCACTTTTAGTCTGATCATAATGAAGCAACGGCCTTATCTGGGGTGTGGCAACATTGCCAACACACTCATAGAGGTGATGATCGCTTCATTGTGATACGCAAGCCCCTTCACCACAACAAGGTACCGATCACGAAGGGGAATTGACACATGTATGTGCCTTTTTTTTGTTTTGTTTTTGCAGCGGCCGGAAAAATTGATGTTTTCCAGGCAGAAAGGTGACTAAAACATTGCGGCTTGAACCCTAGTTGGTGGCGGAGAATTCACGAAAGTCATCCGGTATGCAGACATTAAATACAGCAGAGTGGGGACCATTTTGAGGCCAAGGCATGTCATCAGGCCTTTTGTTAGTCAAACGTATCCCCCACTGTCAGTCCCTTCGGGATCCATGCCTCATTCATCTTAATGAAGGTGAGGTAATCAACACTTTTTTGACCGATGCGACTTCTTTTGTCAGTGACAATGCTCCTGCTGCACTGAAGGTCCTTTCTGACAGGACACTTGAAGCGGGGCAGGCCAGAAGTTCTATCGCAAACTGGGATAGTTCAGGCCAAAGGTCAAGCCTGCACACCCAGTAGTCAAGGGGTTCATCGCTCCTCAGAGTGTCGATATCTGCAGTTAAGGCGAAGTAGTCTGCTACCTGACGGTCGAGTCATTCTCTCTGGCTGGATGCCGAAGGGCTGTGGCGATGTGTAGGACTGAAAAAACTCTGCATGTCCTCCATCAACAACACATCTGTTAAAGCGTCCTGTCCTTGCCGCCGTGGTCGTGGTAGGAGGAGGATTACTTTCACCTCTTCCCCTGTTAGATTCCCGTTGTGCTGTGACATCCCCCTTATAAGCTGTGTAAAGCATATTTTTTTGTTTGGTTTTGAACTGCTGCATCCTTTATGACTTCTGGTAATTTGGTAACATTTCCACCACTTTCTGCTTATACGGGGGTCTAGTAGCGTGGCCACCCAGTACAGGTCGTTCTCCTTCATCCTTTTTATAGGAGGGTCCCTCAGACATGACAGCATGAAAGACCCATTTGCAAAAGGTTGGATGCCGAGCTACTCATTTCCGTTCTCCTCCTCACTGATGTCATTGACGGTCTGTTCTTCCCCGGCCACGTACAACACCACGGGTCCCAGATAGGTGACAACAACGAGCACCCTGGGATGCCTGCTGTGGTTGGTCTTCCTCCTCCTCAAAGCCACATTACTCCTCTGACTCCTCTTCCTCATACTCCTCTTGCAGTGTTGCCGCAGGTCCGGCAAGCGATGATGACAAGGCGTTTCTGGTGGTGATGGTGACCACAACTCTTCCTCTTCCTCTTCACGCTCATCTACAGCCTGATCCAGCACTCTTCGCAGGGCACGCTCCAGGAAGAAAACAAATGGTATGAAGTCGCTGATGGTGCCTTCGGTGCGACTGACTAGGTTTGTCACCTCTCAAAAGGACGCATGAGCCTACAGGCATTGCGCATGAGCGTCCAGTAATGTGGCAAAAAAATTCCCAGCTCCGCAGAGGCTGTCCTAGCACCCGGTTATACAAATACTCGTTGATGGCTTTTTCTTGTTGAGCAGGCGGTCGAACATTAGGAGTGTTGAATTCCAACGTGTCGGGCTGTCGCAAATCAATCGCCTCACTGGCATGTTGTTTCGGCACTGAATGTCTGAAAAGTGCGCCATGGCCGTGTAGGAACGCCTGAAATGGGCCACACAACCTTCCTGGCCTGCTTGAGGACGTACTGTAAGCCTGGGTACTTAGACACAAAGCGTTGTACGATGAGATTCAACACATGTGCCATGCACGGCACATGTGACAACTTGCCCAAATTCAATGCCGCCAACAAATTGCTTCATTGTCACACACCACTTTGCCGATCTCCAGTTGGTGCGGGGTCAGCCACTGATCCACCTGTGCGTTCAGGGCGGACAGGAGTGCTGGTCCGGTGTGGCTCTCTGCTTTCAGGCAAGTCAACCCCAAGACAGCGTGACACTGTCGTATCTGGGATGTGGAATAGCCCCTGGGGAGCTGGGGGATTCAGTTGATGTGCAGCCAGACGCCGCAGCAGAAGAGGACTCAGCCGAGGAGGTTATGGAAGAGGATGGAGTAGGAGGAGTAGAGGAGGGTGGCAGTAGGCCTGCCTGCAAGTCGTGTCGGTGTCACCAACTCCGCTGCAGAGCCACGCATTCCATGCTTGGCAGCCGTCAGCAGGTTGACCCCAATGCGCAGTGTAGGTGATATACCTGCCCTGACCGTGCTTTGCAGACCAGGTATCAGTGGTCAGATGGACCCTTGCCCCAACACTGTATGCCAGAGATGCCATGACTTCCTTTTCAATCCCTGAGTAGAGGTTTGGGATTGCCTTATTAGAAAAAAAATTAGTCCGGGGTACCTTCCACTGTGGTATCCCAATAGACGACAAATTTTTTGAAGGCCTCAGACTCCACCAGCTGGTATGGTAAAAGCTGGCGGGCTAAGAGTTCCGTCAAGCCAGCTGTCAGACGCCGGGCAAGGGGGTGACTCTGTGACATTGGCTTCTTACGCTCAACATTTCCTTTACAGACACCTGACTGTGGGCAGATGAGATGGAACTGCTGAAGGTGAGAGGCGAAAGTGGCGGTTGGTTGCGAGGGGGCAAGGAGGACAGCAGTGGTTCCCCTGCTGCATGCGCAGTCATCGGTGAACTCACCGATGCAGACGCATTAACCCGTGCACAGCGCGGTCAGTACTGACCGCTGCACATGCGATGTCGTGTAGGGGAGAAAGCAGCCATCGGATCCCCACGCTGCTGTGACGGGGACCCATGGCAAGGAAGGCAGCACCTGGATCTCACAGGCAGGAAGGCTGTAGGGTGTATTACAGTGTGTAATACACTTACAGCCAATGTTTTACAATGCAGAAGTATTGTCATACATTGTAAAGAGATCAGACCCCCAAAAATTAAAGTCCAGAGTGGGACAAAAAATAAAGTGAAAGTAAAAAATAAAATAAAAATCCTTTTGCCAAAAAAAAAAGAAAAAAAAAGTCATTAGGTATCGCCACGTCCTTAATAACCTTCTCTATAAAAATATTACATGACCTAACCCCTCAGGTGAATACCATAAAAAATAAAAACGTGTCAAAAAGCGATTATTTCAAAAATGCTTTGTTATGTAAAACTGAAACAAACAACCCAAAAAAGTAGTCATTTTTGGTATTGTCGCATCCGTAACAACCTGCACTATAAAATTACACATGATCCTAACCTGTCAGATGAATGCTGTAAAAAACAAAAATTAAAAATGGTGCCAAAACAGCTATTTTTTTTTGTTACCTTGACTCAGAAAAAGTGATAATATAGAGCAACCAAAAATCATATGTACCCTAAAATAGTACCAACAAAACTGCAACCTTATCCCGCAGTTTCCAAAATGGGGTAACTTTTTTGGAGTTTCTACTCTTAGGGGTGCATCAGGGGGTCTTCAAATGTGACATGGCAGCTTAAAATTATCCCAGTGAAATCTGCTTTCCAAAAACCATATGGCGTTCCTTTCCTTCTGTGCAATGCAGTTTACGACACATATGGGGTGTTTCTGTAAACTACAGAATCAGGGCCATAAATATTGAGTATTTTTTGGAATTCAGGAAAACATACAGTGACTGAATTCATTAATTACATATAAATAATGAGAGGATGTGTATATTTAGGCATGTCTATTACTGTTAATGTGAGGGGCTGGTGATCCTCCATCATAACGTTCTTGTACAGATCTTTGTGTCCTTCTAAATACTCAGACTCCTCCAGGAGAATAGACAGCGACATCCTGACACCTTATAGGAACCTGACAACACAATGATACAGTCATTACCGAGATCCTTCATAGTGTTACTGTATAATGTCCCGGCATTCCCAGCAATGTCACCTCTCCAGTCAGCAGCTCAATAATCTTGTTGGTGAGCTCTAGGATCTTCTCTCTGTTGACTTTCTCATGTATCGGGATGTGAGGTGTCATCTGGATACTAGGCTCAGGATTCCTCCCCGTCATCAGATACCGTGGCCTGACAATGCTCATAGAGGTCTTCTTCACTACTGTGTATTCCTGGTTATGGAGAGAAGCAGTAATAAATATCACTCCACACATCTCCAGAGTCCCTCACCTCTCCAGTCATGTCCATCTGTTAATAACATAGAGAAGAGTAATGTGACATCATCAGAATCTCTCACCTCTCAGTAAGCCGGAGGAGGATCTCTAGGGTGAGATTTATTATACTCTCTGCCATCTTGCCCCCATCCCTATCCATCCTTGAATGAAGGGTCAATCAGGAGAATGATCTTGTATAGGAGATATACGCTGAGCGGATCTATATTGTAGGAACCTGAATGGAAAGAAGAAGAAACCGATGTAAAATTATAGAAAAACCCATGTAAAATACAATTACTGGAGATGAGAAGAGGAACACTGGAGGACATAATAAAGTGTATTATGGCAGTTCCTCCATGTTTCAGGTCAAGGCATGTCACACCTTCATATTACCACTATAGTCATTTACAGGTCACAGGGGTAATCCCTGTATAAAGCTGTAATCTGGTAGATCACTTCATAGATCTAAAGCTCAGACTGCCGCAGTACTATCAGTTGGAATTTCAAGAATAAAAGAGCATCTGTCAGCAGTTTTGTACCTGTGACCACTGGCTGACCTGTGTTGGTCCCAGGTTCGAATATGCCTGCATTGCTGAGAAAAATGAAGTTTTAATATATGCAAATGAGCCTCTAGGAGCGACGGGGGTGTTGCCATTACACCTAAAAGCTCTGCTCTCTCTACAACTGCTGCACCCTCTGCACTTTGACAGAACCGGCAGTGAAAACATCATCACACCTGGTCCTATCAATGAAAGTAGAAAGGTTGTGGCAGATGCAAAAAAAGGAGCCTCTTGGTGTAATGGCAACACCCCGTTGCTCCCAGAGGCTCATTTGCATATGTTAAACGCGGGTACATATTGTAGGGATTTGCTCTGGTAGGCAGGGTAAGCGGATGCAATACGAGGCAAACCATGGTTGATAAACAAAAGTCAGTGTTTATTCACACAAAAAAAAAGGCAGGAAAAAACACGTCACCTGGCAGTCCACAGCAGGCTTTAGGGCGCCTGGATTCCAGCTTGCAGCTCTCAGCCTTGTAGTATGGCGGTACTCCTCAGCTCCCAAACCACAGAGCTTCACTATCACCTGGAGGTTCCTTCCACACCCAGCTGAGCTGCTGGCTGGGTTTTTAAACCCCAGCCCAAAACCTGGCCTGGACGTGGGGAACAGCCACCCACCCTGCTCTTTGGCTGCTCCCAAAAGGAACCGGCCTGGATCAGCTTTTCAGCCACACTAAGAAAAAACAGTGTCAGCGAGCACTAGCTGTGGCTGACACACAAAATAACCGGTTCCTATCTCACCGAGGCCAGGAACTTCGGTGACATGTACCTTCCGTCAATGACGTACCCATACCTCCCCCCTTTGTTCAACCCTGAGGGGGTGAACACACGCCAGACAGTGTACTCGGGACAGGGCATCTGCGTTTCCCTGTAACCGGCCTTTCCTGTGTTCTACTGTGAACTTAAAGCTTTGCAGCGATAAGAACCACTGGTGACCTGAACATTCCTCTCTTTGGCCTGGCTATCCACCTTGAGAGGGGAGTGATCGGTCACCAGACGGAACTTCCTCGGCCAACAGATAATAGCGGAGAGACTCGAGTGCCCACTTGATGGCCAGGCACTCTCTCTCCACTATACTGTACCAGGTCTCCGCTGGAGTGAGCTTACGGCTGAGGAAGACAATGGGATGCTCCTCCCCGTTGACTTCCTGAGACAGCACCGCACCGAGGCCCACTTCAGAGGCATCAGTCTGTACCACAAATTCCCTCTTGAAGTCAGGCGTCACCAAAACCGTGGGACCCACACAGGGCCGACTTCAAAGCAGAGAAAGCCTCTTCCACCTGGTCATTCCAGCGGACTATCACGGACTTCTGTCTCTTTAAGGCCCTGTCAACGGAGCGCTAAAGTGCAAAATGGGGGACAAACCTCATGTAATAGCTCACCATTCCCAGGAATGACTTTACTTGTCTAGAGGTGGCAAGTCGGGCCCAATTCCGTATCGCCTTTATTTTGCTCACTTTGATAATGACTCGCGCCCAATGACATACCCAAGGTATTTAGTCTCTCTAACACTATCGACATTTCTTTGGGTTAGCTGTTAGTCCCGCCTTTCAAAGGGAGTCCACTACGGCCTGTACTTTGGGCAAGTGACTTTCCCAGTCGGTACTGTGAATGATAAATCGTCCAGGTAAAGCCGAGGCGTACCGCAGATGTGGACGAAGTACAATATCCATTTGCGTTGGAAAGTGGCAGGGGTGCATGCAGGCCAAAGGGTAACACCTTATACTGGTAAAGCCCCCTCTGGTGTAATGAAGGCAGTTTCTCTTTGGCAGCCTCCGCCAAGGGAACCTGCCAGTTCTCTTGGTGAGGTCCAAAACAGAAAAATACCTGGCCTTGACAAATTTCTCAATTAGTTCATCCCACCCAAGGCATTGGATATGCATCAAGCATTGATATTTCGTTTTTAATTTCCGGAAAATCGTTACAAAACCGTAACGTCCCGTCTGGCTTGGAAATTAAGACTGTAGGACTGGCCCACTCACTTTAGACTCCTCATGGACATTCGCCGAACATGAGTTGCACTTCTTTCGAGATGGCTTTTCGCCCGAGCCTCGGGTACTCGGTATGGCTTTTAACCGGATTTTTTGCCTGAGGCTCAGTGACAATGTCATGTTGGATTACGGAAGTGCATCCAGGGAGGTCCAAGAACACATCCGTGTTCCGAACTAACGAACTCCCTGGTCTCCTGAGCCTGTTTAGAGTAGAGGCTGTCAGCAATTTTTATTGTTGCAACGCTTCCCTTGCATCAGACATAGGAGCCGGAATTCTTGTCCAAGAAAGCCGGCCGCGGACTGTCTTCGTACAGGTTTCCCTTTCCTTCCAAGTTTTTGGCAAATTAACATGTAAATCTGCTCTGGGCTTTCGCTCCCCCCGGCTGGTGTACCTTGTTAATTTGCCTCTTTGGCTATGTCCAACAAGCACGTGGATGTCTGCCATATAGCAATTCGAAGGGCGAGAACCAGTAGAGAACTGGGGCACCTCTCGCACTGCGAACATGAGATAAGGCAGAGAAGGTCCCAATCTTTCCATCTTTGGTCACCCACCTTTTTAACATAATTTTTTGAGTTTTGTTAAACCTTTTCAACCAGTCCATCCGTTTGTGGATAGTACACGGACGTCCGTAACTGTTTAATATGCAGCAACTTGCAGAGTTCCCTCATGACCTTGGACATAAAGGGGTCCCCTGGTCAGTCGGACTCTTTGGGTAGCCCCCACTCGGGAAAACATCTTCATTAGCTTTTTAGCTATAAGTTTCGCCGATGTATGTCGCAGTGGGGACTGCCTCGGGTACAGAGTAGCGTAATCAAGGACAACCAAAATGTGTTGGTGTCCCCTAGCGGACTTCGGGACAGGACCCTACCAGGTCCCATAGCGATTCACTCAACGGTACCTCCATGATCGGGAGGGGGTACCAAGGGAATGCGAAAAAGGTGCTGGTGGCTAGTTGCTGGCAGGTCGGGCAAGACTTACAGAACTCGTCCACCTCTCAAACACACTGGGCAGTAAAAACCGTTTTGTAGTATCCGGTCCTGTGGTTTTCATGCATTCCCAGATGACCCCCGAGAACATGCTGGTGGGGTAACTCTAACACGAGTTTGCGATAAGCTGGGGCACCACCAACTGTTCAATGGATTCACCTTGCCGTGATTACCCGATACAACATATCCTGATGGACCACAAAACGGGGAACACAAACTCTGCCCCTGGTTGTTGTGGTTCACCCTCTATTATTAGTACATTTTCCTAGGCTCGGGACAAGGTTGGATCCCGATGTTGCGCGGTACAAAAATTATCCCGGAGACATTGAGGTTCTGCCAGCTCAGGCCCCGGCGGAAAGTCCTCCATGTCTCCCACATTACACTCAGTGGGGTTGTCTCCTCCTCCTTCCACCGAAGTGGCGGTCACCCTATGCTGGACCTTCGGACTCAGGTTCCCAGGGTTCTGGTCTCCCCCCTGAGCGGGCCACTCTGCTAGGGTTACATCTGTCTCCCCCGCGTATCAGTCACTTCTCGGAACAGGCCACAGTGCCGTTGAAACCCGGAGAAGTCTCTCCCTACTATAAGTTCTTAGTGGAGGTGGGTTGCAACAGCCATCTCGTGTATCCACCTGCCGGAAACCGTAGACAGAGACACCATAGCAGTAGGGTAGTCTTTTAAGTCCCCATGGATACACATGACTCGACCTTACGGCTGGTGGTACTCAGTGGAGCGTACCAGGGAAGCCCTTATCAGGGTCACCAGACTTCCTGAGTCAACAGAGCATCGCTGGAGTGTCTCCCACCTCAACCTGGCACAGGTGGTTCAGAGACTCCGGAGCACCCACTGCACACAGTTCCTGGCATATAACGATTGACGGAAGCCATAGTTCGTGTCATGGGTTCCCCTTGATGTGGACAGTCCGTTCGAACATGGCCTGGCTCCGACACCGCTAGCGATTATTGAAGCGGGGTCCACAGGGGTTACATCCTGGGCGGGTTTGGTGGGCACCAGTTGCTGGGTCCGGGTGGAGAGTTACAGGATCGACTGGCCCCCCTCCAACAGAACCCCCTGTAAGTACGGATGGCCTCATAACGCTCCACCAGGTCGACCATCTCCAGCGCATTACCTGGGAGACCTGGCCCAATTCATTGCTGGAGAGTGGGTGCAGAGCGTCCAGAACTGTCTGCTAAACAACTGGTCCAACATAGCAGTGGGGCTCAACACGTCAGGTTGTAGCCACTTTTGCAACAGATTAAGCAGGTCATAATACTGGGGTCTCCCGGGCTCCGCCAGGTTGAACCCCCCACTGATGCACCCGCTGGGCCCGGACCCAGCACATTCACCCCCAGTCTTGCCAAAATCTCCCCCTTTATCTTTGAGTAGTCGGCCGCTTGATTGTCCGGCAAGTCGAAAAAACACCCGCTGGATTCTGAAAAGGAGCGACGACCTCAGCCCACTGGTCTTGGGGCAGCTTTTCCCTGGTGGCCACTTTTTCATACATCGCCAGGTAGGTCTCGACGTCGTTTGCGGGGGTCATTTTAGGGATCGCTGCACGTACTGCTTTTCGGGCCTCGTGTACGCTTGGGGTTGCTCCTGCTGTCTGCAAAGCCGTTACATGGTGTAGCAGCAACTGGTTGGTCTCCTGCTGGTGCTTATTAGCCTTGCAATGCTGCAGGTTAACCTCCACGAGGGCCTTCATAACAGCCTCCATTTCGTCATGTGACACGGTTTGAATCTAGCCGATTTGATAAATGACATACAACCGTATGCCAAACCAAAAATATTTCGGCGTTCACGCTAGTCTCACTGCGCTTGCCCGCTCCAAGCCACCAATTGTAGGATTTTCTCTGGTAGGCAGGGTAAGCGGACGCAATACAGAGGCCAAGAACACGGTTGATAAACAAAAGTCAGTGTTTATTCACACAAAAAAAAAGGCAGGAAAAAACACAATACTAGGCAGGGCCCTGGTGTCAATTCACATAGCAAAAGTCCACAGCAGGCTTTAGGGCGCCTGGTTTCCAGCTTGCAGCTCTCAGCCTTGTAGTATGACGGTACTCCTCAGCTCCCAAAACCACAGAGCTCCACTATCACCTGGAGGTTCCTTCCACACCAGCTGAGCTGCTGGCTGGGTTTTTAAACCCCACTTCAAACCTGGCCTGGACGTGGGGAACAGCCACCCCACCCTGCTCTTTGGCTGCTCCCAATAAGAACCGGCCGGATCAGCTTTTCAGCCACACTAGAAAAAACAGTGTCAGCGAGCACTAGCTGCGGCTGACACACAAAATAACCGGTTCCTATCTCACCGAGGCCAGGAACTTCGGTGACACGTACCTTCCGTCAATGACGGACCTTGCGCCTTCCCTACAATATGAACATGCATGCTGGCAGTGTGAGATCAGTGGTCCAAAGTCACTTAACCCGTTAAATCCTACTCCTATGCCCACTTGTGTGCCAGTCATTTCTGTGGTCATACCGCGTTCAGCTGATTTCCCCTCAGGACCGCTCAGTGCAATTTATTTTATTACTGGGAAAAGTCCTTATAATTCATTAACAAAACATGAAAAATACAAATTATGTGAATAAGAAACTAATGAATAAGAAACCTTCAGCTGCGTCCATCGCACAGTACAGAAATAATTCCGCCATATAGCACATAGAGAACGGCTGCAGTGCAGTATAAGGCGGGGTTCACACGTGACTGGTCAGCTGCGGATTTACTTTGCGGATTTCTGTGCGGTAAATCTGCAGCGTTGTACAGAACCAGCAAAGGGAATGAGCTTTTAGTAATTCTCAGTCACACGTGGCAAAAAACAAGCGGATTAAAAATCTGCAGGATGATGATTTTCGCTGCAGATTTAACCCCGTCCGGTGCAGAGAATGAAATCTGCTTCTAATCTGCAGCTTTTCTGCGTTTTCTTCTGCTGCAGATTACAAGCAGATAATCAGTCACATATGACCCTATAACACTGTACAGCATAGAGGTAACACTCCCAGGAGGTCTGCGCTCGGAGAACCCCCTTTAACCCCTGATGTGAATAGTGACCAGGAGGCACCCTACAGCAGAGAGCTGGTGGAGAAGGGGTTTAATGCCCCTATGCCAAATAATCCTGACAGACAATGGCGGTGACTACACACCTACCTGCCCCTGCTGGGAACAACATGTACCCACCTAGAATGTATGGGCTTCTGAGAGAACTGGAGCCCCGCCCCCCAAGTTGTTCTAGAAACTAATGTTCTCCACAAAACCCTCCCTGACTGTAAACCTGTCCCTAATCTGACCCCACAGGAGACCGCACAGAACACGGAGAGGACGTCCCGCAGCGCCAACACACAGGACACTTACCTGAACCTTACCTATCACCACCACCGATCTCAAAGTCACATTACGTCACCAGGTGACCTAAACCTAAACCATCATGATCATGTGTTCCTATATGGGAGGAGTCAGGCTCCAGGTTGTGCTGCTGGAAGCGGTAAAGGACCTGTGATGATGTCATGACCATGTGATCCTGAGTGGGAGGAGTCAGGCTCTAGGCTGTGCTCCTAGAGGAGGTAAAGGACCTGTGATGATATCATGACCATGTGATCCTGTGTAGGAGGAGTCAGGCTCTAGGCTGTGCTGTTGGAGGAGGTAAAGGACCTGTGATGATGTCATGACCATGTGATCCTGTGTGGGAGGAGTCAGGCTCTAGGCTGTGCTCCTAGAGGAGGTAAAGGACCTGTGATGATATCATGACCATGTGATCCTGTGTGGGAGGAGTCAGGCTCTAGGCTGTGCTGTTGGAGGAGGTAAAGGACTTGTGATGATGTCATGACCATGTGATCCTGTGTGGGAGGAGTCAGGCTCTAGGCTGTGCTGTTGGAGGAGGTAAAGCACAGTCTGCAGGAGTCTGTGATCTGTAAATGGTATTTGTTCTAGAGAAGGGACAGACACCCAGCAGCAGCTGTCTCTTCCTGTGCTGTCCCGTGTTCATTTATTAAGTTTCTTTACTTATAAAGCGCCAACATATTCCTCAGCGCTTTTACAGACTTTAGCATCAAGATGTTCCCTCTGAGGCTCACAATTCAAGTTCCCTATCAGTATGTCTTTGGAGCATGGGAGGAAATCGGAGCACCCAAACACAAACATGGGGAGAACATACAAACTCCATGCAGATGTTGTCCTTGGTTGGATTGGAACCTAGGACCCCAGCGCTGCAAGACACCAGTGCAAACCACTGAGCCACCGTGCTTCTCGCCATCAACCTGAGATTACATTTTGTCCGCCAGACGATCCCGACGCTTTTCAAGGTTCGCTTTGGAAAAATCCAGTAAAATTGCATTTTACTCATATGTCGGTGGGAAAAATCACTCGGGAGGAAGAAGAAGGAGGGTGCTCACATGACCCTGAGAGGAAGTGGGGGGGGGGGGGGGAGGGGCTTGACCTGATTGGTATTGTCACAGCCAGACAGCTGAGAAGCGCTCACAGGAGCTTTTCAGATCCTCCTCCTTGAATTTCTTTGTTTTGGTTTAGTTTCTCATCTCGTTAGTCTATCTCAGCTGTCATGCAGTTGGACTGATCGCTACCCTTTAAGTTCCTCCCCATAATGCAGTAGTGTGTGGCATGGTTGTTGGTGCCAGACTGTCACGGATGGTGTACAGGAAACAAGACAATACCATATAAACAATGTCTCTCTGGATCCACAACTAAGGAACAAAGGGAGACCCCTGCAATAGAGCTGCCGCTCTCCCTCACTGCTCAGCCTATGCGAACACCCCAAAGGTGGATGGCCGCATATCCACGTTCCTCGGCTATCTATTACCTGAAGACCCTACAATAGTGAAGGGACACGACCACCGGCTCCCTACACTGACACGGAGGGAGTCAGGGTCACCTGGATCCAGAAAAGACAAAAACATAAATACATAAACAGCACTTATCTGCAGACGACTGGGAACAGCATGCACACACACTCCAGGAAGTTGTATCAGCCGCACACTACTGCATTATGGGGAGGAACTTAAAGGGTAGCGATCAGTCCAACTGCATGACAGCTGAGATAGACTAACGAGATGAGAAACTAAACCAAAACAAAGAAATTCAAGGAGGAGGATCTGAGAAGCTCCTGTGAGCGCTTCTCAGCTGTCTGGCTGTGACAGGTATGAGCCAATGAATGCTGCAGCAGTCAGGGAGGTGTCCTAGCAGAACGCCATTCTGTGCTATGAATGAGGGTGGTTGGGTCTTACAGTGTCTGCCAGGGAAACCATCTTAGGGAGTCAGGGAAAGTTAGGATAAGTCAAGCTTGTATTCTACTGTCAGGGAGAGTAAAGGGAAAGGCTAGAATTACAAAGAAGAAGAATTGTGTAGAATAGGGAAAGGCAGGGAAAGTTTTCAGTCATGGAGAGAAAAGCGAGGTCCTGAGGCTGGGTGTTCCTCCTAGCACAGCTGCAGCTGCTGTAGAATCTCAAAAACAGATACCCCCCCCCACCCATTTGAACAGAAATGCAGTGTTTTTTGTTGGGGTGAATAAGGTCAAAACTGTACAATATGTGTTTCACCATCCAGAGGATAGATGGCTTTTGAAATCTAAATGAAAACACCTGAAATACCAGTCCTAATTCTGTATTAGGGCATCTCCAGACAGCTGATTTTATTTTTATTTTTTTGTGTGGGAAAATAGAAATATACATTTGCAATGTGTGTCTTACAATACAGAGGGTTAGTTTTAAATCTCTGAGTGAAAACATGAAATCCTAGTCAAAAATGTATGTCAGGACATCTTCAGACAGAATGTTTTTTGTTTGTGAAAAATAGCAATACAAGTGTGCAACATGTATTTTGCAATACAGAGGGTAGCATGTGAAATCTGTGTGAAGACGTGAAATACTAGACAGAAATCTGTGTCAGGGCATCTTCAGACAGTTAAAGTTTTTTTTTGTTTTGTGAAATCTATCAATATAGAATACAAGTGCGCAACATACACTCACTTAAAGAATTATTAGGAACACCTGTTCTATTTCTCATTAATGCAATTATCTAGTCAACCAATCACATGGCAGTTCCTTCAATGCATGTAGGGTTGTGGTCCTGGTCAAGACAATCTCCTGAACTCCAAACTGAATGTCAGAATGGGAAAGAAAGGTGATTTAAGCAATTTTGAGCGTGGCATGGTTGTTGGTGCCAGACGGGCCGGTCTGAGTATTTCACAATCTGCTCAGTTACTGGGATTTTCACGCACAACCATTTCTAGGGTTTACAAAGAATGGTGTGAAAAGGGAAAAACATCCAGTATGCAGCAGTCCTGTGGGCAAAAATGCCTTGTGGATGTTAGAGGTCAGAGGAGAATGGGCTGACTGATTCAAGCTGATAGAAGAGCAACGTTGACTGAAATAACCACTCGTTACAACCGAGGTATGCAGCAAAGCATTTGTGAAGCCACAACACGCACAACCTTGAGGCAGATGGGCTACAACAGCAGAAGACCCCACCGGGTACCACTCATCTCCACTACAAATAGGAAAAAGAGGCTACAATTTGCATGAGCTCACCAAAATTGGACTGTTGAAGACTGGAAAAATGTTGCCTGGTCTGATGAGTCTCGATTTCTGTTGAGACATTCAAATGGTAGAGTCCGAATTTGACGTAAACAGAATGAGAACATGTATCCATCCTCTGATGGCTACTTCCAGCAGGATAATGCACCATGTCACAAAGCTCGAATCATTTCAAATTGGTTTCTTGAACATGACAATGAGTTCACTGTACTAAAATGGCCCCCACAGTCGCCAGATCTGAACCCAATAGAGCATCTTTGGGATGTGGTGGAACAGGAGCTTTGTGCCCTGGATGTGCATCCCTCAAATCTCCATCAACTGCAAGATGCTATCCTATCAATATGGGCTAACATTTCTAAAGAATGCTATCAGCACCTTGTTGAATCAATGCCACGTAGAATTAAGGCAGTTCTGAAGGCAAAAGGGGGTCCAACACCGTATTAGTATGGTGTTTCTAATAATTCTTTAGGTGAGTGTATATCTTACAACACAGAGGGTAGCATGTGAAAACGTGAAATACTAGTCTGAAATCCGTGTCAGGGCATCTCCAGACAGTTCAATTGTGTGTGTGTGGGGGGGGGGGGGGGCGGAGGGGAATAATCTCATAGTAGTTTGAAATCTGCATATTTAAATGCACATAACACATATGGCCCAAATCTGTTAGTGGCGCCGATACTGCATTATTTCCAAAGTCAATTGTCAGTAGCAGTGCCTTCAGGGTGTTTGTGGAAAGGGAAGGACATTTTTATTGCGTGTGTCTCCAGAAAACAGCCTTGCAAACTGTTCCATACTTTGTGTAACTGTGTACATGTCACGGTGGAGAGTGGGGGAAACCCATCATTGTACAATGTCGTGGAAGAAAGGAAAGCTACTAGACCTGAACACCAGGAAAAGGGAGCAGGTCATCTCCTAATGCCGCCCTAATCCTGGCCCCTGACTCCTAACGTAATGAGCAGACCCAGATAGTAGGTGGCCTTGTACACAGGAACCTGGGCCCTATGACCCTATCGATCCCTGGGATACTGGTCAGGAATGAGAGACAACCTGTTCATCCAGGACACGGAAAAGAGGGTGTCTCCTGCAGGCCTAACAGCAGGGAGAGGAGCAGACAGTAAACAGAGGACAAACCTCGACAGGTAAGTGTCCTGTGGCAGAATGACAACAGACCTCAACGTCACTTACCTGACAGAACAACAAAAAGGAACGAGTCGTCCGCACCACAACACTGGATCCTGTGAAAAGCACTGAAGCCCAGGACACACATATCAGGACTTAGTACAAACACAGGAGCAGTGGTAACTGCCTGGGACCAACCATGCGGCAAGATGATGGCAGACCCAGACAGCACTGCTTAACTGAACCCCCAGGGACCCCTTTCCGGAGGTTCAACACCCAGGGTAACACCCTTGCATATACAGTTGCAAAGAAAAAGTATGTGAACCTTTTGGAATGATATGGATTTCTGCACAAATTGGTCATAAAAAGTGATCTGATCTCATCTAGACACAACAATAGACAATCACAGTCTGCTTAAAACTAAATAACACACAAATAATTACTGTTACCATGATTTTATTGAACACACCATGTAAACATTCACAGTGCAGGTGAAACGTATGATGAACCTTTGGATTTAATAACTGGTTGAACCTCCTTTGGCAGCAATAACTTCAAATGTCTTCCTGTAGTTGCAGATCAGGACATGCACCAACAGTAGGAGTAATTCTTGACCATTCCTCTTTACTGAACTGTTTCAGTTCAGCAATATTCTTGGGATGTCTGGTGTGAATCGCTTTCTTGAGGTCATGCCACAGAATCTCAATCGGGTTGAGGTCAGGACTCTGACTGGGCCACTCCAGAAAACAGCGTATTTTCTTCTGTTTAAGCCACATCTCTGTTGTTGATTTACTTCTATGCTTTGGGTCTTGGTCCTGTTGCAACACCCATCTTCTGTTGAGCTTCAGCTGGTGGACAGATGGCCTTAAGTTCTCCTGCAAAATGTCTTGATAAACTTGGGAATTCATTTTTCCTTCGATGATAGCAATCCATCTAGGCCCTGACGCAGCAAAGCAGCCCCCAAACCATGATGCCCCCACCACCATACTTCACAGTTGGGATGAGGTTTTGATGTTGGTGTGCTGTGCCTCTTTTTCTCCACACATAGCGTGTGTGTTTCTTCCCAAACAACCTCAACTTTGGTTTCATCTGTCCACAGAATATTTTGCCAGTACTGCTGTGGAACATCCAGGTGTTCTTGTGCAAACTGTAAACGCGCAGCAATGTTTTTTGGGGACAGAAGTGGCTTCCTCTGTGGTATCCTCCCATAAAATCCATTCATGTCTAGTGTTTTACGTATCGTACATTCGCTAACAGGGATGTTAGCATATGCAGAGACTTTGTAGCTGACACTCTAGGATTCTTCTTCACCTCATTGAGTAGTCTGTTGCTGTGCTCTTGCAGTCATCTTTACAGGACGGCCACTCCTAGGTAGAGTAGCAGCAGTGCTTGAACTTTCTCCAATTTATAGATAATGTGTCTTACCATGGACTGATGAACAGCAAGGCTTTTGGAGATACTTTTATAACCCTTTCCAGCTTTATGCAAGTCAAAAATTCTTAATCGTAGGTCTTCTGAGAGCTCTTTTGTGCGAGGCATCATTCACATCAGGCAATGCTTCTTGTGAAAAGCAAACCCAGAACTGGTGTGTGTATTTTATAGGGCAGGGGCAGCTGTAACCAACTGTCATGTCCTGCTCTGACTATCGTACGGAGGTCAGCCCAGAATAGCAGCACTTGTTTAGTGTTCTGTTTTGGAGCCGTGCTGGATCCGCCCCTCCATTCAGGTGCACTGGGTGGGGTCATTAGTTTTAAATAGCACTCTATCCCCAGTGCTCTGAGCGGTTATAGAAATCATTTGGCCTTGGAAGCAAGGAGGGACGGTTGTCTGTTCCAGCTCAGAAAAGATAAGTGTGGTTTCAGTTTTTGTTGTTTGCTATCTTGGTTGTGTTGGTGTCATCTCTCCATCCAAGGTTTCTGTGCGAGCAGGCTGCTCCTATTCCCCTTTTCACCATCTCAGGGAATCTAGGGTGTTTTAGCCCAGGCACTAGGACACTTCATTCCTACCATCAAGGTTTGAATGTGGGCTGAGCAGAGCAGGGAGAGAAGTCAGGAATTTGCTAGGAGGTGACCCTTCCCCTGCTTTTCGCCTAGAGCCTGGTTTGCTGGTTTATCTGTATGTCTGAGATCCCGTCCGGCGTGACACCAACACCTCCAATCTCATCTCATTGATTGGACTCCAGTTGGCTGACACCTCACTCCAATTAGCTCTAGGAGATGTCATTAGTCTAGGGGTTCACATACTTTTTCCACCTGCACTGTAAATGTTTACATGGTGTGTTCAATAAAAACATGGTAACATTTAATTCTTTGTGTGTTATTTGTTTAAGCAGACTGTGATTGTCTATTGTTGTGACTTAGATGAATATCAGATCACATTTTATGACCAATTTGTGCAGAAATCCATATCATTCCAAAGGGTTCACATACTTTTTCTTGCAACTGTATGCTGGACATAAAACATCAACTGACCAGACATGTAACAACATCAAGACGAAACACGACACCCTCAACATAAACCCACACCAAACTACCAAACAGGTAAGGTAGGGGAACAAGAAGGATAGAATGGGAAGAAAAACTATGTTTAACAAGCTGGCCCTCAAGCTGGACAGATGGAAAGGTCCAGGATGGCAGCATAACTCCAGCCCCACCAGAAGCTGAAGTCAACTCTGACCTAAGGCTCCAAACACCAGTACTATAAGAGCCAAGAGGCCACACCCAGCTCCACCTAGCTCACCCACCCAGCTCCATCTACCATCCTTCAGTAGATTGCCTGCCTTCTGCACCCTCCAGCCTGGTCCTTCGGTTCTCTTGGGCCCTGAGGCAGTGGTTCTTCCTCCTGCAGTTGTGGATTCTCCTTCTAGAGTTGCCAGACATTCTTCTGCCGGCCTCCTCCTTCGGGCAGTGTGCTATCTCCTTCTTCTGGTGCGACTGCCACGCCGTTGTGACTCCTGGACATCCTTCTTCAGTGCGGCCAGGTGAGTTTCCAGCTGCTGATGTGTTAATACTTTTTCTGTTTTAACTTTTGCAGGCTGTTCCGTCTGCATCTTTTTCTTCTCCTTACCCTTCACCCTCCCCCTCCTTCTTCTTCTTATGCTGAAGATTCTGATAGTGCTAATGTTTCCTTGACTTGGCTCCTGGTGGTGGGAGAGGGGGATAAGGTTGTTGCGGGGGTTAGTTCACCCCCTCCCTGGTTGCTTTTGCTGGCCAGGGCAAAAGGTTGTACAAGAGTTGTGTTATAAAGAAGCTATGATTTGTGCTGTTTTTCCTTTAGCTTTCCATTTATCCGCTTCTGTGAATTTTTTTTTGTAATAATGAATTTGTTGATTAGTTGTCCCTTTTGCCTCCTTCTAAGGATTTTGTTCAGAAGCTGGATAAAAAGGAGGATAAATTGGACAAGGGCCGTCATCGTCCCATTCAGAGATCCTTTTATAATTGGCTTCAAAGCCCTTTGCAACATTGCTAGTGTATTAGGTGAACCTCATGCAGAATTTTACACTAGGTTTATTTCAACACCTGGACATTGTCCGGAGGGTAATAAGAATTTTCCTGGTCTTGGTGGTTTTTATTATGATGAAGGTTTTCGTCAGAATTAGCCATGTACCCTTCTTTGTGCTGGGGTTTGAAGGATGTTGGACTTTGGCTTAATGTCATATTGCCTCAGTGCTCGTTGCAAGTTTCTATGTCTTCTGCTTCTCCAGGTGCAAGTATGTTGCGGAAGGGTACTTGTTTTGCTTTTAATGACACTCAGTGTTGATGGCCTTCTACATGCAAATATTGGCACGAATGTTCATTTGTTCAGGTACTTCAAGAAAGCTAGCATCCCTTGCCCCCCATCTACAAAGGACACGTTGTGAAAAAGCGTTGAGTCTAGTAAGGCTGCTGAGTATGCTTCATTAGTTAAATCTGTAACCAAACCGTCAGAAGCTTGTGTAGTTATGTGATGGTTTTAATAATGGGTTTTGTTCCTCGTTTCACTGGTTATGGTTGTTTGTTTGCTTAAGAGTTTTCTTTTTCTTCCCCACCTTTTGATTCTTTTATGCTTTCGCCTTTTGGTGTGGATCCTAAAGAAAATTAAAGCAAGTATACAAGGTACACGTCCTTAAGTAGAAATCAGAACAATTAATAGTAGAAAGGACGTTAAAAACGGGCAAATATAATAAATAATTTATTAGTGCTATATTAGGAAAGGGGGTGAAGACCTACAAAAATCATAGGACACCTGACTGTGGCCGTCTACCTAGATAATGTTACTTAATCATGTATTCACAGGGACCCTCACAACTAATGTATGTTGGAGGACCACTGTGGTGTAACAACTAGATGGACGGACTAGTAGTTATCTAAATATATGTATACAACCACCGCACTATAGCTCGGATATAGTACTCCGAAAGGCAAGGTGTGGCCTCTGAACAATAATGTGTGCCTGGTGGACTTATACAAAAGTGGCATGACCACTGAGGAATGTATTCATGTGAAGTTGTTTAACATTCATAGAGGAAATGCCACACGCAACATACATTGACAGATTGACCAGTGACAAGGACTATCACTGGCCAATAACGGTTAGTGAGAGGAGCGGTGATATGATGTCCATCACTCCTCCACCTGCCCAATGTAGGTGCGTAAATGACACAAGAGGATACTGCTGTTGATCCCGGTGCAGACAACAAAACAGACCACCTGTATGTACTAGACTACGGCTCAAAGTGGATCCTAAAGAGCCCAATTCTTTTTGTTTAATTCTTCATTTTGTCTTTTCCTTATGGTGCTACTCTCGATGAGGTGGTTAATAGTTTGGTTTTCGGTGTCTTATGCTACCTTTGATTATGGTTTGGTTTGTGATTTTGGTTCTGGTGCTTTGTGGCTAGGCTGACATCAAATCTGCTTTTCGACAGTTGCCTATTCATCCATCTGGTTTTTAATTATTTGGGTTTTTCTTTTCAGGGATAATTCTTTTTTGATTAAATGTTTGCCTATGGGTTGTTCATTGTCTTGTTTTTATTTTGAAAGCTTTTTCTTCTTTTTAGAATGGGTCTGTCTCTGTTCGGGTTGGGGCGTGGTTCTCTGTGATTAATTACCTTGATGATTTCTTGTTTATTGGCCCCCCTGGGGCTTCTCCTGCTAGTTCAGATCTGTTGTCAGGTTTTATGAATATTTGTGATGATTTTGCTATTCCATTGGTAGTAGAGAAACCGATTTATCTTGTACTTGTTTAGAATATTTAGTCATCATAATTCTGTGAATTTTGCTTGCCTTCTGTGAAAATTGATAGGTATTTTTTCATTGTTGCATAGGTCAACAGCTACTGTCAAGTGTTTTGGTTTCTGGCTTTTTTCTCCAGAGTCATGCCTTTTGGTCTTATTTTTTTTAGACGTATGTCTTTGTCCATTGCTGGTTTTCGTAATCCTTGTCTGCATGTCCAGGTTTCTAGGGACGTTAAGGAGGATTTAGTTGTATGTATGGAATTCTGATTTAGTTCCTCTGGAGCTTTTCACAATGCTTCTGTGGCTTTGGAGCTTATTTCAAGGTCATTGGTGTGCCGCTAGATGGCATTCTGCCTGGGTGGCTAATGGTGTGGTTAGTAACCTTGATTTGTTGGAATTTCTTTCCTGTGGTTGTTTCTTTGGCACTTTGGGGTTCTTTTTTCTAGGCAAACATTTATTTTTGCTAACTGTAATAAGGGTCTGTTGCTGTTAATTGTCATTGTCTGTTGTCTAACATGTGAGATGGTGTTCATTTACTTTGTCATTTGTTATATTGTGTTTAAAGTTATATATTTGAATTAAAGCTGCTCATATCCCCTGGTAAATGTAATGTGGTAGCTGATGCTTTATCAAATTTTCAGTTTTCTAGCTTTTGAGAGTTTGTTCCTGGTGCGTCCCGATGAGGATGCCTTGACCAGATCACCCATTGATTTTCTTTGGTCCTAGTCATCGCGTTATTGAAGCAAGGCACTTTCTAGATAGGGGGCTCCACATTTCCTCTCCTGACATGGTCTTGTTTATTGGGACTTTAAAACACACTATTTGGCCATATTAGATAAATAAAGCTAATCTTCACAGCAGCAATGTTGACAGGATATTGTCCTAGTGTTCTTCTGACTGTATGGGTGTCCCAATGTCTCCATAGATAGGGCTGGAGGGGGATGGGGGTGTATGTATTGGGGATCCTTGGGTAGCATTCTTTTATATTGTTTTTGTATTCCTTTTATTTGTGGTCCTGGCTACGGCCAAGAGATATCGAAGAACCCTAGGGAGAGAAACAACGGGAACAAACCTAACCCCAGCAAAGCGCGTTTTAGCTAACCTGACTAAATGGCTTGTTGTGTGCCCTAAGCCATGATCGCTGCGGTAGGCCTATAAGTGGGCATACCCTGTGCAAATGAGAAGATAAGGGAGGGATGGCGTGGGGCACCTGAGAACACACGCCTGTGAGTGAGGCTGTGGCTCGTATATGAAGAGCCTCCGCCCTCCCACAAATGCAGGCTGACTAATCAGCCTTACCACTTGTGGTCATGGCTACGGCCAAGAGATTCCAAAGAACCTTGGGAGAGAACCCAACGGGAACCACCTAACCCAGCTAGGCGTTGTCTTAGCTAACCTGACTAAATGGCTTGTTGCTCGTGCCCTAAGCCATGACGTGGGTAGGCCTATAAGTGGCAAAAACCAAGCCAAGTAGGTAGAAAAGGAACTCTAATGGCATGTGCAATCTAATCCCCAAGCCAACTGCAAGGCGTCAGGGATCTAGAGCGAAAAATTCGGGGTGTATGAGGACAAGGCCAGAAGGAGACTTACAACCCATCTTGTGGATGACAAGGCCAGAGACATGATCGCTCAATATTGCGGATACTGCCCCAAAGCGGAATGGAGGACCGGGAATACGTTGTGAAATGGATCATGAAAACCAACTGAACCTTGCAAAGTTTTGGTTCTAGTGAGTACTGGCAATGCCCTAGCCTCAGGAGATCGTGGGGCCAGAAACCTAACTGACTAGACCGGGGATGGCCCACCTGAGGCCCCCAGCAGCCGCTGCAAAACCACAACTCCCAGCACGCCCAGGACTGCCTACAGTTATCAGCCTACAGCCAAAGCATGGTGGGAGCTGCAGCCCCACAACAGCTGAAGAGCCACAGGCCGGCCCAGACTATGCAGGAATGAGGGCCCAAAAAGAACTATGTAGATAGGAAGAGAATCCTTGAATAGTTCCCAGACAACAGCTATCTGCTAGCCGTGGTCCCGCGCGTTGTTCTACTGTGTGCCCCTGAGAATTGTTTTAACGCTTGAGACGTGAAGACCAACCTACTATATGAATTTTCTACCATGAGGAAATGCTGAACCTTGTCCAAAACCTGATTTAACGTGGTTGTAGGGAGTCTGAGGTTAGTGCGGCAAGAAGCTACGAAGCCATAATATACAAGATTCTGTCTATGACCTCCCATGAGTGAGGGAATGCAATTGCAATGAAGCTACCGGCGAAAATGAATTCCTAGTCGTGGTAAAAAGGCAAAGACTTTGCGCGGGGACCTGGTTGACAAGATATGGTCGACTACGATCAGAGACTGAAATGCTAGAGGGAATTACCCTATTTGTTCCTCCTCTGGCAGGACCTGAATGAAAGCATGAACAATTAAAGCAAGACGAAATATCTGTAAGACATAACAATGATGTTGTAGGGCGAACAGGACCAGTTTGCAGTCAAAACATAAAGTGAGTGATCAACATAGATTATTAGGAAATTAGGGAAGCAGGTATGTATGTGATACATATGGGCCAAATCAGCCCAGATGCACAGATGGACAACCAACTAGGCAATCAGCCCAGCAGGACTGAAAACAGTCATCGGGCCCCCGAAGCCATGGGGCCGAAGCCTTCATCGGGCCCCCAAGCCATGGGGCCGAAATCAAGAAATTTATGACTATAATAAGTGACCTGAATAAGGTGCAGGTGAAATTAAACCATGAGCCTGACCCGATGTGGCGGGCGATACCTAAGATAAACTACGTGGCCTGAATAACATGCAAGGCGAACTATCGTTAAGGAATGAGACCTGACCGACGTGTGTAGTTGACCCCGACACATGACATTCAACTGCATGACCTGAAAAGACGAAGGGAAACTGTTGACAGAAAATGGAGATAATAACGGACCCATTAACTAAAATGAAACCTAAATAACATAAGCTGGCAAGCAGATAAAGATGAGTCATTCAAAACCAAAAGCATAGCTGCACAGGTGGACAGACAACCATTGGTCGGACCCCTGAAGCCATGGGGCCGAAGCAACCACCAGGGGCCCATGGGGCCGGGCAGCCACCGGGGTGCGAACCTTAGAATTGAGGACGGCTGGGGAAAAGATTGGGGCTTAACCCGACGGGTTTTAGTGATCAACCGGGACTCGATAACCTAGAAAGACAAGGACATGGGGTAAAGCTTCTTAATGAAATGAGGCTGAAATGAACCGCAAGTACTAATCTGTAAAATATAAATGAACAAAAGAAAACTTCTGAAAGGATG
This sequence comes from Bufo bufo, assembly GCF_905171765.1. Taxonomy (NCBI): domain Eukaryota; kingdom Metazoa; phylum Chordata; class Amphibia; order Anura; family Bufonidae; genus Bufo; species Bufo bufo. The sequence continues at coordinate 600,609,450 of NC_053392.1, forward strand.
TGCCATGGAAAATAGTATCAGATGGCCGTATGACATACCAATGTTGATGACAAATTGTGAAATCCTCTAAGCCAAGAGCCACTCCCAGCGAGGCTCTTATGGCGGGAGCCATGCGTGCGAGTCCCTTATGGCCGGGAGCCATGCGTGCGAGTCCCTTATGGCGGGAGCCATGCATGTGAGGTCCCTTATGGCGGGAGCCATGCATACGAGTCCCCTTATGGCGAGAATCATGCCATGCGAGTCCCTTATGGCGGGAGCCATGCGTGCGAGTCCCTTATGGCGGGAGCCATGCGTGCGAGTTCCTTATGGCGGGAGCCATGCGTGCGAGTCCCTTAATGGCGGGAGCCATGCGTGCGAGTTCCTTATGGCGGGAGCCATGCGTGCGAGTCCCTTATGGCGGGAACCATGAGTGCGAGTTCCCCTTATGGCGGGAACCATGCCGTGCGAGTCCCTTATGGCGGGAGCCATGCGTGCGAGTCCCTTATGGCGGGAGCCATGCGTGCGGGTCTCTTATGGCGGGAGCCATGCATGCGAGTCTCATATGGCAGGAGCCATGCGTGCGAGTGTCACATGGCAGGAGCCATGCATGCGAGACTCTTTATGGGCGGAAAAAAAGTATCAGATGGCCATGTCGGTGTCAATCATGAGGTCCTATAAGCGAAGAGCCACTCGGGCGAGCCTCTTATGTTTTTTTTTTTTTTAAACCACTTGGGGACTCGCATAACCATGACCCCCTCCAAACCTGGGACACTAACCAGCCTACAACCATGTCGTAGCCCTAACAAACAAAACAAAACATGAAAAACGGTCATGGGGCCCCCGGAGCCATGAGGCCGGATCAGTCATAGGGCCCCCAAAGCCAGAGGCCCCTGAAGCCAGAGGGATGACGTTGCGGTGACGATAAATAATTAAAACGTAAGCCGGACCTGATAGGATATACAGAGGCTTGAATGATTGGATTGGCTAGAAGGTGGCCTAAGGAACATAACTGCCAAAAGGCGTTGAAAATATAGACATTACTAATCCGAAGCACATGCATACATAAAACCACTAACCACCCGCGAAACCATAAAACGTAAACATGAATTGAAACAGAGATGGGAGAAGAACAAGAGCCTGAGGCATTGCAAGTTCGCTAAGAGAAGTCTCTTATTGTGACAAACAAATGAACAGCTTGTGAAAAACATAGCAGGAAACTTACTCCTATTGGCCCACTGACCTCCGCTGAGGAGCTGTTTGGTGAACTGGGGCAGGAGACCAATCTAAGTAAAATACGAACCAGAAGTAAAAGGAGACCAGTCTGAGTGAATATGAACCAGGATTAAAGAACCAGAGCGGTGGGTGCAGACTGCCCCGGTGAGACCTATTGAGTAAATCATGACGTAGCAATGAACAGGAGAATGCAGCTTTGAGTGGAAGCAGAGTACAACACATGATGTAACAACAAATGGGTGAATGGAGCTTTGAATGTGAGTGGTACCTAAAAAACATGGTATGGGTGCAGCTCGAGTTTGGGTATGCACATGAAAAAGCATGGTATAAAGCAGATGTATGAATGCAATTTGAAAGTGAGCAGAGTATTGACGTGATGCGAAAGCAGACACGTGAAACGCAGCCTCTAGTAGTGAATGGAGTATAGGACAAAGATGTAAAAGCAGACATGCGGACGCAGCTTGGATGTGAACGGAATATTAACTTGATGTGACAGCAGACATGGAAAGCGGTTTTGGTGAGTGGGGTATACGACCTGGTATAGCAGTAGAAGTGTGAAACACAACTCTGGGTATAAGCAGAGCATGAAATTTGGTATAACAGAGCATAACATAGATGTAACAGCGACATGAATGCAGTTCTTGAAAATGGGCCTGGAAAGAACCTGTAGTAGTATAGGACGTGTGAACGCAGCTCTGGGAGCGAGTAGAGTAAACCCGATATACCGATAGAGTGGGGTATGGCAGAGACGTATTCTAACAACAAAACATGACATATAGCGTAGTATCAGCAGCGGCACTGAACCTGACGGTCCAGTTGTCACCCAACATTTAGCTTGTCCTGGGCGATCCAGGTAACAAGACAAATGACATAGCAATGGTATCTGCAGTAGCTGAACCTGGGCGATCCAGGTGACATACAACATTTAACTCGGCCTGGGCGATCCAGGTAACATACAACATTTAACTCGGCCTGGGCGATCCAGGTGACATATAACATTTGGAGAGAATGAAACAGATGGCTCACTATGAGTAATCACGCTAGGTGCTCTGGACAAAAAGAGCACTCCTTGCTCCTGTTGAAATAAATTGGTGAGTGAAGTTGGGACCCGGCACTCAAAACACCCAGAGAGTTGTGGATACAAACTTATTTATTTAAGTACAATAAAATAAATCGAGTGTGTATATTGGCATCAGAAATACAATTTTATCGATAGAATATTGATTATAAAAAATCGACCTACAATGAATCGATCCAATAAAATCGAATAGGTTAAAATACATACATAAAAATACAAATAAAAAAGCAATATCCTTAATCGATAGATACTCGCTTTTTCTGGAGGCTATACACAATAGCGACCTTCAGGGGTATCTCCTATGTGGCGCTGGAGGAAGGTGGACGTACACTGGAGGGGAGGTAATCATATTATGAAAATGTCGCGGGCTGAGTCTAGGAGAATTTATGACTTCGACAGCCTCCTTCCAGCAGGCTTGAACTCTGACCTTAGAGATTTTTGGGTTCAATTAAAAAACTGGACCCATATTTTAGAAATTACTCATAATTTTCACAAAATAGGTGATAAGGTAATCACAGTATTACACGATACACTGTCAGGCACATAGAATAATAATAATTTTCATCTACAATTAAAAAGAGCACATTTTTATTCACTTAAAACGGGATATAATGGACTTATAAAGCCTCTTTGACAAAATCCTGCATATAGAATAGTAAAAAGTTTTTGCACATATAGCATAAAAAAACGCACACATATCCGAAAATAAACACACTAAAACGCACCTACACAGTATGAGTCAGAAAATGAAAAATTGAATGAGTCAGAAAATGAAAAAATCTAAGATCGAACAAGCTAGAAAATCGAATAAGAAAAATATCAATTGGGTTCGAAATTAATGAAAACATCGATCAAGTACGGGACCAATTTGTAAATAAACAAAATAGAGAATATTGTAATGAAGAGCTAGATACTGTAGCAGTCAATGTGAGATTATAATCCTCAAGATATATTACACTCACCTAAAGAATTATTAGGACAACTCTGTTCTATTTCTCATTAATGCAATTATCTAGTCAACCAATCATATGGCAGTTGCTTCAATGCATTTAGGGGGGTGGTCCTGGTCAAGACAATCTCCTGAACTCCAAACTGAATGTCAGAATGGGAAAGAAAGGTGATTTAAGCAATTTTGAGCGTGGCATGGTTGTTGGTTCCAGACGGGCCGGTCTGAGTATTCACAATCTGCTCAGTTACTGGGATTTTCACGCACAAACCATTCTAGGGTTTACAAAGAATGGTGTGAAAAGGGAAAAACATCCAGTTGCGGCAGTTCTGTGGGCAAAAATTCCTTGTGGATGCTAGAGGTCAGAGGAGAATGGCCGACTAATTCAAGCTGATAGAAGAGCAACGTTGACTGAAATAACCACTCGTTACAACCGAGGTATGCAGCAAAGCATTTGTTGAAGCCACAACATGCACAACCTTGAGGCGGATGGGCTACAACAGCAGAAGACCCCACCGGGTACCACTCATACTCCACTACAATAGGAAAAAGAGGCTACAATTTGCACGAGCTCCACCAAAATTGGACTGTTGAAGACTGGAAAAATGTTTGCCTGGTCTGTTGAGTCTCGATTTCTGTTGAGACATTCAAATGGTAGAGTCCGAATTTGGCGTAAACAGAATAAGAACCTGTATCCATCCTCTGATGTCTACTTCCAGCAGGATAATGCACCATGTCACAAAGCTCGAATCATTTCAAATTGGTTTCTTGAACATGACAATGAGTTCACTGTACTAAAATGGCGCCCACAGTCACCAGATCTCAACCCAATAGAGCATCTTTGGGATGTGGTGGAACGGGAGCTTCGTGCCCTGGTGTCACTGAACCATGAACCAGACGTACAACAAGAGATAAGTGAAAATAAGAAGGCTTTATTGAAAATAAAGCTGTAAAGCAAAAGTCCAAACGGATGGTGAAACCGAGCAGAGTCTTTGCGAAGCCAGAGGTCAGGACCAGAAGGGTAGTCAGACGAAGCCAGGATCAGGAACCAGCAGAGTAGTCAGACGAAGCCAGGATCAGGAACCAGCAGGGTAGTCAGACGAAGCCAGGATCAGGAACCAGAAGCAGCAGCAGTCTTAGAAGCATGTGAAACACAAGAGGACCAAGCAAGGAACTGAAGCCACAGACCTCCTATATATATGAGCTAGGCATCCAGCTCCTCCCAGTGGGAAGGAGGAGCCGCAGGGTGGAAGGCTACAAGAAACCCAGAAACCAAGATGGCCGCCGGCACATGTCAAACGAAGGAGAACAGCAAGAAGGTAAGACCATGACAGTACCTCCCCCTCAAGGGCCCCTCCTCCGCGGAGCAAAAAACGGTTTCTGAGGGAAGCGTGCGTGGAAGGCTCGGAGCAAGGCAGGAGCATGGACATCTGCGGAGGAACCCAGGAACGCTCCTCTGGACCATAACCACGCCAATAGACCAAAAACTGCAACCGACCGCGGACCAGGTGTGAGTCCAGGATATTGCTCACCTCATATTCCTCACGATTGCCCACTTGGACCGGACGAGGCCGAGGAACCGAGGAAGTGAAACGATTACACACCAGTGGCTTCAACAGGGAGACATGAAACACGTTGGAGATCCGCATGCCAGGAGGAAGCGCAAGGGCATAGGCTACCGGGTTTACCCTGAGAAGCACTCGGAAGGGACCAACAAAGCGAGGCGCCAGCTTGGGAGTGGGCACTCGAAGGTTGAGGTTGCGGGTGGACAACCATACACGGTCTCCGACCTGGTAGGAAGGAGCAGGCGCTTGTCTGCGATCAGCCTGGAGTCTCTGGCGCTGCGCAGAGACCTCAAGGGACTTCTGGATCTGTACCCAAGAAGCACGTAGGACGGAAAGGTGATCCTCCACAGCCGGAATATCCTGGGGAGAGAATACCTCCGGTAACACGGCAGGTTGGAACCCATAATTGGCCATGAAGGGAGACGTCCCAGAGGAAGAGTTCACCGCCGTGTTCCTGGCAAACTCAGCCCAAGGCAGGAGGTCAACCCAATTGTCTTGGTGATCGGAGACATAGCAACAAAGGAATTGCTCCAAGGCCTGATTGGACCGTTCTGCGGCCCCATTGGACTGAGGGTGGTAGGCCGAGGAGAAGGAGAGATGAATCCCCAACTGGGAGCAAAAGGCGCGCCAGAACCTGGACACAAACTGACTCCCCCGATCCGACACAATCTCCTTGGGCAAACCGTGCAACCGGGAGACCTCCCTGGCAAAAATCGTGGCCAACTCTTGTGCAGAGGGTAACTTCTTGAGAGGAACACAGTGGCACATTTTGGAAAACCGATCCACAATCATGAGAATGACCGTATGGCCTCGGGATGCAGGGAGGTCCACAATGAAATCCATACCCAGGTGTGACCATGGGCGCTCCCCAGTGGCTATGGGTTGCAGAAGGCCCAACGGAAGGTGCCGAGGGGACTTACTCTGGGCACAAACGGAGCATGCCGCTACATATGCGGCGATGTCGGAACGTAGGGAAGGCCACCAGAACAGACGTGAAACAGCCCAGGACAGCTGATTCTTTCCAGGATGCCCCGCGGTCTTGGAGTTATGGTAGGTTCGCAACAACCGAGTGCGCAACTCCTCAGGCACAAAACATCTGCCGTTGGGTCTCCCAGAGGGAGCACCAGATTGAGCCGCCAAAATCTGCTCACCCAGGGGAGAGGTCAGGCTGGTGCGAATGGCGGCCAGGATCTGATTCGGAGGTATGACCGAAGTCGGAATCGACTCCTCCCTGGACAGCTCGGAGTACTGCCGTGATAAGGCATCCGCCCTGATGTTCTTGGAACCGGGTAGGTAGGAGACCACGTAATTAAAACGTGACAAGAACAGAGCCCATCTGGCCTGACGTGGTGTCAATCTCTTGGCCTCAGAAAGGTAGGTCAGATTCTTGTGGTCCGTCAGGATGAGAACCGGAACCACCGAACCCTCGAGCAAGTGCCTCCATTCTTTAAGGGCCTGCACGATGGCCAATAACTCCCTGTCACCAATCTGATAGTTGCACTCCGCGGAAGACAGTTTCCGGGAGTAAAACCCACAAGGAAGCAGAGGACCCTCTGGTGTTCTACGCTGAGACAGAAGGGCGCCTACTCCCGTCTCAGACGCGTCCACCTCGAGGACAAAGGGCAACCCAGGGTTGGGATGCAACAGAATCGGAGCCGACACAAAGGCGGACTTTAGGGCCTCAAAAGCTCGGATGGCCTCGAGCGGCCAGACCTGGGAATTACTGCCCTTCCTGGTCAGATCCGTGAGAGGCTTGGCCAGCATGGAAAAGTCCCTGATGAACTTCCGATAATAATTGGCGAAGCCCAAAAAGCGCTGCAGGGAACGAAGACCACTGGGCTGGGGCCACTGTAAGACAGCCAAAACCTTCTCAGGATCCATGGAGAACCCCTCAGCGGAAATTATGTAACCTAAGAAGGTTACCTGGGATCGGTGAAATTCGCATTTCTCAAGCTTACCGAACAGCTTGTTCTCTCGTAACCGTTGCAACACTCGTCTGACATCCAGAATGTGGGTCTCCATGTATTCAGAATATACCAAGATGTCATCCAAATAGACCACCACACACTGCTGCAACAGGTCACGGAAAACATCGTTGATGAATTCCTGAAAGACTGCGGGCGCATTGCACAACCCAAAGGGCATAACCAAGGATTCATAATGACCGGTCCTGGTGTTAAACGCGGTCTTCCACTCATCGCCCGCCTTGATCCTTACCAGGTTATATGCCGCCCTCAGGTCGAGTTTGGTAAAGACCGTGGCCCCTTTAAGGCGATCGAACAGCTCGGAAATCAAGGGTATCGGGTAAGCGTTCTTGATTGTGATGCGATTGAGACCCCTGTAATCGATGCAAGGCCTCAACTCACCGCCCTTCTTTTTCACAAAGAAAAATCCAGCCCCTGCCGGGGACGAAGATTTGCGAATGTGTCCGCGTGAAAGCGCCTCCCTCACGTACTCCTCCATGGCCTCATTCTCTGCTACCGACAGTGGATAGACTTTGCCACGAGGAGGAACGGCACCAGATTGTAACTCTATGGCAAAATCGTATGGGCGGTGCGGAGGTAGGGCAACCGCGCGCACCTTATCGAATACATCCCGGTACTCCTCGTATTCAGGAGGCAACAGAGAGTCCGAGGAAGTACACAGCAACTTGACAGACCCATGGATGCAACTAGCCCCACACTGCGGTGACCACGAGAGGATCTCGGCCGATCTCCAATCGAAAGTCGGATTATGCTTCTGGAGCCAGGGGTACCCCAAGACCACCGAGTAGTGTGGAGACGAAATAACCTGGAGGCAGACCGACTCTCTGTGAACGGCACCAATGGCTATCCCCACTGGAAGGGTCTCATGAGTCACGTGTGGCGGCAGAAGGGGTCTGCCGTCTATCGCCTCAAGAGCCAGTGGGGAACCTCGAGCCTGCAGAGGAATGGAATTGGCGGCAGCGAACACACTATCAATGAACAAACCACCAGCACCAGAGTCCACCAACGCCTGGGTCGTCACCGAGCCCCCGACACAGGAGAGGACAACAGTGATCAGTGGTTTGTCAACACGGGAAACCGGGGACGAGGAGACTCCACCCAAGATCTGCCCCCGACAGGATCTCAGGTACGAGCATTTCCCGGACGGTTCGGACATGCCAACCGAAAATGCCCACCGAGACCACAGTACATGCATCGGCCCTCGCGTCTCCGGAGTACCCTCTCCCCCTCGGACAGGCGAGCAAACCCCAGCTGCATGGGTTCACCCCCAGACAAGTCATCCCCAGGAGGCGTGGGAGGAGAGGGAGGCACGGGTGGGACAGCAAACGTAGGCACCAATCTGTTAGAAGACCTCCGCAGGTTCTCCTTAAAGGAAGGTCTCTCCCTGAGTCTGGTGTCAATCAAAATCAGGAAAGAAATAAGAGACTCGAGCTCAACTGGTAGGTCCTTAGCTGCAACCTCATCCTTCAAGGCATCCGAGAGACCATGAGAGAAAGCAGCGACCAGAGCCTCATTATTCCAGCCCACCTCTGCTGCCAGGGTACGAAACTCAATGGCGTATTCAGCTACGGATCGTGAACCCTGTCTGATGGACATAAGGAGCTTCGCAGCAGAGGCAGCACGAGCCGGCACATCGAATACCCTCCGAAGAGAAGCAACAAAACCGGAAAACTCGGCAACCACCGGATTGTTGTTCTCCCATAAAGGGCTGGCCCAGGCCAAGGCCTTGTCCGAGAGCAGCGAGATCAAGAAGCCCACCTTTGATCTCTCAGTGGGAAAGGCATGTGGCAGCAACTCGAAATAAATGCCCACCTGGTTAAGGAAACCTCGGCACTGGGTTGGCTCTCCCCCAAAGCGCTGTGGAAGAGGGGCAGAACCGGTCATACCCCGAAACACCGCAGGCGCAACAACAGGTGTCGGGGTAGACTCTGGCGCAACAACCGGAGCGGCAGTAGGAGCGAGCCCAGGAGCGACAACCGACCCATCGGCAACGGGAGCGAAATGAGCCGTGCGTTCAAGCAGGGTTTGCAACGCCACAGCGAACCGACCCAACAGGTGATCCTGCTGATCAAGTCTGGCAACCAGCGTGGGTAGCGAGGATGGCCCTGTACCGTCAGAATTCATGGCTTGGTCCTAATGTCACGGAACCATGAACCAGACGTAAAACAAGAGATAAGTGAAAATAAGAAGGCTTTATTGAAAATAAAGCTGTAAAGCAAAAGTCCAAACGGATGGTGAAACCGAGCAGAGTCTTTGCGAAGCCAGAGGTCAGGAACCAGAAGGGTAGTCAGACGAAGCCAGGATCAGGAACCAGCAGAGTAGTCAGACGAAGCCAGGATCAGGAACCAGCAGGGTAGTCAGACGAAGCCAGGATCAGGAACCAGAAGCAGCAGCAGTCTTAGAAGCATGTGAACACAAGAGGACCAAGCAAGGAACTGAAGCCACAGACCTCCTATATATATGAGCTAGGCATCCAGCTCCTCCCAGTGGGAAGGAGGAGCCGCAGGGTGGAAGGCTACAAGAAACCCAGAAACCAAGATGGCCGCCGGCACATGTCAAACGAAGGAGAACAGCAAGAAGGTAAGACCATGACAGCATCCCTCAAATCTCCATCAACTGCAAGATGCTATCCTATCAATATGGGCCAACATTTCTAAAGAATGCTATCAGCACCTTGTTGAATCAATGCCACATAGATTTAAGGCAGTTCTGAAGGCAAAAGGGGGTCCAACACCGTATTAGTATGGTGTTTCTAATAATTCTTTAGGTGAGTATATATATATTAATGTATCTTGCTTTGCTTTCCTTTTCTTTTATATGTGATACATCCTTCTTTATACTCAATAATTCTGGCAAAATGTTTGTAGGTACAGAAAATCGATAAGAATAGATCAGATTCTTTCTAAAAATTCGGAGACCCTCGTTTTGAAACAACTAGGCATTGTAACCACCCAATCCAATCGCTAACACCTGTTGAAATCCAGTGTGGACAATTAAGGAATGATGTGGAGAGCTTAAAAGTCGAGGTTCTCAGACCACAGGTTACCCACTGAGGAAGAGATAAGCTATCTCGAAAGGCGTCTGGCCGGAGTACCTGTGCGTGAACTCGACTGCTATTCTTACATGGCCATGTACTGAAACCGGCAGCAATTGATGACCACATAGCACATCAATAACTCTATCACCAAATCGGATACGATCTATTCTGCACTATTCTGCATTACCTCTTATAGGAAGCTTGATTTTTCAGGAGACTATACCACAATATATTGCTGGATATCGAAGTTTGAGACTGTAATTTCCCCCTACAGGTCTACAAGACATTTCCTCTTATTCCCCCTTCCTCAACAGGATTTCTTTTACAAATTGTTATTTTTGATCTATCAGGATTAGTGACATTACACATGAGGATATGTTATCAACTCCTTTCACCTAAGACTGAATTTTCTTAAACAGATCCATTTTTATACAGACTTCTAGGACTTCTATTCTTCTTTTTTTCAACAGGATTTTATAGAATCAATTTATTGTCATTCTAATGTACTTTATTCACACTGTCATTTTATGTATGTAATTTTACTACTTTGATACAACCTCCTATCATTTTTACTATAATAGGCATATCTAGCCACCCTTTAATAAATATATTTATCTATTTACCCATACTACACAAATGTTCTGAGTGCCATCCCTTTCCTTCCTTGCACATTATTCTTACTACAAGCGTTGGGTACGCTTGTCCGGATTGAGCACCTAACTCCATCTTTTTGGGTTATAGAGAGCCGCCCTATTCCTATATCACATGTACTGAAACCAACTATACAAGAAAAAGTTTCTGTTTGACTCACGAAAACCTACAGACGGACCAAGTTTTGTGATACTCTGTGACGAGATCCTGAGAGCTGCTGCAGAGGGAAACCAACACTGCTGGACTGGGATGTGAATGGTGGGACGCCACCTGAAATAATTCCCATGCAAAGAACCTCTCGATCAGAGCCAAAGGTTGTGAGTAACTAAAAATTTATACGCTTAATCGTGAAAGCTGGTTGCATTTATTAACCATGCACGCCTGAAAAGGCAAAACCATGTTTCTTATATAAAGCTCTGAGGACACAGCTTTGATTACTTCCACTGGGACACAGCTTTGATTATTTCCACTGGGACTCACCCATACAACATGGGTTTATTGCACTGGGACTTTAACTGAAAAATACTTAGGTCTCCAGAAAAATCGAGTATCTATCGATTAAGGATATTGCTTTTTATTTGTATTTTTATGTATGTGATTTAACCTATTCGATTTTATTGGATCGATTCATTGTAGTCGATTTTTTAGAATCGATATTCTATCGATAAAATTGTATTTCTGATGCCAATATACACACTCGATTTATTTTATTGTACTTAAATAAATGAGTTTGGATCCACATCTCTCTGGGTGTTTTGAGTGCCGGTCCAACTTCACTCGACATATAACATTTAACTTGGCCTGGGCGATCCAGGTAACATACAACATTTAACTCGGCCTGGGCGATCCAGGTAACACATAACATGTAACTCGGCCTGGGCGATCCAGGTAACAAGACAAATGACATAGCCGGTATCTGCAGTGGCTGAACCTGGGCGATCCAGGTGACATACAACATTTAACTCGGCCTGGGCGATCCAGGTGACATACAACATTTAACTTGGCCTGGGCGATCCAGGTGACATACAACATTTAACTCGGCCTGGGCGATCCAGGTGACATACAACATTTAACTTGGCCTGGGCGATCCAGGTGACATACAACATTTAACTCGGCCTGGGCGATCCAGGTAACAAGACAAAAACATAAAGTATAGTATCAGCCGTGGCTGAACCTGGACGGACAAGGTAACATGCGGCCTATGCACCTGAGAACACACGCCTGTGAGTGAGGTTGTGGCTCGTATATGAAGAGCCTCCGCCCCTCCCACAAATGCAGGCTGACTAATCAGCCTTACCAACTTGTTCCAAAAAATTTATAAAGATTTATCTGACATAAAAAAAAAGAGGCAACAAAACTCCACCACACTCTGCAGCCAGACAGTCAAAAAAGTCTCCCTGTTGAAGACTCATGAGAGGACTGCTTTGGACTGCTCTGAGGAGGAGATTGAGGAGGAGACAGTATTGGCAGTAAGGGCAGCGACAGTGACAGTTTGGTCAAATACAGAGCAGGGAATAGGGATGGGGCCAAGTAGCTCACCATTATATATCACAGCCTGATAAAAGTAGTGTAAGGAAAGACCGGCACTCACTGTAGCTTGAAGAAAAGGAAATCTTTATTGTCACATATAATCTGTGACGCGTTGCGACTCACATCTGGAGCCTTCCTCAGACGTATAGGATATGGTACAAACAGAAATAAGCCCACGGCATTTAAATAGCCTGCCAAGGCGGAAATGACATCACATTACCATGGTGACGATATCAACAAAACAATTACTCGCCCACAACGTCGCACTGGTTTCATGTCTTCTGGGTCTGGCAGCGATTCTACTACCGCAACCCAACGGCCTACTTTTTTAGGAAGACGCCGACAACGACCCCCATCAAGAATAATACCAGAAGAGCAGGACGCCATTATCGGCGGTGTCGATGCCCCCAGGACAACGCGCTCTCAGGTACAGACTCACATCAAACTTTAGTCTTTAATATTTCTTCTAAAAACTTGAGTCCTGTGCAACTTAATGTACTTGAAAAGGGCCTGTCCTTCTGTCCTACGGCTCCACTTGATAGTTTTGAACTAGACATGGACTGCCAGCTTTTTTTTCGTAATATTAGGCTTAAGGCACATTTTTCTACTCCTGACAAGACTGCTAATGTGAATGTTAATACTGATGAATTTTTACTTAAGTTACAGGATTTTGGTTTAACGCTGAAAAGTACTTTTCAACCGCCAAAATCCTATCATCCTGTTGAGACATTTATTGCCCTTGTCCAACGTGATATTTCACAAGCTTTGCGGGATTTGAGACAAAGTGGGTGTCATTTAACCCATAATCTCTCACAGGTTGAGAAACAAGCTATTCATGATTTAATACAGGACAACACTTTGATTCTTAAACCTGCAGATAAGGGAGGGGCTCTTGTCCTTATGGACAAAGAGTATTATACCTCTGAAATTTTAGGACAACTAGCTAACACTGAGGTTTATCAACCATTACCAGGGGATCCTGTCTTTGCTATTAAAAATAAGCTTTGTACCGTAGTGGACATATATCTACAGGATAAAACTATAGACCCAAAGTTGGGCCAATTCTTGATCAATCATCATCCTGTCACGCCAGTGTTTTATACACTTCCCAAGATACATAAGTCCCTTAATCAGCCCCCTGGTCGACCAATTGTTGCTTTGACCGACTCTATTCTGTCCCCCCCAGCTATTCTGCTTGATAAGGTTTTGACACCCCTGACTAAAATCATGCCTTCTTTCCTCCTTGATACTCAGGATTTTTTGAAACAAATTATGACACTGGCATTACAGGATGACGATTTGCTTGTAACTTTTGACGTATGTTCGCTATATACCTCTATTATTCATTCTAAGGGTATACGTGCGGTTGATTGGCTATTATCCCTCTCTACTTACAATATACGTGAAAAATCATTTTTTCTGGATTTACTAGAAATTATTCTACATGAGAACTATTTTCTTTTCCAAGATACATTTTACAAACAATGCTGTGGGACCGCGATGGGTTCGAATGCCGCACCGCCGTACGCAAACACATATATGTCATGGTTCGAAGACAAATATATTTATCCTAATGATTTATTCAATTTCCATTGTATTTTTTGGCGAAGATTTGTTGACGATGTGTTTTGCGTGTGGCGGGGCGGCATTGGAACCCTTCTTCAATTCGCTGATTATTTAAATTCAGTGTGGAGTGAACTTCAATTCACTCTACACTATGATGTCAATAGGATTAGTTTCCTTGATACGGTGGTTATAAAAGGGCAAGATGGATCGCTAGTAACTGATTTGCATATTAAGAGTACAGATAGAAATTCTCTTCTACATTATTCTAGCAACCATCCCCCCAACTTTTTAAAAAAAGCATTACCTCACTCGCAGTTTCAGAGGATCCGTAGAATTGTTTCTCAGACTGATATCAAGGAAACTCGCCTCAGCGAGATGAGCGATAGGTTTAGACATCGCGGTTACCCCATTTCTTTACTTAATCAGGAGAGGAATAAGGCCCTTCCTACAGTTGATAAAACCATTAAAAAATCCCGCATCCCTTTTGTTTCAAAATTCCACCCTTGGATCCACAAATGCAGATTAATTATTAATCACCATTGGAATATATTATCTAGGGCTTATTCCATAGTTGAGGAATTCCAGAATCGTCCGTTGATCTGTTATAAACGGAACAAAAATATACGTGATATGGTGGTGCGGGCTGATATTGGCAGTGTTCACAAGATACAACGACAAATGACTTTATCTACACCTAAAAATGGCACTTTCCCCTGTTTAGGCTGCATCCATTGTTCCAGCGTGATTAAAGGTGAGTCTTTCTCACACCCACATACAGGAAAACAATTTCCCATCAAGGGTTTCTACACTTGCAATAGCAACTTTATTGTTTATTTACTGAAGTGCCCATGTGGCTTATTATATGTAGGCGAGACCTCGATGCGCATGAAGGATCGTTTTTCCAAACATAAATCTACCATACGGAAAAAGAACCTGCTTCTACCTATACCGCACCACTTTGAACGTTGTAACCACAATATTTCGCAACTGCGGTTCCAGATAATAGAACATGTTTCACAACCCCGTAGAGGTGGTGACAGGGTTAAGATGTTGAAAAAGCGTGAGTCCTATTGGATTCACACTTTGCAAACATTGGAACCCAAGGGCTTGAACCGCGAGTACGACCTCCACAGCTTTTTGTGAATCTCCAGTTCCCGTGAGATATATATATATATATATTTTTTGTTGTATAACCCTTTTGTATTGAATAACATGTACCATTGTTGCAAACCAATGTATCAAATAACTTGTTTTCTTTTTACTTTTAGAAAACTTGAAGACATCCCAGCGGCATCATTATTTTGAAACTTCATTTAACCCCATCACTGCTATTATGGAATACTTTCTATTTGAATTGTCAATTGATTGCGGCTGGGATCCTTTCTTCATTTTCTTCACCTGCTACATCTTAATTGTTTAATTGTTTTGTTGATATCGTCACCATGGTAATGTGATGTCATTTCCGCCTTGGCAGGCTATTTAAATGCCGTGTGCTTATTTCTGTTTGTACCATATCCTATACGTCTGAGGAAGGCTCCAGATGTGAGTCGCAACGCGTCACGGATTATATGTGACAATAAAGATTTCCTTTTCTTCAAGCTACAGTGAGTGCCGGTCTTTCCTTACACTACTTTTATCAGGCTGTGATATATAATGGTGAGCTACTTGGCCCCATCCCTATTCCCTGCTCTGTATTTGACCAAACTGTCACTGTCGCTGCCCTTACTGCCAATACTGTCTCCTCCTCAATCTCCTCCTCAGAGCAGTCCAAAGCAGTCCTCTCATGAGTCTTCAACAGGGAGACTTTTTTGACTGTCTGGCTGCAGAGTGTGGTGGAGTTTTGTTGCCTCTTTTTTTTAATGTCAGATAAATCTTTATAAATTTTTTGGAACAAGTTGGTAAGGCTGATTAGTCAGCCTGCATTTGTGGGAGGGGCGGAGGCTCTTCATATACGAGCCACAACCTCACTCACAGGCGTGTGTTCTCAGGTGCATAGGCCGCATGTTACCTTGTCCGTCCAGGTTCAGCCACGGCTGATACTATACTTTATGTTTTTTTTTGTCTTCATTTTCTTCACCTGCTACATCTTAATTGTTTAATTGTTTTGTTGATATCGTCACCATGGTAATGTGATGTCATTTCCGCCTTGGCAGGCTATTTAAATGCTGTGTGCTTATTTCTGTTTGTACCATATCCTATACGTCTGAGGAAGGCTCCAGATGTGAGTCGCAACGCGTCACGGATTATATGTGACAATAAAGATTTCCTTTTCTTCAAGCTACAGTGAGTGCCGGTCTTTCCTTACTATATTTATGAGATCGTGATCTCGGACGCGAGCACCACGCCATTGGTTACGGAGTGCCGGCTGATCATCATTTTCATCAGCCTGATAAAAGTATCAAAGAAGATGGGTCAGCATTACGGTTTGCAGAGCCAGAGGAGAAGGGTAGTGGTTGTAATGGCAACATAGAGAGGGGGCAATGTATGGTCAAAACCTCCCAAAGAACTGTCAGGGCCAGATCTGATTATATTGTGGTCAGTTATGAAACTGGTGACGCTGCTAATACTGTGGGCGCAGGTGCACAACATGCCAGACCTACACCAAGCTTGGCTTCCGCTAGCTCTGTGTGAGCAACTCCCTTATGGAATTTTTTCTCCATAAAGCTGGCATACAAAACCTCAGCCATATGCAAGATCTGCAGGATTAAAATAAGCCATTCGGCATAAGGCATTCATAAGCAAACTTAGGTACTAGAGCTCTATTGCAGCACATGAGCATCACTGGATCCCTTGGGAAAATACAATGGCCTGCATTCCCAATCAGAGCAAGCATGTTCTCCTTCTCCTGGTCCTCTTTGTGGCAACCAACCTGCAACCTCAAGCAATACAGTGTCCTTGTTATCATCATCAGCTAAGACTCCACCTGCTCCTTGACCTCTGCTCCACTGTAAGACATCCATTATGGAATGTGTGGCCATGAAAACACCTTTCTCAACCAGGTATTAGCTTGTCTACGAGCCAACTGGCCAGGGCTGTCTTTACAAAGGGGCAAAAGGGGCAGCTGCCCTGGGCCCAGTTGCTTCTGGGGGGCCCAAGGCAGATGCCTCTTGAGCCCTGCTAGCCACTGCCCCGGGTGTCAGGCTGTCAGCTACACAGGGGGTGCTGCCATGCCATGCCTGCCGGCACTGAGTCCAGGCATCGTACTGTTAGAGCTGTGAATGTGATCTAGGACCTTAGATGACATCATCACCATGTGACCAGTAACCTAGCAATATTACTGGTCACATGGCTATGAGGTCATCACAGGTCCTACCACTAGTGTTGCAGGAGAAGTTTGCCTTAACTGTGGAGCTTTTTTTGTGAAGATTACATCAGAAAAAGGTGACAGGGGCTGTTATGATAATATATTGTAAACTACTGTATAGTGGGGTGCTGTATACTGTGTGGGGGCCTGTATACTGTGGGGGCCTGTATACTGTAGGGGGCCTGTATACTGTGTGGGACTGTATACTGTGGGGGGCTGTATACTGTGGGGGTCCTGTATACTGTGGGGGGCCTGTATACTGTGTGGGACTGTATACTGTGTGGGACTGTATACTGTGGGGGGCCTGTATACTGTGGGGGCCTGTATACTGTGTGGGACTGTATACTGTGTGGGCCTGTATACTGTGTGGGACTGTATACTGTGTGGGACTGTATACTGTGGGGGGCCTGTATACTATGGGGGGGGCTGTATACTGTGTGGGACTGTATACTGTGTGGGACTGTATACTGTGGGGGGCCTGTATACTGTGTGGGACTGTATACTGTGTGGGACTGTATACTGTGGGGGGCCTGTATACTGTGTGGGACTGTATACTGTGGTGGCCTGTATACTGTGGGGGGCCTGTATACTGTGGGGGGGGGCCTGTATACTGTGGGTGCCTGTATACTGTGTGGGACTGTATACTGTGGGGAGCCTGTATACTGTGGGGGGCCTGTATACTGTGGGGGGCTGTATACTGTGGGGGGCCTGTATACTGTGGGGGGCCTGTATACTGTGGGGGGCCTGTATACTGTGTGGGGGGGCTGTATACTGTGGGGGGCCTGTATACTGGGGGGGGGGGCTGTATACTGTGGGGAGGCTGTATAGTGTGGGGGCCTGCATAGTGTAGGGGGCCTGTATAGTGTGGGGGCCTGTATAGTGTGGGGGCTGTATACTGTGGGGGCTGTATATTGTGGAGTGCTATACTGCTGTACTGTATACTGTGGGGGGCTGTATACTGTATACTGTGGGTGCTGTACAGTGTGGAGTGCTATACTGCTGTACTGTATAGTGTGGGGGGCTGTATAGTGTGGGGTGCTGTATCGTGTATAGTTTTGGGTGCTGTATACGGTGAGGTGCTATACTGCTCTACTGTATACTGTGAGGTGTTGTATACTGTGGGGTGCTGTATACTGTGGGCTGCTATACTGCTCTACTATATACTGTGGGGTACTGTACAGTGTGGGGTGCTATACTGCATACTGTGGGTTGCTGTATACTATAGGGTGCTATACTGCATACTGTGGGGTGCTGGGGTGCACTGTAACACTAGGGTGAGCCGAGCCCTGGTCTCCTTCCTGCAGAGCGGTGCCCACTTTCAGCCTGAGCCCAGCTGCCCAGAGCACTGATCCTGAGCCGCTGGAGTCTTCAGAACTGGAAGTATTTACAGTCATTCACTGTACTCTACCAGGTGTGTGGATTTTTTGTGTGTGTGTGTTGTGGTGGAGGGCGTGATTGCCTGCTAAGAAGTGGGAAGCGGGATCCAGGGGGCCCAAGTAAATTTTTGCCCAGGGTCCAATCAATATTAAAGACGGCCATGCAACTGGCTAAGTTGCTGGTGGTGAGGTTGCTTCCGTACCATTTAGTAGTGCCTTGTACTCTCACTTTCTATTGTTGCTATGTAGCAAGGTGCATGCCACAGTGGACACCTGGAGCAGCTATTACGGGCAGGGACAGTGCATGTATTTCATATCCCACTGGGTCAACGTTTTTTGCAGTGAGGCAGCACCCCAGCATCAAGGCCAGGTCCTTTTGACCTTTATCCACTTCCTCTGCCACGTATACTTCATGATCCCCAACAGAAGCAAGGCACAGCATCACTCCCATCCACCCCTTCCTATCACATGGGTCAAGTGAGGTAATGCCATGTGGTGTTGGATCTGATCAGCCTCCCCCCACCGACTCCAAATGGGCAAGGTGGTAAGGGACAATGGCCGCAACATTGTGACAGCTCTGAAACTGGAGGAAATTAAACTCCCTGTATGGCGCATTAACCAAGTCATTGAACGTTTTTTAAGAAAGTACACTTGTTTGCGCAAGGTGCTGGCAGTGTCCAGGAGACTTGCCTCACATTTCAACCATTCTTACATGGCAAGGAACACTCTCCTGGACTTGCAGCCACAGAACAGTCTGCGGCTACACTGCTTAATCCATGAATCTAAAGTCACTTAACCTTTAAACTCCCAGTGCCGTATAGTCTTTAAATTTGGCACCTGCTAGCGAGCACAAAGGGCATGATAGCAGGCGGGTCTCTGTTGTTTCAAACAGCAGAGGCCCCTGGTTAATGTCTGCGACCGACAATGCCGATTGCAGGCATTTACCCCTCAAGTGTGACTACAGCATCCAAACGCCGAAAAAGCTGTAAGCGTGGCAATCAAGGAAGTTGGTCCTCTGAGGAGACCCAGTGTATTAGAGCCGCAGGCCAATATAAGATAAAGGCAAATGGATCTTATACTGTCGAAATACAGCATATGCTAAAAGAAATCTAACTAGTAAATATCGTAGCCTCCTTAAATGGCTAAAAAAAGTAAAAAATAAATAAATACATTTAAAACACCCCTTTCCCTAAAATAAAAAAAGAAACACATAAACAATAAAAAAAAATAAACATTATAGACATCACCGTGTCCGATAATGCCCATACCCTTACCAATTTTTTTTAAATAAAATGTGATCAAAAAGTCACACACACACTCCAAAATGGTATCAATAAAAACTGCAGATCATCCTGAAGAAAATGAGCCCCAAACACGCAATAATGGGCACAGGTCACTTTAACTGCATAGGGAATGCTGTAGGGACAAAACTATGCCAGAAGTGCATCTTTTTCCCAGTTCCACCCTGTTTGCAGTACATTGTATGCCATACTGAATGATGGCATTAGAAAGTACAACTTGTTCAGCAAAAAACAAGCCATCATACAGCTATGTGAACGGAATAAAAAGTTATGGCTCTGGGAAGACAGGGAAGAAAAATGAAAATGCAAAAAAGAAAACAAAAAAAAAAAACAGACCCAAGGTGTTAATCACAAGTCACACACTTTAGGCAAAACTTGGATTTAAAATACACTTGCACGCTCGCAAACTCGCTCTAAAGCTGTTTGTGTCCCCACAGCTGCAAACAGTCTAATAATTTTTCCTCTGAATTGAAAGGTCCTCATTAAAAACCAATGCCAAAACCAAAACAGCCTTTCATGGCTAAAATCTTGCTGGTTTTAAATAGGTTGTGCACCTTTTATGTTATTTGGTAGCCCCCTCTTCTAAGCAGACCTGCAAAGGGAAGCATACTTACCTGCCACCCGATGCTGGGTCCAGTCTCTTTTACTCCTTGGCCCCAGCTGCCTTGCTTGGGTCTCATGCTGTCAACATCCACTTTGACACTACTGCTTCTAGTCACAGCAGTGACCTGCTCATCTTGCATCACGTGGCCAATTGCCATGACCTAAGGGCAGCAGGTCACTACTGCAGCCAGCAGTTGGCTGCTTCTTTATCAAAGCAGATGTTGCCAGCGGAGACCTGAGCAAGGTAGCTGGTGCACAGGTACGTTTCCCTTTGCGGATCTTTCCAGGAAGTTCTAATGATAGTTTGCGATGACGTAGGGCTCATACCCACGAATGTAAGGTCTCAGTGCTCGTGCTGCGGACCTCAAATGGTGGTCCATAATGCACGGGCACTGGCAATGTGCACTCCGTGCTGCGGATAAGGACCCATTGACTTGAATAGGTCAGCAAACTGCAAAATACGACGAAAAATAGGACATATCTTATATTTTGCGGTGCGAAGGCATGGACCCCAAAGCCCATGGAAAAGATTCATAGTGTTTCTGTGGGGTTCTATCCATGCCTCAGATGCACAAAAGATAGGACATGTCCTATCTTTCACCATATTTTGAGGATCGCTGACCCATTCAAGTCAATCGGCCCGCACCCGCAGCACAGAGTGCACACAGCCAGTGCCCGTATATTGCATATACATCGTTTGCAGTCTGCAATACAGTCACTGAGCCCTTCTGTTCGTGGGCATGAGCTCTTATTGTGAGTATTGCACGGATTGGTGGAAGACTATCCCAAGTCAAGCACGGAGCACTTGAAGTGGTGCATGGGACTCATACTGTGAATTGTAAAACACTTTTCTTAGCAATCAAATTATAGCC
Organism: Bufo bufo; assembly: GCF_905171765.1. Classification (NCBI taxonomy): domain Eukaryota; kingdom Metazoa; phylum Chordata; class Amphibia; order Anura; family Bufonidae; genus Bufo; species Bufo bufo. The sequence continues at coordinate 600,630,476 of NC_053392.1, forward strand.
ATGAGATGGAAGGAAAGAGACTCCTTTGCTTGGCTCAGTGGTGCAATACGGTTAATATATAAAGGATTGTAACGGACCATTTCAGCAGACAAGGGGTTAAAATCCGTTCAGGCGATATGCCCCTTTCTGAGAGACAGGCCCAGCTACTGCAGAACACCCAACTCCCGAACTGGATACAAAATAGCACTCCAAACTGGAACCTCACGAATAGCTGCTAGCAGACGAACAGGAATCAGCTTACACTCCTGGCAATCAGTCTCTAACAGCATGCAGCAGATCCCCCCAATAACGAGACAAGGCTCCGTGTTGAGGGTCAAGCAGTGGTCTGAGGTCCTGGCACACCCAGCCTGGTTTTTATTACAGTTGTTTGCAAATACAGGTCCGCCCACAGGGAGGTATAAAACAACCAAGCCCATCTGGTGTACACGCCCCTAGGGGACCAGAATGAAGACTGTGACATAGGACAGATACAACATATCCCCACAATGCATCATGGTTTCCTCCTCTCTGTCCCGGAGACAACCTGAAGAGCAATCCAATTATCTCTCAGGACAAAGGGAGATCGCCAATACACATGTGTATACAACAGGACAGACATCACCATTTAAACACACAATGGGACAATGGCACAATAGAAACACACCCAGCATATTCCTCCCAAGCTGACAAGTTACACTTATTATAAATTGTTACAACTTTGTGAGTTTACATTGGCCATACATATAACTTACATCAATTTAAACAGTATAACTTGGGGACAAACAGTATAACTTGGGGACAAACAGTATAACTTGGGGACAAATCCAAAATTCACTTGAATAGGTTCAGGGGTTTAAATGTTAGTATGGGCCATAATCCTGAGGCAAGAGGCTGATAAACAGGCCTCTCCAAAACCCAGTGGCGAGGTTGGTTTCGCCACACATCTCCCCCCCCCCCCAGGGAAGACTAACCAGATACCTGACCTCACGCCGGTCGGTACCTGAGTTAGTCTGGCAGCCCACCCACAACCAAATACTGGACCTGTTGCATTTGGTAGCCTGTCTCTGTCCAGTGAGTCCACTAAGGTTATGTTGGAAGCTGGTACTCCCGGTCTCTGTGTTGCTCCCTGGCTTAGAGTCTGGTTGTTGGAGGGGGAGACCGACTGTCTCTACCCCCTGTGCTGTAAGTGCAGAGACCACGGTCCCATCTGCACTGTTGTGGGGCTTACTGTCTCCCCCTGGTGCGTTAAGCTGCCGCTGGGGAGAGGGGGTAACGAGCTCCTCTCCCATACATACTTCCAGCCGCTGGGGAGGGCGACCGACCGTCTCTGCTCCCAATACAGTGCCCTGCTGCTGGGGAAAGGAGACTGGGCTCTCTATTCCCTGCTGGACACTCTGCCGCTGGGGGACAGGACCGACTGTCTCTGCCCCCGGTAACTCCGCCTGCCGCTGGGGAATGGAGACTGGGCTCCCAATTCCCAATAAATCACACGGCCGCTGGGGAATGGAGACTGGGCTCCCAATTCCCAAAAAATCATGCTGCTCTGCTGGGGGGCAGGAACAACTACCTCTGCCCCCTGTAACTCAGCCTGCCGCTGGGGAGGGAGGACGCTGCTCTCCTCTCCCTGCACTTCACACTGCCTTCCCGGCATATCACTCTGCTGCTGGGGGGCAGGAACAACTACCTCTGCCCCCTGTAACTCAGCCTGCCGCTGGGGAGGGAGGACGCTGCTCTCCTCTCACTGCACTTCACACTGCCTTCCCGGCATATCACTCTGCTGCTGGGGGGCAGGAACAACTACCTCTGCCCCCTGTAACTCAGCCTGCCGCTGGGGAGGGAGGACGCTGCTCTCCTCTCCCTGCTTTTCACACTGCCTTCCCGGCGTATCACTCTGCTGCTGGGGGGCAGGAACAACTACCTCTGCCCCCTGTAACTCAGCCTGCCGCTGGGGAGAGAGGACGCTGCTCTCCTCTCCCTGCAATTCACACTGCCGCTGGGGAATGGAGACTGGGCTCCCAATTCCCTGCTGGACACTCTGCCGCTGGGGAGAGGAGACTGAGCTCCCTCTGTCCCGCAACTGTAACTTCCGATGGAGGTCCACCCAACGTGGCAGCTGACCGTCACCTTCTGCCCGGTATAGTAGGGTCTTGAACACTAGACTCCTCACGAACTTCACGTATTTCTCAGCTGGATTGGGTCCGAAGAAGTTCAGCCGCAACCACATCATACGGTCAAATTCCTCCACAGAGTATCTGTACTCCACTGCCGGTTCCATCCTTGTGCTTTTAGGGTCGCTGTACTGAGACATGCGTTGCCCTTAAGTTGTAAAATCCAAAGAAATGGTGTCTCCTGTAGCTGTCCTTCTGGCTGTAGGAACGATCCCGCTGCTTGCCACCAATGTAATGGACCGTTTCAGCAGACAAGGGGTTAAAATCCGTTCAGGTGATATGCCCCTTTCTGAGAGACAGGCCCAGCTACTGCAGAACACCAAACTCCCGAACTGGATACAAAATAGCACTCCAAACTGGAACCTCACGAATAGCTGCTAGCAGATGAACAGGAATCAGCTTACACTCCTGGCAATCAGTCTCTAACAGCATACAGCGGATCCCCCCAATAACGAGACAAGGCTCCGTGTTGAGGGTCAAGCAGTGGTCTGAGGTCCTGGCACACCCAGCCTGATTTTTATTACAGTTGTTTGCAAATACAGGTCCGCCCACAGGGAGGTATAAAACAACCAAGCCCATCTGGTGTACACGCCCCTAGGGGACCAGAATGAAGACTGTGACATAGGACAGATACAACATATCCCCACAATGCATCATGGTTTCCTCCTCTCTGTCCCAGAGACAACCTGAAGAGCAATCCAATTATCTCTCAGGACAAAGGGAGATCGCCAATACACATGTGTATACAACAGGACAGACATCACCATTTAAACACACAATGGGACAATGGCACAATAGAAACACACCCAGCATATTCCTCCCAAGCTGACAAGTTACACTTATTATAAATTGTTACAACTTTGTGAGTTTGCATTGGCCATACATATAACTTACATCAATTTAAACAGTATGTCTTGGGGACAAACCTATCCAAAATTCACTTGAATAGGTTCAGGGGTTTAAAAGTTAGTATGGGCCATAATCCTGAGGCAAGAGGCTGATAAACAGGCCTCTCCAAAACTCAGTGGCGAGGTTGGTTTCGCCACAAGGATCATTTTCAAAATCAGAAAAGGGGTCATTTCCTTACAGCACTATGACAGTTTTTGCTATAAAGAAAGTCGCAAGACCCTGTTTTGCGACTTTTTGTTATCACACAGGTGTTTTTACACCATTCTCAGGGAATGGCAGGGTCCGCCTAATCAGCCTCGGTACATCACAAACATTTATGCCATTTTCAGGCGTAAATGTTGTTGAAAAATTACTCCACTCATGGAGTGGTGTAGAATTTCACTCCAGGTGCACACTGCCAGAAGACGTGCCTAATTTATGATGAGGCGCACGCCTCGTCATAAATTAGGCACATCCTCCAGCAGCACAAGAGCTATCGAAGACCAGAGTAAAAAGTCTTTCTTTGATAAATGATCTTCAAAGTGTCCTAAAACAATTCCACAAAGTCTGGGATCTATGGTGGAAGTCTCCCCTCACCATTTGCACACACAGTGAATACCAGCTCTTCCTTAACTCCGTAGGTTCTGGGGACATACCTTATCATTTAAAGAATGAAGAGACATAGGCCCAAAATACAGATATTTATTAACATATGGTAACAACATGTTTCACACAGTTATATAAAGTATAAGGCAATCATGTGACGGTTCCCCTGATTACAGCGCAGGGTCATTTACTTTGTTTCATGCAGTAGTTTTTCTTAATATCACTCAGGACCCGAGAGTGCGTGCATTAGATTTACTGGACTCTAGAGCTCTGGTTCCGATTGTAAGAAAACTAAATTAGGAAAAAAGGTGACCCTGCGAGGCCTCTCGGATAGGGCAGCAATTAATCGATAACACATTGCCTTCAACAGAAAATATTCTCTGCACATGTGGATATTTAGGTGTGTTATCTGGATTTTATGTTTAGATAACAGACATTTATTGCCATTACATATATTTCTTAGGCTGCTCATACACGATGCTTGTACAGGTGCCGGCCAGCAATTACTGTGCGTCCCGGCAATTAGTGGTGCGCTGTACGCAGACCCCACTGTCAGGGCCTCATCATGTATGGGAAGCTCTAATCGTCATTCAGTGCTCATAACAGATTTCACTTACTGATGACAAGTGACTTTACACTGCCACAAATAATGTTATTCTCTGACCTGTTACAAAGGTACCAGAAATATACTGTAGTGAAGGTAATCTTCTAGTGTCTGTAGTTGTGACTTATCCCCTCACTCCTCTTCCTCAGCTGTGACATGTGACCAACACTCTGACTTTCCAAATAACACAGCATCTTATGTGTGAATAGGAAGCCAGTTTCTCCATGTATCCTATGGGAGTCTCAATGTCCGTCTCATAGGAATAAATAGAGAAGTTACTGACTTCCTGTCTTGTGTCAGTTGCAGATCAGAGTGCTGGTCATATGACACAGCTGAGGAGCAGAAGGGAGGTTATAACTCACAAATACTATCACTGGTAAGGAGATTACTATTTACTACAGTTTACATCATGAACCTTTCTAACAGGTCAGAGAAAATTTTTCCCTACATCCTATGACAGCACCAGGAGAGAGGGTCCGCCTCCCAGGACAGGAAACCCACAGGTATAACAGGAGTAGCCTCTCCACATCAGTGGTTTCCTGTTCTGGGTAGGACAACCTGCAGGTTTTTTAATCTGGAAAGAAGGTAAGCGAGTAGTTTCTCCCTGTAGAAATAAGGCTTGCTGGGCAGAGGTGTGCGCCGTGTGATGTCCCTGCTACACACATCTCGAAGATAATAAGAGGAGCAGCAGAAGGTGCTTACTATGATGTCTGCGGCGTGCGGGAGCAGCGCTGGTCACATGTGCGATGTTTCTCATGTTTTCAGCTTCTAGCCATCCTGGCCGGCAAGTCTGTGAACGGGGAAGAGGGGGGCCCAGCACTTCTTTCAATGAAGAAATAACATCCTGGGGTGCTCTGTATGAAACAGGAAGCGCAGTGGATACTCTCCCTGGCATCTCCTGCACGTGCTAGAAGAAGTTTTTTAGCCCAGTTCAAGTCTGTCTCACGATCTTTGCAGGGTCCTTCCAGATCCAAGGCTACAGAGGTTTTTCCCAGCATGGAGAGTTCTGGTGAAGCCCAGAAAGACCCAGTTACCCCTATGCCTGTGGTATGTCTGAGGGTATGGGTTGTTTCTTCTTCTCTTAATGATTTTCTGTTGATTCCTGGTTTGTGTGTACCTTTTAGGATAAGCCCATGAAAGCTACGGCTATAACTCGCCTCAAGGAATGTGGGCTTTGTAAAGTGAAGTTAACCCCTTCCTATACCAAAGCATTATGTAAAACTTGCATTGAAAATACTGATGCAGAGGAATCCCCGGCTATGTTCAAATGTATGAAGAAATTTATTAGGTAAGAGGTTAATAGCGCTTTATTGTCTAAGAAAGACAATAAGAAAGACACTGCTACCATAGGTGTAAATGTTCTAGGGATAATTACTCTGTGACACTACATTATTCCGATATCTTCAGTTCTGAGGAACTTGAGGAATTTCTGGAAAGCGGTGAAGTTGATTCAGCTTCGTCTGATGAAGATAAGGGACGGCAAGGCAAAAGTAATAGTCATAGCCCCCTTTTTGTCCCCATCGGGCTTGGTTTCCTTGGCTGTAGCAGATCCGTGAGTCCTTCCAGAGATTCCAGATCTTCTTATGCAGGGCCCCATTGTTCACCCTCAAGGGACTCCACTTAGCTTGGCTTGTCTTTTGAATAGAGCTCGCTGGTAGACAGGGGTTTATCAGACTTGGTCGTTTCAACCTTGTTGAGGAGTAGAAAGCCAGTTACTCCTAAGATTTATGCAAGAACTTGGTTGGCATCCTTTAGTTTTTTGGGTATTTGTCCATCTACCTTGTGTCAGCTTGATCTCCCTAGGATTTTAGAGTTCCTTCAGGGGGGTGTAGATAAAGGACTAGCATTGAGCACTCTTAAAGTGCAAGTGTCCGCGCTAAATGTTCTGTTTGACTACAAATTAGCTTGCCATTCTTGGATTATTAGATTCTGTAAATCAGTGTCTAGGGGTCTGCCTTCTAGATGCTTTAAGACCCCTTCTTGGGATCTCAACATTGTATTGCAAGCTTTAGTTAAACATTCGTTTGAACCCATAGATGACCTGTCGATTAAGATGCGGACTCTGAAATGTGTATTTCTGGTAGCCATCACTTCAACTAGAAGGACAGGGGAATAGTGATGGATGAACATCGGCCGGGACATTTCGCGAACGCGCGTTCGCAATCAAATATTCGCAAATCACGCGTTCGCGGCGGGCCCCATTCACTTTAATGACAGGCAAACCTGAAAAACCTTTAGGTCATATTTGCAGCCACCAAATACTTACTAGAAGTGCACAAATAGTCCCACAACATGGACAGTGACATACCGGAGGGGGATCAACAGCAAAAATTCACACAAAAAATATGTATTTTAATCAGGGGCCATTTTTATGTGTCTTAAAGGGAAACTCTCAAAAATGTGCCCTGCTGGAGTCTAGAAATTTTTTATTTTAGGCCACGGGAGTACAGGCCCCAAAAATTAGGCATTCACCTGACAGAAAAGAACAAGTGATTATGTGGCTGGAGGTATATTAGACGGTCAGTGGATAACAATTTTACTGTAGGCCAGTACAGGCCCCAAAAATTAGGCATTCACCTGACAGAAAAGAACAAGTGATTATGTGGCTGGAGGTACATTAGACGGTCACTGAATAACAATATTACTGTAGGCCACTGGAGTACAGGCCTCAAAAATTAGGCATTCACCTGACAGAAAAGAACAAGTGATTATGTGGCTGGAGGTACATTAGGCGGTCACTGAATAACAATTTTACTGTAGGCCAGTGGAGTACATGCCCCAAAAATTAGGCATTCACCTGACAGAAAAGAACAAGTGATTATGTGGCTGGAGATATATTAGACCAGTGTTTCCCAACCAGTGTGCCTCCAGCTGTTGCAAAACTACACCTCCCAGCATGCCCGCACAGCCAAAGACTGTCCGGGCATGCTGGGAGTTGTAGTTTTGCAACAGCTGGAGGCACACTGGTTGGGAAACACTGTATTAGACGGTCAGTGGATAACAATTTACTGTAGGCCAGTACAGGCCTCAAAAATTAGGCATTCACCTGACAGAAAAGAACTTGTGATGATGTGGCTGGAGGTACATTAGGCGGTCAGTTGATAAATATTTTACTGTAGGCCACTGGAGTAGAGGCCCCAAAAATTAGGCATTCACCTGACAGAAAAGGCCTTTTATGCCGCTGTATATACATAAGACAAGGACCATTCTTTGTTCTGGGTGGTGGCGGATATGTGTGGGCTAGCATGAGGAAATTCAATTACACGTGGTCATCACAGGTGTTGAATTCCTCCGAGATCCATGCCTCATTCATTTTTATCGGTCACGATCCCCCCTGCTGCGCTGAACGTGCTTTCGGACAGGACACTCGACGAAGGGCAAGCCAAGAGTTCCATGGCAAATTGTGCCAGCTCTAGCCATAGGTCAAGCCTGCACACCCAGCAGTCCAGGGGTTCCTCACTTCTTAGAGCGTCCACATCGGCTGTTAACCCGATGTAGTCGGATACCTGTCGGTTTAGGCGTTCCCTGAGGCTGGATCCGGAGGGCGGCTCTCGATGGGTTGGCTGCAAGAATGATCTCATATCCGAAGTGACCAGCACATCTTCAAACCATCCTCTTGCAGGCATGGAAGGATTGGTACCCGCACCTGTTTCGCTGTGGGTGGAAATTCCTCTGCTAGCGCCCACAACAGCAGAATGCAGCATCTCTCGCAGCAAGGCCTGGAAATGCTGCATTCGGACAGCCCTCTGTGATGCTGGTAACATGTCAGCCATTTTGTGTTTGTACCGGGGGTCTAAGTACATTGCCACCCAGTACTGGTCCTTGCCCGTTATGCTTTTTATACGGGGGTCCCTCTTTAACACTGGAGCATGAAGGCCCCCATTTTCACTAAATTGGAAACGGTGAAACGCCCTGGCTCCTGCTTATCGCCCAGGAGAATATTGTCCTCGGTCTCCTCCCCCCATCCACGGACAACACCAGGGATCCCCGAAAAGTTTAAAGTCCCTCTCAAAGCCTGCTCTTCTTGCTCCTCCTCCTCCCCCAGCCCTCATCCCCCTCTGACTCCTCTTCAGACTCCTGCTGACTTGTCTTAGATGGAGTAGCCCCCCCCTGGAAATTCATTCAGCATTGCGACTTCCTCATCTTCCAGCTCCTGCTCCTCGACGGCTTGATCAATGACACGATGCAATGCGCGCTCCAGAAAGAAGGCGTAAGGTATGATGTCACTGATGGTGCCCTGGCTGCGACTGACCAGTTTGGTGATCTCATCAAATGGCCGCAGAAGTCTGCATGCATCGCGCATGAGGAGCCACTGGTGCAGTGAAAAGAAACCAAGCTCCCCAGAACCTGTCCTGCTGCAGAGTTCGTACAAGTAGTTGTTAACGGCACGTTTCTGCTGGAGCAGCCTATCAAGCATATACAAGGTGGAGTTCCAGCGCTTCGGGCTGTCACAAATCAAACGTCTGACGGGTAGGTGGTGTCGCTGCTGAATGTCAGCAAGGCGAGCCTTGGCCGTGTAAGATCTTCTAAAATGGCCACAGATTTTCGCGCCTGCCGCAAGACGTCCTGGATCCCAGGGTATTTGGCAACGAATGGCTGCATGACTAAGTTCAGGACGTGTGTCATTTTGGTCTGTTTCAGCTCGCTCAGCAGATTGACACCGTTGTCGCACACTTTACCAACTGTCAAATTGAGCAGGGTTAGCCACTAATCGGCCTGTGACCGCATAGCTGAAAGGAGTGCAGGACCAGTGTGGCTCTTGGCTTCCAGGCACAACAGCCGCAGCACAGCATGGCAACTTCTCAGATGGCACGTCGAATAGGTTCTGGGGAGCTTGGGGGGTGCAGCAGAAGAGGCGGTAGCAGTGGAAAAGGAGGAGTCAGCCGAAGAGGAGATGGAGGAGGAGAAGAAGAGGCAGGCCTGCATGCAATCCTTGGCGGTAACACCAAATCCACACGGGTGCCACGGGTTACATGCTTGACGGTCGTCAGAAGGTTCACCCAGTGGGAAGTAAAAGTTATGTACCTTCCCTGCCCGTGTTTGCTAGACCACGTGTTTGTGGTCAGATGTATCTTGGCACCGACACTGTGTGCCAGAGATATACAGTGCTGCCCATAATTATTCATACCCCTGGCAAATTTTGACTTAAAACTTAAAATTACTTTTATTCAACTAGCAAGTAATTTTTTGACGGGAAATGACATAGGTGTCTCCCAAAAGTTAATAAGACGATGTACAAGAGGCATTATTGTGGGGAAAAAAAACATTTCTCAGCTTTTATTTACATTTGAGCAAAAAGTGTCCAGTCCAAAATTATTCATACCCTTCTCAATAATCAATAGAAAAGGCTTTATTGGCTATTACAGCAATCAAACGCTTCTTGTAATTGCAGACCAGCTTTTTGCATGTCTTCCCAGGTATTTTTGCCCATTCATCTTTAGCAATGAGCTCCAAATCTTTCAGGTTGCAGGGTCTTCTTGCCATCACCCTGATCTTTAGCTTCCTCCACAGATTCTCAATTGGATTCAAGTCTGGACTCCAAAACGTTAATGTTGTTGTCTGCTAACCATTTCTTCACCACTTTTGCTGTGTGTTTTGGGTCATTGTGATGCTAAAATGTCTACTAGTGCCCAAGGCCAAGTTTCTCTGCAGACTGCCTGATGTTGTTGTTGAGAATCCTCATGTATTGCTCTTTTTTCATGGTGCCGTTTACTGTGATTAGGTTCCCTGGTCCATTGGCTGAAAAACACTCCCAAAGCATTAGGTTCCCACCACCATGTTTGACAGTGGGGATGGTGTTCTTTGGGTTGAAGGCTTCTCCTTTTTTTACGCCAAATGAATGAAACATAATTGTGACCAAACAATTTTTGTTTCATCTGACCATAACACAGAAGAACAGAAGTCTTCTTCTTTGTCTTCTCTGTCCAGATGAGCTTTTGCAAAGGTCAAAAAATTACTTGCTGGTTGAATAAAAGTAACTTTAAGTCAAAATTTGCCAGGGGTATGAATAATTATGGGCAGCACTGTATAAACTTGCCGCTGAATGTGGCCATATAGTTCAGGGATACCCTTCTGGGAGAAATATTTCCTTCCGGGGACCTTCCATTGCGGTGTGCCAATGGCCACAAATTTTCTAAAGTCCACCAATTTATATGGCAGTAGTTGGCGGGCTAGCAGTTCCGACAAGCCAGCGGTCAGCCGTTGGGCAAGAGGGCTATACAGCGTCATCAACTTTTTACGCTCGAACATTTGGGCCACGGAAGCCTGCCTTCTGCCAGATGAACGTGACAACGGCACGGTGGAAGGTGGAGTGGAGGACAAATGGGAGGAGAGGGGAGTGGGTTCTGACGGTGTTGCTCCCACTGGGCTCGGTGATGGGAGGACAGGTGCCTTCTTAAAGGGTTTCTATCACTTGGTATCACATATTTAGCTGTCAGACACTAGCGATCCGCTAGTGTCTGCTCTAACAAACCATCCTAATATGATAGGTTTTGGGGCAGCCGTTTCGTTAAAATAAGAACTTATATCTATATGCTAATGAGCCTCTAGGTGCTATGGGGGCGTCATTAGCACCTAGAGGCTCGGTCTACCTTCACAAACTGCCGCCGCCCAGCGCGTCCCTCCAGCCCGCCCATCTCCTCCGGAATGCGATCCTCCCCGTGCGCGTCTCTGATCGGCGCATGCGCAGTGAATGTCTGACCGCTTCCCTGCACAGACATCTCTACTGCGCCTGTTCCTCGGAGCACTATGATGTCATCGGCGCAGGCGCAGTGGAGATGTCTGAGCAGGGAAGCGGTCAGACATTCACTGCGCATGCGCCGTACAGAGACGCGCACGGGGAGGATCGCATTCAGCAGGAGATGGGCGGGCTGGAGGGACGCGCTGGGCGGCGGCAGTTTATGAAGGTAGACGGAGCCTCTAGGTGCTAATGACGCCCCCATAGCACCTAGAGGCTCATTAGCATATACATATAAGTTCTTATTTTAGCGAAACGGCTGCCCCAAAACCTATATCATATTAGGATGGTTTGTTAGAGCAGACACTAGCGGATCGCTAGTGTCTGACAGCTAAATATGTGATACCAAGTGATAGAAACCCTTTAAGGCGGTTGTCCCTAGGTGAGTGTTGGGCTTACCGCGACTTATACGTTGACACTTTAAAAAAAAAGCCCACACTGCGGATAACTGTAAGCTGTCCGAGCATGCTGGGAGGTGTAGTTTTGCAACAGCTGGAGGGCCGCAGGTTGAGCATCCCTGCTTTATAATTTCACTGATGTACAATTAGAGCTAACATCTTGAACATGAAAATGACTTCATCCCTGTGGGAATTCTCTGATATTTGATAAGACTTGATTTAATTCTATTATATTGTCCACATTCTGAACACTAAAACACGTTTTCCCTGTGTAAATTATCCTGTGTCTAACAAGATCTGCTTTTTGAATCAGATATCTCTTTATTATCAGTTTTCAGACTTTTTAACATCATTATGACATACTTTGTTGACAAAAAGCATGTCTATTGTCAGACATATACAATAGACACAGTGCAAAACATATGGCTACAAAGATAAGTCATACATCTATGCATAAAGTCATACAGTATAGACATCTTTAAGGTAATCAATAAAACCACCCATTAACAAGTAGCCCCCTTAACCCCTCCCTCCGCCCCAGACCCTACAAAAGCAGGATACATTTACATCAACCTCCCTTCATCTCCACCCCTGGGGTATCGGCACCGCAATACTCATTAGTAAACTATCACCCAGCTCCATTTTCCAATCATCTATATACCCATAGAGTATCTCCACCAAGCATCCATATCCACATTCAGCCATAACCCAATTCCATTTAAGTCGATCAGCAACCAGTTTTGGCATACACACATCACACATACCACCCACTGTGGACTCCCCCCCCCCCCCCTTCTCATATATACTTCGGAATCATATGTAACTTCCACACTCAATACACTCACCTAGCACACAGAAAACTTCTTGTAAGCGCCAACCAAGGACTACAGCATCCAGAGTTATCAATCCAGCTTCCCCATATCACCTCAAATTTGGACAGATTCTTCCTTTTTTGGTAAATTCCCCTTTCTAGGCGAATCACCATGTTTAGTCTAGCAACGTATTCCGAGATATCTGGAGGTACTGATTGGATCCATTTTGCCACTAACGTTTTCCTTGCCTGGTGTAGCATTCTCCCTATTCCAGTGGCTATAACAGATTGCAAGTTATCCTCTGGTATTATGCCTAATAGGCACAGCTTAGGGTCTAGAGTAAGATTAGCACTATATACCTTGCTTACAAGGTGTATTACAGCCTTCCAATAAGATGTCAGTGAAGGGCATGCCCACAACATATGAAGTAGATCAGCCTCAGCACTTCCACACTTTGGACAAGCCGGACTATCTCTACAACCTATTTTATGTAAAAACACTGGGGTCTTGTACACCCTATGTATTAAGTACAGATGGGATAGACGTGCCGCCTCACTAAGAGATAAATTAGGGGTGAGGTCTAACACCTCCACCCATTGCTCGTCTGTGAGTTCACCCACATCTCTTTCCCAATGTTGTCTGCTTTTAAGGGGGTACCCTTTAAGAAAATCCTCTAACAAGGCTTGATATACCATGGAGATCGCTCCCTTTACTGGTCCTGCATTAACCGCCGTGCTTAACGTCTGATTGGACACAAACGTCACCGGGGCTATTTTGGATTGAGCTTCCAATGCATGCCTAAGCTGCAGATACCTATAGAACTGCGAAGAGGGCAGCCCAAATTCAGAACACAGCTGCTGGTATTGCTTTAAAATCCCACTAGAATAAATATGGCCTAAGTTCCATATTCCTTTATTATTCCACTGGGAGAATCCATTCAGGCCACCCAATTCATGGAGCACAGAATTGTTCCATAGAAGTGAGAAATTCATTAATCCCGTTATTCCTAAAATAGTTTTTGCCTTGCCCCATACTTTCCTCATGAGTTGTAGAGTTGGAATACGCCCCATTACTCCTTTTATCTCTCCTTCTAAAGCTGCTAACGGGGAGACCTATTCGATGCCCATCCCATCAGCCAACCATTTTTCCCTCCCAAATCATCTAATACTCCCCACCCCTTGAAATGCTGTAGTTGGCTGACAAAAAATAAAGCATAGGATTAGGTAAAGCCAACCCACCTGCATCTTTATTCCTCTGTAAAATTTTGTATCTGATCCTGCCTCTATTATTTTTCCATATAAAGAACCGAAACTGTTGTTGTATCTTATGAAAATAATGCGCAGGGATCCATATAGGGGAGTTGTGCAAAATATATAGCAGAAGATCTGCTTTTTGATTATCACGTTCACCAAATTCTGAACATTAAAATGGCTTCTTCCCTGTGTGAATTTTCTGATGTTTAACTAGATCTGATTTCTGATTAAAACATTTTTCACATTCTGAACATGAATATGGCTTCTTTCCTGTGTGAATTCTCTGATGTCTAACAAGATCTGATTTCGGATTAAAACATTTCCCACATTCTGAGCATGAAAATGGCTTCTCCCCTGTGTGAATTCTCTCATGTATAACAAGTTGTGATTTACGGCTAAAACATTTTTCACAAGTTGAGCATGAAAATGGCTTCAACCCTGTGTGAATTCTCTCATGTAGAACAAGATATGATTTATGGTTGAAACGTTTCCCACATTCTGAGCATGAAAATGGCTTCTCCCCTGTGTGAATTCTCTCATGTTTAACAAGACTTGATTTATAGTTAAAAGGTCTACCACATTCTAAACATGAATATGGCTTCTCCCCTGTGTGAATTCTCTCATGTATAACCAGATCATTTTTAAAGGTAAAACATTTTCCACATTCTGAGCATGAAAACAGCTTCTCCCCTGTGTGAATTCTCTGATGTTTAACGAGAGTTGATTTATAGTTAAAACATCTCCCACATTCTAAGCATGAAAATGGCTTCTCCCCTGTGTGAATTCTCTGATGTGCAATAAGATGTGATTTACAGTTAAAACATTTCCCACATTCCGAGCATAAAAAGGTCTTCTTTCCTGGGTGAGTACTTTGATGATGAACACTTCTTCTGTGACTTTTATTTTGCTCAACAGTCTGTGATAAATCAGAAGATTGAAATCCATCCAAAGGATCAGATGATAGATCTTTTGTGTTAAAGGCTGAGGATCCATCTGGGATAATGGCATGCTCTTCATGTGTATCTTCTACAACACCACATTCATCTGTTTTAAAATCTGATGAAATCACATGTTTCTCTGAGCTCCTGGTACACATATCTGCCAAAAATAAATCTGGTTTTTAGAATTTTTAAATACTATAACCTTAAGATTATATTAATATTTTATAACATTTCTATATAAAAAAAAAAAAAAAAAAAAAAAAAAAAAAAAAAAGCAAATTACAAGTCATGGAGCAAAATGTAATTATCAACTGACTATGGGAAAACAGATCACAATCTAACAGTAGACCAGTAGCCTGGACCAGTAGATGATTATGTTAGGTCACCAGGCTGTTCTCTTGTATTTTCCTTCAATTGTGCTGAAGCCATCATCCTCATAGGTTCATATTTCAGTGTTTCCATTGCTCCTCTTTTCTAGTGAAATGCTCAGTGGAGAATCATGAAGGGATCTGTGAGTCACTGCTTATAGGTTACATGCACTTTAGCATAGAACACACCAAAGGAGAGGAGCAGTATGGTCATGTACAAAGAAGTCAAGGTTTTGGAACAAGTGTAACCAGTGTCGGGCTGGGGTACACTAGGCCCACCAGAGAAACTGATACTGAAAGCCCACCTTCTATCTGTCTCACAGATATAGTCAATATATTATTGTACATATATCATATACATATAAATAATACTGGCATGTATGAGACAGGCTCCATAGAAGTCTTGATTTCATCCTCAGCATCAGAGGAGTGTACGCATATACACGGAGAGGATTTGTGCATATATTGTGGAGCCAAGGGTTACTACATGTGTACCTATGCCTCAAGGCGGGAAACTCCAGCTCCTAGCTTCAATTGGAGAGACAACCATCTCCAGGGTTAACTCTTCCTGTGTCTCTGTCTTGTGGTGAAACTTGATTGCCCATGCAGACCTTACTGGCCTCTGTCTTAGTAGGAAACTTGCTACATCATGCCCTGGTGATCCCATAATGCATACCCACTATCGCCTAGAGCAGTGTTTGGTGGCGACATCTGTCAATAGGATGGTACTCTCAGAATCTATACAGTACCTCATCGTGCCTATAGATCTTTAAGTAGGAATACTTCACACAGAGAAGATCTCATTTTATGTCCTGCCCGTTTCTACCAGCCATATTCTGCTGAGAGTGTCCTGGCTTTGTTTCACAGTCAGCTCCTAGACTAGAACTCGGGCCAGATTCCACTTTGAGGTCCTGCCTGTCACTGCATGGATTCTGTACAGTCTGCCTGAGCTCCTCAAATTCCTCAATGTCTTCATGGGCCACCTGCAGGCTACAATATCTACACTAATGTCTTTAACAAAAAGGAGAGAAAGAGTTGGTCGGCACTCCTAGTCGCTAAAGGTGGTGCTCAGTGGTTAATAGTATTCGAAGTCAGATATAGTAAACCACAGCACTCAGTTGTATTGCAAAATAAGGAAGACACTTTATTCCATCCAAAATTAATAAAAAGCCATTGGCAAACCTTTTGGTCTAACCTAGTCCTTGTTCAGGGCCTGTTGCATACATATAAATAAATTATAAAATGGTGGCACATAATAAAAAATCCATCATTCCAAAAATGACATGATTACAAAGAATAATTATAAAAGTAGTACATAATAGAAGAATAGTCCATAATGAAGCCATGGGCTGGCTTTAATGTCGAGTGCATGGATAGGGGATCATCGCACCATATATTCAATGCATGCAAAAATAAAAGAACATTTGGACAAATTCATAGATTAATAAAAATTTAAATTATGAAAGGAAGAGATCCGTTCGGGAAAAAGGAAAACTAAAAAACAGTTGTTGAGTTGGTAGATTATAAACAAACATCACTCTGTGGGGCATACTTAGGATTAATGAAGAAAACGCCAGAGGAATACTACTTGTCTGCAAAACACTTCATTGAAGCAGGGAAAATTAACAATGTAATTAATTATACATAATGAATTAAAATTCTGTATGCCCCTCAGGGTGATGGTTGTTTATAATCTACTAACTCATTAACTGTTTTTTAGTTTCCTTTTTCCCCAACGGATCTCTTCCCTTTCATAATTTCAATTTTATTAAATCTATGGATTTGTTCCAATGTTCTTTTGTTTTTGCATGCATTTAATATATGGCGCGATGATCCCCATATTCTTGCACTCGATATTAAAGCCAGCCCATTGTCCTCACACATAGGACAGATAGTTTTATCATCACTGCAATGCTTTGCAACATATACGCACACCTGGCACGGTTAAATGTGAATTTAACACTGCAGCGGTCACAGGCGATCCTCCCTACAACTATTTGGCTGCCAATATTATGGTATGTACCCACTGACCACTAATATTAAAGACAGTTTTGGCTGATATATACATGTCTTATTTATTACTTATGTGTATCAGTGATGAGCGGCAGGGGCAATATTAAAATTTGCAATATTTTGCGAATATTCGTCATATATTCGCAAATTCGTGATCTCCAGTCATTGTTTTCTTGATTGCGAAAATCGTCAATCATAAAATTTGCGATAGAAAATTTGCGATCAACACTACTCCTAAAGTCAAAGATATTGCAGCCTTCTCATTGGCCCACAAGCAAGTAGCAGGGAGGAATCATGGGTACTGATGGAAAAAAAATCTAAAATATTTGCGATTACAAAGATATAGCACTATATTCTAGATATTCGCGAATTCTCGAAGTGCAAATACTCGCAATAAAAAATTGTGTATTGCCGTCCACAGCTAAATGACCTATGATTAGGTCAGAAAATATTCTTACTATTCCCCATGTAGACTAACAACATTCTACTATGTTTCATATTTGTTCTGGTGCATACATGGGCGTCTTCGCGCCACTACATATAAACATGTACTAATATATGAGTTAAACGTAATCTCATATGATGTTTGTTTACTACATTCCCAGTGATCTTTATTAATATGACTCCACTATAGCCTAAATGAGACACCTGGGAGGACTTCTTAGCCAATACTTTATTATGGACTATTCTTCTATTATGTACTACTTTATAATTATTCTTTGTAATCATGTAATTTTTGGAATCATGGATTTTTGATTATGTGCCACCATTTATGATTGATTTATATGTATGCAACAGGCCGTGAACAAGGTCTAGGTTAGACCGAAACGTTGGCCAATGGCTTCTTATTAATTTTGGATGGAATAAAGAATCTTCACTATTTTGCAATACAACTGAGTGCCGTGGTTTACTATATCTGACTGAGGCTAACTACTTCACCATGCCTATCGCATGTCTTTACCTGAGTCTCAAGCTAAGTTGGATTACATCAAAGCAAACCTTAAAAGGGGCTTCATACGGAAATCTTCTTCACCCTCAGGTACTGGTTTCTTTGTCAAGAAGGAGGGGTCTCCCCAGCTGTGTATGGACTACCACAGAGTAAATAAAATTACAGTAAAAAATAAATATCCTCAGCTGCCGATTCCTAAACACTTGATAGGCTCAGTGGAGCCAGATTTCTCAATAAACTAAGGAGGAGCTTATCATTTGATCTAGATATAAGAAGGCGATGAATGGAAGACCACTTTTAAAGGCGTTATCTGGTGAAAGGATAAGGAAGACCTACCCTCAGGATAGATCATCATTATCAGATCGGTGGGTATCCGAGTACTGGCATCCCAGCCGATCAGCTGCTTCAGGGAGCTGCCATGCTTCCTGTAGCTCTGGGAAGAGCTGCTGGCTCTTGGCAGCTTTCCAAGCATAGTGCTGTAGATAGTACAGCGGCTGTACTTGGTATTGCACCTCAGCCCCATTCACTTCTATGGGGCTGAGCTGCAACTAGGCCATGCGACCGATGTATGGTGATGTCACATGGCTTAGGAAGAAGCCGTGGCGCTCATTGAGCATCGGACCTCTCCTAACAACTAACCTTCTGGGGGTACCTGCTGTCAGACCCCTGCCAATCTGATATTGATTACCAATCCTGAAAATGGTTAGCAGTGATTAGCCCTGGTGCCTTGCAGCGCTAAGGTCCTAGGTTCAAATCCGACGAAGGACAACATCTGCATGGTATTTGTATGCTCTCTCTGTGTTTGCTTGGGTTTCTTCTGGATACTCCGGTTTGCACACTCCAAAGACATTCGGATAGGGAAGTTGTTGCAGGAAGGTTGTCTTGAAGCCCTCCCCTTCAGAACACTTTGTGGTAAAAATAAGGCAACGCGGGTCCGAAAATAACATTCTGTGTATTATTGAAGAGCATCTACTTCAAATAAGATCCCGCAGTGATGTTTTCTAAATGGACTACAGAGAGTAGTTATTTTTCTATGATCCAGAGAAGTGGCCTCAACCTACAAGTCTCCAAGCTATTCAATGGTTCCTGGGTTTTGACAGTTAGTCCTTACAGCCCTAGTTTCAGCTCTGACTCAAAGGGGTGAATGCCATGAGTGGACAAATACCATATTCCAGTCCCTTAAATCGACTTTTGCATGCGCATGATATGGCACCACCCCGATGTCAGAAAGTAGTTCTTTCTTGAGGTGGATGCATCTCTGTGGGTATATGAATAGAGTTGAGCGAACACCTGGATGTTCGGGTTCGAGAAGTTCGGCCGAACTTCCCGGAAATGTTCGGGTTCGGGATCCGAACTCGACCCGAACTTCGCCCTGAACCCTATTGAAGTCAATGGGGACCCGAACTTTTTGGCACTAAAAAGGCTGTAAAATAGCCCAGGAAAGGGCTAGAGGGCTGCAAAAGGCAGCAAAATGTAGGTTAATCCCCTGCAAACAAATGTGGATAGGGAAATAAATTAAAATTAACCAATATCAATTGGAGAGAGGTCTCATGGCAGAGAATCAGGCTTCACGTCACCCACCACTGGAACAGGCCATTGTCAGATATTTAGGCCCCGGCACCCAGACAGAGGAGAGAGGTCCCATAGCAGAGAATCAGGCTTCAAGTCATAGCAGAGAATCAGGCTTCAAGTCATAGCAGAGAATCAGGCTTCAAGTCATAGCAGAGAATCAGGCTTCAAGTCATAGCAGAGAATCAGGCTTCAAGTCATAGCAGAGAATCAGGCTTCAAGTCATAGCAGAGAATCAGGCTTCAAGTCATAGCAGAGAATCAGGCTTCAAGTCATAGCAGAGAATCAGGCTTCAAGTCATAGCAGAGAATCAGGCTTCAAGTCATAGCAGAGAATCAGGCTTCAAGTCATAGCAGAGAATCAGGCTTCAAGTCATAGCAGAGAATCAGGCTTCAAGTCATAGCAGAGAATCAGGCTTCAAGTCATAGCAGAGAATCAGGATTCAAGTCACAGCAGAGAATCAGGCTTCAAGTCATAGCAGAGAATCAGGCTTCAAGTCACAGCAGAGAATCAGGCTTCAAGTCATAGCAGAGAATCAGGCTTCAAGTCACAGCAGAGAATCAGGCTTCACGTCACCCACCACGGGAACAGGCCATTGTCAGATATTTAGGCCCCGGCACCCAGACAGAGGAGAGAGGTCCCATAGCAGAGAATCAGGCTTCATGGCATAGCAGAGAATCAGGCTTCATGTCACCCGCCACTGGAACAGGCCATTGTCAGATATTTTTAGGCCCCGACACCCAGACAGAGGAGAGGTTTATTCAACTTTGGGTTGCCCCACAATATAATGGTAAAATGAAAATAAAAAAAGGATTGAATGAGGAAGTGCCCTGGAGTACAATAATATATGGTTAAGGGGAGGTAGTTATAAATGTCTAATCTGCACAAGGGATGGACAGGTCCTGTGGGATCCATGCTTGGTTCATTTTTATGAACGTCAGCTTGTCCACATTGGCTGTAGACAGGCGGCTGCGTTTGTCTGTAATGACGCCCCCTGCCGTGCTGAATACACGTTCAGACAAAACGCTGGCCGCCGGGCAGGCCAGCACCTCCAAGGCATAAAAGGCTAGCTCTGACCACGTGGACAATTTGGAGACCCAAAAGTTGAATGGGGCCGAACCATCAGTCAGTACGTGGAGGGGTGTGCACAGGTACTGTTCCACCATGTTAGTGAAATGTTGCCTCCTGCTAACACGTTCCGTATCAGGTGGTGGTGCAGTTAGCTGTGGCGTGGTGACAAAACTTTTCCACATCTCTGCCATGCTAACCCTGCCCTCAGAGGAGCTGGCCGTGACACAGCTGCATTGGCGACCTCTTGCTCCTCCTCTGCCTTCGCCTTGGGCTTCCACTTGTTCCCCTGTGACATTTGGGAATGCTCTCAGTAGCGCGTCTACCAACGTGCAGGAAGTAAGGTGGGCACATTGTCTTTGTACCGGGGATCCAGCAGGGTGGCAACCCAGTAGTCCGCACACGTTAAAATGTGGGCAACTCTGCTGTCGTTGCGCAGGCACTGCAGCATGTAGTCGCTCATGTGTGCCAGGCTGCCCAGAGGTAAGGACAAGCTGTCCTCTGTGGGAGGCGTATCGTCATCGTCCTGCGTTTCCCCCCAGCCACGCACCAGTGATGGGCCCGAGCTGCGTTGGTGCCAACCCGCTGTGAACATGCTTCATCCTCATCCTCCTCCACCTCATCCTCATCCTCCTCTAGTGGGCCCTGTCTGGCCACATTTGTACCTGGCCTCTGCTGTTGCAAAAAACCTCCCTCTGAGTCACTTCTAAGAGACTGGCCTGAAAGTGCTAAAAATGACCCCTCTTCCTCCTCCTCCTCCTCCTGGGCCACCTCCTCTTCCATCATCTCCCTAAGTGTTTTCTCAAGGAGACATAGAAGTGGTATTGTAACGCTGATAACGGCGTCATCGCCACTGGCCATGTTGGTGGAGTACTCGAAACAGCGCAACAGGGCACACAGGTCTCGCATGGAGGCCCAGTCATTGGTGGTGAAGGGGTGCTGTTCCGCAGTGCGACTGACCCGTGCGTGCTGCAGCTGAAACTCCACTATGGCCTGCTGCTGCTCGCACAGTCTGTCCAGCATGTGCAAGGTGGAGTTCCACCTGGTGGGCACGTCGCATATGAGACGGTGAGCGGGAAGGCCGAAGTTACGCTGTAGCACAGACAGGCGAGCAGCGGCAGGATGTGAACACCGGAAGCGCGCACAGACGGCCCACACTTTATGCAGCAGCTCTGACATGTCGGGGTAGTTGTGAATGAACTTCTCTACCACCAAATTCAGTCTATGCGCCAGGCAAGGGATGTGCGTCAAACCAGCTAGTCCCAGAGCTGCAACGAGATTTCGCCCATTATCGCACACCACCAGGCCGGGCTTGAGGCTCACCGGCAGCAACCACTCATCGGTCTGTTGTTCTATACCCCGCCACAACTCCTGTGCGGTGTGGGGCCTGTCCCCCAAACATATGAGTTTCAGAATGGCCTGCTGACGTTTACCCCGGGCTGTGCTGAAGTTGGTGGTGAAGGTGTGTGGCTGACTGGATGAGCAGGTGGAAGAAGAGGAGGAGGAAGCTGAGTAGGAGGAGGAGGCAAAGAATGTTGCCCTGCGATCCTTGGCGGCGGAAGGACGTGCGCCAAACAGCTCTTCGCCTGGGGCCCAGCCGCCACTACATTTACCCAGTGTGTAGTTAGGGAGATATAGCGTCCCTGGCCGTGCTTACTGGTCCACGTATCTGTGGTTAGGTGGACCTTGCCACAGATGGCGTTGCGCAGTGCACACTTGATTTTATCGGATACTTGGTTGTGCAGGGAAGGCACGGCTCTCTTGGAGAAGTAGTGGCGGCTGGGAACAACATACTGTGGGACAGCAAGCGACATGAGCTGTTTGAAGCTGTCTGTGTCCACCAGCCTGAATGACAGCATTTCATAGGCCAGTAGTTTAGAAATGCTGGCATTCAGTGCCAGGGATCGAGGGTGGCTAGGTGGGAATTTACGCTTTCTCTCAAATGTTTGTGAGATGGAGAGCTGAACGCTGCCGTGTGACATGGTTGAGATGCTTGGTGACGGAGGTGGTGGTGTTGGTGGTACATCCTCTGTTTGCTGGGCGGCAGGTGCCAACGTTCCTCCAGAGGCTGAGGAAGAGGCTGAGGTGGCGGCAGCAGAAGAGGTAGCAGGGGGAGCCTGAGTGAGTTCCTTGTTTTTAATGTGTTTACTCCACTGCAGTTCATGCTTGTCATGCAGGTTGTGCTAAGGTTCAGAACGTTAATGCCTCGCTTCAGGCTCTGATGGCACAGCGTGCAAACCACTCAGGTCTTGTCGTCAGCACATTGTTTGAAGAATTGCCACGCCAGGGAACTCCTTGAAGCTGCCTTTGGGGTGCTCGGTCCCAGATGGCGGTGGCCAGTAGCAGACGGACTCTCTTGGCGGCGGGTGTTCTGCTTTTGCCCACTACTCCCTCTTTTGCTACGCTATTGGCTCGGTCTTACCACTGCCTCTTCCTCCGAATTCTGAAAGTCAGTGGCACGACCT
This sequence comes from Bufo bufo, assembly GCF_905171765.1. Taxonomy (NCBI): domain Eukaryota; kingdom Metazoa; phylum Chordata; class Amphibia; order Anura; family Bufonidae; genus Bufo; species Bufo bufo. The sequence goes on from NC_053392.1 coordinate 600,653,293, forward strand.
TGATTCCATGTGGGGTCTAGGACCTCATCGTCCCCTGCATCTTCTTCCACCCAGTCTTCCTCCCTGACCTCCTGTTCAGTCTGCACACTGCAGAAAGACGTAGCAGTTGGCACCTGTGTTTCGTCATCATCAGAGACGTGCTGAGGTGGTATTCCCATGTCCTCATCAGGAAACATAAGTGGTTGTGCGTTAGTGCATTCTATCTCTTCCACCCCTGGGGAAGGGCTAGGTGGATGCCCCTGGGAAACCCTGCCAGCAGAGTCTTCAAACAGCATAAGAGACTGCTGCATAAGTTGAGGCTCAGACAGTTTGCCTGATATGCATGGGGGTGATGTGACAGACTGATGGGCTTGGTTTTCATGCGCCATCTGTGCGCTTTCTGCAGAAGACTGGGTGGGAGATAATGTGAACGTGCTGGATCCACTGTCGGCCACCCAATTGACTAATGCCTGTACCTGCTCAGGCCTTACCATCCTTAGAACGGCATTGGGCCCCACCAAATATCGCTGTAAATTCTGGTGGCTACTGGGACCTGAGGTAGTTGGTTCACTAGGACGTGTGGCTGTGGCAGAACGGCCACGTCCTCTCCCAGCACCAGAGGGTCCACTAACACCACCACGACCATGTCCGCGTCCGCGTCCCTTACTAGATGTTTTCCTCATTGTTACCGTTCACCACAATAAGAAAAAAATTATTTGGCTCAATGTATTCAATTCAAATTCAGGCCTTTTTTTTTTTTTTTTTTTTTTTACAGGCACCTAACACTATCTGGCTATCTATTTAGGTACCATATTACACTAATACAGGCACAGCAGTAACGACAGATTTAGCTGAATATAAATTGTAGGCCTATTATTTAGGCGCTGGATGACAGGTATACGTTTACGGACAGAATTAGACTTGGAAATGCACGGTAGCGTGTGAAGTTATTGAGGATGACCCTATCCGCACCTTCAATCTAATATACCCTTTTATGGATAGATTTAACCTTGGCCTGAGAGCAGAAACCACAAATTTAGGGAATTGCTAAATTGGGAATTGTATTTCAACCCAGAACAAAAACTGTGCTTCGGCAGACAGCAGACAGTATTACAATTGGCTAGCCACAGCTGAAACACCAGATTTAGGGTACTGCTATTTTGACAATTGTATTTTACCCCTCAATAAAATAGCAAGCACAGCCAAGCCCCTGATGTAGGATATAGCAAAAAAACAAAACACACACACTATTGATGGTTAAAAATGGACTTGGTGGCAGCTTGTGCTGGCGCACCACAAGACACAAAATGGCCGCCGATCACCCCAGAAAAAAGTGACTGAAAAACGCTCTGGGCAGCCTTAAAACAGTGAGCAATTGAATAGCAGAGGTTGTATGATACACAGCTGTATAGCGATCACTTCAGTAAATAAATCCCTGCCTAATCTCGCCCTAACAGCAGCAGCTGCATTCTCTCCCTACACTGATCAGAGCAGAGTGACGTGCGGCGCTACGTGACTCCAGCTTAAATAGAGGCTGGGTCACATGCTGCACTGGCCAATTACAGCCATGCCAATAGTAGGCATGGCTGTGATGGCATCTTGGGGCAAGTAGTACGACGCTTGTTGACTGGCTGCTTTGCAGCCTTTCAAATAGCGCCAAGAAAGCGCCGAACACCGAACCCGAACTTTTACGAAAATGTTCGGGTTCGTGTCACGGACACCCCAAAATTCGGTACGAGCCCGAACTATACAGTTCGGGTTCGCTAATCCCTATATATGAACTGTCTTTACTTAAATGGTAATTCCTGGAAAGGTGCTCACCTGTGGTTTACTTTCGTAGCCCTTTTCTTTGTTGAAAGTTGCTGGTCACCCCGTTATTTAAAAGACTATTAATCTGATTTCTCAACATTACTGGTGGCCTACAGTTTCTAAAGATGTTCAAGAGTATATTGCCTGCTGCCCTATCTGTGCCCAGAACAAGTGTCCAAAACAAAAACCTGCAAGACTCCTGCTGCTGCCAGTGCCCGAGGTTTCATGGCAGCATGTCATTATGGATTTTATCACTGACCTTACTTCTTCCTCTCGCTGCATAGTAATCTGGGTGGTGGTTGATGGATTCTCAAAAATGGCCCACTTTGTGCCTCTACCTCGTCTCCCATCTAGCAGTTGGCCAGCTTATACATGGAACACATTTTCCAGCTTCATGGGTTACCCTTGCAAGTCGTGTCTGACTGTGTACTACAGTTCATACGAGTTTTCTTACAGCAACCATTCTATTACCAGGAAGGCTAGCCATGAACAGAAACAACTTAGTAGATATGCCTGTTTGGATGATATTTATGATGCAAGCCCAGGGCAAGCAATACTCCAGCAAGGCATTGGTCCTAGCAACCAGCAGGATGGCTGCTGTAGGAATGATGAGAAGAGGAGTGCAGCAAAAAGTCAAACTGATGCTGGTGGTAGTGGACTGCATTTTTAGGCTGACAGGCAGGGTCATCTGTCACGGAGACCATTACTGCCGAACAGTGTGTTGTCTTTTGGGTGCTCGGGGTCAGCATATTGCGGATTGGATAGACAGATTGCTGGGTGGGGCTAGGGAAGACCCATGGGTCACGGTACACTTTGGTACCAATGAAAGTCAGGAGAAGATGTAAGGTCCTTAAAAAGCTCAACTTCAGTACCTCCAAGGTAGTGTTTTCAGAAATACTACCAGTGCCATGCGAGTCACTAGAAAAATAGTTCTTCTGCTTCCTTGCGGAGTGTGTGACCCAGCATGCCACAGCCTGCTTCTGGGAGGCAAAGCCTCATCTCTCTTCATCAAGGCCATGCACTCCCCGACTCTTACAGGGTCAGTTTGCACACCCTAGTTCACACCAGCCAATGGCTGGTCACCTTTGGATACTTAAGGCACCTTCCCCTATGGGAGGGTGCTATCTGAGCAATAGGCTATAATCCTGCAAAGGTGTGCTATATTTGTTTGCGAGTGTACAGAGTTCTACAGTTATACACCCTCCGTTGCCTGCTCTGAACTCTGCTAAATCTGTTGGTTGGCACAGTTCCACCCCCACTGCCATAGCTGGACCCCTGCTGCATGCGCAGTCATCGGTGAAATCACCAATGCAGACGCATTAACCCGTGCACAGCCGCGGTCAGTGCTGACCACTGCACATGAGATGTCCGTGTAGGGAGAAAGCAGCCATCAGATCCCCACGCTGCTGTGACGGGGACCCCATGGCAAGGAAGGCAGCACCTGGATCTCACAGGCAGGAAGGCTGTAGGTGTATTACAGTGTGTAATACACTTACAGCCAATGTTTTACAATGCAGAAGTATTGTCATACATTGTAAAGAGGATCAGACCCCCAAAAATTAAAGACAAAAAATAAAGTGAAAAGTAAAAAATAAAATAAAAATCCTTATGCCAAAAAAGTCATTAGGTATTGCCACGTCCATAATAACCTTCTCTATAAAAATATTACATGACCTAACCCCTCAGGTGAATACCATAAAAAAATAAAAACAGTGTCAAATAAGCGATTTTTGGTATTGTCACATCCGTAACAACCTGCACTATAAAATTACCACATGATCTAACCTGTCAGATGAATGTTGTAAAAAACAAAAATTAAAAATGGTGCCAAAACAGCTATTTTTTGTTACCTTGACTCAGAAAAAGTGTAATATAGAGCAACCAAAAATCAGATGTACCCTAAAATAGTACCAACAAAACTGCCACCTTATCCCGCAGTTTCCAAAATGGGGTAACTTTTTTGGAGTTTCTACTTTAGGGGTGCATCAGGGAGGTTTCAAATGGGACATGGTGTAAAAAAAACCCAAAAAAAAACAGTCCAACAAAATCTGCCTTCCAATAACCATATGGCATTCCTTTCCTTCTGCACAATGCCGTGTGGCCATACAGCAGTTTACAAACACATATGGGGTGTTTCTGTAAACTACTGAATCAGGGCCATAAATATTCCGTTTTCTTTGGCTGCTAACCCTTGCTTTGTAACTGAAAAAAATATATTAAAATGGAAAAACTGCTAAAAAAGTGAAATTTTATCTCTATTTTCCATTAATTCTTGTGGAACACCTAAAGGGTTAACAAAGTTTGTAAAAATCTGTTTTGTATACCTTGAGGGGTGTAGTTTCTTAAAATGGGGTCACTTTTTTGGAGTTTCTACTCTAGGGGTGCATCAGGGTGTCTTCAAATGTGACAGGGCAGCTTAAAATTATCCCAGTGAAATCTGCTTTCCAAAAACCATATGGCGTTCCTTTCCTTCTGTGCAATGCCGTGTGCCCGTACAGCAGTTTACGACCACATATGGGGTGTTTCTGTAAACTACAGAATCAGGGCCATAAATATTGAGTTTTTTTGGCGGTTAATCCTTGCTTTGTTAGTGGAAAAAATTATTAAAATGGAAAATCTGACAAAAAAGTGAAATTCTGAAATTTCATCTCCATTTTCCTTTAATTCTTGTGGAACACTTAAAGGGTTAACAAAGTTTGTAAAAATTAGTTTTGAATACCTTGAGGGGTGTAGTTTCTAAAATGGGGTCATTTTTGGGTGGTTTCTATTATGTAAGCCTCAAAAAGTGACTTCAGGACTGGTCCTTAAAAGTGGGTTTTGGAAATTTTCAAAATTTGCTTCTAGACTTCGAAGCCTTCTAATGTCCCCAAAAAATAAAATGGCATTCACAAAATGAGTCAAACATGTAGTAGACATATGGGGAATGTAAAGTAATAACTATTTTTGGAGGTATTACTATCTACTATAAAATTAGAGAGATTGTAATTTAGAAATTTTTCCATATTTTTGGTAAATTTTGTATTTTTTTTTTAATAAAAAAAATAAAATTTGACTCAATTTTACCACTGTCATGAAGTACAATATGCGACGAGAAAACAATCTCAGAATGGCCTGGATAAGTAAAAGCGTTTTAAAGTTATCGTCATATAGAAGAAACCGCAGCACTCTCCTGTCTTCAATTCAGTGGAATTTATTTCACCAGCAAAAAAATGCGACGTTTCGACCGTAAAGGTCTTTCTCAAGCAACGTTGCTTGAGAAAGACCTTTACGGTCGAAACGTCACATTTTTTTGCTGGTGAAATAAATTCCACTGAATTGAAGACAGGAGAGTGCTGCGGTTTCTTCTATATGACGCATCCAAGGGGGAACTTCTGACTGGCTCCCAACACGGCTGGCACCAAGATAAGACTAATTTTTCGTTGTGCTGCTATACACATTTTTTTCCTATGATTTTAAAGTTATCACCACATAAAGTGACATATTTCATATTTGCAAAAAATGGCCTGGTCCTTAAGGGGTTAACAGCTGTCATGAGATATTTTGGGGCCCCATATACTGGGATTGGTCAGAGCGGGATATAGCATTACAGTCTTTAGCAGGAAGGGGTGAGCAGAATGGCCGGCAAGCTGTCACTGACCACTGGGGATTTTTCCTCCTGTTATCCGCTGTTTAGTCTGCCACCGTGGTGGGTCTGCTGTAAGGTTCTTTCAGATTCCTAAAAATTCAGAAGCTTCTAATAACTACTGAAAGAGGGTTCATAGAAGTTAGAAGAATGGGTGATAACCCCAACCTTCTGATCAATACTGTGGGACACCTGGTATCGGTAACAATTGTGCGCTAATAAAGGAAAACCTGTCAGAAAGTACAATATGTGACCCCCAAACTGCCACCACTACCTGACTATACAAGGAGTCATCAGTAGCCAGTGAAGGAGCAGAATCTGGGAGTCTTCTCTGCTTTATGTAGTGGTTACTACTCACCTGGGTGGTTATCGGTGGGAATGTCCTCTATGATCTGCTCATCACTCCTCACATATGTATCTTCAGCCTTAATATTGGTCAGATCTTTACCCAGATTTAAAAGCTGTGAAACAGAAATGGTAAAAGTCAGCAGACTGATGGAGAAGTCGTGTGGAATGTTTGATGTGACCAGAAAAGATTATTAATTACAATGACAAAAAGTGATGAAATGACAGCAGAGTTATCTGCTATGGCAGCGGTCCATGCCTATAGCTCCTCTCCTTCCTGCTGGTGGGCACGTCCGCTGCCTGGTTTACCTGCTCCATAGCCTTAGGGCTCCAGTGGTCCAGTCCCACAGACATCCCTCTCTCCCTTACCAGTGGTCCCAGCTGCTGGAATAACGCTGTCCTCCCACACAAGCTGAGGCCTGCTTCCTGCCGATAATGACCTTCTCTGCCCATAGGTCATGTGTGCACACACTATCTCTGGCTCTTATAGGGCCGGCATGCACGCACTCTAGTCTCTACAAGCCATGGAAAGGAGCCTGATCAATAAGTTCTAGTATGCTAATTTCATGCAAAGGCGTGCCATTAGCTTGCTTGCCTGTTCTGTGTACAGACTTCTGCCTGACTTCTAGATTAGACTCTTTGCTGCGTGACCTGACCCTTGACTGATCTACATTCTGATCCTGAGCTGCTTGTCCTGAAAACGGACCATTTATCAGACTGCATGTATTCTGCCTGTCTGGACCCGTGGGTCAGCAGTCACTTGTACAAAAATTACTTCAAATGGAGCAGCCTAGTGGTTCCCCTGCAGCAGAGTCCAGATCCCTGTACAGGGGATAAAGGGTAAAGATCGGGGGAAGAGAAGGGGGGGGGGGGGTCACTTTTATAATGCCGTTTGGAGCAGAACCAAGTTGAATCTGTTCAAGACACAAAGAGGATCCACATGTGCCAAGTTTCATTATCTGACCCAAAATAACTGAATATAACTGTATATATCCATCTGGTTGGTTCCTTTTTCCAAACCAGCAGTGTCTACAGACAAAAAAAAACTGTGAGAAGATCCAGATGACATGAAAGGTCTATAGTTAGCTGTAATTCTGCCATCTCTACCTTTCTCATTATACAAGGATAAAACATATAATACTGGTTTAGAAAACAAGACTGAACACAAGATCTTCACAGCACTTCTACAGATCATAGGGAACCTTTCACGAGACCTTATCTTCATCTACCTGATCATCATATTGGACATTTTGATGTTCTTCTGAATCATCCTGTGGAAGAAGAGGACTAGGACATCTCTCCAGCGTTGTTCTCTCTTCTATAACTGTAGGAAAAACATACAGTGACTGAATTCACTAATTACATATAAATAATGAGAGGATGTGTATATTTAGGCATGTCTATTACCTGTTAATGTGAGGGGCTGGTGATCCTCCATCATAACGTTCTTGTACAGATCTTTGTGTCCTTCTAAATACTCAGACTCCTCCATGGAGAAATAGACGGCGACATCCTGACACCTTATAGGAACCTGACAACACAATGATACAGTCATTACCGAGATCCCTTCATAGTGTTACTGTATAATGTCCCGGCATTCCCAGCGATGTCACCTCTCCAGTCAACAGCTCAATAATCTTGTTGGTGAGCTCTAGGATCTTCTCTATGTTGACTTTCTCATGTATCGGGATGTGAGGTGTCATCCTGGATACTAGGCTCAGGATTCCTCCCCGTCCATCAGATACCGGGGCCTGACAATGCTCACTAGAGGTCTTCTTCACTACTGTGTATTCCTGGTTATGGAGAGAAGCAGTAATAAATATCACTCCACACATCTCCAGAGTCCCTCACCTCTCCAGTCATGTCCATCTGTTAATAACATAGAGAAGAGTAATGTGACACCATCAGAATCTCTCACCTCTCCAGTAAGCCGGAGGAGGATTTCTAGGGTGAGATTTATTATACTCTCTGCCATCTTGTCCCCATCCCTATCCATCCTTGAATGAAGGGTCAATCAGGAGAATGATCTTGTATAGGAGATATACGCTGAGCGGATCCGATATTGTAGGAACCTGAATGGAAAGAAGAAGAACCGATGTAAAATTATAGAAAACCCCATGTAAAATACAATTACTGGAGATGAGAAGAGGAAACACTGGAGGAGATAATAAAGTGTATTATGGTAGTTCCTCCATGTTTCAGGTCAAAGCATGTCACACCTTCATATCACCACTATAGTCATTTACAGGTCACAGGGGTAATCCCTGTATAAAGCTGTAATCTGGTAGATCACTTCATAGATCTAGAGCTCAGACTGCCCCAGTCCTATCAGTTGGAATTTAAAGAATAAAAGAGCATCTGTCAGCAGTTTTGTACCTGTGACACAGGCTGACCTGTGTTGGTCCCAGGTTCGAATATGCCCGCATTGCTGAGAAAAATGAAGTTTTAATATATGCAAATGAGCCTCTAGGAGCGACGGGGGTGTTGCCATTACACCTAAAAGCTCTGCTCTCTCTACAACTGCTGCACCCTCTGCACTCTTACAGAACCAGGCAGTGAAAACATCATCACACCTGGTCCTATCAATGAAAGTAGAAAGGTTGTGGCAGATGCAAAAAAAGGAGCCTCTTGGTGTAATGGCAACACCCCCGTTGCTCCCAGAGGCTCATTTGCATATGTTAAAACGCGGGTACATATTGTAGGGATTTGCTCTGGTAGGCAGGGTAAGCGGATGCAATACAGAGGCAAAATCATGGTTGATAAACAAAAGTCAGTGTTTATTCACACAAAAAAAAGGCAGGAAAAAACACGTCACCTGGCAGTCCACAGCAGGCTTTAGGGCGCCTGGATTCCAGCTTGCAGCTCTCAGCCTTGTAGTATGGCGGTACTCCTCAGCTCCCAAACCACAGAGCTTCACTATCACCTGGAGGTTCCTTCCACACCCAGCTGAGCTGCTGGCTGGGTTTTTAAGCCCCAGCCCAAAACCTGGCCTGGACGTGGGGAACAGCCACCCACCCTGCTCTTTGGCTGCTCCCAATAAGAACCGGCCTGGATCAGCTTTTCAGCCACACTAAGAAAAAACAGTGTCAGCGAGCACTAGCTGTGGCTGACACACAAAATAACCGGTTCCTATCTCACCGAGGCCAGGAACTTCGGTGACACGTACCTTCCGTCAATGACGGACCCTTGCACCTTCCTACTTACCTCCCCCCTTTGTTCAACCCTGAGGGGGTGAACACACGCCAGACAGTGTACTCGGGACAGGGCATCTGCGTTTCCCTGTAACCGGCCTGCCCTGTGTTCTACTGTGAACTTAAAGTTTTGCAGCGATAAGAACCACCTGGTGACCTGAACATTCCTCTCTTTGGCCTGGCTCCTCCACTTGAGAGGGGAGTGATCGGTCACCAGACGGAACTTCCTCGCCAACAGATAATAGCGGAGAGACTCGAGTGCCCACTTGATGGCCAGGCACTCTCTCTCTCCACTATACTGTACCAGGTCTCCGCTGGAGTGAGCTTACGGGTGAGGAAGACAATGGGATGCTCCTCCCCGTTGACTTCCTGAGACAGCACCGCACCGAGGCCCACTTCAGAGGCATCAGTCTGTACCACAAATTTCCTCTTGAAGTCAGGCGTCACCAAAACCGGGGACCCACACAGGGCCGACTTCAAAGCAGAGAAAGCCTCTTCCACCTGGTCATTCCAGCGGACTATCACGGACTTCTGTCTCTTTAAGAGCCCTGTCAACGGAGCCGCTAAAGTGGCAAAATAGGGGACAAACCTCATGTAATAGCTCACCATTCCCAGGAATGACTTTACTTGTCTAGAGGTGGCAAGTCGGGGCCAATTCCGTATCGCCTTTATTTTGCTCACTTGATAATGACTCCGCGCCCAATGACATACCCAAGGTATTTAGTCTCCTCTAACCCTATCGCACATTTCTTTGGGTTAGCTGTTAGTCCCTCCTTTCGAAGGGAGTCCACTACGGCCTGTACTTTGAGCAGGTGACTTTCCCAGTCGGTACTGTGAATGATAAAATCGTCCAGGTAAGCCGAGGCGTACCGCCGATGTGGACGAAGTACAATATCCATTAGACGTTGGAAAGTGGCAGGGGTGCCATGCAGGCCAAAGGGTAACACCTTATACTGGTAAAGCCCCTCTGGTGTAATGTAGGCAGTTTTCTCTTTGACAGCCTCTGCCAAGGGAACCTGCCAGTTCCCTTTGGTGAGGTCCAAAACAAAAAAATACCTGGCTTGACCAAATTTCTCAATTAGTTCATCCACCCAAGGCATTGGATATGCATCAAACTTTGATATTTCGTTTAATTTCCGAAAATCGTTACAAAACCGTAACGTCCCGTCTGGCTTGGGAATTAAGACTGTAGGACTGGCCCACTCACTTTTAGACTCCTCAATGACATTCAGCCGCAACATGAGTTGCACTTCTTTCGAGATGGCTTTTCGCCGAGCCTCAGGTACTCGGTATGGCTTTAACCGGATTTTTGCCTGAGGCTCAGTGACAATGTCATGTTGGATTACGGAAGTGCATCCAGGGAGGTCCATGAACACATCTGTGTTCCGACTAACGAACTCCCTGGTCTCCTGAGCCTGTTTAGAGGAGAGGCTGTCAGCAATTTTCATTGTGGCAACCGCTTCCCTTGCATCAGACATAGGAGCCGAAATCTCTTGTCCAAGAAAGCCCGGTCACGGACTGTCTTCCGTACAGGTTTCCCTATCCTTCCAAGGTTTTAGCAAATTAACATGGTAAATCTGCTCTGGCTTTCGCCTCCCCGGCTGGTGTACCTTGTAATTTACCTCCAATTTTTTCACGTACCTCGTAGGGCCCCTGCCACCTGGCTAAGAACTTACTGTCCACTGTCGGCACCAGAACCAAAACCCGATCACCCGGGTTAAAGTTCCAGACCAGAGCCTACCGATTATATATCCGACTCTGGGCTCGCTGAGCGGCCTCCATATGTTCCCTGACAAGAGGCAAAACGGTCTCTATCCGCTGTTACATCTTGGTAACATATTCCAGGACGCTTTTATGCCGAGTGGGTTGTTGTTCCCACGCCTCTTTGGCCATGTCCAACAAGCCACGTGGATGTCTGCCATATAGAAATTCGAAGGGCGAGAACCCAGTAGAGAACTGGGGCACCTCTCGCACTGCGAACATGAGATAAGGCAGAAGAAGGTCCCAATCCTTTCCATCTTTGGTCACCACCCTTTTTAACATAATTTTTAGAGTTTTGTTAAACCTTTCAACCAGTCCATCCGTTTGTGGATGGTACACGGGCGTCCGTAACTGTTTAATATGCAGCAACTTGCAGAGTTCCCTCATGACCTTGGACATAAAAGGAGTCCCCTGGTCAGTCAGGACATCTTTAGGTAGCCCCACTCGGGAGAACATCTCCATTAGCTTTTTAGCTATAAGTTTCGCCGATGTATGTCGCAGTGGGACTGCCTCCGGGTACAGAGTAGCGTAATCAAGGACAACCAAAATGTGTTGGTGTCCCCTAGCGGACTTCGGGACAGGACCTACCAGGTCCATAGCGATTCACTCAAACGGTACCTCGATGATCGGGAGGGGTACCAAGGGACTGCGAAAAAGGTGCTGGGGGCTAGTTGCCTGGCAGGTCGGGCAAGACTTACAGAACTCGTCCAGCTCTTTAAACACACTGGGCCAGTAAAACCGTTGTAGTATCCGGTCCTGTGTTTTCTTCATTCCCAGATGACCCCCGAGAACATGCTGGTGGGGTAACTCTAACACGAGTTTGCGATAAGCCTGGGGCACCACCAACTGTTCAATGGATTCACCTTGCAGCTGATTTACCCGATACAACATATCCTGATGGACCACAAAACGGGGGAACACAGACTCTGCCCCTGGTTGTTGTGGTTCACCATCAATTATTAGTACATTTTCCCAGGCTCGGGACAAGGTTGGATCCCGATGTTGCGCGGTACAAAAATTATCCCCGGAGACATTGAGGTCTGCCAGCTCAGGCCCCGGCGGCAAGTCCTCCATGTCTCCCACCATTACACTCAGCGGGGTTGTCTCCTCCTCTTCCACCGAAGTGGCGGTCACCCCTACTGCTGGACCTTCGGACTCAAGTTCCCAGGGTTCTGGTCTCCCCCCTGAGCCGGGCCACTCTGCTAGGGTTACATCTGTCTCCCGCGTATCAGTCACTCTCGGAACAGGCCACAGTGCTGTGAAACCCGGAAAGTCTCTCCCTACTATAAGTTCTTAGTGGAGGTGGGTTGCAACAGCCATCTCGTGGATCCAACTGCCGGAAACCGTAGACAGAGACACCATAGCAGTAGGGTAGTCTTTTAAGTCCCCATGGATACACATGACTCCGACCTTACGGCTGGTGTACTCAGTGGAGCGTACCAGGGAAGCCCTTATCAGGGTCACCAGACTTCCTGAGTCCAACAGAGCCTCCGCTGGAGTGTCTCCCACCTCAACCTGGCACAGGTGGTTCAGAGACTCCGGAGCACCCACTGCACACAGTTTCCTGGCATATAACGATTGACAGAAGCCATAGTTTGTGTCCATGGGTTCCCCCTGACGTGGACACGTGACTGGTCAGCTGCAGCCACCAATTGTAGGGATTTGCTCTGGTAGGCAGGGTAAGCGGACGCAATACAGAGGCAAGAACACGGTTGATAAACAAAAGTCAGTGTTTATTCACACAAAAAAAAAAAGGCAGGAAAAAAACACAATACTAGGCAGGGCCCTGGTGTTAATTCACATAGCAAAAGTCCACAGCAGGCTTTAGGGCGCCTGGCTTCCCGCTTGCAGCTCTCAGCCTTGTAGTATGGCGGTACTCCTCAGCTCCCAAACCACAGAGCTCCACTATCACCTGGAGGTTCCTTCCACATCCAGCTGAGCTGCTGGCTGGGTTTTTAAACCCCAGCCCAAAACCTGGCCTGGACGTGGGGAACAGCCACCCACCCTGCTCTTTGGCTGCTCCCAATAAGAACCGGCCCGGATCAGCTTTTCAGCCACACTAAGAAAAAACTGTGTCAGCGAGCACTAGCTGCGGCTGACACACAAAATAACCGGTTCCTATCTCACCGAGGCCAGGAACTTCGGTGACACGTACCTTCCGTCAATGACGGACCCTTGCGCCTTCCTACAATATGAACATGCATGCTGGCAGTGTGAGATCAGTGGTCCAAAGTTACTTAACCCGTTAAATCCTACTCCTATGCCCACTTGTGTGCCAGTCATTTCTGTGGTCATACCGCGTTCAGCTGATTTCCCCTCAGGACCGCTCAGTGCAATTTATTTTATTACTGGGAAAAGTTCTCATAATTCATTAAAACACAAAAAATACAAATTATGATAATAAGAAACTAATGAATAAGAAACCTTCAGCTGCATCCATCGCACAGTACAGAAATAATTCCGCCATATAGCACATAGAGAACGGCTGCAGTGCAGTATAAGGCGGGGTTCACACGTGACCGGTCAGCTGCAGATTTGCTTTGCGGATTTCTGTGCGGTAAATCTGCAGCGTTGTACAGAACCAGCAAAGGGAATGAGCTTTTAGTAATTCTCAGTCACACGTGGCAAAAAACAAGCGGATTATAAATCTGCAGGATGATGATTTCCGCTGCGGATTTAACCCCGTCCGGTGCAGAGAATGAAATCTGCCTCTAATCTGTAGCTTTTCTGCGTTTTCTTCTGTTGCAGATTACAAGCAGATAATCAGTCACATATGACCCTATAACACTGTACAGCATAGAGGTAACACTCCCAGGAGGTCTGCGCTCGGAGAACCCCTTTAACCCCTGATATGAATAGTGACCAGGAGGCAACGCTACAGCAGAGAGCTGGTGGAGAAGGGGTTAATAACCCCTCTGCCCCAGGAATCCTGACAGACAATGGCGGTGACTACACACCTACCTGCCCTGCTGGACACAACATGTACCCACCTAGAATGTATGGGCTTCTGAGAGGATGGAGCCCCGCCCCCAAGTTGTTCTAGAAACTAATGTTCTCCTCAAAACCTCCCTGACTGTAAACCTGTCCCTAATCCTGACCCGCACAGGAGACCGCACAGAACACGGAGAGGACGTCCCGCTGCCCAACACACAGGACACTTACCTGAACCTCACTTATCACCACCGATCTCAGAGTCACATTACCTCACCAGGTGACCTAAACCTGAACCATCATGATCATGTGTTCCTATATGGGAGGAGTCAGGCTCCCGGTTGTGCTGCTGGAAGAGGTAAAGGACCTGTGATGATGTCATGATCATGTGATTCTGTGTGGGAGGAGTCAGGCTCCCGGTTGTGCTGCTGGAAGTGGTAAAGGACCTGTAATGATGTCATGACCATGTGATCCTGTGTGGGAGGAGTCATGCTCCAGGTTGTGCTGCTGGAAGAGGTAAAAGACCTGTGATGATATCATGACCATGTGATCTAGTGTGGGAGGAGTCATGCTTCAGACTGTGCTCCTAGAGGTAAAGGACCTGTGATGATGTCATGACCATGTGATCCTGTGTGGGAGGAGTTAGGCTCTAGGCTGTGCTGTTGGAGGAGGTAAAGGACCTGTGATGAAGTCATGACCATGTGATCCTGTGTGGGAGGAGTCAGGCTCTAGGCTGTGCTCCTAGAAGAGGTAAAGGACCTGTGATGATATCATGACCATGTGATCATGTGTGGGAGGAGTCAGGCTCTAGGCTGTGCTGTTGGAGGAGGTAAAGGACCTGTGATGATGTCATGACCATGTGATCCTGTGTGGGAGGAGTCAGGCTCTAGGCTGTGCTGTTGGAGGAGGTAAAGGACCTGTGATGATGTCATGACCATGTGATCCTCTGTGGGAGGAGTCAGGCTCTAGGCTCTGCTGTTGGAAGAGGTAAAGCACAGTCTGCAGGAGTCTGTGATCTGTAAATGGTATTTGTTCTAGAGAAGGGACAGACACCCAGCAGCAGCTGTCTCTTCCTGTGCTGTAAGAAAAGAGCGAGATCTGGTGGGGAAGTCTCACCTACTTCCCTCAGAATTTTTCCCAGAGAGGTGTAATAGCTGGCGAGGTGTAATAACTAATGCCTTCTCCGTGTTCATTTATTAAGTTTCCTCACTTATAAAGCGCCAACATATTCCTCAGCGCTTTACAGACTTTAGGATCAAGATGTTCCCTCTGAGGCTCACAATTCAAGTTCCCTATCAGTATGTCTTTGGAGCATGGGAGGAAATCGGAGCACCCAAACACAAACATGGGGAGAACATACAAACTCCATGCAGATGTTGTCCTTGGTTGGATTGGAACCTAGGACCCCAGCGCTGCAAGACACCAGTGCAAACCACTGAGCCACCGTGCTTCTCGCCATCAACCTGAGATTACATTTTGTCCGCCAGACGATCCCGACGCTTTTCAAGGTTCGCTTTGGAAAAATCCAGTAAAATCGCATTTTACTCATATGTCGGTGGGAAAAATCACTCGGGAGGAAGAAGAAGGAGGGTGCTCACATGACCCTGAGAGGAAGTGGGGGAAGGGGGAGCCTTGCCCTGATTGGTATGAGCCAATGAATGCTGCAGCGGTCAGGGAGGTGTCCTAGCAGAACGCCATTCTGTGCTGTGAATCAGGGTGGTTGGGTCTTACAGTGTCTGCCAGGAAAACCATCTTAGGGAGTCAGGGAAAGTTAGAAATAAGTCAAGCTTGTATTCTACTGTCAGGGAGAGTAAAGGGAAAGGCTAGAATTACAAAGAAGAAGAATTGTGTAGAATAGGGAAAGGCAGGGAAAGTTTTCAGTCATGGAGAGAAAAGCGAGGTCCTGAGGCTGGGTGTTCCTCCTAGCACAGCTGCAGCTGCTGTAGATACTCAAAAACAGAACAGAAATACTGTGTTTTTTGTTGGGGTGAATAAGGTCAAAACTGTACAATATGTGTTTCACCATCCAGAGGATAGATGGCTTTTGAAATCTAAATGAAAAAACACCTGAAATACCAGTCCTAATTCTGTATTAGGGCATCTCCAGACAGCTGATTTTATTTTTATTTTTTTGTGTGGGAAAATAGCAATATACATTTGCAATGTGTGTCTTACAATACAGAGGGTTAGTTTTAAATCTCTGAGCGAAAACATGAAATCCTAGTCAAAAATGCATGTCAGGACATCTTCAGACAGAATGTTTTTTGTTTGTGAAAAATAGCAATACAAGTGCGCAACATATATCTTACAATACAGAGGGTAGCATGTGAAATCTGTGTGAAGACGTGAAATACTAGTCTGAAATCCGTGTCAGGGCATCTCCAGACAGTGCAATTGTGTGTGTGGGGGGGGGGGGCGGGGCGGAATAAACTCATAGTAGTTTGCATATTTGTGCATATTTAGATGCACATAACAGATATGGCCCAAATCTGTTAGTGGCGCCGATACTGCATTATTTCCAAAGTCAGTTGTCAGTAGCAGTGCCTTCAGGGTGTTTGTGGAAAGTGAAGGACATTTTATTGCGTGTCTCTTTAAGTTCCAGAAAACAGACTTGCAAACTGTTCCATACTTTGTGTAACTGTGTACATGTCACCGTGGAGAGTGGGGGAAACCCATCACCGTACAATGTCGGGGAAGAAAGGAAAGCAACTAGACCTGAACACCAGGAAAAGGGAGCAGGTCATCTCCTAATGCCACCCTAATCCTGGCCCTGACTCCTAACCGTATGAGCAGACCCAGATAGTAGGTGGCCTTATACACAGGAACCTGGGCCCTACTGACCCTATCGATCCCTGGGATACTGGTCAGGAATAAGAGACAACCTGTTCATCCACAACACAGAAAAGCAGGAGTCTCTGCAGGCCTAACAGCAAGGAGAGGAGCAGACAGTAAACAGAGGACAAACTCGACAGGTAAGTGTCCTGTGGCAGAATGACAACAGACCACAACGTCACTTACCTGCCCAGAACAACAAAAGGAACGAGTCGTCCGCACCACAATCACTGGATCCTGTGAAAAGCACTGAAGCCCAAACACACATATCAGGACTCAGTACAAACACAGGAGCAGTAGTAACTACCTGGCCCACCATGCGGCAAGATGCATGGCGGACCCAGACAGCACTGCTTAACTGAACCCCAGGGACCCCTTTCCGGAGGTTCAACACCCAGGGTAACGCCTTGCATATACAGTTGCAAGAAAAAGTATGTGAACCTTTTGGAATGATATGGATTTTTGCACAAATTGGTCATAAAAAGTGATCTGATCTTCATCTAAGTCACAACAATAGACAATCAGTCTGCTTAAACTAATAACACACAAAGAATTAAATGTTACCATGTTTTTATTGAACACACCATGTAAACATTCACAGTGTAGGTGGAAAAAGTATGTGAACCCTTGGATTTAATAACTGGTTGAACCTCCTTTGGCAGCAATAACTTCAACCAAATGTTTCCTGTAGTTGCAGATCAGACGTGCACAACGGTCAGGAGTAATTCTTGACCATTCCTCTTTACAGAACTGTTTCAGTTGAGCAATATTCTTGGCATGTCTGGTGTGAATCGCTTTCTTGAGGTCATGCCACAGCATCTCAATCGGGTTGAGGTCAGGACTCTGACTGGGCCACTCCAGAAGGTGTATTTTCTTCTGTTTAAGCCATTTTGTTGTTGATTTACTTCTATGCTTTGGGTCGTTGTCCTGTTGCAACACCGATCTTCTGTTGAGCTTCAGCTGGTGGACAGATGGCCTTAAGTTCACCTGCAAAATGTCTTGATAAACTTGGGAATTCATTTTTCCTTCGATGATAGCAATCCGTCTAGTCCCTGACGCAGCAAAGCAGCCCCAAACCATGATGCCCCCACCACCATACTTCACAGTTGGGATGAGGTTTTGATGTTGGTGTGCTGTGCCTCTTTTTCTCCACACATAGTGTTGTGTGTTTCTTCCAAACAACTCAACTTTGGTTTCATCTGTCCACAGAATATTTTTCCAGTACTGCTGTGGAACATCCAGGTGTTCTTGTGCAAACTGTAAACGTGCAGCAATGTTTTTTTTGGGACAGAAGTGGCTTCCTCTGTGGTATCCTCCCATGAAATCCATTCTTGTTTAGTGTTTTACGTATCGTACATTCGCTAACAGGGATGTTTGCATATGACAGAGACTTTTGTAAGTCTTTAACTGACACTCTAGGATTCTTCTTCACCTCATTAAGTAGTCTGCGCTGTGCTCTTGCAGTCATCTTTACAGGACGGCCACTCCTAGGGAGAGTAGCAGCAGTGCTGAACTTTGTCCATTTATAGATAATGTGTCTTACCATGGACTGATGAACAGCAAGGCTTTTGGAGATACTTTTATAACCCTTTCCAGCTTCTTAATCGTAGGTCTTCTGAGAGCTCTTTTGTGCGAGGCATCATTCACATCAGGCAATGCTTCTTGTGAAAAGCAAACCCAGAACTGGTGTGTGTTTTTTTATAGGGCAGGGCAGCTGTAACCAACACCTCCTATCTCATCTCATTGATTGGACTCCAGTTGGCTGACACCTCACTCCAATTAGCTCTTGGAGATGTCATTAGTCTAGGGGTTCACATACTTTTTACACCTGCACTGTGAATGTTTACATGGTGTGTTCAATAAAAACATGGTAACATTTAATTCTTTGTGTGTTATTAGTTTAAGCAGATTGTGATTGTCTATTGTTGTGACTTAGATGAATATCAGATCACATTTTATGACCAATTTGTGCAGAAATCCATATCATTCCAAAGGGTTCACATACTTTTTCTTGCAACTGTATGCCGGACATAAAACATCAACTGACCAGACATGTAACAACAACAAGACGAAACACGACACCCTCAACATAAACCCACACCAAACTACCAAACAGGTAAGGTAGGGGAACAAGAAGGATAGAATGGGAAGACAAACTATGTTCAACAAGCTGGCCCTCAAGCTGGACAGATGGAAAGGTCCAGAATGGCAGCATAACTCCAGCCCCACCAGAAGCTGAAGTCAACTCTGACCTCAGGCTCCAAATACCAGTACTATAGGAGCCAAGAGGCCACACCCAGCTCCACCTAGCTCACCCACATAGCTCCATCTACCATCCTTCGGTAGATTGCCTGCCTTCTGCATCCTCCAGCCTGGTCCTTCGGTTCTCTTGGGCCCTGAGGCAGTAGTTCTTCCTCCTGCAGTTGTGGATTCTCCTTCTGGAGTTGCCAGACATTCTTCTGCGCCTCCTCCTTCGGGCAGTGTGCTATCTCCTTCTTCTGGTGCGACTGCCACACCGTTGGTGACTCCTGGACATCCTTCTTCAGTGCGGCCAGGTGAGTTTACAGCTGCTGATGTGTTAATACTTTTTCTGTTTCAACTTTTGCAGGCTGTTCAGTCTGCGTATTTTTCTTCTCCTTACCCTTCACCCTCCCCCTCCTTCTTCTTCTTATGCTGAAGTTTCTGATAGTGCTAATGTTTCCTTGGCTTGGCTCCCGGTGGTGGGAGAGGGGGATAAGGTTGTTGCGGGGGTTAGTTCACCCCCTCCCTGGTTGCTTTTGCTGGCCAGGGCAAAAGGTGTACCAGAGTTGTGTTATAAAGAAGCTATGATTTGTGCTGTTTTTCCTTTAGCTTTCCATTTATCCGCTTCTGTGAAAAAAAAATTGTAATAATGAATTTGTTGATTAGTTGTCCCTTTTGCCTCCTTCTAAGGATTTTGTTCAGAAGCTGAATAAAAAGGAGGATAAATTGGACGAGGGCCGTCGTCGTCCCATTCAGAGATCCTTTTATAATTGGCTTCAAGCCCTTTGCAACATTGCTAGTGTATTAGGTGAACTTCATGCAGAATTTTATACAGGCTTATTTCAACACCTGGACATTGTCCTGGACATTGTCCTGGAGGGTCATAAGAATTTTCCTGGTCTTGGGTGGTTTTATTATAATGAAGATTTTCGTCAGAAATTAGCCATGTACCCTTCTTTGTGCTGGGGTTTGAAGGATGTTGGACTTTGGCTTAATCTCATATTGCCTCAGTGCTCGCTGCAAGTTTCTCACTCTCACACTCAGTGTTGAAGGCCTTCTACATGCAAATATTGGCACGAATGTTCATTTTGTTCAGGTACTTCAAGAAAGCTAGCATCCCTTGCCCCCCATCCACAAAGGACACGTTGGGAAAAAGCATTGAGTCTAGTAAGGCTGCTGAGTATGCTTCATTAGTTAAATCTGTAACCAAACCGTCAGAAGCTGTGTAGTTATGTAATGGTTTTAATAATGGTTTGTTGTTCCTCGTTTCACTGGTTATGGTTGTTGTTTGCTTAAGGCCTCTTTCACACGGGCGTCATGTTTTTTGTCCGGATGCGTTAAGGGTGCGTTCAGGGAAAATCATGCGATTTTGCTTGCGATTGGTGTTTATTTTGTCTGCGATTGCGTCGCATTCGTGCGTTTTTCCCGCGCGTGTGACAAGCGTTTTTCCTGCGCGTGAAAAAAAAACTGATGCCTCCACTACATTCACCTGTGACAGCAAACTAATATATAAACCCCCATCATGCATTTTATTCATGGGCAGCTCCATTTTGTGGATGGTTGTTTGTCGTGTGGTTGGTGTGTGTGTATTTGATAGTAGATTTTCCTTGACAGGATGTCCACTTTCTCCATTTCATCCACTGACCAGCACTGGCTGCTCTCCCGCTGTTTTGGAGATCAGCCCGAAATGATAGAGGATGAACCGCGGCAGAAGCGTATGTGGGTACATCCTATCGTTTCGCAGCGGGCCAGCAAAGGTGTATTTGTAGGATTGTACTCTAAACTCTGGGCGCACCCTCAAAAGTTTTTCAGTTATTGCCGCATGTCGGTGTCAACATTTGATCTACTGTTGGGGGAGTTGAGGCCTACCTTAACTTTCCAGGACACCAATATGCGGAGGAGTGTATCCCCAGAGGAACGTCTTATTATTACATTGAGGTGAGTCAAAAAAAATTCTATATAATACTTATAGGACCCACTGTTTTCAAATACATGGTAGTTTGGTCAAAGTCATATGTATGTTTAATTGTTATTTTTTACAGCATAAGTATGGTAAAACGTTGGACATGTATTTTAAAAGTTTTATTTGTATTCCTAAAGTATGGGTGCTTAAAATATTCACACCAGAATCCTGTTCCACAGGGATTAAGTATTCAAATGAAGCTTGTAATGATGAGGACACTTCCACCTGTGTGAATATGTTAATTATCTCAAACTATTTTCTATTTTTTGAATTAATTATCTTTATTACTTGATATATAAAAGCAAATTACAGTACAAAAAAGAATTTTTCATTTTCCTTTCCCCTTATCCCCATACCCACCCCCCTCCCCGTACCTGTGGTGCATCAAGAAAAAAAAAAAAAAAAGAAGGGAAATAATTATCCAAACTAATCAAATCCTCCAACCGCCCCATATCTTAGTCCACTTCTCCTCAGCTTCCCTCTGTTTATGCATAATTTTCTCATAATTTTTTACCTTGTTAATTAGGTTTATCCATGTATTTATCTCTGGAATATATCGAGCAAACCAGGTCCGACTGACCAAAACTCTGGCCAACATCAGTATTCTACCTAGGAAAATCTTTTGATACTTATGGTTATTTATTTTGGAAAGATCATTAAGCACAAACACTTGTGGTTCGAGAGGAATTCGTATTTTTAATTTGTAGCGGATAAAGTTGTTAATGCTATTCCAGTATTTTATAAGTTCCAAGTTCTGGGCAGGTCCAGATCATATGAAGATAGTCCGCACCTGAGGTGTCACATTTAGGGCAATTAGAGGTATCTCTTAGCCCACATTTATTCATCCATAAAGGGGTAACATATAATCTGTGACAAATATTAAAATGTACTAGAACATGGTTAAAGTTCTGGGATAGTAAACCTAGATTCCCAAAAATATTCTCCCACCCTTCTACTTGTATGTTCGGACAATCCATCTCCCACGCTCTTTGTCCTGGTGATTGTGTATCACTAAATCGTGCCTTAAGTAATAACTTATATATATTTGAAATCTTCAATCTAGGCAGTGTCCCCCCTACCCAATCATTCAAGAAGGATGAGCTATCTATATCCAACACCAATTTATCGTCCAGACTGGATAATGCTGAACGCAATTGAAAATATCTAAACCATGAAAAATTTTCTATATTATGTGATATCTCTATAAATGGCTTAATCTCTCTATTCTTAATTACCTGTGAAATATACAAAATTTTATTCTTTTGCCAGAATGTGTCAGCTGCAATATCGTCTAACCTTTGTAGGTGCAGATTATGCCAAAGAGGCGTGAATGTAAGTGTGCCCTTTACCTTCAACCATGTCCTAGTAGTAGCCCACACTTTCAGGAGTAATTTTATAGTCTCTTTATAGCCCCGCTCATAGCTCCTCAATAACCCGGATTCCAGAAGAGTGAATATATTACTATGAGCGTGGCTACCCACTATTTTCCCTAAAAGTGCACTGTTTTCTGATTCATTGCACATCAATAGCTGAGTAGCAATAAAATAGCCTTTAAAGTAAGGGAGATTTAAACCCCCGCACTCCAGTGATTTATACAAATATTCTAACTTTATTCGCACTCGTTTTCTTCCCCATATTAAATAATTAATTATTCTTTCCATAAGTTTGAAGTATTTATCTTGTATCCAGATAGGTGTATTCCTAAGCACATAAAGAAATTGTGGTAATATCACCATTTTGACCAATGAAACTCGGTCAGCTCTAGACAGGGGAAGTCTCAACCAGATCCCTATTTTAGCTCTAATCTTTTTCACCATGGGGATCAAATTGAGTTGTAGAAAATTTTCAACCCTGGGTGATATAATTAAACCCAAATACTGAAAAGAGTCAACGATGTCCAACTGTGTCACAAGAACCTCTTTCTGTGGTAGGGGGTCTATTGGCATCAAACTGGTCTTAGACCAGTTTATAAGAAAACTGGACACATCACCAAATGATTTAACCATTTGAATAATTCTGGGGAGAGCTGTTTCCGTATGGTCTATAAAAAAGAGAACATCATCCGCGTATAGGGAAATACGGTCCTGCACTCCTAGCGTACCAAATCCCTTAACTTGATCATCTTGCCTAATGGCCAACGCAAGAGGTTCAATATAAATATCAAATAACAATGGGGATAGTGGGCAACCCTGACACGTCCCTCTATTTAAATCAAAACTAGTTGTCAGGATCCCATTGAGACTCAATTTTGCCTTGGGGAATCTGTACAGTAACTTTAGAATGCCTATGAATCTTTCCCCAAAGCCCATCCTTACCAGAACCTTCCAGAGGAATCGCCACTCCACCCTGTCAAAGGCCTTAGAGGCATCCAGTGACAGGATGGAGCGAGCGGTCCCCCCGGGGGCCTGAATATTAGCAAAGAGCCGATGAAGATTATGGTGCGTGCCCTTGTTCTGAATAAAGCCATTCTGATCCGGATGGACAATGGAGGAAACAACCCTAGAAAGCCTTGTGGCAAAAATCCTCGCAAGGAGCTTTACATCTGCATTAAGCAGTGAGATTGGTCTATATGATTCTAGATCTACGGGATCTTTGCCTTTTTTTGGAATTAATGTTATTACGGCTTCCAACATTGAATCTGGTAACTTCCCATCCTCCACTGAATCAGAAAAGACCTCCAGCAGTCTGGGGAAAATAAAGTCCCCATATTTACTGTAGAATTCGTATGGGAGTCCATCTGAGCCAGGGGTGGAATTGGCCGAACATAATTTAATAGCTCCCTTAAGTTCCTGGATTGAAACATCCAATTCAAGTGCTTTCTTTTGCGCCTCAGTAATAGTTGGAAAAGCAATGTCATCAAGATAGGCATCCATCTTATCATCTGTGATCTTCGAATCAGCTTTATACAAATCCAAGAAATAGTCCACAAAGGCCTTCTCTACAGGACCCTGTCAACTAACCACCCTACCATTAACCAGTCTAACATTATCTATATATTTTTTGGATTGTTGACTTGAGATCACTCTGGCCAAAGTTTACCAGGTCGCCCTGACTCTGTAAAATATTTTTGCCCTTTAAAGAAAAGGCCCTGTTGGGCCTTGTCCAATAAAAAGTTAGAGTATACTTGTGTGGCCATTTGCATACTTTCTCTATTCTCCTCCGTCTTATTCGTATAAAAGGATTGTGTCGCCAGTGATGCAAGTTCTTCTAGATTTTTCTGTTTTTTCCCATACTCCTTTCTAAGGTTCGCAATATTACTGACCATCATTCCCCTCATATACGCCTTAAAGGTATCCCATACCATTTGGATATTTGCTGAGCCATAGTTGTTATCCCAAAATCGACCAATTTCATTCTGGATTGTTTCATGTGTCTTTATTACTGTTAACCAGTAAGGGTTTAATCTAAAAGGGGGATTTTGTATGTGTCTTTCCTGGGTTAAACAGAGTTCGAGGAGTAACGGTGAGTGGTCCGAAATTGACCTTGTTTCATATTTCATTCGTTTTACGAGTTTCACATATTTACTACTTATCAATGCAAGATCTATTCTAGACATAGATTTACCTGCTTTACTAAAGCATGAAAAGGCCCTTTCCCCCTGTCCTAGGTGTCCCCACACATCTTCAAAACCCGCCTCAGAGCAAAACCGTGCCTGGGGAGACCCCTGAACCGGGCTATCTCCCCTGACACTCGTAGAGACCCTATCACGCAGAGGATCAATGACACAGTTGAAATCACCAATAATCATTGTTGGGCACTCTGGCCATTTATCCATAAATAATAACAAAGAATTAAGAACCAAAAATGAAAATGGCGGTGGAATATAGACAAAAGCTAAAATACATGTCTTCCCCCTTAATCTACAATATAGGAAAATAAATCTCCCCTGATGGTCAACAGAGGATGCCTCACAGACGAAATCAATCTGTCTATGTATCAAGACAGTAACACCTCCTAGAGTGGCTGGAAAAAGTAGAATGATACGTATGCGCGGCCCATCCCCTGCCGACCACCCTAGAGGTCTCTTCAGTAAGATGAGTTTCTAACAAACATACTATTGCTGGTAGGTGGACCTGTGTCGAATCAAAAATCGCTTGTCTTTTTCCTCTATCCGCCAATCCGCGTATATTCCAGGCAAGGATTCTAGTCGTCATTATCAAAAGCGGTTAGGTGGGACAAAAACAACAAACAAAACAAAACAAAAAAAAGTTGGACGCACCACATCCCATCTTCCACCCCCCCGTACAGGTAATCCACCACGTATTGTAGTAGATTTCTCTCCTATGACCATCCCTCCCACACTCCCCACACTCGGCCCTCCCTATTAAGAAACGGAGAAAAGGACAATTGGGGATATAAACCCCCCATAGCAGTTATTGTTCCCACCAAATCCTGAAACAATTAAGTCACAGATCATTTTGTTCGAGCCAGTCCGCGGCTTTATCTGGAGTATCAAAAAATAGGATTTTATCATTAAAAATAATCCGCAATTTTGCTGGGAACATAAGAGAGTATTTGATATCCCTTTCTCTTAGCTTCTTTTTTAGCGTCATAAATGTGCGTCTCTTTTCTTGTATATCTTTTGAAAAATCCAGAAAAAAAGCCAATCTATTACCATTATATACAACCGGTGAGCATTCCCTTGCCCTTCTCAATACCATATCTTTATCCCCTGTGGCCAATAACTTAACAAGAAATGTCCGAGGTTGTCTCCCTGGGATTGGTTTACCCCCTGGGACCCGATGGGCTCTTTCTATCATAAACAGTGGGTAGAACGAGTCCTTACCGAAATTCTCAAAGATTAACTTCTGTATAAATTGAGTGGGATTCTTCTCTTCAGCACCCTCTGGGATCCCTATTATTCTCACGTTGTATCTTCGCGATCTATCCTCAAGGTCCGCCACCTTTTTCTTCAGAAGGTTACACTCTAATTTCAGTGTGGAGACTTCAGAGTTTGTTTTTTGGGATTCGTTCTGTATCAAGGCCGTAGAGCTCTCAAGATTATTAACTCTGTCTCGGATTTTCGACAAATCATCTCTTTTCAGACCCACATCAACCTGGATAAATCCAAGTTGGGTTGTAACAGCCTGTATTAAATCCCCATTTTGTTTAACTGCTAGCAGTATTTCTTCTAGCGGAGAGGAATTGTCATTGGGCATAACTTCTCCCACTATACCCTCTTCTTCTTCAGGTTGTCTAGAGGCTTTTTGTGGTTCTATCTCGGTCACCTCAGGGTCACCATTTTTTCTAGAGGCAAAGTCCTTTTGTCCGCCCCTCGTGTTAACCCTTGGAGACCTCAGGAACTGATCTATTTTTGTTGTTTCAAAAGTTTTTGTGCCCGGTTTCTGACTAGAGAGGTCAGCCGAGCGCCTACTGGCTTTTGGAGCCATGCCTTGATCCTGGTTTTTTTTTCCTTTCTCTTTTCCCCTCTTTTTTTCTTTTTTTCCTTTTTTTTTCTTTTTTTTTTTTTTCCTTTTTTCTCTCTCCCCCTTCTTTTCTTTTTTTTTTTTTTCCTTTTTTCTCTCTCCCCCTTCTTTTCTTTTTTTCCTTTGCCCCTTCTTTTTTCTTTTTCTTTATAAATTTTTTTTCTTTTTCCTTCCCCTTACTTTATATTCCTCTCCCCCTTCTCCTCCTCTTTTTTTTTTTCCTTTCTTTTTCCTCTTCCTTCTTTTCTTTCACTTTGTGCTTTTATAGCTTGTTCCTTTTATGTTTGTATTTATAATTTACTTTTTATTTTGCTTTTAGGCCACCTCACTTTTCTTTTTCAACAGTGAGGGTACTAGCAGTAAGCTTTACAACATATAGATTGAAAATGTTCTAAAATGCTGAAGCAGTTTTAGTTAGTGGTTAGTATTGAAGGTAGAGGACATATGGTGACACAATAAGCCAAAAAAAAGGGAGAAAAAGGAACAGTCTCACCAGCTTTAATATACCCCGTCAGTCCACAGGAAGAGCAGTATCGCCAACCAGGACGACAGCGGAGCCGCCGATCCACAAAGCAAAAGCCAAGCAGAGTTCCCAGGTGGAATCCAACAGCCCGTCCAGCAGCCGTCAGTCGAATCGGTCACAGCATAGTTGGCCACCGCGGCACAGGGGAGGAGAGGAGAAGGACCGGAAAGGCTGGAGACACGAGGAGAAGGTCGAATATGGGGAGGGGGATCAGGCAGCGCTCACAGTCATGGCAAGGTTAGTCACTTCGGCACAAGGAAAGAGGGGAGGAGGATCGACAAAAACTAGAGACATGAGGAGGAGGTCAGGTATGCGGAGGAGGTAAGACAGGGCTCCCAGGTGAGCTGAGAATCAAGTGTTCGCTACCCACGCAGCAGACGAGAGCGGCGATCAGGCAGAGCTTGCAAGTATAATCCAGCAGCCCGTCCAGCCGCCTGTCAGTTAAAGCGATCACAGGAGAATTAGTCCCAGCGATACAGGGGAGGAGAGCAGGAGGATCGGGAGAAGGTAGGAGAGCACTCAGCAGTCAGAGGCAGTGGAGTCAACGGCTAGGAGTCAACGGCTAAAACAGGAGCACATACCCCGCGACCATAAGGAGCATAGGGGCAGGAACCACCGCAGAGACGCCAGGAGGATCAGGATAGCGAAGTAGCCGAGCCCTGGGGAGGGTGGTGAGCGCGACGTACCGTGTCTACGTCATCCCGTCATCTCAAACTATTTTCAACTAAATGTTTGGCCTTTTATCTGATTTTAAATCTATCTAAATTATGGCTTTCAAATGTACCATTATATGCTAGGTTCATGTATACTTTACATACACATTGTCATTAAAGGTCAAGTAATGTACTTGATTTGTAAATAAATGCTATGCAGAGTATTAATAATGTTTATTTTGCCTTTTTAGATATCTGGCGACTGGAACTTCTTTTTCGGCTTTCCATTTTGATTTTCGCATGGGGACATCCACAATTGCTGGCATGGTACGGGCTACATGTTCCGCCATTTGGTCGACATTGAAGGCTTCCTATGCTGCCGCATCCAACCAGGCAGCAGTGGCTAGATATATCCCAGGGCTTCCTTGAGAGGGCTCAATTCCTAAATTATATTGGTGCCCTTGACGGGAAGCACATACGGGTTAAGAAGCCACCGAACTCAGGGTCCCAATACTATAATTCTAAGCAGTTTTTCTCAGTAGTTTTGTTGGCCTTGGCTGACACAAACTACAGGTTTATAATTGCAGATATTGGGTCCTATGGAAGTTCTGCAGATGCTCGCATCATCAGAACTTCCAGAATGGGTCGGTGGCTTCAGTTCGACCAACTGGACGTACCACAGCCAGCCAACCTTCCTGGCTCTACTGGGCCACCAGCGCCTTATGTAGTTGTAGGGGATGAGGGATTTGCCCTTTCAAGCCACCTTATGCGTCCTTTCCCTCGACGAGGTTTGGATGGCAAGAGACGGAATTTTAATTTTCGTTTAAGTAGAGCCAGAAGGTATGTGGAGTGTGCCTTCAGGATTTTCTCAAATAAATGGCGGGTTTTCCAGTCGGCCATCCAGCTTGCGCCACAAAATGTCAATGTGGTCATCAAGGTGTGTGTAGTGCTGCACAACTATATACGCATCTATGAGGCCACACCTGATGAAGACGCACAAGTTTACAGTCCACCATCAGGAGGAGAGGCGTTACTACTTGGACGATCGGGATATGCTGGACTGAGAGTGAGGGATTTATTCTCCGATTATTTTATGTCCCCTATCGGATCATTATTTTTTCACCAGTAGCCGATCCTAATGGATATTTGTTTTTTTCAATTTTTGTCTGAACCGGGATGGTTATTCTTTAGTTAGCATCTTCATTTTTTAGTTAGGGACAAAAATTTTATATCTAAATATTGTGTTATGTGTATGTGTATGCGCAATAAAATAAAATCTGCAACATTAGAAACGTAAAAAACAAAATGTGTTTTATTGCACACAATTTCAAAATATATACTCTGTTATTTTTAAAGAAAATTATTTTTATAAACATATAGCTATAAATTTACATACTGCCTTGATGGCGTTGAAGGTCCCTGATAAGGAGGGGCTGAGTATTGGGAGGGGCCAGCTTGGTTAGTTGCTTGTCCCTCATAAGGAGTCCCTGAATATTGGCCCTGTGAAGAGGCTCCAGAATATTGGCCCTGTGAAGAGGTTCCAGAATATTGGCCCTGTGTAACGGGGTTCCGAAGGCGCACTCGGTCCCCCATTAGCCGCAGACCTGCTGCTTAGCTTCGGGAGCGGGATCTGTGTTTGACCTCGTTCCCAGGGCGGCTTTACTAGCTGGGTGGCTCCCTGCTCCTAAGTCTGCCTTGAGCGCCGAGCTGATCACTCGGTGCTCGACTGGTTGGTCTGTCGGTCATGTGACGCTGGCCACGTCACATGACCCTCACTCCCCACTATAAATACAGGCAGCCTTCTGGTCACAGGTTGCCTGTTAATTTAGGTTCCACCTGTGATTTGGTCTTTCCTGGCGTACTTACCTCCTGCTGAATTCCTGATGATCCTCTGCCTGCTCCTTGTGTACTTTGCTGCTCTCCTGGTATTCTGACCCCGGCCTCCTCCTGACGATCCTCTGCTGACTCCTTTGGTACTTCACGTCTCTCCTGGTAATTATGACCCCGGCTTCTCCTGACAATTCTCTGCTTGCTCCATTTGTACTTTGTAGCGTTCCTGGTATTGACTCGGTCCGTTCACGTCCTGTTGTTTGTCTGTCTGTCATCCCTGCACTTATTCCAAGTTAGGGATTGCCGTCCAGTTGTCCCCTGTCATTAGGACTCGCGAGGCAAGTAGGCAGGGCCAGGGGTAAGGGTGGAGCGCAGTGGTCACTTCCCTCACCACTGTGTGTGTGTGTACGCGACCGTTACACCCTGTGAAGGGGCCCTGAATATTGGGCCTGTGAAGGGGGCCCTGAATATTTGAATATTGGGCCTGGGAAGGGGGCCCTGAATATTGGGCCTGGGAAGGGGGCCCTGAATATTGGGCCTGGGAAGGGGGCCCTAAATATTGGGCCTGGAAGGGGGCCCTAAATATTGGGCCTGGGAAGGGGTCCCTGAATATTGGGCCTGGGAAGGGGCCCCTGAATATTGGGCCTGGGAAGGGGCCCCTGAATATTGGGCCTGGGAAGGGGTCCCTGAATATTGGGCCTGGGAAGGGGCCCCTGAATATTGGGCCTGGGAAGGGGCCCCTGAATATTGGACCTGGGAAGGAGCCCTAGAATTTTGGGCCTTCGAAGGAGGCCCGAGGCATTGTGGTGGGCCATAATGATCCCTTGGGGGGGCATTTGTTGTTGGCCCTGTAATGGCTGTGAATCTGTTGGGTTGTTGGGGACAAACAGTTGCCCATGGCGGCGCAGATTTTCAAGTGTACCGTGCATTAGAGAGGGATCGTTTGGGGGAGTTGCTAGCTCCAGAACGATCTCGAGAGAAGTTCTCGTTCGTAATAATCCTTCTGGAGGTATCTGCCGCATATAATGGGCCAGACTACGGGCAAACATATCATGATGATCCTCATGCCGGGCTCTAGATAAATAATCCAGAACTTGGACATGAATGTTGGAGTCGGCAGGAGGATTTGCCCATCGTCTGGACCTGCTGGGTAGAGGCAGAGGGGGGGGGGGACTCAGCTCCTGATGCTCCAGGAGGCTCGGAAGGTGCTGGTCTGGGTCCAGGAAGAGTCTCCCGCTGGGCCGCTGTCGTCTCCTCCTCACAAGCGCTCAACAGTTGTGGAGCCGAATCATCACCTTCCTCCTCTAGGTTGTCCTCCGTTCTACAAAATTAATAAAATACATATACATGATGATTAAAAATAATCCTTGCACATATTCCTGTCATGAGCTACACAAACTACATTTTTTACATAGTACTAACTGGCCCAACAAATATAAGACATATGTGGTAATTGTGGTTACTACAGATGTAGCAGGGATAACCCACACACTCTGAAATAGAATGTCTATACTCATCGTCTTATCTTTAACCAAAACAACTTGAAAAACTAACGCATTCCGCTTTTTTACACATTTAGTAGACATCTTATGTCCCCTAGAGCAGTGTTTCCCAACCAGTGTGCCTCCAGCTGTTGCAAAACTACACCTCCCAGCATGCCCGCACAGCCAAAGGCATGCTGGGAGTTGTAGTTTTGCAACAGCTGCAGGCACACTGGTTGGGAAACACTGCCCTAGAGCATATGGGTTAACCCAGCTACATCAGTAACCTAAGTATCCAGACCATCAATCTTACTCCACTTGTCATTTAAATATGCTACTTTTGGTTAAGAAAGGAGCAATGTGAATGGTTGCTATTGCCAACTATGGCATTTCACATTGATCAATTCCAACGATTCACAATACGTTAAAATTCTACATATAGTGCGTATAGCTTCACATGTTGTGGACAGTGTGTAGAATGGACTTACGGACGCAGCTTGTAATGACCGGCGTCATGCACAGGGAGGAAAAATGGAAAGCCCTGCCCAAGGGAGAGGGAAAGGTGGTGACCCCTAACTCACCTTGCGGCTGGCACCTGACTGCCCTGACGTCCCTAGACAGGTTCCTCACCCGTGCGGCGATCACGTGCCTAAACCCTGGCTTTCCCTAAAATGAGCCCTAGATAGTGAACGGGCCGGTGGGATCGCTAGTCCGCACCACTGTCACTAAGAGGAAAACACCAGGGAGAGGACAGACAAAACAGACAAACACATACACCCAGATGGGCGACCGCAATAAACCACAAAGGTCCAACAGGGATCCGGAGGGTAGCGTTCTGGACCAACTACCAGAGAACGCAGCAACACAGCTCCAGAGGGTCAGAATAGATGTCTAGGCAGGAAGCTCTATATCTGGCAACCAGAGAAGTGTGAGAGGGGAATATAAGGAGGTTTGGGACTGCTGGACAAGGAACAACTGAGGAGAAGGAGCTACGGATCCCTGAGTGAGCCAAAAGGGTTTGCAAAGCAAACCCAGAAAGCTACAATAAGGAAACAGCCCTATTTTACATAGAGCGTGCAGCCAACCGCTGCGACTTCCTGACCCCGGGTATAACGGAGTCAGACGTGGTTCTTGACACCCTCGTGACAGTACCCCCCTCTCTATGAGGGGCCTCCGGACACTCAGGACCAGGTCTCTCAGGATGAGAGGCATGAAAAACCCGAACTAGCCTGTCGGCGTTTACCTCAGACGCAGGAACCCACATTCTTTCCTCGGGACCGTAACCTCTCCAATGCACCAGATATTGAAGAGAGCGGCGGAACCGACGAGAATTAACAATTTTGGATATCTGAAATTCTAGATTACCATCCACGACAACAGAAAGGGGTGGCAGCGGTGACAGTTCTAGAGGTGGAACATATTTTTTGAGTAACAACTTATGAAAAACATTATGGATTTTAAAAGTCTGAGGTAACTCCATGCGAAAAGCCACGGGGTTGATGATAGCTACAATTTTGTAAGGGCCAATAAACCTAGGACCCAGTTTCCAAGAGGGAACCTTCAATTTAATATTCCTAGTAGACAACCACACATAGTCATTCACTCCTAGGTCCGGACCTGGCGACCGTCTCTTATAAGCCATGCATTTGTATTTACCTCCCATATTTTTCAAGTTAGCTTGCACCTTCTGCCATACCGATGAAAGAGATGACGAACACCGTTCCTCTTCGGGAACCCCAGAAGACCCCCCCTCTTTGAAAGTACAGAATTGGGGATGAAAACCATATGCACCAAGAAATGGTGACTTGCCAGTGGATTCCTGACGACGATTATTTATGGCAAACTCAGCTAACGGTAAATATGATGACACAAAACATCTTAGATATGTCTCAAGGTTTTGGTTGGTACGCTCAGTCTGTCCATTCGACTGAGGATGGAAAGCTGAGGAAAAGGACAAGTGTACCCCCAAACGGGAACAAAAAGCTTTCCAAAATTTAGAAATAAACTGGGTACCCCGATCCGAAACAACATCGGAGGGGACCCCGTGAAGCTTCACGATTTCACTGACGAATACCTGAGCAAGAGTCTTAGTATTAGGTAGTGCGGGTAACGCAATGAAGTGTACCATTTTGCTAAACCTGTCCACTACTACCAAAATAACTGTTTTACCCGCAGACAAAGGTAAGTCAGTGATAAAATCCATTGACAGATGTGTCCACGGTCTATTGGGAATGACGAGTGGTAATAGAGACCCTGCAGGACGTGTATGTGAACCTTTTGCGCGCGCACAGGTAGAACAAGAAGACACAAAATCCAATACATCCTGACGCAACCTTGGCCACCAAAAACGACGAGACAATAGCTCCAAGGTTGCTTTACTACCCGGGTGCCCAGCAAGTGCCGAATTATGATGTTCCTTTATTAATTCGAAACGTAGGTTCAACGGTACAAACAATTTCTCTGAGGGGCAAGAGACCGGGGCGTCCCCCTGGGCCTCTAACACCTTGCCCTCCAGAACAGAGTGTACCACAGAAACAACCACTCCTCTTTGAAGAATGGGCACCGGATCACTCACATTACCCCCTCCAGGGAAACAACGAGATAGTGCATCAGCCTTGGTATTCTTTGCCCCAGGACGATAGGTAATCACAAAGTTAAACCTGGTAAAAAATAGCGACCACCTAGCCTGTCTAGGGGTGAGACGCTTAGATGATTCGAGGCACAGATTTTTGTGGTCCGTAATCACAGTGACGGGGTGGACTGCCCCCTCTAAAAAGTGACGCCACTCCTCAAACGCAAGTTTAATAGCTAATAGTTCCCTATTGCCAATATCGTAGTTCTTTTCTGCTGCAGATAGTTTTTTAGAAAAGAAAGCACAAGGACGCCATTTGCCAGGAGACGGACCGTGAGACAGCACCGCCCCCACTCCCACCTCTGACGCATCGACTTCAACAACAAAAGGCTGAGAGACATCAGGTTGGACTAGTACAGGTGCTGAGGTAAACCTCTCTTTTAGAGAGGAAAAAGCAACTTTAGCGGCGTCAGACCATTTAGAAAAATCAGTCCCCTTCCTAGTCATGTCAGTAAGGGGTTTTACAATAAGTGAATAATTTGTAATGAATTTCCTATAGAAATTCGCGAAGCCCAAGAACCGTTGTAGTGCTTTGAGGTTCTCAGGAAGATCCCAATATAAAATTGCCTGGACCTTCCTAGGATCCATACGGAAACCTGAAGCAGATAAAAAATAACCTAGGAATTGTATCTCCTGAACGGCAAAGACACATTTTTCAATTTTAGCATATAATTTATTCGTCCGTAGGACCTGCAGTACTTGTCTGACATGCACCTCATGTGTTCTCAGATCAGACGAATAAATTAAAATATCATCTAGGTATATTACCACAAACCTGCCGATTAGATGACTAAAAATGTCATTAACGAAATGTTGAAAGACAGCAGGAGCATTGGTCAGACCAAAAGGCATAACTAGATTTTCATAATGCCCCTCAGGGGTGTTAAAAGCTGTCTTCCACTCATCCCCTTCCTTAATACGAATCAGATTGTAGGCCCCCCTAAGATCAAGTTTGGAGAACCACCTAGCACCCGCAATCTGGTTAAACAGGTCAGGAATGAGAGGAAGAGGGTATGGGTCTCGGATGGTTATCCGATTTAATTCGCGAAAATCTAGGCAAGGACACAGGCCCCCATCTTTCTTTTTAACGAAGAAAAACCCTGCAGCCACGGGTGAAGAAGAGGGTCTGATGTGTCCCTTAGCCAAGCTCTCGGAGATATAATCTTTCATGGCTTGTCTCTCTGGACCCGAAAGATTATATAACCTGGTCTTGGGTAATTTTGCGCCGGGAATAAGGTTAACCGGGCAATCATAAGGACGATGAGGTGGTAACTTCTGACAACCCTTTTCAGAAAAAACATCCTCAAAATCCTAAATAAATGTAGGTAGGGTAGTTATGGAGGCGACTAAGCAATTGCTATTTAAGCAGTTTTCTCTGCACTGCTCACTCCACTCCAATATCTTCCTGGCCTGCCAATCCACCACTGGATTGTGCACTACCAACCAGGGAAGACCCAGCACTACCGGAGTGGGAAGCCCTTCCAGAACATAACATGAAAGCATCTCGTTATGGTGGTCCCCTACCCGAAGGTGTAAATTATGAACAATGTGAGTGAGGTTTCTCTGAGACAGAGGAGCAGAATCAATAGCGAATATGGGAATAGGTCTCTGTAGCGTACAGAGAGACAAACCCATAGTGCGGGCAAAATGGGCATCTATCAAATTTACCCCTGCTCCACTGTCTAGAAAGAAAGAAATAGTCTCCGTCTTGTCACCAAAAACAATAACCGCTGGCAACACAAATTGCGATGTATGTATGGAGGAAACGTATACCCCCCGGCTGACATCATCCACACAGCCTGGGGTTAGTAGTTTTACGACGGTCTTTTGTTTCTGAGGAAATGACCCCTCTCCCCACAAAAAAAACAAACCCCACGCCTACGGCGAGCCTCAGGAGGACGGACCTGACGAGTAGTTCCTCCTAGCTGCATAGGCTCGTCTAAGTCCGTACAGACTAACTGCTGCTTGGGAGGGGTTACCAATTGCTCCGGTTTTTTCAACCTGTCCCTAAGGAGTCTATCTATTCGGATAGAAAGGGACATAACCGCATCAAGGGAAAAGGGGGTCTCATATAATGCAAGCGCATCCTTAACCCTTTCGGATAACCCAGAGCAGAACTGACTCCTGAGAGCCGGGCCGTTCCATTGGGTATCCGTAGCCCACCTACGGAATTCAGAGCAATACTCCTCTACCGGCCGCTCTCCTTGTAAGAGTCTCCGTTAGGGTTGTCCCGATACCACTTTTTTAGGACCGAGTACAAGTACCGATACTTTTTTTCAAGTAGTCACCGATACCGAATACCGATACTTTTTTTAAATGTCATGTGACCGTTTTGGGGGATCTGTGGATCTGTGGATGACGCACTGTCATGTGGGGGATCTGTGGATGGCACTGTTATGGGGGATCTGTGGATGGCACTGTTATGGGGATCTGTGGATGGCACTGTTATGGGGGATCTGTGGATGGCACTGTTATGGGGGATCTGTGGATGGCACTGTTATGGGGGATCTGTGGATGGCACTGTTATGGGGGATCTGTGGATGGCACTGTTATGGGGGATCTGTGGATGGCACTGTTATGGGGGATCTGTGGATGGCACTGTTATGGGGGATCTGTGGATGGCACTGTTATGGGGGATCTGTGGATGGCACTGTTATGGGGGATCTGTGGATGGCGCTGTTATGGGGATCTGTGGATGGTGCTGTTATGGGGGATCTGTGGATGGCACTGTTATGGGGATCTGTGGATGGCACTGTTATGGGGGATCTGTGGATGGCACTGTTATGGGGGATCTGTGGATGGCACTGTTATGGGGGATCTGTGGATGGCACTGTTATGGGGGATCTGTGGATGGCACTGTTATGGGGGATCTGTGGATGGTACTGCTATGGGGTGGGATATCTGTGGATGGCATTGTTATGGGGTGGGGGGATCTGAGGATGGCATTGTTATTTGGTGGGGGATCTGTG
Source organism: Bufo bufo (assembly GCF_905171765.1). Taxonomy (NCBI): domain Eukaryota; kingdom Metazoa; phylum Chordata; class Amphibia; order Anura; family Bufonidae; genus Bufo; species Bufo bufo. Next base: position 600,689,481 of record NC_053392.1, read on the forward strand.
GATGGTGCTGTTATAGGGGATCTGTGGATGGAACTGTTATGGGGAGGATCTGTGGCTGACACTGCTATATGTCATCCACAGATCCCCCTCATAACAGTGTCCCCCAATACACCGGGCCCCGCCGCTCACCGAAGTATTTATAAACGTGAATCCTTATCCTGTTGTTAAGTTGAACTAACGCTGCCCTCTCTCATGTTCCCCTGTATTCCCCTGTATCTCCACAGCACTTACTTAAGCTTCCATAGCAGGCAGAGCGGACGGCACCAGTAACGTCACTCACTGACGTCGCGCGTCTGCTCCGCCTGCTTCACTCATAAAGGGGGCGGAGCAGGCGCTCTACGTCAGTGAGTGACGTTACTGCTGCCGTCTGCTCTGCCTGCTATGGAAGCTTAAGTAAGTGCTGTGGGGATACAGGGGGGACATGGGAACATGGGAGAGGGCAGCGTTAGTTCAACTTAACAACAGGATAAGGATTCACGTTTATAAATACTTCGGTGAGCGGCGGGGCCCCGCCCATAGTTACGCCCATAGTATTCTATTTATGTATCGGGGCGGGGTATCGGCGGCTGAGTACCGCCGAGAAAACTCGGAATCGGTCCCGATACCGATACTAGTATCGGTATCGGGACAACCCTAGTCTCCGTAATCTTGATTCAGCCAGTGCGACTCGGTCAGGGTCGTTATATATGAGACCCAAGGCCCCGAAAAACTCATCCACTGACCGAAGAGCCTAGGAATCAGTAGGTACAGAGAACGCCCAGGACTGCGGGTCCCCCTGCAGCAGGGAAATAACCACCCCCACCCGCTGTTCTTCATTACCAGAGGAGTAAGGGCGCAGTTTAAAATATAATTTACAGGCCTCACGGAATGTCAAAAACTTGTCCCTTCCCCCAGAAAATCTGTCAGGGAGAGGGACCTTGGGTTCCGCAACAACCTGGATTACCAGCAGCAACCGCTGGGCTTGCGGTCTGTTGTAATTGCTGCTGTTGCTGGAGGACCGACGCCTTCAATCCTGCCACCTCCAAAGACAGGCCATGAAATTGTTTGGACAGACCAGCAATTTGATCCATACTGGATTCTAAGTAGGTAAAAAAAAAAAATTTTTTTTACCTACACAAAATAAGGGCCAGATATAATGTAATGACCGGCGTCATGCACAGGGAGGTAAAAAGGGAAAGCCCTGCCCAAGGGAGAGGGAAAGGTGGTGACCCCTAACTCACTTTGCGGCTGGCACCTGACTGCCCTGACGTCCCTAGACGGGTTCCTCACCCGTGCGGTGATCACGTGCCTAAACCCTGGCTTTCCCTAAAATGAACCCTAGATAGTGAACGGGCCGGTGGGATCGCTAGTCCGCACCACTGTCACTAAGAGGAAAACACCAGGGAGAGGACAGACAAAACAGACAAACACATACACCCAGGTGGGCGACCACAATAAACCACAAAGGTCCAACAGGGATCCGGAGGGTAGCGTTCTGGACCAACTACCAGAGAACGCAGCAACACAGCTCCAGAGGGTCAGAATAGATGTCTAGGCAGGAAGCTCTATATCTGGCAACCAGAGAAGTGTGAGAGGGGAATATAAGGAGGTTTGGGAGTGCTGGACAAGGAACAGCTGAGGAGAAGGAGCTACGGATCCCTGAGTGAGCCAAAAGGGTTTGCAAAGCAAACCCAGAAAGCTATAATAAGGAAACAGCCCTATCTTACATAGAGCGTGCAGCCAACCGCTGCGACTTCCTGACCCCGGGTATAACGGAGTCAGGCGTGACTCTTGACACTCTCGTGACACAGCTCCATGACGGTGCGCAGGAACATCAGCTGCTCCCGGAAGAGGTAGGATCTTTTCTTGGGGGGACCAGCCCCGCTCCGCCCCTGATTTTTCATTTCTTTGCTGAACTGGTCAGGGCAGCTCCGCCAACGATTCTTGACCTCTTCAACTGGTAATACAAAGACAAGAAAGGAACATGTATCAATTTCTAAAGTACAAGCCCTATATACTAGGTACACTAACGTATAACAAGCCCTATATACTAGGTACACTAACGTATAACAAGCCCTATATACTAGGTACACTAACTTATAACAAGCCCTATATACTAGGTACACTAACGTATAACAAGCCCTATATACTAGGTACACTAACGTATAACAAGCCCTATATACTAGGTACACTAACGTATAACAAGCCCTATATACTAGGGAGGACAGCATGGATCAAACATGTATATATTGTTTACTTACTTAAATTCTTTCGGCTTTGGCCTTTGGTTGTTTCCCATATGGGTCCAAACAGATCCTGGGTAACCTCCACCCAGGCAGCGTCCTTCTTATAACTGTCCTGGTACTCAGCACAACGAAGATCCCAGAGGCAGGGCCTGTCCTGCACCAGGACAATCAATTTTTCCACGTCCATGGCGCGTGGAGTTTTCGGCATTGTGTCGAATTTTGGCTCCGCAAGGGCTTGGAAATGCTGCAGCCAACCTCTCCCTCATGTGCTGCCACAAACCAGACGCTGACAGACACTGAGAAACTTCCTACTTCCTGTATTATATCCCATGAGTGTTGCTAAGTTACTTGCGTGAAAAACGCAACGCTGTGTATCCGGATGCATTGCGTTTTTCACGCAGCCCCATTCACTTCTATGGGGCCTGCGTCGCGTGAAAATCGCACAATATAGAGCATGCTGCGATTTACACGCAACATATAAGTGATGTGTGAAAATCACCACTCATGTGCACAGCCCCATAGAAATGAATGGGTCATGATTCAGTGCGGGCGCTATCCGTTCAACTCACGCATTGCATCCGCGCGGAATACTCGCTCGTGTGAAAGGGGCCTAAGAGTTTTTATTTTTCTTCCCCACCTTTTGATTCTTTTATGCTTTCGCCTTTTGGGTGTGGATCCTAAAGAGCCCAATTCTTTTAGTTTAATTCTTCATTTGTCTTTTCCTTATGGTGCTACTCTCGATGAGGTGGTTAAGAGTTTGGTTTCGGTGTCTTATGCTACCTTTGATTATGCAGTAAGTTTGGTTTGTGATTTTGGTTCTGGTGCTTTGTGAGCTAAGGCTGAAATCAAATCTGCTTTTCGACTGTTGCCTATTCATCCATCTGGTTTTAATTTTTTGGGTTTTTCTTTTCAGGGATAATTCTTTTTTGATAAATGTTTGCCTATGGGTTGTTCATTGTCTTGTTTTTATTTTGAAGCTTTTTCTTCCTTTTTAGAATGGGTTGTCTCTGTTCGGGTTGGGGGTGGTTCTGTGATTCATTACCTTGATGATTTCTTGTTTATTGGCCCTGGGGCTTCTCCTGCTTGTTCAGATCTGTTGTCAGGTTTTATAAATATTTGTGATGATTTTGCTATTCCATTGGTAGTAGAGAAACCGTTTTTCCTTGTACTTGTTTAGAATAGTTAGTCATCATAATTCTGTGGCTGCTGAATTTCGCTTGCCTTCTGTGAAAATTGATAGGTATTTTTTCATTGTTGCATAGGTCAACAGCTACTGTCAAGTGTTTTGGTTTTTGGCTTTTTTCTCCAGAGTCATGCCTTTTGGTCGTATTTTTTTTAGACGTATGTCTTTGTCCATTGCTGGTTTTCGTAATCCTTGTCTGCATGTCCAGGTTTCTAGGGACGTTGAGGAGGATTTAGTTGTATGTATGGAATTCTGATTTAGTTCCTCTGGATGAATTGCAGCTTTTCACAAATGCTTCTGTGGGCTTTGGAGCTTATTTCAAGGTCATTGGTGTGCAGCTAGATGGCATTCTGTCTGGGTGGCTAATGGTGTGGTTAGTAACCTTGTTTTGTTGGAATTTCTTTCCTGTGGTTGTTTCTTTGGCACTTTGGGGTTCTTTTTTCTATGATAAATATTTATTTTTGCATACTGATAATAAGGGTCTGTTTGCTGTTAATTGTCTGTTGTCTAAATGTAACATAGTAACATAGTAACATAGTACATAAGGCCGAAAAAATACATTTGTCCATCCAGTTCGGCCTGTTATCCTGCAAGTTGATCCAGAGGAAGGCAAAAAAACCCTGTGAGGTCGAAGCCAATTTTCCTCACTTTAGGGGAATAAAACATTCCTTCCCGACTCCAATCAGGCATCAGAATAACTCCCTGGATCAACGACCCCTCTCTAGTAGCTATAGTCTGTAATATTATTACACTCCAGAAATACATCCAGGCCCCTCTTGAATTCCTTTATTGTACTCACCATCACCACCTCCTCAGGCAGAGAGTTCCATAGTCTCACTGCTCTTACCGTAAAGAATCCTCTTCTATGTTTGTGTACAAACCTTCTTTCCTCCAGACGCAGAGGATGTCCCCTCGTCACAGTCCTGGGGATAAATAGATGATGGGATAGATCTCTGTACTGACCCCTGATATATTTATACATAGTAATTAGATCTCCCCTCAGTCATCTTTTTTCTAACGTGAATAACCCTCATTTTGATAATCTTTCAGGGTACTGTAGTTGCCCCATTCCAGTTATTACTTTAGTTGCCCTCCTCTGGACCCTCTCCAGCTCTGCTATGTCTGCCTTGTTCACTGGAGCCCAGAACTGTACACAGTACTCCATGTGTGGTCTGACTAGTGATTTGTAAAGTAGTAGGAATATGTTCTCATCACGGGCATCTATGCCCATTTTGATGCAACCCATTATCTTATTGGCCTTGGCAGCAGCTGCCTGACACTGTTTTTTGCAGCTTAGTTTGCTTTTTATTAAAATTCCTAGATCCTTTTCCAAGTCAGTGTTACCGAGTGTTTTACCATTTAGTATGTACGGGTGACTTGCATTATTCCTTCTCATGTGCATAACTTTACATTTGTCAGTGTTAAACCTCATCTGCCACTTATCTGCCCAAGCCTCCAGTCTATCCAGATCCCTCTGTAGCAGTATACTGTCCTCTTCAGTGTAAATTACTTCACACAGTTTAGTGTCATCTGCGAAAATTGATATTTTACTATGCAAGCCTTCTACAAGATCATTAATAAATATATTGAAGAGAATAGGGCCCAATACTGACCCCTGAGGTACCCCACTAGTGACAGTGACCCAATCTGAGTGTGTACCGTTAATAACCACCCTCTGTTTTCTATCATTGAGCCAGTTACTTTACCCACTTACAGACGTTTTCTCCCAGTCCGAGCATTCTCATTTTATATACTAACTATCACGATCGGCGTGACTATCACATACGTGACACAGAGGGAGGGAAAGAGGAAGGCCCTGCCCAAGTGAGAGGGAAGGTGGTGACCCCTGACTCACCTTGCGGCTGGCACCTGGCTGCCCTGACGTCCCTAGACGGGTTCCTCACCCGTACGCCGATCACGTGCCTAAAACCCTGGCTTTCCCTGAGCTGAGCCCTAGATAGTGAACAGGGCGGTGGGAACACTAGTCCGCACCACTAGCTCTAAAGGAAGACACCAAGGGGAGGACAGACAATACAGACTCAACATATAATCCCAGGTGGGCGACAACAGGAGACAACAAGAAGTCCAACAGGGATCCGGAGGGTAGCACTCTGGAACGACAACCAGGATTCACAACTCCAGTGGGTCAGTATAGAAGTCCAGGCAGGAAGCTCTATAACTGGCAACTAGAGAAGTGTGAGGGGAGAATATAAGGAGGTTGGGAGTGGCAGACAAGAAACAGCTGAGGAGGAGAAGCTACGGATCCCTGAGTGAGACAAAAAGGATAGCAAGGCAAACACAGAAAACAATCACTAAGAAACAACGTGATCTTTAGATATAGAGCGCGCAGCCACCCGCTGCGACTTCCTGACCCTGGGTATAACGGAGTCAGACGTGGCTCTTGATATCCTCGTGACACTAACCTTTTATGTGGTACAGTGTCAAATGCTTTGGATAAGTCCAGATATACGACATCCATTGATTTGCTGCTGTCAAGTCTAGAACTTACCTCCTCATAGAAACTGATTAAATTAGTTTGACATGACCGATCCCTCACGAAGCCATGCTGATATGGCGTTATTTGCTTATTTCCGTTAAGATGCTCTAAGATAGCATCTCTCAGAAAACCTTCAAACAGTTTACCCACAACAGATGTTAAACTTACCGGCCTATAGTTTCCAGGCTCTGTTTTCGGACCCTTTTTGAATATTGGCACCACATTTGCCATGCGCCAATCCTGTGGGACATTCCCTGTCAGTATAGAGTCCGCAAATATCAGAAATAAGGGTCTGGCTATGACATCACTTAATTCCCTTAGGATACGGGGGTGTATGCCATCTGGTCTTGGCGATTTGTCTATTTTGATCTTTTTAGGTCGCTGTTGTACTTCTTCCTGGGTCAGACAGGACACTTTTAATGGGGAATTTATTTCAACATTCAGCATTTCATCTGACAGTTTATTTTCCTCAGTGAATACATTGGAGAAAAAAAATATTTAACAGCTTTGCTTTCTGAGATGGTTGTTAATTTACTTTGTCATTTGTTATTATTGTGTTTAAACTTATATATTTGGATTAAAGCTGCTCATATCCCTGGTAAATGTAATGTGGTAGCTGATGCTTTATCACATTTTCAGTTTTCTAGGTTTTGAGAGGTTGCTCCTGGTGCCGTCCCGATGAGGAGCCTTGACCAGATCACCTTTGTTTTTGATTTGGTCCTAGTCATGCGTTTATTGAAGCAAGGCACTTTCTAGATAGGGGGCTCCACATTTCCTCTCCTGAATGGTCTTGTTTATTGGGACTTTAAAACACATATTTGGCCATATTAGATAAATAAAGCTAATCTTCACAGCAGCAATGTTGACAGGATATTGTCCTAGTGTTCTTCTGACTGTCTGGGTGTCCCAATGTCTCCATAGGTAGGGCGGGAGGGGGATGGGGGTGTATGTATTGGGGATCCATAGGGTAGCATTATTTTATATTGTTTTTGTATTCCTTTATTTATTACAAAAAAATGATAAAGATTTATCTGACATAAAAAAAGAAGAGGCAACAAAACTCCACCACACCCTGCAGCCAGACAGTCAAGAAAGTCTCCCTGGTGAAGACTCATGAGAGGACTGCATTGGACTGCTCTGAGGAGGAGATTGAAGAGGAGACAGTATTGGCAGTAAGGGCAGCGACAGTGACAGACAGTTTGGTCAAATACATATCAGGGAATAGGGATGGGGGCCAAGTAGCTCACCATTATATATCACAGCCTGATAACAGTATCAAAGAAGATGGGTCAGCATTACGGTTTGCATGTCGTGCATGCGACCTGAGAGCCAGAGGAGAAGGGTAGTGGTTGTGATAGCAATATAGAGAGGGGACAATGTATGGTCAAAACCTCCCAACGAGCTGTCAGGGCCAGATCTGATTATATTGTGGTCAGTTATGGAACTGGTGACGCTGCTAATACTGTGGGGGCAGGTGCACAACATGCCAGACTTACACCAAGCTTGGCTTCCACTAGCTCTGTGTGAGCAACTCCTTTATGGAATTTTTTCTCCATAAAGCTGGCATACAAAACCTCAGCCATATGCAAGATCTGCAGGGTTAAAATAAGCCATTCGGCATAAGGCATTCATAAGCAAACTAGGGTACTAGAGCTCTATTGCAGCACATGAGGTGGCATCACTGGATCCCTTGGGAAAATACAATGGCCTGCATTCCCAATCAGAACAAGTCTGTTCTCCTTCTCTTGGTCCCCTTTGTGGCAACCAACCTGCATCCTCAAGCAATACAGTGTCCTTGTTATCATCATTAGCTAAGACTCCACCTGCTCCTTGACCTCTGCTCCACTGTAAGACATCCATTATGGAATGTGTGGCCATGAAAACACCTTTCTCAACCAGGTATTAGCTTGTCTATGAGCCAACTGGCTAAGTTGCTGGTGGTGCGGTTGCTTTCGTACCATTTAGTAGTGCCTTGTACTCTCACTTTCTATTGTTGCTGTGTAGCAAGGTGCATGCCACAGTGGACACCTGGAGCAGCTATTACGGGCAGGGACAGTGCATGTATTTCATATCCCACTGGGTCAAGGTTTTTTGCAGTGAGGCAGCACCCCAGCATCAAGGCCAGGTCCTTTTGACCTTTATCCACTTCCTCTGCCACGTATACTTCACGATCCCCAACAGAAGCAAGGCACAGCATCACTCCCATCCACCCCTTCCTATCAAATGGGTCAAGTGAGGTAATGCCATGCAGTGTTGGATCTGATCAGCCTCGCCCCACCGACTCCAAATGGGCAAGGTGGTAAGGGACAATGGCCGCAACATTGTGACAGCTCTGAATCTGGAGGAAATTAAACTCCCTGTATGGCGCATTAACCAAGTCATTGAACGTTTTTTTTAAGAAAGTACACTTGCTTGCGCAGGGTGCTGTCAATGTCCAGCAGACTTTCCTCACATTTCAAACATTCTTATATGGCAAGGAACACTCTTCTGGACTTGCAGCCACAGAACAGTCTGCGGCTACACTGCTTAATCCATGAATCTAAAGTCACTTAACCTTTAAACTCCCAGTGCCATATGGTCTTTAAATTTGGCACCTGCTAGCGAGCACAAAGGGCATGATAGCAGGCGGGTCTCTGTTGTTTCAAACAGCAGAGGCCCCTGGTTAATGTCTGCGACCGACAATGCCGATTGCAGGCATTTACCCCTCAAGTGTGACTACAGCATCCAAACGCTGAAAAAGCTGTAAGCGTGGCGATCAAGGAAGTTGGTCCTCTGAGGAGACCCAGTGTATTAGAGCCGCAGGCCAATATAAGATAAAGGCAAATGGATCTTATACTGTGGAACTACAGCATATGCTAAAAGAAATCTAACTAGTGAATATCGTAGCCTCCTTAAGTGGCTAAAAAAAGTTAAAAATAAATAAATACATTTAAAACACCCCTTTCCCTAAAATAAAAAAATAAACACATAAACAATAAAAAAATAAACATTATAGACATCACCGTGTCCGATAATGCCCATACCCGTACCAAATTTTTTTGAATAAAATGTGATCAAAAAGTCACACACACACTCCAAAATGGTATCAATAAAAACTGCAGATCATCCTGAAAAAAATGAGCCCCAAACACACAATAAAGGGCACAGGTCACTTTAACTGCATAGAGAATGCTGTAGTGACGAAACTATGCCAGAAGTGCATCTTTTTCCCAGTTCCACCCTGTTTCCAGTACATTGTATGCCATACTGAATGATGGCATTAGAAAGTACAACTTGTTCAGCAAAAAACAAGCCATCATACAGCTATGTGAACGGAATAAAAAGTTATGGCTCTGGGAAGACAGGGAAGAAAAATGAAAATGCAAAAAGGAAAACAAAAAAAAACAGACCCAAAGTGTTAATCACAAGTCACACACTTTAGGCAGAACACACTTGGGTTTAAAATACACTTGCACGCTCGCAAACTCGCTCTAAAGCTGTTTGTGTCCCCACAGCTGCAAACAGTCTAAATAATTTTTCCTCTGAATTGAAAGGTCCTCATTAAAAACCAATGCCAAAACCAAAACAGCCTTTCATGGCTAAAATATTGCTGGTTTTAAAGAGGTTGTGCACCTTTTATGTTATTTGGTAGCCCCCTCTTCTAAGCAGACCTGCAAAGGGAAGCATACTTACCTGCCACCCGATGCTGGGTCCCGTCTCTTTTACTCCTTGGCCCCAGCTGCCTTGCTTGGGTCTCATGCTGTCAACATCCACTTTGACACTACTGCTTCTAATCGCTAGCCACAGCAGTGACCTGCTCATCTTGCATCACGTGGCCAATTGCCATGACCTAAGGGCAGCAGGTCACTACTGCAGCCAGCAGTTGGCTGCTTCTTTATCAAAGCAGATGTTGACAGCGGAGACCTGAGCAAGGTAGCTGGTGCACAGGTACCTTTCCCTTTGCGGATCTTTCCAGGAAGTTCTAATGATAGTTTGCGATGACGTAGGGCTCATACCCACGAATGTAAGGTCTCAGTGCTCGTGCTGCGGACCTCAAATGGTGGTCCACAATGCACGGGCTCTGGCCATGTGCACTCCGTGCTGCGGATAAGGACCCATTGACTTGAATAGGTCAGCGAACTGCAAAATACGACGAAAGATAGGACATATCTTATATTTTGCGGTGCGAAGGCATGGACCCCAAAGCCCATGGAAAAGATTCATAGTGTTTCTGTGGGCTTCTATCCATTCCTCAGATGCACAAATGATAGGACATGTCCTATCTTTCGCCATATTTTGAGGATCGCTGACCCATTCAAGTCAATCGGCCCGCACCCGCAGCACGGAGTGCACACAGCCAGTGCCCGTATATTGCATACACATCGTTTGCAGTCAACAATACAGGCACTGAGCCCTTCTGTTCGTGGGCATGAGCTCTTATTGTGAGTATTGCACGGATTGGTGGAGGACTATCCCAAGTCAAGCACGGAGCACTTGAAGTAGTGCATGGGACTCATACTGTGAATTGTAAAACACTTTTCTTAGCAATCAAATTATAGCCATGACCCTGTTTTGCGACTTTTTGTTATCACACAGGTGTTTTTACACCATTCTCAGGGAATGGCAGGGTCTGCCTAATACGCCTCGGTACATCACAAAAATTTATGCAATTTTCAGGTGTAAAAGTTGTTGAAAAATTACTCCACTTATGGAGTGGCGTAGAATTTCACTCCAGGTGCACACTGCCAGAAGACGTGCCTAATTTATGATGAGGCGCACGCCTCGTCATAAATTAGGCACTTCCTCCAGCAGCACAAGAGCTATCGAAGACCAGAGTAAAAAGTCTTTCTTTGATAAATAATCTTCAAAGTGTCCTAAAAAAATTCCACAAAGTCTGGGATCTATGGTGGAAGTCTCCCCTCACCATTTGCGCACACAGTGAATACCAGCTCTTCCTTAACTCCGTAGGTTCTGGGGACATACCTTATCATTTAAAGAATGAAGAGACATAGGCCCAAAATACAGATATTTATTAACATATGGTAACAACATGTTTCACACAGTTATATAAAGTATAAGGCAATCATGTGACGGTTCCCCTGATTACAGCGCAGGGTCATTTACTTTGTTTCATGCAGTAGTTTTTCTTAATATCACTCGGGACCCGAGAGCGCGTGCATTAGATTTACTGGACTCTACAGTAGAGCTCTGGTTCCGATTGTAAGAAAACTAAATTAGGAAAAAAAGTGACCCTGCGAGGCCTCTCGGATAGGGCAGCAATTAATCGATAACACATTGCCTTCAACAGAAAATATTCTCTGCACATGGTGGATATTTAGGTGTGTTATCTGGATTTTATGTTTAGATAACAGACATTTATTGCCATTACATATATTTCTTAGGCTGCCCATACACGATGCTTGTACAGGTGCCGGCCAGAAATTACTGTGCGTCCCGGCAATTAGTGGTGCGCTGTACGCAGATCCCACTGTCAGGGCCTCATCATGTATGGGAAGCTCTAATCGTCATTCAGTGCTCATAACAGATTTCACTTACTGATGACAAGTGACTTTACACTGCCACAAATAATGTTATTCTCTGACCTGTTACAAAGGTACCAGAAATATACTGTAGTGAAGGTAATCTTCTAGTGTCTGTAGTTGGGACTTATCCCCTCACTCCTCTTCCTCAGCTGTGACATGTGACCAACACTCTGACTTTCCAAATAACACAGCATCTTATGTGTGAATAGGAAGCCAGTTTCTCCATGTATCCTATGGGAGTCTCAATGTCCGTCTCATAGGAATAAATAGAGAAGTTACTGACTTCCTGTCCTGTGTCAGTTGCAGATCAGAGTGCTGGTCATATGACACAGCTGAGGAGCAGAAGGGAGGTTATAACTCACAAATACTATCACTGGTAAGGAGATTACCATTTACTACAGTTTACATCATGAACCTTTCTAACAGGTCAGAGAAATTTTTTCCCTACATCCTATGACAGCACCAGGAGAGAGGGTCCGCCTCCCAGGACAGGAAGCCCACAGGTATAAAAGACAAAACAGGAGTAGCCTCTCCACATCAATGGTTTCCTGTTCTGGGTAGGACAACCTGCAGGTTTTTTTATCTGGAAAGAAGGTAAGCGAGTAGTTTCTCCCTGTAGAAATAAGGCTTGCTGGGCAGAGGTGTGCGCCGTGTGATGTCCCTGCTACACACATCTCGAAGATAATAAGAGGAGCAGCAGAAGGTGCTTACTATGATGTCTGCGGCGTGCGGGAGCAGCGCTGGTCACATGTGCGATGTTTCTCATGTTTTCAGCTTCTAGCCTTCCTGGCCGGCAAGTCTGTGAACGGGGAAGAGGGGGGCCCAGCACTTCTTTCAATGAAGAAATAACATCCTGGGGTGCTCTGTATGAAACAGGAAGTGCAGTGGATACTCTCCCTGGCATCTCCTGCACGTGCTAGAAGAAGTTCTTTAGCCCAGTTCAAGTCTGTCTCACGATCTTTGCAGGGTCCTTCCAGATCCAAGGCTACAGAGGTTTTTCCCAGCATGGAGAGTTCTGGTGAAGCCCACCCAGAAAGACCCAGTTACCCCTATGCCTGTGGTATGTCTGAGGGTATTGGTTGTTTCTTCTTCTCTTAATGATTTTCTGTTGATTCCTGGTTTATGTGTACCTTTTAGGATAAGCCCATGAAACCTACGGCTATAACTCGCCTCAAGGAATGTGGGCTTTGTAAAGTGAAGTTAACCCCTTCCTATACCAAAGCGTTATGTAAAACTTGCATTGAAAATACTGATGCAGAGGAATCCCCGGCTATGTTCAAATGTATGAAGAAATTCATTAGGTAAGAGGTTAATAGCGCTTTATTGTCTTCCTTTGATGAAGAACCAATTTATTGATTCAGCTTTGTCTTCCTCTGATGAAGATAAGGGACGGCAAGGCAAAAGTAATAGTCATAGCCCCCTTTTTGTCCCCATCGGGCTTGGTTTCCTTGGCTGTAGCAGATCCATGAGTCCTTCCAGAGATTCCAGATCTTCTTTGCAGGGCCCCATTGTTCACCTTCAAGGGACTCCACTTGGCTTGGCTTGGCTTTTGAATGGAGCTCGCTGGTAGACAGGGGTTTATCAGACTTGGTCGTTTCAACCTTGTTGAGGAGTAGAAAGCCAGTTACTTCTAAGATTTATGCAAGAACTTGGTTGGCATTCTTTAGTTTTTTGGGTATTTGTCCATCTACCTTGTGTCAGCTTGATCTCCCTAGGATTTTAGAGGTCCTTCAGGGGGGTGTAGATAAAGGACTAGCATTGAGCACTCTGAAAGTGCAAGTGGCCGCGCTAAATGTTCTGTTTGACTACAAATTAGCTTGCCATTCTTGGATTATTAGATTCTGTAAATCGTTGTCTAGGGGTCTGCCTTCTAGATGCTTTAAGACCCCTTTTTGGGATCTCAACATTGTATTGCAAGCTTTAGTTAAACATCCGTTTGAACCCATAGATGACCTGTCGATTAAGATGCTGACTTTGAAATGTGTATTTCTGGTAGCCATCACTTCAACTAGAAGGACAGGGGAATAGTGATGGATGAACATCGGCCGGGACATTTCGCGAACGCGCGTTCGCAATCAAATATTCGAAAATCACACGTTCGCGGCGGGCCCCATTCACTTTAATGACAGGCAAACCTGAAAAACCTTCAGGTCATATTTGCAGCCACCAAATACTTACTAGAAGTGCACAAATAGTCCCACAACATGGACAGTGACATACCGGAGGGGGATCAACAGCAAAAATTCCCACAAAAAATATGTATTTTAATCAAGGGCCATTTTTATGTGTCTTAAAGGGAAACTCTCAAAAATGTGCCCTGCTGGAGTCTAGAAATTTTTTATTTTAGGCCACGGGAGTACAGGCCCCAAAAATTAGGCATTCACCTGACAGAAAAGAACAAGTGATTATGTGGCTGGAGGTACATTAGATGGTCACTGAATAACAATATTACTGTAGGCCAGTGGAGTACAGGCCTAAAAAATTAGGCATTCACCTGACAGAAAAGAACAAGTGATTATGTGGCTGGAGATATATTAGACCAGTGTTTCCCAACCAGTGTGCCTCCAGCTGTTGCAAAACTATACCTCCCAGCATGCCCGCACAGCCAAAGACTGTCCGGGCATGCTGGGAGTTGTAGTTTTGCAACAGCTGGAGGCACACTGGTTGGGAAACACTGTATTAGACGGTCAGTGGATAACAATTTACTGTAGGCCAGTACAGGCCTAAAAAATTAGGCATTCACCTTTCAGAAAAGAACTTGTGATGATGTGGCTAGAGGTACATTAGGCGGTCAGTTGATAAATATTTTACTGTAGGCTACTGGAGTAGAGGCCCCAAAAATTAGGCATTCACCTGACAGAAAAGGCCTTTTATGCCGCTGTATATACATAAGACAAGGACCATTCTTTGTTCTGGGTGGTGGCGGATATGTGTGGGCTAGCATGAGGAAATTCAATTACACGTGGTCATCACAGGTGTTGAATTCCTCCGAGATCCATGCCTCATTCATTTTTATCGGTCACGATCCCCCCTGCTGCGCTGAACGTGCTTTCGGAGAGGACACTCGACGAAGGGCAAGCCAAGAGTTCCATGGTAAATTGTGCCAGCTCTAGCCATAGGTCAAGCCTGCACACCCAGCAGTCCAGGGGTTCCTCGCTTCTTATAGCGTCCACATCGGCTGTTAACCCGATGTAGTCGGATACCTGTTGGTTTAGGCGTTCTCTGAGGCTGGATCCGGAGGGCGGCTCTCGATGGGTTGGCTGCAAGAATGATCTCATATCCGAAGTGACCAGCACATCTTCAAACCATCCTCTTGCAGGCACGGAAGGATTGGTACCCGCACCTGTTTCGCTGTGCGTGGAAATTCCTCTGCTAGCGCCCACAACAGCAGAATGTAGCATCTCTCGCAGCAAGGTCTGGAAATGCTGCATTCGGACAGCCCTCTGTGATGCTGGTAACATGTCAGCCATTTTGTGTCTGTACCGGGGGTCTAAGTACATTGCCACCCAGTACTGGTCCTTGCCCGTTATGCTTTTTATACGGGGGTCCCTCTTTAACACTAGAGCATGAAGGCCCCCATTTTCACTAAATTGGAAACGGTGAAACGCCCTGGCTCCTGCTGATCGCCCAGGAGAATATTGTCCTCGATCTCCTCCCCCCATCTACGGACAACACCAGGGATCCCCGAAAAGTTTAAAGTCCCTCTCAAAGCCTGCTCTTCTTGCTCCTCCTCCCCCAGCCATCATCCCCCTCTGACTCCTCTTCAGACTCCTGCTGACTTGTCTTAGATGGAGTAGCCCCCCCTGGAAATTGATTCAGCATTGCGACTTCCTCATCTTCCAGCTCCTGCTCCTCGACGGCTTGATCAATGACACGATGCAATGCGCGCTCCAGAAAGAAGGCGTAAGGTATGATGTCACTGATGGTGCCCTGGCTGCGACTGACCAGTTTGGTGATCTCATCAAATGGCCGCAGAAGTTTGCATGCGTCGCGCATGAGGAGCCACTGGTGCGGTGAAAAGAAACCAAGCTCCCCAGAACCTGTCCTGCTGCAGAGTTCGTACAAGTAGTTGTTAACGGCACGTTTCTGCTGGAGCAGCCTATCAAGCATATACAAGGTGGAGTTCCAGCGCTTCGGGCTGTCACAAATCAAACGTCTGACGGGTAGGTGGTGTCGCTGCTGAATGTCAGCAAGGCGAGCCTTGGCCGTGTAAGATATTCTAAAATGGCCAGAGATTTTCGCGCCTGCCGCAAGACGTCCTGGATCCCAGGGTATTTGGCAATGAATGGCTGCATGACTAAGTTCAGGAC
Organism: Bufo bufo; assembly: GCF_905171765.1. Taxonomy (NCBI): domain Eukaryota; kingdom Metazoa; phylum Chordata; class Amphibia; order Anura; family Bufonidae; genus Bufo; species Bufo bufo. Next base: position 600,705,218 of record NC_053392.1, read on the forward strand.
GCGTGCCATGCACGGCACGTGTGTCCTTTTGCCCTGTTTCAGCTCGCTCAGCAGATTGACACCGTTGTCGCACACTTTACCAACTGTCAAATTGAGCAGGGTTAGCCACTGATCGGCCTGTGACTGCATAGCTGAAAGGAGTGCAGGACCAGTGTGGCTCTTGGCTTCCAGGCACAACAGCCGCAGCACAGCATGGCAACTTCTCAGATGGCACGTCGAATAGGTTCTGGGGAGCTTGGGGGGTGCAGCAGAAGAGGCGGTAGCAGTGAAAAAGGAGGAGTCAGCCGAAGAGGAGATGGAGGAGGAGAAGAGGCAAGCCTGCATGCAATCCTTGGCGGTAACACCAAATCCACACGGGTGCCACGGGTTACATGCTTGACGGCCGTCAGAAGGTTCACCCAGTGGGAAGTAAAAGTTATGTACCTTCCCTGCCCGTGTTTGCTATACCACGTGTTTGTGGTCAGATGTATCTTGGCACCGACACTGTGTGCCACCACCATGTTTGACAGTGGGGATGGTGTTCTTTGGGTTTAAGGCTTCTCCTTTTTTTACGCCAAATGAAGGAAACATCATTGTGACCAAACAATTTTTGTTTCATCTGACCATAACACAGAAGAACAGAAGTCTTCTTCTTTGTCTTCTCTGTCCAGATGAGCTTTTGCAAAGGTCAAAAAATTACTTGCTGGTTGAATAAAAGTAGCGTTAAGTCAAAATTTGCCAGGGGTATGAATAATTATGGGCAGCACTGTATATACTTGCCGCTGAATGTGGCCATATAGTTCAGGGATACCCTTTTGGGAGAAATATTTCCTTCCAAATTTTCTAAAGTCCACCAATTTATATGGCAGTAGTTGGCGGGCTAGCAGTTCCGACAAGCCAGCGGTCAGCCGTTGGGCAAGAGGGCTATACAGCGTCATCAACTTTTTACGCTCGAACATTTGGGCCACGAAAGCCTGCCTTCTGCCAGATGAACGTGACAACGGCACGGTGGAAGGTGGAGTGGAGGACAAATGGGAGGAGAGAGGAGAAGAGGCAGGACGTGGAGCACCAGGAGTGTGGCTTTGTGGGTTCTGACGGTGTTGCTCCCACTGGGCTCGGTGATGGGAGGTCAGGTGCCTTCTTAAGGCGGTTGTCCCTAGGTGAGTGTTGGGCTTACCGCGACTTATACGTTGACAGCATAGGCTGCAGATGGCAACACTATTGTCAGCAGCTGACACTTAAAAAAAAAGCCCACACTGCGGATAACTGTAAGCTGTCCGAGCATGCTGGGGGGTGTAGTTTTGCAACAGCTGGAGGGCCGCAGGTTGAGCATCCCTGCTTTATAATTTCACTGATGTACAATTAGAGCTAACATCTTGAACATGAAAATGACTTCATCCCTGTGGGAATTCTCTGATATTTGATAAGACTTGATTTAATTCTATTACATTTTCCACATTCTTAACACTAAAACACGTTTTCCCTGTGTAAATTATCCTGTGTCTAACAAGATCTGCTTTTTGAATCAGATATCTCTTTATTATCAGTTTTCTGACTTTTTAACATCATTAGGACATACTTTGTTGACAAAAAGCATGTCCATTGTCAGACATATACAATAGACACAGTGCAAAACATATGGCTACAAAGATAAGTCATACATCTATGCATAAAGTCATACAGTATAGACATCTTTAAAGGGTTTCTGTCACCCCATTAAACCGTTTTTTTTTTTTTTCTTTAATAATAATCATGATACATAATCAAATTAATAATTTTGGTTCAGTAGATTTTGCTAAAAAACGATTTTTAAAATATGCTAATTACCTTGCTACCAGCAAGTAGGGCGGCTACTGCTGGCGCTGTTAGAATTTGAAATCTCGCGCCTGCGCCGTACCTGGCTTCAATCGGCGCAGGCGCACTGAGAGGCGGCCGCTCGCTCGACCGCTCCATCCTCAATGCGCCTGCGTCGATGACGTCATCGCATACATCCGGAAGAGAAGACGCCGACATCTTCTCTTCCGGGTGTATGCGATGACGTCATCGACGCAGGCGCATTGAGAATGGAGCGGTCGAGCGAGCGGCCGCCTCTCAGTGCGCCTGCGCCGATTGAAGCCAGGTACTGTGCAGGCGCGAGATTTCAAATTCTAACAGCGCCAGCAGAGAAGGATTCCCTTCCCTGGCCCTGTCAATCAGCATGCCGAGGGGGCGTCATTACCATCGGAGGATGCGGCTGCTACCAGCAAGTAGCCGCCCTACTTGCTGGTAGCAAGGTAATTAGCATATTTTAAAAATCATATTTTAAAAGATCTACTGAACCAAAATTATGAATTATTATTATTAAAGAAAAAAAAAAAAAAACGGTTTAATGGGGTGACAGAAACCCTTTAAGGTAATCAATAAAACCACCCATTAACAAGTAGCCCCCTTAACCCCTCCCTCTGCCCCAGACCCTACAAAAGCAGGACACATTTACATCAACCTCCCTTCATCTCCACCCCTGGGGTGTCGGCGCCGCAATACTCATTAGTAAACTATCACCCAGCTCCATTTTCCAATCACCTATATACCCATAGAGTATCTCCACCAAGCATCCATATGCACATTCAGCCATAACCCAATTCCATTTAAGTCGATCAGCAACCAGTTTTGGCATACACACATCACAAATACCACCCACTGTGGACCTCCCCCCCTTCTCATATATACTTCGGATTCATATGTAACTTCCACACTCAATACACTCACCTAGCACACAGAAAACTTCCTGTAAGCGCCAACCAAGGACTACAGCATCCAGTTATCAATCCAGCTTCCCCATATCGCCTCAAATTTGGACAGATTCTTCCTTTTTTGGTAAACTCCCCTTTCTAGGCGAATCACCATGTTTAGCCTAGCAACGTATTCTGAGATATCTGGAGGTACTGATTGGATCCATTTTGCCGCTAACATTTTCCTTGCCTGGTATAGCATTCTCCCTATTCCAGTGGCTATAACAGATTGCAAGTTATCCTCTGGTATTATGCCTAATAGGCACAGCTTAGGGTCTAGAGTAAGATTAGCACTATATACCTTGCTTACAAGGTGTATTACAGCCTTCCAATAAGATGTCAGTGAAGGGCATGCCCACAACATATGAAGTAGATCAGCCTCAGCACTTCCACACTTTGGACAAGCCGGACTATCTCTACAACCTATTTTATGTAAAAGCACCGGGGTCTTGTACACCCTATGTATTAAGTACAGATGGGATAGACGTGCCGCCTCACTAAGAGATAAATTAGGGGTGAGGTCTAACACCTCCACCCATTGCTCGTCTGCGAGTTCACCCACATCTCTTTCCCAATGTTGTCTGCTTTTAAGGGGGAACCCTTTAAGAAAATCCTCTAACAAGGCTTGATATACCATGGAGATCGCTCCCTTTACTGGTCCTGCATTAACCGCCGTGCTTAACGTCTGATTGGACACAAACGTCACCGGGGCTATTTTGGATTGAGCTTCCAATGCATGCCTAAGCTGCAGATACCTATAGAACGGCGAAGAGGGCAGCTGCTGGTATTGCTTTAAAATCCCACTAGAATAAATATGGCCTAAGTTCCATATTCCTTTATTATTCCACTGGGAGAATCCATTCAGGCCACCCAATTCATGGAGCACAGAATTGTTCCATAGAGGTGAGATATTCATTAATCCCGTTATTCCTAAAATAGTTTTTGCCTTGCCCCATACTTTCCTCATGAGTTGTAGAGTTGGAATACGCCCCATTACTCCTTTTATCTCTCCTTCTAAAGCTGCTAACGGGGAGACCTATTCGATGCCCATCCCATCAGCCAACTATTTTTCCCTCCCAAGTCACCTAATACTCCCCACCCCTTGAAATGCTGTAGTTGGCTGACAAAAAAAGCATAGAATTAGGTAAAGCCAACCCACCTGCATCTTTATTCCTCTGTAAAATTTTGTATCTGATCCTGCCTCTATTATTTTTCCATATAAAGAACCGAAACAGTTGTATCTTATGAAAATAATGCGCAGGGATCCATATAGGGGAGTTGTGCAAAATATATAGCAGAAGATCTGCTTTTTGATTAACACGTTCACCAAATTCTGAACATTAAAATGGCTTCTTCCCTGTGTGAATTTTCTGATGTTTAACTAGATCTGATTTCTGATTAAAACATTTTTCACATTCTGAACATGAATATGGCTTCTTTCCTGTGTGAATTCTCTCATGTCTAACACGATCTGATTTCTGATTAAAACATTTCCCACATTCTGAGCATGAAAATGGCTTCTCCCCTGTGTGAATTCTCTCATGTATAACAAGTCGTGATTTACGGCTAAAACATTTTTCACAAGTTGAGCATGAAAATGGCTTCAACCCTGTGTGAATTCTCTCATGTATAACAAGATGTGATTTATGATTGAAACGTTTCCCACATTCTGAGCATGGAAATGGCTTCTCCCCTGTGTGAATTCTCTCATGTTTAACAAGAGCTGATTTCTGTTTAAAACATTTTTCACATTCTGAACACGAATATGGCTTCTCCCCTGTGTGAATTCTCTGATGTTTAACAAGACTTGATTTATAGTTAAAAGGTCTACCACATTCTAAACATGAATATGGCTTCTCCCCTGTGTGAATTCTCTCATGTGTAACCAGATCGTTTTTAAAGGTAAAACATTTTCCACATTCTGAGCATGAAAACAGCTTCTCCCCTGTGTGAATTCTCTGATGTTTAACGAGAGTTGATTTATAGTTAAAACATCTCCCACATTCTAAGCATGAAAATGGCTTCTCCCCTGTGTGAATTCTCTCATGTATAACAAGTCGTGATTTACGGCTAAAACATTTTTCACAAGTTGAGCATGAAAATGGCTTCAACCCTGTGTGAATTCTCTCATGTATAACAAGATGTGATTTATGATTGAAACGTTTCCCACATTCTGAGCATGAAAATGGCTTCTCCCCTGTGTGAATTCTCTCATGTTTAACAAGAGCTGATTTCTGTTTAAAACATTTTTCACATTCTGAACACGAATATGGCTTCTCCCCTGTGTGAATTCTCTGATGTTTAACAAGACTTGATTTATAGTTAAAACGTCTACCACATTCTAAACATGAATATGGCTTCTCCCCTGTGTGAATTCTCTCATGTGTAACCAGATCATTTTTAAAGGTAAAACATTTTCCACATTCTGAGCATGAAAACAGTTTCTCCCCTGTGTGAATTCTCTGATGTTTATCGAGAATTGATTTATAGTTAAAACATCTCCCACATTCTAAGCATGAAAATGGCTTCTCCCCTGTGTGAATTCTCTGATGTGCAATAAGATGTGATTTACAGTTAAAACATTTCCCACATTCCGAGCATAAAAAGGTCTTCTTTCCTGGGTGAGTACTTTGATGATGAACACTTCTTCTGTGACTTTTATTTTGCTCAACAGTCTGTGATAAATCAGAAGATTGAAATCCATCCAAAGGATCAGATGATAGATCTTTTGTGTTAAAGGCTGAGGATCCATCTGGGATAATGGCATGCTCTTCATGTGTATCTTCTACAACACCACATTCATCTGTTTTAAAATCTGATGAAATCACATGTTTCTCTGAGCTCCTGGTACACATATCTGCCAAAAATAAATCTGGTTTTTAGAATTTTTAAATACTACAACCTTAAGATTATATAAATATTTTATAACATTTCTATATATATATAAAAAAAATAAATATGCAAATTACAAGTCATGGAGCAAAATATAATTATCAACTGACTATGGGAAAACAGATCACAATCTAACAGTAGACCAGTAGCCTGGACCAGTAGATGATTATGTTAGGTCACCAGGCTGTTCTCTTGTATTTTCCTTCAATTGTGCTGAAGCCATCATCCTCATAGGTTCATATTTCAGTGTCTCCATTGCTCCTCTTTTCTAGTGAAATGCTCAGTGGAGAATCATGAAGGGATCTGTGAGTCACTGCTATTAGGTGGTGTCCGTCTCACACACTGACGGCTACATGCACTTTAGCATAGAACACACCAGAGGAGAGGAGCAGTATGGTCATGTACAATGAAGTCAAGGTTTTGGAACAAGTGTAACCAGTGTCGGGCTGGGGTACACTAGGCCCACCAGAGAAACTGATACTGAAAGCCCACCTTCTATCTGTCTCACAGATATAGTCAATATATTATTGTACATATATCATATACATATAAATAATACTGGCATGTATGAGACAGGCTCCATAGAAGTCTTGATTTCATCCTCAGCATCAGAGGAGTGTACGCATATACACGGAGAGGATTTGTGCATATATTGTGGAGCCAAGGGATACTACATGTGTACCTATGCCTCAAGGCGGGAAACTCCAGCTCCTAGCGTCAATTGGAGAGACAACCATCTCCAGAGTTAACTCTTCCTGTGTCTCTGTCTTGTGGTGAAACTTGATTGCCCATGCAGACCTTACTGGCCTCTGTCTTAGTAGGAAACTTGCTACATCATGCCCTGGTGATCCCATAATGCATACCCACTATCGCCTAGAGCAGTGGTGGGCAACCTTTTTTGTCAACTGAGCCAAATATCGCCAAAACCACGATTGGAATTTCTTTCGAGAGCCACATTTTTAAAACCTAAAATATTGCATCACCAGTACCAGTAAGGACTATTAGGCTCATGAACACATCCGTGTGCCCGCAAAAAAGTAGCGCATGCTGAAGTGAATGGGTCCATGATGCGTGCTGCACACGGCCGTGTGCAGCCCGCATCAAGTACCCATTCACTTCAATGGGTCCAGGATCCGGGCGCATGCACTACTTTTTTGCAGTGCGGAGGCACAGCCAGAAGCACCACGGAAGCACACTGTAGCACTCATATCCCGGACCCATTGAAGTGAATGGGTCCATGATGCGGGCTGCACACGGCCGTGTGCAGCCCGCATCATGGACCCATTCACTTCAGCATGTGCTACTTTTTTGCGGTGCGGGCAGTCGGATGCGGATCGTGAACCCCATTCAAGTGAATGGGTCCGCGATCCTCATGCAGCTGCCCCATGGTCTGTGTCCGTGCATTGCGGACCGCTATTTGCGGTCCGTAGCACAGGCACGGCGCCCTTACATTCGTGGTCATGAGCCCAGAGTGTGTTTTTGAATACTTTTATATGTACTTTCTTTTATTTGGATCTTGATTATTATTTCATTTTATCTTTATCATTTTTTACTTTTCTTAAACTTGTCTGCAGATGTGGATGTAATGTGGATGACGGACTTATGGGGGATTATCTGTGGATGACGGACTTATGGGGGATTATCTGTGGATGACGGACTTATGGGGGATTATCTGTGGATGACGGATTTATGGGGGATTATCTGTGGATGACGCATTTATGGGGGATTATCTGTGGATGACGCATTTATGGGGGATTATCTGTGGATGACGCACTTATGGGGGATTATCTGTGGATGACGCACTTATGGGGGATTATCTGTGGATGACGCACTTATGGGGGATTATCTGTGGATGACGCACTTATGGGGGATTATCTGTGGATGACGCACTTATGGGGCATTATCTGTGGATGACGCACTTATGGGGCATTATCTGTGGATGACGCACTTATGGGGCATTATCTGTGGATGACGCACTTATGGGGGATATCTGTGGATGACGCACTTATGGGGGATATCTGTGGATGACGCACTTATGGGGGATATCTGTGGATGACGCACTTATGGGGGATATCTGTGGATGACGCACTTATGGGGGATATCTGTGGATGACGCACTTATGGGGGATATCTGTGGATGACGCACTTATGGGGGATATCTGTGGATGACGCACTTATGGGGGATATCTGTGGATGACGCACTTATGGGGGATATCTGTGGATGACGCACTTATGGGGGATATCTGTGGATGACGCACTTATGGGGGATATCTGTGGATGACGCACTTATGGGGGATATCTGTGGATGACGCACTTATGGGGGATATCTGTGGATGACACATATATAGCATAAGATGCTATATATGTGCCCTCCACAGATATCCCCCATAAGTGCCCTCCACAGATATCCCCTATAAGTGCCCTCCACAGATATCCCCCATAAGTGCCCTCCACAGATATCCCCCATAAGTGCCCTCCACAGATATCCCCCATAAGTGAGCCATCCACAGATATCCCCCATAAGTGAGCCATCCACAGATATCCCCCATAAGTGAGCCATCCACAGATATCCCCCATAAGTGCCTTCCAGTAAGTAATGTATTAGTGGGGGGAAGGAAGGGGGCAGGGACACTTGCGGCGGGGCCTGTGCAGTGCACATACCGGGGGCAGCTCCTACCTTTCTGCAGGACATTTCGTTCCTCCTGAGCGGCGGCCTCTTCACCACTCCACCCCTCCTCACAGTGGACAGCCGAACTAGAGCCGCGCTGCCCGCCCTTCTGCTGCTGTGCGCAGCGTGACATCTCTCCCTCCGTCATGCGCCTCCTGCCCTGCCTGCTTCATTCATAAAGTGGAAGGAGCAGACAGACGGGGCAGCAGGCGCATGACGGACAATTTACAAGCAGCTTGAGCGGCGCGATATGGCTGCGCCGCGCAGGGGAGGGCTAGCAGCCTTAGTCCTGGGGGGCAAATACAGTCAAGTGGCCCATTTTTAGCCCCGCCCATTATTAAAGCCCCTCCTACATATAATAGGCCACTCCCAACAAACACTGTACAGCTGACATTCTATAGTTGCGGCCTGTCTCTACAAATTATACGGAGAGAGGGGGAGGTCTGTCCTGGCTGCACTGCCTGCTTCACATTATACAATAAACAGCCGGCTACAGCCAGAACGCTCCTCCGCTCTCCTCCCTCCCCAGATCCTGCTCAAGGCCTGTGGTTCCCCCCACCATCTGCCACCCGCCCTTGGCCTGCTGCCCCCATTTCGTCGTCCTCACCCAGCTCTGAATCCTCCTTCTGCAAATGGCAGGGGGGGAGCCGGACCATCTCCTCTCCTACATAGCGCCTCCTACCTCTTACATCCAGTGATGTCACCTTTGTTGTAGACGCTCTCTTTCCTCATCTTCTCCATTCAGACCAGACCGCCATGATGATTTTTCTGCCATCTCCCGTCTCTGCAGAGATTAACAAACAGACATTAGTTTCCCACATTTCCATCATCTTCACATCTTCTGAACACCCTTTCCTGCCACCCCCAATACTGTGCCCGCTGTGCCCCCAATACTATACTGCAGAAACAGTCCCCCTGGAAATACTACTACCACACAGATAGTGCCCCCAATACTGTGCCCCCAATACTATACTGCAGAAACAGTCCCCCTGGGAATACTACTACCACACAGATAGTGCCCCCTTAAACAATGATTGGCACCCAGTGCTCTAAAAAATAACTGTGCCCAGACACTAATAGTATAAAGATAATGTCCCCCAAAAATAATTGTGCTAAGCTGATACTATGCCAGGGTGCCCCCCAAAGTAACAGTGCTCCCCAAAATCCCACCAATAGAAATAATTCTCTGCCAGAGCACACTTAGTAGTAATAATGCCCCTTTAGTGCCCTAGTAATCATGTTCCTCATAGCTCCCCAGTAGTAGTAAAGCTCCCCATAATACCCCCTAGTAGTACTAATTCTCCCTATAATATGACAGTACATGAAATACCCCCGCTTAGTGCCCGCAGTTGAGCCAATGTCTCCATAATGTATGCCAGTATAACATACCCCTATATAGTGCCCCAGTAAATGCCCTCATAGTGCTCCTCTCCCCCTTGCCCATAGTGTCCCCCACAATGTGCCAGTAAAAAAATGCCCCTTCTTAGTGCCACCATATGCCCCAATAGTGCTCCACTCCCCCATAGTGCCCGAAAATAATGCCTCTATAGTGCCGCTCTCCCCTATAGTGCCTCCCATAATGTGCCAGTAAAAAATGCCCCCTTAGTGCCACCAAATGCCATAGTGCCCCCCATAATGTTCCAATACAAAAGGCCCCTTTAGAGCCCCCACTTCCCCATAGTGCCCCCAAATAATGCCCCTATAGTAACACCAGATGCCCCATAGTGCTGCTCTCCCCTATAGTGCCCCCCAGAATGTGCCAATAATAATAAAAAAAAAAACTTTAGAGCCCCAAGATACCCCCATAGTGCTCCTCTCCCCCATGGTGCCCCCTATAATGTGCCAGTAAGAAATGCCCCCATAGTGCCAGCTCCTCCAATAGTGCCAGCTCCCCTCATAGTGTCAGCTCTCCCCCCATAGTGCAAGCCCCCCATAGTGCCAGATCCCCCCCAATAGTGCCAGATCCCCCCCAATAGCGCCAGCTCCCCCCCCCAATAGCGCCAGCTCCCCCCATAGTGCCACCCCCCCCCCATTGTGCCAGCTCTCGCCCCATAGTGCCAGCCCCCCTATAGTGCAAGCCCCCCATAGTGCCAGATCCCCCCCAATAGTGCCAGATCCCCCCAATAGTGCCAGATCCCCCCATAGTGCCAGCCCCCCCATAGTGCCAGCCCCCCCATAGTGCCAGATCCCCCCAATAGTGTCAGCCCCCTTATAGTGCCAGATCCCCCCCAATAGTGTCAGCCCCCCCCCCTATAGTGCAAGACCCCCCTATAGTGCAAGACCCCCCTATAGTGCCAGATCCCTCCTATAGTGCCAGCTCCCCCCACATAGTGCCAGCTCCCCCCCCCCCCCCACATAGTGCCAGCTCCCCCTGCAAAGAAAACAAAAAAAACTAAAACACTAATACTTACCTCCTCCATCAGCAGCGATGCAGGCCTCTTCTGGCCTGTGTCCCTGCTGTGTGCCGCCCGACTCAGGCGGCGCGATGATAATGACGTCATCGCGCTGCCTGAGCCGGCCTCTGATAGGCTGCAGGCATCGGTGCCTGCGACCTATCAGAAGAACAGGGGAGGGACACGCCTCTCCCTGAGTCCCTCCCCTGCCCCACAGCACACAGCACCAGCCCGCCGCTACTGCCGCAATTATATCCAGGGCCGCGCCGCCTGTGGTGATCGGCGGTGCGGCCCTGAAAAGAAAAATATATAAATAATTTTTTATAAAGATGGGCGGCCCAGCGGCCTTTTTTTAGGGCGGCCTGGGGGGCAATTGCCTGCCTGCCCCCCGGCCCAGCCCGCCTGCGCGGCCGCCCACCCGCCAGCCCGCACCAAAGAGCCGCAGTGAAGGATCAAAAGAGCCGCATGTGGCTCGCGAGCCGCGGCTTGCCGACCACTGGCCTAGAGCAGTGTTTGGTGGCGACATCTGTCAATAGGATGGTACTCTCAGAATCTATACAGTACCTCATCGTGCCTATAGATCTTTAAGTGGGAATACTTCACACAGAGAAGATCTCATTTTATGTCCTGCCTGTTTCTACCAGCCATATTCTGCTGAGAGTGTCCTGGCTTTGTTTCACAGTCAGCTCCTAGACTAGAACTCGGGCCAGATTCCACTTTGAGGTCCTGCCTGTCACTCTTGCTGCCTGGATTCTGTACAGTCTGCCTGAGCTCCTCAAATTCCTCAATGTCTTCATGGGCCACCTGCAGGCTACAATATCTACACTAATGTCTTTAACAAAAAGGAGAGAAAGAGTTGGTCGGCACTCCTAGTCGCTAAAGGTGGTGCACAGTATTCAAAGTCAGATATAGTAAACCACAGCACTCAGTTGTATTGCAAAATAAGGAAGACACTTTATTCCATCCAAAATTAATAAAAAGTCATTGGCAAACGTTTTGGTCTAACCTAGTCCTTGTTCAGGGCCTGTTGCATACATATAAATAAATTATAAAATGGTGGCACATAATCAAAAATCCATCATTCCAAAAATGACATGATTACAAAGAATAATTATAAAGTAGTACATAATAGAAGAATAGTCCATAATAAAGCCATGGGCTGGCTTTAATGTCGAGTGCATGGATAGGGGATCATCGCACCATATATTCAATGCATGCAAAAATAAAAGAACATTGGAACAAATCCATAGATTAATAAAAATTGAAATTATGAAAGGAAGAGATCCGTTCGGGAAAAAGGAAACTAAAAAACAGTTGTTGAGTTGGTAGATTATAAACAAACATCACTCTGAGGGGCATACTTAGGATTAATGAAGAAAACGCCAGAGGAATACTACTTGTCTGCAAAACACTTCATTGCAGCAGGGAAAATTAACAATGTAATTAATTATACATAATGAATAAAAATTCTGTATGCCCCTCAGGGTGATGGTTGTTTATAATCTACTAACTCATTAACTGTTTTTTAGTTTCCTTTTTCCCCAACGGATCTCTTCCCTTTCATAATTTCAATTTTAATAAATCTATGGATTTGTTCCAATGTTCTTTTGTTTTTGCATGCATTTAATATATGGCGCGATGATCCCCATATCCTTGCACTCGATATTAAAGCCAGCCCATTGTCCTCACAGATAGGACAGATAGTTTTATCATCACTGCAATGCTTTGCAACATATACGCACACCTGGCACGGTTAAATGTGAATTTAACACTGCAGCGGTCACAGGCGATCCTCCCTACAACTATTTGGCTGCCAATATTATGGTATGTACCCACTGACCACTAATATTAAAGCCAGTTTTGGCTGATATATACATGTCTTATTTACTACTTATGTGTATCAGTGATGAGCGGCAGGGGCAATATTCAAATTTGCAATATTTTGCGAATATTCGTCATATATTCGCAAATTCGTGATCTCCAGTCATTGTTTTCTTGATTGCGAAAATCGTCAATCATAAAATTTGCGATAGAAAATTCGCGATCAACACTACTCCTAAAGTCAAAGATATTGCAGCCTTCTCATTGGCCCACAAGCAAGTAGCAGGGAGGAATCATGGGTACTGATGGAAAAAAAATCTAAAATATTTGCGATTACAAAGATATAGCACTGTATTCTAGATATTCGCGAATTCTCGAAGTGCAAATACTCGCAATAAAAAATTGTGTATTGCCGTCCACAGCTAACTGACCTATAATTAGGTCAGAAAATATTCTTACTATTCCCCATGTAGACTAACAACATTCTACTATGTTTCATATTTGTTCTGGTGCATACATGGGCGCCTTCGCGCCACTACATATAAACATGTACTAATATATGAGTTAAACGTAATCTCATATGATGTTTGTTTACTACATTCCCAGTGATCTTCATTAATATGACTCCACTATAGCCTAAATGAGACACCTGGGAGGACTTCTTAGCCAATGCTTTATTATGGACTATTCTTCTATTATGTACTTCTTTATAATTATTCTTTGTAATCATGTAATCGTTGGAATCATGGATTTTTGATTATGTGCCACCATTTATGATTGATTTATATGTATGCAACAGGCCGTGAACAAGGTCTAGGTTAGACCGAAACGTTGGCCAATGGCTTCTTATTAATTTTGGATGGAAATTTGTCCCGATACCACTTTTTTAGGACCGAGTACAAGTACCGATACTTTTTTTCAAGTAGTCACCGATACCGAATACCGATACTTTTTTTAAATGTCATGTGACCGTTTTGGGGGATCTGTGGATCTGTGGATGACGCACTGTCATGTGGGGGATCTGTGGATGGCACTGTTATGGGGGATCTGTGGATGGCACTGTTATGGGGATCTGTGGATGGCACTGTTATGGGGGATCTGTGGATGGCACTGTTATGGGGGATCTGTGGATGGCACTGTTATGGGGGATCTGTGGATGGCACTGTTATGGGGGATCTGTGGATGGCACTGTTATGGGGGATCTGTGGATGGCACTGTTATGGGGGATCTGTGGATGGCACTGTTATGGGGGATCTGTGGATGGCACTGTTATGGGGGATCTGTGGATGGCGCTGTTATGGGGATCTGTGGATGGCGCTGTTATGGGGGATCTGTGGATGGCACTGTTATGGGGATCTGTGGATGGCACTGTTATGGGGGATCTGTGGATGGCACTGTTATGGGGGATCTGTGGATGGCACTGTTATGGGGGATCTGTGGATGGCACTGTTATGGGGGATCTGTGGATGGCACTGTTATGGGGGATCTGTGGATGGTACTGCTATGGGGTGGGATATCTGTGGATGGCATTGTTATGGGGTGGGGGGATCTGAGGATGGCATTGTTATTTGGTGGGGGATCTGTGGATGGTGCTGTTATAGGGGATCTGTGGATGGAACTGTTATGGGGAGGATCTGTGGCTGACACTGCTATATGTCATCCACAGATCCCCCTCATAACAGTGTCCCCCAATACACCGGGCCCCGCCGCTCACCGAAGTATTTATAAACGTGAATCCTTATCCTGTTGTTAAGTTGAACTAACGCTGCCCTCTCTCATGTTCCCCTGTATTCCCCTGTATCTCCACAGCACTTACTTAAGCTTCCATAGCAGGCAGAGCGGACGGCACCAGTAACGTCACTCACTGACGTCGCGCGTCTGCTCCGCCTGCTTCACTCATAAAGGGGGCGGAGCAGGCGCTCTACGTCAGTGAGTGACGTTACTGCTGCCGTCTGCTCTGCCTGCTATGGAAGCTTAAGTAAGTGCTGTGGGGATACAGGGGGGACATGGGAACATGGGAGAGGGCAGCGTTAGTTCAACTTAACAACAGGATAAGGATTCACGTTTATAAATACTTCGGTGAGCGGCGGGGCCCCGCCCATAGTTACGCCCATAGTATTCTATTTATGTATCGGGGCGGGGTATCGGCGGCTGAGTACCGCCGAGAAAACTCGGAATCGGTCCCGATACCGATACTAGTATCGGTATCGGGACAACCCTAGATGGAATAAAGAATCTTTACTATTTTGCAATACAACTGAGTGCCGTGGTTTACTATATCTGACTGAGGCTAACTACTTCACCATGCCTAATCGCATGTCTTTACCTGAGTCTCAAGCCAAGTTGGATTACATCAAGGCAAACCTTAAAAGGGGCTTCATACGGAAATCTTCTTCACCCTCAGGTACTGGTTTCTTTGTCAAGAAGGAGGGGTCTCTCCAGCTGTGTATTGACTACCACAGAGTAAATAAAATTACAGTAAAAATAAATATCCTCAGCTGCCGATTCCTAAACACTTGATAGGCTCATTGGAGCCAGATTTCTCAATAAACTAAGGAGGAGCTTATAATTTGATCTAGATATAAGAAGGCGATGAATGGAAGACCACTTTTAAAGGCATTATCTGGTGAAAGGATAAGGAAGACCTACCCTCAGGATAGATCATCATTATCAGATCGGTGGGTATCCGAGTACTGGCATCCCAGCCGATCAGCTGCTTCAGGGAGCTGCCATGCTTCCTGTAGCTCTGGGAAGCGCTGCCAGCTCTTGGCAGCTTTCCAAGCATAGTGCTGTAGATAGTACAGCGGCTTTACTTGGTATTGCACCTCAGCCCCATTCACTTCTATGGGGCTGAGCTGCAACTAGGCCATGCGACCGATGTACGGTGATGTCACATGGCTTAGGAAGAAGCCGTTGCGCTCATTGAGCATCAGACCTCTCCTAACAACTAATCTTCTGGGGGTACCTGGTGTCAGACCCCTGCCAATCTGATATTGATTACTAATCCTGAAAATGGTTAGCAGTGATTAGTACTGGTGCCTTGCAGCGCTAAGGTCCTAGGTTCAAATGCGACGAAGGACAACATCTGCATGGTATTTTTATGCTCTCTCTGTGTTTGCTTGGGTTTCTTCAAGATACTCCGGTTTGCACACTCCAAAGACATTCGGATAGGGAAGTTGTTGCAGGAAGGTTGTCTTGAAGCCCTCCCCTTCAGAACACTTTGTGGTAAAAATAAGGCATCGCGGGTCAGAAAATAACATTCTGTGTATTATTGAAGAGCATCTACTTCAAATAAGATCCCGCAGTGATGTTTTCTAAATGGACTACAGAGAGTAGTTATTTTTTTATGATTCCGAGAAGTGGCCTCAACCTACAAGTCTCCAAGCTATTCAATGGTTCCTGGGTTTTGACAGTTAGTCCTTACAGCCCTAGTTTCAGCTCTGACTCAAAGGGGTGAATGCCATGAGTGGACAAATACCATATTCCAGTCCCTTAAATCGACTTTTGCATGCGCATGATATGGCACCACCCCGATGTCAGAAAGTAGTTCTTTCTTGAGGTGGATGCATCTCTGTGGGTATATGAATAGAGTTGAGCGAACACCTGGATGTTCGGGTTTGAGAAGTTCGGCCGAACTTCCCGGAAATGTTCGGGATCCGAACTCGACCCGAACCCCATTGAAGTCAATGGGGACCCGAACTTTTCGCCACTAAAAAGGCTGTAAAATAGCCCAGGAAAGGGCTAGAGGGCTGCAAAAGGCAGCACAATGTAGGTTAATCCCCTGCAAACAAATGTGGATAGGGAAATGAATTAAAATAAAAATAAAATAAATTAAAATTAACCAATATCAATTGGAGAGAGCTCTCATGGCAGAGAATCAGGCTTCATGTCATAGCAGAGAATCAGGCTTCACGTCACCAACCACTGGAACAGGCCATTGTCAGATATTTAGGCCCCCGGCACCCAGACAGAGGAGAGAGGTCCCATAGCAGAGAATCAGGCTTCAAGTCATAGCAGAGAATCAGGCTTCAAGTCATAGCAGAGAATCAGGCTTCAAGTCATAGCAGAGAATCAGGCTTCAAGTCATAGCAGAGAATCAGGCTTCAAGTCATAGCAGAGAATCAGGCTTCATGTCACCCACCACTGGAACAGGCCACTGTCAGATATTTTTAGGCCCCGGCACCCAGACAGAGGAGAGGTTCATTCAACTTTGGGTTGCCCCGCAATATAATGGTAAAATGAAAATAAAAAGAGGATTGAATGAGGAAGTGCCCTGGAGTACAATACTATATGGTTAAGGGGAGGTAGTTATAAATGTCTAATCTGCACAAGGGATGGACAGGTCCTGTGGGATCCATGCTTGGTTCATTTTTATGAACGTCAGCTTGTCCACATTGGCTGTAGACAGGCGGCTGCGTTTGTCTGTAATGACGCCCCCTGCCGTGCTGAATACACGTTCAGACAAAACGCTGGCCGCCGGGCAGGCCAGCACCTCGAAGGCATAAAAGGCTAGCTCTGGCCACGTGGACAATTTGGAGACCCAGAAGTTGAATGGGGCCGAACCATCAGTCAGTACGTGGAGGGGTGTGCACACGTACTGTTCCACCATGTTAGTGAAATGTTGCCTCCTGCTAACACGTTCCGTATCAGGTGGTGGTGCAGTTAGCTGTGGCGTGGTGACAAAACTTTTCCACATCTCTGCCATGCTAACCCTGCCCTCAGAGGAGCTGGCCGTGACACAGCTGCGTTGGCGACCTCTTGCTCCTCCTCTGCCTTCGCCTTGGGCTTCTACTTGTTCCCCTGTGACATTTGGGAATGCTCTCAGTAGCGCGTCTACCAACGTGCGCTTGTACTCGCGCATCTTCCTATCACGCTCCAGTGCAGGAAGTAAGGTGGGCACATTGTCTTTGTACCGGGGATCCAGAAGGGTGGCAACCCAGTAGTCCGCAGACGTTAAAATGTGGGCAACTCTGCTGTCGTTGCGCAGGGACTGCAGCATGTAGTCGCTCATGTGTGCCAGGCTGCCCAGAGGTAAGGACAAGCTGTCCTCTGTGGGAGGCGTATCGTCATCGTCCTGCGTTTCCCCCCCAGCCATGCACCAATGATGGGCCCGAGCTGCGTTGGGTGCCAACCCGCTGTGAACATGCTTCATCCTCATCCTCCTCCACCTCCTCCTCCTTATCCTCCTCGTCCTCCAGTAGTGGGCCCTGTCTGGCCACATTTGTACCTGGCCTCTGCTGTTGCAAAAAACCTCCCTCTGAGTCACTTCTAAGAGACTGGCCTGAAAGTGCTAAAAATGACCCCTCCTCCTCCTCCTCCTCCTCCTCCTCTTGAGCCACCTCCTCTTCCATCATCTCCCTAAGTGTTTTCTCAAGGAGACATAGAAGTGGTATTGTAACGCTGATAACGGCGTCATCGCCACTGGCCATGTTGGTGGAGTACTCGAAACAGCGCAACAGGGCACACAGGTCTCGCATGGAGGCCCAGTCATTGGTGGTGAAGTGGTGCTGTTCCGCAGTGCGACTGACCCTGGCGTTCTGCAGCTGAAACTCCACTATGGCCTGCTGCTGCTCGCACAGTCTGTCCAGCATGTGCAAGGTGGAGTTCCACCTGGTGGGCATGTCGCATATGAGACGGTGAGCGGGAAGGCCGAAGTTACGCTGTAGCGCAGACAGGCGAGCAGCGGCAGGATGTGAACGCCGGAAGCGCGCACAGACGGCCCGCACTTTATGCAGCAGCTCTGACATGTCGGGGTAGTTGTGAATGAACTTCTCTACCACCAAATTCAGCACATGCGCCAGGCAAGGGATGTGCGTCAAACCGGCTAGTCCCAGAGCTGCAACGAGATTTCGCCCATTATCGCACACCACCAGGCCGGGCTTGAGGCTCACCGGCAGCAACCACTCGTCGGTCTGTTGTTCTATACCCCGCCACAACTCCTGTGCGGTGTGGGGCCTGTCCCCCAAACATATGAGTTTCAGAATGGCCTGCTGACGTTTACCCCGGGCTGTGCTGAAGTTGGTGGTGAAGGTGTGTGGCTGACTGGATGAGCAGGTGGAAGAAGAGGAGGAGGAGGCAAAGAATGTTGCCCTGCGATCCTTGGCGGCGGAAGGACGTGCGCCAAACAGCTCTTCGCCTGGGGCCCAGCCGCCACTACATTTACCCAGTGTGCAGTTAGGGAGATATAGCGTCCCTGGCCGTGCTTACTGGTCCACGTATCTGTGGTTAGGTAGACCTTGCCACAGATGGCGTTGCGCAGTTCACACTTGATTTTATCGGATACTTGGTTGTGCAGGGAAGGCACGGCTCTCTTGGAGAAGTAGTGGCGGCTGGGAATAACATACTGTGGGACAGCAAGCGACATGAGCTGTTTGAAGCTGTCTGTGTCCACCAGCCTGAATGACAGCATTTCATAGGCCAGTAGTTTAGAAATGCTGGCATTCAGGGCCAGGGATCGAGGGTGGCTAGGTGGGAATTTACGCTTTCTCTCAAATGTTTGTGAGATGGAGAGCTGAACGCTGCCGTGTGACATGGTTGAGATGCTTGGTGACGGAGGTGGTGGTACATCCTCTGTTTGCTGGGCGGCAGGTGCCAACGTTCCTCCAGAGGCGGAGGAAGAGGCCGAGGCGGTGGCAGCAGCAGAAGAGGTAGCAGGGGGAGCCTGAGTGAGTTCCTTGTTTTTAAGGTGTTTACTCCACTGCAGTTCATGCTTTGCATGCAGGTGCCTGGTCATGCAGGTTGTGCTAAGGTTCAGAACGTTAATGCCTCGCTTCAGCGTTCAAACCACTCGGGTCTTGTCGTCAGCACATTGTTTGAAGAACTGCCACGCCAGGGAACTCCTTGAAGCTGCCTTTGGGGTGCTCGGTCCCAGATGGCGGTGGCCAGTAGCAGACGGACTCTCTTGGCGGCGGGTGTTCTGCTTTTGCCCACTACTCCCTCTTTTGCTACGCTGTTGGCTCGGTCTCACCACTGCCTCTTCCTCCGAATTCTGAAAGTCAGTGGCACGACCTTCATTTCATGTGGGGTCTAGGACCTCATCGTCCCCTGCATCGTCTTCCACCCAGTCTTCCTCCCTGACCTCCTGTTCAGTCTGCACACTGCAGAAAGACGCAGCAGTTGGCACCTGTGTTTCGTCATCATCAGAGACATGCTGAGGTGGTATTCCCATGTCCTCATCAGGAAACATAAGTGGTTGTGCGTTAGTGCATTCTATCTCTTCCACCCCTGGGGAAGGGCTAGGTGGATGCCCTTGGGAAACCCTGCCAGCAGAGTCTTCAAACAGCATAAGAGACTGCTGCATAACTTGAGGCTCAGACAGTTTCCCTGATATGCATGGGGGTGATGTGACAGACTGATGGGCTTGGTTTTCAGGCGCCATCTGTGCGCTTTCTGCAGAAGACTGGGTGGGAGATAATGTGAACGTGCTGGATCCACTGTCGGCCACCCAATTGACTAATGCCTGTACCTGCTCAGGCCTTACCATCCTTAGAACGGCATTGGGCCCCACCAAATATCACAGTAAATTCTGGTGGCTAGTGCTACCTGAGGTAGTTGGTTCACTAGGACGTGTGGCTGTGGCAGAACTGCCACGTCCTCTCCCAGCACCAAAGGGTCCACTAACACCACCACGTCCGCGTCCGCGTCCCTTACTAGATGTTTTCCTCATTGTTACCGTTCACCACAATAAGAAAAAAATTATTTGGCCCAATGTATTCAATTCAAATTCAGGCCTTTTTTTACAGGCGCCTAACACTATCTGGCTATCTATTTAGGTACCGTATTACACTAATACAGGCACAGCAGTAACAACAGATTTAGCTGAATATAAATTGTAGGCCTATTATTTAGGCGCTGGATGAAAGGTATACGTTTACGGACAGAATTAGACTTGGAAATGCACGGTAGCGTGTGAAGTTATTGAGGATGACCCTATCCGCACCTTCAATCTAATATACCCTTTTATGGATAGATTTAACCTTGGCCTGATAGAGCAGAAACCACAAATTTAGGGAATTGCTAAGTTGGGAATTGTATTTCAACCCAGAACAAAAACTGTGCTTCGGCAGACAGTATTACAATTGGCTAGCCACAGCTGAAACACCAGATTTAGGGTACTGCTATTTTGGCAATTGTATTTTACCCCTCAATAAAATAGCAAGCACAGCCAAGCCCCTGATGTAGGATATAGCAAAAAAAAACCACACACTATTGATGGTTAAAAATGGACTTGGTGGCAGCTTGTGCTGGTGCACCACAAGACACAAAATGGCCGCCGATCACCACAGAAAAAAGTGACTGAAAAACGCTCTAGGCAGCCTTAAAACAGTGATCAATTGAATAGCAGAGGTTGTATGATACACAGCTGTAGATCGATCACTTCAGTAAATAAATCCCTGCCTAATCTCGCCCTAACAGCAGCAGCTGCATCCTCTCCCTACACTGATCAGAGCAGAGTGACGTGCGGCGCTACGTGACTCCAGCTTAAATAGAGGCTGGGTCACATGCTGCACTGGCCAATCACAGCCGTGCCAATAGTAGGCATGGCTGTGATGGCCTCTTGGGGCAAGTAGTATGACGCTTGTTGACTGGCTGCTTTGCAGCCTTTCAAAAAGCGCCGAACACCGAACCCGGACTTTTACGAAAATGTTCGGGTTCGGGTCCATGTCACGGACACCCCAAAATTCGGTACGAGCCCGAACTATACAGTTCGGGTTCGCTCATCCCTATATATGAACTGTCTTTACTTAAATGGTAATTCCTGGAAAGGTGCTCACCTGTGGTTTACTTTCGTAGCCCTTTTCTTTGTTGAAAGTTGCTGGTCACCCCGTTATTTAAAAGACTATTAATCTGATTTCTCGACATTACTGGTGGCCTACAGTTTCTAAAGATGTTCAAGAGTATATTGCCAGCTGCCCTATCTGTGCCCAGAACAAGTGTCCAAAACAAAAACCTGCAAGACTCCTGCTGCTGCCAGTGCCCGAGGTTTCATGGCAGCATGTCATTATGGATTTTATCACTGACCTTACTTCTTCCTCTCGCTGCATAGTAATCTGGGTGGTGGTTGATGGATTCTCAAAAATGGCCCACTTTGTGCCTCTACCTCGTCTCCCATCTAGCAGTTGGCCAGCTTATACATGGAACACATTTTCCAGCTTCATGGGTTACCCTTGCAAGTCGTGTCTGACTGTGTACTACAGTTCATACGAGTTTTCTTACAGCAACCATTCTATTACCAGGAAGGCTAGCCCTGAACAGAAACAACTTAGTAGATATGCCTGTTTGGATGATATTTATGATGCAAGCCCAGGGCAAGCAATACTCCAGCAAGGCATTGGTCCTAGCAACCAGCAGGATGACTGCTGTAGGAATGATGAGAAGAGGAGTGCAGCAAAAGGTCAAACTAATGCTGGTGGTAGTGGACTGCATTTTTAGGCTGACAGGCAGGGTCATCTGTCACTGAGACCATTACTGCCGAACAGAGTGTTGTCTTTTGGGTGCTCGGGGTCAGCATATTGCGGATTGGATAGACAGATTGCTGGGTGGGGCTAGGGAAGACCCATGGGTCACGGTACACTTTGGTACCAATGAAAGTCAGGAGAAGATGGAAGGTCCTTAAAAAGCTCAACTTCAGTACCTCCAAGGTAGTGTTTTCAGAAATACTACCAGTGCCATGCGAGTCACTAGAAAAATAGTTCTTCTGCTTCCTTGCGGAGTGTGTGACCCAGCATGCCACAGCCTGCTTCTGGGAGGCAAAGCCTCATCTCTCTTCGTCAAGGCCATGCACTCCCCGACTCTTACAGGGTCAGTTTGCACACCCTAGTTCACACCAGCCAATGGCTGGTCACCTTTGGATACTTAAGGCACCTTCCCCTATGGGAGGGTGATATCTGAGCAATAGGCTATAATCCTGCAAAGGTGTGCTATATTTGTTTGCGAGTGTACAGAGTTCTGCCCGTTTTGCAGTTATACACCCTCCGTTGCCTGCTCTGAACTCTGCTAAATCTGTTGGTTGGCACAGTTCCACCCCCACTGCCATAGCTGGACCCCTGCTGCATGCGCAGTCATCGGTGAAATCACCGATGCAGACGCATTAACCCGTGTACAGCCGCGGTCAGTGCTGACCACTGCACATGCGATGTCCGTGTAGGGAGAAAGCAGCCATCGGATCCCCACGCTGCTGCTGTGACGGGGACCCCATGGCAAGGAAGGCAGCACCTGGATCTCACAGGCAGGAAGGCTGTAGGTGTATTACAGTGTGTAATACACTTACAGCCAATGTTTTACAATGCAGAAGTATTGTCATACATTGTAAAGAGGATCAGACCCCCAAAAATTAAAAACAAAAAATAAAGTGAAAAGTAAAAAAATAAAATAAAAATCCTTTTGTCAAAAAAAAAAAATAAAAAAAAAAAAAAAGTCATTAGGTATCGCCACGTCCATAATAACCTTCTCTATAAAAATATTACATGACCTAACCCCTCAGGTGAATACTATAAAAATACCACATGATCTAACCTGTCAGATGAATGTTGTAAAAAACAAAAATTTAAAATGGTGCCAAAACAGCTATTTTTTGTTACCTTGACTCAGAAAAAGTGTAATATAGAGCCACCAAAAATCATATGTACCCTAAAATAGTACCAACAAAACTGCCACCTTATCCCGCAGTTTCCAAAATGGGGTAACTTTTTTGGAGTTTCTACTTTAGGGGTGCATCAGGGGGGTTTCAAATGGGACATGGTGTAAAAAAAAAAAAAAAAACAGTCCAACAAAATCTGCCTTCCAATAACCATATGGCATTCCTTTCCTTCTGCACAATGCCGTGTGGCCATACAGCAGTTTACGACCACATATGAGGTGTTTCTGTAAACTACTGAATCAGGGCCATAAATATTGAGTTTTCTTTGGCTGCTAACCCTTGCTTTGTAACTGAAAAAAATATATTAAAATGGAAAATCTGCTAAAAAAGTGAAATTTCATCTCTATTTGCCATTAATTCTTGTAGAACACCTAAAGGGTTAACAAAGTTTGTAAAAATCTGTTTTGTATACCTTGAGGGGTGTAGTTTCTTAAAATGGGGTCACTTTTTTGGAGTTTCTACTCTAGGGGTGCATCAGGGGGTCTTCAAATGTGACATGGCAGCTTAAAATTATCCCAGTGAAATCTGCTTTCCAAAAACCATATGGCGTTCCTTTCCTTCTGCGCCCGTACAGCAGTTTACGACCACATATGGGGTGTTTCTGTAAACTACAGAATCAGGGCCATAAATATTGAGTTTTTTTGGCGATTAATCCTTGCTTTGTTAGTGGAAAAAATGATTAAAATGGAAAAATCTGACAAAAAAGTGAAATTCTGAAATTTCATCTCCATTTTCCTTTAATTCTTGTGGAACACTTAAAGGGTTAACAAAGTTCGTAAAAATCAGTTTTGAATACCTTGAGGGGTGTAGTTTCTAAAATGGGGTCATTTTTGGGTGGTTTCTATTATGTAAGCCTCAAAAAGTGACTTCAGGACTGGTCCTTAAAAGTGGGTTTTGGAAATTTTCAAGATTTGCTTCTAGACTTCTAAGCCTTCTAATGTCCCCAAAAAATAAAATGGCATTCACAAAATGATCCAAACATGTAGTAGACATATGGGGAATGTAAAGTAATAACTATTTTTGGAGGTATTACTATCTATTATAAAAGTAGAGAGATTGAAATTTAGAAATTTTTCCATATTTTTGGTAAATTTTGTATTTTTTTTAATAAAAAAAATAAAATAAAATTTGACTCAATTTTACCACTGTCATGAAGTACAATATGTGACGAGAAAACAATCTCAGAATGGCCTGGATAAGTAAAAGCATTTTAAAGTTATCGTCATATAGAAGTCGCATTTTTTTGCTGGTGAAATAAATTCCACTGAATTGAAGACAGGAGAGTGCTGCGGTTTCTTCTATATGACGCATCCAAGGGGGAACTTCTGACTGGCTCCCAACACAGCTGGCACCACCACAAGATAAGACTTTAATTTTTCGTTGTGCTGCTATACGCATTTTTACCTATGATTTTAAAGTTATCACCACATAAAGTGACATATTTCATATTTGCAAAAAATGGCCTGGTCCTTAAGGGGTTAACAGCTGTCATGAGATATTTCGGGGCCCTATATACTGGGATTGGTC
Organism: Bufo bufo; assembly: GCF_905171765.1. Lineage (NCBI taxonomy): Eukaryota > Metazoa > Chordata > Amphibia > Anura > Bufonidae > Bufo > Bufo bufo. The sequence continues at coordinate 600,729,907 of NC_053392.1, forward strand.
AGAGCGGGATATAGCATTACAGTCTTTAGCAGGAAGGGGTGAGCAGAATGGCCGGAAAGCTGTCACTGACCACTGGGGATTTTTCCTCCTGTTATCCACTGTTTAGTCTGCCCCCGTGGTGGGTCTGCTGTAAGGTTCTTTCAGATTCCTAAAAATTCAGAAGCCTCTAATAACTACTGAAAGAGGGTTCATAGAAGTTAAAAGAATAGGTGATAACCCCAACCTTCTGATCAATACTGTGGGACTCCTGGTATCGGTAACAATTGTGTGCTAATAAAGGAAAACCTGTCAGAAAGTACAATATGTGACCCCCAAACTGCCACCACTACCTGACTATACAATGAGTCATCAGTAGCCAGTGAAGGAGCAGAATCTGGGAGTCTTCTCTGCTTTATGTAGTGGTTACTACTCACCTGGGTGGTTATCGGTGGGAATGTCCTCTATGATCTGCTCATCACCCCTCACATATGTATCTTCAGCCTTAATATTGGTCAGATCTTTACCCAGATTTAAAAGCTGTGAAACAAAAATTGTAAAAGTCAGCAGACTGATGGAGAAGTCGTGTGGAAGGTTTGATGTGACCAGAAAAGATTATTAATTACAATGACAAAAAGTGATGAAATGACAGCAGAGTTATCTGCTATGGCAGCGGTCCATGCCTATAGCTCCTCTCCTTCCTGCTGGTGGGCACGTCTGCTGCCTGGTTTACCTGCTCCATAGCTTTAGGACTCCAGTGGTCCAGTCCCACAGACATCCCTCTCTCTTCCCAGTGGTCCCAGCTGCTGGAATAACGCTGTCCTCCCACACAAGCTGAGGCCTGCTTCCTGCCGATAATGACCTTCTCTGCCCATAGGTCATGTGTGCACACACTATCTCTGGCTCTTATAGGGCCAGCATGCACGCACTCTAGTCTCTACAAGCCATAGAAAAAAGCCTGATCAATAGGTTCTAGTATGCTAATTTCATGCAAAGGCGTGCCATTAGCTTGCTTGCCTGTTCTGTGTACAGACTTCTGCCTGACTTCTAGATTAGACTCTTTGCTGCGTGACCTGACCCTTGACTGATCTACATTCTGATCCTGAGCTGCTTGTCCTGAAAACGGACCATTTATCAGACTGCATGTATTCTGCCTGTCTGGACCCGTGGGTCAGCAGTCACTTGTACACAAATTACTTCAAATGGAGCAGCCTAGTGGTTCCCCTGCAGCAGAGTCCAGATCCCTGTACAGGGGATAAAGGGTAAAGATCGGGGGAAGAGAAGGGGGGGGGGGAGGGTCACTTTTATAATGCCGTTTGGAGCAGAACCAAGTTGAATCTGTTCAAGACACAAAGAGGATCCACATGTGCCAAGTTTCTTTATCTGACCCAAAATAACTGCAGGTCTCCTGTATATATCCATCTGGTTGGTTCCTTTTTCCAAACCAGCAGTGTCTACAGACAAAAAAAAACTGTGAGAAGATCCAGATGACATGAAAGGTCTATAGTTAGCTGTAATTCTGCCATCTCTACCTTTCTCATTATACAAGGATAAAACATATAATACTGGTTTAGAAAACAAGACTGAACACAAGATCTTCACAGCACTTCTACAGATCATAGGGAACCTTTCACGAGACCTTATCTTCATCTACCTGATCATCATATTGGACATTTTGATGTTCTTCTGAATCATTCTGTGGAAGAAGAGGACTAGGACATCTCTCCAGCGTTGTTCTCTCTTCTATAACTGTAGGAAAAACATACTGTACAGTGACTGAATTCATTAATTACATATAAATAATGAGAGGATGTGTATATTTAGGCATGTCTATTACCTGTTAATGTGAGGGGCTGGTGATCCTCCATCATAACGTTCTTGTACAGATCTTTGTGTCCTTCTAAATACTCAGACTCCTCCATGGAGAAATAGACGGCGACATCCTGACACCTTATAGGAACCTGACAACACAATGATACAGTCATTACCGAGATCCCTTCATAGTGTTACTGTATAATGTCCCGGCATGCCCAGCGATCTCACCTCTCCAGTCAGCAGCTCAATAATCTTGTTGGTGAGCTCTAGGATCTTCTCTCTGTTGACTTTCTCATGTATCGGGATGTGAGGTGTCATCCTGGATACTAGGCTCATTATTCCTCCCTGTCCATCAGATACCGGGGCCTGACAATGCTCACTAGAGGTCTTCTTCACTACTGTGTATTCCTGGTTATGGAGAGAAGCAGTAATAAATATCACTCCACACATCTCCAGAGTCCCTCACCTCTCCAGTCATGTCCATCTGTTAATAACATAGAGAAGAGTATTGTGACACCATCAGAATCTCTCACCTCTCCAGTAAGCCGGAGGAGGATCTCTAGGGTGAGATTTATTATACTCTCTGCCATCTTGTCCCCATCCCTATCCATCCTTGAATGAAGGGTCAATCAGGAGAATGATCTTGTATAGGAGATATACGCTGAGCGGATCCTATATTGTAGGAACCTGAATGGAAAGAAGAAGAACCGATGTAAAATTATAGAAAAACCCATGTAAAATACAACCCATGTAAAATTACTGGAGATGAGAAGAGGAAACACTGGAGGACATAATAAAGTGTATTATGGCAGTTCCTCCATGTTTCAGGTCAAAGCATGTCACACCTTCATATTACCTCTTTAGTCAGTTACAGGCCACAGGGGTAATCCCTGTATAAAGCTGTAATCTGGTAGATCACTTCATAGATCTAGAGCTCAGACTGCCCCAGTCCTATCAGTTGGAATTTCAAGAATAAAAGAGCATCTGTCAGCAGTTTTGTACCTGTGACACTGGCTGACCTGTGTTGGTCCCAGGTTCGAATATGCCCGCATTGCTGAGAAAAATGAAGTTTTAATATATGCAAATGAGCCTCTAGGAGCGACGGGGGTGTTGCCATTACACCTAAAAGCTCTGCTCTGTCTACAACTGCTGCACCCTCTGCACTTTGACAGAACCAGGCAGTGAAAACATCATCACACCTGGTCCTATCAATGAAAGTAGAAAGGTTGCAGCAGATGCAAAAAAAGGAGCCTCTTGGTGTAATGGCAACACCCCCGTTGCTCCCAGAGGCTCATTTGCATATGTTAAAACGCGGGTACATATTGTAGGGATTTGCTCTGGTAGGCAGGGTAAGTGGATGCAATACAGAGGCAAAACCATGGTTGATAAATAAAAGTCAGTGTTTATTCACACAAAAAAAAAGGCAGGAAAAAACACGTCACCTGGCAGTCAACAGCAGGGCGCCTGGATTCCAGCTTGCAGCTCTCAGCCTTGTAGTATGGCGGTACTCCTCAGCTCCCAAACCACAGAGCTTCACTATCACCTGGAGGTTCATTCCACACCCAGCTGAGCTGCTGGCTGGGTTTTTAAGCCCCAGCCCAAAACCTGGCCTGGACGTGGGGAACAGACACCCGCCCTGCTCTTTGGCTGCTCCCAATAAGAACCGGCCTGGATCAGCTTTTCAGCCACACTAAGAAAAAAAACTGTCAGCGAGCACTAGCTGTGGCTGACACACAAAATAACCGGTTCCTATCTCACCAAGGCCAGCAACTTCGGTGACACGTACCTTCCGTCAATGACGGACCCTTGCGCCTTCCTACATACCTCCCCCCTTTGTTCAACCCTGAGGGGGTGAACACACGCCAGACAGTGTCCTCGGGACAGGGCATTTGCGTTTCCCTGTAACCGGCCTGCCCTGTGTTCTACTGTGAACTTAAAGTTTTGCAGCGATAAGAACCACCTGGTGACCTGAACATTCCTCTCTTTGGCCTGGCTCCTCCACTTGATAGGGGAGTGATCGGTCACCAGACGGAACTTCCTCGCCAACAGATAATAGCGGAGAGACTCGAGTGCCCACTTGATGGCCAGGCACTCTCTCTCTCCACTATACTGTACCAGGTCTCCGCTGGAGTGAGCTTATGGGTGAGGAAGACAATGGGATGCTCCTCCCCGTTGACTTCCTGAGACAGCACCGCACCGAGGCCCACTTCAGAGGCATCAGTCTGTACCACAAATTTCCTCTTGAAGTCAGGCGTCACCAAAACCGGGGACCCACACAGGGCCGACTTCAAAGCAGAGAAAGCCTCTTCCACCTGGTCATTCCAGCGGACTATCACGGACTTCTGTCTCTTTAAGAGCCCTGTCAACGGAGCCGCTAAAGTGGCAAAATAGGGGACAAACCTCATGTAATAGCTCACCATTCCCAGGAATGACTTTACTTGTCTAGAGGTGGCAAGTCGGGGCCAATTCTGTATCGCCTTTATTTTGCTCACTTGGAGTTTAATGACTCCGCGCCCAATGACATACCCAAGGTATTTAGTCTCCTCTAACCCAATCGCACATTTCTTTGGGTTAGCTGTTAGTCCCGCCTTTCGAAGGGAGTCCACTACGACCTGTACTTTGGGCAGGTGACTTTCCCAGTCGGTACTGTGAATGATAAAATCGTCCAGGTAAGCCGAGGCGTACCGCCGATGTGGACGAAGTACAATATCCATTAGACGTTGGAAAGTGGCAGGGGTGCCATGCAGGCCAAAGGGTAACACCTTATACTGGTACAGCCCCTCTGGTGTAATGAAGGCAGTTTTCTCTTTGACAGCCTCCGCCAAGGGAACCTGCCAGTTCCCTTTGGTGAGGTCCAAAACAGAAAAATACCTGGCTTGACCAAATTTCTCAATTAGTTCATCCACCCAAGGCATTAGATATGCATCAAACTTTGATATTTCGTTTAATTTCCGAAAACCGTTACAAAACCGTAACGTCCCGTCTGGCTTGGAAATTAAGACTGTAGGACTGGCCCACTCACTTTTAGACTCCTCAATGACATTCAGCCGCAACATGAGTTGCACTTCTTTCGAGATGGCTTTTCGCCGAGCCTCGGGTACTCGGTATGGCTTTAACCGGATTTTTGCCTGAGGCTCAGTGACAATGTCATGTTGGATTACGGAAGTGCATCCAGGGAGGTCCAAGAACACATCCGTGTTCCGACTAACGAACTCCCTGGTCTCATGAGCCTGTTTAGAGGAGAAGCTGTCAGCAATTTTTATTGTGGCAACCGCTTCCCTTGCATCAGACATAGGAGCTGGAATCTCTTGTCCAAGAAAGCCCGGCCGCGGACTGTCTTCCGTACAGGTTTCCCTATCCTTCCAAGGTTTTAGCAAATTAACATGGTAAATCTGCTCTTGCTTTCACCTCCCCGGCTGGTGTACCTTGTAATTTACCTCCAATTTTTTCACGTACCTCGTAGGGCCCCTGCCACCTGGCTAAGAACTTACTGTCCACTGTCGGCACCAGAACCAAAACCCGATCACCCGGGTTAAAGTTCCAGACCAGAGCCTACCGATTATATATCCGACTCTGGGCTCGCTGAGCGTCCTCCATATGTTCCCTGACAAGAGGCAAAACGGTCTCTATCCGCTGTTACATCTTGGTAACATATTCCAGGACGCTTTTATGCAGAGTGGGTTGTTGTTCCCATGCCTCTTTGGCTATGTCCAACAAGCCACGTGGATGTCTGCCATATAGCAATTCGAAGGGCGAGAACCCAGTAGAGAACTGGGGCACCTTTCGCACTGCGAACATGAGATAAGGCAGAAGAAGGTCCCAATCCTTTCCATCTTTGGTCACCACCCTTTTTAACATAATTTTTAGAGTTTTGTTAAACCTTTCAACCAGTCCATCCGTTTGTGGATGGTACACGGGACGTCCGTAACTGTTTAATACGCAGCAACTTGCAGAGTTCCCTCATGACCTTGGACATAAAAGGGGTCCCCTGGTCAGTCAGGACATCTTTAGGTAGCCCCACTCGGGAGAACATCTCCATTAGCTTTTTAGCTATAAGTTTCACTGATGTATGTCGCAGTGGGACTGCCTCCGGGTACAGAGTAGCGTAATCAAGGACAACCAAAATGTGTTGGTGTACCCTAGCGGACTTCGGGACAGGACCTACCAGGTCCATAGCGATTCACTCAAACGGTACCTCGATGATCGGGAGGGGTACCAAGGGACTTCGAAAAAGGTGCTGGGGGCTAGTTGCCTGGCAGGTCGGGCAAGACTTACAGAACTCGTCCAGCTCTTTAAACACACTGGGCCAGTAAAACCGTTGTAGTATCCGGTCCTGTGTTTTCTGCATTCCCAGATGACCCCCGAGAACATGCTGGTGGGCTAACTCTAACACGAGTTTGCGATAAGCCTGGGGCACCACCAACTGTTCAATGGATTCACCTTGCAGCTGATTTACCCGATACAACATATCCTGATGGACCACAAAACGGGGGAACACAAACTCTGCCCCTGGTTGTTGTGGTTCACCATCTATTATTAGTACATTTTCCCAGGCTCGGGACAAGGTTGGATCCCGATGTTGCGCGGTACAAAAATTATCCCCGGAGACATTGAGGTCTGCCAGCTCAGGCCCCGGCGGCATGTCCTCCATGTCTCCCACCATTACACTCAGCGGGGTTGTCTCCTCCTCTTCCACCGAAGTGGCGGTTACCCCTACTGCTGGACCTTCGGACTCAGGTTCCCAGGGTTCTGGTCTCCCCCCTGAGCCGGGCCACTCTGCTAGGGTTACATCTGTCTCCCGCGTATCAGTCACTCTCGGAACAGGCCACAGTGCCATGAAACCCGGAAAGTCTCTCCCTACTATAAGTTCTTAGTGGAGGTGGGTTGCAACAGCCATCTCGTGGATCCACCTGCAGTAAACCGTAGACAGAGACACCATAGCAGTAGGGTAGTCTTTTAAGTCCCCATGGATACACATGACTCCGACCTTACGGCTGGTGTACTCAGTGGAGCGTACCAGGGAAGCCCTTATCAGGGTCACCAGACTTCCTGAGTCCAACAGAGCCTCCGCTGGAGTGTCTCCCACCTCAACCTGGCACAGGTGGTTCAGAGACTCCGGAGCACCCACTGCACACAGTTTCCTGGCATATAACGATTGACGGAAGCCATAGTTCGTGTCCATGGGTTCCCCCTGACGTGGACAGTCCGTTCGAACATGGCCTGGCTCCCGACACCGCTAGCAGATTATTGAAGCGGGGTCCACAGGGGTTACATCCTGGGCGGGTTTGGTGGGCACCAGTTGCTGGGTCCAGGGTGGAGAGTTACGGGATCTGACTGCCCCCCTCCCAACAGAACCCCCCTGTAAGTACCGGGTAGCCTCATAACGCTCCACCAGGTCGACCATCTCCAGCGCCTTACCTGGGGAGACCTGGCCAATTCATTGCTGGAGAGGGGGTGGCAGAGCCCTCCAGAACCTGTCTGCTAACAACTGGTCCAACATAGCAGTGGGGCTCAACACGTCAGGTTGTAGCCACTTTTGCAACAGGTTAAGCAGGTCATAATACTGGGGTCTCCTGGGCTCCGCCAGGTTGAACCCCCACTGATGCACCCGCTGGGCCCGGACCAGCACATTCACCCCCAGTCTTGCCAAAATCTCCCCCTTTACCTTTGAGTATTCACCGCTTGATCGTCCGGCAAGTCGAAAAACACCCGCTGGGATTCTGAAAAGGAGCGACGACCTCAGCCCACTGGTCTTGGGGCAGCTTTTCCCTGGTGGCCACTTTTTCATACATCGCCAGGTAGGTCTCGACGTCGTTTGCGGGGGTCATTTTAGGGATCGCTGCACGTACTGCTTTTCGGGCATAGTGTATGCTTGGGGTTGCTCCTGCTGTCTGCAAAGCCGTTACATGGTGTAGCAGCAACTGGTTGGTCTCCTGCTGCTGCTTATTAGCCTTGCATTGCTGCAGGTTAGCCTCCACGAGGGCCTTCATAACAGCCTCCATTTCGTCATGTGACACCGGTTTGAATCTAGCCGGTTTGATAAATGACATACAACCGTGTGCAAACCAAAAATATTTCGGCGTTCACGCCAGTCTCACTGCGCTTGCCCGCTCCAAGCCACCAATTGTAGGGATTTTCTCTGGTAGGCAGGGTAAGCGGACGCAATACAGAGGAAAGAACACGGTTGATAAACAAAAGTCAGTGTTTATTCACACAAAAAAAAGGCAGGAAAAAGCACAATACTAGGCAGGGCTTGTGGGGGGGCTAGCCCCCCTATTTAATACTACCTAATATCTGTATTTTTATGTGAAATATCTCTGTAATTAAATGAGATCTAACGTTGAAACCACTTGATCTTACCGGATATAACGAAGGCCTATTAGTCTGCATCAAATTTTACCAGAAAATTGCATGTGGGGGGGCTGGCCCCCCCTTACGTAATACCAAATATCCATAATATCTCTGTAATTAAATGAGATCTAACGTTGAAACCACTTGATCTTACCGGATCTAACGAAGGCCTATTAGTCTGCATCAAATTTTACCAGAAAATTGCATGTGGGGGGGCTAGCCCCCCTATTTAATACTACCTAATATCTGTATTTTTATGTGAAATATCTCTGTAATTAAATGAGATCTAACGTTGAAACCACTTGATCTTACCGGATCTAACGAAGGCCTATTAGTCTGCATCAAATTTTACCAGAAAATTGCATGTGGGGGGGCTAGCCCCCCCTCATTAATCACTTAATAAGTCTGTAATTATGTGAGATCTAACAAAACAACTAGTTGATCATACCTGATCTAACAAATATCTTCCAAAATAGCTAATTTTTTGGTCAATTTTTTGATAAGGGGGGGCTGATGACGGGTTCGCCCCCCCTGCAAATAACTGTTAATATCTCTACTTCTGTATGAGATCTAACGCAAACAACAATTGATCTAACCTGATCTAACAAAGATCTAACCAATTGCATATGTTTTGTTCAAAAATTTTGATATGGGGGGGCTAACACGGCTGAGGTCAGGCTTTAGGGCGCCTGGCTTCCCGCTTGCAGCTCTCAGCCTTGTAGTATGGCGGTACTCCTCAGCTCCCTAACCACAGACCTCCACTATCACCTGGAGGTTCCTTCCACACCCAGCTGAGCTGCTGGCTGGGTTTTTAAACCCCAGCCCAAAACCTGGCCTGGACGTGGGGAACAGCCACCCACCCTGCTCTTTGGCTGCTCCCAATAAGAACCGGCCCGGATCAGCTTTTCAGCCACACTAAGAAAAAACAGTGTCAGCGAGCACTAGCTGTGGCTGACACACAAAATAACCGATTCCTATCTCACCGAGGCCAGGAACTTTGGTGACACGTACCTTCCGTCAATGACGGACCCTTGCGCCTTCCTACAATATGAACATGCATGCTGGCAGTGTGAGATCGGTGGTCCAAAGTCACTTAACCCGTTAAATCCTACTCCTATGCCCACTTGTGTGCCAGTCATTTCTGTGGTCATACCGCGTTCAGCTCATTTCCCCTCAGGACCGCTCAGTGCAATTTATTTTATTACTGGGAAAAGTCCTTATAATTCATTAACAAAACATGAAAAATACAAATTATGTGAATAAGAAACGAATGAATAAGAAACCTTCAGCTGCGTCCATCGCACAGTACAGAAATAATTCCGCCATATAGCACATAGAGAACGGCTGCAGTGCAGTATAAGGCGGGGTTCACACGTGACTGGTCAGCTGCGGATTTACTTTGCGGATTTCTGTGCGGTAAATCTGCAGCGTTGTACAGAACCAGCAAAGGGAATGAGCTTTTAGTAATTCTCAGTCACACGTGGCAAAAAACAAGCGGATTATAAATCTGCAGGATGATGATTTCCGCTGCGGATTTAACCCCGTCCGGTGCAGAGAATGAAATCTGCCTCTAATCTGCAGCTTTTCTGCGTTTTCTTCTGCTGCAGATTACAAGCTGATAATCAGTCACATATGACCCTATAACACTGTACAGCATAGAGGTAACACTCCCAGGAGGTCTGCGCTCGGAGAACCCCTTTAACCCCTGATGTGAATAGTGACCAGGAGGCAACGCTACAGCAGAGAGCTGGTGGAGAAGGGGTTAATGCCCCCTCTGCCCAAATAATCCTGACAGACAATGGCGGTGACTACACACCTACCTGCCCTGCTGGACACAACATGTACCCACCTAGAATGTATGGGCTTCTGAGAGAATGGAGCCTTGCCCCCAAGTTGTTCTAAAAACCTCCCTGACTGTAAACCTGTCCCTAATCCTGACCCGCACAGGAGACCGCACAGAACACGGAGAGGACGCCCCGCCCCCAGCACACAGGACACTTACCTGAACCTCACTTATCCCCACCACCGGTCTCAGAGTCACATTATGTCACCAGGTGACCAAAACCTAAACCATCATGATCATGTGTTCCTATATGGGAGGAGTCAGGCTCCAGGTTGTGCTGCTGGAAGTGGTAAAGGACCTGTAATGATGTCATGACCATGTGATCCTGTGTGGGAGGAGTCAGTCTCCAGGTTGTGCTGCTGGAAGAGGTAAAAGACCTGTGATGATATCATGACCATGTGATTTAGTGTGGGAGGAGTCATGCTTCAGACTGTGCTCCTAGAGGAGGTAAAGGACCTGTGATGATGTCATGACCATGTGATCCTGTGTGGGAGGAGTCAGGCTCTAGGCTGTGCTGTTGGAGGAGGTAAAGGACCTGTGATGATGTCATGACCATGTGATCCTGTGTGGGAGGAGGAGAAGAAGAGGCAGGCTTGCATGCAATCCATGGCGGTAACACCAAATCCACACGGGTGTCACGGGTTACATGCTTGACGGCCGTCAGAAGGTTCACCCAGTGGGAAGTAAAAGTTATGTACCTTCCCTGCCCGTGTTTGCTAGACCACGTGTTTGTGGTCAGATGTATCTTGGCACCGACACTGTGTGCCAGAGATATACAGTGCTGTCTATAATTATTCATACCCCTGGCAAATTATGACTTAAAGGGACTCTGTCACCACTTTCTAACCCCCCCTTTTAAAAGTATTGTTATCTCCATGGCGCCCCTGTGATTACAAAGGTGTTGTTAGAAGATAAATTCGCCGTCTCCTTTTGATAAAAAGAGCTTTTATCTAACCTGTCAATCTTCTTGATAAGGTGCCCAGGGCGTTTCTGAAGGTCTGAAGCTGCCGCCCGCTGCCGCCGCCGTTGGTGCCCAGCTCCTCCCCTGATCCTTTCAGCGCCGCCTGAATGTAATGAAATACGCCTCCGGCTCTCGCTCAGTGCCCCCTCCTCCTTTTCAAAGATCCCGCGCGTGCGCACAAATATGGAGTGGAGAAAAGGGGGATATAATATAGTCCTCTGTGGGTCTTTGAAATCAGCTGTGGGCAGACGTGCGGCTCCATACAGCGCTTGGCAGGCTCTGAGTGGCTGGCTGCAGTGCTCGTCTGATGAGGCTGATTCTAAATGTCCGCACGGGCGCATCAGGCACAGGCCTGTGCGCACGCGCGGGATCTTTCAAAAGGAGGAGGGGGCACTGAGCGAGAGCCGGAGGCGTATTTCATTACATTCAGGCGGCGCTGAAAGGATCAGGGGAGGAGCTGGGCACCAACGGCGGCGGCGGCAGGCGGCAGCTTGAGACCAACAGAAACGCCCTGGGCACCTTATCAAGAAGATTGACAGGTTAGATAAAAGCTCTTTTTATCAAAAGGAGACGGCGAATTTATCTTCTAACAACACCTTTGTAATCACAGGGGCGCCATGGAGATAACAATACTTTTAAAAGGGGGGGTTAGAAAGTGGTGACAGAGTCCCTTTAAAACTTAAAATTACTTTTATTCAACCAGCAAGTAATTTTTTGACGGGAAATGACATAGGTGTCTCCCAAAAGTTAATAAGACGATGTACAAGAGGCATTATTGTGGAAAAAAAAAACATTTCTCAGCTTTTATTTACATTTGAGCAAAAAGTGTCCAGTCCAAAATTATTCATATCCTTCTCAATAAAAAAAAGCCTTTATTGGCTAATACAGCAATCAAACGCTTCCTGTAATTGCAGACCAGCTTTTTGCATGTCTTCCCAGGTATTTTTGCCCATTCATCTTTAGCAATGAGCTCCAAATCTTTCAGGTTGGAGAGTCTTCTTGCCATCACCCTGATCTTTAGCTCCCTCCACAGATTCTCAATTGGACTCAAGTCTGGACTCTGGCTGGGCCACTCCAAAACGTTAATGTTGTTGTCTGCTTACTATTTCTTCACCACTTTTGCTGTGTGTTTTGGGTCATTGTCATGCTGAAATGTCCACTGGTGCCAAGTTGCTCTGCAGACTGCCTGATGTTGTCATTGAGAATCCTCATGTATTGCTCTTTTTTCATGGTGCCGTTTACTGTGATTAGGTTCCCTGGTCCATTGGCTGAAAAACACCCCCAAAGCATTAGGTTCCCACCACCATGTTTGACAGTGGGGATGGTGTTCTTTGGGTTGAAGGCTTCTCCTTTTTTTTTTTACGCCAAATGAAGGAAACATAATTGTGACCAAACAATTTTTGTTTCATCTGACCATAACACAGAAGAACAGAAGTCTTCTTCTTTGTCTTCTCTGTCCAGATGAGCTTTTGCAAAGGTCAAAAAATTACTTGCTGGTTGAATAAAAGTAAAGAAGTCCAGCAATACAGATAGCGAGCTTATACTAGGACAGGGTATCAATATGTATCAATAGATAGTCCAGCAGGGGTACCCTGTTTATTCATAAAGTAACTAAATTTAATAGGTAATTTCAGAATTTACATATACACAAACAATACAGTACCATGCAAATGATCCATGTAGAGGCCAGAGTATGAATCCCTACGATGCCGGTATACACGGCGGGGGGCCGGGGAAGATTATCCCTAGCACTAATTCCCTGAACTGGTCCTCTGCCCAGGGACGTCTCCAAATGGTGGGGGCGCCCTGTCCCCGTACCTAGACTCAAACTCCTAGATATCCCTGGTGAGGTGAGTGGTGGATTGGGACGACATATGTGGTGTCTAACATGGAAAAAAGGCACAGAAGAAAGGATAAGTTTAAAAGGTGTCCACTGTATACTGCCCTCGTGGTATGACCAGGAGGTACAGGGCACACCTAGAAGATAAAATACACAAACAAAACACACAATTGGATATAGATATGTTTAAGATAGGTATACATGACCTACAGACCCCGACGCGTTTCGCCCATACGGAAGGTTCATCAGGGGGTTACGTGTAGTAGGCTTGTAAAGATAACGGGACCGTTGCCAATGGTTATGGCCGCCCCGGTTCAGTGATGCGTGTGTGCATATATAACAGGAAAAAACAATCCTTTATGACACTGCAGACCCACAATAATAGACCGATTGCCAAATGGCAGTTTACATACGATTATGGCAGCGTGATGGGAGAACTCGGCTTCCAACATGCACACTGAAAAAATAAATAGACAGATAGGACCCAGATTAGTTCAGGTAGGATAACAAACGATAAGTGCCCATAGCGCTAAGTATTGAATATAAATAGATACCTGAGGTAGGCAGTAAAATATTGCACACAAGGTCATTCCTGAGGAGGCTCATAGATAGGAGCATACGTAACTGGCTGAAGTGCAGCACGAAAGGTATGCGTGCCCCAGTTTAATCACCCAGGATACCGGGCTAACCACCCAGCGGATACCTAAAAAAAAAAAATTGTATGTACCTCAACAAACACTCAGGGCTAAACATGCATAACAGATAATCATGAGACATGGTCTGCTACTTACATGGTGTGGTCAGTGGTGTAGAATAATGGGTCTGAGGTGGTGATCCTCAGTTTAGCCCTCCCTTTTAAAATCCCGAATGCCCATACAAAGGTGGATAGCTAATTAATTAAGATGTGGCCAAGGGGGTGGGGCATGCCGGGGGGAGGCATGCTCATGAATGAGATAGTGTAGATAGTCATGACCGGCGGGCGCAGGATGGAAATGCCCCATGCTATCCTGAGTTGTTTGTAATCAGGCGTGCTTAGCCCGTACGCCGGTGTGCGTGTCAGTATGGACCGCATACCGGAAGTGACATACCATCGGACCGGAAATGCGGTGTGTGCGTGTCAGCTTGACACGCACACTCACGCTGATGACTAACATGTAATAATACGCCGGAAACGAGGCCGTCCTGATGTATGGAGACAGTGGGGTAAAGATGTCTGAATGGAGATGCCCCATGCTAACCTTCGTTGTTAATAATCGGCCAGCATGTGTGCTTGGCCCGCACGCCGGTATGCGTGTCAGCGTGGACCGCATATCGGAAGTGACGTACATGAAGTCACCATCAGACCGGAAGTGCGGGGTGTGCGTGTCAGCTTGACACGCACACTCCCGCTGATGCCTGCCAGATGATGATGCGCCGGGATCGAAGCTGTCCTGGTATATGGAGACAGTGGGGTAAACCTGTATGATTGGTCAACCAGTGCACCTACATGATTGAGAATAAACCGTGGTCCGGTAAGGCCAGGCCACACAGGTTGCAGGTGATGGGCAGAGATAAGGGACATAAATAGAGTGGGGCATGAGGAATTCCGTGCCAGGAAAGATGCACACTGAGCTGTTACTGTACATGTATATAACTACTGAAAAACAAAAAGATATATACCCAGGGCTCCCCTAAGGATAACAAGGAAGCCCCTTACAGGGTATGTCACTGTAAATAGACATCCCATTAAATGTAACATTCGGGTACTTTACGTACCCAGGCTATACGCCAAGGAATAAAAGATATTACTGAGGTCGAAATTACAGGGGGGATGACCACCCGATAAGGGAGATTCCACTACGGAGACCAGAGCAGCGAAGCAAAGGGAAGTAAATGACAGAATGGAGCTCACCATTCATGTCATAGGACAAAAAGGGAAAATGAGCAGTTATAGAAAGCAAGAAAATGTCAAGCGCTCATTGAGTCCTCGGGGTGATTGGGAGCGAAATCTAAAAATCCACTCGCTCTCCTTCTGTAGGATACGTCTGTCCAAATCACCACCTCTAGGAGAGGGGGATATCAATTCGAGGACCATGAAACGAAGGCAAGAGGGATCACCACCATGACAGTCATTTACATGAGTAGCTACGGGTGTGGGTTCTTTTTTGATGACATCATTTACGTGTTCTAGGATTCTTCTCCTAAACTCACGTATCGTCTTGCCAACGTAGTCCATAGGACATGGGCACTGACAGAGGTAAACCAGCCCACTGGATAGACAATTGGCAAAGTCCCGGACCTGGAACGTTTGACCAGTGACTGAACAAATGACTGACTTGGTGGTTCGAATATATTGGCAGGCCTTACACCGACCGCATTTAAATATGCCGATGGGTTTCCGGTTAAGCCAAGAGCCAGCCTTCTGAGGTGGTGAAAAATGGCTGTGAACCAGACGGTCCCTAAGGCTCCTACCTCGCCTATATGAGACCGATGGATATTTGCTTATGATATCTGATATATCAGCATCCATTTGTAGGATCGGCCAGTATTTCTGTAGGATTTCTCTAGTTTCACGGTTGGCGGCATCAAAATTGGCAACGATGCGTGCTGGTTGAGGATCATCAGAGGTACGTCTTCTTGGTACCAAGAGTTCAGTCCGTGGTCTGGTGGATGCATTCTGAAAAGCCTCCCGAAGAATACCCTTCGGATACCCCCTTGCCAAAAATCTTCCTTGAAGCTTCCCAGCCTCCTGAAAAAAGGAGGGGTCATTAGAGCAGGTTACGAAGGTTAGCATGGGGCATCTCCATTCAGACATCTTTACCCCACTGTCTCCATACATCAGGACGGCCTCGTTTCCGGCGTATTATTAC
Source organism: Bufo bufo (assembly GCF_905171765.1). Classification (NCBI taxonomy): domain Eukaryota; kingdom Metazoa; phylum Chordata; class Amphibia; order Anura; family Bufonidae; genus Bufo; species Bufo bufo. The sequence goes on from NC_053392.1 coordinate 600,745,542, forward strand.
ATGTTAGTCATCAGCGTGAGTGTGCGTGTCAAGCTGACACGCACACACCGCATTTCCGGTCCGATGGTATGTCACTTCCGGTATGCGGTCCATACTGACACGCACACCGGCGTACGGGCTAAGCACGCCTGATTACAAACAACTCAGGATAGCATGGGGCATTTCCATCCTGCGCCCGCCGGTCATGACTATCTACACTATCTCATTCATGAGCATGCCTCCCCCCGGCATGCCCCACCCCCTTGGCCACATCTTAATTAATTAGCTATCCACCTTTGTATGGGCATTCGGGATTTTAAAAGGGAGGGCTAAACTGAGGATCACCACCTCAGACCCATTATTCTACACCACTGACCACACCATGTAAGTAGCAGACCATGTCTCATGATTATCTGTTATGCATGTTTAGCCCTGAGTGTTTGTTGAGGTACATACAATTTTTTTTTTTTAGGTATCCGCTGGGTGGTTAGCCCGGTATCCTGGGTGATTAAACTGGGGCACGCATACCTTTCGTGCTGCACTTCAGCCAGTTACGTATGCTCCTATCTATGAGCCTCCTCAGGAATGACCTTGTGTGTAATATTTTACTGCCTACCTCAGGTATCTATTTATATTCAATACTTAGCGCTATGGGCACTTATCGTTTGTTATCCTACCTGAACTAATCTGGGTCCTATCTGTCTATTTATTTTTTCAGTGTGCATGTTGGCAGCCGAGTTCTCCCATCACGCTGCCATAATCGTATGTAAACTGCCATTTGGCAATCGGTCTATTATTGTGGGTCTGCAGTGTCATAAAGGATTGTTTTTTCCTGTTATATATGCACACACGCATCACTGAACCGGGGCGGCCATAACCATTGGCAACGGTCCCGTTATCTTTACAAGCCTACTACACGTAACCCCCTGATGAACCTTCCGTATGGGCGAAACGCGTCGGGGTCTGTAGGTCATGTATACCTATCTTAAACATATCTATATCCAATTGTGTGTTTTGTTTGTGTATTTTATCTTCTAGGTGTGCCCTGTACCTCCTGGTCATACCACGAGGGCAGTATACAGTGGACACCTTTTAAACTTATCCTTTCTTCTGTGCCTTTTTTCCATGTTAGACACCACATATGTCGTCCCAATCCACCACTCACCTCACCAGGGATATCTAGGAGTTTGAGTCTAGGTACGGGGACAGGGCGCCCCCACCATTTGGAGACGTCCCTGGGCAGAGGACCAGTTCAGGGAATTAGTGCTAGGGATAATCTTCCCCGGCCCCCCGCCGTGTATACCGGCATCGTAGGGATTCATACTCTGGCCTCTACATGGATCATTTGCATGGTACTGTATTGTTTGTGTATATGTAAATTCTCAAATTACCTATTAAATTTAGTTACTTTATGAATAAACAGGGTACCCCTGCTGGACTATCTATTGAATAAAAGTAACTTTAAGTCAAAATTTGCCAGGGGTATGAATAATTATGGGCAGCACTGTATAAACTTGCCGCTGAATGTGGCCATATAGTTCAGGGATACCCTTCTGGGAGAAATATTTCCTTCCGGGGACCTTCCATTGCGGTGTGCCAATGGCCACAAATTTTCTAAAGTCCACCAATTTATATGGCAGTAGTTGGCGGGCTAGCAGTTCCGACATGCCAGCGGTCAGCCGTTGGGCAAGAGGGCTATACAGCGTCATCAACTTTTTACGCTTGAACATTTGGGCCACGGAAGCCTGCCTTCTGCCAGATGAACGCGACAACGGCACGGTGGAGTGGAGGACAAATGGGAGGAGAGAGGAGAAGAGGCAGGACGTGGAGCGCCAGGAGTGTGGCTTTGTGGGTTCTGACGGTGTTGCTCCCACTGGGCTCGGTGATGGGAGGTCAGGTGCCTTCTTAAGGCGGTTGTCCCTAGGTGAGTGTTGGGCTTACCGCGACTTATACGTTGACAGCACAGGCTGCAGATAGCAACACTATTATCAGCAGCTGACACGTTAAAAAAAAGCCCACACTGCGGAGCCATGTGCCGGCGTCCTGGGAGCGCAAGATGTGAACGTGCATGGTGGATGGCTCGCTCCAGATACATTTGCAGTCTGCTTTTTGCCTCCTGTGCACTGCGAGTTCTGCCTGCTTCTCCTCCCTCTATGCTGCTCCGTCTCTCCCTCTGAAATCCCCTCCTCTTCCTTTCTTGTGGGCATCCACATGACTTCCATCGACACGTCATCATCGTCACCTTCACCACCACTGACATTAGAGATCTCGGAGTAGGCAGCAACAGCAGGGACCCCCCTCCTTGGGCTGATCTGGGTACTGACGTCAGACCGCTAGGTGGCGGCTGTTGCTACCTCTTCTTCCTCATCTGATGCCAAGAATGGAGGGGCCTCATCTGACTCGAGTGGAGGGGCTATGGTGGTGGTGGTGTCTTTGGGGGTGCACACAGCAAAGAGTGAGGCGGGTGCAGATACAGAGGATGAGCAGGGTGCAGAAGCGGAAGCCTGAGTGGGCCACTAAACCAACTCTGGTGCGTCCTTTGACGTAATCACACGCACCTTCTCCAACTTCCCACTTAGGCTCCAGCCTGGTGCACCTGCCCGACCCCTACCACCCCTGTGGAACGGCCTGCCTCTTCCTCTGCCTGTCATTTTCAAAATGACCCTGTGCCAAAGTCCCTAGAGAAGAGCACTATTTGTGGAAGCAGGTATATCGCAGGCCTCAATCAGTATTTGGTGGAAACAGGTATATAGAACACCTGAATCAATATTTGGTGGAAGCAGGTATATCAAACCCCATAATCAGTATTTTGCGAAAGCAGGTATATCGCACCCCTCAATCTGTATTTTGTGAAAGCAGGTATATAGAACCCCTTTATCAGTATTTTGTGGAAGCAGGTATATCGCACCCCTCAATCAGTATTTTGTGGAAGCAGGTAAATCACACCCCTCAATCTGTATTTTGTGGAAGCAGGTATATAGAACCCCTTAATCAGTATTTTGTAGAAGCAGGTATATCGCACCCCTCAATCAGTATTTTGTGGAAACAGGTATATAGAACCCCTGCATCAATAATTGGTGGAAGCAGGTATATCACACCCCTCAATCAATATTTTGTGGAAGCAGGTATATCACACCCCTCAATCAGTATTTTGTGGAAGCATGTATATCACACCCCTTAATCAGTATTTTGTGGAAGCAGGTATATCACACCCCTCAATCAGTATTATGTAGAAGCAGGTATATCGCACCCCTCAATCAGTATTTTGTAGAAGTAGGTATATCAAACCCCTCAATCAGTATTTTGCGGAAGCTGGTATATCGCACCCCTCAATCAGTATTTTGTAGAAGCAGGTATATCACACTCCTCAATAAGTATTTTGTGGAAACAGGTATATCAAACCCCTTAATCAGTATTATGTGGAAGCAGGAATATCGCACCCCTCAGTTTTTTTTGGGGCAACAGGTTTATCACAACCGTTGCAAATAGTTGTTCCAATAACGCTTGTTCCTCTATATACCTGTGGTATCGCAGCAGAACCACACACAACTGCTGCACAATATAAATACACTATAATATACTTTCTAGGTTAGAAAGTATAGTATAAGTATATCACACCCCTCAGTATCACACCTATCGATAGCACACATATACCAGTCCTTAAAAGGACTTTTGTAGCCCTATTAGCTAGCGTTTGGTGTCCCTAACAGTCTGTCCCTGTTCCACAAAGCAACCTCTCCCTACACTGGAAATACACAGAATGTAAAATGGCTCCCTGACTGGGTTCTGTTATAGGGTAGGGGTGTGTCTATGTGATGAAACGTCTCAATTTGTTGTCCTGTCCCACCTGATTGATGTGTCTTGGGTCAAAGTTCGATGCAATGCAAAAGTATATGGCTCATGAGAACATCGCCATATGTTCGCATGTTTGGCAAATCGTCAACGACAAAGTTTGCCGGGCGACCCGCAAGGCCATCTCTACAGGGAAGCTCCAGGCGCTCATTCCCTGTATACTATCATTCAGGAAGATAGGATTTGTTTTAAGCCCAATCCTGCCTTCCTTCCAAAAGTGGTATCTGAATTCCATAGAGCCCAGGAGACAGTTCTTCCACTCTTTTTGCGCAGCCCCAAAAAAATCCAAAAGAAACTGAATTCCATTGTCTAGATGTTAGAAGGTGTGTCCTGGAATATTTGCATGCTACTAGAGACTGGAGGAAGTCCCCATCCTTATTTGTGTTTTTTTTTTCAGGCAGAACAAGGGGAAGTCAGCCAGCAAAAGTACATTAGCTAGGTGGCTTAAACAGGCTATTTCTCTAGCTTATGTTTCCATGCAGAAACCTGTTCCTTCAGGATGGATGTCCCATTCTACCAGGGTAGTCTCTACATCATGGGTAGAAAGAGCAGAAGCTTCTATCCAAGAAATATGTAGAAAATATGTAGAGCTGTCTGCGGTGTCTGATCTGTCTTTTGGGTGTAAAATCCTTCAGGCTGTGGTGCCCCCCTAATTCTCTTCACTCTCTGGGATATCTCCTGGTGCTGTCATAGGACATAGGGAAAAATGATCATTTAATTTTCCAAAGTCCATGACAGCACCCTTCTAATTCCCCCACCCCCTTATTTTTCCTCTTCCATTTTTCTTAAATCCTTGGTGGTGGCTCTGAGTTTAGTTATCACGAGGTGTCCATTAAAAAAATAAAAAAGCTAAACGATAAAAAGAAGATCAAGCTTGGGTTGGCTAAGAGAAGTTTGGATGAATTAGAGGTGGTCTCTCGTCTCTGCTGATGTGGAGAGGCTCCTCCTGTTTGTTTCCTGTCCTAGGAGGCAGACCCTCTCTCCTGGTGCTGCCATGGACTTCGGAAAATAAAATTTACGGTAATTAAAAAAAAAAATTTGTGGGAGTGCTACTTTAAGTTGATCAAAAATGGCTGCTTTCCTGCTGAATTCATTTCTCTACAATGAAGCAACAAATTCTTATGTAAAAGGTATCATTCCATTCAGCTGAGCTAGCCCTACAAGGCTTTGTGCTTAGCTTACCAGTAACTTTTCCTGTGACAGACTCCCTTTAATCTTTAAGAAGATATGATATGAGAATAAAAAACTTCACACATTGTGAACAAGAAAATATTTTTCCTCTATAAAGCCTCATGCACATCCATGTCCATTCCGTTTTTTGCGGATAGGATGCAGACCCATTCATTTCAATGGATCCGCAAAAAATGGGGACAGCACACCGTGTGCTCTCCGCATCCGTATGTCCTTTTCTTGACCGTTTTAGGCATTGTTACAATGGATCCGCAAAAAAAAAACGGGTGGCATACAGATGTCATCCGTTTTTTTTTTTGCGAACTGCAAAACACATACAGTCGTGTGCATGTAGCCTAACAGGGATGCTCAACCTGCAGCCCTTCAGCTTTTGTAAAACTATAACTCCCACCATGCTCTGCTGTAGGACGATAACTGTAAGCTGTCCGAGCATGCTGGGAGGTGTAGTTTTGCAACAGCTGGAGGGCCGCAGGTTGAGCATCCCTGCTTTATAATTTCACTGATGTACAATTAGAGCTAACATCTTGAACATTTAAATGGCTTCATCCCTGTGGGAATTCTCTGATCTTTGATAAGACTTGATTTAATTCTATTACATTTTCCACATTCTGAACCCTAAAACAGGTTTTCCCTGTGTAAATTATCCTGTGTCTAACAAGATCTGCTTTTTTATTAACACGTTCACCAAATTCTGAACATTAAAATGGCTTCTTCCCTGTGTGAATTTTCAGATGTTTAACTAGATCTGATTTCTGATTAAAACATTTTTCACGTTCTGAACATGAATATGGCTTCTTGCCTGTGTGAATTCTCTGATGTCTAACAAGATCTGATTTCTGATTAAAATATTTCCCACATTCTGAGCATGAAAATGGCTTCTCCCCTGTGTGAATTCTCTGATGTCTAACAAGTTGTGATTTATGGCTAAAACGTTTTTCACAAGTTGAGCATGAAAATGGCTTCTCCCCTGTGTGACTTCTCTGATGTCTAACAAGTTGTGATTTATGGCTAAAACGTTTTTCACATTCTGAGCATGAATATGGCTGCTCCCCTGTGTGAACTGTCAGATGTTTAACAAGATCTAATTTATAGTTAAACCGTCTCCCACATTCTGAGCATGAAAATGGCTTCAACCCTGTGTGAATTCTCTCATGTATATTAAGATGTGATTTATAGTTAAACCCTCTCCCACATTCTGAGCATGAAAATGGCTTCAACCCTGTGTGAATTCTCTGATGTTTAACCAGATCTGATTTATAGGTAAGACATTTCCCACATTCAGAGCATGAAAAAGTCTTCTTTCTTGTGTGAGTTCTTTGATGTTGAACATTTCTTCTGTGACTTTTAAGTTGCTTAACAGTCTGTGATAAATCAAAAGATTGAAATCCATCCAAAGGATCAGATGATAGATCTTTTGTGTCAAACACCAAGGGTACATCTGGGATAATGGCATACTTTTCATGTTTATCTTCTGTGACACCACAATCATCTGTTCTGAAATCTGATGATATCACATGTTCCTCTGAGCTCCTGGTACAGTAATCTGCTAAGAATAAATCCAATTTTTATCATTTTTAAATAATAGAACCTTAAGATTGTATTAATATTTTCTAACATTTCTATATAAAAAAAATCCATACAAATTACAAGTCATGAAGCAAAATTCAAATAACAACTGACTATGGGACAATAAGTAACAATCTGACAGTAGACTAGTAGATGATGATGTTAGGTCACCAGGCTGTTCACTTGTATTTTCCACTCTTGTGCTGAAGCCAGCATCTTCATAGGTTCACAAGGGATCTGTGAGTCATTGCTATAAGCTGGTGTCCGTCTCACACACTGACCGCTAACTGCACTATAGCACAAAACAAACCAGAAATTGAAGCTGAAAGCCCACCTTCTGTCTCACAGATGTTGTAAATATATTATTGGACATATACCACATACATATAAATAATACCGGCATATACTGAACATATAATGCTCTGTTCAGATCACATTTATGAGCTCTATTTAACATATATACACCCAGGATGTATACATTGAGCAGAGGTCTCTGACGAATACCATACAGTGACATTTAAAGGGTTATTCCTAGCTTGAACACTGGAGGGCATATTGCTAGGATCCCAGAGGTGGGACTTGCCCACAAAGTGCTGGAGGGCACACGGACACGGTGCATGCGCGGCCATCCTCCATTCATTCTGTTCACCCAGATCTGGCAACAAACAAAAATGGCCCTACTCATGGCCTGTGTTTGCATTGTTTGTATGTATGGTGTGTGACAAAAATTTTCAGCAAAGGTTAAAAAAAAAAAAAAAAAAAAAACACCAACTATCTGGTGTTAAAACACTTCACCTAATTGCCACAGAAACTGCAAGCACGGTTTGCGAGTGCAGCGAAGGTTGCTGAGTGAAGCAAAATTACAGATAAGTGCATAGCTTAACACTAGGCCATAGTTCAACACAAGGACATAAGAACCAAAAGTTTGATTTTATTTGTGCATTGTTTGCTTGATTCTAGCACAAGGATCAGCAACCTCCGGCACTCCAGATGTTCTGAAACTATAACTCCCAGAATGCTCTATTCACTTCTATGGGAATTATTAGAACAGCCGAGCATGTTTGCATGCTGGGAGTTGTAGTTTCACCACAGCTGGAGTGCCGAAGGTTGTTGATCCCTGTTTTAGCAAGTTCCCCAATTACAGCAGTCAGGGGTTTAAATTTCAAATCATAGGTTTTCTTTTTCCTTACTGTTAATCCCAATTTAAACCTGTGCTCCATGGACAATGCTTCTAAGTGTGTGTCTTGTGCAATGTATGCAAGTCTTGAAGAGCCCTTTGAGGGTCAATACATTTGCATGGATTTGGATCTAAATGCGCAGCTTGCAACATGCAGAAGCATTGCAAACCTAGAGAGAGGTTGTTAGGCCTGGGCCTTCTGCCACATTCTGAGCAGGAACTGTCTCACCCTGTCCTGTTAGGGCTGCCCTGGCTCCAAGTCCATCAACCCATTCTTCAGCTCTTCATCCTGTGATAGCCTTCACTGACAATAAAATTTTGACTTATATTCAGACTGCTCAGAGGCTCAATCCCAGACAAACTCGATGGTCACTTTTCTTTGCATGTTTTAACTTTCAGCTTAATTTCCGTTCGGCAGGTCCTTTGATGTTTCTGATGTTGAGGACAATCCACAACACATAACTGATCCTTCAAAAAGCATTTTGGTGGCGCCTGTCAAACTGTCTGAAGTACCCACAGGTAAGATTTTTGTTCCTGAAGCCCAATGTATTAAAGTCCTTCTATGGGGACATGACCCAAAGACTGCCGGTCATTCTGGAGTTCAGGGAACTCAGAAATTCATTGCTCGTCATTACTGGTGGTCCTTCGTTAAAGATATTCAAGACTTTGTCTCCTCTTGTAACCTATGCGCCCAAAATAAGTCTTCTAAGTTAAAACCACCCAGTTTCCTCCTTCCTCAGCCTGTACCTGAAGTCCCTTGGCAACATATAGGAAACGACTATCACTGATCTTCCACCTTCTAAGAGTTGCACAGTCATCTGGGTGGTAGTTGACCGTTTCTCTATAATAGCTCATACCCAGAGGTCGCACTACATTTTTTCCAGATACTGGAGTTAAATACTCCATTTAACTTAAATTTTAGCCGAAGAAGAGTACGAACTCTGCGGTAATTTTATATTATATATATATATATATATATATATATATATATACACACACACAGACCAAACGTTTGGACACACCTTCTCATTCAAAAGGGTTTTCTTTATTTTCATGACCATGAAAATTGTAGATTCAAACTGAAGGCATCAAAACTATGAATTAACACATGTGGAATTATATACATAACAAAAAAGTGTGAAACAACTGAAAATATGTCATATTCTAGGTTCTTCAAAGTAGCCACCTTTTGCTTTGATTACTGCTTTGCACACTCTTGATGAGCTTCAAGAGGTAGTCACCTGAAATGGTTTTCACTTCACAGGTGTGCCCTGTCAGGTTTAATAAGTGGCATTTCTTGCCTTATAAATGGGGTTGGGACCATCAGTTGCGTTGTGGAGAAGTCAGGTGGATACACAGCTGATAGTCCTACTGAATAGACTGTTAGAATTTGTATTATGGCAAGAAAAAAGCAGCTAAGAAAAACAAGTGGCCATCATTACTTTAAGAAATGAAGGTCAGTCAGTCCGAAAAATTGGGAAAACTTTGAAAGTGTCCCCAAGTGCAGTCACAAAAACCATCAAGCGCTTCAAAGAAACTGGCTCACATACGGACCGCCCCAGGAAAGGAAGACCAAGAGTCACCTCTGCTGCGGAGGATAAGTTCATCCGAGTCACCAGCCTCAGAAATCGCAGGTTAACAGAAGCTCAGATTAGAGACCAGGTCAATGCCACACAGAGTTCTAGCAGCAGACACATCTCTAGAACAACTGTTAAGAGGAGACTGTGTGAATCAGGCCTCCATGGTAGAATATCTGCTAGGAAACCACTGCTAAGGACATGCAACAAGCAGAAGAGACTTGTTTGGGCTAAAGAACACAAGGAATGGACATTAGACCAGTGGAAATCTGTGCTTTGGTCTGAGGAGTCCAAATTTGAGATCTTTGGTTCCAACCACTGTGTCTTTGTGCGACGCAGAAAAGGTGAACGCATGGACTCTACATTCCTGGTTCCCACCGTGAAACATGGAGGAGGAGGTGTGATGGTGTGGGGGTGCTTTGCTGGTGACACTGTTGGGGATTTATTCAAAATTGAAGGCATACTGAACCAGCATGGCTACCACAGCATCTTGCAGCGGCATGCTATTCCATCCAGTTTGCATTTAGTTGGACCATTATTTATTTTTCAACAGGACAATGACCCCAAACACACCTCCAGGCTGTGTGACGACTATTTGACCATGAAGGAGAGGTCAAAGGAAGATGACCTGGCCTCCACAGTCACCGGACCTGAACCCAATCGAGATGGTTTGGGGTGAGCTGGAACGCAGTGAAGGCAAAAGGGCCAACAAGTGCTAAGCATCTCTGGGAACTCCTTCAAGACTGTTGGAAGACCATTTCAGGTGACTACCTCTTGAAGCTCATCAAGAGAATGCCAAGAGTGTGCAAAGCAGTAATCAAAGCAAAAGGTGGCTACTTTGAAGAACCTAGAATATGACATATTTTCAGTTGTTTCACACTTTTTTGTTATGTATATAATTCCACATGTGTTAATTCATAGTTTTGATACCTTCAGTGTGAATCTACAATTTTCACAGTCATGAAAATAAAGAAAACTCTTTGAATGAGAAGGTGTGTCCAAACTTTTGGTCTGTACTGTGTAGTATATATATATATATATATATATATACTACACAGTACAGACCAAAAGTTTGGACACACCTTCTCATTCAAAGAGTTTTCTTTATTTTCATGACTGTGAAAATTGTAGATTCACACTGAAGGTATCAAAACTATGAATTAACACATGTGGAATTATATACATAACAAAAAAGTGTGAAACAACTGAAAATATGTCATATTCTAGGTTCTTCAAAGTAGCCACCTTTTGCTTTGATTACTGCTTTGCACACTCTTGGCATTCTCTTGATGAGCTTCAAGAGGTAGTCACCTGAAATGGTCTTCCAACAGTCTTGAAGGAGTTCCCAGAGATGCTTAGCACTTAAATAATGCATAGGCCCAGATAACGTTATGAGGATGATATTGCTAGTCTCTCATGCAGAAATAAATGTAGACAATTTCACATTTATCCAACATCATACACTAAACATAAGACCACTGCCGCCATACGCAGGGCCCACCTGACGCTGCCATACGCAGGGCCCACCTGACGCTGCCATACGCAGGGCCCACCTGACGCTGCCATACACAGGGCCCACCTGACGCTGCCATACACAGGGCCCACCTGACGCTGCCATACACAGGGCCCACCTGACGCTGCCATACACAGGGCCCACCTGACGCTGCCATACACAGGGCCCACCTGACGCTGCCATACACAGGGCCCACCTGACGCTGCCATACACAGGGCCCAACTGAGGCTGCCATACACAGGGCCCACCTGAGGCTGCCATACACAGGGCCCACCTGAGGCTGCCATACACAGGGCCCACCTGAGGCTGCCATACACAGGGCCCACCTGAGGCTGCCATACACAGGGCCCACCTGAGGCTGCCATACACAGGGCCCACCTGAGGCTGCCATACACAGGGCCCACCTGAGGCTGCCATACACAGGGCCCACCTGAGGCTGCCATACACAGGGCCTACATCACCACAGGTCCTGTAACCACAATGTAGTGTTTAGTCCAGACTCTGAAGCTGCTCCTGGTGAGAAAGATGTCCGTGAGGGGCGGAGCTTCTCCGGAGAGGGGCTTCATGTGTGCCGGACCTGGCAGCTTCTGATACAGCGCTCCTGACTAGAAAAAGACCATGCGTAAAATTATGCATGAGTCTTTTTCCAGGGATTAAAATGGCCTGAACAGGCGTCTATGGCGCTTGTACAGGCATTATTGCGACCTCTGCTCATACCTCCATCTGGTCTACCTTCTGCTCCTCGTCTGGCTGAACTGTTCCTGCTCCATATCTTCAGATTACATGGATTTCCTCTCCACATCGTTTCTGATAGGGGTGTCCAATTTACTTCTCTTTTTCGGAGAGCATTATGCAAACTACTGGATGTCACATTAGATTCTTCAGCCTATCATCCTCAATTAATGGACAAGTGGAGCGAGTCAATCAAATTCTCACTAGATTCTTGCGGCACTTCACTAATGCCCATCAAGATGACTGGGTCGTCCCCCTGTCCTGGGCTGAATATTCACACAATAATCAAGTCAGTGATGCTACAGGTAAATTAAAAATTTTTGTCGACTACGGTCGCCACCCTAATATTGCTCTTCCAGTGTCCGCTTCCTCTGGGGTACTAGCCGCAGATGCCTCTGTTGAAGAATTCTGATTGAATAGCAGGAACTCTCAAAAAGCCATGGGTCAGATGAAGAGAAACGCAGATAAGAGACGCAGGAATCCTTCTCAATTCTCACCTGGAGACAAGGTATGGCTCTCCTCTGAGAACATTCGTCTCAGACTTCCATCTTATAACTTGGCTCCTCGCTTCCTCGGTCCCTTTCCAGTCATAAAGATTAACCCTGTGTGCTACAAACACTGCTAGCATCTCTTCATATTCCTAACTCTTTCCATGTTTCATTACTCAAGCCTGCTGTATTTAACAGATTCTGTAAAGGTGCCTCTGAGAAACCTCCTTCAGTCACCAAGGATGATGGATATGAGATCAAGGACAATCTGGACAAAAAATTCTGAGTTAAAACATTCTATTTAGTTGACTGGAAAGTATATGGTCCTGAAAAGAGATCCTGAGAACCTGAGAAAACATTGATGCTCCTCTTCTTCTCAAAGGGGGAGGCATAAGGGAGGGGATACTGTTAAACCTGGGCCTTCTTCCATACCTCCCGCTGTCTCACCTGTCATATGCCCAGCATCTCCTGCCTCGTTGCTGTCTCTGCCAGATGTGGCAGGTGCGTGCCTGCCAGACGCATACTCTGGCCACCCTGCCTCCATGATCCATCCCATGCTGGCATTCCCTTTGTTGGCTACAGGCTCTACAGTGGGCACAGGCCGCACCTTAATGGGGAGGGTGCAGCTGCGCTGGGTAAAAATGGTTAAGAAGAGCTGGAGGACCTTTTAATGGGGGGGCTGAGGTTAGTGAGGGAGGCGACTGGTCATAACTGTAAACCCATTAAAAACAGCTGCTGATGACATGACGAAGCACAGACTGCACGAAACAGCTGTCACCACTCAGTGATGTTGCCCACATACCTGACTTGTATGGATATTTTATTGCAATAAAGGTCCACAATTATGTGCAAGTGGTGAGCGCTGCTGATTTATTTTCATGGAAATTAACCTGTTACAAACCAGCAATATAAAACAAGACACCCAAAAAAATCTCAATATTCACTCTCTGGGAGGTGAATATGGGAAATTAAGATGTAACATAAAATATATGTTCACAAATGCCAGTGTAGCAAGCAGAATGGGGGAACTGGAGGCTTTGGTACTAGAAGAGCACATGGATGTAGTTGGTGCGGCTGAGATTCTTCATACGACTGGGCTGTTACTATTAAGGGTTTTACACTCTTTAGGAAACACAAGGCCAATGGAAAAGGCAGTGGCATGTGCCTGTATGTGAGGAGTGATATGAAGTCGGGTGTAAAAGAGGCAATTGTGGGTGAGGATGTTAAAACCTTCTGAGTGGAACTACAAAGAGATACCCCCTAACTTCACAGAGGAGATAGAAATTCAGCTGTATAACTAAATAGATAGGGCTGCACGGTCTGGTACAGTGATCATAATGGAACATTTACATTTCTCAGACATTGACTGGGGCCATGATTCTGCTTCAACTACAAAGGGGAGAAGGATAATGCCCTTAGGTTTACCCCAAAGCTAAATCTATTGGTTGACACAGTAGTTACACAACCACTGGCATAACACAGTCACATATATTTCACCCTCAATTGGGTGGAGTGGCTCTGGTCCAGCGGCTGTAAAGCACTCCCAAAACTATTCTTTGGGTAGGTGTTTTGAGGCTTGTTGGATGTGGTCAGGTTGAAGAAGATCTCGGGGTCAGTGTTAAACAAACTTTGATGTATGTGCTTGCACATCCATTCATTAGGAAACAAAAAAAGCTTTTCTCCTACTCTTTCACTGTGGGACACCTGGTATTGGTAACAATTGTGTGCTAGTAAAAGAAAACCTGTCAGAAAGTACAATATGTGACCCCCAAACTGCCACCACTACCTGACTATACAAAAAGTAATCAGTAGCCAGTGAAGGAGTAGAATCTGTGAGTCTTCTCTGCTTTATGTAGTGGTTACTACTCACCTGGGTGGTTATCGGTGGGAATGTCCTCTATGATCTGCTCATCACTCCTCACATATGTATCTTCAGCCTTAATATTGTTCAGATCTTTACGCAGATTTAAAAGCTGTGAAACAGAAATTGTAAAAGTCAGCAGACTGATGGAGAAGTCGTGTGGAATGTTTGATGTGACCAGAAAAGATCATTACAATGACACAAAGTGATGAAATGACAGCAGAGTTATCTGTTATGGTGTTAATCTGTGCCTACAACTCCTCTCGTTCCAGCTGGTGGGCAGGCCTTCTGCTCCTAGAAGTCGCATGACACTGCAAAGTGCAAACATACATCTATCTTGTCATGTATTTAAGATGATGTAGATTTCTGCTGATCTGAGATAACATATCTCACAGCCACCGCTAGATGAAAGCACAGAGATGTGAAGCTGACACGCTAGCCACCCCTGGAACCCTGAAACAGAAAGGAACAACTACCAAAAGCAGGCCAGATGTAAGAGTGTTGTAGCGCAAGTCCGGTAGAAGTAACTTGTCTAAAAGGACTTATGGATTCCACAGCATCCATGTTCAGGAGTTTTTTTCGGTGCCTTAGCATACCAAATTACAGTTTGGCCCACTGTGAGAATCTCCACATCCCAAAGTGGATCCTGTGGAAGTGTACTGTAAGTACAGCAACCTGTTCAAAGAATGGAGCATAGGAGTTTGCCTGCCGTTAGGGTGAACCGCCCTGTTTGTTGCCTGAAGTAAATTATACACCCGTGCCTGGAAGCTTATGTGTATCAGTCAGCTAGAGAAGTGCGGTAATTAGGAAAAATGCTCTCAAGAATCTATTCTGCCTGTTAACTAAGATCGCAGCTGTAAGATGTGTGAAATCTGTGGAAATTATGCTTGTGAAACATCTGCTGGTCCATGCATGCTGAACCTGTGATTAATGTACCAGAAACATAATCTTCAGTGAAGATTTTTTTTATGTTAATGTTAACCTGGACTCTTTATTTCTTACATTACATTTGCACCTCAAGGTGCTGGCATCATGACAACTGGGACCCTGCCTTGCACCATAAAACATCAAGAGCACCTCGACCACCATCAGACAGGAGAACCCCAGGACCATAGTACTACACCCATCTTGCCACCTACACTCACTCGCGCCCCTGCTGCCCAGTCACTGCAGATGCAAGAACTCAAATTTTTACAAGCCATGGGAAGATCCATAGGTTCTATATGCTAGTTTCATACAAAGACCACTTGCTGCCTGACCTGACCCTTGCCTGATCTCCATTCTGACCCAAATGGGCAGCCTCAGTGAAAATGTATCTTTTCTCAGAAATGACATGCAAAAAGTGTCCTAAAGAGTCAAGGCTGTGGAGAACCGCGTTGGTGGTCTGGAGGATACAGTTTCTCCCTTGAAAAAAGCTATGGGGGCCCTTACCCGTGATGTGCCTTACCTGCTTAATAAGGCAGATGATTTGGAAAACAGACGGAATAATCTGAGGCTTATTGGCGTCCCTGAAAAATCTGAAGGCGCACACGCTGTGAAGTTTTTAGAAAAATGGCTAATGGAGAAATTTGGGCCAGATCTGTTATCCCACATGTTTACCATAGAGCGGGCGCACAGAGTGCCGTTTAAACCTCCTCCACCAGGGGGCCCTCCAAGACCACTCCTTCTTAAATTACTGCATTTTCAAGACCGTGATGCCATTCTAAGAAAAGCAAGAACGCACGAGGATCTATTGATAGATGGCAGCAGAGTACTGATCTTTCCGGATTTCTCGGCAGAGGTGCAGAAGAGGAGGGCAAAGTACCTGGAGGTGAAACGTCGATTAAGGGAGAAACAATTGATGTACTCTATGCTATATCCAGCCAGGCTGAGGGTTATTTCTGGAGGCAGACTCCATATCTTTGACACTCCTGCTTCAGCGGATCATTGGCTGGAATCTACATATCTGCCGACGGTCCCTGAGGAGCCTGCGAGCTGAGCCCAATCTGTCGTGGTCGCCTGAGAAGGACTATTTGATGTTCGTTGCCCTATCATCTAGAACAGGGATCAGCAACCTCCGGCACTCCAGCTGTTGTGAAACTACAATTCCCAGCATGCTCCATTCATTTCTATGAGAGTTCTGAGAAGAGCAGAGCAAGTATGCATGCTGGGAGTTGTAGTTTCACCTGGAGTGCCGGAGGTTGCCTACCCCTGATCTAGAAGGATGAGTATGCTGTGGACTTGGGGCCTTTATAAGTAGCATAGGGCAGAGACGTTTCCAGTTCTTATATTTAGTCTAGCCTCAGGATTTGTGTTATTGGGGGCTGCTTGAAAAATAAAGTATAGATGAGCAGGCACTCTATTTATGGGCTCATGGCAGGCATTTTATTAAATATTAAAATGGAGTTAAAATAGGCATAAAAACTCACAAAATAGCAACAATTGGATACAAAGAATTCATTTAAATATTCTAGCAGCAGTATCAAAATTCTAGCAGCAGTATCAATATATAAAACAATTCATAAATAACAGTAAAGTCAGTTGATAAATAACGGTTGGAGGATAATAGCAAATATAAGCAGCATTGGTAATATATAAATATATATAAAATGCAGGATTATCCTTAAAATGGAGTTGGTGGAATATAGTTCAATATAGCAATCCCCATGTAATGTAATCCACCTTTTGTTCAAGGAACAATTGGCTATATGGTATAGCAGCAGTGTTCTTAGTTTTAGCTATTTATGCGCATGCCGCTATTAGCGTAACTGTAATTAGTCTTTTTCTTTCTTCTTATACAAAAAGATGCAGTCTCGTTTTTCTGGTGCACATTAAGATGTTTTACTCACGGTTCAGCTGTGGTCAGAAGCGGCGTCCCGCTCTTGTTCTGAGAACAGACTGACCTTTCTAGTTCGGGACCTCCGGTAACAGCTTACTTCAAAAGTCGGCGTGCCACATGGTATGGCGGCGTCTCTGTTCAATGTTTGCAACGCCCCTTCAGTGTTCCGATCGCCTTATCACTTTTTTAATCCAGCTGCCGGGGTTCCGCTTTATAGATATTCGTGAGTGTCTTTAGGTTCAATTCCTCCTGAAGCGCTCCAGAGTCATGTTTTCAGCTTTGTCTTTTTTCTCTTTCTGTTTTGAGGTGTGGGGATGCATATATAATGCAGATGTTCTACTGTGGCCAGGAGGGAATGGCTTATAATAAGTGTTACTATACTTTGTACGTATTTGCTGATACTTACGAAAGAGTTTTTCCACTCACGTTGCTTAGGGGGGCTGGGTATTCTTTAGACGTATTTGTTCTGATCCCCGTGTCTTTAGGGGTATGTGTTTATGCTGTTTTGTATTTTTTGTTAATTTTGGGGAATCGCACCAGTGCATGTATGCAGTAGCGCTCAGTGTCGTACGGGATGATGTGAGGATCCGATGCCTCGCTTTTTTGCCGTTTAATAATGGGGGTTAATGTAATCGCTTGGAATGTGAGGGGATTGGGAGATGCTTCCAAACGGTACGCTGTGTTCAATTCAATGCGACAGTTTCAGCCCGCCATTTTTTGTCTTTCCGAAACTCATTTAACTAGAGATACCGTGGCGGTATTGAGACGTGCGTGGATTGGCCACGCATACCATTCTGTGTATGCCAGCAACGCTAGAGGAGTTAGTGTGTTAGTGCACAAGCAGATCCCATTTAGTTGTTTTGACTCTAAAGTTGATACTTACGGTAGGTTCGTATGCCTAAAATGTGTGAAATATCAAGTAACTCTGCTGCTGATTGCGGTATATATTCCCCCTCCATACTCGGAAGAGGTTTTACGGTGTGTACTGTCCTTTATTGGGACGTCGCCGGATACTGCTGCACTTATATTAGGGGACTTTAATATGGTCCTAGACTATACCCTGGATAGACATAGGGACGACTGTAACCCTGGGAGGCCTAAACCCTCTACTATGGCTAAACTCTTCATGGAAGCAGGGGTGGATGATATTTGGAGAGTGCGGAACCCTGATGTCAGACATTTTTCCTGCTACTCGAGTTCACATAACTCGTTGTCACGTATAGACCTGGCACTAGGTACGCATTCTTTGATGGAGCGAGTACTGCGGGTTGAGTATTTACCTAGAAGTATCTCCGATCACTCCCCTGTCCGTGTAGAATTAAATCTAGATCCTTATGCTATCAAATCCAGAGCTCTCTGGAAACTTAATCTGTTTTGGATTACGTTGCTAGAACAGGACGGGGGAGTGCTCGTTGATATGCAGGAATTTATGTCTTTAAATGTTGGTTCTGCATCTCCAAGTGTAGTCTGAGACACTTTCAAAGCTTTTGTTAGGGGGACCTATATTAAATACATACAGCGACGGAAGTCCAAAAATAGGGACTTGTTACAGGTTACGCAATCTAGGGTCACCACCACTGAATGCGTTTATGTAGAAAACCCTACGTCGGAAAATCGAACGGCATGGGTTGAGGCGCAACGGACGTATAAAGAGCTCCAACTTGAAAATGCGGACCGCAAACTGTTCTTTTGGAAGCAAAAGTACTTTGAGGAAGGGGAGAGTGTGGGCCACATGTTGGCCACTATTATTAAGGCCCAACAAGGAGCCCCTTATGTGGGCTGTATAAAGTCAGCGACAGGTGATGTTGTCTCTGATAGCCAGGATATTCTTAATGTATTCAGCCAATATTACAAATCCCTATATTCTTCCAGGTTACAGCGCAGCGACAGTGAGATTAAAACTTTTCTTTCTTCCCTGAGTCTATCAGCTTTAACGGTAGAGCAGAGGGAAGATTTGGAGGCTCCCATTAGTGTGGAGGAAATTATGGATGTAGTGCATGGGCTCCCGAACGAGAAAGCGCCTGGGGTAGATGGGTTATCAGGCGAATTTCTGAAGAAGTATGCTGACTTTGTGGTACCGCATTTACTGACGGTATTTGAGCAGGCCAATTTGGCGGGCGCTTTACCAGATTCCATGTGTGAAGCTACCATAGTGGTGATACCCAAACCAGGGAAGGATCCCAAAAACCCAGACTCCTATAGACCCATCTCGCTCCTGTGCGCAGATGTGAAGGTCTTAGCTAAAGTCCTCGCGAATAGACTGAACGGAGTTATACTTAGCCTGATCCATCAGGATCAGACTGGGTTTATGCCAGGAAAATCGACTGCCATAAATATTAGGAGACTGCAGCTTAATCTACAAATGTCAAAAAATGGGACGGGACAGAGGGCGATTCTTTCACTCGAAAGCCTTCGACAGCGTCGAGTGGAAGTTTCTGTGGGAGGTGATGGTGACAATGGGCTTTGGCCCTAAATTCCTGTCCTGGGTCAGGCTGTTATATGGTAGACCGCGGGCACGGGTGTGAGTTAATGGGCAGCTGTCAGATCGATTTACTCTGGAAAGAGGCACGCGACAGGGCTGTCCTTTGTCGCTGTTACTGTTCGCTATTGCCATAGAGCCCTTGGCTCATTTGTTACGCAATGACCCACAAGTGACTGGATTCCGATATGGCGCCATTGAGGAAAAAAATAGCACTTTACGCCGATGATATGTTATTGTTCCTGAATAATATATCTTTTTCAATACCCTATGTGATGCAGTTGATAGGGGATTTGGGGTCCTATTCAGGCCTAGCTATAAACTGGGATAAGTCTGTTGTACTAGCTGTTGATACTATTCCACAAGATGTGCGGGATAAGATAACCCCGTTACATATTGATAGTACTTTTAAATATCTGGGGATAATAGTCTCTTATAAAGTGCAGGAGTATATTTCATTGAACTTACTTCCGTTGTTGGACAGGAGTGTGCAAAAAGTGAAGAGCTGGTGCAAGCTGTCTCTATCCCTCATCGGAAGAGCGAACCTGGTAAAAATGGTCCTCATGCCCCAGTTCCTCTACGTGTTACACAATAGTCCGATATGGATACCCATGAAGTATTTTTACAAAATCCCAGGTTTGTTTCGGTCACTAATTTGGAACCAAAAATCCCCTAGAATTCGGTTGGAAACACGTCTCAATGCCCAAAGTGTGAGGTGTCAGATGCACATATTATGCACATGTTCTGGGAGTGTGTAGCATTGGGACCCTTCTGGACTGATGTTCTGGATGTTATTTATAAAGTGTATAATATTAGACTTCCAATTGATCCGTCGGTTTGTCTATTGGGTCTTATGCAAGATGATTTGATAGAGGGCACGACTATTGGTATTAATAGGATACTGTATAATGCCAGAAAGATGATAGCCAGGTATTGGATTAGTACGGATGTACCTACCAAACAAGAATTTATTGCTCGTCTAAATGTGCTCATTGAAATGGAAAAAGGGGTTTATTTTAAAAGGGGTGCTATTAAAAAACCGCAATTAGACTTACCGGTAATTCCGTTTCCTTGAATCCACCATGACGGCCCACATTGAGATTGACCCTTGACCTCTGTAGGGGCAGGAACCAGTGCCATCTTAAGAGCATTATAGGCCCCCGGGCAATACAGTGCACTGGGGCCCTGTCTACACAATCACGCACTAGAATAAAAATGCAAATTATCAATAAGGCGATATTTATTGGTACTTTCAACAAAATCAGTGTTTAATATAGGAATAATATATAGGGGGGGCACAAAGATACCACAGTCAAAAATGGGGGGGCAAAAACAAAATAAGTATATATAAATAAGATTACAAAATATGAGAGAATTGCGGTATGCAGGGATACATTTATAATAAAACTATTTACTTACAAAAGAAGCTGTTCAATCGTCTGCTGTGCCGTCCTCTGCTTGCTTCCGCGGATTCTTTCCCCTTCTTTCTGTCTCTCGTCAGTGCGCAGGCGCACTGTTATGGTGGATCTGTGGAAGACACACTGTTATGGGGGCATCTGTGGATGACAGTGTTATTATGCCTCTCATTAGCCCCCATATGCTGCCTCTCATCATTAGCCCCCATATGCTGCCTCTCATCATTAGCCCCCATATGCTGCCTCTCATCATTAGCCCCCATATGCCTCATCATTAGCCCCCATATGCCTCTCATCATTAGCCCCCATATGCCTCTCATCATTAGCCCCCATATGCCTCTCATCATTAGCCCCCATATGCCTCTCATCATTAGCCCCCATATGCCTCATCATTAGCCCCCATATGCCTCATCATTAGCCCCCATATGCCTCATCATTAGCCCCCATATGCCTCATCATTAGCCCCCATATGCTGCCTCTCATCATTAGCCCCCATATGCTGCCTCTCATCATTAGCCCACATATGCCTCTCATCATTAGCCCACATATGCCTCTCATCATTAGCCCCCATATGCCTCATCATTAGCCCCCATATGCCTCATCATTAGCCCCCATATGCCTCTCCATTAGCCCCCATATGCCTCTCCATTAGCCCCCATATGCCTCTCCATTAGCCCCCATATGCCTCTCCATTAGCCCCCATATGCCTCTCCATTAGCCCCCATATGCCTCTCCATTAGCCCCCATATGCCTCTCCATTAGCCCCCATATGCCTCTCCATTAGCCCCCATATGCCTCATTAGCCCCCATATGCCTCATTAGCCCCCATATGCCTCTCCATTAGCCCCCATATGCCTCTCCATTAGCCCCCATATGCCTCTCCATTAGCCCCCATATGCCTCTCCATTAGCCCCCATATGCCTCATTAGCCCCCATATGCCTCTCCATTAGCCCCCATATGCCTCTCCATTAGCCCCCATATGCCTCTCCATTAGCCCCCATATGCCTCTCCATTAGCCCCCATATGCCTCATTAGCCCCCATATGCCTCTCCATTAGCCCCCATATGCCTCTCCATTAGCCCCCATATGCCTCTCCATTAGCCCCCATATGCCTCTCCATTAGCCCCCATATGCCTCTCCATTAGCCCCCATATGCCTCTCCATTAGCCCCCATATGCCTCATTAGCCCCCATATGCCTCTCCATTAGCCCCCATATGCCTCTCCATTAGCCCCCATATGCCTCTCCATTAGCCCCCATATGCCTCTCCATTAGCCCCCATATGCCTCTCCATTAGCCCCCATATGCCTCTCCATTAGCCCCCATATGCCTCATTAGCCCCCATATGCCTCTCCATTAGCCCCCATATGCCTCTCCATTAGCCCCCATATGCCTCATTAGCCCCCATATGCCTCTCCATTAGCCCCCATATGCCTCTCCATTAGCCCCCATATGCCTCTCCATTAGCCCCCCATATGCCTCTCTCCATTAGCCCCCCATATGCCTCTCTCCATTAGCCCCCCCATATGCCTCTCCATTAGCCCCCTTATGCCCCCAGCAGCCACATTTTCTTATAAAATAAAAAATCACTTACCTCTCCTGCTCCTGGACGCCGCCTGCCTCTCCTCAGTCGACTCTGTGCTCTGAACTGGCGCGCACAGCGTGAGGTCACAGAGCGCCCTCACGCTGTGCGCAGCCCTGCACAGCCGACAGCCGAGGACCAGGAAGTGGTGAGTACAGAGCGTTCACCACTTCCTGGTCTCTCGGTTCTAATGAGCGCTTCCATAATGGAAGCGCTCATTAGTATTCAACTGGGGGATGACGGTTGGGAAGTTGGCTGGTGGGTTCACTGGGCAGGCGGGCCCCCAGGCAAGTGGGGCCCCCGGGCAACTGCCCAGCGTGCCCATTCGGAAAGACGGCCCTGGCAGGAACACATAGAGAGTTTAAGAACCCCCCACCCCTCCACCTCCTCAGTGCTTTACAATTACCCGAAAGGTGGAACAAAAAGTAAAAGGATATTGATTCATACCCTTAAACTCCTATTAATCTTATGCATGTATATATAACTATATATATATATATATATATATATATATATTTATTAAATTTATTTTGGGAAGGGGAATAGTATGGGCCGTCATGGTGGATTCAAGGAAACGGAATTACCGGTAAGTCTAATTGCGGTTTTTCCATTTCATCCACCATGACGGCCCACATTGAGATATATCAGATAACTAAGTGGGTGGGGATATCGCCTGTAAAACCCTCCGGCCGAAAAGAGCTTCATTCGAGTCCGGAAGATTAAGACGATAATGTCTTACAAAAGTATTAGCGCTTGACCAGGTTGTGGTTTTACAGATCTGGTCCAGCGAGACCCCTCATTTCTCGGCCCAAGAGGAGGCAGTGGCCCTAGTAGAGTGGGCCTTAACATTACCAGGACTGGGCTTGTTCTGAATCCTGTAACAGCATTCTATGGTGGATCTGATCCATCTGGCTATGGAAGACCTAGCTGACTTCTTTCCCTTATTTCTTCCTGAAAACTGAATAAGGAGATTGTTATCAACCCTAAAATCCTTGGTAGAATCCAGGTAATGGATAACTATATCCCCAACATCTAAGAGATGTAACTTATCGCTAGACCCTGTATACTCGGATTTAGGGATAGAGGGTAGGAAGATCTCCTGTTCTCGATGAAAAGATGAGACTACTTTAGGGAGAAAACCTGGATCGAGAGTTAGACGGATGTGATCTTTGCTGATCTGGAGGTAGGGCTCTCTACAAGAAAGGGCCTGGATCTCTCCAATACGTCTGGCTGAGGTGATTGCAATCAAAAAGGCAGTCTTCAGGGAAAGGTGTTTTAAAGAGATTTCCGACAATGGTACAAAGGGAGGTTTTGTTAGGCCTTCTAGGACGATGTTAAGATCCCAAGTAGGACAAGTATGTCTCAATCTTGAAACCGCTCTAAAGAACCTCCTGATCCATCTGTGATTGGCTAGGCTGCAGTCGTAGAAGGAGCTGAGGGCAGAAATTTGGACCTTCAGAGTACTAGGTCTCAGGCCTAATTCCAGGCCGCACTGTAGAAAGTCTAAAATCCTATTGATGGGAGGAGAGGAGGTGTCTGGGTGCTCAACTCCTAACCAAGAACAGTATTTCTTCCAGATCTTAAGGTAGATGGAGGAGGTCACCTTTTTCCTACTAGCCCGCAGAGTAAGTATCACCTTTTCCGAAAGACCCCTGCTTCTTAACGTCTCGCTCTCAGGATCCAGGCTGACAGCTTGAATATACCTGGGTCTGGATGAAGAAGAGGGCCCTGGACTAGAATATCCCTCTGGAAAGGAATCTCCCACGGATCTTCTAGCGATAGAATCTCCAACTCCTCTTTGGCCATAGAGGGGCTATTAGGATGAGAGTAGTTGGTTCCCCTAGGAGCTTCTGGACAACCCGAGGTAATAGAGGTATTGGGGGAAAGGCGTAGGCTAGTTTCCAGTTTTCCATTTCCAATGTATTGACAGAGCATCGATTGCCCATGGTCTGTCTTCTAGGTTTAGGGAGCAGAAACATTCTACCTGCGTATTTCTTCTGGAGGCGAATAAGTCTACCTCCGGACGGCCCCATCTTTCTGAGATCTTCTGGAAGATATTCCTGTTCAGAAGCCATTCTCCTGGACCTATTGTCTCTCTGCTCAGGAAGTCTGCTACTGTATTTTCGCAGCCCCTTAGGTGGATGGCGGAGAGAGATAAAGCGTTCTCTTCTGCCCAGGAGAAGATTCTTCTTGCTATCGCACCCAGAGGCCGTGACCTTGTCCCTCCTTGGTGTCGCAGATAAGCCACCGTTGTGGTATTGTCGGACATTATTCTTAGGTGTCGCCCTTTTAAAAGACTCTCTCCTTTTAATAACGCTTCCAGGACTGCTTACAGCTCTCTGTAGTTGGAGGATCTGTCTCTTATCTCGGCTGGCCAGGTACCCTGCAGAAGATGATCTCCTATCTTTGCTCCCCAGCCTCCGAGGCTTGCGTCCGTGATTACCTGAACGGCCGGATGGTTCTGCCACTGTAGGCCTCCGAGCAGTCTTCTTTTTACTTTCCACCAATCCAAATCTGTTTTTACGGCCTGTGGGATCCAGGAAATCCTGTCTAAACTTACTTGCTTTCCGTCCCAAATACTTAAGATCCAACTCTGGATCACCCTTGTGTGGCTTTGGCACCATGCAACCGAGGGAATGCAGGTGGTTAGGCTTCCAAGGAGACTCATGGAGCAATTGTGAGCCCTCTGGAACGTTCTTTTTTTTTTCTGTCAGCGCAGTAACTTTGTCCTGAGGGAGGAAGGTTTTCAACAGGGATGAGTCCAATTCCACACCCAGGAACCTTATTCTCCTGGATGGGATTAGGGTGGATTTTTTTATATTTATGATCCAGCCAAGATTTTTTAAGAATTCTGAGAATCTTTGGGTTGCCAGAAGGTTTTCGGATTCTGTCTTGCCCAGAATTAAGAAGTCGTCGAGATATGGGATGATTGTAATTCCTTCCTGACGAAGGTAAGCCATCATCTCTACCACGACTTTTGTGAAGACCCTGAGAGCCGAGGAAATACCGAAAGGGTGGGTGACATATTGAAAGTGATGGATCGACCTGTCCGGTCCCCTTAGAGCGAATCTTAGATATTTCTGGGAGAGATGATGAATAGGGACATGGTAGTAAGCGTCCTTTAGATCGATTTACGACATAAACGCCCCTTTCTGGATCAGAGGGATTGTGGATGGGATGGTTTCCATCCTGAACCTCATGTATAGAATAGACCTGTTTAGGGGTTTTAGGTTTATTATAGTGCGAAAAGATTGGTCTGGTTTTTTTACTAAAAAGAGGCTGGAATAAAACCCTCTCCTTTCCTCTGGGATAGGGACCTTTTGAATTACCCCTAGATCTAAGAGGTCCTGGACGCCCTGCCAAATTTTCTTGTAGCCCTGAGAGATTACGTTTAGAACCCAGGGATTTGAGGTTACCTGTTTCCAGGAAGATAGAAAACCCATCAGTCGCCCCCCTACTCTGGCGTCATTGCTGTTTATTTTGTCTATTCTGGGGATTGAGGATGAAGCCTCTTCCTCTCCCCCCTTTTGGATAGCTCCATCGGCCAGATTTCCCTTTCCCCCTGTAGGATCTCTGCTGAGACTGGAATTGACGAAAGGGCTTCTTTTTTGATTCTTTGTCCTCTGGAAAACCCTTCTTCTTGTCTGCTGCTCCCTCTAGGATCTTATCCAGAGTGGGACCGAAGACAAATTCCCCTGAAAAGGTGATAGAACAAAGTTTGGCCTTGGATGCCTTGTCCCCAGACCAGGCCTTCATCCATAATGCCCGCCTAGCTGCATTAGAAAGAGCAGCATCTTTGGCTGAGAAACGGATGGACTCTGCTGAAGCATCGGCCAAAAACGCTGTGGCGGAGCGGAGAAGAGGGAGAGAATCCCTGATCTCTTCTCTTGGAGTTTTGTTTTTTAGATGTTCGTCCAGTTCTCCTAGCCATATATACATCGCCCTGGCAACGGAGGTAGCAGCAATATTAGTTTTTACCCCGAACATAGCCGACTCCCAGGATTTTTTTAGGAGCCCATCTGCCTTTCTATCCATAGGATCGCCCAACTGTGAGGAGTCTTCAAAGGGTAGGGCGGTCTTCTTTACTACCTTGGCCACCTGTAAATCAACTTTAGGGGTCTGATTGTATAATTTGCTTTCAGTCGGGTCAAAGCAGAGTCTGTTTCTGAATTCTTTGGGAACGCCTAATCTCTTCTCCGGGTCTGACCACTCCTCCATTATCATCTCTCTTATATTTTCATTGATGGGAAAAACTATTGAAGATTTAGATCTAAGACCCCCAAACATCTCATCCTGTACCGTACGGGCCTAGGGGTATCCTCAATTCCCATTGTGGATCTGACTGCTCTTAGCAACTCCTCCATTTCGTCAGCGGAGAAAAAATCTTTTTTATCCTCGTCCAAAATTTCCCCGTCAGACAAGGGTTCCTCATTAGGAAATTGTCTGGATGAGGCGGAGGCCACTTCAACCTCTTCACCATCAGAAGAGGAGATAACGAACAGTTTGCGTTTCTTAGAAGGGTTGGGGTTACTAGCAGGGGCAGACAAGGTGGCTAAAGAAGACTTAATCTCGTCCGCAATAAAGGACTTAATTTCAGAGAGTATATCTGGTTGTTCTTCCTTCCATATTTCCATTGTGCAAGATTTGCACAGCCTTTTTTTGTAGTTCTCAGGGAGACGCTTGGAACAAGCACAGCATTTTAAGAGTTTAGGTTTTGATTTTGACTCCTTGCTGCCCTGGAGAGAGGAAGCAACCAGATATGCCAAAATTAGTATTTCAAGATAAAGAATCTGAAATATACACCCCCCAGAAGGGGACTCACGGTACTGGTGGCAGTAGGATCAGGACCTTCCTGGCGGGGAGTAGGTGTCTCAGACATCGCGGTGTAGCAGGCGAAGGGCCGGAAGGAACCGCGGCCTTTTCTTTTTTTAAAAACCCGCCGTCTGACGTCATCTAGCTGCGCCCCCTGGTGACGGCGTGGGCCTGCGCAGCACCAGCCTACTAGAGGATACGTGCGTCGCTCGGCCCGCCTCCATAAGCGCTCCATGCGCCTCACCTGCTCCCCCTGCCGGTCACAAGCGCTCGGCCCGCCTCCAGAAGGAAGGTGACGCCGAGCGAGCGCGCGAGATGTCCAGTGAAGCCGGCACCCCCGACTGCTTCCTCAAGGAGGGAAGGAAGTTCAAAGGTATGGGAGGACCGCAGGCCTCGGCATAGGCCAAGACGAGGGTCCTTGATGCTCCAAGCTGGCCAGCCTTAGCCCATGCCGCGGGAGGCCAGCTGGAGAACCTGTAAAGAAGTTGTTATCCTCCTTAAAGGAGGATCCTCTTCACGTGTTGGCCCCTGTAGGGGCAGGAAAGCACTGAGGAGGTGGAGGGGTGGGGGGTTCTTAAACTCTCTATGTGTTCCTGCCCCTACAGAGGTCAAGGGTCAATCTCAATGTGGGCCGTCATGGTGGATGAAATGGAAAAATTTGATTCTATTTGGGGTCCGTGGGTACAAACGCCAAGTATACCTTCTAGACGACTTCTCCTTGATAATGTGAGGAGGAATCTGCTGGGATGAACAATGTGAAGGATTGTAGGATCACGGTGATGGCTGTAGTCCAGTTTGTGATGGTACTGAGCGCTACAATGAGAGGAAGTACTGTTGGCTGTGTTTGGGGGGGGGGTGGGAGGGAGGGGATATGTTTTGATGTATTTTATGTACATGCTATCTCTTGGATGGACTGGATTCCACTTTTACTTTTTGGACATGTACATTCATACTGTCGTATGTTTAATTGCTATATTTTTTTTTCTTGAATATGAAAAATAAAAAATGATCTGATTTAAAAAAAAAAGATCTTCACAGCACTTCTACAGATCATAGGGAAACTTTCATGAGACCTTATTTCTATCTACCTGATCATCATATGGAGCATTTTGATGTTCTTCTGAACCATCCTGTAGAAGAAGAGGGCTGGGACATCTCTCCAGTGTTGTTCTCTCTTCTTTAACTGTAGGAAACACATACAGTGACTTAAAGAGGACCTTTCACTAGTTTAAAAACTAAAAACTAACTATATCAGTGGGCAGAGCGGCGCCCAGGGGTCCCCCTGCACTTACTAGTATGTCTGGGCGCCGCTCCGTTCGCCCGGTATAGGCTCCGGTGTCTGCAGCTCCCTCTTTAATAGTGGGCGGAGTTTTTGTATTAGGGTTGTCCCTTGCTGCAGCGCTGGCCAATTGTAGCGCACAGCTCATAGCCTGGGACATACTAGTAAGTGCAGGGGGACCCCTGGGCGCCGCTCTGCCCACTGATATAGTTAGTTTGTAGTTTTTAAACTAGTGAAAGGTCCTCTTTAATTCCAGTGATGTAGCAATAGGGGTCGCAAATTCCAACCGGTCCCCTAAGCCAGGGGGGCCCCCTTGCCAGTGGCGCAATGCCAATTACCGTCTTATAAAGCGAATACTAGTGAGTGCTTCCATTATTGAAGTGTTCACTAGTCTGCAGAAGGTAGGAGAAGCAGTGAGTGAAGTGCTGCATTTACTCCTCCTCCCAGGTCTTTTCTGGCCGGTGCCAGACTTTGTACTGTGGGCACTAAGAACTGACGCTGTACGCAGGCCTAAATAAGAACTGGGACCGCGGCTGCAGAAGAGACCGCTGGACCTGGATAGTAGTGGCGGAGCAGGAGAGGTAAGTTTAAATTTAAGGTCAAATATGGGGCTCTGACATGGAGGTCTACAGGTGATCTGATCTGATGTCTGATATGGGGGTCTAAGAAGTGAGTCTAATGGGGGTCGGATCTAAGGTCTGATATTGGGCAAGGGACAGATCTCCCTCGGCTGTCACATGAGGATTGTATGGTTCTGGATGCCCCCCTAACAATTAGAGGAATTAGAAGAGGCAGCGAGATCCATGGCTAATGATAAGGCCCCGGGACTGGATGGTCTCCCTGTTGAGATATATAAAAATCTACTTCCTGAATTGATGGCAGTGTTTAATTATTCCCTTGAGGTAGGCTACTTACCTGATTCCATGCAAGAAGCACTGATAGTGGCCCTCCCCAAACCGGGAAAAGATCTGAAACTGCCAGACTCTTATAGACCTATTTCACTGCTGTTCACGGATGTCAAGATACTGGCTATGGTCCTGGCTACGCGCCTCTCCAAAGTAATACTATCTGTTATTAATCCAGACCAGACCAGATTCATGCCCCAAAAATCCACATCCATCAATATTCAAAGAGTCTTTACTAGTTTACAAATACCGGCAGATAATATGGGGGTGTGAACTGTTATGGGCAGAAACAGGAATACAGACACCTTTGTAGCTTGTGCGTCAGACTGTTGCTAGTTTATTTTGTAAGTTGCTCAAAATAACAAACAAAACCAAAACAAACAATAGCCGTCTGGCTCCTGCCTATCTCACTTGGCAGCTCTAGCTACACTTGTAAGACAAAACACAAAGAGCGTTTTCAAGGCGAAAACAGAGCAACTTACAGTTTAGTAGTTAGATAGAAAAGCGACAGCTCTCAGAGCTCCTAGGCTTGCAGCTTCTCAAACAGACTGCCCACACTCCCAGAGAGAGAGAGCTCCTCTGTCAGGCCTGCTGACCTAATTAGTACATCTGTGTGAGCAGTCCCCCCAGGCAGGTAAAACCCGGACTGGCTCCGGGTAGTCAGGGAACCCACCCAACTCTTCCCTGACCGGCTCCAGGACCCTAAACAAAGAAAACCAAACCTTCCTGGAGCCTTTTAACACATGAAGTGCCGGAAACTTGGTGCAATGTACACACCATCCAGCCAAACATTGTGACACCCTGTCACATACCCCCTCCCTCTGTTCGAACCCGTGGGTACGGACACTTTCCATGAACATACAATGAGTTCGGGAGAGAGCGTCAGCATTGGCCTGCTGTCACGGCGGACGTGCACTCAGTATAAAAGAAAACACACCAACCAGGCTCTGGACGAGAGACAGGGGAAGGGTCACCTCCTAGTAAATCCCTGACCTCTTTCCCTGCACTGCTCAGCCCACAGGCAGACCTTGAAGGTAGGTGTGCTGTGTCCTCCAGCCTGGACTGACAAAACCCTGAACTCCCTGAGATGGTGAAGTGGGGAGATAGGAGCAGCCTGCTCTCACAGAACCTGGGTGGGAAAGATGACACAAATAACCAAACTAGAAATGACACTTATCTTCTGAGAGCAGTAACTGACAGCCAACCTTTCCTCCAAACTTCCCAGACCCAAATGATCAGTATAATCCGCTCAGAGCACTTAGCTGGAGGCCATTTAAACTAATGACTCCACCCAGTGCACCTGATGAGAGGCGGATCCAGCACGGCACCAAAACAAATACTAAACTCGTGCTGCTATCCTGGCCGACCTCCGCACATCGTCAGAGTGGGGCATGACAGTACCCCCCTGTCACGGAACCATGAACCAGACGTACAACAAGAGATAAGTGAAAATAAGAAGGCTTTATTGAAAATAAAGCTGTAAAGCAAAAGTCCAAACGGATGGTGAAACCGAGCAGAGTCTTTGCGAAGCCAGAGGTCAGGAACCAGAAGGGTAGTCAGACGAAGCCAGGATCAGGAACCAGCAGGGTAGTCAGACGAAGCCAGGATCAGGAACCAGCAGGGTAGTCAGACGAAGCCAGGATCAGGAACCAGCAGGGTAGTCAGACGAAGCCAGGATCAGGAACCAGAAGCAGCAGCAGTCTTAGAAGCATGTGAACACAAGAGGACCAAGCAAGGAACTGAAGCCACAGACCTCCTATATATATGAGCTAGGCATCCAGCTCCTCCCAGGGGAAGGAGGAGCCGCAGGGTGGAAGGCTACAAGAAACCCAGAAAACCAAGATGGCCGCCAGCACATGTCAAACGAAGGAGAGCAGCAAGCAGGTAAGACCATGACAGTACCTCCCCCTCAAGGGCCCCTCCTCCGCGGAGCACAAAACGGTTTCTGAGGGAAGCGTGCGTGGAAGGCTCGGAGCAAGGCAGGAGCATGGACATCTGCGGAGGGAACCCAGGAACGCTCCTCTGGACCATAACCACGCCAATGGACCAAAAACTGCAACCGACCGCGGACCAGGCGTGAGTCCAGGATATTGCTCACCTCATATTCCTCACGATTGCCCACTTGGACCGGACGAGGCCGAGGAACCGAGGAAGTGAAACGATTACACACCAGTGGCTTCAACAGGGAGACATGAAACACGTTGGAGATCCGCATGCCAGGAGGAAGCGCAAGGGCATAGGCTACCGGGTTTACCCTGCGAAGCACTCGGAAGGGACCAACAAAGCGAGGCGCCAGCTTGGGAGTGGGCACTCGAAGGTTGAGGTTGCGGGTGGACAACCATACACGGTCTCCGACCTGGTAGGAAGGAGCAGGCGCTCGTCTGCGATCAGCCTGGAGTCTCTGGCGCTGCGCAGAGACCTCAAGGGACTTCTGGATCTGTACCCAAGAAGCACGTAGGACGGAAAGGTGATCCTCCACAGCCGGAATATCCTGGGGAGAGAATACCTCCGGTAACACGGCAGGTTGGAACCCATAATTGGCCATGAAGGGAGACGTCCCAGAGGAAGAGTTCACCGCCGTGTTCCTGGCAAACTCAGCCCAAGGCAGGAGGTCAACCCAATTGTCTTGGTGATCGGAGACATAGCAACGAAGGAATTGCTCCAAGGCCTGATTGGATCGTTCTGCGGCCCCATTGGACTGAGGGTGGTAGGCCGAGGAGAAGGAGAGATGAATCCCCAACTGGGAGCAAAAGGCGCGCCAGAACCTGGACACAAACTGACTCCCCCGATCCGACACAATCTCCTTAGGCAAACCGTGCAACCGGAAGACCTCCCTGGCAAAAATCGTGGCCAACTCTTGTGCAGAGGGTAACTTCTTGAGAGGAACACAGTGGCACATTTTGGAAAACCGATCCACAATCATGAGAATGACCGTATGGCCTCGGGATGCAGGGAGGTCCACAATGAAATCCATCCCCAGGTGTGACCATGGGCGCTCCCCGGTGGCTATGGGTTGCAGAAGGCCCAACGGAAGGTGCCGAGGGGACTTACTCTGGGCACAAACGGAGCATGCCGCTACATATGCGGCGATGTCGGAACGTAGGGAAGGCCACCAGAACAGACGTGAAACAGCCCAGGACAGCTGATTCTTTCCAGGATGCCCCGCGGTCTTGGAGTTATGGTAGGTTCGCAACAACCGAGTGCGCAACTCCTCAGGCACAAAACATCTGCCGTTGGGTCTCCCAGAGGGAGCACCAGATTGAGCCGCCAAAATCTGCTCACCCAGGGGAGAGGTCAGGCTGGTGCGAATGGCGGCCAGGATCTGATTCGGAGGTATGACCGAAGTCGGAATCGACTCCTCCCTGGACAGCTCGGAGTACTGCCGTGATAAGGCATCCGCCCTGATGTTCTTGGAACCGGGTAGGTAGGAGACCACGTAATTAAAACGAGACAAGAACAGAGCCCATCTGGCCTGACGTGGTGTCAATCTCTTGGCCTCAGAAAGGTAGGTCAGATTCTTGTGGTCCGTCAGGATGAGAACCGGAACCACCGAACCCTCGAGCAAGTGCCTCCATTCTTTAAGGGCCTGCACGATGGCCAATAACTCCCTGTCACCAATCTGATAGTTGCACTCCGCGGAAGACAGTTTCCGGGAGTAAAACCCACAAGGAAGCAGAGGACCCTCTGGTGTTCTACGCTGAGACAGAAGGGCGCCTACTCCCGTCTCAGACGCGTCCACCTCGAGGACAAAGGGCAACCCAGGGTTGGGATGCGACAGAATCGGAGCCGACACAAAGGCGGACTTTAGGGCCTCAAAAGCTCGGATGGCCTCGAGCGGCCAGACCTGGGAATTACTGCCCTTCCTGGTCAGATCCGTGAGAGGCTTGGCCAGCATGGAAAAGTCCCTGATGAACTTCCGATAATAATTGGCGAAGCCCAAAAAGCGCTGCAGGGAACGAAGACCACTGGGCTGGGGCCACTGTAAGACAGCCGAAACCTTCTCAGGATCCATGGAGAACCCCTCAGCGGAAATTATGTAACCTAAGAAGGTTACCTGGGATCGGTGAAATTCGCATTTCTCAAGCTTACCGAACAGCTTGTTCTCTCGTAACCGTTGCAACACTCGTCTGACATCCAGAATGTGGGCCTCCATGGATTCAGAATATACCAAGATGTCATCCAAATAGACTACCACACACTGCTGCAACAGGTCACGGAAAACATTGTTGATGAATTCCTGAAAGACTGCGGGCGCATTGCACAACCCAAAGGGCATAACCAAGGATTCGTAATGACCGGTCCTGGTGTTAAACGCGGTCTTCCACTCATCGCCCGCCTTGATCCTTACCAGGTTATATGCCGCCCTCAGGTCGAGTTTGGTAAAGACCGTGGCCCCTTTAAGGCGATCGAACAGCTCGGAAATCAAGGGTATCGGGTAAGCGTTCTTGATCGTGATGCGATTGAGACCCCTGTAATCGATGCAAGGCCTCAACTCACCGCCCTTCTTTTTCACAAAGAAAAATCCAGCCCCTGCCGGGGACGAAGATTTGCGAATGTGTCCGCGTGAAAGCGCCTCCCTCACGTACTCCTCCATGGCCTCATTCTCCGCTACCGACAGTGGATAGACTTTGCCACGAGGAGGAACGGCACCAGATTGTAACTCTATGGCACAATCGTATGGGCGGTGCGGAGGTAGGGCAACCGCGCGCACCTTATCGAATACATCCCGGTACTCCTCGTATTCAGGAGGCAACAGAGAGTCCGAGGAAGTACACAGCAACTTGACAGACCCATGGATGCAACTAGCCCCACACTGCGGTGACCACGAGAGGATCTCGACCGATCTCCAATCGAAAGTCGGATTATGCTTCTGGAGCCAGGGGTACCCCAAGACCACCGAGTAGTGTGGAGACGAAATAACCTGGAGGCAGACCGACTCTCTGTGAACGGCACCAATGGCTATCCCCACTGGAAGGGTCTCATGAGTCACGTGTGGCGGCAGAAGGGGTCTGCCGTCTATCGCCTCAAGAGCCAGTGGGGAACCTCGAGCCTGCAGAGGAATGGAATTGGCGGCAGCGAACACACTATCAATGAACAAACCACCAGCACCAGAGTCCACCAACGCCTGGGTCGTCACCGAGCCCCCGACCCAGGAGAGGACAACAGTGATCAGTGGTTTGTCAACACGGGAAACCGGGGACGAGGAGACTCCACCCAAGATCTGCCCCCGACAGGATCTCAGGGTACGAGCGTTTCCCGGACGGTTCGGACATGCCAACCGAAAATGCCCACCGAGACCACAGTACATGCATCGGCCCTCGCGTCTCCGGAGTGCCCTCTCCCCCTCGGACAGGCGAGCAAACCCCAGCTGCATGGGTTCACCCCCAGACAAGTCATCCCCAGGAGGCGTGGGAGGAGAGGGAGGCACGGGTGGGACAGCAAACGTAGGCACCAATCTGTTAGAAGACCTCTGCAGGTTCTCCTTAAAGGAAGGTCTCTCCCTGAGTCTGGTGTCAATCAAAATCAGGAAAGAAATAAGAGACTCGAGCTCAACTGGTAGGTCCTTAGCTGCAACCTCATCCTTCAAGGCATCCGAGAGACCATGAGAGAAAGCAGCGACCAGAGCCTCATTATTCCAGCCCACCTCTGCTGCCAGGGTACGAAACTCAATGGCGTATTCAGCTACGGATCGTGAACCCTGTCTGATGGACATAAGGAGCTTCGCAGCAGAGGCAGCACGAGCCGGCACATCGAATACCTTCCGAAGAGAAGCAACAAAACCGGAAAACTCGGCAACCACCGGATTGTTGTTCTCCCATAAAGGGCTGGCCCAGGCCAAGGCCTTGTCCGAGAGCAGCGAGATCAAGAAGCCCACCTTTGATCTCTCAGTAGGAAAGGCATGTGGCAGCAACTCGAAATAAATGCCCACCTGGTTAAGGAAACCTCGGCACTGAGTTGGCTCTCCCCCAAAGCGCTGTGGAAGAGGGGCAGAACCGGTCATACCCCGAAACACCGCAGGCGCAACAACAGGTGTCGGGGTAGACTCTGGCGCAACAACCGGAGCGGCAGTAGGAGCGAGCCCAGGAGCGACAACCGACCCATCGGCAATGGGAGTGAAATGAGCCGTGCGTTCAAGCAGGGTTTGCAACGCCACAGCAAACCGACCCAACAGGTGATCCTGCTGATCAAGTCTGGCAACCAGCGCGGGTAGCGAGGATGGCCCTGTACCGTCAGAATTCATGGCTTGGTCCTAATGTCACGGAACCATGAACCAGACGTACAACAAGAGATAAGTGAAAATAAGAAGGCTTTATTGAAAATAAAGCTGTAAAGCAAAAGTCCAAACGGATGGTGAAACCGGGCAGAGTCTTTGCGAAGCCAGAGGTCAGGAACCAGAAGGGTAGTCAGACGAAGCCAGGATCAGGAACCAGCAGGGTAGTCAGACGAAGCCAGGATCAGGAACCAGCAGGGTAGTCAGACGAAGCCAGGATCAGGAACCAGCAGGGTAGTCAGACGAAGCCAGGATCAGGAACCAGAAGCAGCAGCAGTCTTAGAAGCATGTGAACACAAGAGGACCAAGCAAGGAACTGAAGCCACAGACCTCCTATATATATGAGCTAGGCATCCAGCTCCTCCCAGGGGAAGGAGGAGCCGCAGGGTGGAAGGCTACAAGAAACCCAGAAAACCAAGATGGCCGCCAGCACATGTCAAACGAAGGAGAGCAGCAAGCAGGTAAGACCATGACACCCCCCCTTCTACGGGTGACCTCGAGTCGAGAATCCTGGAGATCTCGAACTCCAAGTTTCCCTCGACTAGAACAGGAGGAGGAGGCAATGGCGATGGTACCACCGGTTTAACATTTTTTTTTTAGTAAAGACTTGTGAAAGACGTCATGGATCCTCCAAGTCTACGGCAGATCCAGCAGAAACGCCACAGGATTGATCACCGCAGAAATTTTATACGGACCTACAAATCTTGGATCCAGTTTCCAAGATGGCACTCTCAACTTGATATTTTTAGTGGACAACCACACCAGATAACCCACACACAGGTCCGGACCAGTCACACGTCTCCTGTCAGCCATTCGTTTATACCTCTCACTGATCCTCTCCAAATTCCCTTGAATCCTCCGCCAGATAGAGGACAAGGCAGAAGAGAATCTCTCCTCCTCTGGCATCCCGGAGGAACGAGACCCAGAAAAGGTACCAAACTGAGGATGGAAACCGTATGCGGCAAAAAATGGCGACTTACCCGTGGACTCCTGCCTACGGTTATTCAATGCAAATTCTGCTAAGGACAAGAATGAGGACCAGTCCTCCTGATTCTCAGCCACAAAGCACCTCAAGTAGGTCTCCAGGTTTTGATTGGTACGCTCCGTCTGACCATTTGACTGTGGATGAAAAGCCGACGAGAAAGAAAGTTGAATGCCAAGTCGAGAGCAGAACGCCCTCCAAAACCTGGAGACAAACTGCGTGCCCCTATCAGAGACCACATCCGAAGGAACACCGTGCAATTTCACAATATTATCCACAAAAATCTGCGCAAGAGTCTTAGCGTTAGGCAGACTTGTTAGTGGAATAAAGTGAGCCATTTTACTGAAACGGTCGACTACCACCAAAATCACTGTTCTCCCGGAGGAACTCGGCAGGTCCGTAATAAAGTCCATGGACAAATGCGTCCAAGGACGAGATGGAATAGACAATGGGAGAAGTGAACCAGGCGGTCGAGTATGAGCCACCTTTGACCAAGCGCAGGTTTCACAAGCTGTCACATAATTCTCAATACTCTTACGCAACCCTGGCCACCAGAACCTCCGGGACACCAGAACACAGGTGGACTTACGACCAGGATGTATCGTAGGCCTTCAGGAACAAACAACCTCCCTGGGGGACACGAACCGGGAGCCCCCTCCTGAGCTTCCAATACCTCCATCTCTATTTCAGGGTACAGAACGGAGACCACCACTCCATCCGCCAAAATCGGCGCCGGATCTTCTGAATCACCTCCCCCAGGGAAGCTGCGAGACAAGGCATCTGCCTTGACGTTCTTGACCCCTGGGCGAAAGGTAACCACGAAATTGAACCTGGTAAAAAACAATGACCATCTGGCCTGTCTAGGGTTCAGACGTTTGGCAGATTGCAGGTAAGCCAAATTCTTATGGTCTATATACACAGTAACGGGGTGAGACGCCCCCTCTAACCAGTGACGCCATTCTTCAAAGGCCAACTTGATAGGGAGTTGTTGGCTATCTCCAACATCATAATTCCCCCCCACCGACCGAGAGTTTCCTGGAGAAGAAGGCACACGGGACCCACTTGCCAGGAGAAGGACCCTGCGAAAGCACCGCCCCAACCCCCACCTCTGATGCATCAACCTCAACCACGAATGGCTGAGATACATCCGGCTGCACCAGAATGGGAGCAGACGCAAAACGCTCCTTAATAGCCGAAAAGGCCTGCAATGCCTCATCCGACCAGACAGAGACATCAGCGCCCTTCTTGGTCATATCAGTAAGAGGTTTGACTAGCGTGGAATAATTAAAAATAAATTTTCTATAATAATTCGTAAACCCCAAAAATCGCATCAAAGCTTTCTGATTCTCCAGTCGGTCCCACTCCAGAACCGCCCAGACCTTTTCGGGGTCCATACGAAAACCGTAATCAGAAAGCATGTATCCCAAGAATGGAAGCTCTTGCACCGCAAACAAACATTTCTCCAATTTGGCAAATAACTTATTCTCCCGAAGGATCGTCAAAACCTGTCTCACATGATCCTGATGGGTCTTCAGATCAGGAGAATAAATTAAAATGTCATCTAGGTAGACTACTACGAACCTCCCCACCAAGTGATGAAAAATATCATTGACGAATAGCTGAAATACCGCTGGCGCATTCGTCAACCCAAAAGGCATTACCAGGTTCTCAAAATGACCCTCGTGCGTATTGAAGGCCGTTTTCCACTCATCCCCCTCCTTGATCCTGATCAGATTGTATGCTCCTCTCAAATCCAACTTGGAGAACACCTTGGCTTCAACAATCTGATCAAAAAGATCAGAGATCAAAGGCAGGGGATATGGATCCCGGACTGTAATACGGTTCAGCTCCTGGAAATCCAAACACGGTCTCAGTGATCCATCTTTCTTCTTCACGAAGAACAAACCTACAGCCACTGGAGACTTAGATGGTCTAATATGACCCTTTGCCAAACTCTCGGCTACATACTTTCGCATGACCTCTCTCTCGGGTTGAGAGAGGTTGTAGAGCCGAGACTTAGGCAACATAGCCCCCGGAATGAGATTCACTGGACAATCATAGTCACGATGAGGGGGCAATTCCTGAGCCCCACCCTCCGAAAAGACGTCCGAAAAATCCGAGAGATACTGAGGCAAGGCCGTAACGGACACTTCAGAAATAAATGTGACAAGACAATTATCCGAACAAAACTTGCTCCAACCAATGATTTGTCTCGCTTGCCAGTCTATAATTAGATTATGTCTAGACAACCATGGCAACCCCAAAACTATTGGAGCTGGCAAATCCTTCATGACGAAACAAGAAATAATCTCTGCATGTGAATCACCCACCCTTAATGAATACCATGAACAACGTGAGTAAGGCTCCTTTGAGAAAGAGGGGAAGAATCAATAGCAAAAATACGAATCTCGTTCTCTAACGTGCAAGTACTTAGTCCCAGACCCTGAAGAAACAGGAAGTCAATTAAATTTACCCCAGCACCACAATCAAGAAAAACATCAACAAACACATCTCTAGACTCTAGCACCACCATAGCTGAAAGGAGAAAACGAGAACTGCAGGGAACTTGCATACCAGTCTGCTCCACCACACCATTCATACTACCAAGTGTGAGGGGAGTTTTTTTTTTCTTTTTTTCTTTTATCTCTTCCCCCTGTGGTACAACATAAGGACAAGAA
The DNA here is from genome assembly GCF_905171765.1 of Bufo bufo. Taxonomy (NCBI): domain Eukaryota; kingdom Metazoa; phylum Chordata; class Amphibia; order Anura; family Bufonidae; genus Bufo; species Bufo bufo. Next base: position 600,784,699 of record NC_053392.1, read on the forward strand.
AAAACAAAATGACCCCTCTTCCCACAATAGAAACATAGATTGTGCATTTTTCGAAAGTCTCTACTATCCGAATGGCAAGATATCTGACCTAACTGCATGGGTTCCTCCCCTACCCCAGAGTAACAAGCAATATCACCCTGGACAGCCGGTGAAACAAAACCACACGCCGAAGAAATCCCCTGCACGGAGGGACCCTTACACCTCTCTCTGATACGTCTATCCAAACGTATAGCCAAAGACATTGCGTTCTCCAATGTATCTGGGTATTCATGAAAAGCCAGCGCATCCTTCAACCTTTCAGATAACCCCTGACAAAACTGACTACGTAACGCAGGGTCGTTCCACCCCGACTCAGTAGCCCATCTCCTAAACTCTGTGCAGTAAATCTCAGCAGTATGTTTACCCTGTAGTAAGTTACGTAATTTTGATTCTGCCATTGAAACTCGATCTGGGTCATCGTAAATCAATCCCAGGGCTTTAAAAAATTCCTCCACCGACCGGAGGGCTAGAGAACCGGGCGGCAGAGAAAAAGCCCAGGATTGCGCGTCCCCTTTAAGCAAAGACATGATGATACCCACCCTTTGATCCTCATTACCTGATGAAAATGGGCACAATCGAAAGTACAAATAACATGACTCTTTGAAACGGAAAAAATCATCAGTACCCCCTGCAAATTTCTCAGGAAGAGCGACTTTAGGCTCCCCAACAGTTTGACCTGTACCTGAAGCCAGCACCCTCTGAAACTGTGTGACCGAACTACGCAGATCCGCAACCTCCAGGGACAAACCCTGCATGCGGTCAACCAGTGCATCAATTGACGACATCACATAAACTCTGAGCAATGGCAGTCACAGTATGGCGGATTATAATGTCACGGCGGACGTGCACTCAGTATAAAAGAAAACACACCAACCAGGCTCTGGACGAGAGACAGGGGAAGGGTCACCTCCTAGTAAATCCCTGACCTCTTTCCCTGCACTGCTCAGCCCACAGGCAGACCTTGAAGGTAGGTGTGCTGTGTCCTCCAGCCTGGACTGACAAAACCCTGAACTCCCTGAGATGGTGAAGTGGGGAGATAGGAGCAGCCTGCTCGCACAGAACCTGGGTGGGAAAGATGACACAAATAACCAAACTAGAAATGACACTTATCTTCTGAGAGCAGTAACTGACAGCCAACCTTTCCTCCAAACTTCCCAGACCCAAATGATCAGTATAATCCACTCAGAGCACTTAGCTGGAAGCCATTTAAACTAATGACTCCACCCAGTGCACCTGATGAGAGGCGGATCCAGCACGGCACCAAAACAAATACTAAACTCGTGCTGCTATCCTGGCCGACCTCCGCACATCGTCAGAGTGGGGCATGACTCCTGCAGCTTTCCTGCTCTGTGCTCCACTGAGAAATTATAGTCCTGTAGTGACAGGAACCAGTGAGTCACCCTTGCATTATGACCTTTGGCCCGTGACATCGGCCGAGCAGATAGTATCGCAAAGTCTCCAAAGCCCATTTGATGGCCAAACACTCGCGCTCCGCAATACTATGGTTTTTCTCAGCCGGGGTTCGCTTCCTACTCAAATATATCACTGGGTGTTCTTCTCCGTGCACCAACTGTGACACACAGCCCCTAAGCATCTGTTTGAACAACAAACTTTTTTTTAAAATCAGGAGCGATCAAAACTGGCCTACTGCATAACACCTCCTTGAGTTTACAAAACGCAACCTCAGCATGTTTGTTCCAAGAAATTCCCCCTGAGCTATTGCCTTTGATTAGGTCCGTAAGTGGAGCAGCTATGGTGGCAAAATCTGGAATAAACCTCTGGTAATACCCTACCATGCCCAGAAACATCCTCACCTGTTTTTTTGTGCAAGGTTGAAGCCACTCCTTAATTGCCTGTACCTTTTGAGCCTGAGGTTTGATGAGGCCTTTACCAATAATGTACCCTAGGTATCGTGCTTCTTCAAGGCACAGGGCACATTTCTTGGGATTGGCCATCAGACCAGCCTGCCAAATTGAGTTTACCACCGCTTGGACCTTGGGAAGATGACTTTCCCAATCCAAGCTGAATATCACCACGTCGTCAAGGTACGCCGAAGTGAAGTGTCGGTGTGGCCTGAGGACTTCATCCATCAACCTCTGAAAGGTGGCACGGGCCCCATGAAGCCCAAATGGCATTCTCACATACTGGAACAGGCCCTGTGGAGTACAAAACACTGTCTTTTCCCTGGCCGTTGAAGTAAGTGGAATCTGCCAATAACCTCTGGTTAGATCTAGGGTGGTGATGTACCTGGCTGGACCTAACCTTTCTATCAACTCATCTACCCGTGGCATGAGATAAGCGTCAAACTTCGAGATCTCGTTTAATTTGTGAAAGTCGTTGCAAAACCGCAAGGATCCATCCGGTTTTGGTACCAACACGACAGGGCTATTCCAATCACTATGGGATGGTTCAATAACACCTAGCTCCAATATTCTCTGGATCTCACCCGCTACTGTCTGTCTGCGGGCTTCAGGAATGCGATATGGCTTCAAGCGAACCCGAGCTTGTGGATCTGTAACAATATCATGCTTAATTACATGAGTGCAACCTGGCCACTCTGAAAACACATCAGCATTCCTAAGGAGGAATTCTTTTACCTCTTGGGCTTGTGCCCTTGACAGAGTCTCCGAGACCTTCACCTCAGTAACTCCCCCCTGAAGTGTAGGACTGAGACGCCATAGAAACTAAAGGTTCCTTCCAGGCCTTTATTAAATTGACATGATAGATTTGCATTTTTGTCCCGTTTGTCGGGTTGGTGGACTTTATAATTCACTTCCCCTATTTTCTCTACAACCTTATAGGGCCCTTGCCATTTTGCCAGGAATTTACTTTCCGCGGTGGGAACCAGAACCAGGACCCGGTCACCCGGCTGAAAAACCCTGAGTCAGGCTCCCCGATTGTATATGCGACTTTGGGCCTCTTGAGCCTGTCTCATATGCTCTTGTACTATGGGAATTACAGCTGTGATATGGTCCTGCATCTGTAGAACATGTTCCACCATGGAGCGGTGGGGAGAGGGCTCCTCTTCCCATGACTCCTTTACAATATCCAAAAGCCCCCGGGGGTGTCTCCCATACAAAAGCTCAAACGGGGAAAACCCAGTAGACGACTGAGGCACCTCATGAACAGCAAAAATCAAGTAGGGGAACAGGCAATCCCAATCTCTCCCGTCTGCCTCAACGACCCTTTTTAACATTCACTTGAGGGTTGTGTTGAAGCGCTCCACCAACCCATCAGTTTGAGGGTGATAGACTGATGTCCTTAACTGTTTTATACCCAGCAGCTTACACAAACCTTTCATTACGTTGGACATAAAAGATGTTCCTTGATCCGTCAGGATCTCTTTGGGAATGCCTGTTCTAGCAAACATATGAAACAGCTCCCGGGCAATTGTTTTAGCTGACGTGTTCCGCAGAGGAACCGCCTCTGGATACCTAGTGGCATAGTCTAAAACCACAAGAATGTATTGATGTCCCTTTGCAGACTTCACCAGGGGCCCCACCAAATCCATCGCAATCCGGTGAAAAGGTACCTCAATGATGGGTAACAGTACCAAGGGACGTCAACTGACATTCTGGGCAAGACGTACAGAATCGTTTCATTTCTGCAAACACTCCAGGCCAAAAAAACTCTGGAGTACGCGTTGTGGAGTTTTATCAGCTGCCAGGTGTCCTCCCATGGGGTTTTTATGAGGCAGGTCAAGTACCACTTTCCTGTGCGATTTGGGAACAACTAGTTGCTCTACGACTTCACCCCTGATATTATCAACACGATAAAGAAGATCGTGGTTGACAGCAAAGTGAGGATACACCTTCTCCAAGCCCGTACTGTGGGTAACCCCATTAATCACAGCAACATTTTCCCAAGCATGAGCCAACGTTGGGATGTGCCAAAGTTATCTTGAGAACAGTTTATTTCTGGCATAGGTAACTCTTCCACAGACTCTTGAGGTCTCTTGGATTCCCCCACTAGCACAGAGAAGGGGAACTGGTCAGGCTGAACTGGGGCCAGTCTACCGGCTGAGACTTCAGAACCGGAATCCCCAAAGACAGGCAGGCTAGTCGGAGTTTCATCCCCCACACTTAGGGAAATTCGAGGTGGAAACTCGACTATCCACAGGTCCCAGAAAAAAGGAAAGTCCCGTCCTAGTATGACACTATGCATCAGGGATTTAAATACTCCAACCTCATGGGACGTCACAACAAACTGAGTCTCAATGGGGACCACCGCTGTACCATAACTCTTTGCATCATCATGTATGCACAAAACGCCCATGCACTGTTTTTTCAGCTGGTCTGGAGCTACCAGGTCTGAATGTACAAGCGTAACGAGGCTCGCAGAATCCAGCAAGGCCTGGACACTCCTTCCAGCCACTTTGACCTGTGCCATGTGAGCCAGCGCAGACGTCAGACACGCTGGATGAGCGAAGAAGGAAAGGCGCCGAGCTGCTCCACACTCCATAGATTCTGGGACGACAGGACATTTGGCAGCCACATCCCCCCGGGCTTTGCACCTCCAGCACTAGACACAGCAGCCTAGTATCCATGTTGGTCTTCACCCACGTTTTCAAACCAACATCAGCATTTAAGGTTGCGGCGCCTCTCCCCGCCACTGCGGGCAGACGCCGCTTTGCAGGCAAGTTCTTGGGGTCAGACCCCCCTGCCAAAAAACCCTCTGCCGCCAGGTAGCGTTCAACCATCTCAACTAACTCATTGGCGGACTTTGGATCAGCGTGACTGACCCATTTTCTTAACTCATACGGCAGCACTGTCAGGAAGCAATCCATTGTGACCCTTTCGACAATCTGGGATGCCGTGAGTATCTCAGGTTGCAACCATTTTCGTACCAGATAAAGTCAAGTCAAGCATCTGTGACCTAGGAGACTTATTAGGTTGTTAAAGGGCTTCTGTCAGCCCACTAAACCGTGTTTATTAAGCAAAAAAAAAAAAAACGGTTTAGTGGGCTGACAGAAGCCCTTTAATTCCAGCGGTGCACTCGTTGGGCCCGCACAGCAGGAGTGACACCCAAACAGCGGAGAATTTCTAGCTTTAGCTTCTCATAGTCCTGGGCATCCTCGGCAGACAAATCAAAATACGCTTTCTGAGAGTCACCCGTTAGAAACGGAGCAACCAAACCCACCCACTGAGTCTTAGGCCACGCCTCCCGATCTGTGGTACGTTCAAACGTATTCAGAAACGCTTCCACGTCATCGTGTGGGGTCATTTTCTGAAGAAAATGGCTTGCTTTGACCAACCCACTATTGCTAGGTCGATCCTGACGCGTATTCGCCAGCTGCTGCAGAACCTCTGTAAGAGTTTCTCTGTCTTTCCGAGTAGCTTCAGCTTGCATTTGCCTGTGTCTTTCCACGGCCTCAGCTAGTGCTGTCACCTGAGTACTCAACAGACGTACAATTTCCTGCTGCGCCTCCTGCTGGGCAGCCAAAGCCTTTTCATGTCTGGCATTAGTCTCTCGCTGGACTGCATTTGCGTCTTGCTGGGTTGCACAGGCTTGTGCAAACCTCAACACCAAGTCTTCCATCGTATTGGATGAGAAGATGCAATGCAATTAAAGTTGCTAGATGGATGGTATCTGGCAGGGATCCGTCTGCCCGCGTCCTCCACCGATTTGTGAACTGTTACACCCTCCTGCGGGGTTGTTTTGGGCAGAAACAGGAATACTGACACCTTTGTAGCTTGTGCGTCAGACTGTTATTTTGTAAGTTGTTCAAAATATGAATGGGGGTGTGTCCATGAGATTCAAACTACAAAGGGTGACAAGGGTGTCCTCTGTGGCCGTTGTTATTCGCACTGGCGATAGAACCATTATACAGGGGCTCTGTTACGGTACTGTACGTAACAAAATAGCGATGTATGCAGACGACACCCTGCTGTTTTTGGGGGATACAACAACGTCCTTGTCCGCGGCAATGGATCTCATTCACTTTAAGAATGAAGCAGGCGGAGCAGGCGCGTAACGTAGTGAATGACGTTACGCTGCCGCCGCCCGCCCGGCCTGCCTACAGGAGTTTCAAGTGAGTACCGTACTACATGGATTTCTCTATGCTGCATAGGAACAGCGCCCATGCCTACATGTTACCTATTAATACTACAGTGAGCGGGGCCCGGTGTAATAGAATACAGTGACTGCACCGGGCCCCGCTTCCATTACAACACCAGATGCCGGCCCCCACCCCTCCTCCCTTCCTGCTGATACACCGCCGGCCGCGCTGTGCAGCATCGCGGTCGGCGATGTATAAGTGTAAATGGCAGTATTCGCCCCATAAGACGCACTGCCATTTCCCCCCCACACACACTTTTTTTTGGGGGGAAAGTGCGTCTTATAGGGCGAAAAATATGGTAAGGGGGATTTATGTACTGGCATACATTATAATGGGGTATTTTTGTAGTGGCACACATTTTAATGGGGTTTTTGTGTACGGGCACATATAATAAGGAGAAGTAGTACTGTGGGACTATGGGAAACATGATTACTAGTATGGGCATTATTACTAATGGGGGCACTGTTAAAACTAAGTGCACTCTGGCAGAAAATTATATCTATTAGTAGGAGCACTATTACTGTGGGGGGCACCCTGGCACAGTATCAACTTAGCACAATTACTTTTGAGGGACGTTATGTTTACACTATTTGCTAGGCACAGTTATTTTTTAGGGCACTGTGTGCCAGTAATTATTGTTGGGGGCACTATCTGTGTGGTACTAGTATTTTAATTGGGGACTGTTTCTGCAGTATAGTATTAGGAGGCGCAGCATGCACAGTATTGGGGGTGGCAGGACGGAGTGTTCAGAATGTGTGGAGGAGAATGGAAAAGTAGGAAACCAAGATGTCTGTTTGTTAAACTCTGCAGAGACAAGAATGACTGAAAGAAATCATCATCTGGTCTGAATGGAGAAGATAAGGAAAGAGAACATCTACATCAGAGGGGACATCACTGGATGTAAGAGGTATGTGGTGCTGTATTACCCTGTATGTTCTGTAGCGCTGTGTGTACTGTTTTCCAAGTATGTATTTAACAGTAGGGCTGGAGGGAAGGGGTTAGGTAAGAATTTGGCATGGGAGGAGGGGGTGCCATTTTAATTTTTACCCAAGATGAACTCTTGCACTAAGACCCATAAGCTGTCATGGTCCCTCAGGTGACTGATGTCAGGAAATCAAGGGTATTGGCTGAGCGTGGAGGAATCTAACAGCCTCCTTGATTTCTCTTGATTCAATGTTGATCGGGTTAATGACCACTTCCCTTTTCTCAGCTGTTGCTCAGTGGTCATCACTTCTACCCTTTATAGTCTGACCCACCCTTCTGACTATACGGTTGATATCTTTATTTGAGTTTGGCTGAGCTGGTGCGAGATCCTCTCTGGTGTTCCTGTTCTTTTATCTCTACAGAAGTTAAGTGTCGCGTTTGTTTGTATTTGTTATTTTCCCTGTTGTATCTGGGCCTGAGACAGAGACTTCCATTTGTCCATCTGTGGAGGAATGGGTTGTCTCTGGTCCTATACTTATTCCAGGGCCTTATAGGGAAATCAGAGCCTAGGTATCCTGCTTATGAACATTCCTACCTTCAAGGTCTATTCATATTGATAGGTAGTCAGGGTCCGGATTAGTTACTGTTCCCCTTCCCTCCTATGTTCAGTGTGAAGTAGCCCCCCCCCCCTCCAACACAAACACTGATCGTGACATAAGCCTTTAGCTACACCCCTCATCAATTCCTTACATATAAATAATGAAAGGACATGTATATTTAGTCATGTCTATTACCTGATGATGTGAGGGGCTGGTGATCCTCCATCATGACGTTCTTGTACAGATCTTTATGTCCTTCTAAATACTCAGACTCCTCCATGGAGAAATAGACGGCGACTTCCTGACACCTTATAGGAACCTGACAACACAATGATACAGTCATCACCCAGATCCCTTCATAGCGTTACTGTATAATGTCCCGGCATTCCCAGCAATGTCACCTCTCCAGTCAGCAGCTCAATGATCTTGTTGGTGAGCTCTAGGATCTTCTCTATGTTGAGTTTCTCATGTATCGGGATGTGAGGTGTCGGCCTGGATATTGGGCTCAGGTCCATCTGTTAGTAACATAGAGAAAATGATGTAATGTGACATCATCAGAACCTCTCACCTCTCCAGTAAACCGGAGGAGGATCTCTAGGGTGAGATTTATTATACTCTCTGCCATCTTGTCCCCATCCCTATCCATCCTTGAAGGGTCAATCAGGAGAATGATCTTATATAGGAGATATACGCTGAGCGGATCCTATATTGTAGGAACCTGAATGGAAAGAAGATGAACCGATGTAAAATCATAGAAAATCCCATGTAAAATACAATTACTGGAGAGAAGAAGAGGAAACACTGGGGGAGATAATAAAGTGTATCAAGGCAGTTCCTCCATGTTTCAGTTCAAAGGCATGTGCGCTTGGCAGCTGAAGACATCTGTTTTGATCCCATGTTCATATGTGCGAAAAATAATGTTTTAATATATGCAAATGAGCCTCTAGGAGCAACAGGGGCGTTACTGTTACACCTAGAGGCTCTGCTCTCTCTACAGGGTGGGCCATTTGTATGGATACACCTTAATAAAATGGGAATGGTTGGTGATATTAACTTCCTGTTTGTGGCACATTAGTATATGTGAGGGGGGAAACTTTTCAAGATGGGTGGTGACCATGGCGGCCATTTTGAAGTAAGCCATTTTGAATCCAACTTTTGTTTTTTCAATAGGAAGAGGGTCATGTAACACATCAAACTTATTGGGAATTTCACACGAAAAACAATGGTGTGCTTAGTTTTAACGTAACTTTATTCTTTCATGAGTTATTTACAAGTTTCTCTTTGTTTACAGCCATTGACATGTCGCCGAGGTTAACACGTGAGGAGCGGATAGAAATTGTGTTGATGTCTGGTGAACGCAGTAACCGGGTCATTGCAGCAGATTTCAATGCAAGACATCCTACGAGACCACCCATCTCCCATGCTACAGTTAGCAAACTGCTTGCTAAGTTTTGTGAAACTGGTTCAGTGTTGGATTTGCCAAAATGTGGACGCATGAAATCTGTCTGTAATGAAGAAACATCAGTGGCTGTCCTAGCTTCATTCAGCAAGAGCCCACAGCGTAGCACTCGCCGCATGTCACTGGAGAGTGGCATTAGTCGAACATCCCTTCGGCGGATATTAGCTACTCACAAATGGCACCCTTACAAACTCCAGCTACTCCAGCATCTCAACGAGGATGACCCAGATCGGCGCACTGAATTTGCAGAATGGGCAAAACAAAAATTGGAACAGGATCCTCAGTTTACGCAGAAGATTTTGTTCAGAGATGAGGCAAACTTTTATGTGAATGGTGAAGTTAACAAACAAAACCACCGCTATTGGTCTGACACTAACCCACATTGGATAGATCCCACCTAGACTGTTGGAACAAAAAAATTGATGGTGTGGTGTGGTATATGGGGTACAAAGATAGTGGGGCCATTCTTCATCAATGGAAACCTCAAGGCCACTGGATATGCAAAATTTCTACATGATGATGTGTTTCCCTCTTTATGCACTGAAGCTGGCACGTTCTCTGAGTTTTTCCAGCAAGAGGGTGCACCACCACATTATGGGTGTCAGGTCTGAGCATTCCTAGATGAACAGTTTCCTGGAAAGTGGATTGGTCGTCGTGGGCCAGTTGAATGGCCCCCAAGGTCTCCCGATCTGACCCCCTTAGACTTTTATCTTTGGGGTCATCTGAAGGCAATTGTCTATGCTGTGAAGATACGAGATGTGCAGCACCTGAAACTACGGATACTGGAAGCCTGTGCTAGCATTTCTCCTGCGGTGTTGCTATCAGTGTGTGAAGAGTGGGAGAAGAGGGTTGCATTGACAATCCAACACAATGGGCAGCACATTGAACACATTTTATAAGTGGTCAGAAACTTGTAACTAACTTATGAAAGAATAAAGTTACATTAAAACCAAGCACACTATTGTTTTTCTTGTGAAATTCCCAATAAGTTTGATGTGTCACATGGCCCTCTTCCTATTGAAAAAACAAAAGTTGGATTCAAAATGGCCGACTTCAAAATGGCCACCATGGTCACCACCTATCTTGAAAAGTTTCCCCCCTCACATATACTAATGTGCCACAAACAGGAAGTTAATATCACCAACCATTCCCATTTTATTAAGGTGTATCCATATAAATGGCCCACCCTGTACAACTGCTGCTCCCTCTGCACTTTGACAGGACCAGGCAGTGAAAACGTCATCACCCCTGGCCCTGTCAGTGAAAGTGGAAAGGGTGTGTCAGGTGCAAAAAAAAGCTAAGCCATCGCACAGTATAGAAATAATTCCGCCATATAGCACATAGATAAGGGCTGCAGTGCAGTATAAGGCCCCATTCACACGAACGAGTTTCCCGCACTGAATCCTGACCCATTCATTTTAAAGGGTCTTTGTACATGAGCATTTTTTTCACACATCACTTGTGCGTTGCGTGTTCTATATTCTGCTTTTTTTACGCAACGCAGGCCCCATACACATGAACGGGGCTTCAGTGAAACACGCATTGCATCTGGAAGCAAGTTCAGATGCAATGCGTTTTTCACTGATGGTTGCTAAGAGATGTTTGTAAAGCTTCAGTTTTTTATCGCACACGTGAAAAACGCATCAAAGCGCATTGCACCCGCGCGGAAAAAAACGCAATCGCAGACAAAACTGACTGACCTTGCTTGCACAATGGTGAGAGTTTCACTGAACGCATCCAGAGCCAATGCGTCACGCTCGTGTGAAAGAGGCCTAAGGCGGGGTTCACACGTGACCGGTCAGCCGCAGATTTGCTTTGCGGATTTCTGTGCGGTAAATCTGCAGCATTGTACAGAACCAGCAAAGGGAATGAGCTTTTAGTAATTCCCAGTCACACGTGGCAGAAACCGACCCGTGGAGCGGATAATAAATCTGCAGGATGATGATTTCCGCTGCGGATTTAACCCCGTCCGGTGCAGAGAATGAAATCTGCCTCTAATCTGCAGCTTTTCTGCGTTTTCTTCTGCTGCAGATTACAAGCAGATAATCAGTCACATATGACCCTATAACACTGTACAGCAAGCATGTCAAACTCAAAGGCTAACATGGGCCAAAAAAACAAAATTTTAGTTTATGTGGGCCGCATCAAAAAAAAAAAAAATTTTTTTTACAATATAATGCAGACGGATCAGTTCTGAACGGATCCACCGTCTGCATTATATGAGCGGATCCGTCTCAGACGGATCTGCTCTGAACGCAAGTGTGAAAGTAGCCTTAGGGGCGAGAACCTGGGATCTTTCATCCCTTGTCCTATTCAGCTCTATCAGGGTGAATAGGACTTCACACTGTCCCTGCTGCTCTGTGCCTTGTGCACACAGCATCAGGGATGTTACCATGGCAACCAGGGCTTCTGTAGCGTCCTGGCTGCCATGGTAACTGATCGGAGCCCCAGGCTTACACAGCTGGGGCTCCGATCAGAAGCTGCCACTGCACCACCAATGAGGGGGAGGGGAGAGGTCCCTGTGGCCACTGCCACCAATGATTTTAATACTGAGGGGGTTGAGAGGGGCTGGCGCACTGTGCCACCAATGATTTTAATGGGATGGGGGGTTGAGGGGGGGGGGCACACTGCACCACCAATGATAAATTACCCCTTTATACAGGAGGCTGGTACTGGCAGATCAGCAGTTAACCCCTCAGGTGCGGCACCTAAGGGGTTAACTGCCTCTGATCGCAGCTCCCTGTCAGCGGCAGGGTGCCGGCAATGCGATTCTGCTGCCGGCACCCGCCTCCTGTATTGTGTTAAAGACTGACTTTCACTATCAGGCCACACAGAGCGGCGCCCAGCGATGTCTCAGCACTCACCATTAGTCCTGGGCGCCGCTCCGTTCGCCTGCAGTGCTCCATTACTGTCTCCTCTCCTGCTCCACATGCTGCTGATTACTATCGGAGCGATGGGAGGAGACATCAGCTTCACTAGTGGGCGTTCCTTCTTCCTGGCTGTAGCGCTGTCCAATCGCAGCGCAGGGAGAAGGAACGCCCACTAGTGAAGCTGATGTCTCCTTCCATCGCTCCGATAGTAATCAGCGGCATGTGGAGCAGGAGAGGAGACAGTAATGGAGCACTGCAGGCGAACGGAGCGGCGCCCAGGACTAATGGTGAGTGCTGAGACATCGCTGGGCTCCGCTCTGTGTGGCAAATGGGAATAGTCCTATCATTGGTGGCTCAGTGCGCCCGCCCCTCCTCCTCATTGGTGGCGCAGTGCGCCCGCCCCTCCCCCCCCCCCCCTCTCTTCTCATTGGTGGCAGCGGCAGCAGCACAGGGGGAGGGAAGCTTCCTTCTCCCCGTGCTGCTGAGAGAACATGAGCGCGCCGATAGCAGCGCGCTCATGTTCAGAGATACTAGACTGCCGGGCCGCAAAGATATTCATTGCGGGCCGCATGTTTGACACCCATGCTGTACAGACGCATGTTTGACACCCATGCTGTACATCCTGCTGTGACAGACGAGGACTCCAATACACAATCTCATCCTCTTCTCCTTAATGATAATGTTGCTCCTTTCTGAAGCCAGGGACAACTGTGGCCTACCACCACTACTACTAATACATACCGAGCACAATGGAAGTCAATGGGAGAACCCGAGCATTAAACCAGGCAGCCCCTGCTCTGAAGAGGGGAGGTGTCTGGATTATAGGAAAAAGGTCAAAAGTTGATGGAAACACCACTGAAATGGTTCGGGAACAACATGGGGAGGATGTCTGGATGCATCTTGGACTCCCAGGTCGCTGCTGGGAACAATGTTGTCCGAGTAGTACGCCACTTTTACAGACTGACAATAATACGCACAAAACCGAAGATAAAATTGATTTTAGAGGAAAAAGTGTTAGGAAACATTATTTCCTGTATATTTACTCGTATATAAAGTGCAAGTGCTGCCAAAAATTACAAGCAAGAGGCACTCCGATACAACCTGTATATCACTTAAAGTGGTTCTGCACTTTCATTTAACTGATGATCTATCCTCTGGAGCCTTGAAAAATATTGATTGATGGCCTGCTGGTGACCCTCAAAAACTATTGGAGTAAGGGACTGCTGATCTAACCATCTAAAACATTAGGGACGAGTGCCTGCTGCTGATCTGACCATCTAAAACATTATCGGCGAGGGCCTGCTGGTGGCCCTCTAAAACATTATGGGCGAGGGCCTGCTTGTGACCCTATAAAACATTAGGGGTGAGAGCCTGCTGCTGAGCTGACCCTCTGAAACATTAGGAGCGAGGGCAGCCTAATAAGCATGTTGATATGATGGAGGAGGACGAGAAAAGGGAGATTGAACCATATACCCTTTTTAGTGGTGGAACGGGTGCACGGGAATACAGTGTATTCAATACACCATAAAAGCCACATTTAGAGTGCCTTTATGTTCAGCCGCTTTCCTCTGGTGGAGTAGAGAAGTCAGGGGCAATCCAGGCCTTGTTCATTTTTATAAGAGTCAATCGGTCAGCATTTTCAGTTGACAGGCGGATGCACTTATCAGTTATTATGCCACCAGCACCACTAAATACGTGCTCTGACAAAATGCTGTCAGCGGGGCAGGCCAGCACCCCCGAGGCGTAGAGCGCCAGTTCGTGCCATGTGTCTAGCTTGGACACCCAATAGTTGTAAGGCATAGAGGGATCACTGAGGATGCTGACACGTCTGCTACGTACTCCTTCCCCATCTTCCAAAATTTTTTCCTCCTTGTGACACTAGGCCACGCATCAGGATGAGGGTGCTGGTGGGGTGTCATAAAACTGTCCCAGGCCTTAGAGAGTGTTTCCCTGCCCCTGTTGGAACTGCTGTGTGTTCCCCTCATCTCCCCTCCTCGGTTGGCCAAAGAACTACGTACTCTGCCGCCAGCGTTGTCAGCTGAAAATCTTTGGAGCAATTTTTCCACAAGGACCTTCTGGTATTGCACCATTTTGTTCGTCCTCTCCACCACAGGAATGAGAGATGAGAAGTTCTCTTTGTAGCGGGGGTCGAGAAGGGTGAACAACCAGTAATCTGTGTTGGCCAAATGCGTAGAACGCGAGGGTCACGGGAAAGGCAGCCTAACATAAAGTCAGCCATGTGTGCCAGAGTCCCAACAGACAAGACTTTGCTACAAACATATAGTGAGACTCAATAGTTGATCCTTAATAATTGCTGCAGCAACAAAATGGTTAAGATAATGCCTAAAAATGTTTAAAAAATCTAAAAATCAAATAAAAAGTCCAAACACACTTCCAAAAAAGGGGGGGCGGGGAAACCAAAAATCCTAGGTGGGAAATAGCAAAAGTGTCCTGCACAGACCCAAGGTTATAATGTAATTTGTGCAAACAATAGATTTCTTGTATCTGTATTAGTCTCCTTTAACCTTATGTTAGGTTTATTTTCTTATAAGTAATGTAGCAAAAGAATCGTATGATAGATCGTTCTCCAATATTCGGAAGATATCCGATTTACACGTTCAATAGATCGTTCTTCAGTATTCAGAAAATGTTCGATTTAAACACAAAGAGTATCTGGTTTTTACTCACGGTGACTTTCGTGTTTCCCACGATCCAAATGAACGTTTTTTACTCACAGTATCTTTCGTATTTTTCGCGATCCAAGTGTTTGGCGTCCCACTTAGCTCATGCGCCACTGCTGCATCTCGATCATTAGACCAACATCTCAAATCTGGTCATGTGACTGGAGTGTATAATCACGAGAGGTGGACTTGTACTGACCGATTTAGGTGGCTGATCTTCCGGACCTTTTCTTTCTGTGTTGGAGCGCTCCAATTTTTATATAAGTTTCCGGATATTGGCACATGGACTTCCAGTGGGGATATCTTGTTGGGGATGTATTTGATAGCACCAAATGGCTTCACCCTGTGTCAATTCTCTGATGTGTGATACGACTTGACTATTTGGGGGGGAGCAATTTGTCTGTGAAAAAAAAAAATTATGGGGGGGCCACATGATCCTGGGGTCTGTATGAATTTGTAGTCTGTATAAATGTGGGGTCTTATCTGGGGATTGTATGAATGCAGAGATAATCTGGGGCCTGTATTCATTTTGGGAGGGAAACACCACACCGAGCATAGGAGGGAAGGGGGAACAAGGAATCAGGCCTGAGAACTAGGGAAGGAAGATGGACACCTCCTAGTGAAAACCCTAACCAAAATCCTGACTGACTACCAGTATTACCAGACCCCAAAGGTAGGTGAGTTTATACACAGAAATACCTAGAGTCCTATCTAGCCCTATAGGACCCTGGTACTAATGGCAGGGATGAGACTACCTGTTCCTCCAAAAGGAAGGATGAACAGGAGTCTCCTACAGGCCTAATACAAACAATAGGGAAATGCAACACACAGAACCCAAACTAAATACAAAAGGGAAAGGAAAGACTTAACTTTAAAGGGGCTATGGAAGCACCAGGAACTCAGCAGAGATCCAACCACAAACTATCCACAGAAGCTATAAACTGCACAGCATTGTGGGAGAAGCAACTATAAATAAGTACGGTAAAATGACCACATTAGCAACACCTGGAGGCAAGGGGTGTGGCCATTACCAGAAACAACACAGACGCCTATTGATCCACAAGGAAAACCTGTCAGATCAAACCACGTGTTGCCAGTCACAGATCTCCTGCCACTCACTGTCGCTGGGACGTCCGTATGTCTCAGTACATCCGTGACAACTTTGTCCTGGCCCTGCTAACAAGATCTGCTTTATGGTTAACACATTTCCCACATTTTGAACATTAAAATGTCTTCTCCCCTATGTGATTTCTCTCATGTACAACAAATTGTGAATTTTGGGTAAAACATTTTTCACATTCTTAACATGAAAATGGCTTCTCCCCTGTGTGAATTCTGTGATGTGCAACAAGACCTGATTTATTTGTGAAAGATTTTCCACATTCTAAACAAGAAAATGGCTTCTCCCCTGTGTGAATTCTCTCATGTATAACAAGTTGTGATTTATAGATAAAACATTTTTCATATTCTGAACATGAATAAGCATATGGCTTCTCCTTTTTCTCATGTGTAACAAGATTTGATTTATGGTAAAACGCTTTCCACATTCTGAACATGAAAATGGTTTCTCCTCTGTGTGAGTTCTATTATGTTGAACAAGTTGTGATTTGTCACATTCTGAACATGAATATGCATATGGCTTCTACCCTGTGTAAATTTTCTCATGTGTAATAAGATTTGATTTATGGTTAAAATGTTTCCCACATTCTAAACAAGAAAATGGCTTCTCCCCTGTATGACTTCTGTCATGTATGGCAGGATTTGATTTATGGGTAAAACATTTTTTACATTCTGAACATGAAAATGGGTTCTCTCCTGTGTGAATTCTTTCATGTTTAACAAGTTTTGATTTAGGGATGAGCGAATTTGGATGTTTCATTCGAAGTCAATTTGCATAAAATATTGTTTCAATACTGTATGGAACAAGCGCTCTGTACAGTATTAGAATGTATTGGCTCAGATGAACCGAAGTTGAGAAATTGATTTATACTGTAAAAAAAAACATTTCCCGTTCAGTTTCAAGGGGGGGGGGGTGTAACCTTGGAAACATGCAGTGTATAATGTGATGGAAAAATTAATCAAGCCAGCAAAGGGAGCAATGTGGATAATAACAATAGATCAGTAAGTGCCTTGTATTAACTTTCTTCACATAATAAATGCTATTTGCTGAAGTGATACTACCCCTTTAACCCCTTCAGGACCTCCGCTATACATGTATGGTGGAAGTTCGGTCCCTAAACATGGCGCCCGCTCACACGTGCAGCGGGCGCCATAGCCGCTGGGTTTCTGCTATTTTAAATAGCAGAGACCCGAGGCACATGTATGCAATCAGCCATAAGGCTGATCGCATACATTTTCCTCTCCAGATGCCGTGGTCAAATGTGACCAAGGCATCTGATCAGTTTGGAAGCGGAAGCCGCGTGTTTCCGCTCTGGTAACAGTGTTTACCGGCTGAGATCGGGGAACCTGTTACATTGATCTAATATACGGAAGCCTCAAGCAGGTTTTAGAGTCTATTAGATGAATATACCAATACAGGCCACTAGGTGGCAGCACTGTATTGTTATATTGAAAATTAGGTGTTCAATGATGGCTATATAGCCATCAATAAACACAATGGGCAATCTAAGGGTCCATTCACACGTCCGCAACAGTTTTGCGGTGCGTAAATTGCGGATCCAGGCCATGTGCGTTCCGAATAGGACATGTTCTATTTTTTTTCTGGGCGGCGGAACGGGTGTGGATATGGACAGCACACAGTGCTGTCCACATCTTTTGCAGCCCATTGAAAATGAATGGGTCTGCATTTGTTCCTCACAATTTTATAGTCATTCAGGTTGACTAAAAAAAATGTGAAAAAAAAAGTAAAGAAAAGTTTTTACAAATATACATTTTTTTTTTTAAATATAAAAGTTCAAATCACCCCCCTTTCCTTAACCCCTTAGGGACGCATGACGTACCGGTACGGCATGTTTCCCAAGTCCTTAAGGAACCATGACGTACCGGTACGTCATGGGTTTAAACCGCGATTGCGGCAGGGATTAATCGGAACAAGATGCCCGCTGAAATCATTCAGTGGGCATCCTGTCACAACGCCGGGGGGGGGGGTCATGTGACCCCCCCCCGTATCGCCGCAAACCGCAGGTCAATTCAGACCTACGGTTTGCGGCTTTACCTGCGGTTGCGGCGGCTGTGCGGCGATGCCATCGGGTCCCCATGCGACTGTGGGGGGGACGCGATGGCATGGAAGGCAGCACGATGTCTAAGGAAGGCATCGCGCTGCCTTCCGGTGAAGAGCCTGTGAGATCCAGCCCCCTGGAAGCTGTATGAGTAATACACACAGTATTACTCATACAGCCAATGCATTCCAATACGGAAGTATTGGAATGCATTGTAAAGAAATTGTAAAGGAATATACCCCCCAAAGTTCAAGTCCCATAAAGTGAAAAAAAAAGTTGAAAAAATAAAAAAAGTATAGATATTAGGTATTGCCGCGTCCGTATCGACCGGCTCTATAAACAAATCACATGACCTAACCCCTCAGATGAACACCATAAAAAATAAAAACTGTGCTAAATAAACCATTTTTTTGTCACCTTACATCACAAAAAGTAAGACAGCAAGCGATCAAAAAGGCGTTTGCCCACCAAAATAATACCAATCTAACCGTCACCTCATCCCGCAAAAAATGAGCCCCTACCTGAGACAATCGCCCAATAAACTGAAAAAACTATGGCTCTCAGAATATGGAGACACTAAAACATGATTTTTTTTGTTTCAAAAATTATATTATTGTGTAAAACTTACATAAATAAAAAAAAGTATACATATTTGGTATCGCCACGTCCGTATCTACCGACTCTTTAAAAATATCACATGACCTAACCCCTCAGATGAACACCGTAAAAAATTTAAAATAAAAACTGTGCTAAATAAACCATTTTTTGTCACCTTACATCACAAAAAGTGTAATGGCAAGCGATCAAAAAGTCACACGCACCCCAAAATAGTGGCAATAAAACCGTCATCTCATCCCGGAAAAATCATACCCTACCCAAGGTAATCGCCAAAAAACTGAAAAAATTATGGCTCTCAGACTATGGAAACACTAAAACATGATTTTTTTTGCTTCAAAAATGAAATCATTGTGTAAAACTTACATAAATAAATAAAAAGTATACATATTAGGTATCGCCGCATCCGTATCGACCGGCTCTATAAAAATATCCCATGACCTAACCCCTCAGATGAACACCGTAAAAAATGTAAAATAAAAACTGTGCTAAATAAACAAACAATTTTTTGTCACCTTACATCACAAAAGGTGTAATAGCAAGCGATCAAAAAGTCACACGCACCCCAAAATAGTGGCAATAAAACCGTCATCTCATCCCGGAAAAATCATACCCTACCCAAGGTAATCGCCAAAAAACTGAAAAAATTATGGCTCTCAGACTATGGAAACACTAAAACATGATTTTTTTAGCTTCAAAAATGAAATCATTGTGTAAAACTTACATAAATAAATAAAAAGTATACATATTAGGTATCGCCGCATCCGTATCGACCGGCTCTATAAAAATATCCCATGACCTAACCCCTCAGATGAACACCGTAAAAAATGTAAAATTAAAACTGTGCTAAATAAACAAACAATTTTTTGCCACCTTACATCACAAAAGGTTTAATAGCAAGCGATCAAAAAGTCACACGCACCCCAAAATAGTGCCAATGAAATCGTCATCTCATCCCGCAAAAATCATACCCTACCCAAGGTAATTGCCCAAAAACTGAAAAAAAATTATGGCTCTCAGACTATGGAAACACTAAAACATGACTTTTTTTGCTTCAAAAATGAAATCATTGTGTAAAACTTACATAAATAAAAAAAAGTATACATATTAGGTATCGCCGCATCCGTGACAACCTGGTCTATAAAAATATCACATGATCTAACCTGTCAGATGAATGTTGTAAATAACAAAAAATAAAAACTGTGCCAAAACTATTGCTATTTCTTGTTATATTGCCTCACAAAAAGTGTAATATAGAGCAACCAAAAATCATATGTACCCTAAACTAGTACCAACAATACTGCCACCCTATCCCGTAGTTTCTAAAATGGGGCCACTTTTTTGGAGTTTCTGCTCTAGGGGTGCATCAGGGGGGCTTCAAATGGGATATGGTGTCAATAAAACCAGTCCAGCAAAACCTGCCTTCCAAAAACCGTATGGCATTCCTTTCCTTCTGCGCCCTGCCGTGTGCCCGTACAGCGGTTTACGACCACATATGGGGTGTTTCTGTAAACTACAGAATCAGGGCCATAAATATTGAGTTTGGTTTGGCTGTTAACCCTTGCTTTGTAACCGGAAAAAAATTATTAAAATGGAAAATCTGCCAAAAAAGTGAAATTTTGAAATTGTATCTCTATTTTCCATTAATTCTTGTGGAACACCTAAAGGGTTAACGACGTTTGTAAAAATCAGTTTTGAATACCTTGAGGGGTGTAGTTTATAGAATGGGGTCATTTTTGGGTGGTTACTATTATGTAAGCCTTGCAAAGTGACTTTTGATAAATTTGGTATTTTTTTATGCAAAAACTTTTTTACCCAATTTTAGCAGTGTCATGAAGTACAATATGTGACGAAAAAACTATCTCAGAACGGCCTGGGTAAGTAAAAGCGTTTTAAAGTTATCAGCACTTAAAGTGACACTGGTCAGATTTGCAAAAAATGGCCAAGTCCTTAAGGTGAAATAGAGTCCTTAAGGGGTTAAAATAAAAATACCAATAAAAAATAAACATCATGGGTATCACCGCGTGTGAAAATGCCCATCCAATTTGCAATTTTTTTGTCACTTCAACTCCCCAATATTTTTTTTATAAAAAATTATCAAAACGTCGCACACACTTCAAATTGGTATCACTGAAAAGTACAGTTCACCACGCAAAAAATTAGCCCTTACCCAGCCCTGTACGCGTAACTACATAAAAGTTATAGGGTGATAATTTTTTTTTTCTCAAAGGTTTTAATTTTTTTTCAGTTATAAAACGCAAGAAAAATTATACAAGTGTGGTATCATTGTAACCGTACTGTCACGAGGGTATCGAGAACCACGCCTGACTCCGTTATACCCGGGGTCAGGAAGTCGCAGCGGTTGGCTGCACGCTCTATTTAAGATAGGGCTGTTTTCCTTATGGCAGCTTTCTGGGTTTGCTTTGCAAACCCTTTTGGCTCACTCAGGGATCCGTAGCTCCTTCTCCTCAGCTGTTCCTTGTCCAGCACTCCCAGACCTCCTTATATTCCTCTCTCACACTTCTCTGGTTGCCAGAGATAGAGCTTCCTGCCTGGACATCAATTCTGACCTTCTGGAGCTGTGTTGCTGCGTTCTCTGGTAGTCGGTCCAGAACGCTACCATCCGGATCCCTGTTGGACCTTTTTGGTCTATTGTGGTCGCCCACCTGGGTGTATGTGTTTGTCTGTTTTGTCTGTCCTCTCCCTGGTGTTTCCCTCTTAGTGATAGTGGTGCGGACTAGCGATCCCACCGGCCCGTTCACTATCTAGGGCTCATATTAGGGAAAGCCAGGGTTTAGGCACGTGATCGCCGCACGGGTGAGGAACCTGTCTAGGGACGTCAGGGCAGTCAGGTGCCAGCCGCAAGGTGAGTTAGGGGTCACCACATTTCCCTCTCCCTTGGGCAGGGCTTTCCCTGTTTTCCTCCCTGTGCGTGACGTCGGTCATTACACGTACTGACCTGGAGAATAAATATAACAGGTCAATTTTACCGCCTAGTGTACAGTGTAAAAAAAAAAAATCATTTTTTCCCAATTCTACACCATTTGGAATTTATTTTCCGCTTCCCACTACATGGTATGCAACAGTAAATGGTGCCATTAGAATGTACAACTTGTGCCACAAAAATAAGCCCTCATAAAGCTATGTGAACGGAAAAATAAAAAAGTTACTAAAGGACTATAGGAAGGCGGGGAGTGAAAAAACGAAAACCCCAAAATAGTAAATCTCAGGGTCCTCTAAGGGTTAAGTTCCAAAAAACAGACTTGCAAACCGTTCTATACTTTGTGAGACTGTACATTAGTCTAAAAATTTTTGGAACAGTTCCAAACGAAAGACCCAGAACCAGGCCTTGTTCTCCCAGAGCCTAAATGTGGGTAGTAGTAGTAGTAGGCCACAGTTGTCCTCCCCTTCCCTTTCACTTCTATCAGACTGTGGGATATCATGGTGGTGGGTTCTTTGGCCCTCCTCATCTGCTCTGCTCCAACCGGCATTGTCGCTGCCCCAACGCCAATACAGCAGCTAAAGGTAACACTGCTACCACCACCAACATGGCTATGCTTGGGGTCTGTAGCGTCCTCCTCCTCAGGGCAGTACAAACACTAACTGCTCTCACAGAAGTTGTATCTTGTCTATATTCCGTAGGGCATGGTGCTTTCTTGCCACTTCTTATGAAGAAGGAAGGCGCCCCACTAGGAAAGGACAGTGAAGACGGAGACAACTCCACTGAAAGCCTTCTTTGGGGCTGCAAGAAAGCCCTCTTTGGCGCTGAAAGGAGGAGGAGTTACACTGTGACTCCTGGTTCCACGGCACAGTGTTGGACTCTCAAGTCAGCTCCACATCATCCTGCTGCAACTGAGAGGAGTAGTGAGCTATCCAATCCACAATCTCATTGTCTTTCTTCTAAACTATGATGTTTCGCCTGTCACGAATAATGGGAGAGGAGGGACACCAGAAAGACAACAGAAGGGAGAGGACAAAGAACTAGGCCTCAAGGTTAGGGAGAAGGGAAAGGTCACCTCCTAGGAAACCCCTAGATCTGGCCCTGACTCCTGTTAGTATGTATACGCCGGAACCTAAACCCTAGGAGCCCTGAGATACCCTAGAGGTAGTGAAAGGGAATGAGACTACTGGTTCCTTCCCAGATGAACGAACCAGCATCTCCCTGAGGCCTAGTAACAACAAGCACAAGGGAACAACCAAATACAAATAGCAGGACAACTTATCTTATAGAAAATGGATGAGCAGGAACACAAGCAAGGTCCACACACTAACTCCTCCAAATCCAAGCAGAAAATATCAACCGCATGGTATGAAGTGTGAAACCAAACTAAATAGGGAAGCAGTAATGACCTGCCAGCTGCACCTGACAAGAGGTGTTGTCATTACCAAATCACAACACTGAGAATCAAGAGACTGTCAGTTAACCTCTCATGCAGTCAGTCTCTCTGATCTTCTAACCTCTGTCACAGAAGGTACCGTGACAGCACCTTTCCAAAGCCAGCAGGAACAACTGCGGACAACTACTATTTCTGGCCGGATAGTTGGTGCTGCTACTACCCACATTTTGGCTTTGGGCCTCTCTCAGTCTGGAACCCTTCCATATCCCCGACATTTTTGGCCTCTCAGATGTTGTGCACTACCCTATGTATTGGTGTAGTAATCACGTATATATGCTGCTTTGAATATAATCAAACAACATTGACTGAAAGCATGTGGACAGAAATAAAGGGAAACTGATTTAAGCCTAAATCCGTTATCACTCCCAGATACTTTTGTGTGCTACCCTGTCTATTAGTGTGTGTAATCAGGATGCTGGTTTGATTATATTCAACAGTGAATTTTTTTTTTTATTGGAAACGCATGAACACAGAAATGAAGGGAAATGGATTTACACTTAAATTCGTTATCACTCATAGATGCTTTTGTGTGCTGGCCTGTGTATTGGTGTACTGATCACCTATATGCTGGTTTAATTAAATTGAACAAGTCCCAAAAAAAAAATTAAATTCCAACCATGTGGAGAAATAAATGAACGTAAATAAATGATTAAGTGCCAGGCCTGACACTCAATTTCACATTAACACTCACAGGTAGATTGCTGCTCTACCCTGTGTTTTGCTGTAGTATGCTGGGTTAATTAAATTGAACAATCCCCCCCAAAAATATAATTCCAACTGTGTGGAAATGGAATTTACCGAAAAGGACGATTGAGGCTTGAAGCTCAATTTCATATTAACACTCACAGGTAAATTACAGCCCTACCGTGTATTTTGCTGTAGTAATCACTGTGGGAATTCGCTCTGGTAGTTTGGATAAGCGGGTGCAGTACAGAGGCAAAGTACAAGTTTGTAATTCAAATGTCCGTGTTTATTCACACAAGGTCAAACAAAAACACTCTTTGCAAGGTTGGTGTTTGTTCACACCGAGTAGAAATGATGTGCATAAAAAAAACATCACCTTGTTGGCGGTTCTGCCTCCAGCAGTTCAAATGCAGGCTTTAGATGGCCTGCACTTCCAACACACAGGTCTCAGCTTTTATAGGCCAGTCAAGACCTGGCCTGGAATGTGGGGAATAGTCACCTACCCGGCACTTTGCCTACTCCCAGTAAGAGCCGTCCCGGATCAGCTATACATCCATACTAAAATAGTATAGTGTCAATCAGCATTAGCTGCAGCTGACACCTGAAGATACCGGCTCTTACTTCACCAAAGCCAGGAACCTCAGTGACACATATCCTTGCGCCTTCCTACATACCTTCCCCCTTTGTTCAACCCTGAGGGGGTGAACACTTGCCAGACAGTTACAATATATGAGGTTCGGACCGCGCTTCTGGTCCAGGTCAGTATGCAAGTTCTTAATCCTTCTCACTTCCTCGTTTGCAGAGAGGGCCTGAGGGCTGCAAATATCCCTCAAGTAGATATCCTGCAACCAATGGAATTATAATAGTGTGAATCCGTATGTAACAGTTACCTGCATTGCACTGATTATACTCACACAATGCGCATCACACAAGGCGTAAATGTAATCTCTCTGTGGTAGATTGCTCTTGTTCTGTCGAAACAGCCACGTTTCCATACAATCTGGTTCAGTCCCCACCCGGACTCAAATGATATATACCTCAGACAAATCTATATTTCTTTTCTTCAGATTTCTGAAAGTATTCTGTGGACAAGAATGGCTTCTGCAATAGTGAAGCTCCGTAATACTTCTTTAAAACTTTTTATTTGTCCATACTTACAAGACAACTTTCTTAAAACAGCTTTTAAAACACATAAAATTCCCAGCGTCTGCTGCTTCTGCCCGACCCGGGTTTCACTCCTAGAGCTTCGTCAGGGGCACACTTGTTTTCACCCTCCCCCTCCTTCTTATTCATCCATTGCAACTAATCAGGAGTCAGGTGTATTCCTCCACAGTATTTCCTATCCTGCTATTAACCCTATACTGGACTCTCCTCATCCCCAGGGGAAAGAAGACGCATGTTATTACCTCCCCATTCACATGAGCATGCTTTTTAACCACCTCCGGACCGCTGTACGCACAGACGCGTCCTGGAGGTGGTTGTTTAATTCCTCCTGGACGCGCCGGCGCGTCCTCTCGCGAGACGCGAGATTTCGGTCACAGCCGGCCCGCGCATGCGCATCGCGGGCCGGCAAAAGTTAAAGGACTATTGCATCAGCAACCTGCCAGCCAATGATCGTCGCTGGCAGGTTGCTGATTTTTAAAAAATCGAATCACAAGCCAGATAACAGATCATATTAGTAAATATGATCTGTTATATGGCTCCTCTGCTGGTCCTTTTCGTCGGTTGGATCCAGCAGAGAAGCAGACATCACTGTAAGTACACACCAAACACTGCCCTTAGCCCCTGATCACCATCCATCACCCCCATCATCCAAATTAACCCCTTGATCGCCCCCTGTCAATCACTTAGTGAAAGACAAAAAGTGATCAGTGTAAACTGACACTTTTTTTTTTCACTAGTATTGGCTGTTAGGTTTTAGGGATAGTTTAGGCCCCTTGGTTAGGTAGTTAGCGTCAGTTAGCGCCCACCCCACCGCCCGGCAGTCACTTTTATTCGCTGTTTAGCGTATCGCTAATCAGCATTTGTACTTTTATAGTATCTGTAAGTGATCAAAACTGATCACGGTCAGATCTATAATAGTATTAGTGTCACCTTAGCTCGCCCTCCACCCAAAACGCAGTGTTTGCCCGATCAGGCCTGATCGGTCGCCCACACGTGCGTTCACCCACGCCCGCCCCACCGCAGTGACAAAAAATATATTTTTTTTGATCACTGCACATTCACTTTACACGCTCTGCGGCGATAAAAAAATCAGTTTTGATATTTTTTATCAACCGCAGCGGCCTCCGGTACTTCGCTAGCCTCCCCTTTGTAAGACAGGCTTGCTTTTTTTCTTAGGTAGTCTCAGGGAATACCCCTAAATTTAGTAGTCCAAAATGTCAAACAGGGGGTATTCTTCTGAAGAGGCCTACAGGATTCTGACCCAGTCGGATGAGGAGTGGGAACCCTCATCTGACGAATCTAGCGGGTCAGAATATGAACCTGTAGAAAGCAGTGGCTCTCTGACCCAAAGTTCGGACGAGGAGGTTGAGGTCCCTGGCAGCACCAGGCGTACCCGGCCCCGTGTCGCTAGACCACAGAGCAGCAGAGTGGGGCTGTCGCTGCCGGATCACGTGGTGAGGCATACACCAGCAGCGCAGCCCTTCCTGGACCTAGTACCAGCACTGCCGTACAACATGGTGAAGTAGCGAGCACCAGAAGGGCAGTTGAAGCTGGTACGGTGGCACGTGCACTAGTTACCCCGTCGCAGCCACCGCACAGACAGGCCCGTAGAGCCCCTAGAATCCCTGAGGTGCTGGCAAACCCTGATTGGCAGTCACCAACTTCAGCCGCACCAGTAGTTCCCCCTTTCACCGCCCAGTCTGGAGTTCGGGTTGAGACGGCTCAGATCAGTACGGCCCTGGGATTTTTTGAGCTGTTCTTGACTGCGGAGCTCTTGGACTTAGTCGTGGCAGAGACCAACCAGTATGCCACACAATTTATAACCGCAAACCCGGGAAGCTTTTATGCCCAGCCTTTCCGGTGGAAACCAGTCCAAGTTTCCGAACTTAAAATTTTTCTGGGCCTTCTCCTCAACATGGGTCTAACCAAAAAGCATGAATTGCGGTCATATTGGTCCACGAACCCGATTCATCACATGCCCATGTTCTCTGCTGCTATGTCCAGGACACGATTTGAGGCCATCCTGCGTTTCCTGCACTTTAGCGACAACACCACCTCCCGTCCCAGAGGCCACCCAGCTTTTGACCGGCTCCACAAAATTCGGCCCCTCATAGACCATTTCAACCAGAAATTTGCAGATTTGTATACCCCTGAGCAAAACATCTGCGTAGACGAGTCCCTAATACATTTTACCGGGCGCCTTGGCTTCAAACAATACATCCCAAGCAAGCGTGCCCGGTATGGGGTCAAATTGTATAAGCTCTGTGAAAGGGCCACAGGCTATACCCACAAATTTCGGATCTATGAGGGAAAAGATCAGACCCTGGAGCCGGTCGGTTGCCCTGACTACCTGGGGAGCAGTGGGAAGACAGTCTGGGACTTGGTGTCACCCTTATTCGGCAAGGGGTACCATCTTTATGTGGACAATTTTTACACAAGTGTGGCCCTCTTTAGGCATTTGTTTCTAGAACGGATTTGCGCCTGTGGCACCGCGCGAACTAGTCGCGTGGGCTTCCCCCAACGGCTTGTAACCACCCGTCTTGCAAGGGGGGAGAGGGCTGCCTTGTGTAACGAAGAACTGCTCGCGGTGAAATGGAGAGACAAGCGTAACGTTTACATGCTCTCCTCCATTCACGCAGACACGACAATACAAATTCAAAGGGCAACCCGTGTCATTGAAAAGCCCCTCTCAGTCCACGACTATAATTTGCTCATGGGAGGGGTGGACTTCAATGACCAGATGTTGGCTCCCTATTTAGTTTCCCGCAGAACCAGACGCTGGTATAAGAAGGTGTCTGTATATTTAATTCAATTGGCGCTGTACAATAGTTTTGTTCTCTACAGTAAGGCTGGGAGAACACGATCCTTCCTCAAATTCCAGGAAGAGATCATCGAGAACCTCCTTTACCCAGGAGGTTCCGTGGCCCCATCCACCAGTGTAGTTAGCCGTCTACACGAGCGACATTTCCCCAGTGTCGTTTCTGGTACCTCAACCCAACCGCCACCCCGAAAAAAATGTCGTGTCTGTAGCAGGAGTGGAATAAGGCGTGACACCCGCTATTTCTGTCCTGACTGTCCGGACCACCCTGCCCTATGCTTAGGAGAGTGTTTCCGGAAGTACCACACACAGGTACACCTAGCATAGGGATCACATCTCACCAGGACAGGCACACAGGGCTATTAGGGCCCTTTCTCTCACAGCTGCTGCAAACCTCTCCTTTCACCTGGGATAAAGTGCATAACGTACTTCGCCACATCTTTGGGCGATTTGCGCTTTGCACATTGTCCCATGGGGAAGGAGAGGTTTGTTCTATAAAGGTAAAAAAAAACTAAACAAAAAAAAAATTACCGGTAAGTAAAAAAGTTAAAAAAGTTTAAAAAAGTTAATATGTTCTGTTCTAAAGTTAATAAAGTTATTGCTTTGCGGCCTGGTTTTTTCTTTTTTGTTTTGTTTTTTTTACCTTCCAGGTGGACCAACCGATCGACCAGCTGCAGCACTGATGTGCATTCGGACAGAAGCATTGCGCTGCTGTCAGATTACACGCAAGTCGGTGTATGCGGCGCTGCAAGACGAGATTTCTCCTCTGCAGTAAAAGATATGTTTGCCGAGGCATATGAGCTGAGGAGGTGGCGGTGTTCATATACTTTGGCAAACACTTTGTATATATAAAAAAAGAAATCCCGGCAATGATTTATTCATCCACATCGATTGATGTGAATGGAGAAATCTGGTTTGCCAGGGCATATGGGCTAAGTGGGTATGGATGTTGGGCGGAGCTCCTATGTCCTGGCAGACGCCTTTCCCCTCCTTTTTCTTTTTTTGGCAGAGATTTTTTCATCCACATTGATCGATGCGAATGAAGAAATCTGTGCCGTTCATTTTTTTCTTTCAGCCCAGAGGCTGAACGAAAAAAAAAAATCTCATTACCCGTATGCTCAATATAAGGAGAATAGCAGAAACTCCTAATGCTGGCCATACATGTAATGATTGCGGAGACCCTCAAATGCCAGGGCAGTACAAACACCCCACAAATAACACCATTTTGGAAAGAAGACACCCCAAGGTATTCGCTGAGGGGCATATTGAGTCCATGAAAGATTGAAATTTTTGTCCCAAGTTAGCGGAAAGGGAGACTTTGTGAGAACAAAATCAAAAAAATCAATTTCCGCTAACTTGTGCCAAAATTTTTTTTTTTCAATGAACTCGCCATGCCCCTCATTGAATACCTTGGGGTGTCTTCTTTCCAAAATGGGGTCACATGTGGGGTATTTATACTGCCCTGGCATTTTAGGGGCCCCAAAGCGTGAGAAGAAGTCTGGTATCCAAATGTCTAAAAATGCCCTCCTAAAAGGAATTTGGGCCCCTTT
Source organism: Bufo bufo (assembly GCF_905171765.1). NCBI lineage: Eukaryota > Metazoa > Chordata > Amphibia > Anura > Bufonidae > Bufo > Bufo bufo. The sequence continues at coordinate 600,813,736 of NC_053392.1, forward strand.
GCCCACCTAGGCTGCAAAAAAGTGTCACACATCTGGTATCTCCGTACTCAGGAGAAGTTGAGGAATGTGTTTTGGGGTGTCTTTTTACATATACCCATGCTGGGTGAGATAAATATCTTGGTCAAATGCCAACTTTGTATAAAAAAATGGGAAAAGTTGTCTTTTGCCAAGATATTTCTCTCACCCAGCATGGGTATATGTAAAATGACACCACAAAACACATTCCCCACCTTCTCCTGAGTACGGAGATACCAGATGTGTGACACTTTTTTGCAGCCTCGGTGGGCAAAGGGGCCCACATTCCAAAGAGCACCTTTCGGATTTCACAGGTCATTTACCTACTTACCACACATTAGGGCCCCTGGAAAATGCCAGGGCAGTATAACTACCCCACAAGTGACCCCATTTTGGAAAGAAGACACCCCAAGGTATTCCGTGAGGGGCATGGCAAGTTCCTAGAATTTTTTATTTTTTGTCACAAGTTAGTGGAAAATGATGATTTTTTTTTTTTTTCATACAAAGTCTCATATTCCACTAACTTGTGACAAAAAATAAAAACTTCCATGAACTCACTATGCCCATCAGCGAATACCTTGGGGTCTCTTCTTTCCAAAATGGGGTCACTTGTGGGGTAGTTATACTGCCCTGGCATTCTAGGGGCCCAAATGTGTGGTAAGGAGTTTGAAATCAAATTCTGTAAAAAATGACCTGTGAAATCCGAAAGGTGCTCTTTGGAATATGGGCCCCTTTGCCCACCTAGGCTGCAAAAAAGTGTCACACATCTGGTATCTCCGTACTCAGGAGAAGGTGGGGAATGTGTTTTGGGGTGTCATTTTACATATACCCATGCTGGGTGAGAGAAATATCTTGGCAAAAGACAACTTTTCCCATTTTTTTATACAAAGTTGGCATTTGACCAAGATATTTATCTCACCCAGCATGGGTATATGTAAAAAGACACCCCAAAACACATTCCTCAACTTCTCCTGAGTACGGAGATACCAGATGTGTGACACTTTTTTGCAGCCTAGGTGGGCAAAGGGGCCCACATTCCAAAGAGCACCTTTCGGATTTCACAGGTCATTTTTTACTGAATTTGATTTCAAACTCCTTACCACACATTTGGGCCCCTAGAATGCCAGGGCAGTATAACTACCCCACAAGTGACCCCATTTTGGAAAGAAGAGACCCCAAGGTATTCGCTGATGGGCATAGTGAGTTCATGGAAGTTTTTATTTTTTGTGTAGTGTACCTAATTCATATATCCACTTGGTTTCCTGCTTATTGATTTTTTCCAAAAGACTGCCTCCCCTCCAATGGTTTTGTACGGATTCCACTCCCATAAACTTTAGACCCTCTGGTTTTTTTTGGTGGTATTTTTTATAATGAGCTGATACTCCATGACTTTCAAGACCTTTTTTTTATATTTCTTATGTGTTCCTGTATGCGGACTTTTAGAGGTCTAATAGTCCGTCCAACATACTGGAGGCCACAAGGGCACTCCAGTACATATACAACCCCTTTACTATGACAAGTCATCTCACCTACTACTTCTAGTTGTTTGTCTTTATTGGTACTTTTGGTTAGCGTATTCTTTTGTAATTTTTCTGTTCTTTTTCTGTTCTTGCATGGAATGCAAAAACCACACCAATTAAAGCTATTTTTCGTTTTTTTATTCTTATATTTATTTTCAAAACGATTGGCGCTGTGTACCAATTTGTTTTTTAAGTTGAGAGCCTTTTTATAGATGACTGTCGGTTGCTCAGGAATTACACGTCCCAATATTGGGTCGTTTTTTAAAATCGACCAATTCCTTCTGATTGCGTTTTTCAGTTCACCAGAACACTGTGTGAACTGGGTTATAAATGAAAAGCGAAAATCCACGGTCTTCTCTATTTTTTTAGGTTTATCGGGAGTTCCCTCTTGCTGTTCTGTTACATCTTTTATGCACCTCTCCAGATCTTCATTTTTATAGCCTTTTTCAACAAAGCGCTCCTTTATTACATTGCTCTGTTTTTTAAAAATCGCCGAATCAGTGCAGTTGCGGTGGATTCTCTGGACCTGTCCCTTCGGTACATTAAGTAACCAAGGGGCATAATGACAGCTCGTTAAATCTATATAGCCGTTTACATCAGTTGGTTTAAAAAAGGTCTTGGTTTTGAGCCGTCCTTCTTCGGCATATATTGTTAGGTCCAGGAAATCCACAGCAACCGCACTGATCGTACTGGTAAAACTAAGATTCCATTCTTTATTTTCCAAATTTGCAATGAAGATCTCAAGTAGGTTTTTATCCCCTTCCCATATCAACAGGCAATCGTCTATATATCTTTTCCAGGTTTTTAGGGTTCCCCTTTTACTGGATTTTTTTAACTCGGGGTCAATGAACTGCTTTTCCCACCTGGTCATAAAAATGTTAGCGAAACTGGGGGCGAATTTTGCCCCCATCGCCGTCCCGACCTTCTGTAGGTAAAACTGATCCTTGAACCAGAAGTAGTTGTGTTCTAAACAGAATTCAACACATCGTACTATGAAGTCCGCTTGTGTCCTAGTCATGTCAGGGTCACTGTACAGGGTTTCTCTTATTGCTTGCAGTCCTAGTTTTTTCGGGATGATGGTGTATAGGGACGATACATCGATGGTGGCCATCCATGTATTGTCCCCAATTCCCTGCAATTCCTTTATTATTTCAACCACACTCCCGCTATTTTTCAAATAGGAAGGTGCCATTGGTACATACTTTTGTAGGAAATTATCTATATACTCCGTCATCCTACTAGTAAGAGAATTAATCCCCGATACGATCGGTCTCCCGGGGGGATTTGTAATACTCTTATGTATTTTCGGCAGTATATAGATAATTGGGGTCATTGGTTCTTTTATATTTAAATAATCCATCTCTTTTTTGTTCAGGATGCCTTTTTCACCACCATATTTCACCAGAGTTTGTAGTTTGCTTTTATATTCTAGGAGGGGGTCTTTTTTCAGCACGGTATAGGTCTTATTATCTCCCAACTGTCTTAGGACCTCTGCTTCATAGTCCTCAATATTTATAACTACTACCCCCCCCCCCCCCCTTTATCCGCAGGTTTTATTATTATATCTGAATTTTCCTGTAACGTTTTTAGTGCATCTTTTTCTTTTTTGGTTAGATTGCCCCTTTTCTTTTTCGCATCTATTTTTTCCAATTCATTCAAGATGCTTCTCTTAAAGGCATCTATGCACTCATTATTTCTGTTTTTCGGATAAAATTTTGACTTATCTTTTAATTTTGTATGCATATATTCTTGTTTCTGTTCTATATTACTCTGATTATTAGCTGACTCCTTTCCTGCGAAAAATTTGGCTATATTCAACTTCCTGATGTACTTATGGATATCTACAAAGGCATCAAATTTATTTAAACTTTTCGATGGCGCGAATTTTAACCCTTTTCTAAGTACCGCTTTTTCGGGTTCCGACAAGGTGTGTCTGCTGATATTGAATATCCCATCATTCACACCTTGCTTTTTTTGTTCGCGGATTTTGTGTTTTTCCCCCCCTCTTTTTCCTCTGTGAACCTTCTCTTTTGCGGTGTATTTATATTCGGTGTGGTTGTGTTTATTTTTTCCTGCACTTTCTCGAGTTTTTCTTGCTCCTCCCTCTGTACACCCTTGATCGCTTGGTGTGGAAAATTCTGTTGATCTAACTTCCTCTCTTCTTGTACTTTAACTCTAGGTTCTTCCCCCCTTTCCATAGGTCTTGCCCTATTAGCCTGTCTATCTATAATGTCCTCTTTTACAAATTTATAAGGATTACTGTTATATCGCCCATGTTGTTGGTATGGTTTCCTTACATTGGGCCATTGATAATGGTTGGCATTCCTCCCATACCCATTGTGGTTTTCGTTATACTGTTGCATGTCCCATGTATCAATGGGTCGATCCCCATAATATTCCTTTCTTCTGCTAGCATCCCATTCCCCCCACTGTTGTCCGGGATAACCATTAGTTCTCATGTTGACACTATATTTCCTTTCCTCTGTTCCTCTCTGCTCACCCATTCCTAAATTGTTGGTCTTCCCATTTGCTTCTGACCTGAATCTCCATTTATATATTTTTTTTGTTCTCGTATTCTTCACATGTTTTGCGATATTTTTTCAGTTTTTTTTCTTTTATTTCTTTATCTACTACTGTAATATTAACTTGACATTTTTTACTTTGCTTAATGTATTCTTTGTTTGCTTTGAAGGGAATCTTAGTTTTACCAGTACGATCAGTGCGGTTGCTGTGGATTTCCTGGACCTAACAATATATGCCGAAGAAGGACGGCTCAAAACCAAGACCTTTTTTAAACCAACTGATGTAAACGGCTATATAGATTTAACGAGCTGTCATTATGCCCCTTGGTTACTTAATGTACCGAAGGGACAGGTCCAGAGAATCCACCGCAACTGCACTGATTCGGTGATTTTTAAAAAACAGAGCAATGTAATAAAGGAGCGCTTTTTTGAAAAAGGCTATAAAAATGAAGATCTGGAGAGGTGCATAAAAGATGTAACAGAACAGCAAGAGGGAACTCCCAATAAACCTAAAAAAATAGAGAAGACCGTGGATTTTCGCTTCAGAAGGAATTGGTCGATTTTAAAAAACGACCCAATATTAGGACGTGTAATTCCTGAGCAACCGACAGTCATCTATAAAAAGGCTCCCAACTTAAAAAACAAATTGGTACACAGCGCCAATCGTTTTGAAAATAAATATAAGAATAAAAAAACGAAAAATAGCTTTAATTGGTGTGGTTTTTGCATTCCATGCAAGAACAGAAAAAGCATAGAATATTGGAAGACTGGCACTCTCAACACATAGAGTCATAAGGTTGCAGATCACAAATTTATTGTAGGTACATAAAAGGTTAAAATCTAATAAAATTCAATACACTGTAAATAAATAAACACAATCTGGTGTCAATAGTAACAAATGAATCAAGATGATAAGTTCATTTTGTCAGTGCTACAAATTCATAGGAAATTGGCAACAAAAAAAGGGAAGAATAAACCTCCCTTTTTGTTCCTGATGAAAAAATCCAATATTGAAATATTTCAGTTATATAAACTCTAGGTATGATATTCCTTTTTCAAGCAGGCTATATATTTTAACAGTCTCGCGGCTTTTTGCAGCAGAGGTGGACGAGTCCGCGGCGCGTGACTGTCAGGCTGAACTATAGCAGCTGTTACTACCCGCGGATGTGTGTGTTGGAGTATAAAAACCAATCTAATATGGAGCAGGGTCATTACCACTGAGGAAGAGGAGAGGTATCCTCGAAACGCGTTTGGTTTCTAATGATCTGGACAAAGATCTATATATGACCCAGCTATAAGAAGATTTTCCTTATACTCTGCGGGATAACAGTGCACTGTATCCCTGATCGGACGGAACGGAGCTTATGCCTTATACAACTGACCGGAGAAAATACTAAAGAACAAAGTCTCGAGTGCCGCTACGTCACTTCCGGAGCGACGATTTTGTCTTTGACTTCACGTGGAACGCTGACCAAGGAATAGCCGGGACGCCGGCTTCCAGCAGCTCCCAGAACACTTGGACGACTGTCCGACAGAAAGGAGAAGGTAAGCCCACATAGTGGGTTGTCACCGGTACATTGTTTGAAAGTGCCGGAATATTACAGAGACTTGCCCGTATAGTGGGCTGGCACACACTATATATACTCTGAAATATCGAAGAGAATGATTACCACCGAAATATACCTATAGAGTGGACTTTATCAGATATATTCTGAACCGTTAAAATATATAGCCTGCTTGAAAAAGGAATATCATACCTAGAGTTTATATAACTGAAATATTTCAATATTGGATTTTTTCATCAGGAACAAAAAGGGAGGTTTATTCTTCGCTTTTTTTGTTGCCAATTTCCTATGAATTTGTAGCACTGACAAAATGAACTTATCATCTTGATTCATTTGTTACTATTGACACCAGATTGTGTTTATTTATTTATTTACAGTGTATTGAATTTTATTAGATTTTAACCTTTTATGTACCTACAATAAATTTGTGATCTGCAACCTTATGACTCTATGTGTTGAGAGTGCCAGTCTTCCAATATTCTATGTATTTTCAGCCGTGAAGGGTGTTTCACTTTTAGACTAGAGCACCTCATAGTGGATGCGAGTGGGTGAGCTATTTCCTATATTTCTTTTACCAAGAACAGAAAAATTACAGAAGAATACGCTAATCAAAAGTACCAATAAAGACGAACAACTAGAAGTAGTAGGTGAGATGACTTGTCATAGTAAAGGGGTTGTATATGTACTGGAGTGCCCTTGTGGCCTCCAGTATGTTGGACGGACTATTAGACCTCTAAAAGTCTGCATACAGGAACACATAAGAAATATAAAAAAAGGTCTTGAAAGTCATGGAGTATCGGCCCATTATAAAAAATACCACCAAAAAAAACCAGAGGGTCTAAAGTTTATGGGAGTGGAATCCGTACAAAACCATTGGAGGGGAGGCAGTCTTTTGGAAAAAATCAATAAGCAGGAAACCAAGTGGATATATGAATTAGGTACACTACAGCCGGGAGGTCTAAATGTAGATTTTGACCTGCAGGCTGTATTGAATCAGTGAAAAAACGATATATTAAAAAGCATGTTCATGTGAATGGGGACGTAATAACATGCGTCTTCTTTCCCCTGGGGATGAGGAGAGTCCAGTATAGGGTTAATAGCAGAATAGGAAATACTGTGGAGGAATACACCTGACTCCTGATTAGTTGCAATGGATGAATAAGAAGGAGGGGGAGGGTGAAAACAAGTGTGCCCCTGATAAAGCTCTAGGAGTGAAACCCGGGTCGGGCAGAAGCAGCAGACGCTGGGAATTTTATGTGTTTTAAAAGCTGTTTTAAGAAAGTTGTCTTGTAAGTATGGACAAATAAAAAGTTTTAAAGAAGTATTACGGAGCTTCACTATTGCAGAAGCCATTCTTGTCCACAGAATACTTTCAGAAATCTGAAGAAAAGAAATATAGATTTGTCTGAGGTATATATCATTTGAGTCCGGGTGGGGACTGAACCAGATTGTATGGAAACGTGGCTGTTTCGACAGAACAAGAGCAATCTACCACGGAGAGATTACATTTACGCCTTGTGTGATGCGCATTGTGTGAGTATAATCAGTGCAATGCAGGTAACTGTTACATACGGATTCACACTATTATAATTCCATTGGTTGCAGGATATCTACTTGAGGGATATTTGCAGCCCTCAGGCCCTCTCTGCAAACGAGGAAGTGAGAAGGATTAAGAACTTGCATACTGACCTGGACCAGAAGCGCGGTCCGAACCTCATATATTGTACCTGTTTATAACGTGATTGAACCCACATCACTTTTCGGACCTGCTGCATAGCATTATTGCGGACTGGTGATATATTTATTTCTTTATTGTAACTTGCCAGACAGTGTACCAGGGACAGGGCATCCGCGTTTCCCTGCAAGCGGCCTGCCCTGTGTTCCACTGAGAACTTGAAGTTTTGTAATGACAAGAACCATCTGGTGACCCGAGCATTCCTCTCTTTGGCCTGACTCATCCACTTGAGAGTGGAGTGGTCGGTCACCAGACAGAACTTTCTCCCCAACAGATAATAGCGTATAGACTCGTGTGCCATTTGATGGCCATGCACTTTCTCTCCACTATACTGTACCTAGTGTCAGCTGGGGTGAGTTTGCGGCTGAGGAAAGCAACGGGGTGTTCCCCCCCATTGATTTCCTGAGAGAGTACAGCTCTGAAGCCTACTTCAGAGGCATCGGTCTGTACCACAAACTCCCTCTTGAAGTCAGGCGTCACCAAAACCGGTGACCCGCACAGGACCGACTTCAACGCGGAAAAGCCTCCTCCGCCTGGTCATTCCAGCGGACCATCACGGACTTCCGTCCCTTCAAGAGCCCTGTCAACGGAGCTGCTAAAGTGGCAAAATAGGGAACGAACCTTATATAATAGCCTACCGATCCCAGGAACAACTTAACTTGGGGTTTGATAACTCCATGTCCAATGATGTACCCCAGGTATTTAGTCTCCTCTTACCCTATCGCGCATTTATTTGGGTCAATCCAGCCTTCCTAAGGGAGTCGACTACAGCCTGCACTTTGTGTAGATGACTTTCCCAGTCGGTACTGTGGATGACGTCATCGTCCAGGTAAGCCGACATGTACTGACGATATGGACTAAGTACAATGTCCATGAGTCGATGGAACGTGGCGGGGGCACTATGTGTCACAAAGAGGGGAAGGGGATGGTGCACCACTGATTCCACCCACACCCCTGTCCCTGCCTACTTGCACTATCCGTCCTAAGTAACGGAGCACAACTGGACGGCGTTCCCTAGCCTTGGTAAGTGCGGAAGGACAAACAAGACTGACAAACATAGAATGGTAAACAAGCCGAGTCAGAACCAGGAGATAACTACAGTACCAGTGGAAAAGCAAAGATGGGTCATTAACAAGCCAGAAGTCGAAACCAGGAGAAGCAAAGCAGACACAAGGGGCAAGCAAGGACGGAGAGGATCAACAAGTCAGGAGTCAAAAGCCACAGAATCACACTGAAGAACTCAGGAAAGGACCTTATTCACAGGCAACCTGTGGCCAGCAGGTTGCCTGTATATATAGTGGGAAAGAAGAGTCATGTGACGTGGCCAGCGCCACATGACTTATTCCCCAGCAAGAGGAGTCATGTGAGGTGGCCAGCGCCACATGACTCATTTCCCTGCAACCAGCCAAGCGCGGAGTGCTCAGCTCAGCGCTCGGACTCCTTACAGTTGCTATGGGAGTAAAGGACTCCGACCGCACTAAGGAGGTGAGTGCGGCCGGGTCCTCCCCGCGCCCCGTTGCTGTGGAGACGAAGACGCAGCGAACGTCCTCGCTCCGTACTAGCCGCAGGGCGCCGGCGGCACTGAGGAGGGGGAACGTGAAGCCGACGCCTCGTGTCACCATGCAGACCAAAGGGTAACACTTTATACTGATACAGCCCCTCAGGGGTGACAAAGGCATTTTTCTCTTTGGCAGCCTCTGTTAAGGGCACCTGCCAGTAGCCCTTCGTGAGGTCCAAAACAGAAAAATATCGGGCTTGTCCTAACCTCTTGATAAGCTCATCTACCCGGGGAATGGGATACGCATCGAACTTGGGTATTAAGACTATCAGACTGGCCCATTCATTTTTGGACTCCTTAATGATGTCTAGTTGCAGCATTAGCTGCACTTCCTCCGCGATGGCTCTCCTATAAATCCTGGCCACAAGATGTCTTTGTCACTGCCTGCCCTGTGAGAGATCTGAGAAGATCGGATAGACTTGCAGCACGTGAGTCTATCTGACAGGTCTTTCTTTGTTTTGTTTCCTTTTTCGTGTTGTGGGCAGGATCCCACCTCTCCACAGGTTCTGCTCGTTAGCTGTTTAAGATGCTTTATTTAAGTCCGCCTCTTACTGTTGACTTTGCGGTTCATATTTTCCCTCTGGAATTCTATACTGGTAGTTTGTGGATCCTCTACTTCCCGCTCGTCTCAAGCTAAGTCCTTCTGTTTTCTCCTTTGTGCGTGTTTTGCTGCTAGGTCTCAGGGAGACGCTGGTCCCTTCACAGTGGAAGGTACCGGCTGTCTCATTCCCCTCTCCCTAAGTTAGGGTTTGCTTCAGAGTCAGCAGGGCTTAGGTTCCAGCGTATGAGTTGGTTTACCATCAGGACTTGCTCATACTGTCAGCAGTTAGGGAGAGGCTCAAGGATTGTTAGGAGGTTACCATTCCCTCCTCCCTAGCTTTGGGGCCTAGTCTGTTTACCTGTTGCTGTTTGTTTACTTGGTGTTCCTCTTATCCCCACTTGCCGTGACAGTCTTCAGTAGAGGACTCCCTATCTTTCCATGGTTTTAGTAAATTCACATGGTACACCTGCTCTGGCTTTCGCCGCCCCGGCTGGTGTACCTTGTAATTTACCTCTCCCACTTTCTCGAGTACGCCAGCATGTCAGGTTGCAGCCATTTTTGCAACAGGTTTAATAGGGTATAATACTGGGGCCTCTCGGGCTCAGCCGGGTTAAACCCCCACTGATGCAGCCGCTAGGCCCGGACTAATACATTCACCCCCAGTCTCGCCAGGATCTCACCCTTTACTGTCGGGTAAGTCAAAATACACCTGCTGGGGTCCAGAGTCCAGGAACGGAGCGACGACCTCAGCCCATTGCTCCCGGGGTAGCTTCTCTCTCACGGCTACCTTCTCGGAGATCGCCAAATAGGTCTCTGCGTCGTCTGCGGGGGTCATCTTGGGGATCACCGCACGGACCGCTTTCCGGTCATCGTGGACGCTCTGGGATGCTCCTGCTGCTTGTAAAGCCATCACATTTTGTAACAGCAGCTGGTTTGTTTCCTGTTGTCACTTATTGGCCTCCCGATGTTGCAGGTTAGCTTCCATGAGGGCTTTAATGACAGCTTCCATTTTGTCGAGGGACACTGGTTGTAATCTCGCTGGTTTGATGTCAGACATACAACCCAGAAAAACTAAAATATTTTGCCCTTCACGCCAGCCTCACTGCAATGCCTGAATCCTCCAACAATTGTGGGGATTCGCTCTGGTAGTTGGGATAAGCGGGTGCAGTACAGAGGCAAAGTACAAGTTCATAATTCAAATGTCCATATTTATTAACACATAAGGTCAAACAAAAACACTCTTTGCAAGGTTGGTGTTTGTTCAAACCGAGTAGAAATTTTGTGCATAAAAAAAATGTCACTTGGTCGGGGGTTCTGCCTCCAGCAGTCCAAATGCAGGCTTTAGGTGGCTGCACTCCCAACACACAAGTCTCAGCTTTCCAGCCCAGCACAGAGCTCAGTTCCCACACCAGCGATTGACAGAGCTCCTCTGTCAGAGAGAGGTAATCACGTCCAGCTGACACTGCCGGCTGTTTTTTTTATAGGCCAGTCAAAACCCGGCCTGGAACGTGGGGAGTAGTCACCACTTTGCCTACTCCCAGTAAGAGCCGTCCCGGATTAGCTATACAGCCATACTAAAATAGTAAAGTGTCAATCAGCATTAGCTGCCGCTGACACCTGAAGATACCGGCTCTTACTTCCCCAAGGCCAGGAACCTCGGTGACACATACCTTCCAACAACGACTGACCCTTGCGCCTTCCTACATCTTGTATATATATGCTGGTTTAATTAAATTAAACATTCCCTAAAAAAAAATTACATCTCAATCGTGTGGAAATGGAATTCACAGAAACTGATGATTGAGGCCTGACGCTCAATTTCTCGTTATCACTCACAGGTAGATTGCTGCCCTACCCTGTGTATTGCTGCAGTAATCATGTATATATATGCTGATTTAATTAAATTGAACAAGTCCCCATAAAATATAATTCCAACCGTGTGGAAACTGAATATAGGGAAATGAACGATTGAGGCCTGACCCTTGATATCGCGTTAACACACACAGGTAAATCGTTACCCTAGCCTGTGTATTGGTGTACTGATCACCTATTTGCATTAAATTTAATAGCCCCCTCCCAAAGAAAAAAAATTGGAACTGAACTCTGTGTGTGGATATAATAAACAAATTTAGTCCTAATATGTTGTTCTCAATCACTGATATATATGGTTTTTAAAAAAAAAAAAAAAGTTAATTAAATATGTGAGATGACCTGACAGAGTTGCAACTAGTATTGCCACTAGATTGATGGTAGAACACATGTTGGTACAGTTAGGCGTTGGCCTCTTCATAACTGCGTCGGATCCTCCGCCAGTTCTAAATGCAAGCGGTCTTACATTTGGACCTTTTTCTAAGCCTGAAACAGGCGCCCACGTTACACCCACTTTTTTAGACCTGGCGTGAGCGGGGAGATGTCGCAGATTGCACCACAACTGACCGTTGCGCTGCAATCTGCGCCTGAAGTACGCCTAATATAGGTGTATTTACAGCATCATAAATGACCCCCTTTCTCTTTGCATCTAAACTACTGGAACCCTTTCTTGATACCACAGAGGCAAACTAAGTAAACAAAGGTGCTGGTCTCTTGGCAGGAAAAGATGCCCCTTCCTTGCTGATAACTTATCCACTTGAAGGACCTGCTTCGGTTCCTCGTACACCTGAGGATTCTGTACACGTCGGTTCAGCTATGGACTCAGTCATGACACTTTGGCTTTCTTCCCTGCTAGGCCCAGCTGCACTACTGGATTCTTCTTGAAGACCTGTTGTAGAAATTCTTCTGCTGGATAAAGCAACTGATATAGCGGAATTGGCCTTTTTAAGCAGCTGTGAGGAAGGCTACCACTTGTGACAAGGAGCCATAGAAAAAATATGAATTTTGCTGGCTATTGTTCCTGACAGAAGTTACGCTCTCATACACATTTGGGCCTGGCTATTGTATGTGAGAATATTTTCCTAAAGTGCCCTGCTGATCTGTAAGGATCTTTTGAATAATGCTTAACAACCTCTTACAAGAAGCTTTGCTGTGGGGAATAAGGAGAAAAACTTTTACCAACTTGGAAAACATGCCATGTTGATAAAGTCCAGTCATAGGATCTTTGATTAGTGACAAACACTGCTTAGCAGTTTGTCCATGTCTTTGACATCTATAACATTTGGAAATATGTTCATTACGGTGTGGATGTCCTCAATACTTGATAACTGCAGATCTGGATCAACAAATGATATACTTTTAAGTAGCCATCAACTTTAGTGTTTTGCAAATTTCTAGAACATGGAGGTATGAATTGGGTTCTCTCTCCTCGAATAGTTTCTGGTTTCAAACCCAATAAAAAATATCCTCCTGGGCCAGATCTAGAGATGGATCAGAATAATCAATGTCTATGATGTTTTCAGTTCTAGAGCAGATCTCTGTAGAGGTTTAGCATTGCTTGGTACAAGTGATGGGCCATCGGCCCTTGTGTCTGTAGCAGTACATTAAAAGAATTGAACACTGGTAGGGAGAGTGCAAAAATAAAATGTAGACTTTTTTCATTGGATTATTGACACTTGCAAGAATGCGCTTTTCTCTAGCACCAAAATAACTGCTTGTCTTCTTCAAATGTGCTAAAAAAAAGGGCGTCCCAATTAAACAACGTCCTTTCAACTGCCATTTTGAGTGACAGCCAGCGTGTCTTAACGTGCTTCACTAGTTTTTAAATACCAGTGTTGCAGAATGTCATGTTCCGTATTCCTGTTGACAATTTTGGTACTTTAAAAAAAATAATATATGAATAATAAGGTCTTTCACACTTCTGGACAGAGGCTTTGCTACAGGGGCAACCAACAGCCTAAATTTTTGGTTATGAGCTCTGAGCGCTCCTTATTCTTGACAACACAGTCTTGTGCTTTCCCTGCATGTTGGCTGCATCATCAGGAGAATATGTAGCAGCACACAAATTCCAGGCCACATTATGTTTTTGTAGCCTGGTGTCAATCACCTCAAATAAGGTATTGCGCTCTACCTGATGGGCATGAGACTATGTCTAAACATTCTGTTAAAATTAGCCTAGATGATCATAAGTAATAAGCACAGGGAAGTACTTTTCAAATTCATTAGAACTCGCATCCGCTGATATGCCAAAATATTTTCTCTGGTATTGGATGACGCGTCTGGAGCTACAGCACCCTGAATGGTATGCATTGTTTTAGTTGATGCACATGCATATCTCTCCGCAATCTTCGAATCTGGAAACATCCTTTTGATAAAAGTCCGTACATGGTCACTTGTTGCTATTGAGGTATTATGCTCAACCATTTTTTATATTTTAATAATACTTCTGCTTTGATTGTATTTTCTGCTAATCTGGAACCAGAAGCGGGAAAGAAAGCGGAGTGAATTAATATTGCCCCCATTAGTGCCCCCCAGCATTAATAGTGCCCCCAGCATTTATAATTCCCCCATTAGCACCCCCCAGCATTAATAATACCCCTTTAGTGTTCCCTAGAATTAATACTGCCCCATTAGTGCCCCCATTAAGAGTAATGCCCCCATTAGTACGGCTCAGAATTAATAATGTCCCCCAGTAAGAGTAATGCCCCATTAATGCCCCCTTATCTAAATCTGGCAAAAAAAAAAAAAGGAATTACACAGAATGTAAAATGGCTGCCAGACTGGGTTCTGTTATAGGGTGGGGGTGTGTCCATGTGCTAAAACGTCTCAATTGGCTGTCCTGTCCCACCTGATGGATGTGTCTTGGGTCAAAGTTCGAAACAATGCAAAAGTATATGGCTCATGAGAACATCGCCATATGTTCGCATGTTCGGCAAAGTTTGCCAGGCGAACCGCAAGGCCATCTCTACAGGGAAACTCCAGGCGCTCATTCCCTGTATACTATCATTCAGGAAGATAGGATTTGTTTTAAGCCCAATCCTGCCTTCCTTCCAAAAGTGGTATCTGAATTCCATAGAGCCCAGAAGACAGTTCTTCCACTCTTTTTGCGCAGCCCCAAAAAAATCCAAAAGAAACTGAATTCCATTGTCTAGATGTTAGAAGGTGTGTCCTGGAATATTTGCATGCTACTAGAGACTGGAGGAAGTCCCCATCCTAATTTGTGTTTTTTTTCAGGCAGAACAAGGGGAAGTCAGCCAGCAAAAGTACATTAGCTAGGTGGATTAAACAGGCTATTTCTCTAGCTTATGTTTCCATGTAGAAACCTGTTCCTTCAGGATGGATGTCCCATTCTACCAGGGTAGTCTCTACATCATGGGTAGAAAGAGCAGAAGCTTCTATCCAAGAAATATGTAGAAAATATGTAGAGCCGTCTGATCTTTTTTGGGTATAAAATCCTTCAGGCTGTGGTGCCCCCCTAATTCTCTTCACTCTCCGGGATATCTCCTGGTGCTGTCATAGGACATAGGAAAAAATTATAATTTGATTTTCCGAAGTCCATGACAGCACACTTCTAATTCCCCCCCCCCCCCCCCCCCCTCCCCTTATTTTTCCTCTTCCATTTTTCTTAAATCCTTGGTAGTGGCTCTGAGTTTAGTTATCACAAGGTGTCCATTAAAAAAATAAAAAAGTTAAACAATACAAAGAAGATCAAGCTTGGGATGCACTAAGAGAAGTTTGGATGAATTAGAGGTGGTCTCTCATCTCTGCTGATGTGGAGAGGCTCCTCCTGTTTGTTTCCTGTCCTAGGAGGCAGACCCTCTCTCCTGGTGCTGCCATGGACTTCGGAAAATAAAATTAATGGTAAGTAATTATAATTTTTTTTGTGGGAGTGCTACTTTTAAGTTGATAAAAAATGGCTGCTTTCCGGCTGAATTCATTTCTCTACAATGAAGCAACAAATTCTTATGTAAAAGGTATCATTCCATTCAGCTGAGCTAGCCCTACAAGACTTTGTGCTTAGCTTACCAGTAACTTTTCTTGTGACAGACTGCCTTTAATCTTTAACCGCCTCCGGACCGCCTAACACAGGATCGCGTTCCAGAGGGGGCTCACTCAGGCAGTCACACATATACGCGGCATCTCGCGAGACGCGAGATTTCCTGTGAACGCGCGCACACAGGCACTGCAGGTAAGCGAGTGGATCTACAGCCTGCCAGCGGCAATCGTTCGCTGGCAGGCTGTAGATACGATTTTTTTTTAACCTCTAACAGGTATATTAGACGCTGTTTTGATAATAGCGTCTAATATACCTGCTACATGGTCCTCTGGTGGTCCCTTTTGCTTGGATCGACCACCAGAGGACACAGGCAGCTCTGTAATAAGTAGCACCAAGCACCACACTACACTACACCCCCCCGTCACTTATTAACCCCTGATCACCCCATATAGACTCCCTGATCACCCCCCCTGTCATTGATCACCCCCCTGTAAGGCTTCATTCAGACGTCCGTATGTGTTTTACGGATCCACGGATCGGATCCGTAAAACACATACGGACGTCTGAATGGAGCCTTACAGGGGGTGATCACCCCATATAGACTCCCTGATCACCCCCCTGTCATTGGAGCCTTACAGGGGGGGGAATCAATAACAGGGGGGTGATCAGGGAGTCTATATGGGGTGATCACCCCCCCTGTCATTGATCACCCCCCTGTAAGGCTTCATTCAGACGTCCGTATGTGTTTTACGGATCCACGGATCGGATCCGTAAAACACATACGGACGTCTGAATGGAGCCTTACAGGGGGGTGATCAATGACAGGGGGGTGATCACCCCATATAGACTCCCTGATCACCCCCCCTGTCATTGATCACCCCCCTGTAAGGCTCCATTCAGAGGTCCGTATGCGTTTTGCGGATCCACGGATCGGATCCGCAAAACACATACAGACGTCTGAATGGAGCCTTACAGGGGGAAGGGGGGGGGGGGGTGATCACCCCATATAGACTCCCTGATCACCCCCCTGTCATTGATCACCCCCCTGTAAGGTTCCATTCAGAATTTTTTTTGGCACAAGTTAGTGGAAAAAAATTTTTTTGGTTTTTATTACAAAGTCTCATATTCCACTAACTTGTGACAAAAAATAAAATCTCACATGAACTCGCCATACCCCTCACGGAATCCAAATGCGTAAATTTTTTTTGACATTTATATTCCAGACTTCTTCTCACGCTTTAGGGCCCCTAAAATGCCAGGGCAGTATAAATACCCCACATGTGACCCCATTTCGGAAAGAAGACACCCCAAGGTATTCGCTGAGGGGCATATTGAGTCCATGAAAGATTGAACTTTTTGTCCCAAGTTAGCGGAAAGGGAGACTGTGTGAGAAAAAAATAAAAAATCTATTTCCGCTAACTTGTGCCAAAAAAAAAATATATATCTTCTAGGAACTCGCCATGCCCCTCATTAAATACCTTGGGGTGTCTTCTTTCCAAAATGGGGTCACATGTGGGGTATTTATACTGCCTTGGCATTTTAGGGGCCCTAAAGCGTGAGAAGGCTGGGATCCAAATGTCTAAAAATGCCCTCCTAAAAGGAATTTGGGCCCCTTTGCGCATCTAGGCTGCAAAAAAGTGTCACACATGTGGTATCGCCGCACTCAGGAGAAGTTGTGCAATGTGTTTTGGGGTGTCATTTTACATATACCCATGCTGGGTGAGATAAATATCTCGGTCAAATGCCAACTTTGTATAAAAAAAAAAAGGGAAAAGTTGTCTTTTAGAGAGATATTTCTCTCACCCAGCATGGGTATATGTAAAAAGACACCCCAAAACACATTGCCCAACTTCTCCTGAGTATGGCGATACCACATGTGTGACACTTTTTTGCAGCCTAGGTGGGCAAAGGGGCCCACATTCCAAAGAGCACCTTTAGGATTTCACAGGGCATTTTTTACACAATTTGATTTCAAACTACTTCTCACGCATTAGGTCCCCTAAAATGCCAGGGCAGTATAACTACCCCACAAGTGACCCCATTTTGGAAAGAAGACACCCCAAGGTATTCCGTGAGGGGCATGGCGAGTTCCTAGAATTTTTTGTCACAAGTTAGCGGAAAATAATGATTTTTTTAAATTATTTTTTCTTACAAAGTCTCATATATCACTAACTTGTGACAAAAAATAAAAACTTCCATGAACTCACTATGCCCATCACGAAATACCTTGGGGTGTCTTCTTTCCAAAATGGGGTCACTTGTTGGGTAGTTATACTGCCCTGGCATTTTAGGGGCCCTAATGCATGAGAAGTAGTTTGAAATCAAAATGTGTAAAAAATGCCCTGTGGAATCCTAAAGGTGCTCTTTGGAATGTGGGCCCCTTTGCCCACCTAGGCTGCAAAAAAGTCTCACACATGTGGTATCGCCGCACTCAGGAGAAGTTGGGCAATGTGTTTTGGGTGTCTTTTTACATATACCCATGCTGGGTGAGAGAAATATCTCTCTAAAAGACAACTTTTCCCATTTTTTTATACAAAGTTGTCATTTGACAGAGATATTTATCTCACCCAGCATGGGCATGTGTAAAAAGACACCCCAAAACACATTGCCCAACTTCTCCTGAGTACGGCAATACCACATGTGTGACACTTTTTTGCAGCCTAGGTAGGCAAAGGGGCCCACATTCCAAAGAGCACCTTTAGGATTTCACAGGGCATTTTTTGCACATTTTGATTTCAAACTACTTCTCACGCATTAGGGCCCCTAAAATGCCAGGGCAGTATAACTACCCCACAAGTGAACCCATTTTGGAAAGAAGACACCCCAAGGTATTTCGTGATGGGCATAGTGAGTTCATGGAAGTTTTTATTTTTGTCACAAGTTAGTGATATATGAGACTTTGTAAGAAAAAATAATTTAAAAAAATCATCATTTTCTGCTAACTTGTGACAAAAAATAAAAAGTTCTAGGAACTCCCTATGCCCATCAGCGAATACCTTAGGGTGTCTACTTTGCGAAATAGGGTCATTAGTGGGGTGTTTTTACTGTCTGGGCATTGTAGAACCTCAGGAAACATGACAGGTGCTCAGAAAGTCAGAGCTGCTTCAAAAAGCAGAAATTCACATTTTTGTACCATAGTTTGTAAACGCTATAACTTTTACCCAAACCATTTTTTTTTTTATCAAAGACATGTATAAAAATAAATTTAGAGAAAAATTAATATAGAAATGTATTTTTTTTTAAAAAAAAATTTACAACTGAAAGTGAAAAATTTCATTTTTTTGCCAAAAATTCGATAAATTTCGATTAATAACAAAAAAAGTAACAATGTCAGCAGCAATGAAATACCACCAAATGAAAGCTCTACTAGTGAGAAGAAAAGGAGGTAAAATTCATTTGGGTGGTAAGTTGTATGACCGAGCAATAAACCGTGAAAGTAGTGTAGTGCAGAATTGTAAAAAGTGGTCTGGTCATTAAGGGTGTTTAAGCTAGGGGAGCTGAGGTGGTTAAGAAGATATGATATGAGAATGAAAAACTTCACACATTGTGAACAAGAAAATATTTTTCCTCCATAAGGCCTCATGCACACAAACGTATTTTGTTTCCATGTACATTCAGTTTTTTTGCGGATAGGATGCAGACCCATTCATTTCAATGGGTCCGCAAAAAATGCGGACAGCACACAGTGTGCTCTCCGCATCCGTATGTCCATTCCGTAGCCCCGCAAAAAAAATAGAACAGGTCCTTTTCTTGACCGTTTTAGGCATTGTTACAATGGATCCGCAAAAAAAACGTGTGGCATACAGATGTCATCCGTTGTTTTTTTTTTTTGCGAACTGCAAAACAAATACGGTCGTTTGCATGTAGCCTAACAGGGATGCTCAACCTGCGGCCCTTCAGCTTTTGTAAAACTATAACTCCCACCATGCTCTGCTGTAGTACGTTAACTGTAAGCTGTCCGAGCATGCTGGGAGTTGTAGTTTTGCAACAGCTGGAGGGCCGCAGGTTGAGCATCCCTGCTTTATAATTTCACTGATGTACAATTAGAGCTAACATCTTGAACATGAAAATGGCTTCATCCCTGTGGGAATTCTCTGATATTTGATAAGACTTGATTTAATTCTATTACATTTTCCACATTCTGAACACTAAAACAGTTTTTCCCTGTGTAAATTATCCTGTGTCTAACAAGATCTGCTTTTTGATTAACATGTTCACCAAATTCTGAACATTAAAATGGCTTCTTCCCTGTGTGAATTTTCTGATGTTTAACTAGATCTAATTTCTGATTAAAACATTTCCCACATTCTTAGCATGAAAATGGCTTATCCCGTGTGAATTCTGTGATGTACAACAAGCCTTGTTTTCTTTGTGAAAAATTTCCCACATTCTAAACAAGAAAATGGCTTCTCTCCTGTGTGAATTCTCTGATGTTTAACAAGATCTGATTTCTGATTAAAACATTTCCCACATTCTGAGCATGAAAATGGCTTCTCCCCTGTGTGAATTCTGTGATGTACAACAAGACTTGTTTTCTTTGTGAAAGATTTCCCACATTCTAAACAAAAAAATGGCTTCTCCCCTGTGTGAATTCTCTCATGTATAACAAGTTGTGATTTATGGCTAAAACATTTTTCACAAATTGAGCATGAAAATGGCTTCTCCCCTGTATGACTTCTCTGATGTCTAACAAGTTCTGATTTATGATTAAAACGTTTTTCACATTCTGAGCATGAATATGGCTGCTCCCCTGTGTGAACTGTCTGATGTTTAACAAGATCTAATTTATAGTTAAACAGTCTCCCACATTCTGAGCATGAAAATGGCTTCAACCCTGTGTGAATTCTCTCATGTACATTAAGATGTGATTTATGGTTAAAACATTTCCCACATTCTGAGCATGAAAATGGTTTCTCCCCTGTGTGAATTCTGTGATGTTTAACTAGATCTGATTTATAGTTCAAACATTTCCCACATTCTGAGCATGAAAATGGCTTCTCCCCTGTGTGAATTCTCTCATGTACAATAAGACGTGAATTATGGTTAAAACATTTCCCACATTCGGAGCATGAAAAAGTCTTCTTTCTTGTGTGAGTTCCCTGATGTTGAACATTTCTTCTGTGACTTTTAATTTGCTTAACAGTCTGTGATAAATCAAAAGATTGAAATCCATCCAAAGGATCAGATGATAGATCTTTTGTGTCAAACACCAAGGGTACATCTGGGATAATGGCATACTTTTCATGTTCATCTTCTGTGACACCACAATCATCTGTTCTGAAATCTGATGATATCACATGTTTCTCTGAGCTCCTGGTACAGTAATCTGCTAAGAATAAATCCAATTTTTATCATTTTTAAATAATAGAACCTTAAAATTGTATTAATATTTTCTAACATTTCTATCTAAAAAAATCCATGCAAATTACAAGTCATGAAGCAAAATTCAAATAACAACTGACTATGGGACAATAGGTAACAATCTGACAGTAGACCAGTAGCCTGGACCAGTAGATGATGATGTTAGGTCACCAGGCTGTTCACTTGTATTTTCCACTCTTGTGCTGAAGCCAGCATCTTCATAGGTTCACAAGGGATCTGTGAGTCATTGCTATAAGCTGGTGTCCGTCTCACACACTGACCGCTAACTGCACTATAGCACAAAACAAACCAGAAATTGAAGCTGAAAGCCCACCTTCTATCTGTCTCACAGATGTTGTAAATATATTATTGGACATATACCACATACATATAAATAATACCGGCATATACTGAACATATAATGCTCTGTTCAGATCACATTTATGAGCTCTATTTAACATATATAGACCCAGGATGTATACATTGAGCAGAGGTCTCTGACGAATACCATACAGTCACATTTAAAGGGTTATTCCTAGCTTGAACACTGTAGGGCATATCGCTAGGATTCCAGAGGTGGGACTTGCCCACAAAGTGCTGGAGGGCACACTGTGCATGCGCGGCCATCCTCCATTCATTCTATTCACCCAGATCTGGCAACAAACAAAAATGGCCCTACTCAGGGCCTGTGTTTGCATTGTTTGTATGTATGGTGTGTGACAAAAATTTTCAGCAAAGGTTAAAAAAAAACAAAAAAAAAAAAAACACCAACTATCTGGTGTTAAAACACTTCACCTAATTGCCACAGAAACTGCAAGCACGGTTTTGCGAGTGCAGCGAAGGTTGCTGAGTGAAGCAAAATCACAGATAAGTGCATAGCTTAACACTAGGCCATAGTTCAACACAAGGACATAAGAACCAACATTTGATTTTATTTGTGCATTGTTTGCTTGATTCTAGCACAAGGATCAGCAACCTCCAGCACTCCAGATGTTCTGAAACTATAACTCCCAGAATGCTCTATTCACTTCTATGGGAATTATTAGAACAGACGAGCATGTTTGCATGCAGGGAGTTGTAGTTTCACCACAGCTGGAGTGCCGAAGGTTGCTGATCCCTGTTCTAGCAAATTCCCCAATTACAGCAGTCAGGGGTTTAAATTTCAAATCATAGGTTTTCTTTTTCCTTACTGTTAATCTCAATTTAAACCTGTTCTCCATGGACAATGCTTCTAAGTGTGTGTCTTGTGCAATGTATGCAAGTCTTGAAGAGCCGTTTGAGGGCCAATACATTTGCATGGAAGCCCAGATTTTGAATCTAAATGCGCAGCTTGCAACATGCAGAAGCATTGCAAACATAGAGAGAGGCTGTTCGGCCTGGGCCTTCTGCCACATTCTGAGCAGGAACTGTCTCACCCTGTCCTGTTGGGGCTGCCCCTGGCTCCAAGTCGATCAACCCATTCTTCAGCTCTTCATCCTGTGATAGCCTTCACTGACCATAAAAATTTGACTTATATTCAGACTGCTCAGAGGCTCAATCCCAGACAAACTCGATGGTCACTTTTCTTTGCACGTTTTAACTTTCAGCTTAATTTCCGTTCGGCAGATAAGAACATTAAAGCCGATGCTCTTTACAGGTCCTTTGATGTTTCTGATGTTGAGGACAATCCACAACACATAACTGATCCTTCCAAAAGCATTTTGGTGGCGCCTGTCAAACTGTCTGAAGTACCCACAGGTAAGATTTTTGTTCCTGAAGCCCAATGTATTAAAGTCCTTCTATGGGGACATGCCCCAAAGACTGCCGGTCATTCTGGAGTTCAGGGAACTCAGAAATTCTTTGGTTGTCATTACTGGTGGTCCTTCGTTAAAGATATTCAAGACTTTGTCTCCTCTTGTAACCTATGCACCCAAAATAAGTCTTCTAAGTTAAAACCACCCAGTTTCCTCCTTCCTCAGCCTGTACCTGAAGTCCCTTGGCCCTTCTAAGAGTTGCACAGTCATCTGGGTGGTAGTTGACCATTTCTCTATAATAGCTCATACCCAGAGGTTGCAGTACATTTTTTCCAGAAGAGTAAAAATACTCCATTTAACAATTTTGAGGAGAAATTTTAGCCGAGGAGGAGTACAAATTCTGCGGTAATTCATATATATATATAAAATGCATAGGCCCACCTAACGTTATGAGGCTGATATTTCTGCAGGGAAACCATTGCTAGTCTCTCATGCAGAAATAAATGTAGACAATTTCACATTTATCCAACATCATACACTAAACATAAGACCACTGCCGCCATACACACCGCTCACCTGACGCTGCCATACACACCACTCACCTAAAGATGCCATACACAGCGCCCACCTGACGTCGCCATACGCAGCGCCCACCTGACGTCGCCATACGCAGCGCCCACCTGACGTCGCCATACGCAGCGCCCACCTGACGTCGCCATACGCAGCGCCCACCTGACGTCGCCATACGCAGCGCCCACCCGACGCCGCCATACACAGGGCCCACCCGACGCCGCCATACACAGGGCCCACCCGACGCCGCCATACACAGGGCCCACCCGACGCCGCCATACACAGGGCCCACCCGACGCCGCCATACACAGGGCCCACCCGACACCGCCGTACACAGGGCCCACCCGACGCCGCCATACACAGGGCCCACCCGACGCCGCCATACACAGGGCCCACCCGACGCCGCCATACACAGGGCCCACCCGACGCCGCCATACACAGGGCCCACCCGACGCCGCCATACACAGGGCCCACCCGACGCCGCCATACACAGGGCCCACCCGACGCCGCCATACACAGGGCCCACCCGACGCCGCCATACACAGCGCCCACCTGAAGCTGCCATACACAGCGCCCACCTGAAGCTGCAATACACAGCACCCACCTGAACCTGCCATACACTGCGCCCACCTGACATTACATATTACAGACACAGGCAGCACAGCGAAGGCGTAGACTCCCAGACTCGATGTACGATGCCACCATAGTGGTTATTTTGAAGCCAGATAAGGATCCCTTGGAATGTGGGTCGTATAGGCCGATATCACTCCTGAACCTTGATTATAAAATACTCACGAGACTGCTTGCCTCTAGACTAAATAAGGTCATAGCCACTGTA
Organism: Bufo bufo; assembly: GCF_905171765.1. Lineage (NCBI taxonomy): Eukaryota > Metazoa > Chordata > Amphibia > Anura > Bufonidae > Bufo > Bufo bufo. The sequence goes on from NC_053392.1 coordinate 600,837,560, forward strand.
ATACACAAAGATCAGTCTGGGTTCATACCGGGACGGTCGACGACTGACAACATTAGAAGGGCGCAGGTTATGACACAAGTGGGAGTGGCAGGGGACAAGCATTGGGCCTTGGCGTCTCTGGAGACTGCCAAGGCCTTTGACTCTGTGGAGTGGGTGTATCTACTGGAGGTGCTGCGTAGCTTTGGCTTTGGTCCTAGATACATTGAATGGGTGGAGATTTTGTATCACCTTCCCAGGGCTAATGTACTTGTAAATGGTTCAACATCTGATTCCTTTAGTCTTCACAGGGGAACCAGGCAAGGCTGCCCTCTGTCACCACTTTTGTTTGCCATTGCCATAGAGCATCTTGCTTTAAGGATTTGACAAGATCAGGTCTTCAAAGGGGTGTCCATGGGTGATAGAACGGACAAAGTCGGACTTTATGCGGATGATCTCCTTCTCTTTATGGACGAACCTGAGACAACACTCCCTAGAGCAATTGACATAATTGGCAAGTTTGGGGAGTTCTCGGGTTTACACATAAATTGGACGAAATCAGCACTTATGCCTTTGTGGACACACACGTGGCCCTCTCAGTACTGCAACCTGCCAGTAGTAGATTCTTTCAAATACTTGGGGGTTGTTGTCGCTAGGGATCCCCAGTTAGCGTACTCCCTGAATATTGCACCTCTGGAGCCAATGTTCACGGATAAATTCAGGACATGGAGGACCTTACCACTTTCCATTATGGGAAGATTAAATCTGGTCAAGATGACTCTATTGCCCAAAGGGTTATACCTGCTGGCGCATGCGTGCACCCCGATACCGCAGGGATTCTTTGCTCGCATTCACGCATTAGTGACTAAATTTGTGTGGGGGGAATCAAGGCGGAAGCTGTCCCTTCAAGTCCTACAGAGGCCCAAGCTAGAAGGTGGCGCTGCTTTACCTGATTTTTTTCCTTTACTACCTAGCTGGGCAGCTGAAACTTCTAACCCCCTGGGTCCAGGCGACTGTTCTACCTAATGCAGAATATTATCTTAAGGAGTATCTAGGATTATCCTCACTATGGCCTGTGTTAGAGGGACCGCGGTTTATTTCCATGCGCTTGCTCCCTATTCATAGAATGGCCCATCAAGTATGGACTGCTGCGAAACTGAGGTCGTTTAAAGATATCCCAGATGACATCCCGCTATGGGACAACCCCATGTTTGCCCACTTAAAAGATTTAGAGGGAGCTAGATGGTGGCAGGCGCAGGGAATCAGCAAACTGAATGACTTATACGCTCATTTTTTTGAGTGAAACCTTATTCCTTGCCAGAAAATCTGTTGCCCTGAGATGGATGGATGATAGAGTGCCTACGGTGGGCCAATGGAAGTCGCTGGTCAATCAGGCTGTTAGCATGGAAAAGGTTGTCTTTATCCATAGGAAGTGTCCGCAAAAGTTTGATAAAGTGTGGGGCGAATGGTGTGCATCCCCTCTGACTGTGCATAATGCTTGTATGTACTCTGCAACCGATATATAATGCTATGTCAGTGTGTATATTGAGGCTATGCCTCCTTCATCGTATACCCTTCAGGAATCACTCGGCTATGTAAAAATTTTATGCTGTATCGGATTTAACTGTAGAAATGTCATGCAAAGTAGTGCCAACACTATATCTCCTGCGTGAGATATTCCCTGGATGTATTAATCCTTGTCTATTCTAATGATGTAACATGCCTTTCTTGTTAAACTTCAATAAAACGAGTTTAAAAAAAAAAAAGCTATGGGTCAGATGAAGAGAAACGCGGATAAGAGACGCAGGAATCCTTCTCAATTCTCACCTGGAGACAAGGTATGGCTCTCCTCTAAGAACATTAGTCTCAGACTTCCATCTTATAACTTGGCTCCTCGCTTCCTCGGTCCCTTTCCTGTCATAAAGAAGATTAACCCTGTGTGCTACAAACTCACACTGCTAGCATCTCTTCATATTCCTAACTCTTTCCATGTTTCATTACTCAAGCCTGCTGTATTTAACAGATTCTGTAAAGGTGCCTCTGAGAAACCTTCTTCAGTCACCAAGGATGATGGATATGAGATGAAGGACAATCTGGACAAAAAATTCTGAGTTAAAACATTCTATTTAGTTGACTGGAAAGTATATGGTCCTGAAAAGAGATCCTGAGAACCTGAGACAACATTGATGCTCCTCTTCTTCTCAAAGGGGGAGGCATAAGGGAGGGGATACTGTTAAACCTGGGCCTTCTTCCATACCTCCCGCTGTCTCACCTGTCATATCCCCAGCATCTCCTGCCTCGTTGCTGTCTCTGCCAGATGTGGCAGGTGCGTGCCTGCCAGACGCATACTCTGGCCACCCTGCCTCCATGATCCATCCCATGGTGGCATTCCCTTTGTTGGCTGCAGGCTCTACAGTGGGCACAGGCCGCACTTTAATGGGGAGGGTGCAGCTGCGCTGGGTAAAAATGGTTAAGACGGCTGGAGGACCTTTTAATGGGGGGGCTGAGGTTAGTGAGGGAGGCGACTGGTCATAACTGTAAACCCATTAAAAACAGCTGCTGATGACATGACGAAGCACAGACTGCACGAAACAGCTGTCACCACTCAGTGATGTTGCCCACATACCTGACTTGTATGGATATTTTATTGCAATAAAGGTCCACAATTATGTGCAAGTGGTGAGCGCTGCTGATTTATTTTCATGGACATTAACCTGTTACAAACCAGCAATATAAAACAAGACACCCAAAAAAATCTCAATATTCACTCTCTGGCAGGTGAATATGGGAAATTAAGATGTAACATAAAATATATGTTCACAAATGCCAGTGTAGCAAGCAGAATGGGGGAACTGGAGGCTTTGGTACTAGAAGAGCACATGGATGTAGTTGGTGCGGCTGAGATTCTTCATACGACTGGGCTGTTACTATTAAGGGTTTTACACTCTTTAGGAAACACAAGGCCAATGGATAAGGCAGTAGCATGTGCCTGTATGTGAGGAGTGATATGAAGTCGGGTGTAAAAGAGGCAATTGTGGGTGAGGATGTTAAAACCTTCTGGGTGGAACTACAAAGAGATACCCCCTAACTTCACAGAGGAGATAGAAATTCAGCTGTATAACTAAATAGGGCTGCACGGTCTGGTACAGTGATCATAATGGAACATTTAAATTTCTCAGACATTGACTGGGGCCATGATTCTGCCTCAACTACAAAGGGGAGAAGGATAATGCCCTTAGGTTTACCCCAAAGCTAAATCTATTGGTTGACACAGTAGTTACACAACCACTGGCATAACACAGTCACATATATTTCACCCTCAATTGGGTGGAGTGGCTCTGGTCCAGCGGCAGTAAAGCACTCCCAAAGCTATTCTTTGGGTAGGTGTTTTGAGGCTTGTTGGATGTGGTCAGGTTGAAGAAGATCTCGGGGTCAGTGTTAAACAAACTTTGATGTATGTGCTTGCACATCCATTCGTTAGGAAAAAAAACAACTTTTCTCCTACTCTTTCACTGTGGAGACACCTGGTATCGGTAACAATTGTGTGCTAGTAAAAGAAAACCTGTCAGAAAGTACAATATGTGACCCCCAAACTGCCACCACTACCTGACTATACAATAAGTAATCAGTAGCCAGTGAAGGAGCAGAATCTGGGAGTCTTCTCTGCTTTATGTAGTGGTTACTACTCACCTGGGTGGTTATCGGTGGGAATGTCCTCTATGATCTGCTCATCACTCCTCACATATGTATCTTCAGCCTTAATATTGTTCAGATCTTTACCCAGATTTAAAAGCTGTGAAACAGAAATTTTAAAAGTCAGCAGACTGATGGAGAAGTCGTGTGGAATGTTTGATGTGACCAGAAAAGATTATTACAATGACACAAAGTGATGAAATGACAGCAGTTATCTGTTATGGTGTTAATTAGTGATGAGCGGCAGGGGTCATATTCGAATTCGCAATATTTCGCGAATATTTTGTAGAATATTCGTTGAATATTCGCAATTTCGAATATTCGTTATATTCTACGATTTTTTTACTCGAAAAATCGGCAAGGTAATGATCGTGTAATATGCAAATTTTCGTAATGCCAATTTCTATTGCGTATTTTTTCGTAATATTCTAAAACAAGAATATATAGCAATATAGCGAATATAAAAAAAAAAACGAATATAGAGCAATTTAGCTAATATAGTGCTATAATTTTTTTTTATAGTTGTAATTTTTTTCCAATCTGAACTTCAGATGAGAAAAAAATGACAACTATTAGACAAAGATTATAGCACTATATTAGCTAAATTGCTCTATATTATTATTTTTTTTTATATTCGCTGTGTTGCCATATATTCTTGTTTTAGAATCTTACGAATATTCGAAAAAACGAAGTTATAGCAATATAGCGAATGTTCAAAAAAATAAATAATATAGAGCAATTTAGCTAATATAGTGCTATAATCTTCTTTGTCTAATAGTTGTAAGTTGAAAAATTCGCAATAAAAAGTCGCATTACAAAAATTTGCACTACTCCTAAAGTCAAATATACTGCAGCCTTCTCATTGGCCCACAAGCTAGAAGCAGGGAGGGATCATGTGTACTGATTTTAAAAAAAATTACGAATATATATCACTATATTTGAAATATTTGCGAATTTTCGAAGTACCTATATTCCCGATAAAAATTCGAAATTCGAATATTCATGATCAACACTAATTTTAATCTGTGCCTAGAGCTCCTCTCGTTCCAGATGAAGGGCAGGCCTTCTGCTCCTAGAAGTCGCATGATACTGCAAAGTGCAAACATACATTTATATTGTCATGTATGTAAGATGATGTATATTTCTGCTGATCTGAGATAACATATCTCACAGCCACAGCTAGAGGGAAGCACAGAGATGTGAAGCTGACACGCTAGCCACCCCTGGAACCCTGAAGCAGAAAGGAACAACTACTAAAAGCACGCCAGATGTAAGAGTGTTGTAGCGCAAGTCCCAAAGTGGATCCTGTGGAAGTGTACTGTAAGTACAGCAACCTGTTCAAAGAATGGAGCATAGGAGTTTGCCTGCCGTTAGGGTGAACCGCCCTGTTGGTTGCCTGAAGTAAATTATACACCCGTGCCTGGAAGCTTATGTGTATCAGTCAGCTAGAGAAGTGCGGTAATTAGGAAAAATGCTCTCAAGAATCTATTCTGCCTGTTAACTAAGATCGCAGCTGTAAGATGTGTGAAATCTGTGGAAATGATGCTTGTGAAACATCTGCTGGTCCATGCATGCTGAACCTGTGATTAATGTACCAGAAACATAATCTTCAGTGGACTCTTTATTTCTTACATTACATTTCCACCTCAAGGTGCTGGCATCATGACAACTGGGACCCTGCCTTGCACCATAAAACATCAAGAGCTCCTCGACCACCATCAGACAGGAGAACCCCAGGACCAGAGTACTACACCCATCTTGCCACCTACACTCACTCGCGCCCCTGCTGTCCAGTCACTGCACATGCAAGAACTCAAATTTCTACAAGCCATTGGAAGATCCATAGGTTCTATATGCTAGTTTTATACAAAGACCACTTGCTGCCTGACCTGACCCTTGCCTGATCTCCATTCTGACCCTGAGCTGCTTGCCCTGACAAAGGACTGTTTATTGGACTGCAATGTATTCTGCCTGTCCTTACCCTGTGGGTCAGCAATAACTTGCACAGAAACTACTTCAAGTGGAGCAGCCTAGTGGTTCCCTTGTAGCATAGTCCAGATCTCTGTACTGGGGATAAAGGGTGAAGATCGGGGGAAGGGAAGGGAGGTCACTTATATAACGTCCTTTGGACAACAACCAAGTCGAATCTGTTCACAAGACAAAGTGGATCTACATGTGCCATGTTTCACTATCTGACCCAAAAATATCTGCAGGTCTCCTGTATATATGCATCTAGTTGGTTCCTTATTCCAACCAGCAGTCTCTACAGGCCAGAAAACTGTGAGAAGATCCAGACGACATGAAAGGTCTATAGTTAGCTGTAATCCTGCCATCTCTACCTTTCTCATTATACAAGGATAAAACATATAATACTGGTTTATAAAACAAGACTGAACACAAGATCTTCACAGCACTTCTACAGATCATAGGGAACCTTTCATGAGACCTTTTTTCCATCTATCTGATCATCATATGGAATTCTTTGATGTTCTTCTGAACCATCCTGTAGAAGAAGAGGGCTGGGACATCTCTCCAGTGTTGTTCTCTCTTCTTTAACTGTAGGAAACACATACAGTGACTTAATTCCAGTGATGTAGCAATAGGGGTCGCAAATTTTGACCGGTCCCCTAAACCAGGGGGGCCCCCTTGCCAGTGGCGCAATGGCAATTACCGTCTTATAAAGCGAATACTAGTGAGTGCTTCCATTATTGAAGTGTTCACTAGTCTGCAAAAGGTAGGAGGAGCACTCCTCCTCCCAGGTCTTTTCTGGCCGGTGCCAGACTTTGTACTGTGGGCACTATGAACTGACGCTGTACGCATGCCTAAAGAAGAACAGGGACCGCGGCTGCAGAAGAGACAGCTGGACCTGGATAGTAGTGGCGGAGCAGGAGAGGTAAGTTAATTTATTTAAGGTCAAATATGGGGCTCTGACATGGAGGTCTACAGGCGATCTGATGTCTGATATGGGGGTCTAAGAAGTCAGTCTAATGGGGGACGGATCTAAGGTCTGATATTGGGCAAGGGACGGATCTCCCTCGGCTGTCACATGAGGATTGTATGCTTCTGGATGCCCCCTTACAATTAGAGGAATTAGAAGAGGCAGTGAGATCCATGGCTAATGATAAGGCCCCGGGACTGGATAATCTCCCTGTTGAGATATATAAAAATCTCGTGGACACACTACTTCCTGAATTGATGGCAGTGTTTAATTATTCCCCTGAGGTAGGCTACTTACCTGATTCCATGCAAGAAGCACTGATAGTGGCCCTCCCCAAACCGGGAAAAGATCTGAAACTGCCAGACTCTTATACACCTATTCCACTGCTGTCCACGGATGTCAAGATACTGGCTATGGTCCTGGCTACGCGCCTCTCCAAAGTAATACTATCTGTTATTAATCCAGACCAGACTGGATTCATGTCCCAAAAATCCACATCCATCAATATTCAAAGAGTCTTTACTAGTTTACAAATACCGGCAGATAATATGGGGGTGTGAACTGTTATGGGCAGAAACAGGAATACGGACACCTTTGTAGCTTGTGCGTCAGACTGTTGCTAGTTTATTTTGTAAGTTGCTCAAAATAACAAAACAAAACCAAAACAAACAATAGCCGTCTGGCTCCTGCCTATCTCACTCGGCAGCTCTAGCTACACTCGTAAGACAAAACACAAAGAGCGTTTTCAAGGGGAAAACAGAGCAACTTACAGTTCAGTAGTTAGATAGAAAAGCGACAGCTCTCAGAGCTCCTAGGCTTGCAGCTTCTCAAACAGACTGCCCACACTCCCAGAGAGAGAGAGCTCCTGTGTCAGGCCTGCTGACCTAATTAGTACTAGTGATGAGCGGGAGGTGCCATATTCGGTTTCGCGATATTTCGCGAATATTCGCATGAATATTCGTGTTATATTCGTCGAAATCGAATATTCGCAATTATTCCAATTATCGCGAAATTATTTTTCGCATATTGCGAAAATTTATCTTGATAGTATAAGGCAACGTTCCTATGCTAATGACTATGGCTAGGCTAATATGTGTATATTACGAAATTTCGTAATATTGCTCTAACTTCGTCTCTTAGAATATTACGAATATTCTAAAAGACGAAGTTAGAGCAATATTAAGAACATTTGCAAAAGTCGAAATTGCGATGCGAGTAATATAACACGAAATAGTCGCATGAAGATTTCAACTTAGCACAGCTATATTCCATATTCTAGCCTAATATGGAATATAGCAGTGCTAACTTAACACAGCTATATTCCATATTAGGCTAGAATATGGAATATAGCAGTGCTAAGTTTAAATCTTCATGCGACTATTTCGTGTTATATTACTCGCATCGCAATTTCGACTTTTGCAAATGTTCTTAATATTGCTCTAACTTCGTCTTTTAGAATATTCGTAATATTCTAAAAGATGAAGTTAGAGCAATATTACGAAATTTCGTAAAATACACATAGATTGTATTTAAGCTAATATACTGCTATAGTAATAATTTTTAATAGTGTACATATTTTACAAAACTTAAGTTCAGAAGAGGCAAAAAAAATTACAGCAAAAAAAAGGGATTATAGCACTATATTAGCTAAATTACAATCTATATGTGTATTTTACGAAATTTCGTAATATTGCTCTAACTTCGTCTTTTAGAATATTCGTAATATTCTAAGAGACGAAGTTAGAGCAATATTACGAAATTTCTAAAAGACGAAGTTAGAGCAATATTAAGAACATTTGAAAAAGTCGAAATTGCGATGCGACTAATATAACACGAAATATTCGCATGAAGATTTCAATTTAGCACAGCTATACTCCATATTCTAGCCTAATATGGAATATAGCAGTGCTAACTTAGCACAGCTATATTCCATATTAGGCTAGAATATGGAGTATAGCAGTGCTAAGTTGAAATCTTCATGCGAATATTTCGTGTTATATTACTCGCATCGCAATTGCGACTATTGCGAAATTTCGTAAAATACACATATAGATTAGATTGTAATTTAGCTAATATGGAATATAGCAGTAAGTTGAAAACGCCACTGACTGGAGCAGCCAGGAAGCCAGGAATCCAAAGGACAGGTAAGAACAACTTTAGGGAAGTGGGAAAGAAAAAAATATAATAAAATAAAAAAATAAAAAAAACGAATATTCTATTTCGCGAATATATAGAACGATATTCTAAATATTCGCGAAATCTCGAAATTGCGATATTCGAGAAAAAAATTCGCAATTCGAATATTCGCGCTCAACACTAATTAGTACATCTGTGTGAGCAGTCCCCCCAGGCAGGTAATACCCGGACTGGCTCTGGGTGGTCAGGGAACCCACCCAACTCTTCCCTGACCGGCTCCAGGACCCTAAACTGGCTTTCTTTTTCCCAGAAAGCTTCTAGAAACAAAGAAAACCAGACCTTCCTGGAGCCTTTTAACACATGAAGTCCCGGAAACTTGGTGCAATGTACACACCCTCCAGCACTTTCTCTGCCAAACATTGTGACACCCTGTCACAGGAGGATAGGGCCATATTTTCATTAGATGCGGCTAAGGCCTTCGATAGCGTGGAGTGGCAGTTTCTGTGGCAGACACTAGACCATATGGGGTTTGGGCAAAGATTCATAGCTTGAGTGAAAGTCCTTTATTCCAGCCCCAAGGCGAGAATTAGGGCGAATGGGGGTGTGTCCATGAGATTCAAACTACAAAGGGGTACCCGACAAGGGTGTCCTCTGTGGCCGTTGTTATTCGCACTGGCGATAGAACCATTGGCGGCTGCAGTGCGTAAATCTCCTATTGTACAGGGGCTCTGTTACGGTACTGTACATAACAAAATAGCGATGTATGCAGGCGACACCCTGCTGTTTTTGGGGGATACAACAACGTCCGCGGCAATGGATCTCATTTAATTTATGAATGAAGCAGGCGGAGCAGGCGCGTGACGTAGTGAATGACGTTACACTGCCGCCGCCCACCCGGCCTGCCTACAGGATTTTCAAGTGAGTACCGTACTACATGGATTTCTCTATGCTGCATAGGAACAGCGCCCATGCCTACATGTTACCTAATAATACTACAGTGAGCGGGGCCCGGTGTAATAGAATACAGTGACTGCACCGGGCCCCGCTTCCATTACAACACCAGATGCCTGCCCCCAACCCTCCTCCCTCCCTGCTGATACACCGCCGGCCGCGCTGTGCAGCATCGCGGTCGCCGATGTATCAGTGTAAATGGCAGTATTGGCCCCATAAGACGCACTGCCATTTCCCCCCCACGCACACACACTTTTTTTTGGGAGGGGGGGGGGGAAGAGTGCATCTTATAGGGCGAAAAATATGGTAAGGGGGATTTATGTACTGGCATACATTATAATGGGGTATTTTTGTACTGGCACACATTTTAATGGGGTTTTTGTGTACGGGCAGATATTATAAGGAAAAATATTAGTACTGTGGGACTATGGGAAACATGATTACTAGTATGGGCATTATTACTATTGGGGGCACTGTGAAAACTAAGTGCACTCTGGCAGAAAATTATATCTATTAGTAGGAGCACTATTACTGTGGGGGGCACCCTGGCACAGTACCAACTTAGCACAATTACTTTTGAGAGACGTTATGTTTACACTATTTGCTAGGCACAGTTATTTTTTAGGGCACTGTGTGCCAGTAATTATTGTTGGGGGCACTATCTGTGTGGTACTAGTATTTTAATGGGGGACTGTTTCTGCAGTATAGTATTAGGAAGCACAGCAGGCACAGTATTGGGGGTGGCAGGACGGAGTGTTCAGAATGTGTGGAGGAGAATGGAAAAGTAGGAAACCAAGATGTCTGTTTGTTAAACTCTGCAGAGACAAGAATGACTGAAAGAAATCATCATCTGGTCTGAATGGAGAAGATGAGGAAAGAACATCTACATCAGAGGGGACATCACTGGATGTAAGAGGTACGTGGTGCTGTATTACCCTGTATGCTCTGTAGCGCTGTGTGTACTGTTTTCCAAGTATGTATTTAACAGTAGGGCTGGAGGGAAGGGGTTAGGTAAGAATTTGGCATGGGAGGAGGGGGTGCCATTTTAATTTTTACCCAAGATGAACTCTTGCACTAAGACCCATAAGCTGTCATAGTCCCTCAGGTGACTGATGTCAGGAAATCAAGGATATTGGCTGAGCGTGGAGGAATCTAACAGCCTCCTTGATTTCTCTTGATTCAATGTTGATAGGGTTAATGACCACTTCCCTTTTCTCAGCTGTTGCTGAGTGGTCATCACTTCTACCCTTTATAGTCTGACCCACCCTTCTGACTATACGGTTGATATCTTCATTTGGGTTTGGCTGAGCTGGTGTGAGATCCTCTCTGGTGTTCCTGTTCTTCTATCTCTACAGAAGTTAAGCGTCATGTTTGTTTGTATTTGTTATATTCCCTGTTGTTGTATCTGGGCCTGAGACAGAGACTTCCATTCGTCCATCTGGGGAGGAATGGGTTGTCTCTGGTCCTAACCTTATTCCAGGGCCTTATAGGGAAATCAGGGCCTAGGTATCCTGCATATGAATATTCCTACCTTTAAAGTCTATTCATATTGATAGGTAGTCAGGGTTGGATTAGGGTTGTCCGGATTAGTTACTGTTCCCCTTCCCTCCTATGTTCAGTGTTGAGTAACGTCCCCCCCCCCCCCCCCAACACAAACACTGATCGTGACATAAGCCTTTAGCTATGCCCCTCATCAATTCCTTACATATAAATAATGAAAGGACATGTATATTTAATCATGTCTATTACCTGATGATGTGAGGGGCTGGTGATCCTCCATTATAACGTTCTTGTACAGATCTTTATGTCCCTCTAAATATTCAGACTCCTCCATGGAGAAATAGACGGCGACATCCTGACACCTTATAGGAACCTGACAACACAATGATACAGTCATCACCCATATCCCTTCATAGTGTTACTGTATAATGTCCCAGCATTCCCAGCGATGTCACCTCTCCAGTCAGCAGCTCAATGATCTTGTTGGTGAGCTCTAGGATCTTCTCTCTGTTGACTTTCTCATGTATCGGGATGTGAGGTGTCGGCCTGGATATTGGGCTCAGGATTCCTCCCCGTCCTTCAGATACCGGGGCCTGACAATGCTCACTAGAGGTCTTCTTCACTACTGTGTATTCCTGGTTATGGAGAGACGCAGTAATAAATATCACTCCATACATCTCCAGAGTCCCTCACCTCTCCAGTCATGTCCATCTGTTAGTAACATAGAGAAGATGATGTAACGTGACATCATCAGAATCTCTCACCTCTCCAGTAAGCCGGAGGAGGATCTCTAGGGTGAGATTTATTATACTCTCTGCCATCTTGTCCACATCCATATCCATCCTTGAAGGGTAAATCAGGAGAATGATCTTATATAGAAGATATACGCTGAGCGGATCCTATATTGTAGGAACCTGAATGGAAAGAAGATGAACCGATGTAAAATCATAGAAAATCCCATGTAAAATACAATTACTGGAGATAAGAAGAGGAAACACTGGAGGAGATAATAACGTGTATCAAGGCAGCTCCTCCATGTTTCAGTTCAAAGGCATGTGCGCTTGGCAGCTGAAGACATCTGTTTTGATCCCATGTTCATATGTGCGAAAAATAATGTTTTAATATATGCAAATGAGCCTCTAGGAGCAACAGGGGCGTTACTGTTACAGCTAGAGGCTCTGCTCTCTCTACAACCGCTGCTCCCTCTGCACTTTGACAGGACCAGGCAGTGAAAATGTCATCACACCTGGCCCTGTCAGTGAAAGTGGAAAGAATGTGTCAGGTGCAAAAACAAGCTAAGCCATTGCACAGTATAGAAATAATTCCGCCATATAGCACATAGATAAGGGCTGCAGTGCAGTATAAGGCCCCATTCACACGAGCGAGTTCCCCGCACTGAATCCTGACCCATTCATTTCAAAGGGTCTTTGTACATGAGCGTTTTTTTTCACACATCAGTTCTGCGTTCCATGAAAAACGCAGCATGTTCTATATTCTGCATTTTACACGCAACGCAGGCCCCATAGACATGAACGGGGCTTCAGTGAAACACGCATTGCATCTGGAAGCAAGTTCGGATGCGATGCGTTTTTCACTGATGGTTGCTAAGAGATGTTTGTAAAGCTTCAGTTTTTTATCGCACGCGTGAAAAACGCATCAAAATGCATTGCACCCTCGCGGGAAAAAAACTGAACGCAATCGCAGACAAAACTGACTGACCTTGCTTGCAAAATAGTGCGAGTTCACTGAACGCATCCAGAGCCAATCCGTCACGCTCGTGTGAAAGAGGCCTAAGGCGGGGTTCACACGTGACCGGTCAGCCGCAGATTTGCTTTGCGGATTTCTGTGCGGTAAATCTGCAGCGTTGTACAGAACCAGCAAAGGGAATGAGCTTTTAGTAATTCTCAGTCACACGTGGCAAAAAACAAGCGGATTATAAATCTGCAGGATGATGATTTCCGCTGCGGATTTAACCCCGTCCGGTGCAGAGAATGAAATCTGCCTCTAATCTGTAGATTTTCTGCGTTTTCTTCTGCTGCAGATTACAAGCAGATAATCAGTCACATATGACCCTATAACACTGTACAGCATAGAGGTAACACTCCCAGGAGGTCTGCGCTCGGAGAATCCCTTTAACCCCTGATATGAATAGTGACCAGGAGGCAACGCTACAGCAGAGAGCTGGTGGAGAAGGGGTTAATAACCCCTCTGCCCCAGGAATCCTGACAGACAATGGCGGTGACTACACACCTACCTGCCCTGCTGGACACAACATGTACCCACCTAGAATGTATGGGCTTCTGAGAGGATGGAGCCCCGCCCCCAAGTTGTTCTAGAAACTAATGTTCTCCACAAAACCTCCCTGACTGTAAACCTGTCCCTAATCCTGACCCCCACAGGAGACAGCACAGAACACTTACCTGAACCTTACTTATCACCACCACCTATCTCAGAGTCACATTACCTCACCAGGTGATCTAAACCTGAACCATCATGATCATGTGTGGAAGGAGTCAGGCTCCAAGCTTTGCTGATGGAGGAGGTAAAGGACCTGTGAAGATGTCTTGACCATGTGATCTAGTGTGGGTGGAGTCAGGCTCTATGATGTGTTGCTGGAAGAGCTAAAGGACCTGTGATGATGTCATGAACATGTGATCCTGTATGGGAGGAGTCAGGCTCCAGGTTGTGCAGCTGGAAGAGGTAAAAGACCTGTGATGATATCATGACCATGTGATCTAGTGTGGGAGGAGTCATGCTTCAGAGTGTGCTCCTAGAGTAGGTAAAGGACCTGTGATGATGTCATGACCATGTGATCCTGTGTGGGAGGAGTCATGCTTCAGAGTGTGCTCCTAGAGGTAAAGGACCTGTGATGATGTCATGACCATGTGATCCTGTGTGGGAGGAGTCATGCTTCAGAGTGTGCTCCAAGAGGAGGTAAAGGACCTGTGATGATGTCATGACCATGTGATCCTGTGTGGGAGGAGTCAGGCTCTAGGCTGTGCTGTTGGAAGAGGTAAAGCACAGTCTGCAGGAGTCTGTGATCTGTAAATGGTATTTGTTCTAGAGAAGGGACAGACACCCAGCAGCAGCTGTCTCTCTCTCTCTCTCGCTCTCGCTCTCGCTTTTTCTCTCTCTCTCTTATTTCCGCTCAGAATTTTCGCTCTCGATTATTTCCCTCAGAATTTTTTCCTGGAGAGGTGTAATGGCTTATCCCTTCTCCCCGTCAACCGGCAATTACAGATGAGTGAATCAGTTTGTGGAGCAAAAGAACGACATACAGGAGTTGCTCGCAGTGCTAGCAGAAGCCAAACTTGTCATAGGTCTGGCACATACTGCGCCTGCACTCAGTGTTAGCGAGGTTTTGGCCATATAGTTGCCCCGACAACCACCATCCTTCTCAGATTTCTCTTCCAGATACTGTCCAACACACAATCATCTGGGGAGTCCTCTCCCTCCCTGCCACTTTTAACAGACTCTGATATAGCATGGTGAGATTATTTTGACCCCCCCCCCCCCCTCATCTATCTTTGCCCTGGCTGCCACAGTCGCTGCCCCCACCGCCAATACTGTGGCTACGGGTGTCACTATTACCACTACAAACATAGCTATGCAGGGGGCCCCCAGCCTCCTCCTGAATCTCCTATTCAGGGGAGTCCAAAAGGTGACTGCTCTCACACAAGTCGTCAACGGGGAGACTCTCGACTGTCTGCTATAGGGTGTGGTGATGTGTTGCCTCTAGGAAGGAGCAGTGAAGACAGGGAGGACTCCAGTGAAAGCCTTCTCTGGGGCTGCAAAGAGGAGGAGCAGGAGGAATGCTGTTACCCCTGGTTACAAGGCACGGTGTTTTACTCAGAACTCACCTCCACGTCATCCTGCTGTGACAGACGAGGACTCTTTATTGATAATCCTCTTTCTCCTTAATGATAATGTTGCTCCTTTCTGAAGCCAGGGACAACTGTGGCCTACCACCACTACTACTAATACATACCGAGCACAATGGAAGTCAATGGGAGAACCCGAGCATTAAACCAGGCACCCCCTGCTCTGAAGAGAGGAGGTGTCTGGATTACAGGAAAAGGTAAAAAATTGATGGAAACACCACTGAAATGGTTCGGGAACAACATGGGGAGGATGTCTGGATGCATCTTGGACTCCCAGGTCGCTGCTGGGAACGATGTCCGAGTAGTACGCCACTTTTACAGACTGACAATAATACGCACAAAACCGAAGATAAAATCGATTTTAGAGGAAAAAGTGTTAGGAAACATTCTTTCCTATATATTTACTTGTATATGAAGTACAAGTGCTGCCAAAAATTGCAAGCAAGAGGCACTCCGATACAACCTGTATATCACTTAAAGGGGTTCTGCACTTTCATTTAACTGATGATCTATCCTCTGGATAGATCATCAGCTTCTGATCGGTGGGGGTTCGTCACCCGGGACACCCGCCGATCAGCTATTTGAGAAGGCAGCGGCACCCCATTCAAGTGAATGGAGCTTAGCCCCGCCCACGCTAGTTGATACTAGTCATGACGTCAGTGGGCCGGCGATAAACAGTGAGAAGGCCGCGGCGCTGCTGGAGCGCCGCTGCCTTCTCAAACAGCTGATCGGCGGGGGTCCCGGGTGTTGGACCGCCGCCGATCAGAAGCTGATGATCTATCCAGAGGATAGATCATCAGTTAAATGAAAGTGCAGAACCCCTTTAATGGAGGGGCTCATTCACATTGTGGTACAATTGTTCAGGTAGTGGGACTCTTACACTCATAAAGCCTATGCATAAAGTGAAAGGGCTGCCAAAATTTACAAGGAACCGGTACTCCAATACACCCTTTGTTACACATAAAGGAGGGCATCATACAGTCGTGGCCAAAAGTTTTGAGAATTACATAAATATTGGAAATTGGAAAAGTTGCTCCTTAAGTTTTTATAATAGCAATTTGCATTTACTCCAGAATGTTATAAAGAGTGATAAGATGAATTGCATAGTCCTTCTTTGCCATGAAAATTAACTTAATCCCAAAAAAACCTTTCCACTGCATTTCATTGCTGTCATTAAAGGACCTGCTGAGATCATTTCAGTAATCGTCTTGTTAACTCAGGTGAGAATGTTGACGAGCACAAGGCTGGAGATCATTATGTCAGGCTGATTGGGTTAAAATGGCAGACTTGACATGTTAAAAGGAGGGTGATGCTTGAAATCATTGTTCTTCCATTGTTAACAATGGTGACCTGCAAAGAAACACGTGCAGCCATCATTGCGTTGCATAAAAATAGAAACATAGAAACATAGAATGTGTCGGCAGATAAGAACCATTTGACCCATCTAGTCTGCCCAATATACTGAATGCTATGGATAGCCCCCGGCCCTATCTTATATGAAGGATGGCCTTATGCCTATCCCATGCATGCTTAAACCCCTTCACTGTATTTGCAGCTACCACTTCTGCAGGAAGGCTATTCCATGCATCCACTACTCTCTCAGTAAAGTAATACTTCCTTATATTACTTTTAAACCTTTGCCCCTCTAATTTAAAACTGTGTCCTCTTGTGGTAGTTTTTCTTCTTTTAAATATGCTCTCTTCCTTTACCGAGTTGATTCCCTTTATGTATTTAAAAGTTTCTATCATATCCCCTCTGTCTCTTCTTTCTTCCAAGCTATACATATTAAGGTCCTTTAACCTTTCCTGGTAAGTTTTATCCTGCAATCCATGTACTAGTTTAGTAGCTCTTCTCTGAACTCTCTCTAGAGTATCTATATCCTTCTGGAGATATGGCCTCCAGTACTGCGCACAATACTCCAAGTGAGGTCTCACCAGTGTTCTGTACAGCGGCATAAGCACTTCACTCTTTCTACTGCTTATACCTCTCCCTATACATCCAAGCATTCTGCTGGCATTTCGTGCTGCTCTATTACATTGTCTTCCCACCTTTAAGTCTTCTGAAATAATTACTCCTAAATCCCTTTCCTCAGATACTGAGGTCAGGACTGTGTCAAATATTCTATATTCTGCCCTTGGGTTTTTACGCCCCAGGTGCATTATCTTCCACTTATCCACATTAAATTTCAGTTTCCAGAGTTCTGACCATTCTTCTAGTTTTCCTAAATCCTTTTCCATTTGGCGTTTCCCTCCAGGAACATCAACCCTGTTACATATCTTTGTGTCATCAGCAAAAAGACAAACCTTACCAGCGAGGCCTTTTGCAATATCACTTATGAAGATATTAAACAAAATAGGTCCCAGTACAGATCCCTGTGGAACCCCACTGGTAACATGACCTTGTTTTGAATGTTCTCCATTGACTACAACCCTCTGTTGTCTGTCACTCAGCCACTGCCTAATCCACTCAACAATATGGGAGTCCATGCTCAATGACTGCAGTTTATTGATAAGTCTTCTATGTGGGACAGTGTCAAAAGCCTTACTAAAATCTAGATATGCGATGTCTACTGCACCTCCACCGTCTATTATTTTATTCACCCAGTCAAAAAAATCTATAAGATTTGTTTGACATGATCTCCCTGAAGTAAACCCATGTTGTTTTTCATCTTGCAATCCATGGGATTTTAGATGTTCCACAATCCTATCCTTTAATAGGGTTTCCATTAATTTGCCTACTATTGATTTCAGACTCACTGGTCTATAGTTGCTCGATTCCTCCCTACTACCTTTCTTGTGAATGGGCACGACATTTGCCAATTTCCAATCTTCCGGGACGACTCCTGTTACTAATGATTGGTTAAATAAATCTGTTAACGGTTTTGCCAGCTCACCACTAAGCTCTTTTAATAATTTTGGGTGTATCTCATCAGGCCCCTGTGACTTATTTGTCTTCACCTTAGACAGCAAACTTAGAACATCTTCCTCTGTAAAGATACATGCATCAAACGATTTATTAGTCATTCTTTCTAGTGGAGGTCCTTCTCCTTTTTCTTTTGTAAAAACTGAACAGAAGTATTCATTAAGGCAGTCGGCTAGCCCTTTATTCTCTTCTACATACCTTCCGTCCTTTGTTTTTAATTTAGTTATTCCTTGTTTTAATTTCCTTTTTTCATTTATATATCTGAAGAATGTCTTATCCCCTTTTTTCATAGACTGAGCTAGTTTTTCTTCTGCCTGCGCTTTAGAAGTTCTTATAACTTGCTTGGCCTCTCTCTGCCTAATCTTGTAGATTTCCTTATCTTCATTGCTCTGGGTTTTTTTATAATTACAAAATGCTAGCTTTTTATTTTTAATGATTTGGGCCACTTCTGCCGAGTACCACAGTGGTCTCCTCCTTTTTTTGCTTTTACTGACAAGTCTAATGCAATTTTCTGTTGCCTTCAATAATGCACCTTTTAAGTAGTCCCATTTCTCCTGGACTCCATGTAATCCGTTCTAGTCTGATAAGGACTCATTTATGTCTAATTTCATTTTTGAAAAGTCTGTTTTTCTAAAATCTAAAACTTTTGTTTTTGTGTGGTGGGACTCTTTCACAGTTCTTATATTAAACCACACTGACTGGTGATCACTAGATCCCAAGGTTTCGCCTACAATGACATCATATACCGAATCCCCGTTTGTGAATACCAAATCCAAAATGGCCTCCCTCCGGGTTGGCTCCTCAACCACTTGTTGTAGAGATAACCCCAGTAGGGAATTTAGAATATCTGTACTCCTGGTAGAACTTGCTATTTTGGTTTTCCAGTTTATATCTGGAAGATTGAAATCTCCCATAATGATAACTTCTCCTTTCATTGTCATTTTAGCTATTTCTTCAACTAGTAGATCATCTAGTTCTTTAACTTGACCAGGTGGTCTATATATCACACCTACACGAGTTACTGCATGGTTAGCAAACTGCAACGTAACCCAAACTGACTCTATGTTGGCCTCACCAACTTGTATTAGGTTAGATTTAATGCTATCTTTCACATACAGGGCCACTCCTCCTCCTTTCTTGCCTTCTCTGTCTCTTCTGTATAAAAAGTACCCTGGTATGGTTATGTCCCAGTCATTTCTTTCATTAAACCATGTCTCCGTAACAGCCACTAAATCTACATTCTCAGATGCCATTATTGACCCAAGTTCATTGATTTTTTTACCTAAACTGCGAGCATTTGTAGACAGGACTCTGAGCTTATCATTTCTTAACCTCTGTGCTTCTGACCTGTTCTGGCATTGTTTCGGGGGGCAATTGGACTCTTTTATTTTCACTCTTTTGCCCCCCCCTTACTAGTTTAAATACTCTTTCGCAAATTCTTGGAGTTGTTCACTAAGTACATTTGTTCCTTTGAGAGAAAGATGCAAGCCATCTTTTTTGTACAGTTCCTTTCTATTCCAAGTAGAGCTATCATGAGAAACAAAGCCAAATCCTTGCTCTTGACACCATTTACCAAGCCATATGTTGAACTCCTTTATGCGCCTCTGCCTATCATTCTGAACATTATGCACAGGCAGAACTTCAGAAAATGAAATGGTGGATGCAAAATCCTGTACGTCATTACCAAGTGTGATAAAAGATTTTTTCACCTCTGACACTTCATTGCAAGCCAGGTCATTTGTCCCTAGATGGACAAGAACATCCACGTCCCCTTCCTGCTTTGCTTGCTTAACAATATTAATAATACGTCTTCTATCTCTTCTAGCAGTAGCCCCAGGGAGACATCTCACAAAACCATTTTCTTTAAGCTCCACACTTCTTATGATTGAATCACCCAGCAACAGCTGCTTCCTTTGAGACTTCACTTTATCTTTTTTGTTGCATACATTAGACATAGAAGTCGATGGTTTCTCACCCTCTGTGCTTGAGTCCATATCCATGTTGTCCTTACATTCTGAGAGTGCTGCAAATGAATTATGGAGAACCACCGACTGTGGGACATGTCTTCTATCCACCACTCTAAGTCTTCCAGAACCTACAGTAACCCATCTGCCATTTCTGGGGGTCCTCTGTGGCAGTGGCATTGCAGCGGTCCTAGCTGGAGTTTGTTTAACAGATAATTTAAATATTTCAGCTTTCAAAAATGCAATTTCCTGCTGCAGTAAGGAGAACTGTCTACAGATCTGACAGCATCCGAATCTGGGTGGAACATGAAATAAATGAAGAGTGGAACATGAAATAAATGCACAACAATTCCTGCACTGAACCAAGTCTGCCATTTTAAAGAGGAGAAAAAAATAAAAAAATAAAAATAAATTTGTAACTTTAAATCAAACAAATCTTACCTTTTTTTTTTTGTATTGTTTCCACCTTCCAGCCTACCTCCTGACTATCTCCTGCAATATCTCTTTACTAGTACTTAATGTAGTACTTGAAGCTAGTACTTGCAGCTAATGAATTAGGCCAGCTAATGAGTCTGTCTCTATATATACACACACTCCTTCCCAAACTCCTCCCCCAGCAACAAATGTAACACCTTAGCTTCACAGGCAAGGATATTGTGGCTACTAAGATTGCACCTCAATCAACAATTTATAGGATCATCAAGAACTTCAAGGAAAGAGGTTCAATTCTTGTTATGAAGGCTTCAGGGCGTCCAAGAAAGTCCAGCAAGCGCCAGGATCGTCTCCTAAAGAGGATTCAGCTGCGGGATCGGAGTGCCACCAGTGCAGAGCTTGCTCAGGAATGGCAGCAGGCAGGTGTGAGCGCATCTGCACGCACAGTGAGGCGAAGACTTTTGGAAGATGGCCTGGTGTCAAGAAGGGCAGCAAAGAAGCCATTTCTCTCCAAAAAAAACATCAGGGACAGATTGATCTTCTGCAGAAAGTTTGGTGAATGGACTGCTGAGGACTGGGGCAAAGTCGTATTCTCCGATGAAGCCTCTTTCCGATTGTTTGGGGCATCTGGAAAAAGGCTTGTCCGGAGAAGAAAAGGTGAGCGCTACCATCAGTCCTGTGTCATGCCAACAGTAAAGCATCCTGAGACCATTCATGTGTGGGGTTGCTTCTCATCCAAGGGACTGGGCTCACTCACAATTTTGCCCAAAAACACAGCCATGAATAAAGAATGGTACCAAAACACCCTCCAACAGCAACTTCTTCCAACAATCCAACAACAGTTTGGTGAAGAACAATGCATTTTCCAGCACGATGGAGCACCGTGCCATAAGGCAAAAGTGATAACTAAGTGGCTCGGGGACCAAAACGTTGACATTTTGGGTCCATGGCCTGGAAACTCCCCAGATCTTAATCCCATTGAGAACTTGTGGTCAATCCTCAAGAGGTGGGTGGACAAACAAAAACCCACTAATTCTGACAAACTCCAAGAAGTGATTATGAAAGAATGGGTTGCTATCAGTCAGGAATTGGCCCAGAAGTTGATTGAGAGCATGCCCAGTCGAATTGCAGAGGTCCTGAAAAAGAAGGGCCAACACTGCAAATACTGACTCTTTGCATAAATGTCATGTAATTGTCGATAAAAGCCTTTGAAATGTATGAACTGCGTGTAATTATATTTCACTACATCACAGAAACAACTGAAACAAAGATCTAAAAGCAGTTTAGCAGCAAACTTTGTGAAAACTAATATTTGTGTCATTCTCAAAACTTTTGGCCACGACTGTACACAGCCTTGAAAAATATTGATTGATGGCCTGCTGGTGACCCTCAAAAACTATTGGAGTTTCTAAAACATTAGGGGCGAGTGCCTGCTGCTGATCTGACCATCTAAAACATTATGGGCGAGGGCCTGCTGGTGGCCCTCTAAAACATTAAGAACAAGTGCCTACTGGTGACCCTCTAAAACATTATGGGCGAGGACCTGCTGGTGACCCTCAAAAACATTATAGGCGAGGGCCTGCTTGTGACCCTATAAAACATTACGGGTGAGAGCCTGCCTCTGAGCTAACCCTCTGAAACATTAGGAGCGAGAGCAGCCTAATAAGCATGTTGATATGATGGAGGATGACGAGAAAAGGGGGATTGAACCATATACCCTTTTTAGTGGTGGAAGGGGTGCACGGGAATACAGTGTATTCAATACACCATAAAAGCCAGATTTAGAGTGCCTTTATGTTCAGCAGCTTTCCTCTGGTGGAGTAGAGAAGTCAGGGGCAATCCAGGCTTTGTTCATTTTTATAAGCGTCAATCAGTCAGCATTTTCAGTTGACAGGCAGATGCACTTATTAGTTATTATGCCCCCAGCACCACTAAATACGTGCTCTGACAAAATGCTGGCAGCGGGGCAGGCCAGCACCCCCAAGGCGTAGAGCGCCAGTTCGTGCCACGTGTCTAGTTTGGACACCCAATAGTTGTAAGGCACAGAGGGATCACTGAGGACGCTGACACGGTCTGCTACGTACTTCTTCCCCATCTTCCAAATTTTTTTTCTCCTTGTGACACTAGGCCAGGCATCAGGATGAGGGTGCTGGCGGGGTGTCATAAAACTGTCCCAGGCCTTGGAGAGTGTTGCCCTGCCCCTGTTGGAACTGCTGTGTGTTCCCCTCGTCTCCCCTCCTCGGTTGGCCAATGAACTACGTACTCTGCCTCCAGCGTTGTCAGCTGAAAATCTTTGGAGCAATTTTTCCACAAGGACCTTCTGGTATTGCACCATTTTGCTCGTCCTCTCCACAACAGGAATGAGAGATGAGAAGTTCTCTTTGTAGCAGGGGTCGAGAAGGGTGAACAACCAGTAATCTGTGTTGGCCAAAATGCGTACAACGCGAGGTTCACGGGAAAGGCAGCCTAACATAAAGTCAGCCATGTGTGCCAGAGTCCCAACAGACAAGACTTTGCTGTCCTCATCAGGAGGATGACTCTCAATCTCCTCATCCTCTTCTACCCATCCACGCTGAACAGATGGAATAAAACTTCCATGGGTACTATCCTCTGTAGCGGAGGCAACCGTCTCCTGCTCCTCCTCCTCATCATCCAATTCGCGCTGAGAAGACGAACTGAGGGTGGTCTGGCTATCACCCTGTGTACTGTCTTCCCCCATTTCCACCTCTTCCACATGCAAAACGTCTGTCTTCGTTGTGTGCAGTGAGCGTTTGAGTAGACACAGGAAGTGGGATGGTTACGCTGATAATAGCGTTATCGCCGCTCACCATCTGTGTTGATTCCTCAAAGTTGCGTAAAACCTCACAGTGGTCAGACATCAATGCCCACTCGTCGCTTGTGAAGAGCGGAAGCTGACTGGAAAGGCGACGACCATGTTACAGCTTGTATTCTACTACTGCCCTCTGCTGCTCACAAAGCCTGGCCAACATGTGGAACGTGGAGTTCCAGCACATGCTCACGTTGCACAACAGTCGGTGAGCTAGCAATTGCAAGTGCTGCTGCAGCGTTGCCAGACTGGCGGAAGCTGTTGATGACTTGCGGAAATGGACACACACGCGGCGCATCTTCACCAGTAGCTCAGGCAAATTGGGGTAGGTTTTGAGAAACCGCTGAACCACTAGGCTGAACACGTGGGCTAGGCATGGTATGTGTGTGAGCTTGCTGAGCAGGGCCGGCTCCAGGATCATGTGGACCCTTGGGCGATAAAGTCTCAGTGGGCCCCCTTACACAGTGGTAACTCTCTGAGTACAGATAATACAGTAGATATCACCTGCAGTCCTATGTAACAGCATAGATAACAGTCATGGCTATCTGAGTACAGAAAATGTAGTAGTTACCTGCAGTCCTATGTAAAACCACAGATAACACTAGTGCTGATAATGTGATAGTGTTACCTGTAGTCCTATGTAAACCACAGATAACACTAGTGTAGATCATGTAGTAGTGTTACCTGCGTCCTTAGTGTGCCTCCCTGCGCCTCTACCACAGACTACATGATGGCAGTGCTGCCTCCTCTTCCATCTTCATCTTGCCCCGCACAGAATGTCCTGATGCAGCTGTGTCAAGACAAAGGGAACACTGTGGGCATGGTGATGGTGACACACACACAGGGACACACACACAGGGACAGACACACACACACACAGGGACAGACACACACACACATGGGAACAGACACACACACACAGGGACAGACACACACACACAGGGACAGATACACACAGGGACAGACACACACACAGGGACAGACACACACACACACACAGGAACAGACACACACACAGGGACAGACACACACAGGGACAGACACACACACAGGGACAGACACACACACAGGGACAGACACACACGGAGACAGACACACACACACACGGAGACAGACACACACACACGGAGACAGACACACACACACACGGAGACAGACACACACACACACACGGAGACAGACACACACACACGGAGACAGACACACACATGGAGACACACGCACACACACCTTTGCGATCATCAACCAACTTCTATCTAATGTGTGGCCACCTTAAGGGGGCATTAAAAGGGAATTCCACCTTTAGTTATGCTCAAACCTTTTGTTACCTTATAATATGACTCCCACTGATTCCCAGTACTGAGGGGACATGGACTGAGGTTTAAAATGGAATTATCAACATGTACCAGAAGGTGGTCTAAATCGTAACCTATTAGGCACTGGCTAGACTGTGGGATGGAGTCTAAGCAATGCCTCAGGCCTCATGCACACTGCCGTTATGCGTCCGTTCCGTGCATTGGGGACCACAATTTGTGGTCCCCAATGCACTGGCAACGTCCGTGCAGCGGTTGGGACAGATTGAGACCCATTCCACCTGAATGGGTCCATGATCCGTCCGCACCGCACAAAAAATAGAACATGTTCTATTTTTTCACGGTGCGGAGGCACGGACGGAAACACCACGGAAGCACTCCGTAGTGCTTCCCATTGAGCGATTGCGGACCCATTCAAGTGAATAGGTCCGCATCCTTGATGCCCACGGCCGGTGTGCATGAGGCCATAGACACAGAAAGGAGCACACACACAGGGACAGACAGACACACACATCATGGCCCTCAGAATACACCCAGATCTGTATGATAAACCCCCTTAATTGCACCAGATTCCAATCCACTTGAATCCCACTGCCCCTGAGTGCTCCACCTGCCCACTCATATATGAGCTCCAAATGCTTCCCCTCACGAAGTTCTGGTACTCCAGAAGCACATCCTACCTCACTCTGCATCTTGCAGGCACACACAGCCCCTCCTCCTTCCACAAGCTGCCGCTGCCGTCAGGGTTTGTCATGTGACCATGAAGGAGCATGTGACCAGTGATGTCACAGACCTCCTTCTAACAACTACATTCTAGCATAGGATCGATCATCTACCAAAACAACTCCATCTACCCTGTTCTGAGTTCTGGGGCCGCTTACCCCAGCAGTGCACAAATGGCGAAAATTGTCTGCATTGTGGGGGTAAGCTGCCCTAGAATTCAAAACAGGCAGGACACCGCTGCAGGAGTGAGTGGGCACAGTGGGCCCCCCCAGGAGCAGGGGGCCCCGGCACTTGCCCGGGTTTGCCGGGTAGTGGCGCCGGCCCTGTTGCCGAGCTCCAAAGCTGCCATCAAGTTACAGCCATTATCAGACACAACCATGCCTGGTTCTAGGTTGAGTGGCGAGAGCCACAGCTCAGTCTGGTTCCTTATCCCCTGCCACAGCTCTGCGGCGGTGTGCTGTTTGTCACCTAAGAAGATCAGTTTAAGCTTGGCCTGTTGCCGCTTCCCCCCTGCAGTGCACTGCAGTACAGCTACTGACTGATGTCTGACTGGTGCTGCAAGATGATAATTCAGAGGTGGAGTAAGGCTGGGACTGCACACCGTGAAAAATATTGGCGGCTGGGAACAGAGTAACGCGGGACGGCCACCGCCATCAGGCTGCAGAAAGCCTCAGTGTCCACAAGCCTAAATGGCCAGGAATTTGGAAAGGTGCGCATTTAGTGCTATGGCCTGTGGGTGAGTGGCTGGGTATTTGCACTTTTGTTCAAAGGCCTGGGGTATAGACATCTATACGCTGCGTTGGGACATAGAAGTGGATGTGCTAGCTGATGGTGCTTGCGAAGGTCCAGGTGCATGGCGGGAGGCATCCGGGCCTGCGTCTTGGACAGGGGATTGGCCAGCACGTAACACAGGGGAAGAGGAGGCAGTGGTGTTACCCGCAGACACTTATTGTGAACCCAGGCGTTCGGCCCTCCTATTAGGGTGCTTTGATGCCATGTGGCGGATCATGCTTGTGGTGTTGAGGTTGCTAGTGTTCATGCCCCTGCTCATTTTGGTAAGGCACAGATTGCAAATGACAATTCTTTTATTGTCCGCACTTTCCTCAAAAAAGCGCCAGACTGCGGAACACCTACCCCTTGGCAAAGGAGATTGCCGCAAGGGGGTGCTCCGGGGAACAGTTGCAGGCCTGTTTGGTGTGGCCCACCTTCTCCCTTTTGCCACCCCACTGCCTCTTCCAGCCTGTTGTGGTGCTGCGGATCCCTCCCCCTCTGTACTGCTGTCTTTGCTCGGCTTGCCACCTTCCCAGGTTGGGTCAGTGACTTCATCGTCCACCACCTCCACTTCCACTTCCTCACTTTGGTTATCCTCCAAACTGTGTCTCATCCTCCTCATCAACCTCTTGAGACACTAATTGCGGTTGACTTATTGGCAACTGTGTCTCATCATCATCATCCACCTCGTGAAACACTAATTTCCGTTCCCCACCGTCATCTTTTTATGACTGTGGATGCTCAAGAGTTTGGGAATCAAGGCACAATATTTCCTTATGTCCCTCTTCAAGCGGGCTTATCGAGAGGCCCAAATCAAGGAATGGCGATGAAAAGAGCTCCTCGGAATATCCGAGTGTGGGATCACTGGTTTGCCAAGACTCTCCATGGTGGGAGGAAGTAGGATCAGGTTGAGGATTCTGTTGACCAGACTCTTGGCTACTGAGACTGGATATTGTTCAAGACAGGGTGGTGCTTAACCAACTTAAGGCATTATCTGCTGCAATCTAACCGACCACCTGGTCGCACTGGTGTGACTTCGAGAGTGGTGTCCTGCGCTGCCCTGCAAACTGGGACATGAAGCTAGGTATCGTGGATGAGTGTGTTTCTTCTGCTCTGGCAGCAGGCACATTTTCACTGCGCCCAGGGCCACGGCCTCTGCGTGCATCATCAGCATCACGGCCACTTCCCCATCCCTTACTGCTCGCCTTGCTCATATTAAATGGTATATATGCTTGCAAGTATGTCACACGTACAGTTTTGTAAGTGTATGCACAAATAAAGTACACAGAATGTCACAGATATTTTTAGGATGCGCACACGTTAAACAGGAGATGTAGCACAGATAATGTCGCTGTCTGCAGCGTATCTGAAAAAATTACACTGAATGTCAGATAATTTTAGGATGCGCAAATCTTATACAGGAGGTATAGCGCAAGTAATGTCGCTGTCACCAGCGGCTAATAAAAAATTACACTGAAATAATGTCACTGATATTTAGGATGGGCAAATGTTATACAGGAGATGTAGCGTAGGTAATGTAACTGTCCGCAGCGGACACCGTCTATGGAAAAAGTACACTGGATGTCACAAATATTTTTAGGCTGCGCACACGTTACACGGGAGATGTAGCGCAGATAATGTTGCTGTCACCAGCGGCGAAAAAAATTACACTGAATGTCACTGATATTTCAGATGCGCTAACATTATACTGGAGATGTAGCGCAGGTAATGTCGCTGTCACCAGCAGCGAATTTTTTTTACTGAATGTCACTGATATTTCTAATACGCAGACGTTATACTGGAGATGTAGCGCAGGTAATGTCGCTGTCACCAGCAGCGAAAAAATTAGACTGAATGTCACTGATATTTCGAATACGCAGACGTTATACAGGAGATGTAGCGCAGGTAATGTAACTGTCTGCAGCGGACACAGTCTACGAAAAAAGTACACTGGATGTCACAGATATTTTTAGGCTGCGCACACGTTACACAGGAGATGTAGCGCAGATAATGTCGCTGTCTGTAGCTGCAAAACAATTGCAAGCTATTTAGTGCAGGTTGCGATAAAAATATATATTGCTGCCAGATACAACTATAGTCCTTAAAAGGACTTTTGGGTCTCTAAAAAGATTTTTCAATAAAATATTACTATTTTGCTCCCTACACTATCTGTCCCTTCTTCAGCACAGCTCTCCCTGACTAAGACTGAGCCGAACACGTGTCATTGGGTGCTATATAGCACCCAATGACGCTTTCCGGCCAGCCAATCACTGTAATGCCAGTAGCCAACATGGCTACGGCATTACAGTGAATGGCAGTACTTACCTGCACGTCTATTGGCTGCATAGCAGCCAACAAATGTGCGGTGAGGAGACTCGAGCGAGGTGCCGAGCATAGCGATGCTCGAGCCGAACTGGTGTTTGGCCGAGCATGCTCGCCCAACACTAGTCTTTATTAAAAACATGGTGTCCTTTTTTCTGTACAGAGCTGACATGCTCTAGTAGCACACTGATAATGTGGCTTAAATAAGTGTTTATGACTCTCAGTAGTTTAGAGGTACGGTCTATTAGATGACTGCCACAAAGTGAAAGTACCAGTCACATAGCTATAAAAACAGTTAACCCTTTGTCACAGAACAGCTCAATATTTTTAATAAAGGCCAATTGAAAAAAAATAGATTTTTAGCCAAAAATGAGTAACATGCAATCCATATCTTATAATCTAAAGAATAAAGAGTCATTGGCCCAATAAGTCAATATTTATTAACATATGGTAACAACATATTTGACATAGTTATATTAAGTCTAAGGGAATCATGTCACGGATCCAGTGATTACAGTGCAGTCATTTACTTTGTTTCGTGCGTTCGTTTTCTTAATTATTATTTTTTTAAACTAATGAAGGAAACAAAGTAAGGAACCCTGCAAGGCCTCTCGGATAGGGCAGCAAAAAACTGGTGACATATTGCCTTCAATGGAAAATATTCTCTCCACATGGTGGATATATGCTACTCACAAAAATTTTGGGATATTTGACTTGTGGATGAAATTTGAGGATAAACCTAAAATGCACTTTAACCTTTACAAGTTAACTTAATGTAAACCTCTAAACCTTTGAATGCACATGTTCAACTGTTCAATGTTTCAGTACTTTTTGCACAATTTGCTGTTCTCTAAGGCTCAGTTCAGACCTGAGCGTTTTACAGCGCGTTCCTACGCGCTGTAAAACGCTCAACAAGGAGAAACCAATGCTTCCCTATGGGAATGGTTCTCACCTGGGCGTTTTACAGCGCCTACGATCGCGCTGTAAAACGCCCGACGCTCAAACAAGTGCATGAGCATTTTTTCGGGCGTTTGTTGCGCGTTCCCGTACATAGACTTTCGGGAACGCGCGACAATGTGTGTTTGCTTGTCTCTGTATGCGCGTTTGTAAACGCCAGTACAATCGCGCATACAGAGCGCACCTTTCAGAACGCTCAGGTCTGAACCCAGCGTAACAAGGAGCTTAACAGCAAAATTCACAACAGGTGTTTGATCCATGAATCGCCCAATAAGGTTGCATCATTAGGGAACGGCTGTTGGAGACTGGGGGACCTCGAATGGAGTGGCCTACACTTTCTCCAGACCAGAATCCCATTGAAAACCTATGGAATCAGCTGAGTCGCCATATAGAGGCTCGTAACTCTGTACTCCAGAACCTCAATAACCTGAGGGCCGCCCTTCAAGAAGAGTGGGATGCCATGCCTCAGCAGACAATAAGTCGACTTGTGAACAGCATGAAATTTCGTTGTTAAGCTCAAATTGATGCTCAATGCCACATGACAAGTTATTGAGACAGTGACATTTTTGTGGGGGTACACCCACCACTGGTGTCGGCTTTTGTTTCAATACATTGTTTGAGATGAAGAAATCACCATTGCATGCTTCTACTTAAATGCCCAACTCATGATATAATATCACTGTAGCGTGAACTTTTTACGTTTACCATAATTTTCACCTGAAAGCCAAATATCCCTAACATTTTGTAAGTAGTGTATAGGTGACAGACATTTATTAGTATTACGTATATTTCTTAGGCCTATTGCACACGACCGTATGGCTTTTTCAGTGTTTTGCGGTCCGTTTTTCAAGGATCCGTTGTTCCGTTTTTTGTTTACGTTGTGTTTCCGTTTCTGTTCCGTTTTTCCGTATGGCATATACAGTATACAGTAATTACATAGATAAAATTGGGCTGGGCATAACATTTTCAATAGATGGTTCAGCAAAAAACAGAACGGAAACGGAAGACATACGGATGCATTTCCGTATGTGTTCCGTTTTTTTTGCGGACCCATTGACTTGAATGGAGCCACGGAATGTGATTTGCGGGCAATAATAGGACATGTTCTATGTTAAAATGGAACGGAAATACGGAAACGGAAGGCATACAGAGTACCTTCCGTTTTTTTTGCGGGCCCATTGAAATGAATGTTTCCGTATACGGAACAAAAAAAACTACCCGCAAAACGGAAAAAAAAAAACGTTCGTGTGCAGGGGGCCTTAGGGTACTTTCACACTTGCGGCAGAGGATTCCGTCAGGCAGTTCCGGCAATCCGGACGCAAACGGATGGCATTTGTCGGACGGATCAGGATGCGGATTCATCTGACAAATGCATTGAAATACCAGATCCATCTCTCCGGTGTCATCCGGAAAAACGGATCCGGGATTTATTTTTTTCACAGATTTAAAGGTCTGCGCATGCGTGGACCGGAAGAACGGATCCGTCAATGCAGCAATTTTAATGCCGATCCGGCACTAATACATTTCAATGGAAATTAATGGTGGATTCGGCAAGTGTTCAGGATTTTTGGCCGGAGAGAAAAATACAGCATACTGCGGCATTTTCTTCGGCCAAAAAACGTAAGAGGGACTGAACTGATGCATCCTGATGCGTACTGATCGGAATGCTCTCCATTCAGAATGCATTAGGATAAAACTCATAATTTTTTTTCCAGTATTGAGCCCCTGTGACGGAACTCAATACCGGAAAAGAAAAACGCTAGTGTGAAAGTACCCATAGGCTGCCCATACATGATGCTTGTAAAGTTGCAAGTGCCAGCCAACAATTACAGGTGTGTCCTTGTAATTAGCGTTGAGCTGCACACAGACCCCACTGCCAGAACCACATCATGTATAGAAAGCCGTAATCATCATTCAGTGCTCATAACTAATTTCCCTTGATCTTGGATGATAAGTGACTTTATTTTGACAATAACTTTTGTTTTACTCTTGCATTATTTGTTAGCTTAACGGCTTGCCGCCACTGTAACGGCGATAGGCGTCCGGGCGGCAGCGCTCTCAGGTCTCAGCGACGCCTATTGACGTCATCTCGTGAGACCTGAGATTTCCTGTGAACGCGCGCTCACAGGAGCCCGCGTTCACAGGATCGCGCAGTTCACACATTGAACTACAGCCTGCCAGCGCTGATCATTCGCTGACAGGCTGTAGATGTTTAAAAAATCGCATCAGAAAGGTATATTAGACGCTGTTTTGTTAACAGCGTCTAATATACCTGCTACCTGGTCCTCTGGTGGTCCCTTTTGCTTGGATCGACCACCAGAGGACACAGGCAGCTCTGTAAGTAGCACCAAGCACCACACTACACTACACCCCCCCTGTCACTTAATAACCCTTTATTAACCCCTGATCACCCCATATAGACTCCCTGATCACCCCCCTGTCATTGATCACCCCCCTGTAAGGCTCCATTCAGACGTCCGTATGTGTTTTGCGGATCTGCACATTGCCAGAACTATATAGAAAATGCCCTTTCTTGTCCGCAATTGCGGACAAGAATAGGACATGTTCTATATTTTTGCTGAACGGAAGTGCGGACACGGAAGTGCAGATCCGCAATTCCGGATCCGAGCGGGACAAAGTCTGTCCCCATAGAAATGAATGGGTCCGCAATTCCGTTCCGCAAAATGCGGAACAGAATTGCGGACGTGTGAATGGGGCCTAAGAGTCCCTTATCCCCGCCAGTTAGTTAGCTACTTGTTAGGTAGTTAGCGCTCAGCCCACCGCACCGCAGTCACTGATTAGTCGCTGATTAGCGTCATCGCTGTCGCTAATCAGCACTAGTACTATATAGTATCTGTAAGTGATCAAGACTGATCGCAATTAGATCTATATCAGTACATTAGGGTCACCTTAGGCTCTACAAAAAACGCAGTGTTCGCCCGATCAGGCCTGATCTTGTCCGCACACAGTCCGCCCCACCGCAGTGACAGAATATTTTTTTTTCTGATCACTGCAAAAACACCGTAAAATCGCTGCGGCGCTATAAAGATCACTTTTGAGCTTTTTGGATCTTTAGTAGCGATCGCAGCTTTACTTCACAAGCACTCCTATGTCCTTTCCCCTCTTTTTTTTTTTTGCACATTTTTTGGCAGAGATTTTTTCATCCACATTGATCGATGCAAATGAAGAAATCTGTGCCGTTCATTTTTTCTTTCAGCCCAGAGGCTGAATGGAAAAAAAAAATCTCATTACCCGTATGCTTAATATAAGGCCTCATACACACGACCGTGCCATTTTTTTGCGGTCCGCAAACCGCGGATCCGCAAAAAACGGAAGGCGCCCGTGAATAAAATCTCCTACGGACTCATTATGTCCCCTCAGTGAATACCTTGGGGCGTCTACTTTCCGAAATGGGGTCATTTGTGGGGTGTGTTTACTGTTCTGGCATTTTGGGTGGGGCTAAATTGTGAGCAACCCTGTAAAGCCTAAAGGTACTCATTGGAATTTGGGCCCCTTTGCCCACCTAGGCTGCAAAAAAGTGTGACACATGTGGTATCGCCGTACTCAGAAGAAGTTTGGGGTGTATTTTTACATATACCCATACTGTGTGTGAGAAATATCTCTGTAAATGACAACTTTTAAAAAAAAAAAATTATACAAAGTTGTAAACATACACCCCAAAACACATTGCCCTACTTCCTCTGAGTACGGCGATACCACATGTGTGACACTTTTTTGCAGCCTAGGTGCGTAAAGGGGCCGAAAGTCCAACGAGTACCTTTAGGCTTTACAGGGTTGCTCACAATTTAGCCCCGCCCAAAATGCCAGAACAGTAAACACACCCCACAAATCACCCCATTTCGGAAAGTAGACACCCCAAGGTATTCACTGAGGGGCATAGTGAGTCCGTGGGAGAGTTTTATTTTTTTTGCCAGAAGTTAGCAGAAATGGAAACTTTATTTATTTATTTTTTCCTCAGAAAGTGTCATTTTCCGCTAACTTGTGAAAAAAAATTAAATCATACATGAACTCACCATGCCCCTCCGCGAATACTTTGGGGGTCTTTAGTCTTCTTTCTAAAATGGGGTCATTTGGGGGGTATTTATACTATCCTGGCATTCTAGCACCTCAAGAAACATGACAGGTGCTCAGAAAGTCAGAGCTGCTTCAAAATGCGGAAATTCACATTTTTGTACCATAGTTTGTAAACGCTATAACTTTTGCGCAAACCAATAAATATACACTTATTGCATTTTTTTTTTATCAAAGACATGTAGCACAATAAATTCTGACACAAACTTAATTATATTTGAACAATTTTACCAGAAAAAGTTAAAAATACACTTTTTTGGAGAAAATTGCGGTCTATTTTGATTAATATCAGAAAAACGAAAAATCTCAGCAGCAATCAAATACCACCAAAAGAAAGCTGTATTTGTGAGAAAAAAAGGAGGTAAAATTCATTTGGGTGCCAAGTTGCATGACCGAGCAATAAACCGTTAAAGTTGTGGAGTGCCGATTTGTAAAAAAGGGCCTGGTCACTAGGGGGGTATAAACCTATGGTCCTTAAGTGGTTAAACAAAAATGGCGGCTTTCCTCCTGAATTCATTTCTCCAGAATGAAGCAACAAATCCCTAAGTAAAAGATATCATTACATTCAGCTGAGCTAGCTCTACAAGGCTTTGTATCTGGTTTACCACCGAGTTTACTGGTGACAGATTCCCTTTACCCTAAGTTCACACCTGCGCGTTTTACAGCGTGTTCAAACGCGCTGTAAAACGCTCAACACATGAAAACCAATGCTTCCCTATGGGACTGGTTCACATTTTCGCGTTTTACAGCGCGTTCGAACGCGCTGAAAAACGCCCGACGCATAAACAAGTTCTTGAGCTTTTTTTTGGGCGTTTGTCGCGCGTTTTGGCCCATAGACTTCAATGGGAACGCGCAACGCTTGAATTTAGCGCGTTTTTGACACAGAAAACGCGCGTTCGAACGCGCGTTTTGGATTTTGCAACATCCAGGAAAAGGCCCAACACCAGGTGCAAAGCACAGTTTCGGAGAGAATCCAGCATGGAGGAGTCTGTGTGTGACACCGAGACCCTCATCAGGCTGGTGCAAGGCAAACGCTGCCTGTATGACACACAGGATGCCAACTACAAAAATCGGAGGAGCAGGCAGCAGGCCTGGGAGGATATTGGCAAAAGCATATGGCCAGATTGGAGAAGTTTCACCAAGACAGTGAAACAGGGCAAAGGTATTTCCATGTGTGTTGTAATGTGAAAAGTAAGCTCCTTGTGTGCAGTGGTGTACCAACTATATGTAATAGCCCTGGCCAGCTCTACCTGCAGCCCTCCAGCTGTTGTCAAACGCCACCTCCACAAATGCTGGGCTGTATTTTCCTTGCTGGAGCCTGTGCAGGCATGCATGGAGTTGGATTTTAGCAACAGCTAGAGGGACGCAGCATCACCATCCCTGTTCTTGTATATGGGCACTCAGTGGCCTTTAGTTTACAAAGAATGATGTGCACATTACATGTTGTAATAGTGTCCCCTCAGCCCTTTAGTTTTTAGTACTGTCCTGGTTCACCCTCCCCCACATTCTGGTACAATGCAATGGCCCAGTATGTTCAATTTGCAGTGGTTCCACTATCTTGTGCCAGACTGCGCTCTTTCAATCCGCAAATGTAGTGGCATTTTGAAATGTAGGCCTAAGTTTGGGTTGAGGGATTTGAATCCGAAGTTGTTATTGATATTGTGTACTTTTTCGAATTAGACTGTTTGTGGGCTATGGGTGGCCAGGCATATGTTAGGTGCTTCAGTTTCTAACAAGTATTGGGCACCTTGATGGGATCCGTTATTTCACCCACATTGGCTTTTATTCTACTGGGCGAGTATTGGTCACTTAAATGGGACACATGTTTTCGCCACATTTTTAACCCTTGTTAATGTGCGACTATTGATGGCCACTATAGGGGCATCCTCAAGGGGCACTATATAGGTGAAAAAACCGAAATGCACAAAAGATCATTAGAAATTTTGTAATTTAGCCCTAGTAATAAACAACCAAATCTGAAAAGCAAATAATATTCAAACACTCTTTTCAGCAGAAAAATATAAATCTGAATAAACTTAGATGGCTTCCCATTGCCAGGGTAACGCCCCATGTGGTGACGAAAAATATACGGTGAAGTGGTCCCGGACAGCCGCACCGTGTCTGGTCCCACGCACACCGCTCAGATTAGGACTCTACAAGGAATGGCTGAGGGAATCTTCAAAATTAAAGCCATCCCGGACACGGACAAAATTATGCAGAGCACACGCTGCCTTCACGGCCGAGATGGCGGTCTCCAATTTTAAATGAATCGGAGAATGGAGAAAGCGCCATTTGTTGGCTAAAATGCCAAAGGCGCACTCCACCACCCTGCGTGCCCTTGTCAGCCGGTAATTAAATACCCGCCTGGCAATGGACAGTCCCAGGCTGGAGTACGGCCTCATCAGATGCTCCCCCAGCGCAAAGGCCTCGTCCCCCACGAAAACAAAGGGCATAGCCGGATAAGTGGTCCCAGGCAGTGTGGTGTTCCCAGGGAGGTCCAGCTCATTATTATTGAGCATTTGCCCAAAGGCAGAATGCCCCAAAACAGCAGAGTCTGAGCTGCTGCCGTAGGACCCCACGTCAATGTATCTGAAGCAATAGTTTGCGTCACACACTGCAAAAAGAACAAATGAGAAAAAAAATGTATAATTAAAAAAATTGACTCCCGCTCCTTAATGGGCTTCTTAACGCGTATGTGCTTCCCGTCTATTGCGCCGACACAGTTCGGGAAATTGCAGGCTTGTAAAAAATGATCCGCAATTTGCAGCCAGTCCTCCTTTTGTGGTTGGGCCATCACAGCAGGATGAAGGACATCCCAAATTGGCACGCAGGTTTCCCTGACGATCATACTGGCTGTAGACTTCCCGATGAAAAAGGCGAAGTGTAGACTGGCCAATGACTGTCCGGTAGCTAAATACCTGAAACAAATGTAAGAAAATAAAGAGACATTAACGGATGTTTTTTATTTCTTTTTTCATAGTCAACACTATCAAAGGCAAATGGAAAAGCCTGAAAGACGCCTTTATCCGCCATAGGCGCAAAGAAAGGGAGCAGAGGAGCGGTTCGTCCCCAAGCTCATGCTCCAGTTATGTGCATGCCCAACAGATGTCTTTTTTGATACCGTTCGTGCACGGAAATGCGGAGTCAAGGGCATACACATTGAGGACAGGATGTGGTATGACATGACATACATTCAATTTCATATGGGGAACATACTTACCTATATTTTCCACTTCACAGCACCGAGAGTAGCTGGGAACCCAGCCAGGCGCAAGATGACGAGGAAGAGGACGAGGGCACAACCATGGACAGTGAGGCCGGACCATCTATGGGGCCAATGAGTCCTCCAGGCCCCCCACTCACTCCGAGTTTGGTGAGCCCCATGCAGACTGTCCCAGCCGTCCCAGAGGCAAGTCGGCAGCCCCGACATAAAAGGAGGAGAACAGAGAGGCATGAGGACAGGCTAATAGGCTGCCTGGATGCCCTGGCACATCCTGTGCCAAAACTTTCCAGTGATGCCCATTTTCTCCTCAGTCTAGAGGAGAAAATGCTACATGTGCCCAGACATCTGGTCACAAAAGTAAGGGATGAGGTGTCTAAGACTATTGATAAGTATTGCATCCCTTATGAAATCCCAACTTCGATCAGTGCCCCACTGCAGGCCCCACACCAGGCCCCACAGCAGCCAGCACAATATGGGCCACGATATGGGCCACAATATTTCCCCCAATATGGGGCACAATATGGGCCACTACATCCCCAACATGCACAACAACACCATCACACATACCCAGCACACACATACACACAAAGTAACATACAACAGCCTCTTGACACATGGCAGACACAACACACATCATACCCATATCCCTCTACTAACACGGGCCCAAGCACCTCCACCACCACCACCACTGAAATGCCACCCGCCAATCAGTCTCGCGGAGCCAGAGAGACACGGGTGGATCCTGAGGCGGAGTTTTCAGGGCCGCAATATGAAACCCTTTGAAAATTATAAGAGGGAAATTCTCAGGCTCAAGGTTTTTGGAGCCCAAAAGGTCACAGATATAGGAAAAGTTTCCTAATATTTTTATGTTATTTTAAAAAAAGTTGCACCTTTGTTTGTTAAACAGATTTAACGCATTTTATTTGGAAATGTATGATGTTACTACATTCACCAAAGATAAAAATATTTAAGCTAATGTTTGGACTATTTTTTGAAAGAGAGGGGTAAAACATGGGCAAATGTGGATACATGATGCATGTATGGGATATCTATGCCACACGTTGACAACATACACATCACATACCCCCCGCACAAACACTCATACGTCACAAACAACAAGAGAAACACGGCGAAACTCTGATCCTGCCACAACACACTGCAAATGGTTTAAATGGCCACAATAATAGGCTACTTACCGCAAAGTAATGACCAGTCTTTCCACTGGTGGTATGCAGTCCCGCATGAAGGTGTCCTGACGCTGCAAATGAGGGGACAACAGCACCAGGAGCTCGTCAAAGCTGTGAAACAATAAAATGTTCATGGTTAACAATACAAAAAGCACAAAACACTTTGCTTAATCATTGAAAATACATTGCAACCACGTATACGTACTAACCTCTGGATGGACATCCTGGTGTAGTCAAAAAACTTGTCCTCATGGGCACAGAGGTTCGCATACAGTGCCCAGAACTGGCCCCTCTCCTGTCTATCGGCAATCACAGGATGGACCTAGAAACGTTGCCTGCTGTCCCGCCTTCTCCTCAAGCGTTCCAGCTCGATAGCTGCAACAAGTGCCGCAACACGTCGCCGTCTATAGCATTCCATTGCTCAAAACCACACACTCTACCAACACACATGGAATTTCACACCTACAATGCCCTATGATTGGCCAAACTTCATATAGACAGGGATATTTGCTCATTGGACAACACTGCAGTCAATCACACAAACGCGCGTCAAACGCGCGTTTACTATTGAAAAAAACGTGCATAAAAACGTGCGAAAAACGCGCGTCTCAGAAACGCTCAGGTGTGAAAGCAGGATTAATGTTGAAGAGGATGTGATGTGTGGATAAAACAGTTCCCACATTGTGAACAAGAAAATATTTTTCCTCTAAGTTCTCTGATGTGCAATTAGAGCTGACATCCTGAACATGAAATGGCTTCATAATGTAGTTTGAGACTGGCACTCCTCGTATGGAATAAATATCAATCGTGGCAGTATTATCTGAGTGATTCACAATATTTAATATATCACATAAAATACAATCTAAATATTTAATATATCGCATAGATTACAAACATATAGTGAGACTCAATAGTTGATCCTTAATAATTGCTGCAGCAACAAAATGGTTAAAATAATGCCTAAAAAGGTCTAAAAAAATCAAATAAAAAGTCCAAACACACTTCCAAAAAAGGGGGGGGGGGGACCATAAATCCTAGGTGGGAAATAGCAAAAGTGTCCTGCACAGACCCAAGGTTATAATGTAATTTGTCCAAACAATAGATTTATTGTATCTGTATTAGTCTCCTTTAACCTTATGTTAGGTTTATTTTCTTATAAGTAATGTAGCAAAAGAATCGTATGATAGATCGTTCTCCAATATTCGGAAGCTATCCGATTTACACGTTCGATAGATCGTTCTCCAGTATTCAGAAAATGTTCGATTTAAACACAAAAAGTTTCTGGTTTTTACTCACGGTGACTTTCGTGTTTCCCACGATCCAAATGATCGGTTTTTACTCACGGTATCTTTTGTATTTCCCGCGATCCAAGTGCTCGGCGTCCCACTTAGCTCATGCGCCACTGCTGCCTCTCGATCATTAGACCAACATCTCGAATCTGGTCATGTGACCGGAGTGTATAATCACGAGAGGTGGACTTGTACTGATCGATTTAGGTGGCTGATCTTCCGGACCTTTTCTTTCTGTGTTGGAGCGCTCCAATTTATATATAAGTTTCCGGATATTGGCACACGGACTTCCAGTGGGGATATCTTGTTGGGGATGTATTTGATAGCACCAAATGGCTTCACCCTGTGTGAATTCTATGATGTGTGATAGACTTGACTATTTGGGGGGGAGCAATTTGTCTGTGGAAAAAAAAAACTTATAGGGGGGCCACATGATCCTGGGTTCTGTATGAATTTGTAGTCTGTATAAATGTGGGGTCTTATCTGGGGATTGTATGAATGCAGAGATAATCTGGGGCCTGTATTCATTTTGGGGAGTGGTCTGGAGTTTGATGCCTAAAGTTAGCTTTTGGGTCTCATTATTTTCTAGTTCTTTAGCCGTGTCCTTTGGCTCTTTTATTTTGGCAGTACAGTAATTGGGGGGCAGAAGAAAGCACTTTAGGTAAAGTAATGTGGGCATACAGGGCAGCAGAGGGCACAGTATTGGTGGAAGCTACAGGATGAGCATGTTAAAGGGGCAACTGGATGGGGGGTTTCTTTGCTAAAGAGGGTGAGGATGGACGGCAAAAGTAATGAGTGAAGACAGAGGTGTATCCAAATCTTCAGGGCCCCCCCCCCCAATCTACCATGTGACATTTATTAATCCTGGTGTCTTCCTAAATAGCAGAGGGTGTGGTACTCCCCTGGCCAAAAATTTCTGCGCACGATGGTCTGGACCAAATGGAGAAAAAAAAAGGAAACTGAACAACTGAAATGCATGGAGACATCAGAAAGTTGGGTCATCAGTGTAAATTCATTCGGGGGAAGGGGGGGTTGGTTCAATTTGCCTGCTCTGCCTAGGGTACCTAAATACTTTTGTCACGATTCGGTGTGGGAGGGAAACACCACACCGAGCATAGGAGGGAAGGGGGAACAAGGAATCAGGCCTGAGAACTAGGGAAGGAAGATGGACACCTCCTAGTAAAAACCCTAACCAAAATGAACATGAATTTGCATATGGCTTCTCCTTTTTCTCATGTGTAACAAGATTTGATTTACGGTAAAACGCTTTCCACATTCTGAACATGAAAATGGTTTCTCCTCTGTGTGAGTTCTATTATGTTGAACAAGTTGTGATTTGTCACATTCTGAACATGAATATGCATATGGCTTCTACCCTGTGTGAATTTTCTCATGCGTAATAAGATTTGATTTATAGTTAAAATGTTTCCCACATTCTAAACAAGAAAATGGCTTCTCCCCTGTATGACTTCTGTCATGTATGGCAGGATTTGATTTATGGGTAAAACATTTTTCACATTCTGAACATGAAAATGGGATCTCTCCTGTGTGAATTCTTTCATGTTTAACAAGTTTTGATTAGGGATGAGCGAATTTGGATGTTTCATCCGAAGTCGATTTGCATAAAATGTCGTTTCAATACTGCATGGAGCAAGCGCTCTGTACAGTATTAGAATGTATTGGCTCAGATGAACCGCAGTTCAGAAATTGATTTATACTGTAAAAAAAAACATGGGGTTCAGTTCTGGGGGGGTGGGGGTGGGGGGGGGCTTGTAACCTTGGAAACATGAAGTGTATAATGTGATGGAAAAATTAATCAGGCCAGCAAAGGAAGCAATATGGATAATAACAATAGATCAGTAAGTGCCTTGTATTAACTTTCTTCACATAATAAATGCTATTTGCTGAAGTGATACTACCCCTTTTAACCCCTTCAGGACCTCCGCTATACATTTATGGTGGAAGTCAGGTCCCTAAACATGGCGCCAGCTCGCACGTGTAGCGGGCGCCATAGCCGCTGGGTTTCTGCTATTTTAAATAGCAGAGACCCGCGGCACATGTATGCAATCAGCCATAAGGCTGATCGCATACATTTTCCTCTCCAGATGCCGTGGTCAAATGTTCTATTTTTTTGCTGGGCGGCGGAACGGAAGTGCGGATATCGACAGCACACAGCGTGCTCTCCACATGTTTTGCAGCCCCATTGAAAATGAATGGGTCTGCACTTGTTCCTCAAAATTTTATAGTCATTCAGGTTGACTTAAAAAAAGTGGAAAAAAAAGTAAAGAAAAGTTTTTACAAATATAAAAAAAATAAAAAAATATAAAAGTTCAAACCCCCCCCCCCCCCCCTTCCTTAACCCATTAGAGACGCATGACGTACCGGTACGGCATGTTTCCCGAGTCCTTAAGGATCCATGACGTACCGGTACGTCATGGGTTTAAACCGCAATTGCGGCGCGGCGGGGGTTAATCGGAACAGGATGCCCGCTGAAATCATTCAGCGGGCATCCTGTCACAACGCCGGGGGGGTATGTGACCCCCCCCCCCATATCGGCAGTTCAATTCAGACCTGCGGTTTGCGGCTTTACCTGCGGTTGCGGCGGCTGTGCGGAGGTGCCATCGGGTCCCCATGCGGCTGTGGGGGGGACCCGATGGCATGGAAGGCAGCACGATGTCTAAGGAAGGCATCGCGCTGCCTTCCGGTGAAGAGCCTGTGAGATCCAGCCCCGGAAGCTGTATGAGTAATACACACAGTATTACTCATACAGCCAATACATTCCAATACGGAAGTATTGGAATGCATTGTAAAGGAATATACCCCCCAAAGTTCAAGCCCCAAAGTAAGACAAAAAATAAAGTTAAAAAAAAGTTTTCCCCCAAAAAAATTAAAAGTTTCAAGTAAAAATAAACGTCATTTTCCCCAAATAAAGTTAAAAAAAATTGATAAAAAATAGGGGAAAAAAAAAAAAAGTATACATATTAGGTATCGCCGCGTCCGTATCGATCGGCTCTATAAACATATCACATGACCTAACCACTCAGATGAACACCGTGTCACCTAACATTACAAAAAGTACAACAGCAAGCGATCAAAAAGGCATTTGCCCACCAAAATAGTACCAATCTAACCGTCACCTCATCCCACAAAAAATGAGCCCCTACCTGAGACAATCACCCAAAAAATAAAAAAACTATGGCTTAGAATATGGAGACACTAAAACATCATTTTTTTGTTTGAAAAAAGCTGTTATTGTGTAAAACTTGCATAAATAAAAAAAAAGTATACATATTTGGTATCGCCGCGTTCGTATCGACTGGCTCTATAAAAATATCACATGACCTAACCTCTCAGATGAACACCATAAAAAATAAAAACTGTGCTAAATAAACTATTTTTTGTCACCTTACATCACAAAAAAGTAATAGCAAGCAATCAAAAAGTCACACGCACCCCAAAATAGTGCCAATAAAACCGTCATCTCATCCCACAGAAATCATACCCTACCCAAGGTAATCGCCCAAAAACTAAAAAAAAATTATGACTCTCAGACTATGGAAACACTAAAACATGATTTTTTTGCTTCAAAAATGAAATCATTGTGTAAAACTTACATAAATAAAAAAAAGTATACATATTAGGTATCGCCGCATCTGTGACAACCTGGTCTATAAAAATATCACATGATCTAACCTGTCAGATCAATGTTGTAAATAACAAAAAATAAAAACGGTGCCAAAACAGCTATTTCTTGTTATGTTGCCTCACAGAAAGTGTAATATAGAGCAACCAAAAATCATATGTACTCTAAACTAGTACCAACAATACTGCCACCCTATCCCGTAGTTTCTAAAATGGGGCCACTTTTTTGGAGTTTCTACTCTAGGGGTGCATCAGGGGGGCTTCAAATGGGACATGGTGTCAAAAAAACCAGTCCAGCAAAATCTACCTTCCAAAAACCGTATGGCATTCCTTTCCTTCTGCGCCCTGCCGTGTGCCCGTACAGCTGTTTACGACCACATATGGGGTGTTTCTGTAAACTATAGAATCAGGGCCATAAATATTGAGTTTTGTTTGGCTGTTAACCCTTGCTTTGTTACTGGGAAAAATGGAGTAAAATTGAAAATTTGCCCAAAAATTTAAATTCGGAAATTTCTTCTCCATTTCCCAATAACTCTTGTGGAACACCTAAAGGGTTAACGACGTTTGTAAAATCTGTTTTTAATACCTTGAGGGGTGTAGTTTCTTAGATGGGGTCACTTTTAAGGAGTTTCTACTCTAGGGGTGCATCAGGGGGGCTTTAAATGGGACATGGTGTCAAAAAAAACAGTCCAGCAAAACCTGCCTTCCAAAAACCGTATGGCATTCCTTTCCTTCTGCGCCCTGCCTTGTGCCCGTACAGCGATTTACGACCACATATGGGGTGTTTCTGTAAACTACAGAATCAGGGCCATAAATATTGAGTTTTGTTTGGCTGTTAACCCTTGCTTTGTAACTGGAAAAAAATTATTAAAATGAAATTTTGAAATTGTATCTCTATTTTCCATTAATTCTTGTGGAACACCTAAAGGGTTAACAAAGTTTGTAAAATCAGTTTTGAATACCTTGAGGGGTGTAGTTTATAGAATGGGGTCATATTTGGGTGGTTTCTATTATGTAAGCCTCGCAAAGTGACTTCAGACCTGAACTGGTCCCTAAAAATTGGGTTTTTGAATTTTTTTTTAAAATTTCAAGATTTGCTTCTAAACTTCTAAGCCTTGTAACATCCCCAAAAACTAAAATATCATTCCCAAAATGATCCAAACATGAAGTAGACATATGGGGAATGTAATGTAATAACTATTTTTGGAGGTATTACTATGTATTATAGAAGTAGAGAAATTGAAACTTGGAAATTTGAAACATTTTCACAATTTTTGGTAAATTTGGTATTTTTTTATGCAAAAAAATTAACTTTTTTGACCCAATTTTAGCAGTGTCATGAAGTACAATATGTGACGAAAAAACAATCTCAGAACGGCCTGGGTAAGTAAAAGCGTTTTAAAGTGACACTAGTCAGATTTGCAAAAAATGGCCAAGTCCTTAAGGTGAAATAGAGTCCTTAAGGGGTTAAAATAAAAATACCAATAAAAAAAATAAACATCATGGGTATCACCGCGTGTGAAAATGCTTATCCAATTTGCAATTTTTTTGTCACTTCAACTCCCCAATAATGTTTTTATAAAAAATGGTCAAAAAGTCGCACACACTTAAAATTGGTATCACTGAAAAGTACAGATCACAACGCAAAAAATTAGCCCTTACCCAGCCCTGTACACGTAACTACATAAAAGTTATAGGGTGATCTTTTTTTTTTTTCTCAAAGGTTTTAATTTTTTTTCAGTTATAAAACGCAAGAAAAATTATACAAGTGTGGTATCATTGTAACCGTACTGACCTGGAGAATAAATATAACAGGTCAATTTTACTGCTTAGTGTACAGTGTAAAAAAAACTTTGTCAGAATATAATTTTTTCCCAATTCTACACCATTTGGAATTTATTTTCCGCTTCCCACTACATGGTATGCAACAGTAAATGGCGCCATTAGAATGTACAACTTGTCCCACAAAAATAAACCCTCATAAAGCTATGTGAACGGAAAAATAAAAAAGTTGCTAGAGGACTATGGGAAGGCGGGGAGTGAAAAAACGAAAACCCAAAAATAGTAAATCTCAGGGTCCTCTAAGGGTTAAGTTCCAAAAAACAGACTTGCAAACCGTTCTATACTTTGTACATTAGTCCAAATTTTTTTGGAAGAGTTCCAAACGAAAGACCCAGAACCAGGCCTTGTCCTCCCAGAGCCTAAATGTGGGTAGTAGTAGTAG
Source organism: Bufo bufo (assembly GCF_905171765.1). Classification (NCBI taxonomy): domain Eukaryota; kingdom Metazoa; phylum Chordata; class Amphibia; order Anura; family Bufonidae; genus Bufo; species Bufo bufo. Next base: position 600,882,523 of record NC_053392.1, read on the forward strand.
GCCACAGTTGTCCTCCCCTTCCCTTTCGCTTCTATCAGACTGTGGGATATCATGGTGGTGGGTTCTTTGGCCCTCCTCACCTGCTCTGCTGCAACCGGCATTGTCGCTGCCCCAACGCCAATACAGCAGCTAAAGGTAACACTACTACCACCACCAACATGGCTATGCTTGGGGTCTGTAGCGTCCTCCTCCTCAGGGCAGTACAAACACTAACTGCTCTCACACAAGTTGTGTCTTGTCAATATGCCGTAGGGCATGGTGCTTTCTTGACACTTCTTAGGAAGAAGGAAGGCGCCCCACTAGGAAAGGACAGTGAAGACGGAGACAACTCCACTGAAAGCCTTCTTTGGGGCTGCAAGAAAGCCCTCTTTGACGCTGAAAGGAGGAGGAGTCACACTGTGACTCCTGGTTCCACGGCACAGTGTTGGACTCTCAAGTCAGCTCCACATCATCCTGCTGCAACTGAGAGGAGAAGTGAGCTATCCAATCCACAATCTCATTGTCTTTCTTCTAAACTATGATGTTGCGCCTGTCACGAATAATGGGGAGAGGAGGGACACCAGAAAGGAGAGGACAAAGAACTAGGCCTCAAGGTTAGGGAGAAGGGAAAGGTCACCTCCTAGGAAACCCCTAGATCTGGCCCTGACTCCTGTCAGTATGTATAGACCCTGAAGGTGGGAAAATACATACGCCGGAACCTAAACCCTAGGAGCCCTGAGATACCCTAGAGGTAGTGAAAGGGAATGAGACTACTGGTTCCTTCCCAGATGAACGAACCAGCATCTCCCTGAGGCCTAGTAACAACAAGCACAAGGGAACAACCAAATACAAAGAGCAGTACAACTCCTCCAAATCCAAGTAGAAAATATTAACCGCATGGTATGAAGTGTGAAACCAAACTAAATAGGGAAGCAGTAATGACCTGCCAGCTGCACCTGAAAAGAGGTGTTGTCATTACCAAATCACAACACTGAGAATCAAGAGACTGTCAGTTAACCTCTCATGCAGTCAGTCTCTCTGATCTTCTAACCTCTGTCACAGAAGGTACCGTGACAGCGCCTTTTCAAATCCAGCAGGAACAACTGCAGATATCTACTATTTCTGGCCGGATAGTTGGTGCTGCTACTACCCACATTTTGGCTTTGGACCTCTCTGGGTCTGGAACCCTTCCATATCCCTGACATTTTCGGCCTCTCAGATGTTGTGCACTACCCTATGTATTGGTGTAGTAATCACGTATATATGCTGCTTTGAATATAATCAAACAACATTGAAAGCATGTGAAGACAGAAATAAAGGGAAACTGATTTAAGCCTAAATCCGTTATCACTCCCAGATACTTTTGTGTGCTACCCTGTCTATTAGTGTGTGTAATCAGGATGCTGGTTTGATTATATTCAACAGTGAATTTTTTTTTTTATTGGAAACGCATGAACACAGAAATTAAGGGAAATGGATTTACACTTAAAGAGGACCTTTCACCGATTCTTACCCTATGAACTAACTATACAGATAGGTAGAGCGGCACCCGGGGATCTCTCTGCACTTACTATTATCCCCGGGCGCCGCTCCGTTCTCCTGCTATGCCCTCCGGTATCTCCGTTCCCTAAGTTATGGTAGGCGGAGTCTGCCCTAGCGCTGGCCAATCGCACTGCAGAGCTCACAGCCTGGGAGAAAATAACCTCCCAGGCTGTGAGCTCTGCGCTGCGATTGGCCAGCGCTAGGGCAGACTCCGCCTACCATAACTTAGGGACTGGTATCTCCGCCTACTATAACTTAGTGAGCGGAGATACCGGAGGGCATAGCGGCAGAACGGAGCGGCGCCCGGGGATAATAGTAAGTGCAGTGAGATCCCCGGGTGCCGCTCTACCTATCTGTATAGTTAGTTCATAGGGTAAGAATCGGTGAAAGGTCCTCTTTAAATTCGTTATCACTCATAGATGCTTTTGTGCTGGCCTGTGTATTGGTGTACTGATCACCTATATGCTGGTTTAATTAAATTGAACAAGTCCCCAAAAAAAATAAAAAATTCCAACTGTGTGGAGAAATAAATGAACGTAAATAAATGATTAAGTGCCTGGCCTGACGCTCAATTTCACATTAACACTCACAGGTAGATTGCTGCTCTACCCTGTGTTTTGCTGTAGTAATAACGTATATATGCTGGGTTAATTAAATTGAACAATCCCCCTCAAAAATATAATTCCAACTGTGTGGAAATAGAATTTACCGAAAAGGACGATTGAGGCTTGAAGCTCAATTTCATATTAACACTCACAGGTAAATTGAAGCCCTACCGTGTATTTTGCTGTAGTAATCACTGTGGGGATTCTCTCTGGTAGTTTGGATAAGCGGGTGCAGTACAGAGGCAAAATACAAGTTTGTAATTCAAATGTCCGTGTTTATTCACACATAAGGTCTAACAAAAACACTCTTTGCAAGGTTGGTGTTTGTTCACACAGAGTAGAAATTTTGTGCATAAAAAAAAACACATCACCTTGTTGGCGGTTCTGCCTCCAGCAGTCCAAATGCAGGCTTTAGATGGCCTGCACTCCCAACACACAGGTCTCAGCTTTAATAGGCCAGTCAAGACCCGGCCTGGAACGTGGGGAAAAGTCACCTACCCGGCATTTTGCCTACTCCCAGTAAGAGCCGTCCCGGATAAGCTATACAGCCATACTAAAATAGTATAGTGTCAATCAGCATTAGCTGCAGCTGACACCTGAAGATACCGGCTCTTACTTCACCAAGGCCAGAAACCTCGGTGACACATACCTTCCGTCAACGACGGACCCTTGCGCCTTCCTACATCTTGTATATATATGCTGATTTAATTAAATTGAACAAGTCCCCATAAAATATAATTCCAACCGTGTGGAAACTGAATATAGGGAAATGAACGATTGAGGCCTGACCCTTGATATCGAGTTAACACACACAGGTAAATCGTTACCCTAGCCTGTGTATTGGTGTACTGATCACCTATTTGCATTAAATTTAAAAGCCCCCTCCCAAAGAAAAAAATTGGAACTGAACTCTGTGTGTGGATATAATAAACAGATTTAGCCCTAATATGTTGTTCTCAATCACTGATATATATGGTTTGAAGAAGAAAAAAGTAAATTAAATATGTGAGATGACCTGACAGAGTTGCAACTAGTATTGCCACTAGATTGATGGTAGAACACGTGTTGGTACAGTTAGGCGTTGGCGTCTTCATAACTGCATCGGATCCTCCGCCAGTTCTAAATGCAAGCGGTCTTACATTTGGACCTTTTTCTAAGCCTGAAACAGGCGCCCACGTTACACCCACTTTTTTAGACCTGGCGTGAGCGGGGAGATGTCGCAGATTGCACAACTGACCGTTGCGCTGCAATCTGCGCCTAATATAGGTGTATTTACAGCATCATAAATGACCCCCTTTCTCTTTGCATCTGAACTACTGGAACCCTTTCTTGATACCACAGAGGCAAACTAAGTAAGCAAAGGTGCTGGTCTCTTGGCAGGAAAAGATGCCCCTTCCTTGCTGATAACTTATCCACTTGAAAGACCTGCTTCGGTTCCTTGTACACCTGAGGATTCTGTACACGTCGGTTCAGCTATGGACTCAGTAATAACACTTTGGCTTTCTTCCCTGCTAGGCCCAGCTGCACTACTGGATTCTTCTTGAAGACCTGTTGTAGAAATTCTTCTGCTGGATAAAGCAACTGATATAGCGGAATTGGCCTTTTTAAGCAGCTGTGAGGAAGGCTACCACTTGTGACAAGGAGCCATAGAAGAAATATGAATTTTGCTGGCTAGTGTTCCTGACAGAAGTTACGCTCTCATGCACATTTGGGCCTGGCTGTTGTATGTGAGAATATTTTCCTAAAGTGCCCTGCTGATCTGTAAGGATATTTTGAATAATGCTTAACAACCTCTTACATGAAGCATTGCTGTGGGGAAAAGGAGAAGAACTTTTACCAACTTGGAAAGCATGCCATGTTGATAAAGTCCAGTCACAGGATCTTTGATTAGTGACAAACACTGCTAAGCAGTTTGTCCATGTCTTTGACATCTATAACATTTGGAAATATGTTCATTATGGTGTGGATGTCCTCAATACTTGATGATAACTGCAGATCTGGATCAACAAATGATATACTTTTAAGTAGCAAACTGCAAAACACATACGGTCGTGTGCATGTAGCCTAACAGTGATGCTCAACCTGCGGCCCTTCAGCTTTTGTAAAACTATAACTCCCACCATGCTCTGCTGTAGAACGATAACTGTAAGCTGTCCGAGCATGCTGGGAGTTGTCGTTTTGCAACAGGTGGAGGGCCGCAGGTTGAGCATCCCTGCTTTATAATTTCACTGATGTACAATTAGAGCTAACATCTTGAACATGAAAATGGCTTCATCCTTGTGGGAATTCTCTGATATTTGATAAGACTTGATTTAATTCTATTACATTTTCCACATTCTGAACACTAAAACAGGTTTTACCTGTGTAAATTATCCTGTGTCTAACAAGATCTGCTTTTTGATTAACACGTTCACCAAATTCTGAACATTAAAATGGCTTCTTCCCTGTGTGAATTTTCTGATGTTTAACTAGATCTGATTTCTGATTAAAACATTTCCCACATTCTGAGCATGAAAATGGCTTCTCCCCTGTGTGAATTCTGTGATGTACAACAAGACTTGTTTTGTTAGTGAAAAATTTCCCACATTCTAAACAAGAAAATGGCTTCTCCCCTGTGTGAATTCTCTGATGTTTAACTAGACTGGGATAAACTGTAAAACATTTCCCACATTCAGAGCATGAAAATGGCTTCTCCCCTGTGTGAATTCTGTGATGTGCAACAAGACCTGCTTTCTTTGTGAAAGATTTCCCACATTCTAAACAAAAAAATGGCTTCTCCCCTGTGTGAATTCTCTCATGTATAACAAGTTGTGATTTATGGCTAAAACATTTTTCACAAGTTGAGCATGAAAATGGCTTCTCCCCTGTGTGACTTCTCTGATGTCTAACAAGTTGTGATTTATGATTAAAATGTTTTTCACATTCTGAGCATGAATATGGCTGCTCCCCTGTGTGCATTTTCTGATGAATAACAAGATGTGATTTATAGTTAAACCGTTTTTCACATTCTAAGCATGGAAATGGCTTCATCCCTGTGTGAATTCTCTCATGTATGACAAGATCTGATTTTTGGTTGAAACGTTTTTCACATATTGAACATGAAAATGGCTTCTCCCCTGTATGAACTGTCTGATGTTTAACAAGATCTAATTTATAGTTAAACCGTCTCCCACATTCTGAGCATGAAAATGGCTTCAACCCTGTGTGAATTCTCTCATGTATATTAAGATGTGATTTATGGTTAAAACATTTCCCACATTCTGAGCATGAAAATGGTTTCTCCCCTGTGTGAATTCTGTGATGTTTAACCAGATCTGATTTATAGTTAAGACATTTCCCACATTCTGAGCATGAAAATGGCTTCTCCCCTGTGTGAATTCTCTCATGTACAATAAGACGTGAATTACGGTTAAAACATTTCCCACATTCTGAGCATGAAAAAGTCTTCTTTCTTGTGTGAGTTCCTTGATGTTGAACATTTCTTCTGTGACTTTTAATTTGCTTAACAGTCTGTGAAAAATCAAAAGATTGAAATCCATCCAAAGGATCAGATGATAGATCTTTTGTGTCAAACACCAAGGGTACATCTGGGATAATGGCATACTTTTCATGTTTATCTTCCGTGACACTACAATCATCTGTTCTGAAATCTGATGATATCACATGTTTCTCTGAGCTCCTGGTAAAGTCATCTGCTAAGAATAAATCCAATTTTTATCATTTTTAAATAATAGAACCTTAAGATTGTATTAATATTTTCTAACATTTCTATATAAAAAAAATCCATACATTGAAGCTGAAAGCCCACCTTCTGTCTCACAGATGTTGTAAATATATTATTGGACATATACCACATACATATAAATAATACCGGCATATACTGAACATATAATGCTCTGTTCAGATCACATTTATGAGCTCTATTTAACATATATACACCCAGGATGTATACATTGAGCAGAGGTCTGTGACGAATACCATACAGTCACATTTAAAGGGTTATTCCTAGCTTGAACACTGGAGGGCATATCGCTAGGATCTCAGAGGTGGGACTTGCCCACAAAGTGCTGGAGGGCACACTGTGCATGCGCGGCCATCCTCCATTCATTCTGTTCACCCAGATCTGGCAACAAACAAAAATGGCCCTACTCATGGCCTGTGTTTGCATTGTTTGTATGTATGGTGTGTGACTAAAATTTTCAGCAAAGGTTAAAAAAAACAAAAAAAAAAACACCAACTATCTGGTGTTAAATCACTTCCCCTAATTGCCACAGAAACTGCAAGCACGGTTTGCGAGTGCAGCGAAGGTTGCTGAGTGAAGCAAAATCACAGATAAGTGCATAGCTTAACACTAGGCCATAGTTCAACACAAGGACATAAAAACCAAAAGTTTGATTTTATTTGTGCATTGTTTGCTTGATTCTAGCACAAGGATCAGCAACCTCCGGCACTCCAGATGTTCTGAAACTATAACTCCCAGAATGCTCTATTCACTTCTATGGGAAATATTAGAACAGCCGAGCATGTTTGCATGCTGGGAGTTGTAGTTTCACCACAGCTGGAGTGCCGAAGGTTGTTGATCCCTGTTCTAGCAAGTTCCCCAATTACAACAGTCAGGGGTTTAAATTTCAAATCATAGGTTTTCTTTTTCCTTACTGTTAATCCCAATTTAAACCTGTGCTCCATGGACAATGCTTCTAAGTGTGTGTCTTGTGCAATGTATGCAAGTCTTAAAGAGCCCTTTGAGGGTCAATACATTTGCATGGAAGCCCAGATTTTGGATCTAAATGCGCAGCTTGCAACATGCAGAAGCATTGCAAACCTAGAGAGAGGCTGTTAGGCCTGGGCCTTCTGCCACATTCTGAGCAGGAACTGTCTCACCCTGTCTCACCCATTCTTCAGCTCTTCATCATGTGATAGCCTTCACTGACCATAAAAATTTGACTTATATTCAGACTGCTCAGAGGCTCAATCCCAGACAAACTTGATGGTCACTTTTCTTTGCACGTTTTAACTTTCAGCTTAATTTCCGTTCGGCAGATAAGAACATTAAAGCCGATGCTCTTTACAGGTCCTTTGATGTTTCTGATGTTGAGGACAATCCACAACACATAACTGATCCTTCCAAAAGCATTTTGGTGGCGCCTGTCAAACTGTCTGAAGTACCCACAGGTAAGATTTTTGTTCCTGAAGCCCAATGTATTAAAGTCCTTCTATGGGGACATGCCCCAAAGACTGCCAGTCCTCATGGAGTTCAGGGAACTCAAAAATTCATTGCTCGTCATTACTGGTGGTCCTTCGTTAAAGATATTCAAGACTTTGTCTCCTATTGTAACCTATGCACGCAAAATAAGTCTTCTAAGTTAAAACCACCCAGTTTCCTCCTTCCTCAGCCTGTACCTGAAGTCCCTTGGCAATATATAGGAAACGACTTTATCACTGATCTTCCACCTCTAAGAGTTGCACAGTCATCTGGGTGGTAGTTGACCGTTTCTCTATAATAGCTCATACCCAGAGGTCGCACTAAATTTTTTCCAGAAGAGTAAAAATACTCCATTTAACAATTTTGAGGAGAAAATGCATAGGCCCACCTAACGTTATGAGGCTGATATTTCTGAAGGGAAACCATTGCTAGTCTCTCATGCAGAAATAAATGTAGACAATTTCACATTTATCCAACATCATACACTAAACATAAGACCACTGCCGCCATACACAGGGCCCACCTGACGCTGCCATACACAGGGCCCACCTGACGCTGCCATACACTGTTGTGCCTTTTCATAGGTAAATGCATTCAAATCTAATTCATTATTGTCAAAATGGATGTTCATTGCCTCTAAGAGCCATGCTCGACTATAGTTACAATTTTGTATGTCTTGAGTAGGCCAAATTAAGGTCACACAAAGGTTTCTACTTCAGTGTTATTTTTCTCATGAATGTACCAGTCTGAGAAGAGGCCTCTCCTTGTCTACTTTTAAATTTATGACGGGAGGTAAAGATAAGCTCTGTGCAGCTGGTGATAATTACCTATACAATTAGGCATTTATTAATGAAGCAAAATATATAATATGTATGTATTCATTTAATGAGCCTTAGTTAGTCCTTAGCATAAGACAATCAGTAGGACATATATATATTTGTTTATATTATATTGTTATATGTTACGAAGACATGTATCCAGTATATTATATATATATTTCTCATTAGGGGAATATCTGTCTCAAGAAGAGTGTCTGTGAAGATGTGTGTTTTGTAACAATTAATCACATCTTTGGTATGACAGAGGAGGTACTGATATCTCTGTGAGAAAACAAGCCATTTACGAGCCATAAATTAAGTGTGAGAAACATTCAAAAGAGACGCCTAGAGGTCTGTCTCTAATTGCTACAAGTGTCAGAATTAATCCCTATAGCTTTGAATTAAAGCTTCTAAGGTCAAAATGTATATTCAGACTTACATAAGTTAACCCTTTATGCTATGATGCAGATAGCTTATACAGCAGTGCCACCTAGGTATCAGTAGGTGACATTACAACAGTAGCAAAAGTGCATTATGGGTAAGGTTAGGATGTCACATTTTTATCAATGGTCACGCCCATCCGACAATGATTGGAAAGATCCAAACCAGGAAGGTGTGTCTAACTGATAAGTTTGGGATCATAAGCCATACACAGGAGGCAGAAAGAAAGAGAAAAAAAGAGAGAGAGGAGAGGAGAAGTGGAGGTCTATCTAGATGAAAGCCAGAATGAGATGTGCTATGATGGACTACCCAGCTTTCCTAGGAGCAGAAGTGAGATTCCTACTAGGACTTGGTAAGAGACACAGAAAATGATATTTCATTTTATTAAGACTAATTTGATAGTGTGGGTGAAATTATACCATCTAGATTGGCGAATAAATAAATAATTAAATTAATTGATTATCTCCATATTGAGATGTAGTCTTAGGATATTGTGAGGCTTCATTCTACCTGCAGAAGAATCTAGACTCATAATCTAGCAAAGCATTAAATAATTGCATATATATATATATATATATATATATATATATATATATATATATTAATAGAACATTCTTCGCCAAGCTAAGGGATGGATTCCCACAGGAAGGACTTATTTCAAGTCCTTCCATTTAAGATATGGTCTAGCAAGATCCTAGATCCCTGTTATTTGTCTTAATAGTCTTACCAAAGTTATATATTTGAAAATAGTCCAGGATGGGGCGGAAGGATACAGTTATCTCTTCTAAGTTATATCCTTGAATGGATTTGCCCATGCCTGAAGTCATGTGATGTGTAGTTGGTTAGGGGGGCAGAATGTATTTAGCATTCTATATTGATGTCTAGGATTAGACAGGCCCATCTTGAGATCATGAGGTTTTCTCTGAACAGAAGTAATATATATAACTTCTGTTCATATTTTGATATCCTAACCTAATAATAGCTTGTGTATAATGTGACAAGTTATTTCCACTCACATGTATTGTTAAGCTTGTAATGCTTTATATTAACGCTATATATATTCATTTGCATGTATCATTGTGTTTATTTACTTATATATGTTTATAATCTTGTAACCAATAAATCTGCATATTTTTATAATACCTGTGTATTATTGTATAATGCAGAACTACATTTTATCATTAACATAATCTCACGTCAAAAAGAACTTATTTATCTGAGGAAATAGTCGGACTCAGATGTGAATTGTATCAATTAGGTTGTCTACAATTCACCAGGTCATGATTTTAAGAATTTATGACAAATTTTATAAATTTAATTTTTTTATGATTAATAATTTTTATGACCATAATTAATAATTCTTTATTGAATTATTACCCACCGACATAAATGGAGGCCCCAGCGAGATTGATTGATGAGATGACATATTAATGATAAATTGTCATGTATATTGTTGCTGGCATTAGAATGTTACAGCCAGATCACGTTTACAACCCTTAGAAGGGCGTGGTATATACAGTCAATATGAATGTCCTGGTACTGAAGGGGTTAAGCCCATACCAGAACCGCAGATGAGTTGTTGCAGTAAAGTGTTATTACACGAATGCAACCAGTGCATGACATGTAAATCAACTCAGGAGTTGTTTGTCTATGCTAAACATAATTGATGTTTTTGTATCGCCAGAAATTAATAGTAAATTGTCCCAAGATAGGGAACAGATGTAGGTCTCATTAGCCTATGCGGTACAGGGTCCGGTTCTAGTCCTTTGTTTGACTCAGAAACCTTCCTATTAATTCCTGGCCAGTTAACTCCCATAGTTGGAGATTTACCCCCATATACAGGGAGGTTGAGTTTAGTAGCTCAGTGCGTTACAGGATAATAGAGGAACTTTATACATAAAGTCTGACCCAATGTTATTGATAAATAGAATCTATAAGAAAACAGTTTTAAACAGGTTAATTGCTATGTATGCTAATGTAACCATGCTTTCTTATAGGATCCTAATGTACAATCTGCCATTGCCGCAGATATGATAATCCCCTAAGGGGGGAATTGTTTTTTTATCTCACTCTGATTAATCTTTTCAGATTTTTTAGTTTTATTTGTTTGTGAATTATTATTTTTTTAGCAGAGTACCTAGAACCTGCTAATTTGTTTTAGTAGTAAAGAGCGCAAAACTGTATTTAAATAGCTCTGTTAACTAACCCTAATTGCCTTAAAAAGTCTCCTAAGGGAGGGGTGAGGAGTACATTCCTTAAGTTTAGATACATGTCAGTGAAAAGGTCAGAGGTCGCAGAGCTGCGCTGCGAGCTGATTTCTTAAGTCAGCCTAATGAAAAGGAAGAGTAAGATTCTCCCAACTTCATTGAAAGTAAATTCTTTATCTCATAAAGTGAATAAAGAGTAAAAGAAAAGTTGTTTAATACTTCGCTGACATAGGAATGTCCAGTAAACGAAGCAAACAGCTTCATTAAATTAATAATTATAGCAAGTCAATAAATGATTAATGATATTGATTACTAATCAAATTTTTCCACAGGATCATTAACATAATGTTTGTGTAGAGTTTTATTTCAGTGCCAAAAACGCCAAGAGTTGAACTAAGATTGAAAAATCTAAAATTTGAAGATGGAGACACATCATAAATTTCATATGATTGGTGATGGTATCGTATGACTGAAAATAGACTGAACAGTTATACTAACCATATTGTTTGTCTATCAATTGTGACTAACTTGTCGTCACTGTATTCCATGCAGATATATGGACGCATATATATTACTCTGTTTCGAGGTAGTCTCAAAGTATTGATTGGGTTATTATCCTAAATAAGCATAATACCTAAGGCTGCATTAGCCTAGCAGAGGAAGAATAGTTATATCTATTCACGGTACCCTGTAGTTTGTTTTTCTTTGAAAAAAAAATATATAAAAGTCCTCAACTTGCTGTTGGCTAAAGTATGGCATATGTCAAAGGCCTAAAATAGGCAGGTATATGTTTGATAAAGTTTTGCTGCGTTGTTACTCATACTGTCTGTTGTTTTCTTAAGCTTAGATGGTGGCCCAAGATGGGATCACGTGTTGATGGAAGGACAGATGGCGGAATCCTAAAAGTCTTTATATCCGGAACCAAGAGAACCTGAGGTCAAGGTTATCCGTGACGCAAGAGACGTCCAGTCGGAGCCAACCCAGATGTATCCAAGACGTATCCAGGAGGGACAAGTGGGCAGAGCCCCAGGAGATTCGACAGCCGCTGCAAAAGTACATCACACCAATGCAACATGACAAAGTATTCGAGATCGCAGATATGAAGATATGATGCCAAGCACTGCTTGCTAATTCGAGTTGCCAAGTTGCTGACAAGCCAGGAAGCTATTACTTCGAGGACCAAAGAAAGATCTTAACTAGAGACACGTTTCCAGAAAGTCCAGAAAACGACCGAAACGTCTTTCTCTCTACAGTGGTCATAAAAGAAAAGAACGAAACAATTGTATAATATGCGTTCTATAAACCGACACGTTTATCACTACTACAAGGAACGTAACACACTTGTAGTTAAACTAATCATAAAGTTTGTACGCTAGATTTGTGTCGTAAAAGTACACACAAAATTGTGATAAATTTATTCCAAGATAAAACTTGCATTCCCCAATGCATAATGATTTGGAGCATTTAGCCCTTTATTGCATTTCAGCCTATTCAACCTTCTAATAACGAAATTGAATATGCTGAAAAGGGGGGATTTGTTGTGCCTTTTCATAGGTAAATGCATTCAAATCTAATTCATTATTGTCAAAATGGATGTTCATTGCCTCTAAGAGCCATGCTCGACTATAGTTACAATTTTGTATGTCTTGAGTAGGCCAAATTAAGGTCACACAAAGGTTTCTACTTCAGTGTTATTTTTCTCATGAATGTACCAGTCTGAGAAGAGGCCTCTCCTTGTCTACTTTTAAATTTATGACGGGAGGTAAAGATAAGCTCTGTGCAGCTGGTGATAATTACCTATACAATTAGGCATTTATTAATGAAGCAAAATATATAATAATATGTATGTATTCATTTAATGAGCCTTAGTTAGTCCTTAGCATAAGACAATCAGTAGGACATATATATATTTGTTTATATTATATTGTTATATGTTACGAAGACAACATGTATCCAGTATATTATATATATATTTCTCATTAGGGGAATATCTGTCTCAAGAAGAGTGTCTGTGAAGATGTGTGTTTTGTAACAATTAATCACATCTTTGGTATGACAGAGGAGGTACTGATATCTCTGTGAGAAAACAAGCCATTTACGAGCCATAAATTAAGTGTGAGAAACATTCAAAAGAGACGCCTAGAGGTCTGTCTCTAATTGCTACAAGTGTCAGAATTAATCCCTATAGCTTTGAATTAAAGCTTCTAAGGTCAAAATGTATATTCAGACTTACATAAGTTAACCCTTTATGCTATGATGCAGATAGCTTATACAGCAGTGCCACCTAGGTATCAGTAGGTGACATTACAACAGTAGCAAAAGTGCATTATGGGTAAGGTTAGGATGTCACATTTTTATCAATGGTCACGCCCATCCGACAATGATTGGAAAGATCCAAACCAGGAAGGTGTGTCTAACTGATAAGTTTGGGATCATAAGCCATACACAGGAGGCAGAAAGAAAGAGAAAAAAGAGAGAGAGAGGAGAGGAGAAGTGGAGGTCTATCTAGATGAAAGCCAGAATGAGATGTGCTATGATGGACTACCCAGCTTTCCTAGGAGCAGAAGTGAGATTCCTACTAGGACTTGGTAAGAGACACAGAAAATGATATTTCATTTTATTAAGACTAATTTGATAGTGTGGGTGAAATTATACCATCTAGATTGGCGAATAAATAAATAATTAAATTAATTGATTATCTCCATATTGAGATGTAGTCTTAGGATATTGTGAGGCTTCATTCTACCTGCAGAAGAATCTAGACTCATAATCTAGCAAAGCATTAAATAATTGCATATATATATATATATATATATTAATAGAACATTCTTCGCCAAGCTAAGGGATGGATTCCCACAGGAAGGACTTATTTCAAGTCCTTCCATTTAAGATATGGTCTAGCAAGATCCTAGATCCCTGTTATTTGTCTTAATAGTCTTACCAAAGTTATATATTTGAAAATAGTCCAGGATGGGGCGGAAGGATACAGTTATCTCTTCTAAGTTATATCCTTGAATGGATTTGCCCATGCCTGAAGTCATGTGATGTGTAGTTGGTTAGGGGGGCAGAATGTATTTAGCATTCTATATTGATGTCTAGGATTAGACATGCCCATCTTGAGATCATGAGGTTTTCTCTGAACAGAAGTAATATATATAACTTCTGTTCATATTTTGATATCCTAACCTAATAATAGCTTGTGTATAATGTGACAAGTTATTTCCACTCACATGTATTGTTAAGCTTGTAATGCTTTATATTAACGCTATATATATTCATTTGCATGTATCATTGTGTTTATTTACTTATATATGTTTATAATCTTGTAACCAATAAATCTGCATATTTTTTATAATACCTGTGTATTATTGTATAATGCAGAACTACATTTTATCATTAACATCATCTCACGTCAAAAAGAACTTATTTATCTGAGGAAATAGTCGGACTCAGATGTGAATTGTATCAATTAGGTTGTCTACAATTCACCAGGTCATGATTTTAAGAATTTATGACAAATTTTATAAATTTAATTTTTTTATGATTAATAATTTTTATGACCATAATTAATAATTCTTTATTGAATTATTACCCACCGACAACACAGGGCCCACCTGACGCTGCCATACACAGGGCCCACCTGACGCTGCCATACACAGGGCCCACCTGACGCTGCCATACACAGGGCCCACCTGACGCTGCCATAGACAGGGCCCACCTGACGCTGCCATACACAGGGCCCACCTGACGCTGCCATACACAGGGCCCACCTGAAGCTGCCATACACAGCGCCCACCTGACGCTGCCATACACAGCGCCCACCTGACGCTGCCATACACAGCGCCCACCTGACATTACATATTATATACATATTACAGACACAGCTCTACCACATGTTCACTACACAGATAGTTTACTATATACACATTGCACACAGAGCTCTGCTACATGTCCATTACACAGATGGAACTACTGTGTGCACACACATAAAGCTATACAATAGACTGGTTACACTGACATTGCCCTGCTTTATACACACCTTTCATACATAAAGTACCTCTGCATTCTCCACCAGCACAGTCCTACACAGATCCTGTGTTATCCTAACTCCTCCCACACACATGGCTGATCACATGACTGTGACATCACCACAGGTCCTGTAACCACAATGTAGTGTTTAGTCCAGACTCTGAAGCTGCTCCTGGTGAGAAAGAGATGTCCGTGAGGGGCGGAGCTTCTCCGGAGAGGGGCTTCATGTGTGCCGGACCTGGCAGCTTCTGATACAGAGCTCCTGACTAGAAAAAGACCAGGCGTAAAATTATGCATGAGTCTTTTTCCAGGGATTAAAATGGCCTGAACAGGCGTCTATGGCGCTTGTACAGGCATTATTGCGACCTCTGCTCATACCTCCATCTGGTCTACCTTCTGCTCCTCGTTTGGCTGAACTGTTCCTGCTCCATATCTTCAGATTACATGGATTTCCTCTCCACATCATTTCTGATAGGGGTGTCCAATTCACTTCTCTTTTTCGGAGAGCATTATGCAAACTACTGGATGTCACATTAGATTTTTCTTCAGCCTATCATCCTCAATTAATGGACAAGTGAAGCGAGTCAATCAAATTCTCACTGGATTCTTGCGGCACTTCACTAATGCCCATCAAGATGACTGGGTCGTCCCCCTGTCCTGGGCTGAATATTCACACAATAATCAAGTCAGTGATGCTACAGGTAAATCTCCATTTTTTCGCCACCCTAATATTGCTCTTCCAGTGTCCGCTTCCTCTGGGGTACCAGCCGCAGATGCCTCTGTTGAAGAATTCTGATTGAATAGCAGGAACTCTCTCAAAAAAAGCCATGGGTCAGATGAAGAGAAACGCGGATAAGAGATGCAGGAATCCTTCTCAATTCTCACCTGGAGACAAGGTATGGCTCTCCTCTAAGAACATTCGTCTCAAACTTCCATCTTATACCTTGGCTCCTCGCTTCCTCGGTCCCTTTCCTGTCATAAAGAAGATTAACCCTGTGTGCTACAAACTCACACTGCTAGCATCTCTTCATATTCCTAACTCTTTCCATGTTTCATTACTCAAGCCTGCTGTATTTAACAGATTCTGTAAAGGTGCCTCTGAGAAACCTTCTTCAGTTACCAAGGATGATGGATATGAGATCAAGGACAATCTGGACAAAAAATTCTGAGTTAAAACATTCTATTTAGTTGACTAGAAAGGATACGGTCCTGAAAAGAGATCCTGAGAACCTGAGAAAACATTGATGCTCCTCTTCTTCTCAAAGGGGGAGGCATAAGGAAGGGGATACTGTTAAACCTGGGCCTTCTTCCATACCTCCCGCTGTCTCACCTGTCATATCCCCATCATCTCCTGCCTCGTTGCTGTCTCTGCCAGATGTGGCAGGTGCGTGCCTGCCAGACGCATACTCTGGCCACCCTGCCTACATGCTCCATCCCATGCTGGCATTCCCTTTGTTGGCTACAGGCTCTACAGTGGGCACAGGCCGCACCTTAATGGGGAGGGTGCAGCTGCGCTGGGTAAAAATGGTTAAGACGGCTGGAGGACCTTTTAATGGGGGGGCTGAGGTTAGTGAGGGAGGTGACTGGTCATAACTGTAAACCCATTAAAAACAGCTGCTGATGACATGACGAAGCACAGACTGCACGAAACAGCTGTCACCACTCAGTGATGTTGCCCACATACCTGACTTGTATGGATATTTTATTGCAATAAAGGTCCACAATTATGTGCAAGTGGTGAGCGCTGCTGATTTATTTTCATGGAAATTAACCTGTTACAAACCAGCAATATAAAACAAGACACCCAAAAAAAAAATCTCAATATTCACTCTCTGGCAGGTGAATTTGGGAAATTAAACATAGAAACATAGAAACATAGAATGTGTCGGCAGATAAGAACCATTTGGCCCATCTAGTCTGCCCAATATACTGAATACTATGGATAGCCCCCGGCCCTATCTTATATGAAGGATGGCCTTATGCCTATCCCATGCATGCTTAAACCCCTTCACTGTATTTGCAGCTACCACTTCTGCAGGAAGGCTATTCCATGCATCCACTACTCTCTCAGTAAAGTAATACTTCCTTATATTACTTTTAAACCTTTGCCCCTCTAATTTAAAACTGTGTCCTCTTGTGGTAGTTTTTCTTCTTTTAAATATGCTCTCTTCCTTTACCGAGTTGATTCCCTTTATGTATTTAAAAGTTTCTATCATATCCCCTCTGTCTCTTCTTTCTTCCAAGCTATACATATTAAGGTCCTTTAACCTTTCCTGGTAAGTTTTATCCTGCAATCCATGTACTAGTTTAGTAGCTCTTCTCTGAACTCTCTCTAGAGTATCTATATCCTTCTGGAGATATGGCCTCCAGTACTGCGCACAATACTCCAAGTGAGGTCTCACCAGTGTTCTGTACAGCGGCATAAGCACTTCACTCTTTCTACTGCTTATACCTCTCCCTATACATCCAAGCATTCTGCTGGCATTTCGTGCTGCTCTATTACATTGTCTTCCCACCTTTAAGTCTTCTGAAATAATTACTCCTAAATCCCTTTCCTCAGATACTGAGGTCAGGACTGTGTCAAATATTCTATATTCTGCCCTTGGGTTTTTACGCCCCAGGTGCATTATCTTGCACTTATCCACATTAAATTTCAGTTTCCAGAGTTCTGACCATTCTTCTAGTTTTCCTAAATCCTTTTCCATTTGGCGTTTCCCTCCAGGAACATCAACCCTGTTACATATCTTTGTGTCATCAGCAAAAAGACAAACCTTACCAGCGAGGCCTTTTGCAATATCACTTATGAAGATATTAAACAAAATCGGTCCCAGTACAGATCCCTGTGGAACCCCACTGGTAACATTACCTTGTTTTGAATGTTCTCCATTGACTACAACCCTCTGTTGTCTGTCACTCAGCCACTGCCTAATCCACTCAACAATATGGGAGTCCATGCTCAATGACTGCAGTTTATTGATAAGTCTTCTATGTGGGACAGTGTCAAAAGCCTTACTAAAATCTAGATATGCGATGTCTACTGCACCTCCACCGTCTATTATTTTATTCACCCAGTCAAAAAAATCTATAAGATTTGTTTGACATGATCTCCCTGAAGTAAACCCATGTTGTTTTTCATCTTGCAATCCATGGGATTTTAGATGTTCCACAATCCTATCCTTTAATAGGGTTTCCATTAATTTGCCTACTATTGATGTCAGACTCACTGGTCTATAGTTGCTCGATTCCTCCCTACTACCTTTCTTGTGAATGGGCACGACATTTGCCAATTTCCAATCTTCCGGGACGACTCCTGTTACTAATGATTGGTTAAATAAATCTGTTAATGGTTTTGCCAGCTCACCACTAAGCTCTTTTAATAATTTTGGGTGTATCTCATCAGGCCCCTGTGACTTATCTGTCTTCACCTTAGACAGCAAACTTAGAACATCTTCCTCTGTAAAGATACATGCATCAAACGATTTAATAGTCATTCTTTCTAGTGGAGGTCCTTCTCCTTTTTCTTTTGTAAAAACTGAACAGAAGTATTCATTAAGGCAGTCGGCTAGCCCTTTATTCTCTTCTACATACCTTCCGTCCTTTGTTTTTAATTTAGTTATTCCTTGTTTTAATTTCCTTTTTTCATTTATATATCTGAAGAATGTCTTATCCCCTTTTTTCATAGACTGAGCTAGTTTTTCTTCTGCCTGCGCTTTAGAAGTTCTTATAACTTGCTTGGCCTCTCTCTGCCTAATCTTGTAGATTTCCTTATCTTCATTGCTTCATGTAACATAAAATATATGTTCACAAATGCCAGTCTAGCAAGCAGAATGGGGGAACTGGAGGCTTTGGTACTAGAAGAGCACATGGATGTAGTTGGTGCGGCTGAGATTCTTCATACGACTGGGCTGCTACTATTAAGGGTTTTACACTCTTTAGGAAACACAAGGCCAATGGAAAAGGCAGTGGCATGTGCCTGTATGTCAGGAGTGATATGAAGTCGGGTGTAAAAGAGGCAATTGTGGGTGAGGATGTTAAAACCTTCTGGGTGGAACTACAAAGAGATACCCCCTAACTTCACAGAGGAGATAGAAATTCAGCTGTATAACTAAATAGATAGGGCTGCACGGTCTGGTACAGTGATCATAATGGAACATTTAAATTTCTCAGACATTGACTGGGGCCATGATTCTGCCTCAACTACAAAGGGAGAAGGATAATGCCCTTAGGTTTACCCCAAAGCTAAATCTATTGGTTGACACAGTAGTTACACAACCACTGGCATAACACAGTCACATATATTTCACCCTCAATTGGGTGGAGTGGCTCTGGTCCAGCGGCTGTAAAGCACTCCCAAAACTATTCTTTGGGTAGGTGTTTTGAGGCTTGTTGGATGTGGTCAGGTTGAAGAAGATCTCGGGGTCAGTGTTAAACAAACTTTAATGTATGTGCTTGCACATCCATTCGTTAGGAAAAAAAAGAAACTGTGGAGACACCCGGTATCGGTAACAATTGTGTGCCAGTAAAAGAAAACCTGTCGGAAAGTACAATATGTGACCCCCAAACTGCCACCACTACCTGACTATACAATAAGTAATCAGTAGCCAGTGAAGGAGCAGAATCTGTGAGTCTTCTCTGCTTTATGTAGTCGTTACTACTCACCTGGGTGGTTATCGGTGGGAATGTCCTCTATGATCTGCTCATTACTCCTCACATATGTATCTTCAGCCTTAATATTGTTCAGATCATAACCCAGATTTAAAAGCTGTGAAACAGAAATGGTAAAAGTCAGCAGACTGATGGAGAAGTCGAGTGGAATGTTTGATGTGACCAGAAAAGATTATTACAATGACACAAAGTAATGAAATGACAGCAGAGTTATCTGTTATGGTGTTAATCTGTGCCTACAGCTCCTCTCGTTCCAGCTGGTGGGCAGGCCTTCTGCTCCTAGAAGTCGCATGACACTGCAAAGTGCAAACATACATTTATCTTGTCATGTATGTAAGATGATGTATATTTCTGCTGATCTGAGATAACATATCTCACAGCCACCGCTAGATGAAAGCACAGATATGTGAAGCTGACACGCTAGCCACCCCTGGAACCCCGAAGCAAAAAGGAACAACTACCAAAAGCAGGCCAGATGTAAGAGTGTTGTAGCGCAAGTCCGGTAGAGGTAACTTGTCTAAAAGGACTTAAGTATTCCACGTTCAGGAGTTTGCCTTAGCATACCAAATTACAGTTTGGCCCACTGTGAGAATCTCCAAATCCCAAAGTGGATCCTGTGGAAGTGTACTGTAAGTACAGCAACCTGTTCAAAGAATGGAGCATAAGAGTTTGCCTGCCGTTAGGGTGAACCGCCCTGTTTGTTGCCAGAAGTAAATTATACACCCCGTGCCTGGAAGCTTATGTGTATCAGTCAGCTAGAGAAGTGCGGTAATTAGGAAAAATGCTCTCAAGAATCTATTCTGCCTGTTAACTAAGATCGCAGCTGTAAGATGTGTGAAATCTGTGGAAATTATGCTTGTGAAACATCTGCTGGTCCATGCATGCTGAACCTGTGATTAATGTACCAGAAACATAATCTTTAGTGAAGATTTTTTTTATGTTAACCTGGACTCTTTATTTCTTACATTACATTTGCACCTCAAGGTGCTGGCATCATGACAACTGGGACCTTGCCTTGCACCATAAAATATCAAGAGCACCTTGACCACCATCAGACAGGAGAACCCCAGGACCAGAGTACTACACCCACTCGCGCCCCTGCTGCCCAGTCACTGCACATGCAAGAACTCAAATTTCTACAAGCCATGGGAAGATCCATAGGTTCTATATGCTAGTTTCATACAAAGACCACTTGCTGCCTAACCTGACCCTTGCCTGATCTCCATTCTGACCCTGAGCTGCATGCCCTGACAAAGGACTGTTTATTGGACTGCGTGTATTCTGCCTGTCCTGACCCTGTGGGTAAGCAATACCTTGCACAGAAACTACTTCAAGTGGAGCAGCCTAGTGGTTCCCTTGTAGCATAGTCCAGATCTCTGTACTAGGGGTAAAGGGTGAAGATCGGGGGAAGGGAAGGGAGGTCCACTTATATAACATCCTTTGGACAACAACCAAGTCGAATCTGTTCACAAGACAAAGTGGATTCACGTGTGCCATGTTTCACTATCTGACCCAAAAATATCTGCAGGTCTCCTTTTTTTAAGCATCTAGCTGGTTCCTTATTCCAACCAGCAGTCTCTACCGACCAGAAAACTGTGAGAAGATCCAGATGGCATGCAAGGTCTATAGTTAGCTGTAATCCTGCCATCTCTACCTTTCTCATTATACAAGGATAAAACATATAATACTGGTTTATAAAACAAGACTGAATACAAGATCTTCACAGCACTTCTACAGATCATAGGAAACCTTTCATGAGACCTTATTTCTATCTACCTGATCATCATATGGAACATTTTGATGTTCTTCTGAACCATCCTGTAGAAGAAGAGGGCTGGGACATCTCTCCAGTGTTGTTCTCTCTTCTTTAACTGTAGGAAAGACATAAAGTGACTTAATTCCAGTGATGTAGCAATAGGGGTCGCAAATTCCGACCGGTCCCCTAAACCAGGGGGACCCCCTTGCCAGTGGCGCAATGCAGATTACCGTCTTATAAAGCGAATACTAGTGAGTGCTTCCATTATTGAAGTGTTCACTAGTCTGCAAAAGGTAGGAGGAGCACTCCTCCTCCCAGGTCTTTTCTGGCCAGTGCCAGACTTTGTAATGTGGGCACTATGAACTGACGCTGTACGCATGCCTAAAGAAGAACAGGTACAGCGGCTGCAGAAGAGACTGCTGGACCTGGATAGTAGTGGCGGAGCAGGAAAGGTAAGTTAATTTATTTAAGGTCAAATATGGGGCTCTGACATGGAGGTCTACAGGTGATCTGATCTGAGGTCTGATATGGGGGTCTATGAGGTCAATCTAATGGGGGTCGGATCTAAGGTCTGATATTGGGCAAGGGACGGATCTCCCTCGGCTGTCACATGAGGATTGTAATGCTTCTGGATGCCCCCTTACAATTAGAGGAATTAGAACAGGCAGTGAGATCCATGGCTAATGATAAGGCCCCGGGACTGGATAATCTCCCTGTTGAGATATATAAAGATCTCGTGGACACACTACTTCCTGAATTGATGGCAGTGTTTAATTATTCCCCTGAGGTAGGCTACTTACCTGAATCAATGCAAGAAGCACTGATAGTGGCCCTCCCCAAACCGGGAAAAGATCTGAAACTGCCAGACTCTTATACACCTATTCCACTGCTGTCCACGGATGTCAAGATACTGGCTAAGGTCCTGGCTACGCGCCTCTCCAAAGTAATACTATCTGTTATTAATCCAGACCAGACTGGATTCATGCCCCAAAAATCCACATCCATCAATATTCGAAGAGTCTTTACTAGTTTACAAATACCGGCAGATAATATGGGGGTGTGAACTGTTATGGGGAGAAACAGGAATACTGACACCTTTGTAGCTTGTGCGTCAGACTGTTGCTAGTTTATTTTGTAAGTTGTTCAAAAAAACAAACAAAACCAAAACAAACAATAGCCGTCTGGCTCCTGCCTATCTCACTCGGCAGCTCTAGCTACACTCATAACACAAAACACAAAGAGCGTTTTCAAGGGGAAAACAGAGCAACTTACAGTTCTTTTTTTTGATCAAGTAATTTTTATTTTGGTTTTACAAGAAAGTGCATTAAACAAATACACAACTATAACCCCTCCCCCCTCCTCCCCCCATCCCATCCCCCTTTCCCAAAGCACAGTCACTTGAAAGAAGAGTTCAGGTATGGTCCATAAATGTAAGTTCATGGTATTCTTTTTTAAGGCATCACCGTTTAATCTTCTGGGGCGGACCATATAACTTCATAGATTCCTATTATCCACACATAACTCTATGACGTAAGCATTTGAATATCAATCATCATCCAACAGTCTACCATTCAACCATATCAATTATCCTTTAAACCTTTCATTCCATTCAAAGTATACAGTCATCTCTAAGACAGCTCATAATATGAGATCCATGAAGACCAAACTGCTTCAAATTTTTTTTTCGAATCCCTTTTCAAGTAAACATATTCCTCCAATTTAATCAATGCATGTACCCTATTCACTACTTCTTGGCTGGTGGGCGCCATCTCATCTATCCAGTGAAATGCTATACACTTTCTTGCCTGGTACAGTACTCTCTTAATAGCCATTTTCCTTTTCCCCATAGTCCTAGGCACTTCCACAAGGCCCATTAAACAAATTAACGGGTTAACCTCCAAATCCACCTGAAAGACTCTATTGATGAATTCCAGCACCTCCACCCAATACCTCCTTAACCGTGGGCAGTTCCACATTAAATGGATCAAGTTTGCACCCGATACATTACAACGCGGACACTTATCATCATTCCTATAGCCCATTTTTAACAGTAATGTAGGTGTTCTATAAACCCTATGTAGGAGATACAATTGAGAAATCCTAGAAGATTCGCTCAGTGACAATGTTGGCAAATCCTTGAGTGTCTTCTCCCAATTCTCCTCCGTCAAGCCCTCAATATCCTTTTTCCATTTGTCATACAGCTGTAATGGATTGGATTTATCAATTTCCTCCCTGAGCGTGCTGTAATAGAGGGAAATCACCCCACCAGTGGTCCCTGCTCGTGCAGTATATTCATTGATAACACATCTAGCTGCCTGCCGTATCTTTCCCCTCTTTTCTTGGGTCTGAATAGCATGTCGTAACTGTAGATATACATAGAAACACCTATGGGGGATGTTGAACTCCTGCCTTAACACTTCAAAACCTTTCAGTGCCCCACCCATAAACAGTTGAGCCATCTTATTCAGCCCATATTGACTCCACTGCTGTACTCCACTAACCTTATCCAATTCAGGATATAAATGGTTTGGCCATATAGGCGTGTGTGTAATATACCCCGAAATATTCAATTTCTCTTTAGCTTTCCACCATATTTTATGTATCATGGATAACACAGGGTATTGAGCGCCATGGGAACGAAAAGATCCATCCTCCAAAGCAGACAATAAGCAAGTGCGTAATGTTAAATGCTGAGTAATACGGCCTGAGCTATTCAGTCTAGACTCATCTCCCCATCCCCTAAGATGCTGTAACTGGGTGTCATGGTCTTACCTTCTTGCTGTTCTCCTTCGTTTGACATGTGCTGGCGGCCATCTTGGTTTCTGGGTTTCTTGTAGCCTTCCACCCTGCGGCTCCTCCTTCCCACTGGGAGGAGCTGGATGCCTAGCTCATATATATAGGAGGTCTGTGGCTTCAGTTCCTTGCTTGGTCCTCCTGTGTTCACATGCTTCTAAGACTGCTGCTGCTTCTGGTTCCTGATCCTGGCTTCGTCTGACTACCCTGCTGGTTCCTGATCCTGGCTTCGTCTGACTACCCTGCTGGTTCCTGATCCTGGCTTCGTCTGACTACCCTTCTGGTTCCTGACCCCTGGCCTCTCAAAGACTCTGCTTCGGTTTCACCATCCGTTTGGACTTTTTCTTTACAGCTTTATTTTCAATAAAGCCTTCTTATTTTCACTTATCTCTTGTTGTACGTCTGGTTCATGGTTCCGTGACATTAGGACCAAGCCATGAATTCTGACGGTACAGGGCCATCCTCGCTACCCATGCTAGTTGCCAGACTTGATCAGCAGGATCACCTGTTGGGTTGGTTCGCTGTGGCGTTGCTAACCCTGCTTGAACGCACGGCTCATTTCGCTCCCGTTGCCGATGGGTCGGTTGTCGCTCCTACTGCCGCTCCGGTTGTTGCGCCAGAGTCTACCCCGACACCTGTTGTTGCGCCTGCGGTGTTTCGGGGTATGACCGGTTCTGCCCCTCTTCCACAGCGCTTTGGGGGAGAGCCAACTCAGTGCCGAGGTTTCCTTAACCAGGTGGGCATTTATTTCGAGTTGCTGCCACATGCCTTTCCTACTGAGAGATCAAAGGTGGGCTTCTTGATCTCGCTGCTCTCGGACAAGGCCTTGGCCTGGGCCAGCCCTTTATGGGAGAACAACAATCCGGTGGTTGCCGAGTTTTCCGGTTTTGTTGCTTCTCTTCGGAAGGTATTCGATGTGCCGGCTCGTGCTGCCTCTGCTGCGAAGCTCCTTATGTCCATCAGACAGGGTTCACGATCCGTAGCTGAATACGCCATTGAGTTTCGTACCCTGGCAGCAGAGGTGGGCTGGAATAATGAGGCTCTGGTCGCTGCTTTCTCTCATGGTCTCTCGGATGCCTTGAAGGATGAGGTTGCAGCTAAGGACCTACCAGTGGAGCTCGAGTCTCTTATTTCTTTCCTGATTCTGATTGACACCAGACTCAGGGAGAGACCTTCCTTTAAGGAGAGCCTGCGGAGGTCTTCTAACAGATTGGTGCCTACGTTTGCTGTCCCACCCGTGCCTCCCTCTCCTCCCACGCCTCCTGGGGATGACTTGTCTGGGGGTGAACCCATGCAGCTGGGGTTTGCTCGCCTGTCCGAGGGGGAGAGGGTACTCCGGAGACGCGAGGGCCGATGCATGTACTGTGGTCTCGGTGGGCATTTTCGGTTGGCATGTCCGAACCGTCCGGGAAAACGCTCGCACCTGAGATCCTGTCGGGGGCAGATCTTGGGTGGAGTCTCCTCGTCCCCGGTTTCCCGTGTTGACAAACCACTGATCACTGTTGTCCTCTCCTGGGTCGGGGGCTCGGTAACGACCCAGGCGTTGGTGGACTCTGGTGCTGGTGGTTTGTTCATTGATAGTGTGTTCGCTGCCGCCAATTCCATTCCTCTGCAGGCTCGAGGTTCCCCGCTGGCTCTTGAGGCGATAGACGGCAGACCCCTTCTGCCGCCACACGTGACTCATGAGACCCTTCCAGTGGGGATAGCCATTGGTGCCGTTCACAGAGAGTCGGTCTGCCTCCAGGTTATTTCGTCTCCACACTACTCGGTAGTCTTGGGGTACCCCTGGCTCCAGAAGCATAATCCGACTTTCGATTGGAGATCGGCCGAGATCCTCTCGTGGTCACCGCAGTGTGGGGCTAGTTGCATCCATGGGTCTGTCAAGTTGCTGTGTACTTCCTCGGACTCTCTGTTGCCTCCTGAATACGAGGAGTACCGGGATGTATTCGATAAGGTGCGCGCGGTTGCCCTACCTCCGCACCGCCCATACGATTGTGCCATAGAGTTACCACCTGGTGCCGTTCCTCCTCGTGGCAAAGTCTATCCACTGTCGGTAGCGGAGAATGAGGCCATGGAGGAGTACGTGAGGGAGGCGCTTTCACGCGGACACATTCGCAAATCCTCGTCCCCGGCAGGGGCTGGATTTTTCTTTGTGAAAAAGAAGGGCGGTGAGTTGAGGCCTTGCATCGATTACAGGGGTCTCAATCGCATCACGATCAAGAACGCTTACCCGATACCCTTGATTTCCGAGCTGTTCGATCGCCTTAAAGGGGCCACGGTCTTTACCAAACTCGACCTGAGGGCGGCATATAACCTGGTAAGGATCAAGGCGGGCGATGAGTGGAAGACCGCGTTTAACACCAGGACCGGTCATTATGAATCCTTGGTTATGCCCTTTGGGTTGTGCAATGCGCCCGCAGTCTTTCAGGAATTCATCAACGATGTTTTCCGTGACCTGTTGCAGCAGTGTGTGGTGGTCTATTTGGATGACATCTTGGTATATTCTGAATCCATGGAGGCCCACATTCTGGATGTCAGACGAGTGTTGCAACGGTTACGAGAGAACAAGCTGTTCGGTAAGCTTGAGAAATGCGAATTTCACCGATCCCAGGTAACCTTCTTAGGTTACATCATTTCCGCTGAGGGGTTCTCCATGGATCCTGAGAAGGTTTCGGCTGTCTTACAGTGGCCCCAGCCCAGTGGTCTTCGTTCCCTGCAGCGCTTTTTGGGCTTCGCCAATTATTATCGGAAGTTCATCAGGGACTTTTCCATGCTGGCCAAGCCTCTCACGGATCTGACCAGGAAGGGCAGTAATTCCCAGGTCTGGCCGCTCGAGGCCATCCGAGCTTTTGAGGCCCTAAAGTCCGCTTTTGTGTCGGCTCCGATTCTGTCGCATCCCAACCCTGGGTTGCCCTTTGTCCTCGAGGTGGACGCGTCTGAGACGGGAGTAGGCGCCCTTCTGTCTCAGCGTAGAACACCAGAGGGTCCTCTGCTTCCTTGTGGGTTTTTCTCCCGGAAACTGTCTTCCGCGGAGTGCAACTATCAGATTGGTGACAGGGAGTTATTGGCCATCGTGCAGGCCCTTAAAGAATGGAGGCACTTGCTCGAGGGTTCGGTGGTTCCGGTTCTCATCCTGACGGACCATAAGAATCTGACCTACCTTTCTGAGGCCAAGAGATTGACACCACGTCAGGCCAGATGGGCTCTGTTCTTGTCACGTTTTAATTACGTGGTCTCCTACCTACCCGGTTCCAAGAACATCAGGGCGGATGCCCTATCACGGCAGTACTCCGAGCTGTCCAGGGAGGAGTCGATTCCGACTTCGGTCATACCTCCGAATCAGATCCTGGCCGCCATTCGCACCAGCCTGACCTCTCCCCTGGGTGAGCAGATTTTGGCGGCTCAATCTGGTGCTCCCTCTGGGAGACCCAACGGCAGATGTTTTGTGCCTGAGGAGTTGCGCACTCGGTTGTTGCGAACCTACCATAACTCCAAGACCGCGGGGCATCCTGGAAAGAATCAGCTGTCCTGGGCTGTTTCACGTCTGTTCTGGTGGCCTTCCCTACGTTCCGACATCGCCGCATATGTAGCGGCATGCTCCGTTTGTGCCCAGAGTAAGTCCCCTCGGCACCTTCCGTTGGGCCTTCTGCAACCCATAGCCACCGGGGAGCGCCCATGGTCACACCTGGGGATGGATTTCATTGTGGACCTCCCTGCATCCCGAGGCCATACGGTCATTCTCATGATTGTGGATCGGTTTTCCAAAATGTGCCACTGTGTTCCTCTCAAGAAGTTACCCTCTGCACAAGAGTTGGCCACGATTTTTGCCAGGGAGGTCTTCCGGTTGCACGGTTTGCCCAAGGAGATTGTGTCGGATCGGGGGAGTCAGTTTGTGTCCAGGTTCTGGCGCGCCTTTTGCTCCCAGTTGGGGATTCATCTCTCCTTCTCTTCGGCCTACCACCCTCAGTCCAATGGGGCCGCAGAACGATCCAATCAGGCCTTGGAGCAATTCCTTCGTTGCTATGTCTCCGATCACCAAGACAATTGGTTGACCTCCTGCCTTGGGCCGAGTTTGCCAGGAACACGGCGGTGAACTCTTCCTCTGGGACGTCTCCCTTCATGGCCAATTATGGGTTCCAACCTGCCGTGTTACCGGAGGTATTCTCTCCCCAGGATATTCCGGCTGTGGAGGATCACCTTTCCGTCCTACGTGCTTCTTGGGTACAGATCCAGAAGTCCCTTGAGGCCTCTGCGCAGCGCCAGAGACTCCAGGCTGATCGCAGACGAGCGCCTGCTCCTTCCTACCAGGTCGGAGACCGTGTATGGTTGTCCACCCGCAACCTCAACCTTCGAGTGCCCACTCCCAAGCTGGCGCCTCGCTTTGTTGGTCCCTTCCGAGTGCTTCGCAGGGTAAACCCGGTAGCCTATGCCCTTGCGCTTCCTCCTGGCATGCGGATCTCTAACGTGTTTCATGTCTCCCTGTTGAAGCCACTGGTGTGTAATCGTTTCACTTCCTCGGTTCCTCGGCCTCGTCCGGTCCGAGTGGGCAATCGTGAGGAGTATGAGGTGAGCAATATCCTGGACTCACGCCTGGTCCGCGGTCGGGTGCAGTTTTTGGTCCATTGGCGTGGTTATGGTCCAGAGGAGCGTTCCTGGGTTCCCTCCGCAGATGTCCATGCTCCTGCCTTGCTCCGAGCCTTCCACGCACGCTTCCCTCAGAAACCGTTTTTTGCTCCGCGGAGGAGGGGCCCTTGAGGGGGAGGTACTGTCATGGTCTTACCTTCTTGCTGTTCTCCTTCGTTTGACATGTGCTGGCGGCCATCTTGGTTTCTGGGTTTCTTGTAGCCTTCCACCCTGCGGCTCCTCCTTCCCACTGGGAGGAGCTGGATGCCTAGCTCATATATATAGGAGGTCTGTGGCTTCAGTTCCTTGCTTGGTCCTCCTGTGTTCACATGCTTCTAAGACTGCTGCTGCTTCTGGTTCCTGATCCTGGCTTTGTCTGACTACCCTGCTGGTTCCTGATCCTGGCCTCGTCTGACTACCCTGCTGGTTCCTGATCCTGGCTTCGTCTGACTACCCTTCTGGTTCCTGACCCCTGGCCTCTCAAAGACTCTGCTTCGGTTTCACCATCCGTTTGGACTTTTTCTTTACAGCTTTATTTTCAATAAAGCCTTCTTATTTTCACTTATCTCTTGTTGTACGTCTGGTTCATGGTTCCGTGACACTGGGCTGCAATATAGTAGGACCATGGATCTGGCACCGCCAAACCTCCCTGTGTTTTAAGTCTCTGCAGGGTTGAAAGTTTAATCCTCGGCACACCTCCCCTCCAAATCAAATCTCTGAAAATTGCATTTATAGTATGAAAGAACCTTAGCGGAATCCAAACCGGCGCATTATGAAGGAGATATAGGAGTTTTGGCATTAGTATCATTTTCAAGAGGTTGGCTCGACCAATGACTGACAAAGGTAATTTGCTCCAGGCCTTTATCTTCATCCGGAATTCACCTAGCATTGGTACTAAGTTCAAACGCTCATAATCATTCAGATTCGTAGTAACCCACACTCCTAAGTATTTTAGGGATGACACTACTTGCAACCCTCCTGTATCAGATAAGGGCCTAGTACTCTCACTATCTAGGGGTAGTAGGGCGGATTTTGACCAATTGATGACTAATCCTGACATGGTCCCAAATCGATTAGTGATTTCCATCGCAGCAGGAAGAGAAGTCCTCCAATCATCCATGAATAGAAGCAAATCATCAGCGTATAACGCCACTTTTTCTGTTCTATGTCCGTATTGGAGACCTTTGACCGTAACTGACATTCTCAATGCCTCTGCCAGGGGCTCCACTGCCACCGCAAAAAGTAACGGCGACAGTGGACACCCCTGTCTCGTACCTCTAAAAAGCATAAATGGGTCAGACAAATCGCCATTAACCCTCACAGTCGCTCTAGGACATGCATATAACAGTTGAACCCAAGAAATAAATTCGGCTCCAAAACCCATTTTCTTGAGCACTAACCATAAATAGCGCCATTCCACACTGTCAAACGCTTTGGCCGCATCAAGAGATGCGACCGCCGCGGTCGAGGTGTGGACATGTGCTGCTTGAATATTCAGAAACAGACGCCTGATATTAACCGCTGTTGACATATTTGGCATAAAACCTGCTTGATCTTGACATATTAGAGTA
The DNA here is from genome assembly GCF_905171765.1 of Bufo bufo. NCBI lineage: Eukaryota > Metazoa > Chordata > Amphibia > Anura > Bufonidae > Bufo > Bufo bufo. The sequence continues at coordinate 600,912,755 of NC_053392.1, forward strand.
GTTATCACTGAGTTCAGACGATTCGCTAACACCTTTGCTAAAAGTTTAACATCAACTGGGAGTAAAGAAATGGGTCTGTAGGATTCAGCTTCAAGTATATCTTTACCTGGTTTAGGCAAGAGAACAATGACTGCTTCATTCATGGATTCAGGGAGCCGTCCCCGCCGCTTAGCCTCATTACAGACCTCCAGCAACTGGGGAAGCAAAATGTCAGAATATCGCTTGTATACCTCAGCCGGCAGGCCGTCCCTACCTGGGGCTTTATTATTGGACATTGTTTTTAATGCGATTTCCAACTCCTGAATGGTAATTGGGCCATCCAACTGCGCCCTATGTTCATTTGATAAAGTGCCTAATTTCAGGGGTTGCAGAAAAAGATCGATATCTGTGTCTAAAACACTCAGCCGTGATTTATAAAGTGTAGAATAAAATGAGTGCATGACCTGGAGCAAATTAGGCGGTTCTTTCTGGACAACACCATGCATGTCTCTTAGGGCCGCAATGTATGTAGACTGCAACTGAGCCTTAGATACCAATGCCAAAAGTCTACCTGCCCTCTCCCCTTCCTCATAGAAGGACTGCTTCTGGAAAAAACGTTTATTTTTTGCTTGTTCTAATAACCGGTCATTTAATTTCTGCTGGGCTTCCTTCAATTTATCCCTAGTCTCCTCCTGCGGTCTCAAAATATATTCTGCTTCTGCTCCTTCCAATTCCGCAATTAACTTCTGCGTGCGCGCTCTAGACTCAGATTTCTTTTTATTAACTTCTGCAATGAGCAGACCCCTCAAGAATGCCTTCATAGTCTCCCATACTACCAATCTAGACGCGGACGGAAGATTAATTTGGAAAAACTCTACCAGTTTTACACTAATTCCCCCAGCATCCGGCAGGAGAGGCAGCCAGTAAGGATTAAACTTCCAACCCCCACTACCACGTTTACGTGATGCACTAAAGTCCAGCGCCGCTACCACCGGTGAGTGGTCTGAGACCCTGCGCGGCAGATATTGTATGACTCCCATATACTGCCCCATAAGTGCATTTCCAACAATGAGGTCGATCCTAGATAATGAATTATAAGTACTTGAACAACAAGAGAATTGTTTCACAGATTGATTCTTTAGCCTCCAAAAATCTAACATCATAGCCTCCTGCATCAAGACTCCAAAAGGAGACATTCCATTTGTATGGGAAGCTTGACCCACCCCCATCCTATCCAAGATATAATCAATAACATTATTAAAGTCCCCCATTAATAATACAGGAGCGTCAGGCATATCCGCTATAAATTGCAATATTTCTCTAAGCACCCCAGGTGAATACGGCGGCGGGATATACACACCCACCAGAATACAGGTAGTTGCATATATCACACAATGTAAACACACGTACCTCCCCTCTTTGTCTACTTTTTTAGTGATGCAAGAGAATGCAATTGATCTGTGTATCAGGAGACTCACCCCCCTTGCATAGGACGAAAAAGTGGAATGATAGCAATGTCCTGCCCACTTAGGAGTAAGCAGATGAATCTGGTCAGAGGTGAGATGAGTCTCCTGCATGCAGCAAACCAACGGCTGATGCTGATTCAAACAATCCATAACTGCTCGTCTTTTTATAACATCCTTAACCCCGCGCACATTCCAACTGAGCACATTAACCCTCCCCGCCATACTTAGATATCAGGAAGTACACAAATATATCTATTAGGTTTCTAGCACCCGGTGAGCCTATACCGCAGTAGCTCATATTACATACAGTCAGTAGACCAATACCTTTACGTTCATATACAGTGTGTGCATTCAAATAAAACATAACCTCCTCCCTCCCCCCCTCCCTGAAAAATACCCCCCCAACATTGTAAACGTTAGTACTTAACACTGCGGCCACCTCTATAACGGGCCCCACTATATCACCTATAAAAGGCCTGTGGGAAGAAAACACAACACCCGCTATTAAAGGCAGACGAGTGTCTAAACTCTCTTCTTTTGTCTCAGATAGACAGGAGTAGTTCCTACCCGATATAACAGAACGTGGGTATACAATTACTATACAATCAGCACACTAAACGTGTGCACAGAACCTCCCCTCTCCTTGCTCCTCGGACAGACATAAGTGAGACCAGAATAAGTGAAGATTATACCCCTAACATTATGTTTTCCAATGACATTACAACAGAATCTCCATTTACATATCCACATCCCGCTTAACAGCATTTCTGAGCATTCACACCCAGACAAAACCAGGCCACATCAATCATACAACCTGATTCAGTAAACACCACAGCTCTCCTCAACATTTGTGTCACTCATGATCCGCCGCCAACTGCCTCTCATGTCGGTCTATCCATCTTGCCGCCTCCTTGGGATCCTCGAAAAAATGCGTGTTCCCCATTGCAGCTACACGCAACTTGGCCGGGTACATCATTGAGTATGACACCCCATGCGCCCTTAAACGCCTCTTCACATCCGCAAATTTAGCTCTCCGCTTCTGGACCTCTTGGGAATAATCCGGGAAGAGTGCTACTTTATGTCCATCCACTGACAGATCTGGCTTATCTCGTGCTTTCCTCAGAATAATGTCCCGGTCTCTAAAATGCAGGATTTTGATCAGAACTGTCCTCGGCGGGGCACCTGGTGGTAACGGACGCATAGGGACCCTGTGAGCCCTCTCCACAGCAAATAAAGGGGTTAGGACGTCTGCGCCAAAGTTGTCCCTCAGCCAGGATTCAAAAAATTCAGATGGGTTTCCCCCTTCCGCTTTCTCCGGTGCCCCCACCACACGCACATTGTTTCGCCGGGATCTGTTTTCAAGATCATCCTGCTTAGCAGCAATGGCATCCAGTCTCATGGAATAGTTCCTCATGTTTGCATTCAGAGGTGTCACGGTATCCTCCATTTCACCCATCCGACCTTCCAGGGCAGTCGTGCGGTCTGCTAACTTCCGCATATCGTGTCTTACTATGGAGACATCCTCCTTAATGGCCCCCACCTGCATGGTAAGGGTGTTGAGCGACCTGCCGCACCTGGATATAGCCTTCATGACATCCCTCAAGGTAGGTTCCTCTGTATCGGAATCATGTGCTGCTGAGGCTAGGGAGTCACTCACACTAGCCAGGGTGTCAAAACGGCTAGACCTTGCCGCCACAGTGTCTCCAGGATCAGGTCCCTCAATATCAGAGTCCTCCTCAGATAGCCCACCTTTAGTTGCAGGCCTTCTCTGGGTGTCTTTCACAGGGGTCTCAGATGACAGCCGGGCATATTTCTCTAGCTTAGCTGCCGCACCTTTCTGGAGATCCATGACGCGGCCCGAGCGTCCCGGAGTGGCGCCAGCGCCATCTTGGCTCTCCTTCTCCAAACTTTTCTGCTCTTTTTTGCGGGTCATGGTGCTCGGATTTCGCCTTCACACCAGCGCAAATGAATCCTCCGCAGTTCTACTGATAGGGTATACCTAAAAATCAACTTAATTCAGGAGTTTATCCGGATAAATGGCCGAGGTAGCAGAGGAGCTCTGTGCTGCACGTCCACTCACATACTCCGCTAGGCCACGCCCCGAGCAACTTACAGTTCAGTAGTTAGATAGAAAAGCGACAGCTCTCAGAGCTCCTAGGCTTGCAGCTTCTCAAACAGACTGCCCACACTCCCAGAGAGAGAGAGCTCCTCTGTCAGGCCTGCTGACCTAATTAGTACATCTGTGTGAGCAGTCCCCCCAGGCAGGTAAAACCCGGACTGGCGCCGGGTGGTCAGGGAACCCACCCAACTCTTCCCTGACCGGCTCCAGGACCCTAAACTGGCTTTCTTTTTCCCAGAAAGCTTCTAGAAACAAAGAAAACCAGACCTTCCTAGAGCCTTTTAACACATGAAGTGCCGGAACCTTGGTGCAATGTACACACCCTCCAGCACTTTCTCTGCCAAACATTGTGACACCCTGTCACAGGAGGATAGGGCCATATTTTCATTACATGCGGCCAAGGCCTTCGATAGCGTGGAGTGGCAGTTTCTATGGCAGACACTAGACCAGTGATGGCGAACCTATGGCACGGGTGCCAGAGGCGGCACTCAGAGCCCTCTCTCTGGGCACCCGCGCCTTGGAAAAAGTCTATGGCATACCAATATGCTTTAGACTTTTCCTGCCATTCATCAGCACAGGACGCACTATGAACAGCGCAGGCAGCGCACTGAATGTAGGCTATTGAGCTATTATAGCTAAATGATAAAGTACATGGAAGATATACTATATTGGTATTCAGGTTAAATTGCCATGTTGGCACTTTGCGATAAATAAGTGGGTATTTGGTTGCAGTTTGGGCACTCGGTCTCTAAAAGGTTCACCATCACTGCACTAGACCATATGGGGTTTGGGCAAAGATTCATAGCTTGAGTGAAAGTCCTTTATTCCAGCCCAAAGGCAAGAATTAAGGCGAATGGGGGTGTGTCCATGAGATTCAAACTACAAAGGGGTACCCGACAAGGGTGTCCTCTGTGGCCGTTGTTATTCGCACTGGCGATAGAACCATTGACGGCTGCAGTGTGTAAATCTCCTATTGTACAGGGGCTCTGTTACGGTACTGTACATAACAAAATAGCGATGTATGCAGACGACACCCTGCTGTTTTTGGGGGATACAACAACGTCCGCGGCAATGGATCTCATTTAATTTATGAATGAAGCAGGCGGAGCAGGCGCGTGACGTAGTGAATGACGTTACGCTGCCGCCGCCCGCCCGGCCTGCCTACAGGAGTTTCAAGTGAGTACCGTACTACATGGATTTCTCTATGCTGCATAGGAACAGCGCCCATGCCTACATGTTACCTATTAATACTACAGTGAGCGGGGCCCGGTGTAATAGAATACAGTGACTGCACCGGGCCCCGCTTCCATTACAACACCAGATGCCGGCCCCCCCCCCCCCTCCTCCCTCCCTGCTGATACACCGCCGGCCGCGCTGTGCAGCATCGCGGTCGGCAATGTATCAGTGTAAATGGCAGTATTCGCCCCAAAAGACGCAGTGCCATTTCCCCCCCACCCAGACTTTTTTTTGGGGGGGAAAGTGCGTCTTATAGTGCGGAAAATATGGTAAGGGGGATTTATGTACTGGCATACATTATAATGGGATGTTTTTGTACTGGCACACATTTTAATGGGGTTTTTGTGTACGGGCACATATTATAAGGAGAAGTATTAGTACTTTGGGACTATGGGAAACATGATTACTAGTATGGGCATTATTACTATTGGGGGCACTGTGAAAACTAAGTGCACTCTGGCAGAAAATTATATCTATTAGTAAGAGCACTATTACTGTGGGGGGCACCATGTCACAGTACCAACTTAGCACAATTACTTTTGAGGGACGTTATGTTTACACTATTAGTGTAAGAGAGACACTATTTGCTAGGCACAGTTATTTTTTAGGGCACTGTGTGCCAGTAATTATTGTTGGGGGCACTATCTGTGTGGTACTAGTATTTTAATGGGGGACTGTTTCTGCAGTATAGTATTAGGAAGCACAGCAGGCACAGTATTGAGGGTGGCAGGACGGAGTGTTCAGAATGTGTGGAGGAGAATGGAAAAGTAGGAAACCAAGATGTCTGTTTGTTAAACTCTGCAGAGACAAGAATGACTGAAAGAAATCATCATCATCTGGTCTGAATGGAGAAGATGAGGAAAGAGAACATCTACATCAGAGGGGACATCACTGGATGTAAGAGGTATGTGGTGCTGTATTACCCTGTATGTTCTGTAGCGCTGTGTGTACTGTTTTCCAAGTATGTATTTAACAGTAGGGCTGGAGGGAAGGGGTTAGGTAAGAATTTGGCATGGGAGGAGGGGGTGCCATTTTAATTTTTACCCAAGATGAACTCTTGCACTAAGACCCATAAGCTGTCATGGTCCCTCAGGTGACTGATGTCAGGAAATCAAGGGTATTGGCTGAGCGTGGAGGAATCTAACAGCCTCCTTGATTTCTCTTGATTCAATGTTGATAGGGTTAATGACCACTTCCCTTTTCTAATCTGTTGCTCAGTGGTCATCACTTCTACCCTTTATAGTCTGACCCCACCCTTCTGACTATACGGTTGATATCTTCATTTGGGTTTGGCTGAACTGGTTTGAGATCCTCTCTGGTGTTCCTGTTCTTTTATCTCTACAGAAGTTAAGCGTCATGTTTGTTTGTATTTGTTATATTCCCTGTTGTTTGTATCTGGGCCTGAGACAGAGACTTCCATTCGTCCATCTGGGGAGGAATGGGTTGTCTCTGGTCCTATACTTATTCCAGGGCCTTATAGGGAAATCAGAGCCTAGGTATCCTGCTTAGGAACATTCCTACCTTCAAGGTCTATTCATATTGATAGGTAGTCAGGGTCCGGATTAGGGTTGTCCGGATTAGTTACTGTTCCCCTTCCCTCCTATGTTCAGTGTGGAGTTGCCCCCCCCTTCCCCAACACAAACACTGATCGTGACATAAGCCTTTAGCTATGCCCCTCATCAATTCCTTACATATAAATAATGAAAAGACATGTATACTTAATCATGTCTATTACCTGATGATGTGAGGGGCTGGTGATCCTCCATTATAACGTTCTTGTACAGATCTTTATGTCCCTCTAAATACTCAGACTCCTCCATGGAGAAATAGACGGCGACATCCTGACACCTTATAGGAACCTGACAACACAATGATACAGTCATCACCCATATCCCTTCATAGCATTACTGTATAATGTCCCGGCATTCCCAGCGATGTCACCTCTCCAGTCAGCAGCTCAAGGATCATGTTGGTGAGCTCTAGGATCTTCTCTCTGTTGACTTTCTCATGTATCGGGATGTGAGGTGTCGGCCTGGATATTGGGCTCAGGATTCCTCCCTGTCCTTCAGATACCGGGGCCTGACAATGCTCACTAGAGGTCTTCTTCACTACTGTGTATTCCTGGTTATGGAGAGACGCAGTAATAAATATTACTCCATACATCTCCAGAGTCCCTCACCTCTCCAGTCATGTCCATCTGTTAGTAACATAGAGAAGATGATGTAACGTGACATCATCAGAATCTCTCACCTCTCCAGTAAGCCGGAGGAGGATCTCTAGGGTGAGATTTATTATACTCTCTGCCATCTTGTCCCCATCCCTATCCATCCTTGAAGGGTCAATCAGGAGAATGATCTTATATAGGAGATATACGCTGAGCGGATCCTATATTGTAGGAACCTGAATGGAAAGAAGATGAACCGATGTAAAATCCTAGAAAATCCCATGTAAAATACAATTACTGGAGATAAGAAGAGGAAACACTGGAGGAGATAATAACGTGTATCAAGGCAGTTCCTCCATGTTTCAGTTCAAAGGCATGTGCGCTTGGCAGCTGAAGACATCTGTTTTGATCCCATGTTCATATGTGCGAAAAATAATGTTTTAATATATGAAAATGAGCCTCTAGGACAGCGGTTCTCAACCTAGGGGTCGCGAGCCCTTTGGGGGTCGATCGGCCCTTTCCGGGGGGTCGCCTGAGGCTTCCTATTAGGGCTGCACGATTGTAGCGTTACATTACCCTACTTCCTGACTTCCCGTCGCACTGCTAATGACGTGAGAAGGCGTTCCTGAGTTTTGACGATCTGCGGCATGCGCAAACCGACAGTTTATGGAAAATCTCAGCGGAGTTCAGCTTCACACCGGGACACTGCGCATGCGCTGGCCGGAGTTAGCCGTGCTTGCGCATTGGGCCGTAATATTTCCCTACTAAGGCTCTCCTGCGTATGCGCAGTGTCCCGGTGTAAAGCTGAACTCCGCTGAGATTTTCCATAAACTGTCGGTTTGCGCATGCCGCAGATCGTCAAAACTCAGGAACGCCTCCTCACGTCATTAGCAGTGTTACAGGAAGTCAGGAGGTAGGGAAATCTCACGAGGTAGGGTAGTATAACGCTACAAATAGGAGAGAGATTGTTTCACACAGGAGTAACATACTTTACACGCAAAGACAGTTATGTGCGCAGTTTAGGACACATAGATCCATGAGGGGGACCAGCATAAGATGCTATATGAAAACTTGAGAAGTATGTGGATAACTCACCACCCTCCTCAATAGGGTAGGGGTGCTCTAGCCGAAAGACTGCTCACTCAATCAGTCCAAAAGGGATACGTAAAATAGAAAAAAACGGCTGGCACTCAGTATGTGGTTTCACATCAAACAACTATTTATTATTAATTGACCGCTAATTGAACAGTAAAATACACTTTATCATAAAAACATAATAGTTAAAACAACCCCTAAAAAAAAAATAATGTAAAATCCAATATACACTATACTGATTAGGTCACAAATCGCACCAAAATAGAGTCTCTTGGAAACGTGTAATATTCCTTTGCCTTTGGGCAGCGTGTATCCAATTCAATGTGTTAGGGATACTGTCTCTTTAAATGAAGAGGTATAGCCAAGTCCACAAGCTGTGTTCGTTGCTGCTGTGGGATATTATCTCCCTCTCTATATTTCACTTCAGCAGTTCTTGCATTAATAAATAATGTAGACTTCAGCAGTTAGATATGTAATCGATTTGCAGGGAAGTTTTTGCTTACCCACACAGACGAATCTCCGGCCGTCTGGTTCAGCCGCTTGTTGTGCTGCTCGTTCTCGGCGTCCCCGCTCTCTGGCGTTTGACACGTGGTATACCAGAGATATCGCGGGACTTGGAAGTTTCAGTCCGAAAATCTTATGAGAGCTGCAGATCGGATGAAAAAATGGAGCGCTCCACTTGTAAGAATTAATTCAAATTTCGTCGATCATATCCAGAAGCTTGTTGTTGGCAGGGATATAACGCTAAACGCGTTTCGAGGACTTCAATCCTCTTCCTCAGTAGCTATATCCCTGTTGTTGAATCCCCTCCTTTTATATCGTCATAAGCAGTCCACAAAATCTGGGCTGGAATCACTTTTGCTCATAGTGCGGTTTTTGGTGCGTTTCTGGTGCGGTTTTAAAATCGCATATGCGTTTTTTATGGCATCGGAACCGCAACCTCTTAATTAGTATTAATCCATCCAAACACGATTATAATCAAATATAAAATATCGGAAATGGTAAACAATTTATAAAAACATTATACAATATACCTCAGGAGATCAATAATTTATAAATAGATAAGAACTCGATAATACTTTATAACAGACAATAGTTCATAAAAGGGCCTCATCCTCTACATCTTATATTCTTATCTCTCTTGCAATGTGGCACGCCGCCACTCACGCTATCCTCTATAATACCAACATTGCAAGAGAGATAAGAATATAAGATGTAGAGGATGAGGCCCTTTTATGAACTATTGTCTGTTATAAAGTATTATCGAGTTCTTATCTATTTATAAATTATTGATCTCCTGAGGTATATTGTATAATGTTTTTATAAATTGTTTACCATTTCCGATATTTTATATTTGATTATAATCGTGTTTGGATGGATTAATACTAATTAAGAGGTTGCTGTTCCGATGCCATAAAAAACGCATATGCGATTTTAAAACCGCACCAGAAACGCACCAAAAACCGCACTATGAGCAAAAGTGATTCCAGCCCAGATTTTGTGGACTGCTTATGACGATATAAAAGGAGGGGATTCAACAACAGGGATATAGCTACTGAGGAAGAGGATTGAAGTCCTCGAAACGCGTTTAGCGTTATATCCCTGCCAACAACAAGCTTCTGGATATGAACGACGAAATTTGAATTAATTCTTACAAGTGGAGCGCTCCATTTTTTCATCCGATCTGCAGCTCTCATAAGATTTTCGGACTGAAACTTCCAAGTCCCGCGATATCTCTGGTATACCACGTGTCAAACGCCAGAGAGCGGGGACGCCGAGAACGAGCAGCACAACAAGCGGCTGAACCAGACGGCCGGAGATTCGTCTGTGTGGGTAAGCAAAAACTTCCCTGCAAATCGATTACATATCTAACTGCTGAAGTCTACATTATTTATTAATGCAAGAACTGCTGAAGTGAAATATAGAGAGGGAGATAATATCCCACAGCAGCAACGAACACAGCTTGTGGACTTGGCTATACCTCTTCATTTAAAGAGACAGTATCCCTAACCCATTGAATTGGATACACGCTGTCCAAAGGCAAAGGAATATTACACGTTTCCAAGAGACTCTATTTTGGTGCGATTTGTGACCTAATCAGTATAGTGTATATTGGATTTTACATTATTTATTTTTTAGGGGTTGTTTTAACTATTATGTTTTTATGATAAAGTGTATTTTACTGTTCAATTAGCGGTCAATTAATAATAAATAGTTGTTTGATGTGAAACCACATACTGAGTGCCAGCCGTTTTTTTCTATTATAAGATGCTATATGTCTTATGCTGGCCCCCCTCATGGCCCTATGTGTCCTCCACAGATCCCCCACAACACAGCGCCCTCCACAGATCCCCCACAACACAGCGCCCTCCACAGATCCCCCACAACACAGCGCCCTCCACAGATCCCCCACAACACAGCGCCCTCCACAGATCCCCCACAACACAGCGTCATCCACACATCCCCCATAACTATGTCATACCCAGCCGCGTCAGCGGCTCATATGGGAAAATGTAATGGTTGGGGGTCACCACAACATGAGGAACTGTATTAAGGGGTCACGGCTTTAGAAAGGTTGAGAACCACTGCTCTAGGAGCAACAGGGGCGTTGCCCTTACACCTAGAGGCTCTGCTCTCTCTACAACTGCTGTCCCCTCTGCACTTTGACAGGACCAGGCAGTGAAAATGTCATCACCCCTGGCCCTGTCAGTAAAAGTGGAAAGAATGTGTCAGGTGCAAAAACAAGCTAAGCCATTGCACAGTATAGAAATAATTCCGCCATATAGCACATAGATAAGGGCTGCAGTGCAGTATAAGGCCCCATTCACACGAGCGAGTTTCCCGCACTGAATCCTGACCAATTCATTTCAAAGGGTCTTTGTACATGAGCATTTTTTTCACACATCACTTGTGCGTTCCATGAAAAACGCAGCATGTTCTATATTCTGCATTTTACACGCAACGCAGGCCCCATAGACATGAACGGGGCTTCAGTGAAACACGCATTGCATCCGGAAGCAAGTTCGGATGCGATGCGTTTTTCACTGATGGTTGCTAAGAGATGTTTGTAAAGCTTCAGTTTTTTATCGCACACGTGAAAAACGCATCAAAACGCATTGCACCCGCACGGAAAAAAATAATGAACAAGTGAACGCAATCGCAGACAAAACTGACTGACCTTGCTTGCACAATGGTGAGAGTTTCACTGAACGCATCCAGAGCCAATGCGTCACGCTCGTGTGAAAGAGGCCTAAGGCGGGGTTCACACGTGACCGGTCAGCCGCAGATTTGCTTTGCGGATTTCTGTGCGGTAAATCTGCAGCGTTGTACAGAACCAGCAAAGGGAATGAGCTTTTAGTAATTCCCAGTCACACGTGGCAGAAACCGACCTGTGGAGCGGATTATAAATCTGCAGGATGATGATTTCCGCTGCGGATTTAACCCCGTCCGGTGCAGAGCATGAAATCTGCCTCTAATTTGCAGCTTTTCTGCGTTTTCTTCTGCTGCAGATTACAAGCAGATAATCAGTCACATATGACCCTATAACACTGTACAGCATAGAGGTAACACTCCCGGGAGGTCTGCGCTCGGAGAACCCCTTTAACCCCTGATGTGAATAGTGACCAGGAGGCAACGCTACAGCAGAGAGCTGGCGGTGAAGGGGTTAATGCCCCCTCTGCCCCAGTAATCCTGACAGACAATGGCGGTGACTACACACCTACCTGCCCTGCTGGACACAACATGTACCCACCTAGAATGTATGGGCTTCTGAGAGGATGGAGCCCCGCCCCCAAGTTGTTCTAGAAACTAATGTTCTCCACAAAACCTCCCTGACTGTAAACCTGTCCCTAATCCTGACCCGCACAGGAGACCGCACAGAACACGGAGAGGACGCCCCGCAGCCCAACACACAGGACACTTACCTGAACCTCACTTATCACCACCACCGATCTCAGAGTCACATTACGTCACCAGGTGACCTAAACCTGAACCATCATGTGTGGAAGGAGTCAGTCTCCAAGCTTTGCTGATGGAGGAGGTAAAGGACCTGTGAAGATGTCTTGACCATGTGATCCTGTGTGGGCGGAGTCATGTTTTAGAGTGTGCTCCTAGAGGAAGTAAAGGACCTGTGATGATGTCATGACCATGTGATCCTGTGTGGGAGGAGTCAGGCTCTAGGCTGTGCTGTTGGAGGAGGTGAAGGACCTGTGATGATGTCATGACCATGTGATCCTGTGTGGGAGGAGTCATGCTTCAGAGTGTGCTCCTAGAGGAGGTAAAGGACCTGTGATGATGTCATGACCATGTGATCCTGTGTGGGAGGAGTCAGGCTCTAGGCTGTGCTGTTGGAGGAGGTAAAGGACCTGTGATGATGTCATGACCATGTGATCCTGTGTGGGAGGAGTCAGGCTCTAGGCTCTGCTGTTGGAAGAGGTAAAGCACAGTCTGCAGGAGTCTGTGATCTGTAAATGGTATTTGTTCTAGAGAAGGGACAGACACCCAGCAGCAGCTGTCTCTTTCTCTTTCTCTCTCTCTCTCTCTCTCTCTCTTCGGAAAAGAGTGAGATCTGGTGAGGAAAGCGATTATTTCCCTCAGAATTTTTTCATCCTCTTTCTCCTTAATGATAATGTTGCTCCTTTCTGAAGCCAGGGACAACTGTGGCCTACCACCACTACTACTAATACATACCGAGCACAATGGAAGTCAATGGGAGAACCCGAGCATTAAACCAGGAACCCCCTACTCTGAAGAGGGGAGGTGTCTGGATTACAGGAAAAGGTCAAAAGTTGATGGAAACACCACTGAAATGGTTCGGGAACAACATGGGGAGGATGTCTGGATGCATCTTGGACTCCCAGGTCGCTGCTGGGAACGATGTTGTCCGAGTAGTACACCACTTTTACAGACTGACAATAATACACATAAAACCGAAGATAAAATCGATTTTAGAGGAATAATTGTTAGGAAACATTCTTTCCTATATATTTACTTGTATATAAAGTGCAAGTGCTGCCAAAAATTACAAGCAAGAGGCACTCCGATACAACCTGTATATCACTTAAAGGAGGGCCTCATTCACATTGTGGTACAATTGTTCAGGTAGTCGGACTCCTACACTCATAAAGCCTATGCACTAAGGGAAAGGGCTGACAAAATTTACAAGGAACCGGCACTCCAATACACCCTTTGTTACACATAAAGGAGGACATCATACACAGCCTTGAAAAATTATTATTGATGGCCTGCTGGTGACCCTCAAAAACTATTGGAGCAAGGGTCTGCTGATTTGACCATCTAAAACATTAGGAGCGAGGGCCTGCTGCTGATCTGACCATCTAAAACATTAGGGGCGAGGGTCTGCTGTTGAGCTGACCCTCTAAAACAGGGGCGAGTGCCTGCTGCTGATCTGACCATCTAAAACATTAGGGGCGAGGGCCTGCTGGTGACCCTCAAAATCATTATGAACAAGGGGCCTGCTGGTGACCCTCTAAAACATTATGGGTGAGGGCCTGCTGGTGGCCCTCTAAAACATTAAGAACAAGTGCCTACTGGTGACCTTCTAAAATATTTTGGGCGAGGGCCTGCTGGTGACCCTCAAAAACAATATGGGCGAGGGCCTACTGGTGACCCTCTAAAACATTATGGGTGAGAGCCTGCTGCTGAGCTGACCCTCTGAAACATTAGGAGCAAGAGCAGCCTAATAAGCATGTTGATATGATGGAGGAGGACGAGAAAATAGAGATTGAACCATATACCCTTTTTAGTGGTGGAAGGGGTGCATGGGAATGCAGTGTATTCAATACACCATAAAAGCCACATTTAGAGTGCCTTTATGTTTAGCCGCTTTCCTCTGGTGGAGTAGAAAAGTCAGGGGCAATCCAGGCCTTGTTCATTTTTTAAGAGCTCTGACAAAACGCTGGCAGCGGGGCAGGCCAGCACCTCCAAGGCGCAGAGCGCCAGTTCGTGCCACGTGTCTAGCTTGGACACCCAATAGTTGTAAGGCACAGAGGGATCACGGAGGATGCTGACACGGTCTGCTACGTACTCCTTCCCCATCTTCCAAAATTTTTTCCTCCTTGTGACACTAGGCCACACATCAGGATGAGGGTGCTGGCGGGGTGTCATAAAACTGTCCCAGGCCTTGGAGAGTGTTGCCCTGCCCTTGTTGGAACTGCTGTGTGTTCCCCTCGTCCCCCCTCCTCGGTTGGCCAAAGAACTACGTACTCTGCAGCCAGCGTTGTCAGCTGAAAATTTTTGGAGCAATTTTTCCACAAGGACCTTCTGGTATTGCACCATTTTGCTCGTCCTCTCCACCACAAGAATGAGAGATGAGAAGTTATCTTTGTAGCGGGGGTCGAGAAGGGTGAACAACCAGTAATCAGTGTTGGCCAAAATGCGTACAACGCGAGGGTCACGGGAAAGGCAGCCTAACATAAAGTCAGCTATGTGTGCCAGAGTCCCAACAGACAAGACTTTGCTGTCCTCATCAGGAGGATATAGGAAAACGTATCTCAGCTTGTCACTAAGAAGTGATCCAGCTGATAGACGATCATAAGGCGCAATTACCACAACCCGGTACAGGATACATCAAAATTTATTATGAGACAACGCGTTTCAGGGTCTAGACGGCCCCTTTATCAAGTCTGTGTCATTCTAATTTTATGTGCAGCTGGGTGTATACTGCCTGGTTTCTTTTAAAAATTGCGTATGTCCGTACCTGTGCGGTCCTTGTCCTAGTTGGAATAGGTGTAGCGGTGTCACCGCTACGGTCCTGTATGCGGCACGTGTGGAAAAGGCGCGTAGGCCTTCGCCCCAAGGGGTCTCCTGACGCATCTGGCAGCACCGACCTGCGACTTTTATATCTTACAGCCCACCTGCAATACGGTTGCACTCAACTCCGGTGCAACCAAAACAGGTGAGTCTATCGTATCCACCAGATCTTTGAAGGAAGCTGTTGTACCTCGATTTACTTACCCTATGAGCGCCTCTCTCACCCTTTGGCCGTTACTTCACTCATCAGGAGGATGACTCTCAATCTCCTCATTCTCTTCCTCCTCTTCTACCCATCCACGCTGAACAGATGGAATAAAACTTCCATGGGTACTATCCTCTGTAGTGGAGGCAACTGTCTCCTGCTCCTCCTCCTCATCATCCAATTCGCGCTGAGAAGACGAACTGAGGGTGGTCTGGCTATCACCCTGTGTAATGTCTTCCCCCATTTCCACCTCGTTGTGAGCAGTGAGCGTTTGAGTAGACACAGAAGTGGGATGGTTACGCTGATAATAGTGTTATCGCCGCTCACCATCTGTGTTGATTCCTCAAAGTTGCGTAAAACCTCACAGAGGTCAGACATCAATGCCCACTCATCGCTTGTGAAGAGCGGAAGCTGACTGGAAAGGCGACGACCATGTTGCAGCTGGTATTCCACTAATGCCCTCTGCTGCTCACAAAGCCTGGCCAACATGTGAAATGTGGAGTTCCAGCACGTGCTCACAGTCGGTGAGCTGGCAATTCAAAGCGCTGCTGCAGCATTGCCAAACTGGTGGAAGCTCTTGATGACTTGCGGAAATGGACATACACGCGGTGCACCTTCACCAGTAGCTCAGGCAAATTGGGGTATGTTTTGAGAAACCGCTGAACCACTAGGTTGAACATGTGGGCTAGGCATGGTATGTGTGTGAGCTTGCCGAGCTCCAAAGCCGCCACCAAGTTACGGCCATTATCAGATACAATCATGCCTGGTTCTAGGTTGAGTGGCGAGAGCCACAGCTCAGTCTGCTCCCTTATCCCCTGCCACAGCTCTGCGGCGGTTTGCTGTTTGTCACCTAAGCAGATCAGTTTAAGCTCGGGCTGTTGTCGCTTCCCCACTGCAGTGCACTGCAGTACAGCTACTGACTGATGTCTGACTGGTGCTGCAAGATGATAATTCAGAGGTGGAAGTGGAGGAGAAGGTGGGGGTTGGAGCCACTAACGTAGGTAGTGGCGGAAACCCTGATGGAAGTAGGGCCCGCAATCCTTGCGGTCGACAGCACCAATGCCATCGAAATGTAGCGTCCTTGGCCAAAAGCACTTGTCCATGTGTCAGTCATTAAGTGGACCTTCCCAATAACTGCATTGGTCAGGGCACGGGTGATGTTACGGGACACATGCTGGTGTAAGGCTGGGACTGCACACCATGAAAAACATTGGCGGCTGGGGAAAGCCTCAGTATCCACAAGAATAAATGGCAACATTTCCAGGGCCAGCAATTTGGAAAGGTGCGCATTTAGTGCTATGGCCTGTGGGTGGGTGGCTGGGTATTTTCACTTTTGTTCAAAGGCCTGGGGTATAGACATCTATACGCTGCGCTGGGACACAGAAGTGGATGTGCTACCTGATGGTGCTTGCAAAGGTCCAGGTGCATGGCGGGAGACATCCAGGCCTGCGTCTTGGACTAGTGATTGGCCAGCACGTAACACAGGGGAAGAGGAGGCAGTGGTGTTACCTGCAGACACTGATTGTAAACCCTGGCGTTCGGCCCTCCTATTAGGGTGCTTTGATGCCATGTGGACGATCATGCTGGTGGTGGTGAGGTTGCTAGTGTTCATGCCCCTGCTCATTTTGGTACGGCACAGATTGTAAATGACAATTCTTTTATCGTCCGCACTTTCCTCAAAAAAGTGCCAGACTGCGGGACACCTACCCCTTGGCAAGGGAGATTGCCGCAAGGTGGTTTTCCGGGGAACAGTTGCAGGCCTGTTTGGTGTGGCCCGCCTTCTCCCTTTTGCCACCCCACTGCCTCATCCAGCCTGTTGTGGATCTGCAGATCGCTCCCCCTCTGTACTGCTGTCTTTGCTCGGCTTGCCACCTTCCCAGGTTGGGTCAGTGACTTCATCGTCCACCACCTCCTCTTCCTCACTTTGGTTATCCTCCTGACTTGTTGACCTAACAAAAACCTCAGTTATTGACAACTGTGTCTCATCCTCATCATCAGCCTCTTGAGACACTAATTGCGGTTGACTTATTGGCAACTGTGTCTCATCATCACCATCCACCTCGTGAAACACTAATTTCCGTTTCCCACCGTCATCTTCTTGTGACTGTGGATGCTCAAGAGTTTGGGAATCAGGGCACAATATTTCCTTATGTCCCACTTCAAGTGGGCTTGTCGAGAGGCCCAAATCAAGGAATGGCGATGAAAAGAGCTCCTCAGAATATCCGAGTGTGGGATCACTTGTTTGCCAAGACTCTCCATGGTGGGAGGAAGGAGGATCAGGGTGAGGATTCTGTTGACCAGACTCTTTGCTACTGAGACTGGACTTTGTTCAAGACAGGGTGGCGCTTAACCAACTGGAAGCATTATCTGCTGCAATCCAACCGACCACCTGGTCGCACTGGTATGACTTCAAGAGTGGTGTCCTGCGCCGCTCTGCAAACAGGGACATGAAGCTAGGTATCGTGGATGAGTGAGTAAGGCCGGACTAGGAGCGCAGTGATAGGGGAAGGCCATCATGAGGATGGTTTGGGTGTGAGGGATAGCCCAGGAAGGGTTAAGGAGACGAGGCAGTGGTGAGGGAGGAGTTTTTTGTTATGGTAACGGGGAGGGGGCATGGCTAACGGCCGAATAGGAGAGAGAGACGAGGGGACGGGGCCATCTTTAAAGTGAAGGCAGGCGAACGGACGCAGGGCGCATGTCACAGAGATTGATGGCGGCGATGAATATGTTTGTGGAGGAGTTGCTGGAGAGACTCAGACAGGAGGCAGAGGTGCGGGGTCCTGGCTGGCTTCATGAACAGGTCGATGGTTGCTTGGTGGAACCGGCTACAGCAGCTGTCCCTATGGATCGGGCTGCCCGGCTGCGGAGGGGTCACCCGCCGGCACGCCTGAGCCCGGAATGCACCACCAGGGTCCGGCGCAGAGTCAGGAGCCCCTCAAGGGACCCTCTGCAGCGGAGAGTGCCAGCGCTGCCTCCTGTGAGGCGCTCCCGCCGCGGGAGGAATCCGGTCATGCGGTGGGACCCAGAGCAGAGCTGGACGCCCCTCCTCCCCTCTCTCTGCAGCAAGTGCAGTGGATTCAGGAACAGGATCTGTAGGTCGGCCCAGGTTCTCCGGCCGACGGGCGGCCCACTCGGTGAGGACAGCAAGTCCTGGGTATGCGGGCTGGGCAGGTGGAGATGGAAGACCTGCGCAAGCCCAGAGAAATGGATGAAGAGGAAGAGGGATCCATCCACCACGTGGCAGGAGCCATGTTACCACGCGTCAGGCCATCCAGCATCGACCAGAGGGTTTCACAGGCTTTCCAGGATGAGCGTCCATCGACTTCCAGGAGCTGCGCAGTTGGAGTTTCTGATTATGCGGAGTCCAGACCTGCGGCAGCGGGCGTCACAGCACCCACGGTGCCTGGTGAGACATTATGGGGCCCCTATTTAGCTCAGGGTTACTCCCCGGGGGTTGGGATGGTCATGGGTGATTTAGGCAGGGGTTTAGGTCAGTTGTTGGGGGGACTGGCGGGTTGGTTAGCGAGTCTCGGGGCGACTTGGGGGGTTGCCGTTGCCAGCATGGGGGCTGGGTCAGAGGACGGGGTCAGTGGTGGGCGCAGTTCCGTCGGTATCAGTGGAAACGCAGGCCAGGGGGGAAGAGAAGGGTCCCAAGCTAGACGATAGGGCGCGGGGCAAAGTTTTATGTGTGCTATGAAGGCCCCTTAAGAGCCCATTTGAAGATGGAGGTAAAAGAAAAAATTTGGAAAGGGGAATATGTGGAAATATTTTTACTGCTCCCCTTGGAACGTTTTAATTTGGATAGAAGTAAGAGGGATGACGGTAAAAAAGATTAGGATGAAAAGCGGCATTATCGGTTAATTCCACGCACGTTTACCAATTGGCTGCAGGCTTTCGCTATATTGGCGAGCGTCATTGGTGAGAGGTCTCAGGAATTCTGTTCCGCGTTATTCTGTTACCAGGATGCTATAGGTGAGGCGTATCGGGTTTACGGTGGGGTTAGGTGGCTCCGCTATGATGAACAGTTCCGACAACGCAAGGCGGTGAGGCCGGATATTAGGTGGGATCACAAGGATATCAGGCTTTGGTTGAAAGTGATGGCGCCGACTAGGACGGGGCAGCCCTTTCGTGGGGAGCTTGGGGGGTCTACACCGGGAACGCTGGTGGCAGCATCAGCAAAGGTATTATGTTTCCTTTTCAATGAGGGAAACTGCAGATTTGGGGCTAAGTGCAAGTTTAGACACGAATGTACTTTGTGCGGAGCCCCCCACGGAGCCAACCGTTGTTTTAGGGGGGGAAGACATAAAGGCGGGGACGCGGCTGGAAAAGGGTCGGACGCCGGTGCGGGTGGAAAGGATGCAGGAGTTTCTAGGTAGGTACCCGAATCGGGTGGCGGCCAATCTGTTAACTAGCGGTTTAAGTGCGGTTTCCGGATTCCTTCAGTTACGCCGGGGGGGCCGTATCCCAAAGGGGCGTCGGTCAATGATGGTATAGATCCCGAGTTGTGTTCGGCGGTCTATACGTCATTTGATACGGCTGTGAAGTGGGTAAGGCGGTGGGGCAGGGGGGCGTTGTTGGCCAAAGTTGACATTGAAGCGGCTTTCCGCTTTTTACCGGTTCACGAGGAAAGCATGCATTTGTTGGATTGTTTTTGGGATGGGGGTTATGTGGACAGGTGTCTACCTATGGGGTGTTGGCTTTCCTGCGCATATTTTGAAGCGTTTAGTTCATTTCTGGAATGGGTGGTGGTTGATGTTTCAGGTTGTTCGTCGGTCATTCACTATCTGGATGATTTTTTGTGTTTAGGCCCAGCGGATTCTAGGGTTTGTTCTTTGTTACTTCATACGTTGCAGTCGGTTTTTGCGCGGTTTGGGGGGCCTCTGGCGAGTGAGAAGACGGTAGGACCGGTGACGGAGTTGTGTTTTCTGGGTATTATTATAGACACTGAAAAGATGGAGTGTACAGTCGTGGCCAAAAGTTTTGAGAATTACATAAATATTGGAAATTGGAAAAGTTGCTGTTAAGTTTTTATAATAGCAATTTGCATATACTCCAGAATGTTATGAAGAGTGATCAGATGAATTGCATAGTCCTTCTTTGCCATGAAAATTAACTTAATCCAAAAAAAAACTTTCCACTGCCTTTTATTGCTGTCATTAAAGGACCTGCTGAGATCATTTCAGTAATCGTCTTGTTAACTCAGGTGAGAATGTTGACAAGCACAAGGCTGGAGATCATTAGGTCAGGCTGATTGGGTTAAAATGGCAGACTTGACATGTTAAAAGGGTGATGCTTGAAATCATTGTTCTTCCATTGTTAACCATGGTGACCTGCAAAGAAACGCGTGCAGCCATCATTGCGTTGCATAAAAATGGCTTCACAGGCAAGGATATTGTGGCTACTAAGATTGCACCTCAATCAACAATTTATAGGATCATCAAGAACTTCAAGGAAAGAGGTTCAATTCTTGTTAAGAAGGCTTCAGGGCGTCCAAGAAAGTCCAGCAAGCGCCAGGATCGTCTCCTAAAGAGGATTCAGCTGCGGGATCGGAGTGCCACCAGTGCAGAGCTTGCTCAGGAATGGCAGCAGGCAGGTGTGAGCGCATCTGCACTCACAGTGAGGCGAAGACTTTTGGAAGATGGCCTGGTGTCAAGAAGGGCAGCAAAGAAGCCACTTCTTTCCAAAAAAAACATCAGGAACAGATTGATCTTCTGCAGAAAGTATGGTGAATGGACTGCTGAGGACTGGGGCAAAGTCATATTCTCTGATGAAGCCTCTTTCCGATTGTTTGGGGCATCTGGAAAAAGGCTTGTCCGGAGAAGAAAAGGTGAGCGCTGCCATCAGTCCTGTGTCATGCCAACAGTAAAGCATCCTGAGACCATTCATGTGTGGGGTTGCTTCTCATCCAAGGGAGTGGGCTCACTCACAATTTTGCCCAAAAACACAGCCATGAATAAAGAATGGCACCAAAACACCCTCCAACAGCAACTTTTTCCAACAATCCAACAACAGTTTGGTGAAGAACAATGCATTTTCCAGCACGATGAAGCACCGTGCCATAAGGCAAAAGTGATAACTAAGTGGCTCGGGGACCAAAACGTTGACATTTTGGGTCCATGGCCTGGAAACTCCCCAGATCTTAATCCCATTGAGAACTTGTGGTCAATCCTCAAGAGGCGGGTGGACAAACAAAAACCCACTAATTCTGACAAACTACAAGAAGTGATTATGAAAGAATGGGTTGCTATCAGTCAGGAATTGGCCCAGAAGTTGATTGAGAGCATGCCCAGTCGGATTGCAGAGGTCCTGAAAAAGAAGGGCCAACACTGCAAATACTGACTCTTTGCATAAATGTCATGTAATTGTCGATAAAAGCCTTTGAAACATATGAAGTGCGTGTAATTATATTTCACTACATCACAGAAACAACTGAAACAAAGATCTAAAAGCAGTTTAGCAGCAAACTTTGTGAAAACTAATATTTGTGTCATTCTCAAAACTTTTGGCCACAACTGTAGACTTCCAGAGGAGAAACTATTGAATCTGCGGCAGGAGGTTTCTAAGGCGATATTAGGTTGCGGGATTTGCAGTCCTTGTTGGGGAAACTTAATTTCGCATGTCAAATTATGCCTATGGGTCAAATGTTTAATAGACGATTGGCCACGGCTACGGCGGGTGTTTCCACGCCGTATCACTTTATAAGGCTGTGTTAAAAGTTAAAAGGGGATTTACGGGTATGGGAGGAGTTTTTACAGCAGTACAATGGTCGGACGTTGCTTATGGGTAACGTTTGTGAGAATGTTGATTTTGAATTATATACTGACGCGTCGGGGGGAGTTGGTTTTGGGGCTTATTTCCAGGGTCAATGGTGTGCGGGTACATGGCCGGAGACGTGGGTTGCGCGGGGTTGGATCAAGAACTTGGCTCTTTTGGAACTTTTTCCCATTGTCATGGCGGTGGTGTTATGGGGGGAGAGATTCGCAAATAGGAAGGTGCGTTTCCATTGTGATAATCTGAGGGTGGTACAGGCCATCAACAGCTTATCGGCATCTTCCCCTCTAGTGGTTAGGCTCTTGCAATTTTTTGTCTTGCGGTGTTTGTCGATTAATGCTTGGGTGGTTGCGGAGCATGTTTCTGGGGTGTCTAACTCTGTGGCGGATGCTCTTTCTCGTTCACAGTGGAAGCAGTTCCGGCTTCTAGTTCCAGAAGCGGAGGAAGAGGGCCTGGAGTTTCCGAATTGGCTTTGGGAGATCCTAGAGGAGCAGTAATAGGCTTGTTGAAGGACTCGCTGAGTCCCGGTACCTGGAGGGCATATGGTAAGGCATGGGAGACTTGGGTGAGGTGGACCGATAGGTTGGAGGCAGGTGTTAAAGACGGGGAGATGACATTGGTGCTGTTACTGGGGCATTTGAAAGAAGAGGGTTGGTCTGGTTTAGTTGACCAGACAAAAGCCTTTTTGGTCCGTCAGGTTTTAAAGGGTTGGCGTAGGGCAGGTAAGGTGAAAGATCAGAGGAGGCCTGTTTCTTTTAAGCTGCTTTTGGGGATGGGAGAAAAGTTGGGCACTGTTTGTAGTTCCGGGTGGGAAGTGGTTTGGTATTGTTCGTATCCGGAAGTCAAAAATGGATGAGGAGGGCAAGGGGCACCAGTTTACGTTATTTTCTGTCCCTGGCTGTTTTATGTGCCCAGTTCGGTGCGTGGAGGGGTATTTAACGGGCTTAGGGAAGGATTCTGCTCCGTTTTTGCAGCATGAGGACGGTTAGTTTTTGTCCCGTTTTCAATTTCTGACAGTGTTTAAAAAAGTGCGGAATTCGATGATGAATGCCACACAACTTTAGGCACATTTAAGGGAGATGAGAGGCACCCAAATGTCATGTCAGACCACTGAAAACTGTTTATGTCATCGTGGTCTGCGTGCTAGATGACCTGCAAGGGGACTTGACCACTCCACCAGGCAGAGGTATAATTGTCTTGTATGGGTTAGGGAGCATATACGCTGGACGAGGGACCAGTGGGCCTCAGCGCTGTTCACTGATGAAAGTTGATTCACGCTGAGCAGAAATGATGGCCGCCAACGATGTTGGAGACCTCAAGGAGAGCGCTCTGCATCAGACACTGTTTTCACTTTGGTGGTGGTGTTACAGTGTAGGCAGGTGAGTCTCATCAATACAGAACTGTCCTACACTTTGTGAATGGTACAGTGACAAGCCCATATTACTTGAATAACATCATTAATCTAGTCATTGTGTCTCTGCATGAACAACACAGGCCTAATTTCATCTTCATGGACGACAATGTGCCATCTTATCGAGGTCACATCATTAGAGAACGGCTGCTGGAGACTGGGGGACCTCAAATGGAGTGGCCTACACTTTCTCCAGACCATAATCCCATTGAAAACCTATGGAATCAGCTGAGTCGCCATGTAGAGGCTCGTAACTCTGTACTCCAGAACCTCAATAACCTGAGGGCTGCCATTCAAGAAGAGTGGGATGCCATGCCTCAGCAGACAATAAGTCGACTTGTGAACAGCATGAAACATAGTTGTTAAGCTCAAATTGATGCTCAAGGCCACATGACAAGTTATTGGGACAGTGACATTTTTGTGGGGGTACACCCACCACTGGTGTCGGCTTTTGTTTTAATAAATTGTTTGAGATGAAGAAATCACCATTGCATGCTTCTCCTTAAATGCCCGACTCATGATATAATATTACTGTAGCGTGAACTTTTTACGTTTTTCATAAATTTCACCTGAAAGCCAAATATCCCTAACATTTTGTAAGTAGTGTATAGGTGACAGACATTTATTAGTATTACATATATTTCTTAGGGTACTTTCATACTTGCAGCAGAGGATTCCGTCAGGCAGTTCCGATTGCCGATCCAGCAATCCGGACGCAAACGGATGGCATTTGTCGGACGGATCTGGATGCGGATTCGTCTGACAAATGCATTGAAATACCAGATCCGTCTCTCCGCTGTCATCTTGAAAAACAGATCCGGTATTTATTTTTTGCACAGATTTAAAGGTCTGCGCATGCGGATCCGTCAATGCAGCAATTTTAATGCCAATCCGGCACTAATACATTGCAATCGAAATTAATGCCGGCAAGTGTTCAGGATTTTTGACCGGAGAGAAAAATACAGCATATTGCAGTATTTTCTTCGGCCAAAAAACATAAGAGGTACTGAACTGATGCATACTGATCGGAATGCTCTCCTGTGACGTTACTCAATACCGGAAAAGAAAAACGCTAGTGTGAAAGTACCCTTAGGCTGCCCATACATGATGCTTGTGCAGTTGCAAGTGCCAGCAAACAATTACAGGTGTGTCCTTGTAATTAGCGTTGAGCTGCACACAGACCCCACTGCCAGAACCACATCATGTATGGGAAGCCGTAATCATCATTTAGTGCTCATAACTAATTTCCCTTGATCTTGGATGATAAGTGACTTTACTTTGACAATAACTTTTGTTATAGGCCTCTTTCACACGGGCGTCATGTTTTTTGCCCGGATAAGATGCGGGTGCGTTGCGGGAAAATGCGCAATTTTTCTGCACGAGTACAAAACATTGTAATGCGTTTTGCACGCGCGTGAGAAAAATCGGCATGTTTGGTACCCAAACCCGAACTTCTTCACAGAAGTTCGGGTTTGGGTTAGGTGTTCTGTAGATTGTATTATTTCCCCTTATAACATGGTTATAAGGGAAAATAATAGCATTCTTAATACAGAATGCATAGTACAATAGGGCTGGAGGGGGTTAAAAAAAAAAAAAAAAATTTAACTCACCTTAATCCACTTGTTCGCGCAGCCCGGCTTCTCTTCTGTCTTCTTTCTTCAGGACCTGGGTAAAGGACCTGTGGTGACGTCACTGCACTCATCACATGATCCACATGATCCATCACATGATCCACATGATCCATGACTGACCATGTGATGAGCGCTGTGGCGTCATCACAGGTACTTTACCCAGGTCCTGAAGAAAGAAGACAGAAGAGAAGCCGGGCTGCGCGATCAAGTGGATTAAGATGAATACATTTTTTTTAATTTTTTTTTTAACCCCTCCAGCCCTATTGTACTATGCATTCTGTATTAAGAATGCTATTATTTTCCCTTATAAAAATGTTATAAGGGAAAAAAATAATGATCGGGTCTCCATCCCGATCGTCTCCTAGCAACCGTGCGTGAAAATCGCACCGCATCCGCACTTGCTTGCGGATGCTTGCGATTTTCACGCAGTCCCATTCACTTCTATGGGGCCTGTGTTACGTGAAAAATGCACAAAATAGAGCTTGCTGCGATTTTCACGCAACGCACAAGTGATGCGTGAAAATCACCGCTCATGTACACAGCCACATAGAAATGAATGTGTCCGGATTCAGTGCGGGTGCAATGCATTCACCTCACGCATTGCACCCGCGCGGAATACTCGCCCGTGTGAAAGGGGCCTTACTCTTGCATTATTTGTTAGCTTAAACAAAAATGGCGGCTTTCCTCCTGAATTCATTTCTCAGTAAAAGATATCATTACATTAAGCTGAGCTAGCCCTACAAGGTATTGTATCTGGTTTACCACCGAGTTTACTGGTGACAGACTCCCTTTATATGTTTAAGAGAATGGGATGTGTGGATAAAACAGTTCCCACATTGTGAACAAGAAAATATTTTTCCTCTGCAAGTTCTCTGATGTGCAATTAGAGCTGACATCCTGAACATGAAATGGCTTCACCCTGTGTAAATTCTCTGATGTGTGATACGACTATTTGGGGTGGGGGAGCAATTTGTCTGTGAAAATAAAAACTTATGGGGGGGCCACATGATCATGGGGTCTGTATGAATTTGTGGTCTGTATAAATTTGGGGTCTTATCTGGGGATTGTATAAATGCAGAGATAATCTGGGGTCTGTATTCATTTTGGGGAATGGTCTGGGGTTTGATGCCTAAAGTTAGCTTTGGGTCTCATTATTTTCTAGTTCTTTAGCCGTGTCCTTTGGCTCTTTTATTTTGGCAGTACAGTAATTTGCTAAAGAGGGTGGGGATGGACGGCAAAAGCAATGAGTGAAGATAGAGGTGTAACCTAATCTTCAGGGCACTAATGTAAAATCTGTAACAGGCCCCCCCCATCTACCATGTGCCATTTATTAATCCTGGTAGCACATGATGGTCTGCACCAAATGGGGAAAAAAAGGAAACTGAACAACTGAAATCCATGGAGACATCAGAAAGTTGGGTCATCAGTGTAAATACATTAGGGGGAAGGGGGGGGGGTTCGTGCAATTTGCCTGCTCTGCCTAGGGTACCTAAATACTTTTGTCACGCTTCGGTGTGAGAGGGAAACACCACACCGAGCATAGGAGGGGAGGGGGAACAGGGAATCAGGCCTGAGAACTAGGTAAGAAAGACGAACACCTCCTAGTGAAAACCCTAACCAAAATCCTGACTGACTACCAGTTTGAACAGACCCCAAAGGTAGGTGAGTTCATACGCAGGAATACCTAGAGTCCTATCTAGCCCTATAGGACCCTGGTACTAACAGCATGGACAAGACTACCTGTTCGTTCAAAAGGTAGGAAGAACAGGAGTTTCTTAGAGGCCTTATACAAACAATAGGGAAATGCAACACACAGAACCCAAACAAAATACAAAAGAGAAAAGAGAAAGGAAAGACTTAACTTCAAAGGGGCTATATAGAAGAACCAGGAACTCAGCCAAGATTAAACTACAAACTATCTACAGAAGCTATAAACCGCACAGCATTGTGAGAGAAGCAACTATAAATAAGGAAGGTAAAATGACCACATTAGCAACACCTGGAGGCAAGGGGTGTGGCCATTACCAGAAACAACACAGACGCCTATTGATCCACAAGGAAAACCTGTCAGATCAAGCCACGTGTTGCCAGTCTCACAGATCTCATGCCACTCACTGTCGCCGGGACGTCCGTATGTCTCGGTACATCCGTGACAACTTTGTCCTGGCCCTGCTAACAAGATCTGCTTTATGGTTAACACATTTACCACATTTTGAACATTAAAATGGCTTCTCCCCTATGTGAATTCTCTCATGTACAACAAGTTGTGATTTTTCAGTAAAACATTTTTCACATCCTTAACATTAAAATGGCTTCTCCCCTGTGTGAATTATCTGATGTCTAACAAAACTTTCTTTCTGTGTAAAACATTTTTTACCTTCTGAGCATGAAAATGGCTTTTCCCCTGTGTGAATTCTGTGATGTGCAACAAGACCTGATTTATTTGTGAAACATTTTCCACATTCTAAACAAGAAAATGGCTTCTCCCCTGTGTGATTTTTCTCATGTATAACAAGTTTTGATTTATAGGTAAAACATTTTTCATAAACCGAACATGAATATGGATATGGCTTCTCCTTTGTGTAAATTTTCTCATGTGTAATAAGATTTGATTTATGGTTAAAATGTTTCCCACATTCTAAACCAGAAAATGGCTTCTCCCCTGTATGACTTCTGTCATGTATGGCAGGATTTGATTTATGGGTAAAACATTTTTCACATTCTGAACATGAAAATGGGTTCTCTCCTGTGTGAATTCTCTCATGTTTAATAAGTTTTGATTAGGGATGAGCGCATAAAACGTAGTTTAAATAGCGCTTGATCCATAAAGTATTAGAATGTACAGGTGTATTGGCTCAGATGAGCCGAAGTTATTACTTTGCGAAGTCTCGCGAGACTTCGCATAATAACTTCAGAAATTGATTTATGATGTAAAAAAAAAACATTTCCCGAACTTGGGTTCAGTTCCAAGAGGGGGTTTGTAACCATGGAAACATGCAGTGTACAATGTGATGGAAAAATTAATCAAGCCAGTAAAGGAAGCAATATGGATAATAACAATACATCAGTAAGTGCCTTTCTTCACATAATAGATGCTATTTGCTGAAGTAATACTACCCATTTAACCCCTTCAGGACCTCCGCTATACATGTGTGGTGGAAGTCTGGTCCCTAAACATGGCGCTCGCTTGCACGTGCAGCGGGCGCCATAGCCTCTGGGTTTCTGCTATTTTAAATAGCAGAGACCCGCGGCACATGTATGCAATCAGCCATAAGGCTGATCGCATACATTTTCCTCTCCAGATGCCATGGTCAAATGTGACCACGGCATCTGATCAGTTTGGAAGCATAAGCCGCACGTTTCCGCTCCGGTAACAGTGTTCCCCGGCTGAGATTGGGGAACCTGTTACATTGATCTAATATACCGAAGCCTCAAGCAGGCTTCAGAGTCTATTAGATGAATATACCAATAGAGGCCACTAGGTGGCAGCACTGTACTGTTATATTGAAAAATAAGTGTTCAGTGATGGCTATATAGCCATCAATGAACACAATGGGCAATCTAAGGGTATTCACACGTCCACAACTGTTTTGCGGTCCGTAATTGCAGATCCACAAAACACGGACAAAGGCCATGTGCGTTCCACATTTTGCGGACCGGACATGGCCAACACTATAGAAATGCCTTTTCTTGTCCCTAGATATAGACAAGAATAGGACATGTTCTATTTTTTTGCTGGGCCACGGAACGGAACTGCAGATGCGGACAGCACAGAGTGTGCTGTCCAAATCTTTTGCAGCCCCATTGAAAATGAATGGGTCTGCACCCATTCCTAAAAATTTTGTGGAAGTGTGAATGGACCCTTATGATTGCCAGTTATTTAGGTTGACTTAAAAAAATGAAAAAAAAGTAAAGAAAAGTTTTTACAAATATAAAAAATAAAATAAAAAAATATAAAAGTTCAAATCACCTTTCCTTAAAATAAAAAAATAAACATCATGGGTATCACCGCATGTGAAAATGCCCATACAATTAAAATATAATAATATTAATGGAATACGGCGTAACAAAAAAAAAAAACATCCAATTTGCCATTTGTTGTCACTTCAACTCCCCAATAATTTTTTAAATAAAAAGTGATCAAAAAGTTGCACACACTTCAAATTTGTATCACTGAAAAGTACAGATCACCCAACAAAAAATGAGCCCTCACCCAGCCCTGTACACGTAACTACAAAAAAGTTATAGGGATATGGTGATACATTTATTTTTTCTCAAAGGTTTACATTTTTTTGTGTGGTATCATTGTAACCGTACTGTCCTGGAGAATAAAGATAACAGGTCAATTTTACCGCCTAGTGTACAGTGTAAAAAATAAAAATAAAATCCTTTGGCAGAATTGCGTTTTTTCTAAATTGTACACCATTTGGAATTGTTTTCAGCTTCCCACCACATGGTATGCACCATTAGAAAGTACAACTTGTCCCGCAAAAATAAACCCTCATAAGGGTATGTGAACGGAAAAATAAAAAACTTAGGACTATGGGAAGGCGGGGAGTGAAAAACGAAAACGCAAAAATGGTAAATCTCAGGGTCCTCTAAGGGTTAAGGTTCAAAAAAACAGACTTGCAAACCGTTCTATACTTTGTGGGACCATGTAAATTAGTCCAAATTTTTTTGAAAGAGTTCCAAACGAAAGACCCAGGGCCAGGCCTTGTCCTCCCAGAGCATAAATGTGGGTATTAGTAGTAGTAGGCCACAGTTGTTGCTGGCTTCAGAAAGGTGCAACCTTATGTTGATGTTGCCTCCTCCTCAGCACCCCAATCCGGCTCCAAGGTCCTGTCTAACACACAGTTGTCATCGGACTCCTCACTTTCCCTTTCATCAGACTGTGGAATATCATGGTGGTGGGTTCCTTGGCCATTCTCACCTGCTCTGCTCCGACCGGCATTGTCGCTGCCCCCAACGCCAATGCAGCAGCTAAAGGTAACACTACTACCACCACCACCAACTCGGCTATGCTTGGGGTCTGTAGCGTCCTCCTCCTCAGGGCAGTACAAACACTGACTGCTCTCACACAAGTTGTGTCTTGTCTATATGTCATAGGGCGTGGTGCTTTCTTGCCACTTAGGAAGAAGGAAGGTGCCCCACTAGGAAAGGTCAGTGAAGACGGAGACAACTCCACTGAAAGCCCTCTTTGGGGCTGAAAGGAGGAGGAGTTACGCTGTGACTCCTGGTTCCACGGCACGGTGTCAAACTCTCAAGTCAGCTCCACATCATCCTGCTGCGACTGAGAGGAGTGAGCTATCCAATCCACAATCTCATTGTCTTTCTTCTAAACTATGATGTTGCGCCTGTCACGAATAATGTGGAGCGGAGGGACACCAGAAAGACAACAGAAGGGAGATGACAAAAAACTAGGCCTCAAGGCTAGGGAGAATGGAAAGGTCACCTCCTAGGAAACCCCTAGATCTGGCCCTGACTCCTGTCAGTAAGTATAGACCCTGAAGGTGTGAAAATACATAAGCCGAAAACTAAACCCTAGGAGCCCTGAGATACCCAAGAGGTAGTGAAAGGGAATGAGTCTACTGGTTCCTTCCCAGATGAACGAACCAGCATCTCCCCGAGGCCTAGTAACAACAAGCATAAGGAAACAACCCAATACAAAGAGCAGTACAACTTATAGAAAATGGATGAGCAGGAACACAAGCAAGGTCCACACATTAAGTCCTCCAAATCCAAGCAGAGAATATCAACCGCATGGTATGAAGCGTGAAACGAAACTAAATAAGGAAGCAGTAATGAACTGTCAGTTAACCTCTTGTGCAGTCAGTCTCTCTGATCTTCTAACCTCTGTCACAGAAGGTACCGTGACAGCGCCTTTCCAAAGTCAGCAGGAACAACTGTTGAAAACTTCTATTTCTGGCCGCATAGTTGGTGCTGCTACTACCCACATTTTGGCTTTGGGTCTCTTTGGGTCTGGAACCCTTCCGTAGCCCTGACATTTTTAGGCCTCTCAGATGTTATGCACTACCCTGTGTATTGGTGTAGTAATCACGTATATATGCTGCTTTGAATATAATCAACAACATCGATTGAAAGCATGCGAAGACTGAAATAAAGGGAAACAGATTAAAGCCTAAATCCGTTATCACTCCAAGATACTTTTGTGTGCTACCCTATCTATTGGTGTGTGTAATCAGGTATATATGCTGGTTTGATTATATTCAACAACCCCAAAATTTGATTGTGAACACAGAAATAAAGGGAAATGGATTTACGGTTTAATTCGTTATCACTCATAGATACTTTTGTGTTCTGGCCTGTGTATTGGTGTACTGATCACCTATATGCTGGTTTAATTAAATTAAACAAGTCCCCAAAAAATAAAATTCCAACCGTGTGGAGAAATAAATGAACGTATATAAATGATTAAGTAAAAGATAAAAAATGGAAGCGTGAAAAAAGCGGTGGAAAGAAGGGGATTAGGGAGAAGGAGAGGTGGGAGGGTGAGGAGAGGTTGGTGGGGGTTTAAGGTAGGGAGGGGCACCAGAGGATGTCCAGACGAAAGCCAAAGGTCAAGAAATAAAGTAATGAGGCTGCTCACACCAGGTAACGGTCTGACTCGCAGGCCGTAGTGGACAAGACTTAGAAAGAAAAATAGAAGAAGATGGTGGCGCGCCAAGACAAAATGCAGGAAAGCAGGCAGTTAGAAGCTAGAACAGTCAAGAGTCTAGCTGTATGTTATTAGGATAGGGACAATGCCCCTATTAGTGCCCCCCAGCATTAATAATGCCCCCATTAGTGCCCCGAGCATTAATAATGCCCCCATTAGCGCCCCCCAGCATTAATAATGCCCCCATTAGTGCCCCGAGCATTAATAATGCCCCCATTAGCGTCCCCCAGCATTAATAATACCCCCATTAGTGTTCCCTAGAATTAATACTGCCCCCATTAGTGCCCCCATTAAGAGTAATGCCCCCATTAGTACGGCCCAGAATTAATAATGTCCCCCAGTAACTCACCTCCTGCACTCCAGCGTGATGATGTCTCGCAGGTCCTGTCCTCCAGTCAGCAGCGAGTGTTCACCGCGGTGCAATCAAATGGAGGTGAGTGATTTTTTTTTTCTTAACACAAGTGGGGGAAGGGGTCGGTGTAAAGTGTGTACTAATAAGCGCTCCACAATGAAAGCACTCATTAGTAACAGGCCTTATAGGAAAATACCGGCAATTAATATTCCCGGTAGAAAAAAAAATTACCAACACTGGCAGTGCCACTAAAATACCGGCTTTGCCAGTGCGAAACCGGTCAGGTGGCAACCCTAGCAGCAGATCATGCGGTCTAAACAGGGATCTGCTGCTCAGGGGCCATGATTCTGTAGGAAGACGAGCAATCGCAATAGCCATCCCTTGTCCTCATACAGTGAAGGAGATCACTGCATGTAAATGTGTCTCCTTCACTGAACGAGAAGACAGACAACATAAAACGTTTTTAAAACCAAACCAAAGTAAAACAAACTTAAATTTCTTTGAGACTCGCCTATTAGATCTCTTAGATGATTCACAAACAATGGCGACTATGTGAGCAATACCTAAAAATATGTTTTACATTCTTAAAAATAGTTATCTCCATAAATGTACTGGAAATCTAGCCTAGCATTGTGGATTTCCAAATCTGAAGCATGTCAATTATGTCTGCTGATTTTGCTTGAACAATGAAGGGTTAGATCCGTGGCAAAACTGCATTTAATCCGCACCAAAATCCACAATTAGAAATTGCGGGTTTTGTTGCGGATATGTTGCAGAAATTTGTGTGGATCTTATGTGTGATCACCCGCATTGTGTGCAGGCCGTCTAAATCTCTACAAGAAAAAACAAAAAAAACTGTGGACTGCTGTACTTACCACCAACACTCTGGAAGGTGGGTGATGCATATTGACAGGCGCAGGTCTGTGAGCTTAGTCTGAAAGATAAAATGCATTTAATAATTTGCTGCATATATATAAGGCCTCTTGCACACAAACGTTTTTTTTTTCTGTTTCCGTTCCGTTTTTTGCGTTCCGTATACGGAACCATTCATTTCAATGAATCCTCAAAAAAAACAGAAGGTACTCCGTATGCCTTCCTTTTCCGTATTTTCATTCCGTTCAAAGATGGAACATGTCCTATGATTGTCCTAGGATAGTACTGTTCTATCAGGGGCCAGCTGTTCCGTTCCACAAAAAACGGAATGCACACGGACGTAATCCGTATTTTTTATCGGATCCGTTTTTTGCGAACCGCAAAATACTGAAAAAGTCATACGGTCGTGTGCAAGAGGCCTAAAGAAGTACACCGCACCTAACACCTTCTGCCTTGAATTACTTTACATGAGCAAGCGCTCATCTTCACACTGCTTTTCTGGAAATAAGCTCTTGATCTTGCTTCTTAGAGAACCTTTCATTGGTCCTGAAGTTACAATATTAGTACCTGGCAGTGTAGGGCTTTATTAGTAGATGTCAGGGTGCTTTTGTTTTTTTCAGAAGTGCTGCTCCGTTCCCCCGCTGTGCCCCCCATTCACTTTTGCTGTCCTGTATGCTAATTACTAGCATCGGTACAGGGAGGAGGAGATGACTGTTTTTTTCAAGAGGCGTGTCCTTTTCCCTGGCTGTTAGCTGGACAATCGTAGCGGAGAGCGTCACAGCTAGGGAGAAGGAGACGCCCCTTGAGAAAAACATCCATCTCCGCCGACCTATACCGATGCTTCTAATTAGCATACAGGGTGGCAAAAGTGAATAGGGGGAACAGCGGGGAACAGAGCAAGAACGAAGAAAAAAGAAAAGCGACCCTGACATCTACTAATAAAGCCCTACAATTGCCAGGTACTAATATTGTAACATTAGGACCAATGAAAGGTCCTCTTTAAAGTGGTTGTCCCATCTTGAAAATTGGGGCCATATTGCTAGGATATGCCCCTAATATCTTATGGGTGTGTCACGGGGTTCCGAAGGTGCACTCGGTCCCCCATCGCCCGCAGACCTGTTGCTTAGCTTTGGGAATGAGGATCTGTGTTTGACCTCATTCCCAGGGCGGCTTTACTAGCTGGGTGGCTCTCTGCTCCTAAGTCTGCCTTGAGCGCCGAGCTGATCACTCGGTGCTCGACTGGTTGGTCTGTCGGTCATGTGACGCTGGCCACGTCACATGACCCTCACTCCCCACTATAAATACAGGCAGCCTGCTGGCTACAGGTTGCCTGTTAATTTCTAGGTTCCTGGCTATTTGTTGGACTACTGAATATTTACCTGATCCTGTTCCCTGACGATCCTCTGCCTGCTCCTCCTGTACTGCGCATACATCCTGGTATTGTGACCTCGGCTCCCACCTGACTACTCTCTTAGGACTCCTCTTGTACTTCGCTACTCTCCTGGTATTTGACCCCGGCTTCTCCTGACCATTCTTTGCTTAATCCGTTGTACTGCGTAGCTCTCTTGGTTCTGACCCGGTCCGTTCATGTTCCGTATTTTGTCTTGTCTGTCTTCCCTGCACATATCCTAAGTTAGGGACTGCCGTCCAGTTGTCCCCTGTCATCAGGACTCGTGAGGCAAGTAGGCAGGGCCAGGGGTGAGGGTGGAGCGCAGTGGTCACTACCCTTCCCCCTGTGTGTGTGTGGACGTGACCGTTACAGATTAACAGGCCCAATAACCACTGTATCATGAATCCTCTTACTACCCTGACTGACCATGTCTCTAACTTGACACAGAGGGTGCAGGAGCTAGGAGAGAAACTCCGTTCTTGTGAGTTAGGGCAAGGTTCTTCCACTCCTCTGTCCTCCAGTCCATATTTTGAACCCCAGAACCCTTTTCTGGAGACCGGAAGAGGTTTCTCTCCTTTAAGGAGAATTGCAAACTCTACTTCCGTTTGCGCCCCGTGTCCTCCAGTCCCGAGAGCCAACGCGTGTGGATTATCATTTCTCTACTACAGGGTGATCCCCAGGACTGGGCATTTTCGTTACCTCCTGGGGCCAGTTGTCTAACTTCTGTGGAGGTTTTTTTTTCAGGCCCTGGGTACCCTCTATGACGAACCAGACAGGGCCCTGGTAGCCGAGACAGCTCTTAGGGCACTGGTTCAGGGCCATCTCCCTGCGGAGGAGTATTGCACCCAATTCAGACGGTGGTGTGTCCCCTCAGGATGGAATGAACCAGCCCTGAAGAGTCAGTTTAGGTCTGGTCTATCTGATAATTTAAAAGATCTATTGGTCAATTACCAAATTCCTGAGACCTTAGAGGAGATGATGACCCTAGTTGTCCGACTTGACAGACGAGTTAGAGAGAGACGACAAGAACGACAGTTCTGTTCTCAGATGGTGGTCCAGCCAGAGGCCTTTTCCAGGGACAACACTGAGGTCTCCACCGAGGAACCCATGCAGGTTGGCATGACCCGGGGTAATCTTCGTCGCAGACGCGGAGAGTGCTTCTACTGTGGAGATCCTGGCCATTGGATCAACAAGTGTCCTAAGAGGGACCTCTCTGACAAGTCTTCTAAGGCAAGACAACCTAAAGACCAGGTACACCCTGATTTTTCTAAAGGTAAGCTTTTGGTACCCATAACAATTTCTCTGGGGGTTAATAAGTGCCGGGTAAGGCCTTTATTGACTCCGGTTCAGCGGCCAGCTTTATTGACTTTGAGTTTGCTTGTAAATTGGGTATTCCAATGTTTGCTTTACCTACACCTATCCATGTCATGGCTATTGATGCTACTCCCCTGATTGGTGAGGTCATGTACCTCTGAAATTTCTCTGTCCGTGGGTGTGTGCCACTCTGAGAGATGTTCTCTTCTAGTCCTGGAGAACCTACCGGTTGAGGTGGTACTAGGGTTGCCTTGGCTCCGTTTACATAACCCCACAATTGATTGGTCCAAAGGAGAGTTGGTGAAATGGGGACCTAAGTGTGACTCATGCTTGTCCGTGGTCCAGGCTGGGGTTTCAGTAAGGTCTAATACATTACCCTCTGTTATTAAGGAGTATTCTGATGTGTTCTCGTCCCTTACTCCAGAGGTTCTACCCCCCCATAGACCTTATGATTGCGCCATAGAGCTAATTGAGGGTGCCGAATTTCCTAAAGGTCGAATTTATAATCTTTCAGGGCCCGAACGCAAGGCTATGAAAGATTATATTAAGGAGAGCCTTGCTAAAGGGCATATTAGACCTTCAGTCTCTCCTATGGGAGCAGGGTTTTTCTTTGTTAAAAAGAAGGATGGTGGTCTTAGGCCTTGTATTGATTACCGGAGATTAAATAAAATCACTGTCCAAAATAGATACTCTCTCCCATTGATTCCGGATTTATTTAACCAGGTTTTGGGGGCAACCTGGTTTTCCAAGATTGACCTGAAAGGGGCATACAATCTAATCCGAATCAAGGAGGGAGACGAATGGAAGACAGCGTTCAATACTCCGATAGGACACTTTGAATATCAGGTGATGCCTTTTGGACTCAGCAATGCCCCAGCTGTGTTCCAAAACTTAATGAACGATATTCTTAGGGAGTTCTTAGGTAAATTTATTATTGTCTATCTTGACGACATTTTGATATTCTCTCCTGATTTCGAATCTCATGTGTCCCATGTCAAACAAGTATTAGAGGTGTTGAGGGAGAACCAGCTATCCGCTAAGCAAGAGAAATGTGTCTTTGGTGTACAGGAGATACTGTTTCTAGGGCATGTTTTGACTCCTCACGCCTTTAAGATGGATCCTGGTAAGGTTTTAGCAATTAAGGAATGAGTAAGGCCTTCATCCTTAAAGGCTTTACAACGGTTTTTGGGTTTCGCTAATTACTACCGTAAATTTATCATGAATTTTTCTGTAATTGCTAAGCCATTGACCGACCTTACTAAGAAAGGGGCGGATTTGGAGAATTAGTCTACCAAGGCCATTTCTTCATTTGAAACATTAAAAAAGGCATTTAGTAGCGCTCCCATTCTGATCCAGCCTGATCAGGAGAGACCCTTTATTGTGGAGGTGGATGTGTCCGAGGACGGCGCAGGAGCAGTCCTTTCACAAGGTCCTGCTAGCCTCACTAACCTGAGACCGTGTGCCTTCTTCTCTAGGAAATTCTCTCCCATGGAGAGAAACTACGACATAGGGAATAGGGAGCTGTTGGCCATTAAATGGGCATTTGAGGAGTGGAGACATTTTTTGGAGGGGGCAAGGCATCGAGTAACTGTTGTCACTGACCATAAAAACCTAATGTTTCTCGAGTCCGCTAAGAGGTTGAATCCCCGACAAGCCCGATGGGCTCTGTTTTTTACCCGTTTTGATTTCTCCATTACGTTCAGGCCGGGAAGTGAAAATGTGAAGGCAGACGCATTATCTCGGAGCTTCCATGCTTTTCAACCCACTGAGACGCCACCTGAATCCATCCTACCAGCAAACATCTTCTTAGCGGCTCTAACCCAGGATATCTCGGCTCGCATTAAGGCTGAACAACATCTGGCACCGGCATCCACCCCAACAGATAAGTTGTTTGTTCCCGTACAATTTCGTCTCCAGCTGTTGGGTGAGTGTCACGATTCTGCCTTTTGTGGACATCCGGGTATTGAGGGCACTAAGGATCTGGTTTCTAGATCTTATTGGTGGCCCACTCTGACCAGGGATGTCAAGTCCTTATCTGCCACCAATATATGGATTTATCTAAGCAATATCAATATTGAATATATATTTGAATAATATAGATATTGCTTAGATACAGATAATGCTAATGATATTTTCACACTAGCGGCAGGACGTATCCGACAGGCTGTTCACCCTGTCGGATCCGCCCTGCCGCTATTTGACGGTGCCGCTGGACGGATACGTTATTGCAATTCATTTCTAGACGGATCCGCACCTGGATCTGTCTACAAATGCTGTCACTTTTCACACTGATTGGCGGATCCAGCAGGCACGCAGCTCCGACGACGGAGCTGCCGTGCGGATCCGGCGTTGCAAAACAACTGAAGGACGGATCCGCCCTTCCGGTCTGCGCATGCGCAGAACATGAAAAATGTGAAAAAGACTGACAGAGGGATCCGTCCATCCACATGACAAGCGGATAGACGGATCCGTTATTGCAATGCATTTCTAGACGGATCCGCACCTGGATCCGTCTACAAATGCTGTCCGTTGTCACACTGATCGGCGCATCCAGCAGGCACGCAGCTCCGACGACGGAGCTGCCTTGCGGATCCGGCGTTGCAAAACAACTGAAGGACGGATCCGCCCTTCCGATCTGCGCATGCGCAGAACATGAAAACTGTGAAAAAGACTGCAAGAGGGATCCGTCCATCGACATGGCAAGTGGATAGACGGATCCGTTATTGCAATGCATTTCTAGACGGATCCGCACCTGGATCCGTCTACAAATGCTGTCAGATGTCACACTGATTGGCGGATCCGGCGGGCAGCTCAGACGATGGAACTGCCTGCCGGATCACACTAACGCTAGTGTGAAAGTACCATAAAAAGTCGAAAATCCAGGACTTTTAGTCAAGTGGCCGCTCGCTGTGCACTGCCGTGCTGCGCCATAGCTCCACCACCGTCCCCTTTATAGTCAATGGGGACAGAGCGGCAGTCCAGCAGCACGGCAAAATAGCGGCTGGCCGGATCCGACAGGGTGAACAGCCTGTTGGATCGATCCTGCCTCTAGTGTGAAAGTACCCTTAGGCTCCATTTACACATCCGCAAATGGGTCCGCATTTGTTCTGCAATTTTGCGGACCCATTCATTTTCTATGGTGACGGAATTTGGAATTAGTGAAAATACGTCCTCCTTGATATACTGTAGTAACAGAAAGAAAATTTTTAGACTAGAAACAAAACCAAACATGAAAGAAATGTATGTAAAATAACATAACTTACACTGTGCAGCTGCAATGTGACAGGAAGATCTTCTGCCCTGTGTGTGTATTTTTTATTTTTTTGCAAAGTGCAGAGCAGGGTGAAGGAAAGGTCAGGTTGTTCACGCCCAGAAATATTCATGAGGCAGAGCTCAGGCTTTGTTGTTACACGCCCCCTCAGCATGTACTTCAGCATGTAAACAAAGCAATGACAGAACCATGAAAAGGTGCAAATATGGGTTTTAACTTGATGAAATCAAGCTTAACCAAATTATATGTATATCCTGATGGATTTTAAGTGTTTTTTTTATTTTTTTATTAACTCGGATAACCCCTTTAATACGGACGGAGTCAGGGTCACCTAGAATCAAGCCAGCAAGGAAACACAATAAAGTAAAGGATTTATCTGAGCAAACAGCAGAAGCAGCCTCCAGCAGTGAACACTTCATCCAGGAAGTAGTATAAACCGCAAAGTGAGGCAGTATGGGAGGGAATATAAAGGAAGACGATTAGTCTAAATAAGTGACACCTGGCAGAAGGAAAGGAGATGAGAAAGTGAAACCAAAACAAAGAACATCATACAAGAGGTAGAGAAGAACGTCTGCCAGACCTTCTCACAGAACTGGCGGTGACAGTACCCCTCCCTCTACGGGTGGACTCCGGACACTCAGAGCCCACCTTCTCAGGATGAGTCCTATGGAAAGCCCTGATGAGACGAGTGGCCTTAATGTCCGCCACTGGGACCCACATCCTCTCCTCAGGACCATAACCCTCCCAATGAACGAGGTACTGAAGAGAACCGCGGATAATGCGAGAATCCACAATCCTAGAGACCTGAAATTCAAGATTACCATCAACAATAATCGGAGGAGGAGGCAAAGAGGATGATACAGTGGGTTGGACATAAGGTTTTAATAGGGACTTGTGAAAAACATTATGGATCTTCCAAGTCTGAGGAAGATCAAGACGGAAGGCAACGGGATTGATGACGGACAAGATCTTGTAAGGCCTAATAAACTTAGGACCCAACTTCCAGGAGGGAACCTTCAGTTTGATATTCTTTTTAGACAACCACACCAGATCACCCTCATTCATGTCCGGACCAGGCACACGTCTCTTATCCGCCACACGCTTATATCTCTCACTCATCCTCTTCAGATTACCCTGAATCTTTTGCCAAATAAATTACAAAGACGAGGAAAATCTCTCCTCATCAGGTAAACCAGAAGACCCCTCTCCAGAGAATGTCCCAAACTGCAGATGAAACCCATATGCACCAAAAAATGGTGACTTATCAGAGGACTCCTGGCGACGGTTATTTAAAGCAAACTCAGCAAGGGACAAAAAAGAATACCAATCCTCCTGATTCTCCGCCACAAAACAGCGCAGATATGTCTCCAGATTCTGATTGACGCGTTCGGTCTGACCATTCGACTGCGGGTGAAAAGCAGAAGAGAACGACAACCGAACCCCCAAGCGAGAACAGAAGGCCTTCCAGAATCTGGAAACAAATTGCGTGCCCCTATCAGAAACGATGTCTGAAGGAATGCCATGCAATTTAACAATATGATCAACAAGTGCTTGCACAAGCGTCTTAGCATTGGGTAACCCAGGAAAGGGAATGAAATGTGCCATTTTGCTAAAACGGTCCACTACCACCAGAATCACAGTCTTCCCCGAGGAACGAGGCAGGTCCATAATGAAGTCCATCGACAGATGTGTCCAAGGATGGTAAGGAATGGGTAACAAGAGGAGAGAACCCGATGGCCATGAATGAGGGACCTTGGCACGAGCGCAAGTCTCGCAGGCTGCCACAAAACTCTCAACCGTCTTACGAAGAGCTGGCCACCAGAATCTCTGAGCAATGAGATCCACTGTGGCTCTACTCCCCGGGTGCCCAGCAAGGACAGTATTGTGGTGCTCCTTAAAAACCTTGTGTCGTAAAGGGAGAGGCACGAACAACCTCCCAGGAGGACAAAGATCAGGAGCCTCTGCCTGGGCTGCCTGAACCTCTGCCTCCAAATCAGGATAAAGAGCAGAGACGACCATCCCTTCAGCCAAAATGGGACCCGGGTCTTCAAAGTTCCCCCCTCCCGGAAAACAACGTGACAGGGCATCCGCCTTCACATTTTTAACCCCAGGGCGGAACATAACAACAAAATTAAACCTAGAAAAGAACAAAGACCATCTGGCCTGTCTCGGGTTCAGACGCTTGGCCGATTCCAAGTAGGCCAGATTCTTATGGTCTGTAAACACGATAATAGGGTGTCTGGCTCCCTCTAAACAATGGCGCCATTCCTCAAAAGCTAATTTGATGGCCAACGACTCCCTATCTCCCACATCGTAATTTCTCTCTGCAGAGGACAGTTTCCTTGAGAAAAAGGCATACGGTCGCCATTTGGCAGGAGAGGGACCCTGAGATAAGAGGTAGAGAGACATCAGGTTCTACCAAAATGGGAGCGGAAGCAAAACTCTCTTTAATACTAGAAAAGGCTTTAAGCGCATCTACCGACCACGAGGAAAAATCCACCCCCTTTTTAGTCATATCAGTGAGTGCCTTAACAACAGAGGAATAATTCAAAATGAATTTTCTGTAATAATTGGCAAAACCCAAAAACCGCATCAGCGCCTTCTGATTCTCAGGAAGCTCCCAATCAAGCACAGCGCGGACCTTCTCAGGGTCCATCCGAAAACCAGAAGCGGAGAGAAGAAAACCAAGAAATTGAATCTCCGGAACTGCAAACACACATTTTTCCAGTTTAGCGTACAATTTATTCTCCCACAGAATCATCAAGACCTGACATAGGTGGTCCCGATGAGTCTTGAAATCAGGAGAAAAAATCAAAATGTCATCTAGATACACCAGTACAAATTTCCCCATTAAATGATAAAAAATGCTGTTCACAAAATGTTGGAAGACGGCCGGAGCATTCATTAAACCAAAGGGCATAACCAAATTCTCGAAATGACCCTCAGGGGTATTGAAGGCCGTCTTCCATTCGTCCCCTTCCCTGACCCTGACTAGGTTATATGCCCCTCTTAAATCCAACTTAGAAAAAACTTTAGCCCCAACAATCTGGTTAAACAGGTCCGGGATCA
This sequence comes from Bufo bufo, assembly GCF_905171765.1. Lineage (NCBI taxonomy): Eukaryota > Metazoa > Chordata > Amphibia > Anura > Bufonidae > Bufo > Bufo bufo. Next base: position 600,954,548 of record NC_053392.1, read on the forward strand.
GAGGAAGCGGATATGGGTCACGAATCGTGATACGGTTCAGCTCCCTGAAATCCAGACAAGGTCTTAAAGAAGCATCTTTTTTCTTAACAAAAAAAAACAGCGGCAACAGGTGACTTCGAGGGTCGGATGTGTCCCTTTCTCAGGCTCTCAGAGATATAAGTACGCATAGCGACCCTTTAAGATTGGGAGAGATTGTACTATAGTCGTGATTTTGGCATCTTGGCGTCTGGGATGAGATTAATAGGGCAGTCGTACTCCCGGTGAGGGGCAACTCCTGGACACCACTCTCGGAAAACACATCCGAAAATTCAGAGAGAAAAGATGGCACAGTCCTGGTAGAAACCTCTGAAAGAGATGCCATGAAGCAATTCTCTCTGCAAAACTCACTCCAACCATTTATTTGCCTTGCTTGCCAATCAATGGTGGGGTTATGTTTAGTGAGCCGGTAGCCCCAACACTAGAGGAGTAGGTAATGCGCTTAAGACGAAACATGACATATCCTCAACATGAGCGTCACCCACAGTCAAACGGATATAGTGAACTATGCCCTTTAACAATCTTTGAGAAAGTGGAGCAGAATCGATAGCAAAAACAGGTATATCCTTTTCCAAAGTGCATACCTGGAAACCATGCGTCATTGCAAATTGATTATCAATGAGATTGACAGCTGCTCCACTATCTACAAAAATCTCACAAACAATGTTCTTGCTGTCTAGTGCCACCCTGGCAGGTAGGAGAAAACGGGAACTACAAGCAAACGGCAAACCTTTAATTTCCGCATCAACCTTGCTAATAGTAATTGTAAGTACTGGACAGCGCTCACATTGCTTCTCTCCCCCTCCCCCTGCAGACTAGTGAGCGCTTCCATTATGGAAGCGTTCACTAGTATTCCTTTTGTAACGGATCACCTGGCACCCCGACTGGGTACCTCCGTTGACGATGCTCCTAGCGTTTTCCTGAGGGTTCCAAGCACTCTGGCAGACACCACAATCACCGAACCGAGGAAGCATATATATCCTCCTCAAGCATATGAATGCTGTAGACAGTTGAATAGGAACCATACGAATAGGTTTACACTCCTAGCAGTCAAACTGGAACAGCATACCATAAATCCTTCCCCAAAAATGAGACAACACTTCACTTTGAGGGTTAAAACAGGAACTGACTGTACTTCACGTACAGCCTCTTTTATTCACAAACCAAAAACATAGTACTGCCCACAGGGTTTTGAAATACAACCAATCAATATATTACAACACATCCCCACAGTGCATCATGGTTTCCTCCTCTCTGCCCTGGAGACACCCGAGGAGTAATCCAATTATCTCTCAGGACAAAGGGAAATTGCCAATACACATGTGGGAACAACAGGACAGGAATCACCACCCAAACACACAATGTCACACCCTCCCAGAAAACACAGACATTAACATATCCCAGATAGCTCAAGTCTGAGGGCATATCTAGGTGAATGCCGCTCAGAATACACAAATACAATACAATTAGCTATCTGGGTCCCCTCACATAACAACATACAATTGCATGAATGCTGGCGGTTTTCATGCAGCCAGCATAGGAACGTTACAGCCCACCTGAACCATATTACACAAAACATATATACGCTTGGTTCTTTAAAGTGGCATACACATATGCAATAACATCATACATACAGGAATGACAATATACAGTGGCAGTGGCAATGCTCCCCCAGAACCAAGCCGGCATACCCAGTCTGATCCTAACGGATCGGCTTGGGGATGTCCGGAGGAGTACTGAGTGGTTAGGTGGTGCTGTGGTGCGAGCCTGTTGCCGTGTCTCAACCGGATAAGCTTCATGGCTGATGGACTGGGGAACAAAAGCTGAAGTCAGCTCCCCCAGGTCGTTGCCCAAAATAACGTCTGCAGGTAAGTCCTGCATCAGGCCCACCTCCACATTCCCATTCCCCGCTCCCCAATTCAGGTGGACTTTGGCCGTGGGGATCTTGTAGATCGCTCCCCCTTTTACACGCACTGCTACACACTCCCCCGTGAGGTTGCCTTTGGGTACTAGGTGGTTGCGGACCAGCGTTATAGTAGCCCCAGAGTCTCGTAACCCCTGTACCTTTCTCCCCTCCACCTGTACCTCTTGTCGGTGCCCTTGGCGGTTGTCAGAGGCGGCTTGGATAGGGTTCACCTCATGTAGTGTGCCCAGGGGTTCCTCGGTGAAAGCTAGGACCTTGGTTACTCTATAGGGTTCCGCTTGGGCACAATGAACCGCTGCCCGGTTGTTGGGTACCGGGGGGTTCCAGCTGGGCAGTGGTCGGTTGCGGGGACAGTCCCGCTGCATATGTCCCTGTTGGTTACAGGTGTGGCATCGTATCGGGGGGTGAGCTTGATACCTGGGGGTGTAGGTGTTATTGCTTACCCCCGGGCGTGCTGGAACGGCTGTGTTTACGGTTGGTACTGGTGTGGTAGATCCATAGGTTGGTTTTGATTGAGTGCGCTGTTCCCTCCTGGTATCCTGGAACTCATCTGCTAGCTTGGCTGCGTCTTGTAGGGTGCGTGGCTTCCGATCCCGCACCCAATTCTGCAGGTGCGCGGGTATCCCGTCAAAGAACTGCTCCATTACCATGAGTTGGAACAGGTCTTCCAGGGTGTTAACTGGGGTGGCCTCCAACCACCCCTTTGCCGCTCGTTGTAGGCGGTGTGCCCATTCTGTGTGAGTGTCTCTGGCGAGCTTTTTAATGTCTCTGAACTTTAGTCGGTAGGCCTCGGAGGTAATCGCATACCTAGATAAAATGGCCTGTTTTACCTTGGCATAGTTTGTACTGTCCTCGTCAGGTACGGCACGATATGCCTCTGCGGCGCGACCAGATAGTCTCCCTGCCAGTAGGGGTACCCGATCCTCCGCACTGATATTGTGCAACTGGCATAACCATTCAAAATCCTGCAGGTAGTCATCTACCTCACCCTCCGCTTCCGAATAGCTCTTAAAAGCTTGGTAGGGAATTTTAGCTTTCCCTGGCAGGATGTTAACAGGCGTCGTGGCTCTTTCTCCAGTCTGCTGGTTCATCTGCGACCTCCGAAGCATGATGTATTCCTGCACATCTCCAAAAACTCTGTCAGCCATCTGGTCATATAGCGCTGGTGGAAGTAGAGCCATCCTGCTCCTGTATTCCTTCTCAAATTCTGTTGGCTCCTCCTCCCTTGGAGGTGCTGCAGCAACCGCGGCTCTGTCTCCTTCCATTAGCTCTGCGATTAATATAACCTTTGTCTTGTTGCTGGCTACTGTTCCCCTTGCCTCCAGTAACTCTTTCAAAGTACTTTGTTTCAAAAGTGCATAATTCGTGCCCATTCACCGGCCGTTCGCGAGTTTCCACGTGTTCCCGGGTTCCGTTTTCAACCGAATGAGTAAACTCACAAATTGCTGCTTCCTTTCTTCTATTCGCTAGAATTCTGCCGAAAGTTGCTTTGCTGGGTAGTTGAAATCCCGTTGCTTGCCACCAATTGTAACGGATCACCTGGCACCCCGACTGGGTACCTCCGTTGACGATGCTCCTAGCGTTTTCCTGAGGGTTCCAAGCACTCTGGCAGACACCACAATCACCGAACCGAAGAAGCATATATATCCTCCTCAAGCATATGAATGCTGTAGACAGTTGAATAGGCACCATACGAATAGGTTTACACTCCTAGCAGTCAAACTGGAACAGCATACCATAAATCCTCCCCCAAGAATGAGGCGACACTTCACTTTGAGGGTTAAAACAGGAACTGACTGTACTTTACGTACAGCCTCTTTTATTCACAAACCAAAAACATAGTACTGCCCACAGGGTTTTGAAATACAACCAATCAATATATTACAACACATCCCCACAGTGCATCATGGTTTCCTCCTCTCTGCCCTGGAGACACCCGAGGAGTAATCCAATTATCTCTCAGGACAAAGGAAAATTGCCAACACACATGTGGGAACAACAGGACAGGAATCACCACCCAAACACACAATGTCACACCCTCCCAGCAAACACAGACATTAACATATCCCAGATAGCTCAAGTCTGAGGGCATATCATTAGGTGAATGCCGCTCAGAATACACAAATACAATACAATTAGCTATCTGGGTCCCCTCACATAACAACATACAATTGCATGAATGCTGGCGGTTTTCATGCAGCCAGCATAGGAACGTTACAGCCCACCTGAACCATATTACACAAAACATATATACGCTTGGTCCTTTAAAGTGGCATACACATATGCAATAACATCGTACATACAGGAATGACAATATACAGTGGCTGGGTTTGCCACACCTTTTATAAGATGCACTGCATCTTATAAAGGGAAAAGCAATGAGCACTTCCATTTGTATTGATGTAAGCCCTCTATGCTTTTGTTCTGGCACCCCACTGAGAGCTGGCATACCCCTTTAAAACCAAGTAGCTGTCCAAGGAGCTGAGCAGATTATATATAAATAGAACCTGTCACCATGTAATCTGCAGTCATTATGTTATAGAGCAGGAGGAGCTGAGCAGATTATATATAGAGAACCCGTCACCATGTAATCTGCAGGCAGCGTGTTATAGAGCCGGAGGAGCTAAACAAATTATAAATAATGTAAGAACGTACCTGGAATCATCGTGGATGTGTCAGCAGCAGCTATTGCTAATTGACACCTTGAGATTTAGCATGGCTAATTCGGGACGGCTATTACTGGGAGTAGTCAAAGTGCTAGGTGGGTGACTACTCCCCATATTCCAGGCCGGGTTTTGCCAGGCATATAAAACAGCCAGCACTGCCAGGTGTGGTGGATTTACCTCCCTCTGACAGTGAAGCTCAGGAGTCTGTGTGCTGTGAACTGAGGGTTGTGCTGGGATTTGAGGTTTGAGCCGAGCTGCAGGACTCAGGCCCCTCTAAAGGTGAACAGGCCGCCTATGGACTTGATGAGGCTGAACTGCTAACAGGGTGTGACTTTCCTTGTGTGTGAACAAACACAAGATATCTGCATTTTGTGATACACCTTAGGGTCCCATTCACACGTCCGCAAAATGGGTCCGCATCCGTTCCGCAATTTTGCGGAACAGGTGCGGACCCATTCATTTTCAATGGGGCCGGAATGTGTTGGCCGAATTTGCGGATCCGCACTTCCGTTCCGCAAAAAAATAGAACATGTCCTATTCTTGTACGCAATTGCGGACAAGAAAAAGTATTTTCTATGAGAGTGCCGGTAATGTGCGGTCCGCAAAATGCGGAACACACATTGCCGGTGTCTGTGTTTTGCAGATCCACAATTTGCAAAACACATACGGACGTGTGAATGGACCCCAATTATTTTGTTATACACCAATGTGTGAATAAACACTGCTGTTTGATTCAAGAACTGTGTACTTTGCCTCTATACTGTATCCGCTAGTCCTAACTACCAGAGCTAGTCCCCACAATTGTGGGCAAGTGCAGTGAGGCTGGCGTGAACGCCGATATATTTTTGGGTTTGCATTTTTGGGCACAGTTGTATATCGTACATCAAACCAGCTGTATTTTAACCCGTGCCCCACAGCAAAATGGAGGCTGTTGTAAAGGCCCTCATGGAGGCTAATTTGCAGCAGCGAGAGACCAACCTGCACCAACAGGAGGCTAATAAACAGCAGCAAGAGACCAACCAGTTGCTGCTACAACACGTGATGGCTTTGCAGACAGCAGGAGCAACGCCAAGTGTCCACGATGCCCGGAAAGCAGTCCGTGCAGCGATCCCTAAGATGACACAAGCAGACGACATCGAAACCTACCTGGCGATGTACGAGAAAGTGGCCATCAGGGAGAAGCTACCCCGAGACCAGTGGGCTGAGGTCGTCGCTCCATTCCTGGCATCCGATTCCCAGCGGGTGTATTTCGACTTGCCGGACGATCAAGCGGCCGTCTACCAAAAAATAAAGGGTGAGATTTTGGCAAGACTAGGGGTGAATGTCTTGGTCCGGGCCCAGCGGGTACATCAGTGGGGGTTTAAGCCGGTTGAGCCCGTAAGACCCCAATATTATGACTTACTCCACCTTTTGCAAAAGTGGCTACAGCCTGATGTGCTGAGTCCCACGGCTATGCTGGATAGACTATTGGCTGACATATTCTGGAGGGCGATGCACTGGATCGGCCAGGTATCTCCTGGAAATGCACTGGAAATGGTGGACCTGGTGGAATGCTATGAGGCTACCAAGAATCTCAAGGGGGGTTCTTTTGGGAGGAGGGCAGGCAAACTCCAGAACTCCCCAGGCCCACCAGTATGAGCCAATGAACCCCCCCCCCAGGAGGTTCCCCCTATGGGCCGGACCCAGTTAATCTGCTGGCGGTGTCAGGAACCTGGCCACACCAGGGCTGAGTGTCCTCATCGGGTTGAGCCCATGGACACTAATTGTGGTTACCGACAGTCGCTATATGCTAGGAAACTCTGTGCCACAGGTAGCCTGGAGGCTCTGGACCACTTGTGGACCACTTGTGCCAGGTGGAAGTGGGAGACACTCAAGCGTTGGCGCTGCTGGACTCAAGGAGCTTGGTGACCTTGGTAAGGGCTACCCTGGAGCGGTCCACTGAGTATACTGGCCAGAAATTTTGGGTGATGTGCATTCATGGGGACTTGAAAGACTATCCCACCGCGCTGGTGTCTCTAACCACGGTGGCCGGCAGGTGGACCCACGAAGTGGCAGTCGCCACAAATCTCCACTATGAACTCATAATAGGGAGAGACTTTCCAGGTTTCCCTGCCCTATGGCCGGTTGTGAGAGTTAAGGATACCCCTGAGACAGGAATAAGCCCAGGAGATTGGCCTTGTTCAGGGGGACAGCCAGAACCCTGGGAACCCAAGGCCGAAGGGCCAGCAGTAGGGGTGACCACCACTTTGGTGGAAGAGGGGAAGACAACCCCGCATAGGGTAATGGTGGGAGACGTGGAGGAATTGCCACCGGGTCCTGGGTTGGCAAACCTCAACGTCTCCGGGGAGAATTTCGGTACAGCCCAACGCCGAGACCAAACCCTATCCCGGGCCTGGGAGAATGTGGTAATACTTGATGGTGTACCTCAACATCCTGGGGCCGAGTCGATGTTTCCCCGTTTTGTGGTCCACCAGAATATGCTATATCGGGTAAACCAGCTGCGGGGTGAACCTGTTGAACATTTGGTTGTGCCCGGGGCCTATCGAAATCTTGTGTTAGAGTTAGCCCACCAACATGTTTTCGGGGGTCATCTGGAACTGCAGAAGAAACAGGACAGGATACTACAACGGTTTTACTGGCCCAGTGTCTTTAGAGAGGAGGATGACTTTTGTAAGTCTTGCCCGACCTGCCAAACCACTAGCCCCCAGCACCTCTTCTGCAGTCCCTTAGTGCCCCTCCCGATTATCGAGGTACCATTTAAGAGAATAGCTATGGATCTCGTAGGGCCAGTAACGAAGTCCGCTAGTGGGCACCAACACATCTTGGTCGTCCTGGACTACGCCACTTGGTGCCACTGCTACAAACATCTGCCAAACTCATAGCAAAAGAGTTAATGGAGATGTTTTCCCGAGTGGGGATACCCAAAGAGGTTCTGACTGACCCGGGGACTCCTTTTATGTCCAAGGTCATGCGGGAGCTCTGTAAGTTGCTGAATATCAAACAGATACGGACATCGGTCTATCACCCGCAAACTGATGGCCTAGTAGAAATGTTTAATTAAACTTTTAAAAACGATGTTAAAACGAGTAGTAGCTAAGGATGGAAAGGACTGGGACCTCCTTCTGCCCTATCTTATGTTCGCAGTACGAGATGTGGCCTACTGGGTTCTCGCCCTTCGAATTACTATATGGCAGACATCCACGTGGTCTGTTGGACATAGCCAAAGAGGCGTGGGAGCAACAACCCACACCATATAAAATTGTTGTTGAATACGTCACCAAGATGCAGAAACGTAAGGAAACCGTGTTGCCGCTGGTAAAGGAACATATGGAGGCAGCTCAGCGAGCTCAAAGTCGGGTGTATAATCGGCAGGATCGGGTCCGGATCTTTAACCTGGGAGATCGGGTTTTGGTTCTGGTACCGACAGTGGACAGAAAGTTACTGGCTAGGTGGCAGGGACCCTACGAGGTACTCGAAAAGGTTGGAGAAGTAAACTACAAGGTACACCAGCCAGGGCAGCGGAAGCCGGAGTAGGTGTACCATGTGAATTTACTCAAACCGTGGAAGGATAGGGAGACCAGTACTGACGATAGCCGGCGGCTGAGTTTTCTGGGGGGAGAGGTTCCGGCCCCTAAGTCTGATGTAAAGGAAACGGTTGCCACAATGAAGATTGCTGACAGCATCTCCTCTAAACAGACTCAGAAGGCCAGGGAGTTCGTCAGCAGGCTTGGCGACAGGCCATCTCTGAGTAAGTACAACTAATGCTGCAACTAGACGTTATCGAGGAGTCTAGAAGTGAGAGGACCAGCCCTATAGTACTGATTCCCAAACTGGATGGAACTTTGCGGTTTTGTAGCGATTTTCGAAAATTAAACAAGGTATCTAAGTTCGACGCGTATTCCATGCCCCGGGTAGACGAGCTGATTGAGAGGTTAGGGCAAGCCCGGTATTTTTCTGTTTTGGACCTCACCAAAGGGTACTGGCAGGTACCCTTAACGAAGGCTGCCAAAGAGAAAACTGCCTTTATCACACCGGAGGGGCTGTACCAGTATAAAGTGTTACCCTTTGGTCTGCATGGCGCCCCCGACACTTTCTAAAGGCTAATGGACATTGTGCTGCGACCACATCGCCGGTACGCTTCGGCTTACCTGGAGGATATTGTCATCCACAGTACCAACTGGGAACGTCACCTGCCCAAAGTGCAGGCTGTAGTAGACTCCCTTCGAAAACTTCTAACCCCAAAAATGTGCGATAGGGTTAGAGGAGACAAAATACCTGGGGTATGTCATTGGGCGCGAAGTGATCAAACCCCAAGTAAACAAAATAGAGCCGATAAGAAATTGGCCCCGACCTGTCACCACTAAACAAGTAAAGTCGTTCCTAGGAATGATAGGCTATTACATGAGATTTGTTCCCCACTTTGCCACTATAGCCGCGCCCTTGACAGAGCTCTTGAAGGGACGAAAATCAGTGATGGTTCGCTAGGATGAGAGGGTGAAAGAGGCTTTTTCCACTTTGAAGTCGGCCTTGTGCGGGTCACCGGTTTTGGTGATGCCCGACTTCAATAGGGAGTTTGTGGTACAGACAGATGCCTCTTAAGTAGGCTTCGGTGCTGTACTCTCTCAGGAAGTCAACGGGAAGGAGCATCTACGGAAGACTCTTTCTAGGGGAAGAGGTACCGGCTCCTTTGTCTGATGCAAGGGGAGCGGTTGATGCCATAAAAGTTGCTGACAGCCTCTCCTCTAAACAAACTCAGGAGGCCAGGGAGTTTATTAGCCAGAACACGGATGTGTTCTCTGACCTCCCCAGACGGACTTTCACAATCCAGCATGACATTGTCATGGAAACCTCAGGACAAAGTCCGGTTAAAACCATACCGGGTACCCGAGGCTCGACGAAAAGCTATCTCGAAGGAAGTGCAGTTAATGCTGCAACTAGATGTCATTGAGGAGTCTAAAAGTGAGTGGGCCAGTCCTATAGTCTTAATACCCAAGCCGGACGGGACGTTACGTTTCTGTAACGATTTTCGTAAACTGAATGAGATTTCCAAATTCGATGTGTATCCCATGCCCTGGGTGGATGAGCTCATCCAGAGGTTAGGACAAGGTATCAGTACAAGGTGATACCCTTTGGTCTGCATGGTGCCCCTGCATTTTTCAACGGCTTATGGACATTGTGCTGCGTCCACATCGTCGGTACGCTTCGGCTTGCCTGGACGATATTGTCATCCACGGTACCGATTGAGAAAGTCGCCTACCAAAAGTGCAGGCTGTAGTGGACTCCCTTCGGAAGGCGGGATTAACCGTTAACCCCAAAAAATGTGTGATAGGGTTAGAGGAGACTAAGTACCTGTGGTATGTCATTGTATTGTCCAAGTGGAGTACAAGTGGAGCAGACCCTGGTGTATTGTCTGTATCTAATCACTAAAGTACAAGTGGAGCAGACCCTGGTGTATTATCTGTATCTGGTCACTATAATACAGGAGGAGCAGACTCTGGTGTATTGTCTGTATCTGGTCGCTATAATACAGGAGGAGCGGACCCTGGTGTATTATCTGTATCTGGTCACTATAATACAGGAGGAGCAGACTCTGGTGTATTGTCTGTATCTGGTCGCTATAATACAGGAGGAGCAGACTCTGGTGTATTGTCTGTATCTGGTCACTATAATACAGGAGGAGCAGACTCTGGTGTATTGTCTGTATCTGGTCACTATAATACAGGAGGAGTAGACTCTGGTGTATTGTCTGTATCTGGTCACTATAATACAGGAGGAGCAGACTCTGGTGTATTGTCTGTATCTGGTCACTATAATACAGGAGGAGCAGACTCTGGTGTATTATCTGTATCTGGTCACTATAATACAGGAGGAGCAGACTCTGGTGTATTGTCTGTATCTGGTCACTATAATACAGGAGGAGCAGACTCTGGTGTATTATCTGTATCTGGTCACTATAATACAGGAGGAGCAGACTCTGGTGTATTGTCTGTATCTGGTGACTATAATACAGGAGGAGCAGACTCTGGTGTATTGTCTGTATCTGGTGACTATAATACAGGAGGAGCAGACTCTGGTGTATGGTCTGTATCTGGTCACTATAATACAGGAGGAGCAGACTCTGGTGTATTGTCTGTATCTGGTCACTATAATACAGGAGGAGCGGACTCTGGTGTATTATCTGTATCTGGTCACTATAATACAGGAGGAGCAGACTCTGGTGTATTGTCTGTATCTGGTCACTATAATACAGGAGGAGCAGACTCTGGTGTATTGTCTGTATCTGGTCACTATAATACAGGAGGAGCAGACTCTGGTGTATTGTCTGTATCTGGTCACTATAATACAGGAGGAGCAGACTCTGGTGTACTGTCTGTATCTGGTCACTATAATACAGGAGGAGCAGACTCTGGTGTATTGTCTGTATCTGGTCACTATAATACAGGAGGAGCAGACTCTGGTGTATTGTCTGTATCTGGTCACTATAATACAGGAGGAGCAGACTCTGGTGTATTGTCTGTATCTGGTGACTATAATACAGGAGGAGCAGACTCTGGTGTATTGTCTGTATCTGGTCACTATAATACAGGAGGAGCAGACTCTGGTGTATTGTCTGTATCTGGTCACTATAATACAGGAGGAGCAGACTCTGGTGTATGGTCTGTATCTGGTCACTATAATACAGGAGGAGCAGACTCTGGTGTATTGTCTGTATCTGGTCACTATAATACAGGAGGAGCAGACTCTGGTGTACTGTCTGTATCTGGTCACTATAATACAGGAGGAGCAGACTCTGGTGTATTGTCTGTATCTGGTCACTATAATACAGGAGGAGCAGACTCTGGTGTATTGTCTGTATCTGGTCACTATAATACAGGAGGAGCAGACTCTGGTGTATTGTCTGTATCTGGTCACTATAATACAGGAGGAGCAGACTCTGGGGTATTGTCTGTATCTGGTCACTATAATACAGGAGGAGCAGACTCTGGTGTATTGTCTGTATCTGGTCACTATAATACAGGAGGAGCAGACTCTGGTGTATTGTCTGTATCTGGTCACTATAATACAGGTGGAGCAGACTCTGGTGTATTGTCTGTATCTGGTCACTATAATACAGGAGGAGCAGACTCTGGTGTATTATCTGTATCTGGTCACTATAATACAGGAGGAGCAGACTCTGGTGTATTATCTGTATCTGGTCTCTATAATACAGGAGGAGCAGACTCTGGTGTATTGTCTGTATCTGGTGACTATAATACAGGTGGAGCAGACTCTGGTGTATTGTCTGTATCTGGTCACTATAATACAGGAGGAGCAGACTCTGGTGTATTATCTGTATCTGGTCACTATAATACAGGAGGAGCAGACTCTGGTGTATTATCTGTATCTGGTCACTATAATACAGGAGGAGCAGACTCTGGTGTATTATCTGTATCTGGTCACTATAATACAGGTGGAGCAGACTCTGGTGTATGGTCTGTATCTGGTCACTATAATACAGGAGGAGCAGACTCTGGTGTATTATCTGTATCTGGTGACTATAATACAGGTGGAGCAGACTCTGGTGTATTGTCTGTATCTGGTCACTATAATACAGGAGGTGCAGACTCTGGTGTATTGTCTGTATCTGGTCACTATAATACAGGAGGAGCAGACTCTGGTGTACGGTCTGTATCTGGTCACTATAATACAGGAGGAGCAGACTCTGGTGTATTATCTGTATCTGGTCACTATAATACAGGAGGAGCAGACTCTGGTGTATGGTCTGTATCTGGTCACTATAATACAGGAGGAGCAGACTCTGGTGTATTGTCTGTATCTGGTCACTATAATACAGGAGGAGCAGACTCTGGTGTATTATCTGTATCTGGTCACTATAATACAGGAGGAGCGGACCCTGGTGTATTATCTGTATCTGGTCACTATAATACAGGTGGAGCAGACTCTGGTGTATTGTCTGTATCTGGTCACTATAATACAGGAGGAGCAGACTCTGGTGTATTGTCTGTATCTGGTCACTATAATACAGGAGGAGCAGACTCTGGTGTATTATCTGTATCTGGTCACTATAATACAGGAGGAGCAGACTCTGGTGTATTGTCTGTATCTGGTCACTATAATACAGGAGGAGCAGACTCTGGTGTATGGTCTGTATCTGGTCACTATAATACAGGAGGTGCAGACTCTGGTGTATTGTCTGTATCTGGTCACTATAATACAGGAGGAGCAGACTCTGGTGTATTATCTGTATCTGGTCACTATAATACAGGAGGAGCAGACTCTGGTGCATTGTCTGTATCTGGTCACTATAATACAGGAGGAGCAGACTCTGGTGTATGGTCTGTATCTGGTCACTATAATACAGGAGGAGCAGACTCTGGTGTATTGTCTGTATCTGGTCACTATAATACAGGAGGAGCAGACTCTGGTGTATTATCTGTATCTGGTCACTATAATACAGGAGGAGCAGACTCTGGTGTATTGTCTGTATCTGGTCACTATAATACAGGAGGAGCAGACTCTGGTGTATTGTCTGTATCTGGTCACTATAATACAGGAGGAGCAGACTCTGGTGTATTGTCTGTATCTGGTCACTATAATACAGGAGGAGCAGACTCTGGTGTATTGTCTGTATCTGGTCACTATAATACAGGAGGAGCAGACTCTGGTGTATTGTCTGTATCTGGTCACTATAATACAGGAGGAGCAGACTCTGGTGTATTATCTGTATCTGGTCACTATAATACAGGAGGAGCAGACTCTGGTGTATTGTCTGTATCTGGTCACTATAATACAGGAGGAGCAGACTCTGGTGTATTATCTGTATCTGGTCACTATAATACAGGAGGAGCAGACTCTGGTGTATTGTCTGTATCTGGTCTCTATAATACAGGAGGAGCAGACTCTGGTGTATTGTCTGTATCTGGTGACTATAATACAGGAGGAGCAGACTCTGGTGTATTGTCTGTATCTGGTCACTATAATACAGGAGGAGCAGACTCTGGTGTATTGTCTGTATCTGGTCACTATAATACAGGAGGAGCAGACTCTGGTGTATTGTCTGTATCTGGTCACTATAATACAGGAGGAGCAGACTCTGGTGTATGGTCTGTATCTGGTCACTATAATACAGGTGGAGCAGACTCTGGTGTATGGTCTGTATCTGGTCACTATAATACAGGAGGAGCAGACTCTGGTGTATTATCTGTATCTGGTCACTATAATACAGGAGGAGCAGACTCTGGTGTATGGTCTGTATCTGGTCACTATAATACAGGAGGAGCAGACTCTGGTGTATTGTCTGTATCTGGTCACTATAATACAGGAGGAGCAGACTCTGGTGTATGGTCTGTATCTGGTCACTATAATACAGGAGGAGCAGACTCTGGTGTATTGTCTGTATCTGGTCACTATAATACAGGAGGAGCAGACTCTGGTGTATTGTCTGTATCTAGTCACTATAATACAGGAGGAGCAGACTCTGGTGTATGGTCTGTATCTGGTCACTATAATACAGGAGGAGCAGACTCTGGTGTATTATCTGTATCTGGTCACTATAATACAGGAGGAGCAGACTCTGGTGTATTATCTGTATCTGGTCTCTATAATACAGGAGGAGCAGACTCTGGTGTATTGTCTGTATCTGGTCACTATAATACAGGAGGAGCAGACTCTGGTGTATTGTCTGTATCTGGTCTCTATAATACAGGAGGAGCAGACTCTGGTGTATTGTCTGTATCTGGTCTCTATAATACAGGAGGAGCAGACTCTGGTGTATTGTCTGTATCTGGTCTCTATAATACAGGAGGAGCAGACTCTGGTGTATTGTCTGTATCTGGTCTCTATAATACAGGAGGAGCAGACTCTGGTGTATTGTCTGTATCTGGTCACTATAATACAGGAGGAGCAGACTCTGGTGTATTATCTGTATCTGGTCACTATAATACAGGAGGAGTAGACTCTGGTGTATTGTCTGTATCTGGTCACTATAATACAGGAGGAGCAGACTCTGGTGTATTGTCTGTATCTGGTCACTATAATACAGGAGGAGCAGACTCTGGTGTATTATCTGTATCTGGTCACTATAATACAGGTGGAGCAGACTCTGGTGTATTGTCTGTATCTGGTCACTATAATACAGGAGGAGCAGACTCTGGTGTATTATCTGTATCTGGTCTCTATAATACAGGAGGAGCAGACTCTGGTGTATTGTCTGTATCTGGTCACTATAATACAGGTGGAGCAGACTCTGGTGTATTGTCTGTATCTGGTCACTATAATACAGGAGGAGCAGACTCTGGTGTATTGTCTGTATCTGGTCACTATAATACAGGAGGAGCAGACTCTGGTGTATTATCTGTATCTGGTCACTATAATACAGGTGGAGCAGACTCTGGTGTATTGTCTGTATCTGGTCACTATAATACAGGAGGAGCAGACTCTGGTGTATTATCTGTATCTGGTCTCTATAATACAGGAGGAGCAGACTCTGGTGTATTGTCTGTATCTGGTCACTATAATACAGGTGGAGCAGACTCTGGTGTATTGTCTGTATCTGGTCACTATAATACAGGTGGAGCAGACTCTGGTGTATTGTCTGCATCTGGTCACTATAATACAGGAGGAGCAGACTCTGGTGTATTATCTGTATCTGGTGACTATAATACAGGAGGAGCGGACTCTGGTGTACTGTCTGTATCTGGTCACTATAATACAGGAGGAGCGGACTCTGGTGTACTGTCTGTATCTGGTCACTATAATACAGGAGGTGCAGACTCTGGTGTATTATCTGTATCTGGTCACTATAATACAGGTGGAGCAGACTCTGGTGTATTGTCTGTATCTGGTCACTATAATACAGGAGGAGCAGACTCTGGTGTACGGTCTGTATCTGGTCACTATAATACAGGAGGAGCAGACTCTGGTGTATTGTCTGTATCTGGTCACTATAATACAGGAGGAGCAGACTCTGGTGTATTGTCTGTATCTGGTCACTATAATACAGGAGGAGCAGACTCTGGTGTATGGTCTGTATCTGGTCACTATAATACAGGAGGTGCAGACTCTGGTGTATTGTCTGTATCTGGTCACTATAATACAGGAGGAGCAGACTCTGGTGTATTGTCTGTATCTGGTCACTATAATACAGGAGGAGCAGACTCTGGTGTATTGTCTGTATCTGGTCACTATAATACAGGAGGAGCAGACTCTGGTGTATTGTCTGTATCTGGTCACTATAATACAGGTGGAGCAGACTCTGGTGTATGGTCTGTATCTGGTCACTATAATACAGGAGGAGCAGACTCTGGTGTATTATCTGTATCTGGTCACTATAATACAGGAGGAGCAGACTCTGGTGTATTATCTGTATCTGGTCACTATAATACAGGAGGAGCAGACTCTGGTGTATTATCTGTATCTGGTCACTATAATACAGGAGGAGCAGACTCTGGTGTATTATCTGTATCTGGTCACTATAATACAGGAGGAGCAGACTCTGGTGTATTGTCTGTATCTGGTCACTATAATACAGGAGGAGCAGACTCTGGTGTATTATCTGTATCTGGTCACTATAATACAGGAGGAGCAGACTCTGGTGTATTGTCTGTATCTGGTGACTATAATACAGGAGGAGCAGACTCTGGTGTATTATCTGTATCTGGTCACTATAATACAGGAGGAGCAGACTCTGGTGTATTGTCTGTATCTGGTCACTATAATACAGGAGGAGCAGACTCTGGTGTATTATCTGTATCTGGTCACTATAATACAGGAGGAGCAGACTCTGGTGTATTGTCTGTATCTGGTCACTATAATACAGGAGGAGCAGACTCTGGTGTATTATCTGTATCTGGTCACTATAATACAGGAGGAGCAGACTCTGGTGTATTGTCTGTATCTGGTCACTATAATACAGGAGGAGCAGACTCTGGTGTATTATCTGTATCTGGTCACTATAATACAGGAGGAGCAGACTCTGGTGTATTGTCTGTATCTGGTCACTATAATACAGGAGGAGCAGACTCTGGTGTATTATCTGTATCTGGTCACTATAATACAGGAGGAGCAGACTCTGGTGTATTATCTGTATCTGGTGACTATAATACAGGAGGAGCAGACTCTGGTGTATTGTCTGTATCTGGTCACTATAATACAGGAGGAGCAGACTCTGGTGTATTATCTGTATCTGGTGACTATAATACAGGAGGAGCAGACTCTGGTGTATTGTCTGTATCTGGTCACTATAATACAGGAGGAGCAGACTCTGGTGTATTGTCTGTATGGTAGGTTACATGTGAAATTTGAAATTTTTAGCCATTTATCAGTTCTTATTTCTGAGGAGACGCGTCTCTGCGTATTGTATACAAATAAGAGATTACGACCCCCTTGACTAGTAATAGCGAATTCACCTATAACATAATAGGGATCATATATTTTAAATAGGTGGATGGATTTTAAAAAACAAATGACAAATTGATCAGGGGCACGACAAGAATCAAACGGGATATGTTTTTCGGCATTTTGTACTTGGTGACAGGTCCTCTTTAAAGTGTAACTGTCAATCTTTTTTTTTTAGTGGTTGCTGAAAGAAAAGGATAAGGAGCGCAAGACCATAGGGCGAAAGCTGACATCTAGTATATGGGCTTGTATGCTGATAACAGCATAGACCGGGGGGCTACGTCCACCACGTCCGAACGGTCAGGAACAACTGTCCAGAGGTGGAAAATGGCAGAGGTGGTTGAAGAACATGGATGGTCCCAGCGCTTCCTCTTAAAATGCTTTTTATTCTTAAAAATGAATAAATAAGTAAAAGAGAAACAACTTACAGAGCTGTAGGTGAGGAAAAAGTCCAAATAACGCATTTCGGGGCGCTGCCCCTTCCTCGGGTATTCCTACTTAGTGCTAGATCTGTGGAAGGGGCCGGGCTCCGAAACACGTTATTTGGATTATTTTTTTCTGCGGAGCGCTATACCATGAACACCACATGACCAGACATTTCTGCGGAGCGCTACACCACGAACACCACATGACCAAACGTTTCTGCGGAGCGCTACACCACGAACACCACATGACCAGACGTTTCTGCGGAGCGCTACACCACGAACACCACATGACCAGACGTTTCTGCGGAGCGCTATACCACAAACACCACATGACCAGACGTTTCTGCGGAGCGCTATACCATGAACACCACATGACCAGACGTTTCTGCGGAGCGCTACACCAAGAACACCACATGACCAGACGTTTCTGCGGAGCGCTATACCATGAACACCACATGACCAGACGTTTCTGCGGAGCGCTATACCATGAACACCACATGACCAGACGTTTCTGCGGAGCGCTACACCAAGAACACCACATGACCAGACGTTTCTGCGGAGCGCTATACCATGAACACCACATGACCAGACGTTTCTGCGGAGCGCTATACCAAGAACACCACATGACCAGACGTTTCTGCGGAGCGCTATACCACAAACACCACATGACCAGACGTTTCTGCGGAGCGCTACACCATGAACACCACATGACCAGACGTTTCTGCGGAGCGCTATACCAAGAACACCACATGACCAGACGTTTCTGCGGAGCACTACACCACGAACACCACATTACCAGACGTTTCTGCGGAGCGCTACACAACGAACACCACATGACCAGATGTTTCTGCGGAGCGCTACACCATGAACACCACATGACCAGACGTTTCTGCGGAGCGCTACACCACGAACACCACATTACCAGACGTTTCTGCGGAGCGCTACACCATGAACACCACATGACCAGACGTTTCTGCGGAGCGCTATACCACGAACACCACATGACCAGACATTTCTGCGGAGCGCTATACCATGAACACCACATGACCAGACGTTTCTGCGGAGCGCTATACCAAGAACACCACATGACCAGACGTTTCTGCGGAGCGCTATACCATGAACACCACATGACCAGATGTTTCTGCGGAGCGCTACACCACGAACACCACATGACCAGACGTTTCTGCGGAGCGCTATACCACGAACACCACATGACCAGACGTTTCTGCGGAGCTCTACACCACGAACACCACATGACCAGACGTTTCTGCGGAGCTCTACACCAAGAACACCACATGACCAGACGTTTCTGCGGAGCGCTATACCACGAACACCACATGACCAGACATTTCTGCGGAGCGCTATACCACGAACACCACATGACCAGACATTTCTGCGGAGCGCTATACCAAGAAAACCACATGACCAGACATTTCTGCGGAGCGCTATACCATGAACACCACATGACCAGACGTTTCTGCGGAGCACTACACCACGAACACCACATGACCAGACATTTCTGCGGAGCGCTACACCACGAACACCACATGACCAGACGTTTCTGCGGAGCGCTACACCACATGACCAGACGTTTCTGCGGAGCGCTATACCACGAACACCACATGACCAGACGTTTCTGGGGAGCGCTACACCACGAACACCACATGACCAGATGTTTCTGTGGAGCGCTACACCATGAACACCACATGACCAGACGTTTCTGCGGAGCGCTACACAATGAACACCACATGACCAGACGTTTCTGCGGAGCGCTATACCACGAACACCACATGACCAGACGTTTCTGCGGAGCGCTATACCACGAACACCACATGACCAGACGTTTCTGCGGAGCGCTATACCACGAACACCACATGACCAGATGTTTCTGCGGAGCGCTACACCACGAACACCACATGACCAGACGTTTCTGCGGAGCGCTATACCATGAACACCACATGACCAGACGTTTCTGCGGAGCGCTATACCATGAACACCACATGACCAGACGTTTCTGCGGAGCGCTATACCATGAACACCACATGACCAGACGTTTCTGCGGAGCGCTATACCAAGAACACCACATGACCAGACGTTTCTGCGGAGCGCTATACCAAGAACACCACATGACCAGACGTTTCTGCAGAGCGCTATACCAAGAACACCACATGACCAGACGTTTCTGCAGAGCGCTACACCATGAACACCACATGACCAGACGTTTCTGCAGAGCGCTACACCATGAACACCACATGACCAGACGTTTCTGCGGAGCGCTACACCACGAACACCACATGACCAAACGTTTCTGCGGAGCGCTACACCACGAACACCACATGACCAAACGTTTCTGCGGAGCGCTACACCACGAACACCACATGACCAGACGTTTCTGCGGAGCGCTCAGAAAAGTCACATGATATTTTGTTTTATTGTTGATTTTACAGATTTGCTAGAAGAGCTTACTATCCACTAACCACCTATATAACTTTTTTGTATATTACGACACACTGTATCCATGTAGAAGAAGTGTCGCTGCACACAGATAATGAGCCTGTCCTTACTGACAAGGGGGTTTGGCCAAGTCCCTGTGAAGCAGCTAAATATTATCACAGTTCAGACCAACAGGGGGCAGAAATGGTTCCAACAAATGAATGGAAGTAGCCGCTCCTGCAGAGTCCGGTATTTCCCATCAGTGGTAAGGACCAGGTCCTTATGGAGGATTGAATTTAGCCAAGTCCCTGCAAGGCCACGTCAGTTCAGGACCTGACCACTAGGGGGCAAAAGGGTGCTTACCAGTGATGGGAACTGGCTCACACTGAGGCTGCGCACTATTCACGTGTTTTTTTTGGAGCAGCCAGTGAATAGCTGCTGTCAAAAAATGAAACCAATGGCACCCGTCTAATGGCCGTTAAGAATGGGTACTCTAGTGGAGAATGGGCTTTTAGGGGGTTAAAAAAAAAATCACCTCATTCACTTGCTATGGCCGAGGCAGTCACTCTTCTCTTGATTGAAAAGGACCTGAGGAAGGACCTGTGCCCAACGTCACCATGTGATCATGCTGGGAGAGCGCGGTGACGTCATGACGCTGAGCGCAGCTCCTTCACAATCAAGAGAAGAGCGACTGCGGTGAATGAGGTGAATTTTTTTCTTTTTTGTTAAAGGGTTTCTGTCATCAGAAAAATGGGTATTAACCTGTCGGACATTAGCGATGTGCTAACGTCAGCTGAACATACCTATATCAGTCCCATGTCACTATGTGCCGCCGTTATTTAGAAAAAAATGAACTTTTATAATATGCAAATGAGCCTCTAGGAACGGGGGGGGGGGGGGGGGTTGCACCTGCTCCTAGAGGCTCCGTTCGCTCACCTCTTTCCTTCTACACTTGATTGACAGGGCCAGGCCAGCGCTGGTCTCCTGTCTGCCGGGGAAATCTCGCGCCTGCGCCGCCCCGTTCAGTATTCGGCGCAGGTGCAGTGAGGGAAGGACGTTACCGGCCGCCGGCTTCCTCACTATGCCTGCGCTGAATACGTCGCAGTGAGGAAACCAGCTGCCGGCGAACGTCCTTCCCTCACTGCGCCTGCGCCGAATACTGAACGGGGCGGCGCAGGCGCGAGATTTCCCCGGCAGACAGGAGACCAGCGCTGGCTTGGCCCTGTCAATCAAGTGTAGAAGGAAAGAGGTGAGCGAACGGAGCCTCTAGAAGCAGGTGCAACGCCCCCCCCCCCCCCCGCTCCTAGAGGCTCATTTGCATATTATAAAAGTTCGTTTTTCTAAATAACGGCGGCACATAGTGACATGGGACTAATATAGGTATGTTCAGCTGACGTTAGCACATCACTAATGTCCGACAGGTTAATGCCCATTTTTCTGATGACAGAAACCCTTTAAAAAGAGCAACTATGGGGGACATCATTACAGTTGAGGACGAGCATTGGGGACATTATTACTGCTGGGGACCACTATGGGGGACATCATTACTGCTGAGGACCACTATGGGGGACATTATTACTGCTGAGGACTATAGGAGACATTATTACTGCTGGGGACCTCTATGGAGGACATTATTACTGCTGAGGACCACTATGGGGGACATTATTACTGCTGGGGACCTCTATGGGGGACATTATTACTGCTGAGGACCACTATGGGGGACATTATTACTGCTGAGGACCACTATAGGAGACATTATTACTGCTGAGGACCACTATGGGGGACATTATGTATACGGAGGGCACTGCAGGGGTTGAGATTTTTTATTTTAAAAAAGTGAATTCAATTCGTGTTTTTCATGGCTATTTTTAACGGCTATGAAAAACGGATGCAAAATGGCTTTTAAAAACGGACAGATCGCCTGAAAATAGATACACAAATGGTTGGAAAATGGACGTGAAAAACTGACAGCGACTCCGTTTTTAATGGCCGTTTTTTCCGCTGCCGTGTGCAGGTGCCTGAGTCGGCTATTTCCTATCACTGATAAAAAGGAATCCCAGGAGCCCATACATTCTAGGCTTTACCCAGACACAACCCAATCACAAGCAGCACCTGGTCATGTGATCGTCTGACGACTTCCACACATGATCATGACATCATCACAGGTCCTTTACCTCCTCCAGAAAGACACCCTGACTCCGCCCACACACGATCACATGGTCATGACAGGTCCTGTATCCCAGCGTTCAGGTAAGTGTCCTGTGTGTTGGGCTGCGGGGCGTCCTCTCCGTGTTCTGTGCGGTCTCCTGTGCGAGTCAGGATTAGGGACAGGTTTACAGTCAGGGAGGTTTTAGAACAACTTGGGGGCGGGGCTCCATTCTCTCAGAAGCCCATACATTCTAGACTCAATCGTTGTGTCTAATGGACTTTGCCGGGTCACGTGACATGCTAAAGTAACTGGTGGGTTTAAAGGAGCTGTGGGATGTAGCAGCAGAATAATATGTACAATTGTAGGCGGGGAAAGATTAGTGGGCTACAGGACCTTTCATGATCACGTATGGGAAGAGTCACGCTGTGCTGGTGGGGGTAAAGGGCCTGTGGTGATGTCATGACCATGTGACACTGTGGGCGGAGTCAGGGAACACATGACCAGGTGCTGCTGTGCTGGATGACCTGAGGTTTGTGACCCATCAGGATGTAAGTACAATGTGTATGTAGCAGAGCTGTCTGTGTGATGTGTATGTAGCAGAGCTGTCTGTGTGATGTGTATGTAGCAGAGCTGTCTCTGTGTGATGTGTATGTAGCAGAGCTGTCTGTGTGATGTGTATGTAGTAGAGCTGTCTCTGTGTGATGTGTATGTAGCAGAGCTGTCTCTGTGTGATGTGTATGTAGCAGAGCTGTCTCTGTGTGATGTGTATGTAGTAGAGCTGTCTGTGTGATGTGTATGTAGCAGAGCTGTCTGTGTGATGTGTATGTAGCAGAGCTGTCTCTGTGTGATGTGTATGCAGCAGAGCTGTCTCTGTGTGATGTGTATGTAGTAGAGCTGTCTCTGTGTGATGTGTATGTAGCGGAGCTGTCTCTGTGTGATGTGTATGTAGCGGAGCTGTCTCTGTGTGATGTGTATGTAGCAGAGCTGTCTCTGTGTGATGTGTATGTAGTAGAGCTGTCTCTGTGTGATGTGTATGTAGCAGAGCTGTCTCTGTGTGATGTGTATGTAGCAGAGCTGTCTCTGTGTGATGAGTATGTAGCAGAGCTGTCTCTGTGTGATGTGTATGTAGTAGAGCTGTCTCTGTGTGATGTGTATGTAGCAGAGCTGTCTCTGTGTGATGTGTATGTAGCAGAGCTGTCTCTGTGATGTGTATGTAGCAGAGCTGTCTCTGTGTGATGTGTATGTAGCAGAGCTGTCTCTGTGTGATGTGTATGTAGCAGAGCTGTCTCTGTGTGATGTGTATGTAGCAGAGCTGTCTCTGTGTGATGTGTATGTAGCAGAGCTGTCTCTGTGTGATGTGTATGTAGCAGAGCTGTCTCTGTGTGATGTGTATGTAGCAGAGCTGTCTGTGTGATGTGTATGTAGCAGAGCTGTCTGTGTGATGAGTATGTAGCAGAGCTGTCTGTGTGATGTGTATGTAGCAGAGCTGTCTCTGTGTGATGTGTATGTAGTAGAGCTGTCTCTGTGTGATGTGTATGTAGTAGAGCTGTCTCTATGTGATGTGTATGTAGCAGAGCTGTCTCTGTGTGATGTGTATGTAGCAGAGCTGTCTGTGTGATGTGTATGTAGCAGAGCTGTCTGTGTGATGTGTATGTAGCAGAGCTGTCTCTGTGTGATGTGTATGTAGCAGAGCTGTCTCTGTGTGATGTGTATGTAGTAGAGCTGTCTGTGTAATGAGTATGTAGCAGAGCTGTCTGTGTGATGTGTATGTAGCAGAGCTGTCTCTGTGATGTGTATGTAGCAGAGCTGTCTCTGTGTGATGTGTATGTAGCAGAGCTGTCTCTGTGTGATGTGTATGTAGCAGAGCTGTCTCTGTGTGATGAGTATGTAGCAGAGCTGTCTCTGTGTGATGAGTATGTAGCAGAGCTGTCTCTGTGTGATGTGTATGTAGCAGAGCTGTCTGTGTGATGTGTATGTAGCAGAGCTGTCTCTGTGTGATGTGTATGTAGCAGAGCTGTCTCTGTGTGATGTGTATGTAGTAGAGCTGTCTGTGTAATGAGTATGTAGCAGAGCTGTCTGTGTGATGTGTATGTAGCAGAGCTGTCTCTGTGATGTGTATGTAGCAGAGCTGTCTCTGTGTGATGTGTATGTAGCAGAGCTGTCTCTGTGTGATGTGTATGTAGCAGAGCTGTCTCTGTGTGATGAGTATGCAGCTGGCTCTCTTCTTTGCTGTTCTCTCACCCGACGCCTGCTTACACTCCTGGTGCTGTCTAGAACATCATGTTTCAGACCTTCTCCTGCCTCCTCTTCAGCTCTTCCTCTGCTTATAGACTGGGAAACTGAAACTTGTATATCTCATAAGGGAAACAGGTTCTTGGCAATAACCAAAGACAATTACCTCTCCCAACTGGTTCAGGACCCGACTAGAGGGACGGCCATACTGGACTTAGTATTAACCAATGACCTGACAGAACAACAGACGTGCAGGTTGGGGGACACCTGGGAAATAGTGACCATAAAGTAATAACCTTCCAATTATCATTCAAAAGAGCGTTTCTACAGGGAGGAACAAAAATACCAAACTTCAAAAAAGCTAAATTTAGCCAACTAAGAGAGGCCATAGACCTAACGAAATGGGACAAAGTCCTCACAAATAAAAATACAGCCACAAAATGGGATATCTTTAAAAGCATCCTAAACTCTCATTGTGAGAGGTACATACCGTATGGGAATAACAGGGGAAGGAACAGGAAGAAACCAATGTGGATAAACAGGACTGTAAAGAAAGCAATAAATCAGTAAGACGGGAGGTAGCGATGTAAATGGTTAAAACGTCACCTGATCCAACATTAAAATCTCAGATAAGGAGCAGGTGTCGGGGCTCACGCGTTTCGGGCGATGGCCTTAGTAATAACCTAATCTAAACATATGAATATACAACCGCCGCTCAATCAATGACACATATGACGTCAGTACATTCTCAGAACCCGGCTTCATCTTCTCCATTGAATGTCACACGGCTGTTTTTAGAGCCAGTTGAAGTCAGTGGAGGCTGTTCACACCGCTGTTTTTTTATTTTTTTGGTGAATAGTGGCCGTCAAAAAACAGGACATCCTATTTTTGTCTGTTTTCACGGCCAGACGGGCCCCATTGAAATAAAGGGAACCATTTTTTTTATCAGTGCTCCCATCTAATTGCCCTGGCCCTTTAAAATCGGGTACTCTGTGATAATAAAAAAAAGCCATTAAGGGGTTAAAATAAAAAATAAAACACCCCAACCACTTGCATTTGTGGGAAGCTCTCCTCATTGAATGCAGAAGGACCTGCGCTCCTAGTGTGGTGACGCCCTCAGGTCCAGCTGCGAGTGAGTGTCCTGCGCGTGCAACTGGCTGAGGTGTGTGTTTTTTATTATTTATTTTTATTTATTTTTACACAAGCAGAATGGGGGCCAAAGGGGGCATTCTTTATCCTTGGAGCCACTAATTGGGGCATTCATCATACTGGGGCCATTAATAAGGGTATATTACTTCTATGGGGGGAGGGGGCGGGTTGATGTCCATGGGGCAATATGAATACTGAGGGCACTGCAGGGGTTGGGATAAAAAAAATATATAAAAAAAGCAAAAAAAAAATTATATTTATCCGTTTTTTAATGGCTATTAAAAAATGGATGCGAAATGCCTAGACACCCAGAGAGTGAATGCACAAATGGTTGAAAAATGGGCATTAAAAACTAAAAGTGGGGGAGATTTATCAAAACTAGCGTAAAGGGAGACTGGCTTAGTTAGTTGGCTATAGCAACCAATCAGATTCCAGCTTTCAGTTTTTAGAGCTTATTTGGAAACTGAAAGGTGTAATCTGGTTGGTTGCTATGGGAAACTAACTAAGCCAGTCTCCCTTTACACCAGTTTTGATAAATCTCTCCCACTGTGTGTGTTTTTAATGGGCATGTGAGTGTAGCCTTAAAGGGGTTGTCCGAGTTATGAAAAAAAAAATATATATAGCACTGTAAATCTGATGGACAGCAATATATAACTAAGCCTCGCAAGTTTTAGGCAAAAAAAAAATTATATTTCCTAATTTCCCTGGTTCTCTTCTGGCCCTTTGTTTACCTGCAACAACAACAATCTCTGCCCTTCCCCCTGCTCTGCAAAGGGAGTGAATACAAGTGCTGGCCTGAGTGACATGTCTGACTGCTGGGAGACTCAGCAGCATGTTGTGTGTGTGTGTGTGTGTGTGTAGGACTACAAGTCCCAGCTGTACAATGACACTGCTGATACACACACAGGATCTTCCTCCTACCTGTTCTTGCGCAATGCTCTGCAGGACTCCTCTAGTCTGTCAGCTCCTGTGCCCAGCATTTGTCTCCTCAGTGCCTGTAGCTGCTCAGTAAAGCCTTCAGCCCTGAGTCTGTGTTGCTGAAGGGGTTAAAGTTTTTCTTGAAGTATCAAGGGAGAGAGCAAATTGGCAGTGCAGGGGGCGTGACCAGCACAGTGACATCTACAGACACAGACCTGCTCTCTCAGGCTTGTGCACGAAACCTCATCAGAGCAGGGAGAGACCCTCAGTGAAATCTGAGAAAGCAGCAACTGTAGATGTAGTAAGTGCATGGTAAAGCCTTTACATTTCATTAGTTAGAAACATACAAAGAACAAAAAAAATAATTCGGACAACCCCTTTAAGGTTAAGCTTCATTCACAGGCCAGTGTTCTGTCAGTGATTTCCATCAGTGATTTTGAGCCAAAACCAGGGGCGGCTCTAAACACAGAACAGGTGCAGATCTTTCCCTTATACCTGGTTTTGGCTCACAATCACTGATGGAAATCACTGACCAAAACACTTGACGTGTGAATGGGGCCGTAGACAACATGACCGGAGATCCGTCACACTGCAGGTTCAAAGATTTCATTTCATTGTTAGACATCCGGGCTACTCCGCGAATTGCTAGTTAACTCGCCAGAAACTCGATGTTCATCGTGATCCTGTATCACAGTCAGATCCCATGGAGAATCGTCCGGAACACGTGAAGGTTCACAATCGGCGCAAAACTTAAAACTTTATTTAAAAGCGAGAATTGCAATTTCGACAAAAAAATAAATAAAATCCCTGGATAAGTTAATAACGGAATAACATATCCGCGATCCTGCCGTTTCCTCGCAGGACGACTGCTTTTCCTGGTGCTTTCTGCCTTTTCTTTGCCTTTTTTAATTTTTTTTTTTGCTGTTTCCGCATAACTATCAGCTTCTGCTTCATAACTGGACTCCTGCTTGTCGCGTTGCGTGCTTTGTGTGTAGTTTTAGGCACGAGCACAGATCTCGTTGATGGATCAGTCGCCTCATCTGATGTTAAAGCGTCCATACCTGTGAAGGCTTAGGCTCTAGGCTTCACGCACGACCGTATCCGTTTCGCGGTCTGCCTCCGTGACTGTGCAGACCTGTTGACTTCCGTGGCTTTGTGGTCTGCATTTTGCGGCCAAGTAGAGGACACGTCTCATCTTTTTGTGGAACGGACCTACGGATGTAGAAGTCACAAGGACCATCCATGTGCTTTCCGCATCGATATGTCCGTTCTGCAAAACGATAGAGCATGTCCACCAACCCGCTGAAATCAATAGGTCCGCAGAGGCGGACTGCACACAGACTGCATCCGTAAATTGCAGATCCGCGGTTTGCAGGCAGCAAAATGCATACAGTCTGTGTGCAGGGGGCCTTATTCACACAGTCAGTGTTCAGTCAGTGATTTCTGTCAGATTTTCTATCCAGCTTCTATTTGCTTTGAATCCCATCATCTGAAGGCTCATGTATAGCTCTTATCTCCTGACCTCATAAACACTTATTTAACCCCTTAAGGACTCAGCCCTATTTCACCTTAAGGACTTGGCCATTTTTTAAAATATCTTACCAGTGTCACTTTATGTGTGAATAACTTTAAAACGCCTTTACTTACTCAGGCCGTTCTGAGATTGTTTTTTCGTCACATATTGTATTTCATGACACTGCTAAAATTGGGTCAAAAAAGTTAATTTTTTTTTTGCATAGCAAAAAAACTAAATTTACCAAAAATTTGGAAAAATTTGCAAATTTAAAAGTTTCAGTTTCTCTACTTCTGTAATACATAGTAATACCCCCAAAAATTGTGATGACTTTACATTCCCCATATGTCTACTTCATGTTTGCATCATTTTGGGAATGCCATTTTATTTTTTGGGGATGTTACAAGGCTTAGAAGTTTAGAAGCAAATTTTGTAATTTTTCTAAAATTTTCCAAATCCCACTTTTTATGGACCAGTTCAGGTCTGAAGTCACTTTGTGAGGCTTACATAATAGAAACCACCCAAAAATGACCCAATTTTAGAAAGTACACCCCTCAAGGTATTCAAAACTGATTTTACAAACTTTGTTAACCCTTTAGGTCTTCCACAAGAGTTCATGGCAAATGGACATAAAATTTAAGAATTTCGATTTTTTTGGAAAATTTTCCAATATAATCAATTTTTTCCAGGAACAAAGCAAGGGTTAACTGCCAAACAAAACTCAATATGGGTTGCCCTGATTCTGTGGTTTGCAGAAACACCCCATATGTGGTCCTAAACTACTGTTTGGCCAAACGGGAGGACATAGAAGGAGGGGAACACCATATGGGTTTTGCAAGGCAGATTTTGCAGGACTGGTTTTGTTTATACCATGTCCCTTTTCAAGCCCCCCCCCCCCCCCCCCTTGCACCCCTAGAATAGAAATTCCAAAAAAGGGACTCCATCTAAGAAAGTACACCCCTCAAGGTATTCAAAACTGGGTTTACAAACTTTGTTAACCCTTTCTATTTTTTGGAAAATTTTCCATTTTAACCCTTACTTTATTGCTGGAAAAAATTGGTTAACAGCCAAACAAAACTCAATATGGGTTGCCCTGATTCTCTAGTTTGCAGAAACGCCCCATATGTGGTCGTAAACTACTATTTGGCTAAACGGCAGGACATAGAAGAAGGGGAACGCCATATGGTTTTTGGAAGGCAGATTTTGCTGGACTGGTTTATTTACACCATGTACCCTTTCAAGCCCCCTGATGCACCCCTAGAGTAGAAACTCCAAAAAAGTGACCCCATCTAGGAAACTACGGGATGAGGTGGTTGTTGTTTTGGGACTATTTTAGGGGTAAATATGATTTTTGGTTGCTCTATATTACACTTTTTTGAGGCAAGGTAACAAAAAAATTAAATTCTAAAATAGTTTCTACATTCGCTATTAAGTTTTGTGGAACACCTAAAGGGTTAACAAAGTTTGTAAAGTAACTTTTGAATACCTTGAGGGGTGTAGTTTCTTAGATGGGGTCACTTTTTTGTAGTTTCTAGTCTAGGCTACATCAGGGGGGCTTCTAATGGGACATGGTGTAAAAAAAACAGTCCATCAAAATCTGCCTTCCAAAAACCATATGGCGCTCCCTTCGTTCTATGCCCTGCCGTGCGGCTATATAGCCATTTATGACCACATATGGGGTGTTTCTGAAAACTACAGAATCAGGGCCATAACTATTTAGTTTTGTTTGGCTGTTAACCCTTGCTTTATTACCGGGAAAAAAGTATTCAAATGGAAATTTTTTTAAAAAAATGGGTGTTTTGCCACCGTTTGTATTTTATATTTTTAACGCTGTTCATCCGAGGGGTTTGGTTAAATGTTATTTTTATAGGGCAGATTCTTACGGATGCGGCGATAACTAATATGTCTACATTTTAAAATTTATTTCGATTGTACACTATATTATCATTTGAGGAACAAAAAAATGTATTTTAGTATCTCCATAGCCTGGGAGCTACAGATTTTTTTGTTTTTGTTGGGCAACTATCTAATGTAGGGGCTCATTTTTGGCGGAATGACACCCCCCCCCTGGCGTTGTGACAGGATGCCCGCTGAATGATTTCAGCGGACATCCTGTTCCTATTAACCCCCGCCGAAATCTAGTTTTAAAGTTATGCCATACCGCTGCGTCATGGGTCCTTAAGGACTCGGCAAACATGTCGTATCGGTACGTCCTAAGTCCTTAAGGGGTTAAGCCCTATTCTTAAGGACTCATGCACACAAACGTATTTTCTTTCCATGTCCGTTCCGTTTATGAGGAAGCATTCATTTCAGTGGGTCAGCAAAAAAAAAAACGGAAGTTACTCCATGACTCCATGTGGATTCCATTTCTGTATGTCTGTTCGGACAAGGATAGGACTGTTCTATCAGGGGCCAGCTGTTCCGTTCCGCAAAATACGGAATGCACACGGACGTCATCCGTATTTTTTGCGGACCGCAAAATACATACGGTCGGGTGCATGAGCCCTAACAGTTTGATGAGAATTAAACTATAATGAGTGTTTATGACATCAGTGGATCAGAGATGAGAGCTACAAATGAGCCGTCAGATGATGGGATTAAAAGAAAGCAGAAACTGGCAGTCTGCAAACAGATTATTATTATTATTATTATTATTATTATTATTATTTTAAACCTTGTATCTTAGAAACAGTTGAACATTTTTAATAAACACCTAATGAAAAATTGATTTTTAGCTTAAAATGAGTAAAAAGCAATCATAAAAAACAAAATTGCCCCCGAGGTGTCCATAGCCTTTAATATTTGCCTCCTCTGTCTTGAACTGAGTGCAATGACCCCTGTGTTTTGTTTCATTTCAGCACGAATTTCTTGTAAAGCATTTTCTTCATATGACAATTAATTTCATAATTTTCATGGAGCGAGCTGTAAGTAACACATTCCACTCATTCATACCATCTGCTGCGTCTTCTGAGTGCGCAGTCCTCCTGGGGACCCTGTGTATTTAAAGGGTCGCCTCACCTCAGCAAATGGCATTGGTCATGTAGAGACAGTTAATACACGGCACTTACTAATGTATTGTGATTCTCCATGTTGCTTCCTTTGCTGGCTGGATTCATTTTTCCATCACATTATACACTGCTCGTTTCCATGGTTACGACCACCCTACAATCCAGCCGTGGCGGTCGTGCTTGCACACTGTAGGAAAAAGCTCCAACCTATGCGCACTACCACCCCACAAGAACGTGCAAGCACGACCACCACCACTGCTGGATTGTAGGGCGGTCGTCACCATGGAAACAAGCAGTGTATAATGTAATAGAAGAATGAATCCAGCCGGCAAAGGAGGCAATATGGACAATCCCAATACATTAGGAAGTGCCTTGTATTAAGTTTCTCTACGTGATGAATACCACTTGCTGAAGTTAACGTTCTTGAGTCCCTCCAGATTCTCATGTCTTGGGAGATCAATGATTCAGGTTTTTCTTAACGCTGGAGAGTCCTGTCCAAAAAGACCGCCGCTTATCCGATCTATCAGCGGCTTTATCTAAACATATATGCCGTTAGCCGTGTCTACGAGGCAGGTCGGGTGGGTATTAAAGTGCATCTAAACTCTAAGCTAAACTTTTGTTTAATCTTAAATATAAAAAAAAAAAAATTTGTAATATACTTTACTATATTTACTATACTTTTTTTTTTTTATATTGCGAAATAGGCACCTAAAGTTCAGTTGCCTGTCGAGCTTTTCTTACACCGCTGTGCATGGGAGTACGGATTCCCCTGAGGCCGCACTGAGCGCTGCAGAGGCCGGAGCTTCGCTCCTCCTTCCTGCGCCAGCGCTGCTTTTATGTCAGGGCGCGCAACCAGCAGGAGAGCCATGTCTTCTGTGAGCTCCTGCCCTGCACAAGCTGCTCCAATGTGGAGCTCACAGAAGACATCGCTCTCCTGCTGGTTGCGCTCGCTTTGCTAAAGCCTGACATAGCCCATCCATACCTGGCTTAAGGGGGTTATCCTCGGGATAGGTCGTCAATATCTGATCGTCCGACCCTGCGGATCAGCTGGGCACTGAAGAGCACTTCTTCCTCTTCATTACACTGCCCGTCTTCTCGGTGACGCTGTAAGGCCTCTTTCACACGACTGTATGGCTTTTTCAGTGTTTTGCGGTCCGTTTTTTTCACGGATCCGTTGTTCCGTTTTTTTTTTTTCCGTTGTGTTTCCGTTTCTGTTCCGTTTTTTCGTACAGTATACAGTATACAGTAATTATATAGAAAAAATTGGTGAGGGGATAACCTTTTTAATAGATGGTTCCGCAAAAACAGAATGGATACGGAAGACGTACGGATGCATTTTTTTGCGGACCCGTTGACTTGAATGGAGCCACCGAACATGATTTGCGGCCAATAATAGGACACGTTCCAACTTTCACCGGAACGGAAATACGGAAACGGAATGCATACAGAGTACATTCCGTTTTTTTTGCGGAACTAAAACGGCCCGTAAACGGGGGAAAAAAAAACGTTCGTGTGAAAGAGGCCTCGGGGAGACGACTGTTAGTGTAATGAAGAGGAAGCAGAGCTTACATAGGGCGTCAGATATTGACGACCTATCCCTGTGATGGCTATCCTCCGGCTGTGGTAAAACTACGCCTCCCAAGATGTTCACTTGCTTGGCTGTTCTCAGAACTCCATAGAAATGAATGGAGCTTGCTGGGAGTCGTAGTCTCCCCACAGCTGGAGTGCCGGAGGTTAGCCATCACAGACCTATCCTGATGGGTGGATCATTTTTTGTGGGTGAGAATGCGGAGCTCATTTGACTACAGACCACAAGGCAGTCCTTGTGTCCACGTGCGGATGACTGTATGTCTCTTTACTTCCCGCAGCGCCATGATTCTGCAGTGCCGTCTGCTCGTTGGGGCTTGGTTCTTCTTTTTATCATCCACTGGGGCCAGCCCCGCAGACGAGAGCGGCACAAGGGGCAGCCGCACCGACCAGGGAGACGCGGCTTTGGATGAGAAACACCAAGACACTTACGGAACTTTTGCTTCGGAGTTCTATGACCTGAGATATCTGTCTGAAGAAGGTCAGAAAACAGCTCTTTGATGATTACTGATAATGAGCAGAATGATGACAAATCATTGACTGTATGTGATTGATTTCGGCAGTTTTAGGGAATCGGAATACGTTTTGTTGGCGGCTGTAGAGGTTTATTTCACTAAGGCTACATTCACACAAATATGAATAATGGCTGGGTGATGGCTGTATAAGTAATGACCATCGCACGGCCATTTTTAGAACCGGTTGAAGTCTTTGGGGCTATTCACATGGTCATTTTTTTAACAGCCATTGAATAGCAGACATATTTTAGCAGTTTTCACCACTAGAAGGACCCCATAGAAATCAGTGGGGCCCTTTAGACAGGAATCAGTTAGACGGCAGTAAAAAGGCCTATATGGGGTTTAAAAAAATAATCACCTCATCCATTTGTATGTAAGGGAAGAACAGGGAAACTTGCTCCGCACTGGAGGCAGCAGGGCCTGACGTTCCCAGCTTATATAATGTGACGTCACGACGGTGGGAGCTTCAGGTCCTGGTGCCTCCAGTGTGGAGCAAGTGTCCCCTCATACGCCAGGGGATGAGGTATTTCTTATAATTTTTTTTTTTAAAGTTGGCACTACCAGGGGTTGGGGGTTTGGCACTATAATTATTGTGGGCACATTACTTACACTGGGGGCACAAAGGGAGCCATTACTTATATTTGGGGGCACTATGGGGGCCATTCTTTACACTAGGAAGCACTATGGGGGCCATTCGTTACACTAGGGAGCACTATGGCGGCCATTCTTTACACTGGGGGGCCCCTGCACATTTACATTTGGAAAATCTTCAAACCCTTTAGCTGTTTTTACATTTTCTTATGTTGCAGCCTTGTGCTTCAATTAGAAAAAAATATTAAGTTTTCTCCCATCAATCTGCACTCTATACCCCATAATGAGAAAGGGAAAACAGAATTTTACTAATTTTTGCTAATTTATTAAAAAGGAAAAACTAAACTTTCTCATAGACAAGTACTCAGACCCTTTGCTGTGACATTTGGCTCTGGGGCCTCCTATTTCTCTGGATCGACTTTGAGATGTTTCTACACCTTGACTGGAGTCACTTGTGGTAAATTCAGTTGATCGGACATGGTTTGGAAAGACACAGCCCTGTCTATATAAGATCTCACAGCTGATAATACAGAGCAAAAACCAAGCCATGAGGAGGAAAGAACTGCCTTTAGAGCTCAGAGACAGGATTGTGTGGAGGCAAAGGATCTGTAGAAGGGGACAAAAACATTTCTGCTGCAAGTTAACAGTGGCTGCCATAAGTCTTAATAAGTTTGGAACAACCAAGACTCTTCCTAGAGCTGGCCAACACACCAAACTAAGTAATCCGGGGAGAAGGGCCTCGGTAAGAGTGGCTACCAAGAACCCAGTGGTCACAACGGCTGAGCTCCAAAGAGCCTGAGTACAGATGGGAGAAACTTCCAGAAGGTCAACCATCAGTGACCAGTAAGAAGCTTCTACTCAGTAAAAAGTTTGCAAAAAAAAAGACTCTTAGACGGTGAGAAACAAGATTCTCTGCTCTGATGAAACCAAGATTGAACTTTTTGGCCTCATGTCTGGAGGAAACTAAGCACTGCTCATCACCTGCCCAATACCATCCCTAGAGTGAAGCATGGTGGTAGCAGCATCATGCTCGGGAGACGGTGAGACTGGTCAGGGTTTAGGGAAAGCTGAATGGAGCAAAGTACAGAGATAGTCTTAATGAGAAACTATCCAGAGCTCTGGACCTTAAACTGGGCTGAAGGTTCACCTTCCAACAAGACAATAATCCTAAGCACAAAGCCAAGACAACACAGGAGAGCCTTAGGGACAACTCTGTGAATGTCCTTGAGTGGCCCAGCCAAAACCCTGACTTAAATCCAATGGAACATCTCTGGAGAGACCTGAAAATGGCTGTCCACCTACAGTCCCCATCCAACCTGACAGAGCTTAAGAGGATCTGCAGAGGAACGGCAGAATGTCCCTAAATCCAGGTGTGCAAACCTTGTGGCATCATCCCCAAGAAGACTGGAATCACTGCCAAAGGGGCTTCAGCTGAGTCCTGAGTAAAGGGGCTGAGGACTTGTGTCCCGAGTAAAGGGGCTGAGGACTTGTGTCCCGAGTAAAGGGGCTGAGGACTTGTGTCCCGAGTAAAGGGGCTGAGGACTTGTGTCCCGAGTAAAGGGGCTGAGGACTTGTGTCCCGAGTAAAGGGGCTGAGGACTTGTGTCCCGAGTAAAGGGGCTGAGGACTTGTGTCCCGAGTAAAGGGGCTGAGGACTTGTGTCCCGAGTAAAGGGGCTGAGGACTTGTGTCCCGAGTAAAGGGGCTGAGGACTTGTGTCCCGAGTAAAGGGGCTGAGGACTTGTGTCCCGAGTAAAGGGGCTGAGGACTTGTGTCCCGAGTAAAGGGGCTGAGGACTTGTGTCCCGAGTAAAGGGGCTGAGGACTTGTGTCCCGAGTAAAGGGGCTGAGGACTTGTGTCCCGAGTAAAGGGGCTGAGGACTTATATCACTGCAGGATTTTAGTTTTTCCTTTTCAATAAATTATCCGATTTCTGACATCCTGTTCTCTCTTTCTGATTATGGGGCACTGGGTGCTGATTGATGGGGAAACTGGAATTTTTTTTATATTTTAGGGTACTTTCACACTAGCGTTAAAAGAATCCAGCAGGCAGTTCCGTTGCCAGAACTGCCTGCCGGATCCGGTTATCCGTATGCAAACGGATATCATTGGTTTCCCGGATCCAGATCCGTCTGACAAATGCATTGAAATACCGGATCCGTCTTTCCAGTGACATCCGGAAAAACTGATCCAGTATTTTTTTTTTTTCACATTTCTAAAGGTCTGCGCATGTGCAGACCGGAAAACCGGATCTGTCAATGCAGCAATTTCCTGAACACTTGGTACCGGATCCGGCATTAATACATTTTAATCCAAGTGTTCCGGAATTTTGACCGGAGAAAATACTGCAGCATGCTGCGGTATTTTCTCTGGCCAAATACCGTAAAAGGGATGGAACGGAAAACATCCTGATACATACTGAACGGAGTGCTTTCCATTCAGAATGCATTAGGACAAAACTGATGGTTTTTTTTTCCGGTATTGAGCCCCTAGGACGGAACTCGTGCCAGAAAAGTTTAACGCTAGTGTGAAAGTACCCCTAGCACAAGGAGCAACATAACACAAAGTGTGAAAGGGTCTGAAGCCCTCCCGAATATGCTGTGAATGCACCGGGGCAGATGTCTCTGCCCTGAAAAACCTGAAACCAGTTTGCGCTTGTGATGTGATTCATAAAATATACAGGAATTGTGTTTGTAAGGGCAACGATCAGTGGCATCAAACAATCGCTTAAAGGATAATATTCGTGTACTGTCACTTCTATTTTTCAGGGTATCCTTTTCCCACGGCTCCCCCAGTTGATCCTTTTGCAAGGATCCGTGCAGATGATTGTGGAAAAACTAAAGGATGCTTTAGGTCAGTAAGTGTACAATATGGTGTCGTTTTAGGATTATTGCTGAAAACTGCCTTTATTCACTTATGTTTCAAGTGTAAGATATGAGTTTGTTAAAAATTAAATTGAGAAATCCTGAAGAACTACCTCAGTTGGGTTCTTTAGTATGTAGGGATTGATTGTATTGGCAGCCTGTCCTTAGGAAAGGTCATCAATATCAGATCAGTGCGGGGTTCCTCCAATCAGCTGCAAGAGTTGTGCTGCTGAAAACGGGGATCGGCACTACATAGCTCCGCCCACTGTGTGGGTCATGAACTGCAAGCTTGCAACTTTTTGAAGACTACTTGTGCCAGATTTTGTCACAAGTAGTGTTTCTGCGATGCCCTCACTGCTTTCTTAAAAAAGGGGGGCGCGGTGAGGGCGGTGGGCCTCGCCAGTGGGTTATAAATGGCCACATTTATCTTAAACAGGCGCTAATGAAGATACGGGCCCCTGCTTATATACTTACCTTTCCTGCAGGGTGCGCGGCTGGCTGATGGAGTCCGCAGGAGACGGACCGCATCTTCTTCCCAGCATGCACTGGGAGGGACCTGACGTCACACATAGCGCCAGCCAGCGCGCTGACATTGTGTGCACGCAAGGCCCTGGCCAGTGCAGCGCGGTGCAGAGTCGGGAGGCCGCTCCGTGGTCATCTATCGCGATAGAGCGATATAGACAAAATCTATATCGTTGCCCAAATTTATATTGTTTATATCGCCAACTCCTACCTGCACCCCTTCGTAAATTAGTCTCTCTAAGGTGGGGATTCCCTAGAACACAGCAACAACAAGAGCTGTCACTTCTACAATAGGGAAGACATGGATTTCAGCCCGCTCCAAGATCATCTGTAAAGCAGCTCTTCCAGCATGATCAACCCTATTAAAGGGAGTCTTTCACCTAAACTGACCTGATCTGCATTATAGTCCCCATATTGGAATGCTACTTACCGTATAGCTGTCCATCGCTTATTTTCGCTAAAAAACACTTTTATTCAATATGTTAATTAGGTTCAGAAGGTGCCCAGGGGCGGTGTTCATGCCGCCGGTGCCCAGGCCTCTCGCATCTTTTCATATGAAACCCCTCCCCTTTCACCCCTCTGGCCCGCCATAGCTTCTTCAGAAATCCAGCGCCAGCGCCGTTCACAAGATTCGCCGCGCTTGCGCACTTCATTCCCCATTATGGGCAGAGGCACAAGAGCGTTTAATGCGCATGTTCCGGCCCGTACATCTAGCCGGCCTTGTGCCTCTACCCATAATGGGAAATGAAGTGCGCAAGCGCGGCGAATCTTGTGAACGGCGCTGGCGCTGGATTTCTGAAGAAGCTATGGCGGGCCAGAGGGGTGAAAGGGGAGGGGTTTCATATGAAAAGCGGCGAGGGGCCTGGGCACCTTCAGAACCTAATTAACATATTGAATAAAAGTGTTTTTTTTTTGCGAAAATAAGCGACTGACATCTATACGGTAAGTAGCATTCCAATAAGGGGACTATAATGCAGATCATGGTGTTAGTGTTCTATAACGGTCAGTTTAGGTGAAAGACTCCCTTTAAACCAGGTATACCGCCTGGTAGGGCTCATCATGCTGATTAAAATTGATACTTCTCTTTTATCTGTATGCTAAACAGCTGCAGAGATATCTGCATTTTTATTAATATGCAAATGAGCAAGTTGGAGCACCAGGAGGCAGGGATGAATTCTTTGAGCACTGCTTTGTAACACTCCCCTCTCTTCTTGATTGACAGGGCTAGACATCAGCATGCTGAGGGCAGAGCCGTGTCCTAGAATGTACATATCATATCTACTACTTACTATAGCCTTACTATACTGAGAATAGAGGTTTTCTAAAGCTAACACCTATTACTATCACTGTCACAATATACTGTATGATTATAGAGACACCAATATTATGTATTAGCTTTCTGATCATAGAAAAACTGTTCTTCTCTGTGTGATTGTGCTATAGCTTAGTCATAAGTGGTCAGCCGTGTATATAAAAATCCAACGTTCAAGACTCATGAGAGACTTTTATATTTTTTCTTCTCTCTCATTTAACCTATAATAAAAAGATATACTGCAATAAATAATATATAATAATATACGATAATTATTAATAATAATAATAATAATAATATATTATAAAAAGGTCTTACTATATTGAGATTAGTTTTAGTTTTTCTTAGAAACCTAAAACCTATTACTGGTTTATTCACAATATATGGTTCTAAAGAAACCAGCAATATATATTAGCTTTCTCAAAAACTTGAATATGATAGGGATATATACTTTTATTATGGGTTAAGTAAGGGAGAAAAAATTGAAAAAATATCTGAAAATCTCTCCCAAGAAAGCTCATATGTGCTGATGTCAGCATGCTGATGTCTTTCCCTGTCAATCAAGGGGAGGGGGGAGTGTGCAGAGCACAGTGGGTCTTACAAAGCAGTGCTCCAAGGATTCAGCCCTGCCTCCTGGTGCTCCAACTTGCTTGTTTGCTTATGAATGACAACACAGATATCTCTGCATCTGTTTAGCAATACAGACAAAAGAAAGGTACGGTTTTACTCGGCATAATGAGCCCTACCAGGCAGTATGTGTGGTTTAATAGGTTTGATCATGCTGACAGAGCCTCTTTAACCAACCTGACACCAAGCTTGTTTGAGGCAGAAATGGTATCCTAGATCTGTAGCCATTTTTCTAGGACAGGTTGCTGGTGACCGTAAATTATTCCCTTTTAAGGAAAACTGGCTTAGTTGGTCATAGCAACCAATCAGATTC
The DNA here is from genome assembly GCF_905171765.1 of Bufo bufo. NCBI lineage: Eukaryota > Metazoa > Chordata > Amphibia > Anura > Bufonidae > Bufo > Bufo bufo. Next base: position 600,993,725 of record NC_053392.1, read on the forward strand.
CATGTTTCATTTTTCAAAGCTCAACCAGGTTTCCTTAGTACCAGTTTTGATAACTGTCCCTCATACTCATTATAAAATCGTGACTCCGGTGACTGGCGTAAATGATGTTTTTGGCAATAAGGCTAATCTGGCATTTTCTTTCAGAATAAGTTTTGCAGAAAATTGTGACATTACCCAGATGTATGGAATGGATTTCCACTTGCAGAAATACATACATACATACCAACGTTTCAGTTGGTAAAAACTGGGATATCTAAACCCCACCCATGGGAACACCCACCTATGGGCAGGGTTTTGTTAGCCACGCCCATTTTTGGCATGGGAAACCGGTAATTTGTCGGGACTGTCTTTGAAAATCAGGGACAGCCCTGCCAAATTTGGGACAGTTGGCAACTATGGAAATACTGCATCAAGGGGGTGAGGATGGCATGGCTCGGTCTCAGTGTGATCAGATGGTGGGTGAGGCTTGATCTTGATATGATCAGGTGGTGGACGTGGCTTGATTTTGATGTGACCAAATGGTGGACGTGGCTTGATCTCAATGTGATCAGATGGAGGCACGGCTTAATCTTGATGTGATCAGTTCAGTGCTGCCCTAGCTGCAGACTGGCAACCTTTTGTACCATTTCTGCAGAGACTGATTGCAGCCAAAATTCCCCTCCAGCTTAGAACCAAAATGGGCCCATCTCTACTGAGAGAGCATGCCCACAAGAAAAATCAGGATGGTTCCCACAGCATGGAAACAACGCCGCATGCCAATTAAGCTTTTGCGCTCCGAACTTGAAAACGCCTGAACTAACACTCAAACAAGCCTCTTGTCAACTTTTGAAGGCCATTGTCGATGCCAGAACATCTCTCCCTACTAAGATTGATGAAGTGAAGGTGGACCTGGGCCGCCTTCGTCATGATTTGCAAATTCTTAGAGACCGAGTGTCTGAAGTAAAGGTTGCATCTTCAACCCTGAAGGTCGCACTGCTAATGTATCAAATATTTTGCAAGAACTGAAACTCTTGGCATTAAAAAGCTGATGATTTGGAGACCAGGTTGCAGCAGAATAATCTCCACATCATTAGATTACATAAAGGAGCGGAGAGTCAACACGCACAGTGTCCCAGCGAAACTCCTTCCTCCAGGAGAAAATCCTAGGTCCCTGTCGGCTCATCTGCAAAGACTGGGATACTGGTGGCTGGTACAATTCAATTTGAGAACACCTCTGTATCCTTCTCCCCTGAACTCCGCCGGCAGAGGGTCTCACACCCAGCTGAGGCGCTGACTTTGGGAGATGCAGATCCCATATTCTATGGCTTACACATCCAGATGGTGGATGGGGAGCCCCCTATATTCTTTACCAGCCCAGCAGATCCAGATGAGCAGATCTCCCAGAGTTGACTCTCCCAGTGGCGTCAGTGACTCTTCCCAGCTTCAGATCTGGTGTTCATGGTGGCCATCTGAGCTATCAGTATGAACCCCCCCACTAGGTGGTGCTCTAGGTCTTCTCTATACTTAAAGGGGTATTCCCATCACAATGATCACTGTTAATGATTTGACAGTGATCATTTTTGTAAATACATTATATTACCCAATTCCCACCCTTTTTGAGAAAATAAGTCCCCTCTTACCTGATTGTTGTCTTTCGTCTCCCCTGGTTACGGCCACCTCCCCTGTCGAATCCCGCCGAGCCGCGCTTGTGCAGAAGACTGATGATTTTCTCCCGGCCAGGCCTCGCAATGTCCTGAACGCGCACGCCGCCGGGCATGCGCCATGATGACTTCTTTCTGGCCAGTATAGTACAGAGCTGCAAACGCGCATGCCAGGTCTGTACTATACAGGCCAGAAATAAGTCACCATGGCACATGCACGTTCAGGACATTGCCAGGCCGGGAGAAAAACTTCAGTCTTCTGCGCAAGCGCGGCCCGGCCGGGAGAAGACTTCAATCAAGCACAGCCGAATCCAGGAAGTGAACGTCGCGCTGGACGCAGGGAAGTATGAAAACTGAAGATGGGAATACCCCTTTAATTGCTGGCTGTAATCTCATTTAGTGGGGTAACTGTATGTGGCAGCATTCTAATAAAGATTCTCCCTCTCCCCCCCCCCCCCATTTTTTTTTTTTTTTTTTGTTTTCCTCTCTCCTCTCCTTACTCTTTTTTTTTTTATTTTACTACCCCTTTCTTATTTCCTCCTGAATGTACAGCCGTAGACCCTTCCTCTCCCTATAGGCCATGTCATTTTATCTGTATTTTTCCAGTGCCAACCAGTTCCAAATGTGATATCCGATATGCAATCCCTTGGCGTGTTATGTTACCTCTTTGTGGGTGCCTTACGTATCACAGTTTGTCTTGGCTGTCCTTTATAACTTCTTAAGCCTCATTCACAAGTCAGTGTTTGGTCGGTGATTTCCTTCGGTGGTTGTGACTTGTGAGCCAAAACCAGGATTGGAGCCTCCACAGAGATGAGGTCTAAGGGAAAGATCTGCTCGTGTTCTGTGTTTGGCTCAAAATCACTGACCGAACGCTGACTGTGTGAATGAGGCCTAACTGTGGGGTGTGATGTGCTCCGCTCCATCCCATCTCAGCACTTCGGTAATGAGGTTACAGGGTACCGATGTGTGCTCCGCTGTGGAATCCGTGCTACGCTACAGTGCCGACATGTCAGTGCTGTACTACAATACTGACTTTAAAGCCAGAACTTTGCCTATTTTGGTAGGAAAACCGCAAAAATCCATAAATAAAGTATAATAGAAAAGTCATTTAGAACATTTTGAAAAGAAAAAAAGTTTTATAAAAGTTTAGTTACTCTTTAATAAACCTTCTCTTTTTTATTTTTTTATTTTTTTCTTCCGTTTTTTGAGGACCGTAAAAAACGGAAGACATACGGAAGTCATTTGTCCGCAAAATGCGGACACACGGTTCCGTTATTTGCGGACCGCAAATCGGAAAGGATTACACACGGTCGTGTGAATGTACCCTTATTGTAATAGTGACAGGTCTTGTGTTCTGTTGGACCTCAGGTCAGGGCTCCAGAAACCCCCTGGGGAATCGCTGATCCAAGTAAATCTCACATGACTACTGTTTTCCCTTTTAGGTACGGCACGCCGGGGTGTACTGCGGAGACCTGCGACTACTTTCTAAGTTACCGTCGAATTGGGGCGGATGTGGAGTTCGAGCTGAGCGCTGACACCGATGGATGGGTAGCCGTTGGATTCTCTTCTGACAAAAAAATGGTAAATAACTAAAACACGTGGTAAAGGCTCAGTGGGTGGGTGTCAGCTGTGTAACACGGGCCGCATACGGGACGGGCACAGGTCCAACGCCTCTGCACATCCAGCGCTACGAGGTTAATGTATTATGTAGCTGTTTGGCTCCAAAAACAGATATCAAGCAATAGGTGCCGCTGTACGTCCCTTGAAAGCATCTATAGTAAACCCCTTAAGTTCGCGCACCGTACATGTGTAGAGGAAGGAGGGGTTTTAGATATGGTGAGCTCAGTTGGTGCCATAGCCGCTGAGTCTCTGCTATTTTAAGCAGCAGAGGCCCAGGGCTAATATCTGCGACCAGAGATAACGCCAATCGCAGACTTTTAGGCCCCTTGCAGACGAGCGTTTGTCACGCTGCAGGTCCGCAGCGCAGCTCCCGGCCTGACCTCCCAGCACTGACGGGGTCACATAGCATTATATTGATTTATGATGCTATGTAACACCAGCTGCCAGTGTTATCCAATACATTCCAGAACTGTAAGGGTTACATAGCATCATGAATCAATATAATGCTGTGACCCCGTCAGTGCCGGGAGGTCAGGCCGGGAGCTGCGCTGGGAAATTTTTTATTTTTAAGTTTAAAAATATATTAAAAAAATACAAAAATTTCAACAATGAACAATAAAAAACAATCATAGGAATTGCCATGTCCTAAAATGCCTGAACTATGAAAATATAAAAATATTTACCCCATACAGTGAATGGCGTAACAGAAAAAAAATAAAATATGTGGTCAAAAAGTCACACACACTCCAAAACGGTGTCAATAGAAACTACAGATTGTCCTGCAAAAAAATGAGCTCCCCACACAGCTCCATAGACGTAACTGTAAGAAAGTTATGGGGGTCAGAATATGGGGAGAAAAAGGGAGAAAAAAAAAATCTTTTCAAAGTGTTTTTAGAATTTTTTTCAGTATTAAAACCCGAGATAAACCATATAATTGTGGCTTCACCGTAATCGTACTGACCCAGAGAATGAAGGGCACAAGTCAGTTTTACTGCACAGGGAACGCCGTAAAACTGAGGCTTAATTGCATTTTTTTTTTCCTGTTTTCCCCCATTTGGAATTTTTTCATATGCATTATCATATGCAATATTAAGTGGTGCCATTAGAAAATATAACTTATAGCCCTTATACGGCTGTGTGAATGGGAAAATAAAAAAGTTATGGCTTTGGGAAGGCGGGGGGGGAATCAAAAGGCAAAAACTAGAAATCCTCCAGTACTCAAGGAGTATTCCTACAATCCACCTTTATAAGATGATAAGCATCTGATCCTTTCAAAGTCTGTAGCAGGGATCAGCAACCGCCGGCACTCCCGCTGTTATGAAACGACAACTCCCAGAATGCTTCACTCACTTCAATGGTAGTTAGAAGAACATCCGAGCATGTTGCATTCTGGGAGTTGTAGTTTCACAGCGGCTGGAGGGCCGAAGGTTGCTGATCCCTGGTCTATAAGGCAGATGAAGTGGATAAAAATCTGTCCTGTCATGTGGTGATCACACAATGGAGGGGGTCTAAGGTGGGATTTCAACGAGACAACCAAAACCCTAATAATACTAATTAAAGGTTTCCTTTGTAGGGAGGTGACGACGTCATGGCCTGTGTCCATGATGATAATGGAAGGGTGCGCATACAACATTTTTATAATGTCGGCCAGTGGGCTAAAGAGATCCAGAGGAATCCAGCCAGAGACGAGGAAGGCGTATTCGAAAACAACCGGGTAACCTGCCGCTTCAAACGCCCCGTATATGTTCCTAGAGATGAGACCATAGTTGACTTGCACTTAAGCTGGTATTATCTGTTTGCCTGGGGCCCTGCAATTCAAGGTAAGAGCTACATTGATTTCTACCCAACTTTGACATATATTTATGTTTATTACATTTGTTTCCTGCGATTTATTCCGTTGTTGGCATTTATATCGTTTTATATTGTTGAATTGCATTTTATACGATGTATTTTGTTCATTTGCACTGTATTGTGGAAAGGGTTAATACACAGCTAGTTCATACTGAGAGACTTTGGGAATTTCCAGCCCGTGCACTAAGAAGAAAGTCATTTTTTATTGCTGTTATAAGGGACTATGCAGAGCTCAGTTTTGGAGGAAAAGCCAGACACGGTGAACTTTTCGCTGTCTGGTTTAGCTCTGTCAGATGGTTGTTTACAACTGAAAACTGCTTAGTCATTCCCATTGACTTGTATTGAGGCCTAATACAAGTCTATGGCACTCTTGAACTACAACATTGTTAGTTAGGCTGTGCTTCTCCGGTATCAACCCTCCCACTGGAAGGTTCTAGATCAGTTAGAAACTGTAGAGCAGTCAGAGCCCCTAAGGTTCTGCAGACATGGACCAATGTTTAGTAGGAGAGACTCTTCACAAGTGACCAAAGAAGATGCTGAGATGGGGATACTCTGCCTCAGACCCTGGGTCACCAGCCCTTTAACCAGAAAGCCAGCCGGATGAATAAGCCACAGACCTTGGGCCAGGGTACCGGCCTTTTGAGAGAGAGAGAAGATCAGATAGCTCAAACCCTTCCTCAGCACAGAACCTTCTGCTACCCAAGGGAAACTGTAGAAGCCAGCTCAGTTCCTTGCCTGTATTCTTCACTTGAGTTCCTCCAGTAAAGAAGCACACTGGTTTACTACTGCAGACCCTGACTCCCTGGACTTATTTCCCATTGGAGTGCACCAGGGGACCTAGCCTAGCATTGGCGGCCACATGAAACCCGTCCACTGCAACAGGTGAATTGTCCATTTGCTGGGTTTCCCACATAGTAGCTGAAACCCCAATCACTTACAACAGCCAATGGCTGAAATATTTTGAAGGCAATACCTCCCTTACATTGCCCATCGTAGGTGGGCAGGGTTTAGACCGCTATTTGGAGACCCAGCCATAACATGTCACATCTTTACTGCTGCTTCTCTAAAACACACGATATGGTACTCCAATGCACGAGTGCTTACAATGCTGTTTGTAGTACTTACTATATGTTTTCTATCATTTTCCAGGCTCCATAACACGGCACGATATCGACTCGCCTCCAGTTTCAGAGAATGTCGTCAGCATTTACCGTTACGAAGATATTTTCATGCCGTCGGCAGCCTACCAGACCTTCTCCTCTCCCTTTTGCCTTCTTCTGATTGTAGCGTTGACTTTCTACCTGCTAATGGGAACCCCATAACATTGTATTTGTTACCCTTTGGATCTGAGAATAGATGGACATTGTGTGCTCTCTTTTGTGCTTGACATGTTATGTCCTGTTCTGCTGGAACAACAGGTAATAGGTTACATGTTCATCCAGCAGGGACTTCATATTTTACAGACCCAGAAGGTATCGGTAAAGCTAATGTGGGTTAACTAGTCGCTAATCATGTGCCAAGAAAAAGTAATTGTTAGAAAGCTTAACCCATTGTGTTTAATATGAGGTAGCCATCATATATAGGGTCTCTTACATTTGGGCCTCATTCACACAGCTGTATTTATCCGTATTTTTTTCAAGATGCAGACCCATTCTTTTCAGTGGGGCCACAAAAGAAGACCAACAGCACATGGGGTGCACCACAGCCATATGTCCATTCTGCAGTCCCACAAAAAAACACAAAAAACAGAAGATGTCCTATTCTTTAGTTTTGTGGACAAGAATAGGTATTTGTAACATAGTGCAGGACCTGCGGAAGGGAAGCGGACGGCAAAACGTATACGGCCGTGTGCATGAGGCCTTAGTTTCCTTGTGGCAGCTAAGTAAGATTTTATAATTTGATGTTTTTAAACTGCATATCTCTGTCATTTAGGTTTCCAAACCACAATACCCTGAGTATTATAGGAACAGGTTTCCTGACATAAAACGCCATCATAGATTATTTTATGACACAATTTTGACTCGCCAGGTTGTCAAAAGGCAGCTCATGCTATAAAAGTATTTACTTAAAGGGGTTTTCTAGGAATGATTTAAAATGGCCACCAGCAACCTGTCTTAGAATGTGAGCAGGACTGGTTGTATCCACTTGTATAGCTGCCTGGGGGGTGAGGGTAATGTATGTTAATGATGGGATCCTGCCTATAATATACCATCATGGCTGAGCAGCCTGACAGGAACCCTCACCAATGTGTAGTATAAGCAAGAGCCAGAGCGTAGTATGTAGTGAAGCCCTAACCTTCAGGCAGCTCTAGAAGTGGAGGCAACCAGTCCTGCCCACATTCTAGGGCAGGACGCTGGTGGCCATTGTAAATCATTCCTGGAGAACCCCTTTACATTAGCATCTTTCACCACTTCTGACATGTCAACGGTTTTAGTAAAGACTCGTGTTTCTCGTGAAATAAAAATTATGGAACATCGTTTATCATAACTCCGCATTGTGCCGTTCTTCTGTTACTCCTTCTAGAAATTTATGAATAAATTGACAACTGGGTGTTCCTTTACCTGTGTAGGGATATACCCCTTCGCTTCATTTATCGGAGGGCTATGTCCTACACAGTCTCTCACTGTGGTAGCACGCACTTGTCTGTTTACTCCTATATTTCTAAGAGGAGCACAAGCACATTGCAGAGATATAAGAAAACATGCTCCAGAAATGGAATGGGGGATGCAGCAGTTTTGACAGGCTCTCTTTAAAGGGAATTTCAAAGTGGCCTCCAACAACCCGTCCTAGGATACAACTAGGACTGGTTGCCTCCACTTGTAGAGCTTCTCAGGGGTAAATGGCAGGGGCTTGCGATGCCTACTGTCATTTTACATTGAATGCTGAGGTTTGCTGTCAGGCTGCTCAGGCTGACTGCATATCACATGCATGATCGCTCCACTAGGGACTCTGCTGAACACTAGATAGTAATGATGTGATCCTGTGTGTGAGATGCTGTCATGGCTGAGCAGTCTGATAGGGAAGTGGAGGAAGGATGTAGTCCTACTCCCCGATCCTCTCAGGCTGCTCAGCCATTATGGCATATTGCATCATTACCATCTTGTAGGCCATACAAGATTCATGGACAAGATTGGATTCCATTACAGATTACCCTCATTTGTGATGTCTGAATATATATTCACCATCCACAAGCAGCCATGAATAAAGAGGCTGGCCAGGTGCCATGTATATCTCTAGTCTATAATACTGTACACCTTTGTAGCTACTGAGCAGGAACCTGGACATCATTCCTTCCAAACCAGGCAATTCAGTACAGTAGCAAATATATTTTGCTGTAGTGTCAAATCATTAGCTAATTTTTAGATAGAATATTTTATGGGTTTATGGTATTATTCCTAGGCTTTTGTAGGACAGGGAAGGGGTTAATATGCGCGACCCTGGTGATCTAGGGCAGATGTGTTCACCTTATCTCTGAACTCCTGACAGCTCATAAACACTAATTTATAGTAATTCTTAGCATTTTAATGATAATAAGGCTGAAGTAAGTGTTTATCAGCCGTCAGGAGTTCAGAGGTTCATCGATAAGGGCTACACGTGAGAGCTGCTGGATTCAATGTAAAATAGAAAGCAAGGCTGTAGAACAAAAGCTGTTGATAGTAACTGTAAAAAATAAATATTTTTAGCGCAAAATGAGTAAAATGCAATGATAAAAAAATTGCCCTCGAAGGGCAAATCTGGCACCGGAAATTCTTGTCTTTCTTGGGGTGTGGGTGTTCTGCGGAGGTTCCACTGTCTATAATATCCTGGGACTGGATCATTGCAGAACCACTGAAGCCCTTGTATCTTTCAGTATTTAACACAGTATTGGGCCTAGGTCACAATAGCGTTAAAGCAATCCAGCATCCAGATAACGGCCGTTCACCACTGTAGCCCATTGACTATAATGGGAACTGGTGGGGGTCCATGCGAATCCAGCATTTATGACAAGGAGCAGCTGGATTCCCACCAGATCCCATTATAATCTATGGGGTCCGTTGGGCACGCAGGTCTATCCGGCTACTCCTGATTCAGAGGACTCTGGCAGGCTGAATTAGACCTAAGCCTAAAGGTGGATTTACACGGCATGATATTAGGGCAGCTTAACGGGAACGAACCTTCCTGCGAATGCTCGTTCCCAACAATCTGCCGCTGATCATCGGGTGATCCGGTTGTTCGTACAGGCACCTAAATCATCATTTCTGGGTAGCAAATCGTGCGATCTAAACGGCGATCTGCTTCCCAGAAACAATGCAGCTCTATGAGAATGAATGATCGCAATATAGCAATCCCTCGTCCTCATACTGTGGAGGTGATCACTGCCTGTAAATGCAGCGCTTCACCTCCACTGAACAAGCAGCCAACTGTCGGGAAGCAATGCTTCCTTCCCAACAATCGGCTTTAAGCTCGGTCCCTGTAAGCCCACCTTAAGCCCACTTTCAGACCAGCGAGTTGTACACTCCGGCCTTGGAGCGTGAGTATACTTCCAGCACTGACGGGGTCGCATAGCATTATATTGAGTTAGGATGCTATGTAACCCTTAGAGGTCTAGGATGTATTGGATAACAGTGACATTATGCTGTCGGTGTTATCTAATACATTCCAGAACTGTAAGGGTTACATAGCATCATAAATCAGTATAATGCTATGCGACCCCGGCAGTGCTGAGAGGTCAGGACGGGAGCTGTCTTATACTCCGGAGTGTACAACTCGCTCGTGTGAAAGTGTTTGGTCAGTGACTTCCATTAGTGATTGTGAGTAAATCCTGGATTGGAGCCTTCATAGCGATGAGATATAATGGAAAGATCTGCACTTGTTTTGGTTTTAGCTCAAAATCACCTAGGAAAATCACTGATTAAATACTGAAAGTGGCCTTACTTCAGCTCGTGGGAGGATTTGGGGTTCAGATACGAAATACCTTCTTTGTTAGGACTCTGTTCCGTAACAACATGGTGAAAAGTCTCTGTAAAAATACAGCGTAAAGTAAAGTAAAACACTGAGAATTTATCAACTATTTTGTGGCATTAAAATGTGCAATCTGTTAAATAAAATTCTAATAACGTTAACCTGTAATATTATTACGCTCCAGAAATACGTCCAGGCTCCTCTTGAATTCCTTTATTGTACTCACCATCACCACCTTCTCAGGCAGAGAGCTCCATAGTCTCACTGCTCTTACCGCAAAGAATCCTCTTCTATGTTTGTGTACAAACCTTCTTTCCTCCAGACGCAGAGGATGTCCCCTCGTCACAGTCACAGTCCTGGGGATAAATAGATGATGGGAGAGATCTCTGTACTGACCCCTGATATATTTATACATAGTAATTAGATCTCCCCTCAGTCGTCTTTTTTCTAAAGTGAATAACCCTAATTTTGATAATCTTTCAGGGTACTGTAATTGCTCCATTCCAGTTATTACTTTAGTTGCCCTCCTCTGGACCCTCTCCAGCTCTGCTATGTCTGCCTTGTTCACAGGAGCCCAGAACTGTACACAGTACTCCATGTGTAGTCTGACTAGTGATTTGTAAAGTGGTAGGACTATGTTCTTATCACGGGAATCTATGCCCCTTTTGATGCAACCCATTATCTCATTGGCCTTGGCAGCAGCTGCCTGACACTGGTTGCTACAATCAAGTCTGTCCTCTTTTGTGTTAATTACTTTACACAGTTTAGTATTGTTAGCAAAAGTTGATCATTAATAAATATATTAAAGAGAATAGGGGCCAATACTGACCCCTGAGATACCCCACTAGTGACAGCGATCCCTCCGATACTGACCCTTATGTTACCCCATTAGTGACAGTAATCCCTCCGATACTGACCCCTGTGGTACCCCACTAGTGACAATGATCCCTCCAATACTGACCCCTGTGGTACCCCACTAGTGACAGTGACCCCTCCAATACTGACCCCAGTGGTACCCCACTAGTGAGTGACCCCTCCGATACTGACCCCTGTGGTATCCCACTAGTGACAGTGACCCCTCTGATACTGACCCCTGTGGTATCCCACTAGTGACAATGACCCCTCCAATACTGACCCCAGTGGTACTCCACTAGTGAGAGACCCCCTCCGATACTGACCCCTGTGGTACCCCACTAGTGACAGTGACCCCTCTGATACTGACCCCTGTGGTATCCCACTAGTGACAGTGACCCCTCCGATACTGACCCCTGTGGTACCTCACTAGTGACAGTAACCCCTCCAATACTGACCTCTGTGGCACTCGACTAGTGACAGTGACTCCTCTGATACTGACCCTGTGTTACCCCACTAGTGAGTGACCCCTCCAATACTGACCCCTGTGGTACCCCACTAGTGACAGTGACCCCTCCGATACTGACCCCTGTGGTATCCCACTAGTGACAGTGACCCCTCCGATAATGACCCCTGTGGTACCTCACTAGTGACAGTGACCCCTCCAATACTGACCCCTGTGGTACCCCACTAGTGACAGTGACCCCTCCAATACTGACCCATGTGGCACTCTACTAGTGACAGTGACTTCTCTGATACTGACCCTGTGTTACCCCACTAGTGAGTGACCCCTCCAATACTGACCCCTGTGGTATCCCACTAGTGACAGTGACCCCTCCAATACTGACCCCTGTGGTACTCCACTAGTGACAGTGACCCCTCCGATACTGACCCCTGTGGCATTCGACTAGTGACAGTGACTCCTCTGACACTGACCTCTGTGGCACTTCACTAGTGAGTGAACCCTCCAATACTGACCTCTGTGGTGACCCACGAGTGATAATGATCCCTCCAATACTGACCCCTGTGGTACCCCACTACTTGACAGTGACCCCTCCAATACTGACCCCAGTGGTACCCCACTAGTGACAGTGACCCCTCCAATACTGACCCCTGTGGTACCCCACTAGTGACAGTGACCCCTCCAATACTGACCCCAGTGGGACCCCACTAGTGAGTGACCCCCTCCAATACTGACCCCTGTGGCACTCGACTAGTGACAGTGACCCCTCCAATACTGACCCCTGTGGTACCCCACTAGTGACAGTGACTTCTCTGATACTGACCCTGTGTTACCCCACTAGTGAGTGACCCCTCCAATACTGACCCCTGTGGTACCCCACTAGTGACAGTGACCCCTCCGATACTGACCCCTGTGGTACCCCACTAGTGACAGTGACCCCTCCGATACTGACCCCTGTGGTACCCCACTAGTGACAGTGACCCCTCCAATACTGACCCCTGTGGTACCCCACTAGTGACAGTGACCCCTCCAATACTGACCCCAGTGGAATCTGTGAAATAAAATTCTAATAACGTTAACCTGTAATATTATTACGCTCCAGAAATACATCCAGGCCCCTCTTGAATTCCTTTATTGTACTCACCATCACCACCTCCTCAGGCAGAGAGTTCCATAGTCTCACTGCTCTTACCGTAAAGAATCCTCTTCTATGTTTGTGTACAAACCTTCTTTCCTCCAGACGCAGAGGATGTCCCCTCGTCACAGTCCTGGGGATAAATAGATGATGGGATAGATCTCTGTACTGACCCCTGATATATTTATACATAGTAATTAGATCTCCCCTCAGTCGTCTTTTTTCTAAAGTGAATAACCCTAATTTTGATAATCTTTCAGGGTACTGTAATTGCTCCATTCCAGTTATTACTTTAGTTGCCCTCCTCTGGACCCTCTCCAGCTCTGCTATGTCTGCCTTGTTCACAGGAGCCCAGAACTGTACACAGTACTCCATGTGTGGTCTGACTAATGATTTGTAAAGTAGTAGGAATGTTCTCATCACGGGCATCTATGCCCCTTTTGATGCAACCCATTATCTTATTGGCCTTGGCAGCAGCTGCCTGACACTGGTTGCTACAATCAAGTCTGTCCTCTTTTGTGTTAATTACTTTACACAGTTTAGTATTGTTAGCAAAAGTTGATCATTAATAAATATATTGAAGAGAATAGGGGCCAATACTGACCCCTGAGGTACCCCACTAGTGACAGCGATCCCTCCGATACTGACCCCTGTGGTACCCCACTAGTGACAATGATCCCTCCAATACTGACCCCTGTGGTACCCCACTAGTGACAGTGACCCCTCCAATACTGACCCCTGTGGTACCCCACTAGTGACAGTGACTTCTCTGATACTGACCCTGTGTTACCCCACTAGTGAGTGACCCCTCCAATACTGACCCCTGTGGTACCCCACTAGTGACAGTGACCCCTCCGATACTGACCCCCTGTGGTACCCCACTAGTGACAGTGACCCAGTCTGAATATGTACCATTACATATTGCCAAGAAGAAAGAAAAAAGCAAACCGAACTCCCAGTAATATAGAAACATAGAAACATAGAATGTGTCGGCAGATAAGAACCATTTGGCCCATCTAGTCTGCCCAATATATCTGAATCCTATGAATAGTCCCTGGCCCTATCTTATATGAAGGATGGCCTTATGCCTATCCCATGCATGCTTAAACCCCTTCACTGTATTTGCAGCTACCACTTCTGCAGGAAGGCTATTCCATGCATCCACTACTCTCTCAGTAAAGTAATACTTCCTTATATTACTTTTAAACCTTTGCCCCTCTAATTTAAAACTGTGTCCTCTTGTGGTAGTTTTTCTTCTTTTAAATATGCTCTCCTCCTTTACTGAGTTGATTCCCTTTATGTATTTAAAAGTTTCTATCATATCCCCTCTGTCTCTTCTTTCTTCCAAGCTATACATGTTAAGGTCCTTTAACCTTTCCTGGTAAGTTTTATCCTGCAATCCATGTACTAGTTTAGTAGCTCTTCTCTGAACTCTCTCTAGAGTATCTATATCCTTCTGGAGATATGGCCTCCAGTACTGCGCACAATACTCCAAGTGAGGTCTCACCAGTGTTCTGTACAGCGGCATAAGCACTTCACTCTTTCTACTGCTTATACCTCTCCCTATACATCCAAGCATTCTGCTGGCATTTCGTGCTGCTCTATTACATTGTCTTCCCACCTTTAAGTCTTCTGAAATAATTACTACTAAATCCCTTTCCTCAGATACTGAGGTCAGGACTGTGTTAAATATTCTATATTCTGCCCTTGGGTTTTTACGCCCCAGGTGCATTATCTTGCACTTATCCACATTAAATTTCAGTTGCCAGAGTTCTGACCATTCTTCTAGTTTTCCTAAATCCTTTTCCATTTGGCGTTTCCCTCCAGGAACATCAACCCTGTTACATATCTTTGTGTCATCAGCAAAAAGACAAACCTTACCATCGAGGCCTTTTGCAATATCACTTATGAGGATATTAAACAAAATTGGTCCCAGTAAAGATCCCTGTGGAACCCCACTGGTAACATGACCTTGTTTTGAATGTTCTCCATTGACTACCACCCTCTGTTGTCTGTCACTCAGCCACTGCCTAATCCACTCAACAATATGGGAGTCCATGCTCAATGACTGCAGTTTATTGATAAGTCTTCTATGTGGGACAGTGTCAAAAGCCTTACTAAAATCTAGATATGCGATGTCTACTGCACCTCCACCGTCTATTATTTTATTCACCCAGTCAAAAAAATCTATAAGATTTGTTTGACATGATCTCCCTGAAGTAAACCCATGTTGTTTTTCATCTTGCAATCCATGGGATTTTAGATGTTCCACAATCCTATCCTTTAATAGGGTTTCCATTAATTTGCCTACTATTGATGTCAGACTCACTGGTCTATAGTTGCTCGATTCCTCCCTACTACCTTTCTTGTGAATGGGCACGACATTTGCCAATTTCCAATCTTCCGGGACGACTCCTGTTACTAATGATTGGTTAAATAAATCTGTTAGCAGTTTTGCCAGCTCACCACTAAGCTCTTTTAATAATTTTGGGTGTATCTCATCAGGCCCCTGTGACTTATCTGTCTTCACCTTAGACAGCAAACTTAGAACATCTTCCTCTGTAAAGATACATGCATCAAACGATTTATTAGTCATTCTTTCTAGTGGAGGTCCTTCTCCTTTTTCTTTTGTAAAAACTGAACAGAAGTATTCATTAAGGCAGTCGGCTAGCCCTTTATTCTCTTCTACATACCTTCCGTCCTTTGTTTTTAATTTAGTTATTCCTTGTTTTAATTTCCTTTTTTCATTTATATATCTGAAGAATGTCTTATCCCCCTTTTTCATAGACTGAGCTAGTTTTTCTTCTGCCTGCGCTTTAGAAGTTCTTATAACTTGCTTGGCCTCTCTCTGCCTAATCTTGTAGATTTCCTTATCTTCATTGCTCTGGGTTTTTTTATAATTACAAAATGCTAGCTTTTTGTTTTTAATGATTTGGGCCACTTCTGCTGAGTACCACAGTGGTCTCCTCCTTTTTTTGCTTTTACTGACAAGTCTAATGCAATTTTCTGTTGCCTTCAATAATGCACCTTATAAGTAGTCCCATTCCTCCTGGACTCCATGTAATCCGTTCCAGTCTGATAAGGACTCATTTATGACTAATTTCATTTTTGAAAAGTCTGTTTTTCTAAAATCTAAAACTTTTGTTTTTGTGTGGTGGGACTCTTTCACAGTTCTTAGATTAAACCACACTGACTGGTGATCACTAGATCCCAAGGTTTCGCCTACAATGACATCATATACCGAATCCCCATTTGTGAATACCAAATCCAAAATGGCCTCCCTCCGTGTTGGCTCCTCATCACCCAGGACTGCTTCTGTCATCGAGATTCTGCATAAAAATGCTAATATTCATTATTATCTATACAGCTGCATATGTTATGATCTATAATGGTCCTGTAGATGGCATTGCTGCCCCTTTCACCCTTGTTTTATCCTATGTTGTGTCTTGCGGGCAGCAAAACATACTAAAGAAACAGAAGTAGATACAACATTTTATATAGTCAGACTAGAAAACTACTTGGGTAACTATATTCGTTACATACTAAACGGTGGTCGTAATCCCAATAACCTATAAAAGCCTAGTAATCATTAGTAAGGCTAGTTTCACATCCGAGAGCAGAGTCCTCCGGATCCGCCATTGCCAAATGCTACCAGAATTCCCGCCGACTCCATTAACTATAATGGGGACCAGCGGAGATCCGGCTGCTACTCTGCAAATTATACTGAGAATTGGCCGGACAGGAACCGCTTATTACACTCTACATACATTTACTGGAACCGCTAAAGCAACACATACCGGATAGCCAACACTAATGTCACCCGCTAAACAGTCCCCAACATGTCATATCTTGGCCCGCAGGCTGACACTTCTACTGTTTCTCCTCTTCCTCTATAATATACTTTACAGAGGGATTTATAGCCATCGGGCCGTCTATAAACTACATACATTTACAGGATCCTCTAAATCCGCACATACTGTATAACCCGGGGTGGACTGGGAACTTAAAGGAGTTCTCTCACTTCAGCACATGAATGTAATAATAAAAAAGGTGTACATAGCTTGCATGCTTAAAAATCATCAGAATTGCCCGATGACCTACGGAGTAACTGATATCCCAGAAGCTTTATCAGAAAAGCTGTCCACCTGCAACGTAACTGAAAACTTGACCTTGGCTAAATAGAAATAACATTGATCATGTATTACAGCGGTGGCCGTGCTTGCACACTATAGGAAAAAGCACCAGCCTATGTGCGCTCCCACGGCCCTGGCCACCAGAAAGGTTGGTGCTTTTTCCTATAGTGAGTAAGCACGACCACTGCTGCTGGATTGCAGGGTGGTCGTAAACATGGAAACAAGCCGTGTATAATGTGATCGAAAAATGAATCCAACCAGCAAAGGAGTCAATATGGACAATCACAATACATTAGTAAGGGGCTTGTATTAACTTTCTCTACACAATGAAGTGGGACAACCCCTTTAAAACCAGCCCTGAACCAGAGATCTCCCCATTCGTTGTTCCAATTGTTCTGCTAGATTTATTTCTAGCTGGCAGCTCAGGGGGCGCGTCCTTTCTGCTGCAGCTAGCGGCGGCTGAAGGATGGAACGGAGTATGTGCTTCCATCCAGAGAATGTAGGAAAAAAAGCAAACAGCATCAAAAACTAATTGCATCTGTGCGGAAGCAAATGAAACACTTGGACATGATCGCAGACAAGGGCATTGAACTTGTGTGCAAAACCATCAGGTTTTTTTTTTAACCCGGGCAGACCTGACACTATCCGTATCGCTCGTGTGAAATAAGCCTTAAAGGGGTTGTCTCATTTCAGCAAATAGCATTTATCATGTAGAGAAAGTTAATACAAGGCACTTACTAATGTACTGTTATTGTCCATATTGCTTCCTTTGCTGGCTGGATTCATTTTTCATCACATAATACACGGCTCCTATCATATCCAGGGACTATGACCACCTTGCAGTCCGGACATCTGTGAGTTTTCTGTTAGTAATCCTGCACCCGTGGGGTTATCCTTCTATAGATTGTATGGCCTAATCTGTGTCTGACGGAAAACATCTATAGAAACATGGAAACCTAGAATGTGTCGGCAGATAAGAACCATTTGGCCCATCTAGTCTGCCCAATATACTGAGTACTATGGATAGCCCCCGGCCCTATCTTATATGAAGGATAGCCTTATGCCTATCCCATGCATGCTTAAACCCCTTCACTGTATTTGCAGCTACCACTTCTGCAGGAAGGCTATTCCATGTATCCACTACTCTCTCAGTAAAGTAATACTTCCTGATAATACTTTTAAACCTTTGCCCCTCTAATTTGACTGAAACATAGTAATAAAAGGAAACTGGTATTATGTATGGAGGATATCTCTACATACAGTGTGACCCGGCGTTCATTCTACCACATGACACTGTGTTTGGATCAGTATTAAAGGGGAGGCATTTTTCGCCCTATAAGACGCACTCCCCCCAAAATGCGTCTTATAGGACGAATACAGGGAGAAAAAAAAATGGCAGGTGCATTGCCTAGGGCCGTTACATCGCGGGCTGTACTGCATAAGGCCAGCAGCCTGCGATGTACCGGACATCAATCCTGACATGTTTCAGTACCTGCCGGAAGAGGGAAGCGTCCGGTGCCTCTATGTAGCAAGTAGAACATGGGAGATCCCGGCCGGCAGCGCTCCTGCTCATGTGCGGCATTGAGAATTTGGGCGGTGCGCTGTAGCAGGAGGACGATGGTTAGGAGCAGGCTTTCCTTTCACACTTGCCTGCTCCATCTCTACGTCTTCCCATGTGACTGTTGTAGCGTACGTGCGGTCTGTACAATGCTATAGTCTACAGTCTCTACAGTGAAAAAGGTACCCCAATAAAGTGTTGTGTTATTAAAGTGCCCCCCGTAAGTGTGTCCCTGGATAACCCCCCCATAAGTGTCTCAGCCACCCTATAACAGTGTGTCACAGCAGATCCCCCATAACATTGTGTCACAGCAGATCCCCCATAACATTGTGTCACAGCAGATCCCCCATAACATTGTGTCAGCAGCAGATCCCCCTATAATATTGTGTCAGCAGCAGATCCCCGCATAACATTGTGTCAGCAGCAGATACCCCCATAACATTGTGTCAGCAGCAGATCCCCCCATAACATTGTGTCAGCAGCAGATCCCCCAAAACATTGTGTCAGCAGCAGATCCTCCATAACATTGTGTCAACAGCAGATCCCCCATAACATTGTGTCGGCAGCAGATCCCCCATAACATTGTGTCAGCAGCAGATCACCCCATAACATTGTGTCAGCAGCAGATCCCCCATAACATTGTGTCAGCAGCAGATCCCCAAAACATTGTATCAGCAGCAGATCCCCCTATAATATTGTGTCAGCAGCAGATTCCCCCCCCCCATAACATTGTGTCAGCAGCAGATCCCCCCCATAACATTGTGTCAGCAGCAGATCCCCCCATAACATTGTCAGCAGTAGATCCATCCATAACACTGTCAGCAGCAGTTCCCCCACATAAATTTGTATTAGCAGCAGATCCCCCAAATAAGTGTTTCACAGCAGATCCCCCCCCCCCCCATAACAGTGCATTATTTTTCGAAGTTCTCCGCTACAGTGCCCCCATAAATATTTAGGACACAGTGTTAACAGTACTAGAATTGCATAAAAATGCCTAAAGAATATGAATACAAGGTTGTGTTGTCCTGCTGCGCAGATGGCACCAAACTGCCACCAATGCTGATCTTCGATAGGAAAAAGATGCCAAAAGAGATGATCCCACGAGGAGTTATTGTCCATGATCACAACGATGGACGAAAATGGCATGAAAATATGGGTAGAAAAGGTATAGTCTAAACTCCCTGGAGGGCTTCTGAAGACACCGGCCCTGCTGGTACTTGACCAGTTTATGGCATATATTAGTGATGATACAAAAAATAAATTTAAGGCAGCCAAGACCCATCTAGCGGTAATTCTTGGGGGCCTTACCAGCCAGTTACAACCTCTGGACGTCTCAATTAATAAACCATTTAAAGTCTTCATGCGAGAGTAATGGAACAAATGGATGGCAGCTGGCAATCATGACCTGACTTCCACCGGACGGATCAAGAAGCCCACTATCGCTCAAGTCTGTGAGTGGGTGAAGTCATCGTGGCAAGCTGTGAAGGATGAAATCATCGTAAAATCCTTCCAAAAATGTGGCATCAGTAATGCCTTAGACGGATTGGAAGACAATGTGCTTTCTGAAGACGCTGAAGAGAGCGATAGTGAGTCTTATAAATGTGGACAGTAGTGATGAGGAATTTTTTGGGTTCACTGACGATTAGAGAAGCACTATGCATTTAAGTCTGTCCTCACTTATCTGTGGTTGTTGATCCTGCTGTTCCCGTTTATATTGTTAAAATATTGTTCTGGTATTTAATAAAAAATTTGAACACCTATTCCTCCTCGAAAAACCGAGGTGCGTCTTATAGGGTGAAAAATACAGTACATAATCATGTCTGATAATGTGAAATGACTCGCTTCATTATATATTATTTATATAAAATTGCAGTTAAGGCTCATGCACATGAACATAATTTTTTTTTTGCATCCGATTCATATTTTGTGCGGGTCGAATGCGGACTCATTAACTTCAAGATGTGGACACAACACCGTTTGCTGTCCGCTTGTCCGTTCCGTCACACCCGCAAAAAAATAAAACATGTCTTATTCATGTCCATGCATCAGATAAGGATAGGACTGTTCTATAGAGGGCTGGACGTTTCGTTCAATGCGGATTGCACACGGCCGATATCTGTGTTTTGCGGATCCGCATTCTACGGACCACAAAACAGGCTACGGTCGTGTGCGTGAGCCCTTACAATGTAACTCATTATACATTACATTGGTTTATCATGATACAGTTTATTACATTTAGTTTCTACTGTTTGTAACTTCCCGTCTTTTATAACATATACAGTATTTATAAAGGGATAGCAGCTGAAACCCCTCCAGACCCTCCAGCGCTGCACATACACAAATAACAGTTAACCTCAATTTTTCAAAGCGTGATTATTCCTTGTGTTGTTTTTCATATAGTGGTTTGGTTTTGAGATCATTTTTCCCTATTTCCTGGATTAAACTCGCAGACAACCGTGGGATTCCAATATTTTTTGAGAACAGTAGTGAAAACAAGGGTCTCTTGCTGGGAATATTTTGGATTGAATTTTTTATGGGAGATGTTTACGAAGACCAGTTTATTGCACCCTGGTCATAATCTGTCCCCTGCTAAAGTCAGTTGGTCCACAATTATTAAGAGGTGCATGCATCTTAAAGGTAGTCAACCATGCTAAACTGCTGACAACACTAGGTAGGGGCACTGGAGAGCAGGGCAAACATACCTTTTGTCCAACTTTTTTTTTTAATCAGGAGTAGTAAAAATATGAAGTTTTATTCTGCTCCTGCAACTGCTCAGAGCTTCACCTTTTGAGTGACGGCTATAGCGATCTCCTGGCTGGATGCTACAGCTGTCACTCAGGGAAGAGCGCATGGGAGAGCAGTTCCCAGTGAAGCTCTGCCTGCTGGGCACTTGCAGGAGCAGTGTCTGGCAGAATAAAACTTCTTATTCACAATACCCCTGTTAAAAAAAAAAGCTCCACAAAAGGTATGTTTGTCCTCTCCCAAGCCCCTACCTAATGCTGTCAGCACTTTAGCATGGTCAAAACTTCTGACAGACTCCCTTTAATAGTTGTGGCACATCTGTGCACCAAAATGGAAATCTACAACATCAAGGGAGT
Organism: Bufo bufo; assembly: GCF_905171765.1. Classification (NCBI taxonomy): domain Eukaryota; kingdom Metazoa; phylum Chordata; class Amphibia; order Anura; family Bufonidae; genus Bufo; species Bufo bufo. The sequence continues at coordinate 601,015,016 of NC_053392.1, forward strand.
TGTAGATTTACGCTATAATCTATGCTAGGTTGCTGGCGCAGATTATAACAAATATGATTCCGCTAGCTCTCCACCAAATTTTTGGAAATATGGCAAGCATGCTCCAAAAGTCACACAATTTTTACCTAAGTATGGCGTGTGCCAAACTGTGACTTTTTGTGCTATTTTTTTTTTTTTTAAAAATGACAGAAAAAGATACAAAACATCCTGCACAATATGATAACTAAATATGCGGATGTGCATGGCTACATTTATGAGGAAAAAAATCACGAAAAATAATGCACCGACACAATAGATGCAAACATTATATATGGACTAAGCCCTCACTCTTATAATAAAATCTAAGACTTTCAGGCAATATATTTTGATCAAAACAGATCTGTGCCCGCCTACCCACGCCAAGGTGGTCTCAGTCAGGCAGGTCCTACACTAAACCTACCTATGCCAGAATGCTTTATTATAGTGGTGTATATATCATCGCCTTTTTCGAGCTCTATATTAAACTCGGCCCTGAAGTGAGCAGAGTTCTGCTCGCACTTGCCCCTATTGAATAATAGTTATTCAGCTGTAGCACTTGATAAATTCCCTCTTCGCTCTCCACTCCCTACCAATACAGTAAGGCCATTCGGTAGAATGATAAGGGAGCTAGGTCTCTATGATACGTGGCGTCTTAGGAATCCATCGGCCCGAGAATACTCTTGTGCGTCTGCTACATACACCTCTTTATCCAGAATAGATCATGCACTTGGTAATGACAATCTACTGCCCCTAGTCACTGGTTCTCGGGTTCCCTCCTAGGACATCGTCGGATCATTCCCTCTTACAAGTCACTCTACAAATGAGGAGCGCCAGTTGTAGGAGCCCCAGATTATGGCGTCTGAATCCATTGTGGTTAAAAGTAATAGATCTAAATGAGGTCAGGAGGCAACTGAGGGAGTTTTATCATTTTAATAAAGGATCTGCTTCTGTGGGTATAGTCTGGGATTCAATGAAGGCGTTTATAAGAGGTATACTTAGTAAAAGTATAAATATTGTTAAAGCTCGAGCGCTGGGGGAGAAGTTACGAAAGCAATTATCTACCAAGGAGGCGGAAACTGATTGCAAAGTACTGGATTCGACCTGTCAGTCCTAACGAACAGGAACTGGAAGGGGCAGTAAATTAAATGGTACGGTTAGAAAGGGGTATTTGAAAAGGGGAACACTTACCAAATTTCAGAAACAATGGGAGAACTGGATTATACGTTCTGGCTTTGCCTCACAGGATCTCATGCGAGCGTGGCCGGTAGATAGTATGGGAATAGCTAGCTCTGCTCAGAAGGAACGCTAGCAGATGACCATTAGATGCAATGGGTGAGAGTGGTGTAGGTACATTCTGGAAGGATTGTAGTATGGATACTGATGAGGGAAGGGAGGACACTGCACAGGGGAGGGGGGTCCGAGGGGTTCAATGTTTTGTATATTATGTACTATTGATCTAAATGTAAAATGACAATAAAAAAAACCTACCTATGCCGTTGAGCATCTACATTCAGGAGAGCAGACCCTGCACATATAGTGTGCTGCTCCTAGTCACCTCCATGTGCATCCAGCAACTGATGAGAAGAGGAGCACGCACAGCTATATGTACCACCTAATCAAAGTCGTATGTGGGATAGGTGGGGCAAAAAGTGCACAAGAATGCTACTCCCCAGATAATAGGAGTGCATTCACACTTGAAGGTGCCATTCCTTCAAGCACATACACTTATCAAAAATAACAGAAAAAGATACAAAACATCCTGCACAATATGATAACTAAATATGCAGATTTTTTGCGGATGGAAAAAAAATCACGGAAAATAATGCACTAACACAACAGATGCAAACATTATATATATGGACTAAGCCCTCGCAGAAAAAATATGTTTTGTACCTTTTACTGTGATTTTTCATAAGTTTACGTGCTTTACAGAGTGGCACCTTCAAGTGTGAAGGCGCTCCTATTATCTGGGGAGTAGCATTCATGTGCACCTTTACCCCGCTTATCCCACAGGCTGCCTTGATTGGGTGGTACATATAGCTGTGCGGGCTCCTCTCATTGGTTGCTGGATGCACATGGAGGTGACTAGGAGCAGCACACTATATGTGCAGAGTCTGCTCTCCTGAATGTAGATGCACAACTGCATAGGCAGGTTTAGAGTAGGACCAGCCTGACTGAGACCGCCTTGGCGCTGGTAGGTGGGCACAGATGTGTTTTGATCAAAATATATTGGCTGAGAGTCTCAGATTTTATAATATCAAAGTGAGGGCTTAGTCATATATAATGTTTGCATCTATTGTGTTAGTGCATTATTTTCCGTGATTTTTTTCAAATTTTTTATTTTTTTTTGCATACTTGAGAACAAAGGATTGAGCACTTTGAAATTCAACATGCACAATCCTTTCTTCCCATGATACAAGCCAAATAATCCTTTGCCAAACATCCGGTACACGTAGTTGGCAGGGCCTGCCAAAATCAGCAGAGTCTAATGTGTATTGAGCGCAAGATCCAGGCTCCAGCCATATTATACCCATCTAAATCTGGTCTTCTGGTAGTAAATCACCATCATATCATTTTTAGGCACAGAATTAATTTCTTGATATATCTTTATAGGAGTGTGTTTCTGATACAGAGCTCCAAATACCCTGCACAAAGGCTACTGTACCTGCATCCACTGCTAGAGGGCGGATAGAAGCTGTATACTGTGGATTTCACTGCAAATTCCAATTTAGATTTTTTTTCCAGTTGCCATTTATGTCCCAAGCAACTCACTCTCAACAAACTAGCTGTCACATAAAGTGTTCCTTTCTTGTACAGGGACCCTCTGCAGTCTATGTGCACCTCTGAACCAGATATCCTACGAAACATAATTCAAGTCTTGCATGTACAATGAAAACAAAAAATAACAGTGGACATACACATATCCTGTATAAACAACATGAGCCCTCACAATTATTTTCTCTGGTGGACCCAAGGAACTTCAGTCTGACACTGGCCCCCCTGTACAGCTATCTCTGTATACACACTTACATAGTGAATGCTATTAATCACTGATAACACCTCCCTGTTTACAACTATGAATGACCGACAGTTATGTCTGTGTACACACTTACACAGAGAATGCCAATCCTGATAACACCTCCCCCATGCAGAGCTATCTCTGTAATACACACTTACATGGAGAATTCTATCAATTACTGATAACACGTCCCCCATCTACAGCTATCAGTGACTGACAACTATCGATGTATATACACTTACACAGAAAATGTTATCACTGATAACACCTCCCCTGTGTACAGCTATCAGTGACTGACAGCTATCTCTGTATACACACTTACACAGAGAATGTTATCAATCACTAATAACACCTCCCTGTGTACAACTATCAGTGACTGACTGCTATGTCTGTATACACACTTACACAGAGAATACTATCAATCATAACAATGATAACACCTACCCCATGTACAGCGATTAGTGATTGACAGCTATTTGTGTATACAACCTTACACAGAGAATGCTATTACTGATAACACCAGTGACCGACAGTTATCTCTGTGTACACACACAGAGAATGCTATCAATCACTAATAACACTTCTCCTGTGTACAGCTATCAGTAACTGACAGCTATCTATGTATACACAGTTACACAGAGAATGCTATCAAGGACTGATAACACCTTCTCTTTGTACAACTATCAGTGACTGGCCGCTATCTCTGTATACACACTTATACAGAGAATGCTATCACTGATAACACCTCCCCTGTGCAAAACTATCAGTGACCGACAGTTATCTCTGTATACACACTTACACAGAGAATGCTATCACTGATAACACATCCCCTGTGTACAATTGTCAGTGACCGACAGTTATCTCTGTATACACACTTACACAGATAATGCCATCAATCCCCGATAACACCTCCCTGTATACAACTATCTCTGTATACACACTTACACAGAGAATGCTATTAATCACTGATAACACCTCCCTGTGTACACGTATCAGTGACAGCTATCTCTGTATACACACTTAAGGAATATGTAAAGAAAGAAAGAAGCAGAAAAAAAAAACAGCCACGTGGAGCTAATGCAATCACCTAATGCAATTTTGTTTAGAAATAGCATAAAGTGGTAAATAGGTATAGTTCTACCGGATATTATCCCGAATTAGAGTGTAAAATAAATAGGTATATATAAAAACATATATAAAAATAAATATATATACTGCCTGGATCGCTTGTAGAATCTTAAGAAGAACCGCAGTCGCCACAGGTGGTACTTGTGGAAAAATCCCTTTATTGGTATCAAGGCTCAATGCGTTTCGGGAGTTTTGACCAATACCCCCTTCTTCAGGAGCAATCAATATACATATAAGGTAAAATCATAAGGATACAGGAGTATAACAGATATATGGGTCTTATATACATATACACTATGTGTTTGTAACGGTCGCGTACACACACACACAGGGGGGAGGGAAGTGACCACTGCGCTCCACCTTTACCCCTGGCCCTGCCTACTTGCCTCGCGAGTCCTAATGACAGGGGACAACTGGACGGCAATCCCTAACTTGGAGTAAGTGCAGGGATGACAGACAGACAAACAACAGGACGTGAACGGTCAATACCAGGAAAGCTGCAAAGTACAAATGGAGCAAGCAGAGAATTGTCAGGAGAAGCCGGGGTCATAAATACCAGGAGAGCAGAGAAGTACAAGAGGAGTCCTAAGAGAGTAGTCAGGTGGGAGCCGAGGTCACAATACCAGGACGGAAGCGCAGTACAGGAGGAGCAGGCAAAAGGATGGTCAGGGAACAGGATCAGGTAAGTATTCAGCAGTCCAACAAATAGCCAGGAACCAAGAAATTAACAGGCAACCTGTAGCCAGCAGGCTGCCTGTATTTATAGTGGGGAGTGAGGGTCATGTGACGTGGCCAGCGTCACATGACCGACAGACCAACCAGTCGAGCACCCAGTGATCAGCTCGGCACTCAAGGCAGACTAGGAGCACGGAGCCACCCAGCTAGTAAAGCCGCCCTGGGAATGAGGTCAAACACAGAACCTCATTCCAAAAGCTAAGCAACAGTTCTGTGGGCAATGGGGGACCGAGTGCACCTTCGGAACCCCGTGACAGTACCCCCCCTTTTACGAGGGGCCCCCGGACCCAAGACTTCAGACGATGGCTTTTCAGGGTGTTCTAAATGAAATTTACGAACAAGTCTAGGAGCATGAACCTCCCTGGCAGGTACCCAAGATCTCTCTTCAGGTCCATACCCCTTCCAGTGAATCAGGTACTGCAAGGAATTACGCACCTTCCTGACATCCACTATTTTAGACACCACATACTCGACAGCATCATTAACAAGAACCGGCGGAGGCGAGGCTTTTGATGGTACTACCGGTTCAAAATATTTTTTAAGCAGAGATTTATGGAACACATTATGAATGTGGAATGACTCAGGCAGCTCCAACCTAAAAGATACTGGGTTAATCACTTCCGTGATCTTATATGGTCCAATAAAACGAGGAGCAAATTTTTTAGAAGTTACCTTGAGAGATAGATTCTTGGAGGACAACCATACTTTATCCCCAACCTGAAAGTTTACCCCCCTTGAACGTCTCCTATCGGCCTTGAGTTTTTGAGAACATTGAGCCTTTTCTAGGTTCGATTGAACCCGGGCCCAAACTGTGCACAGTTCGGAGGAGAGTTTACCCGCTTCAGGGTTAGAGGAGGAGACGGACGACCCAGAATGAAAACGGGGATGAAAACCATGGTTACAAAAGAAAGGGGAGACCCCAGCAGAAGAATTGACACGGTTATTCAAAGTAAATTCAGCCAACGGAAGGAATTTGACCCATAATTGCTGGTCATCAGCAACATACAACCTCAAGAATTGTTCCACAGACTGATTAAGGCGTTCAGTCTGCCCATTACTCTCAGGATGGTAGGCGGAAGAAAAAGACAATGAAATTTTACATCTTTGACAGAAGGCCCTCCAGAATTTGGACACAAACTGCACACCCCTGTCAGAAACAATATTTTCCGGGATGCCATGTAAACGAACAATCTCACAAAAATAGATGCCAGGGTTTTAGCATTCGGAAGTTTAGACAGGGGAATGAAATGAACCATCTTGCTAAACCTATCGACCACTACCCAAACCATAGTCTTAGGCGGTAGGTCAGTGATAAAGTCCATCGAGATATGGGACCAGGGTCTACTGGGAATGGGTAGGGGTCTTAGGTTACCAGCAGGGCGAGTCCTAGGTGTCTTGGACCTGGCACAAACCTCACAGGCTGACACGTAGGACTTGACATCCCTAGTTAGAGTGGGCCACCAATAAGATCTAGAAACCAGATCCTTAGTGCCCTCAACACCCGGATCTCCACAAAAGGCAGAATCGTGACACTCACCCAACAGCTGGAGACAAAATTGTACGGGAACAAACAACTTATCTGTTAAGGGGGAAACCGGTGCCAGATGTTGTTCAGACCTAATGCGAGCCGAGATATCCTGGGTAAGAGCTGCTAAGAAGATTTTTGCTGGTAGGATGGATTCAGGTGGTACCTCAGTAGGTTGAAAAGCCTGGAAGCTCCGAGATAATGCGTCCGCCTTCACATTTTTACTTCCCGGCCTGAACGTGATGGAAAAATCAAAACGAGTAAAAAACAGAGCCCATCTGGCTTGACGGGGATTCAACCTCTTAGCAGACTCGAGAAACATAAGGTTTTTATGGTCAGTGACAACAGTTACACAATGTCTTGCCCCCTCCAGGAAATGCCTCCACTCCTCAAATGCCCATTTAATGGCCAGTAGCTCCCTATTCCCTATGTCGTAGTTTCTCTCCGTGGGAGAGAATTTCCTGGAGAAGAAGGCACATGGTCTCAGATTAGTGAGGCTAGCAGGACCTTGTGAAAGGACTGCTCCTACGCCGTCCTCGGACGCATCCACCTCCACAATAAAAGGTTTCTCCTGATCAGGCTGGATCAGAATGGGAGCGCTACTAAATGCCTTTTTTAATTTTTCAAATGAAGAAATGGCCTCAGTAGACCAATTCTCCAAATCCGCCCCTTTCTTAGTAAGGTCGGTCAACGGTTTAGCAATTACGGAAAAATTCATAATAAATTTACGATAGTAATTGGCGAAACCTAAGAACCGTTGTAAGGCCTTTAAGGATGAAGGTCTTACCCATTCCTTAATTGCTAGTACCTTACCAGGATCCATCTTGAAGGCGTGAGGAGTCAGAACATGCCCTAGAAACAGAATCTCCTGTACACCAAAGACACATTTCTCTTGTTTAGCGGATAGCTGATTCTCCCTCAACACCTCTAATACTTGTTTAACATGAGACACATGGGATTCGAAGTCAGGAGAGAATATCAAAATGTCGTCAAGATAGACAACAACAAATTTACCTAAGTACTCCCTAAGAATGTCATTCATGAAGTTTTGGAACACAGCTGGGGCATTGCTGAGTCCAAAAGGCATCACTTGATATTTCAAAGTGTCCTACCGGAGTATTGAACGCCGTCTTCCATTCGTCTCCCTCCTTGATTCGGATTAGATTGTATGCCCCTTTCAGGTCAATTTTGGAAAACCAGGTTGCCCCCAGAACCTGGTTAAATAAATCCGGAATCAATGGGAGGGAGTATCTATTCTGGACAGTGATTTTATTTAATCTCCGGTAATCGATACATGGCCTAAGACCACCATCTTTTTTCTTAACGAAGAAAAACCCCGCCCCCATAGGAGAGACAGAAGGTCTAATATGCCCTTTACCAAGGCTCTCCTTAATATAATCTTCCATGGCCTTGCGTTCGGGCATAGAAAGATCATAAATTCGTCCTTTAGGAAACTTGGCCCCCTCTACTAACTCTATGGTACAATCATAAGGTTTATGGGGGGGTAGAACCTCCGGGGTTGGTGATGAGAATACATCAGAATATTCTCTAACAACAGAGGGTAAAGTATCAGACTTTACTGAGACCCCAGCCTGTACCACGGACAAGCACGAGTCACACTTAGGCCCCCATCTCACCAACTCCCCATTGGACCAATCTATAGTGGGGTTATGTAGTCGGAGCCAGGGCAACCCTAGTACCACCTCAGCAGGTAGGTTCTCCAGGACTAGAAGCGAACATCTCTCTGAGTGGCACACACCCACGGTTAGAGAAATCTCCGAGGTACATAAGCTCACCGTACCACCAATAAGAGGAGTAGCATCAATAGCCATGACATGGATAGGAGTTGGTAAGGCAAACATAGGAATACCCAGTCTTACAGCATACTCAGAATCAATAAAGCTAGCCGCTGAGCCAGAATCAATAAAGGCCTTACCCGGCCATTTATCTACTCCCAGAGAAATCGTAATGGGTACCGAAAGCTTACATTTAGAAAATTCAGGGTGTACCTGGTCTTTAGGTTGCCTTGTCTTAGGAGACTTGACAGAGAGGACCTTCTTAGGACACTGGTTGATCCAATGGTCAGGATCTCCACAGTAAAAGCATTCTCCACGTCTGCGGCGAAGATTCCCTCGGGTCATGCCAACCTGCATGGGTTCCTCGGTGGAGACCTCAGCATTGTCTCTGGGATAGGCCTCCGGCTGGACCACCATCTGGGAAGAGAACTGTTGTTCCTGTCGTCTCTCTCTAACCCGTCGGTCAAGTCGGACAACAAGGGTCGTCATCTCCTCTAAGGTCTCTGGAAGTTGATAACTGACCAGAAGATCTTTAAATTTATCAGACAGACCTGACCTGAACTGACTCTTCAGGGCTGGTTCGTTCCATCCTGAGGGGACACACCACCTTCTGAATTGGGTGCAATAATCCTCCGCTGGTAAATTGCCCTGAACCAGTGCCTTTAGAGCCGTCTCGGCTACTAGAGCCCTGTCTGGTTCATCATAGAGGGTACCCAAGGCCTGAAAGAACCCCTCCACAGAATATAAACAACTGGTGCCAGCAGGTAAAGAGAACGCCCAGTCCTGGGGATCACCCTGTAATCGGGAAATGATAATGCCCACGCGTTGACTCTCGGGGCCAGAGGACACGGGGCGCAAACGGAAGTAAAGTTTGCAACTCTCCTTAAAAGAGAGAAACTTCCTCCGGTCCCCAGAAAAGGGTTCTGGGAGCTTAATCTGGGGCTCAAAATGTGGACTGGAGGCCTGAGGAGTGGAAGAACCTTGCCCTAACTCAAAAGAACTGAGTTTTTCCCCTAACTCCTGCACCCTCTGCGTCAGATTAGAGACATGGTCAGTCAGGGTCACCAGAGGATTCATAATACAGTGGTTATTGGGCCTGTTAATCTGTAACGGTCGCGTACACACACACACAGGGGGGAGGGAAGTGACCACTGCGCTCCACCCTTACCCCTGGCCCTGCCTACTTGCCTCGCGAGTCCTAATGACAGGGGACAACTGGACGGCAATCCCTAACTTGGAGTAAGTGCAGGGATGACAGACAGACAAACAACAGGACGTGAACGGTCAATACCAGGAAAGCTGCAAAGTACAAATGGAGCAAGCAGAGAATTGTCAGGAGAAGCCGGGGTCATAAATACCAGGAGAGCAGAGAAGTACAAGAGGAGTCCTAAGAGAGTAGTCAGGTGGGAGCCGAGGTCACAATACCAGGACGGAAGCGCAGTACAGGAGGAGTAGGCAAAAGGATGGTCAGGGAACAGGATCAGGTAAGTATTCAGCAGTCCAACAAATAGCCAGGAACCTAGAAATTAACAGGCAACCTGTAGCCAGCAGGCTGCCTGTATTTATAGTGGGGAGTGAGGGTCATGTGACGTGGCCAGCGTCACATGACCGACAGACCAACCAGTCGAGCACCGAGTGATCAGCTTGGCGCTCAAGGCAGACTAGGAGCAGGGAGCCACCCAGCTAGTAAAGCCGCCCTGGGAATGAGGTAAAACACAGAACCTCATTCCAAAAGCTAAGCAACAGTTCTGCGGGCAATGGGGGACCGAGTGCACCTTCGGAACCCCGTGACAGTGTTCCTGCTTGAAATGTGCACATGCAAGGCGGGAGAAGAGAAAATACATCACTTCTGGTTTCTAATAGCATGAGTTGCACGGTGGAATGCATGCCCGTTATTAAAGTATAAATAAACTAGTTTATCTAGAGGCAAAATGCCTCTTGTTTTCACCTATATGACCTGTCTTAATAGGCAACTAGAAAGATGTAAAATGTAGGGAATGTAGGACCAGGGAAGGGATATCGGGGCTCGGTAGAACGCATCTGTGGAACGCATTGGCCGGCCCACGTCACTTCCGGTTCCAATTGGGGAGAAGCAGCTGGGAACGCATATGCGTAGGCCCGCCTATCATTCAAGAGAGCGCATTATCGGGGCGGGGAACAACAGAGGAGAGGAGAGTGACGATGTCACTATATTGTGACAATGTTTTGGGGATGTATAAGAATAAAATGGTACTATATTATTGAGGTCTATATGTAGCAGTCTCTGCCACATATTCAGTCACCACCAGCAGCCTTTCACCACTCTCCTCATTTCCTGAGATTTCTCGTATTTCCTCCCTTTGGCGCCCTGCAGTTATTCTAAGACTTCTTTGGATTTCATCCAAAGAGTTCTGCGACTAACACTCTTTTTTGGGGGGTTTATTACCCGTTTCCTTTCCTCTTACACACTTAAAGGGAACCTGTCACCAGTTTTTATGGTGTCCTAACTAAGGGCAACATAAATAAGTGACTGATTCTCTTAGCAAAATGCTGGGTCACTTTCTTTAATTGACGCAGTCAATCTGCCAACATCTAGTATTGAAAAGCTCCAGCTGATAAGGATGAGTCCTGAATATTCATGAGCTCCTGACTCTCCCCGCCCACCTGCTGCTGAATGACAGTTATTTTCCATATGAATCAGCAGCAGGTGGGCAGGGGAGTGGCTATAGCTGTTAATTAAATAAACGCTGGACTCAATGACATCACGCTGGACTCGAATCAGCTCATTAACATGCGGCATCTTTGTGTGTATATTATGAGGTAACCATCTGTCACACCAGTAAGTGAATACATCTAAGGTACTTTTACTAGTTAATGATTGTATATAATTAGTTAGATTATAATCAAATATCCACATGACAGGTTCCCTTTAAAGCGAACCTGTCACCATGATTTTGCGCATAGAGCTGGGGACATGGGCTGCTAGATGGCCACTAGCTCATCTGCAGTACCCAGGTCCCACAGCTCTCCGCGCTTTTATTGTGTTAAAAAACAGTTTTGAGTGATATGCAAATTACGTGATATGAGTCCTGTAGCCGGAGATGAGTCAAGCGTCAAGGAGCCCAGCACCGCCCCGCGTCCTCCGATTCTCCTCCTTGCCGGCTGACGTCACAGAGCTGGAGCGCCGAAATCTCGCGATGCGCGAGCTAGCGCATGCGCAGTGTCGGCATCATGTTCATTCCCTGTGCTGGCATCAGCACAGGGAACGAACTACGCATGCGCCAGCTTGCGCATCGCGAGATTTCGGCGCTCCAGCTCTGTGACGTCAGCCGGCAAGGAGGAGATTCGGAGGACGCGGGGCGGTGCTGGGCTCCTTGACGCTTGACTCATCTCCGGCTACAGGACTCATATCACGTAATTTGCATATCACTCAAAACTGTTTTTTAACACAATAAAAGCGCGGAGAGCTATGGGACCTGGGTACTGCAGATGAGCTAGCGGCCATCTAGCAGCCCATGTCCCCAGCTCTATGCGCAAAATCATGGTGACAGGTTCGCTTTAAGGCCCACATATGGCCGTCTGAATGAGCCTTATGTTTCTTTCAGTGCATTTTTGCGGATTACTCAAGGACCCATTAACTTGAATAGGGCTATAGATTTTGCGGACTGCACACCTGCAATTCTACAGATTATTGTCCATTATAAATGGGTCCGTGTCCCCATTGTAGTCTATGGGTCCACAAAAATGTGGAATGCACACAAAATGTGTTCCGTATATCTTCCATTTTTTTTTTTCAGATATGCGTCTGCCAGGGCCGACGCTTCCATAGAGGCAAGGGGGGCAATTTTCCCCAGGCCCACGAGTCCTTAGGGGCCCCCCCGCACCGGCCCGCAACTAACTATAGGCAGGACAGTCAGTGTCACACGGAGATGAGCGCTTCCATTGTGGAAGCGCTCATCTCCAGTCATCTGTATCGCCGTCCTCAGGACAGCGATACAGATGGCTGTGCAGCAGGGCAGGGGAGGGAAAAGTGTGTCCCTTCCCCTTCCTCTGATAGGCTCCAGGCACTAGGCCGGCAGCCTATCAGAGGCCGGCGCAGGCGGCACAATGACATCATAGCGCCGCCTGAGCCCTGAGCCGTACAGCACGGGACACAGGCCGGAAGAGGCCTGCATCACATCGCTGCCAAGGAGGTAAGTATAAGTGTTTATTATTTTTTTTGGGTGGCTACTGGCACATGATGGGGGGCTCTGGCTACTGGCATATGTTGATGGGGGGGGGCTCAGGCTACTGGCACATGATCGGGGGGGGGCTAATGGCTACTGGCACATTATAGGGGGGCCCTTTGGCTACTGGCACATTATAGGAGGGGCCCTATGGCTACTGGCACATGATGGGGGGGGCCTATGGCTACTGGCAAATGTTGATGGGGAGCTCAGGCTACTGGCACATGATGGGGGGGCTCTGGCTACTGGCACATGATATAGGGGGGGCTCTGGCTACTGGCACATGATATAGGGGGGCTCTGGCTACTGGCACATGATATAGGGGGGTCTCTGGCTACTGGCACATGATGGGGAGGCTCCTCTGGCTACTGGCACATGATATGGGGGGGCTCTTGTTACTGACACATGATGGTGAGGGGCTCTTATTACTGGCACATGATTGGGGGCATCTATGAGGGCACATTTTTCTGGCACATTATTGGGGGACATCTATGGGGGCACTTATTACTGGCACATTGGGGGCACTTATTACTGGCACATTATTGGTGGGCACTATAGGGGCATCTACTGAGGCCACAAAGAACGGTTATTTTATATGGGGGCTCTGTATAGGGGCATTTTATACTGGGACACATTATGGTGGGTACTATGGGGAAGGGGGGAGAGGAGTACTATGGGGTCATCTACGGGGGCACTGAGAAGGGGTATTTTATACTTACAAATTATGGGGGACACTGAGGGCATCTACTGGGGCACTATATATGGGGCATTTTATACTGGTACATTATAGGGGGGACTAGGAGGGAGGGGTGAGAGGAGCACTCTGAGGGCATTTACTGGGGTCACTATATAGGGGTATTTTATACTGGCACATTATGGGGACACTATGGGGACATTAGCTCAACTGGGGGCATTACAAGGGGGTATTTTTTGCACTGTCCCATTATAAGGAGAATTATTTCTACTGGGGGGGGGGGGGGCATTATGGTGGGCTTTATTACTCCCCCATGGTATGACCCCCTAGTAGCAGCACCAGCCTCTCTCTGCTATCCCTCTGCCCCTTCTCCAAATCCTTATTATGAAATCTTTCTCATTAGGATAAAACACAACATCAGCTCCGCCGAGCCCCCGACCAAAGTGTGGAAGTGGCGTCCGAGATCCCCAAGGGCCAAGCCAAGTAATTGTAAGTTTTCATATGAAATGTTTATGTTATACACATATAGCATCCACTGTGCCACACAATATACAGTTTCTTCTGTAAAAGTCACCAAGTGTCATGGGGGGGGGGGGGGGGGGGGGCCTTATTGTTTTTAGCCCCAGTGCCCCATTTCACCTAGAACCGGCCCTGGCGTCTGCCATTTTCAAGACCCAGCCCTCCAAATTGTTATTTTGTTTTTAAAATCAAACTTGTGACTGTCTAGTCTAATCTCCACCATGAGATTTTACCTCAAAGCACTCAGCATGGTATCCTTTTCTATGGATGAAATGATGGGGCTTATTCAGGCTAGACCAGAGCTATGGGATATATGCAATGACCTCTATCATGACCATATTTGAAAGGATCGGTCATGGGAGGAGGTCACTCATGAGCTTATGCCCAGCGAGTGCGATGATGGTGATTCCAAGACCAGAAATGAATACGGTGATTGCTCATTTTTCTACCTCAGATTCTATCATGTGATTTTTACTTTTGGTGTATCTGTAAACTTTGCAAACTTGAAGTGAACAGAACACTATTCCCGAGGTCGACCAGACGCTCACAGCGTCATAGTAACCTATAAATCAAATCCAAACGCTTTTGGCAGTCATGAATAAGGACCCGACCAGAGAGGTCCAAAACGCGTAGACGCTGTATTTGGATTATGGATTTTATCTGCACATACTTTATTTGAATAAAGAATATCACTTTTGGAGAAGACGGACTTTTCTACATTTTTTTCAGTTTAACCTATCAATCAGTACCATACAAAAGATTGATGTTTCTTCCCGGACATATGGCCCCCTCACATACCTTATGTCCCTAAGATTATCATTGGCTGCAGTACATTATGTTGGACAAATTTGGCCAAAAGTATTCAAAAATGTTAGTTTAGTTAGCCAGGCATAGCCTTTCTAATTCGCTAAGGCAGCACGATTGACATCTAATATCTAAATGCTAACTGCCATGCCAAAGTGTACACATAGCATAGTGTTGAGTCTAATGGAAGTCTATAAAATATCAAATTTTTAAAGTTTTTTAAGTCTCCTTTGAAGCACTGGCAGGATTATCTTGAAGAAATGCATGGAATGGGATGGACAAAGTGCAGCATACTGTGTTTTTATATAATGGGGTGGATCTTTACTTGTCTGCTTTGCTTACCTTAATGTGGGAAATGGACATTAAGGGGCACATTTATTAAGGCCGGCATTCTAGACGCCGATCTTAATAAGCCCTATATCTGGCTGAGGATCCGCCAGAGTTATGAAGAGGTGCAGGGAGTGGGGGAGGGTTGGGGGGTCGGATCCCCGCTTTCTGTGGCAAGTGGCAGTGTCTGCGGAGTCCACCCGGTCCTGTGTGGCTAAGGGGGTCCCACTCGGTGTGGGAGTGAGGCTGGTGCGATCCAGGCTGTGCACATGGAGAACAGTGAGGTGCACAGGCCTTTGGATGCAAACGGGCAGCAGGCTGTTGGCTCTGCCTGCCATCCTCAGGGAGACATCTTGAGCCCAGGAAGAAGCGCATCCAGCAGGGATGAAGCTGGGATGCCGGAGGTCAGCAAAAGTCTGTCAGCGGTATGGCAGGAAGATGAGGAGGCTAGCCACGTGGATCGTCTGAACACAGGACTGTCTGCTGCGGGGTACAGAGACTATGGTGTGCCCTCTTCTCTCTCTACTTAGCTGTCTGGGGTGGCATCCTGGGAAAGTGGGTATCTGCCAGCGTGGGGGATGAGTCCCGGGTTTGGGGGGGGGGGGTTGCCTGGAGTCCAGTTGGTCGGGCCGGGTGGTCAGTGTCGGTGCAGACTCAGGCAGGAGGGGAGGATGATAGGCCGAAGGTGAATGATGCGGCGAAGGGGTTTATGTGTGGAGTCCAGTTGGTCGGGCCAGGTGGTCAGTGTCGGTGCAGACTCAGGCAGGAGGGGAGGATGATAGGCCGAAGGTGAATGATGCGGCGAAGGGGTTTATGTGTGCTTTCGGGGCCCCTTGGGGGAGCACCTGAAGCAGGAGGTGCGAGAAAGCATATGGAAGGGGGAGTATGTGGAAATATTTTCCCTGCTTCCCCTGGAGCGGTTTAATTTAGACCGGGGTAAGAAGGATGAGGGTAAGAAAGAGGAAGAAGAAAAGTGCTGGTATCACCTTTTCTAATTGGCTGCAGGCGTTTGCAATTTTAGTTAGTGTGATTGGGGAGAAGACACCGAAATGCTGCTCGGCTCTTTTTTGTTATCTGGATGCGATTGGGGAGGCATATTGGGTTTCTGGGGGCACAGGATGGCTTCAGTATGACGAGCAGTTTAGGCAAAAGAAGGCAGTTTCTCTGCAGCTTTGGTTGTGGGTGACAGCGCCAGTGCAGTCGGGTCAGCCCTTTCGGGGGGAGGCAGGAGGGTCGGGGCAGTCCAGTTTTGTGGCAGCATCGGCTAAGGGATTGTGTTTCTTAATCAATGAGAGACGTTGTAAGTTTGGGGCAAATGTAAGTTTAAGCACGAGTGCTCCTCTTGCAGCAGGGCCCGTGGAGCCAGTCAGTGCTTTAAAGGGGGTAGGCAGAACGGGGGACACACCGCTGCAAAAGGGGCTGATGCCAGTGCGGGTGGAAAGGATGGAGCGGTATCTAAGTAGGTACCCGAATCAGGAGGTGGCGAGGTTGTTGGAGTTGCGTTTTAAGTTAGTTTTTTTATTCCCTTAGTTCCGCTGCTGGTAGTTAAGAATGCATAATAATCTGCATTCGGCACTCGAGCATCCTGAAGTGGTTTCTGAAAAGTTGGCCAAGGAAGTTTCCCTGGGGGCGGATGGCTGGTCCGTTTCCAGAACCGCCATTGGTAGATTTACGGGTGTCTCCTTTGGGGGTCGTCCCTAAGAAGAAGCCAAACAAGTTTCAGCTCATTCATCACCTGTCTTTTCCTAAGGGTGCGTCGGTCAATGACCGTATCGATCCGGAACTGGGTTCGGTAGTCTATACGTTATTTGATGTAGCTGTGGGGTGGGTTTGTAAGTTGGCGAAAACGGATATTGAGGCGGCATTACTCCTGTTGCCGGTTCATCAGGATAGCTTGCATTTATTGGGTTGTTTCTGGGACAGGAGTTATTTTGTGGATAGGTGTCTGCCAATGGGGTGCTCGTTGTCCTGCGCATATTTTGAGGCATTTAGTTCATTCCTGGAATGGGTTGTGGTGGACGTTTCAAGATGTTCCTCCATTATTCATTACTTGGATGATTTCCTATGTTTGGGTCCTCCGGGGTCACAGGTTTGCTCCTTGTTGCAAACGTTAGAATCAGTTTTTGAGTCGTTCGAGGTCCCATTGGCAGTCGAGAAGACGGTGGGCCCCACAACGGAGTTATGTTTTTTGGGGATTGTTATTGATACGATTACAATCAGTCGGGCCAAGAGGTCGCCAAAAATTAGGTTGTGGGATTTGCAGTCGCTTTTGGGGAAACTCAATTTTGCGTGTCGTATCATGCCAATGGGCCAGATATTTTGTTGGCATGCGGCTATGGTGGGTGTGTCGGTGCCTCACCATTTTATTTGGCTTGGTAGGGAGTTGGGGAGGGATTTGGATGTTTGGCCAGGTTTTTTGGATTCCTTTTATGGCAGAACGTTAGTTATAGGAGAGTTGGTTAATATTTTGAGCTGTTTTGGGATTTATTGCCATGGCCAGCGGTGTGCCGATCGTTGGCCGAAGTCTTGGGTGCTAAAGGGTTGGGTGAGGAACTTGGCTCTACTGGAGCTCTTTTCAATCGTGGTGGAGGTGGTTTTGTGGGGGGACCGGTTTAGGAATAGAAAGGTTCGCTTTCACTGTGATAACCTCGGGGTGGTGCAGGCAGTTGGGGGTTGATCCTGTGGGTTACACGTGGCATTCTTTTAGAATTGTGGCTGCCACTGAAGCAGCGCTGCTGAGTTTGAGTGGTGATGTAATTAGAAGAATCGAAAGGTGGGAGTCCATTAGGTTCTGGTCTTATGTTAGGTTGGGGAGGTTGTGAGCTGGGTCATCTGGTCAGGCAGTAATGTTGTTTTTCTTTCTTGCCCTTGTTTGCTTTTTGGGTGTGGGTTGGCATTGGTCTGAATTCTCGAGCACTCATGTTTTCTAGGGGCCACTGCGGGCGTACGTGCAGCCAAACAGGCGTCAGTTCGGTTTTGCAAGGGATGTCGCGGACGTTCGCTGGCTTGGTTGTAGAGGTATATTGTGGGGCAGTGTGTTGCGGGAGGTCCACCAGTTTGCGCGGTTGGTTCGCCCTCCAGATATTTTGATTTTGCACATTGGGGGCATTGATCTGGGAGTTCGGCCTTTTCGGGAGTTGATCCAGGATGTTAATTTTTAAATGTTGAGGCTGTGGGCGTTATTTCCGGCCATGGTCACTGTTTGGTCGGATATTGTGCCAAGACGGATGGGGCGAGGAGTGCGATTGGTAGAGTGCCTTAACAAGGTGCGTATTAAGCTGAATCGGGCGGTAGTGAGATTTATGGCTAGGAATGGTGCATTGATGGTGTGGCATTCGGAGTTGGAGTCGGGGGTGGGTGAATTTTGGAGGGGTTCATTTGAATGCCATAGGGATTGATTTGTGGTCCCTGGGGCTCCATGGAGCAATTGAAACAGCCTTGAGTGTGTGGAGGGACGCGCAAACTTAAGGGGAGTGGTCAAGTTGCGCGTTGTTGGCGGTGGGAGGTCCTCGAAGTTGGTGGCATTGCTGATGGTGGAGAATGGGAGCGCCTCACTGGTGGTGCTGGTCTCTCATGGTTGAGCAGTAGTTTTGTGGAAGCAGGCATCCATCAGTTGGTGCCTTCGAACTGGTGTTCATCGACTGGAGGCAAGATGGAGTTGCCATTTTGGGTTTGGTAGAATTAAATATTTGGGGCTTCAAGGACCTTCCTCGTCGTTACTCAGATGTGGGGTTAATGTTAATTTATTTATTTGCATTTATATATATATATATATATATATATATATATATTTATTTTTTTATAAAACGGCTGCTGTGGCCGATTTAATCCGACTTGGTGTCTATGTCTTATTGGTTGGGGTGAAGGTTGGGGTAGTGGGTTGAGGAAGACCCAAGCGAGATAACAAATACCTCAGTCAAGTCTTAGATATATTTGCTCGGTCCAAAAACCCCACACATGTGCATTGGTAACATAGTAACATAGTACATAAGGCCGAAAAAAGACATTTGTCCATCCAGTTCGGCCTGTTATCCTGCAAGTTGATCCAGAGGAAGGCAAAAAAAAAACTGTGAGGTAGAAGCCAATTTTCCTCACTTTAGGGGAATAAAAAATTCCTTCCCGACTCCAATCAGGCAATCAGAATAACTCCCTGGATCAACGACCCCTTAGAGAATGTGCGGATGCGCATCCATGAAGCACCCTCGACATCTCAGGCACAGTTTCAACGTGACCAAAGGTCACAGAAAAGTTCCTCTTGACCAGGACATGGTGGATTTTCCCAGTCCTCTACTGCGTCCAATTACCCTATGGGAAGTTTCATATGTGAATTGTTTGATTTGTGAAGAGGACAGTATACTACTACAGAGGGATCTGGATAGATTGGAGGCTTGGGCAGATAAGTGGCAGATGAGGTTTAACACTGACAAATGTAAAGTTATGCACATGGGAAGGAATAATGCAAGTCACCCGTACATACTAAATGATAAAACACTCGGTAACACTGACATGGAAAAGGATCTAGGAATTTTAATAAACAGCAAACTAAGCTGCAGAAACCAGTGTCAGGCAGCTGCTGCCAAGGCCAATAAGATAATGGGTTGCATCAGAAGGGGCATAGATGCCCTTGATGAGAACATAGTCCTACCACTTTACAAATCGCTAGTCAGACCACACATGGAGTACTGTGTACAGTTCTGGGCTCCTGTAAACAAGGCAGACATAGCAGAGCTGGAGAGGGTCCAGAGGAGGGCAACTAAAGTAATAACTGGAATGGGGCAACTACAGTACCCTGAAAGATTATCAACATTAGGGTTATTCACTTTAGAAAAAAGACGACTGAGGGGAGATCTAATTAATATGTATAAATATATCAGGGGTCAGTACAGAGATCTCTCCCATCATCTATTTATCCCCAGGACTGTGACTGTGACGAAGGGCCATCATCTGCGTCTGGAGGAAAGAAGGTTTGTACACAAACATAGAAGAGGATTCTTTACAGTAAGAGCAGTGAGACTATGGAACTCTCTGCCTGAGGAGGTGGTGATGGTGAGTACAATAAAGGAATTCAAGAGGGGCCTGGATGTATTTCTGGAGTGTAATAATATTACAGGCTATAGCTACTAGAGAGGGGTCGTTGATCCAGGGAGTTATCTGATTGCCTGATTGGAGTTCTGCTGGTTTTCTTTCTGTGCCTCTTTACCATAAATTACTAGTTTATAAATTAAGTATTTGCATTGCCAATGCAGATACCAAACTCTATTCAAGTGAACGGGATCCGCGTCACTAGCTGTGCATCAGACACACTTTTGTGGGAAATAGAAATTATAACAAAAAAAAAACTTAATGAAGATTATTTAAATGGGTGCAAATTAAAGTAATTGGGTATTAGTCACTACTTTCCAGAAAGTTGAATTGCTCAATGCAGTAAGACATTTCAGACATTTAAATGGGTTCTCCGGGAATTAAGGAAAAGAAAAACGTTAAATACTATTTTACTATAAATATATTCCCAAATACCTTCCATTAGTTATAATAGCTAGTATTGTTTCGGGAGCAATGATTTGAAGAAATAAAATGGCCGCCATCCTATTACTACACACAAAACCTGTCCTAATCACACAGCAGGACAAGTTACTTCACAACACTGACTTAAAGAGCTGCCTCATCCTCCTCTCTGCTCTACTTCTCAGGGATTATGATCCTGAATACAGATGATAAGATCTTCAGTTGATTCTCCGTAGGAATGGAGTTCATGAGGAGACATGAAGTACAGAGAGGACTGACAGGAAAGACTGTGGTAATGTGAGGCTGTGGTAATGGAGACTGCATACAAGAGCTGCTGCTCTTCATCCACATCCCACCCTCCTCTCTGTACTCCATGACTCCTCATGAACTCCATTCCCACAGAGATTCAGCTGAAGACCTTATCATCTGTATTCAGGATCATAACCCCTAACAAGTTGAGCAGAGAGGAGGATGAAGCAGCTCTTTAGCTCAGTGCTTATCTCTAGACTGTGTCTGAAACAACTCCACCTATGCTCTGCACACCATCTCCTCCACTTGACTGACAGATCTAGACCTGCTGAGGGCAGAGCTGTATTCTAGCATCTACATATCATATACTCTATGTACTATAGCTTCACCACACTGAGATCTGCTCAGAAAGCTTATATGCATATTACTGCTTTATTCATAAGCACAATATATGATTATAAAGACACCAGTAATGTGAACCCGGATACCCCTTTAAATGTGGAAGTAAAAAAATATCTGAAGAAAAAAACCTGAAAGTCTCTCACAGGATTCAAACCTGGGGTCCCTACATGCAAAACCATACACTTATCACCAAGCTATAGCATTACCACATAGAGGATCGTGTTTTTTTCTGTGCTCATAAACTATCACACATTTCTCGTGTTTTTATAATCATATATTGTGCTTGTGAATTAAGCAGTAATATGTAGATTCGCTTTCTGAGCAGATCTCAGTGTGGTGAAGCTATAGTACATAGAGTATATGATATGTAGATGCTATGACACAGCTTTGTCCTCAACATGTCTAGCCCTGTCAATCAAGGGGAAGGGAGAGTGTGCAGAGCACAGGGGGTGTTACAAGGCAGTGCTCAAAGGGTTCAGCCCCGCCCCCTGGTGGGCAAACTTCTAATTTGCATATGAATAAAAAAATGCTGATTTCTCTGCAGCTGCTTAGCATACAGACAAAAGAAAGGTATAGTTTTAACCCCTTCCCGACATGTGACTTACATCTAAAGATAGCAGACACCCGCGGCTAATGTCTGCGACCGGCGGTAATGCCGTTCGCGGACATTTAACCTCTCCGGGTATGCTCCGGCAGCTATCCTATATCCTGACTTAGGCCTCTCGCCCACTTATGTCAATGCTCTCTGCTCTGTACCGATGAGGGGAAATCACCCCGAAACAGCTGTCTGCAGATGAGGTGTTGGCTTATTTAATATCCGAGTCATGTCTCAAGGCCTATTTAAAGGTTGAACATTGACTTATAGGATAAGCTGCCTTACTGGTGGCATCACAGGCAGAGCTGGTTAAGAGCTCATTTGCATCCCTCTGAATGCTGTCTTTCAGGACTGGTAATGTATTGTTTTCAGAGGAGAGAACACAATTGTACCATGCAGAGATCGGGTCTAAGGATATTACAGCCAAAGAAAAGGTGTTGGTGCTTTCTGCAGAATTAGGAGTGAGTGGAACTTTTTTTTTTTTGTGTGAATTTCATAACCTAATTCAACAGATATATTAACGAGTCGCTCTCCGCTCCCCTGACCAGCGTATATTTAGTAAATACTTTAGTGATAGCATAGAGTGGAGCATCTCTTCATAGGACTGCTGCAGAAAGCATCTCTGGATATCCTGCAGTCAGAGACGCTCCTCATTTCTCCCTTCATCTCAACCTTCAGGAAGTTCGGGGAGGAAGCATGGCTTAGCATCCTATTCACTTCAATAGACTGCCAGACAAAAAAGGCAGAAGCTGCAAAAATGCAAATTTCTCCCCTCTGTGTGCAGGTATACTATACAGTAACCAGACCATTGACACTACAGAAAACGCTACCCAGCTTTCCCAGGTGCCTGAACGTCTGGTTTGCCCGTATAGGTAGAAAGGATTTCTCACTGTCTAGGCAAATTTGACATTTATCAAGTGTGGAAAAGCTGGATTACAAATCTAGTGGAGCTATACATGCCGTACATATAATGTTACCCTTACATCTTGCAAGTAACCCAGCTTTCCCAGATGCCAAAGGCAAACCTGCCTAGCTATGGCACTGTTTAGGAGTCAGGAGGGGGATTTATCACGCTAGATTTTGTATTCTGCAGTCTCTATTATAGTGGTGGTAACCTAGCTTTCCCAGGACCCTGAAAGGCAAACCTGCCTAGCTATGGCACTATTTAGGAGTGAGGAGGGGGATTTATATCGGTAGATTTTGCATTCTGCAGTCTCTATTACAGTAGTGGTAACCCAGCTTTCCCAGGACCCTGAAAGGCAAACCTGCCTGCCTATGGCACTATTTAGGAGTGAGGAGGGGGATTTATATCGGTAGATTTTGTATTCTGCAGAATCAACATCAGAATGGTGCCTGCAGCTCTGGGTGTGACTGGAGCAGACATGATATAACCGCAGAATTTATGCTTGCAGTTTTGGATGTAACTGGAGCATACGACATGATAAAACAGCAGAATGGCACCCGCTGCTCTGGATGTGACTGGAGCATAAGACATGACATAACAGCAGTGTTGTGCATCAGCTCTGGATGTGATTGTAGCAAAAGACATGATGTAATGGCAGGATTTTGATTGCAGCTCTGGATGTCATTGGAGTATAATGTAATGTCAGCATGGTGGCTGCAGCTTTAGATGTGACTGTAGCCTAAGAAATCATGCAACAGCAGGGGTGTGACTGCAGCTCTGGATGTGATTAGCACAAAAGACATGATGCAGTGGTCGCAGTTTAAAATGGGGTTACATGTCCATGATCAGAGTTATCTCCAATCACAGACATTGCTGCCAGGTGTCTGTTGTATATAGCACAGCTTTCACCGGCCGGCTTTGGCGCCTGCTCAGCTCCTGAGTGGGCTACATGTTTAAAATTCCACCTTCCACCATATATATATCTAAGGGTGGATCGCACAAAGGGGCTAGCCTCTATTTCTCAACTTTGTCCTCTTTTGACCTATTATTTGGTCATTTGCTGCTGTACAAACTACAGTCGGCGCCAACAAGTTTAATACAGAACTTTAGAAGATCTCAGCTGTCTGTACCTCAAGGTGAATGGTCGGCATTGTCATATTTATAGACATACATTTTAGCTTTGTACATATCCAATATCATGGTGTACTTCAACACACAAAATCCCTATCAATGCAGAAATGAAGCAAGGCCATCTTCTATGAATCAGAAAAAATATGCCTGGTCTGTCATAATGCACCGCCAAAGTCACAGCAATTATTGAGCCCATCTGATGAGTCGGCTTCACCGGACAGATAATCAGCGCATTTCTGTGAGCGGTAATATCACGTGTATGAAGCTGTTAACCTTGATGCTTCTCAGCTCTGGTTTCTGGGAGGCAGATGCTGTGTGGGAACTGATTCTGTCGCTGGAGTATTATTTCTACACTTTAATGCCGCTCTCCAGGTCGGCGCCGATAAAATATCTGGAAACTGCAGTAAACTTCGTATATTACTCATATTATCTCAGAAGCTGAAAAGAGACCGTGGACGGAGATGGCTTATAGTAAATTCTGGAAAACCATGGAAGACAAATAGCATTAAAGGCTATGGATGATGTTTGGGGGAATTTTTCTTATTATTTCATTGTATTAAAAATGAAAATCATTTAAAGGGGTTTTCCGGGATTTTATCACATGTAAGTGATTTTGCAATAAGGGGTTAATCGGAATTCAGCTGAACAGGGGAATGCAGTCCATTGTTCCAGCTAAGTAATGCTGGGAAGAGGTTGACTATGGTGTTCTTAAAGGGGTATTCCCATCTGAGATAATGGGGGCATATCGCTAGGAGGTGGGACCCGCACCTATATCGAGAACTGAGCGGGGAAGGTGGTGGCCGGAGGACCCCGGGTTTCCTCAGGTCCGGCCACCACTAAGTGCTCTCCCCCTAGTAGTGAATGGGAGCGCACCATGCTTGCGTTCCACCGCTCCCATTCATTTCTATGGGGCTGACGGAAATGGCTATTTTGCGCCCTCCCCAACTTTCGGGGCTCTGTTCTCAGTGTAGGTGCGGGTCCCAGAGGTGGGACCTGCACCCAGGGCCGCTGATAGGCCAGTACAGCTGGCCCAGTTGTACCGGGCCCGGCTGGCAGGGGGGCCCGGGCAGCCTCGACATAACCAATTAACCACCTCCGGACCGCTGTACGCAGATTCGCGTTCCGGAGGTGGCAGCCCTGCGCTCAGCGACGCATATACGCGTCATCTCGCGTGAGCCGGGATTTCCTGTGAACGCGCGCACACAGGCGCGCGCACTCACAGGAACGGAAGGTAAGAGAGTTGATCTCCAGCCTGCCAGCGGCGATCGTTCGCTGGCAGGCTGGAGAT
Source organism: Bufo bufo (assembly GCF_905171765.1). Classification (NCBI taxonomy): domain Eukaryota; kingdom Metazoa; phylum Chordata; class Amphibia; order Anura; family Bufonidae; genus Bufo; species Bufo bufo. Next base: position 601,039,860 of record NC_053392.1, read on the forward strand.
GTGTTTTTTTTAACCCCTAACAGGTATATTAGACGCTGTTTTGATAACAGCGTCTAATATACCTGCTACCTGGTCCTCTGGTGGTCCCCTTTGTTTGGATCGACCACCAGAGGACACAGGTAGCTCTGTAAAGTAGCACCAAGCACCACTACACTACACTACACCCCCCCCCCCGTCACTTATTAACCCCTTATTAGCCCCTGATCACCCCTAATCACCCCATATAGACTCCCTGATCACCCCCCTGTCATTGATTACCCCCCTGTCATTGATCACCCCCCTGTAAAGCTCCATTCAGATGTCCGCATGATTTTTACGGATCCACTGATAGATGGATCGGATCCGCAAAACGCATCCGGACGTCTGAATGAAGCCTTACAGGGGCGTGATCAATGACTGTGGTGATCACCCCATATAGACTCCCTGATCACCCCCCTGTCATTGATTACCCCCCTGTCATTGATTACCCCCCTGTAAAGCTCCATTCAGATGTCCGCATGATTTTTACGGATGCACTGATAGATGGATCGGATCCGCAAAACGCATCCGGACGTCTGAATGAAGCCTTACAGGGGCGTGATCAATGACTGTGGTGATCACCCCATATAGACTCCCTGATCACCCCCCTGTCATTGATTACCCCCCTGTCATTGATCAACCCCCTGTAAAGCTCCATTCAGACGTCTGCATGATTTTTACGGATCCACTGATAGATGGATCGGATCCGCAAAACGCATCCGGACGTCTGAATGAAGCCTTACAGGGGCGTGATCAATGACTGTGGTGATCACCCCATATAGACTCCCTGATCACCCCCCTGTCATTGATTACCCCCCTGTCATTGATCAACCCCCTGTAAAGCTCCATTCAGACGTCCGCATGATTTTTACGGATCCACTGATAGATGGATCGGATCCGCAAAACGCATCCGGACGTCTGAATGAAGCCTTACAGGGCTTACAGAAGGCGGCGTCTGGGGAGGGGCCAAGGGCGGGGCCAGGGGTGTGGCTGAAGGAGGGATCAGGGGGTGGAGCTGAAGGGGGCCCCGTCATGTATGCTGTACGGGGCCCCATGATTTCTATCAGCGGCCCTGCCTGCACCTATCAGACAATGGGGGCATATCCTAGCAAAATCTGATCGGTGGAGGTCTGACACCCGGCTGTTTGAAGAGAAGGCGGCGCTCCATGCGAGCACTTCCTGTTCGTTACACTGCCCGTCATCTCAGGAGCAAGAGTAATTACAAGTACTAACGCCGTTCACTTGAATGGAGCAAGTACTTGTAATTTCACTGTGCCGCCACTGCAAGGGAGACGACGTGTAGTGTAATGAACAGGAAGTGCTCGCATGAACAGGAAGTGCTCGCATGAACAGGAAGTGCTCGCCTCCTCTTCAAACGGCTGATGGGCGGGGCTGCCGGTTGTCGGACCCCCGTCAATCTGATATTGATGACCTGATAGGTGCATCAATATAAAACTCCTGCACAAGCAAGCTGGATATGAAAGGCTGTACTATAAAACCTGCATTGTTCCGAACAGCTACTGAGGCTCCCGTCAGCAGATCGGGACCCTACCTTAATAACTAGGAGGTGAGGTTTCAGATGAGGTTGCCCCCCGTGGCTAGGCAATTAGGGTATATTAGCCTCCTTCCCCTTCATCATATAGGGCTTTCTAGGGTGTTGTCTTGCCACACAGGAGACTCGACTCCACATTTACCAGAGACCCGGGATATTGGACCGCTGCCGAGACCTTTTGCAAGTAGATGATGACAAAACCACCTGCTGGGCACCCACGTCACGTTCAGAGGGACAGAAGTACTAGATCGCCAGGTGGGGAAGAACATCTTGCTTGCTTCTTAAAGGGAATGTGTCATCAGAAAAAGACCTATGGTTTAAATCCTGTTTTTATGTTTAACATATTTTTAAAGAATTTTTGATGATGTTATTTTTAATTTCCCATGTCAACATCTATATTTAAAGAAAAAACAGACAGTGGCAGACCAGTGTGCAGGCAGCAGACTAGAGAGGTATTTTTCCAGTTAAGCGGCTTGCTGCCCTAAGGGTGAAATCTCATGGTGGTGGTGGTGTGTTGAGGAGTCACAAGGCTGCTACCAGGGCAGGAAGTTGCAAGGGGCCCAAATATGGATGGAAAAGGACCAGGCTAATTAACTCGTACGCTACCAGTGCCGTACCTGTACGCCGCTGGACGACGTGACTTGAGACCCAGCGCTGTACAGGTATGGCGGGCTGATCGGGCAGTTGCAGAAGCTGCGCCCGCCTGATCAGCGGCACAGGGTCTGGTTGTCACTGACAGCTGAGCCCCTGCTATATACGCTGGAATCGGTGAAAACACAGATTCCGGCGTACTAACCCCTTGTATTTTGTGATCAGTGTTGACAATGGCACACACGGGGCTTGTAAAGGGTACAGGTTCCCTCCACATCTCCATCGGGTTCCCGCACTGTGGTGACGGGGACCCGATGGCTGAGAAGGCAGCACGATGCCTTGCTTTCTATACGGAGGCCTAGGAGATCCAGCCCCAAGGCTCGGTCTCCTAGTCAGCTATCAGTGTACCACACTGATAGCTCAATGCAGTACAATACAGCATGTATTGTATTGAATTGAAAGAGGGATGAAAAGTTGAAGTCCCATAGTGGGACAGAAATAAAAAAAAGTATCAAGTAACGACCAGCTCTATAAAAATATAACATGATCCAGTCCGTCAGGAAAATGCAAAAACAGCCGTTTCTTCTTCAGTGTAATACCAAGCAATCAAAAAGTCATATGTACCCCAAAATGGTGCCGATAAAGATCGTTTTTGATGGTTCTATAAGTCCAGGATTGATGCCAGAGGTAACGTTTTTATTAACTGTAAGCATGCTAGGGAGCTGTGGGAAGGGTTAAAAAAGTGAAATGCTGGTGACAGACTCCCTTTAATACAGAATGCAAAGTTAAAGGGCTTCTGTCACCCCCAAAACCCTTTTTTTTTTTTTTTTTGAGCTTGTTAAAATCCTTTTATAACGACTATTCCCTACATAGGGTTCTTACCTTTGGCTGTGGCTTCTTTTCCTTAAAAAACTATCTTTTAAAATATGCAAATCAGTTCACTACCAGCAAGTAGGGCATCTACTTGCTGGTAGCCGCCGCAAAAAACCTTGTCCTGTTGACTGACAGGGCCAGCGAGCTCTCTCCTCCTCCGGCTGGCCCTGTCAGCATTTCATATCACGCGCCTGTCTTCATTCGGCGCAGGCGCTCTGAGAGAAGGAGGCTTGCCTCCTCAGCACTCCCTCAGTGCGCCTGCGCCGATGACGTCTTCTCTTTCGGTGACAGAAGCCCTTTAAATGTGACTTGAGGGTTAAAAAAATAATAAAAACATTACTTACCTCATCCACTTGATCCTCTTCTTTGTTCTTCTTGAAGGATCTGCAAAAGGACCTTCGCTGACGTCATCCGCCATATGGTGAGCACGGTGACGTCAGCGCAGGTCCTTTTGCAGGTCCTTCAAGAAGAACAAAGAGGTTCCCTGTGGCAGGCGCAGCACTATCTTTTGCGCTGTGGCATTAGAAGAATTTTGATATCTCTGACTTTTTAGTCTAACCAGACTGTCTATTACTCTGTAATTCCTCTAGTGCCGTTCTATGGAAACAGTACGTTTAACCCCTTCCCGACTTATGAGGTACTACTACGTCATGGGAACCACTGCATTCCCGCAATTTGACGTAATAGTACGTCATAGTGATCGCACGGGCACCGGAGCGATGCGCGCGCAATCACTGCAGGGGCCCGGCAGTCCGTGGTAGCCGGGCCCCTGCTGTATCCGCCGGCATCGCTGTAAAAGCCGATGCCGGCGGATTAACCCCTTCTTTGCCGCGGTCCGCACTGACCGCGACATAGAAAAGGTTTATGTCGGGTCAGCCCGCGGGGACTCGATGCGACACAAGGCAGCCCGATGCCGTGCAGGGGCTGCCCAATGCCTTGCACGGCATCAGGACCTACCTTCTACGGGTGCCGAGGAGATCCAGCCCCAGGCTCGTCTCCTAGGCAACCTGTTAGTGTATGACTCAGTGTCATACACTAACAGGCAATGCATTACAATACTGATGTATTGTAATGCATTGCAGAGGGGATCAGACCCCCAAAAGTGAATTTCATAAATAAAGAAAAAAAATGTAAAAAAAAGTATTTTTAATAAAATTAATAAAGTACAAAATTAATAAAGTAAAAAAGAAAAAACCCCAAACCACACATATTAGATATTGCCACGTCCGTAATGACTGGCTCTATAAATATATCACATGATCCACCCTGTCCGATAAACACCATAAAAACAAAATGGGAAAAAATGCCATTTTTGTCACCTTACATCACAAAAACTGCAACACCAAGCGATCAAAAAGGCGTATGCCCCCCAAAATAGTACCAATCAGACCGTCACCTCATCCCACAAAAAATGAGACCCTACCTAAGAGACTCGGTCAAAAAATAAAAAAGCTATGGCTCTCAGATTATGGAGACACTAAAATATCATTTTTTCGGTTTCAAAAATGCTATTATTGTGTAAAACTTAAATAAATAAGAAAAAGTAGACATATTAGGTATTGCCACTTGCGTAACGATCTGCTCTATAAAAAAGTCACATGACCTAATCCCTCAGGTAAACGCTGTAAAAAAATAAAATAAAAACGGTGCCAAAACATCTATTTTTTGGTTACCTTGCCTCACAGAAAACTTAATATAGAGCAATTAAAAATCATACGCACCCCAAAATAGTACCAATAAAACTGGCAACTTATCCTGTAGTTTCCAAAATGTGGTCACTTTTTTGAGTTTCTACTGTAGGGGTGCATCAGGGGGGCTTCAAATGGGACATGGCATCTAAAAACCAGTTCAGCTAAATTTGCCTTCCAAAAACCATATGGCGTTCCTTTCCTTCTGCGCCCTGCCGTGTGCCCGTACAGCAGTTTACGATCACATGTGGGGTGTTTATGTAAACCTCAGAATCAGGGTAATAAATATTGAGTTTTATTTGGCTGTTAACCCTTGTTTTGCTACTGGAAAAAATGGATTAAAATGTAAAATCTGCCAAAAAAGTGAAATTCAGAAATTTCATCTCCATTTTTCATTAATTCTTGTGGAACACCTAAAGGGTTAACAAAGTTTGTAAAATCTGTTTTGTATACCTTGAGGGGTGTAGTTTCTAAAATGGGGTCATTTTTGGGTGGTTGCTATTATGTAAGCCTCACAAAGTGACTTCAGACCTGAACTGGTCCTTAAAAAGTGGGTTTTGGAAATTCTCTGAAAAATTTCAAGATTTGCTTCCAAACAATGTCATTTTCAAAATGATCCAAACATGAAGTAGACATATGGGGAATGTAAAGTAATTACTATTTTTGAAGGTATTACTATCTATTATAAAAGTAGAGAAATTGAAATTTGGAAATGTGCAAATTTTTCCAAATTTTTGGTAAATTTGGTATTTTTTTATGAATAAAAAATTATTTTTTTTTACTTATTTTTACCACTGTCATGAAGTACGATATGTGACGAGAAAACAATCTAAGAATGGCCTGCATAAGTAAAAGCGTTTTAAAGTTATCACTACATAAAGTGACACATGTCAGATTTCCAAAAACTGGCCTGGGCAGGAAGGTGAAAACAGGCCCTGGGTTGAAGGGGTTAAAGAGCACACCAAATGCTTGAAATAACTTCTTTATTAACTTCAACATTTCTTTATATACACTGCTCAAAAAAATAAAGGGAACACAAAAATAACACATCCTAGATCTGAGTTAATTAAATATTCTTCTGAAATACTTTGTCCTTTACATAGTTGAATGTGCTGACAACAAAATCACACAAAAATTAAAAAATGGAAATCAAATTTTTCAACCCATGGAGGTCTGGATTTGGAGTCACACTCAAAATTAAAGTGGAAAAACACACTACAGGCTGATCCAACTTTGATGTAATGTCCTTAAAACAAGTCAAAATGAGGCTCAGTAGTGTGTGTGGCCTCCACGTGCCTGTATGACCTCTCTACAACGCCTTTGCATGCTCCTGATGAGGTGGCGGACAGTCTCCTGAGGGATCTCCTCCCAGACCTGGACTAAATCATCTGCCAACTCCTGGACAGTCTGTGGTGCAACGTGACGTTGGTGGATAGAGCGAGACATGATGTCCCAGATGTGCTCAATTGGATTCAGGTCTGGGGAACGGGCGGGCCAGTCCATAGCATCAATGCCTTCGTCTTGCAGGAACTGCTGACACACTCCAGCCACATGAGGTCTAGCATTGTCTTGCATTAGGAGGAACCCAGGGCCAACCGCACCAGCATATGGTCTCACAAGGGGTCTGAGGATCTCATCTGGGTACCTAATGGCAGTCAGGCTACCTCTGGCGAGCACATGGAGGGCTGTGCGGCCCTCCAAAGAAATGCCACCCCACACCATTACTGACCCAATGCCAAAACGGTCATGCTGAAGGATGTTGCAGGCAGCAGAACGTTCTCCACGGCGTCCCCAGACTCTGTCACGTCTGTCACATGTGCTCAGTGTGAACCTGCTTTCATCTGTGAAGAGCACAAGGCGCCAGTGGCCAAATTTGCCAATCTTGGTGTTCTCTGGCAAATGCCAAACGTCCTGCACGGTGTTGGGCTGTAAGCACAACCCCCACCTGTGGACGTCGGGCCCTCATATCACCCTCATGGAGTCTGTTTCTGACCGTTTGAGCAGACACATGCACAATTGTGGCCTGCTGGAGGTCATTTTGCAGGGCTCTGGCAGTGCTCCTCCTGTTCCTCCTTGCACAAAGGCAGAGGTAGTGGTCCTGCTGCTGGGTTGTTGCCTTCCTACGGCCTCCTCCACGTCTCCTGATGTACTGGCCTGTCTCCTGGTAGCGCCTCCATGCTCTGGACACTACGCTGACAGACACAGCAAACCTTCTTGGCACAGCTCGCATTGATGTGCCATCCTGGATAAGCTGCACTGCCTGAGCCACTTGTGTGAGTTGTATAGAAACATAGAAACATAGAATGTGTCGGCAGATAAGAACCATTTGGCCCATCTAGTCTGCCCAATATACTGAATACTATGGATAGCCCCCGGCCCTATCTTATATGAAGGATGGCCTTATGCCTATCCCATGCATGCTTAAACCCCTTCACTGTATTTGCAGCTACCACTTCTGCAGGAAGGCTATTCCATGCATCCACTACTCTCTCAGTAAAGTAATACTTCCTGATATTACTTTTAAACCTTTGCCCCTCTAATTTAAAACTGTGTCCTCTTGTGGTAGTTTTTCTTCTTTTAAATATGTTCTCTTCCTTTACCGAGTTGATTCCCTTTATGTATTTAAAAGTTTCTATCATATCCCCTCTGTCTCTTCTTTCTTCCAAGCTATACATATTAAGGTCCTTTAACCTTTCCTGGTAAGTTTTATCCTGCAATCCATGTACTAGTTTAGTAGCTCTTCTCTGAACTCTCTCTAGAGTATCTATATCCTTCTGGAGATATGGCCTCCAGTACTGCGCACAATACTCCAAGTGAGGTCTCACTAGTGTTCTGTACAGCGGCATAAGCACTTCACTCTTTCTACTGCTTATACCTCTCCCTATACATCCAAGCATTCTGCTGGCATTTCGTGCTGCTCTATTACATTGTCTTCCCACCTTTAAGTCTTCTGAAATAATTACTCCTAAATCCCTTTCCTCAGATACTGAGGTCAGGACTGTGTCAAATATTCTATATTCTGCCCTTGGGTTTTTACGCCCCAGGTGCATTATCTTGCACTTATCCACATTAAATTTCAGTTTCCAGAGTTCTGACCATTCTTCTAGTTTTCCTAAATCCTTTTCCATTTGGCGTTTCCCTCCAGGAACATCAACCCTGTTACATATCTTTGTGTCATCAGCAAAAAGACAAACCTTACCAGCGAGGCCTTTTGCAATATCACTTATGAAGATATTAAACAAAATCGGTCCCAGTACAGATCCCTGTGGAACCCCACTGGTAACATGACCTTGTTTTAAATGTTCTCCATTGACTACAACCCTCTGTTGTCTGTCACTCAGCCACTGCCTAATCCACTCAACAATATGGGAGTCCATGCTCAATGACTGCAGTTTATTGATAAGTCTTCTATGTGGGACAGTGTCAAAAGCCTTACTAAAATCTAGATATGCGATGTCTACTGCACCTCCACCGTCTATTATTTTATTCACCCAGTCAAAAAAATCTTCTTTTAGACTCCGTCTGATGCTACCAGTAGAGTGAAAGCACCGCCAGCATTCAAAAGTGACCAAAACATCAGCCAGGAAGCATAGGAACTGAGAAATGGTCTGTGGTCACCACCTGCAGAACCACTCCTTTATTGGGGGTGTCTTGCTAATTGCCTATAATTTCCACCTGTTGTCTATCCCATTTGCACAACAGCATGTGAAATTGATTGTCACTCAGTGTTGCTTCCTAAGTGGACAGTTTGATTTCACAGAAGTGTGATTGACTTGGAGTTACATTGTGTTGTTTAAGTGTTCCCTTTATTTTTTTGAGCAGTGTATAACACTACTGCCTCCGCAGCAGATAGTCCATGTACATAACACGTGTTGAAAAGATATCACAAAATGGCGGTATGCATAAGATGCTGGTTCAACTGTTCAATATTGTCATTCAACATAAAATAGTGGATATATTTCTCTCTTCAGTATCTGTACTCTCACTTTAAGTTATTTAAGCACTTTATGATCTCTCTGAGAGGTATATCTGAGGTCTAATAGTTTACTTGCTGAATTTGGTCGCAATTTGCAGTATGCAGTTAGCAGTAACTATTTGCAGATTGGTTGAGTATGATCTGGTATGGCTGTATGCAATATAGATTGCAATATGGAATTTGAATTTGGATTGTGAAATGTGTATTTTTCAATTGGTGGAACAGTAAACAAATGCATACAACTGGTACAGTATACAGTTCTAATCACTATATTAACAGTAGGAACATTATATAACAATTTCAAATACGTATTTTGGCCTCTGTGCTTCCATAAAACACAGCTCTTAGTGGAGTGAATGTCTGTTCAGCTTCTCTCCTTTAGTGTAATAATTGAGTTTAAGAGCGAGGCGGCTCTCTATTGACAAGAAGATGAAATATGGTGCTCAATCCAAACAGAGCGTACCCAGCGCTTGTGGTGAGGGAATAAGAGTAAAAGTAGAGGGATGGCACTCAGAACAATTGGGGTGTATGGAAAAGTATAATATAATTTAATATGGAATAACTGATAGTAAGTATAAAAAATGTCAATAATAAAAGGACATATTAGAGTATATAAAACACATGTGAAAATAATCAATATAAAAAGGACATAGTAGTAGAATCAATATAAAAAGGTATAGACATAAGAGGATGGTATAATAATATAATAAATGTCAATTCACTGTGATCCTGCTGGAAAAAAGAGAGACAGTCTTGTAGGCCTGTTGGAAAAAAGTCTGATCTTAAATTGTGATGGCCGATAGTATAAAAATGTATCCTGGTATAGTATAATGTCAATTATGTGGAATTCTGCTGAAAAAAAGAAGAAGAAGAATCCTCCTAATATATAGGGAGGAGAGACAGTCTTATAAGCCTGTTAGGGAAAAAGAAGGTCCAGTCTCATGGCATATAATCCGGTAAGGAAATGGAGTATCCTGATATAGGCTGAAAGGTTGATACCTTTCTATCAGGATTTGATTTTAAATCCCAAGGTTATGGGGTGGAAATGGTCAAATCCGATTTAGTTTACAGATCCAATATTGTAGGCTGTGGAATAAAGGCTGCTTTGTAAGCAGGTACATTACCCTCCTTGCGGCTGTTGGTGAGCTGGTCAGCGGCTCCTGCCTGGGCGGCGGCGTCCACGTGTGCCGTTCCCGCTCGCTGTGTGCTCTGGCCGTTGGTTGCTGCTGATGTCGTCACTTCCGGTGACGTCGCCTGCGTTCCTAGGATCTCCCGCTCAATGCTGTTACAGCTTGCCACGTGGAGGCTAGTGGCGGGAAGCAAAACGCTGCAGCTTCTTTAGGGGGGAAGAAGATAGGTAGCTCCGGAGCTGATCTGTAGTTGAAGGATCCTTCTGGTTGTTGCTAGCTAGATGGAATAGGCTTACTCAATGCCCCATACGCGTTTCAGAGCTTACTGCTCCTTCTTCAGTGTAATAATTCTAGCAGCTCCCGCTTGTGGAATTTCCCACACAGGCTGTGTGTGAGGCTGGCTGTGATTGGTGAAAACTCTTGCTGTGTGAGGCTGGCTATGATTGGTCTAGACTTCTGCCCAGCAACAACAGTTTAACTCTATGCTTTTTGTTGTTTCTGCTGTGTCATTGAGCTTACCTTACATTATATAATGAATCTTAAAGGCATGCTATCTTTTCTGCTTCTGTGAACACAAAATATAACAGCTATATGACATCCAAACATGAAGCCACTGTAAATAACTCTGCTTTTGTCTTTAATACACAAACATAGGAACTGTATTAAGTTTATTGGCAGGTCTAGCTGTATACACATATAAGCTACTGTATATAAGCAACCTAGGACAGGTCTTAGCTGGCCAGCTACAATCACGGCTGCGCGATCAAGTGGATAAGGTGAGTAATGTTTTTATTATTTTTTAACCCTCAAGTCACATTTCACTTTGCATTCTGTATTAAAGAATGCTATTATTTTCCATTATAACCATGTTATAATGGAAAATAATAAAATCTACAGAACACCTAACCCAAACCCGAACTTCAGTGAAGAAGTTCGGGTTTGGGTCTGGGTACCACATTAAGTTTTTTTGTCACGCGCATACAAAACGCATTGCACCTGCGCGATAAAAACCTGAACAACGGAACGCATTAAATTGCGTTCGTCCTCGCGCGGGATTCCCGCAATGCACCCTGAACACATCCGGCCCTCACCCGCGACACCCGTGTGAAAGAGGCCTTAGGATGTATATTGTTGAATTCTCTGATGAAGATATCGGTGTGGAAATTGGACAATTAGGGAGGCATTTTGAGGCTGCCAACATCAGCATTGAAGAGGCAAATAAATGGACAGGATTGCAGTTTCTGGGGTCTATTGTGAAATGGGATTTTTGTGAATCTCTACCAAACTTGTCACTGTGTTTTAGATTCTTCTTGACTGTCTGTGTATCTATTGCTTTATGTGAAAGAAGTTTTTCCAAATTGAAATTGATAAAGAATTACTTATGCTCAACTATGAGCCAGACAAGATTGACAAATCTTGCTTTAATTTCAATTTAACATGAATAGGCAAGGAAGGTGAATTTTGTTGGTTTTGCAGAAATTAAAGGGTTTCTACCACCACATTTTGACCTAATTAGCTGTCTGACACTAGCGATCTGCTAGTGTCTGCTGTACCTTACCATGCTATTGTAATACTTTTCTCTGCAGCGGTTACCCTAAAAAACGAACTTTTATTGCTATGCAAATGAGCCACTAGGTGCTATGGGGGCGTCTTTTCAGCACCTAGAGGCTCCGTCTACTCACCATGTCTGCCGCCCAGCTCGTCCCTCCAGCCCGCCCATCTCCTCTAGATTGACAGCTTCTATCGCATCCATCACAGTCGAATTCTCGCGCCTGTGCCGTGTGCGTCTGTATTCGGCGCAGGCGCAGTGACTGTCAGACCGCTCCCTGCGCCGACATCTTTACTGTGCCTGCGCCGATGACGTCAGCGTGCTCCCAGGAACAGACGACGCCCGGCCTCAAGCAGTGGAGATGCGCAGGCGCAGTGGAGATGCACAGGCGCAGTGGAGATGCCGGCGCAGGGAACGGTCTGACAGTCACTGCGCCTACGCCGAATACAGACGCACACGGCGCAGGCACGAGAATTCGTCCACGATGGAGGCTGTCAATCTAGAGGAGATGGGCGGGCTGGAGGGACGAGCTGGGCGGCAGACATGGTGAGAAGACAGAGCCTCTAGGTGCTGAAAAGACGCCCCCATAGCACCTAGTGGCTCATTTGCATAGCAATAAAAGTTCGTTTTTTAGGGCAACCGCTGCAGAGAAAAGTATTACAATAGCATGGTTAGGTACAGCAGACACTAGCGGATCGCTAGTGTCAGACAGCTAATTAGGTCAAAATGTGGTGGTAGAAACCCTTTAAGGTGCGAAAGAAAAGACTGTAAAGGCAGAAAGTTGAGATGGGATTTTGCATTTTTTTCTTCTTCATAAAATGCACTTAGAGAGGACCTGTTGCCACAAAATGCAATGAAATCTGAAAGCACCATGTTATAGAGCAGGAGAAGCTGAGTGGATTGACATATAGTTTTGTTGGAAAAGATTCAGTAAAACCTGTGTTTTATACATTTATATCTTATTTATATTAGTGTGCATAGAGAGACAGCTGTTGCTGGTAACTCCTCCTCCCTGTACTGATAGCTGTCAGTGACTGATAACTCCTCCTCCCTGTACTGATAGCTGTCAGTGACTGATAACTTCTCCTCTCTGTACTTATATCTGTCAGTCATTGGTAACTCCTCCTCCCTGTACTGATAGCTGTCAGTCACTGATAACTCCTCCTCTCTGTACTGATAGCTGTCAGTGACTGATAACTCCTCCTCTCTGTACTTATATCTGTCAGTCACCCATAACTCCTCCTCCCTGTACTGATAGCTGTCAGTCACTGGTAACTCCTCCTCTCTGTACTGATAGCTGTCAGTGACTGATAACTCCTCCTCTCTGTACTTATATCTGTCAGTCATTGGTAACTCCTCCTCCCTGTACTGATAGCTGTCAGTCACTGATAACTCCTCCTCTCTGTACTGATAGCTGTCAGTGACTGATAACTCCTCCTCTCTGTACTTATATCTGTCAGTCACCCATAACTCCTCCTCTCTGTACTGATAGCTGTCAGTGACTGATAACTCCTTCTCTCTGTACTTATATCTGTCAGTCATTGGTAACTCCTCCTCCCTGTACTGATAGCTGTCAGTCACTGGTAACTCCTCCTCCCTGTACTGATAGCTGTCAGTCACTAGTAAATCCTCCTCCCTGTACTGATAGCTGTCAGTCGCTGGTAACTCCTCCTCCCTGTACTGATAACTATCAGTCACTGGTAACTCCTCCCTGTACTGATAGCTGTCAGTCGCTGGTAACTCCTTCACTCTGTACTGATAACTGTCAGTCATTGGTAACTCCTCCTCTCTTTACTGATAGCTGTCAGTCATTGGTAACTCCTCCTCCCTGTACTGATAGCTGTCAGTCACTAGTAACTCCTCCTCCCTGTACTGATAACTGTCAGTCATTGGTAACTCCTCCTCTCTTTACTGATAGCTGTCAGTCACTGATAACTCCTCCTCTCTGTACTGATAGCTGTCAGTGACTGATAACTCCTCCTCTCTGTACTTATATCTGTCAGTCACCCATAACTCCTCCTCTCTGTACTGATAGCTGTCAGTGACTGATAACTCCTTCTCTCTGTACTTATATCTGTCAGTCATTGGTAACTCCTCCTCCCTGTACTGATAGCTGTCAGTCACTGGTAACTCCTCCTCCCTGTACTGATAGCTGTCAGTCACTAGTAAATCCTCCTCCCTGTACTGATAGCTGTCAGTCGCTGGTAACTCCTCCTCCCTGTACTGATAACTATCAGTCACTGGTAACTCCTCCCTGTACTGATAGCTGTCAGTCGCTGGTAACTCCTTCACTCTGTACTGATAACTGTCAGTCATTGGTAACTCCTCCTCTCTTTACTGATAGCTGTCAGTCATTGGTAACTCCTTCTCCCTGTACTGATAGCTGTCAGTCACTAGTAACTCCTCCTCCCTGTACTGATAACTGTCAGTCATTGGTAACTCCTCCTCTCTTTACTGATAGCTGTCAGTCATTGGTAACTCCTCCTCCCTGTACTGATAGCTGTCAGTCACTGATAACTCCTCCTCTCTGTACTGATAGCTGTCAGTGACTGATAACTCCTCCTCTCTGTACTGATAGCTGTCAGTGACTGGTAACTCCTCCTCTCTGTACTTATATCTGTCAGTCACCCATAACTCCTCCTCTCTGTACTGATAGCTGTCAGTGACTGATAACTCCTCCTCTCTGTACTGATAGCTGTCAGTGACTGATAACTCCTTCTCTCTGTACTGATAGCTGTCAGTGACTGATAACTCCTCCTCTCTGTACTGATAGCTGTCAGTGACTGATAACTCCTTCTCTCTGTACTTATATCTGTCAGTCATTGGTAACTCCTCCTCCCTGTACTGATAGCTGTCAGTCACTGGTAACTCCTCCTCCCTGTACTGATAGCTGTCAGTCACTAGTAAATCCTCCTCCCTGTACTGATAGCTGTCAGTCGCTGGTAACTCCTCCTCCCTGTACTGATAACTATCAGACACTGGTAACTCCTCCCTGTACTGATAGCTGTCAGTCGCTGGTAACTCCTTCACTCTGTACTGATAACTGTCAGTCATTGGTAACTCCTCCTCCCTGTACTGATAGCTGTCAGTCACTAGTAACTCCTCCTCCCTGTACTGATAGCTGTCAGTCACTGATAACTCCTCCTCTCTGTACTGATAGCTGTCAGTGACTGATAACTCCTCCTCTCTGTACTTATATCTGTCAGTCACCCATAACTCCTCCTCCCTGTACTGATAGCTGTCAGTCACTGGTAACTCCTCCTCTCTGTACTGATAGCTGTCAGTGACTGATAACTCCTCCTCTCTGTACTGATAGCTGTCAGTCACTGATAACTCCTCCTCCCTGTACTGATAGCTGTCATCACTGGTAACTCCTCCTCCCTGTACTGATAGCTGTCAGTCACTGGTAACTCCTCCTCTCTGTACTGATAGCTGTCAGTGACTGATAACTCCTCCTCTCTGTACTGATAGCTGTCAGTCACTGATAACTCCTCCTCCCTGTACTGATAGCTGTCATCACTGGTAACTCCTCCTCCCTGTACTGATAGCTGTCAGTCACTGATAACTCCTCCTCCCTGTACTGATAGCTGTCATCACTGGTAACTCCTCCTCCCTGTACTGATAACTGTCAGTCACTGGTAACTCCTCCTCCCTGTACTGATAGCTGGTCACGGAGGTGATAAAAAGCAAGAATATAAATTAATAAATTACTGAATGTTTTCCAAGAAAAGTGTATATCAATTTGCTTGGCTTCTCTTGCTCTACAATGGGGTGCTTTCAGATTGCATTGCATTTTTTAGTGACAGGTCCTCTTCAAAGGGAACCTGTCAGGTTGAACATTGTGCTTGAGCTGCAGGCAGCCTGTTATAGAGCAGTTGTAACGGGGTTCCGAAGGTGCACTCGGTCCCCCATTGCCCGCAGAACTGTTGCTTAGCTTTGGAAATGAGGATCTGTGTTTGACCTCATTCCCAGGGCGGCTTTACTGCTGGGTGGCTCCATGCTCCTAAGTCTGCCTTGAGCGCCGAGCTGATCACTCGGTGCTCAACTAGTTGGTCTGTCGGTCATGTGACGCTGGCCACGTCACATGACCCCCACTCCCCACTATAAATACAGGCAGCCTGCTAGCAACAGGTTGCCTGTTAATTTCTAGGTTCCTGGCTATTTGTTGGACTGCTGAATACTTACATGATCCTGTTCCCTGACCATCCTTTTTCCTGCTCCTCCTGTACTGCGCATCCGTCCTGGTATTGTGACCTCGGCTCCCACCTGACTACTCTCTTAGGACTCCTCTTGTACTTCTCTACTCTCCTGGTATTTGACCCCGGCTTCTCCTTACCATTCTTTGCTTAACCCTTTGTACTGCGTAGCTCTCTTGGTTCTGACCCGGTCCGTTCATGTTCCGTATTTTGTCTTGTCTGTCTTCCCTGCATGTATACAAGGTTAGGGACTGTCGTCCAGTTGTCCCCTGTCATCAGGACTCGTGAGGCAAGTAGGCAGGGCCAGGGGTGAGGGTGGAGCGCAGTGGTCACTATCCTTCCCCCTGTGTGTGTGTGGACGTGACCGTTACAGCAGTAGGAGCTGAGCAGATTATATATAAAGAGAACCTGTCACTGTGTAATCTGCAGGCAGCGTGTTATAGAGCAGGAGGAGCTGAGCAGATTATATATAAAGGTAACCTGTCACCATGTAATCTGCAGGCAGCGTGTTATAGAGCAGGAGGAGCTGAGCAGATTATATATAAAGGTAACCTGTCACCATGTAATCTGCAGGCAGCGTGTTATAGAGCAGGAAGAGCTGAGCAGATTATATATAAAGAGAACTCGCCACCATGTAATCTGCAGGCAGCGTGTTATAGAGCGGGAGGAGATGAGCAGATTATATATAAAAGAAACCTGTCACCATGTAATCTGCAGGCAGCGTGTTATAGAGCGGGAGGAGATGAGCAGATTATATATAAAAGAAACCTGTCACCATGTAGTCTGCATGCAGCGTGTTATAGAGCGGGAGGAGATGAGCAGATTATATATAAAAGAAACCTGTCACCATGTAGTCTGCATGCAGCGTGTTATAGAGCAGGAGGAGCATTTTAGATTTGGAGTGGTACTCTGTGTATATATAAAGAGAACCTTTCACCATGTAATCTGCAATAAGGAGAAGTCGTCAACATGTAATCTGCAGGCAGAGTGTTATAGAGCCGGAGGAGCTGAGCACATTATATATAAAGAGAGGAATCACAGCTAAAACAATAACCTGTCAGAGGGTAAATATCCTGAAGTGGTATATATAGAATTTTCACAGACTACCACCCCAAATCTAAAGCCCTGCCTGTAAAACAGAATGGCCGTCCTGTATTCAGGAACCTCCTATAAACCCTAGGGTGGCCCTGAACACAGATCGTGGAGGCAAACGAAGATAAGGTGCCAAACGGGTTTATTCAATGACCTAATCTATATACACAAAATAATAAATGCTGAATACATCAAAATCATAAATCAATGACGAACACAAAAAAAAAAAGAAATGGTAAAGAAGTGCTGAATACATAACAGCAGTCCATTAGAGGCCCGATACAATTTCCACAGTATCCAATTATGTTCAAAGGACACCTTCAGTGTCAGAAAATAACAACACATATATAGTATAGGTCCCTTAATCCATTAGGGATTAAGGGACCTATACTATACAGGTGAAATTTGAAAAATGAGAATATCGTGCAAAGTTCATGAAGAGGGCATTGGCTATTTGTTCAGTCCCACTAGCTTAACCATCACCTTACCCCCAACCCCTCACCCTAACCCATAGAAATAAACACACCACACCACTGCTTGGATTTAATCGGCCACAGCAGCCGTTTATTGAATAAATACAAAATATATAACATAATTTAACCAATGACGAGGGAGGTCCTAGAAGCCCCAATAACATCATAAACGCTGGAACACCTGCGTCTCCATCTTGCCCCCAGCCGTTGAACCCAGCTCGGAGGCAGCAACTGATGGACGCGTAATTAGTTCCTACCAGCTCCTCAATGAGAGTCCAGCCCCTCCCGCGGGGCCCTCCCATCCTCAGGTACCACCATATTCCTCCACTTCAAGGACCTCCCCCGCCTCCAAGAACGCGCAGCTTGACCCCCTCAACCCTGCGCGTCCCTCCACATACGCAGAGCTATTTCCACACCACTCTGGAGCCCCAGAGACCACAAATCCGTTCCCACCGCATTCAGGTGCACTCCATCTGCTCTCCAAAATGCACCCTCACCCTTCTCCAATACCTCATGCCGCACCACAACACCGCCATTCCTCGCCATAAACCGGCCCACTGCTCTATTTACCTTGATCCGAGCCTTATTAGGGCTCTCCACTGACCTCGCACCCCTCCACGCCTTACGCGGAACAATGTCCGACCAGACTGTGATCACCCCCGGAAACAACGCCCAGATCCTGAGCAAGTCAAACTTAACGTCACGAACCAATTCCCTAAAAGGACGCTTGCCCAAATCATTCCCCCCCACATGCAAAACCAACACATCCGGAGGCCGATCCAACCGAACGAAATGATGCACCTCCCGCAACACTCCGCCCCACAACATACCTCTCACGCCTAACCACCTAACCGTAGCCAACTCCGGACTAATACCCAACTGTCGCCCGCTCGGCCTCACATCCGCTCTAATCGCACCCCAGAACACATAGGAGTGCCCCAAAATCCACACCAAAGCCGCCGTCGTCCGACCTGTGAACACAAAAGAACAAAATTAACACCAACCTACCAACCACCGTACCTCTACAACAATGCAGGCCGCACATACGATTTTAAACGTACCGACTCCCAACGCCCAATCCTCCTGATCACCTCCTCACTGGCGCCCAGCCTGGCTGCCTCAGTTGCTGCACCAATTCTGAACGAATGACCAGAATAATCCTTGACCGGCACACCCAAAACCTTTAAACATTTTTTAAAGACCGCCAGAAACTGAAACCTCGACAAAAAGGAACCATCCTCATATCCTCATGCCTCAGAAACGAAACCTTGTTACTCTGCAGACCCGCACCATAAGACCCTGCACACCGGACTGGGCACATACTACACCCTGGAACTGAAAACAACGTAAAACGCTGCCCCCTACCCTCCTGATCCGTCTTTGACCTGCGAATCCGGACATGCAACCCATCCCCCGCTAACTCGACATCCTCACTCCTAAGCCCCCCCGCTCTACTAACACTGTCACACACCAACTCCCCCAAGCGGAAAGCACCGAAAAACGCCAAAGCAAACGCAGCCTTAAACAGCCCCAGCTCCCACCCGGAGCTACGAACACAACTCAACTTCTCACCCATTTGCACCAACAACTCAAAAGACACCGGCCTCCGACAGTCCGGCACCCTGCCTGCACCCCTACGCCAACCCTTCAAAACCTGCCGCACCAAAAAACTCTTAGTCAAATCCGGTAACCCCCGCAACTTAAAACCAAACGCTACGCCCGCAATAAGATGATTCACCTTTGACACCGACCACCCCTCGCTCTTCAACTGCCCCAACAACATCAACAACCTCACATCCCCATCACCACCACCAGCCCCCCAAGTCCCATTCCAAGTTTCCCAGGTCGTCCACGCCTTACCATACTCCCTCCAAGTACCCGGACTCAACGAATCCCTCAACATCCCCATCACTTCTCCTCCAGGATCCCCCACAGCCACGGCGGACACTCCAGACCCTCCACCTCCGCTTCTGGCGCAAGAAGCCGGAACCGCTCCCACTGTAAACGAGAAAGAGAATCCGCCACTGAATTAGCCACTCCAGCCACATGTTCAGCCACCAACCACATGTTAATCGACAAACATCGCAATACCAGAAACTGTAACAGCCTAACCACCGGCGGAGAAGATGCGGACAAACTGTTGACAGCCTGAACCACCCCCAAATTGTCACAATGAAAGCGCACCTTCCTGTTTTCTAATTTCTCGCCCCACAACACCACCGCCATCACAATGGGAAAAAGTTCTAACAAGGCCATGTTCCTAACCCACCCACGACTTACCCACGAATCTGGCCACACGCCCGCACACCATTGTCCCTGGCAATAGGCACCAAAACCCCCCCCCCCCCGACGCGTCCGTATATAACTCAAAATCCACGCTATCACACAACTCCGCCATCACCAAAGACCTGCCATTGTACTGACCCAAAAACTCCGCCCACACCATCAAATCCCCTTTTAACTCCTTCCGTAACCTGAAAAAATGATACGACGCCGATACCCCCGCCGTAGCCGCGGCCAACCTTCTACAAAAAATTCTACCCATTGGCATAATTTGACAAGCAAAATTAAATTTACCTAACAATGACTGCAAATCCCGCAACCTAATCTTCTCCCTCCCAATGGCCCTATCAATCTCCTGACGCAAATCCACCAACTTATCCTGGGGAAGCCTACACTCCATCAGCTCCGTATCTATAACAATCCCCAAAAAACACAATTCCGTCACCGGACCCAACGTCTTCTCCCGCGCCAACGGTACCCCAAAGCGCGCAAAAACCGACTGCACCGTATGCAGCAACAACGAACAAACCCGTGAATTCGCCGCCCCCAAACATAAAAAATCGTCTAAATAATGGATAACGGATGAACAACCTGAAACTTCCACCACTACCCATTCTAGAAACGAGCTAAATGTCTCAAAATACGCACACGAAAGAGAGCACCCCATCGGCAAGCACCTATCCACAAAATATTCCCCATCCCAAAAACAGCCCAACAAACCCATGCTCTCCACGTGCACCGGAAGCAAGCGAAACGCAGCCTCCACATCAACCTTAGCCATCAACGCCCCCCGCCCCAACCGCCTCACCCATTTTACAGCCGCATCAAAGGAAGTGTAGACCACCGAACAAAGTTCAGGATCTATACCATCATTGACCGACGCCCCTTTCGGATAAGACAAGTGATGAATGAGCCGAAACTTGTTCGGCTCCTTCTTCGGCACCACACCTAGCGGAGACACCCTCAACCCCCTAATCGGCGGCTCCTTGAATGGACCCGCCATCCGCCCCAACTCCACCTCCTTCCTCAACTTCTCCGCCACCACTCCCGCGTGAACAAGCGCAGACCTAAGATTCTTAGGAACCATAGGCCCCGCCGTAACAACCGATGGAATACGAAAACCAAACCTAAAACCATCCCCCAACAAACCAGCCGCAACCCGATCCGGATATCTATCTAGGAACACCTGCATCTCTTCCACCCGCACCGGCGTCCGTCCCTTTTCCAGCACCATCACCCCCCTATTCCTTCCCCCTTTGAAGCAACGGTTAGCTCCATGGGCTCCCCCACACCCCGTGCACTCGTGCTTAAATTTGCACTTGGCCCCAAATCTGCAATTTCCTTCATTGAAAAGGAAACACAACCCTTTTGCCGATGCCACTGCCAAAGCACCCGGGGATGACCCCCCGGACTCCCCCCGAAAGGACTGCCCAGCTCTAGGAGGCGCCGTCACCCTCAACCACAACCCAATATCCTTATGATCCCACCGGATATCGGGTCTCACCGCCTTACGCTGCCGGAACTGCTCATCGTAACGGAGCCAACCCACACCACCATAAACCCTATAAGCTTCCCCAATAGCGTCCTGATAGCAAAACAGCGTCGAACAACATTCCGGAGACCTTTCCCCAATGACACTTGCTAATATGGCAAACGCCTGTAGCCAATTAGCAAAAGTACGTGGGATCAATCAATGCCGACGCTTATCCTCATCCTCCTTTTTTCCCTCATCCTTCTTACCCCTCTCCAGGTTAAACCTTTCTAATGGGAGCAGCGAGAATATCTCCACGTACTCACCCTTCCAGATCTTTTCCCTCACTTCCTGCTTCAAATGAGACCCCAGCGGCCCCTCAAAGCACATGTACACCTCACCGCGAGCCCTATCATCCAACCTCTGCACCTCCTCCTCTCCCCCCGCCTGCGTCTCCACTGACACCGACCCCGCCGTAACCACCTGCGTCCCTGCCCCTGACCCCGGCACCACTCCCCACCCCGGCAACGGAGACCCGGCACCAGCCCCCATACCTGACAACCATCCCGCCAATCCCCCCAAAAACTGCCCCAAACCCTTACTAAAATCACCCATGGTCCCCCCCCCACCAACCGGGAAACCCTGCGCTAACATGGAGCCCCAAGCAATCTCACCAGGCACCACGGGCGCTGTGACTCCCGCTGCCGTAGATCCTGACTCCCGCCGCACGGACACTTCACCGTCATAGCTCCTGGACGTCGACGGCTGTTCCTCCTGGACCACCTGCACGACCCTCTGCACCACGCTGGACGGACACTGGGACGAGACCGCGGCACCCACCACTGCAAGGGGACCTTCTTCCACACTGCTCAAATCTTCTCTGGACCTGCGCTGGTATTCGTCTCCCACCAGTGCAGCCCGAGGAACCCGGATGTCATCTATAAGCCGAGTGGACCGCCCGCTGAAGGAGGGACTGGGCCGGTCCACCGTTCCTGGTCCCGAATCCAGTTGCACAGCCGCAGGGAGCGGGGGAAGGGGCGTCCCGCTCCTCTCAGGGCCCCGCCGTGTATTGGGATTCCTCCCACGGCGAGAGCGGTTTGCAGAAGGCTGAGCGGCCGCTCTCCGCCGCCGAGGGTCCACAGGGGGGCTCCCTACTCGGCGCCGGGCCCGGGGGGTGACTTCAGGGCTTAAGCGCGCCGGTGGAATACTCCGCCGCGGCCGGGCAGCCCTAACAATGGGGGTAGCCACAGGAGCAGGTGAAACTATGCACGCACCAACCTGCTCCTGCAGCCAGGCCCCCGCACCTCCGCTTCTCTCCGCAACCTCTCCAGCATCTCCTCCACCGTCATCACAGGAGCCGACATGATACAGTCCGTCCGTTTCAGTCCCCTGGCCGCACTGCTCTTACTTCCGCCTTCTTCCTCTGCCTCCGCTCTGGCCACGCCCCCCGCCGCCCTAGCAACTCGCGCCTCTTCTCCAATCCCGCCCCCACTGACATTTTACCCTTTCCTCACCTGTCCTTCACCGCCAAGTCCCTTCATGCACGTCCTCCCCCACCGCTGCGCTCCGGTCCGGCCTGACTTTTATTTCAGTAATGCAACTTAAAAGGTGAAACTAATATATGAGACTCATTACAGGCAAAGCGAGATATTTCAAGCCTTTATTTGTTATATTGGATGATTATGGCTTACAGCTTATAAAACCCCAAAGTCACAATCTCAGGTCCCCTTTGCTCAGGGGGTATGGATTAATTAGCTGACTAGAGTGTGACACTTTGAGCCTAGAATACTGAACCTTTTCACAAAATTCGAATTAATGCATTAATGCAACTCCTTTCAATTTGCGTTACTGAAATAAATGGACTTTAGCACGATATTCTAATTTTTCGAGTTTCACCGGTATATGTGTTGTTATTTTCTGACACTGAAGGTGTCCTTTGAACATAATTGGATACTGTGGAAATTGTATCGGGCCTCTAATGGACTGCTGTTATGTATTCAGCACTTCTTTACCATTTCTTTTTTTTTTTTGTATTCGTCATTGATTTATGATTTTGATGTATTCAGCGTTTATTATTTTGTGTATATAGATTAGGTCATTGAATGAACCCGTTTGGCACCTAATCTTGGTTTGTCTCCACGATCTGTGTTCAGGGCCACCCTAGGGTTTAGGCCTCCTGCACACGACCGTTGTGTGCATCCGCGTCCGTGGTTCCGTTTTCCGTTTTTTTTCGCGGACCCATTGACTTTCAATGGGTCCGTGGAAAAATTGGAAAATGCACCGTTTGGCAGCTGCATCCGTGATCCGTGTTTCCTGGCCGTGAAAAAAATAAGACCTATTTTTTTCACGGTCAACGGTTCGCGGACCCATTCAAGTCAATGGGTCCGTGAAAATCACGGATGCACACAAGATTGTCATCCGCGTCCGTGATCCGTGATCCGTGTCCGTTTTTTCCTATCATTTCAATGGCAAACTTGACTTAGATTTTTTTTTCATTTTTCATGTCCGTGGATCCTCCAAAAATCAAGGAAGACCCACGGACGAAAAAACGGTCACGGATCACGGACCAACGGAACCCCATTTTGCGGACCGTGAAAAAATACTGTAGTGTGCAGGAGGCCTTATAGGAGGTTCCTGAATACGTGATCGCCCCTATTCCGTTTTACAGGCAGGGCTTAAGAGTATAGGGTAAAAATCAGGGAAAGGTTGCTATCTTACCACCACCACCCAACCTGTATTGTGGAACACTGACGATCATTGTGTCTTTATCCATTTATTATTTTTGTTTGATATATTTGTGTGGGGTAATTTTAGCTAGTTTTATATAGGCTACGTTTTAGATTTGGAGTGGTTTTCGGTTTATATAAAGAAAACCTGTCACATTGTAATCTCCAGGCAGCATATTATAGAGCAGGAGGAGATGAGCACATTATATATAAAGGGAACCTGTCACCATGTAATCTGCAGGCAGCGTGTTATAGAGCAGGAGGAGCTGAGCAGATTATATATAAAGAGAAGTCATCACCATGTAATCTGCAGGCAGAGTGTTATAGAGCAGGAGGAGCTGAGCACATTATATATAAAGAGAAGTCATCACCATGTAATCTACAGGCAGCATATTATAGAGCAGGAGGAGATGAGCACATTATATATAAAGAGAAGTCATCACCATGTAATCTGCAGGCAGCGTGTTATAGAGCAGGAGGAGCTGAGCAGATTATATATAAAGGGAACCTGTCACCATGTAATCTGCAGGCAGCGTGTTATAGAGCAGGAGGAGCTGAGCAGATTTTATATAAAGGGAACCTGTCACCATGTAATCTGCAGGCAGCGTGTTATAGAGCAGGAGGAGCTGAGCACGTATTAAGGCTGATTTCAGCCTGTATTTGTGGGCAGGGCGTTAGCTCCCTATATATACCTGCCAATTCCTTCCCTCAGGTGGTGTGTCTCACTTGCATCTGTAGGAAGAGCCACACCTAGCTGCCCAGCAAGCTTCACGTCTGTTTTTTCTCTTCAGTACGATTCTCTGCACAGTGCGACATTCCTGAGAGAAGTTTTCGTTCTCAAGAGGAGCCACATCCAGCTGCCGGCACGTGCAAGCATCACGGTTGTTTCAAAAGTTTCGGTTCGCTACACGGTATAGTGCAATACTTAAACTGTTTTTCCGGTCTGTCACCAGGTAAGTACTTGTCCAATGGAGCGTGCCGTATACTTGCGGCCACGGGTCGGTCTCCCCTTCTCGCGGATGGCGTGCGGTTCACGGTGGAACGCACACGTGACCCCCGGGCCTCCACAGGCATGTTCAGCCGAGCGCCGAAGAAATGACCCTCCTGTACACGTCCACCGCTCGCTCTGCCTTCCGGAGCTCCTACGGTGGCAGGAAATGGGCAGTCGGGGGTAGCTATGTTTAGTTAGGGAAAGAGTACAAGTCTAGGTTCCCCTTGAAAGGCACACACGTCCGTCCACTACAGGCTCGCACTTGGGGACCGCACATCCCAATCCTAGCAGGGTCGCAGGCACGGGGGTCCCCCTTCCCCTCCCTGCAGCGGCCATGAGCGCGCCACATGTCCATTCGGAAATATCCGCCCCAGTTTAAAAAAAAAAAAAAAAAAGGGATAATTAAATCATTGCCCCAGCAGAGACGCTATATAGCAGAGGCGGCACAGGTGGGAAGCAGTGGGCATTGTTGCCGGCGTTACGCCAAGCTGCGGCAGCCCAGCTTCCAGCCTGTGTCAGAGGCAATTTTGGTGTGCGTATTTACATATATTAATCAACAGCACATGGGCCAGTAAGTTACTTGGTCCCTGCAGGTCAGAATTGTGTCTCGGCATGGAGGCAGGGATTCACTCTGCCAGCAGGTGCCAGGGGTACAAAATTGCGCGTGGCAGGCTCCCCGTTTTCCAAACGCAGATTTGGCTGGGAAGATTCGTCAGTGGCGCGCGATCAGTTTAGTTACCACATATACTGCGTACTTAAATTATCTGTCGCCTGGACCACTCAGGCCAAGATCAATGTTGTACGTCACCTGGATCGTCCAGGCCGTGTTTAATGTTGTATGTCACCTGGATCGTCCAGGCCAACTTTAGCGTTGTATGTCACCTGGATCGTCCAGGCCGGGTTTAACGTTGTATGTCACCTGGATCGTCCAGGCCGAGTTTAACGTTGTATGTCACCTGGATCGTCCAGGCCGAGTTTAACGTTGTATGTCACCTGGATCGTCTAGGCCGAGTTCAGTGTTGTATGTCACCTGGATCGTCCAGGCCAACTTTAGCGTTGTATGTCATCTGGATCGTCCAGGCCGAGTTTAATGTTGTATGTCACCTGGATCGTCCAGGCCAACTTAACAGTGTATGTCACCTAGATCGTCCAGGTTCAGCTACCACTGATACCATGTCACATCATTTATCTTGCCTCTGGGTCCCGCCAGGATGAGCCAAATGCTGGGCGACAACTGGACCTTCAATTTAGCCATTGTTGTTTCCACGCCATATGTCATATTGAGTCCGCCACACCCCACTCCAGGCCATCCGGGCTCGGTTCTTAGTTAGGAGTCTCCCGGATGGTCAAGGGGTCTCACGGTCCTTATCCTATCCCCACGGGTACGTTATTCAGTTTACTTTATGTTTCCCCCAGATTCCTAGAAGCGTCTCCGGCCATTATCATTCTAAAAGCAGGCAAAGCCCCGCAAGGAGATGCCCGACGCGGACCCCACGGGTGCCACAATCCCAGCATACAACACCCCAGTGATGGATTAGAATCTCTGATCTCAACAGCAAAACACCTCATAACACAATCATTAGCCCCAAATATGTCCAGGAATTATAAAGCGGGGTTGAAAGCGTTTGAGAGATTTAGACTTCTCTATTCTCAGGGCGGCCGCGACGAAATATCTTACTTACTGGCGTTCATAGCCTTCTGCCATTCCCAACAAAAGCTCTCATATAATACTATCAAATTATACCTAGCAGGCCTTCAACTCCATTTTATGCTCAGTAATCCGGGTTGTTCTTCTATCCTGTCCAACCAGGTCATCAAGGCGGCCCTCAGGGGAATACAGGAAAATGCAAAACAGGCTGCCACCCGCAGACAGCCGGTGTTCGGCAAGCTGTTCAGGGATTTGTCTTCTGCCCTGGACGGCGATCCTTTTTGGCCCTTGACCAGCACGGTCATCCAAGCGGCCATGTTCTAAGTTTTTACGGCTTCCTCCTGCCAGGAGAATTCACTGGCAGCTCTCCGAGACCCGGCGGTCTTCGCAAAGAACAACTGTCGTGGCACTATAACTATTATGTACTCAGCATTCCGTCAACCAAAACAAACCAGACAGGGCCATCCACGGAAATTAAATATTTCCCTACCCGGAATAATTGGTGTCCAGTCCAGATCCTCAATAAATTATTGTCCCTGTTGCAGACAGCGCCTCCTGACAGTCTGCTCCTGCCCTTCAAGAACAAACCCCTCACTTCAAACCAATTCACGTCCCACATCCGCTCTCTGGCGGCAGGTCTGGGGTACGACCCAGGAGCCATTTCGGGTCACTCGTTCCGTATTGGGGCGGCATCGTCAGCTTCGAAACACCAAGTCCCCGCTCACGTTATTCGATCCATGGGGCGCTGGAAGTCATCTTGCTTCAACAGATACATTCCGAATCCACACCGGGAAATTTCTCAAGCTTTTCAGTCGTTGGCGTTATAGGTCATGCGGGCTGGAAGAATATGAATAAACCAGTGTAGACAACATAGCGTACTTGTCTTTTTGCCCTCTCCAGGCTTACCCACGCCCGTGGCTTCCGGCACAACTCAGCCATAGTTCGGGTTCGGCATGCCTTACCCACGTCCAAGACGCATTTAGCCCTGCCCATAAGTATTAAGGCTGATTTCAGCCTGTATTTGTGGGCAGGGCGTTAGCTCCCTATATATACCTGCCAATTCCTTCCCTCAGGTGGTGTGTCTCACTTGCCCCTCCCTCCCACCCCTTTTTTCACACACTCCAATAGGGTACGCCCTCTCCAGGCTTACCCACGCCCGTGGCTTCCGGCACAACTCAGCCATAGTTCAGGTTCGGCATGCCTTACCCACGTCCAAGACGCATTTAGCCCTGCCCATAAATAACATATAAAGGAAACCTGTCACCATGTAATCTGCAGGCAGCATGTTATAGAGCAGGAGGAGCTGAGCAGATTATTTATAAAGAGAAGTCATCACCATGTAATCTGCAGGCAGCGTGTTATAGTGCAGGAGGAGCTGAGCACATTATATATAAAGAGAAGTCATCACCATGTAATCTACAGGCAGCATATTATAGAGCAGGAGGAGATGAGCACATTATATATAAAGAGAAGTCATCACCATGTAATCTGCAGGCAGCGTGTTAAAGAGCAGGAGGAGCTGAGCAGATTATATATAAAGGGAACCTGTCACCATGTAATCTGCAGGCAGCGTGTTATAGAGCAGGAGGAGCTGAGCAGATTTTATATAAAGGGAACCTGTCACCATGTAATCTGCAGGCAGCGTGTTATAGAGCAGGAGGAGCTGAGCACATAATATATAAAGGAAACCTGTCACCATGTAATCTGCAGGCAGCATGTTATAGAGCAGGAGGAGCTGAGCAGATTATTTATAAAGAGAAGTCATCACCATGTAATCTGCAGGCAGCGTGTTATAGAGCAGGAGGAGCTGAGCAGATTATATATAAAGGGAACCTGTCACCGTGTAATCTGCAGGCAGAGTGTTATAGAGGAAGAGCTGATCAGATTGAAATATATTTTTGTGAGAAAAGATTCAGTAAAACTTATAATTGATCCATTTAAAATTCCTGCTCATTCTGGGCTTTGAAGTCCAGGAGGTGGTCCTCCAGCCCGTCCTCTATGACTGTGTATACACAGATAGCTGTCAATCACTGATAGGACCGCCTCCTTGACTCCAGAGCCCAGAATTAGCAGGAATTTAAATAAATCTTTTCCCACAAAACTATATATCAGTCTGCTCAGCTCCTCCTGCTCTATAACATGCTACCTATAGCTTAAATTGTATTTTCATGCTGACAGGTTCCCTTTAAATTTTCAAATAATCCTTATTTTCTATTTGCTAGCAATAAAAATATTATTTCGAACAAAATAAATATTTCAGTATTTATAAATGTCAAAATAAAGTTTCTTATGGTATCGTAGGAAAGTACCCGCCCCGGGTGCCAAATACCCTAGGAACGTCACTGAAGTCAGGATCCACCATTCACAATAGATGATTGTCAAGTCTTATCTACTCTTTCCTTCTACAATGACCCCTGCGCAGGTCACAGAGTATGCCCAGAAAACTCTGCCACAGAAGTCATTTGGGTCCCCTCCTGACCATTGTGTCCATGGCCCATGGGGCGGCCGTAAAGCAATTTTCTTAATGCTTTCTAAACGCTGTTAAGAACAGCTCAGACAAGATGGCCGCCCCCATAATCATGTTGAGAAAATAGAATTAAAAACATCTACAATCAGAAAATAAAAACAGATTAGATAAAAAGGAGATGTGTTGTTATCTGGTTTTAACTGGCAGGTGAACTTTTTGGTGACATTTCCTTTAAGGTCCTAACCGTTATTACTATCTTGGTCTTTGTATTACTGGTTTACACTTTTTAATCCTGTATTACTCTTGCTAGTTGGAACCAGTGAGCACTTTGTTGACAAACGCACACAAGATGGCCCTACTGGCTCCTGTATCTGCAGTTGTATCTGCTCCATAGGTGTGCGCACGGGGTGTGCCGGGTGTGCCTGGGCACACCTTAATCAAGCCGACTTGAGGTTCTATCACCTCCGTGCTGCACTGCCGCCTCGTTTGTAAGTAGGGCCGGGAAGTGCTGAAAGCGATATACTCACCTCTTCCTGGTCCTCGGCGCTGTGACCTCACACTGTGCGCGCCCACACAGCAGACTGTACGAGAGGATTACCGAGCGCGGGCAGTGAGAAGCGGCGGCGTCCGGAGCAGGAAAGGTAAGTGTTTTTTTAATTTTATTTGGGGGCTGATGGAGGGCACTGGGGGCTGATATGAGGCACTGGGTGGCTGAAGAGAGGCTGCTGGCAGGCTGAAGAGGGGCACTGGGGGGCTGAAGAGGGGCACTGGGGGGCTGAAGAGGGGCACTGGGGGGCTGAAGAGAGGCTGCTGGCGGGCTGAAGAGGGGCACTGGGGGGCTGAAGAGGGGTACTGGGGGGCTGAAGAGGGGTACTGGGGGGCTGAAGAGAGACTGCTGGGGGGCTGAAGTGGGGCACTGGGGGGTGATATGAGGCACTGGGGGGCTGAAGAGAGGCTGCTGGGGGGCTGAAGAGGGGTACTGGGGAGCTGAAGAGAGGCTGCTGGGGGGCTGAAGTGGGGCACTGGGGGGTGATATGAAGCACTGGGGGGCTGAAGAGAGGCTGCTGGGGGGCTGAAGAGTGGCACTGGGGGCTGAAGAGAGGCACTGGGGGCTAAAGAGAGGCTGCTGGGGGGCTGAAGAGAGGCACTGGGGGCTAAAGAGAGGCTGCTGGGGGCTGAAGAGGGGCACTGGGGGGCTGAAGAGGGGCACTGCAGGCTGAAGAGGGGCATTGGTGGCTGATATGAGGCACTGGGGACTGATATGAGGCACTGGGGACTGATATGAGGCACTGGGGCACTTATATGAGGTCTGATTGGGGGTCTGATCTGAGGTCTTATTAACATTGGGGGTCTTATTGGGGCCTGTCAGCTGAGGTCTGATTAACATTGGGGATCTGATTGGTGGTCTGACCTCAGGTGTAATAAAAACAATTTTTTTCTTATTGTCACCCTCTAAAACCTAGGTACGTCTTATGGGCCGGAGCGTTTTATAGGGCGAAAAATACTGTAAGTTTAAAAATTATTTCTTCTCCCTAAATTATATTGATAGTGTGGGTCTGTATGTATGCAGAGTGCATTTGTGTATATATATGTGTGTGTATGTGTATTTAATATATACTTACACACACACGCGGCGTGTGTGCTTGTGCTTTAGGCTAGGTTCACAGCGCGTTCCTACGCGCTGTAAAACGCTCAACAGGCAAAAACCAATGTTTCCCTATGGGCATGGTTCTCACCTGAGCGTTTTACAGTGCGTACGAACGAGCTGTAAAACGCCCTACGCCCCAAGAAGTACAGGAGCTTCTTTGGGGCGTATTGTCGCGCGTAACACCTCTGTTTTTCATTGTACGCCTCTGTGGTCAATAGCAAGAACGCGCGTATGACGCGCGTTTCCAAAATACAAAAACGCCCTAAAATATGCCTCAAAAACGCCTGTAAACAGCGCTTATCGAATATGCTCAGGTGTGAACCCAGCCTTAGGGTGCAATAGACTGCGCACACCTATGATCTGCTCATTGAATTTTGGGAGTAGTTTTTGTTTTGTCCTACATAAAACGATTGCTCCATCAATAGTGCATCATAGCAAGCTCTGAACAGACAATAATTTGAATACATGGTGTAATTTGGGATTAGTGAACAAAGCAATGTATTTACAGACATGTTCCCGGTGGAGATATGATCTATAAATGATACAGTGGACCTCAGATGTGTGATCATTTAGTTTTTGTGTGTGTGGCCACTGCCGATTGTAGGGTTGAGGTTTGAACATCCTTCACTTTCCTACGTTAGCTTCCACCCACCAGCTAAAAATGAAAAGACTATTGTGAACCTCTACTACAGTATCAGCTTTATATCTATTCATAGTTTCATTTTGGTGAAAAGTTTACATTTTTTATTTATTTTTTACGATCCCTTTATGTGAATGCTTCATTGTCGCCCGCTGCTGGGACATGCCGTTCTCTTTGTGACTAATGTACTTTCTCTAAACATAGTATAAAAGTATAAAATATTCTCCAGCGAGGAGACACGTCCTGCAGGACACTGCGATCCTGAATGCCCTTCTGCTATCGGTTCTAAGAAATATAAAACAGCTGCAAACATCTGGCCCTGAGCTTATGCTGCGTCCTCAGCAGTCCAGAATACTGGCACCAGAAACGTCTGTGTAAGAGAGGGCACTGGGCCCTGTCTTCCAGTTTTAGGATTTTATAATGCAAAAGTACACACTGTGTGGGGGGAATTTACCATTGGTGGTGGTTTTGGTGTCAGTTTTAAGTCTGTCCTTGCTTTGTGGGTTTGCACCAAATTTATGAAATGGCGCACACTAATAATATATTTGGTGCTATGGGGTGTATGTCTATGTCTGTAAAAGTACACCAGTGTGGCAGGCGCAGCGCTATGAAGTGCCTTTTGCGCTGTGGCATTAGAAGAATTTTGGTATCTCTGACTTTTAGTCTAACCAGACTGTCTATTACTCTGTAATTCCTCGAGCACCGTTCTATGGAAACAGTAGGTTTAAAAAGCACACCAAATGCTTGAAATAACTTTTTTATTAACTTTAACTTTTCTTCATATATAACACTGCCGCCTCCACAGCAGATAGTCCATGTACATAACATGTGTTGAAAAGATATCACAAAATGGCGGTATGCATAAGATGGTGGTTCAATCTTGTCATTCAACATAAAATGGTGGATATATTTCTCTCTTCAGTATCTGTACTGTCACTTTAAGTTATTTAAGCACTTTATGATCTCTCTGAGAGGTATATCTGAGGTCTAATAGTTTACTTGCTGAATTTGGTCGCAATTTGCAGTATGCAGTTAGTAACTATTTGCAGATTGGTTGAGTATGATCTGGTATGGTTGTAGGCAATTTGAATTGCAATTATGGAATTTGAATGGTTGCAATTGGTGGAACTGTAAGTAAACACACATATAACTCGTTCAGTATACAGTTCTAATCACTATATTAAGAATAGGAACATTATATAACTGTTTTAAATACCTATTTTGGCCTCTTGCTTCCACAAAACACAGCTCTTAGTGGAGTGAATGTCTATTCAGCTCCTCTCCTCTGGTGAATAATGAATCTAGCAGCTCCTGCTAGAGGGATTTCCCACACAGGCTGTGTGTGAGGCTGTGTACATTCAGCAATGATCCCTTCTGTAGAGGGATGAATGATCGTTTGATGGCATACACCAATGTTGCTCAAACTGTTGCAAAACTACAACTCCTGTCATTCCCCAACAACCTGCTGCTATGAGGGTATGATGGGAGTTGTAGTTTTGCAACAGCTGGACAGCCAGAGACTAGAGATCACCGTCATAGAGTTTCAATGTCTGTCAGCAGCTCATCCCTGTTCACACTAGATGATGTGTGCCAGACAAACCAGGAATTTTCGATCCACACAAAAGATGCAATCATCCAACAGTTGAGCCTTTACCCCCTTGGCAATTATCAGGAATCATTTTCCTGATTCTCGTCTCATATAAAAGGGCCCTCAGTGGCATTGTTTTTGGTTTTCATGGGTAGGTCATGCTAGCAATAGTATCCTATTCAGCTCTTCTGTTCTACTGCTCATGCGCCACAAACGCAGCTTTCTCAAACGTGCAAATATAAACACAGGACATTTAACTCAAAGAAGCTCATTCATCATGATTTACACCAGAAAGTGGAGTAAATAATAACTGAGATGTATGGCAGCTCCGAGCTGCTGCAGATTTCACACTGGTGCAAGGACTGCCGGAGGAGGCATGTCATTTCTGACGAGGCCTCCTCCGGCAGTTTAGGCCACGCCGGTCTTGATAAATCGGGGGCCTATAGGTTTCCTTTGCCTCATAATTTCGCTGAACTTTCTTTCCTTTCGTCAGTTTCAGAAAAGTGTTTTTCAGAGGAGTCTGGGATAAGGTGCTAAGATCTGTAAGCCTTGGCCTGCGGATGTGCTAATTCCAACATAATAGACGGCACCGAGGCTAAATTTACAAGTCATTCTTTTCTGCACTGAGAATATTCTTGGCCCATCTATATATAAACCTGCTGTGAGGAAAAACATCTGGAATTAGTGTCACAAACTATCATTTGATTCCTTTAACCGCTGCCAAGAAAGATGCCAACTCCCTTTTCAACATTTTCAGGCCACAATACCAAACATGGGGAAAGAGTTACAGTTTTTATAAGTTCTTACAAGGGGCGTTCCCACATGCTGCACAAAGGATGAAGTAGATCAGGACGGGGGCAATGTCCCCTCTCAGCCTTTGCAGTTGTTGAGCGGAGCAGTTGGGTAGCCGGGCGATACATAGTGAAAGGTAGGCACTCTATTAGTAAGGGCGCATTCCCATGTGGCAACAGAGGGGTAAACCTGCAATACCGTGTGACCATCATTTAAGGGGTATTCCCATCTCTGACTTTTCTGTAGATGTACCATAAAAGTCCAATAGACGTGGACTATCTCGAGAACAGAGCTTCATTTGCCCACTGCCGTGTATGGAGAGGTGGCTCCACATGCCTAGCTCTCTGCATTTACTTCAATGGGAGAATGGGACCTGTATCTATCAGACTCCTGTGGATATACCATAAAAGTCTTACCTGCAGTCCTATGTAAAACCACAGATAATGTAGTAATGTAGATGTCACCTGCAGTTCTATGTAACAACACAAACAAAACAGTGATTACTCTTAAGTACAAATAATGTAGTAGATGTCACCTGCAGTCCTATGTAACACAACTAATAACAGTGATAATTCTCTGAGTAAAGATAATGTAGTAGATGTCACCAGCAGTCCTATGTAACATCATAGATAACACAGTGATAACTCTCTTGACTATAGATAATGTTAATGTGAAGTGTAGTCCTATGTAACACCACTGATAACAGTGATATTTCTCTGAGTAGAGATAATATAGTAGATGTCACCTGCAGTCCTATGTAACACCACTAAGGCTCCATTCACACATTCGCAATTCCATTCCGCATTTTTCGGAACGGAATTGCGGACTCACACATTTCTATGGGGCCGCACGACCCCAATCCGGAATTGCGGACCCGCACTTCCGGGTCGGCAATTCCGATCCTGAAAAAAATTGAACATATCCTATTCTTGTCCGCAATAGCGGAAAAGAATAGGCATATTCTCTTAGTGCCTGCAATGTGCGGTCCGCAAAATGCGTAACGCGCATTGCCGCTGTCCGTGTTTTGCGGATCCGCAAAACACACACGGATGTGTGAATGGACCCTAACAGTGATAATTCTCTGAGTAAAGATAATGTAGTAGATGTCATCTGCAGTCCTATGTAACACCACAGATAACTCTTTTGGGCATGTTCACTAGAGCCTCACAGGTTGCCACAGGAATCCTCTTCCACTCCTCCATGACGACATCATGGAGCTTGTGAATGTTAGAGACCTTGCGCTCTTCTGTTTGAGGAGGCCCCACAGATGTTCAATAGGGTCTAGGTCTGGAGACATGCTTGGCCAGTCCAACAGTCCTATGTAAGATAACTCTCTTGGGCATGGAGTTTACTAGAGCCTCACAGGTTGCCACTGGAATCCTCTTCCACTCCTCCATGACGACATCATGGAGCTTGTGAATGTTAGAGACCTTGCGCTCTTCTGTTTGAGGAGGCCCCACAGATGTTCAATAGGGTCTAGGTCTGGAGACATGCTTGGCCAGTCCAACAGTCCTATGTAAGATAACTCTCTTGGGCATGGAGTTTACTAGAGCCTCACAGGTTGACACTGGAATCCTCTTCCACTCCTCCATGACGACATCATGGAGCTTGTGAATGTTAGAGACCTTGCGCTCTTCTGTTTGAGGAGGCCCCACAGATGTTCAATAGGGTCTAGGTCTGGAGACATGCTTGGCCAGTCCAACAGTCCTATGTAAGATAACTCTCTTGGGCATGGAGTTTACTAGAGCCTCACAGGTTGACACTGGAATCCTCTTCCACTCCTCCATGACGACATCATGGAGCTTGTGAATGTTAGAGACATTGCGCTCTTCTGTTTGAGGAGGCCCCACAGATGTTCAATAGGGTCTAGGTCTGGAGACATGCTTGGCCAGTCCAGCAGACCTATGTGAGACCACAGATAACACAGTGATAACTCTCGAGTACAGATAAAGTAGTAGATGTTACTTGCAGTCCGATGTAAAGCCACATATAGTGATCATTCTCTATACAGATAATGTAGTAGATGTGACCTGCAGTCCTACGTAACAGCACAGATAACAGTGATAACTTTCTAAATACAGATAATGTAATAGATGTCACCTGCAGTCCTATGTAACACCACATATAACAATTATAATTCTCTTGAGTAGAGAAAATGTAGATAACACCTG
Organism: Bufo bufo; assembly: GCF_905171765.1. Lineage (NCBI taxonomy): Eukaryota > Metazoa > Chordata > Amphibia > Anura > Bufonidae > Bufo > Bufo bufo. Next base: position 601,075,423 of record NC_053392.1, read on the forward strand.
CAGTCCAATGGAACACAACAGATAACTCTTTTGGGCATGTTCACTAGAGCCTCACAGGTTGACACTGGAATCCTCTTCCACTCCTCCATGACGACATCATGGAGCTTGTGAATGTTAGAGACCTTGCGCTCTTCTGTTTGAGGAGGCCCCACAGATGTTCAATAGGGTCTAGGTCTGGAGACATGCTTGGCCAGTCCAACAGTCCTATGTAAGATAACTCTCTTGGGCATGGAGTTTACTAGAGCCTCACAGGTTGACACTGGAATCCTCTTCCACTCCTCCATGACGACATCATGGAGCTTGTGAATGTTAGAGACCTTGCGCTCTTCTGTTTGAGGAGGCCCCACAGATGTTCAATAGGGTCTAGGTCTGGAGACATGCTTGGCCAGTCCAACAGTCCTATGTAAGATAACTCTCTTGGGCATGGAGTTTACTAGAGCCTCACAGGTTGACACTGGAATCCTCTTCCACTCCTCCATGACGACATCATGGAGCTTGTGAATGTTAGAGACATTGCGCTCTTCTGTTTGAGGAGGCCCCACAGATGTTCAATAGGGTCTAGGTCTGGAGACATGCTTGGCCAGTCCAGCAGACCTATGTGAGACCACAGATAACACAGTGATAACTCTCGAGTACAGATAAAGTAGTAGATGTTACTTGCAGTCCGATGTAAAGCCACATATAGTGATCATTCTCTATACAGATAATGTAGTAGATGTGACCTGCAGTCCTACGTAACAGCACAGATAACAGTGATAACTTTCTAAATACAGATAATGTAATAGATGTCACCTGCAGTCCTATGTAACACCACATATAACAATTATAATTCTCTTGAGTAGAGAAAATGTAGATAACACCTGCAGTCCAATGGAACACAACAGATAACTCTTTTGGGCATGTTCACTAGAGCCTCACAGGTTGACACTGGAATCCTCTTCCACTCCTCCATGACGACATCATGGAGCTTGTGAATGTTAGAGACCTTGCGCTCTTCTGTTTGAGGAGGCCCCACAGATGTTCAATAGGGTCTAGGTCTGGAGACATGCTTGGCCAGTCCAGCAGACCTATGTAAGACCACAGATAACACAGTGATAACTCTCGAGTACAGATAAAGTAGTAGATGTTACTTGCAGTCCGATTTAAAGCCACATATAGTGATCATTCTCTATACAGATAATGTAGTAGATGTCACCTGCAGTCCTATGTAACACCACAGATAATTATAATTCTCTTGAGTAGAGAGAATGTAGATAACACCTGCAGTCCAATGGAACACAACAGATAACACTGATAACTTTCCGAGTATCGGTAATGTAGTAGGTGTGTACCTGCAGTCCTATGTAACACCAGAGATAACGCAGTGATATTTCTCTTAAATACAGATAATGTAGATTTGACCTGGTGTCCTATGTAACACCACAGAAAACACTGACAATTGTCTGACTGCAATGTAGTAGATGGTACCTGCAGTCCTATGTAACACCACAGATAACACTGTTATAACTCTCAGAGTACACATAATGTAGTAGATGGTACCTGCAGTCCTATGTAACACCACCGATCTGTGATAACTCTCTGATTACAGATAATTTAGTAGATGCCACAAGAGGGTCACACCAGATACTGAAAGCAAAGGTTCACATTCTTTTCCCACACACAGACGCGTGATATTGGATCATTTTCCTCAACAAATTAGGGTACTTTCACACTTGCAGCAGAGGATTCCGGCAGGCAGTTCTGTCGCCGGAACTGCTTGGCGGATCCGGCAATCTGGACGCAAACAGATGCATTTGTGAGACGGATGCGGATCCGTCTCACAAATGCACTGCAATACCTGATCCACAGTTTTGGCGGCTCGGGTGCGGACCCATTCACTTCAATGGGGCCGCAAAAGATGCGAACAGCACTCCATGTGCTGTCCGCATCCGTTGCTCCGTTCCGAGGCCCCGCAAAAAAAAAATAGCATGTCCTATTCTTGTCCGTTTTGCAGACAAGAATAGGCATGTCTACAATGGGCCGCCCGTTCCGTTCTGCAAATTGCAGAAGGCACACGGACGGCTTCCGTTTTTTGCAGGTCCGCGGTTTGCGGACTGCAAAAAACGGCACAGTCGTGTGCATGTGGCCTAAGGCTACATGCACACGACAGTTTTTTTTTGCGGTCCGCAAATAGCGGATCCTTGTTCCTGTTTTTTTTACATCCACATCCGTTCCGTTTGGCCGCAAATTTTGTAGGTTGTGTTTCCATGTGTCTTCATTTTTTTTTTGCGGTCCGCAAAAAAACCCTGAAGGCTGTAGTTCTTGAAATTTTATATATACAGGTTTCCCAGCAACCATCCGCAAAAAAAAAACAGATGCGGATGCCATTTTTTGCGGACCCATTGATCTGCAAAATACGGATGCCGTCCATGTTTCATCCGCCCTTTTTTTCGCCAACCTATTGACTTCTGTGGGTCTGTGGTCCGCATTTTGCGGGTATATTCTATCTTTCTGCGGAATGAAAGTACGGATTTGGAAAACACAAAGATGATCTGTGCGCTTTCCGCGTCCTTATGTCCCTTCCACAAAAAGACAAAATACATTCTATACTTGGACGCAAAATGCAGACCAGGGACTCACTGAAGTCAATGGGTTCGCAAAAAATGTGGACGGTATCCTCAATTTGCGGACCACACACCATACATACGGTCGTGAGCATGAGGCCTTATTGGGGCTCCATTTAGTTCCATTTCGGGGTCCAGCCCCTTCGTAAGTTACACAGGAGAAAAGTGAATGTTACAGTCATATAAATGCCCACTTCTCGCCCCAATAGGGTCACATGTGGGAGTGGAAGATAAAAAAAACATAAAAAAAGTCTATGGGACTGTCTGCATGTTTTCTTCCCTTCCACAGTCCCGCAAAACAAATAAAACATGTCCTATACTTGTCAGTGAAAATCAGGACGTGGCCCCATTGAAGTCTATGGGTCTGCAAAAATGCGGAATGCAATTTTTTTTTGGGGGGGACGGGACATGCTGAACTGTCCGCCAAAAAACGGATCCGCATTTTTGTGGACAGCAAGAAACATACGACCGTCTAAATGAGCCTTACTACGCTTAAAGGGGTTGTGCGCTGTAATGATACTGATGACCTGCTCTCAAGATAGCTCATCAATATGAGATAGGTGGAGCTGTGACTCCTGGTACCACAGATGATCTATACCTGAGTATTACTGTACTGCGGCGGCGGCACAAAGCGCACAGCGTCATAGCAACCACTGACGCCGTGCGCTCCTGCACTAAGCAGGATGCCAGTCCGGTATCTCACAGACCGTGTTCCACGGACGTCTGCATGAGGCTTTAGGGTCTGATGACATTAGCACATCGCCAGTTTAATAGGGTTAATTCTGGTGACAGTAAATCTCTGCATCTTGTTGCCTTCTTAGAACAATGGAACTTTTGTTTAGCTTTTTAATTCAACCCTAAATCAATTAACACTCATTTCCATGTGTGGACAATCTCTCCCCAGACTGTTGTTATCACGGTGATCTACAGAAGAAAGACCTACTCATCTAAGAAGAAGACATCCATGATCCATCCCATGTTGTAGGAGAACTGATAAAAGTACTATCAGACAGCAGTGATCAAACTTAAAGGGGTAATGGAAGAATGCCCCCTACTTGGCCGGCACACGACCGTAGGTGTCCCGTTGCTGTATTGCGGGCCGCATCACGGATGCGGACCTATTCACTTCAATGGGTCCACAAATCCGGAGATGCGGAACAGTGTGGAATAGAAGCACGGACCGGAACCCTACAGAAGCACTACGGAGTGCTTCCGTCCCGTACTTCCGTTCCGCAAAAAGATAGGACATGTTCTATCTTTTTACGGAAAGGCCGGATCGCTGACCCATTAAAGTGAATGGGTCCGCGATCCGCTGCAGCTGCCCCACGATCGGTGTTCATGCATTGCGCACGGGGCGCACACGTTCGTGTGCAGGAGGCCAAAAGGAAAGGTGCCTTACCAGCTTCTTGCTCCTTCTGGTCTGCGATGCTCCGCTGGGCTCCCTTGAGCTAAACATCCGGTATGACATCGCTGGCCGCGGCAGTGACCTGCTCCCTTACATCATGACAAATTGGCACATGACACAAGGGGATCTGGTCTCCTCCACGGCCAATGATGTCAAACAGGATGATAGATGGATGTCTGATGACCCATGACATCAATACTAGTCATGGACGTCCTGAGAAGAGCATCACATGCATCACTTCTATTTTCAGATTGCTAAAAAACATTGAACTGATTATGGCCCAAGACTAGGCAAGTACAAATGGCAGTGTTGTACAGTGGTTGTCTTATCAAGTCAGGTCCCCTTAGGCCTGTGATGGCTAACCTCCGGTACTCCCAAAATGCACACTCGCTTGGCTGTTCTAAAAAACTCCATAGAAATTAATGAAGCATGCTGGGAGTTGTAGTTTCAGCACGGCTGGAGTGCCCGAGGTTAACCATCAATGCCCTAGGGCTATGTCTATAGGCAGTGCAGAGGGAGCGTTCACACTTGGCTCTGGTGCCATGCAAGATGATATGAGTAGTGATGAGTGAGCACCAAAGTGTTCGGGTGTTCGGTCCGAACACATCGCGATATTCGTGCACTCTGCCGAGCACCCGAGTATAATGGAAGTCAATGGGAGGCGACCAGGCACCCCCTGCTCGGATGAGGGAAGGGTGCCTGGTTTATAGGAAAAGGTCTGAAAGTGATGGAAACACCTCTGAAATCGATCAGGAACAGCAGGGGGACCATGTCTGGATGCATCTTGGACACCAATGTTACTGCTGGGAACCATGTTGTCTGAGTTGTACGCCACTTTTACTGACTGACAAAAAACGCCCAAAACTCGCCCCCACAAAAAAAAAATCCTTTTTAGAGGAAAAACTGTTAGGAAACCTTCTTTCCTGTATATTCAATTGTATATACAGTGTAAGTGCTGCCAAAAATTACAAGGAAAAAGAGATACAGCCTCTACAGCCAATTGTTCAGGTAGTGGGACTCCTACACTCATGCAGCCTATGCACTAAGTAAAAGGCCTGCCAAAAATTACAAGGAACAGGCACTCCAACGCACCTTTTATTACACATAAAGGAGGGCATCATACACACCCTTTAAAAATTATTAATAATAGCCTGCTGCTGACCCTCAAAAAACATTAGGAGTAAGGGCCTGCTGGGTACCCTCTAAAACATTACAGGTGAGGGCCTGCTGCTCAGCTGACCCTCTTTAACATTATGGTTGAGGGCCTGAAGGTGAGCAAACCCCATAAAACATTGGAGGTGAGGGCCTACTGCTGAGCAGACCGTATGAAACATTGGAGGTGAGAGCCTGAAGGTGAGCAAACCCCATAAAACATTGTAGTGAGGGCCTACAGCTCAGCAGACCGTATGAAACATTAGAGGTGAGGGCCTGAAGGTAAGCGAACCCCATAAAACATTGTAGTGAGGGCCTTATGGTAAGCAAACCCCATAAAACATTGTAGTGATGGCCTACAGCTGAGCAGACCGTATGAAACATTGGAGGTGAGGGCCTGAAGGTAAGCAAACCCCATAAAACATTGTAGTGAGGGCCTACAGCTGAGCAGACCATATGAAACATTGCAGGTGAGGGCCTGAAGGTAAGCAAACCCCATAAAACATTGTAGTGAGGGCCTACAGCTGAGCAGACGTATGAAACATTGGAGGTGAAGGCCTACAGCTGAGCAGACCGTATGAAACATTGGCGGTGAGGGCCTGCAGGTGAGCGAACACCATAAAACATTGTAGTAAGGGCCTTATGGTGAGCAAACCCCATAAAATATTGTAGTGAGGGCCTACAGCTGAGCAGACGTATGGAGCATCGGAGATGAGGGCCTTTTGGTGAGCAAACCCCATAAAACATTGTAGTGAGGGCCTACAGCTGAGCAGACCGTATGAAACATTGGAGGTGAGGGCCTGAAGATGAGCGAACACCATAAAACATTGTAGTGAGGGCCTTATGGTAAGCAAACCCCATACAACATTGTAGTGATGGCCTACAGCTGAGCAGACCGTATGAAATATTGGAGGTGAGGGCCTGAAGGTAAGCAAACCCCATAAAACATTGTAGTGAGAGCCTACAGCTGAGCAGACCATATGAAACATTGGAGGTGAGGGCCCACAGGTTAGAGAACACCAAAAAACATTGTAGTAAGGGCCTTATGGTGAGCAAACCCCATAAAATATTGTAGTGAGGGCCTACAGCTGAGCAGACGTATGAAGAATTGGAGGTGAGGGCCTGAAGGTGAGCAAACCCCATAAAACATTGTACTAAGGGCCTACAGCTGAGCAGACCGTATGAAACATTGGAGGTGAGGGCCTACAGCTCAGCAGACTGTATGGAACATTGGAGGTCAGGGCCTGAAGGTGTGTAAACCCCATAAAACATTGTAGTGAGGGCCTACAGGTGAGCAGACCGTATGAAACATTGGAGTGAGGGCTTACAGCTGAGCAGACCGTATGAAACATTGGAGTGAGGGCCTACAGCTGAGCAGACCGTATTAAACATTGGAGTGAGGGCCTACAGCTGAGCAGACCGTATGAAACATTGGAGTGAGGGCTTACAGCTGAGCAGACTGTATGAAACATCGGAGTGAGGGTCTACTGCTCAGCAGACCGTATGAAACATTGGAGTGAGGGCCTGAAGGTGAGCAAACCCTATAAAACATTGTAGTGAGGGCCTACAGCTGAGCAGACCGTATAAAACATTGGAGGTGAGGGCCTACAGGTGAGTGAACCCCATAAAACATTGTAGTGAGGGCCTACAGCTGAGCAGACCGTATGAAACATTGGAGGTGAGGGCCTACAGCTCAGCAGACTATATGAAACATTAGAGGTGAGGGCCTGAAGGTGAGCAAACCCCATAAAACATTGTAGTGAGGGCCTACAGCTGAGCAGATGTATGAAACATTGGAGGTGAGGGCCTTATGGTGAGCAAACCCCATAAAACATTGTAGTGAGGGCCTACAGGTGAGCAGACCGTATGAAATGTTGGAGTGAGGGCCTACAGCTGAGCAGACCATATGAAACATTGGAGTGAGGGCCTACAGTTGAGCAGACTGTATGAAAAATTGGAAGTGAGGGCCTACAGATAAGCAAACCCCATAAAATATTGTAGTGAGGGCATACAGCTGAGCAGACGTATGGAGCATTGGAGTGAGGGCCTTATGGTGAGCAAACCCCATAAAACATTGTAGTGAGGGCCTACAGCTGAGCAGACCATATGAAACATTGGAGGTGAGGGCCTACAGCTCAGCAGACTGTATGAAACATTGGAGGTGAGGGCCTGAAGGTGAGCAAACCCCATAAAACATTGTAGTGAGGGTCTACAACTGAGAAGACGTATGAAACATTGAAGGTGAGGGCCTACAGCTGAGCAGATCGTATGAAACATTGGAGGTGAGGGCCTACAGGTGAGCGAACCCCATAAAACATTGTAGTGAGGGCCTACAGGTGAGCAGACCGTATGAAACATTGGAGTGAGGGCCTACAGCTGAGCAGATCGTATGAAACATTGGAGGTGAGGGCCTACAGGTGAGCGAACCCCATAAAACATTGTAGTGAGGGCCTACAGGTGAGCAGACCGTATGAAACATTGGAGTGAGGGCCTACAGCTGAGCAGACCGTATGAAACATTAGAGTGAGGGCCTACAGCTGAGCAGACCGTATGAAACATTGGAGGTGATGGCCTACAGGTGAGTGAACCCCATAAAACATTGTAGTGAGGGCCTTATGGTGAGCAAACCCCATAAAACATTGTAGTGGGGGCCTACAGCTGAGCAGAAGTATGAAACATTGGAGGTGAGGGCCTTATGGTGAGAAAACCCCATAAAACATTGTAGTGAGGGCCTATAGGTGAGCAGACCGTATGAAACATTGGAGTGAGGGCCTACAGCTGAGCAGACCGTATGAAACATTGGAGTGAGGGCCTACAGCTGAGCAGACCGTATGAAACATTGGAAGTGAGGGCCTACAGGTGACAAACCCCATAAAATATTGTAGTGAGGGCCTACAGCTGAGCAGACGTATGGAGCATTGGAGGTGAGGGCCTTATGGTGAGAAAACCCCATAAAACATTCTAGTGAGGGCCTACAGGTGAGCAGACCGTATGAAACATTGGAGTAAGGGCCTACAGCTGAGCAGACCGTCTAAAACATTGGAGTGAGGGCCTACAGGTGAGCAGACCGTATGAAACATTGGAGACGAACGGTGGGTGGTCTGGGTAGGACCCTGTGAGATGTCCTCCCCCAGTTCCTCATCTGCCACATTCAGAGCGTCGTCCTTAATTGTGAGCAGCGATCGTTTAAGTAGACACAGCAGTGGGATGGTTACGCTGATAATAGCATTATCGCCACCAACCATCTGTGTGGATTCTTCAAAGTTTTTAAAAATTTCACATAGGTCTGACATTAATGCCTACTCCTCGCTTGTGAATAGTGATAGTTGACTTGAAAGGCGACGACCATGTTGCAGCTGGTATTCCACAACTGTCCTCTGCTGCTCACAAAGCCTGGACAACATATAGAACGTAGAGTTCCAGTGCGTGCTCACGTCGCATAACAGTCGGTGAGCTGGAAGCCGCAAGCGCTGCTGCAGCGTTGACAGGCCGGCTGAAGCTGTGGACGACTTGCGGAAATTGGCACACACGTGGCGCGCCTTCACTAGTAGCTCTGGCAAATTGGGGTATGTTTTGATAAACCGCTGAACCACTAAGTTTAAGACATGGGCTAGGCATGGGATGTGTGTCAGGTTGCCGAGCTCCAAAGCCGCCACCAAGTTACGGCCATTGTCAGACACAACCATGCCTGGTTGTAGGTTGAGTGGAGAGAGCCACAGCTCAGTCTGGTCCCTTATACCCTGCCACAGCTCTGCGGCGGTGTGCTGTTTGTCCCCTAAGCAGATGAACTTCAGCACGGCCTGTTGACGCTTACCCACAGCAGTGCTACACTGCTTCGAGTTAGCGACTGATGGCTGCTGGAGGTGGAGGAGGATGAGGCAGAAGAGGAGGAGAAGTGGTTTGGTTTGAGCCAGTAACATAGTTGCTTGAAGAGACTCTGATGGACGTAGGGCCGGCACTCCTGGGCGTGGGTAGCACCTGTGCCATCCCAGGGTACGACTCACTCCCGGCCTCCACCACATTCACCCAGTGTGCAGTCAGGGAAATGTAGCGTCCCTGGCCACCAGCACTTGTCCATGTGTCCATGGTTAAGTGGACCTTCCCAGTATCTGCGTTGGTCAGGCTGGTGATGTTCTGGGACACATGCTGGTGTAAGGCGGGCACGGCACAACGTGAAAAATAGTGGCAGCTGGGGACTGCGTACCGAGGGACCGCGGCCCACATCAGGCTGCGGAAGGCCTCAGTGTCCACAAAACTATATAGCACCATTTCAAGGGCCTGTAATTTTGACAGTTGGCAATTAAGTGCTATGGCCTGTGGGTGGGTGGGTATTTGCGCTTGCATTCAAATGACTGTGGTATGGACATTTGGACGCTGCACTGGGACAGGGAAGTGGATGATGTTGCTGCTGGTTCATTCGAAGGTACAGGTGCAGGGCGAGAGGCATCCGGGCCTGCGTCTTGGACAGGGGATTCGACAGCACGTAACACAGGGGAAGAGGAGGCAGTGGTGTGAGCCGCAGACCCAGATTGTGGACCCAGGCGTTCGGCCCACTTAGTAGGGTGCTTGGATGCCATGTGGCGGATCATGCTGGTGAGGTTGCTAGTGTTCATGCCTCGGCTCATTTTCATACCGCACACGTTGCAAACTACCACTCTTTTGTCCTCTGCACTTTCCTCAAAAAAGCGCCATACTGCGGAACACCTACCCCTTGCTAAGGTTGATTTACGCATGGGGGTGATCGGTGTAACGGTTGCAGGCCTGTTTGGTGTAGGCCGACTTCTCCCTTTTGCAACCCCACTACCTCTTCCAGCCTGTTGCGGTGCCGCGGATCCCTCCCCCTCCGTACTGCTGTCCTCGCTCGGCTTTTCACCTTCCCATGTTGGGTCAATGACCTCATCGTCCAACAACTCCTCTTCCACTTCCTCACTCTGATCATCCTCCTGTCTTGACCTAACCACAAGCTCAGTGATTGACAACTGTGTCTCATTGTCATCCACCTTGTGAACTAATGATTGACGTTCACCACCGTCATCTTCTTGAGACTGTGAAGGCTCAAGAGGTTGGGAATCAGGGCACAATATCTCAGGTCCCTCTTCAAGCGAGCTTGGCGTGAGGGCCAAATCTAATAGTGGTGCTGAAAAGAGCTCCTCGGAATATCCGATTGTGGGATCACTCGTTTGGCAAGCCTCTCCATGGTGGGAGGAAGGATGATCTGAGCGAGGAGTTGGATGACTAGACTCTTGGCTACAGAGACTGGACTTGGTGGAAGAGAGGGTGGTGCTCAGCCGACTGGAAGCATTATCGTCAGCAAGCCAACCGACCAACTGTTCGCACTGGTCTGACTTGGACAGTGTTGTCGTGCGCCGCCTAGCTAAGTTGAACATGAAGCTGGGTACGGTTTTATAACTTTTTTTTTTTGTGCACTGGCAGCAGGCACAGTTTCATTGCGCCCAGTGCCACGGCCTCTGCCTGAACCATCAGCATAACGCCCACTTCCCTTAGTGCTGGCCTTCTTCATATTTATGGATTTTTTACTGGTCGTGACGCCGTTTTTTTTACTGTCCACAAAAGACAGTTTTCAGATACAGGGCAGTATATGACACAGAACAGCACAGATTTTGGACAGTATTTTAGCCACAGATTATTGTAATCTGCAGTACAGACACTGCTTTATGATGTTGTTTATATTTATGACTATATTATTCCCAATATATGGGATTGAAGCGCTCAGACGGTATAGAAATGCAATGCGCTGCCATAAACGGTTTCTGCCGCAGACATAAAAACTGGGTGCGGATTCAGTGATATTCTTCCTATCTCTGCCCCGATACACAGAAGGTTCTGCACAGATGTCAGAAGTCACTGCAGACACCTTCTAGTAAGATAGCCAATGAAGCCATTTTCTTTGTAAATTAAAAAAAAAGAAAAAAGAGCAAATCTGCACTTTGCTGCCAACACACACAGTAGTCCTTGAAAGAACTTTTGGGTCTTTGAAACGTCTTGAGAAAGAGTAATTTGCTCACAATCTCTCTACACTCTCTGTCCCGTCCTAACAGCAGCTCTCCCTGACTCGCAATGAGCCGAACCCGCGTGACCGGGTGCTATATAGCACCCGATGACGTGTTCCGGCCAGCCAATCACTGTAATGCCAGTAGAAAATATGGCTAATGGCATTACAGTGATGGCAGCACTTACCAGCATGTTTATTGGCTGCTTAGAAGGCGCCAAACGTGCGGGGAGGAGACTCGAGCATCATTCTCGAGCACATGTGGTACTCGGCCGAGCGCTCGGATCCGCCGAGCATAGCGATGCTTGAGCCGAACCGGTACTCGGCCGAGCATGCTCGATCATCACTAGATATGAGCATTATAACGGATACGCGGTAGGTGGGGCCTGTTCAAGATTTTATGGGCATGCAGAGACAGAAGCACCCTCTGTGCAGGACGGTCCTAAGTGAGGATTGTGCATGGGTCCTATTCTAATGAATAAATCTGCGCTCCATACTCATATACATGGTATATACTATAGCTGCACAGACATATATACAGTATATACTATCGCTGCACAGACATATATACGGTATATACTATAGCTGCACAGACATATATACGGTATATACTATAGCTTCACAAACATATATACTGTATATACTATAGCTGCACAGACATATATACATGGTATATACTATAGATGCACAGACATATATACGGTATATACTATAGCTCCACAGACATATATACACGGTATATACTATAGCTTCACAGACATATATACGGTATATACTATAGCTGCACAGACATATATACGGTATATACTATAGCTTCACAGACATATATACGGTATATACTATAGCTGCACAGACATATATACGGTATATACTATAGCTGCACAGACATATATACTGTATATACTATAGCTTCACAGACATATATACGGTATATACTATAGCTGCACAGACATATATACGGTATATACTATAGCTTCACAGACATATATACGGTATATACTATAGCTGCACAGACATATATACGGTATATACTATAGCTGCACAGACATATATACGGTATATACTATAGCTGCACAGACATATATACATGGTATATACTATAGCTGCACAGACATATATACGGTATATACTATAGCTGCACAGACATATATACATGGTATATACTATAGCTGCACAGACATATATACATGGTATATACTATAGCTGCACAGACATATATACGGTATATACTATAGCTGCACAGACATATATACGGTATATACTATAGCTGCACAGACATATATACGGTATATACTATAGCTTCACAGACATATATACGGTATATACTATAGCTGCACAGACATATATACGGTATATACTATAGCTTCACAGACATATATACGGTATATACTATAGCTGCACAGACATATATACGGTATATACTATAGCTGCACAGACATATATACGGTATATACTATAGCTGCACAGACATATATACATGGTATATACTATAGCTGCACAGACATATATACGGTATATACTATAGCTGCACAGACATATATACATGGTATATACTATAGCTGCACAGACATATATACATGGTATATACTATAGCTGCACAGACATATATACGGTATATACTATAGCTTCACAGACATATATACGGTATATACTATAGCTGCACAGACATATATACGGTATATACTATAGCTTCACAGACATATATACGGTATATACTATAGCTGCACAGACATATATACATGGTATATACTATAGCTGCACAGACATATATACATGGTATATACTATAGCTGCACAGACATATATACGGTATATACTATAGCTGCACAGACATATATACATGGTATATACTATAGCTGCACAGACATATATACATGGTATATACTATAGCTGCACAGACATATATACGGTATATACTATAGCTGCACAGACATATATACGGTATATACTATAGCTGCACAGACATATATACATGGTATATACTATAGCTGCACAGACATATATATACGGTATATACTATCGCTGCACAGACATATATACTGTATATACTATAGCTGCACAGACATATATACATGGTATATACTATAGCTGTACAGACATATATACGGTATATACTATAGCTGCACAGACGTATATACGGTATATACTATAGCTGCACAGACGTATATACGGTATATACTATAGCTGCACAGACATATATACATGGTATATACTATAGCTGCACAGACATATATACATGGTATATACTATAGCTGCACAGACATATATACATGGTATATACTATAGCTGCACAGACATATATACATGGTATATACTATAGCTGCACAGACATATATACTGTATATACTATAGCTGCACAGACATATATACATGGTATATACTATAGCTGCACAGACATATATACATGGTATATACTATAGCTGCACAGACATATATACTGTATATACTATAGCTGCACAGACATATATACATGGTATATACTATAGCTGCACAGACGTATATACTATAGCTGCACAGACATATATACATGGTATATACTATAGCTGCACAGACATATATACATGGTATATACTATAGCTGCACAGACATATATACTGTATATACTATAGCTGCACAGACATATATACATGGTATATACTATAGCTGCACAGACGTATATACTATAGCTGCACAGACATATATACATGGTATATACTATAGCTGCACAGACATATATACATGGTATATACTATAGCTGCACAGACATATATACATGGTATATACTATAGCTGCACAGACATATATACGGTATATACTATAGCTTCACAGACATATATACATGGTATATACTATAGCTGCACAGACATATATACTGTATATACTATAGCTGCACAGACATATATACTGTATATACTATAGCTGCACAGACATATATACGGTATATACTATAGCTGCACAGACGTATATACTATAGCTGCACAGACATATATACGGTATATACTATAGCTGCACAGACATATATACGGTATATACTATAGCTGCACAGACATATATACATGGTATATACTATAGCTGCACAGACATATATACATGGTATATACTATAGCTGCACAGACATATATACGGTATATACTATAGCTGCACAGACATATATACAGTATATACTATAGCTGCACAGACATATATACGGTATATACTATCGCTGCACAGACATATATACTGTATATACTATAGCTGCACAGACATATATACATGGTATATACTATAGCTGTACAGACATATATACGGTATATACTATAGCTGCACAGACGTATATACGGTATATACTATAGCTGCACAGACATATATACGGTATATACTATAGCTGCACAGACATATATACATGGTATATACTATAGCTGCACAGACATATATACATGGTATATACTATAGCTGCACAGACATATATACATGGTATATACTATAGCTGCACAGACATATATACATGGTATATACTATAGCTGCACAGACATATATACATGGTATATACTATAGCTGCACAGACATATATACATGGTATATACTATAGCTGCACAGACATATATACATGGTATATACTATAGCTGCACAGACATAAATACATGGTATATACTATAGCTGCACAGACATATATACATGGTATATACTATAGCTGCACAGACATATATACTGTATATACTATAGCTGCACAGACATATATACGGTATATACTATAGCTGCACAGACATATATACATGGTATATACTATAGCTGCACAGACATATATACTGTATATACTATAGCTGCACAGACATATATACGGTATATACTATAGCTGCACAGACATATATACGGTATATACTATAGCTGCACAGACGTATATACTATAGCTGCACAGACATATATACGGTATATACTATAGCTGCACAGACGTATATACTATAGCTGCACAGACATATATACATGGTATATACCTATATTCTACAGCTGCAGGAATATATACTGTATAATTGATATCTGTACATACATATATATTATAATATCTACACAAATAAGTCCCACCCCCAGATCCTGAGATGACTGTACATAAATCCCCCCCCCCCCCCCCCCCCCAGTGATTATGATGGTGGGGGGCACAGTGAGCAGACATAGGGTGCCCCCTTCCTTTGGCATCTCCTCTGTGTCGGGGGTCGGCGCCCTGTATATACATGTCTCCTGCAGAATGTTGTAGGGTCTGGCAGCTGATCCAGTGAAGGAACATGTGGATGATGAGTGGAGTAGTTCATCGTGCCCTGTGACAATGGCCTAGCAGGGGCAGACACAGAGAGGGCTGGGAGGCTGGCGGAGGCAGTGCTGGGAGGCTGGAGGAGGCAGCCTCATATAAGGAGGTCAGGAGGCTGACATGTGCAGGGAGGGGGGAGGAGAATAAAGGAAGTGACTGTTCCCCAGACTGTACAGGAGCGGAGGGGGATGCGGACGGCCGCCTGCTCAGTGTAGCTCGGGGGGCTCCAGGCTGCCAGGGACACATTTTCTCAATACAACCCACACAAAGGACAGAAGACATGGCATCCATGGCGGCGGCCATAGCAGCAGCCCGCATCTCCGTGTCGGGGAACCGGCCCCTGGACGAGAAGGAGCGGAACAGATTTGCTTATTTCTCGTCCCTCAACTCCATGGCTAAAAAGATCATGAAGGACAAGGAGCGGGTGAGGGAGCGGCACGGTGCCCGGTGGGAGAAGATGCCGCCCAGGGAGCAGGACGAGGCCATAGACAGGAGCCTGGTGGACCCGGAGCTGCAGAAGAGATATGCCATCCACAAGGGCAGCAGCCAAGCCGAGCCCGTGCCCCCCTCCTACCCGGTGCTCAAGACCCCGACTGGCCAGAAGGTGGTGCACTTTGGCGAGGAGGTATGTACTGTGCCAGGGAGGTGGGCGAGGAGGTATGTACTGTGCCAGGGAGGTGGGCGAGGAGGTATGTGCTGTGCCAGGGAGGTGGGCGAGGAGGTATGTACTGTGCCAGGGAGGTGGGCGAGAAGGTATGTACTGTGCCAGGGAGGTGGGCGAGGAGGTATGTGCTGTGCCAGGGAGGTGGGCGAGGAGGTATGTACTGTGCCAGGGAGGTGGGCGAGGAGGTATGTACTGTGCCAGGGAGGTGGGTGAGGAGGTATGTACTGTGCCAGGGAGGTGGGCGAGGAGGTATGTACTGTGCCAGGGAGGTGGGCGAGGAGGTATGTGCTGTGCCAGGGAGGTGGGCGAGGAGGTATGTACTGTGCCAGGGAGGTGGGCGAGGAGGTATGTACTGTGCCAGGGAGGTGGGCGAGGAGGTATGTACTGTGCCAGGGAGGTGGGTGAGGAGGTATGTACTGTGCCAGGGAGGTGGGCGAGAAGGTATGTACTGTGCCAGGGAGGTGGGCGAGGAGGTATGTGCTGTGCCAGGGAGGTGGGCGAGGAGGTATGTACTGTGCCAGGGAGGTGGGCGAGGAGGTATGTACTGTGCCAGGGAGGTGGGCGAGGAGGTATGTACTGTGCCAGGGAGGTGGGCGAGGAGGTATGTACTGTGCCAGGGAGGTGGGCGAGGAGGTATGTACTGTGCCAGGGAGGTGGGCGAGGAGGTATGTACTGTGCCAGGGAGGTGGGCGAGGAGGTATGTGCTGTGCCAGGGAGGTGGGCGAGGAGGTATGTGCTGTGCCAGGGAGGTGGGCGAGGAGGTATGTACTGTGCCAGGGAGGTGGGCGAGGAGGTATGTACTGTGCCAGGGAGGTGGGCGAGGAGGTATGTACTGTGCCAGGGAGGTGGGCGAGGAGGTATGTACTGTGCCAGGGAGGTGGGCGAGGAGGTATGTACTGTGCCAGGGAGGTGGGCGAGGAGGTATGTACTGTGCCAGGGAGGTGGGCACAATGTCTACACAGTGACAGCCTTCTCCATCTAACCTGTAGGGACAAGTATTGTCCTCTGTTATCAGCCAGACTGTAATATTCTTCCAAGGAATGGACAAATGTCTTCTCCACAGTCACCACTTTGCACATCTCCAGTCCTGAGACCCCCCACACACCTGTACACACCTGGATGTGAACGATCGCCGCCGCTGCGGTCTATTTGGTTGTATCCCTTTAAACGCCCATTTCCATGTCACATTATTTACATGTATAGAAGGGTAATCCGGGGGGATACAGCGGAGGAGGCGCCAGCGGAATCATAAGTCCATTTAATAATTAATAGGTATCGGCTTTTTTCTGTCCTCACCCCATCTGTTATAATAGAGACATCTATTACTACCGGCAGTGATACGGTTAAAGGGCTGGGACAGCGGGCGCTGGTAAAATCTGGGCTGTCACCTAAACCTGATGTCGAGGCGGGACAGAAGGGTGTCATGTGGTGAGAGGGGGGGTGACCATAATCCAAATATTACGGGGTAGACTCCATAATGAAAATCTCAAGCTTTGTGCTGGTGACCACATCGTGGGACATTCTACAATATTGTAATCCATAAAAAACGGACACGTGACGGATCTCAGTACGAAGTCGGTCGGTTTCAGTGACTAATTTGTAATTATTATCTTTAGTCAGAGTGGAACATGTTCTGCTTGTTTGCCGTGGAGTGAGCAAACAGGTCCGGGCAGCGTTGGGAACTGCTTGATCCTGTGCAGGTCGGTGTGCGCCCCTTCTATACAGAGTGGGAGCTGAGCTGCAGTACCCGGCACCACCACTACACAGTGGATGGCGCTGTCTGCTTCCGGCTCCATCCACTGTGTTATTTCAGGACAGCCGATCGCTGGGGGAGGGGCTGGTTGTCAGACCTTCACCATTCTGATTGTCATTTTGCCATATTTTTTAAGTTAATGTCAGATCACTTTTCAGAGGGGATCTCTTGTCATTTCTCTTATTAGCCCATTTGTGTTACATAGTTAGTACTGACCTTCCCTTGGTCCCCTGATGACGCCGTCTCTTCCACCTGAGTAGCTATGGACGTCTTTTTCTGTTCAGCTGCACCGACGTTAAGGGTGCAGTCAAACGACTGTAATTCTCAGTCCGCAATTTAGCAGAACGGGTGCGGACCTATTAATTTCAGTGCAGCTGAAAGAAATGCAGACAGCACACCGCGTGCTGTCCGCATCCGTTGTTCCGTTTCGCAACCCTGTAAAAAATATACAGCATGTCCTATCATTTTCTATATAGCGCCGGCAATGTGCTGTCCGCTGTCTTGCGGTCGTGTGTCACGATCAGTGTGGGGGGGAAACTCCACACTGAACACAGGAGGGAAGGGGAACAGTAACAGGGCCTGGAAACTAGGGAAGGAACAGGACACCTCCTAGACAACCCTAATCCGGACCCTGACTACCTATTAATATGAATAGACCTTGAAGGTAGGAATGTTCCTAAGCAGGATACCTAGGCCCTGATTTCCCTATAAGGCCCTGGAATAAGGTTAGGACCTGAGACAACCTATTCCTCCCCAGATGGATGAATGGAAGTCTCTGTCTCAGGCCCAGATACAACACAAACAAACGCGACACTTAAAGGGGTTCTGCAGTTTTTATAAACTGATGATCTATCCTCTGGATAGATCATCAGCATCTGATCGGCGGGGGTCCGACACCCGGGACCCCTGCCGATCAGCCGTTTGAGAAGGCAGTAGCGCCGTGGTCTTCTCGCTGTTTACCGCAGGCCCAGTGACGTCACGACTAGTATCACTGGCCTGGGTGGGGCTAAGCTCTGTACACTTGAATGGAGCTTAGCCCCGCCCAGGCCATTGATACTAGATGTGGCGTCACTGGGCCCTGCGGTAAACAGCGAGAAGGCCGTATCGCTACTGCATTCTCAAACTGCTGATCGGCAGGGGTCCCGGGTGTCGGACCCCCGCCGATCAGATGCTGATGATCTATCCAGAGGATAGATAGATCATCAGTTTCAACAAACTGCAGAACCCCTTTAACTTCTGTAGAGATAGAAGAACAGGAACACCAGAGACGACCTCACACCAGCTCAGCCAAACCCAAATGAACTATCTACCGCATAGTCAGAAGGGTGGGATCAGACTATAAAGGGTAGAAGTGATGACCACTGAGCAACAGCTGAGAAAAGGGAAGTGGTCATTAACCCTATCAACACCGAATCAAGAGAAATCAAGGAGGCTGTTAGATTCCTCCACGCTCAGCCAATACCCTTGATTTCCTGACATCAGTCACCTGAGGGACCGTGACATCATGTGAATGCACCCTAAATGCAGTTGAACAGGAAAAGAAGTGGACACATCCAATCGCAGGGGGAGCAAGAGAGAAGTACTATCTAAAATAGCTTCCCTACACAGGTTAGTACCATGGGCTATTAAGAGGAAATGATCAGAGAACCCCTTTAATTTATTACTACATGGAAACCACCAGCAAGCAGGCTACCTATAAACATGTTTATGAATTTGGAAATTCTCAGACATGAATAAGACATTCAGAGACAGAGAAGGTTTATATATAGAAGGGATGCAACAATGTTCAGGTTAAGGTAAGTAGTTGGAAGAGGATATGTAAATCAGATGTAAAGCAGCTATCCTATAAGCCAATATTGACCTTTTAAACAGGCCTTATGACATGACTTGGATAATAAATAAGCCAGCATCTCATCTGCAGACACCTGTTTTGGGATGATTGTCCCTCATCAGTGCACAGCAGAGAACACTCTGGGTGAGAGGCCTAAGGGCTATTTCACACGAGCGAGTCCATTGCGGGAATCGCGCTCCGTGTGTGAGTGTGATCCTCCGCTCTGGACTTGCAGGAGCGCACGGCATTATCATGGTTTATAATGCTGTGTGTCTCTGCTTGGCCTTATTTCTACAGAATCATACCGACAGCTTTATGTCACTATGATTCTGTGGAAAAAAGGCCAAGCAGAGACACACAGCATTATAAACCATGATAATGGTGTGCGCTCCTGCAAGTCCAGAGCGGAGGATCACACTCACACACGGAGCGCGATTCCCGCAATGGACTCGCTGGTGTGAAACAGCCCTAAGATTCAGGGGAAACTATATCTCCTTACAGGGAGCTCTTAAATGGGACAAGGAGACATAGGCCAGGCAACGCTCCTCTGGAATTCTGGGAAGAAGGGAAGCAAACGAGCTGTTAGCCTATCTGACTGTAATGCCACCAGATGTAACGTAGCTATCAATAGGTCAATGTTCGACCTTTAAACAGGCCTTGAGACATGACTTGGATAAGTGGTAGAAGTCAAAGTAACATCCATAAAAATGCCAAGGTTTCCCAGCAAAGCAGTGCCCAGGGCAAGACCCTGCCTTCACCAGCTTGCCTTTATCCTGGTGCCATCTCTTCCCTAGGTGACGTACAAGCACCTGGCTATTCTCTGATTCCCCAGCTCCGTGGTTCTATTCTATTTGTAGGCACTCTTGGTGGTAGACATGGTTCAGCATGGGCACACTGCTTGACCCGGCTATGCAGTCCCACGCTCAGCAATTTGTGCCATATTAGGGTACTTTCACATTAGCGGCAGGGAAGTCCGGCGGGTGGACAGGTAGTTCACGTATGTCCCCGGACTGCCGCTCCGTCCCCATTGTCTATAATGGGGCGGAGTTCCCGCGGCAGCACAGCAGCGCACGTCGAGAGGCGGCCGGACTAAATGTACTGCATGCAGCTAGTGTGAAACTAGCCTTAGCTTTTTTGGGGGGATCTGACCAGATGGACTACTCTTCATTCCCCATGCACATTAATGTGGAGACGCTTTGACCCAGTCGTCTTGCCATGTGATAATATGACGCTTGTCAAACTCCCTCACATCCTCAGGCCTTTTTTTTTTCCAGTTTTTAACGTTCCGTATACGGAACCATTCATTTCAATGGGTTCGCCAAAAAAATGGAATGTACTCTGTATGCATTCCGAATTCCGTATTTCCGCTCCGTTCACAGATAGAACATGTCCTATTGTCCGGATAACGGACAAGGATAGTACTGTTCTATTAGGCCCCTTTCACACGGGTGAGTATTCTGCGCGGGTGCAATGTGTGAGGTGAACGCATTGCACCCGCACTGAATCCGGACCCGTTCACTTCAATGGGGGCTGTTCAGATGAGCGGTGATTTTCACGCATCACTTGTGCGTTGCGTGAAAATCGCGGCATGTTGTATATTCTGTGTTTTTCACGCAACACAGGCCCCATAGAAATGAACCCCCCCCCCACCCTGCTCCTAGAGGCTAATTAGCATATCATAAAAGTTTGTTTTTCACAATAACGGCGGCAGGCAGTGAGATGGCGCTAAGGCTAGTTTCACACTAGCGGCAGGGGAGTCCGGCAGGCTGTTCCATCGGGTGAACAGCCTGTCGGATCCGTCCTGCCCCCGTCCTGCCGCTCCGTCCCCATTGACTATAATGAGGGCGGGGTTGGAGTTCCGACGTCAGCGCACGGCGAGAGGCAGCCGGACTAAAACTACGACATGCAGTACTTTTAGTCCGGCTGCCTCTCGCCGTGCGCTGCCGTGTCGAACTCCAACCCCGCCCTCATTATAGTCAATGGAGATGGAGCGGCAGTCCGGGGGCACACGTGAACTAGCGGCAGAACAGATCCGACAGGCTGTTCACCCGCCGGACTCCCCTGCCGCTAGTGTGAAAGTACCCTAATATACTTATGTTCAGCTGACGTTAGCACATCGCTAATGTCCGCCAGCTTAATACCCATTTTTCAGGTGACAGAAACCCTCTAAATGTGGCGATGGTTTTGTAGCTGAGGACAGATCAAAGGACACGTTGGGGGGAATTTACTAAGACAGGCTTAGGACCTTCAGTAAACCTGCTGCGGTCCTGAAATCTTAGCCAGTTATGGTCTGGTGTCGATTTCAGCTATCATTTTTTTCCACAGTGTTGTGAGCAGCAGAAAAAAAATAAAATAAAAATCATACAGTTGGTGCAAAAAAGCAAAAAAGCAAAAAAAAATTAATGGAAGAAAACCGAGTTGAATTTGAGTTTTTTTTTTATTTTTTTTAAAATAAAAAATCCAAGTAATTAAAGATCTTGCAGAGAGAAATGACCATTATCTGGACACCCTGGGGCAAATTTGAAAGAAAATTTTGGAATTCCCCGAAAACGTGTAAACCCTCAGGAAGCAGCGTGGATTTGAAGTCTCGATTACTGGCCAAGAGCCATCACCCCCGGTGATCTGAAAGGCTTTACAGAACATCCAGCAGTTATGTAGCAGAGCTGATGTTAACGGTTTCACCTCGCAGTGGAATACCGGTCACCGCTACATTCGTACAAAAAAATCACTACTAGAAATGAACGCAGTTGAGTTGTGATAATTCTGGCAGCAGAATGGACCTCAGGGTACGGTCTACAGAGAGCAGCGCTGGATGATATCGCTGTGACATGCGGTATTATATGTATAGTTGTGGTCAGCATTATTGGCGCCATTGGTTAATGGTTAAAAAAGCCAATGGACTGCGTGCGCCAAATTTATCAAACGGCGCATGTCCGTGTCGATTGTTAAAGGGGTTATCCGTGAATTTGAGACCGATGACCTATTCTCAGGATAGGTCATCAATATCAGATCGTTGGGGGGGGGCCAACTTCGATCAGCTGTTCGTAGAGGCCGCAGCACTCCATGAGCGCCGAGGCCTCTTCCTAGGCCTTGTGATGTCACTGTATATCAGTGAATGGGGCTGAGCTGCCATACTAAGCACAGCCACTATACAGTGGATGGCGCTGTGCTTGGTAACCTGTGAAAAGACCAAGGTGCACATCGGAGCTCTGGTGAGAGCAGCTGCCTCTTCAAACAGCTGATCAGCTGAGAGTCGGACCCCCACCGATCAGATATTGATGACCTATCCTGAGGATAGGCCATCAATATAAAATTCCTGGATAGCCCCTTTCAATTGGGTTCATCTTTAAACCTAACACTTTTGTCTAGAAATGCTACTCCCGTTCTCTGCACCCCTGGAGTGAAACTCATTAACATAGACAGCGACATCTACTTTTCAAAGCTGACCCTTCCCCGAAGCGTCACAGCTTCTTCAAACAGCTGATCGGTGGAAGTCCCGGGTGTCAGACCCCTGCCAACCTAATACTGATGAACTATCCTGAGGATAGGTCATCAATATCGGAATCTCGGAAAACTCCTTTTAAGTCATGCGAGCACTGACAAGTCTAATTTATAATTACTTTAATTCTACAGCCCTCGTTCACATCTCCATTAGGAGATCCGGCAGGCTGTTCCGGCACAGAGCAGCCTGTCGGATCCTCTACTTCACCGCCGGATCTCCATTGATTGCGGTGAAGTCCAGTGGTGATCGAACCGCTTTCCGGCATAAATGTCGGGTTTTGTCTGGTGACAGCCAGCATTTGTACCAGAACAGGCAGCCAGATTTCCTTAACGGAGTTAACATATCCTGTAATAGTATGTAAATATATATATATATCTATAAAAAATATATCTAAAGGGTGGGGGGCACTCGATCTTCTGGTAATATATGGACACGTCTCAATTATAAAATATTTATTTAAAGTGCAATAATATAAAAATCATTAGTGTGATGGGTGGACGTCACCAGGGAGAAACATCCGTCCAACCTCACACTAATTGACGTATGTTTGGGACATTTACATATATATATATCCAAAATATAGAGCAATTCCCAGGAAGCGCTTGTAATAAATTGCAGAATAAGTGAATAGTAACTACTATGGTATAATAATACCGTTTTTTTCAGCACTGTGCATGTGGATGCGGCTGCTTCCATTTTTGTCCTGCACCCTAGCCACCCATCTTTTTGAATTAGAGCAGTATATAGCTGAATCCAACTTTCCGTGAATTCATTTGAGGCCTGTTGACGTAATGTGAGGAGTCATTATAGAGCAGGTTCCCATCTAAAAAAAAAAAAAGGTTACCTTGTTGTGGCGGACGGGTACAAATTATTTTGATCAAAATATTTTTGATAAATATCTCATATAGTGAATACTGCATTAGTAAAATTTATATTCTATATATTATGTTTGCAGTGTTGCTGCACTGTTTGTATTTTTGTACTTTTTTAACACTTTGGTGAGAGTCACTCTTTTTTGTTGCTTGGCACCACAAACAGACTTGGAGAACTTATTTTCTGGTTGCTGTGTTCAAAAGCACTGCAGGGTAAACCTATATTTATGTCTTTCCGTTTGGATTTATTTATATCTGATATCATCAAATCTATAATTTACTTGGAGCAGTCTTAAAATTGGAATTAAAGATTCACGAGCACAAAAACATTTTTATAATGCTTTCATATTATTTTTATACCTTATCTAAAGCTCTTGTACCAAGTCAATAATGTTTATGAGGTTTCCAGTGCATTACATTGGCCTAGTAATAAGGGTTACGGAGTTGGCAATATAAATGGTTCAAAAAGTGCTAATAAACTATTTAAAAATACAAAATGTAAAGTGTTTGACCGTAAAGGAAACGTGATGGGGCTCCACAGGTAACAGGTCAGTTGTACCACATAGGAAACGCCATAAAAACTAAACACATAGTACTGAGGCAGAATTGCATTTTTTTCCCCAATTCCACCCCATTTGGAATTTTGTTTCCAGCTTCCCACTACATCATATGCAATATGAAATAGTGCCTTTAGAAAGTACAACTTAGGCCTCATGCTATATGAACTGAAAAATAAAAATGTTTTGGCTCCAGGAAGGAAGAGTTATCTTTGTCTTAAAAGTATGATCTGAAATATTCAAGTTTGACATATCCAAAAGATTCTGAAGAAGATAAACACACTTTTTCGACCACACTATAATTCTTGATTTTGCTATTGGGGTTGTGTATTTTAGGAACACCCCTGCTATTCCATTGTCCAGAAATGGGGGCGTTAAGTGGTCTAGTTTGTAGAGGTATGGTTCGGGTGCCATTTCCACTCCTAGTGAACATTAGGCTACATCCACATCTGCACACAGTAAATCCTGTAGCCTGGTACAGCAGAGGAGCAGACTACCAGAATTACTGTATCCAGCATAGCTGTACACCGCCGGATCCCCATTTACTACAAGATCCATTGGGTTTCCAGCTAGAATGTTGGCTTTTTGCCAGAAAAAAAACGCTGAGTGCAGCATTTTTGTTGCAGGCAATCTTGCTGGAAACTGAATGGATCACAGTTTAGTGAATGGAGATACGGTGAGCCCTGGCTGTGTCCGGCTGTGCCAGATACAGTAACTCCAGTAATATGCTTCTCTGCTGGGATCAGGCTACCGGATTTCCTGAACGCAGATGTGAACCTAGCCTTAGCTGAATCTCTACCAATATGTCACTGCCTGCCCTGTGAGAGATCTGAGAAGATCGGATAGACTTGCAGCTTGTAAGTCTATCTGACAGGTCTTTCTGTGTTTCCTTTCTGTTTGTTGTTGTGGGCAGGATTCCACCTCTTCACAGGTTCTGCTCGTTAGCTGTTTAAGAGGCTCTATTTAAGTCCGCCTCTTACTGCTGACTTTGCGGTTCATATTTTCCTTCTGGAGTTCTATACTGGTAGTTTGTGGATCCTCTACTTCCCGCTCGTCTCAAGCTAAGTCCTCCTGTTTTCTGCTTTGTGCGTGTGTTGCTGCTAGGTCTCAGGGAGACGATGGTCTCTTCACGGTGGAAGGTACCGTCTGTCTCATTCCCCTCTCCCTAAGTTAGGGTTTGCTACAGTGTCAGCAGGGCTTAGGTTCCAGCGTATGATTTCGTTCATCATCAGGACTTGCTCATACTGTCAGCAGTCAGGGAGAGGCTCCGGGATTGTTAGAAGGTTACCATTCCCTCCTCCCTAGCTTTGGGGCCTAGTCTGTTTACCTGTTGCTGTTTACTTGGTGTTCCTCTTATCCCCACCTGCCGTGACACAATCTGGTTCTACAATTGTCTTGACCTTTAGTTAGACATTAGATCAGATATGAGGGTTTTGTGAGATTAGGTAAATGGGCTCTGGGCCACTTCTGTCCATGGACTTTGTCTGGTTTTGCAACTTCAAGTGGATACCAATGGTAGAGAGGGGCTTTTTCTGAATTTCCTATGAATTGTTAAGGCTCTGTTCACATTTGCGTTCAAAGCTTACCTCTGGGTTTCCACTTTTTTTGACATCAAGAAAACTAGCAGCTGCAGCTCTACTGTTACCACCAGAAATGGTGGAAACCTCAACAGGCCTCACGGGCTTCTAATTAATGTTCCCAGATATTTGTTTGAATGGATCCTACATACCGTAGTATTATAAATAGAGCCCATGATGCTAGTGTGAACAGAGCCTAAAACGTAGTGGACATTATTGCTAAAATGTTTACATGGTTTTTCTTCTTTTGTAGGATATTACTTGGCAAGATGAACATTCTGCACCGTTTTCCTGGGAAACCAGAGTAAGTGTTAGATTTGACATAAATGAGATAAAAATGTCCATATAATCTACTTACCTTCTGCTTACAAAGAGAAAAAAAGACAACACCACTTAGTATATTTCTAACCTCAGAGCTGAGGAACCGAAGGACATCTGAATCAATACAATCCTCTGGGGTGAAGGGTCTACTCTTACATAGCCACAGTAGCATCTGACCTTCTTTATGTTCTGTGTGGCCATCTTCATACCACATAACAGATGGACAATGCTTGATAGGACCTGATTTGTGCCAAAAGATTGTCCTGTTGGCATATGTCTACCGCGTCCTTTTTCTATTGGAAAACGTCCTTTTTCTAAGGCAAAAAACTTTTTTTTTTTTAAACAACGATCAGCCTACGCCAGGGGCGTAGCTAAAAGCTCATGCGCCCTGGTGCAAGAGTTCAGCTTGGGCCCCCCTTCCCTCAGTGCTTGCTGGAAAGCACTGAGGCAAACATTGAAAGTGCACCCCCTCATGCCAAGAGGTGTAAATTGACCAGTATGCACTTTCTATAATGCCAGTGTCTTATGTGGCACAAGGGTCTTTGGGCCCCCTCAGGCTCCTGGGCCCGGTAGCGACTGCTACCTCTGTACCCCCTATAGCTACGCCCCTGGCCTACGCGTCTACATGGCATGGAGTTTCATACGTCTGAGCTTTACATCTACAAATGTGGTGGCCCTCCAAAAACGGTGGCTTCTGCCGAAACTCTTGTGTATGGGGAGTTCCTAACTCTCCCTCCCCCAACAGATGATGTCCGGGAAGACAAGGATTGGACAAAATGAATATTTTTGCCCAATTCTTTTGTTCTCCCGGGAGAAGGGTCTGGTAGTGGCTTTCTCCAGTCTCCCCATAGAATACACAGACACGAGTAGAACACTTAAGAGTATGGGGGAGTCGGGAGAGAGATCCATCAGCTATTGAATATGTATGGGCGCCTCTAGCAGAATCCTAACAATCTGGTTATACAGTTGTGTTGACTACTGCTTGGACAATAGATCAGATACGAGACTCCGGTTTAACCAGTGCGTCAAGCACAATGGAAACCTTGAAGTCGATCATAGATCAGCGGAATATTATGCTCTATATCTGATGGTGACATATTACAGATACTCCTCGTCTTCCTATCAGCCAAAACAGCCCGAACGCAGTGAGCTTTTTTGTGCCATTTTGGTTACTAGGACTTTGGACTTGGTTAAAGCTGGCCACACATATTCAATAGCTGTTGGCAGGACGATGGTTCAGCTGACAGCGATATCTCCGTCCCTATACATACCTGTATGTGTTATCAATGGGGAGAGAGGAGAAAGCTGCAGCCAGACACTTTTCTCCTGGGAGAAGAAAAGGAACTGGCAAAATATTGAGTTTGCCCGATCCTACTCCCCCCAGTATCATCTGTCGAGGGTGAGTCAGGAGCTTGGATGCAACAAGAGCAAATGTGACGACCCCATTGCACCAAAGACATAATTTGCAGAAAAAGTATTTCTGGAACAAAGCCTCAGATCACCAACAGAAAAACTGTGTTATAATCAGGTGAACCACAGCTATGTGTCTATACAAACAGTCTGATAGGGAGGTCACTGGTGACAGATTCCCTTTAAAGGGCATCTGTCAGCAGTTTTGTACCTATGACATTGGCTGACCTGTTCCATGTGTGCTTGGCAGCTGAAGACATCTGTGTTGGTCGCATGTTCCTATGTGCCCGCATTATTGAGAAAAGTGATGGTTTAATATATGCAAATGAGCCTCTAGGAGCAACGGGGGCGTTACCATTACACCTAGAGGCTCTGCTCTCTCTGCAACCGCTGCGTCCTCTGCCCTTTGATTGAGAAGACCAGGTGGGATGATGGTTCTGTCAAAGTCCAGAGGGTGCAGCAGTTGCAGAGAGAGAGCAGAGCTTCTAGGTGTATCGGTAACGCCCCCGTTGCTCCTAGAGGCTCATTTGCATATAATAAAAAATCATTTTTCTCAGCAATGCCGGAACATATGAAGATAAGACCAACACAGATGTCTTCATCTGCCAGGCGCACATGGAACAGGTCAGGTTTCTTGATGCAGTTTTGGAAGCCAAAATCAGGAGCGGATCACAAACAGATAAAAGAATAAAACCAGGAGTCAATTCAAAAAGGGGGAGATATGACTTCTCCTCCTTCTTGAATTCACTTGTGGTTTTGGCTTCCAAAACTACATGCAGAAACCTAACCACGTGCCGTACCCTTACGTGCTTTACAATCCCCTTTGAACTTTCACGCCTCAGGCTTCAGGTTAATGAACTCTTGACTACGAGTCAGGTGCTCGGTGCCCGATACTAGACACGTCCAGGGATTCGGCTGACTATATGTTGTGCCTTGAGCTAGAACTCAGTATTTCATCTTGGCTTCTCCTGGATCTACATAGACCTGGACGTCCGGCCGGTCGCTCTGGTTCTCGTCTCAGTTAATATTCCGGTACAAAGAGACAGAATTGAATTCCTTTCTCTCTGCTATTTAAAATTTGCCAGGCGGCCAAACTAAACAGCTTCCTCTGCTCACAGAAGGCCGTGCATGCTTGTCGAATAGCATACATTCCTGATAAGTGAATAACGTGTAAAAATAGACTCCAGAGCTCTTCGCCTTCTAACAGAGAAAGGCAGAATAGATTTCTCAGTTTGTCTTAAAGGGGTTGGCCGGACTATAGATACCGATGACCCATCCTCCGGATAGGTTATCAATATAAGGCCTCTTGCACACGACCGTATGGCTTTTTCAGTATTTTGCGGTCCGCAAAAAACGGATCCGCAAAAAATACGGATGACGTCCGTGTGCATTCTGTTTTTTTGCAGAACGGAACAGCTGGCCCCTGATAGAACAGCCCTATCCTTGTCCGTTATGAGGGCAATAATAGGACATGTTCTATCTTTGAACGGAACGGAAAAATGGAAATACAGAAACGGAAGACATACAGAGTACCTTCCGTTTCTTTGCGGATCCATTTAAATGAATGGTTCTGTATACGGAGCGCAAAAAAAGGAACGTAAATGAAAAAAAATAAAAAAAAGTTCCGTTCCGTGCTTCCGCACCCGCAAAAAGATAGAACTTGCTCTATCTTTTTGCTGAACGGAAGGATCGCGGACCCATTCAAGTGAATGGGTCTGCGATCCCCATGCAATTTGCGGTGCACAGCACGGGCTTCACACGTTGGTGTGAACGAGCCCTAAGATTGGTGGAGGACCGCGGTGCCAGAAGCTATACAGTGTACGTAAGGCTCCCTTAGAATGGGAACTTAGGTGCAGTACCCAGAAACGGCCACTACACTGTGTATGGCGCTGTCTGCTTCCAGTTCCATACACTGTATAGTTTCTGGCTGCCCAAAACAGCTGATCGCTGGGGGTGTTGGACCCCCACCAATATATTGATGACCGATCCTAAGGAGCCAGGGGTTTGACATCCCTATAGGGCTCTCCTGGACCTATTTGTCATTCTGGAGTCTGGGGAAGCTGAGCGGCAAAATTATTGTTACCCAATCTTCCCAAATATAGCTGAATAGAATATTTAGCATCCGGTCAGAGGAGGATTTGTGTATAATTTCACATAGGAAAGGGTAACTTGCAATAATGGTCAGTTTTGGTCTGGGCCTACTGTAGCCTCAAATCCCTCAACAAAAAATACTCTGTGTAGAAGAGGGATCTCAAATTCAGCCGGATATATGGGCCACGTTCATTTCAAATATGATACAATACCAAATTATTGTCAAGAGAATATATCACCACATACCTCTTACATCCAGTGATGTCTCCTCTGATGTAGATCTTCTCCATTGTAGGCAGACCACCATGACAGCTTCTTTCAGCTTCATCTCTGCAGACTTTACCACACAGACATCTTAGTTTCCTCAATTTTCCATCATCTTCCCCGTTCTGGTGCCCCAACCGTGTCATCCTGTTGCCTCTCAATACTGTGCCCGCTGTGCTTCTCAATACCCACAAACACGATACTGCAAAAACAAACACAAAAACTGTGCCATACAGATAGTCCCCCATAGTTATAGTGCCCCCTACAGTACCCCAAATAATCATAATGCTCTTCAAGAGTCCACCCATTAGTAGCCATGCCCTCCATATTTTGCCCAATAATAATGCCCCCACAGTATCCCCGGTAGTAATTATGTCACCATGGTGTCCCCACAAGTAACAAGGCTCTTCTATAAGGCACCCCTTTAGAGCTCACAGCAGTAGAAAAAAAAACCTTATAGTGGCCTTAGTATTTATTATGCCCCCTATAGTAGTTCCAGTAGTTATAATGCCCCCTGTAGTAGACCCAGTATTCATAAAGTCCCCCTGTAGTGACCCTAGTATTTATAATGCCCTCTGCATTTCCCCTGTGTAGTTATAATGCCCTCCTGTAGTACTCTGGCCTATATTAATGCCCCCTATATTATAATGCCCCCACTGTAGTGCTCCAACCTGTATTACTGCTCCAATAGTTACCCTGTATTATAATGCCCCCCCCCCCTTCCCCGTAGTTCTCTGGCCTCTATTAATGACCCCAGTAGTGCCCTATATATTATAATGCCCCCCTGTAGTGCTCTGGCCTCTATTAATGACCCCAGTAGTGCCCTATTTATTATAATGCCCCCCTGTAGTTTTCCGGCCTCTATTAATGACCCCAGTAGTGCCCTATATATTATAATGCCCCCCTGTAGTTCTCCGGCCTCTATTAATGACCCCAGCAGTGCCCTATATATTATAATGCCCCCCTGTAGTGCTCCGGCCTCTATTAATGACCCCAGTAGTGCCCTATATAGTATAATGCCCCCCTGTAGTTCTCCGGCCTCTATTAATGACCCCAGTAGTGCCCTATATATTATAATGCCCCCCTGTAGTTCTCCGGCCTCTATTAATGACCCCAGTAGTGCCCTATATATTATAATGCCCCCCTGTAGTGCTCTGGCCTGTATTAATGACCCCAATAGTGCCCTATATATTATAATGCCCCCCTGTAGTTCTCCGGCCTCTATTAATGACCCCAGTAGTGCCCTATATATTATAATGCCCCCCTGTAGTTCTCCGGCCTCTATTAATGACCCCAGTAGTGCCCTATATATTATAATGCCCCCCTGTAGTTCTCCGGCCTCTAATAATGACCTCAGTAGTGCTCTATATATTATAATGCCCCCCTGTAGTGCTCTGGCCTCTATTAATGACCCCAGTAGTGCCCTATATATTATAATGCCCCCCTGTAGTGCTCTGGCCTCTATTAATGACCCCAGTAGTGCCCTATATATTATAATGACCCCCTGTAGTTCTCCGGCCTCTATTAATGACCCCAGTAGTGCCCTATATATTATAATGCCCCCCTGTAGTGCTCTGGCCTCTATTAATGACCCCAGTAGTGCCCTATATATTATAATGCCCCCCTGTAGTGCTCTGGCCTCTATTAATGACCCCAGTAGTGCCCTATATATTATAATGCCCCCCTGTAGTGCTCTGGCCTCTAGTAATGACCTCAGTAGTGCCCTATATATTATAATGCCCCCCTGTAGTGCTCTGGCCTCTATTAATGACCTCAGTAGTGCCCTATTTATTATAATGCCCCCCTGTGGTGCTCTGGCCTCTATTAAATGCCTGCAGTAGTAACCGATTTATTATAATCCCCACTCCTTTTCGTGCTTCAACCTTTATTAATGCCCCCAGTAGTGCCCCATGAATTATGCCCCTCTTCTAGTGTTCCAGCCTGTATTAGTGCTGCATCCCAGTGCAGCGGGTCGCGATGACATCACTGCAGCCTTGGGCAGTCTCAGGCAGTACGATCCGGGAGGTGTCATTGCGACCTCTTGCCCTGTTCTACTGCCTCATAAACCTCCTAGTGGACTGAAGCTTATGAGGCCTTCACAGTGGGGGCAGGACCCATAGGTTCCTGTGGCCTGCCATAAACTATCACCGGCTGCCTCGAGGCCGCAGATAATTGCCTCAGGAAATTTGAGACCCCTGATCTAAAGAAATGCTCCAGCAAATTAAGTGTCTGAAGCAAGAAACATCTGTATATCAAAGGTACATGGGATCTTGTCTGCAGCTTGTGAACATACCATCGCAGCAGTGGTCTCCAACATGTGGTTCTCCAGCAGCAGCAAAACTAAAACCCTTACGGTCTTGACAGCCACTGGTTGGAGACCACAGCCTTACAGTAACCTTACATTTTCTCCCAGTCTTCCTCTGACCAAAGTCCTGTCAGCCAGATGCCTACATCTCTGCTTCATGTGCAGCTTTGTATTTAGCCATGTGTAAAGAGATCAGAAGTTCTTTATTATAATGCCAGCGATCCCCGCCTCCCCGTTACAGCCTGGAAAGGGCAACCATTCCAAAATGGAATAAAGCAGTTCATCAAGCACTTACTGGCAATTCCATTCCATAAATTGTAGGAGAAGTCTTAACCCTTTAAAGAGCCTCTGTCAGCATGATCAACCCTATTAAACCCACCATATTTCCTTGGTTTGGTTGAGCATGCTCTGTAAAACAATATATTTGTGTGGACAAATATTAATTTCTAAACATATGTAACTTAGGTATTTGGAGCACCAGGGGGCTGGCCATAGCGCTAGGAGCACCATGCTGCCCATGTGCTCTCTGTACTCCCCCTCCCCCTCTTTGAATGACAGGGCAGGACATCTCATCCAGCCCTGTCTTCTTGCGGAAGATGCTGCTTCCTGAGCTTGGAAAGCATCAGAAGATCCAGTGCACAAGTGCCGAGTCAGCTCAGTGCCTGTGCAGTGGATCTGATGAGTACTGCTTCTTGCGCTTATCAGATCCACTGCACAGGCGCTGATCCACGGCAGTGACGCAAGAAGACAGGGCTGGAGAGGATGCCTAGCCCAGTCACTCAAAGGGAAGGGGAAAGAACAGAGAGCACAGGTGGCTTTGCATTGGCGGTGCTCCTAGCGCTATGGCCAGCTCCCTGGTGCTCCTAATAACTAATGTACATAAATATAAAATAAAAAATATGTCTGCACTTCTTAACCCCAGAGAGATAACAAATATATCATTTTACTCAGCATGATCACCCCTACCAGGTAATGTGCCTGGTTTTAATAGGTCATACGTTATTTATGCTGACATGACTTTTGAGGTTTTATAACTGAGACCTTGCCTTGGCAGTAATGGGTCATTTCCATAACTTGATAATGTTGAAAAATGTAAAAAGTTTCAGCGCGCTCATATAACTTTTAACTACTAGACTCTCCAGATGCTGGTATGTGGAAGTTTATACATTCACATTCCAATCTGGTGTCTGTCATGTGTTTGGAAAATTCTTCCTCTTTAACAGACAATACATTTTTAATATACCATAATAATAATAATATATGTTATGGGTCCGAACATTTATATTTTTGGATGTTGCCTATTACAGAGTTTAGAAGGACTGAGGGACCCCATAATGTTTCATTTAGTGGAAGCTTTCTTAAGGGGGTTTTCTAGTTACACACACAAAAAAAAAGTCGATGAAGTTCTAAGTGCATTTTGACTCCTCCAGCATAATTGCGATCTATGACCCGCACTTTGTGTTTACATCCCACTCCAAGACTCACGGGGAGTGTTTGTAGCATCAGGTCTCTGCCTCTCCTTCCCTTCCAAGCTCAAACATCACAGATCTAAGCCGCCTGCTTGAAGCCCTGCAGGAAAAACCCCACCCTTAGGCCTTATGCACTCAACGATATCGGATAGCGGATCTGCGAAATATGGATACTGTGCATTTTGCATGAACTTTTTTTGCGGACCCATTGACTTCAGTGGCTTTGTGGTCCACATTATGTGGCCATATATAAATGTTCTATTTTTTTTGCAGAACGGACATATGGATGCAAAAAGCACACGGATCATACGCTGTATGTCCGTAAAATACGGACAATGGACCCATTGAAGTCAATGGGTTCGCATTAAAAAATGCAGATGACGCACAGACACAGCATTATTACTGACATCACATCCACAGGGTCCATCAGAATGAGCAGAACACCGCCCTCAGAGGCAAGGTCATTGATGAGGTTGTGTGAACGGGGCAGAGCCTTGCCAGGTCTCAGATGTCGACGTGACGTCATCAGGAACCGACACAGCAGAAAATGTCACATGACCTCAATGGCGTGAAAGAAAGTGCAGCATTTCATCGAAACAATCACTTAGTACGTGATAACGTGTGTTGTTTCCTGTCACTTGATTCTTAAAGAGGACCTCTCACCACTCCTGACATTCCTGTTTTAATAGCTTCATGTATTCCACATGTAATAACAATTCTGGATCATCTGTTCTTATGACTCTATGTTGTGCCGTTCCTTCATTATTTATACTAGAAGTTATGAAGGAATTGCTAGCAGTCTGCAGTAAGGGTACAGAGGGGAGGTAACCAGTTGGGGGCGTGTCTCTGCACAGTCTGAAAATGGCAGCACTGATTGGATAGCGTCAGTCTGTGCAGGTACACACCTCCAAATCGTTACCTCCCCTCCGTACCCTTACTGCAGACTGCTAGCAATTCATTCATAACTTCTAGTAGACATAATAAAGGAATGGCACAACATACAGACATAAGAATAGATGATCCAGAATTGTTATTACACCGGGAATACATGAAGCTATTAAAACAGGAGTGGTGAAAGGTCCTCTTTAAAATTGCAAAACTGGAATACCTCTTTAAATCCCCTGGTAAATTTGGTAGTAAAGATTATCCAAATCTCATGGGTATTGATTCAGGAACTGGGCACTCATCTGATTGTTTAAAACGACACACCCAGTACTACCAGCCATTCCTGAAGAGGCTATGTTGGATAATTCCAGTGCATGCCTCAAAATTGTAGGCTTTCTATATTGTGTGGTTTGGTTTTGGTGCTGTGAGTTTAACATATAAGTGTAGCTCTTGAGAGATGCAGCTCGAGTCATGAAAGGAGCTGTTGTTGGTGTTTTATGCATGTGGCCAGCTCTAGACCATTACATGTGGCCAGCTCTAGAGCATTACCTGTGGCCAGCTCTAGACCATTACATGTGGCCAGCTCTAGACCATTACCTGTGGCCAGCTCTAGACCATAACCTGTGGCCAGCTCTAGACCATTACATGTGGCCAGCTCTAGACCATTACATGTGGCCAGCTCTAGACCATTACATGTGGCCAGCTCTAGACCATTACATGTGGCCAGCTCTAGACCATTACATGTGGCCAGCTCTAGACCATTACATGTGGCCAGCTCTAGACCATTACAGGACATTATTGCACAGTTCACACAGCAGGGTGCTGGAGCAATGTGTTCTGTATAGCTGACTCGTGCACCACTTACATCTTGGGGGATTTCTTTAGGGTTGAAGTTTGTTCTTTTTGTGTTTATTGGTAATGTTTATGTGTGAGCAGTGTGCAGCCTATATTTAAGTCTATGGTGATCATGTAGTAGAAGTTTGTTGAATGAAGTTTGTTTATTCTAAAGCAAAAAAAAGGACCACAGCTGCCCAAAACAGACCATTTGCAGCGACCGGGCCGCAGGGGCAACACGTGAGATACGGTGGGCCGATGGGGGTTGTAGTTAGGGATCGACCGATATTGATTTTTTTAGGGCCGATACCGATAATTTGTGAACTTTCAGGCCGATAGCCGATAATTTATACCGATATTCTGGGAATTTTCATTTTAAAAAAAATAATATTTCCTACACAAATCTGCTGAAAATTAATGTTTATTGTTAACGTGTATTTTTATTTTTTTTGCAAATCTTTCTTTTTCATTTATACCTTAATATTTATTTTTTTTGTTTGTTTTTTACTAACTTTTAGCCCCCTTAGGGACTAGAACCCTTGTCCTATTCATCCTTATAGATCTCTATCAGGGTGAATAGGATCTCACACTGTCCCTGCTGCTCTGTGCTCTGTGCGCACAGCAGCATGGAGCTGAACATGGCAGCCAGGGCTTCAATAGCGTCCTGGCTGCCATGGTAACCGATCGGAGCCCCAGGATTACACTGCTGGGGCTCCGATCGGAGGAGCAGGGGAGAGGGGATCCTGTGGCCACTGCCAACAATGATTAATACTGGGGGGGGGTTTGGGTGGGGGGGCGCACTGCGCCACCAATGATTAATACTGGGATGGGGGTGGGGGGCGCACTGCTCCACCAATGAAGATAAGTCTTTCATTAATTCATATACAGAAGGCGGGAGCTGGCTGCAGAATCACATAGCCGGCTCCCGACCTCTATGAGCGTTAGCTGCGATCCGTGGCACCTGAGGGGTTAACTACCGCGGATCGCAGCTGCCGTTCATAGAGGTCGGGAGCCGGCTATGTGATTCTGCAGCCAGCTCCCGCCTCCTGTATATGAATTAATGAGAGACTTATCTTCATTGGTGGCGCAGCGGCCACAGCCCCTCCCCTCCTCTTGTCTTCTCTCCTGTCATTGGCGGCAGCAGCAGCACAGGGGGAGGGAGACACTGCTTCCTTCTCCCCTGTGCTGCGGAGGGAACACAGAGCGCTGTCAGCAGCGCGTTCTGTGTTCCCCATACGTTATCGGAATATCGGCAAAATAGATGCCGATACCGATAACGGTCAAAATCCTGAATATCGGCCGATAATATCGGTAAAACCGATAATCGGTCGATCCCTAGTTGTAGTAGCTTTTGCTAACGGTTAGCAGCGTTCCCTGGGCCGGGGTGCAGTGAAGGAAAGGACAGCACCAATTCCTTCGGGGCACACTCTGTTGTCCAGGGATACCCGCCAGATGGTGGTTGAGGTGCCCTTGGTGGTGTGGGTTTAAGGTGCTTTGGCGGCAGGGTCCGTGGTGTTTCGTGACGCCAGCACCGTTAGGAGCCTGAATGGAGTCGGGAAGGAATTTTTTTCCCCTTAAAGGGGTTATCCCATCTTAGACAATGGGGGCATATCGTTAGGATATGCCCCCATTGTCTGATAGGTGCGGGTCCCACCTCTGGGACCCGCACCTACAAGGAGAACGCATGCGCAGCCGCCCTCCATTCATTTCTATGGAGCCTGGCTCGGCTATTTCCGTCGGCCTCATAGAAATAAATGGGAGCAGTGGCTGTGCATGCGCAGTGCGCTCCTATTCACTTCAATGGGAGAGGCGGGGAGCTGCCCGGGGCCTTCCAGCCACACCTCGTTCTGGCTCCATTCTCCTTGTAGGTGCAGGTCCCAGAGGTGGGACCCGCACCTATCAGACAATGGGGGCATATCCTAGTGATATGCGCCCATTGTCTAAGATGGGATAACCCCTTTAAGTGGGGAAAATTGGCTTCTACCTCAGTTTTTTTTTTGCCTTCCTCTGGATCAACTTGCAGGATAACAGGCCAAACTGGATGGACAAATGTCTTTTTTCGGCCTTATATACTATGTTACTATGAGTCCAGACCTTGTATGAAGTTCAGTAGCAGCTTTACTTTGCATAAACTGTTCTCCAAACGGTTTGCAGACTTCGTCTTGGTCCCAGCAGGCTTTAGCATTAACTCTGGCAGGCAAACAAACTCAACTCTGCTACATCTGTTGCTCTCCGGCTCTGCTGTACTGACAGGCTTACTGTATAGCTTTGCTTCTTTCTTCATGCTGTAACTTCTTCTCTGTAGTCTGTCTCTAAATTGGTCCAGGGAACTCTACTTCCTGGCTTCTGAGGCTCCAAGCTATGGCCTCTATGTCCAGCAGAGCTGAAGGTGCTTAGGCAAGGCACGTCCAGCAGGGACGTGCACCTGCTTCCTTCCCCTAGCAGGGGGTACTCTCTACTCACTCCTAAACTGAACTCCACCGTCCCTGCAGTAAGTGGGACATGCCCCCACCACACCACAGAGGAGGGTGTTAGAATGGAAAGGAAGGTTCCACTCTATGTAAATGTAGCTCTGCCATGATCGCTGCCACCTACTGGTGAACCAGGTGAATTACATTTGAACATAACAGTTTCAAACATTAGCAATGCTCATTGTGAAAGACCTGCAATAAATACATAGGATGACATGAGTATAACCAATTGAAGACAGTAGCGGGGTGCAAAAGTGGTAATGGCGCTCTGGGTCATTACACATTTTGCATAGCTGGCCTCTGCTTACAGCTGACTGCATTCTGGTCTCGATCTAAAGTACTTTTGTAATTACTTCCAGATTACTCAATGGGCACATCACTATCTGCTGCCCAGCATGTGCAGCATGATCCCTTCTGAGACAGGAGGTGGCACAGGGAGTAGTGTAGATATGAGTGAGATGCCCGGTGTTACAGGGAGGCAACTACTTGTTCAGGGTATTGGAGGACACACATGTAGGGAAAAACACTAGGTCATTGTGACTGCATGTAAAACTGGCTTACAGAGGCATGTCAGCTACAGACATACTAGCGCTAAACTGTTCATCACATCCAGCTAAGCCAGAAACCGCCTCAGCAACTCCGGAACCTATTGACTATAATGGGACCCTGTGGGTATCCAGCCACTAATGCCGGAAACAGGCCAAATCCCAACCAGGTCCCATTATAGTCGATGGACATCCGGTGGGGAAAGGCAGTATTCAGCTATGAACTCGATACAATGAACTCCAGCAGGTT
Organism: Bufo bufo; assembly: GCF_905171765.1. Classification (NCBI taxonomy): domain Eukaryota; kingdom Metazoa; phylum Chordata; class Amphibia; order Anura; family Bufonidae; genus Bufo; species Bufo bufo. The sequence goes on from NC_053392.1 coordinate 601,114,451, forward strand.
GTTTCGATATAGTTTAGCGCTAGTGTAAAACTAGCCTAAGTGACTCTTCGTATAAACCATTTGCTTAGAATTTTCTAAGTGTCGGAAAACCCCTTTAAACAGCTGTAATTGTTTGGTAGTAGATCCTTATCAATCAGTTTCTGGCTCAAAGCTGGTCTTCCACCGTGCAAGCAGCAGAGATAGAAGCTTAGGAGCACCTTACCCTTCCCTTCTCCATCCCACCGTACGGTCCTAAATATACTGGGGCCAGAACCTGGATGTATTTATTTGCTGTTGCTCATACAAACATTTATAGTGGGACTATGGAGGCTCTTTCTTTAAAATATCTATTTTTACAGCTGGTCTGGAACAGATTAATATTCTTTATTTATAGCTACACGAATGGAACCAAAAATGCCCTGACGGATTTTCCGAAGAAAAGGAATGTAGGAAAGTTTGAAACTTACAGGTTCTTTTCCTCCTTGGCGTTGTCAGTAAAGCGCCTGTATCTTATAGGACTATGTATCCTAGCTTGGAATTTTGAAATAAACCCAGTTTTGGCTGGCCAAAGCGAGGGTGACTGTCAGCTTGCTGAAGATACAGGAATATATTAGAAAGTTTCAGAAAATGCAATTTCCTAAAAAAAAAGTTACTCTTAAGTAATGAGATCTTTCTACCTGGGCTTCACGTTATTCTGTTTCCCCACCTTTGTACTGTCTCCAAAACATTTGGTTTAGAGATCTTCATCTCTGTGCAGCCTTAGGGCTCAAGCACACAACCGTTTCCGTAATTTGGGGAAGGGAACGTCTGACCCTCTATAAAACTCTGTATGTCCGTTCCGCAACTCCGAAAAAAAAAGAAGTTAAATATCCTATTTCTTGTCCGTATTATGGAAAAAGATAGGACAGTTCTATTGAGGCCCCGACAGTCCGTTCCGCAAAATGCGGTATCTGTGTTTTACAGACTGCAAAAATGGCAACGGTTGTGTTGTTTTTCACACATAGGGCCTTCAATACTGACGTTCGTCTGTATAGATTTAAGACTATAGATTCTTCAAAATATTCGAATCCCTTTTTCACCTAAGCGATACAGAATGCGTGACGCCTCATTCACACAACAGCGAAAAGCGTCCCTTTTCAGAACCCTTGCCGTCTATGAGGCTATTCACCTAGATGTTTTTTAACGGACATTGAATAGTGGCCTTCAAAAAATAGGACATGTCACGGTCAGACGTATCCCATTGAACTCCATGGGACTGACTGTCTAACAGCCATTAAAAATGGGTACACAAGGGGAGAAAAATGGCCTTTCATGGTTTAAAAAAATAAAAAATACCTCAACCACTTGCACGTTACCACACTGAAACCATTAGTGTGAATGAGGCTTCACGCATAGTGAGAAATTCATTTTTCTATGGGGCCGCCAAAAATAGCCAAGCACTGGCTCAGCTATTTCCATTGGCCACATAGAAAAGAATGGTAGCGGTCGGTGCACTCCCATTCACTTCTATAGGGAGAGCACTTGGTGGTGACCGGACCCGGGAAAACCCAGGTTCCTCCAGCCACCACTTTCCCAGCACCATTCTCGATATAGGTGCGGGTCACAGCGGTGGGACTCACCCCTATGAGACAATGGGGACATATCCTAGCGATATGCCCCATTGTCTCCGATAGGAATACCCCTTAACCCCTTAAGGACCGGGCTCATTTTCACCTTAAGGACCAGGCCATTTTTTGCAAATCTGAACCAGTGTCACTTTAAGTGCTGATAACTTTAAAACGCTTTGACTTATCCAGGCCGTTCTGAGATTGTTTTTTCGTCACATATTGTACTTCATGACACTGGTAAAATGAAGTCAAAAAAATTATTTTTTTTGCACAAAAAAATACCTAATTTACCAAAAATTTGGAAAAATTTGCAAATTTCAAAGTTTCAGTTTCCTCTACTTCTGTAATACATAGTAATACCCCCAAAAATTGTGATGACTTTACATTCCCCATATGTCTACTTCATGTTTGAATTGTTTTGGGAATGATATTTTATTTTTTGGGGATGTTACAAGGCTTAGAAGTTTAGAAGCAAATCTTGAAATTTTTCAGAAATTTACAAAAACTCAATTTTTAGGGACCAGTTCAGGTCTGAAGTCACTTTGCGAGGCTTACATAATAGAAACCACCCAAAAATGACCCCATCTAAGAAACTACACCCCTCAAGGTATTCAAAACTGATTTTGCATACATTGTTAACCCTTTAGGTGTTGCACAAGAGTTATTGGCAAATGGGGAGGAAATTTGAGAATTTCATTTTTTTGTCTAATTTTTAATTTTAACCCATTTTTTCCACTAACAAAGCAAGGGTTAACAGCCAAACAAGATTGTATCTTTATTGCCCTGCCTCTGCCGTTTACAGAAGCACCCAATATGTGGCCGTAAACTACTGTACGGCCACACAGCGGGGCGTAGAGTGAAAGGTGCGCCGTATGGTTTTTGGAAGCTGGTTTTTATGGACTGGTTTTTTGACACCATGTCCCATATGAAGCCCCCTGATGCACCCCTAGAGGAGAAACTCCCTAAAAGTGACCCCATCTAAGAAACTACACCCCTCAAGGTATTCAAAACTGATTTTACATACGTCGTTAACCCTTTAGGTGTTGCACAAGAGTTATTGGCAAATGGGGATGAAATTTGAGAATTTCATTTTTTTGCCTAATTTTCAATTTTAACCCATTTATTCCACTAACAGAGCAAGGGTTAACAGCCAAACAAGACTGTATCTTTATTGCCCTGACTCTGCTGTTTACAGAAACACCCCATATGTGGCCGTAAACTACTGTATGGCCACACAGCGGGGCGTAGAGTGAAAGGTGCGCCGTTTGGTTTTTGGAAGGCAGGTTTTGCTGGACTGGTTTTTTGACACCCTGTCCCATTTGAAGCCCCCCTGATGCACCCCTAGATTAGAAATTCCATAAAAGTGACCCCATCTAAGAAACTACACCCCTCAAGCTATTCAAAACTGATTTTACAAACTTTGTTAACCCTTTAGGTGTTGCACAAGATTTAATGGAAAATAGAGACACAATTTCAAAATTTTACATTTTTGGCAGATTTTCCATTTTAATATTTTTTTTTCCAGTTACAAAGCAAGGGTTAACAGCCAAACAAAACTCATTATTTATGGCCCTTATTCTGTAGTTTACAGAAACACCCCATATGTGGTCGTAAACTGCTGTACAGGCACACGGCAGGGCGCAGAAGGAAAGGAATGCCATACGGTTTTTGGAAGGCAGATTTTGCTGGACTGGTTTTTTGACACCATGTCCCATTTGAAGCCCCCCTGATGCACCCCTAGAGTAGAAACTCCAAAAAAGTGACTCCATTTTAGAAACTACAGGATAGGGTGGCAGTTTTGTTGGTACTAGTTTAGGGTACATATGATTTTTGGTTGCTCTATATTACACTTTTTGTGCAGCAAGGTAACAAGAAATAGCTTTTTTGGCACGTTTTTTTTTTTTTGTTATTTACAACATTCATCTGACAGGTTTTATCATGTGGTAATTTTATAGAGCAGGTTGTCACGGACGCGGCGATACCTAATATGTATACTATTTTTTTTATTTATGTAAGTTTTATACAATAACTTCATTTTTAAAACCAAAAAAATGTTTTAGTGTCTCCATAGTCTAAGAGCCATAGTTTTTTCAGTTTTTGGGCGATTATCTTGAGTAGGGTCTCATTTTTTGCGGGATGAGATGACGGTTTGATTGGCACTATTTTGGGGTGCATATGACTTTTTGATCGCTCGCTATTACACTTTTTGTGACGTAAGATGGCAAAAAATGGCTTTTTTTACACCGTTTTTGTTTTTATTTTTTTACGGTGGTCACCTGAGGGGTTAGGTCATGTGATATTTTTATAGAGCCGGTCGATACGGACGCGGCGATACCTAATATGTATACTTTTTTTTTATTTATGTAAGTTTTACACAATGATTTCATTTTTGAAACAAAAAAAATCATGTTTTAGTGTTTCCATAGTCTAAGAGCCATAGTTTTTTCAGTTTTTGGGCGATTATCTTGGGTAGGGTATGATTTTTGAGGGATGAGATGACGGTTTGATTGGTACTATTTTGGCGTACATACGACTTTTTTGATCACTTTTATTACCTTTTTTGGGAAGTAAGGTGGGCAAAATTTCAATTTTCTCATAGTTTTTATTTTTTTATTTTTATGGCGTTCACCGTGCGGGGAAAGTAACATGACCGTTTTATAGATCAGGTCGTTACGGACGCGGCGATACCTAATATGTGTAGTGTATTTTATTTTTTTAATTTTTATTCAGTGATGAATGTTTTTTTTTTTTATCTTAACTTTTTTCACTTTTTTTTTGACCCAGACCCACTTGGTTCTGGAAGATCCAGTGGGTCTGATGTCTGTATAATACAGTACAGTACAATATATATTGTTCTGTACTGTATTTTACTTACACTGAACAGATCTATGCTTTTAGCACAGATCTGTTCAGCACCATGGACAGCAGGACGCCTGAGCAGGCGTCCTGTTGCCATGGGAACCTTCCCCGTCTGCTCAGAACTTCGCAGACGGGGAAGGGTAAGCACGAGCTGAGGGGGGCTGTCGGGGGGCTCTCTCCCTCTCCATCGGGGGGCTGCAAAGGCACAGCAGCCCCCCGATGGAGAGGGAGGGAGCTCCCTGACCGATGACAGTTAACTTTTTCCATACAGCGGTCCGTACGGACCGCGGTATGGAAAGGGTTAAACGGCTGACATCTGCACAGATGTCAGCCGTTTATACCAGGGTGCCAGCAATGTGCTGGCACCCTGGTATAACCCACTAGAAGCCAACGATCGTTCATGGGGAGGCGGGCGGGGGATCGCGATCCCGCCTGCCGCACCGCCCGCCTCCCGCAACGCCCCCACCGCCTGCGACACCCCCCCTGCACCACCCGCCGGCATAAAATCGTGCAGGGGTGCAGGGGGGGGGGTGAAAAATATAGATTTTAGCCACTCTAAAGTTTCTGATCCCCGCGGGATCAGAAACTGCAAAAAGCGCAGCAAACCTGCGGTTTGCTGCTATCGCCGATACGGGGGGGGTCAAATGACCCCCCCCCCTGCATTGTTACGGGATGCCGGCTGAATGATTTCAGCCGAAATCCTGTTCCGATTAACCCCTGGGGCGCCGGAATACAGATTTTAAGTCAGGACGTACCGGTACGTCCTTGGTCCTTAAGGACTCGGGAAATAGGGCGTACCGGTACGTCCTATGTCCTTAAGGGGTTAAAGATCTTCATTCAATGTCAGGAATTAGGTGACAATCTAGATGCTGTTTCTCAGATACGTGTGTGACCCAGAGGATACCTTATGCATGTTAAATATTCTAGGTTTCATTTTTGGACTCTGACATATTACTATTATTGTTCATTTTTCTCATTAGAGTCAGATGGAATTCAGCATTGCCTCATTGTCCACTCCAGAGCCAGCAAGCACTACCGTACAGAGTGAGCAGAAGCAAACCCCCAAATCTGCCAATCAAAGCAACCAAATGAAGACTCCCCTTGGAAATTCAGCTGCAAAGCCACCTCAGGGAATGAGGACACCTAATTGTGAGGGGTCAACGCCAGTAAGAAAGGAAGAAGAATCATCCTTTTGGAAAATAAGCATGGAACGGTCTCGAGTTGAAGGTTCACAGTCAGAATTTCAGTCTTTAACACCCAGTCAGATAAAGTCCTTAGAAAAGGGCGAGAAACCACTTCCTGTCTATTGTAGACAAGATTCCTTCCAGAAGGAGAAAGAAGTTACGAAGCTGGAGAAACCTGAGAAGTCTCTTGTGTCTGAAAAGCCGTCTGTGGTCACAAAGCAGCCAAAGACAACCAATCCAAGTAGTGTTTCTTTCACTTCGGAGACTCGTAGACCAAGCCAGTCTTCTGTCAGCACTTTAGATGATGTCTTTCTTTCAGAGCCACCAGCACTAATTCCACCAGTGACAGAAACTAGTAAGGAACCTCAAAAGGATGAAGCTAACTCAACAGAACCTCAGCTGTTTTCACAGGTACCTTTTCACTGTTTGGATTATATGTTGGTCAGCTAAGTAGAATATAGTTTCTGCTTATTTATGGAACAAAACTACGAGCTCTTCTGCTAAAACCTGAAAGAGCTTCCACCTCACTTTCTCCTCTAGAAATTGAAAAAGTGTATTTAGCTATTGCACAGGTGAATGAACACTAGACATACCTCCCAACCATCCCTGATCCGGCAGGACAGTCCAGAATTTTGGTAGCTATTCCACAGTCCGGGAGGGCTGAGGTATTCTCAACTGTCTCTGCGTCCCTAGGATCTAGAGACAGTCCGTTCCAATGGCGAAGAAGGGAGCTCTCCACTTCCTGCTTCACCATTTAACTCAACTGGCGCTCCGCAGCGGGCATGATGTGCTCACACATAGAGCTTCTGTGATGTGTTAGGAGTGTGCAGGCTCAGGAATCAGCAAGTGCGCTCCTCCTACACAGGCCTGTAGCGCGATGAGTGACCAAATCAGAGGTATGGTTAAAGGGGTTGTCTCTCATAAGACAACCCATCCCCCCCTTTCCCCCCTCCAGAATTTGTCTACTACGTTGATCAATTGAAAGCTGTCTCACTCCTAGCCCTCTCGGCACACGGCTGACGTTACCACGGGAAGCCGCTGCCAATAAGGCATTTCTACTGCAGTGACTACGTGTAGTCTCACGTGACAACCAGCCAGATGAATGGCTGTCCATGTGTTACAAAGAAGGAGCCCATCAGAATGGGAGCTGCTCTCATAGACTGATTCTCTGCTCTGAGATGAGTCCCAAGCGGGGAGCAGACAGCCCCTTTAGATATATAAAGCTAGGATATTATTTCTAACTACATTATAGACAAAAGGGTCAGTTCATTATTGCTGGTGAGTGTTATGCTGGTGGCCCGTGCTTGCCGCTGTATCACTTATCAGCCCAGGCATTCCATGTGCTTTTCCAGCAAGCCGCAGCCTGCCCCCACTGCCAATCCTTCAACCTCTGTCCTTAGGGAGCACACTCCTGCTGACTGTTATTGGGTCAGTGTGTGCACCACCTGATCTGTTCCAGCCTATAGCTGGCAGCCTATGTGTATTTAAGGCACCTTCTCCAGTTGCCTGAGCTTTAGGTTCTTAGTTTACTTATTACTAGATTACATGTGCTGTTTTATTTGTCTACCTGTGTACCGACCTTGGTCTATTTACCGACTGTCTCTTCATTACCTGTCTTGACCCTAGCCTGTATACTGTATTGACCCATTGCTACGTGCCCTGACCTCGGACTAGTTTTAGGAATTCACACAAACTCTGCCAGCAATGACCACTGCCTGGTTCCTGACTTTGAGTATTGCCTGACCCCCTCAGTGCTTTGCATCAGTGTCTCCAACCACGTGGGTGCCACTTACACTGGGACTATTCCAAAGGTAGTGGCCTGGTGGCTCCTTTATAGCAAAGGCCAGATCCCAGGGATTAAAGGGTGAAAGCTAGGGGAATGCCAGGATAACGCCCAAAGTCAGACCAGTTAGTTGGCGCAGTGGTTCCATACCCTCTGTCCCTAATTGATTACCCTAATTATAATCAAGCCTGGATTTTATGATGGGCTTCCATGTCCCTATCTCAATATAAAAGGGGGCTCCAGAAATTATAATACCTGCAAAATAATGATCTGGTTAAAGCGTTTTTAGGGGTAATTTGAGCTTTTCGACATGGCTGTTTAGCGTGTATGTGTGCATATTTTATAACATATATAATTACATTATGAAGGCAAATGAATTGCTGAAAATAGATGACAGATCTGCTTAAATTGGGAACACAACCATGCTGTGGAGATACAATGGCCCATATGACTGAGCAATATGGAACATCCAAGTTTAAAGAAATTATCTGCACTTGAGGAAGGGGTATGGACTATCGTTCAAGATTTAGTGCCAAAACTGACCCAACAATTCTGGAGTTAAATTCTGTCTCGAACTAAGCCAACCAATAGTTAATATAGAGTTAGACAAAACTGTCTGGCCATGCACCAAGTCTATCACCCAGCCTGAGCCGCTGTGATAAATCTGCCGCAGGTCTAGATGGCCTTTGTAACATCTTACACCATCTACCGGATTCAGAAATCTGCCCTGATGTTCTTCTACACTATAAGATGGTCAGATTATCGTAGACCATTCATTTGCTAGTCTGTAATCAGTTCAGTACGGCCATGAACTGGAGAGCCTTCCTTCTGCTGCTGTAACATCCATGATCCTTGAAATCAAATTTTCACAAGGTTTGTCATCCACATAAATAAATACAAAAGCTAAACAGATTTGTCTGGAATAATTGGCAAACATGCCCGCTGGAAGGAAATGACAACTCATAATTGGCAGATATAACTTACTGCTAACGTAATGATTGTAATCTCCTGTCGGTGCCGATTAGCGACGTAGTCTTATACAACTGGCTAAACTTAGGTGGAAGTGAGACTCCTAGTGGCCGTGACTATACAGCTTTTCTTTTCAGGTGGATGCAAGCAGATTTTTTTAATTGAAGGGATTGTCCAGGCTTTTACTATTGATGGCCAATCCTCAGGATAAGGGCTCATGCACACGGCCGTTGGGCGGGTCGGCAATCCACGGCCGCCGGCCGTGTGCACCGCGCATCACGGATGCGGACCCATTCACTTTAATGGGTCCGCAATTCCGGAGATGCGGAACGGAGTCACGGAACGGAACACCGGAAGCACTACGGAGTGCTTCCGTGGTGTTTCTTTCTGCAATTGCAGTCCCCAATGCACGGAACGGCCGTGTGCATGAGGCCTAAGTCATCAATATCAGATCGGCAGGGGTCTGAAACCCGGCACTCCCAACAATCAGCTGCATGAGGAGGCCACGTGCGGTCTCCCTTCTTCCTGTCCGCTGCAGCTGTCTATGGACTTTGCGGAACAGTTTATGGCTAGTGTGAAATGGCTAGATGTAATACAAGACTGAGAGGTAAAGGGGTTGTGTACCTTTTGGGGGGAGGAGGGGGGGACGTTGGCAAAACCCCCATCTTTGGTAAGGAAACCTGCGAAGGAAAGCACACTTATCTGCTTCCCGATGCTGGCTCCTTCTCTGCTTCCCGATGCTGGCTCCTTCTCTCCCTATGCGCGGCTTCTCCGCTTGGCTCTCAGGATGTAAACTTCCTTTTTGACACCGCTGCAGCCAATGAGGTGTCAAAAAGGAAGTTTTCATCCTGAGGAAAGCAGTGGCCTGCCCCCCTTCTAGTACAAGGGGAGCAGGTCACCGCTGCGAGGGACCCAATCGGAGAAGCTAAGGCTGGAGAGCCAGTGCCGGAACGTAGGTAAATATGCTTCCCTTCACAGGTCTGCCTAATTGGAGGGGTTTGCACAATCATTGCATTGATGGGACAACCTCTTTATAAAAGAAAATGCTGTTACCTTATCAGAGCTGGTACATTTATTTATTTATTTTATGCACTTCTATAGCGCTACTATATTCCGCAGCGCTTTACAGACATTAGCATCCAGCTGTCCCCAATGGGGCTCACAATCTAAGATCCCTTTGGAGTGTGGGAGGAAACCCACGCAAACAGAAGGAGAACATACAAACTCCATGCAGATGTTGCCCTTGGTCGGATTCAAATCTAGGACCCCACCAATGCTAACCACTGAGCCACCGTGCCAATGGTTGGATTCGAACCTAGGACCCCAGCACTAGAAGGCACCAATGCTAACCACTGAGCCACCGTGCCAATGGTTGGATTCGAACCTAGGACCCCAGCACTAGAAGGCACCAATGCTAACCACTGAGCCACCGTGCCAATGGTTGTATTCGAACCTAGGACCCCAGCACTAGTAGGCACCAAGGCTAACTGAGCCACCGTGCCAATGGTTGGATTCAAACCTAGGACCCCAGCGCTAGAAGGCACCAATGCTAACCACTAAGCCACCGTGCCAATGAATCGTCTGATCGGTCACAGTTCTAACCCAGTTCTTCTTCCCCTTACAGATAAACACCAGCAGCTTACTTTTGAAGACCGGATTTGATTTTCTTGACAACTGGTAACAAGGCTCATCACTGCTGTTTGGAATCTGTTGGGAGACACGGGCTAATGGTTCTCTTTATTAGATGGTTTTGCGGTAACCTCTTCCTAGATGGCTTTTTGTAAATCTGTGTTCATTTTTTTCTATCATTTTGTGATGTATTTGTTAGTTGAACCTTTATGCACTGTTTTGGTGAAGTCAAGGTGCCTATACTACGCCTGTGTCCCTTTTCCTGCAAGGTTTTAGAAAGTCATTTTATGACAATATTACTAATGACATTAAAACCAAAAAATGCCTATATACTTCACACAAAGTATGCTACCTGATATTAGTCTTGTTGGACTTCTCTTTGTAGTTTAATAAGGCATCTTAGATCATCATTTTAAGTAGACCCAAAAAATGTGTATTCAACAAATGTTCAAAAACTGGTCAGAACGCGATAAAACTCGTACAGTATATATTTTCTTTCTGTTTTATGTACAATGTGTCATAAGGATTTAAAGGGATTATGCCATGATTGATGTAAAAAATTAAAATCAGACATCATATACAGTGGCATACATAGAGAAGTGAGGGCCCCATAGCAAGGATCAAACCAGGCGCCCCTCACAGGACAGAAGGGTTTACGTCGAAACCCTTTTCAATGGCCCTTGCGCCATTTTTCACACTGCCGCGTTTGCTAAAAGTTCTTCTTTTAGAGGGTAAAGCCCTGACCAAGTTTTCATCCCCAGTAGAAGAGGAGATGATCCCAACTGGGCCCCCTCTTGCCCTGTGCCCCATAGCAGTCGCATGGTCTGCCGCTATGGTAGTTACGCCCCTGATCATACAGGACATGGCAATCTCTTTCTAACAAAGCTAGAACCAGCCCCGTACCTCACATGGATCCAGAGATCTCCCCCATTCATTTCTCCAATTGGTCTACTAGACGTGTCCTTTCTCATGGGGCATGTCCATTCTGCCGTAGCTCTTTTCCTGTCACTGTCACCGCTTTGCTGGTGACAGTTGAAGATTTAAACTGAGCATGTGCGACCACCTCAGTGAGGTGGACAAGAAATAAGGAGAAGAACAAACATCAATATTCAGATTCAGGTACTGGTCTGAAAAATATTTTTGGGGCACAACCCCTTTAATGGAAATACCGGTATTTTGGGCCATGTGTACATTTGCTTTAATGGGGTTTATCAGTCTTTTTGGCATGCAATCAGCAATGCTTTTTTGCCTTAAAAAATAATATAACTGAGATAGGTCCCATTAAGGTCAATGGGTGCATCAGGATTTACCAGTATAGCTGTCATTATCAGCAGATACCAAGACACTGTCCTCCACCCTGAAAAAAGATCACGCACTACATAAGAGGCACAACATCTGGGGCCAAGTTACATGCAGTAGAAGAGCCCAACTAATTATCGGCACGTTTATACCGGGGGATCTGGTGTCTGGGGCACATCACTAAACCACCACTAAATTTTAAACATAAACCTATTGTTACAAATTTTTTGATATGACCAATGACCACTCCGATCAACTGTGCGAAGAAGCCGCCCCGCTCTGTTAGCGCTTATGCCTCTTCCTAGGCCATGTGATGTCACGATCGTCGGTCACATGGCCTAGGGGCAGCTCAGCCCTCTTCAAGTGAAGGGGGCTGAGCCGCGATACCAAGCACAACCACTGTACAATGTACGGCGCTGTGCTTGGGAAGCGGTGAGGAGAAGGGATGAGCGAACTTCCGTTTTTGAAGTTCGGGTTGGGGCTGAATTGCGTTTTGGATTCCGTTACCACAGAACATAATGCAATTAAAAGACAGAATGCATAACGGAAACCGGACGGATCCATTATGCTGGCCATAGACTTCTATTTAGAGGCATTCCGGCCTTGAATTGCGTTTTGGTCCGTGGTAATGGAACCTATAACGCAAAACTTGAAGTTCGCTCGTCCCTAGTGAGGAGGCCACGGAGCGGCTTCCTCAAACAGCTTATCGGCGGGGATCCCGAGAGTCGAACCCCTGCCGTTTACCTATTGAGGGTAGGACAACAATATGAAAATCCCCTTACCTTCCTCCTTTGTTTGGAGGCCGTGGAGCCTCTGCTAGAGATGTGGCTTCCTCAAACAGCTGATTGGTGTCAGGAGTCGGATCACCGCCGATCTCCTCTATCCTGAGCAATGGTCATCAACATGTAAATCCCAGAAAACAAAACGTTTTAACTAAATTTCTTATATCTTGCACATTGAAATGTATTCTGTTACATTATGCCGATGACCATCTTGTGATAAAGGTGAAGGTCTGGTCAGTAGGTACATGTCTATCTACAGCACATAACAAGGCATGTCTGAATTTTTGTAATCTGCAACTTTTTTTTTTTTAAGAATGGCAGTATTACGTACCACATGCTCTTGTACAGGATTCTGTGTCTGAGGTCCATGGATTATATGGAATGTGACTGCAGTATTACATAGGTTTAATTGTGACCCCCATCATTGCATAAAGATACAATGGTGGTGCTGATCCCCAGCCAACCTCCATGTCCTGTAAAAAATAAAATGCACTGTGGTCATTAGTCTCGTAAAACCCAATCTAATGATACATATCTTGAGAAAAATGTTCTTCATGCTTTGGTGCTGTGGGCACAGGGCCAAGATTCAGAGCATTGGGTGTAGGTCTCTAGATATAGGAAGCACTCTAATACTCCAATTAACCCATGTCCAGTGACATTATGACGACCTGCCACGTTTTATACATCATTTAAAGTACATTGCCGATTGTAGCCGGACTAGGATCACGTGCTGAATGTACGGCATGTGGTTCCGGAAGTGCCAGCAACCTGTTTAGACTTGGGAGCGCCAAGGAAAATCTCTTCCATCATCATTATAATCCACATCATCCGGGGCACACGTCAGGCTTCGGTGTGGGAGTGAAATACCACACTGAGCATAAGAGAGAAGGGGGGAACTAGGGAAGGAAGATGGACACCTCCTAGCAAAGCCCTAACCAAAATCCTGACTGACTACCAGTATGAACAGACCTCAGAGGTAGGTGTGTTCATACACAGGAATACCTAGAGTCATATCTGGCCCCATAGGACCCTGGTACTAATGGCATGGACGAGACTACCTGTTCCTCCAAAAGGAAGGACGAACAGGAGTCTCCTGCAGGCCTAATACAAACAATAGGGAAAAGCAACACACAGAACCCAAACAAAATACAAAAGGGAAAGGAAAGACTTAACTTCAAAGGAGCAATGGAAGCACCAGGAACTCCGTCGAGATCCACACACCAGCTTTCCACAACTGAAACTAAGGCTATAAATTGCACAGCATTGTGGGAGAAGCAACAATAAATAAGGAAGGTTAAATGACCACAATAGCAACACCTGGAGGCCAGGGGTGTGGCCATTACCAGAAACAACATAGACGCCTATTGTCAGATCAAACCACGTGTTGCTAGTCTCACCAATCTCCTGCCACGTGTCGCGGGAACGTCCGTGGCAGCACATGACTTAAAAAAACAAAACTGGATAAGCCCTTTAAAAGAAAGGTGCCCCCTTCGTACAGAACTACCTCACAGATTACCCCTGATCCCTGGGTTTACCAAGAGAGTCGGAGGTCCTGGGAGTCGGACCCCTAGCATTTACATACTAATGTCTTGTCCTGAGATTAGGCCATCAATATGAAAATCCAGGAAAACCACTTTAACATCCTCCTTTGTTTGGACTTTTGGCAGGGTAGACAATCTCACTTGACTTTCTCGGTCTAACCAGAGAGGGAAGGCTGGTGACTCAATGAAAGCATTACACCAATAAGCACAAAGGGGGGGTGGGGTGGGGTAATTTTTTAAGACCAGCATTTTAGGCGCCGGTCTTAATAAAGCCCCTGCTCTGGTGGTGGATCCGCCGGAGTTATGAAGAGGCGCTGACCTCTACACAACTTCGGTGCATCCAGCGCCTCTTCTAAATATAAGACAGCTTCCGAGCCGGCTTACATTTAGACCATTTTCTACGCCTAAAACTTTTTTAGACCTGGCATGAGTCGCACACCTGAAATACTCCTAATATAAGCGTATTTCAGGTTAATAAATGACCCCCAATGTTCTTCCATGGGCATCTTTATCTGGGCCTATCTAGAGAACAATAGTGCTGTCATACTGTCATCCTAAATTCTACATATACTATTAAACTAGCAGATAGTTTCATCTCCTCACAGCAGTAGTAAAATAACAATGGGGCCCCTATCTATATAGGAGTTTTATCTCAGTACTGCCAAAATGAAAATGAAAAATCCCAATTTTTTTAAAAAAAAATTGTTATAAATGATGCCTTTTTTCTTCTATTGTACTATTCTATGCACTTTTAAATTGCAGCTTTTATTTGGCAGACATTTTTATTTATTTCAGTATTTGACTAAACCTTATACTGCATGTAACTTTTGAGTCTACTTAGTACAGTTTGTAATATTTTTTTGGATATATATATACTGCCTTGGTTTGTATCCTTACCTGCGCCTATACATATGAATCTTAATCCAATTTGGTCTCAGGTCTTCGTCCGTTTCACCTGCGTGCAGAGTGCATGATAGGGATTCCTTGTCCCTACTCTCGGCATGCGCTAGTCCGGGGATGGCCAACCTGAGGCTATCCAGCTGTTGCAAAACTACAACTTCCAGAATGCCCAGACTGCCTACAGCTGTCAGCCTACAGCAAAGCATGGTGGGAGTTGTAGTTTTACAACAGCTGGAGAGCCACAGGTTGGCCGTCCCTGCTCTAGTCCCACTGCAGAAAAGAGCTAATAGATGAGATACTTATCCTCATTCACATCTGCGAGATACACACTTTTTATATTTTTTAAGCTGTTTTGTATTCTTGGTTTATGCAGAGACATTAATAGTTAGTGGCATATAACACAGAACCGTTTATCAGCAGAATCATTCTTTTTTAGAGGGTTTATAGGCATTTGTTCGATTCTTACTTTGTGTACATATTTGCCTTAAATCTATGAGATATTTGTCAGCATTCAGTTTTGTATTGGCTACAATTATCATCGTTTGTACTACACCGTTACTTCTAGTAAACCTTTTATGTATCCAGTGTGTACTTGATATAGTAACCGTCACATACATTAAATGTTTTAGAGTATTGCAGACTGGCTCTCGGGAAGAAGATTTATTACTTTCTGGTGGTGTATTTATTAAGGTGAATCTGTTTGGAGTGGCAACCCGTCATGTGAGAGTATTTTTGCGAATATGATCTAGAGGTTATACAGTAAGCAGTTTTGTAAATTGTGACAGATGCTGCGATATCTGGTTAACTGCACAATATGTTCGCGAGTGCATGGTCCCAACCTGTCTTCATGTACGGTTCTTTGGAAGACATTCATTAATGAAAGATTCATTTATGACGTATGAGAATCTTATTACTGGGCATGAAGATCATTGCAGGACCATGCACTGGTATCAGGTCAATGACTCAATACCTTTCACTACAATCACTGTGGCCATCGTTAATCTCCATGTCTGCTTCACAATATTATTCAGAGCAGAAAAAAATACATTGGCAAGCTTCTGCATATACGATAACACGCAGAACTATTCAGTAATATCAGTGATTTTTTTTAAATATACAGTACAGGCCAAAAGTTTGGACACACCTTCTCATTCAAAGAGTTTTCTTTATTTTCATGACTATGAAAATTGTAGATTCACACTGAAGGCATCAAAACTATAAAATTAACACATGTGGAATTATATACATAACAAACAAGTGTGAAACAACTGAAAATATTTCATATTCTAGGTTCTTCAAAGTAGCCACCTTTTGCTTTGATTACTGCTTTGCACACTCTTGGCATTCTCTTGATGAGCTTCAAGAGGTAGTCCCCTGAAATGGTTTTCACTTCACAGGTGTGCCCTGTCAGGTTTAATAAGTGGGATTTCTTGCCTTATAAATGGGGTTGGGACCATCAGTTGCGTTGAGGAGAAGTCAGGTGGATACACAGCTGATAGTCCTACTGAATAGACTGTTAGAATTTGTATTATGGCAAGAAAAAAGCAGCTAAGTAAAGAAAAACGAGTGGCCATCATTACTTTAAGAAATGCAGGTCAGTCAGTAAGCCGAAAAATTGGGAAAACTTTGAAAGTAAGGGCTATTTGACCATGAAGGAGAGTGATGGGGTGCTGCGCCAGATGACCTGGCCTCCACAGTCACCGGACCTGAACCTAATCGAGATGGTTTGGGGTGAGCTGGACCGCAGAGTGAAGGCAAAAGGGCCAACAAGTGCTAAGCATCTCTGGGAACTCCTTCAAGACTGTTGGAAGACCATTTCAGGGGACTACCTCTTGAAGCTCATCAAGAGAATGCCAAGAGTGTGTAAAGCAGTAATCAAAGCAAAAGGTGGCTACTTTGAAGAACCTAGAATATGACATATTTTCAGTTGTTTCACACTTGTTTGTTATGTATATAATTCCACATGTGTTAATTCATAGTTTTGATGCCTTCATAGTCATGAAAATAAAGAAAACTCTTTGAATGAGAAGGTGTGTCCAAACTTTTGGTCTGTACTGTATATATAAACCAAATTTCCCAAAAATATATAAATATCTATAGGCATTCTATAAATGATTCCACAAGTAAGTTACCCAAGACAGTATAAGGCCGGGTTCACATCTGCGTTGTGAACTCTGGCACTCTGACCCGGTCACTGTATTCTGCATATGAGCTGGAAAGCGGACGGACAAAAAATACTACCTGCAGCATTTCTTGTCTGGCCAAAAGCCGGCACATGCCGGAAAACAACCGGATCCCATTATAGTGAATGGCGGTATCTACAGTGAAGTCCGGCAGTCTCTTCATCTGCCGGAACAGACTGCCGAAGTTCTCATCGCAGATGTGAATGTGGCCTCAATAGGGGAACATAGAAAGCAGTAAGGTCCCATGGGGTTATTCACATGGACATTTTTTTTTAATGGCCAGTGAATAGTGGCCGTCAAAAAATAGTACATGTTCTACTTTTGGCCGTTTTCTCAGCCAGACAGACCCCATTGAAACCAATGGGACCAGTTTTTAATGGCCGTTTAGACAGGAGTGCACCCATCTAACGGCAGTTAAAAATGAGTACACTGAGAAAAAAAGGTCTTACCTCAATTACTTGCATGCTCCGGAACACTGGCTCTTCACTTAAGAGGCAGCAAAACCTACATTCACAATGTGATGACATCACATGATCACGCCGAGAGCTACTTGTCCTGCTGCCTGCAGTGAGGCCTCATGCACACGAACGCTGTGTGCCCGTGGCCGTATTGTGGCCCACATACGGCGGGGTCCACAATACACGGGCACCGGCTCGTGTGCACTTCGCATCGTGGATGCGGACCCCATGGAAGCACTACGGAGTGCTTCCGTGGTGTTTCTGTCTGTCTGTGCCTCCGCAGCACAAAAAAATAAAACTTGTTCTTTTTTTTTTTGCGGTGCGGACGGATCACGGACCCATTCAAGTCGAACTCAATCCGTCCCGGCTACTGCGCGGACGTTGCCCGTGAATTGGGGACCACAGTTTACACGGAACGGACCCACAGCGGCCGCGTGCAAGAGGTCTGAGGAGCACGTGTTCCAGTGTGTCCTAGTGGTTGAGTATTTTATATTTTTTTCTACACTAGAGGGGATGCATTTATAATACTAGGGGCACTATGGGGGCCATTATCTATACTGGGGGGCACTATAGGAGGCATTATATATACTGCAGGAGTTGGGATAAAAAAAAAAGCCTACAAAAAAAAAATGCATCCATTTTTTATGGCCATTAACAGCATTTGATTGCAGAATCAGACTACATACAGGGTTTGTTTGTAGTCTGTAACCTTGGAGACACAAAATGCAGTAAGGCTATTTGCTTCAGTTTTTATTTTAGATGCATTGAAACAATACAGAAACTATAGCCTTTAAAGCTTTACATAACAGGCCTACAGCAGACAAATACTTTGCATAAATGTATTCTCTGGTCAATAAATCTGCACTAATTTTCCAGTGAAAGATATTGCAGTTCTCCGGAAGCTGAAATGATGTTACACAGAATTTAATATTAACCAGAATTCCTTTGATGCATCTGTTTTCTGTTACTATGAGTTAGGGGGAAGACGATGTACTGTCTGTTTGCTCCTGTCTCCATGTCATTTTGGTTTAAAGTTTATGGAATTCTTGATATATTTTATATTGTAAACAACGTTTTAATAAAGTCTGTGGAATATGCAAAATTATCCCTCACTTAGTCATCATTTTCACAAACGGTATCTATCGTAAACTATCACAACTATCCAACGGGTGCCAGCATCTTGGACAGATTAAAACATGCCTCTGCAGAAAAAAAAAAAACTTCTGTCCGCTTCATCTCTTCAGCACTTCTAGCCATTACATACAGAAAATAACACAATATAGCCAAATGTTTATGTATGGTGTTTTTTTTTAATAATGATCCTTATGGCTAGTTTAATAGTAGCATTAAATTCTTCCAGCAGAGTAACAGCCTGCCAGAGTACAACGTATCCAGCATAGCCAGATACTGCCTTAACCCACCGGAGCCCATTGACTTTGATGGGACTCATTGGGGATCTGTCCTGACAAAACACACTGCAAGCAAAGTTTTTCATCTGGCTGAATCCTAGCACTAAGGGCCCATTCAGACGGCCATAGTGCTTTGCGGATCTGCAATTTGTGGATCTGCAAAACACGGATACCAGCCATGTGCGTTTCGCAATTTGCGGACCGCACATGGCCGCAACCATAATAGAAAATGCCTATTCTTGTCCACTATTGCCGTGTGAATGAGCCCTAACGCTGGAAAACAGGCCGTGTCCCGGGCACGTCCCATTATAGTCAATAGGACCTGGCAGAGCTCTGGTCCATTCCTGCTATGCTATGCCGGAACAGGCTGCCGGAAGATTTTAACGCTAGTGTGAAACATATTTACATATTTAAAAAACATGTTTTTACAACATGCACAAAAAATGGTACGACGTCTGAGGTGCCATAGCAAAGAGCTGAAATTATACTGAGCACAGGAACTTGCAAAGCAATAAACTAATATGTATTGAATATTAAGACTCAGAAGGATTTGCTTTGCACGTAAACATATAGAACTGGGACTCTCAATACGGCGCTACCTCAATCAGCTGGCACGATATTGCAGCGATATGATCTTTAATATTTCTGAAAAAATGTTTTGGGGCCATACCAGTCCCTTCGACACACTAAAACTGCCTGATAAAGGGACAGGTATGGCCTCAAAATGCGAGTATCACATCACAATATTAGGCCAGCTGATTGTGATGTGAATGTACACATTCACTATCACTGATTGTGATAGTGAATGTACACATTCTTTACCGGCTATTGGATCAGGTGGGGACCGCGCGCTGCACCTGGTGGATTTTCCCATTTAGGTTTTTGAGCACCGAGCACAAAGAACTCAGATTACAAACATCTGAAATGAATATAATGGGACAAAATCTAACACAGGCACAAAAGCCCAGGCTCAAAGTAGTGGTGCAATTTGCAGTATGTGGAACATAGAAGCATTAGTGCCTCAAATGTATCAGTTCTCCTCTCTCCTGTGTTCTCTCCTGTCCCTTATACTATATACAGTGATAAGCAGGGTGTTTTAATGGTGATAGATAATCAGTTCTCACCTCTCCTGTCCCTTATACTATATACAGTGATAAGCAGGGTGTTTTAATGGTGATAGATAATAAGTTCTCACCTCTCCTGTCCCTTATACTATATACAGTGATAAGCATTGTGTTCTAATGATGATAGATAATCAGTTCTCACGTCTCCTGTGTTCTACATTGTAACATAGTTTATAAGGCGGAAAAAAGACATCTGTCCATCCAGTTCAGCCTGTTTTCCTGTCTTTCTCTCCTGTCCTTATACTATGCACTGTAATAAGCAGGGTGTTCTACTAATGCTAATCAGTTCTCGCCTCTCATGTGTTCTCTCCTGTCCCTTATACTATAAACAGTGATAAGCAGGGTGTCCTAGTGGTGATAGATAATCAGTCCTCACCTCTCCTGTGTTCTCTTCTGTCCTTATACTATAAACAGTGATAAGCAGGGTGTTCTAGTGGTGATAGATAATCAGTTCTCATCCCTCCTGTGTTCTCCCCTGTCCTTATACTATAAACAGTGATAAGCAGGGTTTTCTAGTGGTGATAGATAATCAGTCCTCACCTCTCCTGTGTTCTCTCCTGTCCTTATACTATATACAGTGTGAGGCAGTGACTGGCCTCATATATGAGGGAAGATATGTGTCTCCTAGAATGGTGCAGGAAACCTATTAGAGGAAATGCATATCATGGTTTGCTGTGTTTTACCTGAGATGTGTCACCAAGGTGCCCGGCCTTGGTGGAGTAAAAGCCAGTAGCTAGTGTGTCCACTAAGATAGATAGTGGATGCTGTTGTTACTTAGCATAGCTGGTTTAAGCTAATCCGGGCCTGGCTATATTGGGAATAAGCATAGAGCTGGTTGGGTGCTTATTCCCCATGATCCACTTCGGGTTTTCACAGGTGGCCCATGTCCATAGTTTTTATTTAAAAGTCAGCAGCAATCCTCAGGGTGGGGGAAGTCTGGGGAGAGATATGCCCAGAGAACAGACCTGCATGATTGAAGGCTTGGCAACTGGCAGACTGTGAGGCTGAGGGAAGCTGGATATATCCCCTGATGTGAACAGTGAGTTAGAGGTGAGATAGAGACCTATGTGTTAGTTAGAGCCCAGATGGGCAGGTGTTTATTTTGTATTTATGCTTTCTGGTGCTGGAACCTCACCCAGTGACGTGATAACTGGAAAGATCTGTACTGCTTAAAGTGATACAATAAAGCACGGTTTGGGCTTGGAAACCCCTTGTTTGATGAGAAGTCTGTCATTGCCGACCCCCTGTGAGAGAGCGATGCCTTACAACAGTGATAAGCAGGGTGTTCTAGTGGTGATAGATAAGCAGGGTGTTCTAGTGGTGATAGATAATCAGTTCTCACCTTTCCTGTCCTTATACTATAAACAGTGATAAGCAGGGTGTTCTAGTAGTGATAGATAATCACTTCTCACCATTCCTGTCCTTATACTATAAACAGTGATAAGCAGGGTATTCTAGTGGTGGTAGATAATCACTCCTCACCTTTCCTGTCCTTATACTATAAACAGTGACAATCAGGGTGTTCTAGTAGTGATAGATAATCACTTCTCACCTTTACTGTCCTTATGCTATAAACAGTGATAAGCAGGGTATTCTAGTGGTGATAGATAATCAGTTCTCATCCCTATTGTGTTCTCTCCTGTCCTTATACTATAAGGAGTAATAAGCAGGGTGTTCTAGTGGTGATAGATAATCAGTTCTCACCTCTACTGTCCCTTATACTATACACAGTGATAAGCAGGGTATTCTACTGATAATAATCAGTTCTCACCTTTCCTTATACTAAAAACTGTGATAAGAATTAACAATTGGTTAACAAATATAGGGTAGTAAACCACAATATCCCTATAGAGGGCACCTATATGCTTCTATCATAGAATATAAAGAACAACAAAAGAGTCACTATAGCCCAAATATATAAGCACCATATAATATTTTATTAACACCAAATGTACATAAAAACATTCAAAAGATGAATCACGTCAACAAGAGAAGTGCAGCTGTAGAGGCATGCATGTATGGCCTATAAGTCTCCTCATGCCAGCAAGGCAGAGGTTGTTAAGAGCTCATTTGCATCCTGTTTTAATCATAGATACCAGACAGCAAAAATATTGAGATATATGTGTCTCAACATGACAAGTCCCCGTTGGTAAATGGGTACTAAACAGCAACCAAATATAAAATAGAGACACAAACAGAGGGAGATAATCAAATCCACACCCAGTAACAAGTAAATTTAAAATGATTCCATGTCTGTCGTACCCATAATAAATACACCTCAGGAGAGCCACTCAAGCCAACGCGCTTCGGCTACACCTTCCTCTGGTGGCAAAGCAGTGATAATCACCTCTCCTGTGTTCTCGCCTATCCCTTATACTATAAACACTGATAATCCCCCTCTGGGGGCAAAGCAATGATAATCAGGGTGTTCTAGCGGTGATATAAAAAATCAGTTCTGACCTCTCCTGTGTTCTCTCCTTTTCCTTATACTATAAACAGTGTTAATCAGGGTGTTTTAGTGGTGATAGAAAATCAGTCCTCATCTTTACTGTGTTCTCTCCTGTCCCTTATACTATACACTGTGACAAGCAAGGTGTTCTATTGGTAATAGATAATCAGTTCTCACCTCTCCTGTGTTCTCTACTGTTTTTTTTTTTTTTTACTATAAATAGTGATAATCAGGGTGTTTTAGTAGTGATAGAAAATCAGTTCTCACCTTTCCTGTACCTTATCTGAGTCTCTGACACTGTGTAGTCTGTTGCTTCAATATCACCAAATGCACAATCATTTGGGCCTTGGCTACACTGCAAATTTTTGTAGCGTGACTGATTTTAATTATTATACTACAGTTACTCAATAGTTAAAATCAATCAGTTGTGTAAAAAAAAGTCGCAGTATAAATAAGGCCTTATACAAGGCGGAGAACTGGCTCTCAATGAAAAAATTGGTACCAAATTTATCACTGTTACATTTCCAAACGTTCGTTTCTTACTGGTCTTGTTGTATAACTTAGAAATGCTAAATTTATACAAATTTATACATATATATATATATATATATATATATATATATATAATGTACACACATACACATTTATCTTTATATACTGTATGTATAAACACATACATCTGAGTCCCATTATTATGACCACTTCCTACTTTTGATGTCGCCAGCATGTAGCTCATGAAGGAAGTCCCGTGTGCTGAGCTGGCTCGGTGGGTATATAAGGTGTGTGATAGGCTGTCTGAACACATATCCCTTGTGGCTGTGTCATGGGTGATTGCAAAAAAGGAGGATTATTGGTTTTCATGCCGAGGGTGACAATATTTCTGTATTCTATTTTTGTAAACTGTTTTTGTGCTGCTGTAGTGAAAGTGTATCATGAGTGGACAAATGGCACCATTGTTAAAGGGACTCTGTCACCACTTTCTAACCCCCCCTTTTAAAAGTATTGTTCTCTCCATGGTGCCCTTGTGATTACAAAGGTGTTGTTATAACATAAATTCGCCGTCTCGTTTTGATAAAAATACCTTTTATCTAACCTGTCAATCTTGTGGATAAGGTGCCCAGGGCGTTTCTGAAGGTCTGAAGCTGCCGCCCGCCGCCGCCGTTGGTGCCCAGCTCCTCCCCTGATCCCTTCAGCGCCGCCTGAATGTAAAGAAATCCGCCTCCGGCTCTCGCTCAGTGCCCCCTCCTCCTTTTCAAAGATCCCGCGCATGCGCACAGGCCTGTGCCTGATGCGCCCGTGCGGACATTTAGAATCAGCCTCATTGAGCGAAGTGCGCATGCGCGCACTTCGCTCAACCTCCTCATAAGACGAGCACTGCAGCCAGCCACTCAGAGCCTGCGGCTCCATACAGCGCTTGGCAGGCTCTGAGTGGCTGGCTGCAGTGCTCGTCTTATGAGGAGGTTGAGCGAAGTGCGCGCATGCGAACTTCGCTCAATGAGGCTGATTCTAAATGTCCGCACGGGCGCATCAGGCACAGGCCTGTGCGCACACGCGGGATCTTTGAAAAGGAGGAGGGGGCACTGAGCGAGAGCCGGAGGCGGATTTCTTTACATTCAGGCGGCGCTGAAAGGATCAGGGGAGGAGCTGGGCACCAACGGCGGCGGCGGCGGGCGGCAGCTTCAGACCTTCAGAAACGCCCTGGGCACCTTATCCACAAGATTGACAGGTTAGATAAAAGGTATTTTTATCAAAACGAGACGGCGAATTTATGTTATAACAACACCTTTGTAATCACAAGGGCGCCATGGAGAGAACAATACTTTTAAAAGGGGGGGTTAGAAAGTGGTGACAGAGTCCCTTTAATAAGCGACATGGCAAATGTGGAGCACCACATGCCATTGATGTGAGAGGTGAACGTCAGCTATGAAGGTGAGCAAGGGGCGACTGCCATGCTACAGCTGAGCAGCTCACTGACAAAATGATCCAGGGGGCTACCAGACGGGTATCTAACACAACAATTCAGCAAACCCTACTGCTCTAAAGCAGATGGATGGTCATTGCACCTCTGCTAAAGAAGATGCAACAGCAGAAAGGGCTTCAATTTTCACAGCATTATTGGAATTGGACCTCCGCTGATTGGCAAAGGGTTGCCTTCTCCAATGAGTCAAGTTTTCTGCTTCATCGAACTAATAGACGTTGGTGTGTGTCAGAAAACAAACATCCTGCAACCATTTCTGGGAGAACACAAGCTGGTGGGGGCAGCATTATGATCTGGGGAAGGTTTTCATGGCATTCTCTGGCCCCACTCATTCATGTGGAAGAAACTCTCAACCGATTTAGGTATGAATACATCCTTTCAGATCACGTACACCCATTGTGGGAAATTTATCATCAGTGGAATATTTCGTTAGTATGCATTGATTTACTTTATGCCCCATTGATTGAGATTTTTTTGAAAAGTCTCAGTGATAAATCTGGAGTGAAACTGATTAACACAGTTTTACCATGCCTACTTTTCCACCCACATTGCAAAACTGGAGTTAGTGGAGTAAAAACGCAAAAAGTTGCAAACTTTTTGCGTGAGTGCAAACAGTTCCAAAAGCCCTATTTTGCCATTTTTTGAAGCCTGGATTCTAGAGCGAAGGCATGATAAATCTGCCGACATTGGTTGGTAGAGCATGACATTGGTCCGACATTGGTTGGTAAAGCATGACCAAGACTTACAAGTACTACCCTGGTGCCCTAATTCCCAGACTTGAACCCAATTAAGCATCTGTGGGACCAACCTCGATGGTCGTGTTCGCTCTATAGATCCCCCCCACGCCCTCTCCAGCAACTGTGGGATGCACTGCAGTCAGCATGGCTCCAGATACCTGTGATAACCCTACCAGGACCTTATTGAGTCACTCCCGGCCCATCCAGCTGCTGTCCGTGCAGCACACGGTGGTTACTCTGGATATTACCTGGTGGTCATAATAATGGGACTCGAATGTCTATTAATACATACCCATAGATTTTTAAATAATTATTAAAAAAGTGATTCAAAATGGGTAAGGTATGCAATGGCCCACCTATGTAAAGAAGTCAAGGGATATTCCATGTTGACAAGAATACCCGTCAAGACAGACAGAATTGCAGTTTTGAGTGGTCATTGTGAAAGACTCTTTTAGGGCCAAGATGTGAAATTGTGTAGGAAAGACTGAGTGGATCTATGTGCTTAAAGGTGAAGAAGACATTTTATAATTCACTAGAGGAGAAAGTTGTAAATTAACTGGTTTAACTTTTTTTTTTTTACTAATCTTCAAGGATAACTGTCATATTTTTTATTTTATTTGCTAGTTTATCATTGATTTGCCAATTATAAGGTACATCCAACTATAAAGTCTTTAGTCTTATAGTTAACTTTGCAAGCAGTATTCTGTATCATGGTCATATTTGACAACTATTTGTTATACAATACTTTCTCCACCCAAAAACAGCAATCTTTCCAAATTTAGCAGAGATATTATACTGTAATAGCCACTGACCTTACTTATCTTACACATATCAGTACAACATCCGGCACAGGTGCCATTGTTATCATGAAGAAGGGAGCCTCAAGGACAATACTGGTGAAACAAATAATTTGGGATCTGAAGATCAATCACCAGTCTTCTTTGTTCAGTTTCTGTTTATACCTTAGAAGATGAACCTGATACTCCGAGTGCAATTCAAAGTACTTGATATTTCTATTTTAGACAGAGCTGATTACAAGGTCACTGCAATCTAACTTCATCACATTGGAAGTTCCAAACTACTTCATACCACATGTCAAATGGGTACATTTTATAAAAGAATTCTGCACTAATTATTGATAACTATGAATGAACCTGGTGGATGTGTGCCAGTCCATTGTAATAAGGACACTCAAAGGTACTGTAGCAAGTCACGCATTTTATGATAAACATAGATCTGATGGTTTGAAGTTATGGACAGAGTAACTTTGAAACTATTTCAGCAAAAATGTACAAAACAGGCGGCCACTAACTAAGGGCTCTTTCACACTTGCGTTATTGTCTTCCGGCATAGAGTTCCGTCGTCGGGGCTCTATGCCGGAAGAATCCTGATCAGGATTATCCTAATGCATTCTGAATGGAGAGAAATCCGTTCAGGATGTCTTCAGTTCCGGTACGGAACGTTTTTTGGCCGGAGAAAATACCGCAGCATGCTGCGCTTTTTGCTCCGGCCAAAAATCCGGAACACTTGCCGCAAGGCCGGATCCGGGATCAATGCCCATTGAAAGGCATTGATCCGGACCCGGCCTTAAGCTAAACGTCGTTTCGGCGCATTGCCGGAGCCGACATTTAGCTTTTTCAGAGTGGTTACCATGGCTGCCGGGACGCTAAAGTCCTGACAGCCATGGTAAGTGTAGCGGGGAACGGGGGAGCAGCATACTTACCGTCCGTGCGGCTCCCCGGGCGCTCCAGAGTGACGTCAGGGCGCCCCAAGCGCATGGATCACGTGATCACATGGATCACGTCATCCATGCGCATGGGGCGCTCTGACGTCACTCTGGAGCGCCCCGGGAGCCGCACGGACTGTAAGTATACCGCTCCCCCGCTCCCCGCTCCTACTATGGCAACCAGGACTTTAATAGCGTCCTGGCTGCCATAGTAACACTGAAAGCATTTGGAAGACGGCTCCGTCTTCAAATGCTTTCAGTACACTTGCGTTGTTACGGATCCGGCAGGCACCTCCGGCAACGGAAGTGCATGCCGGATCCCAACAACGCAAGTGTGAAAGAGGCCTAAGGCTACTTTCACACTAGCATTTATATTTTCTGGTATTGAGATCCGTCATAGGGTCTCAAGACACAATACTGGAAAAAAAACGCTTCCGTTTTGTCCCCATTCATTGTCAATGGGGACAAAACGTAACTGAACAGAACGGAGCGCTCCAAAATGCATTTCGTTCCGTTCTCATACAGGAGAGCAGCGTGCTGCGGTTTGCTTTCCGTCCTGGGATGCGGAGCAAGACGTCATTACCCACAATGCAAGTAAATGGGGACGGATCCGTTTTCTCTGGCACAATCTGACACAATAGAACACTGATCCGTCCCCCAGTGACTTTCAATGGAGTTCATGACGGATCCGTCTTGGCTATGTTCTATGTTAAAGATAATACAACCGGATCTGTACATAACGGAGGCAGACGGTCGCATTATCGGTAACAGAAGCGTTTTTGCGGAACCCTGCAGAATCCAGTAAAAACGCTAGTGTGAAAGTAGCCTTAATCGAGTTAGTAAATGTCTTTAAAAACTTGTGATGAAAATTACTTTTCCACTCAACACAGATGCCACCTTGTGGCCCCGATAGGTGAAGTCCTAAAGGTGGGACCTGCTGCTATCAAAACTTTGTGGCATACGTACGTACGTCATCGGGCGTGTGTTTAAACATGGCGCCCGCAGCTTCTTGTAGCAGACACCCGCGGCTAAAATCCGCAACCGGCAGTAATGCCGATCGTGGACATTTAACCCCTCAGAAGCTGTGGTCAAAACTGCGGCTCGGATGCAGACCAAAACAACGGTTGTGTGCATGAGGCCTTTCTCGTGGATTTATAACGCAGCATTTAACCGCCTCCGGACCGCCTAACGCAGGATTGCGTTCCGGAGGCGGTCGATTCATTCCTCCTTCACGCTTCGGTGCGTCATCTCGTGAGACGCGAGATTACGCGCATTGCCGGCCCGCGCATGCGCAGTGCGGGCCGGCAAAAGTTAAAGGAGGAGTTCGTCACCAGCCTGCCAGCCAATGATCATCGCTGGCAGGCTGGTGATTTTCAAAAAATCAAATCAGAAGCCATATAACACTATATTTATAAATATAATGGGCCAGATTTATCATTAGCTCAAGTCAGAATAATGGAGTGAAAAAGTCCCAAACGCTAAAACTGCGCACAAATTTGCGACTTTTTTCTGCTCTGCACTAGGCTCGCCAGTTTTCTGAAAGTGGGTGTGTTTTCTTATGTAAATGAATCTCTAGACAGATTTACTATTGGGACTATTTAAAAAAGTCGCAAAAAAGTCCCAATTTCACTCCAGTGAGGACCATGCTTATCTTATGAGACTTTTTAATAGAACATGCGACTTTTTCATAAAAACGTGCGACTTTTTCGTAAAGATGTGCGACTTTTGTAAAGCTGCTTACTGACGGATAAACTGCTACCGTCAAACCACATTTATTACAGTCTTAAAGGGCCGATCATAAATCTGACTTGGCTAAAACTGACTTTAGCCATATGTGAAAGTGGAGTGAGCTGTCAGAGTAATGATAAATCTGGCCCAATGTGTTAAATGGCTTCTGTGCTCTCTGTTGGGTCCTTTTCGTCGGTTGGACCCAGCAGAGGAGCAGACATCACTGTGAGTACACAAAACACAAGACATTTAGCCCCAGATCACCCCCCATCACCCCAATTAACCCCTTGATCACCCCTGTCAATCACTAGTGAAAGGGAAATAAGTGATCAGTGTAAACTGTCACTTTTTTTTTTTTCACTGGAATTGACTGATAGTTTTAGGATAGTTTAGGCCCCTTGGTTAGGTAGTTAGTGATTGTTTAGCGCCCAGCCCACCGCACCGCAGTCACTGATTTGCTGATTAGCGTATCGCTAATCAGCATTGGTACTTTTATAGTATCTGTAAGTGATCAGAACTGATCACAGTCAGATCTATAATAGTATTAGTGTCACCTTAGCTCGCCCTCCACCCAAAACGCAGTGTTTGCCCGATCAGGCCTGATCGGTCGCCCACACGTGCGTTCACCCACGCCCGCCCTGCCGCAGTGACAAAAAATTAATTTTTGTTTGATCACTGCACATTCACTTTACACGCTCTGCGGCGATAAGAAAAATCAGTTTTGATATTTTTTATCAATCGCAGAGGCTTCCTGTACTTCGCTAGCCTCCCATTTGTAAGACAGGCTTGCTTTTTTTCTTGGGTAGTCTCAGGGAATACCCCTAAATTTAGTTGACCAAATGGCAAACAAGGGGTATTCTTCTGAAGAGGCCTACAGGATTCTGACCCAGTCGGATGAGGAGTGGGAACCCTCATCTGACGAATCCAGCGGGACAGAATATGAACCTGTAAAAAGCAGTGGCAGTCTGACCCAAAGTTCGGACGAGGAGGTGGAGGTCCCTGATAGCACCAGGCGTACCCGGCCCCGTGTTGCTAGACCACAGGTTGCGCAGGATCCGCTTCAAGAGCAGCAGAGTGGGGCTGTCGCTGCCGGATCACGTGGTGAGGCATACACCAGCAGCGCAGCCCTCCCTGGTCCTAGTACCAGCACTGCCGTACAACATGGTGATGTGGCGAGCACCAGAAGGGCCGTTGAAGCTGGTACGGTGGCACGTGCATTAGTTCCCCCATCGCAGCCACCGCACAGACAGGCCCGTAGAACCCCTAGAATCCCTGAGGTGATGGCAAACCCTGATTGGCAGCCCCCAACTCCAGCCGCACCAGTAGTTCCCCCTTTCACCGCCCAGTCTGGAGTTCGGGTTGAGACAGCTCAGATCGGATCGGCACTGGGGTTTTTTGAGCTGTTCTTGACTGCGGAGCTCTTGAACTTAGTCGTGGCAGAAACAAATCGGTATGCCACTCAATTTATAGCTGCCAACCCAGGAAGCTTTTATGCCCAGTCTTTCCGGTGGAAACCCGTCTAAGTTTCCGAATTTAAAACTTTTCTAGGCCTTCTCCTCAACATGGGCCTGACAAAAAAGCATGAATTGCGGTCATATTGGTCCACGAACCCAATTCATCACATGCCCATGTTCTCTGCTGCCATGTCCAGGACACGATTTGAGACCATCCTGTGTTTCCTGGACTTTAGTGACAACAGCACCTCTCGTCCCAGAGGCCACCCAGCTTTTGACCGGCTCCACAAAATTTGGCCCCTCATAGACCACCTTAACACCAAATTTGCAGATTTGTATACCCCTGAGCAAAACATCTACATAGACGAGTCCCTGATACATTTTACCGGGCGCCTTGGCTTCAAACAATACATCCCAAGCAAGCGCGCCCGGTATGGGGTCAAATTGTATAAGCTCTGTGAAAGGGCCACAGGCTATACGCATAAATTTCGAGTCTATGAGGGTAAAGATCAGACCCTGGAGCCGGTCGGTTGCCCTGACTACCTGGGGAGCAGTGGGAAGACAGTCTGGGACTTGGTGTCACCCTTATTTGGCAAGGGGTACCATCTTTATGTGGACAATTTCTACACATGTGTGCCCCTCTTCAGGCATTTGTTCCTAGAACAGATTGGCTGCTGTGGCACCGCGCGACCTAGTCGCTGGGGCTTCCCACAACGGCTCGTTACCACCCGTCTTGCAAGGGGGGAGAGGGCTGCCTTGTGTAACGAAGAACTGCTCGCTGTGAAATGGAGAGACAAGCGTGACGTTTACATGCTCTCCTCCATTCACGCAGACACGACAATTCAAATAGAACGAGCAACCAGTGTCATTGAAAAGCCCCTCTCAGTCCACGACTATAATTTGCTCATGGGAGGGGTGGACTTCAATGACCAGATGTTGGCTCCTTATTTAGTGTCCCACCGCACCAGACGCTGGTATAAGAAGGTGTCTGTATACCTAATTCAATTGGCTATGTACAATAGAAAATGTGGTATATCACCCGAGGGTGATGTGAGACAGAATGTGCTGGAATACACAATCAAAGCAACTAATTCTTAAATGTGGTAATATCAGTCAGTGCCAGCCTGAATAACTTGGCGGCTGGCTCCTAAAGTCAGTGTTTGGAGGATCGGTTTGTGTGGTTATTGATATCTAGACATATGAGAAACAAGACTGGTATTAGTAGTAATGTTATTGTAACTACCTTGTTGTTCATCCAGAATGGACCTTTAATTGATGGTCTGATGTAGCGTTCACAGTGGGTTGGTTGCCTTGCCTTAGTGTTCTTCTGATGATACTGTTCCTTTAAATCGCAGCGTCCTCCTCGCTCACCTACCAGCAGCAGTGTGGCCCCGGCCGGAAGCACGCGCAGCGCTAAGGAGCTTGTTGGTGTGTTGCCCGGGAAACCGCTTGTGGTGACGTCACCGTTCAGAGTATAGGGGCCTCCGTAGGACAAAAAGCTACCTACGTGTTTCGGGGCCTGTCGGGCTCCTTCGTCAGGGTTAGTCTATGTACAATAGTTAGGCTATGTACAATAGTTATGTTCTCTACAGTAAGGCTGGGAGAACAGGATCCTTCCTCAAATTTCAGGAAGAGATCATCGAGAACCTCCTGTATCCAGGAGGTTCCATGGCCCCATCCACCAGTGTAGTGAGCCGTCTACACGAGCGACATTTCCCCAATGTCGTTGCTGGTACCTCAACCCAAGCGCCACCCCGAAAAAGATGTTGTGTCTGTAGCAGGAGTGGAATAAGGCGTGACACCCGCTATTTCTGACCTGACTGCCGACCCTCCTGCCCTATGCTTAGGGGAGTGTTTCCGGAAGTACCACACACAGGTACACTTAGCATAGGGATTGCATCTCACAGGACAGGCACACAGAGGTCTTAGGGCCCTTTGACACACAGCTGCTGCAAACCTCTCCTTTCACCTGGGACATTGTCCCATGGGGAAGGAGAGGTTTGTCCTATAAAGGTAAAAAAAAAAAAAAAAAAATCACAGGTAAGCAAAAAAGTTAATGTTCCAAAAGTTCAATAAAGTTTATAAAAGTTAATGTTCTGTTTCAAATGTTATATAAAGTTAATGTTAATAAATTGATTGCGTTGTGGCCTGTTTTTTTTGTTTTTATTACCTTCCAGGTGGACCAACCGATGAACCAGCTGCAGCACTGATGTGCATTCTGACAGAAGCATTGCGCTGCTGTTAGATTACACAAAAGTCGGTGTATGCGGCGCTGCAAGACAAGATTTCTCCTCTGCAGTAAAAGATACGTTTGCCGAGGCTTATGAGCTGAGGAGGTGGCGGTGTTCATATGCTTTGGCAAACACTTTGTATATAAAAAAATAATAATAAATTCCGGCAATGATTTATTCATCCACATCGATTGATATGAATGGAGAAATCGGGTTTGCCAGGGCATACGGGCTGAGTGGGTTTGGATGTTGGGCGGAGCTCCTGTGTCCTGGCAAACGCCTTTCCTCTCCTTTTTTTTGGCAGAGATTTTTTCATTCACAATGATCGATGCGAATGAAGAAATCTGTGCCGTTCATTTTTTCTTTCAGCCCAGAGGCTGAACGAAAAAAAAAAATCTCATTACCCGTATGCTCAATATAAGGAGAATAGCAGAAACTCCTAATGCTGGCCATACGTGTAATGATTGCAGAGACCCTCAGATGCCAGGGCAGTACAAACACCCCACAAATGACCCCATTTTGGAAAGAAGACACCCCAAAGTATTCGCTGAGGGGCATATTGAGTCCATGAAAGATTGAACTTTTTGTCCCAAGTTAGCGGAAAGGGAGACTTTGTGAGAAAAAAACAAAAAAAAAATCAATTTACGCTAACTTGTGCCAAAAAAAAAAAATCTTCTATGAACTCGCCATGCCCCTCACGGAATACCTTGGGGTGTCTTCTTTCCAAAATGGGGTCACATGTGGGGTATTTATACTGCCCTGGCATTTTAGGGGCCCTAAAGCGTGAGAAGAAGTCTGGAATCCAAATGTCTAAAAATGGCCTCCTAAAAGGTACTCCTTGGAATTTGGGCCCCTTTGCGCACCTAGGCTGCAAAAAAGTGTCATACATGTGGTATCGCCGTACTCAGGAGAAGTAGGGCAATGTGTTTTGGGATGTCTTTTTACATATACCCATGCTGGGTGAGAGAAATATCTCTCTAAATTGACTTTGTATAAAAAAATGGGAAAAGTTGACTTTTACTGAGATATTACTCTCACCCAGTATGGGTATATGTAAAAATACACCCCAAAACACATTGCCCTACTTCTTCTGAGTACGGCGATACCACATGTGTGACACTTTTTTGCAGCCTAGGTGCGCATTTGGATTCCAGACTTCTTTTCACGCATTAGGGCCCCTAAAATGCAAGGGCAGTATAAATACCCCACAAGTGACCCATTTTGGAAAGTAGACACCCCAAGGTATTCCGTGAGGGGTATGGTGAGTTCATGTAAAATGTTATTTTTTGTCACAAGTTAGTGGACTATGAGACTTTGTAAGAAAAAAATTAAATAAATCATTTTACGCTAACTTGTGACAAAAAATAAAAACTTCCATGAACTCACTATGCCCATCAGCGAATACCTTAGGGTGTCTACTTTCTGAAATGGGGTCATTTGTGGGGTGTTTCTACTGTCTGGGCATTGTAGAACCTCAGGAAACATGACAGGTGCTCAGAAAGTCAGAGCTGCTTCAAAATGCGGAAATTCACATTTTTGTACCATAGTTTGTAAACGCTATAACTTTTGTGCAAACCAATAAATATACACTTATTGCATTTTTTTTTATCAAAGACATGTAGAACAATAAATTTAGAGAAAAATTTATATAGAAATGTAGTTTTATTTGAAAAATTTTACAACTGAAAGTGAAAAATTTCGTTTTTTTTTGCAAAAATTTCGGTCAATTTCGATTAATAACAAAAAAAGTAAGCAATGTCAGCAGCAATGGAATACCATAAAATGAAAGCTCTATTAGTGAGAAGAAAAGGAGGTAAAATTCATTTGGGTGATAAATTGTATGACCGCGCAATAAACCGTGAAAGTAGTGTAGTGCAGAAGTGTAAAAAGTGGTCTGGTCATTAACCTCTTAAGGACACATGACGTACCGGTACGTCATGAATGGTTCCGATCACTGCCGCTCGGCCGGCGGTGATCGGAACCCGGTGCCTGCTCAAATCATCGAGCAGGCACCTGGGGCAAATGCGTCGGGGGGTCCTGTGACCCCCCCATGTCGGCGATCGCAGAAAACCGCAGGTCAATTCAGACCTGCGGTTTTCTGCGTTTCCGGGATATTCGGGTCTCTGAAGACCCGATAACCCGGAACAGGATGGTGATGGTGGTGTGATTTCACTCCACCAATCACCATCCAGCGATCCTGAGTGGTGATGGTGACATCACCACTCAGGATCGCTTTCTGATTGGTCTGTGGGCGGTCCGGCGGCAAATTCAAAAGAGGCAGGCGCTCCTCTCCTCCTCCTTTTGTGTTCCGGAGGAGAGAGGAGCTGCCTGCACGTGTGTCTGCCAGCACCCCCAGGACCCGATCTGTGCCCCCAGGACCCGATCTGTGCCCCCAGGACCCGATCTGTGCCCCAGCACCCCCCATCAGGTACATAGGGACAGCACAGGGAAAGTTTGGTTTAGGCAGGGAAAAAAAAGGGAAAGTTAGTTTGTGAACTTTTATTGCATCACCCTAAGTTAGGGTGTCTGGGGTCCACAGCACAGCTGTGTGACCCTAGACCCCCCAGGGGTGCTGCCACTTCACCCCCCCCCACACCCTGCCCCCCGCCCCACACCTTTTTTGGGGTGCATTTTTTTCTTTTTTTTTTTCTTTTTTGGTGTACGCTGACTGTGGCCGGCACTTAGTGTCCGGCCGCTGTTAGCGCATCGCACACCTCACCGCTGATCAACTTCGGACGGTTGATCAGCGGTTTTGAATTTTTTTTTCACATTTTTTGCCCTTTTTTTAGTTAGTTGTTTTTTTTTTTTTTTCTGTTAGTTTTAGGGTTAAGTCCGCGAACACCCGTGCCCCCACACACACGCACACAAAATAAAGAGTTACACACACGCACATATACACGCAGACACACACTCCCCTATGGCCCGCCGGACGTTCTCGGCCGAGGAGGCATACGCCCAGCTTGCCTCTGACTCCGAGAGTCCCAGTGAGGATGAGGATGACCCCACATTCCTGTTGTCATCCGCGTCCTCCTCATCATCTAGCTTTGATGATGAGCCCCCAAGGCGGCGGAGACGCCGTCAGGCGGAGCAAGGGGACCGCCATGTTAGGGACCCTGTGGCCCAGCCTGGTACGAGCAGCTCTGGGGCTCGTACTGGTTTCCCGGCCCACCAGTTAAATCCACCGGAGCCCCCTGCCGGTGAACTTGTCTGGTGTAGCCCAGAGCGATACGAGCCTGTGATTCCTGATTTTGTAGGCCAATCAGGAATCCAGATTTCCACAGTGGGCTACACTGAATATGACTTTTTTTGTCATTTTTTCAGTGACCCACTGGTAAATCTGATGGTGGAGCAGACGAATCTGTACGCCCAACAGTTCGTCGCTCAGCACCCGGGCTCCTTTTTGGCCAGGCCCGGTGGCTGGACGCCGGTCAGTGCAGCCGAAATGAGGACATTTTGGGGCCTCGTGCTGCATATGGGCCTGGTCAAGAAACCCAGTGTCAGGCTGTACTGGAGTGGGGACGTCCTATACCAGACCCCACTTTACAGTACAGCCATGACACGCTCCCGGTTTGAGGCCATCCGGAAATGTCTGCATTATTCCGATAATGCAGCATGTCCCCCCCCGAGGTGATCCTGCCCATGACCGTCTGTATAAGATACGGCCGGTCATCGATCACTTTGGGGCCAAATTCATGGAGGCCTATGTACCTGGAAGGGAGGTCGCAGTTGATGAGTCTCTCATTGCGTTCAAGGGGAGACTCATTTTCCGCCAGTATGTGCCCTCCAAGCGGGCGAGGTATGGCGTGAAGCTATACAAAATTTGTGAGAGTACCTCAGGGTACACTTACAAATTTCGTATATACGAGGGGCGAGATTCCCGGATTCAACCACCAGAATGTCCCCCCACTCTGGGTGTAACCGGGAAACTTGTGTGGGACCTTATGTACCCACTGCTGGATAAGGGTTACCACCTGTACGTGGATAACTTTTATACCAGTATCCCTTTGTTCCAGTCCCTTGCCGCCAGATCCAAGTTCGCTTGTGGGACCGTGCGGAAAAATCAACGCGGCCTCCCTGCCCTCCCCCTCCAGGTACCTATCCCCAGGGGTGAGACCCGTGCCCTTACCACTGGAAACCTGTTGCTGGTCAGGTATAAGGACAAGAGGGATGTCCTTATGCTGTCCACAATTCATGGTAACGGCATCACCCCTGTCCCTGTGCGAGGTACCGCGGCAACGGTCCTCAAGCCCGATTGTATCGTCGCCTACAATCGGTATATGGGAGGAGTTGATCTCTCGGATCAAGTCCTCAAGCCATATAACGCCATGCGCAAAACCCGGACATGGTACAAAAAAGTTGCGGTCTACTTGGTGCAGGTTGCCATGTACAACTCTTTTGTACTATCCCGAAGCGCTGGCAGCACAGGGACATTCCTGCAGTTCTATGAGGCAGTCCTCATGGCCCTGATCTTTTCGGACCGGGAAAGAGCAGGCCGGAGTACCTCGGGAACTGTAGGTGCCCGGATCGTCCCTGGCCAACACTTTCCAGGTGTGGTCTCCCATACTGGAAAGAAGGGACGAACCCAAAAAAGGTGCAGAGTGTGTCACAGGAGGGGGATACGGAAGGACACCACTACTCAATGTGACACGTGCCCCGATCATCCAGGCCTCTGCATTATTGGTTGCTTCAGGGAGTATCACACTTCCATGGAGTACTAAATTTATATCCCAATTTAGCACTGACATCGGAAAAAAAAACTGGTTCTCAGACTTGAGACACCCAAAAAAACGAAAATAATTTATTAAAAGTAGACATATTAGGTATTGCCGCGTCGGTAATAATCTCCTCTATAAAAAAAAATACCCCATGACCTAACCCCCCAGATTAACACGGTCAAGAAAAAAAAATAAAAAGGTGCAAAAAAAGATTTTTTTTTGTCACCTTACATAACAAAAAGTTTAATAGCAAGCGATCATAAAGTCATATAGCCCCCAAAATAGTGCCAATAAAACCGTCCGCTCGTCCCGCAAAAAATGAGCCCCCACATAAGATAATCAGATAAAAAAAAAATAAAAAAATGACACCTAGACTTTAGAGATACAAAATTTTTTTTTTGTATCAATAAGGATAATATAGTCTAAAACCTAAATAAATGTAAAAAAAGTAGACTTATTAGGTATCGCCGCGTTCGTAAGAATCTCCTCGATAAAAATACCCCATGATCCAACCCCCCAGATTAACACGGTCCAAAAAAAAAAAATTGCAAAAAACGATTATTTTTTGTCACCAAACATAACAAAAAATTTAATAGCAAGCGATAAAAAAGTCATATAGCCCCCAAAATAGTGCCAATAAAACCGTCCGCTCGTCCCGCAAAAAATGAGCCCCCACATAAGATAATCGGATAAAAAATAAATAAAAAAATGACACCTAGACTTTAGAGATCCAAAAATTTTCTTTTTGTATCAAAAAGGATAATATAGTCAAAAACCTAAATAATTGTAAAAAAAAAGTAGACTTATTAGGTATCGCCGCGTCCGTAAGAATCTCCTCTATAAAAATATCCCATGACCTAACCCCCCAGATTAACACGGTTAAAAAAAAATAAAAAAAACGGTGCCAAAAACGCAATTTTTGGCACTTTTCCATTTCAATCCGTTTTTTCCGGTAACAAAACGAGGGTTAACAACCAAACAAAAGTTAAAATTTATTACCCTGATACTGCAGTTTACAGAAATGCCACATTTGTGGTCGTAAACTGCTGTATCAGTAAAAGGGAGGCCGCAAAAGGAAAGGACCGACATGGTTTCTGGAAGGCCGATTTTGATGGCCTTTTTTATTGACACCATGTCCCTTTTGAAGCCCCCCTGATGCCCCCCTAGAGTAAAAACTCCCTAAAAGTGACCCCATCTAAGAAACTACACCCCTCAAGGTATTCAAAACTGATTATACAAACTTTATTAACCCTTTAGGTGTTTCTCAACAGTTAATGGCAAATGGAGATGAAATTTCAGAATTTCAATTTTTGGTAACCTTGCCTCACAAAAATGTAATATAGAGCAACCAAAAATCATATGTACCCTAAAAATAGTCCCCCAAAAAATGCCACCTTATCCCCTAGTTTCCAAAATGGGGTCACTTTTAGGGAGTTTCGACTCCAGGGGGGCATCAGGGGGGTTGAAACAGGACACGGTGTAAATAAACCGGTCCATAAAAATCAGCCCTCCAAAAACCAAACGGCGCACCTTTCACTCTACGCCCCGCTGTGTGGCCGTACAGTAGTTTACGGCCACATATTGGGTGTTTCTGTAAACGGCAGAGTCAGGGCAATAAAGATACAGTCTTGTTTGGCTGTTAACCCTTGCTTTGTTAGTGGAAAAAATGGGTTGAAATGGAAAATTTGGCAAAAAAATGAAATTTTCAAATTTCATCCCCATTTGCCAATAACTCTTGTGCAACACCTAAAGGGTTAACGACGTATGTAAAATTAGTTTTGAATACCTTGAGGGGTGTAGTTTCTTAGATGGGGTCACTTTTAGGGAGTTTCTACTCCAGGGGGGCATCAGGGGGGTTGAAACAGGACACGGTGTAAATAAACCGATCCATAAAAATCAGCCCTCCAAAAACCAAACGGCGCACCTTTCACTCTACGCCCCGCTGTGTGGCCGTACAGTAGTTTACGGCCACATATTGGGTGTTTCTGTAAACGGCAGAGTCAGGGCAATAAAGATACAGTCTTGTTTGGCTGTTAACCCTTGCTTTGTTAGTGGAAAAAATGGGTTAAAATGGAAAATTTGGCAAAAAAATGAAATTTTCTAATTTCATCCCCATTTGCCAATAACTCTTGTGCAACACCTAAAGGGTAACGACGTATGTAAAATCAGTTTTGAATACCTTGAGGGGTGTACTTTCTTAGATGGGGTCACTTTTAGGGAGTTTCTACTCCAGGGGGGCATCAGGGGGGTTGAAACAGGACACGGTGTAAATAAACCGGTCCATAAAAATCAGCCCTCCAAAAACCAAACGGCGCACCTTTCACTCTACGCCCCGCTGTGTGGCCGTACAGTAGTTTACGGCCACATATTGGGTGTTTCTGTAAACGGCAGAGTCAGGGCAATAAAGATACCGTCTTGTTTGGCTGTTAACCCTTGCTTTGTTAGTGGAAAAAATGGGTTAAAATGGAAAATTAGACAAAAAAATGAAATTCTCTAATTTCATCCCCATTTGCCAATAACTCTTGTGCAACACCTAAAGGGTTAACGATGTATGTAAAATCAGTTTTGAATACCTTGAGGGGTGTAGTTTCTTAGATGGGGTCACTTTTAGGGAGTTTCTACTCTAGGGGTGCATCAGGGGGCTTCAAATGGGACATGGTGTAAATAAACCGGTCCATAAAAATCAGCCCTCCAAAAACCAAACGGCGCACCTTTCCCTCTACGCCCTGCTGTGTGGCCGTACAGTAGTTTACGGCCACATATTGGGTGTTTCTGTAAATGGCAGAGTCAGGGCAATAAAGATACAGTCTTGTTTGGCTGTTAACCCTTGCTTTGTTAGTGGAAAAAATGGGTTAAAATGGAAAATTAGACAAAAAAATGAAATTCTCAAATTTCATCCCCATTTGCCAATAACTCTTGTGCAACACCTAAAGGGTTAACGACGTATGTAAAATCAGTTTTGAATACCTTGAGGGGTGTAGTTTCTTAGATGGGGTCACTTTTAGGGAGTTTCTACTCTAGGGGTGCATCAGGGGGCTTCAAATGGGACATGGTGTAAATAAACCAGTCCATAAAAATCAGCCCTCCAAAAACCAAACAGCGCACCTTTCACTCTACGCCCCGCTGTGTGGCCGTACAGTAGTTTACGGCCACATATTGGGTGTTTCTGTAAACGGCAGAGTCAGGGCAATAAAGATACAGTCTTGTTTGGCTGTTAACCCTTGCTTTGTTAGTGGAAAAAATGGGTTAAAATGGAAAATTAGACAAAAAAATGAAATTCACAAATTTCATCCCCATTTGCCAATAACTCTTGTGCAACACCTAAAGGGTTAACGACGTATGTAAAATCAGTTTTGAATACCTTGAGGGGTGTAGTTTCTTAGATGGGGTCATTTTTGGGTGGTTTCTATTATGTAAGCCTCGCAAAGTGACTTCAGACCTGAACTTGTCCCTAAAAATTTAGTTTTTGTAAATTTCTGAAAAATTTCAAGATTTGCTTCTAAACTTCTAAGCCTTATAACATCCCCAAAAAATAAAATATCATTCCCAAAACAATTCAAACATGAAGTAGACATATGGGGAATGTAAAGTCATCACAATTTTTGGGGGTATTACTATGTATTACAGAAGTAGAGAAACTGAAACTTTGAAATTTGCCAAATTTTTCCAAATTTTTGTTAAATTAGGTATTTTTTGGTGCAAAAAAAAATAATTTTTTGACTTCATTTTACCAGTGTCATGAAGTACAATATGTGACGAAAAAACAATCTCAGAACGGCCTGGATAAGTCAAAGCGTTTTAAAGTTATCAGCACTTAAAGGGACTCTGGTCAGATTTGCAAAAAATGGCCTGGTCCTTAAGGTGAAAATGAGCCCGGTCCTAAGGTGTAAAAAGGCTGTGTCCTTAAGGGGTTAAGGGGGTTTAAGCTAGGGGAGCTGAGGTGGTTAAAGAAAGTCTACTTTTAGACTATTCTGAAAAAAAAAAAATCTTTTACAAGTGAAAAAAATAATTACCTGTCCGAGTTTTATTTTAAATTAGATTTTCTGCATTTTCAAGTAAAATAACAATGAGATATGAATGAATGGATTTCTTACTCGGATTAGATTAGATTAGGTTACACAATTCCCCAGCTGGCGCTCAACGCTACATGAACATATCGCATTATGTAACGGGGTAAAGCTTTTCCATGACACCAATCCTCAGTGTGGTACCTGGAGGTTCATCAAGCTGACGTTATAACATTTAACTATTCAACTGAAAAGATATTAGCCCCCATCTGGTATTTCAGATCACACTGTGGTGCATTCAGTCATAAATTCACAGTTTCTAGGAAAAAATAACTTGTAACTGAAATGTAATTATATTTATCACTTGCAAGAAAATTTAGACTAGAACCTTCAGAATCACAGGTGCATATCCATGAAGCAAACATAATTACAAAAAAAAATGGCTGCACACCATTATATATACAAACAATAGAGCAAAGTGGTACAATACCGACTATAAATGAATAATGGAAGCTCTTAGCGCACATACGTGTCGGGCCCATCTACCAGGCGTCAAGGTGGCTTCCCCAGATGGGTCCCTATCACTAAATATACTGCCTCACTTTGGAACTAAGCTTACAATATTCAGGACAGTGTAGGAACCAGCTACCAACGTACTCTGCTCAGAAGTCCCAGGTAGATGGGCATGTTCAGTCTAAAACTTGACGTATTCTGGAGCCTAGAAAATCAATGGAGTTAAAATAAGAGGCTTAAAAGGTTCAAACTGTATTTCATCAAGCCTGCTTATATATCTGTCTTATTACAGGCTGGGTATAAAAAATATAAAATTACTGAAGTGGTTTAACCCCTTCCCAACCGCCTCGCGTAAATTTACATTTACGAGTATTTACAAATGGCACCCACTCACAAGCGCGGCTGGCGCCATAGCCACAGCAGGTACCCAGGACTAATGTATGCCGTGGTCAAATGTTAAAAACCGGGAGTGCGCGCTCCTAGCCGTGCACTGGCTCCCCCCAACGAGGATCGGGACAGCCGGATGCCATGTGCGGCAGCTTCTGTCCTCCTGAGTGACAAGAGGCTGCCGCAAATTAGTTCCTATGGAGCCCTTGTTTTTAGCAATATTTAAAAAATATATATATACAGTACAGACCAAAAGTTTGGACACACCTTCTCATTCAAAGAGTTTTCTTTATTTTCATGACTATGAAAATTGTAGATTCACACTGAATGCATCAAAACTATGAATTAACACATGTGGAATTATATACATAACAAACAAGTGTGAAACAACTGAAAATATGTCATATTCTAGGTTCTTCAAAGTAGCCACCTTTTGCTTTGATTACTGCTTTGCACACTCTTGGCATTCTCTTGATGAGCTTCAAGAGGTAGTCCCCTGAAATGGTTTTCACTTCACAGGTGTGCCCTGTCAGGTTTAATAAGTGGGATTTCTTGCCTTATAAATGGGGTTGGGACCATCAGTTGCGTTGAGGAGAATTCAGGTGGATACACAGCTGATAGTCCTACTGAATAGACTGTTAGAATTTGTATTATGGCAAGAAAAAAGCAGCTAAGTAAAGAAAAACGAGTGGCCATCATTACTTTAAGATATGAAGGTCAGTCAGTCAGCCGAAAAATTGGGAAAACTTTGAAAGTAAGGGCTATTTGACCATGAAGGAGAGTGATGGGGTGCTGCGCCAGATGACCTGGCCTCCACAGTCACCGGACCTGAACCCAATCGAGATGGTTTGGGGTGAGCTGGACCGCAGAGTGAAGGCAAAAGGGCCAACAAGTGCTAAGCATCTCTGGGAACTCCTTCAAGACTGTTGGAAGACCATTTCAGGGGACTACCTCTTGAAGCTCATCAAGAGAATGCCAAGAGTGTGCAAAGCAGTAATCAAAGCAAAAGGTGGCTACTTTGAAGAACCTAGAATATGACATATTTTCAGTTGTTTCACACTTGTTTGTTATGTATATAATTCCACATGTGTTAATTCATAGTTTTGATGCCTTCATAGTCATGAAAATAAAGAAAACTCATTGAATGAGAAGGTGTGTCCAAACTTTTGGTCTGTACTGTATATACTGTATATAGTCCGATCTTGAAGGGGTTAATATGTGCATTTACATTTGCCTTATAGAGGAATTCCAGAGAAAGGGCTTATGCACACAAACTTATTTTTTACTGTTTTGGTTCCGTATCCAGATCCAATCATTTCTATGGTTCCTCGTAAAAAAAGGGAATGTACATTCTGTGTCCATATGTCCGTTCCGCAAAAACATTTAACCTGTCTTATTATTGTCCGCAAATCGCCCAATTCAAGTCAACGGGTCTGCAAAAACACAGAATGCACACGGAACGCCTCCATATGTTATCCGTTTTTGTGGATCCATTATGTAGGATCCATGTATGATAGGCCAAGCACACTTTTGTAGTGTGTTCGTTGTTTATAAAGAGTGCTTGTGCGGGCAGATTCTGCAGGCCTACAGCTTTTTCATTGACAAACAGACAACATGGATGTGGAGAAGCTAATTCGTTTAATTCAGGAGCGCCCCCAGATATGGGACACGCGCACTGAGAGTTACCATGAGCATGGGAGGAGGTCGCCACAAATATGACGGG
The DNA here is from genome assembly GCF_905171765.1 of Bufo bufo. Taxonomy (NCBI): domain Eukaryota; kingdom Metazoa; phylum Chordata; class Amphibia; order Anura; family Bufonidae; genus Bufo; species Bufo bufo. The sequence goes on from NC_053392.1 coordinate 601,157,805, forward strand.
CCGACAGTGGGAAAAGGCCGAAGCATCCAAGTTCCGTGACCTACAAGTGCCTTGCAAAAGTATTGACTTTTTTCGTGTTTTGGTACATTACAGCGTTAAGTTCAATGTTTTGTTAATCTGAATTTTATGTGATGGATGAGAACACAATAGTCTAAGTCAGTGAAGTGAAATGGGAAAAAAATATAAATAAAACAATTGTTTAGAAATAGAAAACAGAAAATTGTCAGGTGAGTATGTATTCACCCCTTTGTTGGGAAGCCAATAAAAAGCTCTGGTGCAACCAATTACCTTAAGAAGTCACATAATTAGTGAAATGATGTCCACCTGTGTGCAATCTAAGTGTCACATGATCTGTCATTACATATACACACCTTTTTTGAATGGCCCCAGAGGCTGCAGCACCTAAGCAAGAGGCATCACTAACCAAACACAGCCATGAAGACCAAGGAACTCTCCAAACAAGTAAGGGACAATGTTGTACAGAAGTACAAGTTAGGATTAGGTTATAAAAAAATAGCCAAATCTTTGATGATCCCCAGGAGCACCATCAAATCTATCATCATAACCAAATGGAAAGAACATGGCACAACAGCAAACCTGCCAAGAGACGGCCGCCCACCAAAACTCATGGACCAGGCAAGGAGGGCATTAATCATAGAGGCAGCACGGAGACCTAAGGTAACCCTGGAGGAGCTGCAGAGTTCCACAGCAGAGACTGGAGTATCTGTACATAGGGTGACAATAAGCCGTACGCTCCATAGAGTTGGGCTTTATGGCAGAGTGGCCAGAAGAAAGCCATTACTTTCAGCTAAAAACAAAAAGGCGCGTTGTGAGTTTGTGAAAAGGCGTGTGGGAGACTCCCAAAATGTATGGAGGAAGGTGCTCTGGTCTGAGGAGACTAAAATTTAACTTTTTGGCCATCAAAGAAAACGCTATGTCTGATGCAAACCCAACACATCACATCACCCAAAGAACACCATCCCCACAGTTAAACATGGTGGTGGCAGCATCATGCTGGGGGGATGGGACTGGGAAACTGGTCAAAGTTGAGGGAAAGATGGATGGTGCTAAATACAGGGATATTCTTGAGAAAAACCTGTCCCACTCTGGACAGGCTAGGACGGAGGTTCACCTTCCAGCAGGACAATGACCCCAAACACACGGCTAAAGCAACACTTGAGTGGTTTAAGGGGAAACATGTAAATGTGTTGGAATGGCCGAGTCACAGCCCAGGTCTCAATCCAATAGAAAATCTGTGGTCAGACTTAAAGATTACTGTTCACAAGTGCAAACTATCCAACTTGAAGGAGCTGGAGCAGTTTTACAAGGAGGAATGGGCAAAAACCCCAGTGGTAAGATGTGGCAAACTCATAGAGACTTATCCAAAGCGACTTGGAGCTGTGATTGCCACAAAACGTGGCTCTACAAAGTATTGACTTTAGGGGGGTGAATAGTTAGGCAAATTGACTTTTTCTGTTATTTTGTCCTATTTGTTGTTTGCTTCACGATAAAAATAAAAAAAAACATCTTTAAAGTTCTGGGCATGTTCTGTAAATGACATGATGTAAATCCTCAAACAATCCATGTTAATTCCAGTTTGTGAGGCACCAAAATACGAAAAAAAGTCAAGGCACTGCAGGTAAGATCACCCCTGCCGAAGTACTGTATGTGCTTGAGCCAATGTTGTAGTTAGTACCTCTGGGCCTGTAAACTAAAGGGCACATTTATTAAGACAGGCATTTTAGACGCCGGCCATAATCAAGACCCATAGCTGGCGGAGGATCTGCCGAAGTTATGAAGAAGCACAGGCCTCTCCATAACTTCGGCGCATCAAGCACCAGTCTAAATGTAAGCCGGCTTCCGAGCTGTCTTACATTTAGACCACAATATTAGATCTGGCTTGTGTGGAAAAGTTGCAGATAGTGGCACAACTAACCGTTGAGCTGCCATCTGCACCTGAAATACGCCTAATTTAGACGTATTTCAGATTGAAAATGACCCCCTAAAGTTGCTTAGGGATGGTTGTCTTTAAATGTGTGCAGTGTGCCTCACTAATTTCTACTTACCTCTATACCTTTTATATAAAAAAAAAAAATTCAGATATACATAAATGTTTTTTGCGTTTTTACAGTACGAAAAGTCAAGACCCGGATCACTTCCGCAGGAAATTGATGTTGTCACATGGGCAAAGAGGTGATGGTGGCCTGAGGAAAAGGCCATACGTGTACACAAACCAGCTCCAGTTTCTGCGACCTGTACTGGATCTGAGACCGTAAGTACAAACGGTACTTTGTTTCGAGTATTTGCTGCACCATGCTAATTTTAAAGGGGTATATGTTGTTCTAAGCTGAACACCAACATAACTCTTGCATCATTCATGTCTCTAACGCGTGATTCTAGCATTGCATTGGTGAAGTGTTTGCATGGATTTTCTCCCTTGCCCAGTGCTGCATTGATAATTGTGTGGCCCTTTTTGAGACACTGTGTAACATACCAGCCTTGTCACCACTATGGGAGACTAATTTATAGCCCTTGCATTGAGACTGGTGAAGTAAAAGCCTGAATATTTTTTTTTGTTTTATTTGGGTTGGATCTTAGAAAAAAAAGCTATTTTGCCTTTGCCAGTGGCCGCTCCCTTGTTTTTCGGAGGTCAGTGGCAACACTGCAAGATCAAACTATCAGTCTATCAATAGTGGGCCTTAGGCCCGTACATCCCCTGTATAAACAAACTGTCCAATGCCCTTAACAATACAGTGCACGCCATATGTGTTCATGTAAAGAATACATTACATCACACCCCTATTATTTTTACTAGAAACAGTGTGTAAGGTTTTTTGTTTTTTTTTAGGGCTAGAGATCTGAATCCCCTACGGGATATGAATAAGATTGTGTTTATAATGGTGCACTGATCAGATAGCCTAAGGGTAAAGCTTTACGCAGTTCAGAAAGTTCTCTAATTACATTTTTCTCATTCATTGCACCGTAGACATCCTAGAGGAACAAGGTGACCAAGGCAAGAGCTGTACAGATGAGGATCATCTGGCCTGAATCCGATTATCCAGTACTGGGTGAGAAGGATCTGAGCACCCAAGAGCAGGCACATCTGGGCGAAGGTCAAGACGAGACTTCAGGTGTGGATCCCCCTGGAGGCTAACTATCAAGACCAGAACCAGGTGAAGAAGGTGGGGTAGGACCAATCCTGTCTCTGGCTCAAATACTCAAGGCCTAAATTGTCAGATGCTTGAGTATTTGAGCCACGGAAGGAAGGAATGGAAAGAGGAGAAGATGCTATGCTCCCCCTGATCCAAAACTGGCCACTTGAGAAGCAAAAAGTCTATGTGACTATCATGGCCTCTGTGGCGACGCTCATGGACCCCTACCTCAACCCTCTGGAATTGATTAGATTTGGGGACAACATGAAGCAGCAGGTTTTAGGATTGACCCTGCAAACCTCAGCTTGGGCCCATCTTTGCCACAATGCACCCACGCCCCACCTCATTGTCACGGACATTCCTGTGACAGGTGCCAGGAGATCAGTGAGACTGGCAACACGTGGTATGATCTGACAGGTTCCTTTTGGATCAATTTGTGTCTGTGTTTTTTCTGTTAATGGCCACACCCCTTGCCTCAGGTGTTGCTTTTGTGGTAATTTAACCTTCCCTATTTATTGGGGCTTCTCCCTCCATGCTGTGCGGTTTATAGCTTCACTCTTGTTGTGGATTGCTGGTGTTTGGATCTTGGCGTTCCTGTGCTTCCATAGTCATTTGAAGTTAGGTGTCTCCTTCCCCTGTTGTTTATTGTTGGGGTTTTCTTGTGTTGTTCTTTTCCCTGCCATTTGTGTTTAGGCCGGAGGGAGACTCCTGTTTGTTCTACCATTTGGAGGAACAGGTTGTCTCTTGTCCTGACATTAGTACCAGGGTACTACAGGGTGAGTTAGGACTTTAGGTTTCTGGGTATGAACTTACCTACCTTTGGGGTCAGTTCATACTTGCAGTTAGTTAGGACTTTGATTAGGGTTTCTCTAGGAGGTAACCTGCTCCTTTCTCTAGTTACCAGGGCTTTTCCCCTCACCCCTTCCCCCCCCACACTGAAGCGTGACACTCATATTCCCAGCCACTGGTCACAGGAGAGGGAATATGGGGTGCGGCAACCATACCCAGCCCCCAGCTTGAAATACTAAATAGGTGATGAGGGTGGTGATCCAGGGCCATTGCTCGGCCCTTTTAGCCGGGAACTGTTTGATATGTAAAAGGAGAATATAAGTATTATTTAACTTTTGTTATGGCTGATTTTCAAGCCCACATATATATATATATTTTTTAATATAACAAAAAGTTTCAAAGGTTTCAACCACACTTTTGTCTTATCCTTTATTTAATGATGGTTGAATGTATTGTGACACAGTGAGGGGTTGTGTGTGGCAAGGCAGGTATTTTCCTCCCAGGACGTGCGGCTGGGCTGGTTTCCAGCCAGGTGAGGTAAAATACAGTGCCGGTGCGGGTTTTGGCAGCACCTGGCTGGCTGTCCTTAAATAGGCAGCTGGGCTCAGCAGAGATGTCTCTGTTTTTGGGATCTGAGGCTTTGTGCCATGCTGGAGGGCTGAGAGCTGCATGCTTGGGAAACAGGCCCCCTAAAGCCTTCTGTGGACTACTGGAGGCAGAACTGCCAACAAGGTGACTTGTGTTATATAAACTTTCCATTGTGTGTGAATTAACACCAAGACTGCAAAGTTACATGCTGTTTTGTGCAATTGCCTCAAGTGTGAATAAACACTAACGCTTTGAGTTAAGAACTTGTATTTTGCCTGTGTACTTACCCTATCTACCAGAGCGAAACCCCACAGTATGTACATGACATGATCCCTTTGGTCATAAATAATTTTTTTTTAATAAAAAAAATAAAAAATAAGGTAATTCACGTCTATTATTTTAAATCAACAATGCCGAGCATTTTTTGGGGATATAACCCAACTGGTAACAACTGATTGGACAGTGTCCGACTGTTAAGGGGCACCCCCCCAACTGGTAACACCTAGATGGACCTTTTTTGAAAGTTGCTGGTAATTCATACAACCTTTCAGAACACAACAAAATGGATACAAACCAGACACCGGATCTCCTAAATATAGACCCCAGGCCAGATTTCTCTTTATGTAGGCTCCAGTCCTCTAAAGTGATCCCAAGCCAAAACCCCCTAAATAAAGACCCCATACTAGACAACTCTTGTATGCAGAACCTTTATACAAAACCCCATACCAAAAACCCTCCTGTACAAAGACCTTACACAAGACCTTATATATATGCAGACCTCCTAAATTGACATACCATTGCTGGACATTAGAGCAGTCTGAGGTTGCACTTACTGTACTACAGTTGTCTTTTCATATTTTCATCTTCATCCAGTACAGTAGTTATTATAAACACCTTAGGCCTCTTTCACATGAACTTATGCGTTCCGTTCCGTCCATTGGGGACCACAATTTGCAGTCAACTTGAATGGGTTCCGTGAACCGTCCGTTCCGCAAAAAGATAGAACAAGTTCTATTTTTTTGCGGAACGGAAGCACGGATCGGAACCCCATGAAAGCACTATGTAGTGCTTCTGTGAGGTTCCGTTCCGTGCTTCCGTTCTGTTCTGCAATGCATCTCCGGATTTGCGGACCCAGTCAAGTGAATGGGTCCGCATCCGTGATGCGGAATGCACACGGCTGGTGCCCCGTACGTTCGTGTGAAAGAGGCCTTACACTGCCTCTTCCTACCATTCTGATATCCCCATTGTGGACTTCCAAAATCCCAGATTTCTTCAATTTCAGGCTAAAATCTTTGCCTAAGGCTACATGCACACGACCGTATGTGTTTTGTGGTCCGCAAATTGAGGATCTGCCAAAAAAAAGGATGACATCCGTATGCCATCTGTTTTTTTTTTTTCGGATCCATTGTAACAATGTCTAAAACGGACAAAAATAGGACTTGTTCTATTTTTTTTGCGGGGCTACGGAACGGACATACACTTTGTGCTGTCCGCATTTTTTGCGGACCCATTGAAATGAATGAGTCCGCACCCGAGCTGCAAAAAGTTGTTTTTTGTTCTATGGAAACCTGACAAGTGTAAATAAAACACTGAGTTCTGGTTAAGAACTGTTTTTGTGCAAGAGCAAATCCCCACAATTGGTGGCTTGGAGCGGGCATACGCAGAAAGGCTGACGCAAAACCAGAATGTTTTTTTGTTTTAAATTTTTTCCAGGCGCTGTTTTATGTCCTTGATTAAGACAGCTAAGTTGCAACCAGTGTCACTGGACAAGACGGAGGTGGTAGTGAAAGTCCTTTTGGAGGCTAACCAGCGGCAGCAAGAAACGAACCAGCTGCTGCTGCATCATGTGATGGCGTTACAGGCGGCAGGAGCTTCGCCGGGAGTCCACAATGACCGGAAAGTAGTCCGCGCGGCGATCCCCAAAATGGCTATAACGGATTATGTCGAGACCTACCTGGCGGTTTTTGAGAAGGTGGCCTAGAGGGAGGGTCTACCCCGAGACCAGTGGGCTGAGGTTATCGCTCCGTTCCTGGTGTCTGGACCCCAATAGGTCTACTTTGATTTACCGGCCAGGTAAGTGGTGGACTACAACCACATCAAGGGTGAGATCCTGGCGCGACTGGGGGTGAATGTGTTGGTCCGGGCCCAGAAGGTGCATCAATAGGAGTTTAACCAGGCCAAGCCATCGGAACTTCAGGGGGGAATCTATAGGGAGGGTGGCAATAAAAAACAGAAAATCCCCGCCCCAGACCCCCAGAGCCGAGAGAGACCGCTCGGGGCGCACCCTCTGGGTATCTGGCCCCGATGATCTGCAGGCGGTGTCATGAGCCAGGCCATGTAAGGGCCGACTGTCCCCACTTTGCTGAGCCCATGGACACAAAATTTGGATACTGACAGTCTCTGTATCCCAGAAGGGTCTGTGCGTCAGGCACCTCAGAGACTCTCGTTAACAGACATTTGTGTCAAGTGGAAGTAGGAGACACTCCCACGGAGGCTCTGCTGGACTCAGGGAGTCTGGTGACCCTTGTGAGGGCTACCCTAGTGCGATCCACTGAGTTTACTGGCCGGAAAGTTGGCGTGTTATGCATACATGGAGGTTTAACAGACTACCCCACCGCTCTGGCGTCTATAAACACGGTTGCCGGCAGGAGGATCCATGAGGTGGCCATGGTCACGAGCCTGTACTATGAGTTGATACTTGGAAGAGACTTCCCGTTGTTCCCGGCCCTTTGGTCATCAGTTAAACCTTCCGATCCCCAAGAGACAGGGAAAACTCTAGCAGAGTGGCCTTGCTCAGACAGGGTGCCAGAACTCTGGGAACCAGAGGCAGAAGAGCAAGCGGTAGGGGTGACCGCCACTCCAGTGGATGAGAGGGAGACAACCCCACTGAATGTGATGGTCCGAGAGATGGAGGACTTGCCGCTGGGCCCTGAATTGGCAGATCTGAATTTCTCAGGTGATAATTTTGGTACGGCTCAAAACAAGGATCAGGCTCTGTCCAGAGCGTGGGAGAATGTGTTAGTAGTTGATAAGAAACCACAATAACCCGGAGCCGAGTCAGTTTTCCGCACTGTGAGCCCACTGCAAGTGAGACGGCGCAGAGGTAATTCTGAAGCAGAAGTGATTGCACAAGTGTCACTACCCCTTCAAAAAGCTGATTCACAGAGACACAGGAAGTCAGACCCCGCCGATTTGATATCGATGACCTATCCCGAGGATAGGTCATCATTATCTTTGCACTGCAACTTTCTAGATAGTCTCCTTTAAAAAAAAATGCCTACCATTTTGCTTCTGCAAAGTATGTGCAAGTCCTTCACCTAGCTGGTGGTGCTGTTGAAGCTGAAATAAATCAGTCAGAGCATGGCCCCCGACTCTGACAGCTCTTAATGTTCTCTCACTCCCTTTTCTTAGTGATAGAGACAGCAGTAGAGAGAGAGAAGGAGGTTGTACACAACAGCTTGGAGTACAGATATGGAGGAAAGAGGACAGCTCCAGTAGGGTGTGGAGGGAGAAAAGCACATGGTTCACCATGATTTGTTGTATCGGGTCACCCAACTACTGGGTAAGAATATTGAATAGCTGCTGGTGCCATTGGCATATCGTAAGCTGGTGCTAGATCTGGCCCACCAACAAGTTCTATGTGGACACCTGGGGCCACAGAAAACCTAGGACCGTCTACTGCAGCGGTTCTACTGGCCCAGTCTGTTCAAAGAGGTGGAAGAGTTTTGTAAGTCTTGCCAGACCTGCCAGATAACTAGCCCCCAGCAACACTTCCACAGTCCCCTAGTATCCCGCCCGATTATCGAGGTACCCTTCCAGAGAATCACTATGGACCTTGTAGGACCATCACCTAAGTCCGCAAGGGGTGACCTACACATCTTAGTTGTCCTTGACTACATCACCCAGTACCCGGAGGCATTGCCATTGCATCATATATCTGCCAAACTCATAGCTAAGTTAATGGAGATGTTTTTCCGAGTAGGAATACCTAAAGAGATTCTGAGAGACCAGGGGACACCCTTCATGTCGAAGGTCATGAGGGAACTTTGTAAATTTCTGGGCGTAAAACAATTACAGGCATCTGTTTACCATCCGCAAATGGATGGTCTGGTGGAGAGATTTAACCAAACGTTAAAAAATATGCTAAAGAGAGTGGTGTCCAGAGATAGGAGGGACTGGGACCTCCTTCTGCCCTATCCAATGTTCACAGTGCGAGAGGTGCCCGAAGCTTCTACCAGGTTCTCGCCCTTCAAATTGCCATATGGCAAACATCACCGGGGGCTGCTGGACCTGGCGAAGGAGGTGTGGGAACAACAGCCCACTCTGCATAAGAGTGTAATTGAATATGTCCTCAAAATTCAAAAGCGGATAGAGATAGTGTTGCCACTTGTTAGGGAGAATATGGAGGCGGCTCAGCGAGCCCAGAGTCGGGTCTATAATAGAGCGTCTCAGGTCCGGAACTTTAACCCAGGAGACCGAGTCTTGGTTCTTGTACCGACTGTGGCCAGTAAGTTCCTCACTAGGTGGCAGGGGCCCTACGAGATACTGGAGAAAGAAGGCGACGTAAATTACAAGGTACACCAGCCAGATCGGTGGAAGCCAGAGCAAGTCTACCATGTCAACTTACTGAAGCCTTGGAAGGATAGAGAGACTTGTGTTGAGAACCATCTGCAGCCTGTTATGGGGAAGGGATTCCGGCACCTCTATCTCTTGCAGGGGAAGCGGCTGCCACAGTATGTATTGCTGAAAGCCTTTCCTCTAAGCAGGCTCAAAAGGTCAGGGAGTTTGTTAATCGGAACACGGATGTGTTCTCTGACCTCCCTGGACGTACTTCCATAATCTAACATGACTGTCACAGAACCCCAGGTGAAAAGTCTGGTTAAAGCCGCACCGAGTGCCCGAGGCTCAGTGACAAGCCATCTAGGAGGAGGTACAGCTGATGCTGCAGCTAGATGTCATTGAGGAATCTAAGAGTGCGTGGGCCAGCCCAATAGTTCTGATACCCGAACTGGATGGGATGTTATGGTTCTATAAAGATTTCCGCAAACTAATTGAGGTCTCTAAATTTGATGCATATCCCATGCCTCGGGTGGATGAGTTAATTGAGCGATTAGGGCAGGCGCTGTATTTTTCTGTCTTGGACGTTACAAAAGGGTACTGGCAAGTGCTCTTAACGGAGGCTGCCAAGAAGAAAGCTGCAGTTATCATGCCTCAGGAGCTATATCATTATATGGTGTTACTGTATGGCCTGCATGGCACCCAGGCTACGTTCCAGCGGTTAATGGACATTGTGCTTCATCTGTATCGCCGGTATGCCTCGGCATACCTCGATGATATTATCGTTTATAGTACTGACTGGGAAAATCATTATCAAAAATACATGCCGTAGTGGACTCACTAAAAAAATGTGCCATAGGGTTGGAGGAGGCACGATACTTTGGGTATGTCATCAAACCCCAGATGAATAAGATAGAGGCGATACGGAATTGGTCACGGCCAAATAAAATCGTTCCTGGGGATCAATCGCGGATTGGCAATGTACCCGAAGGTTGATTGCCTTTTACTATGTAGCGGTCCGCTGGCAGTGGGTGTTCTGCGCTGTCATTATCATACACTGTGTGCTCACAGGGCTGGCACCCAACCATGTGTATGGCAGGCCGTAGCTCACATGGTGGGTCCTGCTGTCAGGGGAATATTCAGAAGCAGCTGCTCCTCCACTCACTTAGGCCTCATGCACACGACCAAAACACGGAAAACACGCAAAACACGGTAGCCGCCCGTGTGCCTTCCGCAATTTGCGGAAAGGAACACGCGGCCCATTGTAGAAATGCCTATTCTTGTCCGCAAAACTGACAAGAATAGGACACGTTATATTTTTTTTGCGGGGCTACGGAACGGAGTGCTGTCCGCATCTTTTGCGGCCCCATTGAAGTGAATGGGTCCGCACCCGAGCCGCAAAAACTGCGGGTCGGATGCGGACCAGAACAGCGGTCGTGTGCAAGAGGCCTTAGTAGCAGCCACCAACAGGAATACTGTGTTTAAATGGCCTGCACAAGCCGGACGGCAGAGCCCAGCAGTACTCCTCTTCACTCCAGTGCTGAAGGAAGGAGATGCTGATTGATGGAGCAGCTGCAGTCGTCTGCCCTGTAGACAGAGCTAGCAGCACAGAAGAAGTAAGCTGCCTCTCCTGACCCCCTGCTGAGAGCTGAGTCGGAGGGCTCATGCACACGACCGTATGTATTTTGCGGTTCGCAAAACGGATCCGCAAAAAATACGGATGACATCCGTGTGCATTCCGTATTTTGTGGAACGGAACAGCTGGCCCCTAATAGAACAGTCCTATCCTTGTCCGTAATGCGGACAATAATAGGACATACGGAAACGGAAAAAAAAATATATATATATACCTGCATTTATGGCGCATTTTTTTCATCCAACAAAAGGAGAACGCACAGCAAAACTCAATTACATTAATTAAAACTAGAGTTCCATTTATATCATGTAGGTCTGCTGTGTTTGCTGGAAGAAAAGGCACAATCAATGCAGGTATATTGTTGCATTTTTTGCCACACCAAAAACGCGGCAGAACCACCATATAGCAGTCTACTGCATCATTCGATTAACCCCTTAAGGACCCGCGCCTTGTACGGCGCTACTGCACGTGACTTATGGACCAGCGCTGTACATGTATGGTGCAAGGTCCGCCGGGTGCTGGAGCAGGATCGCGAGGGAATCGGGGCACCATGGCTGCTCTTATCAGCAGGCATCTATGCCGGGTAAGGGCTTTCCTGCAGCTCCAAGCGCTGTGATTGGCCGGTCAATGAAGATGGGCACATCGCAGCGCCGGAAGCAGAAGGAATCTGCGGGTTGGGGGGGAAGGGGGTCATGGGGAGGTGACTGGTGCTTAACTAGTCAGCACCGGTCTGCTCCAAGGTCAGGCAGGGGACTCCAGTGTTTGAGTCCCCTGCCAGCGCTGCGATTGGCTGGAACAACGCTCCAGCCAATGGCAGCGCTATAGCTGCACAGGAAAGGGCTGAACCTCCTTGCATGCAGCCATTCTAGCTGGTGACTGCATGCAGAGAGGTTCTGTGCTTCTCTGTGCTGCTGTTGGCTTGCTGGGACTTGTGATGCACACCACTGTGATTTCAAGTTTTCCTGCTGAAAGAAGAAGAACATCTGGAATTGCTGCACTGATTTATTATAATTTTTTTTCATTTGCAGCTGTTCTAGATCCCTAAACCACCCTCCGTCCATGTTTCTTCCCGCCCCTAGTCCTCCCCACCTCCCCGTCCTTTTTGTACGCCATTTGGTCTGTGCACTGTTTTTGGTAATTTTTTTTTTACAATTTTCCAGCTCTTCACCACTTTTTCTGTGTGCGAGCTAAGACCGCCAGGTGCTGATCAGTCCGTAAACCACTGTTCAGCACCTGAGCTAAATTTTTTGATGCAGATATTTTTTTTTTCATCTGTGCTTTTTTTTTTTTAAAGTAATAGTTAGAATTATATATATATACATATATATATATATATATATATATATATATATATATATATATAAAATAACGAGACAGCACTCCGGTCTTCAGTGAAACAAAGGATCTTTATTACACCCAATGTGTAATATATAAAAATACATATATACGAGATGATATTAAATGTAGTAAAACCCATGATAGTGTCTATATAAAGATAATGAAGTGCACTTGTGCTAATTAAAAATACATATAGATCAAATTGATAAGGATATACCCACCATGATTCCAACCATGTGCGATTAAACAGGCGTCCCATGATGTACAATGCGCCTGCGCTAGCATAATCGTACATCCAGCCAACGCGAGATCACGGTGTCATCCCGCGCCTGAGCCGCGCGGACCAGGCCGTGTCTTTGCCCATACTACAGATGGTTCGCTGGGTACGGTTTGTAAAGTGCGCATGATCACGCTGACCGCAAAATTTGTCTATCTGTAACCAAAGTAACGAGTAAACAATTCATATATGTATTTTTATATATTACACATGAGTTGATCACTGGATATGAAATTATTTTTTATACGAATCACTTTTAATATTTTGTTAAATCATGTTTTATTTATGAATTGATGCCAATTATGCAAATTTTGATACACGGCACTATATATACAATTGCAAGAAAAAGTATGTGAACCCTTTGGAATGATATGGATTTCTGCACAAATTGGTCATAAAATGTGATCTGATCTTCATCTAAGTCACAACAATAGACAATCACAGTCTGCTTAAACTAATAACACACAAATAATTAAATGTTACCATGTTTTTATTGAACACACCATGTAAACATTCACAGTGCAGGTGGAAAAAGTATGTGAACCCCTAGACTAATGACATCTCCAAGAGCTAATTGGAGTGAGGTGTCAGCCAACTGGAGTCCAATCAATGAGATGAGATTGGAGGTGTTGGTTACAGCTGCCCTGCCCTATAAAAAACACACACCAGTTCTGGGTTTGCTTTTCACAAGAAGCATTGCCTGATGTGAATGATGCCTCGCACAAAAGAGCTCTCAGAAGACCTACGATTAAGAATTGTTGACTTGCATAAAGCTGGAAAGGGTTATAAAAGTATCTCTAAAAGCCTTGCTGTTCATCAGTCCATGGTAAGACAAATTGTTTATAAATGGAGAAAGTTCAGCACTGCTGCTACTCTCCCTAGGAGTGGCCGTCCTGTAAAGATGACTGCAAGAGCACAGCGCAGACTGCCCAATGAGGTGAAGAAGAATCCTAGAGTGTCAGCTAAAGACTTACAAAAGTCTCTGGCATATGCTAACATCCCTGTTAGCGAATCTACGATATGTAAAACACTAAACAAGAATGTATTTCATGGGAGGATACCACAGAGGAAGCCACTGCTGTCCAAAAAAAAACATTGCTGCACGTTTACAGTTTGCACAAGAGCACCTGGATGTTCCACAGCAGTACTGGCAAAATATTCTGTGGACAGATGAAATCAAAGTTGAGTTGTTTGGAAGAAACACACAACACTATGTGTGGAGAAAAAGAGGCACAGCACACCAACATCAAAACCTCATCCCAACTGTGAAGTATGGAGGTGGAGGCATCATGGTTTGGGGCTGCTTTGCTGCGTCAGGGCCTAGACGGATTGCTATCATCGAAGGAAAAATTTATTCCCAAGTTTATCAAGACATTTTGCAGGAGAACTTAAGGCCATCTGTCTGTAGTGTCCCACTAGGTAGGGGTGGGCACTACACAAGGGTCAATTGGGTCACGTGTTACTCCTACTCCCAAGGGACAGTAATATTATATGTAACCATGCATTTTAATGTATTTTCTTTGTGCTTTTGTGTGTATTGTTCCCCTGTGACATGCATAGCAGGCCTATGAGGGTGTAGTTAGGCATCCTAAACACTAGAGGGAGATAGGGAGCCCCTAGTATAAATGCTCAGGCCCAGACAGGGAGGAGTTTGTCTGTAGTCAGGAGCCTGTGGACACAGAAGTGAGAGGGCATCTTAGACAGAGATATGCTAAAGGGCCTCCTCCTGACATGCAGCTAGATAGTCCAGGCTTCTAGTTGCCACCAGGAGGCTAGTGAAGGACCATAGCCTGCCTGAAGTATTATTGAACCTATTATAGCACAAGAAGAATCTACCCCAGCAGAAGAGATGTGCCTCCTGGGAGAAACCTGCAGTACCCTCAAGCCAAGCAGAGACAGTGCAACCAGCTAAGATAAGTAAGGTAATGGGCAGAGGAACTATAAAGTAAGAGCAAGGGTCAATACGGGAGGAAGATTAATTACCAAGGATTAAAGCCAGCATTTAGGCATCCGGGCCTTGGGATAGAAACCAGACAGGAGTTCTAAAGAACAGTGTACACTATATCTGAGGAGAAGGTACAACCTGATTCTGAGTGTGTTGTTGATTACCCTCTGAGTATCTTGCACAGAATTATACCTGCCAGTATTTGAAATAAGCCTGCTTGTGAAGCACTTGACATAAGGGACTGCATTACCATCTTGTTGTACAAAGTTGGACTGTTATAAGTAAAGCAACGTTTGGTTCACTATACCACCTGTGTACCTCACTAATTGCTATTGAAAACCGGTGTGCCACCGTTACAGGCACTGGCGTCACGATTCTTAAAGAGACCTTGCCTCAGACACTCAAAACACCTGCAACATCCAGGGCACCTCATCCACCATCAGGCCTGGTCTCTACATACAGAGTGTGCCCCAGAGGAACTTTGTGTCAGCCTCTCCTTCACTGTCGCATGCCTGCCCAGGGTTCTCCTATGAACAGTGAGTAACCCTCGATTGCCCATAACCATGATCTCACTTCGCAATACCCTGCAGGTCTGGCGTGCTGCATGTCCACCAGCTGTAGCTCAACAGAAGATGGGTGTTGCAACAGGACAACGACCCAAACCATAGAAGTAAATCAACAACAGAATGGCTTAAACAGAAGAAAATACGCCTTCTGGAGTGGCCCAGTCAGAGTCCTGACCTCAACCTGATTGAGATGCTGTGGCATGACCTTAAAAAAGCGATTCACACCAGACATCCCAAGAATATTGCTGAACTGAAACAGTTCTGTAAAGAGGAATGGTCAAGAATTACTCCTGACCGTTGTGCACGTCTGATCTGCAACTACAGGAAACGTTTGGTTGAAGTTATTGCTGCCAAAGGAGGTTCAACCAGTTATTAAATCCAAGGGTTCACATACTTTTTCCACCTGCACTGTGAATGTTTACATGGTGTGTTCAATAAAAACATGGTAACATTTAATTCTTTGTGTGTTATTAGTTTAAGCAGACTGTGATTGTCTATTGTTGTGACTTAGATGAAGATCAGATCACATTTTATGACCAATTTGTGCAGAAATCCATATCATTCCAAAGGGTTCACATACTTTTTCTTGCAACTGTATGTGTGTTCAGAGCACTGTGGTCACTGCTTGACAAAGGCTTCATTGAGATGAGCTGAAAGGTTGCATTTGCATTGGGTGTAATAAAGATCCACTTTGTTTCACTGAAGACCGGAGTGCTGCCTTGTTATCTTCTCTGCATTCATCGTTTTTGTCGCCCTTTGTTTGTTACATATACGGTGGATATAAAAAGTCTACACACCCCTGTTAATATGTCAGGATTCTGTGCTGTAAAAAAATGAGACAAAGATAAATTATTTCAGAACTTTTTCCACCTTTAATGTGACCGATAAACTGTACAACTCAATTGAAAAACAAACTGAAATCTTTTAGGTAGAGGGAAGAAAAAATATAAAAATAAAATAATATGGTTGCATAAGTGTGCACACCCTTAATAACAGAGCACACAGCACCCTCTAAGCAGATCCTGGAATGTCACCTTCACTATGTTGTAGGGCTGGTAGGACATACGCATGTACACTACCAGTTCTGGCTGCTATGGCATGGCCACATGGGGAAGATTGCCCAACATGGAAATTTTACTGCAGATTTTGCTGACATTCCACAGTGGATTTCGGTGCGGAGTTACCAAAGATCTAACTCTACGCATTGCAAATGGTGAAATATACAGTGGAAATCTGTAGCATAAATTAAACCAATCAGATTCCATCTTTTATTTTGGACAGCTCCTTTGGAAAATGAAATGAGGAATCTGGTTGGTTGCTATGGGCAACTAAGCCAGTTCTACTTTACACCAGTTTGATAAATGACCCCCTTAATTCTTCTCTGTACCAATCATGATTCTTATTCGTTTTGAATGTGTACTCTTTGTGGAAGCTTCCATGCTGATTTCTTTCAGATGAGGTATTGGTCATTTCAAAGACAATGTATAAGAAACTGGTTATACTAAAATCTTGATAATGTGATAGTTTGGTAGATCGCTACTTATTGGCACCAAAAGAAAAGTCCACTGGAATCTGTGTAAATTCAGATGTAGCAAATGGACTTGAGGGCATGGGTGTGCATATTACACCTCAAATCTGTCATTACACTCCCTAACTTACTATTGTTAGGGCAGCTTTTAAATGCCATAGTGATTAGGGGCCTTTCAAGTGACAAGTACATTGCAGAGTCTCCAGTCAGTCAAGAAAGGGTTAATACTTTGGACCACTGTGGCTGAATTCATAGGTAAAGTGCTTTAGGTAGGTATCAATAATAAGCCCCTGTAGTAACTATGGCAACTGTGCTGCTGATGTCATAGATGCATAAGTCTATGACATAAAGTACCCACAGATGAAGGTTCCATAACAGAAGGACAAACGGCCATTTGCAGAGCCATGCTTGATGTGTCTGGAGACCTGGAGCTTCACCATCTGTAGAGGGAGGAAGGGGACGCCCGCCTAGCCAGCCAGATCAGCCCTATCGCCTAGCCAGCCAGATCAGCCCTATCGCCTAGCCAGCCAGATCAGCCCTATCGCCTAGCCAGTCAGATCAGCCCTATCCGCCTAGCCAGCCAGATCATCCAAATTAGCCCTAGCCATCAATGGGTCGACAGATGCTGCAGCCAGATCTCCCTCACATCCAGCGCCAGCTGCTGAAAATTTACGTGTAAGGCCAGGAGTGGTCGAATTTGGCTATCTCCGTAAGAGGCTGGCACAGAGTGTTTAATATTGTGTAACTGCTTACTAATCTGTTTCTTTAACTCTTTAACATGTATGACTATTTGATGTCCTTTCTGTCATATCTTTAATGAATTTCTATCATGTCTCATTGAAAATGTACACCTTCTGATAAAATATCTTGTTTCATTTTGGCATTAACCTTCTAAGCCCAAGGGAAGGGCAACCCTCCAGCCATGGTTCCCTAGAGGTTTCCCCCACAGGGGGTTTTCCTCTCCTGAGTGCAGGGGGGTGACTCTTCGTGAGTCGGGGTTGTGCCATGTTCAGTGCCCTATTCATAGCGATTGGCCTGAGAATAAATTTGAAGCACTGAATAAAAATACAGTCATTTGATGTTAAATAAATTCTCTCTATTTTACACCCAAATTAAGTGTTTTGTGCACTTCTTTCATAATCTTTGGTTTGGGTGGTATTGCTTCGGAGTGAGCGTTCCTTAAATATTGCATAGCGACTAAGCCAGATATCCAGTGGTGCGTTTTTAAACCTGTGCAGCAAGAGGATGGAGCAGAGATGACAAGCTTTTCAGGGATGACAAATTTATCAAAAAGGAACTCGTGTCATGATAAAGTTGATGTTCAGCGCCCTGGCTCATAGAAAAGGCACTAGGTGAGGAGAGAGGAGAGGGTAGGAGCGGTGACTAAGGCAGTGAGGGTGGCTGTGGTCCTCAAGCTGCCTGACACTGTGAGCCTGTGGCTTAATTCCCCAGCTAAGTGCATAATCTTCAACCCTGGTAGTTGAATGGACATGGCCGCTCATTGTGTCCTGACCACAGTTCCATGGCCCCGGGTACCGACCTCCCATTCTCTTGTTGCGTGGACCTCAGGTACTGGGGGTGTGAAAGGATGCTAGCTCAAACTCAATAGAGGTCAGTCATGCCGAGAGGACTGCTTCATCTTCCTCCCTGGGGCTTAAAGGGTTTGTGTAGGTGCTATACATTGATGAGCTATTCACAGAATAGGTCTTCAATATCTGAGTGGTGGGGGTCCGACACCAGGCACCCCGACCGATCAGCTGTTTGAAGAGGAGACAGTACTCCACTGCCCGTGGTCTCGGAAGTGAAGTGTTATCACAAGTACTCGTTCTATTCACTTGAATGCCACCACTGCAATGGAGTCGCCGCTGAGTGTAATGAAGAGGAAGCAGCTCTCGCATGGAGCGTCATCTCTTCAAACCGCTGATCAGCTGGGTTGTCAGACCCCCGCTCATCAGATATTGATGACCTGTCCTGAGGATAGGTCATTAATATATTCCTTCTGCACAAACCCTGTAATCTTCTCCTGGAAATGTAATGGGACCCAGTGGCGTAGGGATCGCCATAGCAACCATAGCAGTGGCTATGGGGCCCTACACCACTGGGGGCCCGTCCGGACTGCATTCATTTTAATTTTTTTTTATTAACACACACAGACACTACACACAGGCAGCGGCGTAACTACTGGGGAAGCAGCTGCTTCGGGGCCCGGCGCCCCGGCAGCGTGTGTGACAGTTTATTTTCAAGTTAGTTAAATATCAATTCTTGTCTTAATGTTCAGGGCCCCTTCACATCAGCAGCGGCTAATGTGATCTAATCTTACTGTATCCTAAAGTTTCCTGATGTGTCTGGGATTCGAACCCACAACCTCCAATGTATCAGTGTATCAGAGGCAAAGTATTTACCCTCACAACCATAAAGGCTGCATTGCAACTGATTGAAAAAATATGAGACTTCTACTGTTATAGCTGGCTAAGTGTACATCTATACACATGACAGCTGCCCCAACACACCCAGCACTGCTATATCTCTATATGACAGCTGTCCCAGCACACTCAGCTCTGCTATATCTCTATATATGAGCAGCTGTCATGTGTATAGATGTACACTTAGCCAGCTATAACAGTAGAAGTGTCATATTTTTTCAGTCAGCTGCAAGGCTGTTCTTATGGTCTTCTGGTTAGGTGCTTTGCCTCTGATACAGAAGGTCGTGGGTTCGAATCCCAGCAGAAACTTTTCTGAAATACAAGCACTGACTCCATATATGGACATACAGGGCGGGACACAGGAAGAGGCTGCATCGCATCGCTGACATGGAGGTAAGTAGAAGTGTTTATTTATTTATTTTAATACCCGACTGTTACTGCCATGGGGGGAGCGGGGGGCACTTGATACTGGCACATGGCGAGAGGGGGGTTGGCACCTGATACTGGCACATGGGGGGGGGGGAGAGGCACCTGATACTGGCACATGGGGGGGAGAGGAGTTGGCATCTGATACTGGCACCTGGGGGGAGGGGGGGTTGGCACCTGATACTGGCACATGGGGGGGGGGGAGTGGCACCTGATACTGGCACATGGGGGGGGGAGGGAGAGAGGCACTTGATACTGGCACTTTTTTTGTGGGGGGGGGGGGAAAGGCACTATGATACTGGGACATGGGGGGGAGGAGAGAGGCACCTGGGGGGGAAGGGGGGTTGGCATCTGATACTGGCACATGGGGGGGAGAGAGGCACCTGATACTGGCACCTCGGGGGGGGGGGGGGTTGGCACCTGATACTGGCACCTGGGGGGGAGAGGCACCTGATACTGGCACATGGGGGGGAGAGGGGTTGGCACCTGATACTGGCACATGGGGGGGGAGGGGGAGAGGCACTTGATACTGGCACTTTTTTTGTGGGGGGGGAGATGGCACTATGATACTGGGACATGGGGGGGAGGAGAGAGGCACTTGATACTGGCATGTGGGGGGGGTTGGCACTTGATACTGGCACATGGGTGGGTTTGGCACTATGATACTGGCACATGGGGGAGAGAGGCACTTGATACTGGAACTTTTTTTGGGGGGGAGATGGCACTATGATACTGGGATATGGGGGGGAAGAGAGAGGCACTTGATACTGGCACATGGGGGGGTTTGGCACTATGATACTGGCACATGGGGGAGAGAGGCACTTGATACTGGAACTTTTTTTGGGGGGGAGATGGCACTATGATACTGGGACATGGGGGGAAGAGAGAGGCACTTGATACTGGCACATGGGGGGGTTTGGCACTATGATACTGGCACATGGGGGTGGGAAGGAGAGAGGCACTTGATACTGGCACATTGGGGGGGGGGGTGGCACTATGATACTGGGACATGTGGGGGGGAGGAGAGAGGCACTTGATACTGGCACATGATGGGGGCATCTATGGGGACACTTACTGGCACATTATTGGGGGGCATTATGGGGGACACTAGGCCGGCAGCCTATCAGAGGCCGGACACTGAGGGGCATCTACTGGGGAACTATATATGGGGCATTTTATACTGGTACATTATGGGGGGCACTAGCAGGAAGGGGGGAGAGGAGCACTATGGGGGAATTTACTGGGGGCACTATATAGGGGTATTTTATACTGGGACACTATGGGGGCACTATGGGGGCACTATGGGGACATTAGCTCAACTGGGGGCATTACAAGGGGGTATTTTTGCACTGTCACATTATAAGGAGAATTATTACTACTGGGGGGGGGGGCATTATAGTGGGCTTTATTACTCCCCCATGGTATGACCCCCTAGTAGCAGCACCAGCCTCCCCCTGCTCTGCTATCCCTCTGCCTCTTCTCCAAATCCTTATTATGAAATCTTTCTCATTAGGATAAAGCACAACATCAGCTCCGCCGAGTCCCCAGCCAAAGTGTGAAAGTGGTGTCCGAGATACCCAAGGGTCAAGTAACTGTTTTCATGTGAAATATGTTTATGTTATACACATATAGCATCCACTGTGCCACACAATATACAGTATACCGCTACACTGTGCCAAAGGAGTGGGGTTTACACAGGAGGAGGGAGGTGCGAAGCGTGCTGGAGGGGCCCTTACAAATATTTGCTGTGGGGCCCAGTCACTTCTAGTTACGCCCCTGATGGGACCCTAGCAGTCGCTGAGCCCACACCAGAGTTCCTTGTCTCCAGGAACCAGTGGTGTTTTTCCCCCTAGTGACCCCGAACGGGTGAGGATTGGACAATGGAGGGGGACGGTGCTTGGGAACCGTCTCCTCATAGCAGGGCACATGTTGATTTTTAAAGCAAGCTCAAAGAGGTAAGGTTCTTATTTGCCATCGGAGGAGGAAATCTGAAATTGCACCCTTATGGAGCATCAGCAGACACTGTGTCTAGGGCAGAGTTTTGCAGCCTCGGGTTCCAAACTCTTGGCTCCTAGAGTTTGCGGAAGGAAAAAGCAGGCGGTAGACTGCCAATCCATCCCAGCAGGGGCCATACATCCTGGGCCAGAGGTTTAAAACTGTGTTTAAATGGGTCTTGCAAACATTTAGTAAGCTTATCATGTCAATTAATTTGAAGACCATTGGCCGAGATACCCAACTTTCTGCCTGGCCCTCGGTGGTGGGCTTAGTTACCCCACAGCGGGCTTCATATTCCTCCCAGAAGCTTAATCTTCCTTCCTGGGGCTTCATCTCCACCCCGGGAAGTTCACCAGTAATGACAGTAAAATCTGTCATTCTGCACAATCCACCTTTCCCCATCCCCATGCCACATTTACATCAGCCAGTTGTTCTCACCCAGGTGCTTTTGCTTTACAGGCACATCAGATATACCAAGTGGACTGACATGCAGGCTTTCTCCGACTTCACCCAATCATTCCAAAGAGAACCAGGATCTTTTTCATCAGCCTCCTAGCGTATTCGACTGGAAAGGTGTAGCACTCATTATTAGAGTTGAGCGAACCCGAACTGTAAAGTTCGAGTTCGTACCTAACTTTAGGATCTGCTGTGCCTGGGTGACAGGGGCCTAAATCTCTCAAAATCCTCTGTTGTATTGCTGGGTGACATGAACCCCCTTTTGACGTAAATGAACCCATGCTGTGCCTGGGTGACAGGGGCCTAAATCTCTCAAAATCCTCTGTTGTATTGCTGGGTGACATGAACCCCCTTTTGCCGTGAATGAACCCCTGCTCTGCATTGCTGACAGGGTCCTAAATCTCTCAAAATCCTCTGTTGTATTTCTGGGTGACATGAACCCCCTTTTGCCATGAATGAACCCCTGCTCTGCATTGCTGACAGGGAACTAAATTTAGTGAAAACATCTGTTACTGATCGGAAGATGCGCGACTACAAGCGCACGCTGATGATAGCATTCCCACCTGACAGCGGGGGCACAGTGGAAGCACAAGGCGAAGGCAGAGGAGGAGGAAGAGGTCGCCAACGCAGCTGGGGCACCGCCAGCACCTGAGAAGGCAGGGTAAGCATGGCCAAAATGTGGAAAAGCTTTATCAGCCTTGGAGGTGCTGACCTGCCCTGCAGCCAGTGTATAGCGTGAACGTGTGTTTAGCACGGCAGAGAGCATCATCACAGGCCGCAGCCAATGTGGACAAGCTTACGTTTATTAAAATGAACCAGGCTTGGATCCCACAGGACTTGTCCGTACCTTGTGCAGAATAGATATTTATACCAGCCTCAACCATCCATTCTTGTACTTAAGTGCGCTTATTCTTAGTTTTATTTTGTTATATGTCCCAATATTTTGGGGGATACCCCAATTTAAAAATAAAAAATAACACAAATCAGTGTTGGCTACCTATTCCTCCTTCACCGCCGCTTCCACCTACACCGTCACGTCAACCTACACCGCCACATCCACCCATCCACCGCCTTCTCAACCTCCTACTCCTAGATCCAGATTGTTATTAAAAAAAATTCTGTATTTTATGTTATTTTAATTCATTTCCCTATCCACTTTTGTTTGCAGAACAGTTGTCATGCTCTTAAGCACATTTTGATGCCTTTTGCAGCCCTCTAGCCCTTTCCAGGACTATTTTAGAGCCATTTTAGTGCCCAAAACTTTGGGTCCCCATCGAACCCGAACTTTTTTTTAAAGTTCGGCCGAACCTGCCGAACCCGAACATCCAGGTGTCCGCTCAACTCTAAATATAATGTTATTCAGTTCACCTACGATATGTGGTTCCAATGTTATGGCTGATTGGTGTGTAATATACTGTGCACCGCAGTTGGGCAGCCATATAGCAGAGCAAGTTTTCATTGCAACTTTAATTCTGATGCCCTTTCCTTAGGTGAGGCCATCAGTGCTTGATTTCTTGGAGTCTGCCATGTCCCTTTCATAGTATACACAGGCACAATGCACTGCCCCTTTCTGCAGACCATGCACAATTCTAATAGGCCACACATCCTTTTCATGACATGGCACTGCCCCCTCGGTGTACATTTGGGTGCCAGAGCTGCATCTGATCCCACACACAGGTTCATGGAGGACTATAGTACGGGAAGTGCCAGAATGCTTCTGTGATGCCCAGGAGATTTGCCAACTCATGCAATAGATCTCTCCATTTTTCAGGAGCCTCCTGAATATTCTTCTTTTTTCTTTTTATCCCAAATACAGAATTAAATTAAACATATTGCAAAAAAAGTTAAATACAAAAGCAGAGAAATAAAAATTTTGAAAATTTAGAAAAAGAGTCTCTTAATGGCTTGGATAATTAAAGCATCCCAAAGTTAGAGATTTTTAAAACTAGGCTCTGTCAGGAAGGTGAAAAATAACAGGAACGGGATAAAATCCATCTAGTGGGATTAATAATAATAATGCTTATTTACGGCATAGTGAAATAAATAAAAAATGTTTTCCTATAACCATATGTACCTTGCTATAAACAAAAAAGTTGAGGTATTTCAGGGGAAAAAGAGCAAAAGTATGGACACTAATGGGAAATGTAATTTGCATCAACCCTACCAACACTTTGCTATGGGGGTAATAATTGGTCCACCTCGCAGTCGCACACATCAGTTGTGCTGCACTCAGGGCTCGGGCTGTTGTGTGCTCCTCCAGTCCCAGGCTGTAGAGAACAGAGAGCTGCTGATTGGTGGATTAGAATCTGATCAACCAATCAGCACTTCCCCTCAGAAACATGAATGATAATTGCTGTTACAAACTGTCATTCCTGGTTGCCGGATGCAGGAGGAGGAAGATGTCTCCCAGGTCTGCTGCATCACCCGCTATGTCTGCAAGAGAGAAGCATCCGTGTGTCTGTAGTGAAGTCTGCGACCCCTCTTTAGATCATGGTAAGTTCTCAGACAGACATTGCACGAGGGGAATCATTACTGGACCAGGGAACTGTATGGGATGATTTATGTGGATGAAGAGGTTCATCTAAATCTCTACATAAGACGAGTGGAGCTTGTTCATAGCAGCCAATAAGGTTCCAGTGCCTTTGGTTCATCTATTCACTGCCCCCTTTATCGTACTGGTCACTTCCCACAGTAATTTACAGATCACTGCCTTATCTTACAATTCACTTCCATATATTACTGGTCACTGTCCTAACCTACTGGTTATTACCCTACCTTACTGGTCTCTATCCGCCCTATTTTACTGCTAACTGTCCTATCTTCAATTCACTGAGATTGATGATATAGAACACCAAAGAAGATATGTTGGGAATTATGGGTTATCTCAATGTCCTGTTTTTGGGTATGGTCATGAATCAGTAAAATCAGTTTTTTGATACTACAATTGGGGTTATGGATGATATTTATTGTGGGTGACTCTCACAACTTACCCATTATTAATTACTGTATCGCCCATTATCGTATGTATCAGTGGTCTTAATAGTCTGACATTTCCACTGTCCTGTCTTACTGGTCATTACCCTATCATACTGGTTATTATTCATCCTATCTTACTGGTCTCTGTCCTATCTTACTGCTTACTATCTCCCCTCTCTTCCTGGATGCTGCTCTATCTTACTGGCCAATGTTCCCCCTATTTCACTGGTCACTGTCACTGGTCACACAAACAACAGCAACCATGATAACACCAAGGTAAGGAGAGGCGATGATTAAGGCCTCATGCACATGACCGTTGTGTGCATCCGCGGCCGTTGTTCTGTTTTCGTTTTTTTTTTGCGGACCCATTGACTTTCAAATAAAATAAAATATGACCTGTCCTATTTTTTGACGGACAACGGTTCACGGACCCATTCAAGTCAATGGGTCCGTGAAAAAACACGTATGCACACAAGATTGGCATCCGCGTCCGTCATCCTTGTCCGTAGGCTACTTTCACACAGACGGATCCGCTGATCCGTCTGCATAAAAGCTTTTTAGGGGGGGCCGGCCGCACTGGCCACCAATGAGTTAAATACAGGGGGGGAGGGAGGGGGGGGTCTGCTGATCCGTCTGCATAAAAGCTTTTTAGATCAGATTTTTCACTTCGTGAAAACTCAGATCCGACTGTATATTCTAACACAGAGGCGTTCCCATGGTGATGGGGACGCTTCAGGTTAGAATATACTAAAAGAACTGTGTACATGACTGCCCCCTGCTGCCTGGCAGGTGCTGCCAGGCAGCAGGGGGCAGACCCCCCCATCCCTCCCCCGTGTATTTAAAGGGCTTCTGTCACCCCACTAAAGTTAAATTACTTATACTGCGATATATGAAAATATAATGGTCTTACTTACTTTGCTTCAGCAGTTTCTTCTAAAAACGAACTTTTATAATATGCAAATTAGGTCTCTACCAGCAAGTAGGGCGTCTACTTGCTGGTAGCAGCTGCAGAAAACCGCACCCTCGTCGTGTTGATTGACAGGGCCAGCCGGGATCTCCTCCTCCGGCCGGCCCTGTCAGCATTTCAAAAATTGCGCGCCTGTGTTGATTCGCTCACACTACTCCGGAATATTCCCATATGACACTAGACACTGACAATTTTAAATGATTTTTATTCTTTAGAGTGTGTGTTTTCAAATAAGTTTATTTTTTAATAATTAATCAATAAAGATATAATTTTAACATTAGTTAGGGACCCCTACAGGGATTCTAGGTCTCAATAGACCAATGTTGTATTAATATTAATATCCCGAGGGTCTCTAAAAGGGACTTTGATTAATAAAGTTTGAATACAGGGGTTACCCCCCACTACAATTGAGTCCTATCTTTTTGGAAAATTTATTCCATTATAATAGTCGTGCTATGGCAGGTTTCCTGGCTCAGGGTATAAGTAAAGATATATTCAGCCTAGAAGCCACACAGGTATTTTCACAGCAGGCAATTCCTTTGAATAGTACGGATATCACAACAGGTTTCAAAAATCTCAGTAAGACCTATAAGCAATATTACCGATCCTGGTGGGAAATAGCTAGTCTTGAGACCTATTTGAACCAGAAAATAGTATACAGAGGCCTAAGAAGCACCTTAAGACCTAACATCCACACTGAGGACCCTGAATATATAAAAGGGTGGGAGGAAATTCAGACAGAGAGTTCGCTGAAACTCATGAGATATATGGTGGAGTATGAAAAACAATGCTCCCTTGATGCATGACTAAATCAGGAAGTTAAAGAGATACTCACCTTTGGACAACATCCGGATTTTAAAAATCAGGAATTAAAACTGCAGAAAAACCTGGAAATCCTAAAAGAGGAAATAAAAGAAAGGAAACATCGTAAATACATCCGGGATAGACTGGACTTTGATACCAATCGTATCTACAATTGGAGAAGTAGGCAGAACTACCCAATTAGAAGTACACGATATACAGATTATTCTGAGTCTGATACATCTGGCACCGAAAGTACAAATAATCAAGACCCCAGAAATAGGGGGGGAACGAAAAGAAAGGTGCGATATAACAGATTCAGAAACCAGAAAAAAAATGGTAATCCAAAAATTAACACAGTAGAATGTACTCAACCCCAAGCAAGTGGGGCACCTTCTTTCTTGGGTGGCTTTGCATTCTCCAATGTAAATATGGGAGCTCAGAACAAGATAGACCAAGTGGTCTCAGTGAGATCAAAAGTACCTCCCACTGCACCGACCCCCTCGGAAACATCATCAGTACCCACACATGCAAGCATGAGTGGTATAAATGCGGTGGCATTACAAAATCAAGGCCCTATTGTGCCAGGGCAATCAAACCTATTTGGTACACCACCCATAGCCCCCCTTTTTTTAGGACAGAGCAATGTCCAGTTGAGGGACAGGGACAAGTGGGGATACAACATGAAATAGCCCCGATTGGAAATGTTGAATCTACCCAAATCATAAACCTTTCATCACAGTCTCTCACAGAAACACAAGTCACCTTATTAGCAAAAGGACTCACGTTCACGCCAGTACCGAATTTTGACAAATTCAACTGGATAAAAGACATTAACCTCTTCGCACGCAAATTGGCACTGCACAAGCAATTTTCCAGTACAAATACTGAAACTGGAAAACTTATCCAAAAAGAGCAACAAGCGTTGGATATATTGGAGAGCCTACAATTGGAAAGTGAGGACTTTAGTGTAGAAATCACACCTCCACTAACAGAGCTCAAACCGAGATCCAAGTGGCACCCCCCTTCTCACAGTTTCAAAAGATTGATACTTTTGTACAGTTGGTATCTCAGGACATCAATAAAGTCAGAATAAACAGGGAAGTGATCCCTGGGAATCTAACCAAGGAAGAACTTGAGTCATTGGATGAACTGAGAGCCAACAAGGACATAATAGTGAAACCGAGTGACAAGGGGGGCAATATAGTTATCCTGGATAGGGATGACTATGAAGACATGGTGAATAGACTACTGGGGGATAAAGAAGTATACCAGATCCTACAAGAAAACCCAACCAAGAGATATCTGGAAGACCTTAAAGGGATCCTGGGAACTGCTAGAAGAAACAACCTTATATCCAAAGATTAATTGGATTTTCTATACAATAAAAGCCCCACAATCCCCACCTTCTATGCACTACCCAAGGTGCATAAGAGAAAGCACCCAATACCCGGGCGCCCGATAGTTTCAGGTAATGACTCTCTAAGCCAACCTGCCAGTGAATATGTGGATGAGATATTGAGGCCCTTTGTGTCATCTCTCCCTTCGTATATTAAAGATACGACTGATGTATTAACAAGGATTAGGGGTATCTCCTTATCTCCATCCACATTCCTGGCAAGTTTGGATGTGGAAGCTCTCTATAGCAATATAGATCATGAGCTGGGCATTCAGGCTACAAAGCACTTTTTGGACACCAAGAGCACCAATTTTCACGAGCACAATTTATTTATTTTATCATTATTAAGATTCATTCTAACTCACAATTATTTCCTCTGCAACGGTGCCTTCTATCAACAGATGAAGGGTACCGCGATGGGGACCCCGTGTGCACCAACTTTTGCTAACTTGTTTTTGGGGTGGTGGGAAGACACTATAGTTTTCACCGACAGCATGGCACAATTCACGAATCACGTTTTGTTTTGGGGTCGATTCATCGACGATGTTTTGTTGTTTTGGGAGGGGGAGGAAGATGAGTTTGTCACCTTTGTTGATAGGTTAAACCACAATGAAATAGGCATGCACTTCACTTTCGAAATTCACCCTAATCAAATATGCTTTTTGGATCTTCTGATCCAGAAGGACATGGATGGGCAAATCCTAACACAAATATTCCGAAAACCCACCTCAACAAATAGTCTTCTCCACTGGACGAGCTGGCACCCAGTGGCATTGAAAAAAGGAATACCAGTGGGGCAGTACTTGAGAGCCAGAAGGAACTGCGCAACGGAAGAGACATTCAAGAAAGAGGCTGATGAGCTCTATAATCGATTTAGGAGCAGGGGTTACCCACGTAAATGCCTTAAAAAGGCATTCAACCGTGTCAAAAGCATAAACAGGGATGAATTAATATCTCAGGATTATAAAATTAATCAGAGGAAAGTAGGAAAAAACAAAAGGATTAGGTGCATAGGGACCTATGATTGTGGTAATCAACAGGTGATGAAGATTCTAAAAAAGCACTGGAAGGTACTTACCAGCGATGAACAACTGAGAGCTGTACTGCCATCTTATCCCAGCGTCACATATAGGAGAGGACCAAATCTTAGGGACAAGCTTGTTCATAGCTTCCTTCCTGAAAGACAGACGATAAATACGAGTTGGTTAAAGTCCAGCATCACTGGCTCATTCCCCTGCGGAAGTTGCACCTTCTGTAAATATTTACCTAGAGTAAAAAAAATTAAAAACCCCATTGATGGACGTTCTTCTTCAACTGTCGGAGCAGTGACATTATCTACATCACCTCATGCAATTGTCCCAAATTATATGTGGGCAAAACCACATAGGAGCTGAGGCGCAGAATATCTGGTCACATTAGTGCCATAAACACGGGCAAAGACACGTCACTATACAGGCATATAACTTATGCCCATGGTGGAAATCTGGAGGTCCTAAAATTTTGGGGACTTGAGAAAAAAACTCTGGGACCAAGAAGAGGCAATTTAGATACAAAACTTCTGCAGGAAGAGGCCAGATGGATATACAAATTACAGACCCTGAGCCCAGGTGCCCTAAATGAGGGCTTTTCATACACGGCCTCTTTTTAAATTTAACCTAGCACAACAATGATAAGCATTAGAAGCAAAAGGCTAGAAAATTTCATATTGGAACAACAAACTAGAAGAAATGGTAATACAGACCTCAAGTTAACTACAGAATTTACCGCCACATAACCGTAGGATAGTCTCACAGCCCCCCCTAAAAAAATAAAAAATAAAAATAGAAGCCAGCCATAGTGTCACCTCCATGGAGAGGAAGCCAGACACGTCACTATACAGGCATAGTGTCACCTCCATGGAGAGGAAGCCAGACACGTCACTATACAGACATATAACTGTAGTGTCATCTCCATGGAAAAGTATAAAGTATGGTGGATGGAGTACACTCTGGCATCTCTGATAAAGAATAAATAAAAAAGTTTTTAGATCTTGCCCCAACCACAAGTGATATAATGTGCTTCCCTTTGACATATGCCATATACATCTCCATGGAACAGTATAAAGCATGGTGGATGCACTATACTCTGGCGATTTTGATAAAAAGATAATAAAATAACAAAAAAGGCTTTAGACCTCTCCCTAACTATAAGTGACCTCAGTTGCCCCCTTGATGCATGACTCAACCTAGAGATAAACAATGCTGAATAGTATATAGCATGGGTGGATTAATGTGATCGGGTGGCTTGAATGGGTTAAAACCCAACTGAGGAGGAGGAGGGAGTGTGACGACTAGAGGGGGTGGAGATCTGTGACGATCGCATCCATTACAGTTAGACCGTAACTGTCCTCCCATTCATATAACATGCATTGTTTACCTGGCGGCGCAGGTGACGAGGAGGTAGAGGGGAGCGCACAGGATATGCGTCGGCGAACGGGTCTGGTCTGCGTGCGGTGGACCTGACGGAGGATGCGACTGTGATTGGTTGCCGAAGAGATTCCTGACAGGTGGGCGGGACCTGTAAAAGCACAAGGGAAGGTCATTGCGAGCGCGCGCACTCATATACCCCACATCCCCTGACGAAGCCACAGTGTGTGGCGAAACATGTCGGGAGGGACGGTATAGAGTGACACGTTTTTAAACAGTGTTTAGTTGCAGGGAGAAACTGGTATTAGCACGCTGCAGCAGCAGCCAAACATACAAGGAGAGTGTTAGAGTGAGGGAAATAGGTATTCACAGCGTCTAACTGAGTACCTCTATGAATAACAATAGAGGACTTAGCGCAGTCTGAGTAGAGTGAGAGAGGAGGGAGACAGCAGTGAGGGAGACTAGGGATTCAGAGGCAGCCCTGCGGGAGAGACAAATAGCTACAATAAATATAAGAACAGCAACAATGTTAGCTGCATGGTCACCCTGACCACAGGGGTCAGATAGCATAGAGAGATACCTCCACTAGTACTCCGCATGTGGCTACATGTCAATAATCAACACAACAACTGCCAGTGTGAATACTATCCTACACAAAGGGTGGGATGAGACACACCTATCAAGGGACCCCACTAAATAACTGTGAACGCTATCACACTACTCCGGAATATTCCCATATGACACTAGACACTGACAATTTTAAATGATTTTTCTTCTTTAGAGTGTGTGTTTTCAAATAAGTTTATTTTTAATAATTAATCAATAAAGATATAATTTTAACATTAGTTAGGGACCCCTACAGGGATTCTAGGTCTCAATAGACCAATGTTGTATTAAGAATGAACACAGGCGCGCGATTTTTGAAATGCAGACAGGACCGGCCGGAGGAGGAGATCCCGGCTGGCCCTGTCAATCAACACGACGAGGGGGCGGTTTTCTGCGGCTGCTACCAGCAAGTAGCCGCCCTACTTGCTGGTAGACAGGTAAATAGCATATTATAAAAGTTCGTTTTTAGAAGAAACTGCTGAAGCAAAGTAAGTAAGTCCATTATATTTTCATAATGGTCCTTGAATCAAGAAAATGGTAATAATTGGTCCTTGAATCAAGAAAATGCAGTCCACCTCGCAGTCGCACACATCAGTTGTGCTGCACTCAGGGCTCGGGCTGTTGTCTGCTCCTCCAGTCCCAGGCTGTAGAGAACAGAGAGCTGCTGATTGGTGGATTCGAATCTGATCAACCAATCAGCACTTCCCCTCAGAAACATGAATGATAATTGCTGTTACCAACTGTCATTCCTGGTCACCGGCTGCAGGAGGAGGAAGATGTCTCCCAGCTTTGCTGCATCGCCCCCTCTGTCTGCAAGAGAGAAGCATCCGTGTGTCTGTAGTGAAGTCTGCGACCCCTCTTTAGATCATGGTAAGTTCTCAGTCAGACATTACTGGACC
This sequence comes from Bufo bufo, assembly GCF_905171765.1. Classification (NCBI taxonomy): domain Eukaryota; kingdom Metazoa; phylum Chordata; class Amphibia; order Anura; family Bufonidae; genus Bufo; species Bufo bufo. The sequence continues at coordinate 601,189,534 of NC_053392.1, forward strand.
AGGGAACTGTATGGGATGATTTAATGATTTATGTGGATGAAGAGGTTCATCTAAACCTCTGCATAAGACGAGTGGAGCTTGTTCATAGCAGCCAATAAGGTTCCAGTGCCTTTGGTTCATCTATTCACTGCCCCCTTCATCGTACTGGTCACTTCCCACCCTAATTTACAGATCACTGCCTTATCTTACAATTCACTTCCATATATTACTGGTCACTGTCCTAACTTACTGGTTATTACCCTACCTTACTGGTCTCTATCCGCCCTATTTTACTGCTAACTGTCCTATCTTCAATTCACTGAGATTGATGATATAGAACACCAAAGAAGATATGTTGGGAATTATGGGTTATCTCAATGTCCTGTTTTTGGGTATGGTCATGAATCAGTAAAATCAGTTTTTTGATACTACAATTGGGGTTATGGGTGATATTTATTGTGGGTGACTCTCACAACTTACCCATTATTAATTACTGTATCGCCCATTATCGTACGTATTAGTGGTCTTAATAGTCTGACATTTCCACTGTCCTGTCTTACTGGTCATTACCCTATCATACTGGTTATTATTCATCCTATCTTACTGGTCTCTGTCCTATCTTACTGCTTACTATCTCCCCTCTCTTCCTGGATGCTGCTCTATCTTACTGGCCAATGTTCCCCCTATTTCACTGGTCACTGTCACTGGTCTCACAAACAACAGCAACCATGATAACACCAAGGTAAGGAGAGGCGATGATTAAGGCCTCATGCACACGTTTTCCTTTTTTTTTTGCGGACCCATTGACTTTCAAATAAAAAAAAATATGACCTGTCCTATTTTTTTGACGGACAACGGTTCACGGACCCATTCAAGTCAATGGGTCCATGAAAAAACAAGGATGCACACAAGATTGGCATCCGCGTCCGTCATCCTTGTCCGTAGACTACTTTCACACAGACGGATCCGCTGATCCGTCTGCATAAAAGCTTTTTAGATCTGATTTTTCACTTTGTGAAAACTCAGATCCGACAGTATATTCTAACACAGAGGCGTTCCCATGGTGATGGGGACGCTTCAGGTTAGAATATACTAAAAGAACTGTGTACATGACTGCCCCCTGCTGCCTGGCAGGTGCTGCTAGGCAGCAGGGGGCAGACCCCCCCTCCCTCCCTGTATTTAACTCATTGGTGGCCAGTGCGGTCCCCCCTCCCTCCCCTGTATTTAACTCATTGGTGGCCAGTGTGGCCGGCCCCCCCTCCCTCCCTTGTATTTAACACATTGCTGGCCAATGCGGCCGCCCCCCCCTCCCTATTTAACACCCCCCCATCATTGGTGGCAGCGGAGAGTTCTGATCAGAGTCCCAGTTTAATCGCTGGGGCTCCGATCGGTTACCATGGCAGCCAAGACGCTACTGCAGTCCTGGCTGCCATGGTTACTTAGCAATTTTCGAAGCATTATACTTACCTGCGATGTCTGTGACCGACCTGGCGCTCCTCCTACTGGTAAGTGAAAGGTCTGTGCGGCGCATTGCTTATAGCACAGACCTTTCACTTACCAGTAGGAGGAGCGCCCGGCCGGTCACAGACATCGCAGGTAAGTATAATGCTTCTAAAATTGCTAAGTAACCATGGCAGCCAGGACTGCAGTAGCGTCCTGGTTGCCATGGTTACCGATCGGAGTCCCAGCGATTAAACTGGGACTCCGATCGGAACTCTCCGCTGCCACCAATGATGGGGGGTTGGTCATTTTAATTAGGGGGGGGCGGCCGCACTGGCCATCAATGTGTTAAATACAAGGGAGGGAGGGGGGTCTGGCCGCACTGGCCACCAATGTGTTAAATAAAAGGTAGGGAGGGGGGGCCGGCCGCACTGGCCACCAATGTGTTAAATATAAGGGAGGGAGGGGGGGCCTTCCGCACTGGCCACCAATGTGTTAAATACAAGGGAGGGGGGGCCGGCCGCACTGGCCACCAATGTGTTAAATGCAAGGGAGGGAGGGGGGGCCGGCCGCACTGGCCACCAATGTGTTAAATACAAGGGAGGGAGGGGGGTCCGGCCGCACTGGTCACCAATGTGTTAAATACAAGGGAGGGAGGGAGGGGGGGGCGGCCGCACTGGCCACCAATGTGTTAAATACAAGGGAGGGAGGGGGGGGCCGGCCGCACTGGCCACCAATGTGTTAAAAACAAGGGAGGGAGGGGGGCCGACTGCACTGGCCACCAATGAGTTAAATACAGGGGGGGAGGGAGGGGGGTCTGCTGATCCGTCTGCAAACAAAAGCTTTTTAGATCAGATTTTTCACTTTGTGAAAACTCAGATCCGACAGTATATTCTAACACAGAGGCGTGCCCATGGTGATGGGGACGCTTCAGGTTAGAATATACTAAAAGAACTGTGTACATGACTGCCCCCTGCTGCCTGGCAGGTGCTGCCAGGCAGCAGGGGGAAGACCCCCCCTCCCTCCCCCCTGTATTTAAAGGGCTTCTGTCACCCCACTAAAGTCATATTTTTTGGGGGGCTAGTTAAATTACTTATACTGCGATATATGAAAATATAATGGTCTTACTTACTTTGCTTCAGTAGTTTCTTCTAAAAACGGACTTTTATAATATGTAAATTAGGTCTCTACCAGCAAGTAGGGCGTCTTCTTGCTGGTAGCAGCTGCAGAAAACCGCCCCCTCGTGTGTTGATTGACAGGGCCAGCCGGGATCTCCTCCTCCGGCCGGCCCTGTCAGCATTTCAAAAATCGCGCGCCTGTGTTGATTCGGCGCAGGCGCTCTGAGATGAGGAGGCTCGCCTCCTCAGAACTCCCTCAGTGCGCCTGCGCCGATGACATCACCGAAATAGAAGACGTCATCGGCGCAGGCGCACTGAGGGAGTGCTGAGCAGGCGAGCCTCCTTATCTCAGAGCGCCTGCGCCGAAGTAAGTAAGACCATTATATTTTCATATATCGCAGTATAAGTAATTTAACTAGCCCAAAAAAAAAATATGACTTTAGTGGGGTGACAGAAGCCCTTTAACTCATTGGTGGCCAGTGTTCGGCCCCCCCTCCCTCCCCTGTATTTAACTCATTGGTGGCCAGTGCGGCCGCCCCCCCCTCCCTCCCTTGTATTTAACACATTGGTGGCCAGTGCGGCCGGCCCCCCCTCCCTCCCTTGTATTTAACACATTGGTGGCCAGTGCGGCCGCCCCCCCCTCCCTCCCTTGTATTTAACACATTGGTGGCCAGTGCGGCCGTCCCCCCCTCCCTCCCTTGTATTTAACACATTGGTGGCCAGTGCGGCCGGCCCGCCCTCCCTCCATCCTATTTAACACATTGGTGGCCAGTGCGGCTGGCCCCCCCTCCCTACCTTGTATTTAACACATTGGTGGCCAGTGCGACCAGCCCCCTTTCCCTCCCTCGTATTTAACACATTGGTGGCCAGTGCGGCCCCCCCCCCCCAATTAAAAACAAGGGAGGGAGGGGGGGCCGGCTGCACTGGCCACCAATGAGTTAAATACAGGGGGGGAGGGAGGGTGGTCTGCTGATCCGTCTGCAAACAAAAGCTTTTTAGATCAGATTTTTCACTTTGTGAAAACTCAGATCCGACAGTATATTCTAACACAGAGGCGTGCCCATGGTGATGGGGACGCTTCAGGTTAGAATATACTAAAAGAACTGTGTACATGACTGCCCCCTGCTGCCTGGCAGGTGCTGCCAGGCAGCAGGGGGAAGACCCCCCCTCCTTCCCCCCTGTATTTAAAGGGCTTCTGTCACCCCACTAAAGTCATATTTTTTGGGGGGCTAGTTAAATTACTTATACTGCGATATATGAAAATATAATGGTCTTACTTACTTTGCTTCAGCAGTTTCTTCTAAAAACGAACTTTTATAATATGTAAATTAGGTCTCTACCAGCAAGTAGGGCGTCTTCTTGCTGGTAGCAGCTGCAGAAAACCGCCCCCTCGTGTGTTGATTGACAGGGCCAGCCGGGATCTCCTCCTCCGGCCGGCCCTGTCAGCATTTCAAAAATCAGGCGCTCTGAAATGAGGAGGCTCGCCTCCTCAGAACTCCCTCAGTGCGCCTGCGCCGATGACATCACCGAAATAGAAGACGTCATCGGCACAGGCGCACTGAGGGAGTGCTGAGCAGGCGAGCCTCCTTATCTCAGAGCGCCTGCGCCGAATGAACACAGGCGCGCGATTTTTGAAATGATGACAGTGCCGGCCGGAGGAGGAGATCCCGGCTGGCCCTGTCAATCAACACGACGAGGGGGCGGTTTTCTGCAGCTGCTACCAGCAAGTAGACGCCCTACTTGCTGGTAGAGACCTAATTTACATATTATAAAAGTTCGTTTTTAGAAGAAACTGCTGAAGCAAAGTAAGTAAGACCATTATATTTTCATATATCGCAGTATAAGTAATTTAACTAGCCCAAAAAAAAAATATGACTTTAGTGGGGTGACAGAAGCCCTTTAACTCATTGGTGGCCAGTGTTCGGCCCCCCCTCCCTCCCCTGTATTTAACTCATTGGTGGCCAGTGCGGCCGGCCCCCCCTCCCTCCCTTGTATTTAACACATTGGTGGCCAGTGCGGCCGGCCCCCCCTCCCTCCCTTGTATTTAACACATTGGTGGCCAGTGCGGCCGCCCCCCCCTCCCTCCCTTGTATTTAACACATTGGTGGCCAGTGCGGCCGTCCCCCCCTCCCTCCCTTGTATTTAACACATTGGTGGCCAGTGCGGCCGGCCCCCCCTCCCTCCATCCTATTTAACACATTGGTGGCCAGTGCGGCTGGCCCCCCCTCCCTACCTTGTATTTAACACATTGGTGGCCAGTGCGACCAGCCCCCTTTCCCTCCCTCGTATTTAACACATTGGTGGCCAGTGCGGCCGCCCCCCCCCCCAATTAAAATGACCGACCCCCCATCATTGGTGGCAGCGGAGAGTTCTGATCGGAGTCCCAGTTTAATCGCTGGGACTCCGATCGGTAACCATGGCAACCAGGACGCTACTGCAGTCCTGGCTGCCATGGTTACTTAGCAATTTTAGAAGCATTATACTTACCTGCGATTAAACTGGGATTCCGATCGGAACTCTCCGCTGCCACCAATGATAGGGGGGCGGTCATTTTAATTAGGGTGGGAGGGAGGGAGGGTGAGCCGGCCGCACTGGCCACCAATGTGTTAAATACAAGAAAGGGAGGGAGGGGGGCCGACCGCACTGGCCACCTGTGTGCTAAATACAAGGGAGGGAGGGAGGGGGGCCGGCCGCACTGGCCACCGATGTGTTAAATACAAGGGAGGGAGGGGGGGCAGTCATGTACACAGTTCTTTTAGTATATTCTAACCTGAAGCGTCCCCATCACTATGGGAACGCCTCTGTGTTAGAATATACTGTCGGATCTGAGTTTCACGATCTAACTCAAATCCGATGGTATATTCTAACATAGAGGCGTTCCCATGCTGATGGGGACGCTTCAAGTTAAAATATACCATCGGATTGGAGAAAACTCTGATCCGATGGTATAATAGGGACTCCTGACTTTACATTGAAAGTCAATGGGGGACGGATCCATTTGCAATTGCACCCTATTGTGTCAACGTCAAATGGATCCGTCCCCATTGACTTGCATTGTAAGTCAGGACGGATCCGTTTGGCTCCGCACGGCCAGGCGGACACCAAAACGATGTTTTGGTGTGATATATATTATTGAATTTATCGACACTATTGAGTCATATGACTATAGTGTCGATCATATCTACCACAATATACACTCACCTAAAGAATTATTAGGAACACCTGTTCTATTTCTCATTATTGCAATTATCTAGTCAACCAATCACATGGCAGTTGCTTCAATGCATTTAGGGGTGTGGTCCTGGTCAAGACAATCTCCTGAACTCCAAACTGAATGTCAGAATGGGAAAGAAAGGTGATTTAAGCAATTTTGAGCGTGGCATGGTTGTTGGTGCCAGACGGGCCGGTCTGAGTATTTCACAATCTGCTCAGTTACTGGGATTTTCACGCACAACCATTTCTAGGGTTTACAAAGAATGGTGTGAAAAGGGAAAAACATCCAGTATGCAGCAGTCCTGTGGGCGAAAATGCCTTGTGGATGCTAGAGGTCAGAGGAGAATGGGCCGACTGATTCAAGCTGATAGAAGAGCAACGTTGACTGAAATAACCACTCGTTACAACCGAGGTATGCAGCAAAGCATTTGTGAAGCCACAACACGCACAACCTTGAGGCGGATGGGCTACAACAGCAGAAGACCCCACCGGGTACCACTCATCTCCACTACAAATAGGAAAAAGAGGCTACAATTTGCACAAGCTCACCAAAATTGGACTGTTGAAGACTGGAAAAATGTTGCCTGGTCTGATGAGTCTCGATTTCTGTTGAGACATTCAAATGGTAGAGTCCGAATTTGGCGTAAACAGAATGAGAACATGTATCCATCCTCTGATGGGTACTTACAGCAGGATAATGCACCATGTCACAAAGCTCGAATCATTACAAATTGGTTTCTTGAACATGACAATGAGTTCACTGTACTAAAATGGCCCCCACAGTCACCAGATCTCAACCCAATAGAGCATCTTTGGGATGTGGTGGAACGGGAGCTTCGTGCCCTGGATGTGCATCCCTCAAATCTCCATCAACTGCAAGATGCTTTCCTATCAATATGGGCCAACATTTCTAAAGAATGCTATCAGCACCTTGTTGAATCAATGCCACGTAGAATTAAGGCAGTTCTTTAGGCAAAAGGGGGTCCAACACCGTATTAGTATGGTGTTCCTAATAATTCTTTAGGTGAGTGTATGTGACTGTAATGTTATATATTATTGCTACATTGTTCTTATAAATTTTATTACTTGTATTCTATGGGGATTTAATAAATATTTTCTGCACATGTCAATCTGGTTGCCAAGTGTATGAGTGCTCGCTCATTTTCCTATTACTACATTTGCCTTTAAGAGAGGGTGGGGTGATTCCCTCTATATGAGCTTGCAGCACCATACCTTAACTACTTGCTAGTGAGCCACTACAACCTACCACGACTTTTTTTTCATGTCCGTGGATCCTCCAAAAATCAAGGAAGACCCACGGATGAAAAAACGATCACGGAACAACGGAAATCCGTTTTGCCGACCGCAAAAAAAAACGTCCGTGTGCATGAGGCCTAAGGCTACTTTTAAACTGGCGTTTTGGCTTTCCGTTTGTGAGATCCGTTTATGGCTCTCACAAGCGGTCCAAAACTGATCAGTTTTGCCCTAATGCATTCTGAATGGTAAAGGATCCGATCAGAATGCATCAGTATGCCTCAGTTTGCCTTCGTTCCGTCTCCATTCCGCTTTGGTGTCCGTCTGACGAAACTGAGCCACAATGTAAGTCAATGGGGATGGATACGTTTTCTATGACACAATCTGGCACAATAGAAAACGGATCGGTCCTCCATTGACTTTCAATGGTGTTCAAGACGGATCCGTCTTGGCTATGTTAAAGATACGGATGCAGACGGTTGTATTATCTGAACGGATCCATTGTGCAGATCCATGACGGATCCGCACCAAACGCGAGTGTGAAAGTAGCCTAATTATTATGTCCACTGCTTTTGGTAGTCCACAGCACAAGGAGAGATTTATCAATCTTGTACACCAGAAAACTGATAAACAAAAGTTGCAAATTCTGTTTAAAATGTTTGTAAATGGCGTTTTACTGCCAGCCTCTCCATTTTTTGAAAGGGGTGGGCTTGGACATCAGCCCCAGAAGATTTACTTAATGTATGCCAGTTTTCTGCTGTAAATGATGACCAAAATCTATGGCAGCTGTGAGCTGGCCAAGAATTAATTCAGGGCGCATAGACTGTCAGAGGATGCACTTAATTTTTAACCAGGCATAAACTTGATAAATTAAATGCATCCCCCCTGCTCTTGATAAATTTCCCCTGAGATGTTTGGTGAGTGGAAAACAACTCCAAACATGTTCTGACAGTTGCTGGCTATTATGGGATGATGGGAGTTGTATTTCTACAGCAGCACTTGCTGAGCCAGAGGTTGGAGACCATTGTTCTAGAAGTTGAAATAATTTCTTGCATCAATCGTTATCAGGGTTTTGGTTTATTTCTAGTTTACATCAAATTTTATATTTTTCCTCTATTGCCTCCACAATTGCCTGAAAATGATTTATATGTTGTATTCTTTCTTGCAGGTGTGGACATGTCCATTTTGAAGGAAGGATGAGATTACAGCTACAGAGTTGACCGTCTGATAGCCTAGCTCGACTGCCCACCTCTCCTGAAGACCCCTCAGTCAAGTGGAGGACATCATCTCTGAAAGAGGGTCCCACAGATGCATCCTAGCAGTTTGAGCACCACTCCTACAAGAGTCCATGCCCTGAGTGATTTCACTGGGGAATTACTCCAGGGTGGTACTTGTGTTGGGATGCACCTCTGGCTGACTATCATCATTCTTTAAGATAATGATGTAGGTGTGTGCTGTCAATAACCCTATACAGATTTGTGAATGTTTAGATGAAATGGCTACTATCAGACAACCAGGAATGGATGTCTAACATCCCATGATCTATGCAGCTTATCTGGATACTTCATGCAGTACGGGAAGTCTAGGTGGCCATTTATGGACAGGTAGGAAAGATAGTTAGCTAACAAATGAGAAATGCATATAATGATCAAAAGAGGAGAAAATGTGGCAGGAAAGAATTAACTCTGATTTCTTGTATCAATCATTATCAGAGTTTTGGTTCATGTCTGGTTTCTTTCCACTTTTCTGCTTCTCCTCTATTGATATAACATTCAATTATTGCCTGGAAATTATTAATATGTGATATTCCTAGTTGAGGGCGTGGACATGTCCATTTTGTAGGAAGGATGACATCACAGCTACAGAGTTGACCGTCTGATAGCCCAGCTCGACTGCCCACCTCTCCTGAAGACCCCTCAGCTTTTTGAGAGTTGGGTGGAGGACATCATCTCTGAAAGAGGGTCCCACAGATGCACCCTAGCAGTTTGAGCACCACTCTTACAAGAAGAGTCAATGCCCTAAAAGCGTGATTTCACCGGGGATTACTCCAGGGTGGTCCTTGTGTTGGGATGCACCTCTGGCTGGCTGTCGTCATCCTTTTAGGTAGATAATGTAGTGTTTGTTGTCAATAACCCCATAAAGAAGCGGAATGTTCAGATGAAATGGCTTCTATGAGGTGGTCAGGAAGGGATATCTAACATCCCATGATGTATACAGCTTACCTAAATACTTCATGCAGTACATGCAGTTTAAGGGGCCTTTTTTAGACAGCTAGGACAGATAGTTAGCTAACAAATCAATGAGAAATGCATATATGAGTGATAATGTAATGATCAAAAGAGGAGAAAACGTGAAAGGAAAGAAGTAACTCTGATTTCTTGTATTAATCATTATCAGGGTTTTGGTTCATGTCTGGTTTCTTTCCACTTTCCTGCTTCTCCTCTATTGATATAACATTCAATTATTGACTGAAAATGATTAATATGTTATATTCCTAGTTGAGGGCGTGGATATGTCCATTTTGTAGGAAGGATGACATCACAGCTACAGAGTTGACCGTCTGATAGCCCAGCTCGACTGCCCACCTCTCCTGAAGACCCCTCAGCGTTTTGAGAGTTGGGTGGAGGACATCATCTCTGAAAGAGGGTCCCACAGATGCACCCTAGCAGTTTGAGCACCACTCTTACAAGAAGAGTCAATGCCCTAAAAGCGTGATTTCACCGGGGATTACTCCAGGGTGGTCCTTGTGTTGGGATGCACCTCTGGCTGGCTGTCGTCATCCTTTTAGGTAGATAATAAAGTGAGTGCTGTCAATAACCCCATAAAGAAGCGGAATGTTCAGATGAAATGGCTTCTATGAGGTGGTCAGGAATGGAAATATCTAACATCCCATGATGTATACAGCTTACCTAAATACTTCATGCAGTACATGCAGTTTAAGGGGCCTTTTTTAGACAGCTAGGACAGATAGTTAGCTAACAAATCAATGAGAAATGCATATATGAGTGATAATGTAATGATCAAAAGAGGAGAAAATGTGAAAGAAAAGAAATAACTCTGATTTCTTGTATCAATCATTATCAGGGTTTTGGCTCATGTCTGGTTTCTTTCCACTTTCCTGCTTCTCCTCTATTGATATAACATTCAATAATTACCTGGAAATGATTAATATGTTATATTCCTAGTTAAGGGGCGTGGACATGTCCATTTTGTAGGAAGGATGACATCACAGCTACAGAGTTGACCGTCTGATAGCCCAGCTCGACTGCCCACCTCTCCTGAAGACCCCTCAGCTTTTTGAGAGTTGGGTGGAGGACATCATCTCTGAAAGAGGGTCCCACAGATGCACCCTAGCAGTTTGAGCACCACTCCTACAAGAAGAGTCAATGCCCTAAAAGCGTGATTTCACCGGGGATTACTCCGGGGTGGTCCTTGTGTTGGGATGCACCTATGGCTGGCTGTCGTCATCTTTTTAGTTAGATAATTATATGTGTGTGTGTTGTCAACAACTCCATAAAGATGTGTGAATGTTCAGATGAAATGGCTACTATGAAGCGGCCAGGAATGGATGTCTAACATCCCATGATCTATGCAGCTTATCTGTATACTTCATGCAGTACAGGCAGTCTAAGGGGCCTTTTCTAGACAGGTAGGATAGATAGTTAGCTAATAAATCAATGGGAAAAACATATGTGTGATAATGAAATGATCAAAATGGTGAAAAACGTTAAAGAAATAAATTATTTCTGATACCCTGCCTGCCTGTAATCTAATTTCATTCATATTAATAATATATTCTGTTGTGCTTGAGAAAATTATACTTATATATGCATAAAAACTTTTTTAACAAGAAGATCTCATATCTTGAGGACCCGTCGATCCTACCATCAACACCCCCACATTCCAAGAAGACAAGGACACATATCTCTGGAATATGACTGCTCGCATTCTAATTAGTTGTTTATCATGTTCAATACTACATGCTCTTTGCATGCTGTATGTGACTATATTGTCATATTACAATATATTGTCATATTACTTTATTGTAATCCCCTGCGGGGACCCTTAAAATTAGTGGAGAGGCAATTCTTCTTGAACTAGATGATCGTGTTAATTGTCTTCATTAAAGTGGGCAACGTTAACCAGTTGTTGACTGCCCATTTATATACATCTGGGGGGGGGGGGGGTTGCATTTAACTCCACAAGGACATTTCTGAGTGTCCTTGCAAAGTTAGGATACTTTCACATCTGCGCTTTCACTTTCAGCTATTGAGATCCGTCATAGGATCTCAAAAGTGGGGAAAACGCTTCAGTTTTGTCCCCATTCATAGTCAATGGGGACAAAACTGAACTGATGGGAACAAAGTTCACCAAAATGCATCTCGTTCCATTTCATTGTGTTCCAATGACGCACACAAAAACACTGCAATCAGAGCTTTTGAGTGCCTCCTGGGATGCAGAGCAAGACGAATGGAAAATAAATGGTGGCATGCACTCGGCTGGGATCCGGCTTTTGCGGATCTGCCATTTACAGACAATAAAACTTATGAACGTGTACATGAGCCCTAATATGTATATTTACTCATATTCCTCTGTAGTCCTACAGCCTGTCAACCTCATGCTGTGAGTAGAGACTTTATCTTTAGACCTCCATACATTTCCATGGGATTGAGTGATTTGCTTGTGTGAAGAGTGGTGCTTATTTTATTAAACAATACCATAAGGGCCCAGTTTACCCAACATCTGGTATTAGCAAAATTGAATTGGATGAAAAAATAGTTGTTCCTACCACCACACAGCCTCCCAGATTCATCCGAGTTGAAAGTCATCCTTTATCAAATACAGAAGGATCAGAACAATATGGGTTCCAAACTAAGGTTTTACCAATGCCTGGATCTTGGCTACTAGAGTTCGCAAAAGGAAATAGCAGGAGGTAGACTGCCGATCCATCCAGCAGGGGACATACATCCTGGGCCAGAGGTTTAAAACAAAATCCCTGCAGAGAAAAATTGTGATCCAGAAGAAGATAAAAACCTAGACGCATTTGGCCAGTTTGTGTCACAGGGAAAAAAATCCTTCTGGACCCTGAGAAAAGGCCATCAGTCGGAAGACTCTGGATCAGAGCCATTAATAATTCCACCTGGTTGGGGTCTACTTACCTGTATATCTCACTTACCTATTGTGAAGGATGGAAATATATTAAAATGTGCCTATCTGACCTCCATGTTGGATGTGCACACGGAGACGAAGACTGTTGTGATCTCTGTTGACTCTTGGTTTCTCCATTTGGGACGCTGGTCTGGGGCTTGTATCCTGAAGGCCTCTTGCCTTAACTATCAGCCTGGCGTCCACTGGCATGCCAAACAGATAGGAAGACTGTTCTAACCGTCTCAGTGTGGTTGGTGATTGAACCTGCTTGGTCGCTGCATCATACATTTTGGTGATGCTATGACTGCTGTGTGTTTAATCCATAAAGTCGAGTTCCTATAGAAGCACAGAAAAGCATAGTAAATATGTGGTTGGAAACCAACTGTTTCAGATTGACAGACAAAACCTGCCCTGAGGGGTAAAATATCTGCCCATTAACGGCATATCCATATATAAAATGTCACATCCGAAAAGAGCGGAGCTCGTCTACTTGGCTATTTTCTTAAGCCCCACTAAAGTGAAAGGAGAGAGCAGCACGACGTTGGCCACTTCCCCCTTTCCTAGCCGTGTGTGACAGGGTCCCGTTCTTGAGACAACAGCAGGTGTCAGAGGTAGGACACTGTAACCTGCGAATGTGCCATAAATTTCCAGATAGAACAAGACCTTTAATAACAGAGGACACAGCACCCTCTAAGCAGATCCTGGAATGTCACCTTCATTATGTTGTAGGGCTGGTAGGACATATGCACGTACACTACCAGTTCTGGCTGCTATGGCATGGCCACATGGGGAAGATTGCCCAACATGGAAATTTTACTGCAGATTTTGCTGACATTCCACAGTGGATTTCGGTGCGGAGTTACCAAAGATCTAACTCTACGCATTGCAAATGTTGAAATATACAGTGGAAATCTGTAGCATAAATTAAACCAATCAGATTCCATCTTTTATTTTGGACAGCTCCTTTGGAAAATGAAATGAGGAATCTGGTTGGTTGCTATGGGCAACTAAGCCAGTCCTACTTTACACCAGTTTGATAAATGACCCCCTTAATTCTTCTCTGTACCAATCATGATTCCTATTCGTTTTGAATATGTGTACTCTTTGTGGAAGCTTCCATGCTGATTTCTTTCAGATGAGGTATTGGTCATTTCAAAGACAATGTATAAGAAACTGGTTATACTAAAATCTTGATAATGTGATAGTTTGGTAGATCGCTACTTATTGGCACCAAAAGAAAAGTCCACTGGAATCTGTGTAAATTCAGATGTAGCAAATGGACTTGAGGGCATGGGTGTGCATATTACACCTCAAATCTGTCATTACACTCCCTAACTTACTATTGTTAGGGCAGCTTTTAAATGCCATAGTGATTAGGGGCCTTTCTAGTGACAAGTACATTGTAGAGTCTCCAGTCAGTCAAGAAAGGGTTAATACTTGGGACCACTGTGGCTGACTTCATAGTTAAAGTGCATGAGGTAGGTATCAATAATAAGCCCCTGTAGTAACTATGGCAACTGTGCTGCTGATGTCATAGATGCATAAGTCTATGACATAAAGCACCCACAGATGAAGGTTCCATAACAGAAGGACAAACGGCCATTTGCAGAGCCATGCTTGATGTGTCTGGAGACCTGGAGCTTCACCATCTGTAGAGGGAGGAAGGGGACGCCCGCCTAGCCAGCCAGATCAGCCCTATCGCCTAGCTAGCCAGATCAGCCCTATCGCCTAGCTAGCCAGATCAGCCCAATCCACCTAGCCAGCCAGATCATGCAAATTAGCCCTAGCCATCAATGGGTCGACAGATGCTGCAGCCAGATCTCCCTCACATCCAGCGCCAGCTGCTGAAAATTTACGTGTAAGGCCAGGAGTGGTCGAATTTGGCTATCTCCGTAAGAGGCTGGCACAGAGTGTTTAATATTGTGTAACTGCTTACTAATCTGTTTCTTTAACTCTTTAACATGTATGACTATTTGATGTCCTTTCTGTCATATCTTTAATGAATTTCTATCATGTCTCATTGAAAATTTACACCTTCTGATAAAATATCTTGTTCCATTTTGGCATTAACCTTCTAAGCCCAAGGGAAGGGCAACCCTCCAGCCATGGTTCCCTAGAGGTTTCCCCCACAGGGGGTTTTCCTCTCCTGAGTGCAGGGGGGGGGGGTGACTCTTCGTGAGTCGGCGTTGTGCCATGTTCAGTGTCCTATTCATAGCGATTGGCCTGAGAATAAATTTGAAGCACTGAATAAAAATACAGTCATTTGATGTTAAATAAATTCTCTCTATTTTACACCCAAATTAAGTGTTTTGTGCACTTCTTTCATAATCTTTGGTTTGGGTGGTATTGCTTCGGAGTGAGCGTTCATTAACCACCTCCGGACCGCCTAACGCAGGGATGCGTCCTGCGGGCGGCCGGGTTATTCCTCCTGGACGCATATACGCGTCATCTCACGAGACGCGAGATGACGCGCATATGCGGCCCGCACATGAGCAGTGCGGGTCGGCAAAAGGCGCACAAGGAGTTGGTCACCAGCCTGCCAGCCAATGATCACCGCTGGCAGGTTGGTGACTTTTAAAATAACGAACCACCAGCCATATAACACATTATATTTAGAAATATAATGTGTTATATGGCTTCTGTGCTCTCTGCTGGGTCCTTTTCGTTGGTTGGTCCCAGCAGAGGAGCACAGATCACAGTAAGTACACCAAGCACTACATATTTAGCGCCAGATCACCCCCCATCACCCCAATTAACCCCTTGATCACCCCTGTCAATCACTAGTGAAAGGGAAAAAAGTGATCAGTGTAAACTGTCACTTTTTTTTCCCACCAGTATTGACTGTTAGGTTTAGGTTAGTTTAGGCCCCTTTGGTAGGTAGTTAGCTTCAGTTAGCGCCCAGCCCACCGCACCGCGTATCGCTAATCAGCATTGGTACTTTATAGTATCTGTAAGTGATCAGAACTGATCACAGTCAGATCTATAATAGTATTAGTGTCACCTTAGCTCGCCCTCCACCCAAAACGCAGTGTTTGCCCGATCAGGCCTGATCGGTCGCCCACACGTGCGTTCACCCATGCCCGCCCTGCCGCAGTGACAAATAAATTCTATTAACAATCGCAGCGGCTTCCCTCCCTCTCTATAAGGAGAATAGCAGAAACTCCTAATGCTGGCTATACATGTAATGATTGCAGAGACCCTCAAATGCCAGGGCAGTACAAACACCCCACAAATGACCCCATTTTGGAAAGAAGACACCCCAAGGTATTCGCTGAGGGGCATATTGAGTCCATGAAAGATTAAACTTTTTGTCCCAAGTTAGCGGAAAGGGAGACTTTCTGAGAAAAAAAAAAAATATATCAATTTCCGCTAACTTGTGCCAAAAAAAAATATATATTTCTATGAACTCGCCATGCCCCTCACAGAATACCTTGGGGTGTCTTCTTTCCAAAATGGGGTCACATGTGGGGTATTTTTACTGTCCTGGCATTTGAGGGGCCCTAAAGCGTGAGAAGAAGTCTGGAATCCAAATGCCTAAAAATGCCCTCCTAAAAGGTACTCATTGGAATTCGGGCCCCTTTGCGCACCTAGGCTGCAAAAAAGTGTCACACATGTGGTATCGCCGTACTCAGAAGAAGTAGGGCAATGTGGTTTGGGGTGTATTTTTACATATACCCATGCTGGGTGAGAGAAATATCTCTGTAAATGACAACTTTGTATAAAAAAATGGGAAAAGTTGTCATTTACAGAGATATTTCTCACACACAGTATAGGTATATGTAAAAATACACCCCAAAACACATTGCCCTACTTCTCCTGAGTACGGCTATACTACATGAGTGACACTTTTTTGCAGCCAAGATGCGCAAAGGCGCTCAAATTCCAATGAGTACCTTTAGGATTTCACGGGGCATTTTTACGCATTTGGATTCCAAACTACTTCTCATGCTTTAGGGACCCTAAAATACCAGGGCAGTATAAATACCCCACAAGTGACCCCATTTTAGAAATAAGACACCCCAAGGTATTCCGTGAGGGGTATGGTGAGTTCATGTACAATTTTATTTTTTGTCACAAGTTAGTGGATTATGAGACTTTGTAAGAAAAAATAAATAAATTCAATTTCCGCTAACTTGTGACAAAAAATAAAAACTTCCATGAACTCACTATGGCCATCAGCGAATACCTTAGGGTGTCTACTTTCCGAAATGGGGTCATTTGTGGGGTGTTTCTACTGTCTGGGCATTGTAGAACCTCAGGAAACATGACAGGTGCTCAGAAAGTCAAAGTGCGTAAATAAATTTTTTTGCACCATAGTTTGTAAACGCTATAACTTTTACCCAAACCAATAAATATACACTTATTGCATTTTTTTTTATCAAAGACATGTAGAACAATAAATTTAGAGAAAAATTTATAAAAAAAATGTAGTTTTATTTGTAAAATTTTACAACAGAAAGTGAAAAATGTCATTTTTTTGCAAAAATTTCGGTCATTTTTGACTAATATCAAAAAAAGTAAAAATGTCAGCAGCAATGAAATACCACCAAATGAAAGCTCTATTAGTGAGAAGAAAAGGAGGTAAAATTCATTTGGGTGGTAAGTTGCATGACCGAGCAATAAACCGTGAAAGTAGTGTAGTGCAGAATTGTAAAAAGTGGTCTGGTCATTATGGGGGTTTAAGCTAGGGGAGCTGAGGTGGTTAAACTAATACTTTGTTGAAGCACCTTTTGATTTTATTACAGCACTCAGTCTTTTTAGGTATGAGTCTATCAGCATGGCACATTTTGACTTGGCAAGATTTGGCTCTTCTTTGCAAAAACACTCCGAATCTGTCAGATTGCGAGAGCATCTCCTGTGCACAGCCCTCTTCAGATCACTGCACAGATTTCAAATCTGATTCTGGTCTGGGCTCTGGCTGGGCCATTCCAAAACTTTAATCTTCTTTTGGTGAAGCCATTCCTTTGTTGATTTGGATGTATGCTTTGGGTCGTTATCATGCTGAAAGCTGAAGTTCCTCTTCATGTTCAGCTTTCTAGCAGAAGCCTGAAGGTTTTGTGCCAATATTGACTGGTATTTGGAACTGTTCATAATTCCCTCTACCTTAACTAAGGCCCAGTTCCAGCTGAAGAAAAACAGCCCCAAAGCATGATGCTGCCACCACCATGCTTCACTGTGGGTATGGTGTTCTTTTGGTGATGTGCAGTGTTGTTTTTGGGCCAAACATATCTTTTGGAATTATGGCCAAAAAGTTCAACCTTGGTTTCATCAGACCATAACACCTTTTCCCACATGCTTTTAGGAGACTTCAGATGTGTTTTTGCAAAATGTAGCCTGGCTTGGATGTTTTTCTTCGTAAGAAAAGGCTTTTGTCTTGCCACTCTACCCCATAGCCCAGACATATGAAGAATACGGGAGATTGTTGTCACATGTACCACACAGCCAGTACTTGCCAGATATTCCTGCAGCTACTTTAATGTTGCTGTAGGCCTCTTGGTCCCTCCCAGACCAGTTTTCTTCTCGTCTCTTCATCAATTTTGGAGGGACGTCCAGTTCTTGGTAATGTCACTGTTGTGCTATATTTTCTCCACTTGATGATGACTGTCTTCACTGTGTTCCATGGTAGATCTAATGCCTCAGAAATTCTTTTGTACCCTTCTCCTGACTGATACCTTTTAACAATGAGATCCCTCTGATGCTCTGGAAGCTCTCTGTGGACCATGGCTTTTGCTGAGGGATGCGACTAAGAAAATTTCAGGAAAGACCAACTAGAGCAGCTGCACTTTATTTGGGGTTAATCAGAGGCATTTTAATTGATGGCAGGTGTATGCTGACTCCTATTTAACAGGATTGTGAATGTGATTGTTTAATTCTGAACACAGCTACATCCCCAGTTATAAGAGGGTGTGCACACTTATGCAAAAACATTCTTTTAGTTTTTGTTTTGTTTTCTTCCCTCCACCTAAAAGATTTCAGTTTGTTTTTCAATTGAGTGGTACAGTTTATAGGTCACATTAAAGGTGGAAAAAGTTCTAAAATAATTTATCTTTGTCTCATTTTTTTTTACATTACAGAAACCTGACATTTTAACAGGGGTGTGTAGACTTTTTATATCCACTGTATATACTGTGAAGGGGACACAAATATGGGCATATATACTGCGAAGGGGGCACAAATATGGGCATATATACTGTGAAGGGGGCACAAATATGGGCATATATACTGCAAAGGAGGCACAAATCTGGGCAAATATACTGTGAAGGGGGCACAAATCTGGCCATATATACTGTGAAAGGGGCACAAATCTGGCCATATATACTGTGAAGGGGCACAAATATGGGCATATATACTGCGAAGAGGGCACAAATATGGGCATATATACTGCAAAGGGGGCACAAATATGGGCATATATATAATTCTGACGCAAACGGATGGCATTTGTCAGACAGATCCGGATGCGGATCTGTCTGACAAATGAATTGAAATACCGGATCCGTCTCTCCAGTGTCATCCGGAAAAACGGATCTGGAAAACTGGATCCGTTTTGCCGGAACACTTAATGCCGGATCCGGCACTAATATACTTCAATGCAAATTAATGCCGGATCCTGCATTCCGGCAAGTGTTCAGGATTTTTGGCCGGAGAGAAAACTGCAGCATGCTGCGGTATTTTCTCTGGTCAAAAAACATAAGAGGGACTGAACTGATGCATCCTAAATGGATTTCTCTCCATTCAGAACGCATTAGGATAAAACTGATCAGTTTTTTTCCGGTATTGAGCCCCTAGGACGGAACTCAGTGCCGGGAAAGAATAACGCTAGTGTGAAAGTACCATATCTTAGCATACTTACTGTAAGGTTGCACATATGGGCATAGCCACTGTGAAGGGCACGTCTTGCCGACCTGCCATGACTAATATGAAGGGGCACATATCTGACATAACTATTGCGAAGAGACACATATCTGGGCATAACTACTGTGAGAGGGCACATAACTGGCCATATCTACTGTCAGGGGGCACATATCTTGGCATTAGTAATAAGGGGGGGGGGAGTGTTAATTTGGCCATGAATACTGTGAGAGAGACATAGCTACTCGGGGGGGTGGGGGGTATCTTGGCATATTTACTGTGAGGTGGCACATCTGACCGTAAGGGCTTTTCCTTCCGGGAATCAAACTCTGTGTGAAAGAGGGATCCTGAGTTCTGGACTTAGAGAAGCGCAGAGCATTAGTATGTTTGATAATGTTTTGTGCCTTTGACTACCATTATTGTCCCTCTTTGACATTTTATACAGTTGACAGTCCCGATATACATAGCTATACAAATATTGCTGAAGAATAATATTTATTTAACTCCTTTCCAGTCTGAACATTTGTAAGGAATAATTAGTGATCCTGAGGAATTTCTTTCAGAATACGAAACTGAATATAAAGTTAGTGTGAGATGAGTTACTGTCAACCACAACAATTTCCCCCCAAAACATAAAAGGGCAAATAAATTAAATAAAAAAAGCTTTTCCGTCCCTTATGCTTTCTTCACACAGCTGTGTTGCCGCTGTTCACTAGTTGTGGACCGCAAACCAATGGTCTGCTACCTAAAGGCACCACTTGTGTGTAAACTACGCATCGCCTAATGAACCCATTGACACATTAAAGGTGTTATCAAAGTTTCAATAACGTCCTCTAGGATGCCCGGCCACGCAACCCTGCGCCCTTACAGATCCCTCCACGGCCGTTGCTGCATCTCCCTGGCATGCAGATCACAACATCCGCTGACGAGGCAAGAGGTGCAGCCAATACCAGGCGGCACCTCTGACCTACTCTCTCCTTGACGTCAAGCTGAGCAGGTCGGCCTGAAATGGGACATATAGGTTACACAATGAAGAACACCAGGCAGGATGGTTGATATAGCATCATTTTAGTTACCGGTATATCATACTTTCCCTATTGGGGGAATTTTATTTTTTCATTTCAGGGTTTGCAACGGTTACTACGAAGACTTCAGGGACAAATTGCTGAACATAACAGATTGAATCCTTGGTCCTTTCAATATGACCCATGATGGGGTCCTGATGAAGAAAGGAGCTACCTAGACAGCAAGCACCACAGTCTCTGGGCCGGCTGGTGGGTCTCATCTCGTTTTTCTGTAACGGTGAGATGAGACAACGCCTTTATTGAACATGGTAATTACTTTTAATTGGAACAATACTATAGCAGTGTACTCAGGCCTGTTTATCCCTGTTCCTACTGATGCAAATATTTATTTTCATGGTGCATAACAATTTAATACATGAATTTCCCTCCAATTCGCTATACCGTAAGAAGTAGTATTCTTGTTACACTACTTTCACATATGCGTTATTGCTGTCAGATTTTGAGAACCAGCAGGAGATCTCAAAACCACAGCAAAAAGCCTCCGTTATATTAATACAACCGGCTGCATCCGTTCAGGACAGATACGGTTGTATTATATTGAAAATGAACATGCAGTGTCCAAGAAGAAACGGATCCGGCACCCTTGACTTACATGGTTTTTATGCTGTTTGCAGCCGTTTTGTGTTCAGCATGGGAACGCAACAAACCGGAACGGACAATGACTGGGGACAAAACTGAAGCATTTTTCTCCAGTTTTAAGATCCTCTGACTAAATTCTCAGAACTGGAAATGAAAACGCTGAAGTGAAAGTATCCTTAGATAAGTCTAAGATGATGACTTTCAACAAGGTGAGTTGAATGCTAAGATAAATAACGGGTGACCTCTCTCTATCGTGTCCAGGCTCTAACAAGTTTAAAATATTTATTATAAAATTAAAATAAACTTTAGAAAATTTTAAAAACAAACAAAAAATTGGGCCTTTTTCTACAAAGCTGTTTTGCTGCTCCGTTGGACCATGTTTTCTAAAAAAAAAGGTTTGTTCACCTTTTTAATATAGACATAAATATATACTTTAATAAACATAATGTAACTTTATAATTTTTTACTTTTTTTAGGCAACTAAGACATACTGAATATAAGAAATTTACAAATATGACATATGGATTGCTCGGACGTGGAAACAGAATTCCATTGCCGTCTTGTGTGGTCAACACAATTAGCGATGCATACCCGGATCCACATGTCAAAAATATAGGTTTTCTATGGTATAATGGACAAATTTCTGGTTCTGAAGGCAATAATTAAAACTCTTAGAAAAAAGTTATTACGTCTTCTTGTTAGGCCTCATGCACACGACCGTGGTGTGTTTTGCGGTCCCCAAATCGTGGATGCGCAAAACACGGATGGTGTCTGTGCGCGTTTCGCAATTTTTGCGGAACGGCACAGACAGCCTTTAATATAAAGATAGTTATGGAAGATATGGCAGTCATATATCTGGAGAACTGCTCAAACATTTGATTTTATTATATTCAGATATTGTAATGTTCCACAGGTCACAAATATAAAAAAATCTGTCATACAAGATACGTAAATTGTACAGAAAATAAAATACACAATAATTAAACCATCAATAATTAAAACATCACTAAAATGACGATTGGATATGTAAATAGCTGAGGTCTAGGATAACTGTTTATGAATGGTTTTATCTGTTTATGATTATGTGTATTTTAAAATTATTTATATGATGAGTATTTATACGATGAGGATTATTTCAAATATTAGAAAAGAGGAAATAAGGGTATATCTTGGGAAAGAATTGAGATAACTTCAAACCCTTTATCCAAGATGTTAGGGATGTCTTTTCAGCAGCATTGGACAAAAAAAAACGCATTGGGGGAAAAAAAAGCATGAGAACCCCACCATGCGTTTTTTTGTTCAAAAGCGATATTTTGACATATTACATCTGTGTGATACCTACAGACTATGGAGAGATGCAACAATTTTGATTAACAATACTAATGACATCACAATTGGCTCTGTGTATCAAAATCTGGGCCGATTTTTCTACCTGACCGTCACCATGGTCCAAGACAGGATTTTGTTCCTACTGGATCCTAATCAGGAAGGAAATGGGATATAAAAAGGTGGTGTAGTGGGTGCCAGGTCACCACTGAGGAAGAAGTCAGAACTCATAAGACTTCGAAACGCGTCTGGAAAGAATTTGGACCCTCTAATACCACCATTTTTGCGTACGCTACAGACTACCAGGACTTGTACCTCTTTTCCATCTGCTGGTTGAGAACAGATTTGTCCCGTGCCTGCTAAAGAACTTCCTGGAGCTATATTGTTCCATTCCACCTTGATCGGAGCAACCCAGGATTCGAGCACGAGAGACGCTGAAGCAGCGGAGATCAGAGGAAAAAGCCGTACTTCGCTTTGGCGGTAAGGGAGTAGTACAGCTCACAAACAGGTGGGACGCCACCAGAGAGCTGGAACCCCGAATAATTCAAGCTGCGATAACTTGTGAATTATCACACAGAGTTTCTACTACGAAATATGGTGTTGGATCGATACAACACCTGTAACTCACAGCCAATAATCGAACCGAAACTACGTTCTTCTTTCTGTGAAAACTTCACAAACGTATTTAAACATGTTAAACGGCGATCGCTAATGCCGAATATCCGGTGACCACCTAATCGAAAATCCGGCCTGAACGATCATTACATTTGCTAACCAGAGTATATTGTGGTGGACATACCAATTGCGGTTATCGAATATATGGTGATGATTTGATCGAAAATCCTACTCGAACGATCATAATATTCGATGACCAGATTATATTGTGGTGGACATATTAATTGCTGTTAGGCATATAGGTTCAATTAGTTATCCTACACCTCAGCTATTTACATATCCAATCGTCATTTTAGTGATGTTTTAATTATTGATGGTTTAATTATTGTGTGTTTTATTTTCTGTACAATTTACGTATCTTGTATGACTATTTTAGATTTATGATTTTTTTATATTTGTGACCTGTGGAACATTACAATATCTGAATATAATAAAAATCAAATGTTTGAGCAGTTCTCCAGATATATGAGTGCCATATCTTCCATAACTATCTTTCTACAATAACTTTCTGGTGTGTGGAGTTTACACTGAGATATTGAGCACCATCCCATCCCCATTGACTAGTAGAGCCACCCCATTCTGCCAATATAGCCTTTAATATAAATGCCTATTCTTGTCCGCAAAGCGGGGACAAGAATAGGACATGTTATATTTTTTTAGCGGGGCCACGGAACGGAGCAACGGATGCGGACAGCACACAGAGTGCTGTCCGCATCTTTTGCGGCCCAATTGAAGTGAATGGGTGCGCATAGAGCCACCAAAACAACGGCCGTGTGCATGAGGCCTTACAAAATTAGAAGTGATTACCAAATGTGGAATACAATAATTCCGGTTTAAAGGGGTTTTACAAGTTTGAATAACCCCCTCTAGGACGCCGGCATCGTGACAGTGTATGAACTCGCCTTGTCCCCGTTGCAGCTTTCCTCCGTGGCCGCATCTCACCTGACTTCAGAAATCATCATCTGTCCATGTAGCCAATAGCAATCGGCTGCACCTCCGCCATCGATGGATGATGATTTCAGACGGCAGGTGGGATGCAGCGATGGCAGTGGAACGGAGGACAAGGTGAGTATATACAGGGTCACAGGGCTGTCGGCCTAGAGGGGGTTATTCAAACTTGGATAACCCCTTTGAAGAATATTTATGATTATTTAAATTTACTTAAAAAATTATTTAATGGTTATAATTTTTTTAAATTTAAAATGATTTTTGGAGATTATTCATCTACATGAACCGTGTCCTACGAACACTGGATAATGATAATTGTCCCAGGTTAAAGGGGTTATCCAACTCCTATAATGCACCCCAAAATGCCCGGGCCCCTCAAATAGTTTATACGTACTCCGCTCTCCGTCACGGACGTCACTCTAGATCCCCACATGGCAGCCTCTGGCTGGAGGGAAGGGGTTAGGGGTTAGGTAAAAAAATTGGCATGAGGAGGTGCCGCTTCAATTTTTGCCGCCGGCAGCAGGAGGGATATGTGCTTCCATGGCCACAAAGCCCTGAGAGAAGGGGGGCCCAAGCAAAACTCTTGCACCAAGGCCCATGAGCCTTTAGCTACGCCCCTGTTCATATGTACTTTGAATGTCTCATGCTTCTGATCCCAAATTGTCTTCTCACCCCTCTCTGTCTCATGTGTTTGGTACCGCTCTGCACGAAAAACAGAGATACAGTAAATACAGCTCCCAAACTAAAAGTCCTGTCGCAGAGAAGATTGGTACGCGCCCCTAATAGAGCAACGTCCAGTGCCAACACTTCAAAAAAAGTGTTCCTTTAAGACACGTTCACACGTCAGTGTTTCACGGACAGTACACACCCCATTCATTTTAGGTCTCATGCACACAAACGTTTTTTGCCTTCAGTATACTGGCCGTTTTTTTAGTTCAGTATGTGTTACTTATACTGAACCATTCATTTCAATGGGTCAGTAAAAAAAAAACGGAAGTGTCTCTGTGTGCATTCCGTTTCTGTATTTCCATTCTGTTCAAAGATAGAACATGTCCTATTATTGCCCGCAAATCACGTTCCGTGGCTCCATTCAAATCAATGGGTCCGCAAAAAAAAGGGAACACATACAGAATGTACTCCGTATGTCTTCCGTATCCGTTCCGTTTTTGCAGACCCATCTATTGGAAATTTTATGCCCAGCCCAATTTTTTCTATGTAATTACTGTAGATGCCATATGGAAAAACGGAACGGAAAAACGGAATGGAACCGGAAACACTACTGAAACAAAAAACAGAAAAACAGATCCATTAAAAACGGACCATACGGTCGTGTGCATGAGCCCTTAATGTGTGTATTCAGACATCAGTGTTTTAGCACGGTCAGTGGGTAGGTGTTTTTAGCACAGATGCATGCTCTATTTTGTCCGTGTTCACAGATCCATCACGGCCATTATAGTCTATGGGTCCGTGAAAACCGCGGATGCCATACGTGTTTCACGGATCATTAGGAAGAGATACTTTGAAAATTATTTTTCAGCAGTTCAGTGTCAGTGAAACACGGATGCAACACGGACAGTAATAAAACGGACACACGGACCCAACACAGATCCTTCACGGACAGCTGCATCACTAACCACCTGCTCACGGATTTGAGCACTGACACGTAAATGAGGCCTTAATCCAAATGTAGCAGTCCAATTACATACAACGTTTCAGGTAAACCTAAGCGTTCCTCAAGCATATGGGAGGCTCAGGTTTAGCCGAAACGTGACATGTACTTGGACTGCTACATATGGATTAAAGGAACAATGTTTTTTTATCATCAGGTTTTGAGTGCTGCCTCCATCTTTATGTTTGGTACCACTCTGCTCGTCTATTTCTGATCTCAGCTTCTCTTCTGAGCACTCTCTGTCTCTAGTTTGGTACTGTGTTGTCCGTCTGGTTCTGACCCATTTCTGTACGACTCTGATACTTTTGTATTTGTTGTTTGTCTGTCTCTGCACTTATTTCGCGTAGGCACCGTCGATCATTTGTGAGTCTAGCTATCTATACTAACATGTATCTATATATACTTATATATACTTTTTTCGATTTATTGGCCTGTATTTGTGGGAGGGGCTATGCCCCGCTATTTAGGGTCATTTCCCCCTCCCCTACATCCTACGTCTGCTCAGCACACCCACCCTTCCCACCCTCCATTTCATTGTCACTCCAGGGGATGGCCTCCTTCAGTCATCCCTACGACGTTGCGGTTACGGCACAAATCAAACCGTTTAGCTAACTACTAGTTAGGGTCCCGGTTCAGGTGTAGCCCCGACCACAAATGTAAGTTATATATAAATGAATATATATTTATATTTTTCTTGTTTTTGTTATTTGAGGCCATGTATACAACTTAATTTGTTTTTGGTTTATTAATTCATTTATTGATAAGAGTAGCTCGGCTGCAGTCGGGAACAGTGAGAGGGGGACAAGTGAGCAGCGGGGCAATGGAACAGAGATGAGAGGGGGCCAGTGAGCAGTGGGGCAATGGAACAGAGATGAGAGGGGACAAGTGAGCAGCAGGGCAATGGAACAGAGATGAGAGGGGGACAGTGAGAAGCGAGGCAATGGAACAGAGATGAGAGGGGGCCAGTGAGAAGCGGGGCAATGGAACAGAGATGAGCGGGGGCCAGTGAACAGCGGGGCAATGGAACAGAGATGAGAGGGGACAAGTGAGCAGCGGGGCAATGGAACAGAGATGAGTGGGGACAAGTGAGCAGCGGGGCAATGGAACAGAGATGAGTGGGGGCCAGTGAGAAGCGGGGCAATGGAACAGAGATGAGCGGGGGCCAGTGAACAGCGGGGCAATGGAACAGAGATGAGAGGGGGCCAGTGAGAAACGGGGCAATGGAACAGAGATTAGAGGGGGCCAGTGAACAGCGGGGGCAATGGAACAGAGATGAGAGGGGACAAGTGAGCAGCGGGGCAATGGAACAGAGATGAGAGGGGACAAGTGAGCAGCGGGGCAATGGAACAGAGAGAGGGGGACAAGTGAGCAGCGGGGCAATGGAACAGAGATGAGAGGGGACAAGTGAGCAGCGGGGCAATGGAACAGAGAGAGGGGGACAAGTGAGCAGCGGGGCAATGGAACAGAGATGAGAGGGGGCCAGTGAGAAGCGGGGCAATGGAACAGAGATGAGAGGGGGCCAGTGAACAGCAGGGCAATGGAACAGAGATGAGAGGGGGCCAGTGAGCAGTGGGGCAATGGAACAGAGATGAGAGAGGACAAGTGAGCAGCGGGGCAATGGAACAGAGATGAGAGGGGGCCAGTGAGAAGTGGGGCAATGGAACTGAGATGCTGGTGAGCAGGGGGAAAGTATTATTGATATGGAAGGTTGACAGGGAGGAGTGGGGAACATTGGGTGTACAGAAGAGAGGTTGACAGGAAGGGCCAGGAAACGGGGCGTTGAAGCAGTGCTGATGACGTTCCATCAACTTCAGAGCTGTGCATCTTGGGACCCGACGATTGTGGTTGTGGTGAGAAGCCGGCTGGAGGGTCACGTGACCGTGCGAACAGGGCAGAATTCAAAATGTAAGTGAATTACACAGTTGTTTAGGAGGCGATTTAACTAATGTTTTAGGTCGTGGATAACCCCTTTAACAACGCAAGTGTGAAAGTAGCCTTAGGGCTCATGCACACAAACGTGTGCGACCCGCAAACAGCCGCATGCACTCCATATCACGGATGCGGACCTGTTCACTTGAATAGGTCTGCAGTCCGCAAGATACAAAGAGGTGCAGAGTGGAGGCATGATGCGGAAACCCACGGAAGCCGATTCTGGTCCGTGCCTCGACGGGACATCTATTTTTTTCAGGGGCGGACTAAATGTTCAAGTGAATGGGCCCGCAGCCAGTGCCTGTGCATTGCGGACAGCTCGCTATTTGTGGTCCGCAGCACAGGCATGGTGTGCACATGGTGTTCGTGTGCATGAGCCCTTACTGGAATTTTCTTACTGGACAACAGAAATTTGACAGAATTTCTTTTGAAATGTCTTGAAATGATTTTATGTCCATGTTAACCGTAGGAGGATTTTTCACTTTCATCTGGTAGAACATTTTGTCCCTTCTCATTCTCTATGGTAACAATTTAGGAATCTGGTATTTACTGTAGAATAAACAGTCAAGGCATTTACACTGCTATGTGCTGGAGATCAAACGCCTTGCAATTCTCAGCTGAAAGCATTCCTAAGTCTTTAAAGAAGACCTGTCACCAAACAATTGTGATGCATATATATCCCTGTTGGCCATGCTTTCCTGAGCATGAGTTGCTATTGAGAATATGAGCAACCCCCTCCCATTCTTGAGATATGTGCCCCGAAAGCACCATATAGGTAAATCTGGAGCGACTAGCCACAGAAGTGTGGCCAGCCACTTCTCTTCTTTGCTAGGGGAGGTTTCTCCCCATTGTGATGATCTCCAATTATGTTGGAGTCCTCTAGAGACCACACAGCATCAAAGCATCAGACCCTAGAATCCACCGCACACCAGAGCCCAGGGGTTGCCCCTCAACAGATCCCAGCCAGCACTGCTGACGAGAAGGTAAGTATTGCATATCTCAGGGAGCATATATTGTTATGTTTAGCAGAGGGTAAGTATATTTGTATCATGGGGCCCATAGATATATGTTTCACAGGGAGCAAATGTGTTTACATTACAGGGGGCATATATACAGGCTGGTTCAAAAAGAATGGTGCAATGGTCTTTGGGTGGCCTGGTGAGAGGCTTAGCGATTCTGGGGTCCTGGGTGAGGGTCACAGACTTTTAGAGGCCTGGGTTTGGTGCATGAAGACTTTGGAGGTCTGGGTAAAGCGAACAGCGACTTTTGGGGGCTTGGATGAGTTTTGACGAGGGGCCTGGGACTGGCAAATGGCAACTTTGGGGGGGGGGGCCTGGTTGTGGAACATGGCGACTTTGGGGTGCCTGGTTGTGGAACATGGCGGCTTTGGGGGCCTGGGTGAGGTGCACTGTGATATTGGAGGACTGAGGTGCACGGCGACTTTTGGATGTCTGGGTGAGGTATTTGTCTGTGTAGTTTGAACATCCAAGATGCTTCCCTATTAATGGTGCAAAACAATCCCTGGTAGGGTTAGGGATTTGCGCTCTAGAAGGGTGAGTTTGAGTAAAGGAGTCTTTATTAAGTGCCATAGAAAAGTGGCAGGAGTTTGAGTTTGGCTGCAATGATATTGAGCCGATGTGTATTGAGTCTCTTTTTCATGGAATGAATAGATTGGCCTATATATTGTAAATTGCAGGGGAAAGTAATAAATTACAAAGGACGATGAGAAGTTCAAGGTATCTCTAATCCTGAACTGTTCACCAACGACAGAAAATGTGAAGTAGTCAGAACCAGGTCCTATCACAGCATAAACAACTGTTGATGTCAAATTTATAGGAACCTAGTCAGGAATTGTCAGGATTTAAGGACCCTGCCATTTTTAGCAAATCTGACATGTGTCGCTTTATGTGGTTATAACTTTAAAACACTTTGACTTATCCAGGCCATTCTGAGATTGTTTTCCCGTCACATATTGTACTTCATGACAGTGGTAAAATTGAGTCCAAATATTTTATTTTTATTTATAAAAAAAAAAACACATTTTCCAAAAATTTTGAAAAATTTCCAAATTTCAATTTCTCTACTTTTATAATAAATAGTAATACCTTAAAAAATAGTTATTACTTCAATCTCCTCCTTTAATGTCAGAGGCTTAAATACTCAGCAGAAAAGGTCTCAAATTCTTACTTTGTTGAAGAGGGACAAGTGCGATATTTATTTCTTACAAGAAACCCACCTCAAAGTGAGTAGAGTACCCACCTTCCCTTGCACACAGTTTTCACAAGGCTTCCATAGCACATACAATACAGCATCGAGAGGTGTAAGTATTGCTATAAGCAAGAAAATACCATTTACCCACACTCTAACACTACAAGATCAGGAAGGTAGGTTCATATTCGTAAAAGGGAAGATTGGACACACCTTAGTGTCCCTAGCAAGTCTATACGCACCCAACACCAATCAGTATAAATGGATCAAGTCTACCCTTGACAGGTTTAAGGATTTCGCTGAAGGGATTAGGATTATAAGAGGGGACCTCAATATATCTTTAAACCTCACGCTAGATACCTCGGCAGGTTTTACCGCGCATTCCCAAAAGACTATTGGAGGCAGTGGCGTATCTATCACGAGGCAAACAAGGCATTTGCCTAGGGAGGCACTTGCCAATGGGGCGGCAAAATGCCTTGTTTGCCCCTGTCCCATCCGTCTTATTAGTTGCCGCCGGTATACTCAGAAGATCCGATGGTATATTCTAACCCCCAGGCGTTCCCATGGTGACGGGGACGCTTGCCTGGGGGGTTAGAATATACCATCGGATCTGTGTTTTCACGATCTCAATGAGATCGTAAAAACTCAAATCCGATGGTATATTCTAACCCCCAGGCGTTCCCATGGTGACAGGGACGCTTGCCTGGGGGTTAGAATATACAGGGCCACGCCGCTCACAGGAGAACATTTACAGGGAGTGCAGAATTATTAGGCAAATGAGTATTTTGACCACATCATCCTCTTTATGCATGTTGTCTTACTCCAAGCTGTATAGGCTCGAAAGCCTACTACCAATTAACCATATTAGGTGATGTGCATCTCTGTAATGAGAAGGGGTGTGGTCTAATGACATCAACACCCTATATCAGGTGTGCATAATTATTAGGCAACTTCCTTTTCTTTGGCAAAATGGGTCAAAAGAAGGACTTGACAGGCTCAGAAAAGTCAAAAATAGTGAGATATCTTGCAGAGGGATGCAGCACTCTTAAAATTGCAAAGCTTCTGAAGCGTGATCATCGAACAATCAAGCGTTTCATTCAAAATAGTCAACAGGGTCGCAAGAAGCGTGTGGAAAAACCAAGGCGCAAAATAACTGCCCATGAACTGAGAAAAGTCAAGCGTGCAGCTGCCAAGATGTCACTTGCCACCAGTTTGGCCATATTTCAGAGCTGCAACATCACTGGAGTGTCCAAAAGCACAAGGTGTGCAATACTCAGAGACATGGCCAAGGTAAGAAAGACTGAAAGACGACCACCACTGAACAAGACACACAAGCTGAAACGTCAAGACTGGGCCAAGAAATATCTCAAGACTGTTTTTTCTAAGGTTTTATGGACTGATGAAATGAGAGTGAGTCTTGATGGGCCAGATGGATGGGCCCGTGGCTGGATTGGTAAAGGGCAGAGAGCTCCAGTCCGACTCAGACGCCAGCAAGGTGGAGGTGGAGTACTGGTTTGGGCTGGTATCATCAAAGATGAGCTTGTGGGGCCTTTTCGGGTTGAGGATGGAGTCAAGCTCAACTCCCAGTCCTACTGCCAGTTTCTGGAAGACACCTTCTTCAAGCAGTGGTACAGGAAGAAGTCTGCATCCTTCAAGAAAAACTAATGACATGGCCTCCTTGTTCACCTGATCTGAACCCCATTGAGAACCTGTGGTCCATCATCAAATTTGAGATTTACAAGGAGGGAAAACAGTACACCTCTCTGAACAGTGGCTGTGGTTGCTGCTGCACGCAATGTTGATGGTGAACAGATCAAAACACTGACAGAATCCATGGATGGCAGGCTTTTGAGTGTCCTTGCAAAGAAAGGTGGCTATATTGGTCACTGATTTGTTTTTGTTTTGTTTTTGAATGTCAGAAATGTATATTTGTGAATGTTGAGATGTTATATTGGTTTCACTGGTAAAAATAAATAATTGAAATGGGTATTTATTTGTTTTTTGTTAAGTTGCCTAATAATTATGCACAGTAATAGTCACCTGCACACACAGATATCCCCCTAAAATAGATAAAACTAAAAACAAACTAAAAACTACTTCCAAAAATATTCAGCTTTGATATTAATGAGTTTTTTGGGTTCATTGAGAACATGGTTGTTGTTCAATAATAAAATGAATCCTCAAAAATACAACTTGCCTAATAATTCTGCACTCCATGTATAAACTAATCATTAACTTTAGCTTTAATCATTGTTAATCTCTTTACTGGATATCTTACTCTGTCTTGACTCTTAGCTCTGGTAACAGCAGGCAGTGCGGGCGGCGCTCACTCACTGACGTCACGCGCCTGCGCCGCCTAGTGGGAGGAGAAGGCGCGTGACGTCAGTGAGTGAGCGCCGCCCTCCCGCACTGCCTGCTGTTACCAGAGCTAAGAGTCAAGACAGAGTAAGATATCCAGTAAAGAGATTAGCAATGATTAAAGTTAATGATTAGTTTATAAATGTTCTCCTGTGAGCGTCGGGAAGGGGGATCTGTTGATGGCACTATTTAGGGGGGAGATCTGTGGATGGCACTATTTAGGGGAGGGGGATCTGTGGATGGCACTGTTTAGGGAGGAGATCTGTGGATGGCACTATTTAGGGGAGGGGGATTTGTGGATGGCACTGTTTAGGGGAGGGGAATCTGTGGATGGCACTGTTTAGGGGGAGATCTGTGGATGCACTATTTAGGGGAGGGGGATCTGTGGATAGAACTGTTTAGGGGGGAGATCTGTGGATGGCACTGTTTAGGGGGGAGATCTGTGGATGGCACTGTTTAGGGGAGGGGGGTCTGTGGATGGCACTGTTTAGGGGGGAGATCTGTGGATGGCACTATTTAGGGGAGGGGGATCTGTGGATGGCACTGTTTAGGGGAGGGGGATCTGTGGATGGCACTGTTTAGGGGGGAGATCTGTGGATGGCACTATTTAGGGGAGGGGGATCTGTGGATGGCACTGTTTAGGGGGAGATCTGTGGATGGCACTATTTAGGGGAGGGGGATCTGTGGATGGCACTGTTTAGGGGGGAGATCTGTGGATGGCACTGTTTAGGGGGGAGATCTGTGGATGGCACTGTTTAGGGGAGGGGGATCTGTGGATGGCACATAGGAAGGGGTGGGGTTTAGAGAGAAAGGGGTTTGGCCTTGACAGAAAGGGGTGGGATTTAGAGAGAAAGGGGTTTGGCCTTGACAGGAAGGGGTTGGTCAAATTTATATTAGGGGGGTGCCTGAGTTTAGTCTCGCCTAGGGCAGCACAAAACCAAGATACACCTCTGATTGGAGGCATACAAAAAATACTAAAAGATAATCATCTCATTGACTCCTGGAGGACACTAAATCCATTAGACAGGGATTACACATATTTCTCCGCAGTACACCACTCACATCAGAGGATAGACTATATCCTCATATCCGAGACACACATTGATATGCGACGCAGCTCTAGTATAGGCCCTATCACGGTATCGGACCACGCTCCGGTGATAACCACTCTTTCTATCAGCACGCTTCACAACCGTGAATGGACGTGGCGTCTCAATGAGACCCTCCTAGACTCAGAAATACAACTAGCAGATATTTCCAGAAAGTTATCTAATTTCTTTCAAGATAACAAGCCACCAGACACCTCCCAGACCATAGTGTGGGAGGCTCACAAAGCCTTTATTAGGGGCGAAATTTATTGCGCTAGGTTGGAAACTTAAGAAAGATAGGCAAAGAAAGCTCAATTCTCTATTAGGTCAGATTGCTTCTATCGAAACAATTCAGAAAAAGTCTAAGTCACTCTCAACTCAAGAGGAACTTTTCTCATTGAGAAGACAGCTAAAAGACCTCCTCAATATAAAATGCGCCAAAGCCTACCAATATGCTAAATTCAAGCAGTATATGCATGGAGATAAAGGCAATAAGTTGATGTCACATCTCATTAAGAAGAGGGTAGATACACAACATATCTCTGAAATTAAAACACAAAAGGGACCGCTGGTTACCTCCACAAAAGACATTGCAGAGGCATTCCGCTCCTATTACACGACTTTGTACAACTTAGATAATATACAACCGGATACTCCTAGAACCCAAACAGAAAAAGATCAGGAAAACCATATAGATGCATTCTTGAATAAGCTTAAAGGGATTCTGTCATCAGAAATGAGCCCTATAAGCTAAACATATGGCGATGTCCCTTGTAAAACACAGAATCCTAAAGTGAGTTTATCAAATGCCCCTGTGGCTCTATATTCATAAAAAAGCGGTTTATATCACCTGTCGATCACTTCAAAATGTGTCCAAGGGGACGTCTCATGGCCGGCGCATGCGCACTTCGCTATACGAGGCCGCTGCCAGTAGTCCGCACGGGCGCATCAGGATATACCTAGTGCGCACACGCGGGATCTGGATGAAGCGAGCGGTGGTTAGAGAGGCAGTGATGACGTGAGGTAGGCGAATCGCATGAAAGGGAGGGCGGCGATTTCAGCTCAGAGGAAGTTACAACAGTTATTAAAAGCCTACCTATGGGCAAGGCTCTGGGACCGGATTGCCTCCCCAGTGGTTATTATAAAAAATTATTACCAAAACTGGTGCCACATGTAACTAGTTGGTGCCAGGCTTTGGCTAGAGGAGAACCCTTACCAAGACAAACATTGGAGGCTACCATCACCATAATTCCCAAAGAGGGCAAGGACAGTACAGAATGCAGAAATTATAGGCCCATATCATTACTAAACCTGGATGTAAAAATCTGGGCTAAGCTATTGGTAGGAAGACTCAAAAGCTATATCCCAAGAATCATCCATCAAGAGCAAGCTGGGTTCGTGATGGGCAGAGAGGGAAATCTCCAGTCTTGCAGACTTATCAACGCTATATCATGGGCAAGAAAAAAAGTATCTCCTCTGGTACTTTTGGGCACGGATGCGGAGAAGGCCTTCGATAGAGTAGACTGGTTATTCATGCAACGCATATTACACAGATTTGGTTTTCCCGGTGCATTCATACAAGCAGTTATGTCTCTTTACAACCTACCAAGTGCGAGGGTAAGGGTTAATGGCTCTCTATCTAAGGCTTTCCAAATAACTAATGGAACACGCCAGGGTTGCCCCCTCTCCCCCTCCTTTCATATTAGTCATGGAGACACTACTTTAGGCTTTTAGAGATAATGTTCTTATCAAAGGCCTAACAGTAGACGGACTTGAGCACAAGTGTGCCGCTTTTGAAGATGATCTCCTCCTGCTCATTACGAACCCTAAGCAAGCGTTCCCACAAATTTTGGACACATTGACATATTCGGAAGCCTACATCAGAGAGAATTTGAGTCCTGTATTGTCTGTGCACAATTTCTAAATAAAGACGGAGAACTTGACACTTCAAAAAAAGTGAGTGCTGGAGTTTGAATTTTCCTATTTTTGCCGTTGTACCTGTATAAGGAGGTTGAAAAACCAAAGCACCGAGCACGTGGATACATTCCAACCGCAGAAACAGTGAGCCGGTATCTTTACTTCATATTCGGAAGCCTGTCTAAATTCAAGATTAACTATACCAAATCCGAAGCTATAGGACTTTCCTTAGCAGAGGGTACAGTCAAGTGGCTCAAAGCACCAGAACTTTTTACCTTACTTGGGTATCGCACTCACTAATAACCCAGCTCACCTATATAGGACTATCTTACACTCTTAAAAAAGATCAAGACCCAACTACAATCTCTCTCTATACCGTGGGTGTCTTGGCTGGGATGGAAAAACTTACTTCAAACATACATAGTCCCAAAACTGACTTACTTACTCCAGATGGTCCCTATACATCTACCACAAACTTTCTTTAAGCAAGTCCCTCTGGAAAGGCAAGAAACCAAGATTGGCATATGATAAGCTAATGAGAAGCCGGATAGAGGGAGGTTGTGGATTACCAGACTTACAGACATATTATAAGGCCACGCAACTAAAAAGATGGCTTCAATTGTGTATACCTAAATTCAGACCTTTGGGTTCTGACACTGAACTAGCATTACTATCAGAGAGTCAACTAGCAGGGCTCTGGGGCTTGGGCCAAACTATAAGTACCCCAGAAGGCCTCACTAAAGGAATATTCCTAGCCATAAGCTCTATACACACCAAAACCCCTCTTTTCTCGGACCCACCAACACATTTGACAGCTGACTTCATCCCATACTTAAAGCAAGTGCCTAAAACCCCGGTTCCTCAGTTTTGGAAATGTTTGAGAAATATCCAGATTTCAACACTTTTGGAGCTCTTCAGAGATCAACAAGAAGTACCCCCTGTATGCACTCAAGCGATTGGGAAAAGCAGTTTTCTGGCCACACTGGAGTTTAAACGCTACTGCTAATTATTAGTCAAAAAATACAGCACTACTCCGGCACCACTGTGGTTTGAGAAACTAGCTCTAGGAGACAAAATCCCAAAACACATTTTCTCACTTCTATACTAATCATTGATCTCTGCCCCTGAGGTAGTTAAAACAGCATACATTAGGGAATGGGAACGAGACCTTGATAGATCTTTCTCCACACAAGAAATAAGACAAATTCACCTAAAGTCTCATGGGTTTTCAAGATGTGTCAGATACAAGAACACTCCTACAAAACCATGACACGTTGGTACAATGATCCAAGTAAACTATTCAAGATGGGGCTTGCAGACTCAGACTTCTGTTGGAGATATAAAAATCAAAAAGGTACTCTGGGACACATTTTGTGGTCTTGCCCTCTATTGCACCAATATTGGAGTCAAGTGGAACAAAAGATTAATGAGATTTGTAAGTCTTCCATTAAGCTATCGCCCCAGTCAGTTCTGCTGTGGCTACCTTCCACAGGTTGGCATCCTTCAGCGAAAGACTTGCCCACCTTGTTTATTCAGGCTGCTAGACTACTAATACTGCTTCGATGGTTAAGCACTGACCCCCCCCCCCCCCCACCTTGGAACAATGGTATGATAAAGTAGACCAGTTATTCCGAATGGAAGAATTAGCAGGCTGGGCTAACAGAACGCATACTAAGTATACTCGCCTGTGGAAACCTTGGAAAACATTTTGCCAGCCTCAGTGACAGTTGCAGGTATAAATGGGGAAACTAATTACACAATAACACCTAGAAGTATTAGGATTCACCTCACTAGGGTCACTTCGGCCCCCTCAACCGCTCAGGCCTCAAACCAAGCCTCAACTATATCGCTAATCTTTCTTGCTCTATGCCAATAATCTGAAGAAAGGAATAGTCCATGACCGTCTGATATTGCCTATGTTTTTGTTTATAATGTTATTACCCTATCCCCCCCCCCTTTTTATCCTCTCACCCCACCTATTTTATTCTGCTCATTTATTTTATTTATTTTATCTATACTACGTCATACCGATAGTTATAAGACGGTATTAAATCTCTCCGTATGTGCTTTTAAAACGTACAAAACCTTAATAAAAAGAGATTTGTTAATTTAATTTTTTTTTATTACTTTACATTCCCCATATGTCTACTTCATGTTTGGATCATTTTGAAAATGACATTTTATTTTTTTGGGACATTAGAAGGCTTAGAAGTTTAGAAGCAAATCTTAAAATTTTAAGAAAATTTCCAAAACCCAATTTTTTCAGGACCAGTTCAGTTATGAAGTCACTTTCTGGGGCTTGCATATTAAAAACCATCCATAAAATAACCCCAATTTAGAAACTACGCCCCTCAAGCTATGTAAAACTGATTTTACAAATGTTGTTAACCCTTTAGGTGACCCATGAGAATTAAAGGAAAATGGGGATAAAATGTCAAAATTTCACTTTTTTATGCAGATTTTAAATTGTAATCTTTTTTTTTTCTGCGACACATCAAGGGTTAACAGCCAGACAAAACTCAAAATCTATTACCTTGAATCTAGAGTTTACAGAAACACCCCATATGTGCTCAAAAACTGATGTATGGGCGCACAGCAGGCTTCAGAGTGGAAGAAGCCCCATATGACTTTTGGAGAGCGGATTTAGCTGGAAATGAAGACACCCTGAGGTGGCCCTAGAGTGGAAACCCCAAAAAGTGACCCCATTCCGGAAACTACACCCCTCAAGGAATATTTCAAGGTGTGCAGTGAGCACTTTGACCCATCAGGCATTTCACAGAATTAGGAAACACTTGGCTGTGAAAAGGAAAAATTAAAAAAAATTCCAGAAAAAGTTGCTTTACACCTACATTTTTCACTTTCGCAAGGGGTAACAGGACAAAATGCACCCCAAATTTTGTTCCCCATGAATACAAAAACGCCTCATATGTGCTAAAAAAAATGATGTATGGGCGCACGGCAGGGCTCTAGGGTCAAACAGCAAAATATGGATTTTGCTGACCTGAATTGGCAGACATGTATTTTAGCTGCCATGTCGCATTTAAAAGATTCTTGAGGTCCCCAGAGATAAAAAAAATAGGAGTATAAGTGACCCAGCACCTCAGAAACTTACAGGAGGGATGTAGTCACGATCCCTGCTTTGTACTGAGGGTGGCAGCGTCTAAATGACAGCGCTAGCCTCACCCTGACACAGAATCACTAAGTGGTCCAAGTGCCCCAGCTTGGTGTACCCTATGTTTGGCACATACCTGTGTCATTATGTTGGTATGGTGTATTAGAGGTCCATTTGGACCTTTGGCTTGATAAGTGGGGGCTGGAGTTTTAAAACGGATTGTGTGTCTCTTTTCTAGCTTAATTTATCTTTTATTTATTAAAAGTTAAGTTTTATGAGTTACTACTGCCCCTTTTTAGTACTCTTTGATTTTCAAGTGCAGTAGACTGTGGGACTTTAACTGTAACAAACCCCCCCCCCCCCCCCCCCTCGTACAGGAGCAGGGGAGCTGGCGTTAGTGTGAATGGTCCCTCTTGTCCTTGTACTTAACCGCCGGCATGTTCTCATGGAGGAGAGCCCCGCTTTCACCCTTTCTCAGTGGTTGCCCTACCAGGGATCTAGGGAGGCCTCTCTGATTTTTGCGTACTGTGCCGCAAGTACAGCACAGTACTTCTGGCAGTTAGGGACATGAATATAGGTATGCTGGTATAATAGTTATCCACATAGAGGTGGTAACCCTTATCCAGCAGTAGGTGCAGTAAGTCCCACACGATCTTCCCACTAACTCCTACGATGGGAGGGCATTCTGGGGATTCTATCCGGGAATCTTTCCCTTCGTAAATGCGGAACTTGTGGGTATACCCGGAGCTACTCTCACAAAGTTTGTAAATTTTTATGCCATACCTTGCCCGTTTGCTAGGCAGGTACTGGCGGAATCTAATCCTCCCTTTGAAAAGTAACAGGGACTCATCTACACCTACATTTTTATCTGTGTTGTACACCTCAGCACCTGGTGTTAAAGTGGTCAAGGATGGGCCTAACCTTGAACAGACGGTGAAATGTGGGGTCATTTTAAGGTGGGCACTGTGAATTGTCGTTGTAGTGTAGGAATTTCCTAATGAACTCAAACCGCTTCCGGTTCATGGTCTGAC
Source organism: Bufo bufo (assembly GCF_905171765.1). NCBI lineage: Eukaryota > Metazoa > Chordata > Amphibia > Anura > Bufonidae > Bufo > Bufo bufo. The sequence continues at coordinate 601,228,460 of NC_053392.1, forward strand.
TGTAAATTGGAGTCTGGTAGAAAATGTCCGAACTCCAATATTGTCTGACGTTTGGCTTCTTTACTATGCCCATATGCAGCACAAGTCCCCAAAACTTCATCATCTCTGTTGCACTAACTGGGGTCCAACCAAGGGGTCTAGCGTATGGCGAAGTAGAGTTCTGATCAATAAATTGTTGGGTGTACAAATTGGTTTGGGCCACCATTAAATGTACAAAATCTTCAGAGAAGAAGATTTAGAAAAAATCCAGTTCAGTGAAGCCCGCACTGTCTATCAGAATTCAGGAGCTGCCCTCAAAATCCGGAATTTGGGGCTGATAATTGTCAGGGGGTGGGGTCCATAAGGATTCACTCTGGGGGGCTGCCTCCTCTGCTACCCTGGGGCGCCTTCTAGAGGGTCCCTCATCACCGGATGATGATGATTAGGGGGTAGAGGAGTGGGGGAAAGTGGCATCCTCTTCTCCCTCACTGGCAGACTCAGTATCGGAGGCAAGATACGCATATGCCATTTTTATTTTATTGGGGTGTGATGTGTGAATTGTGGAAACCTTTATTTTGTGTGAGGGGTGTGTATGTAGTGTTTTCACACGTGAAGGGGCTTGTAATAAATTTATTTTAGAAGAAAAAAAAATGTCTTTTCTGCAGGAAAAAAAAAACTTGCAGTGCAAACTGAGCAGACGCAATCAGTAATGGACACGACTGATCGGTGCTCAGTGGTTGCAAAATGCACGTATGCAGGTGGTGCGTTCGAGCAAAATTCTAAACTGACACTAACTGAAATATATACACACTGCTCAAAAAAATAAAGGGAACACTTAACCACCTCAGCCCCCAGTGCTTAAACACCCTGAAAGACCAGGCCACTTTTTACACTTCTGACCTACACTACTTTCACCGTTTATTGCTCGGTCATGCAACTTACCACCCAAATGAATTTTACCTCCTTTTCTTCTCACTAATAGAGCTTTCATTTGGTGGTATTTCATTGCTGCTGACATTTTTACTTTTTTTGTTATTAATCGAAATTTAACGATTTTTTTGCAAAAAAATGACATTTTTCACTTTCAGTTGTAAAATTTTGCAAAAAAAACGACATCCATATATAAATTTAGCTCTAAATTTATTGTTCTACATGTCTTTGATAAAAAAAAAATGTTTGGGTAAAAAAAAAATGCTTTGGGTAAAAGTTATAGCGTTTACAAACTATGGTACAAAAATGTGAATTTCCGCTTTTTGAAGCAGCTCTGACTTTCTGAGCACCTGTCATGTTTCCTGAGGTTCTACAATGGCCAGACAGTACAAACACCCCACAAATGACCCCATTTCAGAAAGTACACACCCTAAGGTATTCGCTGATGGGCATAGTGAGTTCATAGAACTTTTTATTTTTTGTCACAAGTTAGCGGAAAATGATGATTTTTTTTTTTGATTTTTTTTTCTTACAAAGTCTCATATTCCACTAACTTGTGACAAAAAATAAAAACTTCCATGAACTCACTATGCCCATCACGAAATACCTTGGGGTCTCTTCTTTCCAAAATGGGGTCACTTGTGGGGTAGTTATACTGCCCTGGCATTCTAGGGGCCCAAATGTGTGGTAAGGAGTTTGAAATCAAATTCTGTAAAAAATGACGAGTGAAATCCGAAAGGTGCTCTTTGGAATGTGGGCCCCTTTGCCCACCTAGGCTGCAAAAAAGTGTCACACATCTGGTATCTCCGTATTCAGTAGAAGGTGGGGAATGTGTTTTGGGGTGTCTTTTTACATATACCCATGCTGGGTGAGATAAATATCTTGGTCAAATGCCAACTTTGTATAAAAAAATGGGAAAAGTTGTCTTTTGCCAAGATATTTCTCTCACCCAGCATGGGTATATGTAAAAAGACACCCCAAAACACATTCCCCAACTTCTCCCGAGTACGGAGATACCAGATGTGTGACACTTTTTTGCAGCCTAGGTGGGCAAAGGGGCCCATATTCCAAAGAGCACCTTTCGGATTTCACTCGTCATTTTTTACAGAATTTGATTTCAAACTCCTTACCACACATTTGGGCCCCTAGAATGCCAGGGCAGTATAACTACCCCACAAGTGACCCCATTTTGGAAAGAAGAGACCCCAAGGTATTCGCTGATGGGCATAGTGAGTTCATGGAAGTTTTTATTTTTTGTCACAAGTTAGTGGAATATGAGACTTTGTATGAAAAAAAAAAAAAAAAAAAAAAATCATCATTTTCCACTAACTTGTGACAAAAAATAAAAAATTCTAGGAACTCGCCATGCCCCTCACGGAATACCTTGGGGTGTCTTCTTTCCAAAATGGGGTCACTTGTGGGGTAGTTATACTGCCCTGGCATTTTCCAGGGGCCCTAATGTGTGGTAAGTAGGTAAATGACCAGTGAAATCCGAAAGGTGCTCTTTGGAATATGGGCCCCTTTGCCCACCTAGGCTGCAAAAAAGTGTCACACATCTGGTATCTCCGTACTCGGGAGAAGTTGGGGAATGTGTTTTGGGGTGTCTTTTTACATATACCCATGCTGGGTGAGAGAAATATCTTGGCAAAAGACAACTTTTCCCATTTTTTTATACAAAGTTGGCATTTGACCAAGATATTTATCTCACCCAGCATGGGTATATGTAAAATGACACCCCAAAACACATTCCCCACCTTCTCCTGAGTACGGAGATACCAGATGTGTGACACTTTTTTGCAGCCTAGGTGGGCAAAGGGGCCCATATTCCAAAGAGCACCTTTCGGATTTCACTCGTCATTTTTTACAGAATTTGATTTCAAACTCCTTACCACACATTTGGGCCCCTAAAATACCAGGGCATTATACCTACCCCACAAGTGACCCCATTTTGGAAAGAATAGACCCCAAGGTATTCGCTGATGGGCATAGTGAGTTCATGGAAGTTTTTATTTTTTGTCACAAGTTAGTGGAATATGAGACTTTGTATGAAAAAAAAAAAAAAAAAAAATCATCATTTTCCACTAACTTGTGACAAAAAATAAAAAATTCTAGGAACTCGCCATGCCCCTCACGGAATACCTTGGGGTGTCTTCTTTCCAAAATGGGGTCACTTGTGGGGTAGTTATACTGCCCTGGCATTTTCCAGGGGCCCTAATGTGTGGTAAGTAGGTAAATGACCAGTGAAATCCGAAAGGTGCTCTTTGGAATATGGGCCCCTTTGCCCACCTAGGCTGCAAAAAAGTGTCACACATCTGGTATCTCCGTACTCGGGAGAAGTTGGGGAATGTGTTTTGGGGTGTCTTTTTACATATACCCATGCTGGGTGAGAGAAATATCTTGGCAAAAGACAACTTTTCCCATTTTTTTATACAAAGTTGGCATTTGACCAAGATATTTATCTCACCCAGCATGGGTATATGTAAAATGACACCCCAAAACACATTCCTCAACTTCTCCTGAGTACGGAGATACCAGATGTGTGACACTTTTTTGCAGCCTAGATGCGCAAATGGGCCCAAATTCCATTTAGGAGGGCATTTTTAGACATTTGGATACCAGACTTTTTCTCACGCTTTGGGGCCCCTAGAATGCCAGGGCAGTATAAATACCCCACATGTGACCCCATTTTGGAAAGAAGACACCCCAAGGTATTCAATGAGGGGCATGGCGAGTTCATAGAAATTTTTTTTTTTTGGCACAAGTTAGCGGAAATTGATATTTTTTATTTTTTTCTCACAAAGTCTCCCGTTCCGCTAACTTGGGACAAAAATTTCAATCTTTCATGGACTCAATATGCCCCTCACGGAATACCTGGGGGTGTCTTCTTTCCGAAATGGGGTCACATGTGGGGTATTTATACTGCCCTGGCATTCTAGGGGCCCTAAAGCGTGAGAAGAAGTCTGGAATATAAATGTCTAAAAAATTTTACGCATTTGGATTCCGTGAGGGGTATGGTGAGTTCATGTGAGATTTAATTTTTTGTCACAAGTTAGTGGAATATGAGACTTTGTAAGAAAAAAAAAAAATAATTCCGCTAACTTGGGCCAAAAAAATGTCTGAATGGAGCCTTACAGGGGGGTGATCAATGACAGGGGGGTTGATCAATGACAGGGGGGGTGATCAATGACAGGGGGGGTGATCAATGACAGGGGGGTGATCAATGACAGGGGGGTGATCAATGACAGGGGGGGTGATCAATGACAGGGGGGGTGATCAATGACAGGGGGGTAATCAATGACAGGGGGGTGATCAGGGAGTCTATATGGGGTGATCACCACAGTCATTGATCATGCCCCTGTAAGGCTTCATTCAGACATCCGGATGCGTTTTGCGGATCCGATCCATCTATCAGTGGATCCGTAAAAATCATGCGGACGTCTGAATGGAGCTTTACAGGGGGGTAATCAATGACAGGGGGGTGATCAATGACAGGGGGGTGATCAGGGAGTCTATATGGGGTGATAACCACAGTCATTGATCATGCCCCTGTAAGGCTTCATTCAGACGTCCGGATGCGTTTTGCGGATCCGATCCATCTATCAGTGGATCCGTAAAAATCATGCGGACATCTGAATGGAGCTTTACAGGGGGGTGATCAGGGAGTCTATATGGGGTGATCACCACAGTCATTGATCATGCCCCTGTAAGGCTTCATTCAGACGTCCGGATGCGTTTTGCGGATCCGATCCATCTATCAGTGGATCCGTAAAAATCATGCGGACGTCTGAATGGAGCTTTACAGGGGGGTGATCAATGACAGGGGGGTGATCAATGACAGGGGGGTGATCAGGGAGTCTATATGGGGTGATAACCACAGTCATTGATCATGCCCCTGTAAGGCTTCATTCAGACGTCCGGATGCGTTTTGCGGATCCGATCCATCTATCAGTGGATCCGTAAAAATCATGCGGACATCTGAATGGAGCTTTACAGGGGGGTGATCAGGGAGTCTATATGGGGTGATCACCACAGTCATTGATCATGCCCCTGTAAGGCTTCATTCAGACGTCCGGATGCGTTTTGCGGATCCGATCCATCTATCAGTGGATCCGTAAAAATCATGCGGACGTCTGAATGGAGCTTTACAGGGGGGTAATCAATGACAGGGGGGTGATCAATGACAGGGGGGTGATCAGGGAGTCTATATGGGGTGATAACCACAGTCATTGATCATGACCCTGTAAGGCTTCATTCAGACGTCCGGATGCGTTTTGCGGATCCGATCCATCTATCAGTGGATCCGTAAAAATCATGCGGACATCTGAATGGAGCTTTACAGGGGGTTGATCAATGACAGGGGGGTAATCAATGACAGGGGGGTGATCAGGGAGTCTATATGGGGTGATCAGGGGTGATCAGGGGCTAATAAGGGGTTAATAAGTGACGGGGGGGGGGGGGTGTAGTGTAGTGGTGCTTGGTGGGACTTTACTGAGCTACCTGTGTCCTCTGGTGGTCGATCCAAACAAAGGGGACCACCAGAGGACCAGGTAGCAGGTATATTAGACGCTGTTATCAAAACAGCGTCTAATATACCTGTTAGGGGTTAAAAAAAACACATCTCCAGCCTGCCAGCGAACGATCGCCGCTGGCAGGCTGGAGATCAACTCTCTTACCTTCCGTTCCTGTGAGCGCGCGCGCCTGTGTGCGCGCGTTCACAGGAAATCTCGCGTCTCGCGAGATGACGCGTATATGCGTCCACTCGGAATGAATCAACCACCTCCAGGACGCGTCTGTGCGTACAGCGGTCCGGAGGTGGTTAAACAACACAATGTGACTCCAAGTCAATCACACTTCTGTGAAATCAAACTGTCCACTTAGGAAGCAGCACTGAGTGACAATCAATTTCACATGCTGTTGTGCAAATGGGATAGACAACAGGTGGAAATTATAGGCAATTAACAAGACACCCCCAATAAAGGAGCGGTTCTGCAGGTGGTGACCACAGACCACTTCTCAGTTCCTATGCTTCCTGGCTGATGTTTTGGTCACTTTTGAATGCTGGCGGTGCTTTCACTCTAGAGGTAGCATGAGACGGAGTCTACAACCCACACAGGTGGCTCAGGTAGTGCAGCTTATCCAGGATGGCACATTAATGCGAGCTGTGGCAAGAAGGTTTGCTGTGTCTGTCAGCGTAGTGTCCAGAGCATGGAGGCGCTACCAGGAGACAGGCCAGTACATCAGGAGACGTGGAGGAGGCCGTAGGAGGGCAACAACCCAGCAGCAGGACCGCTACCTCCGCCTTTGTGCAAGGAGGAACAGGAGGAGCACTGCCAGAGCCCTGCAAAATGACCTCCAGCAGGCCACAAATGTGCATGTGTCTGCTCAAACGGTCAGAAACAGACTCCATGAGGGTGATATGAGGGCCCGACGTCCACAGGTGGGGGTTGTGCTTACAGCCCAACACCGTGCAGGACGTTTGGCATTTGCCAGAGAACACCAAGATTGGCAAATTCGCCACTGGCACCCTGTGCTCTTCACAGATGAAAGCAGGTTCACACTGAGCACATGTGACAGACGTGACAGAGTTTGGAGACGCCGTGGAGAACGTTCTGCTGCCTGCAACATCCTCCAGCATGACCGGTTTGACATTGGGTCAGTAATGGTGTGGGGTGGCATTTCTTTGGAGGGCCGCACAGCCCTCCATGTGCGACCATATGCTGGTGCGGTTGGCCCTGGGTTCCTCCTAATGCAAGACAATGCTAGACCTCATGTGGCTGGAGTGTGTCAGCAGTTCCTGCAAGACGAAGGCATTGATGCTATGAACTGGCCCGCCCGTTCCCCAGACCTTAATCCAATTGAGCACATCTGGGACATCATGTCTCGCTCTATCCACCAACGTCACGTTGCAACACACACTGTCCAGGAGTTGGCAGATGCTTTAGTCCAGGTCTGGGAGGAGATCCCTCAGGAGACCGTCCGCCACCTCATCAGGAGCATGCACAGGCGTTGTAGGGAGGTCATACAGGCACGTGGAGGCCACACACTACTGAGCCTCATTTTGACTTGTTTTAAGGACATTACATCAAAGTTGGATCAGCCTGTAGTGTGTTTTTCGACTTTAATTTTGAGTGTGACTCCAAATCCAGACCTCCATGGGTTGAAAAATTTGATTTCCATTTTTTTATTTTTGTGTTATTTTGTTGTCAGCACATTCAACTATGTAAAGAACAAAGTATTTCAGAAGAATATTTAATTAACTCAGATCTAGCAGGTCTTTTTTCACAAAAGAAAATAAATGTAAAAAAAAATTAAAAAAAAGTGCAGATGTAAATGACCACACTACTGATCGGTGCTCTGAAGCACGCACGCATACAGATCGTGCGTGCAAAAACTGTAGTATAAAAATTCACTAGTGTTAAAAAAAGTGAACACTGACAAAAAATGTACATATATATATATTTATATAAAGCCCTAACTACAATTTCTTCCTTTTGAACCAAAAAAGGAAATATTGGCAAAAAAATCAACACAGATGAGAAAAAAAAAAAGCGCACAGAATAATCCGCAGGTGCTGATCAGGCAGGTATGCACTGAACAGCACTTGACGGTCACAGCTCGCACGCAGAAAAAGTGATGCAGAGCTGGAAAACGGGGGGGGGGGGACGACGACGACAGGGATGGAGGGTGGTTTAGGGATCTGGAACAGCTGCAAATGAAAATAAATAAATAAAAAATTAGTGCAATTCCAGATGTTGTTCTTTCAGCAGGAAAGGGTTAAAAGCGCAGTGGTGCACCACAAGTCCCAACAAGCCAACAGCAGCACAGGACCTCTCTGCATGCAGTCACCAGCTAGAATGGCTGCATGCAGGGACGTTCTGCCTCCTCCTGTGCAGCTATAGCGCTGCCATTGGCTGGAGCGTTGTTCCAGTCAATCGCAGCGCTGGCAGGGGACCCAAACACTGGTGTCCCCTGCCTGACCTTGGAGGAGACCGGTGCTGACCAGTTCAGCACTGGTCACCTCCCCCTGGCCAATCGCAGCACTTGGAGCTGCAGGGGGGCGGTGCAGCACCATGCTGCCCTTACCCTCCCTAGCTGCCTGCCGGTAAGAGCAGCCATGGTGCCCCGATTCCCCTGCATCCAGTCACGTCATGTCCAGTTGTGCTGTACATGTACAACGCGGGTCTTTAAGGGGTTAAAAAACCCAAGAAGTGACTCCATTTTGGAAAGTGCACCCCTGTACGAACATTTTAAGAGGTGTAAAGGGCACCTTTGACCAAACAGGTGTTTCACAGTATAAATAACAGTTATTTTCTGGGTCAGTAGAATTACAGAGAGAGATATATAATTTATACACAGTTTACTACCTTTGCACAGTAAAAAAAAAAAAAAATTCTAATATTTTTTTTTTCACCACAGCATTCCAAGACCCAGAACTTTAGTATTTTTGTTTCTATAGAGCTTTGGGAGGGCTTATTACATATTTTTTTTGTTGCGACTGATCAAAAAGCAGCAATTCTGCCATTTTGTTGTTTGTTCTTTTTTTTTTACGACTTTCACCGTACAGGAAAATTTACGTTATTTGTATAGTGCGGGTCGTTACAGACGCGTTGATATCAAATAGGTGGAATAATTTTATTTAGCAATTATTTCATTGAAAAGCATATTTTTTTTCCCCCAGCGTAATATAAAGCATATTTTTTATTGAAATATTTTTATTTAAGAAATGTTTTGTTTTTCTTTAGCTTTTTTTTTTACCATAAGGCTACTTCCACACTAGCGTTAATATTTTCCAGTATTGAGATCCGTCATAGGGTCTCAATACCGGAAAACAACGCTTCCGTTTTGTCCCCATTCATTGTCAATGGGGACAAAATGTAACTGAACAGAACGGAATGCTCCAAAATGCGTTCCGTTCTCATAATGGAGAGCAGCGTGCTGCGGTTTGCTTTCCGTCCTAAGATGCGGAGCAAGACGGATCCGTCATGACCCACAATGCAAGTCAATAGGGACGGATCCGTCTTCTCTGACACAATAGAAAACGGATCCGTCTCCCATTGACTTTCAATGGAGTTCATGACGGATCCGTCTTGGCCATGTTAAAGATAATACATCCGGATCCAGATGGCTGTATTATCTGTAACGGACGTGTTTTTGCTGACCCCTGCCGAAAAACGCTAGTGTGAAAGTAGCCTAACAGGATAACAGGCTGAACTGGATGGACAGATGTCTTTTTTCAGCCTTATGTTCCACTAGGGGACTATAACAGGCCTAACTGTCTTAGACTGGGCCGCCGTCAAAAGGCTGTACCCTAGCCTAAGGCCCCTTAGTGACCGCCGAAAAAAATGCGTATTGCTGGTCACTAAGGGGTTAAAGTCAAATAAAACAACTATGGAAAAGAAAGGCATGTTTAGGCAGTCAGTGGAGATTAAATTCATTTTTTTTCTCCAAGACGACAAAGTTTGAAATCGCATTTTCCTCGTAGTCTGCAGCAGCTCGCATGGCGTTCTGTACTGAATCAAATCTCTGCAAAACACGGGCGTCATGTGCAGCGGCAAAGTCCGGAGGAAACCGAAAAAGAGTCTCTTCAATAACAGGAAAGGTTACGTAGAGGGCAGCATTCAGCCCAAATACCTGAAGCATAAGATAAAATGTTAACTCCTTCGTGACCAATACACCTATTTACCTCGGTCATGAAGGGGCCTTTTCACGGCAGCCCAGTCTAAGCGCTGCGCGGGTGGCGCACAGCCATAGGAGCTCAGCTTTAAGGTTCAATTAAAAAAAAAAAACCTGAGCTGTGACTGCTTCATGTGAGTAAAAAAAAAGCTATTTTTTAGGTCAGGTTAAGGCCTCATGCACACAACAGCATTTTTTCACGGTCCGCAAAACTGGGTTCCGTTGTTCCCTGATCCGTTTCCGTGTGTCTTCCTTGATTTTTGGAGGATCACCAGACATGAAGGAAAGTGAAAAAAAAGTCAAATTTGCCTTGCAAATGATAGGAAAAAAAACGGACGCGGACGCGGGTGACAATCTTGTGTGCGTCCGTGTTTTTTCACGGCCCCATTGACTTGAATAGGTCCGCGAACCGTTGTCCGTGAAAAAATTAGGACAGGTCATATTTTTTTGATGGACTGGAAACACTGATCACGGACGCGGATAACAAACGGTGCATTATCCGAGTTTTCAACGGACCCATTGAAAGTCAATGGGTCCGCAGAAAATCACGGAAAACGGAACGGACACGGAACACAACAACGGTCGTGTGCATGCGGCCAAACTTTTGTGTCAAATATTAATAAGACGTCCCTAATAAAACTTTTTGTAATATACTTTATATATTTTGTATTTTTATTATACTTTTTCCTCTGTACGCGGCTGACAGCTCAGCGGTGTACGGACTGTGAAATTTATCAATGGGGCCGCATAAGCAGGGAGTACAGGCAAGGAGCGCACATTGCTGCCCTGGCCCGTGACCCCCGGGGGTTTACTAACTCCTGGCATAGCACATGGGTACCCATTGAAACGAATGGTTCCGTATACGGTCCGCAAAAAAAAAAAAAAATGGAACGGATACGGAAAGAAAATACGTTCGTGTGCATGAGGCCTTAGGGAGGAAAAAGTATACTAAAAATGAATTAATAAAGTAGATTAAAAAAAGTTCAGACGAACTAAAAAAAATGGAAAAAACAAACATCCATTATAATTATGGGCAGTGATTAGTTTGTGCTCAGCTATTTTTGATGAAGAAAAACTTCTTCCCGCTGTACTTTTTCTCTAACTGAAACCGGATGGATTAAGAACAAACCACAGCCACGTCTCAGACCACGTGTACACACCGTGATATTGTTCCCGCTACAACTCCCTGAAAGCCACGCTCTTATTATACAACGGATGCCACATGACAACTGACAACAGACCAATCTTATAACACATCCTAGCATAGCACAGACGGCACACTACTCCCCGACTACACCCCTTAAGCACCCACTACATGACACAGCCTGACAACTGCTCTGGGTGCCCACACCCTTCACAAACTGCACCCCACAGCCACTAAAACCTCACCTCATGCTGCTCAAAGACTGTTCCCTAAATCCCATTTTCTCACTAAGGGTCCCATTACACCTGGAGATTCTGCAGGCGATTGTCGAGATAGAAGCATTCCTTCCCGGCAATCGCCTGCTCGTCAGTGGAGAAGACACATTTACAGTGATCTCCTCCACAGAAGTGTTCCTTCCCAGCAATCACCTGGCTCGCTAGTGGAGGAGACTGCTGCTATTACATGCCGTCATCTCCTCCTCATTATGTGGAGGGGCGATCGCTAATGCCGTAGTTCGTCTCCATACTGAATCACGGTTTGCTGATGACCCTGCACAATCTGCCGCCAGCAAACCATTATTTTTAAACCTGTTGAAAGCCTTGAACAAGCGTTTGCTCGTTCATCAGGTAATCGGCAGCTGAACGCCAGATCATCGCTACCGAGCATACGAACGCTAGTTAGCAATAATCTTCGCAGTTATCTGGAAGTGTAATGAGACCCTAACCCTAATGAGCAAGGTTCCCTTAGACCCACTTTCTCATCCTAAAACCCCAGACCCAGAAAGTGATGCTGAACAGCTCTGTATAGAGTACCCTTGCATCACACAGAATGCACCTCCATGACCACACACACAGCCTCCTGACTGCTCTCCATCCCCTCACATACTGCCCTCTATAAAACTACAATCCAAAGCCACTGGACTGACATATCCAGCCCCAGAGACTCAACCACACAACCCTACATGTCCTGTTATCACACTTCCGTCTGCGCAGGATCCGGCCCTGGAGCGCTCCTCTCCGTCTGCGCAGGATCCGGCCCTGGAGCGCTCCTCTCCGTCTGCGCAGGATACGGCCCTGGAGCGCTCCTCTCCGTCTGCGCAGGATACGGCCCTGGAGCGCTCCTCTCCGCCTGCGCAGGATCCGGCCCTGGAGCGCTCCTCTCCGTCTGCGCAGGATCCGGCCCTGGAGCGCTCCTCTCCGCCTGCACAGGATCCGGCCCTGGAGCGCTCCTCTCCGTCTGCGCAGGATCCGGCCCTGGAGCGCTCCTCTCCGCCTGCACAGGATCCGGCCCTGGAGCGCTCCTCTCCGTCTGCGCAGGATCCGGCCCTGGAGCGCCCCTCTCCGCCTGCACAGGATCCGGCCCTGGAGCGCTCCTCTCCCCTGGCATTAGTGACTGGACATCTTTCTCTTGTGCCATTCAGCTCCCAGGAATAAGATCTATGGGGTGCAAATACACAAACAAGTCCACACAGCCACATAAGTAGAACATATAAGATGAGCCAGTAAACCCCGGACCACATGAAGCCCAAACCTAGGGGCCACACTCCAGACATACCTGCCGTACAACTCCCTGTAACTGCCTTGAGCGAGTTCACAGCAACAACCCCCCCTCCAGACGGTGCAGTTCCTATACCCCATAAACACACTACAGACGGCCCCGACTCTACAGACTACACTATAAAGTCCTAGGACCGCTCCTCATGTCACCCCACTGTAGCAGACAGCAGGACTAGTACTTCTGCGGGGGTCACACAGACCCCCACATTGCCAGAGCCACTCGTCATGTCACCTCTGCCACAGACAGCAGCACGAGGACCCCTTGTCTGATCTGCCTGGGTCCCACACACACACACTGCCCCCACAGACTCCCCTACATGCCACCTCCCTCTTGTACGTCTGGTCTTAATGGCTCCCACCCAATACCCCCTGCTGACCCCATATGCCCCAAGACCAGGGACTGCACCCCGGACACCCCCTCTGGCTAGACCCCCCCCCCCCCAGCACACAGGTCGTCATCTCTGTTCCCCCCCAAGAGAGATCTGCACACCTTATGCCCCCTCCTCACATATTTACACCCCATAAATGCCCCGCACACTCATGGCCCCCAGAATACAGCCGGTTCTGTACTGTAACCCCCTGTAATTGCACCAGACTCCACTCCATGACGGTCCCCACTGCCCTGAGTGCTCCCCCTGCCCCTCATATATGAGCTCCATATGCCGCCGCTCCCTCCCCCAGGGCTGCAGCCCCTCCCGGCACACACAGCCCCTCCCCCAGGACTGCAGCCCCTCCCGGCACACACAGCCCCTCCCCCCAGGGCTGCAGCCCCTCCCGGGACACACAGCCCCTCCCCCAGGACTGCAGCCCCTCCCGGCACACACAGCCCCTCCCCCCAGGGCTGCAGCCCCTCCCGGGACACACAGCCCCTCCCCCAGGACTGCAGCCCCTCCCGGCACACACAGCCCCTCCCGGCACACACAGCCCCTCCCCCAGGGCTGCAGCCCCTCCCGGCACACACAGCCCCTCCCCCAGGACTGCAGCCCCTCCCGGCACACACAGCCCCTCCCCCCAGGGCTGCAGCCCCTCCCGGGACACACAGCCCCTCCCCCAGGACTGCAGCCCCTCCCGGCACACACAGCCCCTCCCGGCACACACAGCCCCTCCCCCAGGGCTGCAGCCCCTCCCGGCACACACAGCCCCTCCCCCAGGACTGCAGCCCCTCCCGGCACACACAGCCCCTCCCACTCCCACAAGCTCCTGCAGTCGGGGTTTGCCAGCACTTCCCACAGTTGGTCATGTGACCAGTGACGTCACAGGCCTCCTTCTAACAGCTCCATTATGGCTCGGTTTGGCTTCGCTGCTGTTTTGAGGCTCCTGAACGCACGGAGAGCCCCTACAAACCCCGGTGTCCCCGCTCGCACTGCGGTGTCTACGAGCACCGGCTCCATTCACCCGAAACCGGATAAGGTAAGCTGTTCCGTCCTGTCAGGGGGCAGCCACTCCCAGCATGCACACCTGCTCTTCTCATAACTCCCATAGCAATGAATGGAGCATGCTGGGAGTTGTAGTCTCACAAGAGATTGCTGACCCCTGGTCTAAGGCTACATTCACACTAGCGTTATTCTATTCCCGTATTTAGTTCCGTCCTAGGGGCTTAATACCGGAAAAAAACGGATCAGTTTTATCCTCATGCATTCTGAATGGAGAGCAATCCGTTCAGGATGCATCAGTTCAGTCCCGCTTACGTTTTTAGGCCGCAGCACGCTGCAGTTTTCTCTCCTCCAGCCAAAAATCCTGAACACTTGCCGGATCCGGCATTAATTTCCATTGAAGTATATTCGTGCCGGATCCGGCATTAAATGTTCCGGCAAAACGGATCCGGTTTTCCGGCCTGCGCAGACCTTTGAAATGCAAAAGAAAAATTAATACCGGATCCATTTTTTCCGGTATTCTAATGCATTTGTCAAACGGATCCGTCTGACAAATGCCATCAATTTGCGTCCGGATTGCCGGATCCAGCAGACGGTTCCGGACGCAAACTGATGGCATTTGTCAGACGGATCCGTCTGACAAATGCGTTGAAATACCGTATCCGTCTCTCCGGTGTCATCCTGAAAAACAGATCCGGTATTAATTTTTTTTTTTTTTAAAGGTCTGTGGAAAGCCGAATCCGTTTTGCCGGAACACTTAATTCCGGATCCGGCACTAATACACTTCAATGGAAATGAATGCCGGATCCGGCAAGTGTTCAGGATTTTTGGCCGGAGAGAAAACTGCAGCGTGCTGCGCTATTTTCATCGGCCAAAAAACGTAAGCGGGACTGAACTGATGCATCCTGAACGGATTTCTCTCCATTCACATTGCATGGGGGATAAAACTGATCCGTTTTTTTTTCCGGTATTGAGCCCCTAGGACGGAACTCAGTACCGGAAAAGAAAAACGCTAGTGTGAAAGTACCCCTATTGGAATAAATCGGTAACTTGAACATTTGGGGGACCCCAGGATCTAGCTGAGCACTTCTGTAAAGACGGAACTTCTAGAATCCGAATTAAAAGGTTTTTCCAGGAGTCATATTCATTCATTAATATCTAACTAGTGGGGCTCGGACTCCAGGTCCCCCTCCCCCCCCCTCCGCCGATCAGCTGTTTGGAGGGATCTTCATACTACACAAAGCACATTTAGGGTCCATTCACATGTCCGCATGAATGGGTTCACATCCGTTCCACAACTTTGCGGAACAGGTACGGACCCATTCATTTCAATAGGGCCGAAAAAGATGCTGTCTGCATCCGTAGTTCCTTTCCGCGGCCCCCGAAAAAGAGAGAGAGCACGTCCTATTCTTGTCTGCAGCCAGAGACAAGAATAGGCATTTCTATCGTAGTGCCAGCTATGTGCGGTCCTGCAAAATGCAAAACGCACATGACCATTGTCCGTGTTTTGCGTATTTACGGTTTGCGGACTGCAAAACACGTGTGGACGTGTGAATAGACCCTTATTTGAATGGGACTGAGCTGCTCAAAGGCCATGTGTCCTATGAACTTGATGGAAAAAAAACCCACAATGAAACAGCGCTCCGCAGCCCAAATAAAAGTACACTAATGCCATAATAATGATGAATATTATAATGTTAATCCTACGCTAATTTTGCAAATTTGAGATTCTTGGCAAATACATTTTGTAAGAAATGATTTGGGCCCGTCTGCCAAACGTCAAGGCGATCTCTGCAAGACAGGATTTAGTGTTAGGTTCCAATCTATGCGCCATAATGGCCGCCATAAAATTCAGGGAGTGCAGGTACCAACATGCATGCTGGGTCCACTCGTTACCTCTCCTGGTGTCAGGCGGCTTCCAATGAATGCACATAACAGGTAGGATTTAGTGTTAGGTTCCCGTCTTACAGAGATCGCCTTGACGTTTGGCAGACGGGCCCAAATAATTTCTTACAAAATGTATTTGCCAAGAATCTCAAATTTACAAAATAGGCGTAGGATTAACACCAGAGTGTTTTCTATTACTATGGCATTATTGTACTTTATTTGCTTTGCAGAGCGCTGCTGCATTGTGTTTATTTTTTCTCTGTGTTTCTAGCCATGGCAGCGCGCACCTGCGCATTGGGGTGTGCTGACTGACCCCCTTTTTCTTTGCACTATGAACTTGACGTCGCAGTCCATGGAACTGTCCGTGGGGTACATTCCCATTACCGATCAGATATTAATCCCCTATCTTGAGGATAGGTAATCAATATATATCCCCTGGAAAACCACTTTAACCCTTTCCAGACCTCCCCTGTACATGTAGGGCGAGGTCCAGTATTAATAGATGGTGCTGGGTTTCTGCCGTTTTACACAGCAGAGGCCTGGGGCTAGTGGCCACGGCATCTGGGAGCGCTAATACCCTGTGCTTCCCCGGCTGAGATTAGTTAGGCCACCCATACTAGTTCTAGGCCTGTACAAGGCTCCCAGGTCAGTTACTAGTATATTCCAATGAAGGCCTGCAGGTGGCAGCACTGCACTGGAATGTACTGAATCTTGTGTTCCGGAATGCATAGATATTCATTACAGGATACAGGGGGAGGCAATCTAATGAGGTCTTCTTTGATAATGCTGCATGATCCCCTTCCCATTGGAAAAATTTGCTCTTGATCCAGTATGGCTTCTTTCAGGATGGTGGCCATGTTCCGGACATAGGCCCCCTCATCCATTACTGACTGGGGTATTCAGATACTTCATTTTTCCTTTTGTTTCTGAAATAAAAGTATGTCCTGCGACTTTTGACGCTTGATTAGAACTGTACTCTGTCCCTAAGATGGTTTTCTGTCGGACTCTGCGCAGACTCGTTCCCAGCCCAACACAGAATGTGGCTCTGCTGGTTTTCCAGGGGCCCCTCCCTGCCTGCTGCAGCACGGTTTGGCTCAGGCTACTTCCACACTAGCGTTTTCGTTTTCTGGTATTGAGATCCGTCATAGGGGCTCAATACCGGAAAAAAAAAACACGCTTCAGTTTTGTCCCCATTCATTGTCGATGGGGGCAAAACGTAACTGGACAGAATTCACCAAAATGGATTCCGTTCCGTTTAGTTGCGTTCCCATACCGGAGAGCAAACCGCAACACGCTGTAGTTTGCTTTCCGTCCTGGGATGCGGAGCAAGACTGATCCGGCATGACCCCCCAATGCAAGTCAATGGGGACGGATCCGTTTTCTCTGGCCCGATAGAAAACGGATCCGTCCTCCATTGACTTTCAATAGAGTTAATAGGTATTCCCATCTCAGACAATGAGGGCATATCGCTAGGATATGCCCTCATTGTCTGATAGGTGCGGGTCTTACCGCTGGGCTCGGCACCTACAATGAGAATGGAGCCGGGAAATAAACGGAGGGCACGCCGCGCATGCACAGCCGCCCTCCATTCATTTCTATGGGGCCGCTGAGCGCTGGCTCGGCTGTTGCCGTCTGTCCCATAGAAATGAACAGGAGCAGTGGCCGCGCATCCGCAGTGCGCTCCCATTCGCTTGGTGGTGGACAGTGGTGGTGGGGTCCTGCAGCCACAGCGCTCCCCGCTTCGTTCTCGTTGTAGGTGGGCCCGCACCTATCAGACAATGGGGGCATATCCTAGTGATATGCCCCCATTGTGTGGCAGCTCGATATAGTTATAAAATATATATTTCTTAGTAAATGTAGACACAAATATAGTATATAAAAAAATAGTTGATCAACTATAAACTAATATCAGTTAAAAATGCACAAAATATACAAAACTTACAAATAAAGATACAATTAATAAAAAATAGCCCAAAAAGAATCCAGAAATTGGCGTATTCTCTGTCCACATACACTGTGTGCAGAATTATTAGGCAAATGAGTATTTTGACCACATCATCCTCTTTATGCATGTTGTCTTACTCCAAGCTGTATAGGCTCGAAAGCCTACTACCAATTAAGCATATTAGGTGATGTGCATCTCTGTAATGAGAAGGGGTGTGGTCTAATGACATCAACACCCTATATTAGGTGTGCATAATTATTAGGCAACTTCCTTTCCTTTGGCAAAATGGGTCAAAAGAAGGACTTGACAGGCTCAGAAAAGTCAAAAATAGTGAGATATCTTGCAGAGGGATGCAGCACTCCTAAAATTGCAAAGCTTCTGAAGCGTGATCATCGAACAATCAAGCGTTTCATTCAAAATAGTCAACAGGGTCGCAAGAAGCGTGTGGAAAAACCAAGGCGCAAAATAACTGCCCATTAACTGAGAAAAGTCAAGTGTGCAGCTACCAAGATGCCACTTGCCACCAGTTTGGCCATATTTCAGAGCTGCAACATCACTGGAGTGCCCAAAAGCACAAGGTGTGCAATACTCAGAGACATGGCCAAGGTAAGAAAGGCTGAAAGACGACCACCACTGAACAAGACACACAAGCTGAAACGTCAAGACTGGGCCAAGAAATATCTCAAGACTGATTTTTCTAAGGTTTTATGGACTGATGAAATGAGAGCGAGTCTTGATGGGCCAGATGGATGGGCCCGTGGCTGGATTGGTAAAGGGTAGAGAGCTCCAGTCCGACTCAGACGCCAGCAAAGTGGGGGTGGAGTACTGGTTTGGGCTGGTATCATCAAAGATGAGCTTGTGGGGCCTTTTCGGGTTGAGGATGGAGTCAAGCTCAACTCCCAGTCCTACTGCCAGTTTCTGGAAGACACCTTCTTCAAGCAGTGGTACAGGAAGAAGTCTGCATCCTTCAAGAAAAACATGATTTTCATGCAGGACAATGCTCCATCACACGCGTCCAAGTACTCCACAGCGTGGCTGGCAAGAAAGGGTATAAAAGAAGAAAATCTAATGACATGGCCTCCTTGTTCACCTGATCTGAACCCCATTGAGAACCTGTGGTCCATCATCAAATGTGAGATTTACAAGGAGGGAAAACAGTACACCTCTCTGAACAGTGTCTGGGAGGCTGTGGTTGCTGCTGCACGCAATGTTGATGGTGAACAGATCAAAACACTGACAGAATCCATGGATGGCAGGCTTTTGAGTGTCCTTGCAAAGAAAGGTGGCTATATTGGTCACTGATTTGTTTTTGTTTTGTTTTTGAATGTCAGAAATGTATATTTGTGAATGTTGAGATGTTATATTGGTTTCACTGGTAAAAATAAATAATTGAAATGGGTATATATTTGTTTTTTGTTAAGTTGCCTAATAATTATGCACAGTAATAATCACCTGCACACACAGATATCCCCCTAAAATAGCTAAAACTAAAAACAAACTAAAAACTACTTCCAAAAATATTCAGCTTTGATATTAATGAGTTTTTTGGGTTCATTGAGAACATGGTTGTTGTTCAATAATAAAATTAATCCTCAAAAATACAACTTGCCTAATAATTCTGCACTCCCTGTATAGTTCTTATCACGTCTGGGGTTTATAGTATTTTTTTGAAGCTGGGTTATCCCCAAATAATCCATTTGAGACCTGCGCAGTGTCGGTTGTATTCCTGTTACTAGTAATCAAACTGGTATATTGTTAAGGCCTCATGCACACGGCCGAGAGCGGTCCGTGGTAACCCGGCCGGGATTCCCGCTGACAGCAGGAGCGCACGGCGTCATTGGTTGCTATGACGCCGTGCGCTTCATGCCGCCGCACTGCAGTAATACACTCGTATGATCTATACCAGTGTATTACTGTACAGCAGCGGCGGCATGAAGCGCACGGCGTCATAGCAACCAATGACGCCGTGCGCTCCTGCTGTCAGCGGGAATCCCGGCCGGGTTACCACGGACCGCTCTCGGCCGTGTGCATGAGGCCTTAACAATATACCAGTTTGATTGTACTTTCTAATGGCACCGCTTGCGGTTGCATACCATGTAGCAGGGAGCGGAGAAAAGATTCCAAATGGGGTAGAATTGGGGAAAAAACTCAATTCTGATTTTTTTTTTTTTTTTTACACTGTACACTATGTGGTAAAATTGACCTGTTATCTTCATTCTCCAGGTCAGTACGGTTCCAACGATACCACACTTGTATAATTTTTCTTGCGTTTAAATACTGAAAAAAAATTAAACCTTTTGAGGGAAAAAAGTTTTTCTTTTTTTCATAACCATATTCTGACCCCTATAACTTTTTAGTAGTTATGTGTACAGGGCTGTGTGATGGCTCATTTTTTGCGGGACGATCTGTTCTTTTCATTGATATCTATTTTAAGTGTGTGCGACTTTTTGATCACTTTTTATAAAAAAAATTGGGTAGTTGAAGTGACAAAAAATGGCACATTGGCTGTTTTTATTTCTTCCTGCTACGCCATTTGCCATATGCCATTAATATTGTTATATTTTAATAGTATGGGTATTTTCACACACGGCAATGCCCATGATGTTTATTTTTTTATTGGTTAAGTATTTTTATTTTAAGGAAACGGGGGTGATTTGAACTTTTTTTTTTTTTTTATATTTGTAAACTTTTTTTTTCCCTTTGACACCTTGAGTGACAATAACTGACAATCATTTGATTGCCCATAGTGTTCAGTGATGGCTAAATAGCCATCATTGAAGACTTCATTTGCACTATATCAATACAAGGCTGCCACCTAGTGGCCTGTATTGATATATACATCTAATAGACTCTGAAGCCGGCTTGAGGCTTCGGTCAATTAGACTTATGGCTGATCGCATACATGTGCCGCGGGTCTCTGCTATTTTAAGCGGGCGCCATGTTTAGGGATCGGACCCAGCTACGTCATGGGTCCTTAAGGGGTTAAAGCCTATCGTGGTCTCCCATTGCCCGATACCTGCTTGTGTAGGCACGCTGACTCTATAAGTGGCGTCCCACGTGGGCACGGGTTGGTGCTCAGGTAGTGGATTGTGTTCACTCGGAAATCCGGTATCGATGCGATCAATTTTTAAAAGGGGGACCGAGCCTTCGTACTATTGGAATAATGATGAGGTCTATTCACTGCACACAAAATACCAGACGCGTTTCGTAACTTCATGTTCCTTCATCGGTGCTTATTTGGGAATAACCCAGAATCAGAATATACTATAAACTCCAGACTTGATAAGAACTATATGTGGACAGAAAATACACCAATTGCTGGAATTTTTTTAGGACAATTATTATTTTTTATAAATTTTGTCTTTATTTCATTTGTAAGTTTTGTATATTTTATGTACTTTTAACTGATATTAGTTTATAGTTGATCAACTATTTTTATTTTTTGATGCTATATTTGTGTCTACATTTACTAATAAATATATATTTTATAACTATATCGAGCTGCCACACAACTATCATATATTTGGGTGCCACCCAAACAGCGTCTTTTTAACCTATTTTAATCCATTATACGGTGGGCGTGCCGTACGGGTTGTGCACCGATCCATTGTTATTTGATTGGGTAGAGCCGCTGGTACCGTTATATATTTTTCAGTAATTGCAAATCTGCCTTTTATAAAGCCAACTCGAAAAGCAGAGATTGGAGACGGGATGATATTTGCTAATCTATTAATTATCAGTTTCAGGATAATTTTTGTATCTTGATTTATGAGGGAAATCGGTCGATAAGAAGCTTACTATAGGCCGTATTTGGCTGGGGATAGGGGAACCTGCCATCATCAAAGTAAACAAACCTAGTTAAGACAGGTATAACCTGTACCCTCATCACCGTATCAAACTTGCTGGTTTAACCATCTGGTCCCGGTGCCTTACCAGACGGAAAGGAAATCCGGACTAATCTGCGACATCTGTAGTTTCTCCAAAGAAGGCCTTTCCCATGGCTATATCATTAGATCCTTCTAAATAAAATGCTGCAAAGTATTTTTGTAAATTTTTTTTATAATTTTTTTTTTATTGGGATTATGCACTGCTAGCTCATTTCAGTCTCGGAGACATTGAATGAAACAAATTGGATGTTTTCCCATGGCAACATTAGGTAGCTGTTTCCCTGAATTATGGAGATCCGCTTCCAGTCATGATTAGAGATGAGCAAATCGAAGCTGACGAAGTGGAATTCAATCCGAATTTCACTAATTATTCGATTCGCACCGAATCCGAATTTCCTCACGCTTCGTGGTAACAAATCGCATATTTTAAAATGGCTGCTGCACGTGTGAGGACGTGTGGAACAAGGAACTCTGGGGACGCAGGATCACCCATAATGCCATGCATGCAGCCAATCAGTAGCCAGCTATCCCCTGTGATGTCACAGCCCTATAAATAGCCTCAGCCATGTTGGATTCTGCCGTTTTCCAGTGTACTTAGTGCAGGGAGAGACGTCAGCAGGCGCTAGGGACAGTGGTAGAAAAGACTTCATTGTACTAAAAAAAAAAGATTTTTAAGTTCAGGGAAAGGATAGGGAGGAATCATTTCACAGTATTGAAGCCAAACAGGGTTCAGTAGGGGAGGTTACAGCCTGGGCAATAGGAACAATCCTTGCTGCACTGACTGGAGACCCAAATTGCCATTATACAGCTCTGTAATTCCAGCAAACAGTTCTTGTTATTGGGGTGCAAGTGCTGTGTGATACAACCATTAACAGGGTTTATTACAAGGAAATATTTCTACGTCTTATTTGCCCTTGTGTTGTGCAGTTATATGTTCTAAAGCATTTTTTTGGCTTGTATTAGTGGGGGGAAAAAAGGGCTTATTAGTCGTTGTGTGGTGAAGTTCGAAAATTGTTGTGTATTAGTGGCAAAATAAAAATACTGTATTTTTCGCTTTATAAGATGAACTATTCCCCCCCCCCCCCAAAAGTGGGAAAAAATGGCTGTTAGTCTTATAAAGTGAATACTAGTGAGCGCTCCCATTTATGGAAGTGCTCACTAGTATGCTTTAGGTGCTGGGAGTAGCCCGGTCTTCATTCCTGGGGCCGGCGCTGCACTGTCCTGACCACGTACAGTGTCAGGACGTAGTGCACGCAGTCAGGTGACAGAGCAGCGCAGGCCTGGAAGACAGAGGAGCGCGACTTCTGCCGGAGTTGGAGAGGAGCCCTGGCGCAGGACAGGTAAGAGATGTTTTTTATTTTAATCTGATCTGAGGCCTGATGGGGTCTCACTATGTGGGCTGATCTGAGGTCTGATGGGGGTCTCACTATGTGGGCTGATCTGAGGTCTGATGGGGGTCTCACTATGTGGGCTGATCTGAGGTCTGATGGGGGTCTCACTATATGGGCTGATCTGAGGTCTGATGGGGGTCTCACTATATGGGCTGATCTGAGGTCTGATGGGGGTCTCACTATATGGGCTGATCTGAGGTCTGATGGGGGTCTCACTATATGGGCTGATCTGAGGTCTGATGGGGGTCTCACTATATGGGCTGATCTGAGGTCTGATGGGGGTCTCACTATGTGGGCTGATCTGAGGTCTGATGGGCGTCTCACTATGTGGGCTGATCGGGGG
Source organism: Bufo bufo (assembly GCF_905171765.1). Taxonomy (NCBI): domain Eukaryota; kingdom Metazoa; phylum Chordata; class Amphibia; order Anura; family Bufonidae; genus Bufo; species Bufo bufo. The sequence continues at coordinate 601,251,568 of NC_053392.1, forward strand.
TCTGATGGGGGTCTCACTATGTGGGCTGATATAAGGTCTGATAGGGTTCTGACATGAAGGGCTGATGTGATGTCCTGATAAGGGGGTCAGATGTGATGTCCTGATAAGGGGGTCTGATCTGATGTCCTGATATTTATGGGGGTCTGATATGAGGCCTGATGAAAAATATTTTTTTCTTATTTTCCTCCTCTTAAACCTGGGGTGCGTCTTATCTGGTGCGTCTTAAAAAGCGAAAAATACGGTATATTTGCCATTCAGCGGTGCAGTGATATGTTCTAAAGCCTTTTGTGGCGTGTATTAGTGGCAAAAAACAGCTGGACCAGTCCTTGAGCCTGACTGTGTCTGCCAAAGTGCACGGCAGCGCTGACGTGTGGCGCTGTAACTACGGTAAGGGACAATACATTTCCTTTACGGCCCACTGGGTGAATGTGTTTCCTGCACAGCGACGCCAGCAACTTGGCCAGGTGATGCCGCTTCCGCAGCCATGTTGTCACGCCGTTGGTCATGCAACAATGTCCGCCTCTTCCTCCTCATCCTCCACTGTGTCCTCAGCCTCCACTGCAGACAATTCACAGTGCCCCCCCCAGCATACCACATGTGCAGGGCACATCGTTGTTACTGTTCTGCACCTCGTTTGCCTGGGTGAACGGAGTCACACAGGGGAAGAACTGCTCCGTGTCCTGGCTTTCTCCGCGGCAACTCAAAATCGGAAACATGGTGTCGGCGCTGTGTCAAGGAGGGCTGAGCCATGCGCCCTGCACACCCTCCTTGAGCTGCAGCGGCAGAACGGCATCTCCCATCATAGGCTGATATGCAACGTTTCCACCCGTTGGAATTCCACCCTCCATATGTTGGACTGACTATACGAACAGAGAGAGCCCATAAATGATTTCTTGATGATCCAAGTGGACAGGAGTTCTCCACTGTGTAACTTCGATGTCAGCTAGTGGCAGGTCATGCGTGACACCTGCTGTTTGCTCAGGCCCTTTGAGGAGGCCACGTTATTTGTCAGTCGCCAGGACTACGGGATGAACGTCATTCCACTGATTAATGTCCTGGAACAGATGCTGGTAAATCTGGCTGGTCAGGGGGCTGGAGATGTGGCGCCTAGATATCATGGCCACATGAGCCCTGTGGGGGCTGAACTGGAGGAGGAGGAGGACATTGGAGCACAAACATTGTGTAGATGTGGATTTGTGGCTGCAACTGGCAGTTTGCCCTGGAAAAGCTGTCCTGTCTGGCCAGTAGTGTGGCATCAGAGCGGGTGTTTAGTGCGGCGAGGGCCAGAGTTAACCCAAGAAGAACTCGCCTGTCCACCCAAAATGTGGATAGATTGACCTTTTGTCAAGATGAATCAGGCGTGGATCAGCCAGAATTTCCACCCACCAATGCCTGATGCATCAGACTAGATCATCCATGGTGCCACACCAACACTTTGACAAAAGAGACCGTTTCCTCTGGCTACCTGCCTCAGCTACTATTCTGATGCTGCCACCCGCATGATGCCAAGTGATCCTTCTTTCCCCCACCATCTTCAGCTGGTACTGGTATTGCCATCCACCTCCCCACTCTGTCACCTGGTCACTCTGTGGTCTCCTGATGCTGCTGCCACCTCAACACTGTCATTGTGCTACTTTGTGGCCTCCTGATGCTGCTGCCACCTCCACACTGTCATTGGGCCACTCTGTGGTCTTCTCATGCTGCTTCCACCTCACCACTATGTCATAGGGAAACTCTGTGGACTTCTCATGCTGTTCCCAAACTCCTCACTTAATGACTGGGCCACTATTTTGCCTTTCGGCCTGCCTGACATCACTCATTTGACCCTTCTTCTGATCTGTCAGAAGGAAGGAAAAATAAGACGCACAACGGATCCTGTCTGTGTAGCAGCTGTAAGGCCTGTATGGTCCCATCAGAATTTGCTTATGGTTTGGTAGCCAAAAGCAGGAGTGGTACAAAACAGACATGCAAATATTACCTTCACGTAGGGCTGCAGTAAACGATTATTTTAGTAATCGAGTATTCTACCGATTTTATTTTTTACGATTAATCGAGTAATCTAATAAGAAAAAATTATTAGACTGTTTTCCTTTATAAAAACTCATAAGACCCCCTGCCATCAGTCCCCAACACCCTTCGTTCCCCACTGTGCGATCAGCCCAAATGCATCAGTTCCCACCCCAGTGCCATCGGCTCCGTTCCCACCCCAGTGCCATCGGCTCCGTTCCCACCCCAGTGCCATCGGCTCCGTTCCCACCCCAGTGCCATCGGCTCCGTTCCCACCCCAGTGCCATCGGCTCCGTTCCCACCCCAGTGCCATCGGCTCCGTTCCCACCCCAGTGCCATCGGCTCCGTTCCCACCCCAGTGCCATCGGCTCCGTTCCCACCCCAGTGCCATCGGCTCCGTTCCCACCCCAGTGCCATCGGCTCCGTTCCCACCCCAGTGCCATCGGCTCCGTTCCCACCCCAGTGCCATCGGCTCCGTTCCCACCCCAGTGCCATCGGCTCCGTTCCCACCCCAGTGCCATCGGCTCCGTTCCCACCCCAGTGCCATCGGCTCCGTTCCCACCCCAGTGCCATCGGCTCCGTTCCCACCCCAGTGCCATCGGCTCCGTTCCCACCCCAGTGCCATCGGCTCCGTTCCCACCCCAGTGCCATCGGCTCCGTTCCCACCCCAGTGCCATCGGCTCCGTGCATTGATCCAAGGGAGAAATTCCAGGTAGCTGGGCAGCAAATCTATAGCTTGCAGGGTGCATAGTACTACATGTCCCAGCAAGCTGACATGTTCTAATCAGGGCTGTGGAGTCGGTAGATAAATGTTCCGACGACTCAGTTTTATGTACTTCCGACTCCGACTCCTCTGTATTAATATGCGAATGTATTTTATACATTCCTTGAGGGAAAGAAACGCAACCTACCACAGGACTACTGGCTGGGAAGCCAACAAGTTTTTATAGCCTTAGCTAAATGACAGCAGTTTTTCCAATGGTTTACAGCTTCAGTCTTGAACTATTGGCCCTCCATTCCCTTCACTTATACAAGTGTCTCACTCTCTAGTCCTGCAAAAAACATATTTACTTAATCCCTTATCAGTGAGAGGCGAGGTTACACATGGACGCTGCGTTCCCTGTAACAGCGGAACACAACACTATGGAAAGTATAAGTATTGCAGCTCCTAATTGTGCGTTGCGTGCCATATAGTGAAGCATATGAAAAGCATGCTTCTTCACGGTCACTTAACGTGTTCGTTTTGCGGTTACGTGAGGCACTGCATGCATTGGTCTTTATTCTTACAGTAGAGAAGTCATTAATTATAACTTTTTGTGAATTGGGACATTTAAACTTGCTTTTTTTTTTTTTATTCCAATCTAAATTTACTAGGAGTCGGAGTCGGTGCATTGTTTGCTGACTCCGACTCCAGGTACCCAAAATTTCCCCCGACTCCACAGCCCTGGTTCTAATACAGATGGGGCATGCTGCCACTTGTAGTTCTACACTCAGACTGCTGCCTCTGCTCTATAGGAATGTTAGTGGTAACTAAAGGAGTAGGTGTAATGGAGGTAACAAGACACAGAAGGGCTCAGACGACCACTTGGATGGAGCAGGGCATAGAACCATACATGCAGGAGGATTACTTGCACAAGTCCAATGGCCTGCTCTATCTATGAGGTTACTTTACCGGCATGGAAGGGGAAGAGACTTATCCCAATGTAAGTCTAAGTAGGGAAAACCTAAAGGGAGAGGAAGGTGGTGGAGCTACTAATTCGGTGGAAAGTGATGAAGTGACCGAGAACAAGAGGAAAGAGAACAGTGTATGAGGGAGGAGGCTCCGGGAGCATTCTCTGAGCGCAGTGCGGGCCGGCGGGAGACCAGGGAGCGGGAGTAATAGCAAGCGCTTCACTCCTGTTCCGTGGTCACGTGACACAAACGAATCCTCGATGCAAAAAATTTGCATTGAGGATTTTTTTTTGTCGAATTACTCGATTTAATCGAGTATTCGTTTCAGCCTTACCTTCACGTGTAATCTCTGTTTTGGATCCACTCCTGTTTTTTTGGGCATTAGCAATACTGATGGATTACTGACCAAATGCTGACCGAGTGAAGGCGGATGCTCCACAGACATGATCTGTTTTTTGGGGGTTATTGTTCTGACAGATTAGAGGAAGGGCAAATTATTCAGTGACGTCAAAACGCCTGTCATCTGCATGTCATACTGACTCACAGTATTATTGCACTACCACAGCAGACTCCCTATGCGTGTTACTGCAAGGCACAGTGTTCTACACCACTATAAAGGCTCTCTGCAGCCAGGAAATAGCCGTTTTTTAACACTATTTCCGCGAATAAATTCGAACCAAATCTTTTCGAAAAATTCGGCTAACTGGCCGAATCGAATTTTTGAAAAATTCGCTCATCTCTAGTCATTATCTCACAACTCTCCCGCTGATCTGCCCACAAACTTTTTGTTCAAGAGCCATTCTTTTGACTTTGGGGAGGTCTTTGTGTGCATGAGCCCTAAAGCTATGTCTGCCTCTAAGTGCTTTACATGTCTCAGCAGTTTATTGGGGGAACGCAACACTTTAACATTCCATACTGTATATATGCTGAAAAAGGAATCCGAAGTCAAGTGATACAGGTTGTTAACAGGACATTCAAACCCTGTATGTTCTGTGGAGATGTGAAGGGGTGCGGAGTGTTAACCATCGACTGATATAACCAACCTGGTTGTTATGAAAAGGTTGTACAAAGCATATTAGGTGACCTAATCTGATGGCCTGCCACCATTTTTAAAACCTGCATAAAGATAAAAACAAACTCATTATTAAATGTTTAGTGATATACCCCTTCCACCTCAAAGAAGATTTGTATGTAGAAAGGTTCTTATAGTGTAACCTATGTGGCTATGAACCCATAATAAGGAAAATAAGAAATCCAGAATACAGGGAGTGCAGAATTATTAGGCAAGTTGTATTTTTGAGGATTAATTTTATTATTGAACAACAACCATGTTCTCAATGAACCCAAAAAACTCATTAATATCAAAGCTGAATATTTTTGGAAGTAGTTTTTAGTTTGTTTTTAGTTTTAGCTATTTTAGGGGGATATCTGTGTGTGCAGGTGACTATTACTGTGCATAATTATTAGGCAACTTAACAAAAAACAAATATATACCCATTTCAATTATTTATTTTTACCAGTGAAACCAATATAACATCTCAACATTCACAAATATACATTTCTGACATTCAAAAACAAAACAAAAACAAATCAGTGACCAATATAGCCACCTTTCTTTGCAAGGACACTCAAAAGCCTGCCATCCATGGATTCTGTCAGTGTTTTGATCTGTTCACCATCAACATTGCGTGCAGCAGCAACCACAGCCTCCCAGACACTGTTCAGAGAGGTGTACTGTTTTCCCTCCTTGTAAATCTCACATTTGATGATGGACCACAGGTTCTCAATGGGGTTCAGATCAGGTGAACAAGGAGGCCATGTCATTAGATTTTCTTCTTTTATACCCTTTCTTGCCAGCCACGCTGTGGAGTACTTGGACGTGTGTGATGGAGCATTGTCCTGCATGAAAATCATGTTTTTCTTGAAGGATGCAGACTTCTTCCTGTACCACTGCTTGAAGAAGGTGTCTTCCAGAAACTGGCAGTAGGACTGGGAGTTGAGCTTGACTCCATCCTCAACCCGAAAAGGCCCCACAAGCTCATCTTTGATGATACCAGCCCAAACCAGTACTCCACCTCCACCTTGCTGGCGCCTGAGTCGGACTGGAGCTCTCTGCCCTTTACCAATCCAGCCACGGGCCCATCCATCTGGCCCATCAAGACTCACTCTCATTTTATCAGTCCATAAAACCTTAGAAAAATCAGTCTTGAGATATTTCTTGGCCCAGTCTTGACGTTTCTGCTTGTGTGTCTTGTTCAGTGGTGGTCGTCTTTCAGCCTTTCTTACCTTGGCCATGTCTCTGAGTATTGCACACCTTGTGCTTTTGGGCACTCCAGTGATGTTGCAGCTCTGAAATATGGCCAAACTGGTGGCAAGTGGCATCTTGGCAGCTGCACGCTTGACTTTTCTCAGTTCATGGGCAGTTATTTTGCGCCTTGGTTTTTCCACACGCTTCTTGCGACCCTGTTGACTATTTTGAATGAGACGCTTGATTGTTCGATGATCACGCTTCAGAAGCTTTGCAATTTTAAGAGTGCTGCATCCCTCTGCAAGATATCTCACTATTTTTGACTTTTCTGAGCCTGTCAAGTCCTTCTTTTGACCCATTTTGCCAAAGGAAAGGAAGTTGCCTAATAATTATGCACACCTGATATAGGGTGTTGATGTCATTAGACCACACCCCTTCTCATTACAGAGATGCACATCACCTAATATGCTTAATTGGTAGTAGGCTTTCGAGCCTATACAGCTTGGAGTAAGACAAGATGCATAAAGAGGATGATGTGGTCAAAATACTCATTTGCCTAATTATTCTGCACGCAGTGTACATATGACGGGAATGCAAAAAGGTCATCCATGCAACAATATAGTTCAGTACTTGCCTTTCGGAGCTTTGCCTTGTTTTCCCATGAGGGACAGTTGAGCCTTTGGGGAGTCCAATGGTCTGATTATTGACCACGTTGATCAAGTCCAATTTTGATGGTGACAAAGCTTGGGGTACAGTCTGTGATGAGATCCGCTGATCAGAGTTCCAATCCATAATGTTCCGATCCAGCTTTTGCTCGATTTTGAAATTGCTGCTATGAACCATCTGTTTTTCTCACCCTACGTACAGCCCGGTAAATAAGTTGGATTTTAATGTTCCTTTTGTATAGGGGAGAGCAGATAATGCTGAAAGCCCACATCTTTTTAGTAACTTAATGTAATTTTTATTTTATTTTATTTTTTTACCGTATTTTTCACCCCATAAGACGCACCTAGGTTTTTGAGGAGGAAAATAATAAAAAAAAAATATTTTGAACCAATCGTGGTCTGTGGATGGCACTGTTATGGGGGGGGGGGGCATCTGTGGATGGCACTGTTGTGGGGGGGGGCATCTGTGGATGGCACTGTTGTGGGGGGTGGGGGGTCTGTGGATGGCACTGTTGTGGTGGGGGGGGCATCTGTGGATGACACTGTTGTGGTGGGGGGGGGGCATCTGTGGATGACACTGTTGTGGTGGGGGGGGGGCATCTGTGGATGACACTGTTGTGGTGGGGGGGGGGCATCTGTGGATGACACTGTTGTGGTGGGGGGGGGCATCTGTGGATGACACTGTTGTGGTGGGGGGGGGGGCATCTGTGGATGACACTGTTGTGGTGGGGGGGGGGGCATCTGTGGATGACACTGTTGTGGTGGGGGGGGGGCATCTGTGGATGACACTGTTGTGGTGGGGGGGGGGCATCTGTGGATGACACTTGTGGTGGGGGGGGCATCTGTGGATGACACTTGTGGTGGGGGGGGGCATCTGTGGATGACACTGTTGTGGTCGGGGGGGGGCATCTGTGGATGACACTGTTGTGGTGGGGGGGGGGGCATCTGTGGATGACACTGTTGTGGTGGGGGGGGGGGGGCATCTGTGGATGACACTGTTGTGGGGGGGGGGGGGGGGCATCTGTGGATGACACTGTTGTGGTGGGGGGGGGGGGCATCTGTGGATGACACTGTTGTGGTGGGGGGGGGGGGGCATCTGTGGATGACACTGTTGTGGTGGGGGGGGGGGGCCATCTGTGGATGACACTGTTGTGGTGGGGGGGGGGGGCCATCTGTGGATGACACTGTTGTGGTGGGGGGGGGGGGGCCATCTGTGGATGACACTGTTGTGGTGGGGGGGGGGGGGCCATCTGTGGATGACACTGTTGTGGTGGGGGGGGGGGGCCATCTGTGGATGACACTGTTGTGGTGGGGGGGGGGGGGCCATCTGTGGATGACACTGTTGTGGTGGGGGGGGGGCATCTGTGGATGACACTGTTGTGGTGGGGGGGGGGGGGGCATCTGTGGATGACACTGTTGTGGTGGGGGGGGGGCATACAGTGTCCCTGTATAAATAGTGACCCTCCAATAAAGGGGGTGGAGGCCGGCAACTGCCCGGTGCAGTCACTGTACTCTATTATACCGGGCCCCGATTCGCATAAAAGTTTGCTCTAATACTGTATGGAGCAAGAGCTCCGTACAGTATTAGAATGTAATGGCTACGATGAGACTTTGCAATAACTTCATAAATTTATTTGTTCTATAAAAACAAAAAAAACTCTGGTTCGGTTCCAAGTGGTGTAACTGATGACCCGATGAAGAAGCAAAATGTTGTTCATGCAGGCAAGTATATTGTCATTTCTGGGCAGTTTATCATGCTGTCTAAACAGCAGTCTGCAGCTTAGGCTAGTTTCACACTAGCGGCAAGGAACTCCGGCGGGTGAACAGCCTGTCGGATCCGTGCTGCCGCTAGTGCACGCGTGCCCCCGGACGGCAGCACAGCAAACATGCCCAGAGGCGGCCGGAATAAAACTACGACATGGCTTGTGTAAACCCACCATTAGGCCAGTTCAGTCTCATAAAGATGGTGCAGATCTTTAGCAGGACAGTCTCCGGGATTCCAATCGAGCTCAAATCATGCATTCGGTGAGTCATGCCGCGGTGGTAACTAGGTCCTGCAATTTAGTCCAGGTGTCGGCAGAATCATTCTTCACACATGCTTACTGTTGTTTGGCCTGTTGATGGTCATGAGCTGAAACGTCTCGAGAGTATGAAGAAGAGCACCGTGCCACGTGTGCTCACATATCGGCACCAGTACTGAAGTCCCAGTCTTTTGTTTTAATTAAAGGGGTTGTCCCTGTAAACTGGCTAGAATAGCAAATTAATGTATACTCGCCCGTTTTGCATTCCTCTATTTCCCAGTTGTTGGACCCCCACCAATCAGATACTAATGACCTATCCAGAGGATGGGTCATCAGTAAAAAAAAAATAGAAAAACAGAATTGAGCTGCTCTTTGCAGTAGGGATTGATATTGGTGTATGTAGATGCTATGTAAATGTATGAAAATAATCTAATTTTTTTTTCTTTCTGCAGATTAGCTTTGGCTTACTGAGGGTGTTTAGTGTTGTGATCCCATTCTTGTATGTTGGAACGCTAATCAGCAAGAACTTTGCAGCCCTACTTGAAGAACATGACATTTTTGTTCCAGAGGATGATGATGACGACGATTGAGGTATTAATGAATATTCAGAATATAGTCTGCTGAATATAGTCTAGCTAATTTGTGTTTCACAAACATGTGTAAGGGGTTAATAAACTGTGGAAAGGAGCAATGCACAACCAGCTAATACTGCGAGATTTTAAGACTTTCTAAACTTTCTACCAGACACGCTGGCCTCCTGTTTGGTTTAGCTCTGCTGCTTGTGTCTGCAGATTTGTTTGTCTGCAAAAAATTGCTCATCATTCGCATGAAACTCTCTACAAGTCTGTGGCTCCTCTGCCAGTTCTCTGAGGCCAAAACTGCATTCCCTCAGGTCACATACACACTTGCTGTAGCCAGCAGCTCCCTGCCAGCCAATCAGATTGGATTACTGAGAGACACGCCTCCTCACTCTGAAGCCTCATGCAGGCGTGCGGTGTGAAGGACCGCCCCTCTGTCTTCCTAGCCGGAGACAGATGATCCCTAGTGACGGTCTTTTAACCCCTTAAGGACTCGGCCCTATTTCACCTTAAGGACTTGGCCATTTTTTGCAAATCTGACCAGTGTCACTTTAAGTGCTGATAACTTTTTAAACGCTTTGACTTATCCAGGCCATTCTGAGATTGTTTTTTTTGTCACATAGTGTACTTCATGACACTGGTAAAATGAAGTAAAAAAAAATCCTTTTTATTTATGAAAAAATACCAAATTTAGCAAAAAATTTAAAAAAATTTCCAAGTTTCAATTTCTCTACTTCTATAATACATAGTAATACCTCCAAAAATAGTTATTACTTTACATTCCCCATATGTCTACTTCATGTTTGGATCATTTTGGGAATGTTTTTTTATTTTTTGGGGATGTTAGAAGTTTAGAAGCAAATCTTGAAATTTTCAAAAACCCCATTTTTAGGGACCAGTTCAGGTCTGAAGTCACTTTGCGTGGCTTACATAATAGAAACCACCCAAAAAATAATCCCATTCTATAAACTACACCCCTCAAGGTATTCAAAACTGATTTTACAAACTTTGTTAACCCTTTAGGTGTTGCACAAGATTTAATGGAAAATAGAGATACATTTTCAAAATTTCACTTTTTTGGCAGATTTTCCATTTTAATATTTTTTTTCCAGTTACAAAGCAAGGGTTAACAGCCAAACAAAACTCATTATTTATGGCCCTGATTCTGTAGTTTACAGAAACACCCCATATGTGGTCGTAAACTGCTGTACGGGCACACGGCAGGGCGCAGAAGGAAAGGAATGCCATACAGTTTTTGGAAGGCAGATTCTGCTGGACTGGTTTTTTTGACACCATGTCCCATTTGAAGCCCCCCTGATGCACCCCTAGAGTAGAAACTCCAAAAAAGTGACCCCATTTTAGAAACTACGGGATAGGGTGGCAGTTTTGTTGGTACTAGTTTAGGGTACATATGATTTTTGGTTGCTCTATATTACACTTTTTGTGAGGCAAGATAACAAGAAATAGCTTCTTTTTTTGTTATTTACAACATTCATCTGACAGGTTAGATCATGTGGTATTTTTATAGAGCAGGTTGTCACGGACGCGGCGATACCTAATATGTATACAATTTTTTTATTTATGTAAGTTTTACACAATGATTTCATTTTTGAAACAAAAAAAAATCATGTTTTAGTGTCTCCATAGTCTAAGAGCCATAGTTTTTTCAGTTTTTGGGCGATTATCTTAGGTAGGGTCTCATTTTTTTGTGGGATGAGATGACGGTTTGATTGGCACTATTTTAGGGTGCATATGACTTTTTGATTGCTTGCTATTACACTTTTTGTGACGTAAGATGACAAAAAATGGCTTTTTTTACACCATTTTTATTTTTATACGGTGGTCACCTGAGGGGTTAGGTCATGTGATATTTTTATAGAGCCGGTCGATACGGACGCGGCGATACCTAATGTATACTTTTTTTTTATTTATGTAAGTTTTACACAATGATTTCATTTTTGAAACAAAGAAAATCATGTTTTAGTATTTCCATAGTCTAAGAGCCATAGTTTTTTCAGTTTTTGGGCAATTATCTTGGGTAGGGTATGATTTTTGCGGGATAAGATGACGGTTTGATTGGTACTATTTTGGCGTACATGCGACTTTTTAAATCACTTTTATTACCTTTTTTGGGAAGTAAGGTGGGCAAAATTTCAATTTTCTCATAGTTTGTTTTTTTATTTTTATGGTGTTCACCGTGCGGGGAAAGTGACATGACCGTTTTATAGATCAGGTCGTTACGGACGCGGCGATACCTAATATGTGTAGTGTATTTTATTTTTTTAATTTTTATTCAGTGATAGATGTGTTTTTTTTTTATTTTTATCTTTACTCTTTTTATTTTTTTGACCCAGACCCACTTGGTTCTTGAAGATCCAGTGGGTCTGATGTCTGTATAATACAGTACAGTACACTATATATAGTGTATTGTACTGTATTTTACTTACACTATGTCTGAACAGATCTATGCCTTTAGCACAGATCTGTTCAGCACCATGGACAGCAGGATGCCTGAGAAGGCGTCCTGTTGCCATGGGAACCTTCCCCGTCTGCTCAGTTGTGGCCACAACTGAGCAGACGGGGAAGGGTAAGGAGGGGGGCTCCCTCCCTCTGTCACCCCATCCTGTCTGGGGGCTGCAAAGGCACAGCAGCCCCCCGATGGGAGGGGGAGGGAGCTCCCTGACCCTGACTGTTAACCTTTTCCATACAGCGGTCCGTACGGACCGCAGTATGGAAAGGGTTAAACGGCTGCCATCTGCACAGATGCAATGTGCTGACACTCTCTCTGGTATAACCACTGTACACCAATGATTATTCAAGAGGAGGCGTTCGGGGAGTCTGGTTTTCATGGGATTAATTCACTCCTTGTCTAATTCTGCACCTGTTGCTATGCAGTAAGCCCCTCCAAATCATTTTATAACTGAATTGTTGCTTAAAAATGTTGAAAATTTGCTTCTACAATCCTTCTAAAAGCCTTCACATCCTAAAAAAAAATTACAAGATAATGCCATCATAAAGTAGACATATGGTAAATGTTGATTAATAACTATTTTATGAGGTATCACCATCTGTTTTAAAGCAAAGTAAAATTAGAAAAATTGCAAATTTTTCTGTAAATTTTGAATTCTTTTTTTAAAAAAAGGAAAAAAAATATTTACCCAATTTTACCGCTAACATGAAGTACAGTGTGTCACGAGAATTGGTTAGAGAAGTAAAAACATTCCAAAAATATTAGCACATAAAGTGACATGTCAGATTTGTAAAAATAGGCCTTGGCAGGAAGGTGAAAACGGCCCGCAGCACCGTAAATTGTACGGCGGCGGTCAGAAAGGGGTTAATCCCTTCAAGGCTGATCCACAGCGGGCCGTGATTTAAGCCCCAGCACTGTACAGGTACCGCGTGCTGATCGTGCTGGTGCAGGAGCTGCGCCCACCCAATCAGCGGCAGGTGTTGCGGATGTTTATGACAGTATCGTGGCTGCCTTCTATAGAAGCTTGAGACCAATCCCCCTGGATCTTACAGGCAAGCAGGCTGTCAGTGAATTACAATGGTAATATGTATGGTACATGTATTGTAATACATTGCAGAGGAGATCAGACCCCTAAAGGTTGAAGTCCCACAATGGGACAAAACAAAAAAAGTAAAAAAAAAAGTTTTACATAATAATAAAAAATGTAAGTTCCAAGTGAAAAGAAAAAAAGCACCCTTTTCCCATAATTAAGTTATATAAAATTGGGAAAAATAAAGAAAAGTGGACATATTAGGTATCGCTACGTCCGTATCGACTGGCTCTATAAAAATATGGCGCTCAGAAAATGACAACACAAAAACAATATTTTTCTTTTCAAAAATGCTTTTATTGTGTAAAACTTACCTAAAAGGTCTATTTTTTTTTTTTTTTTTGTTATCGCTGAGTCCATAACAACCTGCTCTATAAAAAAAAAAATCACATGATAAGCTCCTCAGGTGAAGGCTGTAAACAAAATAAAAACTGACAAAACTGCCTTTTTTTGTTTTGTTTTTTTGTCACACCAAGTGATCAAAAAGTCGTATGTACCCCAAAATGGTACCACTCAAACCTTCATCTCACCCCCACTCACAAAAATAAAAAAAATAGACATTCAGTATTGCCTCGTCCGTAAATACCGGCTGTAAAAATATCACATGATTTTTTGAACGCTGTAAAAATGCATAAATAAAAACTGTGCCAGAACAGTCTTTTTTATTTTTTATTTTATCACCTCGCCTTACAAAATGCGTAATGTCGAGTGATCAAAAAGTCATCTGTACCCCAAAATGGTACCAATGAAGAAAACATAACCTAATCCTGCAAAAAATGAAACCCCACATGAGTCGCTCAAAAAATAAACAATGGCGCCCGTAAATCAATCCATCAAAATCTGCTATGTGCTCTACAGCAATTTACTACCACATATGGGGTGATGCCGTATTCAGGAGAAAATGGGTAACAAATTATGGGGTGTTTTTTCTCCTGTTACCCATTGTGAAAATGGAAATTCTGGGGCTAAAGCAACATTTTATTGGAAAAAATGAAACTTTTCATTTTCATAACCAAGTGTTTCTAAATTTCGTAAACTCTTATGGTATAATAGTGCTCAGTACACCCCTTAATAAATTCTACGAGGGGTGTAGTTTCCAAAATAGGGGCACTTTTTGAGGGTTTCCACTGTAGGAATACGTCGGGGTCTCTTAACCACTTCCCATCTGGGCCATTTGCCCCCTTCCTGACCAGGCCAAATTTTGCAAAACTGACATATCTCACTTTATGTGGTAATAACTTTGGAACGCCTTTATTTATCCAAGTCATTCAGAGATTGTTTACTCGTGACACATTGTACTTTATGATAGTAATAAATTTGAGTCAAAATATTTCACCTTTATTTATGAAAAAATCCCAAATTTACCCAAAAATTTGAAAAATTCGCAATTTTCTAAATTTCAATTTCTCTGCTTTTAAAACAAAAAGTGATACCTCATAAAATATTTATTATTTAACATTCCCCATATGTCTACTTTATGTTGGCATCATTTTGGAAATGTCATTTTATTTTTTTAGGACGTTAGAAGGCTTAGAAGTTTAGAAGCAATTCTTCAAATTTATAAGAAAATTGCCAAAACCCACTTTATAAGGACCAGTTCAGGTCTGAAGTCACTTTGTGGGGCCTACATAGTGGATACCCCCATAAATGACCCCATTGTAGAAACTACACCCCTCAAGGTATTCAAAACCGATTTTACAAACTTTGTTAACCCTTTAGGCGTTCCACAAGAATTAAAGGAAAATGGAGATCAAATTTCACTTTTTGGGCAGATTTTCCATTTTAATCAATTTTTTCTTTAACACATCGATTGTTAACAGCCAAACAAAACTCAATATTTATTACCCAGATTCTGCGGTTTACAGAAACACCCCACATGTGGTCGTAAACTGCTGTATGGGCACACGGCAGGGAGCAGAAGAAAAGGAACTCCACATGGTTTTTAGATGCCATGTCCCATTTGAAGCCCCCTGATGCACCCTTACAGTAGAAACTCCCAAGAAGTGACCCCATTTTGGAAACTAGGGGATAAGGTGCCAGTTTTATTAGTACTATTTTTGGGTACATATGATTTTTTGATCATTCATTATAACACTTTATGGGGCAAGGTGACCAAAAAATTGGTTGTTTTAGCACAGTTTCTATTTATTTATTTTTACAGTGTTCACCTGAGGGGTTCAGTCAAGTGACATTTTTATAGAGCAGATTGTTACGGACGTGGCGATACCTAATATGTATACTTTTTCTCATTTATTAAAGTTTTACACAATAATAGCATTTTTGAAACAAAAAAATTATGTTTTAATGTGTCCATGTTCAGAGAGCTATAGTTTTTTTTTTTTTTTTTTTGTGTTTTTTACGGTGTTCACCCGAGGGGTTAGGTCATGTGATATTTTTATAGAGCTGGTTTTTACGGACGCGGCAATACCTAATATGTATGCACTTTTTTTATTTGTTTCACTTTAACACAATAATAGCATTTTTGAAACCAAAAAAATGATGTTTTAGTGTCTCCATGTTCTAAGAGCTATAGTTTTTTTTTTTTTTTTTTTTGAGAGATTTTCTTATGTAGGGGCTCATTTTTTGCGGGATGAGGTGACGGTTTTATTGGTACTATTTTGTGGGACATATGCGTTTTTGATCACTTGGTGTTGCACTTTTTGTGATGCAAGGTGACAAAAATTGCTTGTTTTGACAGTTGTTTTTTTTTTTTCTTTTTTCTTTTTTTTTTTTTACGGTGTTCACCCGAGGGGTTAGGTCATGTGATATTTTTATAGAGCTGGTTTTTACGGACGCGGCAATACCTAATATGTATACTTTTTTTTTTATTTTTTCTATTTTTTTTTTTTATTTTTTATTTTTCATTCCTTACTTGGGAACTTTTTTTTATTTTTTTATCTTCAACCTTTTTATTTTTATTTTTTTTATTTTACACTTTTCGTCCCCCATAAGGTCATACAAGACCTCTGGGGGACATTTACTTCACTTTTTTTTTTTTTTTTTTCACTGTTGATTTCTTCTGTAACTGGGGCTGACATAGTAGCCCCAGTTACAGGACAAATGCACCCCTATAGAGGCTGTACAGCAGCAATCCAGCGCTGTACAGCCTCACAGCAGGGCTGATCGAGGTCTCTGAGAGACCTCACACAGCTCCTGCACTCTCCGGTCACGGCGGTCACATGACCGCCGGGCCGGAACAGGAAGCGCATAGCGCTGTGTCTGCAGCGATCTAGAAGGCAGGGACACCTGGGCACTGTCCCTGCCTTGTCTTAGGGTTGCCCTGCTGTCACTGACAGCGGGCAACCCGATCAGCAGCTGCACGATTAGCGTGCAGCTGCACTTTCTGAAAAGACGTTCTGGAACGTCCGTTCAGAAATAGACGTCCACCCATAGGACGTTTTATATCCTATGGGCGGACGTGAAGCGGTTAAAATACAAAATGGTGCCCAAAAACCATATGGCGCTCCCTTCCTTCTGACCACTGCCAAGTGCCCCTACAGCAGTTTACTACCACATATGGCGTATTTCTGTAAACTGCATAATCAGAGTAATGCATATTGAGGTTTATTTTGCTGTTAACCCTTGCTGTGTTGCAAGAAAAAAATTGATTAACATAACAAATCTGCAAACAAAATGAAATTTAGAAATTTCACCTCCATTTTCCTTTTAACTCTTGTGGAACACCTCAAGGGTTAACAAAGTTTGCAACATCAGATTTGACTGGTGTTTCTAAAATGGGGTCATTTATGGGTGGTTTCCATTACGTAAATCACTTTATAACTGAATTGGTGCTTAAAAAATGGTTTTGGAAATTTTCTTTAAAGTTTGAAATATTGCTTCTAAAATTCTAAGCCTTCTAACGTTCTAAAAAAATATAATGACCTTTACAAAATGATGCCAACATATAGGAGACATATGGGGAATGTTTGATAGTAATAACTCATAAAATAGCTATGTCTTAAAAGTAGAGAAACTCAAATTTAGAAAATTGTTAATTTTTCAAACTTTTTGGTAAATGTGAAATATATCAACTCTAATTTTACCACTGTCATGAAGTACAATGTGTCACGAACAATCTCAGAATGGCTTGGATAAGTAAAAGCTTTCCAAAGTTATTACCACATAAAGTGATATATGTCAGATTTGCAAAGGTTGACACCTTGAGGTTGACTTGCCATACTCTTGTACCGTGACTTGCCATACTCTTGTACCGTGACTTGCCATACTCTTGTACCGTGACTTGCCATACTCTTGTACTGTGACTTGCCATACTCTTGTACTGTGACTTGCCATACTCTTGTACCGTGACTTGCCATACTCTTGTACCGTGACTTGCCATACTCTTGTACCGTGACTTGCCATACTCTTGTACCGTGACTTGCCATACTCTTGTACCGTGACTTGCCATACTCTTGTACTGTGACTTGCCATACTCTTGTACTGTGACTTGCCATACTCTTGTACTGTGACTTGCCATACTCTTGTACTGTGACTTGCCATACTCTTGTACCGTGACTTGCCATACGTTATGTACATCGTAGCGCATCATACAGTAAGTAGTTTAAAAATAATGACATGCTCTCTTCTAGAAGTCATTAACAATGGTTTTCCTTTTCTTTACAGACACGGCATGAGGCAACTACATCCTAAAAGAAAACGCAATAAATCACAATCAAATATCTTGTCATGGATTATTTCAATGCAATGTTCTACCATGTATAGTAATTAATAAATTGAGTTTAAATCAGAACATTGTTTTTTTAATGCAGGTGCATCAGAAACTGTTTTGCATATAAAGTTAGTTTTGATGGTTTTCAATTTGACATATTGTATATACCGGTATATAAAATCTGAAAAGATGAAAGAATAAAGAAATAATGAGATTGAGTAACAATCTGCTCTAATGTAAACCGAGGCAACAAAGCAAAATTGACCACCTAAGGCCCCTTTCACACGGGCGAGTATTCCGCGCGGATGCGATGCGTGAGGTGAACGCATTGCACCCGCACTGAATCCTGACCCATTCATTTCTATGGGGCTGTTCACATGTGGTGATTTTCACGCATCACTTGTGCGTTGCGTGAAAATCGCAGCATTCTCCTCTTTGTGCGTTTTTCACGTAACGCAGGCCCCATAGAAATGAATGGGGTTGCGTGAAAATCGCAAGCAAGTGCGGATGCGGTGCGATTTTCATGCACGGTTGCTAGGAGACAATCTGGATGGAGACCCGATCGTTATTATTTTCCCTTATAACATGGGTTATAAGGGAAAATAATAGCATTCTGAATACAGAATGCTTAGTAAAATAGCGCTGGAGGGGTTAAAATAAATAAATAAATAATTAAACTCGCCTTAATACACTTGCTCACGCAGCCTGGCTTCTCTTCTGTCTTCTTTTTTGCTGTGTGCAGGAAAAGGACCTGTGGTGACGTCACTCCGGTCATCACATGGTCCGTCACATGATCTTTTACCATGGTGATGGATCATGTGATGGACCATGTGATGACCAGAGTGACGTCACCACAGGTCCTTTTCCTGCACACAGCAAAAAAGAAGACAGAAGAGAAGCTGGGCTGCGCGAGAAAGTGGATTAAGGTGAGTTTAATTATTATTTTTTAACCCCTCCAGCGCTATTGTACTATGCATTCTGTATTCAGAATACTATTATTTTCCCTTATAACCATGTTATAAGGGAAAATAATACAATATCTACCCAGCACCTAACCCAAACCCGAACTTCTGTGAAGAAGTTCGGGTTTGGGTACCAAACATGCCGATTTTTCTCACGTGAGTGCAAAACGCATTACAATGTTTTGCACTCGCGCGGAAAAATTGCGCATTTTCCCGCAGCGCACCTTAGCTCACTGGAGGGGGGAGGGCTGCTTTAGATACTGCTATCTCCTGAATGGTAGCAGCTCGAAAGATGCAACTTGTTTGAAAGCTGGCATTCCAAGCTTTCAGACAATACCAGAATGACATCGATATGTTCAGTACAGGGGAAGATATCACTGATAGAAATCAGGATGCTGTGAATGCAGCTGAAAGTGAAAGTAAAATCAGGTTTTACCAGTGATTATTCCCGACACGATTTCTAACACTGATTTCTCCTCTGTTGCGTGTTGTCTTTAGCTGTCATTTTGGTCTTGTATGGAATGTCAGCTTTCAAACAAAGAAAAAAATGTGGGGGATTCAATCAGCACAAGCCTATATGTAGGTGCACATTGCTATGGCGAAATACATATACAAAGAAAAAGACACAAATGCAATGGCACTCTACAACCAGCATTCTGCACTGTCTCTATGCTGGATGAGGCATTGGTGTACATTTTGGCCAAAGCGTAATAAGCCACTCACCACGTCAAGGTCGCCTCTATGGAGTGGTCCCTAACACTAGTTCCTACCTGTTTATGGGCCATGACAGCCACACAAAGTCCAGGGAATGCAGGTGCAGCATGCACGCCAAGCACACGCTCTGCTTTTAACCCCGTCCGGTGCCATTACAGCTTTCATCGGATCCAGGGATGCAAGTACCAACATGCATGCTGAGCCCACTATATACTTCTCCTGGAGCCAAATGGCTACTGGTAGGTTCTATATAAGCAGACTCAGTTTTATACTGACTTTAAAACCAGCCTCCAGGGCAGATTAACTGGTGTGCATGACTGCATGGAGATCTCCACGCCTCCAATATATACTACAAAGAAAAAATGTGGGTGATTCAATCAGCACAACCCTATATGTAGGTGCACATCGCTATGGCGAAATACATATACAAAGAAAAATACACAAATGCAATAGCACTCTGCAACCAGCATTCTGCCCTGCCTCCATGCTTGATCTTTGTAGTATATATTGGAGGCGTGGCGATCTCCATGTAGTCATGCACACCTGACCAGTCAATCTGTCCTGGAGGCTGGTTTTAGTCAGTATAAAACTGAGTCTGCTTATATGGCACCTACCAGTAGCCATTTGGCTCCAGGAGAAGTATATAGTGGGCTCAGCATGCATGTTGGTACTTGCATCCCTGGATCCGATGAAAGCTGTAATGGCACCGGACGGGGTTAAAAGCAGAGTGTGCCTGGCGTTCATGCTGTACCTGCATTCCCTGGACTTTGTGTGGCTGTCATGGCCCATAAACAGGTAGGAACTAGTGTTAGGGACCACTCCATAGAGGCGACCTTGACATGGTGAGTGGCTTATTACGCTTTGGCCAAAATGTACACCAATGTCTCATCCAGCATGGAGGCAGGGCAGAGTGCTGGTTGCTGAGTGCTATTGCATTTGTAGCTTTCAAACAAGACTGTTGCATGTTTCTAGCTGCTACCATTCGGGAGATATCAGCAGCGGAGCAGCCCTCCCCACTACAGTTTGCTACTTCCTCTTTTTTTTTAGCATTTTTTGGTTTAGCATTTTTTTGCTTTTTCTCATTTGGTAGTATTACACCATTGAAAATTAAATGCAAATCATTATTTTACTGCTGCTGCAAGGGAAAGATGTTACCTGCTAGCATAATAGTAGATGTAGAGTTAGGGATGACAGTAGGATAACGCTCATTAGTTTACATCCTTGCATATCTAGGAAATCCATATAAACAAATACATGAGCGTTTACTGTCCAACCATGGACTTTCTTCAGACACTGAAAATAATATACACCGATTATAGAAACAGAACATGGTATCCATGGCCTTATATAATTACATGCACCAATATGCAGAGAGTGATGATACAAAAAAAACTAATAATGAAAATAAAAGAATACATACACTGCGTGCAGAATTATTAGGCAAATGAGTATTTTGACCACATCATCCTCTTTATGCATGTTGTCTTACTCCAAGCTGTATAGGCTCGAAAGCCTACTACCAATTAAGCATATTAGGTGATGTGCATCTCTGTAATGAGAAGGGGTGTGGTCTAATGACATCAACACCCTATATTAGATGTGCATAATTATTAGGTGTGCATAATTATTCCTTTCCTTTGGCAAAATGGGTCAAAAGAAGGACTTGACAGGCTCAGAAAAGTCAAAAATAGTGAGATATCTTGCAGAGGGATGCAGCACTCTTAAAATTGCAAAGCTTCTGAAGCGTGATCATCGAACAATCAAGCGTTTCATTCAAAATAGTCAACAGGGTCGCAAGAAGCGTGTGGAAAAACCAAGGCGCAAAATAACTGCCCATGAACTGAGAAAAGTCAAGCGTGCAGCTGCCAAGATGCCACTTGCCACCAGTTTGGCCATATTTCAGAGCTGCAACATCACTGGAGTGCCCAAAAGCACAAGGTGTGCAATACTCAGAGACATGGCCAAGGTAAGAAAGGCTGAAAGACGACCACCACTGAACAAGACACACAAGCTGAAACGTCAAGACTGGGCCAAGAAATATCTCAAGACTGATTTTTCTAAGGTTTTATGGACTGATGAAATGAGAGTGAGTCTTGATGGGCCAGATGGATGGGCCCGTGGCTGGATTGGTAAAGGGCAGAGAGCTCCAGTCCGACTCAGACGCCAGCAAGGTGGAGGTGGAGTACTGGTTTGGGCTGGTATCATCAAAGATGAGCTTGTGGGGCCTTTTCGGGTTGAGGATGGAGTCCAGCTCAACTCCCAGTCCTACTGCCAGTTTCTGGAAGACACCTTCTTCAAGCAGTGGTACAGGAAGAAGTCTGCATCCTTCAAGAAAAACATGATTTTCATGCAGGACAATGCTCCATCACACGCGTCCAAGTACTCCACAGCGTGGCTGGCAAGAAAGGGTATAAAAGAAGAAAATCTAATGACATGGCCTCCTTGTTCACCTGATCTGAACCCCATTGAGAACCTGTGGTCCATCAACAAATGTGAGATTTACAAGGAGGGAAAACCGTACACCTCTCTGAACAGTGTCTGGGAGGCTGTGGTTGCTGCTGCACACAATGTTGATGGTAAACAGATCAAAACACTGACAGAATCCATGGATAGCAGGCTTTTGAGTGTCCTTGCAAAGAAAGGTGGCTATATTGGTCACTGATTTGTTTTTGTTTTGTTTTTGAATGTCAGAAATGTATATTTGTGAATGTTGAGATGTTATATTGGTTTCACTGGTAAAAATAAATAATTGAAATGGGTATATATTTGTTTTTTGTTAAGTTGCCTAATAATTATGCACAGTAATAGTCACCTGCACACACAGATATCCCCCTAAAATAGCTAAAACTAAAAACAAACTAAAAACTACTTCCAAAAATATTCAACTTTGATATTAACCTCCCTGGCGGTATGATTATGTCAGGAATTTTGTTCCAAAAGCGGTACCATTTTTTTGCATGGAAATTTGGTGTTATGTATTGTAGGCCTGCAATTCTTAGTAATTACTTACTTAAACCTGACCAATAAAGACTCTAGTAGACCTCTCAGATGTGATAAAGTTCGAAAAAATAAAATCATGAGTTATAATCTAATAAATAATATAATTTTATTCAGTAATGTAATAAATAATGAAATTTGTCAAACAAAAGAAAATTCAGTAAACATCCTGGGTGTGGTAAATTTTGAAACATGGGACTGCACATAGACCAACGTCACAATCAGGGCAATGGAACCTGGTTTCCTTTCGGATTTTTTTTCCATTTCCATCTCGCTTTGAGCAGCAAACTACACACATCCTTGTAGGTGCTGCCTTTTTTGCGCTTGGCGGGATGTAATCCATAAAGTGACGACCAGTCAGCCTCTCTGGGTTTACAACGTCAACAGCGCGACGTCCAGATCTGTTCACGGCCACTGATGGCGTTTGGTAGTTCACAAAAATCTGCTCCGCCACCTTCCAGATGAAGTCAGAGTGAACAAGAGGCTTGTCACTCTTTCCTCTGTGCAGTATATAGGCATTCCACAGACATTGTTCCAGGAGATGCCTGAATATTTTTTTGTAGTATTTTTTTTGTTGCTTCCGCATAGCTGGATAGAATGTCATCGCCTGATCGGCTCTATCGACTCCTCCCATGGTGTTATTATAGTCGATCACAAGTTGTGGCTTTATGACATCTTTCCCACCTCTTGTGTGGACCGTGGTAGTGGAGGTGTTATGTACTGTACTCATTAGGCACACGTCTTTTTTGTCACGCCAACGCATTGCCATCATCTTTCCTTTCTGCCAGGCCACCATTTCTCCTGTTTTCAGTTTTTTCTTGGAAAACATACATGGCAGGCCACGTCGGTTGGCCCTAACGGTTCCATATGCGTCAGTCTTGTTTTTTAGTAGAAACTCGTACAGCTCAGGCGACGTGTAAAAGTTGTCTGTTGTCACACAATACCCCTGATTGAGCAATGGTTCAAGCAGTGAAAGGACTGATGACGTTGCCATCCCATAGCCGCTGTACCTGGGGTTGAATTGTGTTCCTTTGCCGGTGTATATGATGGAATTCCATATATAGCCAGTTGTAGACTCGCAGAGCATATAGGATTTTATTCCAAACCGCGCTCTCTTGGATGCGATGTATTGAATCCAGCTGAGGCGTCCTTTGTAAGCCATCAGACTTTCATCAATGCTAATGTCTCTGTCTGGCACATAGGCCTGCTGGAAATTGGTTATGATCATTTGGAATACTTCCCAGATCTTCTTCAGTTTTGGCGCTGGATGTGTGGCTTCGTCAAATTCCTCATTGTTGGTGAAGTGTAAATTCTTCATTATGAGGGAAAATCGGTACTCGGACATGATGGTGCCAAAAAATGGGGTTGCCAGCAATTTATTGGTAGTCCAGTACCATTTCTGCAGGGGTTTCCCCACCACCCCCTGAAGAAGTATTAGCCCCAGAAATTTCCATATGTCCTCCTTACTCACCGGTTCCCATTTTCTGGTTCTGGAAAATCTGCTGTGCAGAGTAGTGGATTGCTGCTCTTTGTAGCGGTTTGTCTCCGTGACAATCTTTTCAATGACGTCATCCGTCAGAAATAATTTTAGGTACGCCAAAGGATCATTGTGATCAACGTCTACCTTCATCCCAGGCGATCCTGTAAACGGGAATCTTGGCGGTGGTACTGCATCCATACCGCAATCAATAGGGCACCAAGAGCGCACCTCACTGAGCTCAAGTGAAGATTCGTCGCTGTCGCCACTTCTCTGGTCAGAGTCGGATGACGAATCTTTCCACGAATCGCTATCGCTGTCGCTCAATTCTGCGAGGGGCTCTGTGTCGCTGTCGCTGTCAATTATCTGATCCAAACCCGCTTTGGTGATGCTAAAGTGACGCTTTGATGCCATGGTAAAAAATATATTTTTTTTTTGCTTAGAAAAAACAGCTAAAAGGGCAGCCAGGGCAGTGTAGAATGATCAGATGTCAAATCTGTCAAATCTGAGGTGATAGTGTAATCTGACAGGATTTCACTGTATCACCTAACTTTATGTGTGTGTTTGACTTTTATACAATGTATTTTTTTTTTTTTTTTTTTGAATCTCCCGCCCAGTTCCGCCTCTGTGAGGCGCTGCGGCTCACAGAGACGAAACCAGGAAGAGAGATGAGACATCCGCCGGAGCTCTCACCGGCGATCACAGCGGGGAACATCGGGATTAGGTAAAGACACCCGCCGCTCCCTCTGCAATGTACCCCGAGCGTGACTCGGGGTTACCGCTTCTGGCAGCGAAAATTAACCCCGAGTCACGCTCGGGAATACCGTCAGGGAGGTTAATGAGTTTTTTGGCTTCATTGAGAACATGGTTGTTGTTCAATAATAAAATTAATCCTCAAAAATACAACTTGCCTAATAATTCTGCACTCCCTGTAGTATTCAGGATTTCTTTAGTTATTAATAGATCATGTATTACTATAAGAATGCACTATTAAAGATCACCTTCACATAACTAGGGCTACATGGCAATACATAGTGGGATGTCAAAAATGAAATAATGTGAAACAAAAGGCACATTGGAAGATCATCTGTTGGGACTTTGATGTTTTTTTGCCTTCCTCTGGATCAACTTGCAGGATAACAGGCCGAGCTGGATGGACAAATGTATTTTTTTCGGCCTTATGTACTATGTTACTATGTTGCATATACAGATTTGTTGCTGATGAGTATAATGATCCCAGAAAAAGTGGAAAGATAAACATAGGAATAGAGGATAAATTAAGTAAAAAACTATATATTATAGCATATATTTACATAAATATTCAGATAGTGAAAGAAATGGGTGTGAATGTGTGCTATGATGTTTGACTTATGTTGGCAGATACAGTACCTGATTGACTGTGTGGTTTCACCCACATATAGAAGTCCACACAAGCATTTGATAGAATATAGTATATACCACGAATGTGGTATTCCATGTAAAGTATTTCTTAATCAGGGGGATGGTAAATTTTGTCACCTCGACGTATATTAATAGACTGTAAATATTAGAAAATGCTTTGCTTTGGATTTCTAAGGAATTTTTGTAGTAAACATGTAGTTCCAGGGCCCATATCGGCCCTTAAAATTCTGGCGACGTTTAAAAAAACTGTTAAAAAGGTGGTTGAAATTCTTCTATCCTAGGATATGCTTTCCCTATAGGGGTCAATGACAGCACTAGATCTTTTGTACAAGGTATGCAAATAGGTGGTAACAGTGGGTAAATGCAATGCTTCTACAGTTGTCTTTAGTACATTGGTCTAAGACCATGCGTGGATATCCTCATTGGCAGAATTTGTTCTCCATTTCAGTAATTCTGTGGGGTCCTACCAGCCTCTTGACTTTCTAAAACTGCGATATGGGAAGGGATCACTTAGCGGCCTCTGGATGGCAACTCTGCAAACGTTACAGGTTATTCTGGTCAGTGGGCTTTGTAATTAGATATGTGGAGTGAAAGTCTATTTCATACTTTACTACTATTGTACTCTGAAAACTATTCTTATTCAAATCGTACTGTATAGAGAATTGGAGTTCCACCAGATGGAGTTAAAGCGCATCTGTCAGCATGAACAACCCTATTAAACCAGGCATATTGTCTTGTAGGGTTGATCATGTTGATTAAATTGATACCTGTCTTTTGCTCCTTGTATTATATAAATACCATCTCTATTCTGGATTTGTAGATCAGAAGGAAAACCACTTTCACTTTTCAGTCGACACAGTCGATTACACCCTTACGGTCCACCCTTTCACTTCTCATCAAACCCTGAAAGGGGTTGTCCGAGTTATGTAAAAAAAAAATAAACCACTGTAAATCTGATGGTCCTCAATATATACAGAAGGTAAGCAAGTTTTAGGAAAAACAAATTCCATTTACTCACCTAGTTCTTTTCTGACCCTTTGTTTACATGCAGTTGCAGAGCTGCGGGGGCGTGGGAGGTTTCCGTTTTGTTCCCATTCACTGTCAATGGGGACAAAACTCAACTGAACGAAACGGAATGGACAAGAATGCGTTCCATTTGGTTGCGTCCCCATCGCGGAAATAATAACACAAACAGCGTTTTTCTGTCCGCGATGTGGTGCGAAGCAAGATGGATCCGTCCTGAGCCACAATGTAAGTCAATCGGGACGGATCCGTTTTCTCTAACGCAATAGAAAACTGATCCGTCCCCCATTGACTTTCATTGGAGTTCATGACGGATCCGTCTTGGCTATTTTAAAGATGATACAACCGGATCCGTCCATAACGGATGCAGATGGTTGTATTATCATGATGGAAGCGTTTTTTGCTGATCCAGGACGCATCCAGCAAAAACGCTGGTGTGAAAGTAGCCTAAGCCAGCAGATGGTTACTGCAGAGAGGCGTTGGCGTGTTGCTTCACAGTGACGTTCTGTGCCCAGAGGCAGATCTGCTCTCTCTTTCAGCCCAGATTTGTGCATGGAATGTCATCAGAGCAGGGAAAGAAGCGGACATCACCGGTCATGTGGCGCCCAGTCAACTAGGAGAACTGGGCTACTATAGATGGAGTGAATTGAAATTACATTTGATTAGTTAGAAACATACAAAGAACAAAAAATAATAATAACTTGGACAACCCCTTTAAACTTAGAAGAATTTTCCAGTAGTGACTGTGCCAATTTTTAGGGCAACAGACACACATTAATCTCTACTACTCGTCTGCAGTGTAAAAGTGCGTATCAAGAGAGACACTCCTTTTGTTTCCTCTCGCAAGCATCAATCCCTTTCTTTGTCTCTTTAGGGTACTTTCACACTTGCGTTGTTTGATTCCGGCAGGCAGTTCCGTTGCCTGGACTGCCTTCCTGATCAGGCAAACTGTATGCAAACGCATGTCATTTTTTCTGACTGATCAGTTTTTTTTCTGACTGATCAGGATCCTGCAATACCGGATCGGTTTTTCAAGTGTCATCAGGCAAAACGGATCCGGTATTTATTTTTTTTTCTCATTTTTAAAGGTCTGCGCAAAGCGGAAGGACGGATCCGGCATTCCGGTATTTACATTCCTATGGAAAAAAAATGCCGGATCCGGCATTCAGGCAAGTCTTCCTTTTTTTTCGCCGGAGATAAAACTGTAGCATTCTACGGTTTTCTCCTTTGCCTGATCAGTCAAAATGACTGAACTGAAGACATCCTTATGCATCCTGAACGGATTACTCTCCATTCAGAATGCATGGGGATAATCCTGATCAGTTATTTTCCGGTATACAGCCCCTGTGTCGGAACTCTATGGCGGAAAAGAAAAACGCTAATGTGAAAGTAGCCTTACACACCTCGACTCAAAAGATATAATGGCGCCAATGGTGAAATACCATCAATTAGAAATAGTTAAAACACTTTAATTCTACTGACAGATTTGTAGTACAGAAATCTCAAAACAAATCATCGCTGTAAGGATACTTTCACACTAGCGGCAGGATGGATCCGAAAGCGGTTCACCCTGTCGGATCCGTCCTGCCGCCGCTCCGTCCCCATTGACTATAATGGGGATGGGGGCCGAGCTCCGGCGCAGCGCGGCAAGAGGCTGCCGGACTAAAAAGTTGGACATGCAGTACTTTTAGTCCGGCGGCCTCTCGCCGTGCTGCGCCGGAGCGCTGCCCCCGGCGAAGTAGCGGCAGGACGGATCCAACAGGGTGAACAGCCTGTCGGATCCGTCCTGCCACTAGTGTGAAAGTAGCCTTAAAACACCTGACCCAGGTTTCACCTCGCTTCCTCAGGGGTCTCTAGGGTGAATCGCTGCCAAGATGTTTAGATTTATGTGCAAATTAGTTATTTCAAGCACCAAGGAGCTATCTGTAGTGTTTGGAGCACTGCTATTTTAACGCCTATCTCCACTTTGCTTCACAGGGCTAGACCTCTTGTCTTGTGGGTTACAAATAGTTATTGGTGATGCAGCCTTTTTATTTTGTACCCAGTCACTGGTGCCAGTGTGTTGCTGAAAAAATGCAGGAATTTTCTAAAACACACCGACACCAATGACTAGGTACACCATAAAAACGCTGGACCGCCAATGACTTTGTGAGCCACCGGGCTAGACGAGAGGTCTAGCTCTGTCATTTAAAGAGGAGGGAGAGCGCACAGGGGTGAAGCGGTGCTACAGGCGCTACGGCCAGTCTCTTGATGCTCATAATAACTAATTTGCATATAAAACACATTGAAACTAAAATTCTCTCAACCTTTATCGTGTAAGATAGAAGTGAATAATTTTGCCGTTTCCCATCTTACCAGGAAGACTCCACTCGGAAACTGATGCAAGTCCTGTATCAAATGTAAAAAGGGGTTTGTGTCTAAGGCCTCTTTCACACGGGCGTTGCGGATTGGGGCCGGATGCGTTCAGGGAAAATGGTGCGATTTTGACACTAAAACAAGTCAGTCTTCACTGCGATTGCATTCCATGTTTGCGTTTTTTCCGCGTGGGGCAAAACATTGTAATGCGTTTCGCACGAGCGTGAAAAAAATCGGCATGTTTGATACCCAGACCCGAACCCGGACTTCTTCACAGAAGTTCGGGTTTGGGTTAGGTGTTGTGTAGATTGTATTATTTCCCCTTATAACATGGTTATAAGGGAAAATAATAGCATTCTGAATACAGAAAGCATAGTACAATAGCGCTGGAGGGGTTAAAAAATAAATAATAATGTAACTCTCCTTAATCCACTTGTTTGCGCAGCCGGCATCTCTTCTGTCTTCTTCTTTGAGGAATAGGACCTTTGATGACGTCACTGCGCTCATCACATGATCTTTTACCATGGTGATGATCATGTGACGGACCATGTGATGAGTCTAGTGACGTCATCAAAGGTCCTATTCCTCAAAGAAGAAGACAGAAGAGATGCCGGCTGCGCGAACAAGTGGATTAAGGTGAGTTAAATATTTTTATTTTTTTTAACCCCTCCAGCCCTATTGTACTATGCATTCTGTATTCAGAATGCTATCATTTTCCCTTATAACCATGTTATAAGGGAAAATAATAATGATCGGTTCTCCATCCCGATCGTCTCCTAGCAACTGTGCGTGAAAATCGCACTGCATCCGCACTTGCTTGCGGATGTTTGCTATTTTCACGCAGCCCCATTCACTTCTATGGGGCCTGCGTTGCGTAAAAAACGCAGAATATAGAACATGCCGCGATTTTCACGTAACGCAAAATTGATGCGAGAAAATCACCGCTCATGTGCACAGCCCCATAGAAATGAATGGGTCCGGATTCAGTGCGGGTGCAATACATTCACGTCACGCATTGCACCCGCGCGGGAAAACTCGCTGGTGTGAAAGGGGCCTAACAAGGTTTTTGTCTGTTTAACTAGAGGGGTCAATATATTTTCTAGAAAGATGGTGCCAGAAGAAAATCTGTTTATGCAACAATTGATCTACCAGGGCTTTTATCTAAACATTTATGAATTTTTGGTAGTATATAAAAAATAAAAAAAAAGCTGTAATGATTAGGTTGTGGTAAGAAATTTACATGATGCGCTAATGTTTTATCAAGCTTGGCCAAAATAGCATTAGTGGAACTTAAGTGTAATTGCACATATCCCTCAGAGCTGTGGAGTTGAGACGAGACCTCCACATATTCTCTTCTGTTCATCACCATGCTCGCCCTTACTATAACCGCTGCCTTAGGCTACTTTCACACTTGCGTTGTTCTTTTCCGGCATAGAGTTCCGTCACAGGGGCTCTATACCGGAAAAGAACTGATCAGGTATGTCCCCATGCATTCTGAATGGAGAGTAATCCGTTCAGTTTGCATCAGTATGTCTTCAGTTCAGTCGTTTTGACTGATCAGGCAAAAGAGAAAACCGTAGCATGCTACGGTTTTATCTCCGGCTAAAAAAACTGAAGACTTGCCTGAATGCCGGATCAGGCATTTTTTCCCATAGGAATGTATTAGTGCCGGATCCGGCATTCAGAATACCGGAATGCCGGATCCGTCCTTCCGGTATGCGCATGCGCAGACTGAAAAAAAGGTGAAAAAATAAATGCCGGATCCGTTTTTGCCGGATGACACCGGAAAGACGGATCCGGCATTTCAATGCATTTTTTCGACTGATCAGGCATTTTTAAGACTGATCAGGATCCTGATCAGTCTTACTAATGCCATCAGTTAGCATACATTTTGCCTGATCCGGCAGGCAGTTCCGGCGACGGAACTGCTTGCCGGATCTCTCTGCCGCAAGTGTGAAAGTAGCCTTAATTATCTATTCCTCATAGTCCGTAAGAGAATTGAGCTGGATTTACACAAATTAATGTTCCTATGAAAGCTCTTTTCCAATATACAGCCTAAGGGTACTTTCACACTTGCGTTTTTGTTTTCCGGTATGGAGTTCTGTCCTAGGGGCTCAATTCCGAAAAAAAACTGATCAGTTTTATCCTAATGCGTTCTGAATGGAGAGCAATCCGTTCAGGATGCATCAGTTCAGTCCCTCTTACGTTTTTTTGGCCGGAGAAAAATCCTGAACAATTGCCGGAACACCGGATCCGGCATTAATTTCCATTGAAATGCATTAATTCCGGATCCGGCCCAAAGTGTTCCGGCTAAACGGATCCGGTTTTGCGGTCTGCGCATGCACAGACCTTTTTAAAAATGAAAAAAATAAAATAAATACTGGATCTGTTTTTCCGAATGGCAACCGGAAAGACTGATCTGATATTGCAATACATTTGTGAGACTGATCCGGATCCGTCTCAGAAATGCATCAGTTTGCGTCCGGATTGCCGGATCTGCAGGCAGTTCCGGCGACGGAACTGCCTGACAGAATCCTCTGCCGCAAGTGTGAAAGTACCCTTAGGCCCCTTTCACACGGGCGAGAATTCCGTGCGGGTGCAATGCGTGAGGTGAACGCATTGCACCTGCACTGAATCCAGACCCATTCAATTCAATAGGGCTGTTTAGATAAGGGGTGATTTTCACGCATCACTTGTGCGTTGCGTGAAAATAGCAGCATGTTGACGATAGGACCAGAAAACCCAAATTTGCGTAACACACCTTTCAGATACCCCCAGTGTACCCTATCAAATGCTTTTTCTTCATCTAGTGACAGGAATAGCGTAGGGGAACTGGAAAGCTCTGCCACATGTAAGAGATCTATAATACGTCTGGTTCCGTCCCTGCATTGTCTACCCGCCACAAAGCCTACCTGGTCTATATCCACTAAGGATGGTAGGACCTTATGTAATCTAGATGCTAGAATCTTCGAGAATAGCTTGATATCCGTATTCAACCTGATCCTGTTCCCTGACGATCCTTTGCCTGCTCCTCCTGTACTGCGCATCCCTCCTGGTATTTTGACCTCGGCTTCCACCTGACTATTCTTTGCGGACTCCTTTGGTACTTCTCGACTCTCCTGGTATTTATGACCCCGGCTTCTCCTGACCATTCTTTCTTTATCCCTCTGTACTGTGTTGTCCTCTTGGTTTTGACCCGGTCCGTTCACTATCCGTTATTTGTCTTGTCTGTCCTTCCCGCACGTATCCTAAGTTAGGGACTGCCGTCCAGTTGTCCCCTGTCATCAGGACTCGTGAGGCAAGTAGGCAGGGCCAGGGGTGAGGGTGAAGCGCAGTGGTCACTATCCTCCCCTCTGTGTGTGTGTGTACGTGACCGTTACAGACTGCGACAGGAACGTATAGTCTCGTTATCCTCCATGATGGTATCTCCATATATCATGGAGCTGAGTTTCTGCTATTAGAGATTTAAGGTCCCGTCTGTGTGTTGGAGTTCGACTGCTACAGTCCAACTTCACATTTGCCGGGATGTTAAAGTCCCCCCCCACCACAATGGAGCCCGAAGCCACAGCCCTGAGTTTGCGAAAGAAACGGCGAAGGAAGGATATTTGCCTGGTATTGGGTGCATAGACCGTGGCTATAGTCACTGGTAAATTATCTAGCAGGCCTGTTAGGATAATGTATTGCCCCTTGGTGTCCGTAACCAGGAATGACTGAGTAAATGCCACATTCCTCTTTTTTTTCCTAAACGCAGGAGAATAGAAGATATGTGGGAAATCAGGATGCTTACACCTGTGTGAGTCTGCTGGCAGTAAATGGGTTTCTTGGGCCATAAGTATGTTACATTGTGAAGTAGATGCATCTGCCCATAACCATCTCCTTTTATGAGGGGAGTTTAACCCCTTCACATTTAGAGAGTACACTTTAACCCCCATTATCATAATAAAGCATACTATCTCTGCGCTGCTCCGGTTGCACATACAGAAAATAAGCTACATCATTTGCCTGAATTATGGATATAAGCATATGAAAAACTATAACAGTAGTAAAACAAAAAACATAAACCGAAAAACTAGAGGCACTGGTAAAATGCCTCATGTGGGTAGGATTGAGAAGCGGGCTATCGCCCCTTTGAAATGTGGGGTGTAAGGAAGCGAGTCTTTCCGTTACCTTACAGCACCAAATACACGCTATTCAGTCCAACTCAGGCCGGGTTCCATTCCACGGGGATCTTGGCCTGACGTCGGTGTAGATCTCATGACAGCTGAGCTTCTTCCGGAAGCAGGCCTAAGGCTTTCAACTTCTGCGCGGCAACCTTCGGCGACGCGCACACGTGGAAGCCTCATCTATAACGGATTTGCTTTTCCCAAAGTATCTTTGTTAAGGGAGAATTTTTTTTTCTTTTAGCTAGTGTCGCCCCGACAGATCCGGGAACACCGAGATGCCCTCAAAGGAACCAGTAGGTACGGGATTCTTCCGTAACACTTTTAAGAAGGCCTCTTTAACTTGGGGATCCTGTGTATACGGTCAATGATAAGGTCCATCTCTGAAAGATCCAGCATAGCTTCTTCAAGCAGGGTTTGCAGTAGCGGGTGGAGTTGTTCCGGGCCTACCGACTCAGGTTCCCCTCGCAGGCGTACATGGTTTCGTCGGCTTCTATCCTCCATATCGGAGAGTTTAGATTCGATCCTGCCAATCTCCTCCTCCAAGGCAGCGTTAGCATCGATAAGCTGGTTATGTGATGCGGTGAGTTCCGCCATCTTGCCTTCTAGGTGTGAGGTGTGTTCACCCAGTTGTACCACTTCGGTTTGTACCTCTCTGAGGATGTGGTGAAAGTCCTCTTTCAAAGAAGACCGCAGGGAGTCCAGCATATCGCGAAGCAGCTATTCGGTAAGTAGTGAGCCTCCCGACAACTGTCTGTAATCTGTGCGGGCCGCGTCTAGATAGGAAGCAGGAGAGCTCGCACAAGATGGCGGAGATGGTGGCAAAGTTTTATGGAAAAAACTCTCTGAGTTTCACCGAAGCCTGGCGTTTTTTAACTTGCCCCATAGATGGACCGGCAGTAGGTGTATGAGACCTCATGAATTAGGTTGCTGGAAATGCTGAGAATTAGCCGAGTTGCGGTGCTAACAGCGGAGCTCTTCGACTATGCAGCCAGCGCCATCGGCGTCCAGGCCACGCCCCTTTGTAGGGCAATTTTAAAAGACCCCTGTCAATGTCCGTTTTCCTAAGTTGCTACATCTCTGTTGACCAGAGAAATAAATGCTTCCAGGGCGTGAATGCTCTTTAAAGGTTATGCTTTTTACGTTTTAATCCTCTATGTGCTATTACATTTTGATGCCATATGTTGATCAGGCAGTCAATGTTAGGATCTAGTTTGAAATCATTAAAGTAGACCTTAAAGTGATTTTCCAGGAAAAATGACTTTTTATCTAATGCCATCAGCCTGCCTCCGTACACAGAAAATTCATACCTACTAGCTTCCAGCCAAATCCCAGATTTCTCCATGTTCTGGTCCACGTTGTGTTTACCTCCAGCGCTTCATGGGCGTAGGCACATGCTCCACTGTAGCCAATAGCGGGCTTCATCAGTGATATGGCTACAAGCTGCACATCACCGCTGAATCCAGCAGTTGGCTGCAGAAGGGAATCTGACCATGCCCACACAGTGCAGACTGCAACATGTAGATACTGACCGCACCGCCAAGGAGTGGAGTATGCATCCTCTGTGTACAGAGGCAGGTTGTGGACATTAGATAAAGGGGTCTTGGAAAAATTACTTTTTAAGTCCCAAGATCCTGAAAAACCTCTGCAAGTAAGGGTACTTTCACACTAGCATCATTCTTTTCCGGTATTGAAATCCGGTAAAGGGTCTCAATACCGGAAAAAAACGCATCAGTTTTGTCCCAATGCATTCTGAATGGAAAGCAATCTGTTCAGTATGCATCAGGAGGTCTTCCATTCCGTCCCCTGTACGGTATTTGGCCAAAATCCCGGAATTCTACCGCACTTGCCATTGGTATGTATTAATGGCGGATTCGGTACCAAGTATTCAGGCAATTGCTGCATCGCCGTATCCGTTTTTTTTTTTGCATGCACGTTTTTTCCTAGCTTTAAAAGTATTTAATACCGGATTCGTTATTCCGGATGATACTGGAAAGACGGATCCGGTATTTCAATGCATAAGTCTAATGTATCCGGAAAAAAAAGATAGCCGTTTGCATACGGATTTCCGGATCCAGCAGGCAGTTCCGGCAACGGAACTGCCTGCCGGATTTTTCTAACGCTAGTGTGAAAGTACCCTAAGTATCTGATTGGAAATGATAGACCCCTCTGTCGAAAAGCTAGGTGTAGAAGGGTCAGTTGTACAGGGCACTGGCTCAGGAGATGTTGACACCAGAGATTTGTTTCTACCCGAGATCTAGTCTTCTTGGGCTGTTGAATGATTGCAGCCCAGCGATTTGTACAAGTGATTTAACAAGTAGTCCTCCGTATCTCTGATTAAGGCCTCATGCACACAACCGTTTTTTTTTAAGGTCCGCAAAAACGGGGTCCGTAGGTCCGTGATCCGTGACCGTTTTTCGTCCGTGGGTCTTCCTTGATTTTTGGAGGATCCACGGACATGAAAAAAAAAGTCGTTTTGGTGTCCACCTGGCCGTGCGGAGCCAAACGGATCCGTCCTGAATTACAATGCAAGTCAATGGGGACGGATCCGTTTGACGTTGACACAATATGGCGCAATTGCAAACGGATCCGTCCCCCATTGACTTTCAATGTAAAGTCAGGAGTCCCTTTTATACCATCGGATCAGAGTTTTCTCCAATCCGATGGTATATTTTAACTTGAAGCGTCCCCATCACCATGGGAACGCCTCTATGTTAGAATATACCATCGGATTTGAGTTAGATCGTGAAACTCAGATCAGACAGTATATTCTAACACAGAGGCGTTCCCATGGTGATGGGGACGCTTCAGGTTAGAATATACTAAAAGAACTGTGTACATGACTGCCGCCTGCTGCCTGGCAGCACCCGATCTCTTACAGGGGGCTGTGATGAGGGGTTAATTGTGCGGATCACAGCCCCCTGTAAGAGATCGGGTGCTGCCAGGCAGCAGGGGGCAGTCGAGTACACAGTTCAAAGTATATTCTAACTAGAAGCGTCCCCATCACTATGGTTGCCATGGTTACCGATCAGAGCCCCAGCGATTAAACTGGGACTCCGATCGGTACTCTCCGCTGCCACCAATGATAGGGGGGGAGATTTTAATTAGGAGGGGGGGGGCGCACTGGCCACCAATGAATCTACAGTACTACAGGGGAGGGAGGGGGGGCCGGCCGGCCGCACTTGCCACCAATGTGTTAACTACAGGGGAGGGAGGGGGGGCCCACTGGCCACCAATGAATTTAAAACTGGGGAGGGAGGGGGGTGTGCCCCCTCCTGCCTGGCAGCACATGGTCTCTTACAGGGGGCTATGATACGCACAATTAACCCCTCAGGTGCGGCACCTGAGGGGTTAATTGTGCGGATCACAGCCCCCTGTAAGAGATCGGGTGCTGCCAGGCAGCAGGGGGCAGTCGAGTACACAGTTCAAAGTATATTCTAACTAGAAGCGTCCCCATCACTATGGGAACGCCTCTGTGTTAGAATATACTGTCGGATCTGAGTTTTCACGAAGTGAAAACTCAGCTCTGAAAAAGCTTTTATGCAGACAAATCTGCGGATCCGTCTGTGTGAAAGTAGCCTGCGGACGCCAATCTTGTGTGCATCCGTGTTTTTTCACGGACCCATTGACTTGAATGGGTCCGTGAACCGTTGTCCGTCAAAAAAATAGGACAGGTCCTATTTTTTTGACGGACAGGAAACACGGATCACGGATGCGGCTGCAAAATGGTGCATTTTCCGATTTTTCCACGGACCCATTGAAAGTCAATGGGTCCGCGAAAAAAAACGGAAACCGGCACAACGGCCACGGATGCACACAACGGTGTGCATGAGGCCTAATTTATTTAGTTTTTGTTGTTTTCAATTTCCTTCCTAAAATTCAATGTGTTTTGGTGTGTACGCTCCTTCAAGTTAAAAACATTCTTTTCGAGGTGAAGTATAACCAAGTTAGTTTTCAGTAGCATTTATTTTCTCTCTAGCAGATATAATAGACTGAAAATATTCTGCTGTTAGTCATTAAATGAAAAGAACATTAGTAGTGCAATATTTGGTATCGTCTCTAAAAAATGGTGGGACGTAAATTCACTTCTTGGAATTCTTTGTACTCGTAAATACTCCTCTACAGTTGAACAGTGTAGTTTCAAATTTACCAGGTGTGGAAGTTCACGTTCATAATTCCTCCTCCGTATTTCACTGGATGAGATCAAGAAGAAAGCCCTCATGCACACGACCGTTCCGTTTTTTGCAGTCCACAAACCGCGGATCCGCAAAAAACAAAAGCCGCCCGTGTGCCTTCTGCAATTTACGGCCCATTGTAGACATGCCTATTCTTGTCCACAAAACGGACAAGAATAGGACATGCTATATATATTTTTTTGCGGAACGGAGGAAAGGATGCGGACAGCACACGGAGTGCTGTCCGCATCTTTTGCGGCCCCATTGAAGTAAATAGGTCCGCACCCGAGCCGCAAAAACTGCGGCTCGGATGTGGACCCGAAAAACGGTCGTGTGCATGAGGCCAAAATCACTTGAGACTGTGTCTTGAGATATTATGTTCATTGCCTCTACAGTATCGCACGAGAAAACTTCGCTGGACATTGTTTGATGGTGCTCTCATAAGCCTAAATATTAGACACATCCAAGATATGTTGCACTCTTATGCGGCTGCCGTAGGATAGCTCTGAATATACCTAGATATACTGTAGATGCCTACAGAACAACATTGCAGTCCTCAATGTAATGTGCGATACTACAGGGGTTGTGCTCTTTCACCTCAGTGAATGGTTTGAGTTAAAAATTCAAGCAAGGTTATTTGGGTGCTAAAAGTCCTAGTATGTACGACATGTTATCCCAGAGGTTCCTGCAACCTAATTAAACCAGGGAGAGCAGCACCTGCCTGGTAAGGTAGTGTTAATTGTGATACGGAAATAGTTGTAATGTAATGAGAATAAAAACATAAAACTCGAATAATACACTTACTTGTTCTGGAAGTTTGACCCACATAGACTTTCCCACATTTTAGGAACAATTTTAGTGTTGTAAGTAAAAAAATAAATAAATAAAAAATTCCTCTGCTATTTTTTTATTTTTATTTTTTACCTATCATCTGATGTTTCACATTACTCCCTTTCATAATAGAGGTTCAGTTTTGGCATGACAAGCATGCCCTGCTGAGGGGTATTCAAAAAAGTTTGTTTCAATACCCTTTTGGGTTTCAAAAGATTGGCTCTTGTTGTATTGATTGTTATTGTTCTTACTTTTCTGTTCGACAAATTTTGGATGATCTCTGAATAAATTCGGTAACAATAATTGCATTTTCTCAATGCTTATCTGTGGATCTTCACACAATTTTAAACACACAGATTACATGCTTTCACACAGTGAAATATTTGTGTAGACGGCTAATATCTAAAGTAAATAAAAATGGCACATCAATTATTTAAATTCCTACGTAAGAATTCCCCGGTGTCTTTCAAACAGTTGGGT
Organism: Bufo bufo; assembly: GCF_905171765.1. Taxonomy (NCBI): domain Eukaryota; kingdom Metazoa; phylum Chordata; class Amphibia; order Anura; family Bufonidae; genus Bufo; species Bufo bufo. The sequence continues at coordinate 601,289,562 of NC_053392.1, forward strand.
AAACGTCTCTCAATATTTTGTAGATACTAATCCACACAGACCGCAAAAGGATGAATGACTGAATTCACACTGGACACTATCGGCCTACCTGGAGGTTTAGACCGACTTATACAGGTTTATAAAGACCCAGCACTTTTCAAAAGCACCCTCTGGATAGGTCTTCGAGTACCAGTGACTTCTCAATCAGCTGATCGCTAGGGGTCCTAGATGTCAGCCCCACACCGATCACGGACTGATGACCTACCCCGAGGATAGGTCATCAGTAAAAAGATCTCGGAAAATCCCTTTAATCTATGCCTTAGAATTCCCAGAGCATGTTGCCATATTTACAAAATATTAAATATTTGCGTATTGATACAGAAATTAGTTGTACAATTGTACAACTACTCACAAGGGTGAAGGGACACAAACACACACACAAATGCACTTCAGTGCATAAAAAAATATGCCATAGCAGCAAGCCTCAGTCAACCCCTAGGGGCTTAAAAAGGACCTTTCATGGGATTATGTGTTATTAGATAGTACGGCCCCTACAGCTAAAATCCCCCCCCCTTTTTTTAAAAAAAAAATACCTCTCCGTTCTGCCGCTGTGCCTCCTGTTTTTGGCACCTGATATGTTAAATTGGACCATCGGTACAGGGAAGAGGAGACATGATTTACTCTCTAAAAACAGCTGATTCCTGTCAGAAGTTGGCTGTAATAAAAACCTTCAGAGCCCCTGTACTGGGGTGGCTACTCTATCTCCCCTCCCAACCCCCTGCACTTTGACCATGCCGTTGACCTACTAAGCCACCCCTTGACCCCAATTGGCCCCTCCCACTGCATCCAACCCAGAAAGCAGGACATCTGGCCACCCTACTCTGTACAGTACTTTTTTTTATATAGTTACATGGAACTGTGGTATATACTGTATGTATGTATATATATATATATATATATATATATATATATATATATACAGTACAGACCAAAAGTTTGGACACACCTTCTCATTCAAAGAGTTTTCTTTATTTTCATGACTATGAAAATTGTAGATTCACACTGAAGGCATCAAAACTATGAATTAACACATGTGGAATTATATACATAACAAACGAATGTAAAACAACTGAAAATATGTAATATTCTAGGTTCTTCAAAGTAGCCACCTTTTGCTTGGATTACTATTTTGCACACTCTTGGCATTCTCATGATGAGCTTCAAGAGGTAGTCCCCTGAAATGGTTTTCACTTCACAGGTGTGCCCTGTCAGGTTTAATAAGTGGGATTTCTTGCCTTATAAATGGGGTTGGGACCATCAGTTGCATTGAGGAGAAGTCAGGTGGATACACAGCTGATAGTCTTACTGAATAGACTGTTAGAATTTGTATTATGGCAAGAAAAAAGCAGCTAAGTAAAGAAAAACGAGTGGCCATCATTACTTTAAGAGATGAAGGTCAGTCAGTCAGCCGAAAAATTGGGAAAACTTTGAAAGTAAGGGCTATTTGACCATGAAGGAGAGTGATGGGGTGCTGCGCCAGATGACCTGGCCTCCACAGTCACCGGACCTGAACCCAATCGAGATGGTTTGGGGTGAGCTGGACCGCAGAGTGAAGGCAAAAGGGCCAACAAGTGCTAAGCATCTCTGGGAACTCCTTCAAGACTGTTGGAAGACCATTTCAGGGGACTACCTCTTGAAGCTCATCAAGAGAATGCCAAGAGTGTGCAAACCAGTAATCCAAGCAAAAGGTGGCTACTTTGAAGAAACTAGAATATGACATATTTTCAGTTGTTTCACACTTGTTTGTTATGTATATAATTCCACATGTGTTAATTCATAGTTTTGATGCCTTCATAGTCATGAAAATAAAGAAAACTCTTTGAATGAGAAGGTGTGTCCAAACTTTTGGTCTGTACTGTACACAAGCAGAATGACCTGGCTTTGCACAGGTATATTCCGACTATTTCATTTAATGTTTGTGTGTTGTTAAGATATCCACAGTGTTCCCCTTAACAGTGACCTCCACAGCACCCCACCCCGTTAACTGTGACCTCCACAGTGCCCTGCCCCCTTAATATTTACCTCCACAATTCCCGCCTTTTTAACAGTGACTACTACAGCGCCCCACCCCCTTATCAGTGACCTTTACATGAACCAATCCCCTTAACAGTGTCCTCTACATCGCCGTGCTCCCTTAAAATGTGACCTCCACAGTACCCTGCCCCCTTAAGTGTCCTCCCCAGCAGCTCAACCCCTTAACTGTGGCTTCCACAGCACCTAACTCCCTTAACAATGACTTCCACAGCAGCCGACCCCTTTACAGTGATCGCCACAGTGCCCCACCCCCTTAAAATGTGACCTGCACAGAACCCCGTCCCCTTAACAGTGACCTCCATAGCGCTCCGTTCCCTTAACATTGACCTTCACAGCTGAACACCACCTTAACAGTGACCTCCACAGGGTCCCACCCCCTTAACATTGACCCCCCACAGCAGATGACCCCCCACATCCTTAAAATGTGACCTGAACAGCACTCTGCCCCTTTAAAAGTGGCCTCCACAGCAGCCCACTCCATTAACAGTGACCCACCCACAGCAACTAATCCTCTTAACTCCTCCACAGCGCCTGCCCCTTTAACAGTGACTTCCACAGCGCCCAAACCCATAACAGTGATCACCTCAGGGCCCTGCCCCCTTAACAATGAAACCAACCCCACAGCAGCTCACCTTCTTAACCTTAACCCCCAAAGCAGCTCACCTTCTTAACAGTGACCCCTCCATATAGCTTCCCGCATCCTTAAAATGTGATCTCTAAAGCACCCCACCCCTTAACAGTGACCTCCACTGCACCAGTCCCCCTTAACAGTAAAGTTCACAACACCTCCCCCCTTAACATTGACCTTCAAATGTACCTGTGTGCCAAATTTGGTGAAGATCGGTCCAGTCGTTTGGTCGCGCATAAAAAACGAACAGACAGAAACTAATTTTCTATACAGGGAGTGCAGAATTATTAGGCAAGTTGTATTTTTGAGGATTAATTTTAATATTGAACAACAACCATGTTCTCAATGAACCCAAAAAACTCATTAATATCAAAGCTGAATATTTTTGGAAGTAGTTTTTAGTTTGTTTTTAGTTTTAGCTATTTTAGGGGGATATCTGTGTGTGCAGGTGACTATTACTGTGCATAATTATTAGGCAACTTAACAAAAAACAAATATATACCCATTTCAATTATTTATTTTTACCAGTGAAACCAATATAACATCTCAACATTCCCAAATATACATTTCTGACATTCAAAAACAAAACAAAAACAAATCAGTGACCAATATAGCCACCTTTCTTTGCAAGGACACTCAAAAGCCTGCCATCCATGGATTCTGTCAGTGTTTTGATCTGTTCACCATCAACATTGCGTGCAGCAGCAACCACAGCCTCCCAGACACTGTTCAGAGAGGTGTACTGTTTTCCCTCCTTGTAAATCTCACATTTGATGATGGACCACAGGTTCTCAATGGGGTTCAGATCAGGTGAACAAGGAGGCCATGTCATTATATTTTATTCTTTTATACCTGTAACGGACCGTTTCAGCAGACAAGGGGTTAAAATCCGTTTAGGCGATAAGCCCCTTTCTGAGAGACAGGCACAGCTACTGCAGAACACCAATGTCCCGAACTGGATACAAAGTAGCACTCCAAACTGGAACCTCACGAATAGCTGCTAGCAGACGAACAGGAAAAGCATACAATCCTGGCAATCGGTCTTCTAACAGCATACAGTGAATCCCCCCAATAACGAGACAAGGCTCCGTGTTAAGGGTCAAACAGTGGTCTGACTGTACTTCACGTACAGCCTCTTTTATTCATAAACCACAAACATAGTACTGCGCACAGGGGTTTGAAATACAACCAATCAATAATTAACAACACATACAATGTAACTACAGCAACCAATCGTTCACGCCCCCAGAGGACCAGAATGAAGACTGTGACATAGGACAACATATCCCCACAATGCATCATGGTTTCCTCCTCTCTGTCCAGACAACCTGAAGAGCAATCCAATTATCTCTGAGGACAAAGGGAGATCGCCAATACACATGTGAGGACAACAGAACAGACATCACCATTTAAACACACAATGGGACAATGGCACAATAGAAACACACCCGCATATTCCTCCCAAGCTGACAAGTTACACTTATTATAAATTGTTACAACTTTGTGAGTTTACATTGGCCATACATATAACTTACATTAATTCAAACAGTATAACGTGGGGACAAACCTATCCAAAATTCACTTGAATAGGTTCAGGGGTTTAAAAGTTAGTATATGTCCCATAATCCAGGGGCAAGAGGCCAGCAGCCAGTCCTCTCCAAAACCCAGTGGCGAGGTTGGTTTCGCCACACATCTCCCCCCCCCAGGGAAGACTAACCAGATACCTGACCTCACGCCGGTCGGTACCTGAGTTAGTCTGGCAGCCCACCCACAACCAAATACTGGACCTGTTGACTTTAGTAGCCTGTCTCTGTCCAGTGAGTCCACCAAGGTTATGTTGGAAGCTGGTACTCCCGGTCTCTGTGTTGCTCCCTGGCTTGGAGTGGAGGTTGCTTTGTGGGCAGGGATCAGCGGTACTCTGCCCTGGTGCCAGCGCTACCACGGAAGAAGCCTGGTTGGAGCCTGGTTGTTGGAGGGGGAGACCGACTGTCTCTACCCCCTGTGCTGTAAGTGCAGAGACCACGGTCCCATCTGCACTGTTGTGGGGCTTACTGTCTGCCCCTGGTGCGTTAAGCTGCCGCTGGGGAGAGGGGGTAACGAGCTCCTCTCCCATACATACTTCCAGCCGCTGGGGAGGGCGACCGACCGTCTCCGCTCCCAAAACAGTGTCCTGTTGCTGGGGAAAGGAGACTGGGCTCTCTATTCCCTGCTGGACACTCTGCCGCTGGGGGACAGGACCGACTGTCTCTGACCCCTGTAACTCCGCCTGCCGCTGGGGAATGGAGACTGGGCTCCCAATACCCAAAAAATCACTCTGCTGCTGGGGGGCAGGAACAACTACCTCTGCCCCCTGTAACTCAGCCTGCCGCTGGGGAGGGAGGACGCTGCTCTCCTCTCCCTGCATTTCACACTGCCTTCCCGGCATATCACTCTGCTGCTGGGGGACAGGAACAACTACCTCTGCCCCCTGTAACTCAGCCTGCCGCTGGGGAGGGAGGACGCTGCTCTCCTCTCCCTGCACTTCACACTGCCGCTGGGGAATGGAGACTGGGTTTGTCACCTTACTGTCCTGCTGAGCCTTCTCACTGGCGTGGAACAGCTGCTGGTAGCCCTGTTCCAGCTCCATCTCCCGGGTCACCAGGTGGACCAGGTCCTGCTCAATCTCATGAGTGTCGTCCCAGTCATACCTGCTCTCCCTCCATTCCAAGAGATCATGGAACCGGGCTTGTGTAGGGCTCCCAAACTCCAGCTCTGAAAAAGTCTCCCATAACAAGCCAGGACCATCAAACTCCTCTCCCTCCGGCTTGTCATGCTCAACTGTCCTGGGTAGGTACTGTGCCCCATACCACCAGAGCGCCTGGTAGGCATCTTCCAGCCACAGCTCCCGCCATGCTAGGAGTTCCAATTCCTTTACCCATTCCTCCCGGGGCTGCTCTCCCAGGAAGGGCATCCGCAGGGCTACTCGCTTCTGCAACCGCTGGTCTTCCGTGGGGAGTCTCTCGTCCTGCATATACTCCACAATACCCAGTACCTGGTACCAGATGCCTTTGCGGACTGCATCTCGGTCATCCATGACTCCCTCATCGTACTCCACTGCTGTTTCCATTCTGGTGCTGTCAGGGTCGCTGTACTGGGACATGCGTTGCCCTCAAATTGTAATTCCAGGGAATGATGTTTCTTTGTAGCTGTCCTTCTGGCTGTAGGAACGATCCCGCTGCTTGCCACCAATGTAACGGCATACAAGGGAATCCTCCAATCTCCGAACGGGATACAAAGTAGCACTCCAAACTGGAGCCTCACGAATAGCTGCTAGCAGACGAACAGGAAAAGCATACAATCCTGGCAATCGGTCTTCTAACAGCATACAGTGAATCCCCCCAATAACGAGACAAGGCTCCGTGTTGAGGATCAAGCAGTGGACTGACTGTACTTCACGTACAGCCTCTTTTATTCATAAACCACAAACATAGTACTGCCCACAGGGGTTTGAAATACAACCAATCAATAATTAACAACACATACAATGTAACTACAGCAACCAATCGTTCACGCCCCCAGAGGACTAGAATGAAGACTGTGACATAGGACAACATATCCCCACAATGCATCATGGTTTCCTCCTCTCTGTCCAGACAACCTGAAGAGCAATCCAATTATCTCTGAGGACAAAGGGAGATTGCCAATACACATGTGAGGACAACAGAACCGACATCACCATTTAAACACACAATGGGACAATGGCACAATAGAAACACACCCGCATATTCCTCCCAAGCTGACAAGTTACACTTATTATAAATTGTTACAACTTTGTGAGTTTACATTGGCCATACATATAACTTACATTAATTCAAACAGTATAACGTGGGGACAAACCTATCCAAAATTCACTTGAATAGGTTCAGGGGTTTAAAAGTTAGTACATGGCCCATAATCCAGGGGCAAGAGGCCAGCAGCCAGTCCTCTCCAAAACCCAGTGGCGAGGTTGGTTTCGCCACAATACCCTTTCTTGCCAGCCACGCTGTGGAGTACTTGGACGCGTGTGATGGAGCATTGTCCTGCATGAAAATCATGTTTTTCTTGAAGGATGCAGACTTCTTCCTGTACCACTGCTTGAAGAAGGTGTCTTCCAGAAACTGGCAGTAGGACTGGGAGTTGAGCTTGACTCCATCCTCAACCCGAAAAGGCCCCACAAGCTCATCTTTGATGATACCAGCCCAAACCAGTACTCCACCTTGCTGGCGTCTGAGTCGGACTGGAGCTCTCTGCCCTTTACCAATCCAGCCACGGGCCCATCCATCTGGCCCATCAAGACTCACTCTCATTTCATCAGTCCATAAAAACCTTAGAAAAATCAGTCTTGAGATATTTCTTGGCCCAGTCTTGACGTTTCAGCTTGTGTGTCTTGTTCAGTGGTGGTCGTCTTTCAGCCTTTCTTACCTTGGCCATGTCTCTGAGTATTGCACACCTTGTGCTTTTGGGCACTCCAGTGATGTTGCAGCTCTGAAATATGGCCAAACTGGTGGCAAGTGGCATCTTGGCAGCTGCACGCTTGACTTTTCTCAGTTCATGGGCAGTTATTTTGTGCCTTGGTTTTTCCACACGCTTCTTGCGACCCTGTTGACTATTTTGAATGAAACGCTTGATTGTTCGATGATCACGCTTCAGAAGCTTTGCAATTTTAAGAGTGCTGCATCCCTCTGCAAGATATCTCACTATTTTTGACTTTTCTGAGCCTGTCAAGTCCTTCTTTTGACCCATTTTGCCAAAGGAAAGAAAGTTGCCTAATAATTATGCACACCTAATATAGTGTGTTGATGTCATTAGACCACACCCCTTCTCATTACAGAGATGGACATCACCTAATATGCTTAATTGGTAGTAGGCTTTCGAGCCTATACAGCTTGGAGTAAGACAACATGCATAAAGAGGATGATGTGGTCAAAATACTAATTTGCCTAATAATTCTGCACTCCCTGTATATTTATGGATGTGGCAACCAACGGAATGCATCCCGCCCTACCTAGACTACCCTGCCCCTAAGCGGTTAGAGTTATGCCGCAACCGCGCCGTAGTAGGGACGCCTGAAAGAGGGCATCCACTTTGAGAGTAGTGGATAGTAAGGGTGGGTGGGTGGGGAAACTCTGCGACGTAGTACAAGGTGAGAGGGGGGCGCTGGCCATTGAAGTAGGCAGCCTAGCCCCTCCCACAAATACAGGCCAATGAATCGGCCTTACACTTGTGGTCGTGGCAACCAACGGAATGCATCCCGCCCTACCTAGACTACCCTGCCCCAAAGCGGCAAAAGACATACTGATTAGCAGGAGTAATTTATTACAGCATAAATCACAAAACCAGACTTTGGAAAGCCATTGACATCTCAGTCTTAGGGTGAGGTATATAACGGCTAAAGCACGTGGAACGCCAACGACCTAACTTCTGGATGACATGCGCTGGTACCTGATTCTTGGAGGCCGCGGATGCTGCACCTATGCGGAATGAATGTCCTGAGATCGCAGCTGGGTCGGGGACCCATCTGTGAGGTCTTGGACGTCCTCAGCAGTAGCACGTAACCCTCGGGACTCTGGACAGACTGACTGACTGTGAGAAACTTGCTACTACCAGAAGAACAAGTAAACTCCCCAGGTCTAAAGAAACCATAGAAGGCTAAATAAACAGCAGATTTAAGCACCAGGCTGGGCAAGACCCCAAAAGGGTTCCTATCCAGGACGTCTGACAGGTTACAGAAAAGCAGTCCAGTAACAGCTTGTCTGCGTACTTGGTCTTCTGATCCGCATCTGCTCAAACCCCTCAACGTAGCTTTGACAGCATGCATAGAAAACACTGATGCCCATTCAGGATGACTGACAGAGAGGAAATGCTGCACCCCCGACAAGTATGTCTTCACCGTGTGGTGGGACAGCTTGAGCTCCGAGTGGCAGTAGCCAATGAAAGCAAGGATATATTCCACAAAACTGGACTCCCCCTGAGGACATACCCCCTGAAAACTGCAAAACGCCCTCCACCCGGTGTTATATGCCCTAGCCGTATTTGGCGAAAGGGACTTGGCTAGTAAAGCATGGGCCGTCTCTAGGTGACCAGTCACACCAGTATTAGTGACTTGTGAGGAGGGACAGTAGCGCCCACAACATCTGCCTCTGGCATGACCTGCAAAAAAAGGGAGAAATTAGCCCTCGATATAGCGTCAGCTGCCACATTTTAAGAACCTGGCACAAGTGTACTATTAACACAGAAATGATATTGCAAGGAGAGTTGAATTAGACGTCTCAAGGGACACATGACATGAGATGACTTAGGCAACCCACTAGTTAGGATATTGTCACGAGGGTGTCAAGAACCACGCCTGACTCCGTTATACCCGGGGTCAGGAAGTCGCAGTGGTTGGCTGCGCACTCTATGTAAGATAGGGCTGTTTTCTTATGGTAGCTTTCTGGGTTTGCTTTGCAACCCTTTTTGGCTCACTCAGGGATCCGTAGCTCCTTCTCCTCAGCTGTTCCTTGTCCAGCACTCCCAACCTCCTTATATTCCCCTCTCACACTTCTCTGGTTGCCAGATATAGAGCTTCCTGCCTGGACTTCTATACTGACCCTCTGGAGCTATGTTGCTGCGTTCTCTGGTTGTTGGTCCAGAACGTTACCCTCCGGATCCCTGTTGGACCTTTGTGGTCTGCTGTGGTCGCCCACCTGGGTGTATGTGTTTGTCTGTATTGTCTGTCCTCTCCCTGGTGTTTCCCTCTTAGTGTCAGTGGTGCGGACTAGCGATCCCACCGGCCCGTTCACTATCTAGGGCTCATTTTAGGGAAAGCCAGGGTTTAGGCACGTGATCGCCGCACGGGTGAGGAACCCGTCTAGGGACGTCAGGGCAGTCAGGTGCCAGCCGCAAGGTGAGTCAGGGGTCACCACCTTTCCCTCTCCCTTGGGCAGGGCTTTCCCTTTTCCCTCCCTGTGCGTGACGCCGGTCATTACAGATATCTACCACCACAGCGTTATCGGTTACAAATAAAACAGTGCGATTTACCCAGCGACTGCCCCAAACATGGGCGGCTACCACAATGGGGTACAGTTCGAAAAGTGCTGAGGTCTGCATGAACTGTAACGGTCACGTCCACACACACACAGGGGAAAGGATAGTGACCACTGCGCTCCACCCTCACCCCTGGCCCTGCCTACTTGCCTCACGAGTCCTGATGACAGGGGACAACTGGACGACAGTCCCTAACTTAGGATACGTGCAGGGAAGACAGACAAGACAAAATATGGAACATGAACGGACCGGGTCAGAACCAAGAGAGCTACGCAGTACAAAGGGTTAAGCAAAGAATGGTCAGGAGAAGCCGGGGTCAAATACCAGGAGAGTAGAGAAGTACAAGAGGAGTCCTAAGAGAGTAGTCAGGTGGGAGCCGAGGTCACAATACCAGGACGGATGCACAGTACAGGAGGAGCAGGCAAAAGGATCGTCAGGGAACGGAATCAGGTGAGTATTCAGTAGTCCAACAAATAGCCAGGAACCTAGAAATTAACAGGCAACCTGTGGCTAGCAGGCTGCCTGTATTTATAGTGGGGAGTGAGGGTCATGTGATGTGGCCAGCGTCACATGACCGACAGACCAACCAGTTGAGCACCGAGTGATCAGCTCGGCACTCAAGGCAGACTTAGGAGCAGGGAGCCACCCAGCAGTAAAGCCGCCCTGGGAATGAGGTCAAACACAGATCCTCATTCCCAAAGCTAAGCAACAGTTCTGCGGGCAATGGGGGACCGAGTGCACCTTTGGAACCCAGTTACAGTACCCCCCCTTTTACGAGGGGCCACCAGACCCAATACTTCAGGAGATGGCTTTTCAGGGTGTTCTAAATGAAATTTACGAACCAGTCTAGGAGCATGAACCTCCCTGGCAGGTACCCAAGATCTCTCTTCAAGTCCATACCCCTTCCAGTGAATCAGGTACTGCAAGGAGTTACGCACCTTCCTGACATCCACTATTTTAGACACGACATACTCGACAGCATCATTAACAAGAACCGGCGGAGGCGAGGCTTTCGATGGTACTACCGGTTCAAAATATTTTTTAAGTAGAGATTTATGGAACACATTATGAATGTGGAATGACTCGGGCAGCTCCAACCTAAATGATACCGGGTTAATCACCTCCGTGATCTTATATGGTCCAATAAAACGAGGAGCAAATTTTCTAGAAGCTACCTTGAGAGATAGATTCTTGGAGGACAACCAGACTTTATCCCCAACCTGAAAGTTCACCCCCCCCCGGCCTTGAGTTTTTGAGAACTGTGAGCCTTTTCTAGGTTCAATTGAACCCGGGCCCAAACTGTGCACAGTTCGGAGGAGAGTTTATCAGCTTCAGGGTTAGAGGAGGAGACGGACGACCCAGAATGAAAACGGGGATGAAAACCATGGTTACAAAAGAAAGGGGAGACCCCAGCAGAAGAATTGACACGGTTATTCAAAGCAAATTCAGCCAACGGAAGGAATTTGACCCATAATTGCTGGTCATCAGCAACATACAACCTCAGGAATTGTTCCACAGACTGATTACGGCGTTCAGTCTGCCCATTACTCTCAGGATGGTAGGTGGAAGAAAAAGACAACGAAATTTTACATCTTTGACAGAAGGCCCTCCAGAATTTGGACACAAACTGCACACCCCTGTCCGAGACAATATTCTCCGGGATGCCATGTAAACGAACAATCTCTTTAGACGTTTAGACAGGGGAATGAAATGAACTATCTTGCTAAACCTATCGACCACTACCCAAACCACAGTCTTACCCTCCGCCAGCAGTAGGTCAGTTATAAAGTCCATCGAGATATGGGACCAGGGTCTACTGGGAATGGGTAGGGGTCGTAGGTTACCAGCAGGGCGAGTCCTAGGTGTCTTAGACCTGGCACAAACCTCACAGGCTGACACGTAGGACTTGACATCCCTGGTCAGAGTGGGCCACCAATAAGATCTAGAAACCAGATCCTTAGTGCCCTCAACACCCGGATGTCCACAAAAGGCAGAATCATGACACTCACCCAACAGCTGGAGACTAAATTGTACGGGAACAAACAACTTATCTGTTGGGGTGGATGCCGGTGCCAGATGTTGTTCAGCCTTAATGCGAGCCGAGAAATCCTGGGTTAGAGCCGCTAAGAAGATGTTTGCTGGTAGGATGGATTCAGGCGGCGTCTCAGTGGGTTGAAAAGCATGGAAGCTCCGAGATAATGCGTCTGCCTTCACATTTTTACTTCCCGGCCTGAACGTAATGGAGAAATCAAAACGGGTAAAAAACAGAGCCCATTGGGCTTGTCGGGGATTCAACCTCTTAGCAGACTCGAGAAACATTAGGTTTTTATGATCAGTGACAACAGTTACTCGATGCCTTGCCCCCTCCAAAAAATGTCTCCACTCCTCAAATGTCCATTTAATAGCCAGCAGCTCCCTATTCCCTATGTCGTAGTTTCTCTCCGTGGGAAAGAATTTCCTAGAGAAGAAGGCACACGGTCTCAGGTTAGTGAGGCTAGCAGGACCTTGTGAAAGGACTGCTCCTGCGCCGTCCTCGGACGCATCCACCTCCACAATAAAGGGTCTCTCCTGATCAGGCTGGATCAGAATGGGAGCGCTACTAAATGCCTTTTTTAATGTTTCAAATGAAGAAATGGCCTTGGTAGACCAATTCTTCAAATCCGCCCCTTTCTTAGTAAGGTCGGTCAATGGCTTAGCAATTACAGAAAAATTCATGATAAATTTACGGTAGTAATTAGCGAAACCCAAAAACCGTTGTAAAGCCTTTAAGGATGAACGCCTTACCCATTCCTTAATTGCTAAAACCTTACCAGGATCCATCTTAAAGGCGTGAGGAGTCAAAACATGCCCTAGAAACAGTATCTCCTGTACACCAAAGACACATTTTTCTTGCTTAGCGGATAGCTGGTTCTCCCTCAACACCTCTAATACTTGTTTGACATGAGACACATGAGATTCGAAATCAGGAGAGAATATCAAAATGTCGTCAAGATAGACAATAATAAATTTACCTAAGAACTCCCTAAGAATATCGTTCATTAAGTTTTGGAACACAGCTGGGGCATTGCTGAGTCCAAAAGGCATCACCTGATATTCAAAGTGTCCTATCGGAGTATTGAACGCTGTCTTCCATTCGTCTCCCTCCTTGATTCGGATTAGATTGTATGCCCCTTTCAGGTCAATCTTGGAAAACCAGGTTGCCCCCAGGGCCGGTGCAAGGATTTTTGCCGCCCTAGGCAAGATAAAAATTTCCCCCCCCCCCCTCTTATCAGATGATCTGCCCATATCATGACATCACATATGTTCCACCCCTGGAACAAGAACAGGCATATTCTCTTAGTGCCGGCAATGTGCGGTCCGCAAAATGCGGAACGCACATTGCCGCTGTCCGTGTTTTGTGGATCCGCAAAACACACATGGATGTGTGAATGGACCCTAAATGTGAGGTAAATTAGTTTCCAATGTAGTATTAATAATTAAACAATTAAATAATTAAACATATTGCATTGTCTACTTACCACCAGGACAATAAGATGATCTGGTCTCTGGCTGCAGTCTGGCTCTTGGTCTGGCTCTGGGGACTCCCTTGTCACTCTCTTCCCCCCCCCTACCTTGTCACTCTCTTCTCCCCCCCCCTCCCTCCCTTGTCACTCTCTCCCCCCCTCCCTCCTTTGTCACTCTCTCCCGCCCCTCCCTCCTTTGTCACTCTCTCCCGCCCCTCCCTCCTTTGTCACTCTCTCCCGCCCCTCCCTACTTTGCACTCTCTCCGCCCCTCCCTCCTTTGTCACTCTCTCCCCCCCCCCTCCTTTGTCACTCTCATTTCCCCCCCCCTTGTCACTCTCATTCTACCCCCCATTGTCACTCTCATTCTACCACCCATTGTCACTCTCATTCTACCCCCCTCCCTTGTCACTCTCATTCTACCCCCCCTCCCTTGTCACTCTCATTCTACCCCCCCTCCCCACTCTCATTCTACCCCCCCTCCCCACTCTAATTCTACCCCCCTCCCCACTCTCATTCTACCCCCCTCCCACTCTCATTCTACCCCCTCCCCACTCTCATTCTACCCCCCTCCCTTGTCACTCTCATTCTACCCCCCTCCCTTGTCACTCTCATTCTACCCCCCCTTCCTTGTCACTCTCATTGTACCCCTCCCTCCCTTGTCACTCTCATTCTACCCCCCCTTCCTTGTCACTCTCATTCTACCCCCCCTTCCTTGTCACTCTCATTCTACCCCCCCTCCCTTGTCACTCTCATTCTACCCCTCCCCCCCTTATCACTCTCATTCTACCCCTCCCCCCTTGCCACTCTCATTCTACCCCCCCTTATCACTCTCATTCTACCCCTCCCCCTCCTTGTCACTCTCATTCTACCCCTCCCCCCCTTGTCACTCTCATTCTACCCCCCCTCCCTTGTCACTCTCATTCTACCCCCTCTCCCTTGTCACTCTCATTCTACCCCCCCTCCCTTGTCACTCTCATTCTACCCCCCCTCCCTTGTCACTCTCATTCTACCCCCCCTCCCTTGTCACTCTCATTCTACCCCCCCTCCCTTGTCACTCTCATTCTACCCCTCCCTCCCTTGTCACTCTCATTCTACCCCTCCCCCCCTTGTCACTCTCATTCTACCCCTCCCCCCTTATCACTCTCATTCTACCCCTCCCCCCCCCCCCTTATCACTCTCATTCTACTCCTCCCCCTTGTCACTCTCATTCTACCCCTCCCCCTCCCCTTATCACTCTCATTCTACCCCCCCCTTGTCACTCTAATTTCCTCTCCCCCCCTCACTTGTCACCTCTGGTGTAGCGCGGCCAAGCTCTGTTCGGTCCGCGGTACAGGAGCATTTGTTTCCTGTACCCGGCCGGACTGAAAGGAAGTGCACACTAAGTGTGCACTTCCTGTCAGTCCGGCCGGGTACAGGAAACAAATGCTCCTGTACCGCGGACCGAACAGAGCTCGGCCACGCTACATTAACAACAGCAGTAGCACAGAGCAGACACAGCAGGCGCAGGCAGGCTGCACAGCACTGAGCCGGCGGCTGGAGATTCTTTAGAGCGGCAAGTGCTCAGCCGCTCAGGAGGCGCTGCATGAGCGGCGCCGCCTGCCGCCCGCCCGAACTTATGTAACCAACTTTTTTTTTTTTTTTTACACCGCAACGGGCTCCCCCTGCTAAATGGCGCCCTAGGCGACTGCCTAAGTCGCCTTACTGGTGGCGCCGGCCCTGGTTGCCCCCAAAACCTGGTTAAATAAATCCGGAATCAATGGGAGAGAGTATCTATTTTGGACAGTGATTTTATTTAATCTCCGGAAATCAATACAAGGCCTAAGACCACCATTCTTCTTTTTAACAAAGAAAAACCCTGCTCCCATAGGAGAGACTGAAGGTCTAATATGCCCTTTAGCAAGGCTCTCCTTAATATAATCTTCCATAGCCTTGCGTTCAGGGCCTGAAAGATTATAAATTTGACCTTTAGGAAATTCGGCACCCTCAATTAGCTCTATGGCGCAATCATAAGGTCTATGGGGGGGTAAAACCTCTGGAGTAAGGGACGAGAACACATCAGAATATTCCTTAATAACAGAGGGTAATGTATTAGACCTTACTGAAACCCCAGCCTGGACCACGGACAAGCATGAGTCACACTTAGGTCCCCATTTCACCAACTCTCCTTTGGACCAATCAATTGTGGGGTTATGTAAACGGAGCCAAGGCAACCCTAGTACCACCTCAACCGGTAGGTTCTCCAGAACTAGAAGAGAACATCTCTCAGAGTGGCACACACCCACGGACAGAGAAATTTCAGAGGTACATGACCTCACCGTACCACCAATCAGGGAAGTACCTTCAATAGCCATGACATGGATAGGTGTAGGTAAAGCAAACATTGGAATACCCAATTTACTAGCAAACTCAAAGTCAATAAAGCTGGCCGCTGAACCGGAATCAATAAAGGCCTTACCCGGCCACTTATTAACCCCCAGAGAAATTGTTATGGGTACCAAAAGCTTACCTTTAGAAAAATCAGGGTGTACCTGGTCTTTAGGTTGTCTTGCCTCAGGAGATTTTTCAGAGAGGACCCTCTTAGGACACTTGTTGATCCAATGGCCAGGATCTCCACAGTAGAAGCACTCTCCGCGTCTGCGACGAAGATTACCCCCGGTCATGCCAACCTGCATGGGTTCCTCGGTGGAGACCTCAGTGTTGTCCCTGGAAAAGGCCTCTGGCTGGACCACCATCTGAGAACAGAACTGTCGTTCTTGTCGTCTCTCTCTAACTCGTCTGTCAAGTCAGACAACTAGGGTCATCATCTCCTCTAAGGTCTCAGGAATTTGGTAATTGACTAATAGATCTTTTAAATTATCAGATAGACCAGACCTAAACTGACTCTTCAGGGCTGGTTCATTCCATCCTGAGGGGACACACCACCGTCTGAATTGGGTGCAATACTCCTCCGCAGGGAGGTGGCCCTGAACCAGTGCCCTAAGAGCCGTCTCGGCTACCAGGGCCCTGTCTGGTTCATCATAGAGGGTACCCAGGGCCTGAAAAAAAACCTCCACAGAAGTTAGACAACTGGCCCTAGGAGGTAACGAAAATGCCCAGTCCTGGGGATCACCCTGTAGTAGAGAAATGATAATCCCCACGCATTGGCTCTCGGGACTGCAGGACACGGGGCGCAAACGGAAGTAGAGTTTGCAATTCTCCTTAAAGGAGAGAAACCTCTTCCGGTCTCCAGAAAAGGGTTCTGGGAGCTTGATCTGGGGTTCAAAATGTGGACTGGAGGACAAAGGAGTGGAAGAACCTTGCCCTAACTCACAAGAACGGAGTTTCTCTCCTAGCTCCTGCACCCTCTGTGTCAAGTTAGAGACATGGTCAGTCAGGGTAGTAAGAGGATTCATGATACAGTGGTTATTGGGCCTGTTAATCTGTAACGGTCACGTCCACACGCACACAGGTGAAAGGATAGTGACCACTGCGCTCCACCCTCACCCCTGGCCCTGCCTACTTGCCTCACGAGTCCTGATGACAGGGGACAACTGGACGACAGTCCCTAACTTAGGATACGTGCAGGGAAGACAGACAAGACAAAATACGGAACATGAACGGACCGGGTCAGAACCAAGAGAGCTACGCAGTACAAAGGGTTAAGCAAAGAATGGTCAGGAGAAGCCGGGGTCAAATACCAGGAGAGTAGAGAAGTACAAGAGGAGTCCTAAGAGAGTAGTCAGGTGGGAGCCGAGGTCACAATACCAGGACGGATGCGCAGTACAGGAGGAGCAGGCAAAAGGATCGTCAGGGAACGGAATCAGGTGAGTATTCAGTAGTCCAACAAAAAGCCAGGAACCTAGAAATTAACAGGCAACCTGTGGCCAGCAGGCTGCCTGTATTTATAGTGGGGAGTGAGGGTCATGTGACGTGGCCAGCGTCACATGACCGACAGACCAACCAGTTGAGCACCGAGTGATCAGCTCGGCACTCAAGGCAGACTTAGGAGCAGGGAGCCACCCAGCAGTAAAGCCGCCCTGGGAATGAGGTCAAACACAGATC
Source organism: Bufo bufo (assembly GCF_905171765.1). Classification (NCBI taxonomy): domain Eukaryota; kingdom Metazoa; phylum Chordata; class Amphibia; order Anura; family Bufonidae; genus Bufo; species Bufo bufo. The sequence goes on from NC_053392.1 coordinate 601,306,852, forward strand.
CTCATTCCCAAAGCTAAGCAACAGTTCTGCGGGCAATGGGGGACCGAGTGCACCTTCGGAACCCCGTTACATGAACCCTGGGATTTGCCTCACCTCAGCAGGCCACTCGCCTGCGACCCAGTGGGTGCCAAAAATAGCAGCGAAACCTGAGCTTGCAGCCGCGTCCGAAAATACTACAGGGGATTGGCTAGACAACTCGGGGATAAACAAGGACACCCCGTTCCACTGGCAAAGAAAGTGGTCCCACATGTGTAGGTCATATAAGGCCTGACTATCCAGACGCACTTGGCCGTCTTGTTCTGGGGCTGTGGCCAGGAGCGCCAGCAAGCGGGAGATGAACGACCTGCCTTGCGGAATGATACGCATGGCGAAATTCAACATACCCAGTAGCGACTGTAAATCAGCCTTAGTAACCACGGTTGTGACAGAAAACCTGTGAATGACTTCCCTGATCCTAACTAGCTTGTCCGACGGCAACCTGGCTAACATTTCCTGCGAATCTAGCTAAATGCCCAGGAAGGTGATAACTGTGGACGGGCCCTCAACTTTCTTGGGGGAGACCTTCCTTTTGACGTTGGCAAGTACAGTGTATTTAAAATAAATAAATAAATAAATATATATATATATATATATATATAGGTAGGTCACACTGACCCAATTAACCGGCTGAATAAATAACATATATTCACTTTGACGGTGGCAATTACAGTGTATTTTCAACCACAAATATAGGTAGGTCACACCGACCCAATTCACTGGCTAAATAATTGTGATATATTCCCTTTGACGGTGGCAAGTACAGTGTATTTTAAAACAAAGAAACATAGGTAGGTCACACTGAACCAAGTAACCGACTGAATAACTGTTATATATTCTCTTTGAAGTTAGAAAGTACAGTGTATTTTAAACAAAAAAATATATAGGAAGGTCTCACCGACCCAAGTAACCGACTGAATAAATATTATATATTCCCTTTGACGGTGGCAAGTACAGTGTATTTTCAACCCCAAATATAGGTAGGTCACAGCGACCAAATTCACCGGCTTAATAATTATTTTTCTGTTCTGATGGATCACAAGAATGGAAAAATAAACGGTGATGTGAACCCGGCCTAATATGGAACTTTTCCGCTGCACTTTTACAGCTTTGTGAGCCAAGTTGTCTAATTGCAAACAATGGGGCATATTGGGGCACATCTACTATAGTGTCTGCGCCTGGTTTTAGTCTGAAAAATGCTGTTTTAGACTTATTTTTAGTCAAATTTAGTACTGAAATTGTGCCTGTTTTGGAGGCTTTTCTGTCTCGTTTTCCTACTTTGATTTTTTTAGGCTAATAAAGAATTTTTATAATTTTTGTGACTTTTTTCTGATCTATTTATGTGTATGTAGGTGTATGTTTTTTTTTATACATGAATTTTTCCATGCTCATATACTAATTAGACCAGTCTAAGGCCTCTTTCACACAAACGTAAGAGCTCCGTGCCCGTGCTGCGGTCCGCAATGCACGGGCACAGACCGCGGGGAAGCCGCATGCGGATCGCAGACCCATTAACTTTAATGGGGTCCATGATCTGTTCGTTCCGCAAAAAGATAGAACAAGTTCTATCTTTTTGCGGAACAGAAGCACGGAACAGAACACCACAGAAGCAGTCCATAGTGCTTCCGTTCTGCACCGCATCTCCGGATTTGCGGACCCATTAAAGTGAATGGGTCCGCATCCGTGATGTGGAAGGCACACGGCTGGTATCCCGTGTATTGCGGAACCGCCGTATGCGGCCAGCAGCACAGGCACGGAGCCTTTACGTTTGTGTGAAAGAGGCCTAAGCGAATATAAACCTGTTGAACTGAAAAAGAACCACTAGAGGTCAGACTAATAAAAATACACCTAGTCTAATTCATCACCTGCTGTGCGACTTGTAATAAATACTCAGCAAAAGAAAGACGGCCGAATGAAATACACCAGTCTGATATTTTGGGCTAAAAACAGGCGAACTTGATAAATGTGCCCCAATCCACCTTCACCCTGACGAATACAAAGACGCAACTCCTAATTCATCACCTGCTGTGATACTCTTTAGGCCTCATGCACACAAACTTATTTTCTTTCCGTGTCCATTCTGTTTCTTTTGCGGACCGTATACGCAACCATTCATTTCAATGGGTCTGCAAAAAAAATGGAAGTTACTACGTGTGCATTCTGTTTCCGTATGTCTGTATTTCCGTCCCGCAAAAAAATATAACAAGTCCTATTATTGTATAACGGACAAGGACAGTACTATTCTATTAGGGGCCAGATGTATTTTTTGCGGATCCGTTTTTTGCAGACTGCAAAATACCTACGGTCGTGTGCATGAGGCCAATCCATTCTGCCTGTCTGATCGCACTCTAAAATAACCAGACAAGCATGATGAATGACCCCCAATGAGTTATAAAACCCTCCACACATCCTTGTCCCCAGGTGAGGGTGATCGGACATAACTCCAGGCTTTACCTTGCTGATTGGGGACGTTCTCTGCTCCACCCATATCCACCTCCTATATCAGCAGCTGAGCTCCCCTCAGACACATCCAGACATGGAGGTGAGGAGAAGACTTCTGCTGGGGCTGCTCTCTGTACTGGGGATTGCAGTACAAGCTTCTGATGTCTCCAGTCAGGACCAGTTGCCTCCATTTTGTCACCTTTATGATTGTCCAACGTACCGGCTGGTGGAACAATATGATGTAAGTGTGGGGGAGGGGTGTTCTGGGGCGGATTTCATGATTTACTATTTGTTCAGCACTGCAGCCGTCATGTCTTCTGTCTTCCAGTCGTGGATTCACTTATTAGTTACTATTTCTACCTAATGTTATAAAATGACTTCTAATACTCTTCTGTTGATTGGTAAAAAAATAATAATCCTGTGTTGTCGTAGTCTATATAACTGGGAAATCATGGTGGTCACTACTGCATGACTGGGGTGGGAAATGTCCTTAATGCAGTGGAGCTTCACCTCCTCCAATGTGGTTGTGTATTAGGGATGAGAGAACTTGTGTTTTAGAACGTTTTGATTATCTAAGAAAACCATCATGGATTCCACTACCATGGGCCGTCACTTATGATCTGAGGTAGAGGAATCCATAACGGTGTTCTTAGATAACCTGAATGTGTGTAGTGTCCCACTAGATAGGCGTGGGCACTACACAAGGGTCAATTGGTGTGCGCGTTCCTCCAACTCACAAGGGACAGAAATGTCATATGTAATTGTGCATGTATTTTGTAATGTGTTTTTATATGCAATGTTCCCCTGTATGATGCATTTGCAGGCCTAGTTGGGTGTAGTTAGACATCCCAGACACTAGAGGGAGATAGGGAACCCCTAGTATAAATGTTCAGGCCCAGACGGAGTGTTAGTTCAGAGTCAGGAGTCTGCAGAGACAAGTTAGAAGGCACCAGCCAGGGACGAGCTGAGGGCCTTCTCCTGACATGCAGCTAGACAGCCCTGGCTTCTAGTTGTTCCCAGGAGGCTAGTAGAGGGATCCTAGCCTACCTGTTGATCAAGAGAGCCTTGGTTAGCTCAGAAGATTCACCCCAGGGGAAGAGTTTGCCTCCTGGGAGAGAAGCGTCAATTTTGACGTAAATTTGTTTTCCCTTAGTCCTAACAGCAGCACAAGTGGGGTATTTGCCCCTGTGAAGCTGGTCAGGACAGGCGGAATTTTAATGAACAAAAATTTCTGCCTAAGTATCTTAATTAACAATTAGCCAATTAAGCCCCTACCCCATATAACCCGGCCCCAACTGGCCGGGGTTGCTTTATAACAAGTAAATGACAAAAAAATCATACAAGGGGAGGGAAATTTGTGTGCTGCTGTTAGGACTAAGGGAAAACAAATTTACGTCAAAATTGACGCTTCCCTTACGTCCTAACCAGCAGCACAAGTGGGGAAGTAGCAAGAACCTCACCCAAATTGGGAGGGCTCCCTACTCCCCTCTCAGGAGAGGGCGGCACTTAAAACGGATTGTCCAAAGGCCATTCCCTCCGTCTGTCTAGACTCTAGACGGTAATGCGAAATGAAGGTGTTCAGAGAACTCCAAGAAGCGGCTGCACAAATCTGATCCAGGGGAATCAGTTTCTTCTCCGCATAAGAGGTGGATACAGCCCTGGTAGAATGGGCGGAGACGAAAGAAGGAGGCGTCAAATCTTGGGACAGAAAAGCCAGACGGATTGCCTCTTTAATCCACCTACTCAGCGTGGGTTTTGAGGCCTTCAGACCCCTGTTTTTCCCTGTATAGGTCAGAAGGAGGTTTTCCGATCTTCTAAAATCGCTTGTTCTGTCCAAATATATTCTAAGACCTCTTGAAATGTCCAATGTACGGAGCCTTTCCTCCTCGGGAGAAGTTGCAGCCGGTGAAAAGGTGGGCAGACATATTGTCTGATTAATATTAGAAAAGGTAGGAACCTTTGGTAAAAAGGTTGGTAAAAACCTTAACAGGACCTTGTCCTGAAGGATTTTTAAATAGGGCTCAGAAGCCCCCAGAGCCTGAAGTTCCCCAACTCTCTTAGCTGATGTGATAGCCAGTAAGAATGTGATCTTTAGGGATAGGAACCTCAAGTCCACTTCATTCAAAGGCTCAAAAGGGGGGACACATAACCCTTTTAGAACCACCGATAAGTCCCACTGTGGGATTGGTCTCAGGACTCTGGGTTTAAGTCTTTCGGCTCCCTTCAGGAACCTCTTGATTAGGGGGTCCTGAGACATCGGTCTGCCAAGGCATGCCGATAAGGCAGAGACGTGAGCTCTGATAGTAGATGGGCTTAGACCCTTGTCTAGACCATCCTGTAGGAATTGTAGAATAGCGGAGAGAGGAGGGTCTGAGGCAACTACCTCTCTGTTATTGCACCATTGCAGGAATATTCTGTAGATTCTAGAATACTTCTTGCTTGTAGATTCCGCTCTGGAGTGAGAGATTGTTCTCAGGACCTCCACAGATAACCCTCTAGCTTCTAGAAGGGACCTGTCAATCTCCAGGCCGTCAGATTGAGTCTCCTCAGATCTAGACAGGGACCTGTGTCCTGATACACAAGTCCTGTATTAGGGGAAGTCTCCAATAATTGCCCTGACTCATCTTCATGAGCTGGGTGAACCAAGACCTCTTTGGCCAGAATGGCATGATTGCAACCACCGAGGTCTGGTCTTGTTTGATCTTCATCAATACCCTCGGTATCATGGAAATTGGAGGGAAGATGTATGCCAGCCTGAACCTCCATGTTATGGACAGAGCGTCTATCGCTACCGGGTTGTCCTCCCTGTAAAGGGAACAGAACCTGCTCACCTTGGCGTTCAATCGGGTAGCCATCAGGTCGATTTCCGGCGTGCCCCACCGCTGGACAATCATAGAGAAGATGTTCTCGTTCAGGGACCACTCCCCTGGAACTGGTAGACCCCGACTCAGGCGATCTGCCAGTACATTGAGATCCCCTCTGATATGGACTGCCATCAGGTGGGATAAATTGATCTCTGCCCAAGAAAGAATAGAACCCGCCTCCCTCAGGAGGGTTAGGGACTTCGTCCTTCCCTGTCTGTTTAGGTAAGCGACCACAGTAGTGTTGTCTGTTCGGACTCTCACCGCCTGACCGCGGATGAGAGGAGCAAAATGAAGGAGGGCTAGTTTGACCGCTCTCAGCTCTCTCCAGTTGGATGAGAGGATTTTCTCCTGGGGATTCCAAGTACCCTGTACTGGATAGTCCTCCAGATGGGCCCCCCAGCCCAGCAGAGAAGCGTCCGTGGTCAAGGTGATCCAACGAGGTTGGATCAGAGACCTCCCATCCTTTAGGTTCTTCCACCACTTGAGCGAAGAACGGACTTCTACCGACAGGGAGTGCATCCTGTCTAGGTCTTTGGGCTTGCGAGTCCAAGCTGCTAAGACCTCCTCCTGAAGAGGGCGTAAGTGCCATAAGGCCCACGGAACTGCCTCTGCAGATGCTGACATGTGGCCTAACATCCTCATAAGAACCCTTATGGAGACTCGTCTGGGTGGCATAAGAGACTGTGCGGCTTTTATTACTTTGTCCCTCCTTTGAGGGGACAGGTATAGGGTCATCAGTTGTGAATTGATCACAAAGCCCAAGAACGTTCTCGTGGTTGACGGGACTAAGTGCGACTTGTCCCAATTTATCAACCACCCCAGACCCTGGAGAATCTGGAGAGCTTGTTGAAGCTGACTCTGCAGGACGTCTGCGTTTGCGGCCTTTAAAAGCCAATCGTCCAGGTACGGTACGACTTCTAGCCCAAGGAGCCTTAAATGGGCGACCACAGGAGCCACTACCTTTGTGAAGGTGTGCGGAGCTGAGGATATGCCGAAGGGCAATACAGCAAACTGGTAGTGCTTCACTACCCCTTGCAAGGCCACAGCAACTCTGAGATATTTCCTGTGTGCTGGGCAGATGGGAACATGAAGGTAAGCATCCTTCAGGTCTATGGTTACCATCATATCTCCTGGGTTCAGGATGTTTAAGACAGAGCGAATGGTTTCCATCCGGAAACGCTTCTTCCTGATGAAGCGATTTAAATAACGTTAATCGATGATCATCCGCCAGTCTCCTGACGGTTTTGGCACCAAAAAGATGGGGGAATAAACCCCCTGCCGCCGTTCGCGAGGAGGAACCTCCTCTAATGCTCCTTTCTGTATATACTGGAGGACCGAGTCTTCCAGGATTAACTGTTTGTCGGGTGGTAGGGTCCTTGTTAGGACGAATTTGTCCCGAGGAAGGGAAATAAAATCTATTGTGTACCCTGACGCTATCACCTGTAGCACCCAAGGGTCTGGAATTTTTTGCACCCAAAAATCTTTGAATAGACTCAAACGTCCACCGACTGGGGGACTGAAAACTGTTCCTTCCTCGGGGACAACAGGGGGGAGGGGAGGGGGGTTGACGGCCTGTGGAGAGTCATAGATCAGGCTTGCGGTTTCCACGACCGCGACCCCTACCTCTTTTATTATTTTCAGAACGCCTCTGGGTTCTGCCTCCCCCCTGAAACCTTCCTCCTCCTCTACCCCTTTCTCGACCCCGAAAGGACTGCTGGGGGAGGGATTTACCCTTCTTGTCCGCTAGGTTCTCCATGAGAGCATCTAACTCGGAACCGAACAATCTACCAGGTTCGTAGGGAAGGGAGCAAAGGTTAAATTTGGACGTGTTGTCCGCCGCCCATGGTTTTAACCAGAGTGGGCGTCTACTGGCTGAAGAGAGCGCCATCGACTTGGCCGCTAATTTTAACTGTTGTTAGGAGGAGTCTGCTAAGAAATCGATCCCCAGTAGGAGGGTCTTGAATTGGTCCAAGACGTCGTCCCGGGCAACCCCAGAATCCAAGTCTGATTGGATTCTGAGAGTGCGAGCACGGATGAACTCCGATACCTCAGAGCACGCTATAGCAACCGAGGCAGAAGCGGAGGCAGCCGAGTAGTTGCGTCTAAGCGTGCACTCTGCTCGTCTATCTAAGGGGTCCTTTAGGTTGCTGCCGTCGTCTGAAGGCACTAGGGTTCTCTTGGAGAGCTTTGATATGGCCATATCCACCTTTGGAGGTGGAACCCAAACTAAGGAGTCCGCATCCTGTAGAGGGAACATTAGTTTGAATCTTTTTGTTAACACTGGCCCCTTCTCCGGGTGTTTCCACTCGGTTGCCATTAACTTCATTAAAGACTCGTCCACTTTAAAGGCCCTTGGCCCCCTAGAGGTGGACTGTGGAGCTTCCCCTTGCTCAACATCATGGTCCCTCGACCTGATGGAGCGCAATAGTCTCTGAGTCCTTTCGGCCGGAAAGAGGAAGGCCGAACTCTCCTCCTCAGAGGAAGAATTGTTCTCAATGGAGACGATGTCTTCAGACATGGGAACAGGACCAGGAGAAGCCTGTCTGGGCCTCTTGTTGGAGACTGCTCCCTTAATTTCGGCGATAGACGTATCCATGAACTGTTTCATCCATGAAAACATATCCACCATCGTTGGTTCTGGGTCCGCTCTGGGACGGCAGCCTGGACATCGATGGAATTCGTATGAATCCGGCAATGGGGTGCTGCAGGTGGAGCAGGCGAGATGTTTCTGCTTCTGGGTAGCTTTGCCTAGGACACAGAGCACAGAATAAGAATCTGGACCCAAATTGGTACAAAAAAGGGGAAGCAGTACCTTACCGTGAGGTGGCGATGCCATCTTAGAAGCAAGCAAGGTGACTTCAAGGAAAACTTCCTGGCGCAGGAGTTATCAACAGCAGAAGTCAGTTGAACACAGCGCTGAAGCCGGAGCCGCGGACCGGAAGTGACGAGTGTGACGCACTTCCGGTACACGCGCGATGCCGGCGGAGCGAAGCGACTGCTTCAGCGGCACACGTGGAGGGAGGCAGGGAGCCAAAACCGGCGCCATCTCCCCCCAGTAACAGGCAGAGCCTTCGGATTGCTGCAGCAGCAGGACATCCAGGAGTAATCACCAGCAGATGGAGATTCACCGGAGGCACCCGAGGTAGGCGGAGACAGGTCAGGATACCTAGGAAAAGAAAAGGCAGAATTAAAGAACATAATAACCATTTTATAACTTTATGGTCAATACTGGGAGACTCCAGTAAGGAGTCTAGCCTGTCCTGGAGTCCACAGGACAATAAAAAAGCAACCCCATCCAGTTGGGGCCGGGTTATATGGGGTAGGGGCTTAATTGGCTAATTGTTAATTAAGATACTTAGGCAGAAATTTTTGTTCATTAAAATTCCGCCTGTCCTGACCAGCTTCACAGGGGCAAATACCCCACTTGTGCTGCTGGTTAGGACGTAAGGGAACCTGCAGTTCCCACCAAGTCAAGCAGAGCCAGTGTTTCCAGCTAGTACAAGTAAGCTGAAGGAGTAGTAATGTAAAGCAAGGAAGAGTACCTGAGGAAGATTGTTACCAAGGATAAAAGCCAGCATTGAGGTATCCGGGCCTTGGGATAAAAACCAGACAAGAGTTCTAAGGAACAGTGTAGACTATCTCTGAGGAGAAGGTACAGCCTGATTCTGAGTGTTGTTGTTTACCCTCTGAGTATCTTGCAAGGAAACAGTATACCTGCCATAATTGTGAAAGCCTGCTTGTGAAGTGTATCTGATATGTGGAACTGAATTGACATCCAACTGTATAAAGTTGAACTGATTCCAGTAAAGCAAAGTTTGGTTCACCATACCATCTGTGTACCTCACTTATTAATACTACCAATCGGTGTGCCACCGTTACAGGCACTGGCATCACGAACCTTAAAGGGACCTTGCCCCAGGCACATAAAACACCTGCAACATCCAGGGCACCTCATCCACCACCAGGCCTGGTCCCTAAATACAGAGTGTGCCCCAGAGGACCCCTGTGCCATCCTCTCCTTCACTGCTGTACACCTGCCCAGGGTTTCCCTACAGAACTGTGAGTAACCCTCGCTTGCCGTTAACCGTGACCTCACAATCGCAATACCCTGCAGGTCTGGCGTGCTGCATGTGGAGCACAAGTTCTCCCATCCCTAGCAGGTCTGCAATCCAGGCGTTAGAGAAAGCTGACTGATGGCCTCTGTTAGGCCTCCTGCACACGACCGTATGGCTTTCAGTATTTTGTGGTCTGCAAAAAATACGGATGACATCTGTGTGCATTCTGGTTTTTGCAGACTAGAACAGCTGGCCCTGACAGAACAGTCCTATCCTTGTCTGTTATGTGGACAATAATAGGATATGTTTTATCTTTCAATGGAAATGGAAGGCATATGGAGTACCTTCAGGGTTTTTTCTTTTTTCTGGATCCATTGGAATGAATGGTTCCATAAACGGGGAAAAACATTTGTGCAAGAGGCCTTAGGTCTATGGTAGTAATTTGAGACCCTTATTGCTCCTGCCTTGAATGTTTCTCTATCCATATGAGAACCTGCACATGATGCAAATTACAATAGTTTTTTTTGTACTGAATTTTGTTGGAAATCTCCCATTTTGTGCAGCACCAGCAAGGGTTAAAGGGGTTGTCTGGGTTCAGGGCTGAGCCCAGATATAAGCTGTACTCTTACTATATAGGGGTGGAGTATTGGCGCATTTCCTTGCATCGTACAGCGCAAGGTCTGTTTACTGGCGGTGACCTAGCGGGCTTCTCCTCACTATGCAAAGTAGCAGTGCCTGCCTACAAAATGGCCTCGGACATCTAGCCTAGAGAATTTCCAAACCCTTTTATTATTTTTCCCTCCTATTATGCTTTTCACTGACTCTTTCTAATTCATAGTACGGGTGTTTCACACTTGGCAATGCCAATGAAGTTTTTTTACTTTTTTGTTTTGGGGGAAGAGGGTGACATGAACATAATACTTTTGTTACTGTAGGTCCCCAATTGGGCCTCAAACTTGCAGTCATCAGATTGCAACTTGTACAGAATAATGTAATTTGCTCCATTCTATACAGAAATGGCTATAGTTCAGTGCTGCCACCTGCTGGCCTGGACTGTAATATACAAGTAATGAGCCTGGAAGCCTAGTATAGGCTCGGGCTCATTACTATGAATGACTGCCTTCCCTGATCTCCACCAGGGGGAGACGTTCCTTACCTGGAAGCGCAGGCTTCTGGGTCTTGGCCCTTTCAGGCACGATGGTCGCATTTGACCACTGTATCTGAGGGGTTAAATGTCCAGACGGCATGACTGCAGACATGAACAGCAGGTGTCTTCTGTATGTAAGAGCAGGCACCCAGCAGCCATAGCACTCGCTCCGGAGCAGGCGTTATCTTTAAAGGCCCGACATCTGCTGTACATGTACGACTGATGTTGGCGAAGGATTACGGGTACATTCAAAGCAATCCACTTAAACTTTTTTATGGATGTTTTTTCTGAGAAATTGGCCACCTTTAATTGTATCTGGAGTGTGAAAACAGACAAAATAGGACATGTCCTTTTTTATTTAAGTTAGTATTTTGATCAGTATTCCTTGTCCCTCTATTAAAAATAAATAATTGAACACCCCATAGACTGTCACTCTTATGAAACCAGCCATTTTCCCTGTGATTGTACCCAAACCTGATGCGTACCCCTCGTACTCTGGTCTAAGTGACTTTATAATGGAAAGACTTTTATACTATGAATGCTCTGAATTATTTGTGAGGCCAATACTTGTATGGAGTGACCCTGGTGACAGGTTCCCTTTAGAACACATACAGGACATGGATGAACAGGATTCCTGCTCCCTAACTCTCTACTGAACCTCAGAAGCTGCAGCAGTGATGGAGGCATTACACAGCAGTATCCAGCAGTTTAGATGGAATGAAAGGGGTTGTCCGCTGTTTACTATTGATGACCTGTCCTCAGGATAGATCCTCAATATCCAATCGGTGAGGATCCGACTCCTGGCACCCCCTCCGATCAACTGTTTGAAGAGAAAGCAGCCATTCACTTCTATGGGACGGCTCTGTCTGCTCAGGTGAACACTACAGAGCTGTCCCATAGGAGTGAATGGGGACGCCATACTTGGAATTACACCCGCTCATCAGTACAATTGCTGTGGTGAGCAGAGAAGGCAGCGCTCATTCGCCTTCTCTTCAAACAGCTGATCGTGGAATTGCCTGGAGTTGGAACCCTCCAATCTGATATTGATAACCTATCCAGGATAGGTTATCGATATTAAAAAGCAGATAACCCCTTTAAAGGGCGTCTGTCAGCAGATTTGCACCTATGAAACTGACCCGTTGCATGTGTGCTTGGCAGCTGAAGGTGTAGTGTCCCACTACGTAATGGTGGGCACTACTCAAGGGTCAATTGGGTCACGTTGTTCTCCACCTCCTGTGGAACATGGTCATTGTATTTTATATTGCATTTTAATGTATATTGTCTCCTGTGTACCAGGCCTGTTAGGGGTGTAGTTCCTCCTCCTAGGCATTAGAGGGAGCTAGGGAACCCCCCTAGTGTGTGTATATATAGTCAGGTCCTGTTCAGAGAGGGGAGTTGAGTGTTCAGAAGCCAGTGTGCACTTTAGCCAGAGTGTAGCTGAGGAGCAGCTTCTGACATGCAGCTAGATGGCCCAGGCTCCTAGCTTGCCACCAGGAGAAGATGCCTCCTGAAGATATATAGCACCTTTAAAAGTACAGTGCAGAGCCACTTTTATCCAGCCAAATAGAAAGCTGAAGGGCAGAAGGATATTTACAGCAAGAGAATATATACCAGAGGAAGGTTTCCCTACCGAAGGCTAAAGCCAGCAATAGGGCATACAGGCCTTGGTGAAAGCCAGACAGGATCTGAGGAAAGTGCAGCCTGATCTGTAAGTGTTATTCCCTCTGAGTATCTTGCAAAGACTTTGCCTGCCATTTGTATGAAGCCTGCCTGTATTCAACATTATACATATGGAACTAACTGAAGACTGTATATAGTTGGACTGTTCAGTAAAAGGAAGTTCTGGTTCACTGCAACTTTGTACCTCAGTTATTCCTACAACAAATCGGTGTGCCACCGTTACCGGCACTGGCATCACGAACTTTAGGGGTTTTGCCACAGGCACACTAAACCTACAACACCCAGGGCACCTCATCTACCACCTGGCCTGGTCCCTATACACAGTGCCCCAGAGGATCCATGTGCCAGCCTCTCCATCACTGCTATATGCCTGCCCAGGGTATATAAAAACTGTGTACCAAGAGCAACCCTTGGTTTGTTAACTACCCCTGTGACCTCACCCTGCAGGGCTGCATACTGCAAAGGCATCTTCATTGGTCCCATGCAGGCATGGGATTCAGCCAGTTCCCTCCGGTTATTAAAATTACAACTGGATCAGAAAACCGCGTTACCGGCTGAGTCCTGATCCAGTGCTCTGGCGGCAGGTGGAGATGTTCACTTCCATCACACCGTTGATAGTTTAGCTCTTAAGTTGGGGTGTGATTATGTATGTGTACAATGTATAACGTGTCGACACCGCGTGTCCGCCATTGAGTAGGGAACCTGTTAAAAGTGAGTCCCATATTCATTTGTCTCAGCATCACAGTCACATATGACATCTTAATATATGCAAATGAGCCTCTAGGAGCAATGGGGGGGAGGGGGGTTTGCCATAACAGCTAGAGGCTCTGCTTTCTCTAACTTCCACACCCTCTGGACTTTGAGTGACAGGTCCAGGTGTGGTGATGTTTACACTGCCTGGCCCTGTCAAATGTGTGTAAATCTGCTGACAGATGCCCTTTAAGACAGTATGTATCCCTTGTACACCAGCAGTAGTCTCAGTCCCTCTGTCTCCAGAAGCCCCTCTTCCATTCTCCCCCATCCCCTCTCCATAGACTGCTGTTATCTGATACTTCAGTGAGCAGGCAGTCTGTAATCACTGCTCAGATCTATAGTCAGTGAATAGGACGGGGAGCATGAGAGGAGCTCAATAGGAGACTCTTTAACTGGTCAACCTAAGCACATCAAAGTTGCTAAAGGAAATTTACAGAATCTAACTGGTCAACCTAGTTGCTGACAGCGGATTAATTGTCTTCTAACTGAACTCCTACATTTTCAGGACTTTGAACTTCGTCAGTATGAAGAAACTCTTTGGGTAACAACTTCACTAAAACAGGACATTTTTGGCATCGGGATGGTGTTTAGTTTCAACCGCCTGTTTATGTATATCAATGGGAACAATGCTGAAGGTAGGTTGTCTTTTATAGTAGACTCTGCTCACATCCATATTGTCAGGCTTTGTGTTCTGCAGCGCTATGCTTGCCATTAAAATGACTGAAATCCTGCCAGATATAATAAGTAAATGCTAACAATTCTGACTTGACATGGCACCAGAACAATAATGTTCAGTTGAGGAATTTTCTGCCACATCTGAAGGTACCCTAATGGTCAGAAACCATTAAAAGAATAAAGGCATCCAATGATTTAAGGTATTAGAGCGTTCTAGACTTCATAATGTCAAACTATCATATAGTACATTAGAGAAACTCTCATAGCTGCCAACTGTCCTGAATTTGCAGGAACTGTCCCCGATTTTCAGAGATGGTCCTGGCAAATTCAGGATGTCTTGAGCAGAAAATGGGTGGGGGCTAATAGCTGGGCATTCCCAGGTGAGGGATTCCCAGTGTCCCAATTTTTACTAACCTAAACATTGGTAAGTTTGAATTCTGTATTTTGAAGATAAAATATTCTGGTGTAGGAGTTTGACATCTGGCCTATAATGTGGAAACTTCCAAACCCATGCCAGTGTGCTTTATGACACTAGTGTGTGATTATACAGTCAGGTCCATAAATATTGGGACATCGACACAATTCTAACATTTTTGGCTCTATACACCACCACAATGGATTTGAAATGAAACTAACAGGATGTGCTTTAACTGCAGACTGTCAGCTTTAATTTGAGGGTATTTACATCCAAATCAGGTTTACGGTGTAGGAATTAAAATTTTTCCACTGCCTCATTTGCTAAAAGTTGTTTCTTTAGACTGTAGAGTCCTGACCAAGTTTTCACCTCCAGTAGAAGAGATAATCCCAACTAAGACTGGGCCCCCTCTTGGCCTGGCCCCATAGCAGTCGCATTGTCTGCCGCTATGGTAGTTACACCCCTGCATTATAGTTCTCTTATGCTGTTGGACAGAATGTGTTCCCAGCAGGGAAATGGGAAGTGGTCACTATTGCCCATTTCTAGTACAGAAACAACAGAAGATTCAGAACTATAATAAATCTGAAGCCCCTAAACAAATATATCACCTATAGCAGATTTAACTGGAAACGTTAAGGTCTGCAGTAAAGCTGATCAAGAAATGATGGCCACAATGGATCTTAAGGATGCTTATTTTCCCATCCCAATCCAGAAAATACCTAGATTTGCAGTACAGTTGGAAGGATTTATCATCATTTCAACTGTCTGACTTTTGGAATCTCTTCTGCGCCCCCCCCCCCCCCCCCCCCCATTTTCATCTTCTCTAGGATCATGGCAGAGGTAGTGGCCTCACTAAGTCGAAAGGGATACTGAGAGTTCGGTATCTGGACGATCTTTTGGTCATAGCAGAAGATGCTGATCTTGCCATTTTCAGGTAGTTCTAGCCCATCTTCAGGCTCTGGGCAGGATAGTCAATTGGGAAAAATACAACCTCCTTCCAGACAACCAGCGGGTATTTTTAGGCATTCTTCTAGATTCCGTCCTCCAGAAATCCTTTTTGCCTCCCCTAAAGATTCAGGTTCTAAAACTCAGAATCCAGCAATTCCTGAAGAAACCCATTTGCTCAGAGGGCATGAAGATGCTAGGACTTGTCATAAATGGAACAGGTCTTTGTCCACCCTGGACCAGAAGATGTCTCTTATCAGAGAAGCAAGGATCTCTTTACAGTGGTGTCTCAGACAACAATCTGCAGACTGGGGTATTCTGGAGTCAGGAAAGCATTTTTCCATTGACAGATGCCAATTCCTCGGGCTGGGATGCCCTTACAGCCATGGATTCCTTCCAAGGGACTTGGTCTGAACCTCAGAGGAGGATGTCGTCCAATTACAGGAAACTTCAGGCAATATGGGAAGGTCTCGCAGCAACACAAGCTCAGGCAAGGGATAGTCATGTGCTAGCCCACTCGGACAATTCATCCAGCATCGGGGAGAAACGAGGCATTGACATCTTTAAAGGCTAACTGATGTTTTCATATAAAAAAAATCTATTTAGCATATGTTACTGTTGCAGCAGCATTATGCGTAAAGCAATCTTTAGTTTCTTCCCATACCACCATTTTCCTTGTTTTCCCTTTTAGTTAAGGCTGTCTTGAATCCTACAACATGAGAATCTCAAGATGGCTCCTCTGCCAGTTCTCTGAGGCCAAAACTACCTTCCCTTACACACTTGCTGTAGCCAGCAGTTTCCTGCCAGCCAATCAGATTAGATTACTGAGACATGCCTCCTCACTCTGAAGCCTAATGCAGACAGGCAGTGTGAAGGACCGCCCCTGTCTTCTGCTCCCATTAAAGGGCTTCTGTCACCCCACTAAAGTTTTTTTTTTTTGCTACTTATAATCCCTATACTGCGATATCAGTAGATAATGTTAATCATTTTCGTTCAGTAGGTAATAAAAATAAAAAAATGACTTATCATATGCAAATTACCTGTCTACCAGCAAGTAGGGCGGCTACTTGCTGGTAGCAGCCGCATCCTCCTCTCATAAACATGCCCCCTCCTCATGTTGATTGACAGGGCCAGCGGACGCACTCGTTCTCTGCTGGCCCTGTCTGCATTCAAAATCTGGCGCCTGCGCCGTACCTGTCTTCAGTCGGCGCAGGCGCACTGAGGGGAGGACGCTCACTCAGCCGCTCCTTCCTCAATGTGCCGGTGACATCACATCTACACCAGGCGCACTGAGGAAGGAGCGGCCGAGCGAGCATCCTCCCCTCAGTGCGCCTGCCTCCCTCACGCCAGTTCGGATTCACAACCACACCAAGGAGGGCTGCAGGCGCCCCATGTGAGTATTTGAGGGCCTACCCAGCGGCATAGGGCTTTTCAGGAAGCCGCTGCAGAGCCTGGACCTCTGACGCTCCCTTCTCAATCAGAGGTTTTACAGGTCTCCTGGACGCGCGGACCTCTGTGGCCATGTTCGGCTGCCAACATCTGTCGTCACTTCCAGTTTCGGCAGCAGGAGGAGGCACAATGCTGTAGACTGGGGGGGGGGGGGGGGGGGTGTATACCCCAAAATCTCTATAGCTTAAGTTTCTTATAAGGCTATCTTTTATATTTGGGTTTCCAGATCTAAAGACGGGGTGTGCTATTTGTAAGAAAGATACCCTCAGGCTGGGGAAAACCTATTTGAAGTCGGCGTAGGCAAGCTACTAGAGGATGAGGCCCATCTCTTATGACAAGCCTAAAGCAGATGATCCAGGATAAAGTGAGGGAGTCGGTTAATAGCCTCCTGGAGAATCTCCCCAGCACCTCCTGTAGCCGCTTCTATTCCCCCCCCCCCCCCTCCAGCGACCAGGAACTGTTGTCAGGATTGGAGGAAGAGGGAAACCATCATCGGATGAATCTTTTAATGATCATGTAGCAAGAAAGCAGCCCTCCCTTTGAGGACTCTGGTTCCTTGAAAGATCCCATAGAAGGGCTGAGATTTATTTGAAAAAGAGCTGGGAGACTATGGCAGGTGCCTTTAGACCTTCCATTGCGGCCACCTCTATTGCAAGATCCCTGAAGATATGGATGAAGGAATTAAAAGCTCATATTAAAGAGGGAACCCTAGAGATGAGTTGCTTTCCTCCTTTCCAACCCTATTTAATGCTATTGATTCCCTTGCGGATGCTTCTGTTGACTCTTTTTAACATTTTCTGTTAGGGCTTCTGCCCTTTTCTAATTCGGCTCGTAGAGCCATCTGGTTAAAGGACTGGAAGGGTGACTCGTCCTCCAAAGCGAAATTATGTGCAATACCTCAGAACAAATATGCAGGGCGGCCACTTGGAAGAGGGCTCATACCTTCACTAAACATTATTAGGCTTGATGTTTTCGCCAATGAGGACATGGCCTTTGGACGCAAGGTCCTTGGTGCTGTGGTCCCTCCATAAGATTTTTTTTTTTTCATTTTTTAGTTCTTAGGATGTGCTGTCATGGAGATGACTACCAGTGAGTAATAATAATTTCCCCAGATATAATCTATATATTTTTTTTTTTTTCAGTGCTCCCTCAAAGACTTGCCTCAATACCTTTTCCATGCTTAACTTTAAACGGTGCTGCTTATAAACCAGACGACCAGTGTAATTACTACTGTATCCTCAAATTGATTCAATTTTATGCACTAACTAATATCCTTTGGACAACTAAGCCAGTTCTACTGTACACCATTGATGACCCCATAAATGTAGATTTGGCTGTCCAGTGAGGGGTTTTTGAGACTGTAGGCAATATGTTCTATTATCTTGTCTGTAAAATTTCTCATTCCAGTTTTTACTTTTTATAGGGCTGAAGATGAGTATGACTGTACCTGTGATAGTACACGTGCCATTAAAACCACCCACTGAGAACACTACAATGTCCTTCTTTGTGAAGTATCCTGCAAAACCTACAGACCCTGAGGTTTACCTGGAGCCACGTCCTGCAGCTTCTGTATATGTCAAGTAAGTGATTACCAGTTGAGATCATGGTCCCCTTTATTTTGTAAGTGATATGTGGGGAAAAAAATCATCTAAAACTATGGCACACATTACATGACAACCTGATTATGCCTAAAAGGTAAAGTTCATACGGGCATATCTATCTGAGTGATGGGGCTGATTTCTCAGACCTCACTAAAGGCTGAACTTGACAGGTAACATGCTGCATAAGGGCCTCTACATGAATTATCTGGCTTTTTATTTTTCGTACTAAAAGGCCAAAATAACTTTCAGCTGTTTCTTTGCTGCATTTTTGTCACTTTTTTTTTTTCTACAAACAGTGGTGCAGATTTACTAATACTGTCAAAGTGTAAACTCCCAAAAATGTGCCAATATTCTGCTTTTAAATTATATCCGTCCCCACAAAGCCATTAAAGAGGCTGTCAGAATGATCAACCCTATTAAACCAAGGATACTGCCTAGTAGGGCTCCTCATAGTCATTTAGCATATGGACAAAATAAGGGCATCAGTTATTTGTGGTAGTCATATGCAAAGGGGAAAGTCGGAGCACCAGGAGGCAGGGCTGAATCCTCTGAGCACTACGCCCCCCCCCCCCCCCCCTTCATTGAGAGGCCTAGACATCGGTATGAGGACAGAGCTGTGTCCCAACATGATGAGCCCAAACAGTCTGCCTGGGTTATTGGGGTTGATTATGCTGACAGAGCCTCTTTAGGCCACAACACCTCAATGGCCAACACATAAAGGTTGGTGTGTAAAACATTTAATAAATGCAAAGCAAGTTGTTCCAAAGCTGATGCATTTTCAATGTTCTTTGTGACATTGTTTTTCCTCCTACAAATAAGCCGATGTAAAAAGGACAAGAGCTACAGCATGCCACTTAAGACCAAAAAGGACAGTTATGAAACAGGACACAATTTAATTCATATTTCCCTTAAATCTACTGCATAAAATGTATCAAAACACAGGAGCAAAAAGCCACTAAAGACAAAAGTTTGGGTTCAGGTTTGGGTTCAGGGTTGTGTAGATTGTATTTTCCCTTATAACATGGTTATAATGGAAAATTGCATTCTGAATACAGAATGCATAGTACAATAGCGCTGGAGGGGTTAAAAAAATTATAATTTAACTCCTTAATCCACTTGTTCGCGCAGCCGGCATCTCTTCTATCTGTGGTGAAAAGGACCTTTGACATCACTACGTTCATCACATGGTCATTCACATGATCCATCACCATGGTGATGGATCATGTGATGAGCGTAGTGACATCATCAAAGGTCCTTTTCCTCACAGATTAAGACAAAAGAGATGCCGGCTGCACGAACAAGTGGATAAGGTGAGTTAAATTATTTATTTTAACCCCTCCAGCCCTATTTTACCGCATCCGCACTTGCTTGCGATTTTCACGCAACCCCATTCATTTCTATGGGGCCTGTGTTACATGAAAAAAAACCACAAAGAGGAGCATGTTGCGATCTTCACACAACGCACAAGTGATGCGTGAAAATCACCGCTCATGTGCACAGCCCCATAGAAATGAATGGGTCTGGATTCAGTGCGGGTGCAATGTGTTCACCTCACGCTTTGCACCCGCGCAGAAATCTCACCTGTGTGAAAGGGGCCTAAGGGTGCCTTCACACACTGCAGAATTTCCCACCTGCCTGAATGGGGCTTGCAGAATGTGTTCTCCTCCCCGTTCAAATGAATACTGATTTATAAAAAATAAAAAAATTCCATTCACAGAAAATTAGGCAACAAAATCTGCAATGTCTAAAGGCACCCCAACACTGATCTAGAAAAGCTACTCCAGTTTTCCTACTTGAGTGAGATTGCAACTTTTAAAAAGTTATAGTGAAACCCAGTAACATGGCTAACCACATGTCCATCCTTACCATATTTCAAAGCTGGAGTGAGTGGAGTTAAAACGCAAAAACACAATTTTCCAACTTTTTTTTTTTTAAAGCCAGAATTCTGGAGTGTCTGCATATTAAGGGCCTATATATTTATATCTTCTGGATATTCATGTAAGCTTTCCATTCTTTTCAGGACTTTTGGAGGATATGCCCTAAACACTATGTATGCTGAGCAAGCTAAAGCCCTAGCAGAGAAGCTGGAGCTCCTTGCTCTGCCGTTTGATGATACATACTTCATACATGGTGGCTACGATGCTCCTTCTCAAATTTTCAACCGTCATAATGAAGTGTGGTACATGGCAAAGTCCTCTCACCCGAGGGGATTTCATCGTTCCTCTGCTCCTCAGCCCTGAATGTGATCTCCATACCGTCTTATAATATCTTACAAGACGCTGTTAAATGGTACTCAAACACTAACTTGCAAAACTTCTAACAAATGCCTCTGGTAAATCTTAAGCATTGTCTTGAATGTAGCATGTCATCATGAATAGTGCTGTTTTTGTAACAGATTTTGTTGCATTAAAATATATTTGTAGAACGTGGCTCTTCTTGGTTTATATTGGAGGGGAGTGAGTCTGTTGTAAACTGATGCAATGCAGATTAATTTCTGAGAAATTAACTAATCCACTATTTGCTAATTTCCACCTCATCACCACGACAGCCCACAAGGAGATTGACCTCTGTAGGGGCAGGAACAGAGGGGGTTTAAATGCCCCTCCAACACCAGTGTTTCCTGTCCCTACAGGGGCAGAGAGGTCTCCCTAACCAGGGAGATTAAGACCTGGCTTACCTTGGTGCCCCAGTACTAACACTGAGCAGGGGAGAAGAGGGAGGCCTCGCTCTGTTTAATACGAGAGCCTGCTCCCTGGATGTGATCTCCCGCCGGGCCTCCTAGGGTTTTAGCCGGGCTGTGCGTCGGGCGCTTTAGCGCTATGCGGCAACGTCACTTTCGGGAGACTAGGAAGTGACATAAGGCGCGCGTCTCCTGGAAAAATCGGCACAGCGCATGGAAGTGCCGAGGCAACAATCCATTGCTTATGCCATGTCAGCGGAACCCTGCTCTGCAGGAGACCCCCTCTGCGCCAATTGCTATAAGTTCCCCTGTGGGGAGTGTGCTTGTATCACCATTGCTTTGCTTGCACTTGTGGTCAGGGAACTCTGGTTCCTCTCTCTTCCTACACTTGGGCTTGGGGTCACTCTCCCCTCCTAGGTCCCTAAGGAGGCGCAGAAGAAGGTCAGGAAGCCCGCTAAGTGCCTATTGTGCTATAGGCGGCTTCCAGATTACCATAAGACTATGTAAAGATTGCATTTCAAGTGTTATACGGGATGAACAACCTTTGTTAATTGAAGAATTTAGGTCCATGAAGTCAAATCCTCTTGATCTCAGCTTACTACTTTACCTAGGGATCCACCTCCAGCTAAAAGGCAGAGAATAGAATCCCCCTCTTCCTCAGATTCAGACGGAATAGCTGAAGACGCTTCGTTCTCTAGACCCTGGGACGACAAGGAGGCTTCCTCTGATGCAGAATTCTCTGAATCCGCCATTTTTATTTTTCCTCAATGCATGCCAGACTTGCTAAAGGCCGTCAGAGCCACCATGGGGGTGGAAGAAGCCCAGAAGTCTCATTTTGTACAGGACGAAATGTTCCAGTGTAGTGTTCCACTACGTAATGGTGGGCACTACTCAAGGGTCAATTGGGTCATGTTGTTCACCTCTTGTGGAATATGGACATGGTATTTTATATTGAATTTTAATGTATGTTGTCATACTATCTCCTGTGTACCAGGCTTGTTAGGTGTGTAGTTCCTCATCCTAGGCAGTAGAGGGAGCTAGGGAACCCCCTAGTGTATATATTCAGGTCCTGTTCAAAGAGAGAAAGTGTGGTCAGAAGCAAGTGTGCACTTTAGCCAGAGAGCAGCTTCTGACATGCAGCTAGATAGCCCAGGCTCCTAGCTTGCCACCAGGGGAAGAAGCTACCTCCTGAAGATATATAGCACCTTTAAAAGTACAGTGCAGAGCCACTTTTATCCAGCCAAATAGAAAGCTAAAGGGCAGAATGATATTTACAGCAAGAGGATATATACCAGAAGAAGGTTTCCCTACCCAAGGATAAAGCCAGCAATAGGGCATACGGGCCTTGGTGAAAGCCAGACAGCATCTCAGGAAAGTACTGCCTGATCTGTAAGTGTTAGTCCCTCTGAGTATCTTGCAAAGACTTTGCCTGCCATTTGTATGAAGCCTGCCTGTATTCAACATTATACATATGGAACTAACTGAAGACTGTATATAGTTGGACTGTTCAGTAACAAGTTCTGGTTCACTGCAACTTTGTGTACCTCAATTATTCCTACAACAAATTGGTGTGCCACAGTTACTGGTGTCACGAACTTTAAGGGATCTTTCCACAGGCACACTAGACCTACAACACCCAGGGCAACTCACCTACCACCTGGCCTAGTCCCTATACACAGAGTGCCCCAGAGGATCCAAGTGCCAGCCTCCATCACTGCTGTACGCCTGCCCAGGGTGTGTGTGTGTGTGTGTGTGTGTGTATATATATATATATATATATTAGACGAAAGAAGTCGGACTGCACTCCAAGATGATAGTGAAAATAAGCGATTTATTCACCCATAAAAATGGCACAACTTGCGACGTTTCGGCTCACGAGGAAGGCTCTTGTGAGCCGAAACGTCGCAAGTTGTGCCATTTTTATGGGTGAATAAATCGCTTATTTTCACTATCATCTTGGAGTGCAGTCCGACTTCTTTCGTCTTTACAAATACTTGGGATATTGCCGCTATCCTGTGCTGGACGTTGCACCCATACCGTGGTTGGTGCTCCCGCTGGAGTTTCTTCTTTCTCTCTCTATATATATATATATATATATATATATATATACATACTTATACTGAGTACCAAGAGCAATCCTAGGTTTGTTAACTACCCCTGTGACCTCATATTCGCTCACCCTGCAGGGCTGCGTACTGCAGGAGGTCTTCACATTTAAAAAAAAAAAAACACGTTCTTCCTATAAGCGAGAATATACGTGAGATGGTTATCGACGAATGGTCCAATTCCGAGAAACGCCTGGGGGTGCCTAAGTCCTTTAGGAATCGGCTTCTATTTGATACTAATGAGTGCAAAATATTTAATGAAACACCTAAGATCAATGTTCAGGTTGCAAAAGTAAATAAAAAGACATTGGAGCTACCCCAAGGGTGGCAAGGGAAGAGGCACTCACCTCCCCTCCTCCCAAAATAAATCTAGTGACAGACAATGACGCCAGAGTCGGGGGGGGAGATTGAAGAATTTTCTAGCCCCATGGGTTTCAATCACCCTGAATCCTTGGGCCCGGGACATCATAAGATCCGGCTACCGAATAGAATTTTCTTCATCTCCCCCAAACAGTTTCATCGTCACCAGTCCTGGCTCATCCTCGGTAAACAAGAAAATTCTGCAGGGAGTCCAGAACCATCTAGAAATGGGTGTAGTAACCCAGGTCCCATTGTCACAGCTAGGGCAGGGGTTCTATTCAAACCTCTTAGTACAAAAGAAGGGAGGCTCATTCCGCAGGATCATAAATTTAAAGTCCCTAAACAAATTCATATTCTATCGGAAATTCAGGATGGAGTCTCTGATACCGCTGATGGGAAGAAACGCTCTGATGTGTACAGTAGACCTAAGGGACGCTTACTATCACGTCCCGATCCACCCAAATTCCCAGAAATTTCTGAGATTCGCAATTTAAGATCGCAAAGGCTCAATCCTTCATTTCCAATTTACGCCTCTTCCCTTTTGAATATCATCTGCTCCCTTAGTTTTCACGAAGCTCGTTGTCGAGATGGTGGCTTCCCTGAGGCACAGAGGCTTGGTGATCGTACCATACTTGGACGATTTCCTCATAATTGGGGACAGCGAAAGTCAGCTCAAAGCGGATCTAGACACCTTCCTATCGTTCATACGAGATCTAGGTTGGTTAATAAACCTGCAGAAATCGAATCTCCACCCATCCAGTATGATTCTGTTTCTGGGGGTCATTCTAGATTCCCAAGTTCAACGCAAGTTTCTACCATTGGACAAAATCGTGAACCTTTGTTTAAAGATCTAACAGTTTCAGAGCAGAAGGTCCTGTACCATAAAAGAAGCCATGAGCCATCTAGGTCTTCTCTCATCTTGCATACCCTTGGTACCCTGGAGTCAGTCGCACTTCCGGATCCTCCAAGCCTGGATTCTCAGAATCTGAAACAGGCAGCAGAGCTCCCTGAATCACAGGGTGTCCATCCCTCTACTAGTAAAGACCTCTCTTGACTGGTGGATGAACTCTAACAAACTCTCCTTGGGAGTTCCCTGGGAGAAGGCTCCTTACATTCAGATCCTGACGGACGCAAGCGAAAAAGGATGGGGAGCGAAGGTGGGAGATCATTACTTTCAGGGTACCTAGCCCCCAACAACTTGTTCTCAATCCTCCAACTTCAGAGAGCTGAGGGCGGTTTGGGAGTCATTAAAGGCGGCGGAAGATCTCCAAGGCCTACACGTAAAAGTCCTGTCTGACAACATGACTACAGTAGTGTACCTTTCTCATCAAGGTGGGACAAAATTAGGAAAACTGATGTACATATCAGAATTTTTTTTCAATTGGACAGAGTTCCATGTAAAATCCATCTCTGCGATTCACCTGAAGGGGGCTCTGAACATAGAGGCAGACTACCTCAGTTGGAAACTAATAGACCACACCGAAAGGTCTCTGAATCAGGTCGTTTTTCAAATGCTGATAGACAGATAGGGCCCCCCTCAAATAGATCTGTTCGCCTCAAGAGAAAATACGAAGGTATCAACATTCTGCTCCCTAAGTCCAAGGGACAATCCTTGGGCGCTGGATGCATTAACGATGCAATGGAATTGGAACCTTTGCTACGCATTTACTCCACTGCCTCTAATTCCCAAAATAATCCAGAAGCTCAGCCAAGAAGATACAACTCTGATCCTAATAGCCCCTTACTGGCCGAAGAGAAGTTGGTTTCCTTCTCTGAAAAACCTTTGGTAGAAAGCCAGTGGCCTCTTCCACCCAGGAAGGATCGCCTTCATCGGGAACCAATCCTACACCACAACACAAACTTCCTAAAATTGACAGCCTGGATCCTGAGGTCCAGATGCTAAAATCTCAGGGTCTCTCCGATCGAGTAATATCCACTCTGAAGGTGAGTAGAAAGGTCACCTATTCTATCTACTTAAAAGTTTGGAAAAGGTTTTGTTCCTGGATCGGGAGTCCAGTCCCCAATTCTGAACCTGCTAACATTCAAAAAATCTTAGTTTCTCCAGCAAGTTCTTGAACTAGGTCTTAGACCTTCCACCCTTAAAGTACAGATCTCAGCCCTGGTTTGCTTCTTCGACCGAGACCTAGCTAACCACCGCTGGATCAGAAGATTCATGAAAGCAGCCTCACGCCTCCGTCCTTCTCTAAAGACTCGTATCCCTACTTGGGACCTAAATGTTGTACTTACAGGCCTGACACTATCCCCTTTTGAACCTAGACTCGATTGTTCTATTAAACATCTATCTCTAAAGACCGCTTTCCTCATAGCCATTACATCCGCAAGGAGGCTGGGCGAGATACAAGCCTTGTCCATACGGGAACCATATCTCCGTATTACTGATGATAGAATCATACTCGGATTAGACCCAGGCTTTCTCCCTAAAATTGTATCTGATTCCCATCGTAACCAGGAAATAATATTACCTTCCTTCAGTAACAATCCCTCTAACAGTAAAGAATCCACCTTTCATTCCCTAGATGTTAGGCGCTCAGTTTTAAGGTATCTCGAGGTTACGAAAGATTTCCGGAGATCCGATAACCTTTTAGTCCTTTTCTCAGGTAAGAGTAAAGGTTTGAAGTCCTCCAAGTCCTCTCTAGCTCAATGGATTAGGGACACCATCTCCCTTTGTTATGTGATTCAGGGCCTTCCCTGCCCCTCCAACCTAAAAGCCCATTCGACTAGAGCCATGTCTTCCCCTCAGGCTGAAAGGGCCGGGGCTTCTTTAGAGGACCTCTGCAAAGCTGCAGCAAACCACCCGTGTCCTGTCGTCAGCACACTGCCTTAAGAACTGCTACGCCAGGGAACTCCTTTGCGCCGGCTTTGGTGTGCTATGTCTTTTGGTGTGTTGAGAAGTAGCATGCGTACTGGCTGGGGGCTGACCACTCTGCTTTTGCACACTGCTCCCTCTTTTGCTGTGCGGCTGGCGCTGCATGACCCCCTCCTCTTCCTCTGAACTACACGCGTCACTGGCATGACCTGGATGCCATGTGAGGTCTAGGACCTCATCATCCTCCATATCATCTTCCACCCATTCCTCACCCCTGCCCTCCTGGCCGATTTGCACACTGCAGAAAGCCCCAGAAGTTGACAAATGTGTTTCGTCCTCAGAGAGGTGCTGCGTGGTTCTCCCACGTCCTCATCCTCAAACATAAGTGGTTGGGCACTCAATCTCTGTCACTTCTGGGACAGGGCTAGGTGGATAGCCCACAAAAACCCAGCCAGCAGAGTCATTAAAAAGCATAAGTGACTCCTGCATGACTTGGGGCTCAGACTGCTTTGCTGATGTGCAAGGGCTTGAGGTGGTAGACGTATGTCTATGGGCCAACGGTGTCAACTCTGCGCTTTCAGCAGTGGACCACGTGGAAGACAATGTGAAGGAAATGGAGGCACTGTCAGCCATCCAATCTACTACCGCCTCTACTTGTTCTAGCCTCACCATTCTTAGAGCAGTATTCAGGCCCACAAAATGTCACAAAACATCATGTCGCCTGCGTGCACCAGAGCAGTGGCGTCTCTAGCTTTCAAATTTTGGGGGGGCACACTGGGGGCCAGGACAAAAGTAGGGGGGGCAGCTATAACAACGATACATTTACACAAGTACGCTTAGAAATGCTGCGATACTTTACACAATACCTAAAACCGCAACAGGGAAAAAAAGCCCAGCCGTCTGTGGATGACACTTTTATCGAGAGGGGGATCTGTGGATGACACTGCTATGGGGGGGATCTGTGGATGCCACATACCGTATATAGCATTTTATGCTATATGTGTCATCCACAGATCCACCCCATGACAGTGTTATCCCCATTTCCCCCTCCATAACAGTGTCATCCACAGATCTCTCTCCCTATAACAGTGTCATCCACAGATCTCCCTCCCCGCCTCTCACAGGAGTGTACATATATAAAATAAACATATTTCACATGAATACTTACAGTTACTTGGCTTGGCCCTTGGGGATCTCGGACGCCACTTGGCCGGGGGCTCGGCGGAGCTGATGTGGTGTTTTATCCTAATGAGAAAGATTTCATAATAAGGATTTGGAGAAGGGGCAGAGGGATAGCAGAGCAGGGAGAGGCTGGTGCTGCTACTAGGTGGTCATACCATGGGGGAGTAATAAAACCCACCATAATGTCCCCCAGTAGAAATAATTCTCCTTATAATGTGCAAAACATACCCCCTTATGCCCCCAGTTGAGCTAATGTCCCCCATAATGTGCCAGTATAAAATACCCCTATATAGTGCCCCAGTAAATGCCTCCATAGTGCTCCTCTCCCCCTTCCTGCTAGTGCCCCCCATAATGTACCAGTATAAAATGTCCCATATATCGTGCCCCAGTAGATGCCCTCAGTGTCCCTCATAATTTGCAAGTATAAAATACCCCTTCTTAGTGCCCCCCGTAGATGACTCCATAGTACTCCTCTCTCCCCTTCTCCATAGTACCCACCATAATGTGTCCCAGTATAAAATGCTACTGTACAGAGCCCCCCATATAAAACACCCCTTCTTTGTGGTCTCAGTAGATGCCCTCATAGTGCCCACCAATAGTGTGCCAGTAATAAGTGCCCTCAATAACGTGCCACTGCCAGTAACAAGAGCCCCCCAATGTGCCAGTAATAAGCCCCCATCACGTGCCAGTAACAAGAGCCCCCATCACGTGCCAGTAATAAGCCCCCCATCACGTGCCAGTAATAAGCCCCCATCATGTGCCAGTTATAAGCCCCCCATCACGTGCCAGTATTAAGCCCCCCATGTTCCAGTATTAAATCCCCCCCATCATCATGTGCCAGTATTAAGTCCCCCCATCATCATGTGCCAGTATTAAGTCCCCCCATCATCATGTGCCAGTATTAAGTCCCCCCATCATCATGTGCCAGTATTAAGTCCCCCATCATCATGTGCCAGTATTAAGTCCCCCCATCATCATGTGCCAGTATTAAGTCCCCCCATCATGTGCCAGTATTAAGTCCCCCCCCATCATGTGCCAGTATTAAGTCCCGCCATCATCATGTGCCAGTATTAAGTCCCCCCCATCATCATGTGCCAGTATTAAGTCCCCCCATCATCATGTGCCAATATTAAGTCCCCCATCATCATGTGCCAGTATTAAGTCCCGCCATCATCATGTGCCAGTATTAAGTCCCCCCCATCATCATGTGCCAATATTAAGTCCCCCCCATCATCATGTGCCAATATTAAGACCCCCCATCATCATGTGCCAGTATTAATTCCCCCCCATCATCATGTGCCAGTATAAAGTCCCCCCCATCATTATGTGCCAGTATTGTAATAAGCCCCCCCCCCCCAATGTGCCAGTAACACTATTGTAAAAAAAAAAAAAAAACACTTATACTTACCTCAGTGTCAGCGATGCGATGCAGCCTCTTCCTGTGTCCCACGCTGTAATGTAAGGCTCAGGCGGCGCGATGACGTCATCGCGCCGCCTGCGCCGGCCTCTGATAGGCTGCCGGCCTAGTGCCTGCAGCCAGGGGCGTACATAAAAATCACTGGGCCCCATAGCAGGAATCTAAATTGGGCCCCCATTCCCCTTTTATAGCCCATCCCTTTGTTCCATGAACTATTCTTGCTGCTGCGTTTTATAATTTATGACATCAGGGCCGGATTGGGATTACAAAACAGCCCTGGCACACAAAAGAGGTATAATAGATGCAGTGTGTACAGATGTATAGTGTATACAGCAGTGTACTGATATGTGAGGAACGTGGTATAATATATGCAGTGTGTACAGGTATATAGTATATTCCCTAGTGTTCTGATATGTGAGGTACAGGGTATAATATATGCAGTGTGTACAGGTATATAGTATATACAGCAGTGTACTGATATGTGAGGTACGGGGTATAATATATGCAGTGTATACAGGTATACAGTATATACAGTAGTGTAATATGTGAGGTATGAGGTATAATAGATGCAGTGTGTACAGGTATATAGTAAATACAGCAGTGTATTGACACCTCGTACCTCAGATATCAGTACACCGCTGTATATACTATATATCTGTACACACTGCATCTATTATACCTCGTACCTCACATATATAGTATATACAGAAGTGTACTGATATCTGTACACACAGCATCTATTATACCTTGTACCTCACATATCAGTGCACTGCGGTATATACTATACAGGGAGTGCAGAATTATTAGGCAAGTTGTATTTTTGAGGATTAATTTTATTATTGAACAACAACCATGTTCTCAATGAACCCAAAAAACTCATTAATATCAAAGCTGAATATGTTTGGAAGTAGTTTTTAGTTTGTTTTTAGTTTTAGCTATTTTAGGGGGATATCTGTGTGTGCAGGTGACTATTACTGTGCATAATTATTAGGCAACTTAACAAAAAACAAATATATACCCATTTCAATTATTTATTTTTACCAGTGAAACCAATATAACATCTCAACATTCACAAATATACATTTCTGACATTCAAAAACAAAACAAAAACAAATCAGTGACCAATATAGCCACCTTTCTTTGCAAGGACACTCAAAAGCCTGCCATCCATGGATTCTGTCAGTGTTTTGATCTGTTCACCATCAACATTGCGTGCAGCAGCAACCACAGCCTCCCAGACATTGTTCAGAGAGGTGTACTGTTTTCCCTCCTTGTAAATCTCACATTTGATGATGGACCACAGGTTCTCAATGGGGTTCAGATCAGGTGAACAAGGAGGCCATGTCATTAGATTTTCTTCTTTTATACCCTTTCTTGCCAGCCACGCTGTGGAGTACTTGGACGCGTGTGATGGAGCATTGTCCTGCATGAAAATCATGTTTTTCTTGAAGGATGCAGACTTCTTCCTGTACCACTGCTTGAAGAAGGTGTCTTCCAGAAACTGGCAGTAGGACTGGGAGTTGAGCTTGACTCCATCCTCAACCCGAAAAGGCCCCACAAGCTCATCTTTGATGATACCAGCCCAAACCAGTACTCCACCTCCACCTTGCTGGCGTCTGAGTCGGACTGGAGCTCTCTGCCCTTTACCAATCCAGCCACGGGCCCATCCATCTGGCCCATCAAGACTCACTCTCATTTCATCAGTCCATAAAACCTTAGAAAAATCAGTCTTGAGATATTTCTTGGCCCAGTCTTGACGTTTCAGCTTGTGTGTCTTGTTCAGTGGTGGTCGTCTTTCATTTTTTCTTACCTTGGCCATGTCTTTGAGTATTGCACACCTTGTGCTTTTGGGCACTCCAGTGATGTTGCAGATCTGAAATATGGCCAAACTGGTGGCAAGTGGCATCTTGGCAGCTGCACGCTTGACTTTTCTCAGTTCATGGGCAGTTATTTTGCGCCTTGGTTTTTCCACACGCTTCTTGCGACCCTGTTGACTATTTTGAATGAAACGCTTGATTGTTCGATGATCATGCTTCAGAAGCTTTGCAATTTTAAGAGTGCTGGATCCCTCTGCAAGATATCTCACTATTTTTGACTTTTCTGAGCCTGTCAAGTCCTTCTTTTGACCCATTTTGCCAAAGGAAAGGAAGTTGCCTAATAATTATGCACACCTGATATAGGGTGTTGATGTCATTAGACCACACCCCTTCTCATTACAGAGATGCACATCAGCTAATATGCTTAATTGGTAGTAGGCTTTCGAGCCTATACAGCTTGGAGTAAGACAACTTGCATAAAGAGGATGATGTGGTCAAAATACTCATTTGCCTAACAATTCTGCACGCAGTGTATATCTGTACAAATTGCATGTAAAATACTGTGTAATATATGCAGTGTGTGTGTGTATATATATATATATATATATATACACACACAGAGCAGTGTATTGATCTGAGACATACAAGGTAAAATACTATAGATGCAGTGTTTACATAAATATGTGGTCAGTTATACATTATGGTCACTGTGTGTGTGAGGTACATGAGGTAGTGGTCACTGTAACTGTCTGAAGTATTATACATGAGTGAGCAATGAGTAAAAACAGGGCATGGAGGGGGGGGGGGTAAATGATGAAAAGTGGAGGACCTCCTCTTACCACTCCATTCCAGTCTGTATGGATCAATGCAGAGCTGCTTGTGAACTTCTAATACTTGCTGTTAGGGGTTGAAGGACCTGTGATGATGTCATCACAGGTCCTGGCAGATATACCTTTGAAACCTAGGAACTACATTATTTTTGGTGCAGTTCATTTGCTAGATTCTGCAGGACCTGTGATGTTGAAGATGATGTCATCACAGGTCCTGGCAGATGCACTGTTCTAACCTGGGAACTACACTTTACACTGTGCAGTTACCTTACAGGACCTCTGATGTCATCATCAAAGGTCCTTTAGCTTTAGAAAGATAATCAGGAGCAATTAGGGGGCGGGGCCTCTCCTCCACTTCGGGTCCCTCTTTCTCAGGGGCCTCATAGCAGCTGCGTGGTCTGCCTATATGGTAGGTACGCCACTGCCTGCAGCCTATCAGAGGAAGGGGAAGGGACACGCCTCTCCCTCCCCTGCACCTCCGCTGGCACAGGCACATTACAATGGAGGTGAGCGCAATGGAAGCGCTCATCTCCCTGTGCCCGGCGGCAGCTCACTTGGGGGGGGGCATTTTAGTTGGGGGGGCACAGCATGATGTAGGGGGGGCCGTGGCCCCCTCTGGCCCCCCCCTGGCGACGCCACTGCACCAGAGGAAGGTATTTCATTTGTCTACTCCCTGCAGCAGGAGCTACACCACTACCAACACCAGCTACACCACGACCACGTCCCCTAGTTGATGCTCTCCTCATTTTGTTACAGTCACCCACAAAATTGCGACGAATGACAGGCAAATAATTGTGAATTCGTGTCACAGATGCAAAAGAGATG
This sequence comes from Bufo bufo, assembly GCF_905171765.1. Classification (NCBI taxonomy): domain Eukaryota; kingdom Metazoa; phylum Chordata; class Amphibia; order Anura; family Bufonidae; genus Bufo; species Bufo bufo. Next base: position 601,338,957 of record NC_053392.1, read on the forward strand.
TTTGGAAAAAAAAAATTGTTAGGACACACCGACCCAATTAACCAACTGTATAACTGTTATATATTCCCTTTGACGTTGGCAAGTACAGTGTAGTTTTAAACAAAAAAATTTAGGTAGGTCACACCGACCCAATTAACCAACTGTATAACTGTTATATATTCCCTTTGACGTTGGCAAGTACAGTGTAGTTTTAAACAAAAAAATTTAGGTAGGTCACACCGACCCAATTAACTGGCTAAATAACTGTTATATATTCCCTTTGACGGTGGCAAGTACAGTGTATATTAAACAAAAAAATATATAGGTAGGTCACAGCGACCCAAGTAACCGACTGAATAACTATTTTTCTGTTCTGATGGATCACAACAATGGAAAAATAAACGGTGATGTGAACCGGGCTTTTCTGTCTCGTTCTCCTACTTAGATTGTTTTTTAGACTGAAACAGAATTTTAATAATTTTTGTGACTTTTTTCTGATCTATTTATGTGTATGTAGGTGTATGTTTTTTATATACATGAATTTTTCCATGCTCATATACTAATTAGACCAGTCTAAGGCCTCTTTCACACAAACGTAAGAGCTCCGTGCCCGTGCTGCGGTCCGCAATGCACGGGCACAGACCGTGGTGAAGCCGCATGCGGATCGCAGACCCATTCACTTGAATGAGGTCCGTGATCTGTTCATTCCGCAAAAAGAAGTTCTATCTTTTTGCGGAACAAAACACCACAGAAGCAGTCCATAGTGCTTCCGTTCCGCACCGCATCTCTGGATTTGCGGACCCATTAAAGTGAATGGGTTTGTATCCGTGATGCAGAATGAACACGGCTGGTATCCCGTGTATTGCGGAACAGCCGTATGCGGCCCGCGGCACAGGCATGGAGCCTTTACGTTTGTGTGAAAGAAGCCTAAGTGAATATGAACCTGTTCAACTGAAAAAGAACCACTAGAGGTCAGACTAATAAAAATACACCGAGTCTAATTCATCACCTGCTGTGCGACTTGTAATAAATACTCAGCAAAAGAAAGACGGCCGAATGAAATACACCAGTCTGATATTTTGGGCTAAAAACAGGCGAACTTGATAAATGTGTCCCAATCCACCTTCACCCTGACGAATACAAAGACGCAACTCCTAATTCATCACCTGCAGTGATACTGTTTAGGCCTCATGCACACAAACGTATTTTCTTTCTGTGTCCGTCCCGTTTTTTTTTGCGGACCGTATACGCAACCATTCATTTCAAGGGGTCTGCAAAAAAAATGGAAGTTACTCCGTGTGCATTCTGTTTCCGTATGTCTGTATTTCCGTTCCGCCAAAAAATATAATATGTCCTATTATTGTATAACGGACAAGGACAGTACTATTCTATTAGGGGCCAGATGTTCCGTTCCGCAAAATACGGAATGCACACGGACGTCATCCATATTTCTTGCGGATCCGTTTATTGCAGACCGCAAAATACATACGGTCGTGCGGATGAGGCCTTATAAATACTAAGCAAAATAGCGACAGACTAATCCATTCTGCCTGTCTGATCGCACTCTAAAATAACCAGACAAGCATGATGAATGACCCCCAATGAGTTATAAAACCCTCCACACATCCTTGTCTCCAGGTGAGGGTGATCGGACATAACTCCAGGCTTTACCTTGCTGATTGGGAACGTTCTCTGCTCCACCCATATCCACCTCCTATATCAGCAGCTGAGCTCCCCTCAGACACATCCAGACATGGAGGTGAGGAGAAGACTTCTGCTGGGGCTGCTCTCTGTACTGGGGATTGCAGTACAAGCTTCTGATGTCTCCAGTCAGAACCAGTTGCCTCCATTTTGTCACCATTATGACTGTCCAAAGTACCAGCTGGTGGAACAATATGATGTAAGTGTGGGGGAGGGGTGTTCTGGGGCGGATTTCATGATTTACTATTTGTTCAGCACTGCAGCCGTCATGTCTTCTGTCTTCCAGTCGTGGATTCACTTATTAGTCACTATTTCTACCTAATGTTATAAAATGACTTTCTCTTCTGTTGATTGGTAAAAAAAATAATAATCCTGTTGTCGTAGTCTATATAACTGGGAAAGCATGGTGGTCACTACTGCATGACTGGGGTGGGAAATGTCCTTGTTAATACGGTGGAGCTTCACCTCCTCCAATGTGGTTGTGTATTAGGGATGAGAGAACTTGTGTTTAGAAGGTTTTGATTATCTAAGAAAACCATTATGGATTCCACTACCATGGGCTGTCACTTATGATCTGTGATAGCGGAATCCATGACGGTGTTCTTAGATAACCTGAATGTGGACCACAAGTTCTCCCATCCCTAGCAGGTCTGCAATCCAGGCGTTAGAGAAAGCTGACTGATGGTCTCTATTAGGCCTCCTGCACACGACTGAATGGCTTTCAGTATTTTGCGGTCTGCAAAAAATACGGATGATGTGTGTTTTGTTTTTTGCAGACTGGAACAGCACTATCCTTGTCTGTTATGTGGACAATAATAGGACCTGTTCTATCTTTGAAGGGAAATGGAAGGCATACCTTCATTATTTATAATTTTTTTTTTTTTTTTTTTTTTTTTTTTTTTTTTCTGGATCCATTGGAATGAATGGTTACGTAAACGGGGAAAAAACATTTGTGTGCAAGAGGCCTTAGGTCTATGGTAGTAATTTGAGACCTTTATTGCTCCTGCCTCAAATATTTCTCTATCCATATGAGAACCTGCACATGATGCAAATTACATTTGTGTTTTTTTTTTTTTTTGTACTGAATTTTGTTGGAAATCTCCCATTTTGTGCAGCACCAGCAAGGGTTAAAGGGGTTGTCTGCGTTCAGGGCTGAGCCCAGATATAAGCTGTACTCTTACTATATAGGGGTGGAGTATTAGAGCATTTCCTTGCATTGTACAGCGCAAGGTCTGTTTACTGGCGGTGATCTAGCGGGCTTCTCCTCACTATGCAAAGTAGCAGTGCCTGCCTAAAAAACTGCCTCTGGCATCTAGCCTAGAGAATTTCCAAACCCTTTATATTTTTCCCCTCCTATTATGCTATTCACTGACACTTTCTAATTCATAGTACGGGTGTTTCACACTTGGCAATGCCAATGAAGTTTTTTATTCTTTTTGTTTAGGGGGAAGAGGGTGACATGAACATAATACTTTTTTGTTACTGTAGGTCCCCAATTGGCCCTCAAACTTGCAGTCATCAGATTGCAACTTGTACAGAATAATGGAATTTGCTCCATTCTATACAGAAATTGCTATAGTTCAGTGCTGCCACCTGCTGGCCTGAACTGTAATCTACAAGTAATGAGCCTGGAAGCCTAGTATAGGCTCGGGCTCATTACTATAACTGAACGCCTTCCCTGATCTCCACCAGGGGGAGACGTTCCTTACCTGGAATCACATGCTTCTGGGTCTTAGCCCTTTCAGGCACGATGGTCGCATTTGACCACAGTATCTGAGGGGTTAAATGTCCAGACGGCATGACTCCAGACATGACCAGCAGGTGTCTGCTGTATGTAGGAGCAGGCACCCAGCAGCCATAGCACTCGCTCCGGAGCAGGCGTTATCTTTAAAGGCCCGACATCTGCTGTACATGTACGACTGATGTTGGCGAAGGATTACGGGTACATTCAAAGCAATCCACTAAAACTTTTTTTTATGGATGTTTTTCTGAGAAATTGGCCACCTTTAATTGTATCTGGAGTGTGAAAACAGACAAAATAGGACATGTCTAGTTTATTTGAGTCAGTATTCCTTGTCCCTTTATTAAAAATAAATAAATAATTGAACACACCATAGACTGTCACTCTTATGAAACCAGCCATTTTCCCTGTGAATGTACCCAAACCTGAGGCACTTTTATCCAGCCAAATAGAAAGCTGAAGGGCAGAAGGATATTTACAGCAAGAGAATATATACCAGAGGAAGGTTTCCCTACCCAAGGATAAAGCCAGCAATAGGGCATACAGGCCTTGGTGAAAGCCAGACAGGATCTGAGGAAAGTACAGCCTGATCTGTAAGTGTTATTCCCTCTGAGTATCTTGCAAAGACTTTGCCTGCCTGTATTCAACATTATACATATGGAACTAACTGAAGACTGTATATAGTTGGACTGTTCAGTAAAAGGAAGTTCTGGTTTACTGTAACTTTGTGTACCTCAGTTATTCCTACAACAAATCGGTGTTCCACTGTTATCGGCACTGGCATCACGAACTTTAAGGGATCTTGCCACAGGCACACTAAACCTACAACACCCAGGGCACCTCATCTACCACCTGGCCTGGTCCCTATACACAATGCCCCAGAGGATCCATGTGCCAGCCTCTCCATCACTGCTATACGCCTGCCCAGGGTATATAAAAACTACCCCTGTGACCTCACCCTGCAGGGCTGCATACTGCAAAGGCATCTTCATTGGTCCCATGCAGGCATGGGATTCAGCCAGTTCCCTCCGGTTATTTAAATTACAACTGGATCAGAAAACCGCGTTACCGGCTGAGTCCTGATCCAGTGCTCTGGCAGCAGGTGGAGATGTTCACTTCCATCACACTGTTGATAGTTTAGCTCTTTAGTTGGGGTGTGTTTATGTATGTGTACAATGTATAACGTGTCGACACGGCGTGTCCGCCATTGAGTAGGGAACCTGTTAAAAGTGAGTCCCATATTCATTGTTCTCAGCATTGCAGGCACATATGACATCTTAATATATGCAAATGAGCCTCTAGGAGCAATGGGGGGGGGGGGCGTTGCCATTACAGCTAGAGGCTCTGCTTTCTCTAACTGCCGCACCCTCTGGACTTTGAGTGACAGGTCCAGGTGTGGTGGTTACACTGCCTGGCACTGTCAAATGTGTGCAAATCTGCTGACAGATGCCCTTTAAGACAGTGTGTATCCCTTGTACACCAGCAGTAGTCTCAGTCCCTCTGTCTCCAGCAGCCCCTCTTCCATTCTCCCCCATCCCCTCTCCATAGACTGCTGTTATCTGATACTTCAGTGAGCAGGCAGTCTGTAATCACTGCTCAGATCTAGATTCAGTGAATAGGACGGGGAGCAGGAGAGGAGCTCAATAGGAGACTCTTACTGGTCAATCTAAGCACATCAAAGTTGCTAAAGGAAACTTAAAGAATCTAACTGGTCAACCTAGTTTCTGACAGCGGATTAATTGTCTTTTAACTGAACTCTTACATTTTCAGGACTTTGAACTTCGTCAGTATGAAGAAACTCTTTGGGTAACAACTTCCCTAAAACAGGACATTTTTGGCATCGGGATGGTGATTAGTTTCAACCGCCTGTTTATGTATATCAATGGGAACAATGCTTATGGTAGGTTGTCTTTTATAGTAGACTCTGCTCACATCCATATTGTAAGGCTTTGTGTTCTGCAGCGCTATGCTTGCCATTAAAATGACTGAAATCCTGCCAGATATAATAAGTAAATGCTAACAATTCTGACTTGACATGGCACCAGAACAATAAGGGTGCCTTCACACGCGGCAGATTTTGTAGCAGAAAATTCAGCGACTGAAAATTCTCTTGAATGATGCAGCGAGCACATGGATTTCTCCAAGCTTCATTGAGGGGAATGGATCTTATGTTCAGTTGAGGCATTTTCTGCCACATCTGAAGGTACCCTAATGGTCAGAAACCATTAAAAGAATAAAGGCATCCAATGCTTTAAGGTATTAATAGAGCGTTCTAGACTTCCTAATGTCAAACTATCATATATAGGGATGAGCGAACCCTAACTGTATAGTTCGGGTTCGTACCGAATTTTGGGGTGTCCGTGACACAGACCCGAACATTTTCGTAAAAGTTTGGTGTTTGGCGCTTTTTGAAAGGCTGCAAAGCAGCCAATCAACAAGCGTCATACTACTTGCCCCAAGAGGCCATCACAGCCTTGCCTACTATTGGCATGGCTGTGATTGGCCAGTGCAGCATGTGACCCAGCCTCTATATAAGCTTGGGTCACGTAGCGCTGCACATCACTCTGCTGATACAAGTGTAGGGAGAGGTTGCTGCTGCGACGTTAGGGCGAGATTAGGCAGTGATTAACTCCTCCAAAAGACTTAATTCAGTGATCGATCTCCAGCTGTGGATCATTAAAGTGCTGCTATTCAATTGCTCACTTTTTTTAGGCTGCCCAGAGCGTTTTTATATCACTTTTTTCTGGGGTGATCGGCGGCCATTTTGTGGCTTGTGGTGCGCCAGCACAAGCTATCACCAAGTGCATTTAACAATCAATAGTGTGGTTATTTTTTGGCCATATACTACATCAGGGGCAAGTTGAGCCTGTCACCCAGCGCCTAAAAAATAGGCCTGACATTTCTATTCCTCCAAATCAGTACTGTTTTAGCTGGTCAAGTTATATTTAGTGACCGTAAAAGCAGTTTTTGTTCTGGGTTGAAAAACTATTCCCAAATTTGCCATTCTCAAAATTAGTAGTTTCTGCTATATCAGGCCTACTTTAAATCTATCCCAAAAAGGATATCTTAGATTGAAGGTGCTGATAGTGTCATTCTGAAAAACTTAACACACACGATACAGTGCAGATACAAGTCTAATTCTGTGATTAAAGGTATACCTGTCACACAGCGCGTAAAAAATAGGCCTCACATTTATATTGAACCAAATCTGTCATTACTTGTGTGCCTGTATTAGTGTAATACGGTATCTAAATAGATAGCCAGACAGTGTTAGGTGTCTGTAAAAAAAAAAAGGCCTGAATTTTAATTCAATACATTGGCCCAAATTTTCTTATTGTGGTGAACGGTAACAATGAGGAAAACAACTAGTAAGGGGTGCAGACATGGTCGTGTTGGTGGACCCTCTGGTGCTGGGAGAGGACGTGGCCGTTCTGCCACAGCCTCACGTCCTAGTGTACCAACTACCTTAGGTCCCAGTAGCCGCCAGAATTTACAGGGATATTTGGTGGGGCCCAATGCCGTTCTAAGGATGGTAAGGCCTGAGCAGGTACAGGCATTAGTCAATTGGGTGGCCGACAGTGCATCCAGCACGTTCACATTATCTCCCACCCAGTCTTCTGCAGAAAGCGCACAGATGGCGCATGAAAACCAAGCCCATCAGTCTGTCACATCACCCCCATGCATATCGGGGAAACTGTCTGAGCCTCAAGTTATGCAGCAGTCTCTTATGCTGTTTGAAGACTCTGCTGCCAGGGTTTCCCAAGGGCATCCACCTAGCCCTTCCCTAGGGGTGGAAGAGATAGAATGCACTAACGCACAACCACTTATTTTTCCTGATGATGAGGACATGGGAATACCACCTCAGCAAGTCTCTGACGAAACACAGGTGCCAACTGCTGCGTCTTTCTGCAGTGTGCAGACTGAACAGGAGGTCAGGGATCAAGACTGGGTGGAAGACGATGCAGGGGACGATGAGGTCCTAGACCCCACATGGAATGAAGGTCGTGCCACTGACTTTCACAGTTCGGAGGAAGAGGCAGTGGTGAGACCGAGCCAACAGCGTAGCAAAAGACAAAGAGGGAGCAGTGGGCAAAATCAGAACACCCGCCGCTAAGAGACTCCGCCTGCTACTGACCGCCACCATCTGGGACCGAGCACCCCAAAGGCAGCTTCAAGGAGTTCCCTGGCATGGCAGTTCTTCAAACAATGTGCTGACGACAAGACCTGAGTGGTTTGCACGCTGTGCCATCAGAGCCTGAAGCGAGGCATTAACGTTCTGAACCTTAGCACAACCTGCATGACCAGGCACCTGCATGCAAAGCATGAACTGCAGTGGAGTAAACGCCTTAAAAACAAGGAAGTCACTCGGGCTCCCCCCTGCTACCTCTTCTGCTGCTGCCACCTCGGCCTCTTCTGCTGCTGCCTCGGCCTCTTCCTCCGCCTCTGGAGGAACGTTGGCACCTACTGCCCAGCAAACATGGGATGTACCACCACCTGCATCACCAAGCATCTCAACCATGTCACACGGCAGCGTTCAGCTCTCCATCTCACAAACATTTGAGAGAAAGCGTAAATTCCCACCTAGCCACCCTCGATCCCTGGCCCTGAATGCCAGCATTTCTAAACTACTGGCCTATGAAATGCTGTCATTTAGGCTGGTGGACACAGACAGCTTCAAACAGCTCATGTCGCTTGCTGTCCCACAGTATGTTGTTCCCAGCCGGCACTACTTCTCCAAGAGAGCCGTGCCTTCCCTGCACAAACAAGTGTCCGATAAAATCAGGTGTGCACTGCGCAACGCCATCTGTGGCAAGGTCCACCTAACCACAGATACGTGGACCAGTAAGCACGGCCAGGGACGCTATATCTCCCTAACTGCACACTGGGTAAATGTAGTGGCGGCTGGGCCCCAGGCGGAGAGCTGTTTGGCGCACGTCCTTCCGCCGCCAAGGATCGCAGGGCAACATTCTTTGTCTCCTGTCTCCTCCTCCACCTGCTCATCCAGTCAGCCACACACCTTCACCACCAACTTCAGCACAGCCCGGGGTAAACGTCAGCAGGCCGTTCTGAAACTCATATGTTTGGGGGACAGGCCCCACACCGCACAGGAGTTGTGGCGGGGTATAGAACAACAGACCGACGAGTGGTTGCTGCCGGTGAGCCTCAAGCCCGACCTGGTGGTGTGCGATAATGGGCGAAATCTCGTTGCAGCTCTGGGACTAGCCGGTTTGACGCACATCCCTTGCCTGGCGCATGTGCTGAATTTGGTGGTGCAGAAGTTCATTCGCAACTACCCCGACATGTCAAAGCTGCTGCATAAAGTGCGGGCCGTCTGTTCGCGCTTCCGGCGTTCACACCCTGCTGCTGCACGCCTGTCTGCGCTACAGCGTAACTTCGGCCTTCCCGCTCACCGCCTCATATGCGACGTGCCCACCAGGTGGAACTCCACCTTGCACATGCTGGACAGACTGTGCGAGCAGCAGCAGGCCATAGTGGAGTTTCAGCTGCAGCACGCACGGGTCAGTCGCACTGCGGAACAGCACCACTTCACCACCAATGACTGGGCCTCCATGCGAGACCTGTGTGCCCTGTTGCGCTGTTTCGAGTACTCCACCAACATGGCCAGTGGCGATGACGCCGTTATCAGCGTTACAATACCACTTCTATGTCTCCTTGAGAAAACACTTAGGGCGATGATGGAAGAGGAGGTGGCCCAGGAGGAAGAGGGGTCATTTTTAGCACTTTCAGGCCAGTCTCTTCGAAGTGACTCAGAGGGAGGTTTTTTGCAACACCAGAGGCCAGGTACAAATGTGGCCAGACAGGGCCCACTACTGGAGGACGAGGATGATGAGGATGAAGCATGTTCACAGCGGGGTGGCACCCAAAGCAGCTCGGGCCCATGACTGGTGCGTGGCTGGGGGGAAACACAGGACGATGACGATACGCCTCCCACAGAGGACAGCTTGGCACACATGAGCGACTACATGCTGCAGTGCCTGCGCAACGACAGCAGAGTTGCCCACATTTTAACGTGTGCGGACTACTGGGTTGCCACCCTGCTGGATCCCTGGTACAAAGACAATGTGCCCACCTTACTTCCTACACTGGAGCGTGATAGGAAGATGCGTGAGTACAAGCACACATTGGTAGACGCGCTACTGAGAGCATTCCCAAATGTCACAGGGGAACCAGTGGAAGGCGAAGGCAGAGGAGGAGCAAGAGGTCGCCAACGCAGCTGTGTCATGGCCAGCTCCTCTGAGGGCAGGGTTAGCATGGCAGAGATGTGGAAAAGTTTTGTCACCACGCCACAGCTAACTGCACCACCACCTGATACGGAACGTGTTAGCAGGAGGCAACATTTCACTAACATGGTGGAACAGTACCTGTGCACACCCCTCCACGTACTGACTGATGGTTCGGCCCCATTCAACTTCTGGGTCTCCAAATTGTCCACGTGGCCAGAGCTAGCCTTTTATGCCTTGGAGGTGCTGGCCTGCCCGGCGGCCAGCGTTTTGTCTGAACGTGTATTCAGCACGGCAGGGGGCGTCATTACAGACAAACGCAGCCGCCTGTCTACAGCCAATGTGGACAAGCTGACGTTCATAAAAATGAACCAGGCATGGATCCCACAGGACCTGTCCATTCCTTGTGCAGATTAGATATTAACTACCTCCCCTTAACCATATATTATTGTACTCAAGGGCACTTCCTCATTCAATCCTATTTTTATTTTACCATTATATTGCGGGGCAACCCAAAGTTAAATGAACCTCTCCTGTCTGGGTGCCAGGGCCTAAATGTGTGACAGTGGCCTGTTCCAGTGGTGGGTGACGTGAAGCCAGATTCTCTGCTATGGCATGAAGACTGATTCTCTGCTGACGTGAAGCCAGATTCTCTGCTATGGGACCTCTCTCCAATTGATATTGGTTTATTTTTATATATTAATTCATTTCTCTATCCACATTTGTTTGCAGGGGATTTACCTACATGTTGCTGCCTTTTGCAGCCCTCTAGCTCTTTCCTGGGCTGTTTTACAGCCTTTTTAGTGTAGAAAAGTTCGGGTCCCCATTGACTTCAATGGGGTTCGGTTCGGAACCCGAACATTTCCGGGAAGTTCGGCTGAACTTCTCGAACCCGAACATCCAGGTGTTCGCTCAACTCTAATCATATAGTACATTAGAGAGAAACTCAGAGCTGCCAACTGTCCTGAATTTGCAGGAACTGTCCCTGATTTTCAGAGATGGTCCTAGCAAATTAAGGTTGTCTTGAGCAGAAAATGGGTGGGGGCTAATAGTTGGGCATTCCCAGGTGAGGGATTCCCAGTGTCCCAATTTTTTACTAACCTAAACATTGGTAAGTTTGAATTCTGTATCTTGAAGATAAAATATTCTGGTGTAGGAGTTTGACATCTGGCCTATAATGTGGAAACTTCCAAACCCATGCCAGTGTTCTTTATAACACTAGTGTGTGATATACAGTCAGGTCCATAAATATTGGGACATCGACACAATTCTAACATTTTTGGCTCTATACACCACCACAATGGATTTGAAATGAAACTAACAAGATGTGCTTTAACTGCAGACTGTCAGCTTTAATTTGAGGGTATTTACATCCAAATCGGGTTTACGTGTAGGAATTAAAATTTTTCCACTGCCTCATTTGCTAAAAGTTGTTTCTTTAGACCAAGCATGTCAAACTCAAAGGCTAACATGGGCCAAAAAAAAAAAAAATTAAGTTTATGTGGGCCGCATCAAAAAAAAAAAATTTTTTTACAATATAATGCAGACGGATCCGTTCTGAACGGATCCACCGTCTGCATTATATGAGCGGATCCGTCTCAGACGGATCCGCTCTGAACGCAAGTGTGAAAGTAGCCTTAGGGGCGAGAACCTGGGATCTTTCATCCCTTGTCCTATTCAGCTCTATTAGGGTGAATAGGACTTCAGGGATGTTACCATGGCAACCAGGGCTTCTGTAGCGTCCTGGCTGCCATGGTAACTGATCGGAGCCCAGGCTTACACAGCTGGGGCTCCGATCAGAAGCTGCCACTGCACCACCAATGAGGGGGAGGGGAGAGGTCCCTGTGGCCACTGCCACCAATGATTTTAATACTGGGGGGGTTGAGAGGGGCTGGCGCACTGTGCCACCAATGATTTTAATGGGATGGGGGGTTGAGGGGGGCACACTGCACCACCAATGATAAATTTCCCCTTTATACAGGAGGCTGGTACTGGCAGATCAGCAGTTAACCCCTCAGGTGCGGCACCTAAGGGGTTAACTGCCTCTGATCGCAGCTCCCTGTCAGCGGCAGGGTGCCGGCAATGCGATTCTGCTGCCGGCACCCGCCTCCTGTATTGTGTTAAAGACTGACTCTTACTATCAGGCCACACAGAGCGGCGCCCAGCGATGTCTCAGCACTCACCATTAGTTCTGTTCGCCGCTCCGTTCGCCTGCAGTGCTCCATTACTGTCTCCTCTCCTGCTCCACATGCTGCTGATTACTATCGGAGCGATGGGAGGAGACATCAGCTTCACTAGTGGGCGTTCCTTCTTCCTGGCTGTAGCGCTGTCCAATCGCAGCGCAGGGGGAAGGAACGCCCACTAGTGAAGCTGATGTCTCCTCCCATCGCTCCGATAGTAATCAGCAGCATGTGGAGCAGGAGAGGAGACAGTAATGGGGCACTGCGGGCGAACGGAGCGGCGCCCAGGACTAATGGTGAGTGCTGAGACATCGCTGGGCGCCGCTCTGTGTGGGAAATGGGAATAGTCCGTCCTATCATTGGTGGCTCAGTGCGCCCGCCCCTCCTCCGCCCCTCTCTCCTCATTGGTGGCGCAGTGCGCCCGCCCCTCCTCCCCCCTCTCTTCTCATTGGTGGCAGCGGCAGCAGCACAGGGGGGAGGGAGGACAGCTTCCTTCTCCCCGTGCTGCTGAGAGAACATGAGCGCGCCGATAGCAGCGCGCTCATGTTCAGAGATACTAGACTGCCGGGCCGCAAAGATATTCATTGCGGGCCGCATGTTTGACACCCATGCTTTAGACTGTAGAGTCCTGACCAAGTTTTCACCTCCAGTAGAAGAGATAATCCAACTAAGACTGGGCCCCCTCTTGCCCTGGCCCCATAGCAGTCGCATTGTCTGCCGCTATGGTAGTTACGCCCCTGCATTATAGTTCTCTTATGCTGTTGGACAGAATGTGTTCCCAGCAGGGAAATGGGAAGTGGTCACTATTGCCCATTTCTAGTACAGAAACAAAACGGAAGATTCAGAACTATAATAAATCTGAAGCCCCTAAACAAATAGATCACCTATAGCAGATTTAACTGGAAACATTAAGGTCTGCAGTAAAGCTGATCAAGAAATGATGGCCACAATGGATCTTAAGGATGCTTATTTTCACGTCCCAATCCAGAAAATACCTAGATTTGCAGTACAGTTAGAAGGATTTATTATCATTTCAACTGTCTGACTTCTGGAATCTCTTCAGCCCCCCCCCCCCCCCCCCCCCCCCTTCCCTTCATCTTCTCCAGGATCATGGCAGAGGTAGTGGCCTCACTAAGTCGAAAGGGATACTGAGAGTTCGGTATCTGGACGATCTTTTGGTCATAGCAGAAGATACTGATCTTGCCATCTTCAGGTAGTTCTAGCCTATCTTCAGGCTCTGGGCAGGATAGTCAATTGGGAAAAATACAACCTCCTTCCAGACAACCAGAGGGTATTTTTAGGCATTTTTCTAGATTCCGTCCTCCAGAAATCCTTTTTGCCTCCCTTAAAGATTCAGAATCCAGCAATTCCTGAAGAAACCCATTTGCTCAGAGGGCATGAAGATGCTAGGACTCCTCTTGTCATATATGGAACAGGTCTTTGTCCACCCTGGACCAGAAGATGTCTCTTATCAGAGAAGCAAGGATCTCTTTACAGTGGTGTCTCAGACAACAATCTGCAGACTGGGGTATTCTGGAGTCAGGAAAGCATTTTTCCATTGACAGATGCCAATTCCTCGGGCTGGGATGCCCTTACAGCCATGGATTCCTTCCAAGGGACTTGGTCTGAACCTCAGAGGAGGATGTCGTCCAATTACAGGGAACTTCAGGCAATATGGGAAGGTCTCGAAGCAACATAAGCTCAGGCAAGGAATGGTCATGTGCTAGCCCACTTGGACAATTCCACAGCGGTGGATTTCATCCAGCATCGGGGAGAAACGAGGCATTGACATCTTTAAAGGCCAACTGTCATGTTTTTCATATAAAAAAAAATCTATTTAGCATATGTTACTGTTGCAGCAGCATTATGCATAAAGCAATCTTTAGTTTCTTCCCATACCACCATTTTCCTTGTTTTCCCTTTAGTTACGGCTGTCTTGAACCCTACAACATGAGAATCTCAAGATGGCTCCTCTGCCAGTTCTGAGGCCAAAACTACCTTCCCTTACACACTTGCTGTAGCCAGCAGCTTCCTGCCAGCCAATCGATTAGATTACTGAGACACAACTCCTCACTCTGAAGCCTAATGCAGACATGCAGTGTGAAGGACCGCCCCTGTCTTCTGCTCCCATTAAAGGGCTTCTGTCACCCCACTAAATTTTTTTTTTTTTTTTTGTTGCTACTTATAATCCCTATACTGCTATATATCAGATAATGTTAATCATTTTCGTTCAGTAGATAATAAAAAAAAAAAAAAAAAAACTGACTTATATGCAAATTACCTGTCTACCAGCAAGTAGGGCGTCTACTTGCTGGAAGCAGCCGCATCCTCCTCTCATAAACATGCCCCCTCATGTTGATTGACAGGGCCAGCGAACACGCTCGTTCTCTGCTGGCCCTGTCTGCATTCAAAATCTGGCGCCTGCGCCGTACCTGTCTTCAGTCGGCGCAGGAACACTGAGAGGAGGACGCTCGCTCGGCCGCTCCTTCCTCAATGCGCCGGTGACATCACATCTACACCAGGCGCACTGAGGAAGGAGCGGCCGAGCGAGCATCCTCCCCTCAGTGCGCCTGCCTCCCTCACGCCAGTTCGGTTTCCTGTCCTAAGGGACAGTTTGGATTCACAACCACACCAAGGAGAGCTGCAGGCGCCCCATGTGAGTATTTGAGGGTCTACCCAGCGGCATAGGGCTTCTCAGGAAGCCGCTGCAGAGCCTGGACCTCTGATGCTCCCCTCCCTTCTCCATCGGGAGGTTTTACAGGTCTCCTGGACGCGCTGACCTCTGTGGCCATGTTCGGCTGCCGACATCTGTCGTCACTTCCAGTTTTGGCAGCAGGAGGAGGCACAATGCTGTAGACTGGAAGTGGGGTGTGTATACCCCAAAATCTCTATAGCTTAAGTTTCTTATAAGGCTATCTTCATATTTAGGTTTCCAGATCTAAAGACGGGGTGTGCTATTTGTAAGAAAGTTACCCTCAGGCTGGGGAAAACCTATTTGAAGTCTGCGTAGGCAAGCTACTAGAGGATGAGGCCCATCTCTTATGACAAGCCTAAAGCAGATGATCCAGGATAAAGTGAGGGAGTCGGTTAATAGCCTCCTGGAGAATCTCCCCAGCACCTCTGTAGCCGCTTCTATTCCCCCCCCCCCTCCAGCGACCAGGAACTTTTAATGATCATGTAGCGGGAAAGCCAAAATATTAGCTCCTTATTTAGAGTAGTGAGAACCACCATGGGGTTGTATGATTGTAAAGAGCCACAGTCTGTTAGAGACTCCATGTTTGAAGGTCTGGGCCCTAGAAAGATTAAGGGTTTTGATGTCCATGAAAATATTGCCACTGTTCTCAAGAGTGGAGCAGACCAGATAAAAAAAAAAAAAAAAAATTATTCCCTCTGCCTTAAAACATCAATACCAGTTTTGAGGATGTTTTGGCCTATTGGGACAGAGCCCCAAAATTGGATGCCCCAAAATTTCCAGAAAAGCAGCCCTCCCTTTGAGGACTCCTTTTGGTTCCTTGAAAGATCCCATAGAAGGGCTGAGATTTATTTGAAAAAGAGCTGGGAGACTATGGCAGGTGCCTTTAGACCTGCCATGGTGGCCACCTCTATTGCAAGATCCCTGAAGATATGGATGAAAGAATTAAAAGATCATATTAAGGAGGGAACCCCTAGAGATGAGTTGCTTTCCTCCTTTCCAACCAAATTTAATGCTATTGATTTCCTTGCGGATGCTTCTGTTGACTCTTTAAATTTTCTGTTAGGGCTTCTGCCCTTTCTAATTCGGCTTGTAGAGCCATCTGGTTAAAACACTGGAAGGGTGACTCGTCCTCCAAAGCAAAATGATGTGTAATACCTCAGAACAAATATGCAGGGCGGCCACTTGGAAGAGGGCTCATACCTTCACTAAACCTTATTAGGCTTGATGTTTTCGCCAATGAGGACATGGCCTTTGGACGCAAGGTCCTTGGTGCTGTGGTCCCTCCATAAGTGTTTATTTCACTTTAGTTCTTACAATGTGCTCTCATGGAGATGACTACCAGTGAGTGTAATACTAATTTCCCCAGATATAATCTATCCTTGCAATCAAGCTTCACTTGAAGTAGATTTATTAAACTGGTGTAAAGGAAAACTTTTTTTTTTTTTTTTCAGTGCTCCCTCAAAGACTTACCTCAATACCTTTTTCCATGCTTAACTTTAAACGGTGCTACTTATAAACCAGACGACCAGTGTAATTACTACTGTATCCTCAAATTGATTTAATTTTATGCACTAACCAATAGCCTTTGGACGACTAAGCCAGTTCTACTGTACACCATTGATAAATGACCCCATAAATGTAGATTTGGCTGTCCAGTGAGGGGTTTTGGAGACTCTAGGCAATATGTTCTATTATCTTGTCTGTAAAATTTCTCATTCCAGTTTTTACTTTTTTATAGGGCTGAAGATGAGTATGACTGTACCTGTGATAGTACACGTGCCATTAAAACCACCCACTGAGAACACTACAATGTCCTTCTTTGTGAAGTATCCTGCAAAACCTACAGACCCTGAGGTTTACCTGGAGCCACGTCCTGCAGCTTCTGTATATGTCAAGTAAGTGATTACCAGTTGAGATCATGGTGCCCTTTATTTTGTAAGTGATGTGGGGAAAAAATCATCTAAAACTATGGCACACATTACATGACTACCTGATTATGCCTAAAAGGTAAAGTTCATTCAGGCATATCGATCTGAGTGATGGGGCTGATTTCTCAGACCTCACTAAAGGCTGAACTTGACAGGTAACATAAGGGCCTCTACATGAATTATCTGGCTTTTTATTTTTTGTACTAAAAGGCCAAAATAACTTTCAGCTGTTTCTTTTCTGCATTTTTTTTTTTTTTTTCTGCAAACAGTGGTGCAGATTTACTAATACTGTCAGTGTAAACTCCCAAAAATGTGCCAATATTCTGCTTTTAAGTTATATCCGTCCCCACAAAGCTATTAAAGAGGCTGTCAGAATGATCAACCCTATTAAACCAAGGATACTGCCTAGTAGGGCTCCTCATACAGTCATTTAGCATATGGACAAAATAAGGGCATCAGTTATTTGTGTTAGTCATATACAAAGGGAAAGTCGGAGCACCAGGAGGCAGGGCTGAATTCTTTGAGCACTACGCCCCCCCCCCCCTTCATTGAGAGGCCTAGACATCGGTATGAGGACAGAACTGTGTCCCAACATGATGAGCCCAAACAGTATGCCTGGGTTAATGGGGTTGATTATGCTGACAGAGCCTCTTTAGGCCACAACACCTCAATGGCCAACACATAAAGGTTGGTGTGTAAAACATTTAATAAATGCAAAGAAAGTTGTTCCAAAGTTGATGCATTTTCAATGTTCTTTGTGACATTGTTTTTTCTCCTACAAATAATTCTATGTAAAAAGGACAAGAGCTACAGCATGCCACTTAAGACCAAAAAGGACAGTTATGAAACAGGACACATTTTATTCATATTTCCCATAAATCTACTGCATAAAATATATCAAAACACAGGAGCAAAAAGCCACTAAAGACAAAGTGCAGAAAAACACTAACAAACTGTTTTAAAGCCTCCTAATGTCTTCCACGATTTCAAATGTCTGCTCAATCAAGTCCTAATGGCTCTGTTCATGAGATGTCCTTGTGTGTGTGGGGGGGGGGGGGATACCTGCAGACAGTCTGTCATACTTCAGGACAAGTGTCACACTTGATTAAATTCTTAAATCTAAGGCCTCTTTTACACGGGCGTGTCCAGATTAGGTCCGAATGCGTCCCGTTGCGGCAAACCCGCACGAGTAGGTACCCAATTGCAGTCAGTTTTGACTGCGATTGTGTTCCGTTCAGTTTTTATCACGCGGGTGCAATGCGATTTAAACGCGCATGATAAACTGAATGTGGTACCCAGACCTGAACTTCACAGAAGTTTGGGTTCAAGGTTGTGTAGATTGTAGTATTTTTTCCCTTATAACATGGTTATAATAAAAAATTGCATTCTGAATACAGAATGCATAGTACAATTGGGCTGGAGGGGTTAAAAAAAAATATTAACTCTCCTTAATCCACTTGTTCGTGCAGCCGGCATCTCTTCTGTCTTCATCTGTGGTGAAAAGGACCTTTGACATCACTACGTTCATCACATGATCCATCACCATAGTGATGGATCATGTGATGAGCGTAGTGACATCATCAAAGGTCCTTTTCCTCACAGATGAAGACAGAAGAGATGCCGGCTGCACGAACAAGTGGATAAGGTGAGTTAAATTATTTTAACCCCTTCAGCCCTATTTTACCGCATCCACACTTGCTTGCGATTTTCACGCAACGCACAAGTGAAGCGTGAAAATCACCGCTCATGTGCACAGCCCCATAGAAATGAATGCACCCGCACTGAATCCGGACCCAATGTGTTCACCTCACGCTTTGCACCTGCGCAGAAATCTCACCTGTGTGAAAGGGGCCTAAGGGTGCCTTCACACACTGCAGAATTTCCCACAACTGAAAATCTGCTCCACCTGCCTGAATGGGGCTTGCAGAATGTGTTCTCCTCCCCGTTCAAATGAATACTGATTTATAAAAAAAAAAAAATCCTTTCACAGAAAATTAGGCAACAAAATCCGCAATGTCTAAAGGCACCCCAACACTGATCTAGAAAAGCTACTCCAGTTTTCCTACTTGAGTGAGATTGCAACTTTTAAAAAGTGTAGTGAAACCCATTAACATGGCTAACCACATGCCCATCCTTACCATATTTCAAAGCTGGAGTGAGGAGTTAAAATGCAAAAACACAATTTTCCAACTTTTTTTTTAAAGCCAGAATTCTGGAGTGTCTGCATATTAAGGGCCTATATATTTATATCTTCTGGATATTCATGTAAGCTTTCCATTCTTTTCAGGACTTTTGGAGGATATGCCCTAAACACTATGTATGCTGAGCAAGCTAAAGCCCTAGCAGAGAAGCTGGAGCTCCTTGCTCTGCCGTTTGATGATACATACTTCATACATGGTGGCTACGATGCTCCTTCTCAAATTTTCAATCGTCATAATGAAGTGTGGTACATGGCAAAGTCCTCTCACCCGAGGGGATTTCATCATTCCTCTGCTCCTCAGCCCTGAATGTGATCTCCATACCATCTTATAATATCTTACAAGACGTTGTTAAATGGTACTCAAACACTAACATGCAAAACTTCTAACAAATGCCTCTGGTAAATATTAAGCGTTGTCTTGAATGTAGCATGTCATCATGAATAGTGCTGTTTTTGTAACATTTTGTTGCATTAAAATATTTATATAACGTGGCTCTTCTTGGTTTATATTGGAGGGGAGTGAGTCTGTTGTAAACTGATGCAATGCAGATTAATTTCTGAGAAATTAACTAACTAATCCACTATTTGCTAATTTCCACCTCACCACGACGGCCACAAGGAGATTGACCTCTGTAGGGGCAGGAACAGAGGGGGTTTAAATGCCCCTCCAACACCAGTGTTTCCTGTCCCTACAGGGGCAGAGAGAGGTCTCCCTAACCAGGGAGATTAAGACAGATGTAATTCCTGACACCACCTGGCTTACCTTGGTGTCCCAGTACTACCACTGGGCAGGGGAGAAGTCGGAGGCCTCGCTCTGTTTGATACGAGAGCCTGCTACCTGGACGCGATCTCCAGCCGGGCCTCCTAGGGTTTTAGCCGGGCCCTTTAGCGCTATGCAGCAACGTCTCTTCCAGGAGACTAGGAAGTGACATAAGGCGCGCGTCTCCTGGAAACATCGGCACAGCGCATGGAAGTGCAGAGGCAACAATCCATTGCTTATGCCATCATGTCAGCAGAACCCCGCTCTCCAGAAGACCCCCTCTGCGCCGATTGCTGTATCACCTTTGCTTGCACTTGTGGTCAGGGAACTCGGGTTCCTCTCTCCTCCTACACTTGGGCTTGGGGGCAAAGTGTAATTTTCAATATATATTGTGTTCATATCAGCCTGATTGGGGTCACTCTCCCCTCCTAGGTCCCTAAGGAGGCACAGAAGGTTAGGAAGCCCGCTAAGTGCCTATCGTGCTATAGGCGGCTTCCAGATTACCATAAGACTATGTAAAGATTGCATTTCAAGTGTTATACGGCATGAACAACCTTCGTTAATTGAAGAATTTAGGTCCATGATTCACAAACTCAAATCCTCTTGATCTCAGCTTACTTCTTTACCTAGAGATCCACCTCCAGCTAAAAGGCAGAGAATAGCATCCCCCTCTTCCTCAGATTCAGATGGAATAGCTGAAGACACTTCGTCCTCTAGACCCTGGGGCGACGAGGAGGCTTCCTCTGATGCAGAATTCTCTGACTCCGCCATTTTGTTTTCCCTCTGAATGCATGCCAGACTTGCTAAAGGCCGTCAGAGCCACCATGGGGGTGGAAGAAGCCCAGAAGTCTCATTCTGTACAGGACGAAATGTTCGGAGTGTAGTGTCCCACTACATAATGGTGGGCACTACTCAAGGGTCAATTGGGTCATGTTGTTCTCCACCTCTTGTGGAATATGGTCATGGTATTTTATATAGAATTTTAATGTATGTTGTCATACTATCTCCTGTGTACCAGGCCTGTTAGGTGTGTAGTTCCTCCTCCTAGGCAGTAGAGGGAGCTAGGGAACCCCCTGGTGTATATATAGTCAGGTCCTGTTCAGAGAGGGGAAGTGTGGTCAGAAGCCAAGTGTGCACTTTAGCTAGAGAGCAGCTGAAGAGCAGCTTCTGACATGCAGCTAGATAGCCCAGGCTCCTAGCTTGCCACCAGGGGAAGAAGCTACCTCCTGAAGATATATAGCACCTTTAAAAG
The DNA here is from genome assembly GCF_905171765.1 of Bufo bufo. Taxonomy (NCBI): domain Eukaryota; kingdom Metazoa; phylum Chordata; class Amphibia; order Anura; family Bufonidae; genus Bufo; species Bufo bufo. The sequence continues at coordinate 601,359,635 of NC_053392.1, forward strand.
TACAGTGCAGAGCCACTTTTATCCAGCCAAATAGAAAGCTGAAGGGCATAATGATATTTACAGCAAGAGGATATATACCAGAGGAAGGTTTCCCTACCCAAGGATAAAGCCAGCAATAGGGCATACGGGCCTTGGTGAAAGCCAGACAGCATCTCAGGAAAGTACAGCCTGATCTGTAAGTGTTAATCAGAGGGACTATCTTGCAAAGACTTTACCTGCCATTTGTATGAAGCCTGCCTGTATTCAACATTATACATATGGAACTAACTGAAGACTGTATATAGTTGGACTGTTCAGTAAAAAGTTCTGGTTCACTGCAACTTTGTGTACCTCAATTATTCCTACAACAAATCGGTGTGCCACTGTTACTGGTGTCACGAACTTTAAGGGATCTTGCCACGGGCACACTAGACCTACAACACCCAGGGCAACTCACCTACCACCTGGCCTAGTCCCTATACACAGAGTGCCCACGAGGATCCATGTGCCAGCCTCCATCACTGCTGTATGCCTGCCCAGGGTGTATATATAATATATATATATATATATATATGTACCAAGAGCAACCCTCGGTTTAACTACCCCTGTGACCTCACATTCGCTCACCCTGCAGGGCTGCGTACTGCAGGAGGTCTTCAAATTAAAAAAAGCGTTCTTCCTATAAACGAGAATATACGTGACATGGTTCTCGACGAATGGTCCAATCCTGAGAAACGCCTGGGGGTGCCTAAGTCCTTTAGGAATCGGCTTCTATTTGATACTAATGAGTGCAAAATATTTAAAGAAACACCTAAGATCGATGTTCAGGTCGCAAAAGTAAATAAAAAGACAGCTCTACCCATTGAGGACGCCTCCCAGTTACGCGACCCCATGGACAGGAAGGCGGACAGCTTGTTGAAAAAAAAATCCTGGGAGGCCGCAATGTATAACCTAAAGTCCAATATCGCTGCTACCTCGGTGGCGAGGGCCATGGGGTTGTGGTTAAACAAACTAGAGACTCATATCCAAGACAAGACCCCCCCCCCCTAGGGAGGAAATCTTAAATTCTCTTCCTCTGCTAAAGTCTGCCACTGCATTTATGGCGGATGCTTTGGCGGAATCTGTAAGGTATGCCGGCCTTGTGGATGAAGTGCTGGTCGGGAATAAGACATCAAAGATGAAGTTGTGCTCCATCCCCTTCTTGGGGGGGGAGTAAGTCTTTGGCCCTGTGTTAGACCGCATTTTAGAAAAGGCGGCAGACAGAAAAGGGTTTCCCCGAAGAACGATCCTCTAAAAGAAAATTTCCCTTTTGTGACTCCGCTAGTCAGGGTAGGCCCTACAGAGATAAAGGGAAGTTAGGTCCCTTGAGCTACCTCAAGGGTGACCAGGGAAGAGGCACTCACCTCCCTTCCTCCCAAAATAAATCTAGTGACAGACAATGACGCCAGAGTCGGGGGGGAGATTGAAGAATTTTCTAGCCCCGTGGGTTTCCATCACCCTTAATCCTTGGGCCCGGGACATCATAAGATCCGGCTACCGAATAGAATTTTCTTCATCTCCCCCAAACCTTTTCATTGTCACCAGTCCCGGCTCGTCCTCGGTAAACAAGAAAATCCTGCAGGGAGTCCAGAACCTTCTAGAAATGGGTGTAGTAACTCAGGTCCCATTGTCACAGCTAGGGCAGGGGTTCTATTCAAACCTCTTAGTACAAAAGAAGGGAGGCTCATTCCGCACGATCATAAATTTAAAGTCCCTAAACAAATTCATATTCTATCGGAAATTCAGGATGGAGTCTCTGATACCGCTGATAGGAAGAAACGTTCTGATGTGTACAGTAGACCTAAGGGACGCTTCCTATCACGTCCCGATCCACCCAAATTCCCAGAAATTTCTGAGATTCGCGATTCAAGATCGCAAAGGCTCAATCCTTCATTTCCAATTTACGGCTCTTCCCTTTTGAATATCGTCTGCTCCCAGAGTTTTCACGAAGCTCGTTGTCGAGATGGTGGCTTCCCTGAGGCACAGAGGCTTGGTGATCGTACCATACTTGGACGATTTCCTCATAATTGGCGACAGCGAAAGTCAGCTCAAAGCGAATCTAGACACCTTCCTATCGTTCATACGAGATCTAGGTTGGTTAATAAACCTGCAGAAATCTAATCTCCACCCATCCAGTATGATTCAGTTTCTGGGGGTCATTCTAGATTCCCAAGATCAACGCAAGTTTCTACCATTGGACAAAAGCGTGAACCTTTGTTTAAAGATCTAACTGTTTCAGAGCGTTTAATTGGCGGTCCGCAATAAACGGATCCACAAGAAATACGGATGACGTCCGTGTGCATTCCGTATTTTGCGGAACGGAACATCTGGCCCCTAATAGAATAGTACTGTCCTTGTTCGTTATACAATAATAGGACATATTATATTTCTTGGTGGAACGGAAATACAGACATACGGAAACGGAATGCACACGGAGTAACTTCCAATTTTTTTGCAGACCCATTGAAATGAATGGTTGCGTATACGGTCCACAGAAAAAAACGGGACGGACATGGAAAGAAAATAAGTTTGTGTGCATGAGGCCTAAAGAGTATCACAGCAGGTGATGAATTAGGAGTTGCGTCTTTGTATTCGTCAGGGTGAAGGTGGATTGGGGCACATTTATCAAGTTCGCCTGTTTTTAGCCCAAATATCAGACTGGTGTATTCCATTCGGCCGTCTTTCTTTTGCTGAGTATTTATTACAAGTCGCACAGCAGGTGATGAATTAGACTCGGTGTATTTTTATTAGTCTGACCTCTAGTGGTTCTTTTTCAGTTCAACAGGTTCATATTCACTTAGGCCTCTTTCACACAAACGTAAAGGCTCCGTGCCTGTGCTGCGGGCCGCATACGGCGGTTCCGCAATACACAGGATACCAGCCATGTGCATTCCCCATCACGGATGCGGACCCATTCACTTTAATGGGTCCGCAAATCCGGAGATGCGGTGCGGAACGGAAGCACTACGGACTGCTTCTGTGGTGTTCTGTTCCGTGAAAAGATAGAACTTCTTTTTGCGGAATGAACAGATCACGGACCCCATTCAAGTGAATGGGTCTGCGATCCGCATGCGGCTTCCCCGCGGTCTGTGCCCGTGCATTGCGGACCGCAGCACGGGCACGGAGCTCTAACGTTTGTGTGAAAGAGGCTTTAGACTGGTCTAATTAGTATATGAGCATGGAAAAATTCATGTATAAAAAAACATACACCTACATACACATAAATAGATCAGAAAAAAGTCACAAAAATTATTAAAATTCTGTTTCAGTCTAAAAAACTATCTAAGTAGGAGAACGAGACAGAAAAGCCGGGTTCACATCACCGTTTATTTTTCCATTGTTGTGATCCATCAGAACAGAAAAATAATTATTCAGCCGGTTACTTGGGTGGCTGTGACCTACCTATATATTTTATTGGTTTAAATTACACTGTACTTGCCACCATCAAAGGGAATATATTACAGTTATTTAGCCGGTTAATTGGGTCAGTGTGACCTAACAATTTTTTGTTTCCAAACACCTCTTTTGCATCCGTGACACGAATTCACAATTATTCGTCTGTCATTCGTCGCAATTTTGTGGGTGACTGTAACAAAATGAGGAGAGCATCAACTAGGGGACGTGGTCGTGGTGTAGCTGGAGTTGGTAGTGGTGGAGCTCCTGCTGCAGGGAGTAGACAAATGAAACACCTTCCTCTGGTGCACGCAGGCGACATGATGTTTTGTGACATTTTGTGGGCCCGAATACTGCTCTAAGAATGGTGAGGCTAGAACAAGTAGAGGCGGTAGTAGATTGGATGGCTGACAGTGGCTCCATTTCCTTCACATTGTCTTCCACGTGGTCCACTGCTGAAAGCGCAGAGTTGACACCGTTGGCCCATAGACATCCGTCTACCACCTCAAGCCCTTGCACATCAGCCAAGCAGTCTGAGCCCCAAGTCATGCAGGAGTCACTTATGCTTTTTGATGACTCTGCTGGCTGGGTTTTCGTGCTTCGGGTTTTTTGCTGGGACTCCAAACATTGCTAAGAGTCCTAGCAACGCTCTGCTAACTTGGTTATGTCATAATGAATTTCATTTTAAGGGGTATTCCCATCTGGGACATTTATGGCATAGAACGGGGCCCCAAATTGTACAGGCAGCAAGCGCGTCCACCCTTCATTCACGGCTATGGAACTAACGCTAGAAAATAGTGTGGCTATTTTCAGGAATCCCATATTGGTGAATGGAGAGGTGGCAACGCTTGTGCTGCTTGTTCTCTATTCGCTGCTATGGGACTTTGCTATTTTGGAACTCCCATAGCAATGAATGGAGAGGACACTGCGTATGCGCAATGTGCTCTCCTTTTACTTCGGACCCCTGTTCTTGACATATAAGCAGGTTGGACCCGCACCTATCAGACATTTATGGCACATCCTATCAATATATATCCCATATGTGTCCCAGGTGAGAACACCCTTTGACCTCTTCCCTGAGAAAATCATGCATACACCCCTGAAACCAAAGAACGCAAATTAAAGACACAGAATAAAGACACAGAACACGTTAATTGGGGAATAAAAGGCCAAATTGTTTATTTAAAATATTTAAAAAATGACAAACCCCTGACTCACGGAGAGTCACCCTCCAGCACTCAGGAGAGGAAAACCCCCTGTGGAGGAAACCTCTAGGGAACCATGGCTGGAAGGCTGCCCTTCCCTTGGGCTTAGAGGGTAATGCCACTATGTGGCTGCCACATAAATAGTAGAGGGGGGGTGCAGCAGCCGGGCTGATTTGGTTCGCTAGGCGTTGGGCGATGGGCTTCCTGCTAGAACCTCCAAAGGTGCGGTGGGCGGGGGTAGTCAAGCTCAAGGTCCTCAGGCCATCAAGTACGGCACCAAATATGGCCGCTCACTCGCTTTTTACAAAGGTTCTTCCCTTATGACACACGTGCTTGTGATGTCACAGGTGTCTATGACTAATGTTCATGGCAGTGTTTGAAGGGTTAACCCTTTAGTGACTGTCAATGTGCCTTAGTGCAGAGGCCTTTAACCCCTTCCTGACCGCACTTTGTCAATATACTCCAGTTTGGATAACCAGCATTTCCTGCTTCCGAGGAGCAGGTTTGTTCTGTAACTGACAGCCACTGATCCAGGTGCCGACACCAGGTTGCTCTTACCTAACCCCTTCCTGGCTGCACCATGTAAATGAACAGACTAACAGCATGGTCCGGTCAGTATGTGACCCTTAATCCTATCCTGTATACATTTGTATACATCAAACCGATAGGAAATAACATATTTCTAGGCTCCAGCAGGGCACTTTTTTGAGAGTTTCCCTTCAAGACGCATAAAAATGGCCCCTGATTAACTCCTTAAGGACACGGCCATATTTCACCTTAAGGACCAGGCCATTTTTTGCAAATCTGACCAGTGTCACTTTATGTGGTGATTTCTTTAAAACGCTTTGACTTATCCAGGCCATTCTGAGATTGTTTTTTCATCACATATTGTACTTCATGACACTGGCAAAATGAAGTAAAAAAAAAACAAAAACATTTTTATTTATATAAAAATATCAAATTTACCAAAATTTTGGAAAAATTAGCAAATTTCCAAGTTTCAATTTCTCTACTTCTATAATACATAGTAATACCTACAAAAATGGTTATTACTTTATATTCCCCACATGTCTACTTCATGTTTGGTTCATTTTGTGAATGTAATTTTAGTTTTTGGGGACGTTACAAGGCTTAGAAGTTTAGAAGCAAATCTTGAAATTTTTCAGAAATTTTCAAAAAACCAATTTTTAGGTACCAGTTCAGGTCTGAAGTCATTTTGTGAGGCTTACATAATAGACACCACCCAAAAATGACCCCATTCTAGAAACTACACCCCTCAAGGTATTCAAAACTGATTTTACAAAGGTCGTTAACCCTTTAGGTATTCCACAAGAGTTAATGGCATATGGAGATAACATTTCAGAATTTAGATTTTTTGGCAAATTTTCCATTTTAATCCATTTTTTCCGAACACCCCATATGTGGCCGTAAACTAGTGTACCGGCACACGGAAGGGCGTAGGGTGAAAGGTGCGCCATGTGGTTTTTGAAAGGCAGATTTTGCTGGACTGGTTTATTTACACCAAGTCCCATTTGAAGCCCCCCTGATGCACCCCTAGAGTAGAAACTCCATAAAAGTGACCCCATATAAGAAACTACACCCCTCAAGGTATTCAAAACTGATTATACAAACTTTGTTAACCCTTTAGGTGTTGCACAGGAGTTATTGGCAAATGGAGATGAAATTTGATAATTCAAATTTGTGGGCAAATTTTCTATTTTAATCCATTTTTTTCCAGTAACAAAGCAAGGGTTAACAGCCAAACAAAATGCTATATTTATTGCCCCGATTCTATAGTTTGCATAAACACCCCATATGTGGCCGTAAACTACTGTACGGCACACAGTAGGGCGTAGAGGGAAAGGTGCGCCGTGTGGTTTTTGGAAGGCAGATTTTGCTGGACTGGTTTATTTACACCATGTCCCATTTGAAGCCCTCCTGATGCACCCCTAGAGTAGAAACTCCATAAAAGTGACCCCATTTTAGAAACTACAAGATAAGGTGGCAGTTTTGTTGGGACTAATTTTAGGGTACATATAATTTTTGGTTTATCTATCTTACATTTTTCTGATGCAAGGTTATCAAAAATAGAAATTCTGAAATGTCATATCCATTTGCCATAAACTGTTGAGGAACACCTAAAGGGTTAATAAAGTTTGTAAAAACAGTTTTGAATACCTTGAGGGGTGTAGTTTCTTAGATGGGGTCACTTTTATGGATTTTCTACTCTAGGGGTACATCAGGGGGGCTTCAGATGGGACATGGTGCCAAATAAAAAGGCCATCAAAATCTGCCTTCCAGAAACCATGCAGCGTTCCTTTCCTTATGCGCCCTGCCGTTTGGTCATACAGCAGTTTACGACCACATATGGGGTGTTTCTGTAAAACTGCAGAATCAGGGTAGTTAATATTAAGTTTTGTTTGGCTGTTAACCCTTGATTTGTTGCTGGAGAAAAACAGATTAAAATGGAAAATTAACCCAAAAATTGCTGTTTTGGCAAAGTTTTAATTTTTTTTTTTTTTTACCGTGTTAATCTGACGGGTTAGGTCATGGGGTATTTTTATAGAGCAGATTCTTACAGACGCGGCGATACCTAATATGTCTACTTTTTTTTATTTATTTATGTTTTACACTATATTATCTTTTTATAAACGGGTTAGGTCATGGGGTATTTTTATAGAGCAGATTCTTACAGACGCGGCGATACCTAATATGTCTACTTTTTTTTATTTATTTATGTTTTACACTATATTATCTTTTTATAAACAAAAAAAATTTAGTATCTCCATAGTCTAAGCGTCAGTTTTTTTTTAGTTTTTAGCCGATTATCTTAGGTAGGGGCTCATTTTTTGCGGGGTGAGAGGATGGTTTTATTGGCACTATTTTGGGGGGCATATGACTTTTTGATCGCTTGCTATTACAATTTTTGTGATGTAAGGTGACCAAAAAATACCTTTTTTTGCACCGTTTTTATTTAATTTTTTTTACCGTGTTCATCTGAGGGGTTAGATCATGGGGTATTTTTATACAGCAGATTCTTACGGATGTGGCGATACCTAATATGTCTAATAGTTTTTTATCCGATTGTCAGTGGCTAAATTGGGGAAGGGGAATATAAATTTAGTACTCCATGGAAGTGTGATACTCCCTGAAGCAATTGATAATGCAGAGGCCCGGATGATCGGGGCATGTGTCACACTGAGTAGTGGTGTCCTTCCGTATCCCCCTCCTGTGACACACGCTGCACTTTTTTGGGGTCTGTCCCTTCTTTCCAGTATGGGGGACCACACCTGGAAAGTGTTGGCCAGGTACGATCCGGGCACCTCCAGTTCCCGAGGTACTCCGGCCTGCTCTTTCCCGGTCAGAAAAGATCAGGTCCTGTCTATTGAGGACTGCCTCATAGAACTGAAGGAATTTCCCTGTGTTGCCAGCGCTCCGGGACAGCACAAAAGAGTTGTACAAGGCAACCTGTACCAAGAAGACCGCAACTTTTTTGTACCATGCCCGGGTTTTGCGCATGGCATTATATGGCTTGAGGACTTGATCAGAAAGATCAACTCCTCCCATATACCGATTGTAGTCGACGATACAATCGGGCTTGAGGACCGTTGCCGCGGTACCTCACACAGGGACAGGGGTGATGCCATTACGGTGAATTGTGGACAGTACAAGGACATCCCTCTTGTCCTTATATCTGACCAGCAACAGGTTTCCACTGGTAAGGGCACGGGTCTCACCCCTGGGGATAGGTACCTGGAGAGGGTGGGTAGGGAGGCCGCATAGATTTTTCCGCACGGTCCCACAAGCGGACGTTGATCTGGCGGCGAGGGACTGGAACAAGAAGATACTAGTATAAAAGTTATCCACGTACAGGTGGTAACCCTTATCTAGCAGTGGGTGCATAAGGTCCCACACAAGTTTCCCGCTAACACCCAGAGTGGGGGGATATTCTGGGGGTTAAATACAGGAATCTCGCCCCTCGTACACACAAAACTTGTAAGTGTACCCTGCGGTACTCTCACAAAGTTTGTACAGCTTCATGCCATACCTCGCCCGCTTAGAGGGAACATACTGGCAGTAAGGGAGTCTCCCATTGAAAGCAATAAGAGACTCATCAACCGCGACCTCCCTTCCAGGTACATAGGCCTGCACAAATTTGTCCCGAAAGTGATCGATGACCGGCCTGATTTTGTACAGGCGGTCATAGGCAGGATCACCTTGGGGGGGGACATGCTGCATTATCTGCATAATGCAGGCATTTCCGGATGGCCTCAAACCGGGAGCGTGTCATGGCCGTACTGTAAAGTGGGGTTTGGTAGAGGACGTCCCCACTCCAGTAATGCCTGACACTGGGTTTTTTGACTAGGCCCATGTGCAGCACGAGGCCCCAAAACGTCCTCATCTCGGCTGCACTGACCGGAGTCCAGCCACCGACCCTAGCCAAAAAGGAGCCCGGGTGTTGAGCAACAAACTGTTGGGCGTACAGGTCTGTTTGCTCCACCATCAGATTTACAAAGTGGTCACTGAAAAAAAGACTAAAGTAGTCGTATTCAGTGAAGCCCACTGTGGAAATCTGGATTCCTGGTTGGCCTACAAAATCAGGAATCGCAGGCTCAAAATGCTCTGGGGTACACCATGCAAGTTCACTGGCAGGGGGCTCCGATGGACTTAACTGGTGGGCCGTAAAACTAGTACGAGCCCCAGAGCTGCTCGTACTAGTGTGGGCCACAGGGTCCCTAGCATGGCGGTCTCCTTGCTCCGCCTGGCGTTGTCTCTGCCGCCTTGGGGGCTCATCATCATCGCTAGATGATGAGGAGGACGCGGATGACAAAAGGAAAGTGGGGTCATCCTCGTCCTCACTGGGGCTCTCGGACTCGGAGGCAAGCTGGGCGTATGCCTCCTCGGCCGATAGCATCCGGTGTGTGTGTGCGCGTGCGTGATAAACTTTATTTGGTGTGCATTTGTGTGGGGGCACGGGTGTTCGCGGACTTACCTTAAACCTAACAGACAAAAAAAAAAAAAGGCCAAACAATGTGAAAAAATAAATTCAAACTCGCTGATCAACCGTCCGAGGGTGATCAGCGGCGGGGTGTGCGATGCGCTAACAGTGGCCAGACACTAAGAGTGCCGGTTACTGTCAGCGTACACAGAAAAAAAATAAAAAAGTTGATCGCCCTAAAAAAGTTGTGGTGGCGGGGGGCAGGGGGGCAAGCTGCAGCACACCTGGGGGAAATCTAGGGTCACACAGCTGTGCTGTGGACCCCAGACACCCGATTTAGGGTGATGCAACCAAAAACTGTTTTGTTTTTTCCACTAACTTTCCCTGAATATCCCTGCCTAACCTAACCTGTCCCTAACCTTTCCCTAAATACCTTGGTGAAGGTAAAGGGGGTGCTGGGCACAGATGGGGGTGCTGGGTGCTGGCTCTGATGATCCGATGCAGCTCCCGGACACAAAAGGAGGAGGAGAGGAGCGCAGCAATAATTTAAATGGCCGTCCGCCCCTGCAGCCGATGAGAGCCGATCCTGAGAGGTGATGTAACCATCACCTCTCAGGATTGCAGGATGGTGATTGGTGGTGTATTATCACACCACCGCTCACCATCCTGTTCTGGGTTATCGGGTCACCAGAGACCCGAATAACCTGGAAATGCAGCAAACCGCAGGTCTGAATTGGCCTGCGGTTTGCTGCGATCACCGACACGGGGGGGTCAAATGACGGAACTGCACATGACGTATCGGTACGTCATGTGTCCTTAAGTACCAGGACATCATGTGTCCGCAACAGGTTAAAATACATATTTTTTGTGGGAATTTTTGCCAATGATCCCCCTCTGGTATATCACTGTCCACGTTGTGGGACTATTTGCGTACTTCTAGTAAGTGTTTGCTGGCTGCAAATATGACCTGAAGGTTTTTCAGGTTCACCTGCCATTAAAGTGAATGGGGCCCGCCCTCTTCCTTCCAGTTATCGCCCCATCTCGCTGCTTAATGCAGACACAAAATTATGGGTTAAGATTCTTGCTCATAGAATTAACCCCCTCCTTCAAAGATTAATACACTTGGACCAGGCGGGTTTTGTAGGGGGCCGGGAGTGCAGGGACGGCACCGTTGGGGTATTACATGCCATCGAATACGCTGTAGCTAACAACACACAACTCACCCTTCTCAGCACTGATGCTGGCTGAGAAGGCGTTTGATCGAGTGGATTGGAAGTTTATGGAGGCCTCTTTGCTTAAATTTGGCTTTCCTCCCTCCTTTGTCCGTGCGGTGCTGTCCCTCTACTCCTCGCCTCGTGCGCGGGTCAGGATCAATGGGACCCTATCCTCCTCTTTCTCCATTTCCAATGGTACTAGGCAGGGGTGCCCCCTCTCCCCCTCTCTATTTATTTTGTGTCTGGAGACATTACTTTAGGCGATTAGGCAAAAAGATGACATTGCGGGTATAAAAGTGGGACCTTTGACCCATAAAGTAGCGGCATTTGCCGATGACATGTTACTTCTTCTGCCTGACCCTACTAAAGCGTTCCCTATTGTGCTTAGCCTATTTGAATAATTTGGACAAATCTCCAACTTCAAAATAAACCTTTCTAAATGCACAGCCCTGGGAATTGGTGTCCCCGATTCTACTATTTCTTTCCTGTCCCGTGCTTTTCTATTTCTGTGGGCGACCTCACACATCTCTTATTTGGGAGTGAACATATCTGCCCATATCGACCAGGCCTATTCTCTGAACTACTCCCCCCTACTCACTAACATTAAAGACCAATTAAAAAACTTAGACATTCCCTTTGTTTCTTGGATGGGATGTAAGAACATTGTCAAGACGTATATCTTACCCAAAGTACTATTCCTTCTCCAAACACTGCCCATTTATTTACCGGATTCTTTCTTTATGTCCCTTCGTAGGATTATATCAGGCTTCGTTTGGAAGCAAGCTCGTCCGAGATTATCACATGCCCAGCTGATACTTCCTAAACATAAAGAAGGTCTCGGTCAACCTGACGTAAAACTTTATTACCAGGCAATCCAATTGCATTTGTTAATAGAATTGAAAAACCCCAATGTCTCGAAATTAGCTTGCCAGATAGCTCGTTTCTCACTCAAACCATCTGAGTTAGCTCGGCTATGGTCGGTAAAGTCGGATCGTGCACAGGATTTAGATTTTTCCCCCTTACTCAAGGGTCAACTCCACTCTTGGCGCATGCTAGCCTCCAAATTTAAATTCGCTTCTAGCCCCTCCCCTGTCATGCCTTTGCACCTGCTGCCGTACTGTCTTGACCCGAGGTACTGTGACGATTTGGGTATTTGGGATTCCTTCGGAAACACTCCTTTGGGTGATATATTCGCAGGGAGAAGGATTCCCACCTTATCCGACCTTCAGACCTCGACACAGTTCAAGAGATGGACCCCCTTGCATCACGCACACTTCTCTTTCATATGCAAGCATTATCTGGGATCTGCCAATAAACACTTCGTCCCCTCGTGGTATGATATACTTGTAGTCTCCCCCAGTCCGACAAAGAAATTTGTCTCTTTGCTTTACAATAAGTTACTACTGGAGGGCATACAATCTAGACCCCCCCTTTTTGGGCAGTGGGAGATTTCCCTCTCAGATGGGGAGGTGTCACTGGCCCTGAGGAATTCTCATGGATTTTCTAGGTGCATCTGAATCCAGGAGAACTCCTTCAAATTGTTTACGAAATGGTACCGCTCTCCAGATATGATGCATAAAATTGATAGGAGTATTCCCCCGATTTGTTGGCGATGTCACAAGGCAGTTGGCACACTATCTCACATATGGTGGTCGTGCGAAGGCATTTCTCCTTTCTGGTCCGAGCTTGGTGGACTTCTCCAACAGATCATTCCTCCGGGTCCCAAGCTCTCTCCTTCTCTGGTTCTCCTTAATGTTCCCTTAACAGATTCTTCCCTCCACAAGCGCTCTTTATTAGCCCATTTACTGGCTGCGGCCAAATTACTGGTTCCTTTGAATTGGCTGTCCGACAGAGCCCCTTCCACTGCTGACTGGATACTTAGAGCAAACGAGTTCTGTAGGTTTGAAGAATTGTCAAGCTGGGAGACTCTCTCACATGATAAATTCCTGGTGACATGGGGCCCCTGGATGGACTGGTGTCGGTCGAGATCTGGTTGAGATCACCTTGTATTAATGCCTTCTGTATGCGGTTTACCTCCGTATTGTTTATTTCCATATTTAGGAGCCAACAATTTTTGCCGTTATTTATGCCTCCTGGTCAGTCACCAATGAGCTTGCACTTTCCATTGTATGTACTTAGTGCTTTAAGGTCCCTGAGCCTTACCTAGTAGTTGTTATGCTGCCTCTCCTGACATATGGCCTATCAGAAAGCCTGTTCCTATGTATGTTGTCCAACAGACTCATTTTTCCATGTATGCGTTGTAATTTGTACGCTTCCTTGATCTTTGGGCTTGTTGGCCTTCTGTTATTGTTACATCTCAATATGCTGGCAATAATAATAAAATAAAGATATGATAAAAAAGTGAATGGGGCCCGCCGCGAACGCGCAGTTCGCAAACATTTGATCGCGAAAACGTGTTCGCGAATCGTCCCGGCCAATGTTCGTCCAGCACTAGATACGAACATGTGAAAAATCTGTTCCAATGTACATCTTAGGCTTCATTTGTCTGTGTTACCCCTAGCAACCAATCAGAGCTCAGCTTTCATTTCTTTAACTATTGTGGAAAAATGAAAGCTGCTCGCTGATTGGTTGCTAAGGGCAATGAAGACAGTCTTACTGGTAGATAGCTTTGATAAATGAGGACCCATTCCTCAAGGGGGAGGTGCACCTATGTTATTTATTCTATGTAATCCCCTAATATTACATATATAATACGCATTTATATATTTAGGCACAAAATGGGACATGCGGCTAAATTTGCAACCTTCCATCGCCAAACATTGCTAAGAGTCCTAGAAACGCTCTGCTAACTTGGTTATGTCATAATGAATTTCATTTTAAGGGGTATTCCCATCTGGGACATTTATGGCATAGAACGGGGCCCCAAATTGTACAGGCAGCAAGTGCCTCCACCCTTCATTCACGGCTATGGAACTAACGCTAGAAAATAGTGTGGCTATTTTCAGGAATCCCATATTGGTGAATGGAGAGGTGGCAACGCTTGTGCTGCTTGTTCTCTATTCGCTGCTATGGGACTTTGCTATTTTGGAACTCCCATAGCAATGAATGGAGAGGACACTGCGTATGCGCAATGTGCTCTCCTTTTACTTCGGACCCCTGTTCCTGACATATACGCAGGTTGGACCCGCACCTATCAGACATTTATGGCACATCCTATCAATATATACCCCATATGTGTCCCAGGTGAGAATACCCTTTGACCTCTTCCCTGAGAAAATCATGCATACACCCCTGAAACCAAAGAACGCAAATTAAAGACACAGAATAAAGACACAGAACACGTTAATTGGGGAATAAAAGGCCAAATTGTTTATTTAAAAAATGACAAACCCCTGACTCACGGAGAGTCACCCTCCAGCACTCAGGAGAGGAAAACCCCCTGTGGAGGAAACCTCTAGGGAACCATGGCTGGAGGGCTGCCCTTCCCTTGGGCTTAGAGGGTAATGCCACTATGTGGCTGCCACATAAATAGTAGAGGGGGGGGGGGGGTGCAGCAGCTGGGCTGATTTGGTTCGCTAGGCGTTGGGCGATGGGCTTCCTGCTAGAACCTCCAAAGGTGCGGTGGGCGGGGGTAGTCAAGCTCAAGGTCCTCAGGCCATCAAGTACGGCACCAAATATGGCCGCTCACTCGCTTTTTACAAAGGTTCTTCCCTTATGACACACGTGCTTGTGATGTCACAGGTGTCTATGACTAATGTTCATGGCAGTGTTTGAAGGGTTAACCCTTTAGTGACTGTCAATGTGCCTTAGTGCAGAGGCCTTTAACCCCTTCCTGACCGCACTTTGTCAATATACTCCAGTTTGGATAACCAGCATTTCCTGCTTCCGAGGAGCAGGTTTGTTCTGTAACTGACAGCCACTGGTCCAGGTGCCGACACCAGGTTGCTCTTACCTAACCCCTTCCTGGCTGCACCATGTAAATGAACAGACTAACAGCATGGTCCGGTCAGTATGTGACCCTTAATCCTATCCTGTATACATTTGTATACATCAAACCGATAGGAAATAACATTTTTCTAGGCTCCAGCAGGGCACTTTTTTGAGAGTTTCCCTTCAAGACGCATAAAAATGGCCCCTGATTAACTCCTTAAGGACACTATCATATTTCACCTTAAGGACCAGGCCATTTTTTGCAAATCTGACCAGTGTCACTTTATGTGGTGATTTCTTTAAAACGCTTTGACTTATCCAGGCCATTCTGAGATTGTTTTTTCGTCACATATTGTACTTCATGACACTGGCAAAATGAAGTAAAAAACAAAACAAAACATTTTTATTTATATAAAAATATCAAATTTACCAAAATTTTTGAAAAATTAGCAAATTTCCAAGTTTCAATTTCTCTACTTCTATAATATATAGTAATACCTACAAAAATGGTTATTACTTTACATTCCCCACATGTCTACTTCATGTTTGGTTCATTTTGTGAATGTCATTTTAGTTTTTGGGGACGTTACAAGGCTTAGAAGTTTAGAAGCAAATCTTGAAATTTTTCAGAAATTTTCAAAAACCCAATTTTTAGGTACCAGTTCAGGTCTGAAGTCATTTTGTGAGGCTTACATAATAGACACCACCTAAAAATGACCCCATTCTAGAAACTACACCCCTCAAGGTATTCAAAACTGATTTTACAAAGGTCGTTAACCCTTTAGGTATTCCACAAGAGTTAATGGCATATGGAGATAAAATTTCAGAATTTAGATTTTTTGCCAAATTTTCCATTTTAATCCATTTTTTCCAGTTACAAAGCAAGGGTTAACAGCCAAACAAAATGCTATGGCCCCTTTCACACGGGCGTTGCGGGAAAATGTGCGGGTGCGTTACGGGAACACCCGCGATTTTTCCGCGCGAGTGCAAAACATTGTAATGCGTTTTGCACTCGCGTGAGAAAAATCGCGCTTGTTTGGTACCCAAACCCGACCTTCTTCACAGAAGTTCGGGCTTGGGATCGGTGTTCTGTAGATTGTATTATTTTCCCTTATAACATGGTTATAAGGGAAAATAATAGCATTCTGAATACAGAATGCATAGTAAAATAGCGCTGGAGGGGTTAAAAAAATAAAAATAAAAATTTTACTCACCTTAATCCACTTGCTGGCGCTGCCGGCATCTCGTCTGTCTCCTTCTGTGCTGAACAGGACCTGTGGTGAGCATTCATTCCAGGACCTTTGATGACGTCACTCCGGTCATCACATGATCCATCACCATGTTAAAAGATCATGTGACGTACCATGTGATGACCGGAGTGACGTCATCAAAGGTCCTGTAACTGTACTTAATGCTCACCACAGGTCCTATTCAACAAAGGAGACAGAAGCAGATGCCGGGCTACGCGATCAAGTTGACTAAGGTGAGTTAAATTATAAAAAATTAACCCCTCCAGCGCTGTTTTACTATGCATTCTGTATTCAGAATGCTATTATTTTCCCTTATAACCATGTTATAAGGGAAAATAATAATGATCGGGGCTTCATCCCGATCGTCTCCTAGCAACCGTGCGTGAAAATCGCACCGCATCCGCACTTGCTTGCGGATGCTTGCGATTTTCACGCAACCCCATTCACTTCTATGGGGCCTGCGTTGCGTGAAAAACGCACAAAGAGGAGCATGCTGCGATTTTCACGCAACGCACAAGTGATGCGTGAAAATCACCGCTCATGTGCACAGCCCCATAGAAATGAATGGGTCAGTATTCAGTGCGGGTGCAATGCAGTCACCTCACGCATCGCATCCGCGCAGAATACTCGCTCGTGTGAAAGGGGCCTATATTTATTGCCCCGATTCTGTAGTTTGCAGAAACACCCTATATGTGGCCGTAAACTACTGTACGGGCACACGGAAGGGCGTAGGGTGAAAGGTGCGCCATGTGGTTTTTGGAAGGCAGATTTTGCTGGACTGGTTTATTTACACCATGTCCCATTTGAAGCCCCCCTGATGCACCCCTAGAGTAGAAACTCCATAAAAGTGACCCCATATAAGAAACTACACCCCTCAACGTATTCAAAACTGATTATACAAACTTTGTTTACCCTTTAGGTGTTGCACAGGAGTTATTGGCAAATGGAGATGAAATTTGATAATTCAAATTTTTTGGCAAATTTTCCATTTTAATCCATTTTTTTCCAGTAACAAAGCAAGGGTTAACAGCCAAACAAAATGCTATATTTATTGCCCCTATTCTGTAGTTTGCAGAAACACCCCATATGTGGCCGTAAACTACTGTACGGCACACAGTAGGGCGTAGAGGGAAAGGTGCGCCGTGTGGTTTTTGGAAGGCAGATTTTGCTGGACTGGTTTATTTACACCATGTCCCATTTGAAGCCCTCCTGATGCACCCCTAGAGTAGAAACTCCATAAAAGTGACCCCATTTTGGAAACTACGAGATAAGGTGGCAGTTTTGTTGGGACTAATTTTAGGGTACATATAATTTTTGGTTTATCTATCTTACATTTTTCTGATGCAAGGTTATCAAAAATAGAAATTCTGAAATGTCATATCCATTTGCCATAAACTGTTGAGGAACACCTAAAGGGTTAATAAGGTTTGTAAAAACAGTTTTGAATACCTTGAGGGGTGTAGTTTCTTAGATGGGGTCACTTTTATAGATTTTCTACTCTAGGGGTACATCAGGGGGGCTTCAGATGGGACATGGTGCCAAATAAAAAGGCCATCAAAATCTGCCTTCCAGAAACCATACAGCGTTCCTTTCCTTATGCGCCCTGCCGTTTGGTCATACAGCAGTTTACGACCACATATGGGGTGTTTCTGTAAACTGCAGAATCAGGGTAGTAAATATTAAGTTTTGTTTGGCTGTTAACCCTTGATTTGTTGCTGGATAAAAACAGATTAAAATGGAAAATTAACCCAAAAATTGCTGTTTTGGCAATGTTTTTAATATTTTTTTTTTACCGTGTTAATCTGAGGGGTTAGGTCATGGGGTATTTTTATAGAGCAGATTCTTACGGATGCAGTGATACCCAATATGTCTACTTTTTTTTATTTTATTGATGTTTTACACTATATTATCTTTTTATAAACAAAAAAAAACATTTTAGTATCTCCATAGTCTAAGAATCATTATTTTTTTTTTTTTTTAGCCGATTATCTTAGGTAGGGGCTCATTTTTTGTGGGATGAGAGGATGGTTTTATTGGCACTATTTTGTGGGGCATATGACTTTTTGATCGCTTGCTATTACAATTTTTGTGATGTAAGGTGAATAAAAAAAATACCTTTTTTTGCACCGTTTTTATTTCATTTTTTTGACCGTGTTCATCCGAGGGGTTAGATCATGGGGTATTTTTATACAGCAGATTCTTACGGCTGTGGCGATACCTAATATGTCTACTTTTTTTATGTATTTTAGTTTTACAAAAGAATATTTTTGAAATTTTTTTTTTTTAGTTTTAGTGTCTCAAGTCTAAGAACCATAGTTTTTTATCCGATTGTCAGTGGCTAAATTGGGGAAGGGGAATATAAATTTAGTACTCCATGGAAGTGTGGTACTCCCTGAAGCAACCAATAATGCAGAGGCCCGGATGATCGGGGCACGTGTCACACTGAGTAGTGGTGTCCTTCCGTATCCCCCTCCTGTGACACACTCTGCACCTTTTTTGGGTCCGTCCCTTCTTTCCAGTATGGGGGACCACACCTGGAAAGTGTTGGCCAGGGACGATCCGGGTGCCTCCACTTCCCGAGGTACTCCAGCCTGCTCTTTCCCGGTCAGAAAAGATCAGGTCCTGTCTATTGAGGACTGCCTCATAGAACTGAAGGAATTTCCCTGTGTTGCCAGCGCTCCGGGACAGCACAAAAGAGTTGTACAAGGCAACCTGTACCAAGTAGACCGCAACTTTTTTGTACCATGCCCGGGTTTTGCGCATGGCATTATATGGCTTGAGGACTTGATCAGAGAGATCAACTCCTCCCATATACCGATTGTAGGCGACGATACAATCGGGCTTGAGGACCGTTGCCGCGGTACCTCGCACAGGGACAGGGGTGATGCCATTACCGTGAATTGTGGACAGTACAAGGACATCCCTCTTGTCCTTATATCTGACCAGAAACAGGTTTCCACTGGTAAGGGCACTGGTCTCACCCCTGGGGATAGGTACCTGGAGAGGGTGGGTAGGGAGGCCGCGTTGATTTTTCCGCACGGTCCCACAAGCGGACGTTGATCTGGCGGCGAGGGACTGGAACAAGAAGATACTAGTATAAAAGTTATCCACGTACAGGTGGTAACCCTTATCTAGCAGTGGGTGCATAAGGTCCCACACAAGTGTAGTTTCCCACTAGGTAGGCGTGGGCACTACACAAGGGTCAATTGGGTCACGTGTTACTTCTGCTCACAAGGGACAGTAATATTATATTTGACTATGCATTTAATGTATTTTCTATGTGTTTTTATATGCAATGTTTCCCCTGTTTCATGCATAGCAGGCCTATAAGGGTGTAGTTAGGCATCCCACACACTAGAGGGAGAGGCCCAGACAGGGAGGAGTTAGATCATAGTCAGGAGTCTGTGGAGACAGAAGTGAGAAGGCACCAGCCAGAGATATGCTGAGGGCCTCCTCCTGACATGCAGCTTGATAGCCCTGGCTGCTAGCTACGTCCAGGAGGCTAGTGAAGAACTCCAGCCTGCCTGTAGATCAAGTGAGCCGCAGTTAGCTCAGAACACACCCCAGTAGTCGGAGAGCACCTCCTGGGAGCAACCTGCAGTATCCCTCACAGCAAGGACAATACCACAAGTTCAGATAAGTAACCTGATGGGCAGAAGTGTTTAGTATAAAGCAAGCGCCAATACTGGAGGAAGGATTATATATACCAAGGATTCAAGCCAGCAATTAGGCATCCGGGCCTTGGGATCCAGCCAGCTAGAATAGCTGAGGGGATAGAGCAGCATTGTACTGCAAAGCATTAACTGTATACCCTCCAAGTATCTTGCAAGATTATACCTGCCATTATTGAAAGTAAACCTGCTGTGCAATTGTACTGTCAAGGACTGCATTATCATCTACTGCAACTGTATGTATAAAGTTGGACTGTTTCCTAAAGTAAAGCAACGTTTGGTTCACCAACTGCGTACTCTATTAATCCTCCTACAAATCGGTGTGCCACCGTTACAGGCACTGGCGTTACGATCCTTAAAGGGACCTTGCCTCAGGCACTGAAAACACCTGCAACATCCAGGGCACCTCACACACCATCAGGTCTGGTCCCTACATCCACAGTGTGCCCCAGAGGAACTTGTGTCTACCTCTCATTCACTGTCGCATGCCTGCCCAGGGTTCTCCTCCAAAAAGTGAGTAAACCTCGATTGCCCATAACCGTGACCTCACTGTCGCTATACCCTGCAGGTCTGGCGTGCTGAACAAGTTTCCCGCTAACACCCAGAGTGGGGGGATATTCTGGGGGTTGAATACGGGAATCTCGCCCCTCGTACACACAAAACTTGTAAGTGTACCCTGAGGTACTCTCACAAAGTTTGTACAGTTTCACGCCATACCTCGCCCGCTTAGAGGGAACATACTGGCGGAAAAGGAGTCTCCCATTGAAAGCAATAAGAGACTCATCAACCGCGACCTCCCTTCCAGGTACATAGGCCTGCACAAATTTGTCCCGAAAGTGATCGATGACCGGCCTGATTTTGTACAGGCGGTCATAGGCAGGATCACCTTGGGGGGGGACATGCTGCATTATCTGCATAATGCAGGCATTTCCGGATGGCCTCAAACCGGGAGCGTGTCATGGTCGTACTGTAAAGTGGGGTTTGGTAGAGGACGTCCCCACTCCAGTAATGCCTGACACTGGGTTTTTTGACTAGGCCCATGTGCAGCACGAGGCCCCAAAACGTCCTCATCTCGGCTGCACTGACCGGAGTCCAGCCACCGACCCTAGCCAAAAAGGAGCCCGGGTGTAGAGCAACAAACTGTTGGGCGTACAGGTCTGTTTGCTCCACCATCAGATTTACAAAGTGGTCACTGAAAAAAAGACTAAAGTAGTCGTATTCAGTGAAGCCCACTGTGGAAATCTGGATTCCTGGTTGGCCTACAAAATCAGGAATCGCGGGCTCAAAATGCTCTGGGGTACACCATGCAAGTTCACCAGCAGGGGACTCCGGTGGACTTAACTGGTGGGCCGTAAAACTAGTACGAGCCCCAGAGCTGCTCGTACTATTGTGGGCCGCAGGGTCCCTAGCATGGCGGTCTCCTTGCTCCGTCTGGCGTTGTCTCTGCCGCCTTGGGGGCTCATCATCATCGCTAGATGATGAGGAGGACGCGGATGACAAAAGGAAAGTGGGGTCATCCTCGTCCTCACTGGGGCTCTCGGATTCGGAGGCAAGCTGGGCGTATGCCTCCTCGGCCGATAGCATCCGGTGTGTGTGCGCGCGTGCGTGATAAACTTTATTTGGTGTGCGTGTGTGTGGGGGCACGGGTGTTCGCGGACTTACCCTGGGTGCTGGCTCTGATGATCCGATGCAGCTCCCGGACACAAAAGGAGGAGGAGAGGAGCGCAGCAATAATTTAAATGGCCCGTCCGCCCCTGCAGCCGATGAGAGCCGATCCTGAGAGGTGATGTAACCATCACCTCTCAGGATTGCAGGATGGTGATTGGTAGTGTATTATCACACCACCGCTCACCATCCTGTTCTGGGTTATCGGGTCACCAGAGACCCGAATAACCTGGAAATGCAGCAAACCACAGGTCTGAATTGACCTGTGGTTTGCTGCGATCGCCGACACGGGGGGGTCACATGACGGAACTGCACATGATGTATCGGTACGTCATGTGTCCTTAAGTACCAAGACATCATGTGTCCGCAACAGGTTAAAATACATATTTTTTGTGGGAATTTCTCTCTGGTATATCACTGTCCACGTTGTGGGACTATTTGCGTACTTCTAGTAAGTGTTTGCTGGCTGCAAATATGACCTGAAGGTTTTTCAGGTTCACCTGCCATTAAAGTGAATGGGGCCCGCCGCGAACGCGCAGTTCGCAAACATTTGATCGCGAAAACGCATTTGCGAATCGTCCCGGCCAATGTTCGTCCATCACTAGATACGAACATGTGAAAAATCTGTTCCAATGTACATCTTAGGCTTCATTTGTCTTTGTTACCCCTAGCAACCAATCAGAGCTCAGCTTTCATTTCTTTAACTATTGTGGAAAAATGAAAGCTGCTCGCTGATTGGTTGCTATGGGCAATGAAGACAGTCTTACTGGTAGATAGCTTTGATAAATGAGGACCCATTCCTCAAGGGGGAGGTGCACCTATGTTATTTATTCTATGTAATCCCCTAATATTACATATATAATACGCATTTATATATTTAGGCACAAAATGGGACATGCGGCTAAATTTGCAACCTTCCATCGTGATAAAACTGGTGTAGAAGATTGATCCATTCCCCCCACAGCGTTCACCTAAAGAGTTGCTGACCCTCTCCGTCACCAGTGACTGTTCTTATTCGGCGCAACGTTGCTGGGACTCCAAACATTGCTAAGAGTCCTAGCAACGCTCTGCTAACCTGGTTATGTCATAATGAATTTCATTTTAAGGGGTATTCCCATCTGGGACATTTATGGCATAGAACGAGGCCCCAAATTGTACAGGCAGCAAGCGCCTCCACCCTTCATTCACGGCTATGGAACTAACGCTAGAAAATAGTGTGGCTATTTTCAGGAATCCCATATTGGTGAATGGAGAGGTGGCAACGCTTGTGCTGCTTGTTCTCTATTCGCTGCTATGGGACTTTGCTATTTTGGAACTCCCATAGCAATGAATGGAGAGGACACTGAGTATGCGCAATGTGCTCTCCTTTAACTTCGGACCCCTGTTCTTGACATATACGCAGGTTGGACCCGCACCTATCAGACATTTATGGCACATCCTATCAATATATACCCCATATGTGTCCCAGGTGAGAATACCCTTTGACCTCTTCCCTGAGAAAATCATGCATACACCCCTGAAACCAAAGAACGCAAATTAAAGACACAGAATAAAGACACAGAACACGTTAATTGGGGAATAAAAGGCCAAATTGTTTATTTAAAATATTTAAAAAATGACAAACCCCTGACTCACGGAGAGTCACCCTCCAGCACTCAGGAGAGGAAAACCCCCTGTGGAGGAAACCTCTAGGGAACCATGGCTGGAGGGCTGCCCTTCCCTTGGGCTTAGAGGGTAATGCCACTATGTGGCTGCCACATAAATAGTAGAGGGGGGGTGCAGCAGCCGGGCTGATTTGGTTCGCTAGGCGGATGTCCCTTTCTTCCCGTTGGGCGATGGGCTTCCTGCTAGAACCTCCAAAAGGTGCGGTGGGCGGGGGTAGTCAAGCTCAAGGTCCTCAGGCCATCAAGTACGGCACCAAATATGGCCGCTCACTCGCTTTTTACAAAGGTTCTTCCCTTATGACACACGTGCTTGTGATGTCACAGGTGTCTATGACTAATGTTCATGGCAGTGTTTGAAGGGTTAACCCTTTAGTGACTGTCAATGTGCCTTACTGCAGAGGCCTTTAACCCCTTCCTGACCGCACTTTGTCAATATACTCCAGTTTGGATAACCAGCATTTCCTGCTTCCGAGGAGCAGGTTTGTTCTGTAACTGACAGCCACTGGTCCAGGTGCCGACACCAGGTTGCTCTTACCTAACCCCTTCCTGGCTGCACCATGTAAATGAACAGACTAACAGCATGGTCCGGTCAGTATGTGACCCTTAATCCTATCCTGTATACATTTGTATACATCAAACCGATAGGAAATAACATTTTTCTAGGCTCCAGCAGGGCACTTTTTTGAGAGTTTCCCTTCAAGACGCATAAAAATGGCCCCTGATTAACTCCTTAAGGACACGGCCATATTTCACCTTAAAGAGGACCTTTAACCGATTCTTACCCTATGAACTAACTATACCGACATGTAGAGCTGCGCCCGGGGATCTCACTGCACTTACTATTATCCCCGGGCGCCGCTCCGTTCTCCTGCTATGCCCTCCGGTATCTCCGCTCACTAAGTTATAGTAAGCGGAGATACCAGTCCCTAAGTCATGGTAGGCGGAGTCTGCCCTAGCGCTGGCCAATCGCAGCGCAGAGCTCACAGCCTGGGAGGTTATTTTCTCCCAGGCTGTGAGCTCTGCAATGCGATTGGCCAGCGCTAGGGCAGACTCCGCCTACCATAACTTA
Source organism: Bufo bufo (assembly GCF_905171765.1). Lineage (NCBI taxonomy): Eukaryota > Metazoa > Chordata > Amphibia > Anura > Bufonidae > Bufo > Bufo bufo. The sequence goes on from NC_053392.1 coordinate 601,383,614, forward strand.
GGGAACGGAGATACCGGAGGGCATAGCAGGAGAACGGAGCGGCGCCCGGGGATAATAGTAACTGCAGAGAGATCCCCGGGCGCAGCTCTACATGGCTGTATACTTAGTTCATAGGGTAAGAATCGGTGAAAGGTCCTCTTTAAGGACCAGGCCATTTTTTGCAAATCTGACCAGTGTCACTTTATGTGGTGATTTCTTTAAAACGCTTTGACTTATCCAGGCCATTCTGAGATAGTTTTTCCGTCACATATTGTACTTCATGACACTGGCAAAATGAAGAAAAAAAACAAAACAAAACATTTTTATTTATATAAAAATATCAAATTTACCCAAATTTTAGAAAAATTAGCAAATTTCCAAGTTTCAATTTCTCTACTTCTATAATACATAGTAATACCTACAAAAATGGTTATTACTTTACATTCCCCACATGTCTACTTCATGTTTGGTTCATTTTGTGAATGTCATTTTAGTTTTTGGGGATGTTACAAGCCTTAGAAGTTTAGAAGCAAATCTTTTTAGGTACCAGTTCAGGTCTGAAGTCATTTTGTGAGGCTTACATAATAGACACCACCCAAAAATGACCCCATTCTAGAAACTACACCCCTCAAGGTATTCAAAACTGATTTTACAAAGGTCGTTAACCCTTTAGGTATTCCACAAGAGTTAATGGCATATGGAGATAAAATTTCTGAATTTAGATTTTTTGGCAAATTTTCCATTTTAATCCATTTTTTCCAGTTACAAAGCAAGGGTTAACAGCCAAACAAAACGCTATATTTATTGCCCTGATTCTGTAGTTTGCAGAAACACCCCATATGTGGCCGTAAACTACTGTACGGGCACACGGAAGGGCGTAGGGGGAAAGGTGCGCCATGTGGTTTTTGGAAGGCAGATTTTGCTGGACTGGTTTATTTACACCATGTCCCATTTGAAGCCCCCCTGATGCACCCCCAATGTTAATAAGACCTCAGATCACACCTCAGCTCAGACCCCAATATGAATGACCCCCAATCAGACCTCAAATAAGAGCCCCATGCCATGCCTCATAGCAGCCCCCAGTGCCTCTCATCAGCCAGTAATAACAGAACCCCCCCAATCATGTGCCAGTAATAACAGACCCTCTCAATCATGTGCCAGTAATAACAGACCCCCCCAATCATGTGCCAGTAATACCAGACAGACCCCCCAATCATGTGCCAGTAATACGAGACCCCCCCAATCATGTGCCAGTAATACCAGACCCCCCAAATCATGTGCCAGTAATACCAGACCCCCCATCATGTGCCAGTAATACCAGACCCACCCAATCATGTGGCAGTATTTTAATACCAGACCAGACCCCCCAATCATGTGCCAGTAATACCAGACCCCCCCAATCATGTGACAGTAATACCAGACCCCCCAATCATGTGCCAGTAATACCAGACCCCTCAATCATGTGCCAGTAGTACCAGACCCCCGAATCATGTGCCAGTAATACCAGACGGTCCAGCCCCCCCCCCCGCCTCCAGCCACACCCATGCCCGCCTCCACCCCTGGTCGCTGTCACACTGCGATCGTTACGCCCCTGAAGAGGCTCATTAGCATAGTATAAGTCTTTATTTTAAGAGAACGGCGGCCTGGAGTTATAAAACACACTGTTATGTACTGCTCCAAAAGAAGATACAAGCGGCACTTCTGCTCTCAGTGATGCGGTGCGCGTGTCCCGGAGAAGATCCACAGATAGTTGTATAGTAAGGACCGGCACTCGCTCTAATAGTAATTTCAAGTACATTTAATGGTCACATACAAGTAATAAGTGACGCGTTTCGACTATTGTGAGCCTTTGTCAAACATAATGGATACAAGTTGCAAACAATTTAAATAGCCCGCGGTGGAGCCGGAAATGACATCAGGTTACCATGACAACGTTGTAAACAGAGGACACAACAATGAAGAGATAATGATTAAACAAGTGGATGAACAGATAACTATCATTGCTTAACAGGGCACCATGCTTTGCAGTGCTACATTCTATTGATCATCATAATATTATTATAGTATAATGTTCCATACTGGATGCTAGAAACTGTAGCAAACTTATACAGAAGAAAAAAGGAAAAAAAGAACATAATTAATTCTCAGTGCACCATGCTTTACAGTGCCACATTTTGCTAAACCTTATATAATGATGTAAAATACTGAATGCAGAGGTGCTACAATTTTGCGTGGTAAACTTACGCCCTGATCAAGCACTAAATGACATGGATTGGAGTCAAGTTCTCTGTGAAAGAAAGAAAGATGGAACATGTTGAAAGGGTCACTGTACACTGTGGCTTACAGAAAACTATTTAAATCATAATCACGATTTAATCCCTTTGGTTCTAGGGTTTGGAGGCGATGAATCCAAAAGGCTTCTCTTTTTTTGAGCATTTTACACCTGTCTCCTCTCCTGGGCAGTGATACGTGTTCTATAATCTGGAAGCGCAGCTGGGAGATGGCATGTCGGTGTTTCTCAAAATGATATGGGATGGGAAGTAGTAGATTTTACTTTCTAATGGTAGATTTATGTTTACAGAAACGGTCTTTCATCCTCATGGAGGTCTCACCGACATACACAAGACCACAGGGACACTTCAAGAGATAGACCACGAAATTGCTATTGCAGGTAAAGAAGCCATTTATTTTTCCCCTGTGTACGGGTGGGTGAAGTGTTCTCCTTTAATGGCACTGGAGCCGTGTATGCACTGAAGGCATGGGTACGTCCCATTCTTGGGTGTTGAGAGCGTGGCCTGGCGTAGAGTATGTCTGTCACTGCCTACATCAGCCCTGACTAGGATGTCTCGGATATTTTTACACCTTTTGTAGCATATCATAGGTGGAGATTGAAATTCCGTAACATTCGGGTAGGCTCTGCTGAGAATACTCCAATGTTTATTGAGGATAGTCCTGCATTTATTGACCCAAGGGTGGTATTTCACCACAAAGGGGACTCGTGGCTGTTTATCACTAGTAGTGGAGCTGTCTTTAGGTGGTTTCGCCTGTTGTGTATTTAATAGGTCTTGCGGATAACCTCTGTTACGGAATTTATCTAGCATTTCTTCCTGACGTGCTGTTTTCATATTGGTGTCAGACACTATCCTATTTGCGTGTGGCGGGGCGACATTCGAACCCTCGAACAATTCATGCAGTACATCAACTCTGTGTGGAAGGAACTGCAGTTCGCCGTGCATTCAGATGTGTCTAAAATCAATTTCCTTGACACATGGGTCATAAAGGATGAGAAGGGGCAGATACACACAGACCTGTACACCAAGAATACTGACCGCAACAGTCTGCTGCACTTCACCAGCAACCATCCACCTGCAGTCAAAAAATCACTGCCCCATTCACAACTCCAGAGAGTGAACAGGATAGTGTCTGACACCGACATGAGAACAGCACGTCAGGAAGAAATGCTAGATAAATTCCGTAACAGAGGTTATCCGCAAGACCTATTAAATACACAGCAGGCGAAACCACCTAAAGACAGCTCCACTACTAGTGATAAACAGCCACGAGTTCCCTTCGTGGTGAAATACCACCCTTGGGTCAATAATGCAGGACTGACCTCAATAAACATTGGAGTATTCTCAGCAGAGCTTACCCCAATGTTACGGAATTTCAATCCCCACCTATGATATGCTACAAACGGTGTAAAAATATCCGAGACATCTTAGTCAGGGCTGATGTAGCAGCGACAGACATACTCTACGCCAGGCCACCCTCTCAACACCCAAGAATGGGACGTACCCATGCCTTCAGTGCATACACTGCTCGAGTGCTATTAAAGGAGAACACTTCACCCACCCGTACACAGGGGAAAAATTTTCAAATAAATGGCTTCTTTACCTGTAATAGTAATTTCGTGGTCTATCTCTTGAAGTGTCCCTGTGGTCTTGTGTATGTCGGTGAGACCTCCATGAGGATGAAAGACCGTTTCTGTAAACATAAATCTACCATTAGAAAGAAAAATGTACTACTTCCCATCCCATATCATTTTGAGAAACACCGACATGCCATCTCCCAGCTGCGCTTCCAGATAATAGAAGACGTGTCACTACCCAGGAGAGGAGGAGACAGGTGTAAAATGCTCAAAAAAAGAGAAGCCTTTTGGATTCATCGCCTCCAAACCCTAGAACCAAAGGGATTAAATCGTGATTATGATTTAAATAGTTTTCTGTAAGCCACAGTGTGCAGTAACCCTTTCAACATGTTCCCTCTTTCTTTCTTTCACAGAGAACTTGACTCCAATCCATGTCATTTGGTGCTTGATCAGGGCGTAAGTTTACCACGCAAAATTGTAGCACCTCTGCATTCAGTATTTTACATCATTATATAAGGTTTAGCAAAATGTGGCACTGTAAAGCATGGTGCACTGAGAATTAATTATGTTCTTTTTTTCCTTTTTTCTTCTGTATAAGTTTGCTACAGTTTCTAGCATCCAGTATGGAACATTATACTATAATAATATTATGATGATCAATAGAATGTAGCACTGCAAAGCATGGTGCCCTGTTAAGCAATGATAGTTATCTGTTCATCCACTTGTTTAATCATTATCTCTGCATTGTTGTGTCCTCTGTTTACAACGTTGTCATGGTAACCTGATGTCATTTCCGGCTCCACCGCGGGCTATTTAAATTGTTTGCAACTTGTATCCATTATGTTTGACAAAGGCTCACAGTAGCCGAAACGCGTCACTTAACACCTGTATGTGACCATTAAATCTACTTGAAATTACTATTAGAGCGAGTGCCGGTCCTTACTATACAACTGTTATGTACTGCTGACATCAGCCCATCGCTAATGTCAGTCAGCTACATAACGTAACGTTTTTTCTGATGATTGACAGATTCTGAAACCTGTTTAAAGGGTTTCTACCACCAGAAATACTGTTATGTAGCTGACTGATATAGCGATGCGCTAATGTCAGCACTACATAACAGTATGTTTCTAACATTGGTCCCTGCAGCCGTTTTTGCTAAAAAAGCACTTTTATTATATGCTAATGAGCCTCTAGGTGCTATGTGGGCGTAAAATCAGCACCTAGAGGCTCCGTCCACTCACCCATTATGCCGCCCAGGTCCTCTGTTCTGGAGAAGAAGAATGATTTAAATTCTCCCTCCCTGCCTCTCTCTCTGATGTCACTTCCTGTGTGGACCTGACTTCCTTATCAGAGAGAAGGAGGGAGGGACTGGGAGGCAGAGGAGGAGCGAGGAGTCCGGAGACTGAACAGTGAGTGAACCGCTGCACTGCCTGGCACTGGCAGCCGCATCACTGACTGTAGTGTAGACTGGAGGAGGAGGAGGGAGCGGGAGCGGGAGGGAGGAGGAGGAGGAGGAGGAGGAGGGAGGAGGAGGAGGAGGAGGGAGTGGGAGAGGGGAGGAGGAGGAGGAGGGAGCGGGAGGGGGGAGGAGGAGGAGGAGGGAGCGGGAGGGGGGAGGAGGAGGAGGAGGAGGATGGAGGAGGAGGAGGAGGAGGGAGCGGGGGGGGAGGAGGAGGAGGAGGGGGGGGGAGGGGAGGAGGAGGAGGACAGAGCGGGAGGAGGAGGAGGGGGGAGGAGGGAGGAGGAGGAGGGAGGCTCGGGAGCGCAGCTCAGCTGATCACCCGGCCACTGCAGAAGTGAGTGACTGACAGCTTTAAATATGCGATCGGAGTCTAGGACGGGTGGCAACCCTGGAGCCTGGGGGGATTTAACCAAACCTGTCCTCCCCGCATTATTTTCATTATTTGATCCGTTCCCCCCCCCCCCCCCCCCCGCTTCCTACACCCATGATTACCAGTTGAGATCATGATGCCCTTTATTTTGTAAGTGATATGTGGGGAAAAAATCATCTAAAACTATGGCACACATTACATGACGACCTGATTATGCCTAAAAGGTAAAGTTCATTCAGGCATATCGATCTGAGTGATGGGGCTGATTTCTCAGACCTCACTAAAGGCTGAACTTGACAGGTAACATAAGGGCCTCTACATGAATTATCTGGCTTTTTATTTTTCGTACTAAAAGGCCAAAATAACTTTCAGCTGTTTCTTTGCTGCATTTTTGTCACTTTTTTTTTTCTGCAAACAGTGGTGCAGATTTACTAATACTGTCAGTGTAAACTCCCAAAAATGTGCCAATATTCTGCTTTTAAATTATGTCCGTCCCCACGAAGCCATTAAAGAGGCTGTCGGAATGATCAACCCTATTAAAGGGTTTCTATCACTTCGTATGACATAATTAGCTCTCAGACACTAGCGATCCGCTAGTGTCTGCTCTGCCAACCATCCTAATATAAGAGCTTTTGGGGCAGCCGTTTTGCTAAAAAAATAACTTTTATAAATATGCTAATGAGCCTCTAGGTGCTATGTGGGCGTCATTAGCACCTAGAGGCTCCGTCTACCTTCATAAATAGCCACCGCCCAGCGCGTCCCTCCAGCCCGCCCATCTCCTGCTGAATGCGATCCTCCGTGTGACGCAGCGGACGAATTCTCGCGCATGCGCCGTGCGCGGCTGTATTCGGCGATGACGTCACAGTGCTCCAAGGAACAGGCGCAGTGGAGATGTCTGAGCAGGGAAGCGGTCAGACATTCACTGCGCATGCGCCAAATACAGCCGCGCACAGCGCATGCGCGAGAATTCGTCTGCTGCGTCACGCGGAGGATCGCATTCAGCAGGAGATGGGCGGGCTGGAGGGACGCGCTGGGCGGTGGCTATTTATGAAGGTAGACGGAGCCTCTAGGTGCTAATGACGCCCACATAGCACCTAGAGGCTCATTAGCATATTTATAAAAGTTATTTTTTTAGCAAAACGGCTGCCCCAAAAGCTCTTATATTAGGATGGTTGGCCAGAGCAGACACTAGCGGATCGCTAGTGTCTGAGAGCTAATTATGGCATACGAAGTGATAGAAACCCTTTAAACCAAGGATACTGCCTAGTAGGGCTCCTCATACAGTCATTTAGCATATTGACAAAAAAAGGGCATCAGTTATTTGTGTTAGTCATATGCAAAGGGGAAAGTCGGAGCACCAGGAGGCAGGGCTGAATCCTCTGAGCACTACGCCCCCCCCCCCCCTTCATTGAGAGGCCTAGACATCGGTATGAGGACAGAACTGTGTCCCAACATGATGAGCCCGCACAGTCAGTATGCCTGGGTTAATGGGGTTGATTATGCTGACAGATCCTCTTTAGGCCACAACACCTCAATGGCCAACACATAAAGGTTGGTGTGTAAAACATTTAATAAATGCAAAGAAAGTTGTTCCAAAGCTGATGAATTTTTAATGTTCTTTGTGACATTGTTTTTCCTCCTACAAATAAGTCTATGCAAAAGACAAGCTACAGCATGCCACTTAAGACCAAAAAGGACAGTTATGAAACAGGACACATTTTATTCATATTTCCCATAAATCTACTGCATAAAATGTATCAAAACACAGGAGCAAAAAGCCACTAAAGACAAAGTGCAGAAAAACACTAACAAACTGTTTTAAAGCCTCCTAATGTCTTCCACGATTTCAAATGTCTGCTCAATCAAGTCTTAATGGTTCTGTACATGAGATGTCCTTGTGTGTGTAGGAGATCTCTGCTTTTTCATGGGCAGAGGTGCAAGGATGAGAAGGAACGGGTCTGACTGTACACTGGTGGAATCTATCACGTGGGTGGGGGGGGGGGGGGGGGGAGATACCTGCAGACAGTCTGTCATACTTCAGTACAAGTGTCACACTTGATTAAATTCTTAAACCTAAGGCCTCTTTCACATGGGCGTGTCCGGATTAGGTCTGAATGCGTCCCGGTGCGTTGCGGCAAACCTGCGCGAGTAGGTACCCAATTGCAGTCAGTTTTGACTGCGATTGTGTTCCGTTCAGTTTTTATCACGCGGGTGCAATGCGTTTTGCACGCGGGTGATAAACTGAATGTAGTACCCAGACCTGAACTTCTTCACAGAAGTTTGGGTTCAAGGTTGTGTAGATTGTATTTTCCCTTATAACATGGTTAAGGGAAAATGGCATTCTGAATACAGAATGCATAGTACAATAGGGCTGGAGGGGTTAAAAAAATAATAATTTAACTCTTCTTAATCCACTTGTTCGCGCAGCCGGCATCTCTTCTGTCTATCTGTGGTGAAAAGGACCTTTGACATCACTACGTTCATCACATGGTCATTCACATGATGGATCATGTGATGAGCGTAGTGACATCATCAAAGGTCCTTTTCCTCACAGATGAAGACAGAAGAGATGCCGGCTGCACGAACAAGTGGATAAGGTGAGTTAAATTATTTTTAACCCCTCCAGCCCTATTTTACCGCATCCGCACTTGCTTGCGGATACAATGCGATTTTCACGCAACCCCATTCATTTCTATGGGGCCTGCGTTACATGAAAAACGCACAGGAGCATGCTGCAATTTTCACACAACGCACAAGTGATGCGTGAAAATCACCGCTCATGTGCACAGCCCCATAGAAATGAATGGGTCTGGATTCGGTGCGGGTGCAATGTGTTCACCTCACGCTTTGCACCCGTGCAGAAATCTCGCCCGTGTGAAAGGGGCCTAAGGGTGCCTTCACACACTGCAGAATTTCCCACAACTGAAAATCTGCTCCACCTGCCTGAATGGGGCTTGCAGAATGTGTTCTCCTCCCCGTTCAAATGAACACTGATTTATAAAAAAAAAAAAATATTCCATTCACAGAAAATTAGGCAACAAAATCTGCACTGTCTAAAGGCACCCCAACACTGATCTAGAAAAGCTACTCCAGTTTTCCTACTTGAGTGAGATTGCAACTTTTAAAAAGTGTAGTGAAACCCAGTAACATGGCTAACCACATGCCCATCCTTACCATATTTCAAAGCTGGAGTGAGTGGAGTTAAAATGCAAAAACACAATTTTCCAACTTTTTTTTTAAAGCCAGAATTCTGGAGTGTCTGCATATTAAGGGCCTATATATTTAGATCTTCTGGATATTCATGTAAGCTTTCCATTCTTTTCAGGACTTTTGGAGGATATGCCCAAAGCACTATGTATGCTGAGCAAGCTAAAGCCCTAGCAGAGAAGCTGGAGCTCCTTGCTCTGCCGTTTGATGATACATACTTCATACATGGTGGCTACGATGCTCCTTCTCAAATTTTCAACCGTCATAATGAAGTGTGGTACATGGCAAAGTCCTCTCACCCGAGGGGATTTCATCGTTATTCTGCTCCTCAGCCCTGAATGTGATCTCCATACCGTCTTATAATATCTTACAAGACGCTGTTAAATGGTACTCCAACACTAACTTGCAAAACTTCTAACAAATGCCTCTGGTAAATCTTAAGCATTGTCTTGAATGTAGCATGTCATCATGAATAGTGCTGTTTTTGTAACAGATTTTGTTGCATTAAAATATATTTGTAGAACGTGGCTCTTCTTGGTTTATATTGGAGGGGAGTGAGTCTGTTGTAAACTGATGCAATGCAGATTAATTTCTGAGAAATTAACGAATCCACTATTTGCTAATTTCCACCTCATCACCACGACAGCCCACAAGGAGATTGACCCCTGACCTCTGTAGGGGCAGGAACAGAGGGTTTAAATGCCCCTCCAACACCAGTGTTTCCTGTCCCTACAGGGGCAGAGAGAGGTCTCCCTAACCAGGGAGATTAAGACCGATGTAAATCCGGACACCACCTGGCTTACCTTGGTGCCCCAGTACTAACACTGGGCAGTGGAGAAGTGGGAGGCCTCGCTCTGTTTGATACGAGAGCCTGCTCCCTGGACGCGATCTCTCGCCGGGCCTCCTAGGGTTTTAGCTGGGCTGTGCATTGGGCGCTTTAGCGCTATGTGGCAACGTCACTTCCGGGAGACTAGGAAGTGACATAAGGCGCGCGTCTGCTAGAAACATCGGCACAGCGCATGGAAGTGGCGAGGCAACAATCCATTGCTTATGCCATGTCAGCGGAACCCTGCTCTGCAGGAGACCCCTCTGCGCCGATTGCTGTATCACCTTTGCTTGCACTTGTGGTCAGGGAACTCGGGTTCCTCTCCTCCTCCTACACTTGGGCTTGGGGGCAAAGTGTAATTTTCATTAGTGTTCATATCAGCCTGATTGGGGTCACTCTCCCCTCCGCAGAAGAAGGTTAGGAAGCCCGCTAAGTGCCTATCATGCTATAGGCGGCTTCCAGATAACCATAAGACTATGTAAAGATTGCATTTCAAGTGTTATACGGGATGAACAACCTTTGTTAATTGAAGAATTTAGGTCCATGATTCACAAAGTCAAATCCTCTTGATCTCAGCTTACTACTTTACCTAGGGATCCACCTCCAGCTAAAAGGCAGAGAATAGAATCCCCCTCTTCCTCAGATTCAGACGGAATAGCTGAAGACGCTTCGTCCTCTAGACCCTGGGACGACGAGGAGGCTTCCTCTGATGCAGAATTCTCTGAATCCGCCATTTTTGTTTTTCCTCAATGCATGCCAGACTTGCTAAAGGCCGTCAGAGCCACCATGGGGGTGGAAGAAGCCCAGAAGTCTCATTTTGTACAGGACGAAATGTTCCAGTGTAGTGTTCCACTACGTAATGGTGGGCACTACTCAAGGGTCAATTGGGTCATGTTGTTCACCTCTTGTGGAATATGGACATGGTATTTTATATTGAATTTTAATGTATGTTGTCATACTATCTCCTGTGTACCAGGCTTGTTAGGTGTGTAGTTCCTCATCCTAGGCAGTAGAGGGAGCTAGGGAACCCCCTAGTGTATATATTCAGGTCCTGTTCAAAGAGAGAAAGTGTGGTCAGAAGCCAAGTGTGCACTTTAGCCGGAGAGCAGCTTCTGACATGCAGCTAGATAGCCCAGGCTCCTAGCTTGCCACCAGGGGAAGAAGCTACCTCCTGAAGATATATAGCACCTTTAAAAGTACAGTGCAGAGCCACTTTTATCCAGCCAAATAGAAAGCTGAAGGGCATAATGATATTTACAGCAAGAGGATATATACCAGAAGGTTTCCCTACCCAAGGATAAAGCCAGCAATAGGGCATATGGGCCTTGGTGAAAGCCAGACAGCATCTCAGGAAAGTACTGCCTGATCTGTAAGTGTTAGTCCCTCTGAGTATCTTGCAAAGACTTTGCCTGCCATTTGTATGAAGCCTGCCTGTATTCAACATTATACATATGGAACTAAAGACTGTATATAGTTGGACTGTTCAGTAACAAGTTCTGGTTCACTGCAACTTTGTGTACCTCAATTATTCCTACAACAAATTGGTGTGCCACAGTTACTGGTGTCACGAACTTTAAGGGATCTTTCCACAGGCACACTAAACCTACAACACCCAGGGCACCTCACCTACCACCTGGCCTAGTCCCTATACACAGAGTGCCCCAGAGGATCCATGTGCCAGCCTCCATCACTGCTGTACGCCTGCCCAGGGTGTGTGTGTGTATATATATCTATATAGACGAAAGAAGTCGGACTGCACTCCAAGATGATAGTGAAAATAAGCGATTTATTCACCCATAAAAATGGCACAACTTGCAACGTTTCAGCTCACGAGGAAGGCTCTTGTGAGCCGAAACGTCGCAAATTGTGCCATTTTTATGGGTGAATAAATCGCTTATTTTCACTATCATCTTGGAGTGCAGTCCGACTTCTTTCGTCTTTACAAATACTTGGGATATTGCCGCTATCCTGTGCTGGACGTTGCACTCATACCGTGGTTGGTGCTCCCGCTGGAGTTTCTTCTCTCTCTCTCTATATATATATATATATATATATATATATATATATATACACACTTATACTGAGTACCAAGAGCAATCCTAGGTTTGTTAACTACCCCTGTGACCTCATATTCGCTCACCCTGCAGGGCTGCGTACTGCAGGAGGTCTTCACATTTAAAAAAAAAACACGTTCTTCCTATAAACGAGAATATACGTGAGATGGTTCTCGACGAATGGTCCAATTCCGAGAAACGCCTGGGGGTGCCTAAGTCCTTTAGGAATCGGCTTCTATTTGATACTAATGAGTGCAAAATATTTAATGAAACACCTAAGATCAATGTTCAGGTTGCAAAAGTAAATAAAAAGACACTGGAGCTACCCCAAGGGTGGCAAGGGAAGAGGCACTCACCTCCCCTCCTCCCAAAATAAATCTAGTGACAGACAATGACGCCAGAGTCGGGGGGGGAGATTAAAGAATTTTCTAGCCCCATGGGTTTCAATCACCCTGAATCCTTGGGCCCGGGACATCATAAGATCCGGCTACCGAATAGAATTTTCTTCATCTCCCCCAAACAGTTTCATTGTCACCAGTCCCGGCTCATCCTCGGTAAACAAGAAAATTCTGCAGGGAGTCCAGAACCATCTAGAAATGGGTGTAGTAACCCAGGTCCCATTGTCACAGCTAGGGCAGGGGTTCTATTCAAACCTCTTAGTACAAAAGAAGGGAGGCTCATTCCGCAGGATCATAAATTTAAAGTCCCTAAACAAATTCATATTCTATCGGAAATTCAGGATGGAGTCTCTGATACCGCTGATGGGAAGAAACGCTCTGATGTGTACAGTAGACCTAAGGGACGCTTACTATCACGTCCCGATCCACCCAAATTCCCAGAAATTTCTGAGATTCACAATTTAAGATCGCAAAGGCTCAATCCTTCATTTCCAATTTACGCCTCTTCCCTTTTGAATATCATCTGCTCCCTTAGTTTTCACGAAGCTCGTTGTCGAGATGGTGGCTTCCCTGAGGCACAGAGGCTTGGTGATCGTACCATACTTGGACGATTTCCTCATAATTGGGGACAGCGAAAGTCAGCTCAAAGCGGATCTAGACACCTTCCTATCGTTCATACGAGATCTAGGTTGGTTAATAAACCTGCAGAAATCGAATCTCCACCCATCCAGTATGATTCTGTTTCTGGGGGTCATTCTAGATTCCCAAGTTCAACGCAAGTTTCTACCATTGGACAAAATCGTGAACCTTCGTTTAAAGATCTAACAGTTTCAGAGCAGAAGGTCCTGTACCATAAAAGAAGCCATGAGCCTTCTAGGTCTTCTCTCATCTTGCATACCCTTGGTACCCTGGAGTCAGTCGCACTTCCGGATCCTCCAAGCCTGGATTCTCAGAATCTGAAACAGGCAGCAGAGCTCCCTGAATCACAGGGTGTCCATCCCTCTACTAGTAAAGACCTCCCTTGACTGGTGGATGAACTCTAACAACCTCTCCTTGGGAGTTCCCTGGGAGAAGGCTCCTTACATTCAGATCCTGACGGACGCAAGCGAAAAAGGATGGGGAGCGAAGGTGGGAGATCATTACTTTCAGGGTACCTAGCCCCCAACAACTTGTTCTCAATCCTCCAACTTCAGAGAGCTGAGGGCGGTTTGGGAGTCATTAAAGGCGGCGGAGGATCTCCAAGGCCTACACGTAAAAGTCCTGTCTGACAACATGACTACAGTAGTGTACCTTTCTCATCAAGGTGGGACAAAATTAGGAAAACTGATGTACATATCAGAATTTTTTTTCAATTGGACAGAGTTCCATGTAAAATCCATCTCTGCGATTCACCTGAAGGGGGCTCTGAACATAGAGGCAGACTACCTCAGTTGGAAACTAATAGACCACACCGAAAGGTCTCTGAATCAGGTCGTTTTTCAAATGCTGATAGACAGATAGGGCCCCCCTCAAATAGATCTGTTCGCCTCAAGAGAAAATACAAAGGTATCAACATTCTGCTCCCTAAGTCCAAGGGACAATCCTTGGGTGCTGGATGCATTAACGATGCAATGGAATTGGAACCTTTGCTACGCATTTACTCCACTGCCTCTAATTCCCAAAATAATCCAGAAGCTCAGCCAAGAAGATACAACTCTGATCCTAATAGCCCCTTACTGGCCGAAGAGAAGTTGGTTTCCTTCTCTGAAAAACCTCTCGGTAGAAAGCCAGTGGCCTCTTCCACCCAGGAAGGATCGCCTTCATCGGGAACCAATCCTACACCACAACACAAACTTCCTAAAATTGACAGCCTGGATCCTGAGGTCCAGATGCTAAAATCTCAGGGTCTCTCCGATCGAGTAATATCCACTCTGAAGGTGAGTAGAAAGGTCACCTATTCTATCTACTTAAAAGTTTGGAAAAGGTTTTGTTCCTGGATCGGGAGTCCAGTCCCCAATTCTGAATCTGCTAACATTCAAAAAATCTTAGTTTCTCCAGCAAGGTCTTGAACTAGGTCTTAGACCTTCCACCCTTAAAGTACAGATCTCAGCCCTGGTTTGCTTCTTCGACCGAGACCTAGCTAACCACCGCTGGATCAGAAGATTCATGAAAGCAGCCTCACGCCTCCGTCCTTCTCTAAAGACTCGTATCCCTACTTGGGACCTAAATGTTGTACTTACAGGCCTGACGCTATCCCCTTTTGAACCTAGACTCGATTGTTCTATTAAACATCTATCTCTAAAGACCGCTTTCCTCATAGCCATTACATCCGCAAGGAGGCTGGGCGAGATACAAGCCTTGTCCATACGGGAACCATATCTCCGTATTACTGATGATAGAATCATACTCGGATTAGACCCAGGCTTTCTCCCTAAAATTGTATCTGATTCCCATCGTAACCAGGAAATAATATTACCTTCCTTCTGTAACAATCCCTCTAACAGTAAAGAATCCACCTTTCATTCCCTAGATGTTAGGCGCTCAGTTTTAAGGTATCTCGAGGTTACGAAAGATTTCCGGAGATCCGATAACCTTTTAGTCCTTTTCTCAGGTAAGAGTAAAGGTTTGAAGTCCTCCAAGTCCTCTCTAGCTCAATGGATTAGGGACACCATCTCCCTTTGTTATGTGATTCAGGGCCTTCACTGCCCCTCCAACCTAAAAGCCCATTCGACTAGAGCCATGTCTTCCCCTCAGGCTGAAAGGGCCGGGGCTTCTTTAGAGGACCTCTGCAAAGCTGCAGCAAACCACCCGTGTCCTGTCGTCAGCACACTGCCTTAAGAACTGCCACGCCAGGGAACTCCTTTGCGCCGGCTTTGGTGTGCTATGTCTTTTGGTGTGTTGAGAAGTAGCATGCGTACTGGCTGGAGGCTGACCCCTCTGCTTTTGCACACTGCTCCCTCTTTTGCTGTGCGGCTGGCGCTGCATGACCCCCTCCTCTTCCTCTGAACTACACGCGTCACTGGCATGACCTGGATGCCATGTGAGGTCTAGGACCTCATCATCCTCCATATCATCTTCCACCCACTCCTCACCCCTGCCCTCCTGGCCGATTTGCACACTGCAGAAAGCCCCAGAAGTTGACAAATGTGTTTCGTCCTCAGAGAGGTGCTGCGTGGTTCTCCCACGTCCTCATCCTCAAACATAAGTGGTTGGGCACTCAATCTCTGTCACTTCTGGGACAGGGCTAGGTGGATAGCCCACAAAAACCCAGCCAGCAGAGTCATTAAAAAGCATAAGTGACTCCTGCATGACTTGGGGCTCAGACTGCTTAGCTGATGTGCAAGGGCTTGAGGTGGTAGACGTATGTCTATGGGCCAACGGTGTCAACTCTGCGCTTTCAGCAGTGGACCACGTGGAAGACAATGTGAAGGAAATGGAGGCACTGTCAGCCATCCAATCTACTACCGCCTCTACTTGTTCTAGCCTCACCATTCTTAGAGCAGTATTCAGGCCCACAAAATGTCACAAAACATCATGTCGCCTGCGTGCACCAGAGCAGTGGCGTCTCTAGCTTTCAAATTTTGGGGGGGCACACTGGGGGCCAGGACAAAAGTAGGGGGGGCAGCTATAACAACGATACATTTACACAAGTACGCTTAGAAATGCTGCGATACTTTACACAATACCTAAAACCGCAACAGGGAAAAAAAGCCCAGCCGTCTGTGGATGACACTTTTATCGAGAGGGGGATCTGTGGATGCCACTGCTATGGGGGGGATCTGTGGATGCCACATACCGTATATAGCATCTTATGCTATATGTGTCATCCACAGATCCACCCCATGACAGTGTTATCCCCATTTCCCCCTCCATAACAGTGTCATCCACAGATCTCCCTCCCTATAACAGTGTCATCCACAGATCTCCCTCCCTGCCTCTCACAGGAGTGTACATATATAAAATAAACATATTTCACATGAATACTTACAGTTACTTGGCTTGGCCCCTGGGGATCTCGGACGCCACTTGGCCGGGGGCTCGGCGGAGCTGATGTGGTGTTTTATCCTAATGAGAAAGATTTCATAATAAGGATTTGGAGAAGGGGCAGAGGGATAGCAGAGCAGGGAGAGGCTGGTGCTGCTACTAGGGGTCATACCATGGGGGAGTAATAAAACCCACCATAATGTCCCCCAGTAGAAATAATTCTCCTTATAATGTGCAAAACATACCCCCTTATGCCCCCAGTTGAGCTAATGTCCCCCATAATGTGCCAGTATAAAATACCCCTATATAGTGCCCCAGTAAATGCCTCCATAGTGCTCCTCTCCCCCCTTCCTGCTAGTGCCCCCCATAATGTACCAGTATAAAATGTCCCATATATCGTGCCCCAGTAGATGCCCTCAGTGTCCCCCATAATTTGCAAGTATAAAATACCCCTTCTTAGTGCCCCCCGTAGATGACTCCATAGTACTCCTCTCTCCCCTTCTCCATAGTACCCACCATAATGTGTCCCAGTATAAAATGCTACTGTACAGAGCCCCCCATATAAAACACCCCTTCTTTGTGGCCTCAGTAGATGCCCTCATAGTGCCCACCAATAATGTGCCAGTAATAAGTGCCCTCAATAACGTGCCACTGCCAGTAACAAGAGCCCCCCAATGTGCCAGTAATAAGCCCCCATCACGTGCCAGTAACAAGAGCCCCCATCACGTGCCAGTAATAAGCCCCCCATCACGTGCCAGTAATAAGCCCCCATCATGTGCCAGTAATAAGCCCCCCATCACGTGCCAGTATTAAGCCCCCCATGTTCCAGTATTAAATCCCCCCCATCATCATGTGCCAGTATTAAGTCCCCCCATCATCATGTGCCAGTATTAAGTCCCCCCATCATCATGTGCCAGTATTAAGTCCCCCCATCATCATGTGCCAGTATTAAGTCCCCCATCATCATGTGCCAGTATTAAGTCCCCCCATCATCATGTGCCAGTATTAAGTCCCCCCATCATGTGCCAGTATTAAGTCCCCCCCCATCATGTGCCAGTATTAAGTCCCGCCATCATCATGTGCCAGTATTAAGTCCCCCCCATCATCATGTGCCAGTATTAAGTCCCCCCCATCATCATGTGCCAATATTAAGTCCCCCCATCATCATGTGCCAGTATTAAGTCCCCCCCCATCATCATGTGCCAGTATAAAGTCCCCCCCATCATTATGTGCCAGTATTGTAATAAGCCCCCCCCCCCAATGTGCCAGTAACACTATTGTAAAAATAAAAAAAAACACTTATACTTACCTCAGTGTCAGCGATGCGATGCAGCCTCTTCCTGTGTCCCACGCTGTAATGTAAGGCTCAGGCGGCGCGATGACGTCATCGCGCCGCCTGCGCCGGCCTCTGATAGGCTGCCGGCCTAGTGCCTGCAGCCAGGGGCGTACATAAAAATCACTGGGCCCCATAGCAGGAATCTAAATTGGGCCCCCATTCCCCTTTTATAGCCCCTCCCTTTGTTCCATGAACTATTCTTGCTGCTGCGTTTTATAATTTATGCCATCAGGGCCGGATTGGGATTACAAAACAGCCCTGGCACACAAAAGAGGTATAATAGATGCAGTGTGTACAGATGTATAGTGTATACAGCAGTGTACTGATATGTGAGGAACGTGGTATAATATATGCAGTGTGTACAGGTATATAGTATATTCCCTAGTGTTCTGATATGTGAGGTACAGGGTATAATATATGCAGTGTGTACAGGTATATAGTATATACAGCAGTGTACTGACAGGTATGAGGTATAATAGATGCAGTGTGTACAGGTATATAGTAAATACAGCAGTGTATTGACACCTCTTACCTCAGATATCAGTACATCGCTGTATATACTATATATCTGTACACACTGCATCTATTATACCTCGTACCTCACATATATAGTATATACAGAAGTGTACTGATATCTGTACACACAGCATCTATTATACCTTGTACCTCACATATCAGTGCACTGCGGTATATACTATACAGGGAGTGCAGAATTATTAGGCAAGTTGTATTTTTGAGGATTAATTTTACTATTGAACAACAACCATGTTCTCAATGAACCCAAAAAACTCATTAATATCAAAGCTGAATATTTTTGGAAGTAGTTTTTAGTTTGTTTTTAGTTTTAGCTATTTTAGGGGGAGATCTGTGTGTGCAGGTGACTATTACTGTGCATAATTATTAGGCAACTTAACAAAAAACAAATATATACCCATTTCAATTATTTATTTTTACCAGTGAAACCAATATAACATCTCAACATTCACAAATATACATTTCTGACATTCAAAAACAAAACAAAAACAAATCAGTGACCAATATAGCCACCTTTCTTTGCAAGGACACTCAAAAGCCTGCCATCCATGGATTCTGTCAGTGTTTTGATCTGTTCACCATCAACATTGCGTGCAGCAGCAACCACAGCCTCCCAGACACTGTTCAGAGAGGTGTACTGTTTTCCCTCCTTGTAAATCTCACATTTGATGATGGACCACAGGTTCTCAATGGGGTTCAGATCAGGTTAACAAGGAGGCCATGTCATTAGATTTTCTTCTTTTATACCCTTTCTTGCCAGCCACGCTGTGGAGTACTTGGACGCGTGTGATGGAGCATTGTCCTGCATGAAAATCATGTTTTTCTTGAAGGATGCAGACTTCTTCCTGTACCACTGCTTGAAGAAGGTGTCTTCCAGAAACTGGCAGTAGGACTGGGAGTTGAGCTTGACTCCATCCTCAACCCGAAAAGGCCCCACAAGCTCATCTTTGATGATACCAGCCCAAACCAGTACTCCACCTCCACCTTGCTGGCGTCTGAGTCGGACTGGAGCTCTCTGCCCTTTAACAATCCAGCCACGGGCCCATCCATCTGGCCCATCAAGACTCACTCTCATTTCATCAGTTCATAAAACCTTAGAAAAATCAGTCTTGAGATATTTCTTGGCCCAGTCTTGACGTTTCAGCTTGTGTGTCTTGTTCAGTGGTGGTCGTCTTTCATTTTTTCTTACCTTGGCCATGTCTTTGAGTATTGCACACCTTGTGCTTTTGGGCACTCCAGTGATGTTGCAGATCTGAAATATGGCCAAACTGGTGGCAAGTGGCATCTTGGCAGCTGCACGCTTGACTTTTCTCAGTTCATGGGCAGTTATTTTGCGCCTTGGTTTTTCCACACGCTTCTTGCGACCCTGTTGACTATTTTGAATGAAACGCTTGATTGTTCGATGATCATGCTTCAGAAGCTTTGCAATTTTAAGAGTGCTGCATCCCTCTGCAAGATATCTCACTATTTTTGACTTTTCTGAGCCTGTCAAGTCCTTCTTTTGACCCATTTTGCCAAAGGAAAGGAAGTTGCCTAATAATTATGCACACCTGATATAGGGTGTTGATGTCATTAGACCACACCCCTTCTCATTACAGAGATGCACATCAGCTAATATGCTTAATTGGTAGTAGGCTTTCGAGCCTATACAGCTTGGAGTAAGACAACTTGCATAAAGAGGATGATGTGGTCAAAATACTCATTTGCCTAACAATTCTGCACGCAGTGTATATCTGTACAAATTGCATGTAAAATACTGTGTAATATATGCAGTGTGTGTGTGTATATATATATATATATATACACACACAGAGCAGTGTATTGATCTGAGACATACAAGGTAAAATACTATAGATGCAGTGTTTACAGAAATATGTGGTCAGTTATACATTATGGTCACTGTGTGTGTGAGGTACATGAGGTTGTGGTCACTGTAACTGTCTGAAGTATTATACATGAGTGAGCAATGAGTAAAAACAGGGCATGGAGGGGGGGGGGGGTAAATGATGAAAAGTGGAGGACCTCCTCTTACCACTCCATTCCAGTCTGTATGGATCAATGCAGAGCTGCTTGTGAACTTCTAATACTTGCTGTTAGGGGTTGAAGGACCTGTGATGATGTCATCACAGGTCCTGGCAGATATATCTTTGAAACCTAGGAACTACACCATTTTAGGTGCAGTTCCTTTGCTAGATTCTGCAGGACCTGTGATGTTGAAGATGATGTCATCACAGGTCCTGGCAGATGCACTGTTCTAACCTGGGAACTACACTTTACACTGTGCAGTTCCCTTACAGGACCTCTGATGTCATCATCAAAGGTCCTTTAGCTTTAGAAAGATAAACAGGAGCAATTAGGGGGCGGGGCCTCTCCTCCACTTCGGGTCCCTCTTTCTCACGGGCCTCATAGCAGCTGCGTGGTCTGCCTATATGGTAGGTACGCCACTGCCTGCAGCCTATCAGAGGAAGGGGAAGGGACACGCCTCTCCCTCCCCTGCACCTCCGCTGGCACAGGCACATTACAATGGAGGTGAGCGCAATGGAAGCGCTCATCTCCCTGTGCCCGGCGGCAGCTCACTTGGGGGGGGCATTTTAGTTGGGGGGGCACAGCATGATGTAGGGGGGGCCGTGGCCCCCTCTGGCCCCCCCCTGGCGACGCCACTGCACCAGAGGAAGGTATTTCATTTGTCTACTCCCTGCAGCAGGAGCTACACCACTACCAACACCAGCTACACCACGACCACGTCCCCTAGTTGATGCTCTCCTCATTTTGTTACAGTCACCCACAAAATTGCGACGAATGACAGGCAAATAATTGTGAATTCGTGTCACGGATGCAAAAGAGATGTTTGGAAAAAAAAAATTGTTAGGACACACCGACCCAATTAACCAACTGTATAACTGTTATATATTCTTTTTGACGTTGGCAAGTACAGTGTAGTTTTAAACAAAAAAATTTAGGTAGGTCACACCGACCCAATTAACTGGCTAAATAACTGTTATATATTCCCTTTGACGGTGGCAAGTACAGTGTATATTAAACAAAAAAATATATAGGTAGGTCACACCGACCCAAGTAACCGACTGAATAACTATTTTTCTGTTCTGATGGATCACAACAATGGAAAAATAAACGGTGATGAACCCGGCTTTTCTGTCTCGTTCTCCTACTTAGATTGTTTTTTAGACTGAAACAGAATTTTAATAATTTTTGTGACTTTTTTCTGATCTATTTATGTGTATGTAGGTGTATGTTTTTTATATACATGAATTTTTCCATGCTCATATACTAATTAGACCAGTCTAAGGCCTCTTTCACACAAACGTAAGGGCTCCGTGCCCGTGCTGCGGTCCGCAATGCACGGGCACAGACCGTGGTGAAGCCGCATGCGGATCGCAGACCCATTCACTTGAATGAGGTCCGTGATCTGTTCGTTCCGCAAAAAGAAGTTCTATCTTTTTGCGGAACAAAACACCACAGAAGCAGTCCATAGTGCTTCCGTTCCGCACCGCATCTCTGGATTTGCGGACCCGTTAAAGTGAATGGGTTTGTATCCGTGATGCGGAATGCACGCGGCTGGTATCCCGTGTATTGCGGAACCGCCGTATGCGGCCCGCGGCACAGGCACGGAGCCTTTACGTTTGTGTGAAAGAGGCCTAAGCGAATATGAACCTGTTCAACTGAAAAAGAACCACTAGAGGTCAGACTAATAAAAATACACCGAGTCTAATTCATCACCTGCTGTGCGACTTGTAATAAATACTCAGCAAAAGAAAGACGGCCGAATGAAATACACCAGTCTGATATTTTGGGCTAAAAACAGGCGAACTTGATAAATGTGCCCCAATCCACCTTCACCCTGACGAATACAAAGACGCAACTCCTAATTCATCACCTGCTGTGATACTGTTTAGGCCTCATGCACACAAACATATTTTCTTTCTGTGTCTGTCCCGTTTTTTTTTGCGGACCGTATACGCAACCATTCATTTCAATGGGTCTGCAAAAAAAATGGAAGTTACTCCGTGTGCATTCCGTTTCCGTATGTCTGTATTTCCGTTCCACCAAAAAATATAATATGTCCTATTATTGTATAACGGACAAGGACAGTACTATTCTATTAGGGGCCAGATGTTCCGTTCCGCAAAATACGGAATGCACACGGACGTCATCCATATTTCTTGCGGATCCGTTTATTGCGGACCGCAAAATACATACGGTCGTGCGGATGAGGCCTTATAAATACTAAGCAAAATAGCGACAGACTAATCCATTCTGCCTGTCTGATCGCACTCTAAAATAACCAGACAAGCATGATGAATGACCCCCAATGAGTTATAAAACCCTACACACATCCTTGTCTCCAGGTGAGGGTGATCGGACATAACTCCAGGCTTTACCTTGCTGATTGGGAACGTTCTCTGCTCCACCCATATCCACCTCCTATATCAGCAGCTGAGCTCCCCTCAGACACATCCAGACATGGAGGTGAGGAGAAGACTTCTGCTGGGGCTGCTCTCTGTACTGGGGATTGCAGTACAAGCTTCTGATGTCTCCAGTCAGAACCAGTTGCCTCCATTTTGTCACAACTATGACTGTCCAAAGTACCGGCTGGTGGAACAATATGATGTAAGTGTGGGGGAGGGGTGTTCTGGGGCGGATTTCATGATTTACTGTTTGTTCAGCACTGCAGCCGTCATGTCTTCTGTCTTCCAGTCGTGGATTCACTTATTAGTCACTATTTCTACCTAATGTTATAAAATGACTTTCTCTTCTGTTGATTGGTAAAAAAAATAATAATCCTGTTGTCGTAGTCTATATAACTGGGAAAGCATGGTGGTCACTACTGCATGACTGGGGTGGGAAATGTCCTTGTTAATACGGTGGAGCTTCACCTCCTCCAATGTGGTTGTGTATTAGGGATGAGAGAACTTGTGTTTAGAAGGTCTTGATTATCTAAGAACCATTATGGATTCCACTACCATGGGCCGTCACTTATGATCTGTGGTAGAGGAATCCATGACGGTGTTCTTAGATAACCTGAATGTGGACCACAAGTTCTCCCATCCCTAGCAGGTCTGCAATCCAGGCGTTAGAGAAAGCTGACTGATGGTCTCTGTTAGGCCTCCTGCACACGACTGTATGGCTTTTTCAGTATTTTGTGGTCTGCAAAAAATACGGATGATGTGCGTTTTGTTTTTTGCAGACTGGAACAGCTGACCCCTGATAGAACAGTCCTATCCTTGTCTGTTATGTGGACAATAATAGGACCTGTTCTATCTTTGAAGGGAAATGGAAGGCATACGGAGTACCTTCATTATTTATAATTTTTTTTCTTTTTTTTTTTTCTGGATCCATTGGAATGAATGGTTCCGTAAACGGGGAAAAAAAAAGTGTGCAAGAGGCCTTAGGTCTATGGTAGTAATTTGAGACCTTTATTGCTCCTGCCTCAAATATTTCTCTATCCATATGAGAACCTGCACATGATGCAAATTACAATTGTGTTTTTTTTTGTGCTGAATTTTGTTGGAAATCTCCCATTTTGTGCAGCACCAGCAAGGTTAAAGGGGTTGTCTGCGTTCAGGGCTGAGCCCAGATATAAGCTGTACTCTTACTATATAGGGGTGGAGTATTGGTGCATTTCCTTGCATCGTACAGCGCAAGGTCTGTTTACTGGCGGTGACCTAGCGGGCTTCTCCTCACTATACAAAGTAGCAGTGCCTGCCTAAAAAACGGCCTCGGGCATCTAGCCTAGAGAATTTCCAAACCCTTTATATTTTTCCCCTCCTATTATGCTATTCACTGACACTTTCTAATTCATAGTACGGGTGTTTCACACTTGGCAATGCCAATGAAGTTTTTTAGCCCTCAAACTTGCAGTCATCAGATTGTAACTTGTACAGAATAATGGAATTTGCTCCATTCTATACAGAAATTGCTATAGTTCAGTGCTGCCACCTGCTGGCCTGAACTGTAATATACAAGTAATGAGCCTGGAAGCCTAGTATAGGCTCGGGCTCATTACTATAACTGAACACCTTCCCTGATCTCCACCAGGGGGAGACGTTCCTTACCTGGAAGCGCAGGCTTCTGGGTCTTAGCCCTTTCAGGCACGATGGTCGCATTTGACCACAGTATCTGAGGGGTTAAATGTCCAGACGGCATTACCGCAGACATGAACAGGAGGTGTCTGCTGTATGTAGGAGCAGGCACCCAGCAGCCATAGCACTCGCTCCGGAGCAGGCGTTATCTTTAAAGGCCCGACATCTGCTGTACATGTACGACTGATGTTGGCGAAGGATTACGGGTACATTCAAAGCAATCCACAAACTTTTTTTATGGATGGTTTTTCTGAGAAATTGGCCACCTTTAATTGTATCTGGAGTGTGAAAACAGACAAAATAGGACATGTCTAGTTTATTTGAGTCAGTATTCCTTCTCCCTTTATTAAAAATAAAAAATTTAACACACCATAGACTGTCACTCTTATGAAACCAGCCATTTTCCCTGTGATTGTACCCAAACCTGATGCGTACCCCCCGTACTCTGGTCTAAGTGACTTTATAATGGAAAGACTTTTATACGATGAATGCTCTGAATTATTTGTGAGGCCAATACTTGTATGGAGTGACCCTGGTGACGGGTTCCCTATAGAACACATACAGGACCTGGATGAACAGGATTCCTGCTCCCTAACTCTCTACCGAACCTCAGAAGCTGCAGCCGTGATGGAGGCATTACACAGCAGTATCCAGCAGTTTAGATGGAATGAAAGGGGTTGTCCGCTCTTTACTATTGATGACCTGTCCTCAGGATAGATCCTCAATATCCAATCGGCGAGGATCTGACTCCTGGCACCCCCTCCGATCAGCTGTTTGAAGAGAAAGCAGCCATTCACTTCTATGGGACGGCTCTGTCTGCTCAGGGGAACACTACAGAGCTGTCCCATAGGAGTGAATGGGGACGCCATACTTGGAATTACACCCGCTCATCAGTGCAATTGCTGTGGTGAGCAGAGAAGGCAGCGTTCATTCGCCTTCTCTTCAAACAGCTGATCGGTGGGGGTGCCTGGAGTTGGAACCCTCCAATCTGATATTGATTACCTATCCAGGATAGGTTATCAATATTAAAAAGCAGATAACCCCTTTAAAGGGCATCTGTCAGCAGATTTGTACCTATGAAACTGACCCATTGCATGTGTGCTTGGCAGCTGAAGGTGTAGTGTCCCACTACGTAATGGTGGGCACTACTCAAGGGTCAATTGGGTCACGTTGTTCTCCACCTCCTGTGGAACATGGTCATTGTATTTTATATTGCATTTTAATGTATACTGTCTCCTGTGTAGTTCCTCCTCCTAGGCATTAGAGGGAGCTAGGGAACCCCCTAGTGTATATATAGTCAGGTCCTGTTCAGAGAGGGGAGTTGAGTGTTCAGAAGCCAGTGTGCACTTTAGCCAGAGTGTCGTTGAGGAGCAGCTTCTGACATGCAGCTAGATAGCCCAGGCTCCTAGCTTGCCACCAGGAGAAGGTACCTCCTGAAGATATATAGCAGCTTTTAAAAATACAGAGCAGAGGCACTTTTATCCAGCCAAATAGAAAGCTGAAGGGCAGAAGGATATTTACAGCAAGAGAATATATACCAGAGGAAGGTTTCCCTACCCAAGGATAAAACCAGCAATAGGGCATACAGGCCTTGGTGAAAGCCAGACAGGATCTGAGGAAAGTACAGCCTGATCTGTAAGTGTTATTCCCTCTGAGTATCTTGCAAAGACTTTGCCTGCCTGTATTTAACATTATACATATGGAACTAACTGAAGACTGTATATAGTTGGACTGTTCAGTAAAAGGAAGTTCTGGTTTACTGCAACTTTGTGTACCTCAGTTATTCCTACAACAAATCGGTGTGCCACCGTTACCGGCACTGGCATCACGAACTTTAAGGGATCTTGCCACAGGCACACTAAACCTACAACACCCAGGGCACCTCATCTACCACCTGGCCTGGTCCCTATACACAGTGCCCCAGAGGATCCATGTGCCAGCCTCTCCATCACTGCTATACGCCTGCCCAGGGTATATAAAAACTAACCCTGTGACCTCACCTTCGCTCACCCTGCAGGGCTGCATACTGCAAAGGCATCTTCATTGGTCCCATGGGATTCAGCCAGTTCCCTCCGGTTATTAAAATTACAACTGGATCAGAAAACCGCGTTACCGGCTGAGTCCTGATCCAGTGCTCTGGCGGCAGGTGGAGATGTTCACTTCATCACACCGTTGATAGTTTAGCTCTTTAGTTGGGGTGTGTTTATGTATGTGTACAATGTATAACGTGTCGACACCGCGTGTCCGCCATTGAGTAGGGAACCTGTTAAAAGTGAGTCCCATATTAATTTGTCTCAGCATTGCAGGCACATATGACATCCTAATATATGCAAATGAGCCTCTAGGAGCAATGGGGGATGGGGGGGGGGGGGTTGCCATTACAGCTAGAGGCTCTGCTTTCTCTAACTGCAGCACCCTCTGGACTTTGAGTGACAGGTCCAGGTGTGGTGGTTACACTGCCTGGCACTGTCAAATGTGTGCAAATCTGCTGACAGATGCCCTTTAAGACAGTATGTATCCCTTATACACCAGCAGTAGTCTCAGTCCCTCTGTCTCCAGCAGCCCCTCTTCCATTCTCCCCCCTCCCCCTCTCCATAGACTGCTGTTATCTGATACTTCAGTGAGCAGGCAGTCTGTAATCACTGCTCAGATCTAGATTCAGTGAATAGGACGGGGAGCAGGAGAGGAGCTCAATGGGAGACTCTTACTGGTCAATCTAAGCACATCAAAGTTGCTAAAGGAAACTTAAAGAATCTAACTGGTCAACCTAGTTGCTGACAGCGGATTAATTGTCTTCTAACTGAACTCCTACATTTTCAGGACTTTGAACTTCGTCAGTATGAAGAAACTCTTTGGGTAACAACTTCACTAAAACAGGACATTTTTGGCATCGGGATGGTGATTAGTTTCAACCGCCTGTTTATGTATATCAATGGGAACAATGCTTACGGTAGGTTGTCATCTTTTATAGTAGACTCTGCTCACATCCATATTGTAAGGCTTTGTGTTCTGCAGCGCTATGCTTGCCATTAAAATGACTGAAATCCTGCCAGATATAATAAGTAAATGCTAACAATTCTGACTTGACATGGCACCAGAACAATAAAGGTGCCTTCACACGTCGCAGATTTTGTGGCAGAAAATTCAGAGACTGAAATTTCTTTTGAATGAGGCAGCGAGCACATGGATTTCTGCAAGCTTCATTGAGGGGAATGGAACTGATGTTCAGTTGAGGAATTTTCTGCCACATCTGAAGGTACCCTAATGGTCAGAAACCATTAAAAGAATAAAGGCATCCAATGCTTTAAGGTATTAATAGAGTGTTCTAGACTTCCTAATGTCAAACTATCATATATAGGGATGAGCGAACCCTAACTGTATAGTTCGGGTTCGTACCGAATTTTGGGGTGTCCGTGACACAGACCCGAACATTTTCGTAAAAGTTTGGTGTTTGGCGCTTTTTGAAAGGCTGCAAAACAGCCAATCAACAAGCGTCATACTACTTGCCCCAAGAGGCCATCACAGCCTTGCCTACTATTGGCATGGCTGTGATTGGCCAGTGCAGCATGTGACCCAGCCTCTATATAAGCTTGGGTCACGTAGCGCTGCACGTCACTCTGCTGATTCAAGCATAGGGAGAGGTTGCTGCTGCGACGTTAGGGCGAGATTAGGCAGATTAACTCCTCAAAGACTTAATTCAGTGATCGATCTCCAGCTGTGGATCATTAAAGTGCTGATATTCAAGTGCTCACTTTTTTTAGGCTGCCCAGAGCGTTTTTATATCACCTTTTTCTGGGGTGATCGGCGGCCATTTTGTGGCTTGTGGTGCGCAAGCACAAGCTATCACCAAGTGCATTTAACAATCAATAGTGTGGTTATTTTTTGGCCATATACTACATCAGGGGCAAGTTGAGCCTGTCACCCAGCGCCTAAAAAATAGGCCTGACATTTCTATTCCTCCAAATCTGTACTGTTTTAGCTGGTCAAGTTATATTTAGTGACCGTAAAAGCACAGTTTTTGTTCTGGGTTGAAAAACTATTCCCAAATTTGCCATTCTCAAAATTAGTAGTTTCTGCTATATCAGGCCTACTTTAAATCTATCCCAAAAAGGATATCTTAGATTGAAGGTGCTGATAGTGTCATTCTGAAAAACTTACACACACGCTACAGTGCAGATAAAAGTCTAATTCTGTGATTAAAGGTATACCTGTCACACAGCGCGTAAAAAATAGGCCTCACATTTATATTGAACCAAATCTGTCATTACTTGTGTGCCTGTATTAGTGTAATACGGTACCTAAATAGATAGCCAGACAGTGTTAGGTGTCTGTAAAAAAAAAAAAAAAAAAGCCTGAATTTTAATTCAATACATTCGCCCGAATAATATTTTTCTTGTGGTGAACGGTAACAATGAGGAAAACAACTAGTAAAGGACGCAGACATGGTCGTGTTAGTGGACCCTCTGGTGCTGGGAGAGGACGTGGCCGTTCTGCCACAGCCACACGTCCTAGTGTACCAACTACCTCAGGTCCCAGTAGCCGCCAGAATTTACAGGGATATTTGGTGGGGCCCAATGCCGTTCTAAGGATGGTAAGGCCTGAGCAGGTACAGGCATTAGTCAATTGGGTGGCCGACAGTGCATCCAGCACGGTCACATTATCTCCCACCCAGTCTTCTGCAGAAAGCGCACAGATGGCGCATGAAAACCAAGCCCATCAGTCTGTCACATCACCCCCATGCATATCAGGGAAACTGTCTGAGCCTCAAGTTATGCAGCAGTCTCTTATGCTGTTTGAAGACTCTGCTGGCAGGGTTTCCCAAGGGCATCCACCTAGCCCTTCCCTAGGGGTGGAAGAGATAGAATGCACTAACGCACAACCACTTATTTTTCCTGATGATGAGGACATGGGAATACCACCTCAGCAAGTCTCTGACGAAACACAGGTGCCAACTGCTGCGTCTTTCTGCAGTGTGCAGACTGAACAGGAGGTCAGGGATCAAGACTGGGTGGAAGACGATGCAGGGGACGATGAGGTCCTAGACCCCACATGGAATGAAGGTCGTGCCACTGACTTTCACAGTTCGGAGGAAGAGGCAGTGGTGAGACCGAGCCAACAGCGTAGCAAAAGACAAAGAGGGAGCAGTGGGCAAAATCAGAACACCCGCCGCCAAGAGACTCCGCCTGCTACTGACCGCCACCATCTGGGACCGAGCACCCCAAAGGCAGCTTCAAGGAGTTCCCTGGCATGGCAGTTCTTCAAACAATGTGCTGACGACAAGACCCGAGTGGTTTGCACGCTGTGCCATCAGAGCCTGAAGCGAGGCATTAACGTTCTGAACCTTAGCACAACCTGCATGACCAGGCACCTGCATGCAAAGCATGAACTGCAGTGGAGTAAACGCCTTAAAAACAAGGAAGTCACTCGGGCTCCCCCTGCTACCTCTTCTGCTGCTGCCACCTCGGCCTCTTCTGCTGCTGCCTCGGCCTCTTCCTCCGCCTCTGGAGGAACGTTGGCACCTACTGCCCAGCAAACATGGGATGTACCACCACCTGCATCACCAAGCATCTCAACCATGTCACACGGCAGCGTTCAGCTCTCCATCTCACAAACATTTGAGAGAAAGCGTAAATTCCCACCTAGCCACCCTCGATCCCTGGCCCTGAATGCCAGCATTTCTAAACTACTGGCCTATGAAATGCTGTCATTTAGGCTGGTGGACACAGACAGCTTCAAACAGCTCATGTTGCTTGCTGTCCCACAGTATGTTGTTCCCAGCCGGCACTACTTCTCCAAGAGAGCCGTGCCTTCCCTGCACAAACAAGTGTCCGATAAAATCAAGTGTGCACTGCGCAACGCCATCTGTGGCAAGGTCCACCTAACCACAGATGCGTGGACCAGTAAGCACGGCCAGGGACGCTATATCTCCCTAACTGCACACTGGGTAAATGTAGTGGCGGCTGGGCCCCAGGCGGAGAGCTGTTTGGCGCACGTCCTTCCGCCGCCAAGGATCGCAGGGCAACGTTCTTTGTCTCCTCCTCCTCCGCTTCCTCCACCTGCTCATCCAGTCAGCCACACACCTTCACCACCAACTTCAGCACAGCCCGGGGTAAACGTCAGCAGGCCGTTCTGAAACTCATATGTTTGGGGGACAGGCCCCACACCGCACAGGAGTTGTGGCGGGGTATAGAACAGACCGACGAGTGGTTGCTGCCGGTGAGCCTCAAGCCCAGCCTGGTGGTGTGCGATAATGGGCGAAATCTCGTTGCAGCTCTGGGACTAGCCGGTTTGACGCACATCCCTTGCCTGGCGCATTGGCTGAATTTGGTGGTGCAAAAGTTCATTCGCAACTACCCCGACATGTCAAAGCTGCTGCATAAAGTGCGGGCCGTCTGTTCGCGCTTCCGGCGTTCACACCCTGCTGCTGCACGCCTGTCTGCGCTACAGCGTAACTTCGGCCTTCCCGCTCACCGCCTCATATGCGACGTGCCCACCAGGTGGAACTCCACCTTGCACATGCTGGACAGACTGTGCGAGCAGCAGCAGGCCATAGTGGAGTTTCAGCTGCAGCACGCACGGGTCAGTCGCACTGCGGAACAGCACCACTTCACCACCAATGACTGGGCCTCCATGCGAGACCTGTGTGCCCTGTTGCGCTGTTTCGAGTACTCCACCAACATGGCCAGTGGCGATGACGCCGTTATCAGCGTTACAATACCACTTCTATGTCTCCTTGAGAAAACACTTAGGGCGATGATGGAAGAGGAGGTGGCCCAGGAGGAAGAGGGGTCATTTTTAGCACTTTCAGGCCAGTCTCTTTGAAGTGACTCAGAGGGAGGTTTTTTGCAACACCAGAGGCCAGGTACAAATGTGGCCAGACAGGGCCCACTACTGGAGGACGAGGAGGATGAGGAGGATGAGGATGAGGATGAAGCATGTTCACAGCGGGGTGGCGTGGCTGGGGGGAAACACAGGACGATGACGATACGCCTCCCACAGAGGACAGCTTGGCACACATGAGCGACTACATGCTGCAGTGCCTGCGCAACGACAGCAGAGTTGCCCACATTTTAACGTGTGCGGACTACTGGGTTGCCACCCTGCTGGATCCCTGGTACAAAGACAATGTGCCCACCTTACTTCCTACACTGGAGCGTGATAGGAAGATGCGTGAGTACAAGCACACATTGGTAGACGCGCTACTGAGAGCATTCCCAAATGTCACAGGGGAACCAGTGGAAGGCGAAGGCAGAGGAGGAGCAAGAGGTCGCCAACGCAGCTGTGTCATGGCCAGCTCCTCTGAGGGCAGGGTTAGCATGGCAGAGATGTGGAAAAGTTTTGTCACCACGCCACAGCTAACTGCACCACCACCTGATACGGAACGTGTTAGCAGGAGGCTACATTTCACTAACATGGTGGAACAGTACCTGTGCACACCCCTCCACGTACTGACTGATGGTTCGGCCCCATTCAACTTCTGGGTCTCCAAATTGTCCACGTGGCCAGAGCTAGCCTTTTATGCCTTGGAGGTGCTGGCCTGCCCGGCGGCCAGCGTTTTGTCTGAACGTGTATTCAGCACGGCAGGGGGCGTCATTACAGACAAACGCAGCCGCCTGTCTACAGCCAATGTGGACAAGCTGACGTTCATAAAAATGAACCAGGCATGGATCCCACAGGACCTGTCCATTCCTTGTGCAGATTAGATATTAACTACCTCCCCTTAACCATATATTATTGTACTCAAGGGCACTTCCTCATTCAATCCTATTTTTATTTTACCATTATATTGCGGGGCAACCCAAAGTTAAATGAACCTCTCCTGTCTGGGTGCCAGGGCCTAAATGTGTGACAGTGGCCTGTTCCAGTGGTGGGTGACGTGAAGCCAGATTCTCTGCTATGGGACCTCTCTCCAATTGATATTGGTTTATTTTTATATATTTTATTTTAATTCATTTCTCTATCCACATTTGTTTGCAGGGGATTTACCTACATGTTGCTGCCTTTTGCAGCCCTCTAGCTCTTTCCTGGGCTGTTTTACAGCCTTTTTAGTGTAGAAAAGTTCGGGTCCCCATTGACTTCAATGGGGTTCGGTTCGGAACCCGAACATTTCCGGGAAGTTCGGCTGAACTTCTCGAACCCGAACATCCAGGTGTTCGCTCAACTCTAATCATATAGTACATTAGAGAGAAACTCAGAGCTGCCAACTGTCCTGAATTTGCAGGAACTGTCCCTGATTTTCAGAGATGGTCCTAGCAAATTAAGGTTGTCTTGAGCAGAAAATGGGTGGGGGCTAATAGTTGGGCATTCCCAGGTGAGGGATTCCCAGTGTCCCAATTTTTTACTAACCTAAACATTGGTAAGTTTGAATTCTGTATCTTGAAGATAAAATATTCTGGTGTAGGAGTTTGACATCTGGCCTATAATGTGGAAACTTCCAAACCCATGCCAGTGTTCTTTATAACACTAGTGTGTGATATACAGTCAGGTCCATAAATATTGGGACATCGACACAATTCTAACATTTTTGGCTCTATACACCACCACAATGGATTTGAAATGAAACTAACAAGATGTGCTTTAACTGCAGACTGTCAGCTTTAATTTGAGGGTATTTACATCCAAATCGGGTTTACGTGTAGGAATTAAAATTTTTCCACTGCCTCATTTGCTAAAAGTTGTTTCTTTAGACTGCAGAGTCCTGACCAAGTTTTCACCTCCAGTAGAAGAGATAATCCAACTAAGACTGGGCCCCCTCTTGCCCTGGCCCAATAGCAGTCGCATTGTCTGCCGCTATGTTAGTTACGCCCCTGCATTATAGTTCTCTTATGCTGTTGGACAGAATGTGTTCCCAGCAGGGAAATGGGAAGTGGTCACTATTGCCCATTTCTAGTACAGAAACAAAACGGAAGATTCAGAACTATAATAAATCTGAAGCCCCTAAACAAATATATCACCTATAGCAGATTTAACTGGAAACGTTAAGGTCTGCAGTAAAGCTGATCAAGAAATGATGGCCACAATGGATCTTAAGGATGCTTATTTTCACGTCCCAATCCAGAAAATACCTAGATTTGCAGTACAGTTGGAAGGATTTATCATCATTTCAACTGTCGACTTCTGGAATCTCTTCTGCCCCCCCCCCCCTCCCCCTTCATCTTCTCCAGGATCATGGCAGAGGTAATGGCCTCACTAAGTCGAAAGGGATACTGAGAGTTCGGTATCTGGACGATCTTTTGGTCATAGCAGAAGATACTGATCTTGCCATCTTCAGGTAGTTCTAGCCCATCTTCAGGCTCTGGGCAGGATAGTCAATTGGGAAAAATACAACCTCCTTCCAGACAACCAGAGGGTATTTTTAGGCATTTTTCTAGATTCCGTCCTCCAGAAATCCTTTTTGCCTCCCTTAAAGATTCAGAATCCAGCAATTCCTGAAGAAACCCATTTGCTCAGAGGGCATGAAGATGCTAGGACTCCTCTTGTCATAAATGGAACAGGTCTTTGTCCACCCTGGACCAGAAGATGTCTCTTATCAGAGAAGCAAGGATCTCTTTACAGTGGTGTCTCAGACAACAATCTGCAGACTGGGGTATTCTAGAGTCGGGAAAGCATTTTTCCATTGACAGATGCCAATTCCTTGGGCTGGGATGCCCTTACAGCCATGGATTCCTTCCAAGGGACTTGGTCTGAACCTCAGAGGAGGATGTCGTCCAATTACAGGGAACTTCAGGCAATATGGGAAGGTCTCGAAGCAACATAAGCTCAGGCAAGGAATAGTCATGTGCTAGCCCACTTGGACAATTCCACAGCGGTGGATTTCATCCAGCATCGGGGAGAAACGAGGCATTGACATCTTTAAAGGCTAACTGATGTTTTCATATAAAAAATTATCTATTTAGCATATGTTACTGTTGCAGCAGCATTATGCGTAAAGCAATCTTTAGTTTCTTCCCATACCACCATTTTCCTTGTTTTCCCTTTTAGTTACGGCTATCTTGAATCCTACAACATGAGAATCTCAAGATGGCTCTTCTGCCAGTTCTGAGGCCAAAAAAACTACCCATACACACTGGCTGGCAGGAAGCTGCTGGCTACTGCAAATCAGATTAATTACTGAGACACGCCTCCTCACTCTGAAGCCTAATGCAGACATGCAGTGTGAAGGACCGCCCCTGTCTTCTGCTCCCATTAAAGGGCTTCTGTCACCCCCACTAAAGTTTTTTATTTTTTTTAGTTGCTACTTATAATCCCTATACTGCGATATATCAGTAGATAATGTTAATCATTTTCGTTCAGTAGGTAATAAAAAACAAACAAAACTGACTTATATGCAAATTACCTGTCTACCAGCAAGTAGGGCGTCTACTTGCTGGTAGCAGCCGCATCCTCCTCTCATAAACACGCCCCCTCATGTTGATTGACAGGGCCAGCGAACGCGCTCGTTCTCTGCTGGCCCTGTCTGCATTCAAAATCTGGCGCCTGCGCCGTACCTGTCTTCAGTCGGCGCAGGAACACAGAGGAGGACGCTCGCTCGGCCGCTCCTTCCTCAATGCGCCGGTGACATCACATCTACACCAGGCGCACTGAGGAAGGAGCGGCCGAGCGAGCATCCTCCCCTCAGTGCACCTGCCTCCCTCACGCCAGTTCGGTTTCCTGTCCTAAGGGACAGTTTGGATTCACAACCACACCAAGGAGAGCTGCAGGCGCCCCATGTGAGTATTTGAGGGTCTACCCAGCGGCATAGGGCTTCTCAGGAAGCCGCTGCAGAGCCTGGACCTCTGATGCTCCCCTCCCTTCTCCATCGGGAGGTTTTACAGGTCTCCTGGACGCGCTGACCTCTGTGGCCATGTTCGGCTGCCGACATCTGTCGTCACTTCCAGTTTTGGCAGCAGAAGGAGGCACAATGCTGTAGACTGGAAGTGGGGTGTGTATACCCCAAAATCTCTATAGCTTAAGTTTCTTATAAGGCTATCTTCATATTTAGGTTTCCAGATCTAAAGACGGGGTGTGCTATTTGTAAGAAAGTTACCCTCAGGCTGGGGAAAACCTATTTGAAGTCTGCGTAGGCAAGCTACTAGAGGATGAGGCCCATCTCTTATGAGAAGCCTAAAGCAGATGATCCAGGATAAAGTGAGGGAGTCGGTTAATAGCCTCCTGGAGAATCTCCCCAGCACCTCTGTAGCTGCTTCTATTCTCCCCCCCCCCCCCCCCTCCAGCAACCAGGAACTGTTGTCAGGATTGGAGGAAGAGGGAGACCATCATCGGATGAATCTTTTAATGATCATGTAGCGGGAAAGCCACATTTTTCTTTTTTAGGCCGAAAATATTAGCTCCTTATTTAGAGTAGTGAGAACCACCATGGGGTTGGAGGATTGTAAAGAGCCACAGTCTGTTAAAGACTCCATGTTTGAAGGTCTGGGCCCTAGAAAGATTAAGGGTTTTGATGTCCATGAAAATATTGCCACTGTTATCAAGAGTGGAGCAGACCAGATAGAAAAATTTGTTATTCCCTCTGCCTTAAAACGTCAATACCAGTTTGAGGATGTTTCGGCCTATTGGGACAGAGCCCCAAAATTGGATGCCCCAAAATTTCCAGAAAAGCAGCCCTCCCTTTGAGGACTCCTTTTGGTTCCTTGAAAGATCCCATAGAAGGGCTGAGATTTATTTGAAAGAGCTGGGAGACTATGGCAGGTGCCTTTAGACCTGCCATTGTGGCCACCTCTATTGCAAGATCCCTGAAGAGATGGATGAAAGAATGAAAATATCATATTAAGGAGGGAACCCCTAGAGATGAGATGCTTTCCAACCATATTTAATGCTATTGATTTCCTTGCGGATGCTTCTGTTGACTCTTTAAATTTTCTGTTGGGGCTTCTGCCCTTTCTAATTCGGCTTCTAGAGCCATCTGGTTAAAACACTGGAAGGGTGACTCGTCCTCCAAAGCAAAATTATGTGCAATACCTCAGAACAAATATGCAGGGCGGCCACTTGGAAGAGGGCTGATACCTTCACTAAACATTATAGGCTTGACATTTTCGCCAATGAGGCCATGGCCTTTGGACGCAAGGTCCTTGGTGCTGTGGTCCCTCCATAAGTGTTTATTTCACTTTAGTTCTTACGATGTGCTGTCATGGAGATGACTACCAGTGAGTGTAATACCAATTTCCCCAGATATAATCTATCCTTGCAATCAAGCTTCACTTGAAGTAGATTTATTAAACTGGTGTAAAGGAAAACTTTTTTTTTTTTTTTTCAGTGCTCCCTCAAAGACTTGCCTCAATACCTTTTCCATGCTTAACTTTAAACGGTGCTACTTATAAACCAGACGACCAGTGTAATTACTACTGTATCCTCAAATTGATTTAATTTTATGCACTAATAGCCTTTGGACGACTAAGCCAGTTCTACTGTACACCATTGATAAATGTAGATTTCGCTGTCCAGTGAGGGGTTTTGGAGACTGTAGGCAATATGTTCTATTATCTTGTCTGTAAAATTTCTCATTTTCCAGTTTTTACTTTTTATAGGGCTGAAGATGAATATGACTGTACCTGTGATGGTACACGTGCCATTAAAACCACCCACTGAGAACACTACAATGTCCTTCTTTGTGAAGTATCCTGCAAAACCTACAGACCCTGAGGTTTACCTGGAGCCACGTCCTGCAGCTTCTGTATATGTCAAGTAAGTGATTACCAGTTGAGATCATGGTCCCCTTTATTTTGTAAGTGATATGTGGGGGAAAAATCATCTAAAACTATGGCACACATTACATGACGACCTGATTATGCCTAAAAGGTAAAGTTCATTCAGGCATATCGAACTGAGTAATGGGGCTGATTTCTCAGACCTCACTAAAGGCTGAACTTGACAGGTAACATGCTGCATAAGGGCCTCTACATGAATTATCTGGCTTTTTATTTTTCGTACTAAAAGGCCAAAATAACTTTCAGCTGTTTCTTTTCTGCATTTTTCTCACTTTTTTTTTTTTCTGCAAACAGTGGTGCAGATTTTACTAATACTGTCAGTGTAAACTCCCAAAAATGTGCCAATATTCTGCTTTTAAATTATATCCGTCCCCACAAAGCTATTAAAGAGGCTGTCAGAATGAATAACCCTATTAAACCAAGGATACTGCCTAGTAGGGCTCCTCATACAGTCATTTAGCATATGGACAAAATAAGGGCATCAGTTATTTGTGTTAGTCATATGCAAAGGGGAAAGTCGGAGCACCAGGAGGCAGGGCTGAATCCTTTGAGCACTACGCCCCCCCCCCCTTCATTGAGAGGCCTAGACATCGGTATGAGGACAGAGCTGTGTCCCAACATGATGAGCCCAAACAGTCTGCCTGGGTTAATGGGGTTGATTATGCTGACAGAGCCTCTTTAGGCCACAACACCTCAATGGCCGACACATAAAGGTTGGTGTGTAAAACATTTAATAAATGCAAAGAAAGTTGTTCCAAAGTTGATGCATTTTCAATGTTCTTTGTGACATTGTTTTTCCTCCTACAAATAATTCTATGTAAAAAGGACAAGAGCTACAGCATGCCACTTAAGACCAAAAAGGACAGTTATGAAACGGGACACATTTTATTCATATTTCCCATAAATCTACTGCATAAAATATATCAAAACACAGGAGCAAAAATCCACTAAAGACAAAGTGCAGAAAAACACTAACAAACTGTTTTAAAGCCTCCTAATGTCTTCCACGATTTCAAATGTCTGCTCAATGAAGTCTTAATGGCTCTGAACATGAGATGTCCTTATGTGTGTAGCAGATCTCTGCTTTTTCATGGGAAGAGGTGCAAGGATGAGAAGGAACAGGTCTGACTTGTCGGGTGGTAATAATTCAATTAAGAATTATTAATTATGGTCATAAAATTAACCATAAAAAAATTATAAAATTTGTCAAATTCTTAAAATCATGACCTGGTGAATTGTAGACAACCTAATTGATACAATTCACATCTGAGTCCGACTATTTCCTCAGATAAATAAGCTCTTTTTGATGTGAGATGACGTTAATGATAAAATGTAGTTCTGCATTATACAATAATACACAGGTATATTAAAAATATGCAGATTTATTGGTTACAAGATTATAAACATATATAAGTAAATAAACACAATGATACATGCAAATGAATATAAATAGCGTTAATATAAAGCATTACAAGCTTAACAATACATGTGAGTGGAAATAACTTGTCACATTATAATCAAGCTATTATAAGGTTAGGATATCAAAATATGAACATAAGTTATATACATTACTTCTGTTCAGAGAAAACCTCATGATATCAGGATGGGAATGTCTAATCCTAGACATCATTATAGAATGCTAAATACATTCTGCCCCCCCCTAACCAACTACACATCACATGACTTCAAGATGGGCAAATCCATCCAAGGATATAACTTTGGTAAGAATATTAAGACAAATAACAGGGATCTAGGATCTTAAAATGGGAAGGACTTGACGTCTTTCCGGTGGGAATCCATCACTTAGCTTGGCGAAGAATGTTCTATCAATATCAAAATATATATATATATCATTTAATGCTTTGCTAGATTATGAGTCTAGATTCTCCTGCAGGTAGAATGAAGCCTCACAATATCCTAAGACTACATCTCAATATGGAGATGATCAATTTAATTATTTATTTATTCGCCAATCTAGATGGTATAATTTCACCCACACTATCAAATTAGTCTTAATAAAATGAAATATCATTTTCTGTGTCTCTTACCAAGTCCTAGCAGGAATCTCACTTCTGCTCCTAGGAAAGCTGGGTGGTCCATCATAGCGCATCTCATTATGGCTTCCATCTTGATAGACCTCAACTTCTCCTCTCCTCCCTCTCTCTTTCTCTTGATCGCCCTTACTTTTCTCTTGATAGCTCCCCTATGCAACACCGCACACTAATAATTATTCCCCCCTTATCTAAGAATCATCCCCTTTAGATTATGGATTCCCAATCAGGTAGGGTGGGTGTATTCGTATGCTAATAACATCATGACGTTATCTCAACTCCTAATATGGCATAGGACAAATAATGAAATAATATAATGTTGCCCATCTGACTCCAGATGGCACTGCGGTACTGTAGGTGAATATAACACTTATTAGACATTTAATTTTAATGCTTAAAATTACTTTCACAGGACCTCAATGACCTTTCTACCATAAATCACTGAGGAAGGTCTTTTCCTTACACTTTAAATTACCTATATGCCAGATTTGTTGGAGTTGACTGTCTTCTATCTTTTGAAATATGGGTTGACTTGATGAAAATTTTATGTAGCGGCTTTGATGCTGGGCATCGGAACTTGTAGATTTCATTTATGTACTCCCATGAATAACTATTGTTTTCAAATCCAATTAACTTAAACTTACTGGTTTCTGTATCTTCTACAATACCTTCTAAATAGTAAATACATGGTATAACATATATATAAATCGATACATTGTTACACATAGATAACATATATGAATTATTGATTAACATATGTTGTAAACTAAATATACCATGCAGAGAGATATATATATATATATATATATATATTATAATATAATTATGAATATATAAATTGAAGCTCATACAGCAGGTGTGCTCCAAGGACATGAGTCCTTATCAAGTAACCTCTAGACAGACATGTTTTTGGGAGTTGACTTACTCCTTACCAGATGGTCTCATATCTGTAGCACTAACTTTTTAAATACAATGTCCATTTATGCTCACAATTATTTTTTTTACATAGACTGAACTTGCCATGAACTCATCTTGGCTTTTTCAGCCACATAATATGACTATGGTTCAAGTTGATCTTATTCTTAAAGGAAATGAGCATCCATTTTGATTACAATGTCATTAGATAATATTGTATACGTATGAAAATGCCCAACAGACTGTACACTGGTATCTATCACGTGGGGGGGGGGGGGGGGGGGGAGAGGATACCTGCAGACAGTCTGTCATACTTCAGGACAAGTGTCACACTTGATTAAATTCTTAAACCTAAGGCCTCTTTCACACGGGTGTGTCCAAATGCGTCCCGTTGCGGCAAACCCGCCTGAGTAGGTACCCAATTGCAGTCAGTTTTGAATGCGATTGTGTTCTGTTCAGTTTTTATCACGCGGGTGCAATGCGTTTTACACGCGTGATAAACTGAATGTGGTACCCAGACCTGAACTTTGGGTTCAAGGTTGTGTAGATTGTAGTATTTTTCCCTTATAACATGGTTATAATAAATTGCGTTCTGAATGCATAGTACAATTGGGCTGGAGGGGTTAAAGAAAAAATATTAACTCTCCTTAATCCACTTGTTCGTGCAGCCGGCATCTCTTCTGTCGATCTGTGGTGAAAAGGACCTTTGACATCACTACGTTCATCACATGATCCATCACCATGGTGATGGATCATGTGATGAGCGTAGTGACATCAAAGGTTTTTTTCCTCACAGATGAAGACAGAAGAGATGCCGGCTGCACAAACAAGTGGATAAGGTGAGTTAAATTATTTTAACCCCTTCAGCCCTATTTTACCACATCCACACTTGCTTGCGATTTTCATGCAACGCACAAGTAAAGCGTGAAAATCACCGCTCATGTGCACAGCCCCATAGAAATGAATGAGTCTGGATTCAGTGCAGGTGTAATGTGTTCACCTCACGCATTGCACCTGCGCAGAAATCTCACCCGTGTGAAAGGGGCCTAAGGGGGCCTTCACACACTGCAGAATTTCCCACAACTGAAAATCTGCTCCACCTGCCTGAATGGGGCTTGCAGAATGTGCTCTCCTCCCCGTTAAAATAAATACTGATTTATATAAAAAAAAATTCCATTCACAGAAAATTAGGCAACAAAATCCGCAATGTCTAAAGGCACCCCAACACTGATCTAGAAAAGCTACTCCAGTTTTCCTACTTGAGTGAGATTGCAACTTTTTTAAAGTGTAGTGAAACCCAGTAACATGGCTAACCACATGCCCATCCTTACCATATTTCAAAGCTGGAGTGAGTAGTTAAAATGCAAAAACACAATTTTCCAACTTTTTTTAGCCAGAATTCTGGAGTGATTGCATATTAAGGGCCTATATATTTATATCTTCTGGATATTCATGTAAGCTTTCCATTCTTTTCAGGACTTTTGGAGGATATGCCCTAAACACTATGTATGCTGAGCAAGCTAAAGCCCTAGCAGAGAAGCTGGAGCTCCTTGCTCTGCCGTTTGATGATACATACTTCATACATGGTGGCTACGATGCTCCTTCTCAAATGTTCAACCGTCATAATGAAGTGTGGTACATGGCAAAGTCCTCTCACCCGAGGGGATTTCATCGTTCCTCTGCTCCTCAGCCCTGAATGTGATCTCCATACCATCTTATAATATCTTACAAGACGTTGTTAAATGGTACTCAAACACTAACATGCAAAACTTTCTAACAAATGCCTCTGGTAAATCTTAAGCATTGTCTTGAATGTAGCATGTCATCATGAATAGTGCTGTTTTTGTAACAGATTTTGTTGCATTAAAATATTTATATAACGTGGCTCTTCT
Source organism: Bufo bufo (assembly GCF_905171765.1). Classification (NCBI taxonomy): domain Eukaryota; kingdom Metazoa; phylum Chordata; class Amphibia; order Anura; family Bufonidae; genus Bufo; species Bufo bufo. Next base: position 601,425,277 of record NC_053392.1, read on the forward strand.
TGGTTTATATTGGAGGGGAGTGAGTCATTTGTAAAATGATGCAATGCAGATTCATTTCTGAGAAATTGACTAACTAATCCACTATTTGCTAATTTCCACCTCATCACCAAGACGGCCCACAAGGATATTGACCTCTGTAGGGGCAGGAACAGAGGGGGTTTAGATGCCCCTCCAACACCAGTGTTTCCTGTCCCTACAGGGGCAGAGAGATCTCCCTAACCAGGGAGATTAAGACCGATGTAATTCCTGACACCACTTGGCTTACCTTGGTGTCCCAGTACTACCACTGGGCAGGGGAGAAGTCGGAGGCCTCGCTCTGTTTGATACGAGAGCCTGCTACCTGGACGCGATCTCCAGCCGGGCCTCCTAGGGTTTTAGCCGGGCCCTTTAGCGATATGCGGCAACGTCTCTTCCAGGAGACTAGGAAGTGACATAAGGCACGCGTCTCCTGTAAACATCGGCACAGCGCATGGAAGTGCCGAGGCAACAATCCATTGCTTATGCCATCATGTCAGCAGAACCCCGCTCTCCAGAAGACCCCCTCTGCGCCGATTGCTGTATCACCTCTGCTTGCACTTGTGGTCAGGGAACTCGGGTTCCTCTCTCCTCCTACACTTGGGCTTGGGGGCAAAGTGTAATTTTCAATATATATTGTGTTACTATCAGCCTGATTGGGGTCACTCTCCCCTCCTAGGTCCCTAAGGAGGCGCAGAAGGTTAGGAAGCCCGCTAAGTGCCTATCGTGCTATAGGCGGCTTCCAGATTACCATAAGACTATGTAAAGATTGCATTTCAAGTGTTATATGGGATGAACAACCTTCGTTAATTGAAGAATTTAGGTCCATGATTCACAAACTCAAATCCTCTTGATCTCAGCTTACTTCTTTACCTAGAGATCCACCTCCAGCTAAAAGGCAGAGAATAGCATCCCCCTCTTCCTCAGATTCAGATGGAATAGCTAAAGACACTTCGTCCTCTAGACCCTGGAGCGACGAGGAGGCTTCCTCTGATGCAGAATTCTCTGAATCCGCCATTTTGTTTTCCCTCTGAATGCATGCCAGACTTGCTAAAGGCCGTCAGAGCCACCATGGGGGTGGAAGAAGCCCAGAAGTCTCATTCTGTACAGGATGAAATGTTCGGAATGTAGTGTCCCACTACATAATGGTGGGCACTACTCAAGGGTCAATTGGGTCATGTTGTTCTCCACCTCTTGTGGAATATGGTCATGGTATTTTATATTGAATTTTAATGTATGTTGTCATACTATCTCCTGTGTACCAGGCCTGTTAGGTCTGTAGTTCCTCCTCCTAGGCAGTAGAGGGAGCTAGGGAACCCCCCTGGTGTGTATATATAGTCAGGTCCTGTTCAGAGAGGGGAAGTGTGGTCAGAAGCCAAGTGTGCACTTTAGCCAGAGAGCAGCTGAAGAGCAGCTTCTGACATGCAGCTAGATAGCCCAGGCTCCTAGCTTGCCACCAGGGGAAGAAGCTACCTCCTGAAGATATATAGCACCTTTAAAAGTACAGTGCAGAGCCACTTTTATCCAACCAAATAGAAAGCTGAAGGGCATAATGATATTTACAGCAAGAGGATATATACCAGAAGGTTTCCCTACCCAAGGATAAAGCCAGCAATAGGGCATACGGGCCTTGGTGAAAGCCAGACAGCATCTCAGGAAAGTACAGTCTGATCTGCAAGTGTTAGTCCTGAGTATCTTGCAAAGACTTTACCTGCCATTTGTAGGAAGCCTGCCTGTATTCAACATTATACATATGGAACTAACTGAAGACTGTATATAGTTGGACTGTTCAGTAAAAAGTTCTGGTTCACTGCAACTTTGTGTACCTCAATTATTCCTACAACAAATCGGTGTGCCACTGTTACTGGTGTCACGAACTTTAAGGGATCTTGCCACGGGCACACTAGACCTACAACACCCAGGGCAACTCACCTACCACCTGGCCTAGTCCCTATACACATAGTGCCCACGAGGATCCATGTGCCAGCCTCTCCATCACTGCTGTATGCCTGCCCAGGGTGTGTATATATATATATATATATATATAATGTACCAAGAGCAACCCTCGGTTTAACTACCCCTGTGACCTCACATTCGCTCACCCTGCAGGGCTGCGTACTGCAGGAGGTCTTCAAATTAAAAAAAGCGTTCTTCCTATAAACGAGAATATACGTGACATGGTTCTCGACGAATGGTCCAATCCTGAGAAACGCCTGGGGGTGCCTAAGTCCTTTAGGAATCGGCTTCTATTTGATACTAATGAGAGCAAAATATTTAAAGAAACACCTAAGATCGATGTTCAGGTCGCAAAAGTAAATAAAGACAGCTCTACCCTTTGAGGACGCCTCCCAGTTACGTGACCCCATGGACAGTAAGGCGGACAGCTTGTTGAAAAAAATCCTGGGAGGCCGCAATGTATAACCTAAAGTCCAATATCGCTGCTACCTCGGTGGCGAGGGCCATGGGGTTGTGGTTAAACAAACTAGAGACTCATATCCGAGACAAGACCCCCCCCCCCTAGGGAGGAAATCTTAAATTCTCTTCCTCTGCTAAAGTCTGCCACTGCATTTATGGCGGATGCTTTGGCGGAATGTGTAAGGTATGCCGGCCTATCCAATGCGGTCCGCCGGGCCTTGTGGATGAAGTGCTGGTCGGGAATAAGACATCAAAGATGAAGTTGTGCTCCATCCCCTTCTTGGTGGGGGAGTAAGTCTTTGGCCCTGTGTTAGACCGCATTTTAGAAAAGGCGGCAGACAGAAAAGGGTTTCCCCGAAGAACGATCCTCTAAAAGAAAATTTCACTTTTGTGCCTCCGCTAGTCAGGGTAGGCCCTACAGAGATAAAGGGAAGTCAGGTCCCTTGAGCTACCCCAAGGGTGACAAGGGAAGAGGCACTCACCTCCCTTCCTCCCAAAATAAATCTAGTGACAGACAATGACGCCAGAGTCGGGGGGAGATTGAAGAATTTTCTAGCCCCGTGGGTTTCCATCACCCTTGGGCCCGGGACATCATAAGATCCGGCTACCGAATAGAATTTTCTTCATCTCCCCCAAACCTTTTAATTGTCACCAGTCCCGGCTCATCCTCGGTAAACAAGAAAATCCTGCAGGGAGTCCAGAACCTTCTAGAAATGGGTGTAGTAACCCAGGTCCCATTGTCACAGCTAGGGCAGGGGTTCTATTCAAACCTCTTAGCACAAAAGAAGGGAGGCTCATTCCGCAGGATCATAAATTTAAAGTCCCTAAACAAATTCCTAGTCTATCGGAAATTCAGGATGGAGTCTCTGATACCGCTGATAGGAAGAAACGTTCTGATGTGTACAGTAGACCTAAGGGACGCTTACTATCACGTCCCGATCCACCCAAATTCCCAGAAATTTCTGAGATTCGCAATTCAAGATCGCAAAGGCTCAATCCTTCATTTCCAATTTACGGCTCTTCCCTTTTGAATATCGTCTGCTCCCAGAGTTTTCACGAAGCTCGTTGTCGAGATGGTGGCTTCCCTGAGGCACAGAGGCTCGGTGATCGTACCATACTTGGACGATCATAATTGGCGACAGCGAAAGTCAGCTCAAAGCGAATCTAGACACCTTCCTATCGTTCATACGAGATCTAGGTTGGTTAATAAACCTGCAGAAATCGAATCTCCACCCATCCAGTATGATTCAGTTTCTGGGGGTCATTCTAGATTCCCAAGATCAACGCAAGTTTCTACCATTGGACAAAAGCGTGAACCTTTGTTTAAAGATCTAACTGTTTCAGAGCGTTTAATTGGCGGTCCGCAATAAACGGATCCACAAGAAATACGGATGACGTCCGTGTGCATTTCGTATTTTGCGGAACGGAACATCTGGCCCCTAATAGAATAGTACTGTCCTTGTTCGTTATACAATAATAGGACATATTATATTTCTTGGTGGAACGGAAATACAGACATACGGAAACGGAATGCACACGGAGTAACTTCCTTTTTTTTTGCAGACCCATTGAAATGAATGGTTGCGTATACGGTCCACAGAAAAAAACGGGACGGACACGGAAAGAAAATAAGTTTGTGTGCATGAGGCCTAAAGAGTATCACAGCAGGTGATGAATTAGGAGTTGCGTCTTTGTATTCGTCAGGGTGAAGGTGGATTGGGGCACATTTATCAAGTTCGCCTGTTTTTAGCCCAAATATCAGACTGGTGTATTCCATTCGGCCGTCTTTCTTTTGCTGAGTATTTATTACAAGTCGCACAGCAGGTGATGAATTAGACTCGGTGTATTTTTATTAGTCTGACCTCTAGTGGTTCTTTTTCAGTTCAACAGGTTCATATTCACTTAGGCTTCTTTCACACGAACGTAAAGGCTCCATGCCTGTGCTGCGGGCCGCATACGGCGGTTCCGCAATACACAGGATACCAGCCATGTGCATTCCGCATCACGGATGCGGACCCATTCACTTTAATGGGTCCGCAAATCCGGAGATGCGGTGCGGAACGGAAACACTACGGACTGCTTCTGTGGTGTTCTGTTCCGTGCTTCTGTTCCGTGAAAAGATAGAACTTCTTTTTGCGGAATGAACAGATCACGGACCCCATTCAAGTGAATGGGTCTGCGATCCGCATGCGGCTTCCCCGCGGTCTGTGCCCGTGCATTGCGGACCGCAGCACAGGCACGGAGCTCTTACGTTTGTGTGAAAGAGGCCTTAGACTGGTCTAATTAGTATATGAGCATGGAAAAATTCATGTATAAAAAAACATACACCTACATACACATAAATAGATCAGAAAAAAGTCACAAAAATTATTAAAATTCTGTTTCAGTCTAAAAAACTATCTAAGTAGGAGAACGAGACAGAAAAGCCCGGTTCACATCACCGTTTATTTTTCCATTCTTGTGATCCATCAGAACAGAAAAATAATTATTCAGCCGGTAACTTGGGTCGCTGTGACCTACCTATATATTTTATTGGTTTAAATTACACTGTACTTGCCACCGTCAAAGGGAATATATTACAGTTATTTAGCCGGTTAATTGGGTCGGTGTGTCCTAACAATTTTTTGTTTCCAAACACCTCTTTTGCATCCGTGACACGAATTCACAATTATTCGTCTGTCATTCGTCGCAATTTTGTGGGTGACTGTAACAAAATGAGGAGAGCATCAACTAGAGGACGTGGTCGTGGTGTAGCTGGAGTTGGTAGTGGTGGAGCTCCTGCTGCAGGGAGTAGACAAATGAAACACCTTCCTCTGGTGCACGCAGGTGACATGATGTTTTGTGACATTTTGTAGGCCCGAATACTGCTCTAAGAATGGTGAGGCTAGAACAAGTAGAGGCGGTAGTAGATCGGATGGCTGACAGTGGCTCCATTTCCTTCACATTGTCTTCCACGTGGTCCACTGCTGAAAGCGCAGAGTTGACACCGTTGGCCCATAGACATCCGTCTACCACCTCAAGCCCTTGCACATCAGCCAAGCAGTCTGAGCCCCAAGTCATGCAGGAGTCACTTATGCTTTTTGATGACTCTGCTGGCTGGGTTTTCGTGCTTCGGGTTTTTTGCTGGGACTCCAAACATTGCTAAGAGTCCTAGCAACGCTCTGCTAACTTGGTTATGTCATAATGAATTTCATTTTAAGGGGTATTCCCATCTGGGACATTTATGGCATAGAACGGGGCCCCAAATTGTACAGGCAGCAAGCGCGTCCACCCTTCATTCACGGCTATGGAACTAACGCTAGAAAATAGTGTGGCTATTTTCAGGAATCCCATATTGGTGAATGGAGAGGTGGCAACGCTTGTGCTGCTTGTTCTCTATTCGCTGCTATGGGACTTTGCTATTTTGGAACTCCCATAGCAATGAATGGAGAGGACACTGCGTATGCGCAATGTGCTCTCCTTTTACTTCGGACCCCTGTTCTTGACATATAAGCAGGTTGGACCCGCACCTATCAGACATTTATGGCACATCCTATCAATATATATCCCATATGTGTCCCAGGTGAGAACACCCTTTGACCTCTTCCCTGAGAAAATCATGCATACACCCCTGAAACCAAAGAACGCAAATTAAAGACACAGAATAAAGACACAGAACACGTTAATTGGGGAATAAAAGGCCAAATTGTTTATTTAAAATATTTAAAAAATGACAAACCCCTGACTCACGGAGAGTCACCCTCTAGCACTCAGGAGAGGAAAACCCCCTGTGGAGGAAACCTCTAGGGAACCATGGCTGGAGGACTGCCCTTCCCTTGGGCTTAGAGGGTAATGCCACTATGTGGCTGCCACATAAATAGTAGAGGGGGGGTGCAGCAGCCGGGCTGATTTGGTTCGCTAGGCGTTGGGCGATGGGCTTCCTGCTAGAACCTCCAAAGGTGCGGTGGGCGGGGGTAGTCAAGCTCAAGGTCCTCAGGCCATCAAGTACGGCACCAAATATGGCCGCTCACTCGCTTTTTACAAAGGTTCTTCCCTTATGACACACGTGCTTGTGATGTCACAGGTGTCTATGACTAATGTTCATGGCAGTGTTTGAAGGGTTAACCCTTTAGTGACTGTCAATGTGCCTTAGTGCAGAGGCCTTTAACCCCTTCCTGACCGCACTTTGTCAATATACTCCAGTTTGGATAACCAGCATTTCCTGCTTCCGAGGAGCAGGTTTGTTCTGTAACTGACAGCCACTGATCCAGGTGCCGACACCAGGTTGCTCTTACCTAACCCCTTCCTGGCTGCACCATGTAAATGAACAGACTAACAGCATGGTCCGGTCAGTATGTGACCCTTAATTTGTATACATCAAACCGATAGGAAATAACATATTTCTAGGCTCCAGCAGGGCACTTTTTTGAGAGTTTCCCTTCAAGACGCATAAAAATGGCCCCTGATTAACTCCTTAAGGACACGGCCATATTTCACCTTAAGGACCAGGCCATTTTTTGCAAATCTGACCAGTGTCACTTTATGTGGTGATTTCTTTAAAACGCTTTGACTTATCCAGGCCATTCTGAGATTGTTTTTTCATCACATATTGTACTTCATGACACTGGCAAAATGAAGTAAAAAAAAAACAAAAACATTTTTATTTATATAAAAATATCAAATTTACCAAAATTTTGGAAAAATTAGCAAATTTCCAAGTTTCAATTTCTCTACTTCTATAATACATAGTAATACCTACAAAAATGGTTATTACTTTATATTCCCCACATGTCTACTTCATGTTTGGTTCATTTTGTGAATGTAATTTTAGTTTTTGGGGATGTTACAAGGCTTAGAAGTTTAGAAGCAAATCTTGAAATTTTTCAGAAATTTTCAAAAAACCAATTTTTAGGTACCAGTTCAGGTCTGAAGTCATTTTGTGAGGCTTACATAATAGACACCACCCAAAAATGACCCCATTCTAGAAACTACACCCCTCAAGGTATTCAAAACTGATTTTACAAAGGTCGTTAACCCTTTAGGTATTCCACAAGAGTTAATGGCATATGGAGATAACATTTCAGAATTTAGATTTTTTGGCAAATTTTCCATTTTAATCCATTTTTTCCGAACACCCCATATGTGGCCGTAAACTAGTGTACCGGCACACGGAAGGGCGTAGGGTGAAAGGTGCGCCATGTGGTTTTTGAAAGGCAGATTTTGCTGGTCTGGTTTATTTACACCAAGTCCCATTTGAAGCCCCCCTGATGCACCCCTAGAGTAGAAACTCCATAAAAGTGACCCCATATAAGAAACTACACCCCTCAAGGTATTCAAAACTGATTATACAAACTTTGTTAACCCTTTAGGTGTTGCACAGGAGTTATTGGCAAATGGAGATGAAATTTGATAATTCAAATTTGTGGGCAAATTTTCTATTTTAATCCATTTTTTTCCAGTAACAAAGCAAGGGTTAACAGCCAAACAAAATGCTATATTTATTGCCCCGATTCTATAGTTTGCATAAACACCCCATATGTGGCCGTAAACTACTGTACGGCACACAGTAGGGCGTAGAGGGAAAGGTGCGCCGTGTGGTTTTTGGAAGGCAGATTTTGCTGGACTGGTTTATTTACACCATGTCCCATTTGAAGCCCTCCTGATGCACCCCTAGAGTAGAAACTCCATAAAAGTGACCCCATTTTAGAAACTACAAGATAAGGTGGCAGTTTTGTTGGGACTAATTTTAGGGTACATATAATTTTTGGTTTATCTATCTTACATTTTTCTGATGCAAGGTTATCAAAAATAGAAATTCTGAAATGTCATATCCATTTGCCATAAACTGTTGAGGAACACCTAAAGGGTTAATAAAGTTTGTAAAAACAGTTTTGAATACCTTGAGGGGTGTAGTTTCTTAGATGGGGTCACTTTTATGGATTTTCTACTCTAGGGGTACATCAGGAGGGCTTCAGATGGGACATGGTGCCAAATAAAAAGGCCATCAAAATCTGCCTTCCAGAAACCATGCAGCGTTCCTTTCCTTATGCGCCCTGCCGTTTGGTCATACAGCAGTTTACGACCACATATGGGGTGTTTCTGTAAAACTGCAGAATCAGGGTAGTTAATATTAAGTTTTGTTTGGCTGTTAACCCTTGATTTGTTGCTGGAGAAAAACAGATTAAAATGGAAAATTAACCCAAAAATTGCTGTTTTGGCAAAGTTTTAATTTTTTTTTTTTTTACCGTGTTAATCTGACGGGTTAGGTCATGGGGTATTTTTATAGAGCAGATTCTTACAGACGCGGCGATACCTAATATGTCTACTTTTTTTTATTTATTTATGTTTTACACTATATTATCTTTTTATAAACAAAAAAAATTTAGTATCTCCATAGTCTAAGCGTCAGTTTTTTTTTAGTTTTTAGCCGATTATCTTAGGTAGGGGCTCATTTTTTGCGGGGTGAGAGGATGGTTTTATTGGCACTATTTTGGGGGGCATATGACTTTTTGATCGCTTGCTATTACAATTTTTGTGATGTAAGGTGACCAAAAAATACCTTTTTTTGCACCGTTTTTATTTAATTTTTTTTACCGTGTTCATCTGAGGGGTTAGATCATGGGGTATTATTATACAGCAGATTCTTACGGATGTGGCGATACCTAATATGTCTACTTTTTTGAAAAAACATTTTTTTAGTTTTAGTGTCTCAAATCTAAGAACCATAGTTTTTTATCCGATTGTCAGTGGCTAAATTGGGGAAGGGGAATATAAATTTAGTACTCCATGGAAGTGTGATACTCCCTGAAGCAATTGATAATGCAGAGGCCCGGATGATCGGGGCATGTGTCACACTGAGTAGTGGTGTCCTTCCGTATCCCCCTCCTGTGACACACGCTGCACTTTTTTGGGGTCTGTCCCTTCTTTCCAGTATGGGGGACCACACCTGGAAAGTGTTGGCCAGGTACGATCCGGGCACCTCCAGTTCCCGAGGTACTCCGGCCTGCTCTTTCCCGGTCAGAAAAGATCAGGTCCTGTCTATTGAGGACTGCCTCATAGAACTGAAGGAATTTCCCTGTGTTGCCAGCCCTCCGGGACAGCACAAAAGAGTTGTACAAGGCAACCTGTACCAAGAAGACCGCAACTTTTTTGTACCATGCCCGGGTTTTGCGCATGGCATTATATGGCTTGAGGACTTGATCAGAAAGATCAACTCCTCCCATATACCGATTGTAGTCGACGATACAATCGGGCTTGAGGACCGTTGCCGCGGTACCTCACACAGGGACAGGGGTGATGCCATTACGGTGAATTGTGGACAGTACAAGGACATCCCTCTTGTCCTTATATCTGACCAGCAACAGGTTTCCACTGGTAAGGGCACGGGTCTCACCCCTGGGGATAGGTACCTGGAGAGGGTGGGTAGGGAGGCCGCATAGATTTTTCCGCACGGTCCCACAAGCGGACGTTGATCTGGCGGCGAGGGACTGGAACAAGAAGATACTAGTATAAAAGTTATCCACGTACAGGTGGTAACCCTTATCTAGCAGTGGGTGCATAAGGTCCCACACAAGTTTCCCGCTAACACCCAGAGTGGGGGGATATTCTGGGGGTTAAATACAGGAATCTCGCCCCTCGTACACACAAAACTTGTAAGTGTACCCTGCGGTACTCTCACAAAGTTTGTACAGCTTCATGCCATACCTCGCCCGCTTAGAGGGAACATACTGGCAGTAAGGGAGTCTCCCATTGAAAGCAATAAGAGACTCATCAACCGCGACCTCCCTTCCAGGTACATAGGCCTGCACAAATTTGTCCCGAAAGTGATCGATGACCGGCCTGATTTTGTACAGGCGGTCATAGGCAGGATCACCTTGGGGGGGGACATGCTGCATTATCTGCATAATGCAGGCATTTCCGGATGGCCTCAAACCGGGAGCGTGTCATGGCCGTACTGTAAAGTGGGGTTTGGTAGAGGACGTCCCCACTCCAGTAATGCCTGACACTGGGTTTTTTGACTAGGCCCATGTGCAGCACGAGGCCCCAAAACGTCCTCATCTCGGCTGCACTGACCGGAGTCCAGCCACCGACCCTAGCCAAAAAGGAGCCCGGGTGTTGAGCAACAAACTGTTGGGCGTACAGGTCTGTTTGCTCCACCATCAGATTTACAAAGTGGTCACTGAAAAAAAGACTAAAGTAGTCGTATTCAGTGAAGCCCACTGTGGAAATCTGGATTCCTGGTTGGCCTACAAAATCAGGAATCGCAGGCTCAAAATGCTCTGGGGTACACCATGCAAGTTCACTGGCAGGGGGCTCCGATGGACTTAACTGGTGGGCCGTAAAACTAGTACGAGCCCCAGAGCTGCTCGTACTAGTGTGGGCCACAGGGTCCCTAGCATGGCGGTCTCCTTGCTCCGCCTGGCGTTGTCTCTGCCGCCTTGGGGGCTCATCATCATCGCTAGATGATGAGGAGGACGCGGATGACAAAAGGAAAGTGGGGTCATCCTCGTCCTCACTGGGGCTCTCGGACTCGGAGGCAAGCTGGGCGTATGCCTCCTCGGCCGATAGCATCCGGTGTGTGTGTGCGCGTGCGTGATAAACTTTATTTGGTGTGCATTTGTGTGGGGGCACGGGTGTTCGCGGACTTACCCTAAACCTAACAGACAAAAAAAAAAAAGGCCAAACAATGTGAAAAAATAAATTCAAACTCGCTGATCAACCGTCCGAGGGTGATCAGCGGCGGGGTGTGCGATGCGCTAACAGTGGCCAGACACTAAGAGTGCCGGTTACTGTCAGCGTACACAGAAAAAAAATAAAAAAGTTGATCGCCCTAAAAAAGTTGTGGTGGCGGGGGGCAGGGGGGCAAGCTGCAGCACACCTGGGGGAAATCTAGGGTCACACAGCTGTGCTGTGGACCCCAGACACCCGATTTAGGGTGATGCAACCAAAAACTGTTTTGTTTTTTCCACTAACTTTCCCTGAATATCCCTGCCTAACCTAACCTGTCCCTAACCTTTCCCTAAATACCTTGGTGAAGGTAAAGGGGGTGCTGGGCACAGATGGGGGTGCTGGGTGCTGGCTCTGATGATCCGATGCAGCTCCCGGACACAAAAGGAGGAGGAGAGGAGCGCAGCAATAATTTAAATGGCCCGTCCGCCCCTGCAGCCGATGAGAGCCGATCCTGAGAGGTGATGTAACCATCACCTCTCAGGATTGCAGGATGGTGATTGGTGGTGTATTATCACACCACCGCTCACCATCCTGTTCTGGGTTATCGGGTCACCAGAGACCCGAATAACCTGGAAATGCAGCAAACCGCAGGTCTGAATTGGCCTGCGGTTTGCTGCGATTACCGACACGGGGGGGTCAAATGACGGAACTGCACATGACGTATCGGTACGTCATGTGTCCTTAAGTACCAGGACATCATGTGTCCGCAACAGGTTAAAATACATATTTTTTGTGGGAATTTTTGCCAATGATCCCCCTCTGGTATATCACTGTCCACGTTGTGGGACTATTTGCGTACTTCTAGTAAGTGTTTGCTGGCTGCAAATATGACCTGAAGGTTTTTCAGGTTCACCTGCCATTAAAGTGAATGGGGCCCGCCCTCTTCCTTCCAGTTATCGCCCCATCTCGCTGCTTAATGCAGACACAAAATTATGGGTTAAGATTCTTGCTCATAGAATTAACCCCCTCCTTCAAAGATTAATACACTTGGACCAGGCGGGTTTTGTAGGGGGCCGGGAGTGCAGGGACGGCACCGTTAGGGTATTACATGCCATCGAATACGCTGTAGCTAACAACACACAACTCACCCTTCTCAGCACTGATGCTGGCTGAGAAGGCGTTTGATCGAGTGGATTGGAAGTTTATGGAGGCCTCTTTGCTTAAATTTGGCTTTCCTCCCTCCTTTGTCCGTGCGGTGCTGTCCCTCTACTCCTCGCCTCGTGCGCGGGTCAGGATCAATGGGACCCTATCCTCCTCTTTCTCCATTTCCAATGGTACTAGGCAGGGGTGCCCCCTCTCCCCCTCTCTATTTATTTTGTGTCTGGAGACATTACTTTAGGCGATTAGGCAAAAAGATGACATTGCGGGTATAAAAGTGGGACCTTTGACCCATAAAGTAGCGGCATTTGCCGATGACATGTTACTTCTTCTGCCTGACCCTACTAAAGCGTTCCCTATTGTGCTTAGCCTATTTGAATAATTTGGACAAATCTCCAACTTCAAAATAAACCTTTCTAAATGCACAGCCCTGGGAATTGGTGTCCCCGATTCTACTATTTCTTTCCTGTCCCGTGCTTTTCTATTTCTGTGGGCGACCTCACACATCTCTTATTTGGGAGTGAACATATCTGCCCATATCGACCAGGCCTATTCTCTGAACTTCTCCCCCCTACTCACTAACATTAAAGACCAATTAAAAAACTTAGACATTCCCTTTGTTTCTTGGATGGGATGTAAGAACATTGTCAAGACGTATATCTTACCCAAAGTACTATTCCTTCTCCAAACACTGCCCATTTATTTACCGGATTCTTTCTTTATGTCCCTTCGTAGGATTATATCAGGCTTCGTTTGGAAGCAAGCTCGTCCGAGATTATCACATGCCCAGCTGATACTTCCTAAACATAAAGAAGGTCTCGGTCAACCTGACGTAAAACTTTATTACCAGGCAATCCAATTGCATTTGTTAATAGAATTGAAAAACCCCAATGTCTCGAAATTAGCTTGCCAGATAGCTCGTTTCTCACTCAAACCATCTGAGTTAGCTCGGCTATGGTCGGTAAAGTCGGATCGTGCACAGGATTTAGATTTTTCCCCCTTACTCAAGGGTCAACTCCACTCTTGGCGCATGCTAGCCTCCAAATTTAAATTCGCTTCTAGCCCCTCCCCTGTCATGCCTTTGCACCTGCTGCCGTACTGTCTTGACCCGAGGTACTGTGACGATTTGGGTATTTGGGATTCCTTCGGAAACACTCCTTTGGGTGATATATTCGCAGGGAGAAGGATTCCCACCTTATCCGACCTTCAGACCTCGACACAGTTCAAGAGATGGACCCCCTTGCATCACGCACACTTCTCTTTCATATGCAAGCATTATCTGGGATCTGCCAATAAACACTTCGTCCCCTCGTGGTATGATATACTTGTAGTCTCCCCCAGTCCGACAAAGAAATTTGTCTCTTTGCTTTACAATAAGTTACTACTGGAGGGCATACAATCTAGACCCCCCCTTTTTGGGCAGTGGGAGATTTCCCTCTCAGATGGGGAGGTGTCACTGGCCCTGAGGAATTCTCATGGATTTTCTAGGTGCATCTGAATCCAGGAGAACTCCTTCAAATTGTTTACGAAATGGTACCGCTCTCCAGATATGATGCATAAAATTGATAGGAGTATTCCCCCGATTTGTTGGCGATGTCACAAGGCAGTTGGCACACTATCTCACATATGGTGGTCGTGCGAAGGCATTTCTCCTTTCTGGTCCGAGCTTGGTGGACTTCTCCAACAGATCATTCCTCCGGGTCCCAAGCTCTCTCCTTCTCTGGTTCTCCTTAATGTTCCCTTAACAGATTCTTCCCTCCACAAGCGCTCTTTATTAGCCCATTTACTGGCTGCGGCCAAATTACTGGTTCCTTTGAATTGGCTGTCCGACAGAGCCCCTTCCACTGCTGACTGGATACTTAGAGCAAACGAGTTCTGTAGGTTTGAAGAATTGTCAAGCTGGGAGACTCTCTCACATGATAAATTCCTGGTGACATGGGGCCCCTGGATGGACTGGTGTCGGTCGAGATCTGGTTGAGATCACCTTGTATTAATGCCTTCTGTATGCGGTTTACCTCCGTATTGTTTATTTCCATATTTAGGAGCCAACAATTTTTGCCGTTATTTATGCCTCCTGGTCAGTCACCAATGAGCTTGCACTTTCCATTGTATGTACTTAGTGCTTTAAGGTCCCTGAGCCTTACCTAGTAGTTGTTGTGCTGCCTCTCCTGACATATGGCCTATCAGAAAGCCTGTTCCTATGTATGTTGTCCAACAGACTCATTTTTCCATGTATGCGTTGTAATTTGTACGCTTCCTTGATCTTTGGGCTTGTTGGCCTTCTGTTATTGTTACATCTCAATATGCTGGCAATAATAATAAAATAAAGATATGATAAAAAAGTGAATGGGGCCCGCCGCGAACGCGCAGTTCGCAAACATTTGATCGCGAAAACGTGTTCGCGAATCGTCCCGGCCAATGTTCGTCCAGCACTAGATACGAACATGTGAAAAATCTGTTCCAATGTACATCTTAGGCTTCATTTGTCTGTGTTACCCCTAGCAACCAATCAGAGCTCAGCTTTCATTTCTTTAACTATTGTGGAAAAATGAAAGCTGCTCGCTGATTGGTTGCTAAGGGCAATGAAGACAGTCTTACTGGTAGATAGCTTTGATAAATGAGGACCCATTCCTCAAGGGGGAGGTGCACCTATGTTATTTATTCTATGTAATCCCCTAATATTACATATATAATACGCATTTATATATTTAGGCACAAAATGGGACATGCGGCTAAATTTGCAACCTTCCATCGCCAAACATTGCTAAGAGTCCTAGAAACGCTCTGCTAACTTGGTTATGTCATAATGAATTTCATTTTAAGGGGTATTCCCATCTGGGACATTTATGGCATAGAACGGGACCCCAAATTGTACAGGCAGCAAGTGCCTCCACCCTTCATTCACGGCTATGGAACTAACGCTAGAAAATAGTGTGGCTATTTTCAGGAATCCCATATTGGTGAATGGAGAGGTGGCAACGCTTGTGCTGCTTGTTCTCTATTCGCTGCTATGGGACTTTGCTATTTTGGAACTCCCATAGCAATGAATGGAGAGGACACTGCGTATGCGCAATGTGCTCTCCTTTTACTTCGGACCCCTGTTCCTGACATATACGCAGGTTGGACCCGCACCTATCAGACATTTATGGCACATCCTATCAATATATACCCCATATGTGTCCCAGGTGAGAATACCCTTTGACCTCTTCCCTGAGAAAATCATGCATACACCCCTGAAACCAAAGAACGCAAATTAAAGACACAGAATAAAGACACAGAACACGTTAATTGGGGAATAAAAGGCCAAATTGTTTATTTAAAATATTTAAAAAATGACAAACCCCTGACTCACGGAGAGTCACCCTCCAGCACTCAGGAGAGGAAAACCCCCTGTGGAGGAAACCTCTAGGGAACCATGGCTGGAGGGCTGCCCTTCCCTTGGGCTTAGAGGGTAATGCCACTATGTGGCTGCCACATAAATAGTAGAGGGGGGGGTGCAGCAGCCGGGCTGATTTGGTTCGCTAGGCGGATGTCCCTTTCTTCCCGTTGGGCGATGGGCTTCCTGCTAGAACCTCCAAAGGTGCGGTGGGCGGGGGTAGTCAAGCTCAAGGTCCTCAGGCCATCAAGTACGGCACCAAATATGGCCGCTCACTCGCTTTTTACAAAGGTTCTTCCCTTATGACACACGTGCTTGTGATGTCACAGGTGTCTATGACTAATGTTCATGGCAGTGTTTGAAGGGTTAACCCTTTAGTGACTGTCAATGTGCCTTACTGCAGAGGCCTTTAACCCCTTCCTGACCGCACTTTGTCAATATACTCCAGTTTGGATAACCAGCATTTCCTGCTTCCGAGGAGCAGGTTTGTTCTGTAACTGACAGCCACTGGTCCAGGTGCCGACACCAGGTTGCTCTTACCTAACCCCTTCCTGGCTGCACCATGTAAATGAACAGACTAACAGCATGGTCCGGTCAGTATGTGACCCTTAATCCTATCCTGTATACATTTGTATACATCAAACCGATAGGAAATAACATTTTTCTAGGCTCCAGCAGGGCACTTTTTTGAGAGTTTCCCTTCAAGACGCATAAAAATGGCCCCTGATTAACTCCTTAAGGACACGGTCATATTTCACCTTAAGGACCAGGCCATTTTTTGCAAATCTGACCAGTGTCACTTTATGTGGTGATTTCTTTAAAACGCTTTGACTTATCCAGGCCATTCTGAGATTGTTTTTTCGTCACATATTGTACTTCATGACACTGGCAAAATGAAGTAAAAAACAAAACAAAACATTTTTATTTATATAAAAATATCAAATTTACCAAAATTTTTGAAAAATTAGCAAATTTCCAAGTTTCAATTTCTCTACTTCTATAATATATAGTAATACCTACAAAAATGGTTATTACTTTACATTCCCCACATGTCTACTTCATGTTTGGTTCATTTTGTGAATGTCATTTTAGTTTTTGGGGACGTTACAAGGCTTAGAAGTTTAGAAGCAAATCTTGAAATTTTTCAGAAATTTTCAAAAACCCAATTTTTAGGTACCAGTTCAGGTCTGAAGTCATTTTGTGAGGCTTACATAATAGACACCACCTAAAAATGACCCCATTCTAGAAACTACACCCCTCAAGGTATTCAAAACTGATTTTACAAAGGTCGTTAACCCTTTAGGTATTCCACAAGAGTTAATGGCATATGGAGATAAAATTTCAGAATTTAGATTTTTTGCCAAATTTTCCATTTTAATCCATTTTTTCCAGTTACAAAGCAAGGGTTAACAGCCAAACAAAATGCTATGGCCCCTTTCACACGGGCGTTGCGGGAAAATGTGCGGGTGCGTTACGGGAACACCCGCGATTTTTCCGCGCGAGTGCAAAACATTGTAATGCGTTTTGCACTCGCGTGAGAAAAATCGCGCTTGTTTGGTACCCAAACCCGACCTTCTTCACAGAAGTTCGGGCTTGGGATCGGTGTTCTGTAGATTGTATTATTTTCCCTTATAACATGGTTATAAGGGAAAATAATAGCATTCTGAATACAGAATGCATAGTAAAATAGCGCTGGAGGGGTTAAAAAAATAAAAATAAAAATTTTACTCACCTTAATCCACTTGCTGGCGCTGCCGGCATCTCGTCTGTCTCCTTCTGTGCTGAACAGGACCTGTGGTGAGCATTCATTCCAGGACCTTTGATGACGTCACTCCGGTCATCACATGATCCATCACCATGTTAAAAGATCATGTGACGTACCATGTGATGACCGGAGTGACGTCATCAAAGGTCCTGTAACTGTACTTAATGCTCACCACAGGTCCTATTCAACAAAGGAGACAGAAGCAGATGCCGGGCTACGCGATCAAGTTGACTAAGGTGAGTTAAATTATAAAAAATTAACCCCTCCAGCGCTGTTTTACTATGCATTCTGTATTCAGAATGCTATTATTTTCCCTTATAACCATGTTATAAGGGAAAATAATAATGATCGGGGCTCCATCCCGATCGTCTCCTAGCAACCGTGCGTGAAAATCGCACCGCATCCGCACTTGCTTGCGGATGCTTGCGATTTTCACGCAACCCCATTCACTTCTATGGGGCCTGCGTTGCGTGAAAAACGCACAAAGAGGAGCATGCTGCGATTTTCACGCAACGCACAAGTGATGCGTGAAAATCACCGCTCATGTGCACAGCCCCATAGAAATGAATGGGTCAGTATTCAGTGCGGGTGCAATGCAGTCACCTCACGCATCGCATCCGCGCAGAATACTCGCTCGTGTGAAAGGGGCCTATATTTATTGCCCCGATTCTGTAGTTTGCAGAAACACCCTATATGTGGCCGTAAACTACTGTACGGGCACACGGAAGGGCGTAGGGTGAAAGGTGCGCCATGTGGTTTTTGGAAGGCAGATTTTGCTGGACTGGTTTATTTACACCATGTCCCATTTGAAGCCCCCCTGATGCACCCCTAGAGTAGAAACTCCATAAAAGTGACCCCATATAAGAAACTACACCCCTCAACGTATTCAAAACTGATTATACAAACTTTGTTTACCCTTTAGGTGTTGCACAGGAGTTATTGGCAAATGGAGATGAAATTTGATAATTCAAATTTTTTGGCAAATTTTCCATTTTAATCCATTTTTTTCCAGTAACAAAGCAAGGGTTAACAGCCAAACAAAATGCTATATTTATTGCCCCTATTCTGTAGTTTGCAGAAACACCCCATATGTGGCCGTAAACTACTGTACGGCACACAGTAGGGCGTAGAGGGAAAGGTGCGCCGTGTGGTTTTTGGAAGGCAGATTTTGCTGGACTGGTTTATTTACACCATGTCCCATTTGAAGCCCTCCTGATGCACCCCTAGAGTAGAAACTCCATAAAAGTGACCCCATTTTGGAAACTACGAGATAAGGTGGCAGTTTTGTTGGGACTAATTTTAGGGTACATATAATTTTTGGTTTATCTATCTTACATTTTTCTGATGCAAGGTTATCAAAAATAGAAATTCTGAAATGTCATATCCATTTGCCATAAACTGTTGAGGAACACCTAAAGGGTTAATAAGGTTTGTAAAAACAGTTTTGAATACCTTGAGGGGTGTAGTTTCTTAGATGGGGTCACTTTTATAGATTTTCTACTCTAGGGGTACATCAGGGGGGCTTCAGATGGGACATGGTGCCAAATAAAAAGGCCATCAAAATCTGCCTTCCAGAAACCATGCAGCGTTCCTTTCCTTATGCGCCCTGCCGTTTGGTCATACAGCAGTTTACGACCACATATGGGGTGTTTCTGTAAACTGCAGAATCAGGGTAGTAAATATTAAGTTTTGTTTGGCTGTTAACCCTTGATTTGTTGCTGGATAAAAACAGATTAAAATGGAAAATTAACCCAAAAATTGCTGTTTTGGCAATGTTTTTAATATTTTTTTTTTACCGTGTTAATCTGAGGGGTTAGGTCATGGGGTATTTTTATAGAGCAGATTCTTACGGATGCAGTGATACCCAATATGTCTACTTTTTTTATTTTATTGATGTTTTACACTATATTATCTTTTTATAAACAAAAAAAAACATTTTAGTATCTCCATAGTCTAAGAATCATTATTTATTTTTTTTTTTAGCCGATTATCTTAGGTAGGGGCTCATTTTTTGTGGGATGAGAGGATGGTTTTATTGGCACTATTTTGTGGGGCATATGACTTTTTGATCGCTTGCTATTACAATTTTTGTGATGTAAGGTGAATAAAAAAAATACCTTTTTTTGCACCGTTTTTATTTCATTTTTTTGACCGTGTTCATCCGAGGGGTTAGATCATGGGGTATTTTTATACAGCAGATTCTTACGGCTGTGGCGATACCTAATATGTCTACTTTTTTTATGTATTTTAGTTTTACAAAAGAATATTTTTGAAATTTTTTTTTTTTAGTTTTAGTGTCTCAAGTCTAAGAACCATAGTTTTTTATCCGATTGTCAGTGGCTAAATTGGGGAAGGGGAATATAAATTTAGTACTCCATGGAAGTGTGGTACTCCCTGAAGCAACCAATAATGCAGAGGCCCGGATGATCGGGGCACGTGTCACACTGAGTAGTGGTGTCCTTCCGTATCCCCCTCCTGTGACACACTCTGCACCTTTTTTGGGTCCGTCCCTTCTTTCCAGTATGGGGGACCACACCTGGAAAGTGTTGGCCAGGGACGATCCGGGTGCCTCCACTTCCCGAGGTACTCCAGCCTGCTCTTTCCCGGTCAGAAAAGATCAGGTCCTGTCTATTGAGGACTGCCTCATAGAACTGAAGGAATTTCCCTGTGTTGCCAGCGCTCCGGGACAGCACAAAAGAGTTGTACAAGGCAACCTGTACCAAGTAGACCGCAACTTTTTTGTACCATGCCCGGGTTTTGCGCATGGCATTATATGGCTTGAGGACTTGATCAGAGAGATCAACTCCTCCCATATACTGATTGTAGGCGACGATACAATCGGGCTTGAGGACCGTTGCCGCGGTACCTCGCACAGGGACAGGGGTGATGCCATTACCGTGAATTGTGGACAGTACAAGGACATCCCTCTTGTCCTTATATCTGACCAGAAACAGGTTTCCACTGGTAAGGGCACGGGTCTCACCCCTGGGGATAGGTACCTGGAGAGGGTGGGTAGGGAGGCCGCGTTGATTTTTCCGCACGGTCCCACAAGCGGACGTTGATCTGGCGGCGAGGGACTGGAACAAGAAGATACTAGTATAAAAGTTATCCACGTACAGGTGGTAACCCTTATCTAGCAGTGGGTGCATAAGGTCCCACACAAGTGTAGTTTCCCACTAGGTAGGCGTGGGCACTACACAAGGGTCAATTGGGTCACGTGTTACTTCTGCTCACAAGGGACAGTAATATTATATTTGACTATGCATTTAATGTATTTTCTATGTGTTTTTATATGCAATGTTTCCCCTGTTTCATGCATAGCAGGCCTATAAGGGTGTAGTTAGGCATCCCACACACTAGAGGGAGAGGCCCAGACAGGGAGGAGTTAGATCATAGTCAGGAGTCTGTGGAGACAGAAGTGAGAAGGCACCAGCCAGAGATATGCTGAGGGCCTCCTCCTGACATGCAGCTTGATAGCCCTGGCTGCTAGCTACGTCCAGGAGGCTAGTGAAGAACTCCAGCCTGCCTGTAGATCAAGTGAGCCGCAGTTAGCTCAGAACACACCCCAGTAGTCGGAGAGCACCTCCTGGGAGCAACCTGCAGTATCCCTCACAGCAAGGACAATACCACAAGTTCAGATAAGTAACCTGATGGGCAGAAGTGTTTAGTATAAAGCAAGCGCCAATACTGGAGGAAGGATTATATATACCAAGGATTCAAGCCAGCAATTAGGCATCCGGGCCTTGGGATCCAGCCAGCTAGAATAGCTGAGGGGATAGAGCAGCATTGTACTGCAAAGCATTAACTGTATACCCTCCAAGTATCTTGCAAGATTATACCTGCCATTATTGAAAGTAAACCTGCTGTGCAATTGTACTGTCAAGGACTGCATTATCATCTACTGCAACTGTATGTATAAAGTTGGACTGTTTCCTAAAGTAAAGCAACGTTTGGTTCACCAACTGCGTACTCTATTAATCCTCCTACAAATCGGTGTGCCACCGTTACAGGCACTGGCGTTACGATCCTTAAAGGGACCTTGCCTCAGGCACTGAAAACACCTGCAACATCCAGGGCACCTCACACACCATCAGGTCTGGTCCCTACATCCACAGTGTGCCCCAGAGGAACTTGTGTCTACCTCTCATTCACTGTCGCATGCCTGCCCAGGGTTCTCCTCCAAAAAGTGAGTAAACCTCGATTGCCCATAACAGTGACCTCACTGTCGCTATACCCTGCAGGTCTGGCGTGCTGAACAAGTTTCCCGCTAACACCCAGAGTGGGGGGATATTCTGGGGGTTGAATACGGGAATCTCGCCCCTCGTACACACAAAACTTGTAAGTGTACCCTGAGGTACTCTCACAAAGTTTGTACAGTTTCACGCCATACCTCGCCCGCTTAGAGGGAACATACTGGCGGAAAAGGAGTCTCCCATTGAAAGCAATAAGAGACTCATCAACCGCGACCTCCCTTCCAGGTACATAGGCCTGCACAAATTTGTCCCGAAAGTGATCGATGACCGGCCTGATTTTGTACAGGCGGTCATAGGCAGGATCACCTTGGGGGGGGACATGCTGCATTATCTGCATAATGCAGGCATTTCCGGATGGCCTCAAACCGGGAGCGTGTCATGGTCGTACTGTAAAGTGGGGTTTGGTAGAGGACGTCCCCACTCCAGTAATGCCTGACACTGGGTTTTTTGACTAGGCCCATGTGCAGCACGAGGCCCCAAAACGTCCTCATCTCGGCTGCACTGACCGGAGTCCAGCCACCGACCCTAGCCAAAAAGGAGCCCGGGTGTAGAGCAACAAACTGTTGGGCGTACAGGTCTGTTTGCTCCACCATCAGATTTACAAAGTGGTCACTGAAAAAAAGACTAAAGTAGTCGTATTCAGTGAAGCCCACTGTGGAAATCTGGATTCCTGGTTGGCCTACAAAATCAGGAATCGCGGGCTCAAAATGCTCTGGGGTACACCATGCAAGTTCACCAGCAGGGGACTCCGGTGGACTTAACTGGTGGGCCGTAAAACTAGTACGAGCCCCAGAGCTGCTCGTACTATTGTGGGCCGCAGGGTCCCTAGCATGGCGGTCTCCTTGCTCCGTCTGGTGTTGTCTCTGCCGCCTTGGGGGCTCATCATCATCGCTAGATGATGAGGAGGACGCGGATGACAAAAGGAAAGTGGGGTCATCCTCGTCCTCACTGGGGCTCTCGGACTCGGAGGCAAGCTGGGCGTATGCCTCCTCGGCCGATAGCATCCGGTGTGTGTGCGCGCGTGCGTGATAAACTTTATTTGGTGTGCGTGTGTGTGGGGGCACGGGTGTTCGCGGACTTACCCTGGGTGCTGGCTCTGATGATCCGATGCAGCTCCCGGACACAAAAGGAGGAGGAGAGGAGCGCAGCAATAATTTAAATGGCCCGTCCGCCCCTGCAGCCGATGAGAGCCGATCCTGAGAGGTGATGTAACCATCACCTCTCAGGATTGCAGGATGGTGATTGGTAGTGTATTATCACACCACCGCTCACCATCCTGTTCTGGGTTATCGGGTCACCAGAGACCCGAATAACCTGGAAATGCAGCAAACCACAGGTCTGAATTGACCTGTGGTTTGCTGCGATCGCCGACACGGGGGGGTCACATGACGGAACTGCACATGATGTATCGGTACGTCATGTGTCCTTAAGTACCAAGACATCATGTGTCCGCAACAGGTTAAAATACATATTTTTTGTGGGAATTTCTCTCTGGTATATCACTGTCCACGTTGTGGGACTATTTGCGTACTTCTAGTAAGTGTTTGCTGGCTGCAAATATGACCTGAAGGTTTTTCAGGTTCACCTGCCATTAAAGTGAATGGGGCCCGCCGCGAACGCGCAGTTCGCAAACATTTGATCGCGAAAACGCATTTGCGAATCGTCCCGGCCAATGTTCGTCCATCACTAGATACGAACATGTGAAAAATCTGTTCCAATGTACATCTTAGGCTTCATTTGTCTTTGTTACCCCTAGCAACCAATCAGAGCTCAGCTTTCATTTCTTTAACTATTGTGGAAAAATGAAAGCTGCTCGCTGATTGGTTGCTATGGGCAATGAAGACAGTCTTACTGGTAGATAGCTTTGATAAATGAGGACCCATTCCTCAAGGGGAGGTGCACCTATGTTATTTATTCTATGTAATCCCCTAATATTGCATATATAATACGCATTTATATATTTAGGCACAAAATGGGACATGCGGCTAAATTTGCAACCTTCCATCGTGATAAAACTGGTGTAGAAGATTGATCCATTCCCCCCACAGCGTTCACCTAAAGAGTTGCTGACCCTCTCCGTCACCTGTGACTGTTCTTATTCGGCGCAACGTTGCTGGGACTCCAAACATTGCTAAGAGTCCTAGCAACGCTCTGCTAACCTGGTTATGTCATAATGAATTTCATTTTAAGGGGTATTCCCATCTGGGACATTTATGGCATAGAACGGGACCCCAAATTGTACAGGCAGCAAGCGCCTCCACCCTTCATTCACGGCTATGGAACTAACGCTAGAAAATAGTGTGGCTATTTTCAGGAATCCCATATTGGTGAATGGAGAGGTGGCAACGCTTGTGCTGCTTGTTCTCTATTCGCTGCTATGGGACTTTGCTATTTTGGAACTCCCATAGCAATGAATGGAAAGGACACTGCGTATGCGCAATGTGCTCTCCTTTAACTTCGGACCCCTGTTCTTGACATATACGCAGGTTGGACCCGCACCTATCAGACATTTATGGCACATCCTATCAATATATACCCCATATGTGTCCCAGGTGAGAATACCCTTTGACCTCTTCCCTGAGAAAATCATGCATACACCCCTGAAACCAAAGAACGCAAATTAAAGACACAGAATAAAGACACAGAACACGTTAATTGGGGAATAAAAGGCCAAATTGTTTATTTAAAATATTTAAAAAATGACAAACCCCCGACTCACGGAGAGTCACCCTCCAGCACTCAGGAGAGGAAAACCCCCTGTGGAGGAAACCTCTAGGGAACCATGGCTGGAGGGCTGCCCTTCCCTTGGGCTTAGAGGGTAATGCCACTATGTGGCTGCCACATAAATAGTAGAGGGGGGGGTGCAGCAGCCGGGCTGATTTGGTTCGCTAGGCGGATGTCCCTTTCTTCCCGTTGGGCGATGGGCTTCCTGCTAGAACCTCCAAAGGTGCGGTGGGCGGGGGTAGTCAAGCTCAAGGTCCTCAGGCCATCAAGTACGGCACCAAATATGGCCGCTCACTCGCTTTTTACAAAGGTTCTTCCCTTATGACACACGTGCTTGTGATGTCACAGGTGTCTATGACTAATGTTCATGGCAGTGTTTGAAGGGTTAACCCTTTAGTGACTGTCAATGTGCCTTACTGCAGAGGCCTTTAACCCCTTCCTGACCGCACTTTGTCAATATACTCCAGTTTGGATAACCAGCATTTCCTGCTTCCGAGGAGCAGGTTTGTTCTGTAACTGACAGCCACTGGTCCAGGTGCCGACACCAGGTTGCTCTTACCTAACCCCTTCCTGGCTGCACCATGTAAATGAACAGACTAACAGCATGGTCCGGTCAGTATGTGACCCTTAATCCTATCCTGTATACATTTGTATACATCAAACCGATAGGAAATAACATTTTTCTAGGCTCCAGCAGGGCACTTTTTTGAGAGTTTCCCTTCAAGACGCATAAAAATGGCCCCTGATTAACTCCTTAAGGACACGGCCATATTTCACCTTAAAGAGGACCTTTAACCGATTCTTACCCTATGAACTAACTATACCGACATGTAGAGCTGCGCCCGGGGATCTCACTGCACTTACTATTATCCCCGGGCGCCGCTCCGTTCTCCTGCTATGCCCTCCGGTATCTCCGCTCACTAAGTTATAGTAAGCGGAGATACCAGTCCCTAAGTCATGGTAGGCGGAGTCTGCCCTAGCGCTGGCCAATCGCAGCGCAGAGCTCACAGCCTGGGAGGTTATTTTCTCCCAGGCTGTGAGCTCTGCAATGCGATTGGCCAGCGCTAGGGCAGACTCCGCCTACCATAACTTAGGGAACGGAGATACCGGAGGGCATAGCAGGAGAACGGAGCGGCGCCCGGGGATAATAGTAACTGCAGAGAGATCCCCGGGCGCAGCTCTACATGGCTGTATACTTAGTTCATAGGGTAAGAATCGGTGAAAGGTCCTCTTTAAGGACCAGGCCATTTTTTGCAAATCTGACCAGTGTCACTTTATGTGGTGATTTCTTTAAAACGCTTTGACTTATCCAGGCCATTCTGAGATAGTTTTTCCGTCACATATTGTACTTCATGACACTGGCAAAATGAAGAAAAAAAACAAAACAAAACATTTTTATTTATATAAAAATATCAAATTTACCCAAATTTTAGAAAAATTAGCAAATTTCCAAGTTTCAATTTCTCTACTTCTATAATACATAGTAATACCTACAAAAATGGTTATTACTTTACATTCCCCACATGTCTACTTCATGTTTGGTTCATTTTGTGAATGTCATTTTAGTTTTTGGGGATGTTACAAGCCTTAGAAGTTTAGAAGCAAATCTTTTTAGGTACCAGTTCAGGTCTGAAGTCATTTTGTGAGGCTTACATAATAGACACCACCCAAAAATGACCCCATTCTAGAAACTACACCCCTCAAGGTATTCAAAACTGATTTTACAAAGGTCGTTAACCCTTTAGGTATTCCACAAGAGTTAATGGCATATGGAGATAAAATTTCTGAATTTAGATTTTTTGGCAAATTTTCCATTTTAATCCATTTTTTCCAGTTACAAAGCAAGGGTTAACAGCCAAACAAAACGCTATATTTATTGCCCTGATTCTGTAGTTTGCAGAAACACCCCATATGTGGCCGTAAACTACTGTACGGGCACACGGAAGGGCGTAGGGGGAAAGGTGCGCCATGTGGTTTTTGGAAGGCAGATTTTGCTGGACTGGTTTATTTACACCATGTCCCATTTGAAGCCCCCCTGATGCACCCCCAATGTTAATAAGACCTCAGATCACACCTCAGCTCAGACCCCAATATGAATGACCCCCAATCAGACCTCAAATAAGAGCCCCATGCCATGCCTCATAGCAGCCCCCAGTGCCTCTCATCAGCCAGTAATAACAGAACCCCCCCAATCATGTGCCAGTAATAACAGACCCTCTCAATCATGTGCCAGTAATAACAGACCCCCCCAATCATGTGCCAGTAATACCAGACAGACCCCCCAATCATGTGCCAGTAATACGAGACCCCCCCAATCATGTGCCAGTAATACCAGACCCCCCCAATCATGTGCCAGTAATACCAGACCCCCCAAATCATGTGCCAGTAATACCAGACCCCCCATCATGTGCCAGTAATACCAGACCCACCCAATCATGTGGCAGTATTTTAATACCAGACCAGACCCCCCAATCATGTGCCAGTAATACCAGACCCCCCCAATCATGTGACAGTAATACCAGACCCCCCAATCATGTGCCAGTAATACCAGACCCCTCAATCATGTGCCAGTAGTACCAGACCCCCGAATCATGTGCCAGTAATACCAGACGGTCCAGACCCCCCCCCCGCCTCCAGCCACACCCATGCCCGCCTCCACCCCTGGTCGCTGTCACACTGCGATCGTTACGCCCCTGAAGAGGCTCATTAGCATAGTATAAGTCTTTATTTTAAGAGAACGGCGGCCTGGAGTTATAAAACACACTGTTATGTACTGCTCCAAAAGAAGATACAAGCGGCACTTCTGCTCTCAGTGATGCGGTGCGCGTGTCCCGGAGAAGATCCACAGATAGTTGTATAGTAAGGACCGGCACTCGCTCTAATAGTAATTTCAAGTACATTTAATGGTCACATACAAGTAATAAGTGACGCGTTTCGACTATTGTGAGCCTTTGTCAAACATAATGGATACAAGTTGCAAACAATTTAAATAGCCCGCGGTGGAGCCGGAAATGACATCAGGTTACCATGACAACGTTGTAAACAGAGGACACAACAATGAAGAGATAATGATTAAACAAGTGGATGAACAGATAACTATCATTGCTTAACAGGGCACCATGCTTTGCAGTGCTACATTCTATTGATCATCATAATATTATTATAGTATAATGTTCCATACTGGATGCTAGAAACTGTAGCAAACTTATACAGAAGAAAAAAGGAAAAAAAGAACATAATTAATTCTCAGTGCACCATGCTTTACAGTGCCACATTTTGCTAAACCTTATATAATGATGTAAAATACTGAATGCAGAGGTGCTACAATTTTGCGTGGTAAACTTACGCCCTGATCAAGCACTAAATGACACGGATTGGAGTCAAGTTCTCTGTGAAAGAAAGAAAGATGGAACATGTTGAAAGGGTTACTGCACACTGTGGCTTACAGAAAACTATTTAAATCATAATCACGATTTAATCCCTTTGGTTCTAGGGTTTGGAGGCGATGAATCCAAAAGGCTTCTCTTTTTTTGAGCATTTTACACCTGTCTCCTCTCCTGGGCAGTGATACGTGTTCTATAATCTGGAAGCGCAGCTGGGAAATGGCATGTCGGTGTTTCTCAAAATGATATGGGATGGGAAGTAGTAGATTTTACTTTCTAATGGTAGATTTATGTTTACAGAAACGGTCTTTCATCCTCATGGAGGTCTCACCGACATACACAAGACCACAGGGACACTTCAAGAGATAGACCACGAAATTGCTATTGCAGGTAAAGAAGCCATTTATTTTTCCCCTGTGTACGGGTGGGTGAAGTGTTCTCCTTTAATGGCACTGGAGCCGTGTATGCACTGAAGGCATGGGTACGTCCCATTCTTGGGTGTTGAGAGCGTGGCCTGGCGTAGAGTATGTCTGTCACTGCCTACATCAGCCCTGACTAGGATGTCTCGGATATTTTTACACCTTTTGTAGCATATCATAGGTGGAGATTGAAATTCCGTAACATTCGGGTAGGCTCTGCTGAGAATACTCCAATGTTTATTGAGGATAGTCCTGCATTTATTGACCCAAGGGTGGTATTTCACCACAAAGGGGACTCGTGGCTGTTTATCACTAGTAGTGGAGCTGTCTTTAGGTGGTTTCGCCTGTTGTGTATTTAATAGGTCTTGCGGATAACCTCTGTTACGGAATTTATCTAGCATTTCTTCCTGACGTGCTGTTTTCATATTGGTGTCAGACACTATCCTATTTGCGTGTGGCGGGGAGACATTCGAACCCTCGAACAATTCATGCAGTACATCAACTCTGTGTGGAAGGAACTGCAGTTCGCCGTGCACTCAGATGTGTCTAAAATCAATTTCCTTGACACATGGGTCATAAAGGATGAGAAGGGGCAGATACACACAGACCTGTACACCAAGAATACTGACCGCAACAGTCTGCTGCACTTCACCAGCAACCATCCGCCTGCAGTCAAAAAATCACTGCCCCATTCACAACTCCAGAGAGTGAACAGGATAGTGTCTGACACCGACATGAGAACAGCACGTCAGGAAGAAATGCTAGATAAATTCCGTAACAGAGGTTATCCGCAAGACCTATTAAATACACAGCAGGCGAAACCACCTAAAGACAGCTCCACTACTAGTGATAAACAGCCACGAGTTCCCTTCGTGGTGAAATACCACCCTTGGGTCAATAATGCAGGACTGACCTCAATAAACATTGGAGTATTCTCAGCAGAGCTTACCCCAATGTTACGGAATTTCAATCTCCACCTATGATATGCTACAAACGGTGTAAAAATATCCGAGACATCCTAGTCAGGGCTGATGTAGCAGCGACAGACATACTCTACGCCAGGCCACCCTCTCAACACCCAAGAATGGGACATACCCATGCCTTCAATGCATACACTGCTCGAGTGCTATTAAAGGAGAACACTTCACCCACCCGTACACAGGGGAAAAATTTTAAAATAAATGGCTTCTTTACCTGTAATAGTAATTTCGTGGTCTATCTCTTGAAGTGTCCCTGTGGTCTTGTGTATGTCGGTGAGACCTCCATGAGGATGAAAGACCGTTTCTGTAAACATAAATCTACCATTAGAAAGAAAAATGTACTACTTCCCATCCCATATCATTTTGAGAAACACCGACATGCCATCTCCCAGCTGCGCTTCCAGATAATAGAACACGTATCACTGCCCCGGAGAGGAGGAGACGGGTGAAAGATGCTCAAAAAACGAGAAGCCTTTTGGATTCATCGCCTCCAAACCCTAGAACCAAAGGGATTAAATCGTGATTATGATGTAAATAGTTTTCTGTAAGCCACAGTGTGCAGTGACCCTTTCAACATGTTCCATCTTTCTTTCTTTCACAGAGAACTTGACTCCAATCCATGTCATTTAGTGCTTGATCAGGGCGTAAGTTTACCACGCAAAATTGTAGCACCTCTGCATTCAGTATTTTACATCATTATATAAGGTTTAGCAAAATGTGGCACTGTAAAGCATGGTGCACTGAGAATTAATTATGTTCTTTTTTTCCTTTTTTCTTCTGTATAAGTTTGCTACAGTTTCTAGCATCCAGTATGGAACATTATACTATAATAATATTATGATGATCAATAGAATGTAGCACTGCAAAGCATGGTGCCCTGTTATGCAATGATAGTTATCTGTTCATCCACTTGTTTAATCATTATCTCTGCATTGTTGTGTCCTCTGTTTACAACGTTGTCATGGTAACCTGATGTCATTTCCGGCTCCACCGCGGGCTATTTAAATTGTTTGCAACTTGTATCCATTATGTTTGACAAAGGCTCACAGTAGCCGAAACGCGTCACTTATCACTTGTATGTGACCATTAAATCTACTTGAAATTACTATTAGAGCGAGTGCCGGTCCTTACTATACAACTGTTATGTACTGCTGACATCAGCCCATCGCTAATGTCAGTCAGCTACATAACGTAACGTTTTTTCTGATGATTGACAGATTCTGAAACCTGTTTAAAGGGCTTCTACCACCAGAAATACTGTTATGTAGCTGACTGATATAGCGATGCGCTAATGTCAGCACTACATAACAGTATGTTTCTAACATTAGTCCCTGCAGCCGTTTTTGCTAAAAAAGCACTTTTATTATATGCTAATGAGCCTCTAGGTGCTATGTGGGCGTAAAATCAGCACCTAGAGGCTCCGTCCACTCACCCATTATCCCGCCCAGGTCCAGTGTTGTGCCCGCCCCGCTCCTCTTGATTGATGGCACGGTCCGCTGCATCGCTGCCGAAATACCGCGCCTGCGCCGT
Organism: Bufo bufo; assembly: GCF_905171765.1. Taxonomy (NCBI): domain Eukaryota; kingdom Metazoa; phylum Chordata; class Amphibia; order Anura; family Bufonidae; genus Bufo; species Bufo bufo. Next base: position 601,455,944 of record NC_053392.1, read on the forward strand.
TCACTTCTGTCTTCGGCGCAGTGAGTGAATGATGCGATCCTGGTGCCGGATTCCTCACTGCGCCTGCGCTGACTATGTCACAGTGAGAAAGCCGGCATCAGGAGAGCGGCCTTCACTCACTGCGCCTGCGCCGAAGACAGAAGTGAACGGCGCAGGCGCGGGATTTTGTCAACGCTGCTGCGAACCGTCACATCAATCAAGAGGAGCTGGGCGGGCAGAACACTGGACCTGGGCGGGATAATGGGTGAGTGGACGGAGCCTCTAGGTGCTGATTTTACGCCCACATAGCACCTAGAGGCTCATTAGCATATAATAAAAGTGCTTTTTTAGCAATAATGTCTGCAGGGAATAACATTAGAAACATACTGTTATGTAGTGCTGACATTGGCGCATCGCTATATCAGTCAGCTACATAACAGTATTTCTGGTGGTAGAAGCTCTTTAAACACTGTTACATTACACACTTCAAATGTTTTATATACCTTTTTAGAAGTTTCTAACTATGACAGGTGTCAGGACTGTCTTGGTCACTCTGCAGGCAGGGCACAGTGGGCACTACTTGGGCAGGCTGCTGGAGCTGGACTGGAGTCTACTCTGGAGAAGAAGAATGATTTAAATTCTCCCTCCCTGCCTCTCTCTCTGATGTCACTTCCTGTGTGGACCTGACTTCCTTATCAGAGAGAAGGAGGGAGGGACTGGGAGGCAGAGGAGGAGCGAGGAGTCCGGAGACTGAACAGTGAGTGAACCGCTGCACTGCCTGGCACTGGCAGCCGCATCACTGACTGTAGTGTAGACTGGAGGAGGAGGAGGGAGCGGGAGGGGGAGGAGGGAGGAGGAGGAGGAGGGAGCGGGAGGAGGAGGAGGGGGGAGGAGGGAGGAGGAGGAGGGGGGAGGAGGGAGGAGGAGGAGGGAGGCTCGGGAGCGCAGCTCAGCTGATCACCCGGCCACTGCAGAAGTGAGTGACTGACAGCTTTAAATATGCGATCGGAGTCTAGGACGGGTGGCAACCCTGGAGCCTGGGGGGATTTAACCAAACCTGTCCCCCCCGCATTATTTTCTGGGGGGATCCATCCCCCCCCGTCCCCCCCGCTTCCTACACCCATGATTACCAGTTGAGATCATGGTCCCCTTTATTTTGTAAGTGATGTGGGGAACAAATCATCTAAAACTATGGCACACATTACATGACAACCTGATTATGCCTAAAAGGTAAAGTTCATACGGGCATATCGATCTGAGTGATGGGGCTGATTTCTCAGACCTCACTAAAGGCTGAACTTGACGGGTAACATGCTGCATAAGGGCCTCTACATGAATTATCTGGCTTTTTATTTTTCGTACTAAAAGGCCAAAATAACTTTCAGCTGTTTCTTTGCTGCATTTTTGTCACTTTTTTTCTGCAAACAGTGGTGCAGATTTACTAATACTGTCAAAGTGTAAACTCCCAAAAATGTGCCAATATTCTGCTTTTAAATTATATCCGTCCCCACAAAGCCATTAAAGAGGCTATCAGAATGATAAACCCTAGTAAACCAAGGATACTGCCTAGTAGGGCTCCTCATAGTCATTTAGCATATGGACAAAATAAGGGCATCAGTTATTTGTGTTAGTCATATGCAAAGGGGAAAGTCGGAGCACCAGGAGGCAGGGCTGAATCCTTTGAGCACGCCAACCCCCTTCATTGAGAGGCCTAGCCATCGGTATGAGGACAGAACTGTGTCCCAACATGATGAGCCCAAACAGTCGGTATGCCTGGGTTAATGGGGTTGATTATGCTGACAGCCTCTTTAGGCCACAACACCTTAATGGCCGACACATAAAGGTTGGTGTGTAAAACATTTAATAAATGCAAAGAAAGTTGTTCCAAAGTTGATGCATTTTCAATGTTCTTTGTGACATTGTTTTTCCTCCTACAAATAAGCCGATGTAAAAAGGACAAGAGCTACAGCATGCCACTTAAGACCAAAAAGGACAGTTATGAAACAGGACACATTTTATTCATATTTCCCATAAATCTACTGCATAAAATGTATCAAAACAGGAGCAAAAATCCACTAAAGACAAAGGGCAGAAAAACACTAACAAACTGTTTTAAAGCCTCCTAATGTCTTCCACGATTTCAAATGTCTGCTCAATCAAGTCTTAATGGCTCTGTACATGAGATGTCCTTGTGTGTGTAGCAGATCTCTGCTTTTTCATGGGCAGAGGTGCAAGGATGAGAAGGAACAGGTCTGACTGTACACTGGTGGAATCTATCACGTGGGGGGGGGGGGGATACCTGAAGTCAGTCTGTTGGCATACTAAGGACAAGTGTCACACTTGATTAAATTCTTAAATCTAAGTCCTCTTTCACATGGGCGTGTCCGGATTAGGTCTGAATGCGTCCCGTTGCGGCAAACCCGCGCGAGTAGGTACCCAATTGCAGTCAGTTTTGACTGCGATTGTGTTCCGTTCAGTTTTTATCACGCGGGTGCAATGCGTTTTGCACGCGGGTGATGAACTGAATGTGGTACCCAGACCTGAACTTCTCCACAGAAGTTCGGGTTCAAGGTTGTGTAGATTGTATTTTCCCTTATAACATGGTTATAATGGAAAATTGCATTCTGAATACAGAATGCATAGTACAATAGGGCTGGAGGGGTTAAAAAAATAATAATTTAACTCTCCTTAATCCACTTGTTCGCGCAGCCGGCATCTCTTCTGTCTTTATCTGTGGTGTAAAGGACCTTTGACATCACTACGTTCATCACATGGTCATTTACATGATCCATCACCATGGTGATGGATCATGTGATGAGCGTAGTGACATCATCAAAGGTCCTTTTCCTCACAGATGAAGACAGAAGAGATGCCGGCTGCACGAACAAGTGGATAAGGTGAGTTAAATTATTTTTAACCCCTCCAGCCCTATTTTACCGCATCCGCACTTGCTTGCGATTTTCACGCAACCCCATTCATTTCTATGGGGCCTGCGTTATGTGAAAAACACACAAAGAGGAGCATGCTGCGAATTTCACACAACGCACAAGTGATGCGTGAAAATCACCGCTCATGTGCACAGCCCCATAGAAATGAATGGGTCCGGATTCAGTGCGGGTGCAATGTGTTCACCTCACGCTTTGCACCCGCGCAGAAATCTCGCCTGTGTGAAAGGGGCCTAAGGGTGCCTTCACACACTGCAGAATTTCCCACAACTGAAAATCGTCTCCACCTGCCTGAATGGGGCTTGCAGAATGTGTTCTCCTCCCCATTCAAATGAATACTGATTTATATAAAAAAAATCCATTCACAGAAAATTAAGCAACAAAATCCGCACTGTCTAAAGGCACCCCAACACTGATCTAGAAAAGCTACTCCAGTTTTCCTACTTGAGTGAGATTGCAACTTTTAAAAAGTTGTCGTGAAACCCAGTAACATGGCTAACCACATGCCCATCCTTACCATATTTCAAAGCTGGAGTGAGTGGAGTTAAAATGCAAAAACACAATTTTCCAACTTTTTTTTTAAAGCCAGAATTCTGGAGTGACTGCATATTAAGGGCCTATATATTTAGATCTTCTGGATATTCATGTAAGCTTTCCATTCTTTTCAGGACTTTTGGAGGATATGCCCTAAACACTATGTATGCTGAGCAAGCTAAAGCCCTAGCAGAGAAGCTGGAGCTCCTTGCTCTGCCGTTTGATGATACATACTTCATACATGGTGGCTACGATGCTCCTTCTCAAATTTCCAACCGTCATAATGAAGTGTGGTACATGGCAAAGTCCTCTCACCCGAGGGGATTTCATCGTTCCTCTGCGCCTCAGCCCTGAATGTGATCTCCATACCGTCTTATAATATCTTACAAGACGCTGTTAAATGGTACTCTAACACTAACTTGCAAAACTTCTAACAAATGCCTCTGGTAAATCTTGAGCATTGTCTTGAATGTAGCATGTCATCATGAATAGTGCTGTTTTTGTAACAGATTTTGTTGCATTAAAATATATTTGTAGAACGTGGCTCTTCTTGGTTTATATTGGAGGGGAGTGAGTCTGTTGTAAACTGATGCAATGCAGATTAATTTCTGAGAAATTAACTAATCCACTATTTGCTAATTTCCACCTCATCACCACGACAGCCCACAAGGAGATTGACCTCTGTAGGGGCAGGAACAGAGGGGGTTTAAATGCCCCTCCAACACCAGTGTTTCCTGTCCCTACAGGGGCAGAGAGAGGTCCCCCTAACCAGGGAGATTAAGACCGATGTAATTCCTGACACCATCTGGCTTGCCTTGGTGTCCCAGTACTACCACTGGGCAGGGGAGAAGTCGGAGGCCTCGCTCTGTTTGATACGAGAACCTGCTACCTGGACGCGATCTCCCGCCGGGCTTCCTAGGGTTTTAGCCGGGCTGCGCATCAGGCACTTTAGCGATATGCGGCAACGTCGCTTCCAGGAGACTAGGAAGTGACATAAGGCACGCGTCTCCTGGAACATCGGCACAGCGCATGGAAGTGCCGAGGCAACAATCCATTGCTTATGCCATCATGTCAGCAGAACCCCGCTCTCCAAGAGACCCCTCTGCGCTGATTGCTGTATCACCATTGCTTTGCTTGCACTTGTGGTCAGGGAACTCGGGTTCCTCTCTCCTACACTTGGGCTTGCGAGCAAAGTATAATTTTCATTATATACTGTGTTCATATCAGCCTGATTGGGGTCACTCTCCCCTCCTAGGTCCCTAAGGAGGCGCAGAAGAAGGTTAGGAAGCCCGCTAAGTGCCTATCGTGCTATAGGCGGCTTCCAGATTACCATAAGACTATGTAAAGATTGCATTTCAAGTGTTATACGGGATGAACAACCTTTTGGTAATTGTGAATCATGGACCTAAATTCTTCAAAGTAAAATCCTCTTGATCTCAGCTTACTTCTTTACCTATGGATCCACCTCCAGCTAAAAGGCAGAGAATAGCATCCCCCTCTTCCTCAGATTCAGACGGAATAGCTGAAGACACTTCGTCCTCTAGACCCTGGGGCGACAAGGAGGATTCCTCTGATGCAGAATTCTCTGAATCCGCCATTTTGTTTTTCCTCTGAATGCATGCCAGACTTACTAAAGGCAGTCAGAGCCACCATGGGGGTGGAAGAAGCCCAGAAGTCTCATTCTGTACAGGATGAAATGTTCGGAGTGTAGTGTCCCACTACATAATGGTGGGCACTACTCAAGGGTCAATTGGGTCACGTTGTTCTCCACCTCGTGGAATATGGTCATGGTATTTTATATTGAATTTTAATGTATGTTGTCATATCTCCTGTGTACCAGGCCTGTTAGGGGTGTAGTTCATCCTCCTAGGCAGTAGAGGGAGCTAGGGAACCCCCCTAGTGTGTGTGTGTGTATATATATAGTCAGGTCCTGTTCAGAGAGGAAGTGTGGTCAGAAGCCAAGTGTGCAATTTAGCCAGAGAGCAGCTGAAGAGCAGCTTCTGACATGCAGCTAGATAGCCCAGGCTCCTAGCTTGCCACCAGGGGAAGAAGCTACCTCCTGAAGATATATAGCACCTTTAAAAGTACAGTGCAGAGCCACTTTTATCCAGCCAAATAGAAAGCTGAAGGGCAGAATATTTACAGCAAGAGGATATATACCAGAAGAAGGTTTCCCTACCCAAGGATAAAGCCAGCAATAGGGCATACGGGCCTTGGTGAAAGCCAGACAGCATCTCGGGAAAGTATAGCCTGATCTGTAAGTGTTACTTAGAGGGACTATCTTGCAAAGACTTTGCCTGCCATTTGTATGAAGCCTGCCTGTATTCAACATTCTACATATGGAACTAACTGAAGACTGTATATAGTTGGACTGTTCAGTAAAAAGTTCTGGTTCACTGCAACTTTGTGTAACTCAATTATTCCTACAACAAATCGGTGTGCCACCGTTACTGATGTCACGAACTTTAAGGGATCTTGCCACAGGCACACTAGACCTACAACACCCAGGGCCACTCACTTACCACCTGGCTTAGTCCCTATACACAGAGTGCCCCAGAGGATCCATGTGCCAGCCTCTCCATCACTGCTGTACGCCTGCCCAGGGTATGTGTGTGTGTATATATATATATATATATATATATATCTGAGTACCAAGAGCAACCCTCAGTTTAACTACCCCTGTGACCTCACATTCCGTCACCCTGCAGGGCTGTGTACTGCAGGAGGTCTTCAAATTAAAAAAACACATTCTTCCTATAAACGAGAATATACGTGAGATGGTTCTCGACGAATGGTCCAATCCCGAGAAACACCTGGGGGTGCCTTAGTCCTTTAGGTATCGGCTTCTATTTGATACTAATGAGTGCAAAATATTTAATGAAACACCTAAGATCGATGTTCAGGTCGCAAAAGTAAATAAAAAGACAGCTCTACCCTTTGAGGATGCCTCCCAGTTACGCAACCACATGAACAGGAAGGCAGACAGCTTGTTGAAAAAATCCTGGGAGGCCGCAATGTATAACCTAAAGTCCAATGTTGCTGCTACCTCAGTAGCGAGGGCCATGGGGTTGTGGTTAAACAAACTAGACTCATATCTGAGACAAGACCCCCCTAGGGAGGAAATCTTAAATTCTCTTCCTCTGCTAAATGTCTGCCACTGCATTTATGGCAGAATCTAAGGTATGCCGGCCTATCCAATGCGGTCCGCCGGGCCTTGTGGATGAAGTGCTGGTCGGGGGTAAGACCTCAAAGATGAAGTTGTGCTCCATCCCCTTCTTGGGGGGGGGGAGTAAGTCTTTGGCCCTGTGTTAGACCGCATTTTAGAAAAGGCGGCAGACAGAAAAGGGTTTCCCCGAAGAACGATCCTCTAAAAGAAAATTTCCCTTTTGTGCCTCCGCTAGTCAGGGTAGGCCCTACAGAGCTAAAGGGAAGTCAGGTCACTGGAGCTACCCCAAGGGTGGCAAGGGAAGAGGCACTCACCTCCCCTCCTCCCAAAATAAATCTAGTGACAGACAATGAAGCCAGAGTCGGGGAGAGATTGAAGAATTTTCTAGCCCCGTGGGTTTCCATCACCCTGAATCCTTGGGCCCGGGACATCATAAGATCCGGCTACCGAATAGAATTTTCTTCATCTCCCCCAAATAGTTTCATTGTCACCAGTCCCGGCTCATCCTCGGTAAGCAAGAAAATCCTGCAGGGACTCCAGAACCTTCTAGAAATGGGTGTAGTAACCTAGGTCCCATTGTCACAGCTAGGGCAGGGGTCCTATTCAAACCTCTTAGTACAAAAGAAGGGAGGCTCATTCCGCACGATCATAAATTTAAAGTCCCTAAACAAATTCATAGTTTATCGGAAATTCAGGATGGAGTCTCTGATACCGCTGATAGGAAGAAACGCTCTGATGTGTACCGTAGACCTAAGGGATGCTTACTATCACGTCCTGATCCACCCAAATTCCCAGAAATTTCTGAGATTCGCAATTCAAGATTGCAAAGGCTCAATCCTTCATTTCCAATTTACGCCTCTTCCCTTTTGAATATCATCTGCTCCCAGAGTTTTCACGAAGATCGTTGTCGAGATGGTGGCTTCCCTGAGGCACAGAGGCTTGGTGATCGTACCATGCTTGGACGATTTCCTCATAATTGGGGACAGCGAAAGTCGGCTCAAAGCGAATCTAGACACCTTCCTATCGTTCATACGAGATCAAGGTTGGTTAATAAACCTGCAGAAATCGAATCTCCACCCATCCAGTATGATTCATATTCTGGGGGTCATTCTAGATTCCCAAGTTCAATGCAAGTTTCTACCAGAGGAATCACAGGGTGTCCATCCCTCTACTAGTGAAGACCTCCCTTGACTGGTGGATGAACACTAACAACCTCTCCTTGGGAGTTTCCTGGGAGAAGGCTCCTTACATTCAGATCCTGATGGACGCAAGCGAAAAAGGATAGGGAGCGAAGGTGGGAGATCATTACTTTCTGGGTACCTAGCCGCCAACAACTCGTTCTCAATTCTCCAACTTCAGAGAGCTGGGGGCGGTTTGGGAGTCATTAAAGGCGGCGGAAAATCTCCAAGGCCTACACGTAAAAGTCCTGTCTGACAACATGTCTACAGTAGTGTACCTTTCTCATCAAGGTGGGACAAAATCAGGAAAACTGATGTACATATCAGAAATTTTTTTCAATTGGACAGAGTTCCATGTAAAATCCATCTCTGCGATTCACCTGAAAGGGGCTCTGAACATAGAGGCAGACTACCTCAGTTGGAAACTAATAGATCACACCGAAAGGTCTCTGAATCAGGTCGTTTTTCAAATGCTGATAGACAGATAGGGCACCCCTCAAATAGATCTGTTCGCCTCAAGAGAAAATGCGAAGGTATCAACATTCTGCTCCCTAAGTCCACGGGAAAATCCTTGGGCGCTGGATGCATTCACGATGCAATGGAATTGGAACCTTTGCTACGCATTTACTCCACTGCCTCTAATTCCCAAAATAATCCAGAAGCTCAGCCAAGAAGATACAACTCTGATCCTAATAGCCCCTTACTTCTCGGAAAAACCTCTCGGTAGAAAGCCCGTGGCCTCTTCCACCCAGGAAGGATCTCCTTCATCGGGAACCAATCCTACACCACAACCCGAACTTCCTAAAATTGGCAGCCTGGATCCTGAGGTCCGGATGCTAAAATCTCAGGGTCTCTCCGATCGAGTAATATCCACTCTGAAGGTGAGTAGAAAGGTCACCTATTCTATCTACTTAAAAATTTGGAAAAGGTTTTGTTCCTGGATCGGGGAGCCAGTCCCTAATTCTGAACCTGCTAACATTCAAAAAATCTTAGTTTCTCCAGCAAGGTCTTGAACTAGGTCTTAGACCTTCCACCCTTAAAGTACAGATCTCAGCCCTGGTTTGCTTCTTCGACCGAGACCTAGCTAACCACCGCTGGATCAGAAGATTCAAGAAAACAGCCTCACGCCTCCGTCCTTCTCTAAAGACTCGTATCCCTACTTGGGACCTAAATGTTGTACTTACAGGCCTGACACTCGCCCCTTTTGAACCTATACTCGATTGTTCTATTAAACATCTATCTTTAAAGACCGCTTTCCTCATAGCCATTACATCCACAAGGAGGCTGGGCGAGATACAAGCCTTGTCCATGCGGGAACCATATCTCCGTATTACTTATGATAGAATCATACTCAGATTAGACCCAGGCTTTCTCCCTAAAATTGTATCTGATTCCCATCGTAACCAGGAAATTATATTACCTTCCTTCTGTAACAATCCCTCTTTCATTCCCTAGATATTAGGCGCTCAGTTTTAAGGTATCTCGAGATTACGAAAGATTTCCGGATATCCGATAACCTTTTAGTCCTTTTCTCAGGTAAGAGTAAAGGTTTGAAGTCCTCCAAGTCCTCTCTAGCTCCAAAAAAAAAATTTCAATTGGACAGAGTTCCATGTAAAGTCCATCTCTGCGATTCACCTGAAGGGGGCTCTGAACATAGAGGCAGACTACCTCAGTTGGAAACTAATAGACCACACCGAAAGGTCTCTGAATCAGGTCGTTTTTCAAATGCTGATAGACAGATAGGGCACCCCTCAAATAGATCTGCGATTCACCTATGTTCAGAGCCCCCTTCAGGTGAATCGCAGAGATGGACTTTACATGGAACTCTGTCCAATTGAAATTTTTTTTTTTGAGCTAGAGAGGACTTGGAGGACTTCAAACCTTTACTCTTACCTGAGAAAAGGACTAAAAGGTTATCGGATATCCGGAAATCTTTCGTAATCTCGAGATACCTTAAAAGGGAGCAGAATGTTGATACCTTCGCATTTTCTCTTGAGGCAAACAGATCTATTTGAGGGGTGCCCTATCTGTCTATCAGCATTTGAAAAACGACCTGATTCATGGATTAGGGACACCATCTCCCATTCGACTAGAGCCATGTCTTCCCCTCAGGCTGAAAGGGCCGGGGCTTTTTTAGAGGACCTCTGCAAAGCTGCGACGTGATCCAGCATACATACCTTTATGAGACCCTATAGACTAGACCTTTCTAGTAGCTCAGACTTATCTTTTGGACGTAAAGTCCTTCAGTCAGTCGCTCCCCCCTAGTTCTATAATTTTGTATATCTCCTTGTGGGCCGTCGCAGTGATAAGGTGGAAAGCCGGAATTAGACTTGCCAGTAATTCAGTTTTTAACGACGGCACATATATTCCCTACCCCTTTTTTTTTCTTTTGAGGTTATGAATTAATATCCTCTTAAGTTATTATCTATCCACCACTATTTATGTCTCTGTAATTTTGGACACACTGGTGGTGGGAGGGGGGGGATTTAAACCCTCTTTCTGTTCCTGCCCCTACAGAGGTCAGGGTCAATATCCTTGTGGGCAGTTGTGGTGATTTCGTGGAAACTGAATTACCGGTAAGTCTAATTCCGGATTTTTGGATGAAACCCATAAAAATGGTGCCCAGTGCCATTTTAGTATGAATATTGGTGGGGAAAACCATGAGGAAGAGTAAGACATGACACGGGGAGAAAGCGGAGGGGCTTGCCCTGATTGGCTCAGACTGACAGCCAATCAGGGGCACAGTTGAGGAAGGTCCTTTGCTTACAGCAACATTCTGAAGGAGATTTAACAAAACTGGTGTAAAGAGAAACTGGCTCAGTTGCCCATAGCAATCAGATTTCACCTTTCATTTTTCTGAGCTCCTTTCAAAAAAAGGTGGAATGACTGGTTGCTATGAGCAACTAATCCAGTTTTCCTTTACACCCGTTTTGATAAATTCTGAGGGAGTGAAGGGCTGTCACTTGTGTGCAGGTAGCTAGTTCTGCAATACAAAACGCCTTTTTTTTTTTTTTGTGTGTATACACTGATGCAGTGAGGTTTGGTCTGGAAAAACAGGTATTTTCCTCCCAGCATGTGCTGCCTGGCTGATTTACAGCCAGTTGAGGTCAAATACCGGACTGGATTTTAAGTGCCGGTCCGGATTTTGGCAGTACCGGCTGTCCTTAAATAGGCAGATGGGCTCAGAAGCGAGGTCTCTGTGTTGGGATCTGGGAGCCTTGTGTCTGGATGAAGGATTGCTACCTGTTTGGCGTGAAAACAGGTTGGTGCTGCTATTAGCAAGGACTCTTTGAGGCAGAATTGCCGCTTGATGTGAATTACCACCAACACCGCAAGGTGACTTTTTCCTTGTTTATGATTGCTTGTTTTGTCACTTGCCTAAAGTCACTTGCCTAAAGTCCGTGTACTCTGTATCCCCCCCAGCCACGCTCCATTGATGCCCGTTTATTTGGGTGCCACCCTGCAGTGACAGGGGATCCTCCTCCTCATCATCATCCTCCTCATCTTCCAAAACTGTGCCCTAGCTGGACAGTTAGGTACCTGGCCACTGTTGCTGCATCAACCACCCTCGGAGCCACCTGTGGCTGACTGGCCTGATAACCGTTGGAATGATCCATGTTCCTCCTTCTCTTCTTCCTGTGCCACATCCTCATCCATCAGCGCCTGAAGCGTTTTTTTTTTTTAAAAGGAGACATAGAAGTGGTATAGTAAGGCTGATGAAGGTGTGATCACCGCTGGCCATGTTGGTGGAGTACTCGAAGCAGCGCAAAACGGCACACAAGTCCTGCATGAAGGCCCACTCGTAGGTGAAATGTTGCTGTTACGCAGAGCGACTCAACCGTGCGTGCTGCAGCTGAAACTCCACTGCCACCTTCTGTTGTTCGCACAGTCTCTCCAGCATGTGCAAGGTAGAGTTCAACCTTGTGGGGACTGACCGGACCATGCTGTTAGTCTGTTCATTTACATGGTGCAGCCAGGAAGGGGTTAGGTAAGAGCAACCTGGTGTCGGCACCTGGACCAGTGGCTGTCAGTTACTGAACAAACCTGCTCCTCGGAAGCAGGAAATGCTGGTTATCCAAACTGGAGTATATTGACAAAGTGCGGTCAGGAAGGGGTTAAAGGCCTCTGCAGTAAGGCACATTGACAGTCACTAAAGGGTTAACCCTTCAAACACTGCCATGAACATTAGTCATAGACACCTGTGACATCACAAGCACGTGTGTCATAAGGGAAGAACCTTTGTAAAAAGCGAATGAGCGGCCATATTTGGTGCCGTACTTGATGGCCTGAGGACCTTGAGCTTGACTACCCCCGCCCACCGCACCTTTGGAGGTTCTAGCAGGAAGCCCATCGCCCAACGGGAAGAAAGGGACATCCGCCTAGCGAACCAAATCAGCCCGGCTGCCGCACCCCCCCTCTACTATTTATGTGGCAGCCACATAGTGGCATTACCCTCTAAGCCCAAGGGAAGGGCAGCCCTCCAGCCATGGTTCCCTAGAGGTTTCCTCCACAGGGGGTTTTCCTCTCCTGAGTGCTGCAGGGTGACTCTCCATGAGTCAGGGGTTTGTCATTTTTTAAATATTTTAAATAAACAATTTGGCCTTTTATTCCCCAATTAACGTGTTCTGTGTCTTTATTCTGTGTCTTTAATTTGCGTTCTTTGGTTTCAGGGGTGTATGCATGATTTTCTCAGGGAAGAGGTCAAAGGGTATTCTCACCTGGGACACATATGGGATATATATTGATAGGATGTGCCATAAATGTCTGATAGGTGCGGGTCCAACCTGCGTATATGTCAAGAACAGGGGTCCGAAGTAAAAGGAGAGCACATTGCGCATACGCAGTGTCCTCTCCATTCATTGCTATGGGAGTTCCAAAATAGCAAAGTCCCATAGCAGCGAATAGAGAACAAGCAGCACAAGCGTTGCCACCTCTCCATTCACCAATATGGGATTCCTGAAAATAGCCACACTATTTTCTAGCGTTAGTTCCATAGCCGTGAATGAAGGGTGGACGCGCTTGCTGCCTGTACAATTTGGGGCCCCGTTCTATGCCATAAATGTCCCAGATGGGAATACCCCTTAAAATGAAATTCATTATGACATAACCAAGTTAGCAGAGCGTTGCTAGGACTCTTAGCAATGTTTGGAGTCCCAGCAACGTTGCGCCGAATAAGAACAGTCACTGGTGACGGAGAGGGTCAGCAACTCTTTAGGTGAACGCTGTGGGGGGAATGGATCAATCTTCTACACCAGTTTTATGGCGATGGAAGGTTGCAAATTTAGCCGCATGTCCCATTTTGTGCCTAAATATATAAATGCGTATTATATATGTAATATTAGGGGATTACATAGAATAAATAACATAGGTGCACCTCCCCCTTGAGGAATGGGTCCTCATTTATCAAAGCTATCTACCAGTAAGACTGTCTTCATTGCCCATAGCAACCAATCAGCGAGCAGCTTTCATTTTTCCACAATAGTTAAAGAAATGAAAGCTGAGCTCTGATTGGTTGCTAGGGGTAACAAAGACAAATGAAGCCTAAGATGTACATTGGAACAGATTTTTCACATGTTCGTATCTAGTGATGGACGAACATTGGCCGGGACGTTACATCACCTCTCAGGATCGTCTCTCATCGGCTGCAGGGGCGGACGGGCCATTTAAATTATTGCTGCGCTCCTCTCCTCCTCCTTTTGTGTCAGATCATCAGATCATCAGAGCCAGCACCCAGCACCCCCATCTGTGCCCAGCACCCCCTTTACCTTCACCAAGGTATTTAGGGAAAGGTTAGGGACAGGTTAGGTTAGGCAGAGATATTCAGGGAAAGTTAGTGGAAAAACAAAACAAAACAGTTTTTGGTTGCATCACCCTAAATCGGGTGTCTGGGGTCCACAGCACAGCTGTGTGACCCTAGATTTCCCCCAGGTGTGCTGCAGCTTGCCCTCCTGCCCCCCGCCACCACAACATTTTTAGGGCGATCAACTTTTTTTTTTTTTTTTTTCTGTGTACGCTGACAGTGGCCGGCACTCTTAGCGTCTGGCCACTGTTAGCGCATCGCACACCCCGCCGCTGATCACCCTCGGACGGTTGATCAGCGAGTTTGAATTTATTTTTTCACATTGTTTGGCCTTTTTTTTTTTTTTTTGTCTGTTAGGTTTAGGGTAAGTCCGCGAACACCCATGCCCCCACACACACGCACACCAAATAAAGTTTATCACGCACGCGCACACACACACCGGATGCTATCGGCCGAGGAGGCATACGCCCAGCTTGCCTCCGAGTCCGAGAGCCCCAGTGAGGATGACCCCACTTTCCTTTTGTCATCCGCGTCCTCCTCATCATCTAGCGATGATGATGAGCCCCCAAGGCGGCAGAGACAACACCAGGTGGAGCAAGGAGACCGCCATGCTAGGGACCCGCTGGACTCCGGTCAGTGCAGCCGAGATGAGGACGTTTTGGGGCCTCGTGCTGCACATGGGCCTAGTCAAAAAACCCAGTGTCAGGCATTACTGGAGTGGGGACGTCCTCTACCAAACCCCACTTTACAGTACGGCCATGACACGCTCCCGGTTTGAGGCCATCCGGAAATGCCTGCATTATGCAGATAATGCAGCATGCCCCCCCCCCCAAGGTGATCCTGCCTATGACCTCCTGTACAAAATCAGGCCGGTCATCGATCACTTTCGGGACAAATTTGTGCAGGCCTATGTACCTGGAAGGGAGGTCACGGTTAATGAGTCTCTTATTGCTTTCAATGGGAGACTCCTTTTCCCCCAGTATGTTCCCTTTAAGCGGGCGAGGTATGGCGTGAAGCTGTACAAACTTTGTGAGAGTACCTCAGGATACACTTACAAGTTTTGTGTGTACGAGGGGCGAGATTCCCGTATTCAACCGCCAGAATATCCCCCCACTCTGGGTGTTAGCGGGAAACTTGTGTGGGACCGTATGTACCCACTGGTAGATAAGGGTTACCACCTGTACGTGGGTAACTTTTATACTAGTATCTTCTTGTTCCAGTCCCTCGCCGCCAGATCAACGTCCGCTTGTGGGACCATGCAGAAAAATAAACGCTGCCTACCTACCCACCCTCTCCAGGTACCTTTTCCCAGGGGTGAGACCCGTGCCCTTACCAGTGGAAACCTGTTGCTGGTCAGATATAAGGACAAGAGGGATGTCCTTGTACTGTCCACAATTCACGGTAATGGCATCACCCCTGTCCCTGTGCGAGGTACCGCGGCAACGGTTCTCAAGCCCGATTGTATCGTCGACTACAATCGGTATATGGGAGGAGTTGATCTCTCTGATCAAGTCCTCAAGTCATATAATGCCATGCGCAAAACCCGGGCATGGTACAAAAAAGTTGCGGTCTACTTGGTACTCTTTTGTGCTGTCCCGGAGCGCTGGCAACACAGGGAAATTCCTTCAGTTCTATGAGGCAGTCCTCAATAGACAGGACCTGATCTTTTCTGACCGGGAAAGAGCAGGCCGGAGTACCTCGGGAATGGGAGGTGCCCGGATCGTACCTGGCCAACACTTTCCAGGTGTGGTCACCCATACTGGAAAGAAGGGACGGACCCAAAAAAGGTGCAGAGTGTGTCACAGGAGACGGATACGGAAGGACACCACTACTCAGTGTGACACGTGCCCCGATCATCCGGGCCTCTGCATTATTGGTTGCTTCAGGGAGTACCACACTTCCATGGAGTACTAAATTTATATTCCCCTTCCCCAATTTAGCCACTGACAATCGTATAAAAAACTATGGTTCTTAGACTTGAGACACTAAAACAAAAAAATTTTTTAAAAAAAATATTATTTTGTATAACTAAAATAAATAAAAAAAGTAGACATATTAGGTATCGCCACATCCGTAAGAATCTTCTGCATAAAAATACCCCATGATTTAACCCCTCAGATGAACACGGTCAAAAAAATGAAATAAAAACGGTGCAAAAAAAGGTATTTTTTTGTCACCTTACATCACAAAAATTGTAATAGCAAGCGATCAAAAAGTCATATGCCCCCCAAAATAGTGCCAATAAAACCATCCTCTCACCCCGCAAAAAATGAGCCCCTACCTAAGATAATCGGCTAAAAACTAAAAAAAAACTGACTCTTAGACTATGGAGATACTAAATTTTTTTTGTTTATAAAAAGATAATATAGTGTATAACATAAATAAATAAAAAAAAAGTAGACATATTAGGTATCGCCGCGTCTGTAAGAATCTTCTCTATAAAAATACCCCATGACCTAACCCCTCAGATTAACACGGTAAAAAAAATAATAATTTAAACTTTGCCAAAACAGCAATTTTTGGCCAAATTTTCCATTTTAATCTGTTTTTATCCAGTAACAAATCAAGGGTTAACAGCCAAACAAAACTTAATATTTACTACCCTGATTCTGCAGTTTACAGAAACACCCCATATGTGGTCGTAAACTGCTGTATGACCAAACGGCAGGACGCATAAGGAAAGGAACGCTGTATGGTTTCTGGAAGGCAGATTTTGATGGCCTTTTTATTTGGCACCATGTTCCATCTGAAGCCCCCCTGATGTACCCCTAGAGTAGAAAATCCATAAAAGCGACCCCATCTAAGAAACTACACCCCTCCAGGTATTCAAAACTGTTTTTACAAACTTTATTAACCCTTTAGGTGTTCCTCAACAGTTTATGGCAAATGGATATGACATTTCAGAATTTCTATTTTTGATAACCTTGCATCAGAAAAATGTAAGATAGATAAACCAAAAATTATATGTACCCTAAAATTAGTCCCAACAAAACTGCCACCTTATCTCGTAGTTTCAAAAATGGGGTCACTTTTATGGAGTTTCTACTCTAGGGGTGCATCAGGAGGGCTTCAAATGGGACATGGTGTAAATAAACCAGTCCAGCAAAATCTGCCTTCCAAAAACCACACGGCGCACATTTCCCTCTACGCCCTACTGTGTGCCGTACAGTAGTTTACGGCCACATATGGGGTGTTTGTGCAAACTACAGAATCGGGGCAATAAATATAGCATTTTGTTTGGCTGTTAACCCTTGCTTTGTTACTGGAAAAAAATGGATTAAAATAGAAAATTTGCCAATAAATTTGAATTATCTAATTTCATCTCCATTTGCCAATAACTCCTCTGTAATCAGTTTTGAATACCTTGAGGGGTGTAGTTTCTTATATGGGGTCACTTTTATGGAGTTTCTACTCTAGGGGTGCATCAGGGGGGCTTAAAATGAGACATGGTGTAAATAAACCAGTCCAGCAAAATCTGTCTTCCAAAAACCACACGGCGCACCTTTCCCCCTACGCCCTTCCGTGTGCCCGTACAGTAGTTTACGGCCACATATGGGGTGTTTCTGCAAACTACAGAATCAGGGCAATAAATATAGCGTTTTGTTTGGCTGTTAACCCTTGCTTTGTAACTAGAAAAAATGGATTAAAATTGAAAATTTGCCAAAAAATATAAATTCTGAAATTTAATCTCCATATGCCATTAACTCTTGTGGAATACCTAAAGGGTTAACGACCTTTGTAAAATCAGTTTTGAATACCTTGAGGGGTGTAGTTTCTAGAATGGGGTCATTTTTGGGTGGTGTCTATTATGTAAGCCTCACAAAATGACTTCAGACCTGAACTGGTACCTAAAAATTGTTTTTTTGAAAATTTCAGAAAAATTTCAAGATTTGCTTCTAAACTTCTAAGCCTTGTAACGTCCCCAAAAACTAAAATTACATTCACAAAATGAACCAAACATGAAGTAGACATGTGGGGAATGTAAAGTAATAACAATTTTTGTAGGTATTACTATGTATTATAGAAGTAGAGAAATTGAAACTTGCAAATTTGCAAATTTTTCCAAAATTTTGGTAAATTTGATATTTTTATATAAATAAAAATGTTTTTTTTTTTTTTACTTCATTTTGCCAGTGTCATGAAGTACAATATGTGACGAAAAAACAATCTCAGAATGGCCTGGATAAGTCAAAGCGTTTTAAAGTCATCAGCACTTAGTGACACTGGTCAGATTTGCAAAAAATGGCCTGGTCCTTAAGGTGAAATATGGCCGTGTCCTTAAGGAGTTAATCAGCGGCCATTTTTATGCGTCTTGAAGGGAAACTCTCAAAAAAGTGCCCTGCTGGAGCCTAGAAATATGTTATTTCCTATCGGTTTGATGTATACAAATGTATACAGGATAGGATTAAGGGTCACATACTGACCGGACCATGCTGTTAGTCTGTTCATTTACATGGTGCAGCCAGGAAGGGGTTAGGTAAGAGCAACCTGGTGTCGGCACCTGGACCAGTGGCTGTCAGTTACAGAACAAACCTGCTCCTCGGAAGCAGGAAATGCTGGTTATCCAAACTGGAGTATATTGACAAAGTGTGGTCAGGAAGGGGTTAAAGGCCTCTGCAGTAAGGCACATTGACAGTCACTAAAGGGTTAACCCTTCAAACACTGCCATGAACATTAGTCATAGACACCTGTGACATCACAAGCACGTGTGTCATAAGGGAAGAACCTTTGTAAAAAGCGAGTGAGCGGCCATATTTGGTGCCGTACTTGATGGCCTGAGGACCTTGAGCTTGACTACCCCCGCCCACCGCACCTTTGGAGGTTCTAGCAGGAAGCCCATCGCCCAACGGGAAGAAAGGGACATCCGCCTAGCGAACCAAATCAGCCCGGCTGCTGCACCTCCCCCCCCTCTACTATTTATGTGGCAGCCACATAGTGGCATTACCCTCTAAGCCCAAGGGAAGGGCAGCCCTCCAGCCATGGTTCCCTAGAGGTTTCCTCCACAGGGGGTTTTCCTCTCCTGAGTGCTGGAGGGGGACTCTCCGTGAGTCAGGGGTTTGTCATTTTTAAAATATTTTAAATAAACAATTTGGCCTTTTATTCCCCAATTAACGTGTTCTGTGTCTTTATTCTGTGTCTTTAATTTGCGTTCTTTGGTTTCAGGGGTGTATGCATGATTTTCTCAGGGAAGAGGTCAAAGGGTATTCTCACCTGGGACACATATGGGATATATATTGATAGGATGTGCCATAAATGTCTGATAGGTGCGGGTCCAACCTGCGTATATGTCAAGAACAGGGGTCCGAAGTTAAAGGAGAGCACATTGCGCATACGCAGTGTCCTCTCCATTCATTGCTATGGGAGTTCCAAAATAGCAAAGTCCCATAGCAGCGAATAGAGAACAAGCAGCACAAGCGTTGCCACCTCTCCATTCACCAATATGGGATTCCTGAAAATAGCCACACTATTTTCTAGCGTTAGTTCCATAGCCGTGAATGAAGGGTGGAGGCGCTTGCTGCCTGTACAATTTGGGGCCCCGTTCTATGCCATAAATGTCCCAGATGGGAATACCCCTTAAAATGAAATTCATTATGACATAACCAAGTTAGCAGAGCGTTGCTAGGAGTCTTAGCAATGTTTGGAGTCCCAGCAAAAAACCCAAAGCACGAAAACCCAGCCAGCAGAGTCATTAAAAAGCATAAGTGACTCCTGCAAGACTTGGGGCTCAGACTGCTTGGCTGATGTGCAAGGGCTTGAGGTGGTAGACGGATGTCTATGGGCCAACGGTGTCAACTCTGCGCTTTCAGCAGTGGACCACGTGGAAGACAATGTGAAGAAAATGGAGGCACTGTCAGCCATCCAATCTACTACCGCCTCTACTTGTTCTAGCCTCACCATTCTTAGAGCAGTATTCGGCCCTACAAAATGTCACAAAACATCATGTCGCCTGCGTGCACCAGAGGAAGGTGTTTCATTTGTCTACTTCCTGCAGCAGGAGCTCCACCACTACCAACACCAGCTACACCACGACCACGTCCCCTAGTTGATGCTCTCCTCATTTTGTTACAGTCACCCACAAAATTGCGACGAATGACAGACGAATAATTGTGAATTCGTGTCACGGATGCAAAAGAGATGTTTGGAAAAAATTTTTGTTAGGACACACCGACCCAATTAACCAACTGTATAACTGTTATATATTCCCTTTGACGTTGGCAAGTACAGTGTATATTAAACAAAAATATATAGGTAGGTCACACCGACCCAATTAACCGGCTGAATAATAATTTTTCTGTTCTGATGGATCACAAGAATGGAAAAATAAACGGTGATGTGAACCCGGCCTAATATGGAACTTTTCCGCTGCACTTTTACAGCTTTGTGAGCCAAGTTGTCTAATTGCAAACAATGGGGCATATTGGGGCACATCTACTATAGTGTCTGCGCCTGGTTTTAGTCTGAAAAATGCTGTTTTAGACTTATTTTTAGTCGCATTTAGTACTTAACCACTTCCCATCTGGGCCCTTTGCCCCCTTCCTGACCAGGCCAAATTTTGCAAAACGGACATATCTCACTTTATGTGGTAATAACTTTGGAACGCCTTTATTTATCCAAGTCATTCAGAGATTGTTTTCTCGTGACACATTGTACTTCATGATAGTCATAAATTTGAGTCAAAATATTTCACCTTTATTTATGAAAAAATCCCAAATTTACCCAAAAATGTAAAAAAAATCGCAATTTTCTAAATTTCAATTTCTCTGCTTTTAAAACAGAAAGTGATACCTCATAAAATATTTATTATTTAACATTCCCCATATGTCTACTTTATGTTGGCATCATTTTGGAAATGTCATTTTATTTTTTTAGGACGTTAGAAGGCTTAGAAATTTAGAAGCAATTCTTCAAATTTTTAAGAAAATTGCCAAAACCCACTTTATAAGGACCAGTTCAGGTCTGAAGTCACTTTGTGGGGCCTACATAGTGGATACCCCCATAAATGACCCCATTGTAGAAACTACACCCCTCAAGGTATTCAAAACCGATTTTACAAACTTTGTTAACCCTTTAGGCGTTCCACAAGAATTAAAGGAAAATGGAGATCAAATTTTTAAATTTCACTTTTTTGGCAGATTTTCCATTTTAATCAATTTTTTTCTCTAACACATCGATGGTTAACAGCCAAACAAAACTCAATATTTATTACCCAGATTCTGCGGTTTACAGAAACACCCCACATGTGGTCGTAAACTGCTGTATGGGCACACGGCAGGGCGCAGAAGGAAAGGAACTCCACATGGTTTTTAGATGCCATGTCCCATTTGAAGCCCCCTGATGCACCCTTACAGTAGAAACTCCCAAGAAGTGACCCCATTTTGGAAACTAGGGGATAAGGTGCCAGTTTTATTAGTACTATTTTTGGGTACATATGATTTTTTGATCATTCAATATAACACTTTATGGGGCAAGGTGACCAAAAAATTGGTTGTTTTAGCACAGTTTCTATTTATTTATTTTTACAGCGTTCACCTTAGGGGTTCAGTCAAGTGACATTTTTATAGAGCAGATTGTTACGGACGTGGCGATACCTAATATGTATACTTTTTCTCATTTATTAAAGTTTTACACAATAATAGCATTTTTGAAACCAAAAAATTATGTTTTAATGTGTCCATGTTCTGAGAGCTATAGTTTTTTTTATTTTTTGAGAGATTTTCTTATGTAGGGGCTCATTTTTTGCGGGATGAGGTGACGGTTTTATTGGTACCATTTTGTGGGACATACGCGTTTTTGATCACTTGGTGTTGCACCTTTTGTGATGCAAGGTGACAAAAATTGCTTGTTTTGACACAGTTTTTTTTTTTTTTTTTTTACGGTGTTCACCCGAGGGGTTAGGTCATGTGATATTTTTATAGAGCTGGTTTTTACGGACGCGGCAATACCTAATATGTATA
Source organism: Bufo bufo (assembly GCF_905171765.1). Taxonomy (NCBI): domain Eukaryota; kingdom Metazoa; phylum Chordata; class Amphibia; order Anura; family Bufonidae; genus Bufo; species Bufo bufo. The sequence goes on from NC_053392.1 coordinate 601,477,501, forward strand.
CTTTTTTTTATTTGTTTCACTTTAACACAATAATAGCATTTTTGAAACCAAAAAAATTATGTTTTAGTGTCTCCATGTTCTAAGAGCTATAGTTTTTTTATTTTTTGAGAGATTTTCTTATGTAGGGGCTCATTTTTTGCGGGATGAGGTGACGGTTTTATTGGTACCATTTTGTGGGACATACGCGTTTTTGATCACTTGGTGTTGCACCTTTTGTGATGCAAGGTGACAAAAATTGCTTGTTTTGACACAGTTTTTTTTATTTATTTTTTACGGTGTTCATCCGAGGGGTTAGGTCATGTGATATTTTTATAGAGCTGGTTTTTACGGACGCGGCAATACTAAATATGTCTATTTTACTTTATTTTTTCTATTTTAATTTTTTTTTTTTTATTCCTAACTTGGGAACTTTTTTTTTTTTTACATGTGAAACTTTATTTTATTTTATTTTTTCAACCCTTTATTTTTTTTATTTTTTTTTTACACTTTTCGTCCCCCATAAGGTCATACAAGACCTCTGGGGGACATTTACTTCACTTTTTCTTTTTTTTTTCACAGTTGATTTCTCCTGTAACTGGGGCTGACATAGTAGCCCCAGTTACAGGACAAATGCACCCCTAGAGAGGCTGTACAGCAGCAATCCAGCGCTGTACAGCCTCACAGCAGGGCTGATCGAGGTCTCTGAGAGACCTCACACAGCCCCTGCACTCTCCGGTCACGGCGGTCACATGACCGCCGGGCCGGAACAGGAAGCGCACAGCGCTTCCTGCTCTGCAGACACAGCGCTCGGTGAGCGCTGTGTCTGCAGCGATCGTGAAGGCAGAGACACCTGGGCACTGTCCCTGCCTTGTCTTAGGGTTGCCCTGCTGTCACTGACAGCGGGCAACCCGATCAGCAGCTGCACGATTAGCGTGCAGCTGCTATTTCTGACAGGACGTTTATATCCTATGGGCGGACGTGAGGCGGTTAAATTGTGCCTGTTTTGGAGGCTTTTCTGTCTCGTTCTCCTACTTAGATACTTTTTTAGACTGAAACAGAATTTTAATAATTTTTGTGACTTTTTTCTGATCTATTTATGTGTATGTAGGTGTGTGGTTTTTTTTATACATGAATTTTTCCATGCTCATATACTAATTAGACCAGTCTAAGGCCTCTTTCACACAAACGTAAGGGCTCCGTGCCTGTGCTGCGGTCCGCAATGCATGGGCACAGACCGTAGGGAAGCCGCATGTGGATCACAGACCCATTCACTTGAATGGGGTCCGTGATCTGTTCATTCCGCAAAAAGAAGTTCTATCTTTTCACGGAACAGAACACCACAGAACAGTCCGTAGTGCTTCCGCACCGCATCTCCGGATTTGCGGACCCATTAAAGTGAATGGGTCCACATCCGTGATGCGGAATGCACATGGCTGGTATCCCGTGCATTGCGGAACCGCCGTATGCGGCCCGCAGCACAGGCACGGAGCCTTTACGTTCGTGTGAAAGAGGCCTAAGTGAATATTAACCTGTTGAACTGAAAAAGAACCACTAGAGGTCAGACTAATAAAAATACACCGAGTCTAATTCATCACCTGCTGTGCGACTTGTAATAAATACTCAGCAAAAGAAAGACGGCCGAATGAAATACACCAGTCTGATATTTGGGCTAAAAACAGGAGAACTTGATAAATGTGCCCCAATCCACCTTCACCCTGACGAATACAAAGACGCAACTCCTAATTCATCACCTGCTGTGATACTCTTTAGGCCTCATGCACACAAACTTATTTTCTTTCCGTGTCCGTCCCGTGTTTTTTTTGCGGACCGTATACGCAACCATTCATTTCAATGGGTCTGCAAAAAAAATGGAAGTTACTCCGCGTGCATTCTGTTTCCGTATGTCTGTATTTCCGTTCCGCCAAAAAATATAATATGTCCTATTATTGTATAACGGACAAGGACAGTACTGTTCTATTAGGGGCCAGATGTTCCGTTACGCAAAATACGGAATGCACACGGACGTCATCCGTATTTCTTGCGGATCTGTTTATTGCGGACCGCAAAATACATACGGTCGTGTGCATGAGGCCTTATAAATATTATTCAAAATAGCGACAGACTAATCCATTCTGCCTGTCTGATCGCACTCTAAAATAACCAGACAAGCATGATGAATGACCCCCAATGAGTTATAAAACCCTCCACACATCCTTGTCTCCAGGTGAGGGTGATCGGACATAACTCCAGGCTTTACCTTGCTGATTGGGAACGTTCTCTGCTCCACCCATATCCACCTCCTATATCAGCAGCTGAGCTCCCCTCAGACACATCCAGACATGGAGGTGAGGAGAAGACTTCTGCTGGGGCTGCTCTCTGTACTGGGGATTGCAGTACAAGCTTCTGATGTCTCCAGTCAGAACCAGTTGCCTCCATTTTGTCACCATTATGACTGTCCAAAGTACCGGCTGGTGAAAGAATATGCTGTAAGTGTGGGGGAGGGGTGTTCTGGGGCGGATTTCATGATTTACTTTTTTTACCTAATGTTCTAAAATGACTTTTTCCTCTGTTAACTGGTTAAAAAAATAAATCCTGCATTGTAGTCTATATAACTGGGAAAGCATGGTGGTCACTACTGCATGACTGGGGTGGAAAATGTCCTTGTTAATGCAGTGGAGCTTCACCTCCTCCAATGTGGTTGTGTATTAGGGATGAGAGAACTTGTGTTTAGAAGGTTTTGATTATCTAAGAAAACCATTATGGATTCCACTACCATGGGCCGTCACTTATGATCTGTGGTAGCGGAATCCATAAAGGTCTTCTTAGATAACCTGAATGTGGACCACAAGTTCTCCCATCCCTAGCAGGTCTGCAATCCAGGCGTTAGAGAAAGCTGACTGATCTGTTAGGCCTCCTGCACACGACTGTACGGCTTTCAGTATTTTGTGGTCTGCAAAAAATACGGATGATGTCTGTGTGCATCCTGTTTTTTTTTGTGGAATGGAACAGCTGACCCCTGACAGAACAGTCCTATCCTTGTCCGTCATGCGAACAATAGGATGTGTTCTATTTTTGAACGGAGAAGTGGAAACTTAAAGAGGACCTTTCACCGATTCTTACCCTATGAACTAAGTATACAGACATGTGGAGCGGCGCCCGGGGATCTCACTGCACTTATTATCCCCGGGCGCCGCTCCGTTCCCTAAGTTATGGTAGGCGGACTCTGCCCTAGCGCTGGCCAATCGCAGAGCTCACAGCCTGGGAGGTTATTTTCTCCCAGGCTGTGAGCTCTGCAATGCGATTGGCCAGCGCTAGGGCAGACTCCGCCTACCATAACTTAGGGACTGGTATCTCCGCCTACTATAACTTAGTGAGCGGAGATACCGGAGGGCATAGCAGGAGAACGGAGCGGTGCCCGGGGATAACAGTAAGTGCAGTGAGATCCCCGGGCGCCGCTCCACATGTCTGTATACTTAGTTCATAGGGTAAGAATCGGTGAAAGGTCCTCTTTAAAGGGGTTCTGCACTTTCATTTAATTGATCTATCCAGAGGATAGATAATCAGTTAAATGAAAGTGCAGAACCCCTTTAAGGTATATGGAGTACTTTTTTTTTTCTTCCGTATAGGATGTGGACTCATTAATTTCATTGGGTCTTCAAAAAAATGCGGACAGCACACCATGTGCTGTCCGCATCAGTATGTCCGTTCCATAGCTGCCCAAAAAAAGAACATGTCCTAATCTTGTCCGTTTTGGGCATTGTTACAATGGATCTGCAAAAAACGAATGACTTTGGTTTTGTGGGGTCTTAAATATATAACACCTTCTGTTACTGTAGGTCCCCAATTGGATCTCAAACTTGCAGTCATCAGATTGCAACTTGTACAGAATAATGTAATTTACTCCCTTCTATACAGAAATCGCTATAGTTCAGTGCTGCCACCTGCTGGCCTGAACTGTAATATACAAGTAATGTGCCTGGAAGCCTAGTATAGGCTCGGGCTCATTACTATGCACTCCTGTCTGCCCTATAGGCTGATATTAATTAGTGTTAGTACATAGTCAGTCCTTGGTAGCCATTTGGCGCCGGTGATGTCGTGGCGTGGGCCTGCTGTGTAACCTACACTCCCTGAAGTATATGGTAGCCGTCATGGCACCTGACAGGTAGAATTTAGCGTAGGAACCCGTCTAACAGAGATCGCCTTGATGCTCTGCAGACGGGCTCAAATAATTTTGTACAAAACTATTTGCCAAGTATCTCGCACTTATAGTGTAGCACTTGTTATTATTATTATGCAACTTTGTACTCTATATTGCAGTTAATTGTCGCATTGCACGTTTCTGTCTTTCATTACTATGAATGACCGCCTTCCCTGATCTCCACCAGGAGGAGACATTCCTTACCTGGAAGCATAGGTTTCCCGGTCTTAGCCCTCTCAGGCACGATGGTCTCATTTGACCACAGTATCTGAGGGGTTAAATGTCCAGACGGCTTTACCGCAGATTGCGGACATTAACAGGAGGTGTCTGCTGTATGTAAGAGCAGGCACCCAGCAGCTGTAGCACTCGATCTGGAGCAGGCGTTATCTTTAACCTCTTACGGACACGGCGTACAGGTACGCCCTGATGTCCTGATACTTAAGGACACTGGGTGTAGAGGTACGCCCTGTGTAGTTCCGATCACCGGTGGGCGGTGATCGGAACCAGGTGCCTGCTCAAATCATTCAGCAGGCATCTTGGTACAACGCCCAGGACAGGGTCGCTTCTGATTGGCTGGGCGGGTGGAGTGGCAGACTTGAATTGCTGGAGCTCCTCTCCCCGCTCATACACCTGTATTTATTTATTTTTTTCGCTCCATGCACTGACTGTGGCCGGCACTCTTAGCGTCCGGCCACTGTTAGCGCATCGCCCACCCCACATCAGCTTTGTACCGCTGATCAGCACCAGGGCCGTCTTTGCCGCAGGTTAAAAGGGGCAGCTGCCCCGGGCCCAGTTGCTCCTGGGGGCCCAAGGGAGCTCCGTTTCCCGACTCCCATTCACTAGTCTATGCTATGTGAGTGGTGCATTGCGAGGGGGGTGCTGGCCACACCGGGTGTCACCCGCAGCCCGCCGGTGCTGGAGTTCTCACTCGCAAGTCTTCAGAACAAGCAAGCCCGTCGGCGCTGTCACATGGTAAAGGGGGTGACTCACCGCAGCCTGGTGAGTGGCGGAGCAGCCAGCAGGGACTAAGTCTCCGCCTCCGGAGCTAATGGGATTGGGTGGTGACCAGTGACTCACTCACCTTACACAGCCAGACCTGCCGCTGCTGCGCCGGGAGGAGGTAAGGAGAGCGCAATCATGCATATTGACTTTATTTTATATTAGAAATTTATACCGGTCACTGAATTATTAATTAACCCATTCATAAATTAGTGGGGGATTATTATAGACGGGCCCCAGGAGACATAAGGGGTTGGGTTCTCTGTCTGCTGAACTGGGGCCACCCAGCCACATTTACCAATCTTTGTTCAGGAGGGCCCTCATCAATAAAGACCCGAGTGGTGTGGACTGGTCATTTTTACTAAGGAATATAGTTAAATCATTTATGTGCAAAAGAGAAAATAAGCAGTCTGCTCCGATCAGATATCTGCACATAGACCAAGAGTCTTAGTCTATGTGCAGATATCTGATTGGAGCTGACTTGGGGGGGTATCCAGGGGGCTCAAGTAAATTCTTGCCCAGGGTCCAATCAATATTAAAGACTGCCCTGATCCGCGCGTTTGAATCGTGTGGTGTTTTGTTTTTTCACTTTTTGGGGCTTTCAATCTTTTTAGTTAGTGTGAGGTGTAGGGCAAAGTACGTGAACACCCGCCCCCCCACGCACACTGAACAAAGTTTTCCGCGCGCACCCTCCCCTATGGCCCGCTGGCCGTTCTCGAACAAGGAGGCATACACCCTGTATGCCTCCCAATTCAAGAGCCCCAGTGAGGATGACCCCACTTTCCTCTTGTCGTCCGCGTCCTCATCTAGCGATGATAATGCGGAGCAAGGGGACCTCCATGCCAGAGACCCTGTGGCCCACACTAGTACGAGCAGCTCTGGAGCTTGTACTAGTTTTCCGGCCCACCAGTTAAGTCTGCCTGAGCGCCCTACCGGTGAACTTGCATGGTGTACCCCAGAGGATTTTGAGCCTGATTCCTGATTTGTTGGTCAACCAGGAATCCAGATTTGCACAGTGGGCCTCACTGAATATGACTTTTTTTTTTTTTTTTTTTTTTTTTTTCAGTGACCACTTTGAATCTGATGGTGGAGCAAACTAACTTGTATGCCCAACAGTTCATTGCTCAACGCCCGGGCTCCTTTTTGGCTAGACTCCGGTCAGTGCAGCTGAGATGAGGACGTTTTGGGGCCTCGTGCTGCATATGGGCCTAGTCAAAAAAAACTGTCAGGCATTATTGGAGTGGGGATGTCCTCTACCAGACCCCGATTTACAGTACGGCCATGACACATACCCGGTCTGAGGCCATTTGGAAATTTTGGAGGCCTATGTACCTGGAAGGGAGGTCAGTTGAGTCTCTCATTGCTTTCAAGGGGAGACTCATTTTCCGGCAGTATGTTCCCTCTAAGCGGGCGAGGTATGGCGTGAAGCTGTACAAACTGAGTACTTTAGGGTACAGTTACAAGTTTTGTGTACGAGGGGGCAAGATTCCCCTATTCAACCCCCAGAATGTCTGTCCCCCCCCCCCCCCCCTCCTGTGGGTGTTAGCGGGAAACTTGTGTGGGACCTTATGCACCCATTGCTAGATAAGGGTTACCACCTGTATGTGGATAACTTTTATACTAGTATCCCCTTGCTCCAGTCCCTCGCCTCCACATCCGCTTGTGGGACCGTGTGGAAAAATCAACATGGCCTCCCTACGTACCTATCCCCAGGGGTGAGACCTGTGCCCTTACCAGTGGAAACCTGTTGCTGGTCAGATATAAGGACAAGAGGGATGTCCTTGTACTGTTCACAGAAATGGCATCACCCCTGTCCCTGTGCGAGGTACCATGGCAACAGTCCTCAAGCCCGATTGTATCGTCGACTACAATCTGTATATGGGAGGAGTTGATCTCTCTGATCAAGTCCTCAAGCCATATAACACCATTCGCAAAACCCGGGCATGGTACAAAAAAGTTGCGGTCTACTTGGTACAGGTTGCCTTGTACAACTCTTTTGTGCTGTCCCAGAGCGCTGGCAACACAGGGAAATTCCTCCAGTTCTATGAGGCAGTCCTCAAGGCCCTGATTTATTTTATTTTTTTCTGACCGGGAAAGAGCAGGCCAGAGTACCTCGGGAATTGGAGGCTCCCGGATCGTCCCTGGCCGACACTTTCCAGGTGTGGTCCCCCATACTGGAAAGAAGGGACTGTCCCCAAAAAAGGTGCAGAGTGTGTCACAGGAATGGTATACGGAAGGACACCACCACTCGGTGTGACACGTGCCCCGATCATCCAGGCCTCTGCATTGGCTGTTGCTTCAGGGAGTACCACACTTCCATGGAGTACTACATCTATAATCTCTCCCCCCCCCCCCCCCCCCTTCCCCAATTTTAATTCCATTTAGCCACTGACTATCAAAAAAAAACTATGGTTCTCAGACTTGAGACTTTGAAATTTTTTTTTGTAAAACTAAAATAGTAGAAATATTCGGTATCACCGCATTAAGAATCTGCTCTATAAAAATACCCCATGACCTAACCCCAAAGATGAAAACTGTGCAAAAACTGCTATTTTTTGGGGGCAAATTTTCAATTTTTTCCAGTAACAAAGCAAGGGTTAACAGCCAAACAAAACTTAATGTTTATTACCCTGATTCTGCAGTTTACAGAAACGCCCCATATGTGGTCATAAACTGCTGTATGACCAAACGGCAGGGCACAAAAGGAAAGGAGCGCTGTATGGTTTCTGGAAGGCAGATTTAGATTTTTTTTTTTTGACTACCACATATGGGGTGTTTCTAAAACCCACAATCAGGGCAATATTGAGTTTTGTTTGGCTGTTAACCCTTGCTTTGTTACTGAAAAAAATGGCTTCAAATGGAAAATTTGCCAAAATTGAAATTCTGAATTTATCTCAATTTGCCATTAACTCTTGTGGAACACCTAAAGGGTTAATAGTTTGTAAAATCAGTTTTGAATACCTTGAGGGGTGTGGTTTCTATTATGTAAGCATCACAAAATGACTTCAGACTTGAACTTGTCTGCTTCTAAACTTCTAAGCCGTGTAACATTCCCAAAATAATCCAAACGTGAAGTAGACATATGGGGAATGTAAAGTAATAACTATTTTTGGAGGTATTACTTTGTATTATAGAAGTAGAGAAATTGAAACTTGGAAATTTGCTAATTTTTCAAAATTTTTGTTAAACTTGGTAATTTTTTTTAGAAATGAAAATGAATTTTTTGACTCCATTTTACCAGTGTCATGAAGTACAATGTGACAATCTCAGAATGGCTTGGATAAGTAGAAGAGTTTTAAAGTTATTCACACATAAAATGACACTGGTCAGATTTGCAAAAGGCCTGGTCCTTAACCACCTCAGCCCCCAGGGCTTAAACACCCTGAAAGACCAGGCCACTTTTTACACTTCTGACCTACACTACTTTCACCGTTTATTGCTCGGTCATGCAACTTACCACCCAAATGAATTTTACCTCCTTTTCTTCTCACTAATAGAGCTTTCATTTGGTGGTATTTCATTGCTGCTGACATTTTTACTTTTTTTGTTATTAATCGAAATTTAACGATTTTTTTGCAAAAAAATGACATTTTTCACTTTCAGTTGTAAAATTTTGCAAAAAAAATGAGATCCATATATAAATTTTGCTCTAAATTTATTGTTCTACATGTCTTTGATAAAAAAAAAATGGTTTGGGTAAAAGTTATAGCGTTTACAAACTATGGTACAAAAATGTGAATTTCCGCTTTTTGAAGCAGCTCTAACTTTCTGAGCACCTGTCATGTTTCCTGAGGTTCTACAATGCCCAGACAGTACAAACACCCCACAAATGACCCCATACCCTAAGGTATTCGCTGATGGGCATAGTGAGTTCATAGAACTTTTTATTTTTTGTCACAAGTTAGCGGAAAATGATTTTTTTTTTTTGATTTTTTTTTTATTTTTTTTCTTACAAAGTCTCATATTCCATTAACTTGTGACAAAAAATAAAAAGTTCTATGAACTCACTATGCCCATCACGAAATACCTTGGGGTCTCTTCTTTCCAAAATGGGGTCACTTGTGGGGTAGTTATACTGCCCTGGCATTCTAGGGGCCCAAATGTGTGGTAAGGAGTTTGAAATCAAATTCTGTAAAAAATGACCAGTGAAATCCGAAAGGTGCTCTTTGGAATATGGGCCCCTTTGCCCACCTAGGCTGCAAAAAAGTGTCACACATCTGGTATCTCTGTATTCAGGAGAAGTTGAGGAATGTGTTTTGGGGTGTCTTTTTACATATACCCATGCTGGGTGAGATAAATATCTTGGTCAAATGCCAACTTTGTATAAAAAAATGGGAAAAGTTGTCTTTTGCCAAGATATTTCTCTCACCCAGCATGGGTATATGTAAAATGACACCCCAAAACACATTCCCCAACTTCTCCTGAGTACGGCGATACCAGATGTGTGACACTTTTTTGCGGCCTAAATGCGCAAAGGGGCCCACATTCCTTTTAGGAGGGCATTTTTAGACATTTGGATCCCAGACTTCTTTTCACGCTTTAGGGCCCCTAGAATGCCAGGGCAGTATAAATACCCCACATGTGACCCCATTTTGGAAAGAAGACACCCCAAGGTATTCAATGAGGGGCATGGCGAGTTCATAGAATTTTTTTTTTTTTTTTTTTTTTGGCACAAGTTAGCGGAAATTGATTTTTTTATTTATTTTTTTTTTGGTCACAAAGTCTCCCTTTCCGCTAACTTGGGACAAAAATTTCAATCTTTCATGGACTCAATATGCCCCTCACAGAATACCTGGGGGTGTCTTCTTTCCGAAATGGGGTCACATGTGGGGTATTTATACTGCCCTGGCATTCTAGGGGCCCTAAAGCGTGAGAAGAAGTCTGGAATATAAATGTCTAAAAATTTTTACGCATTTGGATTCCGTGAGGGGTATGGTGAGTTCATGTGAGATTTTATTTTTTGTCACAAGTTAGTGGAATATGAGACTTTGTAAGAAAAAAAAAAAAAAATTCCGCTAACTTGGGCCAAAAAAATGTCTGAATGGAGCCTTACAGGGGGGATGATCAATGACAGGGGGGTAATCAATGACAGGGGGGTGATCAGGGAGTCTATATGGGGTGATCACCAGTCATTGATCATGCCCCTGTAAGGCTCCATTCAGACGTCCGTGTGCGTTTTGTGGATCCGTAAAAATCATGCGGACGTCTGAATGGAGCTTTACAGGGGGGTGATCAATGACAGGGGGGTGATCAGGGAGTCTATATGGGGTGATCAAGGGTGAATAAGGGGTTAATAAGTGACGGGGGGGGGGGGGGGGTGTAGTGTAGTGTGGTGCTTGGTGCAACATATTACTGAGCTACCTGTGTCCTCTGGTGGTCGATCCAAACAAAGGGGACCACCAGAGAACCAGGTAGCAGGTATATTAGACGCTGTTATCAAAACAGCGTCTAATATACCTGTTAGGGGTTAAAAAAAATCACATCTCCAGCCTGCCAGCGAACGATCGCCGCTGGCAGGCTGGAGATCCACTTTCTTACCTTCCGTTCCTGTGAGCGCGCGCGCCTGTGTGCGCACGTTCACAGGAAATCTCGGCCATCGCGAGAGGACGTGCCTGCGCGTCCAGGAGGAATGAATCAACCACCTCCAGGACGCGTCTGTGCGTACAGCGGTCCGGAGGTGGTTAAGGTGAAAATGAGCCTGGTACATAAGAGGTTAAAGGCCCAACATCTGCTGTACATGTACAACTGAGGGATTAACGGTACACTCAAAGCAATCCACTTAAATGGCCAACTTCAATTGTATCTGGGCTGTGAAAACAGACAAAATAGGACATGTCCTGTTTTTGAGTCAGTATTCCTTGTCCCTTTTATAAAAAAAATAATAATTGAACACACCACAGACTGTCACTCTTAGGAAACCAGCCATTATCCCTGTGAATGTACCCAAACCTGATGCGTACCCCCCCGTACTCTGGTCTAAGTGGCTTTATAATGGAAAGACTTATACTATGAATGCTCTGAATTATTTGTGAGGCCCATACTTGTATGGAGTGACCCTGGTGACAGGTTCCCTTTAGAACACATACAGGACATGGATGAACAGGATTCCTGCTCCCTAACTCTCTACCGAACCTCAGAAGCTGCAGCAGTGATGGAGGCATTACACAGCAGTATCCAGCAGTTTAGATGGAATGAAAGGGGTTGTCCGCTCTTTACCATTGATGACCTGTCCTCAGGATAGATCCTCAATATCCAATTTTTGGGGGGGACATATGGGGAATGTAAAGGAATAACTATTTTTGGAGGTATTACTATGTATTATAGAAGTAGAGAAATTGAAACTTGGAAATTTGCAATTTTTTACAAATCTTTTGTAAATTTGGTATTTTATAAATAAAAAAAATTTTTGACTTCATTTTACCAGTGTCGTGAAGTACAATGTGACGAAAAACAATCTCAGAATGGCCTGGATAAGTCAAAGCGTTTTAAAGTCATCAGCACTTAAAGTGACACTGGTCAGATTTGCAAAAAATGGCCAAGTCCTTAAGGTGAAATAGGGCAGAGTCCTTAAGGGGTTAAAGGGCATCTGTCAGCAGATTTGTACCTATGATACTGGCTGACCTGTTGGCTGTGCACTTGGCAGCTGAAGGCATCTTCATTGGTCCCATGCAGGCATGGACTTCAGCCAGTTAATAAAATTACAACTGGATCGGAGAACCGCGTTACCGGCTGAGTCCTGATCCAGTGCTCTGGCGGCAGGTGGAGATGTTCACTTCCATCACTTTGCACACCGTTGATAGTTTGGCTCCTTAGTTGGGGTGTGTTTGTGTGTCTATTATATTTGACACGTGTGTCTGCCATTGAGTATATATTACTATATCGCTTTCCTGCATATAGTTCATCACCTAGGCTGCCCTGGTTTTTGGTTCTAACACCTCGCTGTTCAGTACTATCTGAACTCTATTCCCCTTTCTCCTCCACTTTGGTCTTTACCTCTGGCGCCCAGTGTGTTTATCCCATATCTCCTATTTTAGGAGTACAGGATTACTTTTTTTTTTTTTTTTTTCTCTCCCCTTACCTCGATTGAGTAGGGAACCTGTTAAAAGTTTGAATCCCACCCCTGGTCCAATGTTCATTTTTCTCAGCATCGCAGGCACATATGATTTAATATATGCAAATGAGCCTCTAGGAGCAATGGGAAGGAAGGGGGGGTTTGCCATTACTTAGAGGCTCTGCTTTCTAACTGCCCCGCCCTCTGGACTTTGAGTGACAGGTCCAGGTGTGGTGGTGTTTACACTGCCTGGCACTGTCAAATGGGTGCAAATCTGCTGACAGATGGCCTTTAAGACAGTAAGTATGTATCCCTTATACACCAGCAGTAGTCTCAGCCCCTCTGTCTCCAGCAGCCCCTCTTCCATAGACTGCTGTTATCTGATACTTCAGTGAGCAGGCAGTCTATAGATCTGAGCAGTGATTACAGTCTGTGAATAGGACGGGGAGCAGGAGAGGAGCTCAATAGGAGATTCTTTAACTGGTCAACCTAAACACATCAAAGTTGCTTAAGGAAATTTACAGAATCTAACTGGTCAACCTAGTTGCTGACAGCGGATTAATTGTCTTCTAACTGAACTCCTACATTTTCAGGACTTTGAACTTCGTCAGTATGAAGAAACTCTTTGGGTAACAACTTCACTAAAACAGGACATTTTTGGCATCGGGATGGTGATTAGTTTCAACCGCCTGTTTATGTATATCAATGGGAACAATGCTTACGGTAGGTTGTCATCTTTTATAGAAGACTCTGCTCACATCCATATTGTAAGGCTTTGTGTTCTGCAGCGCTACGCTTGCCATTAAAATGACTGAAATCCTGCCAGATATAATAAGTAAATGCTAACAATTCTGACTTAACATGGCACCAGAACAATAAGGGTGCCTTCACACGTGGCAGATCTTGTGACTGAAAATTCTCTTGAATAAGGCAGCGAGCACATGGATTTCTGCAAGCTTCATTGAGGGGTATGGAACTGCTTTTCAGTCGTGGAATTTTCTGCCACATCTGAAGGTACCCTAATGGTCAAACCATTAAAAGAATAAAGGCATCCAATGCTTTAAGGTAACAATGGAGCGTTCTAGACTTCATAATGTCAAACTATCATATAGTACATTAGAGAAGCTCTCATAGCTGCCAACTGTCCTGAATTTGCAGAAACTGTCCCCAAATTTCAGAGATGGTCCTGGCAAATTCAGGTTGTCTTGAGCAGAAAATGGGTGGGGGCTAATAGCTGGGCATTTCTGGATGCGGTTGGGCATTCCCAGGTGAGGGATTCCCAGTGTCCCAATTTTTTACTAACCTAAACATTGGTAAGTTTGAATTCTGTATTTTGAAGAGAAAATATTCTGGTGTAGGAGTTTGACATCTGGCCTATAATGTGGAAACTTCCAAACCCATGCCAGTGTGCTTTATAACACTAGTGTGTGATATACAGTCAGGTCCATAAATATTGGGACATCGACACAATTCTAACATTTTGGGCTCTATATACCACCACAATGGATTTGAAATGAAACTAAGAAAATGTGCTTTACCTGCAGACTTGCCAGCTTTAATTTGAGGGTATTTACATCCAAATCAGGTGAACGGTGTAGGAATAAAAAATAGTCCACTGCCTCATTTGCTAAAAGTTGTTTCTTTAGACTATAGTCCTGACCAAGTTTTCACCTCCAGTAGAAGAGATAATTCCAACTAAGACTGGGCCCCCTCTTGCCCTGGCCCCATAGCAGTCGCATAGTCTGCCGCTATGGTAGTTACACCCCTGCATTATAGTTCTCTTATGCTGTTGGACAGAATGTGTTCCCAGCAGGGAAATGGGAAGTGGTCACTATTCCCCATTTCTAGTACAGAAACAAAACGGAAGATTCAGAACTATAATAAATCTGAAGCCCCTTAACAAATAAATCACCTATAGCAGATTTAACTGGAAACGTTAAGGTCTGCAGTAAAGCTGATCAAGAAATGATGGCCACAATGGATCTTAAGGATGCTTATTTTCACTTCCCAATCCAGAAAATACCTAGATTTGCAGTACAGTTGGAAGGATTTATCATCATTTCAACTGTCTGACTTTTGGAATCTCTTCTGCCCCCCCCCCCCATCTTCTCCAGGATCATGGCAGAGGTAGTGGCCTCACTAAGTCGAAAGGGATACTGAGAGTTTGGTATCTAGACGATCTTTTGGTCATAGCAGAAGATACTGATCTTGCCATCTTCAGGTAGTTCTAGCCCATCTTTAGGCTCTGGGCAGGATAGTCAATTGGGAAAAATACAACCTCCTTCCAGACAACCAGAGGGTATTTTTAGGCATTCTTCTAGATTCCGTCCTCCAGAAATCCTTTTTGCCTCCCCTAAAGATTCAGGTTCTAAAACTCAGTTTCCAGCAATTCCTGAAGAAACCCATTTGCTCAGAGGGCATGAAGATGCTAGGACTCCTCTTGTCATAAATGGAACAGGTCTTTGTCCACCCTGGACCAGAAGATGTCTCTTATCAGAGAAGCAAGGATCTCTTTACAGTGGTGTCTCAGACAACAATCTGCAGACTGGGGTATTCTGGAGTCAGGAAAGCATTTTTCCATTGACGGATGCCTTGGGCTGGGATGCCCTTACAGCCATGGATTCCTTCCAAGGGACTTGGTCTGAACCTCAGAGGAGGATGTCGTCCAATTACAGGGAACTTCAAGCAATATGGGAAGGTCTCGAAGCAACACAAGCTCAGGCAAGGAATAGTCATGTGCTAGCCCACTCAGACAATTCCACAGCGGTGGATTTCATCCAGCATCAGGGAGGAACGAGGCATTGACATCTTTAAAGGCTAACTGTCATGTTTTCATATAAAAAAAAAAAAAATCTATTTAGCATATATTACTGTTGCAGCAGTATTATGCGTAAAGCAATCTTTAGTTTCTTCCCATACCACCATTTTCCTTGTTTTCCCTTTAGTTACAGCTGTCTTGAATCCTACAACATGAGAATCTCAAGATGGCTCCTCTGCCAGTTCTCTGAGGCCAAAACTACCTTCCCTTACACACTTGCTGTAGCCAGCAGCTTCCTGCCAGCCAATCAGATTACTGAGACATGCCTCCTCACTCTGAAGCCTAATGCAGACATGCAGTGTGAAGGACCACCCCAGTTTTCTGCTCCCATTAAGTTGGGAGACAGATGAGCTCTAGTGAAGGTCCTTTAAGGGAACAGTGGAAAGAGACAGGGGACATTAATGAAAGCTGTTATAAGGTAATTACAGATCTTTCAGCAATCATTGATGGACTAACTCTAATAGACTAGCAAATAAAGACAGATCCTTTAAGACCTCTCAAGCCAGTTTTTGTTTTGGCAGAGAAGAATTTAAAGTCCCTTTCAGCAGTGCACCTCAAAGGCTGTTGCCTGAAAAATGAGTATTAAGCTGGCTGACATAAGCACATCACTAATGTCAGCTGAACATAACTATTAGTGCCATCTCACTGCCTAAAGCCTTTATTCAAAAACAAACTTTTATAATATGCTCTAGGAGCAGTGGGGGCCTTGCACCTGTACCATTTGCCCACCTCTTTTCACGCCCTTCTCTTGACGGGGCCAGGCAGCACTGTTCTCCTCCCGCCAGCCGTTTATGCAGTGTAAACCTTGCGCAATGAGGGAAGGACGCTCGGCGGCTGCTGGCTACCTCACTGCGCCTGCACCGAATACTGAACTGTGCAAGATTTACCCGGCGGGAGGAGAGCAGTGCTGCCTGGCCCTGTCAAGAGAAGGGTGTGAAAAGAGGTGGGCAAATGGAGCATATTATAAATTCATTTTTCTCAAGGCCTTAGGCAGCAAGATGGCACTAATATAGTTATGTTCAGCTGACATTAGTGATGTGCTAATGTCAGCCAGCTTAATACCCATTTTTCAGGTGACTGAAACCCTTTAAGGGCAGATTTCCTGAGTCGACAGACTAGATCCAGGCAAATGTTTTGTCAAACAGCCTTTCAGGTGATCCGGGAACATTGGGGCAATCAAAGTCTGGATCTGTTTGCCTGAATGAGAAACTGCAAGGTTCCTTATTTTTCCCTCAACCCAAGGGATCCCTGCATGGCAGTAAACTTCACCCAATGTTGGAAGTTGGATCTAGTTTATGCTTTCCCCCAATCCTGAGGGTCCTGCAGAAGTTTTGAGAATGTCCCCTTTTGGCCCAGAAGAGGCTGGTTTGGTCTTCTGAGATCCCTCAGCCAGGAGGATCCAATTCTGTACTCTCCAAAAGAGGACCTCCTAACGCAGGGTCCAATCACTCATCCGAACCCCAGGCTACTCAAGCTGTCAGCTTGGTTACTGAGCAGTCCATCCTCCTAGGGCTGGGTCTCTGGGAGAGTTGTGGGTACCCTAATGCTTAGTAGGAAGTCCAATACCTCTAAGGCATATCTTAAAATTTGGAATAAATTCACCTCCTGGAGTGGCGACAGATTTAACCAGTCCTCTCCCAATATCCCTCTCATGCTTGGGTTTTGGTCAGGATGGATTGGATATGGGTCTCTCCCCAAACGCACTAAGGGTTCAGGTGTCTGCTCTGGGTGCCCTCTAACACCAGTCTTTCTGAAGTCCCCTGGATATCTAGCTTCTTAAAAGCTGCAGATAGGCTGAAGCCTAGAATTAAAAACATGGTGGAACCTGAGTACAGTTCTTTTTAGGCTTGTCAGATTTCCCCGCTTGAACCTTTTTAGATCAGCTGTCCTGAAACTACAACTTCCAGAATACTCCATTCACTTCTATAGTAGTTGCAGGAGCAACTAAGCCTGGGAATTGCAGTTTCACAGCAGCTGGAGGTTGCTGACCCCGGCTATAGATTCACTGTCTATCAAGTGGCTTACACTTAATTTTTTTTTTTTTCGTAGCAATATCCAAGTATGTGAGTTACAGGCTCTGTCCATCCAAGAGCTCTTAGAGTCTGAGGATAAACTAATATTTAAACTAGACTCCAATTTCCTTCCAAAGGTAGGATCTACCTTCTACAGATCCCAAGATATTGTAATTTCCTCAATTTGTGGCAATCCCAGAAATGAACAAGAGACTAAATTCCATAATCTGGATGTGAGAAGGGCCATTCAGTATTTGGTTGTTACCAAAGAATGGAGGCTAGACTTGTTTGTTCGGTTCTTCAATCCTAATAGGGGTAGGAAAGTGCAAAGAGCTCCATATCCCACTGGATAAAGAATGCTATTACTGAGGCATATAAAGCAACTGGTAAAGAACCCCCCTCTTTGCTCCTCGCCTATTACAGCACCCTTGGATAGCATCTGCCCCCTGCTCAACACAACCACTTTAAAGGAGGTACCAACCTCCCTCACGCCAGTTCGGTTTCCTGTCCTAAGGGACAATTTGGATTCACAACCACACCAAGGAGAGCTGCAGGTGCCCCATGTGAGTATTTGAGGGCCTACCCGGCGGCATAAGGCTTCTCAGGAAGCCGCTGCAGAGCCTGGACCTCTGACGCTCCCCTCCCTTCTCCATCGGGAGGTTTTACAGGTCTCCTGGACTCGCGGACCTCTGTGGCCATGGTCGGCTGCCGACATCTGTCGTCACTTCCGGTTGCTGGTGCCGACGTCCCTTTCAGTTTCGGCAGCAGGAGGAGGCACAATGCTGTAGACTGGAAGTGGGGTGTGTATACCCCAAAATCTCTCTAGCTTAAGTTTCTTATAAGGCTATCTTTTTTTTTTTTTTTTTTTTTTTTTAGGTTTCCAGATCTAAAGACAAAGGGTGTGCTATTTGTAAGAGAGGTTTTCCCCAGCCTGAGGGTAACTATTTATTTGAAGTCTGTGTAGGCAAGCTACTAGAGGATGAGGCCCATCTCTTATGACAAGCCTAAAGCAGATGATCCAGGATAAAGTGAGGGAGTCGGTTAATAGCCTCCTGGAGAATCGCCCCAGCAACTCTGTAGCCGCTTCTATTCCCCCCCCCCCCCCCCCCATCCAGGAGCTGTTGTCAGGATTGGAGGGAGACCATCAGATGAATCTTTTGATGATCATGTAGTGGGAAAGGCCAAAAATATTAGCTCCTTATTTAGAGTAGTGAGAACCCCCATGGGGTTGGATGATTGTAAAGAGCCACAGTCTGTTAAAGACTCCATGTTTGAAGGTCTGGGCCCTAGAAAGATTAAGGGTTTTGATGTCCATGAAAATATTGCCACTGTTATCAGAAAGGAGTGGAGCAGACCAGATAGAATTATTATTTTTTTTTATTCACTCTGCCTTAAAACATCAATACCCGTTTGAGGATGTTTTGGCCTATTGGGACAGAGCCCCAAAATTGGATGCCCCAGTTGGCAAAATTTCCAGAAAAGCAGCCCTCCCTTTGAGGACTCGTTCCCTGAAAGATCCCATAGAAGGGCTGAGATTTATTTGAAAAAGAGCTGGGAGACTATGGCAGGTGCCTTTTAGACCTGCCATTGCGGCCACCTCTATTGCAAGATCCCTGAAGATATGGATGAAAGAATTAAAAGATCATATTAAGGAGGGAACCCTTAGAGATGAGTTGCTTTCCTTCTTTCCAACCATATTTAATGCTATTTATTTCCTTGCGGATGCTTCTGTTGACCCTTTAACATTTTCTGCTAGGGCTTCTGCCCTTTCTAATTCAGCTCGTAGAGTCATCTGGTTAAAGGACTGGAAGGGTGACTAGTCCTCCAAAGCAAAATTATGTGCAATACCCAAATATGCAGGGCGGCCACTTGGAAGAGGGCTCATACCTTCACTAAACCTTATTAGGCTTGATGTTTTCGCCAATGAGGACATGGCCTTTGGACGCAAGGTCCTTGGTGCTGTGGTCCCTCCATAAGATTTTTTTTTTATTTCACTTTTTTAGTTCTTAGGGTGTGCTGTCATGGAGATGACTACCAGTGAGTGTAATACTAATTTCCCCAGATATAATCTATCATTGCAATCAAGCTTCACTTGAAGTAGATTTATTAAACTGTAAAGGAAAACGTGTTTTTTTTTTTTTGTTGTTTTTTCAGTGCTCCCTCAGACTTGCCTCAATACCTTTTTCCATGCTTAACTTTAAACGGTGCTACTTATAAACCAGACGACCAGTGTAATTACTACTGTATCCTCAAATTGATTCAATTTTATGCACTAACTAATATCCTTTGGACAACTAAGCCAGTTCTACTGTACACCATTGATGACCCCATAAATGTAGATTTGGCTGTCCAGTGAGGGGTTTTTGAGACTGTAGGCAATATGTTCTATTATCTTGTCTGTAAAATTTCTCATTTTCCAGCCTTTCCTTTTTTTTATAGGGCTGAAGATGAGTATGACTGTACCTGTGATAGTACACGTGCCACTAAAACCACCCACTGAGAACACTACAATGTCCTTCTTTGTGAAGTATCCTGCAAAACCTACAGACCCTGAGGTTTACCTGGAGCCACGTCCTGCAGCTTCTGTATATGTCAAGTAAGTGATTACCAGTTGAGATCATGGTCCCCTTTATTTTGTAAGTAATGTGTGGGGAAAAAATCATCTAAAACTATGGCACACATTACATGACAACCTGATTATGCCTAAAAGGTAAAGTTCATACGGGCATATCGATCTGAGTGACGGGGCTGATTTCTCAGACCTCACTAAAGGCTGAACTTGACAGGTAACATGCTGCATAAGGGCCTCTACATGAATTATCTGGGTTTTTATTTTTCGTACTAAAAGGCCAAAATAACTTTCAGCTGTTTCTTTTCTGCATTTTTGTCACTTTTTTTTTTTCTGCAAACAGTGGTGCAGATTTACGAATACTGTCAAAGTGTAAACTCCCAAAAATGTGCCAATATTCTGCTTTTAAATTATATCCGTCCCCACAAAGTCATTAAAGAGGCTGCCAGAATTATCAACCCTATTAAACCAAGGATACTGCCTAGTAGGGCTCCAAATATTGTCATTTAGCATATGGACAAAATAAGGGCATCAGTTATTTGTGTTAGTCATATGCAAAGGGGAAAGTCGGAGCACCAGGAGGCAGGGCTGAGCACCCCCCCCCCCCCCCCCCCTTCATTGAGAGGCCTAGACATCGGTATGAGGACAGAGCTGTGTCCCAACATGATGAGCCCAAACAGTCAGTCTGCCTGGGTTAATGGGGTTGATTATGCTGACAGAGCCTCTTTAGGCCACAACACCTTAATGGCCAACACATAAAGGTTGGTGTGTAAAACATTTAATAAATGCAAAGAAAGTTGTTCCAAAGTTGATGCATTTTCAATGTTCTTTGTGACATTGTTTTTCCTCCTACAAATAAGTTGATGTAAAAAAGGACAAGAGCTACAGCATGCCACTTAAGACCAAAAAGGACAGTTATGAAACGGGACACATTTTATTCATATTTCCCATAAATCTACTGCATAAAATATATCAAAACACAGGAGCAAAAATCCACTGAAGACAAAGTGCAGAAAAACACTAACAAACTGTTTTAAAGCCTCCTAATGTCTTCCACGATTTCAAATGTCTGCTCAATCAAGTCTTAATGGCTCTGTACATGAGATGTCCTTATGTGTGTAGCAGATCTCTGCTTTTTCATGGGCAGAGGTGCAAGGATGAGAAGGAACGGGTCTGACTGTACACTGGTGGAATCTATCACGTGGGGAGGCGGGGGGGGGGGATACCTGAAGTCAGTCTGTTGGCATACTAAGGACAAGTGTCACACTTGATTCAATTCTTAAACCTAAGGCCTCTTTCACATGGGCATGTCCGAATGCGTCCCGGTGCGTTGTGGCAAACCCGCGCGAGTAGGTACCCAATTTCAGTCAGTTTTGATTGCGATTGTGTTCCGTTCAATTTTTATCACACGGGTGCAATGCGTTTTGCACGCGGGTGATAAACTGAATGTGGTACCCAGACCTGAACTTTTTCACAGAAGTTCAAGGTTGTATAGATTGTATTTTCCCTTATAACATGGTTATAATGGAAAATTGCATTCTGAATACAGAATGCATAGTACAATAGGGCTGGAGGGGTTAAAAAAAAATAACCATTTAACTCCTTAATCCACTTGTTCGCACAGCCGGCATCTCTTCTATCTGTGGTGAAAAGGACCTTTGACATCACTACGTTCACATGGTCATTTACATGATCCATCACCATGGTGATGGATCATGTGATGAGCGTAGTGACATCATCAAAGGTCCTTTTCCTCACAGATGAAGACAGAAGAGATGCCGTCTGCACGAACAAGTGGATAAGGTGAGTTAAATTATTTATTTTAACCCCTCCAGCCCTATTTTACCGCATCCGCACTTGCTTGCGATTTTCACGCAACCCCATTCATTTCTATGGGGCCTGCGTTACATGAAAAAACGCACAGAGGAGCATGTTGCAATTTTCACGCAACGCACAAGTGATGCGTGAAAATCACCACTCATGTGCACAGCCCCATAGAAATGAATGGGTCTGGATTCAGTGCGGGTGCAATGTGTTCCCCTCACGCTTTGCACCCGCGCAGAAATCTCGCCTGTGTGAAAGGGGCCTAAGGGTGCCTTCACACACTGCAGAATTTCCCACAACTGAAAATCTGCTCCACCTGCCTGAATGGGGCTTGCAGAATGTGCTCTCCTCCCCGTTCAAATGAATACTGATTTATAAAAAAAATATTCCATTCACAGAAAATTGGGCAACAAAATCTGCAATGTCTAAAGGCACCCCAACACTGATCTAGACAAGCTACTCCAGTTTTCCTACTTGAGTGAGATTGCAACTTTTAAAAAGTGTAGTGAAACCCATTAACATGGCTAACCACATGCCCATCCTTACCATATTTCAAAGCTGGAGTTAGTGGAGTTAAAATGCAAAAACTCAATTTTCCAACTTTTTTTTTTAAAGCCAGAATTCTGTAGTGTCTGCATATTAAGGGCCTATATATTTATATCTTCTGGATAGTCATGTAAGCTTTCCATTCTTTTCAGGACTTTTGGAGGATATGCCCTAAACACTATGTATGCTGAGCAAGCTAAAGCCCTAGCAGAGAAGCTGGAGCTCCTTGCTCTGCCGTTTGATGATACATACTTCATACATGGTGGCTACGATGCTCCTTCTCAAATTTTCAACCGTCATAATGAAGTGTGGTACATGGCAAAGTCCTCTCACCCGAGGGGATTTCATCGTTCCTCTGCTACTCAGCCCTGAATGTGATCTCCATACCGTCTTATAATATCTTACAAGACGCTGTTAAATGGTACTCTAACACTAACTTGCAAAACTTCTAACAAATGCCTCTGGTAAATCTTAAGCATTGTCTTGAATGTAGCATGTCATCATGAATAGTGCTGTTTTTGTAACAGATTTTGTTGCATTAAAATATATTTGTAGAACGTGGCTCTTCTGGGTTTATATTGGAGGGGAGTGAGTCTGTTGTAAACTGATGCAATGCAGATTAATTTCTGAGAAATTAACTAATCCACTATTTGCTAATTTCCACCTCATCACCACGACGGCCCACAAGGAGATTGACCTCTGTAGGGGCAGGAACAGAGGGGGTTTAAATGCCCCTCCAACACCAGTGTTTCCTGTCCCTACAGGGGCAGAGAGGTCTCCCTAACCAGGGAGATTAAGACCGATGTAATTCCTGACACCATCTGGCTTACCTTGGTGTCCCAGTACTAACACTGGGCAGGGGAGAAGTGGGAGGCCTCGCTCTGTTTAATACGAGAGCCTGCTCCCTGGACGCGATCTCCCGCCGGGCCTCCTAGGGTTTTAGCCGGGCTGTGCGTCGGGCGCTTTAGCGCTATGTGGCAACGTCACTTCCGGAAGACTAGGAAGTGACATGGCACGCGTCTCCTGGAAAGATCGGCACAGCCAGGGGCGTACATAGAAATCACTGGGCCCCATAGCAAGAATCTAAGTTGGGCCCCCATTCCCCTTTTATAGCCCCTCCCACTACCCATTCCAGGCCTCTCTCTTTGTTCCATGAACTATGTTTGCTGTTGCGTTTTAGAATTTATGCATCGGGGCCGGATTGGGATTACAAAACAGGCCTGGCAGACAAAAGAGGTATAATAGTGTGTACAGATGTATAGTGTATACAGCAATGTACTGATATGTGAGGAACATGGTATAATATATGCAGTGTATATAGTATATACAGCAGTGTATTGATATGTGCAGTACAGGGTATATTATATGCAGTCTGTACAGATATATAGTATATACAGTAGTGTAATGTGAGGTACTAGGTATAATAGATGCAGTGTGTACAGGTAAATGGTAAATATAGCAGTGTACTGATATGTGAGGTATAAATTACAGCTCGTACCTCACATATCAATCCAATACTGTATATACAATATACCTGTACACACTTCATCTATTATACCTCGTACCTAACATATCAGTACACTGCTGTACAATATATCTATACACACTGCATATATTATACCTTGTACCTCACATATCAGTACACTGCAATATATATTATATATTTGTATATATTGCATCTATAATACTGTTTAATATATGCTGTGTGTGTAGATATAGATATGAGGCATACAAGGTATAATACTGTAGATGCATTGTTTATAGAAATATGTGGTCAGTTATACATTATGGTCGCTGTGTGTGAGGTACATGAGGTAGTGGTCACTGTACCTGTCTGAAGTATTATACATGAGTGTGCAATCAGTAAAAACAGGGCATGGGGGGGGGGGGGGGGGGGGGGTAAATGACAAGAAGTGGAGGACCTCCTCTTACCACTCCATTCCAGTCTGTATGGATCCATGCAGAGCTGCTTGTGAACTTCTAATACTTACTGTTAGGGGTTGAAGGACCTGTGATGATGTCATCACAGGTCCTGGAAGATGTACTGTTTTAACCTGGGAACTACACTTTACACTGTGCAGTTCCCTTACAGGACCTGTGATGACATCATCAAAGGTCCTTTAGCTTTAGAAAGATAGACCGGAGAAATTAGGGGGCGGGGCCTCTCCTCCACTGCGGGCCCCTCTTCCTCCTGGGCCCCATAGCAGCTGTGTGGTCTGCCTATATGGTAGGTACGCCACTGGGCACAGCGCATGGAAGTGCCGAGGCAACAATCCATTGCTTATGCCATGTCAGCGGAACCCTGCTCTGCAGGAGACCCCTCTGTGCCGATTGCTGTATCACCTTTGCTTGCACTTGTGGTCAGGGAACTCGGGTTCCTCTCTCTTCCTACACTTGGGCTTAAGGGCAAAGTATAATTTTCATTATATATTGTGTTCATATAAGCCTGATTGGGGTCACTCTCCCCTCCTAGGTCCCTAAGGAGGCGCAGAAGAAGGTTAGGAAGCCCGTTAAGTGCCTATCGTGCTATAGGCGGCTTCCAGATTACCATAAGATTATGTAAAGATTGCATTTCAAGTGTTATACGGGATAAACAACCTTCGTTAATTGAATTTATGTCCATGATTCACGAAGTCAAATCCTCCTTGATCTCAGAATAGAATCCCCCTCTTCCTCAGATTCAGACGGAATAGCTGAAGACGCTTCGTCCTCTAGACCCTGGGACGATGAGGAGGCTTCCTCTGATGCAGAATTCTCTGAATCTGCCATTTTGTTTTTCCTCTGAATGCATGCCAGACTTACTAAAGGCCGTCAGAGCCACCATGGGGGTGGAAGAAGCCCTGAAGTCTCATTTTGTACAGGACGAAATGTTCCAGTGTAGTGTCCCACTATGTAATGGTGGGCACTACTCAAGGGTCAATTGGGTCATGGTGTGTGGTTCCTCCTCCTAGGCAGTAGAGGGAGCTAGTGAACCCCCTAGTGTGTGTGTGTGTGTGTGTGTGTAAAATATATATATATATATATATATATATATATAATTAGGTCCTGTTCAGAGAGGAAGTGTGGTCAGAAGCCAAGTGTGCACTTTAGCCAGAGAGCAGCTGAAGACCAGCTTCTGACATGCAGCTAGATAGCCCAGGCTCCTAGCTTGCCACCAGGGGAAGAAGCTACCTCCAGAAAATATATAGCACCTTATAGTACAGTGCAGAGCCACTTTTATCCAGCCAAATAGAAAGCTGAAGGGCAGAAGGATATTTACAGCA
The DNA here is from genome assembly GCF_905171765.1 of Bufo bufo. Classification (NCBI taxonomy): domain Eukaryota; kingdom Metazoa; phylum Chordata; class Amphibia; order Anura; family Bufonidae; genus Bufo; species Bufo bufo. The sequence goes on from NC_053392.1 coordinate 601,502,760, forward strand.
AGAGGATATATACCAGAAGGTTTCCCTACCCAAGGATAAAGCCAGCAATAGGGCATATGGGCCTTGGTGAAAGCCAGACAGGATCTGAGGAAAGTGCAGCCTGATCTGTAAGTGTTCTTCCCTCTGAGTATCTTGCAAAGACTTTGCCTGCCATTTGTATGAAGCCTGCCTGTATTCAACATTATACATATGGAACTAACTAAAGACTGTATATAGTTGGACTGTTCAGTAAAAAGTTCTGGTTCACTGCAACTTTGTGTACCTCAATTATTCCTACAACAAATCGGTGTGCCACAGTTACTGGTGTCAAGAACGTTAAGGGATCTTTCCATAGGCACACTAAACCTACAACACCCAGGGCACCTCACCTACCACCTGGCCTAGTCCCTATACACAGAGTGCCCCAGAGGATCCATGTGCCAGTCTCTCCATCACTGCTGTACGCCTACCTAGGGGGGGGTGTGTGTGTGTGTGTGTGTGTGTGTATATATATATATATTCTCTGAGTACCAAGAGCAACCCTCGGTTTAACTACCCCCTGTGACCTCATATTCGCTCACCCTGCAGGGCTGAGGTCTTCACATAAAAAAAACCCACGTTCTTCCTATAAACGAGAATATACGTGAGATTGTTCTCGACGAATGGTCCAATCCCGAGAAACGCCCGGGGGTGCCTAAGTCCTTTAGGAATCGGCTTCTATTTGATATTAATGAGTGCAAAATATTTAATGAAACACCTAAGATCGATGTTCAGGTCGCAAAAGTCAATAAAAAGACAGCTCTACCCTTTCAGGACGCCTCCTAGTTACGCGACCCCATGGACAGGAAGGCGGACAGCTCGTTGAAACAATCCTGGGAGGCCGCAATGTATAACCTAAAGTCCAATATCGCTGCTACCTCGAGGGCCATGGGGTTGTGGTTAAACAAACTAGAGACTCCTATCCGAGACAAGACCCCCTAGGGAGGAAATCTTAAATTCTCTTCCTCTGCTAAAGTCTACCACTGCATTTATGGCGGATGCTTTGGCGGAATCTGTAAGGTATGCCGGCCTATCCAATGCGGTCTGCCGGGCCTTATGGATGAAGTGCTGGTCCGGGGGTAAGACCTCAAAGATGAAGTTGTGCTCCATCCCCTTCTTGGGGGGGTGGGGAGTCTTTGGCCCTGTGTTTGACCGCATTTTAGAAAAGGCGGCAGACGGAAAAGGGTTTCACCGAAGAACGATCCTCTAAAATAAAATTTCCCTTTTGTGCCTCCGCTAGTCAGGGTAGGCCCTACAGAGATAAAGGGAAGTCAGGTCATTGGAGCTACCCCAAGGGTGGCAAGGGAAGAGGCACTCACCTCCTCCCAAAATAAATGTAGTGACAGACAATGACGCCAGAGTCGGGGGGAGATTGAAGAATTTTCTAGCCCCGTGGGTTTCCATCACCCTGAATCCTTGGGCCCGGGACATCATAAGATCCGGCTACCGAATAGAATTTTCTTCATCTCCCCCAAACCGTTTCATTGTCACCAGTCCCGGCTCATCCTTGGTAAACAAGAAAATCCTGCAGGGAGTCCAGAACCTTCTAGAAATGGGTGTAGTAGCCCAGGTCCCATTGTCACAGCTAGGGCAGGGGTTCTATTCAAACCTCTTAGTACAAAAGAAGGGAGGCTCATTCCGCACGATCATAAATTTAAAGTCCCTAAACAAATTCATAGTCTATCGGAAATTCAGGATGGAGTCTCTGATACCGCTGATGGGAAGAAACGTTCTGATGTGTACAGTAGACCTAAGGGACTATCACGTCCCGATCCACCTAAATTCCCAGAAATTTCTGAGATTCGCAATTTAAGATCGCAAAGGCTCAATCCTTCATTTCCAATTTATGCCTCTTCCCTTTTGAATATCATCTGCTCCCATAGTTTTCACGAAGCTCGTTGTCGAGATGGTGGCTTCCCTGAGGCACAGAGGCTTGGTGATCGTACCATACTTGGACGATTTCCTCATAATTGGGGACAGCGAAAGTCTGCTCAAAGCGAATCTAGACACCTTCCTATCGTTCATACGAGATCTAGGTTGGTTAATAAACATGCAGAAGTCGAATCTCCACCCATCCAGTATGATTCAGTTTCTGGGGGTCATTCTAGATTCCTAAGTTCAACGCAAGTTTCTACCATTGGACAAAATCGTGAACCTTCGTTTAAAGATCTAACGGTTTCAGAGCAGAAGGTCCTGCACCATAAGAGAAGCCATGAGCCTTCTAGGTCTTCTCTCGTCTTGCATACCCTCGGTACCCTGGAGTCAGTCGCACTTCCGGATCCTCCAAGCCTGGATTCTCAGAATCTGAAACAGGCGGTGTAAGGAAAATTTACTCTCTTCCCTAACGGTGTGTCCCTTAACACATGATTTCAGTGGCCAGCTTGAATTAAGCCTTACCGGTACCGGGAGAATGAAGAAGATAGACCACATGAACACATGTCTATTTCCAATCCATTCTGGTTTATTCACAGCTGGCAAACAGTTTTAATAGAGGGGGTTGAGCTTCCTTTACATCCAATCATATGTTAGCATTAGTATTTGACCAATAGTATGGTCACACATAAGCTCTGCATTAACATCATAGCTGACTCATAGTAACAGCATTTGACCAATCAGGTATATACACATAAGCTAGCAGACACTTGAGTCAGATGTCCTTTTATGGCTAGAAGGCTGTTCATACTTTCAACATGTATGGATTTCATGAAACAGTTTAAGGAAGTGTCTCACATTCCATAGGGGGGAGGGAGGTTTTGTAGTGCACTAACCAAATGTAATACACGTGGCTAAATGAGACAAAATGGAGTCACATATATCCCATCAAATCCCCTCTTAGAACCTTATATATATATATACTATATGGTTCTTTCTCCGCTCTTCCTTGGTTTGCTTATAAGCCTTTAGGTATTCCATATACCCTTCAGGAGTATAATCCTGAGGCTTTGTTGAGGTTGGGTTTACCTCTTCTACCTCTACCGGAGTATAGAGGAATGTTGAGTGTACCCCTCTTTCGGCCACCTTTTTGACATATGGCTAGAAGGGAGGGCACACACTACAGACAACAGCAGAGACCCACTATTGCAGCGACCACGGCGAGTGCCACTCCTAAAACATATCTTATTTGACCAAAGTCAGGTATCCAGCCAAAAAGCCAGTCCCACCAACCTTGGTCAACATCCTGTTTTATATGTTTTCTCATCTCCTCTAATTGGCCTATTTTATCTTTTATTCCACGGGAGTGATCTAATAAATTGAAACAACACATCCCTGCGAACGCTGAGCATCCTACACCATGTTGGAGCAATAAATAGTCAATAGTTGCCCTATTCTGCAAGATAACCTTTTCATACGATTGTATATCCAGCAGCATATCTTGCAGAACTGCACTAGTGACATTTATCTGTTTTATCATAAAACAGGCAAGTTTTGATATTGTCCTGTGGTTATATATGGCCAACCCTGGTACTCCTATCAAAGATACCCCTAAACTCATATATTCTGATCTAGAGAGGAGATTCACATTATAATCACAATTTTCTGGTAACTGTAGGGAAGTGTCTCTCGTGTGTCGTGTCTGCATTGCTGGAAATAGTGGTATCATTGCTAATGTCAGCCTGGCTATTGTACAGGGTCCCTCTGTAATATTGGCCGGTATGTATGTGTAACTAGTATTCCCACAGGCCAATACCCATCCTGCTGGTAGAGGTACATGTTTGTCTAGGGATGGTACTGTTTTTGTAATATTACATTGCACATTCTTTCCTGATATTATCTTTTTACAACTACCTATATCTCTATCACAAATATTTGGCTTAATCTTATTCTGCATTTTTGCTTGTATGCAGGGAGGCAATAGTGTCTCATCACAGGTGAAGTTATAACATATTTCTGCTGCTGTGACAAGACCTGTAATTACTTCTATCATATTACTCTGCAGATTCCCATATGTAGGACAGTCATAACAAGCATGATAAGGATTTACATATCCATATTTAACATCATGATCCTCCAAGTCTGTGTCGTTCCATTGGGAACGTAGGAGCTCCGTCCATACGTCTAGTGGGGTGGGGACTGCTACCAGACATGTCTCCAAAATGTTAGATGCCGATAAAGTGGTTTGGAGACAAAAGTCAGTTAAGTTCAGAGTTTTGGCCAGGTACAGCCATAAGTTCTCCTTTGTCTTGCATAGACTGTCTTCCCCTCTGCATTCTGTTTCCAGGTATATCTGTCTGTTCCACAGCCATGGGACAGTAAGTAGGAGACACAAAATTACAATTATTAAGGCACTACATCTCAGCCATCTCGAGGAATTTCCCGACTGCGTCATCTCGTTGGGGGTCAAGGCTGTCTGCCTCCGTTAGTACCCCTTCTGTATCTTCTTCGAGGTCAAGGCTGTCTGCCTCCGTTAGTACCTCTGGGCCTCGTTGGAGGTCAGGGCTGTCTGCCCCCGTTAGTACCTCTCTTTTCTTCACCAACTTAATCCTTGTGGCGTGGATCCACGTGGGCGATTGTTCAGTGAGGACCGCTGTTCTGGTGATCGCGACTACCTCGGTGGGTTGTCCGTAGGTGAAACTTCCTGGTTCCTTTCCCTTCTTTAAGATCTTGATCATCACCTGGTTGCCTATCCGGAATGGACGGGTTGATTCCTGTGAAAGAGAAGGAGACTTACAAGCAACTTTTTCTTCAGTTTTACTGAGGACTTTGATCAGATTAGTACTTCTCTCTGATCAGGTCCAAGTCTCCTTCCTGCACCACCAGGGGGCGTCTTGCCCATGGTGTGGGGAAAGGCCTACCCATGAGTATCTCAATGCTGTTTATGTCCTACTCTGTGGAATGTCCTACTCTGTGGAAATGTGCTACTTAAGATGGAAGCACTGTGTTGGGGAATGCATAACTTCCCCTCTTCGCAGACTAATCCTATCTCAGGATTTTTCTGCAATACTGGATAACACCAGTCCTGCTGTTCCTGTTCAGTGACATACCACTGAAGATCAGTAAGTATTTGCAGCATCTCAGGGGTTGGAGATGCCAAACATGGCATCTCCCAATGGTTATACAAACCTGTGAGGTTGCTTTTGGCAACTCATTTCGCCATCTTAACTGCCAGCGCATTGCCCTGTGAGACATGTTCCTTACCATCTGCTGCCGTAAATCCTCTCCTCTGCCAGATCATACCATGGTCCCACACTACCCCATGTGTGTGTACCTACTCTCAGTATGAATGGTGACAGGTCTATCAGCATGTAGAATACATGTCCTAGTGAGTGCAATAAGCTCAGCTGCCTGCTGTGTTGAGTGCGGATGTCCTTGAGTAGGCCTACAACATCATGAGTGGTGTGCAAAATGGTGTAATCTCACATTGTGAAAGAATTTGCCGACTCTACCATCATAGCACAGGCTGCAAGAGAACGCAGACATGCCGGCATCCCCTGGACAGAGGTGGGCATTACCTTTGAGAAAAACACACAAGGACGCAACTTGCCTCCGTTTTCTTGTGTCAGTACACCCGCCATGGTTTTACAATTTTGGCGTGCAAACATGTGGAAGGGCATATTATAGTCAGGGAGGTCCAGCCCTGGACTCGACATGAGCGAACATTTCAGATAATCAAATGCATTGTACATTTCAGAAGACCATTTAATCAAATCTGGATTTTCTTCCAGAGTGGCTTGCCTCAAAACATTGTCAATAGTGGGAGCAACCAGTAATCCATTGTCTACCGTTTATCATACCAAGGAAAGATAACATTTCTTTCTTGGTGTGCGGGGCGACCAAACCCGCAATAGACTGGACTCTTTCTGCGCTGATTCTCCGTTCACCTTTTGTGAGGACAAAGCCCAAGTATTCAACCTGCATTTTACACCATTGCATTTGCTTAAGTGTCACTTTGTGACCACATCCTGACAACCATTATAACAGTGATAAACCATCCTGAATGCTGGCCTCCGCTGACATGCTACACAGTAATAAATCATCGACATATTGCAGCAGCACAGAACCTTGGGGGGATGTACCATGACTCTAACATCGCTCGGAGGACTATGCTGTACACTACAGGTGAATCACCATATCCCTGGGGCATCTCTGCACCAGGTCAGTTGGCGTCTGTCAAAGGAAAAAGCAAAAAGTAGTCTGGTTATCTTATCAACTGGGATAGAAAAGAAAGCATTTTTCAGATCTATCACACTGAACCAAACAGCGTCTGCTGGAATGGCAGATAATAATTAAGTGACATCAGGTACAACAGGGGCTATAGGCACAATGATGTTGTTGATGGCCCTTAAATCCTGTACAAAGCGGGCAGCACCATCTGCCTTTGTCACTGGATTCACGGGCGTGCTGTAGGGTGAAATCACCTCTTCCAGGATTCCCTTTTGTAGGAATTCTTCTATCATTGGCCTAAGCCCATCAAGTTTCTCTTTTAACAGCAGGTATTGTTTCTGGAACACTGAGATGACACCTGGTTTCACAGTAGCTGTGTAATGTGTGCAATCTATGAATCCTGTGTCATATTCATTTGAGGACCATAATGCAGGGTTAATGTTATTCTGGGTGGTCCTGTATGTTTGCAAGAATCAGTGGCACTGGTGTAGAGACTGGAATGAGACCTGAGTGTATTCTTATGTCCTGATTCTTTGCTGATACCTGCAAGTTAAGCTTAATGAACAAATCTCTCCCTAATAGGCTGACTGGGCAATCTAATATAATGCTAAATACATGACATGATGTATTCCCTGTCCATGGTTTCTACTGGTAAGGAATCTGTTCTGTATGTCCTTGTCAGTACCCCATTTATTCCCATAGAGGGCTCACATTTCCTTCCTGACACTCTGAGTCACCTAAGTCCGCCCCTTTTGGTGGACGCTTTGGTCTGTCTTCTGTTCAGCCATTAGTATCTTAGCTGTCCATACGAGCAGAGCTCTGATGTTAAGCACAACACTGAACATGTAACATGTAACTGCAAACATTGAAACAAACAGATCTGACAATACAGACATGAACACACAAAGGGCCCATAAAAACTTTTCATTGAAATAAAAATGTACAGCTTGATCAATGCTGTTGGTACCAATAAAAAACCCAAAAACTTCCAATAAAATAAAATAAAATTCTTAATGCGCATATTTAAAAACAAATACCGTATTCCATACGCATTCATATACATTTTCATGTACTCATCTTCACAAACCAGCTCATAACCACGCCCTTATACATAAAATATGAATTACACACACAGCTCTGCTACGTACATATAACTCAGAGCCACACCCATTCACATTCCACTGAATCATGTATCTTTCACCCAATCACACAATCTCTTTGTTACGTCACAAAACTTGCAGCACAGACAAACACAGCAATTGCTGATGGTCTGTCGCTGTAAAACAATATACATGTTAATCATACAGTCATTTTGTTAAAATTAACAAATCATCTTATATGCCATGTCGTTTTTTTTTTTTTTTTGTTTTTTTTTTAGTGTTACACGCATCGCCACTTATTGTATATAACTAACACTTCCCCCATTTCCTCTGCCTTGCGTCTCCTATTTCAGGAGTGTTCGAACAGTAAAGCAATACATCAAGGACATTCAGCTGTACCACATGTTCCTCAAACTTTTACTCACATCTGAATAAGAACTTATTGGGTGCAACCTTAGATTGATACGAGTGGACACTTCCAATTAGCATCATCACTGCAGGCACATTTTAAACCATCGGAACATACAATTGGGAAAGATCTAATCCAATACTGGAGCCCTGTCTGGAATATCTTATAGATAACACAGGTTAGTATCTTCACATTGCTGCTTATGCATTACCAATTAGCAGCCCCCCTCCCCCCTCAACCCCCATATGAAATTCCTGAGCAGAGAAGGGGGGTGAGATGGGAGGGGGCTCTCTCTGAAAACACATCTCAAACAGGACAGGAAGAAGTTTTTTTGTAGTACTACAAGTGACATTTTGGAATGTGGTGGGGGGGAGGGATGCCTCATGGCAACCTTTGTTCTCTATAGGATTCAAAATCCTCCATCTTGAAATAAGAAATGCTGCTCATTTCATTTCTCTAACTTCAAGTTCTCTCAGTCACTTCCATATACACTTTTTCACCATAACTCAGCTTGCACCAGGCTATTATTATCCTTCAACAACTTCTCTCTTCAACTATCAATACACTTATGCATTAACTGTCCATCTTTTAGTGCTGTAATCTCTAATTCCAGGGACAATAAATCGTCACTATTTAAACACACACAGATCATTAGGGCAACAAAACTTAACCAGTTCATTTCTGAACGTTTAACACAAGCCCTTTCTAATTGCAAACACTGAGACACTTTTTCCCTTGCCATGAATTAACTTCCTGACTCTGCTGTGTCTTGTCACTCACTATAGCCCCCCTTCACAATCACAGGAGCTCTGATGTACACTGTCTGTAAGCTTCTAACAGATTTTTTTGCAGCCTTTCATCCCTGCCAGCCTGGCATAACATTCTGTTTCACATTTTAACTGTCAATTCTCAAATCTTGCCCAATTGTCTACTCATGTGTTAACTAGGAAATAATTTGTGGGACTAGACCGTGCGACAAAGTTCACATGTTGGCAGTGATAGAAACAGAATGATTTCAAAGCGGGATGCGACCGTAAACTTACCACCCGGCCAACATCTCACACAGACAGATAATCTTAATACTTCTAAAATACTTATACTATATATACATAAGAGTTAATTCAAGCTTGTATCCTTCTGTTCCCGGAACAGATATCCTTATATAGTGCACTATCTCTTAACGATATGGACTTACTAAGCCTCTTATAATCAACATTTTTACCTAACGATATGGACCCTATAATATGAGCCGCTTAAAATCAACAAGCTCCCTGAGCTTTTGCGCGTGTCCCAGACATCGCAATCCACTGAAATCATAAATAGATGGTTCGACTTACTTGAATGGGATTTTTGGTCATTGCTCCCAGGTCCAAGGCGGACAAAAATTGATGTCTTTCACGGTAGACCTGAAGAGTTGACCCTCCCAATCCCGAAAACTGAGCCCCCAAATCTGTAAGGAAAATTTACTCTCTTCCCTAACGGTGTGTCCCTTAACACATGATTTCAGTGGCCAGCTTGAATTAAGCCTTACCGGTACCGGGAGAATGAAGAAGATAGACCACATGAACACATGTCTATTTCCAATCCATTCTGGTTTATTCACAGCTGGCAAACAGTTTTAATAGAGGGGGTTGAGCTTCCTTTACATCCAATCATATGTTAGCATTAGTATTTGACCAATAGTATGGTCACACATAAGCTCTGCATTAACATCATAGCTGACTCATAGTAACAGCATTTGACCAATCAGGTATATACACATAAGCTAGCAGACACTTGAGTCAGATGTCCTTTTATGGCTAGAAGGCTGTTCATACTTTCAACATGTATGGATTTCATGAAACAGTTTAAGGAAGTGTCTCACATTCCATAGGGGGGAGGGAGGTTTTGTAGTGCACTAACCAAATGTAATACACGTGGCTAAATGAGACAAAATGGAGTCACATATATCCCATCAGGCGGCAGAGCTCCCTGAATCACAGGGTGTCCATCCCTCTATTAGTAAAGACCTCCCTTGACTGGTGGATGAACTCTAACAACCTCTCCTTGGGAGTTCCCTGGGAGAAGGCTCCTTATATTCAGATCCTGACGGACGCAAGCGAAAAAGGATGGGGAGCGAAGGTGGGAGATCATTACTTTCAGGGTACCTAGCCGCCAACAACTCGTTCTCAATCCTCCAACTTCAGAGAGCTGAGGGCGGTTTGGGAGTCATTAAAGGCGGTGGAAGATCTCCAAGGCCTACACGTAAAAGTCCTGTCTGACAACATGACTACAGTAAACATCTATCTCTAAAGACCGCTTTCCTCATAGCCATTACATCCGCAAGGAGGCTGGGCGAGATACAAGCCTTGTCCATACGGGAACCATATCTCCGTATTACTGATGATAGAATCATACTCGGATTAGACCCAGGCTTTCTCCCTAAAATTGTATCTGATTCCCATCGTAACCAGGAAATAATATTACCTTCCTTCTGTAACAATCCCTCTAACAGTAAAGAATCCACCTTTCATTCCCTAGATGTTAGGCGCTCAGTTTTAAGGTATCTCGAGGTTACGAAAGATTTCCGGAGATCCGATAACCTTTTAGTCCTTTTCTCAGGTAAGAGTAAAGGTTTGAAGTCCTCCAAGTCCTCTCTAGCTCAATGGATTAGGGACACCATCTCCCTTTGTTATGTGATCCAGGGCCTTCCCTGCCCCTCCAACCTAAAAGCCCATTCGACTAGAGCCATGTCTTCCCCTCAGGCTGAAAGGGCCGGGGCTTCTTTAGAGGACCTCTGCAAAGCTGCTGCGTGATCCAGCATACATACCTTTATGAGACCCTATAGACTAGACCTTTCTAGTAGCTCAGACTTGTCTTTTGGACGTAAAGTCCTTCAGTCAGTCGCTCCCCCCTAGTTCTATAATTTTGTATATCTCCTTGTGGGCCGTCGCGGTGATAAGGTGGAAAGCCAGAAATAGACTTACCAGTAATTCAGTTTCCACGACGGCACATATATTCCCTACCCTAATTTTTTTTTTCTTTTGAGGTTATGAATTAATATCCTCTTAAGTTATTATCTATCCACCACATTTTATGTCTCTGTAATTTTGGACACACTGGTGGTGGGAGGGGGGGGGGGATTTAAACCCTCTCTCTGTTCCTGCCCCTACAGAGGTCAGGGGTCAATCTCTTGTGGGCAGTCATGGTGATTTCGTGGAAACTGAATTACCGGTAAGTAATTCCGGATTTTTGGATAAAACCCATAAAAATGGTGCCCAGTGCCATTTTAGTATGAATATTGGTGGGGAAAACCATGAGGAAGAGTAACACATGACACGGGGAGAAAGCGGAGGGGCTTGCCCTGATTGGCTCAGACTGACAGCCAATCAGGGGCACAGTTGAGGAAGGTCCTTTGCTTACAGCAACATTCTGAAGGAGATTTAACAAAACTGATGTAAAGAGAAACTGGCTCAGTTGCCCATAGCAATCAGATTTCACCTTTCATTTTTCTGAGCTCCTTTCAAAAAAAGGTGGAATGACTGGTTGCTATGAGCAACTAATCCAGTTTTCCTTTACACCCGTTTTGATAAATTCTGAGGGAGTGAAGGGCTATCACTTGTGTGCAGGTAGCTAGTTCTGCAATACAAAACGCTTTTTTTTTTTTTTTTTTGTGTGTATACACTGATGCAGTGAGGTTTGGTCTGGAAAAACAGGTATTTTCCTCCCAGCATGTGCTGCTGGGCTGATTTACAGCCAGTTGAGGTCAAATACCGGACTGGATTTTAAGTGCCGGTCCAGATTTTGGCAGTACCTGGCTGTCCTTAAATAGGCAGATGGGCTCAGAAGCGAGGTCTCTGTGTTGGGATCTGGGAGCCTTGTGTCTGGATGAAGGCTTGCTACCTGTTTGGCGTGAAAACAGGTTGGTGCTGCTATTAGCAAGGACTCTTTGAGGCAGAATTGCCACTTGGTGTGAATTACCACCAACACCGCAAGATGACTTTTTCCTTGTTTATGATTGCTTGTTTTGTCACTTGCCTAAAGTCACTTGCCTATAGTACGTGTACTCTGTATCCCCCCAGCCACGCTCCATTGATGCCCGTCTATTTGGGTGCCACCCTGCAGTGATGGGGATCCTCCTCCTCATCATCATCCTCCAAAACTGTGCCCTAGCTGGACAGTTAGGTACCTGGCCACTGTTGGTGCATCTACCACCCTCGGAGCCACCTGTGGCTGACTGGCCTGATAACCGTTGGAATGATCCATGTTCCTCCTTCTCTTCTTCCTGTGCCACATCCTCATCCATCAGCGCCTGAAGCGTTTTTTTTTAAAGGAGACATAGAAGTGGTATAGTAAGGCTGATGAAGGTGTGATCACCGCTGGCCATGTTGGTGGAGTACTCGAAGCAGCGCAAAACGGCACACAAGTCCTGCATGAAGGCCCACTCGTAGGTGAAATGTTGCTGTTACGCAGAGCGACTCAACCGTGCGTGCTACAGCTGAAACTCCACTGCCACCTTCTGTTGCCCGCACAGTCTCTCCAGCATGTGCAAGGTAGAGTTCAACCTTGTGGGGACTGACCGGACCATGCTGTTAGTCTGTTCATTTACATGGTGCAGCCAGGAAGTGGTTAGGTAAGAGCAACCTGGTGTCGGCACCTGGACCAGTGGCTGTCAGTTACTGAACAAACCTGCTCCTCGGAAGCAGGAAATGCTGGTTATCCAAACTGGAGTATATTGACAAAGTGCGGTCAGGAAGGGGTTAAAGGCCTCTGCAGTAGGGCACATTGACAGTCACTAAAGGGTTAACCCTTCAAACACTGCCATGAACATTAGTCATAGACACCTGTGACATCACAAGCACGTGTGTCATAAGGGAAGAACCTTTGTAAAAAGTGAGTGAGCGGCCATATTTGGTGCCGTACTTGATGGCCTGAGGACCTTGAGCTTGACTACCCCCGCCCACCGCACCTTTGGAGGTTCTAGCAGGAAGCCCATCGCCCAACGGGAAGAAAGGGACATCCGCCTAGCGAACCAAATCAGCCCGGCTGCTGCACCTCCCCCCCCTCTACTATTTATGTGGCAGCCACATAGTGGCATTACCCTCTAAGCCCAAGGGAAGGGCAGCCCTCCAGCCATGGTTCTCTAGAGGTTTCCTCCACAGGGGTTTTTCCTCTCCTGAGTGCTGGAGGGTGACTCTCCGTGAGTCAGGGGTTTGTCATTTTTTAAATATTTTAAATAAACAATTTGGCCTTTTATTCCCCAATTAACGTGTTCTGTGTCTTTATTCTGTGTCTTTAATTTGCGTTCTTTGGTTTCAGGGGTGTATGCATGATTTTCTAAGGGAAGAGGTCAAAGGGTATTCTCTTCTGGGACACATATGGGGTATATATTGATAGGATGTGCCATAAATGTCTGATAGGTGCGGGTCCAACCTGCGTATATGTCAAGAACAGGGGTCCGAAGTAAAAGGAAAGCACATTGCGCATACGCAGTGTCCTCTCCATTCATTGCTATGGGATTTCTGAAAATAGCCACACTATTTTCTAGCGTTAGTTCCATAGCCGTGAATGAAGGGTGGAGGCGCTTGCTGCCTGTACAATTTGGGGTCCTGTTCTATGCCATAAATGTCCCAGATGGGAATACCCCTTAAAATGAAATTCATTATGACATAACCAAGTTAGCAGAGCGTTGCTAGGACTCTTAGCAATGTTTGGAGTCCCAGCAACGTTGCGCCGAATAAGAACAGTCACTGGTGACGGAGAGGGTCAGCAACTCTTTAGGTGAACGCTGTGGGGGGAATGGATCAATCTTCTACACCAGTTTTATGGCGATGGAAGGTTGCAAATTTAGCCGCATGTCCCATTTTGTGCCTAAATATATAAATGCGTATTATATATGTAATATTAGGGGATTACATAGAATAAATAACATAGGTGCACCTCCCCCTTGAGGAATGGGTCCTTATTTATCAAAGCTATCTACCAGTAAGACTGTCTTCATTGCCCATAGCAACCAATCAGCGAGCAGCTTTCATTTTTCCAGAATAGTTAAAGAAATGAAAGCTGAGCTCTGATTGGTTGCTAGGGGTAACAAAGACAAATGAAGCCTAAGATGTACATTGGAACCGATTTTTCACATGTTCGTATCTAGTGATGGACGAACATTGGCCGGGACGATTCGAGAACGCGTTTTCGCGATCAAATGTTTGCGAACTGCACGTTCGCGGCGGGCCCCATTCACTTTAATGGCAGGTGAACCTGAAAAACCTTCAGGTCATATTTGCAGCCAGCAAACACTTACTAGAAGTACGCAAATAGTCCCACAACGTGGACAGTGATATACCAGAGGGGGATCATTGGCAAAAATTCCCACAAAAAATATGTATTTTAACCTGTTGCGGACACATGATGTCCTGGTACTTAAGGACACATGACGTACCGATACATCATGTGCAGTTCCGTCATGTGACCCCCCCGTGTCGGCGATCGCAGCAAACCTCAGGTCAATTCAGACCTGCGGTTTGCTGCATTTCCAGGTTATTCGGGTCTCTGGTGACCCGATAACCCAGAACAGGATGGTGAGCGGTGGTGTGATAATACACCACCAATCACCATCCTGCAATCCTGAGAGGTGATGGTTACATCACCTCTCAGGATCGGCTCTCATCGGCTGCAGGGGCGGACGGGCCATTAAAATTATTGCTGCGCTCCTCTCCTCCTCCTTTTGTGTCCGGGAGCTGCATCGGATCATCAGATCATCAGAGCCAGCACCCAGCACCCCCATCTGTGCCCAGCACCCCCTTTACCTTCACCAAGGTATTTAGGGAAAGGTTAGGGACAGGTTAGGTTAGGCAGGGATATTCAGGGAAAGTTAGTGGAAAAACAAAACAAAACAGTTTTTGGTTGCATCACCCTAAATCGGGTGTCTGGGGTCCACAGCACAGCTGTGTGACCCTAGATTTCCCCCAGGTGTGCTGCAGCTTGCCCCCCGCCACCACAACTTTTTTAGGGCGATCAACTTTTTTTTTTTTTTTTCTGCGTACGCTGACAGTGGCCGGCACTCTTAGCGTCTGGCCACTGTTAGCGCATCGCACACCCCGCCGCTGATGACCCTCGGACGGTTGATCAGCGAGTTTGAATTTATTTTTTTATTTTTTTCACATTGTTTGTCCTTTTTTTTTTTTTTTGTCTGTTAAGTTTAGGGTAAGTCCGTGAACACCCGTGCCACCACACACACGCACACCAAATAAAGTTTATCACGCACGCGCACACACACACCTATGGCCGAGGAGGCATACGCCCAGCTTGCCTCCGAGTCCGAGAGCCCCATTGAGGACGAGGATGACCCCACTTTCCTTTTGTCATCTGCGTCCTCCTCATCATCTAGCGATGATGATGAGCCCCCAAGGCGGCAGAGACAACGCCAGGCGGAGCAAGGAGACCGCCATGCTAGGGACCCTGTGGCCCACACTAGTAGGAGCAGCTCTGGGGCTCGTACTAATTTTACGGCCCACCAGTTAAGTCCACCGGAGCCCCCTGCCGGTGAACTTGCATGGTGTACCCCAGAGCATTTTGAGCCCGCGATTCCTGATTTTGTAGGCCAACCAGGAATCCAGATTTCCACAGTGGGCTTCACTGAATACGACTACTTTAGTATTTTTTTTCAGTGACCACTTTGTAAATCTGATTGTGGAGCAAACAGACCTGTACGCCCAACAGTTTGTTGCTCAACACCCGGGCTCCTTTTTGGCTAGGGTCGGTGGCTGGACTCCGGTCAGTGCAGCCGAGATGAGGACGTTTTGGGGCCTCGTGCTGCACATGGGCCTAGTCAAAAAACCCAGTGTCAGGCATTACTGGAGTGGGGACGTCCTCTACCAAACCCCACTTTACAGTACGGCCATGACATGCTCCCGGTTTGAGGCCATCCGGAAATGCCTGCATTATGCAGATAATGCAGCATGTCCCCCCCCAAGGTGATCCTGCCTATGACCGCCTGTACAAAATCAGGCCGGTCATCGATCACTTTCGGGACAAATTTGTGCAGGCCTATGTACCCTAAAGGGAGGTCGCGGTTGAGAAGTCTCTTATTGCTTTCAATGGGAGACTCCTTTTCCGCCAGTATGTTCCCTCTAAGCGGGCGAGGTATGGCGTGAAACTGTACAAACTTTGTGAGAGTACCTCAGAGTACACTTACAAGTTTTGTTTGTACGAGGGGCGAGATTCCCGTATTCAACCCCCAGAATATCCCCCCACTCTGGGTGTTAGCGGGAAACTTGTGTGGGACCTTATGCACCCACTGCTAGATAAGGGTTACCACCTGTACGTGGATAACTTTTATACTAGTATCTTCTTGTTCCAGTCCCTCGCCGCCAGATCAACGTCCGCTTGTGGGACCGTGCGGAAAAATCAATGCGGCCTCCCTACCCACCCTCTCCAGGTACCTATCCCCAGGGGTAAGACCCGTGCCCTTACCAGTGGAAACCTGTTGCTGGTCAGATATAAGGACAAGAGGGATGTCCTTGTACTGTCCACAATTCACGGTAATGGCATCACCCCTGTCCCTGTGCGAGGTACCGCGGCAACGGTCCTCAAGCCCGATTGTATCGTCGACTACAATCGGTATATGGGAGGAGTTGATCTCTCTGATCAAGTCCTCAAGCCATATAATGCCATGCGCAAAACCCGGGCATGGTACAAAAAAGTTGCGATCTACTTGGTACAGGTTGCCTTGTACAACTCTTTTGTGCTGTCCCGGAGCGCTGGCAACACAGGGAAATTCCTTCAGTTCTATGTGGCAGTCCTCAATAGACAGGACCTGATCTTTTCTGACCGGGAAAGAGCAGGCCGGAGTTCCTCGGGAACTGGAGGTGCCCGGATCGTACCTGGCCAACACTTTCCAGGTATGGTCCCCCATACTAGAAAGAAGGGACGGACCCAAAAAAGGTGCAGAGTGTGTCACAGGAGGGGGATACGGAAGGACACCACTACTCAGTGTGACACGTGCCCCGATCATCCGGGCCTCTGCATTATTGGTTGCTTCAGGGAGTACTAAATTTATATTCCCCTTCCCCAATTTAGCCACTGACAATCGGATAAAAAACTATGGTTCTTAGACTTGAGACACTAAAACTAAAAAAATGTTTTTTCAAAAATATTATTTTGTAAAACTAAAATAAATAAAAAAAGTAGACATATTAGGTATCGCCACATCCGTAAGAATCTTCTGTATAAAAATACCCCATGATCTAACCCCTCAGATGAACACAGTCAAAAAAATGAAATAAAAACGGTGCAAAAAATTGTATTTTTTTGTCACCTTACATCACAAAAATTGTAATAACAAGCGATCAAAAAGTCATATGCCCCACAAAATAGTGCCAATAAAACCATCCTCTCATCCCGCAAAAAATGAGCCCCTACCTAAGATAATCGGCTGAAAACTAAAAAAAAAATTGACTCTTAGACTATGGAGATACTAAAATGTTAGTTTTTTTTGTTTATAAAAAGATAATATAGTGTAAAACATAAATAAACTAAAAAAGTAGACATATTGGATTGGATAGCACCGTAAGAATCTGCTCTATAAAAATACCCCATGACCTAACCGTGTGCCGTACAGTAGTTTACGGCCACATATGGGGTGTTTCTGCAAACTACAGAATCGGGGCAATAAATATAGCATTTTGTTTGGCTGTTAACCCTTGCTTTGTTACTGGAAAAAAATTGATTAAAATGGAAAATTTGCCAAACAATTTGAATGATCAAATTTCATCTCCATTTGCCAATAACTCCTGTGCAACACCTAAAGGGTTAACAAAGTTTGTATAATCAGTTTTGAATACCTTGAGGGGTGTAGTTTCTTATATGGGGTCACTTTTATGGAGTTTCTACTCTAGGGGTGCATCAGGGGGGCTTCAAATGGGACATGGTGTAAATAAACCAGTCCAGCAAAATCTGCCTTCCAAAAACCACATGGCGCACCTTTCCCCCTACGCCCTACTGTGTGCCCATACAGTAGTTTACGGCCACATATGGGGTGTTTCTGCAAACTACAGAATCAGGGCAATAAATATAGGCCCCTTTCACACGAGCGAGTATTCTACGCGGATGCGATGCGTGAGGTGACTGCATTGCACCCGCACTGAATACTGACCCATTCATTTCTATGGGGCTGTGCACATGAGCAGTGATTTTCACGCATCACTTGTGCGTTGCGTGAAAATCGCAGCATGCTCCTCTTTGTGCGTTTTTCACGCAACGCAGCCCCCATAGAAGTGAATGGGGTTGCGTGAAAATCGCAAGCATCCGCAAGCAAGTGCGGATGCGGTGCGATTTTCACGCACGGTTGCTAGAAGACGATCGGGATGGAGCCCCGATCATTATTATTTTCCCTTATAACATGGTTATAAGGGAAAATAATAGCATTCTGAATACAGAATGCATAGTAAAACAGCGCTGGAGGGGTTAAAAAAATTAATAAAATAATTTAACTCACCTTAGTCCACTTGATCGCGTAGCCCGGCATCTGCTTCTGTCTCCTTTGTTGAATAGGACCTGTGGTGAGCATTAAGTACAGTTACAGGACCTTTGATGATGTCACTCTGGTCATCACATGGTACGTCACATGATCTTTTACCATGGTGATGGATCATGTGATGACCGGAGTGACGTCATCAAAGGTCCTGGAATGAATGCTCACCACAGGTCCTGTTCAGCACAAAAGGAGACAGACGAGATGCCGGCAGCGCCAGCAAGTGGATTAAGGTGAGTTAAATATTTATTTATTTATTTTAACCCCTCCAGCGCTATTTTACTATGCATTCTGTATTCAGAATGCTATTATTTTCCCTTATAACCATGTTATAAGGGAAAATAATACAATCTACAGAACACCGATCCCAAGCCCGAACTTCTGTGAAGAAGTTCTGGTTTGGGTACCAAACATGCGCGATTTTTCTCACGCGAGTGCAAAACGCATTACAATGTTTTGCACTCGTGCGGAAAAATCACGGGGGTTCCCGTAACGCACCCGCACATTTTCCCGCAACGCCCGTGTGAAAGGGGCCATAGCGTTTTGTTTGGCTGTTAACCCTTACTTTGTAACTGGAAAAAATGGATTCAAATGGAAAATTTGCCAAAAAATCTAAATTCAGAAATTTTATCTCCATATGCCATTAACTCTTGTGGAATACCTAAAGGGTTAACGACCTTTGTAAAATCAGTTTTGAATACCTTGAGGGGTGTAGTTTCTAGAATGGGGTCATTTTTGGGTGGTGTCTATTATGTAAGCCTCACAAAATGACTTCAGACCTGAACTGGTACCTAAAAATTGGGTTTTTGAAAATTTCTGAAAAATTTCAAGATTTGCTTCTAAACTTCTAAGCCTTGTAACGTCCCCAAAATTTAAAATGACATTCACAAAATGAACCAAACATGAAGTAGACATGTGGGAATGTAAAGTAATAACCATTTTTGTAGGTATTA
This sequence comes from Bufo bufo, assembly GCF_905171765.1. Taxonomy (NCBI): domain Eukaryota; kingdom Metazoa; phylum Chordata; class Amphibia; order Anura; family Bufonidae; genus Bufo; species Bufo bufo. The sequence continues at coordinate 601,521,852 of NC_053392.1, forward strand.
CTATGTATTATAGAAGTAGAGAAATTGAAACTTGGAAATTTGCAAATTTTTCCTAAATTTTGGTAAATTTGATATTTTTATATAAATAAAAATGTTTTTGTTTTTTTTTACTTCATTTTGCCAGTGTCATGAAGTACAATATGTGATGAAAAAACAATCTCAGAATGGCCTGGATAAGTCAAAGCGTTTTAAAGAAATCACCACATAAAGTTACACTGGTTTGATTTGCAAAAAATGGCCTGGTCCTTAAGGTGAAATATGGCCGTGTCCTTAAGGAGTTAATCAGGGGCCATTTTTATGCGTCTTGAAGGGAAACTCTCAAAAAAGTGCCCTGCTGGAGCCTAGAAATATGTTATTTCCTATCGGTTTGATGTATACAAATGTATACAGGATAGGATTAAGGGTCACATACTGACCGGACCATGCTGTTAGTCTGTTCATTTACATGGTGCAGCCAGGAAAGGGTTAGGTAAGAGCAACCTGGTGTCGGCACCTGGACCAGTGGCTGTCAGTTACAGAACAAACCTGCTCCTCGGAAGCAGGAAATGCTGGTTATCCAAACTGGAGTATATTGACAAAGTGCGGTCAGGAAGGGGTTAAAGGCCTCTGCAGTAAGGCACATTGACAGTCACTAAAGGGTTAACCCTTCAAACACTGCCATGAACATTAGTCATAGACACCTGTGACATCACAAGCACGTGTGTCATAAGGGAAGAACCTTTGTAAAAAGCGAGTGAGCGGCCATATTTGGTGCCGTACTTGATGGCCTGAGGACCTTGAGCTTGACTACCCCCGCCCACCGCACCTTTGGAGGTTCTAGCAGGAAGCCCATCGCCCAACGGGAAGAAAGGGACATCCGCCTAGCGAACCAAATCAGCCCGGCTGCTGCACCTACCCCCCTACTATTTATGTGGCAGCCACATAGTGGCATTACCCTCTAAGCCCAAGGGAAGGGCAGCCCTCCAGCCATGGTTCCCTAGAGGTTTCCTCCACAGGGGGTTTTCCTCTCCTGAGTGCTGGAGGGTGACTCTCCGTGAGTCAGGGGTTTGTCATTTTTTAAATATTTTAAATAAACAATTTGGCCTTTTATTCCCCAATTAACGTGTTCTGTGTCTTTATTCTGTGTCTTTAATTTGCGTTCTTTGGTTTCAGGGGTGTATGCATGATTTTCTCAGGGAAGAGGTCAAAGGGTATTCTCACCTGGGATACATATGGGGTATATATTGATAGGATGTGCCATAAATGTCTGATAGGTGCGGGTCCAACCTGCGTATATGTCAAGAACAGGGGTCCGAAGTAAAAGGAGAGCACATTGCGCATACGCAGTGTCCTCCCCATTCATTGCTATGGGAGTTCCAAAATAGCAAAGTCCCATAGCAGCGAATAGAGAACAAGCAGCACAAGCGTTGCCACCTCTCCATTCACCAATATGGGATTCCTGAAAATAGCCACACTATTTTCTAGCGTTAGTTCCATAGCCGTGAATGAAGGGTGGAGGCGCTTGCTGCCTGTACAATTTGGGGCCCCGTTCTATGCCATAAATGTCCCAGATGGGAATACCCCTTAAAATGAAATTCATTATGACATAACCAAGTTAGCAGAGCGTTGCTAGGACTCTTAGCAATGTTTGGAGTCCCAGCAAAAAACCCGAAGCACGAAAACCCAGCCAGCAGAGTCATCAAAAAGCATAAGTGACTCCTGCAAGACTTGGGGCTCAGACTGCTTGGCTGATGTGCAAGGGCTTGAGGTGGTAGACGGATGTCTATGGGCCACTAGAGGTCAGACTAATAAAAATACACCGAGTCTAATTCATCACCTGCTGTGCGACTTGTAATAAATACTCAGCCAAAGAAAGACGGCCGAATGAAATACACCAGTCTGATATTTGGGCTAAAAACAGGCGAACTTGATAAATGTGCCCCAATCCACCTTCACCCTGACGAATACAAAGACGCAACTCCTAATTCATCACCTGCTGTGATACTCTTTAGGCCTCATGCACACAAACTTTTTTCCGTGTCTGTCCCGTTTTTTTTTGCGGACCGTATACGCAACCATTCATTTCAATGGGTCTGCAAAAAAAATGGAAGTTACTACGTGTGCATTCCGTTTCCGTATGTCTGTATTTCCGTTCCGCAAAAAAATATAACATGTCCTATTATTGTATAACGGACAAGGACAGTACTGTTATATTAGGGGCCAGATGTTCCGTTCCGCAAAATACGGAATGCACACGGACGTCATCCATATTTTTTGCAGATCCATTTTTTTTTGCGGACCGCAGAATACATACGGTCATGCGCATGAGGCCTTATAAATATTATTCAAAATAGCGACAGACTAATCCATTCTGCCTGTCTGATCGCACTCTAAAATAACCAGACAAGCATGATGAATGACCCCCAATGAGTTATAAAACCCTCCACACATCCTTGTCTCCAGGTGAGGTGATCGGACATAACTCCAGGCTTTACCTTGCTGATTGGGAACGTTCTCTGCTCCACCCATATCCACCTCCTATATCAGCAGCTGAGCTCCCCTCAGACACATCCAGACATGGAGGTGAGGAGAAGACTTCTGCTGGGGCTGCTCTCTGTACTGGGGATTGCAGTACAAGTGTCTGATGTCTCCAGTCAGAACCAGTTGCCTCCATTTTGTCACCATTATGACTGTCCAAAGTACCAGCTGGTGAAAGAATATGATGTAAGTGTGGGGGAGGGGTGTTCTGGGGCAGATTTCATTACTTACTATTTGTTCAGCACTGCAGCCGTCATGTCTTCTGTCTTCCAGTCGTGGATTCACTTATTAGTTACTATTTCTACCTAATGTTATAAAATGACTTTCTCTTCTGTTAATTGGTAAAAAATAATCCTGTGTTGTTGTAGTCTATATAACTGGGAAAGCATGGTGGTCACTACTGCATGACTGGGGTGGAAAATGTCCTTGTTAATGCAGTGGAGCTTCACCTCCTCCAATGTGGTTGTGTATTAGGGATGAGAGAACTTGTGTTTAGAAGGTTTTGATTATCTAAGAAAACCATTATGGATTCCACTACCATGGGCTGTCACTTATGGTCTGTGGTAGTGGAATCCATAACGGTGTTCTTAGATAACCTGAATGTGGACCACAAGTTCTCCCATCCCTAGCAGGTCTGCAATCCAGGCGTTAGAGAAAGCTGACTGATGGTCTCTGTTAGGCCTCCTGCACACGACTGTACGGCTTTCAGTATTTTGTGGTCTGCAAAAAATACTGATTATGTCTGTGTGCATTCTGTTTTTTGCAGAACGGAACATCTGACCCTGACAGAACAGTCCTATCCTTGTCTGTTATGTGGACAATAATAGGATATGTGTTATCTTTTAACGGAAATGGAAGGAATACGTTTTTTTTTTTTTCCGGATCCATTGGAATGAATGGTTCCGTAAACGGAAAAAACGTTTGTGTGCAAGAGGCCTTAGGTCTATGGTAGTAATTTGAGACCCTTATTGCTCCTGCCTCAAATATTTCTCTATCCATATGAGAACCTGCACATGATGCAAATTACAATTGTGTTTTTTTTTTGTACTGAATTTTGTTGGAAATCTCCCATTTTGTGCAGCACCAGCAAGGGTTAAAGGGGTTGTCTGGGTTCAGGGCTGAGCCCAGATATAAGCTGTACTCTTACTATATAGGGGTGGAGTATTGGATTATTTCCTTGCATCGTACAGCACAAGGTCTGTTTACTGGCGGTGACCTAGCGGGCTTCTCCTCACTATACAAAGTAGCAGTGCCTGCCTACAAAATGGCCTCGGACATCTAGCCTAGAGAATTTCCAAACCCTTTTTATAATTTTTTTTTTTTTTTTTTTTTTTTTTCCCCTCCTATTATGCTTTTCACTGACTCTTTAATTCATAGTACGGGTGTTTCACACTTGGCAATGCCAATGAAGTTTTTTTTTCTTTTACTTTTTTTGTTTTGGGGGAAGAGGGTGACATGAACATAATACTTTTGTTACTGTAGGTCCCCAATTGGCCCTCAAACTTGCAGTCATCAGATTGCAACTTGTACAGAATAATGGAATGTGCTCCATTCTATACAGAAATGGCTATAGTTCAGTGCTGCCACCTGCTGGCCTGAACTGTAATATACAAGTAATGAGCCGGGAAGCCTAGTGCAGCGTACTCAAGTTGTGTGTAATAGAGTTTCTGGGTGTAGTAGTGCAATGACACTAACCTGGTACGGCTGACTCTCTGCATAGGCAGGTGATGGTAGAAATTGTTCGTGACGCCAGTGCCAATTAAATGGTGGCACGCCGTTTGCGGATAGCAGGAATAAATTGAGGAACACGTGGTATTAAAACAGAACTCCAACTTTAGTAGTTTTCATGCAGAGACAATATTGGAATCGCAGTTCCTTGGCATACAGTCGATTTTGCAATACGGTTGATGCAGGCAATTACAGATTTAGCAAGGTGATTACAGAGTGTTGAACACAGGATTTGCAGTACAGGAGCTTGCACTCTATTTCTGTCTGATCCTGGAATATAGCAATTCTTCACCAAGGCCCAATAACCTAGCTCTGGCTTTATATCCTGGGCTGTAGCTTTATAAAAGTACCTCCTCTGTTATGCTTAGTACCTCTTGCTTTCCTGATCTTTGCCTCTGTCTCTCTCAGCTTCCTCCGGCTCCGTAGCTAAGATATTCCTGTTTCTGCATATGGGAATTCAGGAGGGAATCTTCTCCTGGACAGCAGGCTTCAGGCCTGGACTTGTCTCTGACATTGTCTAATCTCCAACTGTAGATTACAGACACTAGACTCCGTCTCCCTTGCACTTCCCTGACTGGGCCTTATATAAACTAGGGCTCTCTAGCTCCCTCTAGTGACTAGAAGCTGGAATGACACCCCTAGCAGGCCTGTACATGCAAGTGTCATAGTAACAGGGAAACACACAGCATTGCATTACATGACATTTTATAAAACTGACATATACCAACTTCTCCATAACTAAGGAGGGACGACAGCACACCAAGTGACACTTTGGTAGTGACGGGTATTACAGTCCCCGTACACTACACTAGTATAGGCTCGGGCTCATTACTATGAATAAACGCCTTCCCTGATCTCCACCAGGGGGAGACGTTCCTTACCTGGAAGCGCAGGCTTCTGGGTCTTAGCCCTTTCAGGCACACTGGTTGCATTTGACCACAGTATCTGAGGGGTTAAATGTCCAGACGGCATGACTGCAGACATGAACAGCAGGTGTCTGCTGTATGTAGGAGCAGGCACCCAGCAGCCATAGCACTCGCTCCGGAGCAGGCGTTATCTTTAAAGGCCCGACATCTACTGTACATGTACGACTGATGTTGGTGAAGGATTACGGGTACATTCAAAGCAATCCAGAAACTTTTTTTTTTATGGATGTTTTTCTGAGAAATTGGCCACCTTTAATTGTATCTGGAGTGTGAAAACAGACAAAATAGGACATGTCTAGTTTGAGTCAGTATTCCTTGTCCTTTTTATAATTGAACACACCATAGACTGTCACTCTTATGAAACCAGCCATTTTCCCTGTGAATGTTCCCAAACCTGATGCGTACCCCCCGTACTCTGGTCTAAGTGACTTTATAATGGAAAGACTTTTATACGATGAATGCTCTGAATTATTTGTGAGGCCAATACTTGTATGGAGTGACCCTGGTGACGGGTTCCCTTTAGAACACATACAGAACATGGATGATCAGGATTCCTGCTCCCTAACTCTCTACCGACCCTCAGAAGCTGCAGCAGTGATGGAGGCATTACACAGCAGTATCCAGCAGTTTAGATGGAATGAAAGGGGTTGTCCGCTGTTTACTATTGATGACCTGTCCTCAGGATAGATCCTCAATATCCAATCGGCGAGGATCCGACTCCTGGCACCCCCTCCGATCAGCTGTTTGAAGAGAAAGCAGCCATTCACTTCTATGGGACGGCTCTGTCTGCTCAGGGGAACACTACAGAGCTGTCCCATAGGAGTGAATGGGGACGCCATACTTGGAATTACACCCGCTCATCAGTGCAATTGCTGTGGTGAGCAGAGAAGGCAGCGCTCATACGCCTTCTCTTCAAACAGCTGATCGGTGGGGTGCCTGGAGTTGGAACCCACCAATCTGATATTGATAACCTATCCAGGATAGGTTATCAATTTTAAAGGGCAGCAGATTTGTACCTATGAAACTGACCCGTTGCATGTGTGCTTGGCAGCTGAAGGTGTAGTGTCCCACTACGTAATGGTGGGTATTACTCAAGGGTCAATTGGGTCATGTTGTTCTCCACCTCCTGTGGAACATGGTCATTGTATTTTATATTGCATTTTAATGTATATTGTCTCCTGTGTACCAGGCCTGTTAGGGGTGTAGTTCCTCCTCCTAGGCATTAGAGGGAGCTAGGGAACCCCCTAGTATATATAGTCAGGTCCTGTTCAGAGAGGGGAGTTGAGTGTTCAGAAGCCAGTGTGCACTTTAGCCAGAGTGTTGTTGAGGAGCAGCTTCTGACATGCAGCTAGATAGCCCAGGCTCCTAGCTTGCCACCTGGAGAAGATACCTCCTGAAGATATATATAGCACCTTTAAAAGTACAGAGCAGAGCCACTTTTATCCAGCCAAATACAAAGCTGAAGGGCAGAAGGATATTTACAGCAAAAGAATATATACCAGAGGAAGGTTTCCCTACCCAAGGATAAAGCCAGCAATAGGGCATACAGGCCTTGGTGAAAGTACAGCCTGATCTGTAAGTGTTATTCCCTCTGAGTATCTTGCAAAGACTTTGCCTGCCATTTGTATGAAGCCTGCCTGTATTCAACATTATACATATGGAACTAACTGAAGACTGTATATAGTTGGACTGTTCAGTAAAAGGAAGTTCTGGTTCACTGCAACTTTGTGTACCTGAGTTATTCCTACAACACATCAGTGTGCCACTGGCACTAGCGTCACGAACTTTAAGGGATCTTGCCACAGGCAGACTAAACCTACAACACCCAGGGCACCTCACCTACCACCTGGCCTGGTCCCTATACACAGTGCCCCAGAGGATCCATGTGCCAGCCTCCATCACTGCTATATGCCTGCCCAGGGTATAGAAAAACTGTGTACCAAGAGCAACCCTCGGTTTGTTAACTACCCCTGTGACCTCACCTTCGCTCACCCTGCAGGGCTGCATACTGCAAAGGCATCTTCATTGGTCCCATGCAGGTATGGGATTTAGCCAGTTCCCTCCGGTTATTAAAATTACAACTGGATCAGAAAACCATGTTACCGGCTGAGTCCTGATCCAGTGCTCTGGCGGCAGGTGGAGATGTTCACTTCCATCACACCGTTGATAGTTTAGCTCTTAAGTTGGGGTGTGTTTATGTATGTGTACAATGTATAAAGTGTCCGCCATTGAGTAGGGAACCTGTTAAAAGTGAGTCCCATATTCATTTGTCTCAGCATTGCAGGCACATATGACATCTTAATGTATGCAAATGAGCCTCTAGGAGCAATGGGGGGGTTGCCATTCAGTGTCGGACTGGGGTACCTAGGGCCCACCAGTAAAATTTATTTTGGGGGCCCACCGTATGGATACATTCGAATATAATAAATAATTGAACAAGTTTTTTTATATGAACATAGGCTGGTTGAGGTGCTGTACATTGAATATATGTATGTAGTGCAGTAAGTCTACTGTGTTATGTGCCACTTGTGCAGGGGGTGGGAGACTAGGTGCCCACCTTGCTCAGGGGCCCACCGGGGGATTCCCCTGTACCCCTGTGGGCCAGTCCGAGCCTGTTGCCATTACAGCTAGAGGCTCTGCTTTCTCTAACTGCCGCACCCTCTGGACTTTGAGTGACAGGTCCAGGTGTGGTGGTTACACTGCCTGGCCCTGTCAAATGGGTGCAAATCTGCTGACAGATGCCCTTTAAGACAGTATGTATCCCTTGTACACCAGCAGTAGTCGCAGCCCCTCTGTCTCCAGCAGCCCCTCTTCCATTCTCCCCCATCACCTCTCCATAGACTGCTGTTATCTGATACTTCAGTGAGCAGGCAGTCTGTAATCACTGCTCAGATATATAGTCGGTGAATAGGACGGGGAGCAGGAGAGGAGCTCAATAGGAGACTCTTACTGGTCAACCTAAGCACATCAGAGTTGCTTAAGGAAATTTACAGAATCTAACTGGTCAACCTAGTTGCTGACAGCACATTAATTGTCTTCTAACTGAACTCCTACATTTTCAGGACTTTGAACTTCGTCAGTATGAAGAAACTCTTTGGGTAACAACTTCCCTAAAACAGGACATTTTTGGCATCGGGATGGTGATTAGTTTCAACCGCCTGTTTATGTATATCAATGGGAACAATGCTTACGATAGGTTGTCATCTTTTATAGTAGACTCTGCTCACATCCATATTGTAAGGCTTTGTGTTCTACAGCGCTATGCTTGCCATTAAAATGACTGAAATCCTGCCAGATATAATAAGTAAATGCTAACAAGTCTGACTTGACATGGCACCAGAACAATAAGGGTGCCTTCACACGCGGCAGATTTTGTGGCAGAAAATTCAGCGACTGAAAATTCATTTGAATGATGCAGCGAGCACATGGATTTCTGCAAGCTTCATTGAGGGGAATGGAACTGATGTTCAGTTGTGGAATTTTCTGCCACATATGAAGGTACCCTAAGGGTCCATTCACACGTCTGTTTTTTCTTTCCTGATCTGTTCCGTTTTTTGCGGAACAGATCTGGACCCATTCATTTTCAATCGGTCCTGGAAAAAAAAAAATCGGACAGCACAATGTGTGCTGTCCGTTTCCGTTCCGTTCTGCATGTCCGAAAAAATATAAAACATGTCCTATTCTTTTCCGCAAAAATCAGATCCTGGACCAATACAAAGTCAATGGATCCGCAAAAAACGGAAGACATTCGTATGTCATCCGTTTTATGCGGATTCCGTTCCTGGAAATTAGGCTTCCTCCCCAGTATTAAATGTGCCCCCCTCCCTCTATATTCATTGGTGGCCAGTGCGGCAGTGCGGATTCCCAGTAAGTTTTCTACAGATCTGATTTTTCACTTCGTGAAAAACTCAGATCCGACAGTATATTCTAACACAGAGGCGTTCCCATGGTGATGGGGATGCTTCTAGTTAGAATATACTGAGAACGGTGTACATGACTGCCCCCTGCTGCCTGGCAGCACCCGATCTCTTACAGGTCCCAGTTTAATCGCTGGGGCTCCGATCGGTTGCCATGGCAGCCAAGACGCTATTGCAGTCTTGGCTGCCATGGTTACTTAGCAATAAATACAAGCATTATACTTACCTGCAAGCTGCGATGTGTGTCCGGCCGGGAGCTCCTCCTACTGGTAAGTGAAAGGTCTGTGCTATAGGCAATGCGCCGCACAGACCTTTCACTTACCAGTAGGAGGAGCTCCTGGCCGGACACACATCGCAGCTCGCAGTCGCAGGTAAGTATAATGCTTGCATTTATTGCTAAGTAACCATGGGCTGGCATGAACACCTAACCCAAGCCCGAACTTCTGTGAAGTTCGGGTTTGGGTACCAAACATGCGTGATTTTTCTCACGCGAGTGCAAAACGCATTACAATGTTTTGCACTCGCGTGGAAAAATCGCAGGTGTTCCCGTAACGCACCCGCACATTTTCCTGCAACGCCCGTGTGAAAGAGGCCTAAGGGTTTTGATGTCCATGAAAATATTGCCACTGTTATCAAGAGTGGAGCAGACCAGATAAAAAATTTTTTTTATTCCCTCTGCCTTAAAACATCAATACCAGTTTGATCCATAGAAGGGCTGAGATTTATTTGAAAAAGAGCTGGGAGACTATGGCAGGTGCCTTTAGACCTGCCATTGCGGCCACCTCTATTGCAAGATCCCTGAAGATATGGATGAAAGAATTAAAAGCTCATATTAAGGAGGGAACCCTTAGAGATGAGTTGCTTTCCTCCTTTCCAACCATATTTAATGCTATTGATTTCCTTGCGGATGCTTCTGTTGACTCTTTTTAACATTTTCTGTTAGGGCTTCTGCCCTTTCTAATTCGGCTCGTAGAGCCATCTGGTTAAAGGACTGGAAGGGTGACTCGTCCTCCAAAGCAAAATTATGTGCAATACCTCAGAACAAATATGCAGGGCGGCCACTTGGAAGAGGGCTCATACCTTCACTAAACCTTATTAGGCTTGATGTTTTCGCCAATGAGGACATGGCCTTTGGATGCAAGGTCCTTGGTGCTGTGGTCCCTCCATAAGTGTTTATTTCACTTTAGTTCTTAGGATGTGCTGTCATGGAGATGACTACCAGTGAGTGTAATACTAATTTCCTCAGATATAATCTAATCTTGCAATCAAGCTTCACTTGAAGTAGATTTATTAAACTGGTGTAAAGGAAAACTGTTTTTTTTTTTTTTTTCAGTGCTCCCTCAGACTTGCCTCAATACCTTTTTCCATGCTTAACTTTAAACGGTGCTACTTATAAACCAGACGACCAGTGTAATTACTACTGTATCCTCAAATTGATTCAATTTTATGCACTAACTAATATCCTTTGGACGACTAAGCCAGTTCTACTGTACACCATTGATGACCCCATAAATGTAGATTTGGCTGTCCAGTGAGGGGTTTTGGAGACTGTAGACAATATGTTTTATTATCTAGTCTGTAAAATTTCTCATTTTCCAGCCTTTCCCTTTTTTTTATAGGGCTGAAGATGAATATGACTGTACCTGTGATGGTACACGTGCCACTAAAACCACCCACTGAGAACACTACAATGTCCTTCTTTGTGAAGTATCCTGCAAAACCTACAGACCCTGAGGTTTACCTGGAGCCACGTCCTGCAGCTTCTGTATATGTCAAGTAAGTGATTACCAGTTGAGATCATGGTGCCCTTTATTTTGTAAGTGATATGTGGGGAAAAAATCTTCTAAAACTATGGCACACATTACATGACAACCTGATTATGCCTAAAAGGTAAAGTTCATTCAGGCATATCGATCTGAGTGACGGGGCTGATTTCTCAGACCTCACTAAAGCAGGAACTTGACAGGTAACATGCTGCATAAGGGCCTCTACATGAATTATCTGGGATTTTATTTTTCGTACTAAAAGGCCAAAATAACTTTCAGCTGTTTCTTTGCTGCATTTTTGTCACTTTTTTTTTTTCTGCAAACAGTGGTGCAGATTTACTAATACTGTCAGTGTAAACTCCCAAAAATGTGCCAATATTCTGCTTTTAAATTATATCCGTCCCCACAAAGCTATTAAAGAGGCTGTCAGAATGATCAACCCTATTAAACCAAGGATACTGCCTAGTAAGGCTCCTCATACAGTCATTTAGCATATGGACAAAATAAGGGCATCAGTTATTTGTGTTAGTCATATGCAAAGGGGAAAGTCGGAGCACCAGGAGGCAGGGCTGAATCCTCTGAGCACTCCGCCCCTCCCCCCTTTATTGAGGCCTAGACATCAGTATGAGGACAGAACTGTGTCCCAACATGATGAGCCCAAACAGTCAGTATGCCTGGGTTAATGGGGTTGATTATGCTGACAGCCTCTTTAGGACACAACACCTTAATGGCCGACACATAAAGGTTGGTGTGTAAAACATTTAATAAATGCAAAGAAAGTTGTTCCAAAGTTGATGCATTTTCAATGTTCTTCGTGGCATTGTTTTTCCTCCTACAAATAAGCCGATGTAAAGGACGAGCTACAGCATGCCACTTAAGACCAAAAAGGACAGTTATGAAACAGGACACATTTTATTCATATTTCCCATAAATCTACTGCATAAAATGTATCAAAACACAAAGGAGCAAAAAGCCACTAAAGACCAAGTGCAGAAAAACACTAACAAACTGTTTTAAAGCCTCCTAATGTCTTCCACGATTTCAAATGTCTGCTCAATCAAGTCTTAATGGCTCTGTATGTGAGATGTCCTTGTGTGTGTAGCAGATCTCTGCTTTTTCATGGGCAGAGGTGCAAGGATGAGAAGGAACAGGTCTGACTGTACACTGGTGGAATCTATCACGTGGGGGGGGGGGGGGGGTACCTGAAGTCAGTCTGTCATACTTCAGGACAAGTGTCACACTTGATTAAATTCTTAAACCTAAAGCCTCTTTCACACGGGCGTGTCTGGATTAGGTCCGAATGCGTCCTGTTGCGGCAAACCCGCCTGAGTAGGTACCCAATTGCAGTCAGTTTTGACTGCGATTGTGTTCTGTTCAGTTTTTATCACGTGGGTGCAATGTGTTTTAGGCTACATTCACACGTCCGTGGTGTGTTGCGGACCTGCAAATTGCGGGTCCGCAACACACCAGCCCGTCGCCCCCATAGAAATGCCTATTCTTGTCCACAAGCTGCGGACAAGAATAGGACATGCTCTATCTTTTTGCGGAGCTGCGGACCCAAAATCGGGGCCGCGCTCCGCAATTGCGGCTGCAGACAGCACACTGTGTGCTGTCCGCATCCATTCCGTCCCCATAGAGAATGAATGGGTCCGCACACTTTCCGCAAAATTGCGGAAAGGATGCGGACCCATTTTGCGGACGTGTGAATGGAGCCTCACACGCGTGATAAACTGAATGTGGTACCCAGACCTGAACTTCACAGAAGTTTGGGTTCAAGGTTGTGTAGATTGTAGTATTTTTCCCTTATAACATGGTTATAATAAAAAATTGAATTCTGAATACAGAATGCATAGTACAATTGGGCTGGAGGGGTTAAAAAAAAAAAAATTAACTCTCCTTAATCCACTTGTTCGTGTAGCCGGCATCTCTTCTGTCTATCTGTGGTGAAAAGGACCTTTGACATCACTACGTTCATCACATGGTCATTCACATGATCGATCACCATGGTGATGGATCATGTGATGAGCGTAGTGACATCATCAAAGGTCCTTTTCCTCACAGATGAAGACAGAAGAGATGCCGGCTGCACGAACAAGTGGATAAGGTGAGTTAAATAATTTTAACCCCTTCAGCCCTATTTTACCACATCCACACTTGCTTGCGATTTTCACGCAACGCACAAGTGAAGCATGAAAATCACCGCTCATGTACACAGCCCCATAGAAATGAATGGGTCTGGATTCAGTGCGGGTGCATGGTGTTCACCTCACACATTGCACCTGCGCAGAAATCTCACCTGTGTGAAAGGGGCATAAGGGTGCCTTCACACACTGCAGAATTTCCCACAACTGAAAATCTGCTCCACCTGCCTGAATGGGGCTTGCAGAATGTGTTCTCCCCATTCAAATGAATACTGATTTATAAAAAAAAAAAATTCCATTCACAGAAAATTAGGCAACAAAATCCGCAATGTCTAAAGGCACCCCAACACTGATCTAGAAAAGCTACTCCAGTTTTCCTACTTGAGTGAGATTGCAACTTTTAAAAAGTGTAGTGAAACCCAGTAACATGGCTGACCACATGCCCATCCTTACCACATTTCAAAGCTGGAGTGAGTGGAGTTAAAATGCAAAAACACAATTTTCCAACTTTTTTTTAAAGCCAGAATTCTGGAGTGTCTGCATATTAAGGGCCTATATATTTATATCTTCTGGATATTGATGTAAGCTTTCCATTCTTTTCAGGACTTTTGGAGGATATGCCCTAAACACTATGTATGCTGAGCAAGCTAAAGCCCTAGCAGAGAAGCTGGAGCTCCTTGCTCTGCCGTTTGATGATACATACTTCATACATGGTGGCTACGATGCTCCTTCTCAAATTTTCAACCGTCATAATGAAGTGTGGTACATGGCAAAGGCCTCTCACCCAAGGGGATTTCATCGTTCCTCTGCTCCTCAGCCCTGAATGTGATCTCCATACTGTCTTATATCTTACAAGACGCTGTTAAATCGTACTCAAACACTAACATGCAAAACTTCTAACAAATGCCTCTGGTAAATCTTAAGCATTGTCTTGAATGTAGCATGTTATCATGAATAGTGCTGTTTTTGTAACATATTTGGTTGCATTAAAATATATTTGTAGAACGTGGCTCTTCTTGGTTTATATTGGAGGGGAGTGAGTCTGTTGTAAACTGATGCAATGCAGATTAATTTCTGAGAAATTAACTAATCCACTATTTGCTAATTTCCACCTCATTACCACGACTGCCACAAGGAGATTGACCTCTGTAGGGGCAGGAACAGAGGGGGTTTAAATGCCTCTCCCAACACCAGTGTTTCCTGTCCCTACAGGGGCAGAGAGGTCTCCCTAACCAGGGAGATTAAGACCGATGGAATTCCTGACACCACCTGGCTTACCTTGGTGTCCCAGTACTACCACTGGGCAGGGGAGAAGTCGGAGGCCTCGCTCTGTTTGATACGAGAACCTGCTACCTGGACGCGATCTCCCGCCAGGCCTCCTAGGGTTTTAGCCGGGCTGCGCATCGGGCACTTTAGTGCTATGCGTCAACGTCACTTCCGGGAGACTAGGAAGTGACATAAGGCACGCGTCTCCTGTAAACATCGGCACAGCGCATGGAAGTGCCGAGGCAACAATCCATTGCTTATGCCATCATGTCAGCAGAACTCCCGCTCTCCAAGAGACCCCTCTGCGCCGATTGCTGTATCACCATTGCTTTGCTTGCACTTGTGGTCAGGGAACTCGGGTTCCTCTCTCCTCCTACACTTGGGGCAAAGTATAATTTTCACTATATATTGTGTTCAGATCAGCCTGATTGGGGTCACTCTCCCCTCCTAGGTCCTTAAGGAGGCACAGAAGAAGGTTAGGAAGCCTGCTAAGTGTCCATCGTGCTATAGGTGGCTTCCAGATTACCATAAGACTATGTAAAGATTGCATTTCAAGTGTTATACGGGATGAACAAACTTCGGTAATTGAAGAAATTAGGTCCATGATTCACAAAGTAAAATCCTCTTGATCTCAGCTTACTTCTTTACCTAGGGATCCACCTCCAGCTAAAAGGCAGAGAATAGCATCCCCCTCTTCCTCAGATTCAGACGGAATAGCTGAAGACACTTCGTCCTCTAGACCCTGGGACGACGAGGAGGCTTCCTCTGATGCAGAATTCTCTTAATCCGCCATTTTGTTTCTCCTCTGAATGCATGCCAGACTTACTAAAGGCTGTCAGAGCCACCATGGGGGTGGAAGAAGCCCAGAAGTCTCATTCTGTACAGGACAAAATGTTCGGAGTGTAGTGTCCCACTACATAATGGTGGGCACTACTCAAGGGTCAATTGGTTCACGTTGTTCTCTACCTCGTGGAATATGGTCATGGTATTTTATATTGAATTTTAATGTAGGTTGTCATACTATCTCCTGTGTACTAGGCCTGTTAGGGGTGTAGTTCCTCCTCCTAGGCAGTAGAGGGAGCTAGGGAACCCACTAGTGTATATATAGTCAGGTCCTGTTCAGAGAGGAAGTGTGGTCAGAAGCCTAGTGTGCACTTTAGCCAAAAAGCAGCTGAAGAGCAGCTTCTGACATGCAGCTAGATAGCCCAGGCTCCTAGCTTGCCACCAGGGGAAGAAGCTACCTCCTGAAGATATATAGCACCTTTAAAAGTACAGTGCAGAGCCACTTTTATCCAGCCAAATAGAAAGCTGAAGGGCAGAATGATATTTACAGCAAGAGGATATATACCAGAGGAAGGTTTCCCTACCCAAGGATAAAGCCAGCAATAGGGCATACGGGCCTTGGTGAAAGCCAGACAGCATCTCAGGAAAGTACAGCCTGATCTGTAAGTGTTACTCGGGGACTATCTTGCAAAGACTTTGCCTGCCATTTGTATGAAGCCTGCCTGTATTCAACATTATACATATGGAACTAACTGAAGACTGTAAATAGTTTGACTGTTCAGTAAAAAGTTCTGGTTCACTGCAACTTTGTGTACCTCAATTATTAATACAACAAATCGGTGTGCCACCGTTACTGGTGACACGAACTTTAAGGGATCTTGCCACAGGCACACTAGACCTACAACACCCAGGGCAACTCACCTACCACCTGGCCTAGTCCCTATACACAGAGTGCCCCAGAGGATCCATATGCCAGCCTCTCCATCACTGCTGTACGCCTGCCCAGGGTATGTGTGTGTGAGATATATATAAAATATATGAGTACCAAGAGCAACCCTCAGTTTAACTACACCTGTGACCTCACATTCCCTCACCCTGCAGGGCTGTGTACTGCAGGAGGTCTTCAAATTAAAAAAACACGTTCTTATTATAAACGAGAATATACGTGAGATGGTGCTCGACGAATGGTCCAATCCCGAGAAATGCCTGGGGGTGCCTTAGTCCTTTAGGTATCGGCTTCTATTTGATACTAATGAGTGCAAAATATTTAATGAAACACCTAAGATCTATGTTCAGGTCGCAAAAGTGAATAAAAGACAGCTCTACCCTTTTGAGGATGCCTCCCAGTTACGCGACCCCATGGACAGGAAGGCAGACAGCTTGTTAAAAAAATCCTGGGAGGCCGCAATGTATAGCCTAAAGTCCAATGTTGCTGCTACCTCGGTAGCGAGGGCCATGGGGTTGTGGTTAAACAAACTAGACTCATATCTGAGACAAGACCCCCTAGGGAGGAAATATTAAATTCTCTTCCTCTGCTAAATGTCTGCCACTGCATTTATGGCAGATGCTTTGGCAGAATCTAAGGTATGCCGGCCTATCCAATTCGGTCCGCCGGGCCTTGTGGATGAAGTGCTGGTCCGGGGGTAAGACCTCAAAGATGAAGTTGTGCTCCATCCCCTTGGGGGGGGGGGGGGGAAGTAAGTCTTTGGCCCTGTGTTAGACCGCATTTTAGAAAAGGCGGCAGACAGAAAAGGGTTTCCCCGAAGAACGATCCTCTAAAAGAAAATTTCCCTTTTGTGCCTCCGCTAGTCAGGGTAGGCCCTACAGAGATAAAGGGAAGTCAGGTCACTGGAGCTACCCCAAGGGTGGCAAGGGAAGAGGCACTCAACTCCCCTCCTCCCAAAATAAATCTAGTGACAGACAATGATGCCAGAGTCGGGGGGAGATTGAAGAATTTTCTAGCCCCGTGGGTTTCCATCGCCCTGAATCCTTGGGCCCGGGACATCATAAGATCCGGCTACCGAATAGAATTTTCTTCATTGTCACCAGTCCCGGCTCATCCTCGGTAAAAAAGAAAATCCTGCAGGGAGTCCAGAACCTTCTAGAAATGGGTGTAGTAACCCAGGTCCCATTGTCACAGCTAGGGCAGGGGTCCTATTCAAACCTCTTAGTACAAAAGAAGGGAGGCTCATTCCGCACGATCATAAATTTAAAGTCTATTGGAAATTCAGGATGGAGTCTCTGATACCGCTGATAGGAAGAAACGCTCTGATGTGTACCGTAGACCTAAGGGAGGCTTACTATAACGTCATGATCCACCCAAATTCCCAGAAATTTCTGAGATTCGCAATTCAAGATTGCAAAGGCTCAATCCTTCATTTCCAATTTACGCCTCTTCCCTTTTGAATATCATCTGCTCCCAGAGTTTTCACGAAGCTCGTTGTCGAGATAGTGGCTTCCCTGAGGCATAGAGGCTTGGTGATCGTACCATGCTTGGACTATTTCCTCATAATTGGAGACAGCGAATGTCAGCTCAAAGCGAATCTAGACACCTTCCTATCGTTCATACGAGATCTAGGTTGGTTAATAAACCTGCAGAAATCGAATCTCCACCCATCCAGTATGATTCAGTTTCTTGGGGTCATTCTAGATTCCCAAGTTCAATGCAAGTTTCTACCAGAGGAATCACAGGGTGTCCATCCCTCTACTAGTGAAGACCTCCCTTGACTGGTGGATGAACTCTAACAACCTCTCCTTGGGAGTTCCCTTGGATAATGCTCCTTACATTCAGATCCTGATGGACGCAAGCGAAAAAGGATGGGGAGCGAAGGTGGGAGATCATTACTTTCTGGGTACCTAGCCGCCAACAACTCGTTCTCAATCCTCCAACTTCAGAGAGCTGGGGGCGGTTTGGGAGTCATTAAAGGCGGCGGAAAATCTCCAAGGCCTACACATAAAAGTCCTGTCTGACAACATGTCTACAGTAGTGTACCTTTCTCATTAAGGTGGGACAAAATCAGGAAAACTGATGTACATATCAGAAAAAAAATTCAATTGGACAGAGTTCCATGTAAAGTCCATCTCTGCGATTCACCTGAAGGGGGCTCTGAACATAGAGGCAGACTACCTCAGTTGGAAACTAATAGACTACACCGAAAGGTCTCTGAATCAGGTTGTTTTTCAAATGCTGATAGACAGATAGGGCACCCCTCAAATAGATCTGTTCGCCTCAAGAGAAAATGCAAAGGTATCAACATTCTGCTCCCTAAGTCCACGGGACAATCCTTGGGCGCTGGATGCATTCACGATGCAATGGAATTGGAACCTTTGCTACGCATTTACTCCACTGCCTGGATCAGAAGATTCAAGAAAACAGCCTCACGCCTCCGTCCTTCTCTAAAGACTCGTATCCCTACTTGGGACCTAAATGTTGTACTTACAGGCCTGACACTCGCCCCTTTTGAACCTATACTCGATTGTTCTATTAAACATCTATCTTTAAAGACCGCTTTCCTCATAGCCATTACATCCACAAGGAGGCTGGGCGAGATACAAGCCTTGTCCATGCGGGAACCATATCTCCGTATTACTGATGATAGAATCATACTCAGATTAGACCCAGGCTTTCTCCCTAAAATTGTATCTGATTCCCATCGTAACCAGGAAATAATATTACCTTCCTTCTGTAACAATCCATCTAACAGTAAAGAATCCACTTTTCATTCCCTAGATATTAGGCGCTCAGTTTTAAGGTATCTCGAGGTTACGAAAGATTTCCGGATATCCGATAACCTTTTAGTCCTTTTCTCAGGTAAGAGTAAAGGTTTGAAGTCCTCCAAGTCCTCTCTAGCTCAATGGATTAGGGACACCATCTCCCTTTGTTATGTGATCCAGAGCCTTCCCTGCCCCTCCAACCTAAAAGCCCATTCGACTACAGCCATGTCTTCCCCTCAGGCTGAAAGGGCCGGGGCTTCTTTAGAGGACCTCTGCAAAGCTGCTACGTGATCCAGCATACATACCTTTATGAGACCCTATAGACTAGACCTTTCTAGTAGCTCAGACTTATCTTTTGGACGTAAAGTCCTTCAGTCAGTCGCTCCCCCCTAGTTCTATAATTTTGTATATCTCCTTGTGGGCCGTCGCAGTGATAAGGTGGAAAGCCGGAATTAGACTTACCAGTAATTCAGTTTCCACGACGGCACATATATTCCCTACCCCTTTTTTTTTCTTTTGAGGTTATGAATTAATATCCTCTTAAGTTATTATCTATCCACCACTTTTTATGTCTCTGTAATTTTGGACACACTGGTGGTGGGAGGGGGGGATTTAAACCCTCTTTCTGTTTCTGCCCTTACAGAGGTCAGGGGTCAATCTCTTGTGGGCAGTTGTGGTGATTTCGTGGAAACTGAATTACCGGTAAGTCTAATTCCGGATTTTTGGATGAAACCCATAAAAATGGTGCCCAGTGCCATTTTAGTATGAATATTGGTGGGGAAAACCATGAGGAAGAGTAAGACATGACACGGGGAGAAAGCAGAGGGGCTTGCCCTGATTGGCTCAGACTGACAGCCAATCAGGGGCACAGTTGAGGAAGGTCCTTTGCTTACAGCAACATTCTGAAGGAGATTTAACAAAACTGGTGTAAAGAGAAACTGTCTCAGTTGCCCATAGCAATCAGATTTAACCTTTCATTTTTCTGAGCTCCTTTCAAAAAAAGGTGGAATGACTGGTTGCTATGAGCAACTAAGCCAGTTTTCCTTTACACCCGTTTTGATAAATTCTGAAGGAGTGAAGGGCTATCACTTGTGTGCAGGTAGCTAGTTCTGCAATACAAAACGCTTTTTTTTTTTTTTTTTTTTTTTGTGTGTGTATACACTGATGCAGTGAGGTTTGGTCTGGAAAAACAGGTATTTTCCTCCCAGCATGTGCTGCTTGGCTGATTTACAGCCAGTTGAGGTCAAATACCGGACTGGATTTTAAGTGCCGGTCCGGATTTTGGCAGTACCTGGCTATCCTTAAATAGGCAGATGGGCTCAGAAGCGAGGTCTCTGTGTTGGGATCTGGGAGCCTTGTGTCTGGATGAAGGCTCGCTACCTGTTTGGCGTGAAAACAGGTTGGTGCTGCTATTAGCAAGGACTCTTTGAGGCAGAATTGCCGCTTGGTGTGAATTACCACCAACACCGCAAGGTGACTTTTTCCTTGTTTATGATTGCTTGTTTTGTCACTTGCCTAAAGTCTGTGTACTCTGTATCCCCCCAACCACGCTCCATTGATGCCATCATCATCCTCCTCATCTTCCAAAACTGTGCCCTAGCTGGACAGTTAGGTACCTGGCCACTGTTGCTGCATCAACCACCCTCGGAGCCACCTGTGGCTGACTGGCCTGATAACCGTTGGAATGATCCATGTTCCTCCTTCTCTTCTTCCTGTGCCACATCCTCATCCATCAGCGCCTGAAGCGGTTTTTTTTTAAAGGAGACATAGAAGTGGTATAGTAAGGCTGATGAAGGTGTGATCACCGCTGGCCATGTTGGTGGAGTACTCGAAGCAGCGCAAAACGGCACACAAGTCCTGCATGAAGGCCCACTCGTAGGTGAAATGTTGCTGTTACGCAGAGCGACTCAACCGTGCGTGCTGCAGCTGAAACGCCACTGCCACCTTCTGTTGCTCGCACAGTCTCTCCAGCATGTGCAAGGTGGAGTTCAACCTTGTGGGGACTGACCGGACCATGCTGTTAGTCTGTTCATTTACATGGTGCAGCCAGGAAGGGGTTAGGTAAGAGCAACCTGGTGTCGGCACCTGGACCAGTGGCTGTCAGTTACAGAACAAACCTGCTCCTCGGAAGCAGGAAATGCTGGTTATCCAAACTGGAGTATATTGACAAAGTTCGGTCAGGAAGGGGTTAAAGGCCTCTGCAGTAAGGCACATTGACAGTCACTAAAGGGTTAACCCTTTAAACACTGCCATGAACATTAGTCATAGACACCTGTGACATCACAAGCACGTGTGTCATAAGGGAAGAACCTTTGTAAAAAGCGAGTGAGCGGCCATATTTGGTGCCGTACTTGATAGCCTGAGGACCTTGAGCTTGACTACCCCCGCCCACTGCACCTTTGGAGGTTCTAGCAGGAAGCCCATCGCCCAACGGGAAGAAAGGGACATCCGCCTAGCGAACCAAATCAGCCCGGCTGCTGCACCCCCCCTCTGCTATTTATGTGGCAGCCACATAGTGGCATTACCCTCTAAGCCCAAGGGAAGGGCAGCCCTCCAGCCATGGTTCCCTAGAGGTTTCCTCCACAGGGGGTTTTCCTCTCCTGAGTGCTGGAGGGTGACTCTCCGTGAGTCGGGGGTTTGTCATTTTTTAAATATTTTAAATAAACAATTTGGCCTTTTATTCCCCAATTAACGTGTTCTGTGTCTTTATTCTGTGTCTTTAATTTGCGTTCTTTGGTTTCAGGGGTGTATGCATGATTTTCTCAGGGAAGAGGTCAAAGGGTATTCTCACCTGGGATACATATGGGGTATATATTGATAGGATGTGCCATAAATGTCTGATAGGTGCGGGTCCAACCTGCGTATATGTCAAGAACAGGGGTCCGAAGTAAAAGGAGAGCACATTGCGCATACGCAGTGTCCTCTCCATTCATTGCTATGGGAGTTCCAAAATAGCAAAGTCCCATAGCAGCGAATAGAGAACAAGCAGCACAAGCGTTGCCACCTCTCCATTCACCAATATGGGATTCCTGAAAATAGCCACACTATTTTCTAGCGTTAGTTCCATAGCCGTGAATGAAGGGTGGACGCGCTTGCTGCCTGTACAATTTGGGGCCCCGTTCTATGCCATAAATGTCCCAGATGGGAATACCCCTTAAAATGAAATTCATTATGACATAACCAAGTTAGCAGAGCGTTGCTAGGAGTCTTAGCAATGTTTGGAGTCCCAGCAAAAAACCCGAAGCACGAAAACCCAGCCAGCAGAGTCATTAAAAAGCATAAGTGACCCATGCATGACTTGGGGCTTAGACTGCTTGGCTGATGTGCAAGGGCTTGAGGTGGTAGACGGATGTCTATGGGCCAACGGTGTCAACTCTGCGCTTTCAGCAGTGGACCACGTGGAAGACAATGTGAAGGAAATGGAGGCCCTGTCAGCCATCCAATCTACTACCGCCTCTACTTGTTCTAGCCTCACCATTCTTAGAGCAGTATTCGGGCCTACAAAATGTCACAAAACATCATGTCGCCTGCGTGCACCAGAGGAAGGTGTTTCATTTGTCTACTCCCTGCAGCAGGAGCTCCACCACTACCAACTCCAGCTACACCACGACCACGTCCCCTAGTTGATGCTCTCCTCATTTTGTTACAGTCACCCACAAAATTGCGACGAATGACAGACGAATAATTGTGAATTCGTGTCACGGATGCAAAAGAGATGTTTGGAAAAAAAAATTGTTATGACACACCGACCCAATTAACCCACTGTATAAGGCCTCATGCACACGAACGTTTTTTTTCACTGTCCGCAAAACAGGGTCCGTAGGTCCGTGATCCGTGACCGTTTTTTCGTCCGTGGGTCTTCCTTGATTTTTGGCGGATCCACGGACATGGAAAAAAAAGTCATTTTGGTGTCCGCCTGGCCGTGCGGAGCCAAACGGATCCGTCCTGAATTACAATGCAAGTCAATGGGGACGGATCCGTTTGTCGTTGACACAATATGGTGCCATTTCAAACGGATCCGTCCCCATTGACTTTCAATGTAAAGTCCGGAGTCCCTTTTATACCATCAGATCGGAGTTTTCTCCAATCCGATGGTATATTTTAACTTGAAGCGTCCCCATCACCATGGGAACGCCTCTATGTTAGAATATACTGTCGGATATGAGTTAGATCGTGAAACCTCATTTCCGACAGTATATTCTAACACAGAGGAGTTCCCATGGTGATGGGGACGCTTCTAGTTAGAATATACTACAAACTGTGTACATGACTGCCCCCTGCTGCCTAGCAGCATCCGATCTCTTACAGGGGGCCGTGATCAGCACAATAAACCCCTCAGGTGCCGCACCTGAAGGGGTTAATTGTACTATCATATCCCCCTGTAAGAGATCAGTGCTGACCCCCCCCCCCTCCCCAGTTTGAATATCATTGGTGGCCAGTGCGGACCCCCCCTTCCTCCATTGTAATAAATCGTTGGTGGCACAGTGTGCGCCCCCCCCTTCCTCCCTCTATTGTAATAATTCGTTGGTGGCACAGTGTGCCCCCCCCCCCGCCCCCCCCTTCCTCCCTCTATTGTAATAATTTGTTGGTGGCACAGTGTGCGCCCCCCCCCTTCCTCCCTCTATTGTAATAATTCGTTGGTGGCACAGTGTGCCCCCCCCGCCCCCCCCCTTCCTCCCTCTATTGTAATAATTAGTTGGTGGCACAGTGTGCCCCCCCCACCCCCCCCTTCCTCCCTCTATTGTAATAATTTGTTGGTGGCACAGTGTGCGCCCCCCCCCTTCCTCCCTCTATTGTAATAATTTGTTGGTGGCACAGTGTGCCCCCCCGCCCCCCCCCCCTTCCTCCCTCTATTGTAATAATTCGTTGGTGGCACAGTGTGCGCCCCCCCCCCCTTCCTCCCTCTATTGTAATAAATCGTTGGTGGCAATCATTGGCCCCCCTCCCTCTATAGCATTAACAACATTGGTGGCCAGTGTGCGGCCTCCCATCTTGCGCCCCCCCCCCCCCGATCATTGGTGGCAGCGGGTTACTAGCAATAGTACAATAGTAAAAGATTCATACTTACCTGGGAGCTGTGATGTTCGTGTCCGGCCGGGAGCTCCTCCTACTGGTAAGTGACGGTTCATTTAGCAATGCGCCGCACAGACCTGAGGCTGTCACTTACCAGTAGGTGGAGCTCCCGGCCGGACACGAACATCGCAGCAGCAGATAAGTATGAATCTTCTACTATTGTACTATTGCTAAGTAACCATGGCAACGAGGACTGTAGTAGCGTCCTGGTTGCCATGGTTACCGATCTGAGCCCCAGCGATTAAACTGGGACTCCGATCGGAACTCCGCTGCCACCAATGATGGGGGGGGGGGGGGGGGGGAGATGGGAGGCCGCACACTGGCCACCAACATTGTTAATGCTATAGAGGGAGGGGGGGGCAATGGGGGGCGCACACTGTGCCACCAACGATTTATTACAATAGAGGGAGGAGGGGGGGGGGGGCGCACACTGTGCCACCAACGAATTATTACAATAGAGGGAGGGGGCCGCACTGGCCACCAATGATATTCAAACTGGGGAGGGGGGGGAGGGTCTGCCCCCTGCTGCCTGGCAGCCCTGATCTCTTACAGGGGGATATGATAGTACAATTAACCCTTTCAGGTGCCGCACCTGAAGGGGTTAATTGTGCTGATCACGGCCCCCTGTAAGAGCAGGGGGCAGTCTTGTACACAGTTTGTAGTGTATTCTAACTAGAAGCGTCCCCATCACCATGGGAACGCTTCTGTGTTAGAATATACTGTCGGTTCTGAGTTTTCACGAAGTGAAAACTCAGCTTTGAAAAAGCTTTATGCAGACGGATCTTCGGATCCGTCTGTATAAAAACTAACCTACGGCCACGGATCACGGACACGGATGCCAATCTTGTGTGCATCCGTGTTCTTTCACGGACCGATTGACTTGAATGGGTCCGTGAACCGTTGGCCGTGAAAAAAATAGGACAGGTCATATTTTTTTCACGGCCAGGAAACACGGATCACGGATGCGGCTGCAAAACGGTGCATTTCCCGATTTTTCCACGGACCCATTGAAAGTCAATGGGTCCGCGAAAAAAAACGGAAAACGGCACAACGGCCACGGGTGCACACAACGGTCGTGTGCATGAGGCCTAACTGTTATATATTCCCTTTGACGTTGGCAAGTACAGTGTAGTTTAAACCAATAAAATATTTAGGTAGGTCACAGCGACCCAAGTAACCGGCTGAATAACTATTTTTCTGTTCTGATGGATCACAAGAATGGAAAAAAAAACGGTGATGTGAACCCGGCTTTTCTGTCTCGTTCTCCTACTTAGATTGTTTTTTAGACTGAAACTGAATTTTAATAATTTTTGTGACTTTTTTCTGATCTATTTATGTGTGTGTAGGTGTATGTTTTTTTTTATACATGAATTTTTCCATGCTCATATACTAATTAGACCAGTCTAAAGCCTCTTTCACACAAACGTAAGAGCTCCGTGCCCGTGCTGCGGTTCGTAATGCACGGGCACAGACCGTGGTGAAGCCGCATGCGGATCGCAGACCCATTCACTTGAATGGGGTCCATGTTCTGTTCATTCCGCAAAAAGAAGTTCTATCTTTTCGCGGAACAGAACACCACAGAAGCAGTCCATAGTACTTCCGTTCCGCACCGCATCTCCGGATTTGCGGACCCATTAAAGTGAATGGGTCCGCATCCATGATGCGGAATGCACACGGCTGGTATCCCGTGTATTGCGGAACCGCCGTATGCGGCCCGCAGCACAGGCATGGAGCCTTTACGTTCGTGTGAAAGAGGCCTAAGTGAATATGAACCTGTTGAACTGAAAAAGAACCACTAGAGGTCAGACTAATAAAAATACACCGAGTCTAATTCATCACCTGCTGTGCGACTTGTAATAAATACTCAGCAAAAGAAAGACGGCCGAATGGAATACACCAGTCTGATATTTTGGCTAAAAACAGGCGAACTTGATAAATGTGCCCCAATCCACCTTCACCCTGACGAATACAAAGACGCAACTCCTAATTCATCACCTGCAGTGATACTCTTTAGGCCTCATGCACACAAACTTTTTTTCTTTCCGTGTCCATCCCATTTTTTTTGCGGACCGTATACGCAACCATTCATTTCAATGGGTCTGCAAAAAAAATGGAAGTTACTCCGTGTGCATTCCGTTTCCGTATGTCTGTATTTCCGTTCTGCCAAAAAATATAACATGTCCTATTATTGTATAACGGACAAGGACAGTACTGTTCTACTAGGGGCCAGATGTTCCGTTCCGCAAAATACGGAATGCACACGGACGTCATCCATATTTCTTGTGGATCCGTTTATTGCGGACCGCAAAATACATACGGTCGTGTGCATGAGGCCTTATAAATACTATGCAAAATAGCGACAGACTAATCCATTCTGCCTGTCTGATCGCACTCTAAAATAACCAGACAAGCATGATGAATGACCCCCAATGAGTTATAAAACCCTACACACATCCTTGTCTCCAGGTGAGGGTGATCGGACATAACTCCAGGCTTTACCTTGCTGATTGGGAACGTTCTCTGCTCCACCCATATCCACCTCCTATATCAGCAGCTGAGCTCCCCTCAGACACATCCAGACATGGAGGTGAGGAGAAGACTTCTGCTGGGGCTGCTCTCTGTACTGGGGATTGCAGTACAAGCTTCTGAGGTCTCCAGTCAGAACCAGTTGCCTCCATTTTGTCACCATTATGACTGTCCAAAGTACCGGCTGGTGGAACAATATGATGTAAGTGTGGGGGAGGGGTGTTCTGGGGCGGATTTCATGATTTACTATTTGTTCAGCACTGCAGCCGTCATGTCTTCTGTCTTCCAGTCGTGGATTCACTTATTAGTTACTATTTCTACCTAATGTTATAAAATGACTTTCTCTTCTGTTAATTGGTAAAAAAAAAATAATAATCCTGTGTTGTCGTAGTCTATATAACTGGGAAAGCATGGTGGTCACTACTGCATGACTGGGGTGGGAAATGTCCTCAATGCAGAGGAGCTTCACCTCCTCCAATGTGGTTGTGTATTAGGGATGAGAGAACTTGTGTTTAGAAGGTCTTGATTATCTAAGAAAACCATTATGGATTCCACTACCATGGGCTGTCACTTATGATCTGTGATAGCGGAATCCATAACGGTGTTCTTAGATAACCTGAATGTGGACCACAAGTTCTCCCATCCCTCGCAGGTCTGCAATCCAGGCGTTAGAGAAAGCTGACTGATGGTCTCTGTTAGGCCTCCTGCACACGACTGTATGGCTTTCAGTATTTTGTGGTCTGCAAAAAATACGGATGATGTGTGTGTGAATTCTGTTTTTTGCAGAACGGAACATCTGACCCCTGACAGAACAGAACTATCCTTGTCCGTTATGTGGACAATAATAGGATATGTTTTATCTTTCAACGGAAATGGAAGGCATACGGAGTACCTTCAGGGTTTTTTTTTTTTTTTTTTCTGGATCCATTGGAATGAATGGTTCCATAAACGGGGAAAAACATTTGTGCAAGAGGCCTTAGGTCTATGGTAGTAATTTGAGACCCTTATTGCTCCTGCCTCAAATGTTTCTCTATCCATATGAGAACCTGCACATGATGCAAATTACAATTGTTAATTATTTTTTTGTACTGAATTTTGTTGGAAATCTCCCATTTTGTGCAGCACCAGCAAGGGTTAAAGGGGTTGTCTGGGTTCAGGGCTGAGCCCAGATATAAGCTGTACTCTTACTATATAGGGGTGGAGTATTGGAGCATTTCCTTGCATCGTACAGCGCAAGGTCTGTTTACTGGCGGTGACCTAGCGGGCGTCTCCTCCTCACTATGCAAAGTAGCAGTGCCTGCCTACAAAATGGCCTCGGGCATCTAGCCTAGAGAATTTCCAAACCCTTTATATTTTTTCCCCCTCCTATTATGCTTTTCACTGACTCTTTCTAATTCATAGTACGGGTGTTTCACACTTGGCAATGCCAATGAAGTTTTTTACTTTTTTTTTTTTTTGTTTTGGGGGAGGAGGGTGACATGAACATAATATTTTTGTTACTGTAGGTCCCCAATTGGCCCTCAAACTTGCAGTCATTAGATTGCAACTTGTACAGAATAATGTAATTTACTCCCTTCTATACAGAAATGGCTATAGTTCAGTGCTGCCACCTGCTGGCCTGAACTGTAATCTACAAGTAATGAGCCTGGAAGCCTAGTATAGGCTCGGGCTCATTACTATGAATGACTGCCTTCCCTGATCTCCACCAGGGAGAGACATTCCTTACATGGAAGCGCAGGCTTCTGGGTCTTAGCCCTTTCAGGCACGATGGTCGCATTTGACCACGGTATCTGAGGGGTTAAATGTCCAGACGGCATTACCGCAGACATGAACAGCAGGTGTCTGCTGTATGTAGGAGCAGGCACCCAGCAGCTACAGCACTTGCTCCGGAGCAGGCGTTATCTTTAAAGGTCTGACATCTGCTGTACATGTACGACTGATGTTGGCGAAGGATTACGGGTACATTCAAAGCAATCCACAAACTTTTTTATGGATGTTTTTCTGAGAAATTGTCCACCTTTAATTGTATCTGGAGTGTGAAAACAGACATAATAGGACATGTCTAGTTTATTTGAGTCAGTATTCCTTGTCACTTTATAAAATAATTGAACACACCATAGACTGTCACTCTTATGAAACCAGCCATTTCCCCTGTGAATGTACCCAAACCTGATGCGTACCCCCCCGTACTCTGGTCTAAGTGACTTTATAATGGAAAGACTTTTATACTATGAATGCTCTGAATTATTTGTGAGGCCAATACTTGTATGGAGTGACCCTGGTGACGGGTTCCCTTTAGAACACATACAGGACATGGATGAACAGGATTCCTGCTCCCTAACTCTCTACTGAACCTCAGAAGCTGCAGCAGTGATGGAGGCATTACACAGCAGTATCCAGCAGTTTAGATGGAATGAAAGGGGTTGTCCGCTCTTTACTATTGATGACCTGTCCTCAGGATAGATCCTCAATATCCAATCGGTGAGGATCCGACTCCTGGCACCCCCTCCGATCAGCTGTTTGAAGAGAAAGCAGCCATTCACTTCTATAGGACGGCTCTGTCTGCTCAGGTGAACACTACAGAGCTGTCCCATAGGAGTGAATGGGGACGCCATACTTGGAATTACACCCGCTCATCAGTGCAATTGCTGTGGTGAGCAGAGAAGGCAGCGCTCATACGCCTTCTCTTCAAACAGCTGATCGTGGGATTGCCTGGAGTTGGAACCCTCCAATCTGATATTGATTACCTATCCAGGATAGGTTATCAATATTAAAAAGCAGATAACCCCCTTTAAAGGGCATCTGTCAGCAGATTTGTACCTATGAAACTGACCCGTTGAATGTGTGCTTGGCAGCTGAAGGTGTAGTGTCCCACTACGTAATGGTGGGCACTACTCAAGGGTCAATTGGGTCACGTTGTTCTCCACCTCCTGTGGAACATGGTCATTGTATTTTATATTGCATTTTAATGTATATTGTCTCCTGTGTACCAGGCCTGTTAGGGGTGTAGTTCCTCCTCCTAGGCATTAGAGGGAGCTAGGGAACCCCCTAGTGTATATATAGTCAGGTCCTGTTCAGAGAGGGGAGTTGAGTGTTCAGAAGCCAGTGTGCACTTTAGCCAGAGTGTAGCTGAGGAGCAGCTTCTGACATGCAGCTAGATAGCCCAGACTCCTAGCTTGCCACCAGGGGAAGAAGCTTCCTCCTGAAGATATATAGCACCTTTAAAAGTACAGTGCAGAGCCACTTTTATCCAGCCAAATAGAAAGCTGAAGGGCAGAAGGATATTTACAGCAAGAGAATATATACCAGAGGAAGGTTTCCCTACCCAAGGCTAAAGCCAGCAATAGGGCATACAGGCCTAGGTGAAAGCCAGACAGGATCTGAGGAAAGTGCAGCCTGATCTGTAAGTGTTATTCCCTCTGAGTATCTTGCAAAGACTTTGCCTGCCATTTGTATGAAGCCTGCCTGTATTCAACATTATACATATGGAACTAACTGAAGACTGTATATAGTTGGACTGTTCAGTAAAAGGAAGTTCTGGTTCACTGCAACTTTGTGTACCTCAGTTATTCCTACAACAAATCGGTGTGCCACCGTTACCGGCACTGGCATCACGAACTTTAAGGGGTTTTGCCACAGGCACACTAAACCTACAACACCCAGGGCACCTCATCAACCACCTGGCCTGGTCCCTATACACAGTGCCCCAGAGGATCCATCTGCCAGCCTCTCAATCACTGCTATACGCCTGCCCAGGGTATATAAAAACTGTATATACCAAGAGCAACCCTCGGTTTAACTACCCCTGTGACCTCACCCTGCAGGGCTGCATACTGCAAAGGCATCTTCATTGGTCCCATGCAGGCATGGGATTCAGCCAGTTCCCTCCGGTTATTAAAATTACAACTGGATCAGAAAACCGCGTTACCGGCTGAGTCCTGATCCAGTGCTCTGGTGGC
Organism: Bufo bufo; assembly: GCF_905171765.1. NCBI lineage: Eukaryota > Metazoa > Chordata > Amphibia > Anura > Bufonidae > Bufo > Bufo bufo. Next base: position 601,552,168 of record NC_053392.1, read on the forward strand.
AGGTGGAGATGTTCACTTCCATCACACCGTTGATAGTTTAGCTCTTAAGTCGGGGTGTGTTTATGTATGTGTACAATGTATAACGTGTCGACACGGCGTGTCCGCCATTGAGTAGGGAACCTGTTAAAAGTGAGTCCCATATTCATTTGTCTCAGCATCGCAGGCACATATGACATCTTAATATATGCAAATGAGCCTCTAGGAGCAATGGGGGGGGGGGGGGGGGGGGGTTGCCATTACAGCTAGAGGCTCTGCTTTCTCTAACTGCCGCACCCTCTGGACTTTGAGTGACAGGTCCAGGTGTGGTGGTTACACTGCCTGGCCCTGTCAAATGTGTGCAAATCTGCTGACAGATGCCCTTTAAGACAGTATGTATCCCTTGTACACCAGCAGTAGTCTCAGTCCCTCTGTCTCCAGAAGCCCCTCTTCCATTCTCCCCCATCCCCTCTCCATAGACTGCTGTTATCTGATACTTCAGTGAGCAGGCAGTCTGTAATCACTGTTCAGATTTATAGTCGGTGAATAGGACGGGGAGCAGGAGAGGAGCTCAATAGGAGACTCTTTAACTGGTCAATCAAAGCACATCAAAGTTGCTAAAGGAAACTTAAAGAATCTAACTGGTCAACCTAGTTGCTGACAGCGGATTAATTGTCTTCTAACTGAACTCCTACATTTTCAGGACTTTGAACTTCGTCAGTATGAAGAAACTCTTTGGGTAACAACTTCCCTAAAACAGGACATTTTTGGCATCGGGATGGTGATTAGTTTCAACCGCCTGTCTATGTACATCAATGGGAACAATGCTTATGGTAGGTTGTCTTTTATAGTAGACTCTGCTCACATCCATATTGTAAGGCTTTGTGTTCTGCAGCGCTATGCTTGCCATTAAAATGACTGAAATCCTGCCAGATATAATAAGTAAATGCTAACAATTCTGACTTGACATGGCACCAGAACAATAAGGGTGCCTTCACACGCGGCAGATTTTGTGGCAGAAAATTCAGGGACTGAAAATACATTTGAATGGGGCAGCGGATTTCTGCAAGCTTCTTTGAGGGGAATGGAACTGATGTTCAGTTGAGGAATTTTCTGCCACATCTGAAGGTACCCTAATGGTCAGAAACCATTAAAAGAATAAAGGCATCCAATGCTTTAAGGTAACAATGGAGCGTTCTAGACTTCATAATGTCAAACTATCATAGTACATTAGAGAAACTCTCATAGCTGCCAACTGTCCTGAATTTGCAGGAACTGTCCCCGATTTTTCAGAGATGGTCCTGGCAAATTCAGGTTGTCTTGAGCAGAAAATGGGTGGGGGCTAATAGCTGGGCATTTCTGGATGCAGTTGGGCATTCCCAGGTGAGGGATTCCCAGTGTCCCAATTTTTACTAACCTAAACATTGGTAAGTTTGAATTCTGTATTTTGAAGATAAAATATTCTGGTGTAGGAGTTTGACATCTGGCCTATAATGTGGAAACTTCCAAACCCATGCCAGTGTGCTTTATAACACTAGTGTGTGATATACAGTCAGGTCCATAAATATAGGGACATCGACACAATTCTAACATTTGGGCTCTATACACCACCACAATAGATTTGAAACTAACAAGATGTGCTTTAACTGCAGACTGTCAGCTTTAATTTGCTTTAATTTGAGGGTATTTACATCCAAATCAGGTTTACGGTGTAGGAATTAAAATTTTTCCACTGCCTCATTTGCTAAAAGTTGTTTCTTTAGACTGTAGAGTCCTGACCAAGTTTTCACCTCCAGTAGAAGAGATAATCCCAACTAAGACTGGGCCCCCTCTTGGCCTGGCCCCATAGCAGTCGCATTGTCTGCCGCTATGGTAGTTACGCCCCTGCATTATAGTTCTCTTATGCTGTTGGACAGAATGTGTTCCCAGCAGGGAAATGGGAAGTGGTCACTATTCCCCATTTCTAGTACAGAAACAGAAGATTCAGAACTATAATAAATCTGAAGCCCCTAAACAAATATATCACCTATAGCAGATTTAACTGGAAACGTTAAGGTCTGCAGTAAAGCTGATCAAGAAATGATGGCCACAATGGATCTTAAGGATGCTTATTTTCACTTCCCAATCCAGAAAATACCTAGATTTGCAGTACAGTTGGAAGGATTTATCATCATTTCAACTGTCTGACTTTTGGAATCTCTTCTGCGCCCACCCCCCCCCCCCCCCCCCCCCCCCCCATTTTCATCTTCTCCAGGATCATGGATGAGGTAGTGGCCTCACTAAGTCGAAAAGGATACTGAGAGTTTGGTATCTGGACGATCTTTTGGTCATAGCAGAAGATGCTGATCTTGCCATTTTCAGGTAGTTCTAGCCCATCTTCAGGCTCTGGGCAGGATAGTCAATTGGGAAAAATACAACCTCCTTCCAGACAACCAGCGGGTATTTTTAGGCATTCTTCTAGATTCCGTCCTCCAGAAATCCTTTTTGCCTCCCCTAAAGATTCAGGTTCTAAAACTCAGAATCTAGCAATTCCTGAAGAAACCCATTTGCTCAGAGGGCATGAAGATGCTAGGACTTGTCATAAATGGAACAGGTCTTTGTCCACCCTGGACCAGAAGATGTCTCTTATCAGAGAAGCAAGGATCTCTTTACAGTGGTGTCTCAGACAACAATCTGCAGACTGGGGTATTGTGGAGTCAGGAAAGCATTTTTCCATTGACAGATGCCAATTCCTCGGGCTGGGATGCCCTTACAGCCATGGATTCCTTCCAAGGGACTTGGTCTGAACCTCAGAGGAGGATGTCGTCCAATTACAGGGAACTTCAGGCAATATGGAAAGGTCTCGCAGCAACACAAGCTCAGGCAAGGAATAGTCCTGTGCTAGCCCACTCGGACAATTCCACAGCGGTGGATTTCATCCAGCATCGGGGAGAAACGAGGCATTGACATCTTTAAAGGCTAACTGATGTTTTCATATAAAAGAAATCTATTTAGCATATGTTACTGTTGCAGCAGCATTATGCGTAAATCAATCTTTAGTTTCTTCCCATACCACCATTTTCCTTGTTTTCCCTTTAGTTACGGCTGTCTTGAATCCTACAACATGAGAATCTCAAGATTGCTCCTCTGCCAGTTCTCTGAGGCCAAAACTACCTTCCCTTACACACTTGCTGTAGCCAGCAGTTTCCTGCCAGCCAATCAGATTAGATTACTGAGACACGCCTCCTCACTCTGAAGCCTAATGCAGACATGCAGTGTGAAGGACCGCCCCTGTCTTCTGCTCCCATTAACCACCTCCGGACCGCTGTACGCAGATTCGCGTTCCGGAGGTGGCAGCGCTGCGCACAGTCACACATATACGCGTCATCTCGCGAGACGCAAGATTTCGCTCCAAGCCGGCCCGCGCATGCGCATCGTGGGCCGGCAAAAGTTAAAGAACAAGTTCGTCACCAGCCTGCCAGCAACGATCATTGGCTGGCAGGCTGGCGATTTTTAAAAAATCCAATCACAAGCCATATAACAGATCATATTAGTAAATATGATCTGTTATATGGCTTCTCTGCTGGTCCTTTTCGTCAGTTGGATCCAGCAGAGAAGCAGACATCACTGTGAGTACACCAAACACTTCACTGTAGCCCCTGATCACCCCCCTGCACCCCAATTAACCCTTTGATCACCCCTTTGATCGCCCCTGTCAATCATCAGTGAAAGGAAAAAAAGTGATCAGTGTAAACTGTCCCTTTTTTTTTTTTTCACTGGTATTGGCTGTTAGGTTTTAGGGATAGTTTAGGCCCCTTGGTTAGGTAGTTAGCGTCAGTTAGCGCCCAGCCCACCGCACCGCAGTCACTTATTCGCTGTTTAGCGTATCGCTAATCAGCATTTGTACTTTTATATCTGTAAGTGATCACGGTCAGATCTATAATAGTATTAGTGTCACCTTAGCTCGCCCTCCACCCAAAACGCAGTGTTTGCCCAATCAGGCCTGATCGGTCGCCCACACGTGCGTTCACCCACGCCCGCCCCACCGCAGTGACAAAAAATATATATTTTTTGATCACTGCACATTCATTTTACACGCACTGCGGCGATAAAAAAATCAGTTTTGATATTTTTTATCAACCGCAGCGGCCTCCGGTACTTCGCTAGCCTCCCCTTTGTAAGACAGGTTTGCTTTTTTTCTTGGGTAGTCTCAGGGAATACCCCTAAATTTAGTAGTCCAAAATGTCAAACAGGGGGTATTCTTCTGAAGAGGCCTACAGGATTCTGACCCAGTCGGATGAGGAATGGGAACCCTCATCTGATGAATCTAGCGGGTCAGAATATGAACCTGTGGAAAGCAGTGGCTCTCTGACCCAAAGTTCGGACGAGGAGGTGGAGGTCCCTGGCAGCACCAGGCGTACCCGGCCCCGTGTCGCTAGACCACAGGTTATGCAGGATCCGCTTCAAGAGCAGCAGAGTGGGGCTGTCGCTGCCGGATCACGTGGTGAGGCATACACCAGCAGCGCAGCCCTCCCTGGACCTAGTACCAGCACTGCCGTACAACATGGTGACGTGGCGAGCACCAGAAGGGCAGTTGAAGCTGGTACGGTGGCACGTGCACTAGTTACCCCGTCGCAGCCACCGCGCAGACAGGCCCCTAGAATCCCTGAGGTGCTGGCAAACCCTGATTGGCAGTCACCAACTTCAGCCGCACCTGTAGTTCCCCCTTTCACCGCCCAGTCTGGAGTTCGGGTTGAGACGGCTCAAATCGGTTCGGCCCTGGGATTTTTTGAGCTGTTCTTGACTGCGGAGCTCTTGGACTTAGTCGTGGCAGAGACCAACCAGTATGCCACACAATTTATATCCGCCAACCCGGGAAGCTTTTATGCCCAGCCTTTCCGGTGGAAACTAGTCCAAGTTTCCGAAATTAAAATTTTTTTGGGCCTTCTCCTCAACATGGGCCTGACAAAAAAGCATGAATTGCGGTCATATTGGTCAACGCACCCGATTCATCACATGCCCATGTTCTCTGCTGCTATGTCCAGGGCACGATTTGAGGCCATCCTCCGTTTCCTGCATTTTAGCGACAACACCACCTCCCGTCCCAGAGGCCACCCAGCTTTTGACCGGCTCCACAAAATTCGGCCCCTCATAGACCATTTCAACCAGAAATTTGCAGATTTGTATACCCCCGAGCAAAACATCTGCGTAGACGAGTCCCTAATACATTTTACCGGGCGCCTTGGCTTCAAACAGTACATCCCAAGCAAGCGTGCCCGGTATGGGGTCAAATTGTATAAGCTCTGTGAAAGGGCCACAGGCTATACCCACAAATTTCGTGTCTATGAGGGAAAAGATCAGACCCTGGAGCCGGTCGGTTGCCCTGACTACCTGGGGAGCAGTGGGAAGACAGTCTGGGACTTGGTGTCACCCTTATTCGGCAAGGGGTACCATCTTTATGTGGACAATTTTTACACAAGTGTGGCCCTCTTTAGGCATTTGTTTCTAGAACGGATTTGCGCCTGTGGCACCGCGCGAACTAGTCGCGTGGGCTTCCCCCAACGGCTTGTAACCACCCGTCTTGCAAGGGGGGAGAGGGCTGCCTTGTGTAACGAAGAACTGCTCGCGGTGAAATGGAGAGACAAGCGTGACGTTTACATGCTCTCCTCCATTCACGCAGACACGACAATCCAAATTGAGCGAGCAACCCGTGTCATTGAAAAGCCCCTCTGTGTCCACGACTATAATGCGCTCATGGGAGGGGTGGACTTCAATGACCAGATGTTGTCTCCGTATTTAGTTTCCCGCAGAACCAGACGCTGGTATAAGAAGGTGTCTGTATATTTAATTCAATTGGCACTCTACAATAGTTTTGTTCTCTACAGTAAGGCTGGGAGAACACTATCTTTCCTCAAATTCCAGGAAGAGATCATCGAGAACCTCCTTTACCCAGGAGGTTCCGTGGCCCCATCCCCCAGTGTAGTTAGCCGTCTACACGAGCGACATTTCCCCAGTGTCATTCCTGGTACCTCAACCCAACCGTCACCCCGAAAAAGATGTAGTGTCTGTAGCAGGAGTGGAATAAGGCGTGACACCCGCTATTTCTGTCCTGACTGTCCGGACCACCCTGCCCTATGCTATGGAGTGTTTCCGGAAGTACCACACACAGGTACACTTAGCATAGGGATTGCATCTCACAGGACAGGCACACAGGGCTATTAGGGCCCTTTTACTCTCAGCTGCTGCAAACCTCTCCTTTCACCTGGGATAAAGTGCATAACGTACTTCGCCACATCTTTGGGCGATTTGCGCTTTGCACATTGTCCCATGGGGAAGGAGAGGTTTGTTCTATAAAGGTAAAAAAAATTACCGGTAAGTAAAAAAGTTTAAAAAGTTAATATGTTCTGTTCTAAAGTTAATAAAGTTATTGCTTTGCGGCCTGGTTTTTTCTTTTTTGTTTTGTTTTTTTTACCTTCCAGGTGGACCAACCGATCGACCAGCTGCAGCACTGATGTGCATTTGGACAGAAGCATTGCGCTGCTGTCAGATTACACGCAAGTCGGTGTATGCGGCGCTGCAAGACGAGATTTCTCCTCTGCAGTAAAAGATATGTTTGCCGAGGCATATGAGCTGAGGAGGTGGCGGTGTTCATATACTTTGGCAAACACTTTGTGTATATATAAAAAAAAAAATCCCGGCAATGATTTATTCATCCACATCGATTGATGTGAATGGAGAAATCTGGTTTGCCAGGGCATACGAGCTAAGTGGGTATGGATGTTGGGCGGAGCTCCTATGTGCTGGGAGACGCCTTTCCCCTCCTTTTTCTTTTTTTGGCAGAGATTTTTTTCATCCACATTGATCGATGCGAATGAAGAAATCAGTGCCGTTCATTTTTTTCTTTCAGCCCAGAGGCTGAACGGAAAAAAAAAATCTCATTACCTGTATGCTCAATATAAGGAGAATAGCAGAAACTCCTAATGCTGGGCATACATGTAATGATTGCGGAGACCCTCAAATGCCAGGGCAGTACAAACACCCCACAAATAACACCATTTTGGAAAGAAGACACCCCAAGGTATTCGCTGAGGGGCATATTGAGTCCATGAAAGATTGAAATTTTTGTCCCAAGTTAGCGGAAAGGGAGACTTTGTGAGAACAAAATCCAAAAAATCAATTTCCGCTAACTTGTGCCAAAATTTTTTTTTTTCAATGAACTCGCCATGCCCCTCATTGAATACCTTGGGGTGTCTTCTTTCCAAAATGGGGTCACATGTGGGGTATTTATACTGCCCTGGCATTTTAGGGGCCCCAAAGCGTGAGAAGAAGTCTGGTATCCAAATGTCTAAAAATGCCCTCCTAAAAGGAATTTGGGCCCCTTTGCCCACCTAGGCTGCAAAAAAGTGTCACACATGTGGTATCTCCATATTCAGCAGAAGTTGGGGAATATGTTTTGGGGTGTCATTTTACATATACCCATGCTGGGTGAGATAAATATCTTGGTCAAATGCCAACTTTGTATAAAAAAAATGGGAAAAGTTGTCTTTTGCCAAGATATTTCTCTCACCCAGCATGGGTATATGTAAAATGACACCCCAAAACACATTCCCCACCTTCTCCTGAGTACGGAGATACCACATGTGTGACACTTTTTTGCAGCCTAGGTGGGCAAAGGGGCCCACATTCCAAAGAGCACCTTTCAGATTTCACAGGTCATTTACCTACTTACCAGACATTAGGGCCCCTGGAAAATGCCAGGGCAGTATAACTACCCCACAAGTGACCCCATTTTGGAAAGAAGACACCCCAAGGTATTCCGTGAGGGGCATGGCAAGTTCCTAGAATTTTTTATTTTTTGTCACAAGTTAGTGGAAAATGGTTTTTTTTTTTTTCATACAAAGTCTCCTATTCCACTAACTTGTGACAAAATTTTTTTTTTCCATGAATTCACTATGCCCATCAGCGAATACCTTGGGGTCTCTTCTTTCCAAAATGGGGTCACTTGTGGGGTAGTTATACTGCCCTGGCATTCTAGGGGCCCAAATGTGTGGTAAGGAGTTTGAAATCAAATTCTGTAAAAAATGACCTGTGAAATCCGAAAGGTGCTCTTTGGAATATGGGCCCCTTTGCCCACCTAGGCTGCAAAAAAGTGTCACACATCTGGTATCTCCGTACTCAGGAGAAGGTGGGGAATGTGTTTTGGGGTGTCATTTTACATATACTCATGCTGGGTGAGAGAAATATCTTGGCAAAAGACAACTTTTCCCATTTTTTTTATACAAAGTTGTCATTTGACCAAGATATTTATCTCACCCAGCATGGGTATATGTAAAAAGACACCCCAAAACACATTCCTCAACTTCTCCTGAGTACGGGGATACCAGATGTGTGACACTTTTTTGCAGCCTAGGTGGGCAAAGGGGCCCATATTCCAAAGAGCACCTTTCGGATTTCACAGGTCATTTTTTACTGAATTTGATTTCAAACTCCTTACCACACATTTGGGCCCCTAGAATGCCAGGGCAGTATAACTACCCCACAAGTGACCCCATTTTGGAAAGAAGAGACCCCAAGGTATTCGCTGATGGGCATAGTGAGTTCATGGAAGTTTTTATTTTTTGTCACAAGTTTGTGGAATATGAGACTTTGTAAGAAAAAATAAAAAATAAAATAAATCATAATTTTCCGCTAACTTGTGACAAAAAATAAAAAGTTCTATGAACTCACTATGCCCATCAGCGAATACCTTAGGGTGTGTACTTTCCGAAATGGGGTCATTTGTGGGGTGTTTGTACTGTCTGGGCATTGTAGAACCTCAGGAAACATGACAGGTGCTCAGAAAGTCAGAGCTGCTTCAAAAAGCAGAAATTCACATTTTTGTACCATAGTTTGTAAACGCTATAACTTTTACCCAAACATTTTTTTTTTTTATCAAAGACATGTAGAACTATAAATTTAGAGCAAAATTTCTATATGGATGTCGTTTTTTTTGCAAAATTTTACAACTGAAAGTGAAAAATGACATTTTTTTGCAAAAAAATTGTTAAATTTCGATTAATAACAAAAAAGTAAAAATGTCAGCAGCAATGAAATACCACCAAATGAAAGCTCTATTAGTGAGAAGAAAAGGAGGTAAAATTCATTTGGTTGGTAAGTTGCATGACCGAGCAATAAACAGTGAAAGTAGTGTAGGTCAGAAGTGTAAAAAGTGGCCTGGTCTTTCAGGGTGTTTAAGCACTGGGGGCTGAAGTGGTTAAAGGGCTTCTGTCACTCCACTAAAGTTTTTTTTTTTTTTTTGCTACTTATAATCCCTATACTGCGATATATCCGTAGATAATGTTAATCATTTTCGTTCAGTAGATAATAAAAATAAAAAACTGACTTATCATATGAAAATTACCTGTCTACCAGCAAGTAGGGCGGCTACTTGCTGGTAGCAGCCGCATCCTCCTCTCATAAACATGCCCCCTCCTCATGTTGATTGACAGGGCCAGCGAATGCGCTCGTTCTCTGCTGGCCCTGTCTGCATTCAAAATCTGGCGCCTGTCTTCAGCCGGCGCAGGCGCACTGAGGGGAGGACGCTCGCTCGGCCGCTCCTTCCTCAATCTGCCGGTGACATCACATCTACACCCGGCGCAGGCGCACTGAGGAAGGAGCAGCCGAGCGAGCATCCTCCCCTCAGTGCGCCTGCCTCCCTCACGCCAGTTCGGTTTCCTGTCCTAAGGGACAGTTTGGATTCACAACCACACCAAGGAGAGCTGCAGGCGCCCCATGTGAGTATTTGAGGGCCTACCCAGCGGCATAGGGCTTTTCAGGAAGCCGCTGCAGAGCCTGGACCTCTGACGCTCCCTTCTCAATCAGAGGTTTTACAGGTCTCCTGGACGCGCGGACCTCTGTGGCCATGTTCAGCTGCCAACATCTGTCGTCACTTCCAGTTTCGGCAGCACGAGGAGTCACAATGCTGTAGACTGGGGGGGGGGTGTATACCCCAAAATCTCTATAGCTTAAGTTTCTTATAAGGCTATCTTTATATTTGGGTTTCCAGATCTAAAGACGGGGTGTGCTATTTGTAAGAAAGTTACCCTCAGGCTGGTGAAAACCTATTTGAAGTCTGCGTAGGCAAGCTACTAGAGGATGAGGCCCATCTCTTATGACAAGCCTAAAGCAGATGATCCAGGATAAAGTGAGGGAGTTGGTTAATAGCCTCCTGGAGAATCTCCCCAGCACCTCTGTAGCCGCTTCTATTCCCCCCCCCCCCCCCCCCCCCCTCCAGCGACCAGGAACTGTTGTCAGGATTGGAGGAAGAGGGAGACCATCATCGGATGAATCTTTTAATGATCATGTAGCAGGAAAGCAGCCCTCCCTTTGAGGACTCTGGTTCCTTGAAAGATCCCATAGTCTCCCAGCTCTTTTTCAAATAAATCTCAGCCCTTCTATGGCAGGTGCCTTTAGACCTGCCATTGCGGCCACCTCTATTGCAAGATCCCTGAAGATATGGATGAAGGAATTAAAAGCTCATATTAAAGAGGGAACCCTTAGAGATGAGTTGCTTTCCTCCTTTCCAACCATATTTAATGCTATTGATTTCCTTGCGGATGCTTCTGTTGACTCTTTTTAACATTTTCTGTTAGGGCTTCTGCCCTTTTCTAATTCGGCTCGTAGAGCCATCTGGTTAAAGGACTGGAAGGGTGACTTCCTCCAAAGCAAAATGATGTGTAATACCTCAGAACAAATATGCAGGGCGGCCACTTGGAAGAGGGCTCATACCTTCACTAAACCTTATTAGGCTTGATGTTTTCGCCAATGAGGACATAGCCTTTGGACGCAAGGTCCTTGGTGCTGTGGTCCCTCCATAAGATATATTTTTTTTTTTTTCTTCATTTTTTAGTTCTTAGGATGTGCTGTCATGGAGATGACTCCCAGTGAGTAATACTAATTTCCCCAGATATAATCTAATCTTGCAATCAAGCTTCACTTGAAGTAGATTTTAATAAACTGGTGTAAAGGAAAACAGTTTTTTTTTTTTTTTTGTGATCCCTCAAAGACTTGCCTCAATACCTTTTCCATGCTTAACTTTAAACAGTGCTACTTATAAACCAGACGACCAGTGTAATTACTACTGTATCCTCAAATCGATTCAATTTTATGCACTAACTAATATCCTTTGGACAACTAAGCCAGTTCTACTGTACACCATTGATGACCCCATAAATGTAGATTTGGCTGTCCACTGAGGGGTTTTTGAGACTGTAGGCAATATGTTCTATTATCTTGTCTGTAAAATTTCTCATTCCAGTTTTTACTTTTATAGGGCTGAAGATGAGTATGACTGTACCTGTGATAGTACACGTGCCATTAAAACCACCCACTGAGAACACTACAATGTCCTTCTTTGTGAAGTATCCTGCAAAACCTACAGACCCTGAGGTTTACCTGGAGCCACGTCCTGCAGCTTCTGTATATGTCAAGTAAGTGATTACCAGTTGAGATCATGATGCCCTTTATTTTGTAAGTGATATGTGGGGAAAAAATCATCTAAAACTATGGCACACATTACATGACAACCTGATTATGCCTAAAAGGTAAAGTTCATACGGGCATATCTATCTGAGTGATGGGGCTGATTTCTCAGACCTCACTAAAGGCTGAACTTGACGGGTAACATGCTGCATAAGGGCCTCTACATGAATTATCTGGCTTTTTATTTTTCGTACTAAAAGGCCAAAATAACTTTCAGCTGTTTCTTTGCTGCATTTTTGTCACTTTTTTTTTTTTTTTCTGCAAACAGTGGTGCAGATTTACTAATACTGTCAGTGTAAACTCCCAAAAATGTGCCAATATTCTGCTTTTAAATTATATCCGTCCCCACAAAGCCATTACAGAGGCTGTCAGAATGATCAACCCTATTAAACCAAGGATACTGCCTAGTAGGGCTCCTCATACAGTCATTTAGCATATGGACAAAATAAGGGCATCAGTTATTTGTGTTAGTCATATGCAAAGGGGAAAGTCAGAGCACCAGGAGGCAGGGCTGAATCCTCTGAGCACTACGCCCCCCCCCCCCCCCTTCATTGAGAGGCCTAGACATCGGTATGAGGACAGAGCTGTGTCCCAACATGATGAGCCCAAACAGTCAGTATGCCTGGGTTAATGGGGTTGATTATACTGACAGAGCCTCTTTAGGCCACAACACCTCAATGGCCAACACATAAAGGTTGGTGTGTAAAACATTTAATAAATGCAAAGCAAGTTGTTCCAAAGCTGATGCATTTTCTATGTTCTTTGTGACATTGTTTTTCCTCCTACAAATAAGCCGATGTAAAAAGGACAAGAGCTACAGCATGCCACTTAAGACCAAAAAGGACAGTTATGAAACAGGACACATTTTATTCATATTTCCCATAAATCTACTGCATAAAATGTATCAAAACACAGGAGCAAAAAGCCACTAAAGACAAAAGTTCAGGTTTGGGTTCAATGGTTGTGTAGATTGTATTTTCCCTTATAACATGGTTATAATGGAAAATTGCATTCTGAATACAGAATGCATAGTACAATAGGGCTGGAGGGGTTAAAAAAAAATAACAATTTAACTCTCCTTAATCCACTTGTTCGCACAGCCGGCATCTCTTCTGTCTTTATCTGTGGTGAAAAGGACCTTTTGATATCACTACGTTCATCACATGGTTATTCACATGACCATCACCATGGTGATGGATTATGTGATGAGCGTAGTGACATCATCAAAGGTCCTTTTCCTCACAGATGAAGAGATGCCGGCTGCACGAACAAGTGGATAAGGTGAGTTAAATTATTTATTTTAACCCCTCCAGCCCTATTTTACCACAGCCGCACTTGCTTGCGATTTTCACGCAACCCCATTCCTTTCTATGGGGCCTGCGTTATGTGAAAAACACACAAAGAGGAGCATGCTGCGATTTTCACATAACGCACAAGTGATGCGTGAAAATCACCGCTCATGTGCACAGCCCCATAGAAATGAATGGGTCCGGATTCAGTGCGGGTGCAATGTGTTCACCTCACACTTTGCACCCGCGCAGAAATCTCACCCGTGTGAAAGGGGCCTAAGGGTGCCTTCACACACTGCAGAATTTCCCACAACTGAAAATCGTCTCCACCTGCCTGAATGGGGCTTGCAGAATGTGCTCTCCTCCCCGTTCAAATGAATACTGATTTATATATAAAAAATTCCATTCACGGAAAATTAGGCAACAAAATCTGCAATGTCTAAAGGCACCCCAACACTGATCTAGAAAAGCTTCTCCAGTTTTCCTACTTGAGTGAGATTGCAACTTTTAAAAAGTGTAGTGAAACCCAGTAACATGGCTAACCACATGCCCATCCTTACCATATTTCAAAGCTGGAGTGAGTGGAGTTAAAATGCAAAAACACAATTTTCCAACTTTATTTTTTTTTTAAAGCCAGAATTCTGGAGTGACTGCATATTAAGGGCCTATATATTTAGATCTTCTGGATATTGATGTAAGCTTTCCATTCTTTTCAGGACTTTTGGAGGATATGCCCTAAGCACTATGTATGCTGAGCAAGCTAAAGCCCTAGCAGAGAAGCTGGAGCTCCTTGATCTGCTGTTTGATGATACATACTTCATACATGGTGGCTACGATGCTCCTTCTCAAATTTTCAACCGTCATAATGAAGTGTGGTACATGGCAAAGTCCTCTCACCCGAGGGGATTTCATCGTTCCTCTGCTTCTCAGCCCTGAATGTGATCTCCATACCGTCTTATAATATCTTACAAGATGCTGTTAAATGGTACTCAAACACTAACATGCAAAACTTCTAACAAATGCCTCTGGTAAATCTTAAGCATTGTCTTGAATGTAGCATGTCATCATGAATAGTGCTGTTTTTGTAACAGATTTTGTTGCATTAAAATATATTTGTAGAACGTGGCTCTTCTTGGTTTATATTGGAGGGGAGTGAGTCTGTTGTAAACTGATGCAATGCAGATTAATTTCTGAGAAATTAACTAATCCACTATTTGCTAATTTCCACCTCATCACCACGACGGCCCACAAGGAGATTGATCCCTGACCTCTGTAGGGGCAGGAACAGAGGGTTTAAATGCCCCCAACACCAGTGTTTCCTGTCCCTACAGGGGCAGAGAGAGGTCTCCCTAACCAGGGAGATTAAGACCGATGTAATTCCTGACACCATCTGGCTTACCTTGGTGCCCCAGTACTAACACTGGGCAGGGGAGAAGTGGGATGCCTCGCTCTGTTTAATACGAGAGCCTGCTCCCTAGACGCGATCTCCCGCCGGGCCTACTAGGGTTTTAGCCGGGCTGTGCGTCGGGCGCTTTAGCGCTATGTGGCAACGTCACTTCCGGAAGACTAGGAAGTGACAAGGCACGCGTCTCCTGGAAAGATCGGCACAGCGCATGGAAGTGCCGAGGCAACAATCCATTGCTTATGCCATGTCAGTGGAACCCTGCTCTGCAGGAGACCCCTCTGCGCCGATTGCTGTAAGTTCCCCTGTGGGGAGTGTACTTGTACTTGTATCACCATTGCTTTGCTTGCACTTGTGGTCAGGGAACTCGGGTTCCTCTCTCTTCCTACACTTGGGCTTAAGGGCAAAGTATAATTTTCATTATATATTGTGTTCATATCAGCCTGATTGGGGTCACTCTCCCCTCCTAGGTCCCTAAGGAGGCACAGAAGAAGGTTAGGAAGCCCGCTAAGTGCCTATCGTGCTATAGGCGGCTTCCAGATTACCATAAGATTATGTAAAGATTGCATTTCAAGTGTTATACGGGATGAACAACCTTCGTTAATTGAATTTATGTCCATGATTCACGAAGTCAAATCCTCTTGATCTCAGAATAGAATCCCCCTCTTCCTCAGATTCAGACGGAATAGCTGAAGACGCTTCGTCCTCTAGACCCTGGGACGATGAGGAGGCTTCCTCTGATGCAGAATTCTCTGAATCCGCCATTTTGTTTTTCCTCTGAATGCATGCCAGACTTACTAAAGGCCGTCAGAGCCACCATGGGGGTGGAAGAAGCCCTGAAGTCTCATTTTGTACAGGACGAAATGTTCCAGTGTAGTGTCCCACTATGTAATGGTGGGCACTACTCAAGGGTCAATTGGGTCACGGTGTGTGGTTCCTCCTCCTAGGCAGTAGAGGGAGCTAGTGAACCCCCGTGTGTGTATATATATATATATTATATATAATATATAATCAGGTCCTGTTCAGAGAGGAAGTGTGGTCAGAAGCCAAGTGTGCACTTTAGCCAGAGAGCAGCTTCTGACATGCAGCTAGATAGCCCAGGCTCCTAGCTTGCCACCAGGGGAAGAAGCTACCTCCTGAAAATATATAGCACCTTTAAAAGTACAGTGCAGAGCCACTTTTATCCAGCCAAATAGAAAGCTGAAGGGCAGAAGGATATTTACAGCAAGAGGATATATACCAGAAGGTTTCCCTACCCAAGGATAAAGCCAGCAATAGGGCATATGGGCCTTGGTGAAAGCCAGACACAGATCAGGCTGCACTTTCCTCAGATCCTAAGTGTTATTCCCTCTGAGTATCTTGCAAAGACTGCCTGCCATTTGTATGAAGCCTGCCTGTATTCAACATTATACATATGGAACTAACTAAAGACTGTGTATATAGTTGGACTGTTCAGTAAAAAGTTCTGGTTCACTGCAACTTTGTGTACCTCAATTATTCCTACAACAAATCGGTGTGCCACAGTTACTGGTGTCAAGAACGTTAAGGGATCTTTCCATAGGCACACTAAACCTACAACACCCAGGGCACCTCACCTACCACCTGGCCTAGTCCCTATACACAGAGTGCCCCAGAAGATCCATGTGCCAGCCTCTCCATCACTGCTGTACGCCTGCCCAGGGTGTGTGTGTGTGTGTGTATATATATAATCTCTGAGTACCAAGAGCAACCCTCATATTCGCTCACCCTGCAGGGCTGAGTACTGCAGGAGGTCTTCACATAAAAAAAAAAACACGTTCTTCCTATAAACGAGAATATACGTGAGATTGTTCTCGACGAATGGTCCAATCCCGAGAAACGCCCGGGGGTGCCTAAGTCCTTTAGGAATCGGCTTCTATTTGATATTAATGAGTGCAAAATATTTAATGAAACACCTAAGATCGATGTTCAGGTCGCAAAAGTCAATAAAAAGACAGCTCTACCCTTTCAGGACGCCTCCTAGTTACGCGACCCCATGGACAGGAAGGCGGACAGCTCGTTGAAACAATCCTGGGAGGCCGCAATGTATAACAAAGTCCAATATCGCTGCTACCTCGAGGGCCATGGGGTTGTGGTTAAACAAACTAGAGACTCCTATCCGAGACAAGACCCCCTAGGGAGGAAAGCTTAAATTTTCTTCCTCTGCTAAAGTCTACCACTGCATTTATGGCGGATGCTTTGGCGGAATCTGTAAGGTATGCCGGCCTATCCAATGCGGTCTGCCGGGCCTTATGGATGAAGTGCTGGTCCGGGGGTAAGACCTCAAAGATGAAGTTGTGCTCCATCCCCTTCTTGGGGGAAGGGGGGGGGGAAGGAGTCTTTGGCCCTGTGTTTGACCGCATTTTAGAAAAGGCGGCAGACGGAAAAGGGTTTCACCGAAGAACGATCTTCTAAAATAAAATTTCCCTTTTGTGCCTCCGCTAGTCAGGGTAGGCCCTACAGAGATAAAGGGAAGTCAGGTCATTGGAGCTACCCCAAGGGTGGCAAGGGAAGAGGCACTCACCTCCTCCCAAAATAAATCTAGTGACAGACAATGACGCCAGAGTCGGGGGGAGATTAAAGAATTTTCTAGCCCCGTGGGTTTCCATCACCCTGAATCCTTGGGCCCGGGACATCATAAGATCCGGCTACCGAATAGAATTTTCTTCATCTCCCCCAAACCGTTTCATTGTCACCAGTCCCGGCTCATCCTTGGTAAACAAGAAAATCCTGCAGGGAGTCCAGAACCTTCTAGAAATGGGTGTAGTAGCCCAGGTCCCATTGTCACAGCTAGGGCAGGGATTCTATTCAAACCTCTTAGTACAAAAGAAGGGAGGCTCATTCCACACGATCATCAATTTAAAGTCCCTAAACAAATTCATAGTCTATCGGAAATTCAGGATGGAGTCTCTGATACCGCTGATGGGAAGAAACGTTCTGATGTGTACAGTAGACCTAAGGGACTATCACGTCCCGATCCACCCAAATTCCCAGAAATTTCTGAGATTCGCAATTTAAGATCGCAAAGGCTCAATCCTTCATTTCCAATTTATGCCTCTTCCCTTTTGAATATCATCTGCTCCCATAGTTTTCACGAAGCTCGTTGTCGAGATGGTGGCTTCCCTGAGGCACAGAGGCTTGGTGATCTTACCATACTTGGACGATTTCCTCATAATTGGGGACAGCGAAAGTCTGCTCAAAGCGGATCTAGACACCTTCCTATCGTTAATACGAGATCTAGGTTGGTTAATAAACATGCAGAAGTCGAATCTCCACCCATCCAGTATGATTCAGTTTCTGGGGGTCATTCTAGATTCCTAAGTTCAACGCAAGTTTCTACCATTGGACAAAATCGTGAACCTTCGTTTAAAGATCTAACTGTTTCAGAGCAGAAGGTCCTGCACCATAAGAGAAGCCATGAGCCTTCTAGGTCTTCTCTCGTCTTGCATACCCTCGGTACCCTGGAGTCAGTCGCACTTCCGGATCCTCCAAGCCTGGATTCTCAGAATCTGAAACAGGCAGCAGAGCTCCCTGAATCACAGGGTGTCCATCCCTCTATTAGTAAAGACCTCCCTTGACTGGTGGATGAACTCTAACAACCTCTCCTTGGGAGTTCCCTGGGAGAAGGCTCCTTATATTCAGATCCTGACGGACGCAAGCGAAAAAGGATGGGGAGCGAAGGTGGGAGATCATTACTTTCAGGGTACCTAGCCGCCAACAACTCGTTCTCAATCCTCCAACTTCAGAGAGCTGAGGGCGGTTTGGGAGTCATTAAAGGCGGCGGAAGATCTCCAAGGCCTACACGTAAAAGTCCTGTCTGACAACATGACTACAGTAAACATCTATCTCTAAAGACCGCTTTCCTCATAGCCATTACATCCGCAAGGAGGCTGGGCGAGATACAAGCCTTGTCCATACGGGAACCATATCTCCGTATTACTGATGATAGAATCATACTCGGATTAGACCCAGGCTTTCTCCCTAAAATTGTATCTGATTCCCATCGTAACCAGGAAATAATATTACCTTCCTTCTGTAACAATCCCTCTAACAGTAAAGAATCCACCTTTCATTCCCTAGATGTTAGGCGCTCAGTTTTAAGGTATCTCGAGGTTACGAAAGATTTCCGGAGATCCGATAACCTTTTAGTCCTTTTCTCAGGTAAGAGTAAAGGTTTGAAGTCCTCCAAGTCCTCTCTAGCTCAATGGATTAGGGACACCATCTCCCTTTGTTATGTGATCCAGGGCCTTCCCTGCCCCTCCAACCTAAAAGCCCATTCGACTAGAGCCATGTCTTCCCCTCAGGCTGAAAGGGCCGGGGCTTCTTTAGAGGACCTCTGCAAAGCTGCTGCGTGATCCAGCATACATACCTTTATGAGACCCTATAGACTAGACCTTTCTAGTAGCTCAGACTTGTCTTTTGGACGTAAAGTCCTTCAGTCAGACGCTCCCCCCTAGTTCTATAATTTTGTATATCTCCTTGTGGGCCGTCGCGGTGATAAGGTGGAAAGCCAGAATTAGACTTATCAGTAATTCAGTTTCCACGACGGCACATATATTCCCTACCCTAATTTTTTTTTTCTTTTGAGGTTATGAATTAATATCCTCTTAAGTTATTATCTATCCACCACATTTTATGTCTCTGTAATTTTGGACACACTGGTGGTGGGAGGGGGGGGGATTTAAACCCTCTCTCTGTTCCTGCCCCTACAGAGGTCAGGGGTCAATCTCTTGTGGGCAGTCATGGTGATTTCGTGGAAACTAAATTACCGGTAAGTAATTCCGGATTTTTGGATAAAACCCATAAAAATGGTGCCCAGTGCCATTTTAGTATGAATATTGGTGGGGAAAACCATGAGGAAGAGTAACACATGACACGGGGAGAAAGCGGAGGGGCTTGCCCTGATTGGCTCAGACTGACAGCCAATCAGGGGCACAGTTGAGGAAGGTCCTTTGCTTACAGCAACATTCTGAAGGAGATTTAACAAAACTGGTGTAAAGAGAAACTGGCTCAGTTGCCCATAGCAATCAGATTTCACCTTTCATTTTTCTGAGCTCCTTTCAAAAAAAGGTGGAATGACTGGTTGCTATGAGCAACTAAGCCAGTTTTCCTTTACACCCGTTTTGATAAATTCTGAGGGAGTGAAGGGCTGTCACTTGTGTGCAGGTAGCTAGTTCTGCAATACAAAACGCTTTTTTTTTTTTTTTTTTTTGTGTATACACTGATGCAGTGAGGTTTGGTCTGGAAAAACAGGTATTTTCCTCCCAGCATGTGCTGCTGGGCTGATTTACAGCCAGTTGAGGTCAAATACCGGACTGGATTTTAAATGCTGGTCCAGATTTTGGCAGTACCTGGCTGTCCTTAAATAGGCAGATGGGCTCAGAAGCGAGGTCTCTGTGTTGGGATCTGGGAGCCTTGTGTCTGGATGAAGGCTTGCTACCTGTTTGGAGTGAAAACAGGTTGGTGCTGCTATTAGCAAGGACTCTTTGAGGCAGAATTGCCACTTGGTGTGAATTACCACCAACACCGCAAGATGACTTTTTCCTTGTTTATGATTGCTTGTTTTGTCACTTGCCTAAAGTCACTTGCCTATAGTACGTGTACTCTGTATCCCCCCAGCCACGCTCCATTGATGCCCGTCTATTTGGGTGCCACCCTGCAGTGGATGGGGATCCTCCTCCTCATCATCATCCTCCAAAACTGTGCCCTAGCTGGACAGTTAGGTACCTGGCCACTGTTGGTGCATCAACCACCCTCGGAGCCACCTGTGGCTGACTGGCCTGATAACCATTGGAATGATCCATGTTCCTCCTTCTCTTCTTCCTGTGCCACATCCTCATCCATCAGCGCCTGAAGCGTTTTTTTTAAAGGAGACATAGAAGTGGTATAGTAAGGCTGATGAAGATGTGATCACCGCTGGCCATGTTGGTGGAGTACTCGAAGCAGCGCAAAACGGCACACAAGTCCCGCATGAAGGCCCACTCGTAGGTGAAATGTTGCTGTTACGCAGAGCGACTCAACCGTGCGTGCTGAAGCTGAAACTCCACTGCCACCTTCTGTTGCTCGCACAGTCTCTCCAGCATGTGCAAGGTGGAGTTCAACCTTGTGGGGAAGTCGCATATGAGGCAGTGAGCGGGATGGCCAAAGGTACGCTGCAGCGCAGACAGGCGAGCAGCACACAGATGGCCCTCACTTTCTGCAGCAGTGCTGACATATCTGGGTAATTCTTGAGGAACCTCTGCACCAAATTCAGCATATGCGCCAGGCAAGGGATGTGCATCAAACTGGCTAGCCCCAGAGCTGCTACGAGATTTCGCCCGTTGTCGCACACCACCAGTCCTGGCTTGAGGCACAGCGGCATCAACCACTCATCGGACTATACTTCCATGCCCGCCCACAGCTCCTGCGCAGTGTGGGGTCTTTCCCCCAAACATATGAGTTTTAGAAAACCCTGCTGTCGTTCCCCTCTGGGTGTGCTGAAGTTGGTGGTGCATGTGTTGCGTTGACGTGATGACGAGGCGGTAGAGGAGGAACCGGAGTAGGAAGTGGAGTTTGAGAAACATCCAGCAATCCTCGGTGGTGGTAGGATGCACGCCAAACCGCTGTTTGCCTCAGGCCCACTACATTTACTCAGTGGGCAGTTAGGGAGATATAATGTCCCTGCCCTTACTTACTGGTCCACATGTCTGTGGTTATGTGGACCTTGCCACTGATGGCATTGCGCAGTGCACACCTTATTTTTTTACGCCACTTGGTAATGCAGGGCAGGGAACGACGTACCGTGGGACAGCTGCCGTCATTACATTTTTAAAACTGTCTATCTCCACCAGACGGAATGGTAGCATTTCAAAGGCCAGCAGTTTTTAAAATGCTGGCATTCAGGGCCAGGGCTCGTGTGTGGGTAGACGGGTACTTGCTCTTTCTCTTTAGTGTTTGTGAGATGGACAACTGAACGCTTTCATGGGACAGTGTGGACATGCTGGGTGACTGTGGTGGTGGCTTGGCTGCCACATCGCCTGTTTGCGGTGCCCCTGTGGCTCTGTAGGGGGAGGAAGAGGCCGATACCAACAGAAGAGGGAACAGGAGGAGCCTCTGATCTTTCCTGGTTCTTGAGGTGTCTACTCCACTGCAGCTCGTGCTTTGCGGTTAGATGCCAGATCATGAAGGTGGTCCTCAGGTTGAGAACATTTATACCTCGCTTCAGGCTCTGACTGCACAGCGTGCAAACCACCCGTGTCCTGTCGTCAGCACACTGCCTGAAGAACTGCCACACCAGGGAACTCCTTTGCGCCGGCTTTGGTGTGCTATGTCTCTTGGTGTGTTGAAAAGTAGCAGGCGTACTGGCTGGGGGCTGACCACTCTGCTTTTGCACCCTGCTCCCTCTTTTGCTGTGCGGCTGGAGCTGCATGACCCCCTCCTCTTCCTCTGAACTGCACGCATCACTGACATGACCTGGATGCCATGTGAGGTCTAGGACCTCATCATCCTCCACATCATCTTCTATCCATTTCTCACCCCTGCCCTCCTGGCCGATTTGGACACTGCAGAAAGCCCCAGAAGTTGACAAATGTGTTTCGTCCTCAGAGAGGTGCTGCATGGTTCTCCCACGTCCTCATCCTCAAACATAAGTGGTTGGGCACTCAATCTCTGTCACTTCTGGGGCAGGGCTAGGTGGATAGCCCACGAAAACCCAGCCAGCAGAGTTATTAAAAAGCATAAGTGACTCCTGCATGACTTGGGGCTCAGACTGCTTCGCTGATGTGCAAGGGCTTGAGGTGGTAGACGGATATCTATGGGCCAACGGTGTCAACTCTGCGCTTTCAGCAGTGGACCACGTGAAAGACAATGTGAAGGAAATGGAGGCACTGTCAGCCATCCAATCTACTACCGCCTCTACTTGTTCTAGCCTCACCATTCTTAGAGCAGTATTCGGGCCCACAAAATGTCACAAAACATCATGTCGCCTGCGTGCACCAGAGGAAGGTGTTTCATTTGTCTACTCCCTGCAGCAGAAGCTCCACCACTACCAACTCCAGCTACACCACGACCACGTCCCCTAGTTGATGCTCTCCTCATTTTGTTACAGTCACCTACAAAATAATTGCGACGAATGACAGACGAATAATTGTGAATTTCGTGTCACGGATGCAAAAGAGGTGTTTGGAAAAAAAAATTGTTAGGACACACCGACCCAATTAACCAACTGTATAACTGTTATATATTCCCTTTGACGTTGGCAAGTACAGTGTAGTTTAAAACAAAAAAATTTAGGTAGGTCACACCGACCCAAGTAACCGGCTGAATAATTATTTTTCTGTTCTGATGGATCACAAGAATGGAAAAATAAACGGTGATGTGAACCCGGCCTAATATGGAACTTTTCCGCTGCACTTTTACAGCTTTGTGAGCCAAGTTGTCTAATTGCAAACAATGGGGCATATTGGGGCACATCTACTATAGTGTCTGCGCCTGGTTTTAGTCTGAAAAATGCTGTTTTAGACTTATTTTTAGTCGCATTTAGTACTGAAATTGTGCCTGTTTTGGAGGCTTTTCTGTCTCGTTCTCCTACTTAGATTGTTTTTTAGACTGAAACTGAATTTTTATAATTTTTGTGACTTTTTTCTGATCTATTTATGTGTATGTAGGTGTATTTTTTTATACATGAATTTTTCCATGCTCATATACTAATTAGACCAGTCTAAGGCCTCTTTCACACAAACGTAAGAGCTCCGTGCCCGTGCTGCGGTCCGCAATGCACGGGCACAGACCGCGGGGAAGCCGCATGCGGATCGCAGACCCATTCACTTGAATGGGGTCCGTGATCTGTTCGTTCCGCAAAAAGAAGTTCTATCTTTTCACGGAACAGAACACCACAGAAGCAGTCCATAGTGCTTCCATTCCGCACCGCATCTCCGGATTTGCGGACCCATTAAAGTGAATGGGTCCACATCCGTGATGCGGAATGCACACGGCTGGTATCCCGTGTATTGCGGAACCGCTGTATGCGGTCCACAGCACGGGCATGAAGCCCTTACGTTCGTGTGAAAGAGGCCTAAGTGAATATGAACCTGTTCAACTGAAAAAGAACCACTAGAGGTCAGACTAATAAAAATACACCGAGTCTAATTCATCACCTGCTGTGCGACTTGTAATAAATACTCAGCAAAAGAAAGACGGCCGAATGAAATACACCAGTCTGATATTTTGGCTAAAAACAGGCGAACTTGATAAATGTGCCCCAATCCACCTTCACCCTGACGAATACAAAGACGCAACTCCTAATTCATCACCTGCTGTGATACTCTTTAGGACTCATGCACACAAACGTATTTTCTTTCCGTGTCCATTCTGTTTCTTTTGCGGACCGTATACGCAACCATTCATTTCAATGGGTCTGCAAAAAAAATGGAAGTTACTACGTGTGCATTCTGTTTCCGTATGTCTGTATTACGGACAAGGACAGTACTATTCTATTAGGGGCTAGATGTATTTTTTGCGGATCTGTTTTTTTCAGACTGCAAAATACATACGGTTGTGTGCATGAGGCCTTTTAAATATTATGCAAAATAGCGACAGACTAATCCATTCTGCCTGTCTGATCGCACTCTAAAATAACCAGACAAGCATGATGAATGACCCCCAATGAGTTATAAAACCCTCCACACATCCTTGTCCCCAGGTGAGGGTGATCGGACATAACTCCAGGCTTTACCTTGCTGATTGGGAACGTTCTCTGCTCCACCCATATCCACCTCCTATATCAGCAGCTGAGCTCCCCTCAGACACATCCAGACATGGAGGTGAGGAGAAGACTTCTGCTGGGGCTGCTCTCTGTACTGGGGATTGCAGTACAAGCTTCTGATGTCTCCAGTCAGAACCAGTTGCCTCCATTTTGTCACCATTATGACTGTCCAAAGTACCGGCTGGTGGAACAATATGATGTAAGTGTGGGGGAGGGGTGTTCTGGGGCAGATTTCATGATTTTTTTTTTTTTTACCTAATGTTATAAAATTACTATTTTATTTTTTTTCCTGTTAACTGGTTAAAAAAATAAATCCTGTTGTCGTAGTCTATATAACTGGGAAAGCATGGTGGTCACTACTGCATGACTGGGGTGGAAAATGTCCTTGTTAATGCAGTGGAGCTTCACCTACTCCAATGGTTGTGTATTAGGGATGAGAGAACTTGTGTTTAGAAGGTCTTGATTATCTAAGAAAACCATTATGGATTCCACTACCATGGACCGTCACTTATGATCTGTGGTAGAGGAATCCATAACGGTGTTCTTAGATAACCTGAATGTGGACCACAAGTTCTCCCATCCCTAGCAGGTCTGCGATCCAGGCGTTAGAGAAAGCTGACTGATGGCCTCTGTTAGGCCTCCTGCACACGACTGTATGGCTTTTTCAGTATTTTGTGGTCTGCAAAAATATGGATGATGTCTGTGTGCATCCTGTTTTTTGTGGAATGGAACATCTGGCCCCTGACAGAACAGAACTATCCTTGTCCGTTATGTGGACAATAATAGGATATGTTCTATTTTTGAATGGAGAAGTGAAAACTTAAAGGGGTTCTGCACTTTCATTTAACTGATCTATCCAGAGGATAGATCAGTTAAATGAAAGTGCAGAACCCCTTTAAGGTATAGAGTTGGTTTTTTTTTTTCGTATAGGATGTGGACCCATTGATTTCATTGGGTCCACAAAAAATGCGGACAGCACACCATGTGTCCGCATCAGTATGTCCGTTCCGTAGCTGCGCAAAAAAAGAACATGTCCTAATCGTGTCCATTTTGGGCATTGTTACAATGGATCTGCAAAAAACGAATGACATACACTTTTTTTTTTTTTTTTTTTTTTTTGCAAAATGCATCCGGTTGTGTGCATATAGCCTAATAGTACAGGTGTTTTCACAAGTGGCAATGCCAATGAAGTTTTTTACTTTGGTTTTGTGGGGACGAGGGTGGCTTAAATATATAACACTTTCTGTTACTGTAGGTCCCCAATTGGATCTCAAACTTGCAGTCATCAGATTGCAACTTGTACAGCATAATGGAATGTGCTCCATTCTATACAGAAATGGCTATAGTTCAGTGCTGCCACCTGCTGGCCTGAACTGTAATATACAAGTAATGAGCCTGGAAGCTTAGTATAGGCTCGGGCTCATTACTATGAATGACCGCCTTCCCTGATCTCCACCAGGGGGAGACGTTCCTTACCTGGAAGCACAGGTTTGCCGGTCTTGGCCCCCTCAGGCACGATGGTCTCATTTGACCACAGTATCTGAGGGGTTAAATGGCCAGATGGCTTTACCGCAGATTGCGGACATTAACAGCAGATGTCTGCTGTATGTAGGAGCAGGCACCCAGCAGCCATAGCACTCGCTCCGGAGCAGGCATTATCTTTAACCTCTTACGGACACGGCGTACAGGTACGCCCTGATGTCCTGGTACTTAAGGAAACGGGGTGTAGAGGTACGCCCTGTGTAGTTCCGATCACCGGTGGGCGGTGATCGGAACCAGGTGCCTGCTCAAATCATTCAGCAGGCACCTTGGTACAATGCCCAGGGGGTCTTGTGACAGGATCGCTTCTGATTGGCTGGGCGGGTGGAGTGGCAGACTTGAATTGCTGGAGCTCCTCTCCCCGCTCATACACCTGTATTTATTTATTTTTTTCGCTCCATGCACTGACTGTGGCCGGCACTCTTAGCGTCCGGCCACTGTTAGCGCATCGCCCACCCCACATCAGCTTTGTACCGCTGATCAGCACCAGGGCCGTCTTTGCCGCAGGTTAAAAGGGGCAACTGCCCTGGGCCCAGTTGCTCCTGGGGGCCCAAGGGAGCTCCGTTTCCCGACTCCCATTCACTAGTCTATGCTGTGTGAGTGGTGCATTGCGAGGGGGGTGCTGGCCACACCGGGTGTCACCCGCTGCCCGCCGGTGCTGGAGTTCTCACTCGCAAGTCTTCAGAACAAGCAAGCACGTCGGCGCTGTCACATGGTAAAGGGGGTGTGACTCACTGCAGCCTGGTGATTGGTGGAGCAGCCAGCAGGGACTAAGTCTCCATTCACACGTCCGCAAAATGTGTCGGCATCCTTTCCGCAATTTTGCGGAAAGGGTGCGGACCCATTCATTCTCTATGGGGACGGAATGTGCTGTCCGCATCCACATTTGCGGATCCGCACTTCCGCATCCGTGCTTCTGTTTCCGCAAAAAATAGAACATGTCCTATTCTTGTCCACAATTGCGGACAAGAACAGGCATATTCTATTATGTCGGCAATGTGCGGTCCGCAAAATACGGAATGCACATTGCCGCTTTCCGTGTTTTGCGGATCTGTGACTCCGTGTATCCGCAAACCACATTGCGGACGTGTGAATGGAGCCTAAGTCTCCGCCTCCGGAGCTAATGCGATTGGGTGGTGACTCACGTGATCAGTGACTCACTCACCTTACACAGCCAGACGTGCTGCTGCGCCGGGAGGAGGTAAGGAGAGCGCAATCATGCATATTGACTTTATTTTATATTAGAAATTTAGACCGGTCACCAAATTATTAATCAACCCCATTCATAAATTAGTGGGGGATTATTATAGACTGCCCCAGGAGACATAAGGGGTTGGGTTCTCTGTCTGCTGAACTGGGGCCACCCGGCCACATTTACCAATCTTTGTTCAGGAGGGCCCTCATCAATAAAGATCCGTGTGGTGTGGACTGGTCATTTTTACTAAGGAATATACGGTAGTTAAATCATTTATGTGCAAAAGAGAAAATAAGAAGTCGGCTCCAATCCGATATCTGCACATAGACCAAGAGTCTTAGTCTATGTGCAGATATCTGATTGGAGCTGACTTAGGGGGGTATCCAGGGGGCTCAAGTAAATTCTTGCCCAGGGTCCAATCAATATTAAAGACTGCCCTGATCCGCGCGTTTGAATCGTGTGGTGTTTTGTTTTTTTCACTTTTTGGGGCTTTCAATCTTTTTAGTTAGTGTGAGGTGTAGGGCAAAGTACGTGAACACCCGCCCCCCACGCACACTGAACAAAGTTTTCCGTGCACACTCCCCTATGGCCCGCTGGCCGTTCTCGAACGAGGAGGCATACACCCTGTATGCCTCCGAATTCGAGAGCCCCAGTGAGGATGACCCCACTTTCCTCTTGTCATCCGCGTCCTCATCTAGCGATGATAATGCGGAGCAAGGGGAACTCCATGCCAGAGACCCTGTGGCCCACACTAGTACGAGCAGCTCTGGAGCTTGTACTAGTTTCCCGGCCCACCAGTTAAGTCTGCCTGAGCGCCCTACCGGTGAACTTGCATGGTGTACCCCAGAGGATTTTGAGCCTGATTTGTTGGTCAACCAGGAATCCAGATTTGCAGTGGGCCTCACTGAATATGACTTAGTTTTTTTTTTCAGTGACCACTTTGAATCTGATGGTGGAGCAAACTAACTTGTATGCCCAACAGTTCATTGCTCAACGCCCGGGCTCCTTTTTGGCTAGACTCCGGTCAGTGCAGCCGAGATGAGGATGTTTTGGGGCCTCGTGCTGCATATGGGCTTAGTCAAAAAAAACTGTTAGGCATTATTGGAGTGGGGATGTCCTCTACCGGACCCCGCTTTACAGTATGGCCATGACACGTACCAAGTCTGAGGCCATTTGGAAATTTTGGAGGCCTATGTACCTGGAAGGGAGGTCAGTTGTCTCTCATTGCTTTCAAGGGGAGACTCATTTTCCGGCAGTATGTTCCCTCTAAGCGGGCGAGGTATGGCGTGAAGCTGTACAAACTGAGTACTTTAGGGTACAGTTACAAGTTTTGTGTACGAGGGGCAAGATTCCCATATTCAACCCCCAGAATGTCTCCAACCCTTCCCCCCCCCCACTGTGGGTGTTAGCGGGAAACTTGTGTGGGACCTTATGCACCCACTGCTAGATAAGGGTTACCACCTGTATGTGGATAACTTTTATACTAGTATCCCCTTGCTCCAGTCCCTCGCCTCCACATCCGCTTGTGGGACCGTGTGGGAAAAATCAACATGGCCTCCCTACGTACCTATCCCCAGGGGTGAGACCCGTGCCCTTACCAGTGGAAACCTGTTGCTGGTCAGATATAAGGACAAGAGGGATGTCCTTGTACTGTTCACAGAAATGGCATCACACCTGTCCCTGTGCGAGGTACCATGGCAACTGTCCTCAAGCCCGATTGTATCATTGACTACAATCGGTATATGGGAGGAGTTGATCTCTCTGATCAAGTCCTGAAGCCATATAACACCATTCGCAAAACCCGGGCATGGTACAAAAAAGTTGCAGTCTACTTGGTACAGGTTGCCTTGTACAACTCTTTTGCGCTGGCAACACAGGGAAATTCCTCCAGTTCTATGAGGCAGTCAAGGTGTTTTTTTTTTTTTTTTCTTCTGACCGGGAAAGAGCAGGCCAGAGTACCTCAGGAACTGGAGGCTCCTGGATCGTCCCTGGCCGAAACTTTCCAGGTGTGGTCCCCCATACTGGAAAGAAGGGACTGTCCCCAAAAAAGGTGCAGTGTCACAGGAGGGGTATACGGAAGGACACCACCACTTGGTGTGACACGTGCCCCGATCATCCAGGCCTCTGCATTGACTGTTGCTTCCGGGAGTACTACACTTCCATGGAGTACTACATTTATAATCCCCCCTTCACCAATTTTAATTCCATTTAGCCACTGACTATCAAAAAAAAAAACTATGATTCTCAGACTTCAGACACCAAAAAATAAAACTCTTAAATTTTTATTTTTTTTGTAAAACTAAAATAGTAGAAATATTAGGTATCACCGCGTTAAGAAACTGTTTTATAAAAATACCCCATGACCTAACCCCACAGATGAAAACTGTGCAAAAAAAGCTATTTTTTGGGGGCAAATTTTCCATTCAAGGGTTAACAGCCAAACAAAACTTAATGTTTATTACCCTGATTCTGCAGTTTACAGAAACGCCCCATATGTGGTCATAAACTGCTGTATGACCAAACGGCAGGGCACAGAAGGAAAGGAACGCCGTATGGTTTCTGGAAGGCAAATTTAGATATTTTTTAGTTTTTTTTGCACCATGTCCCATTTGAAGAACCCCTGATGCACCCCTTGAGTAGAAACTCAATAAAAGTGACCCCCATCTAAGAAACTAGACCCCTCTAGGTTTTACAAACTCTATTAACCCTTTAGGTGTTCCTTAACAGTTTATGGCAAATGGAAATGAAATTTCTGATTTTCTCTTTTTGGTAACCTTGCCTCACAAAAATGTAATAGAGCAACCAAAAATCATATGTACCCTAAAAATAGTCCCAACAAAAGTGGCACCTTATCCCATAGTTTCCAAAATGGGGTCACTTTTGTGGAGTTTCTACTCTAGGGGGCTTCAAATGGGACATGGTGTAAAGAAACCAGTCCAGCAAAATCTGCCTTCCAAAAACCACATGGCACTCCTTTCCCTCTACACCCTACCGTGTGCCTGTACAGTAGTTTCCGACCACATATGGGGTGTTTCTAAAAACCACAATCAGGGCAATATTGAGTTTTGTTTCTGTTAACCCTTGCTTTGTTACTGGAAAAAATGTCTTCAAATGGAAAATTTGCCAAAATTGAAATTCTGAAAATTTTATCTCAATTTGCCATTAACTCTTGTAGAACACCTGAAGGGTTAATAAAGTTTGTAAAATCAGTTATGAATACCTTGAGGGGTGTGGTTTATATTATGTAAGCCTCACAAAATGACTTCAGACTTGAACTGGTCTGCTTCTAAGCCTTGTAACATCCCCAAAAAATAAAATGGCATTCCCAAAATAATCCAAACATGAAGTAGACATATGGGAAATGTAAAGTATTATAGAAGTAGAGAAATTGAAACTTGGAAATTTTCAAATTTTTCCAAATTTTTGGTAAACTTGGTAATTTTTTTTTATAAATAAAAATGTTTTTGTCACATATTGTACTTCATGACACTGGTACAATGGAGTCAAAAAATTCAGAATGGCTTGGATACGTAAAAGCGTTATTCACACATAAAATGACACTGGTCAAATTTGCAAAAAAATGGCCTGGTCTTTAAGGTGAAAATGAGCCTGGTACATAAGGGGTTAAAGGCCCAACATCTGCTGTATATGTACGACTGATGTTGGCAAGGGATTAACGGTACACTCAAAGCAATTCACTTACTTTTTTTATGGATGTTTTTCTGAGAAAATGGCCACCTTCAATTGTATCTGGGCTGTGAAAACAGACAAAATAGGACATGTCCTGTTTTTGAGTCAATATTTTGATCAGTATTCCTTGTCCCTTTTATAAAATAAATAATTGAACACACCATAGACTGTCACTCTTATGAAACCAGCCATTTTCTCTGTGAATGTACCCAAACCTGATGCGTACCTCCCGTACTCTGGTCTAAGTGACTTTATAATGGAAAGACTTTTATACTATGAATGCTCTGAATTATTTGTGAGGCCAATACTTGTATGGAGTGACCCTGGTGACAGGTTCCCTTTAGAACACATACAGGACATGGATGAACAGGATTCCTGCTCCCTAACTCTCTACCGACCCTCAGAAGCTGCAGCAGTGATGGAGGCATTACACAGCAGTATCCAGCAGTTTAGATGGAATGAAAGGGGTTGTCCGCTCTTTACTATTGATGACCTGTCCTCAGGATAGATCAATATACAATTTTTTCTAGTTTCTACTCTAGGGGTGTATTAGGGGGGCTTCAAATGGGACATGGTGTCAAAAAAACCAGTCCAGCAAAACCTGCCTTCCAAAAACTGAAAGGAATGCCATACCTTCTGTGCAATGCAGTGTGCCCGTACAGCAGTTTACGACCACATATGGGGTGTTTCTGTAAACTACAGAATCGGGGCCATAAATATTGAGTTTGGCTGTTAACCCTTGCTTTGTAACCAGAAAAAAAATTATTAAAATGGAAAATCTGCCAAAAAAGTGAAATTTTGAAATTGTATCTCTATTTTCCATTAATTCTTGTGGAACACCTAAAGGGTTAACAAAGTTTGTAAAAACAGTTTTGAATACCTTGAGGGGTGTAGTTTATAGAATGGGGTTATTTTTTGGTGGTTTCTATTATGTAAGCCTTGCAAAGTGACTTCAGACCTGAACTGGTCCCTAAAAATTGGGTTTTTGAAAAATTTCAAGATTTCCTTCTAAGCCTTGTAACATCCCCAAAAAATAAAATATCATTCCCAAAATGATCCAAACATGAAGTAGACATATGGTGGATGTAAAGTAATAACTATTTTTGGATGCATTACTATGTATTATAGAAGTAGAGAAATTGAAACTTGGAAATCTACAATTTTTTTTTTTACAAATTTTTGGTATTTAAAAAAAAATAATAATTTTACTTCATTTTACCAGTGTCATGAAGTACAATATGTGACAAAAAACAATCTCAGAACGGCCTGGATAAGTCAAAGCGTTTAAGTTATCAGCACTTAAAGTGACACTGGTCAGATTTGCAAAAAATGGCCAAGTCCTTAAGGTGAAATAGGGCTGAGTCCTTAAGGGGTTAAAGGGCATCTGTCAGCAGATTTGTACCTATGACACTGGCTGAACTGTTGGCTGTGCACTTGGCAGCTGAAGGCATCTTCATTGGTCCCATGCAGGCATGGACTTCAGCCAGTTAATAAAATTACAACTGGATCGGAGAACCGCGTTTACCGGCTGAGTCCTGATCCAGTGCTCTGGCGGCAGGTGGAGATAGAAGTGAACATCACTTTGCACACCGTTGATAGTTGGTGTGTTTGTCTATTATATTTGACACGTGTGCCTGCTATTGAGTATATATTACTATATCGCTTTCCTGCATATAGTTCATCACCTAGGCTGCCCTGGTTTTTGGTTCTATCACCTCGCTGTTCAGTATTATCTGAACTCTATTCCACTTTCTTCTCCACTTTGGTCTTTACCTCTGGTGCCCTGTGTGTTTATCCCATATCTCCTATTTTAGGAGTACAGGATTAACCCCCCTTTTTTTTTTTTTTTTTTTCCTTCTCCCCTTACCTCGATCAAGTAGGGAACCTGTTAAAAGTTTGAATCCCACCCCTGGTCCAATGTTCATTTTTCTCAGCATCGCATGCACATATGATGTTTAAATATATGCAAGTGAGCCTCTAGGAGCAATGGGGGGGGGGGGGGGGGGGTGTTACCATTACTTAGAGGCTCTGCTTTCTAACTGCCAAGCCCTCTGGACTTTGAGTGACAGGTCCAGGTGTGGTGGTGGTTACACTGCCTGGCCCTGTCAAATGGGTGCAAATCTGCTGACGGAAGCCCTTTAAGACAGTATGTATCCCTTATACACCAGCAGTAGTTTCAGTCCCTCTGTCTCCAGAAACCCCTCTTCCATTCTCCCCTGTCCCCTCTCCATAGACTGCTGTTATCTGATACTTCAGTGAGCAGGCAGTCTGTAATCACTGCTCAGATCTATAGTCAGTGAATAGGAGGGAGATCAGGAGAGGAGCTCAATAGGAGACTCTTTAACTGGTCAACCTATGAACATCAAAGTTGCTAAAGGAAATTTACAGAATCTAACTGGTCAACCTAGTTGTTGACAGCGGATTAATTGTCTTCTAACAACTCCTACATTTTCAGGACTTTGAACTTCGTCAGTATGAAGAAACTCTTTGGGTAACAACTTCACTAAAACAGGACATTTTTGGCAGCGGGATGGTGATTAGTTTCAACCGCCTGTTTATGTATATCAATGGGAACAATGCTTACGGTAGGTTGTCTTTTATAGTAGACTCTGTTCACATCCATATTGTAAGGATTTGTGTTCTGCAGCGCTATGCTTGCCATTAAAATGACTGAAATCCTGCCAGATATAATAAAATGCTAACAATTCTGACTTAACATGGCACCAGAACAATAAGGGTGCCTTCACACGCGGCAGATTTTGTGACTGAAAATTCTCTTGAATGAGGCAGCGAGCACATGGATTTCTGCAAGCTTCATTGAGGGGAATGGAACTGATTTCAGTCGTGGAATTTTCTGCCACGTCTGAAGGTACCCTAATGGTCAAAAACCATTAAAAGAATAAAGGCATCCAATGCTTTAAGGTAACAATGGAGCGTTCTAGACTTCATAATGTCAAACTCTATCATATAGTACATTAGAGAAACTCTCATAGCTGCCAACTGTCCTGAATTTGCAGGAACTGTCCCCGACTTTCAGAGATGGTCCTGGCAAATTCAGGTTGTCTTGAGCAGAAAATGGGTGGGGGCTAATAGCTGGGCATTTCTGGATGCAGTTGGGCATTCCCAGGTGAGGGATTCCCAGTGTCCCAATTTTTACTAACCTAAACGTTGGTAAGTTTGAATTCTGTATTTTGAAGATAAAATATTCTGGTGTAGGAGTTTGACATCTGGCCTATAATGTGGAAACTTCCAAACCCATGCCAGTGTGCTTTATAACACTAGTGTGTGATATACAGTCAGGTCCATAAATATTGGGACATCAACAGAATTCTAACATTTTGGGCTCTATACACCACCACAATGGATTTGAAATGAAACTAACAAGATGTGCTTTACCTGCAGACTGTCAGCTTAAATTTGAGGGTATTTACATCCAAATCAGGTTTACGGTGTAGGAATTAACATTTTTCCACTGCCTCATTTGCTAAAAGTTGTTTCTTTAGACTGTAGAGTCCTGACCAAGTTTTCACCTCCAGTAGAAGAGATAATCCCAACTAAGACTGGGCCCCCTCTTGGCCTGGCCCCATAGCAGTCGCATTGTCTGCTGCTATGGTTGTTACGCCCCTGCATTATAGTTCTCTTATGCTGTTGGACAGAATGTGTTCCCAGCAGGGAAATAGGAAGTGGTCACTATTCCCCATTTCTAGTACAGAAACAAAACAGAAGATTCAGAACTATAATAAATCTGAAGCCCCTAAACAAATATATCACCTATAGCAGATTTAACTGGAAACGTTAAGGTCTGCAGTAAAGCTGATCAAGAAATGATGGCCACGATGGATCTTAAGGATGCTTATTTTCACGTCCCAATCCACCCCCTCCTTCCCAATCCAGAAAATACCTAATTTGCAGTACAGTTGGAAGGATTTATCATTTCAATTGACTTTTGGAATCTCTTCTGCCCCCCCCCCCCTTATCTTCTCCAGGATCATGGCAGAGGTAGTGGCCTCACTAAGTCGAAAGGGATGCCGAGAGTTCGGTATCTGGACGATCTTTTGGTCATAGCAGAAGATGCTGATCTTGCCATCTTCAGGCTCTGGGCAGGATAGTCAATTGGGGAAAAATACAACCTCCTTCCAGACAACCAGAGGGTATTTTTAGGCATTCTTCTAGATTCCATCCTCCAGAAATCCTTTTTGCCTCCCCTAAAGATTCAGGTTCTTAAACTCAGAATCCAGCAATTCCTGAAGAAACCCATTTGCTCAGAGGGCATGAAGATGCTAGGACTCTTGTCATAAATGGAACAGGTCTTGGTCCACCCTGGACCAGAAGATGTCTCTTATCAGAGATGCAAGGATCTATTTACAGTGGTGTCTCAGACAACAATCTGCAGACTGGGGTATTCTGGAGTCGGGAAAGCATTTTTCCATTGAGAGATGCCAATTCCTTGGGCTGGGATGCCCTTACAGCCATGGATTCCTTCCAAGGGACTTGGTCTGAACCTCAGAGGAGGATGTCGTCCAATTACAGGGAACTTCAGGCAATATGGGAAGGTCTTGCAGCAACACAAGCTCAGGCAAGGAATAGTCATGTGCTAGCCCACTCGGACAATTCCACAGCGGTGGATTACATCCAGCATCGGGGAGGAACGAGGCATTGACATCTTTAAAGGCTAACTGTCGTGTTTTCATATAAAAAAAAAAATCTATTTAGCATATATTACTGTTGCAGCAGCATTATGCGTAAAGCAATCTTTAGTTTCTTCCCATACCACCATTTTCCTTGAGTTTTTCCTTTAGTTACGGCTGTCTTAAATCCTACAACATGAGGATCTCAAGATGGCTCCTCTGCCAGTTCTGAGGCCAAAACTACCTTCCCTTACACACTTGCTGTAACCAGCAGTTTCCTGCCAGCCAATCAGATTAGATTACTGAGACACAACTCCTCACTCTGAAGCCTAATGCAGACATGCAGTGTGAAGGACCGCCCCTGTCTTCTGCTCCCATTAAAGGGCTTGCCGGTGACATCACATCTACACCCGGCGCACTGAGGAAGGAGCGGCCGAGCGAGCATCCTCCCCTCAGTGCGCCTGTGCCAACTGAAGACAGGTACGGCGCAGGCATCAGATTTTGAATGCAGACAGGGCCAGCAGAGAACGAGCGCGTTCGCTGGCCCTGTCAATCAACATGAGGAGGGGGCGTGTTTATGAGGAGGATGCGGCTGCTACCAGCAAGTAGCCGCCCTACTTGCTGGTAGACAGGTAATTTGCATATGATAAGTCAGTTTTTTTAAATTATCTACCGAACGAAAATTATTAACATTATCTATTGATATATCGCAGTATAGGGATTATAAGTAGAAAAAAAAAACTTTAGTGGGGTGACAGAAGCCCTTTAAGTTGGGAGACAGATGAGCTCTAGTGAAGGTCCTTTAAGGGAACAGTGGAAAGAGACAGGGGCCATTAATGAAAGCTGTTTATAAGGTAATTACAGATCTCTTAGCAATCATTGACAGACTAACTCTAATAGACTAGCAAATAAAAAGACAGATCCTTTAAGACCTCTCAAGCCAGTTTTTGTTTTGGCAGAGGAATTTAAAGTGCTTTTCAGCAGTGCACCTCAAAGGCTGTCTCCTGAAAAAGGGGTATTAAGCTGGCTGACATAAGCACATTACTAATGTCAGCTGAACATAACTATTAGTGCCATCTCACTGCCTAAAGCCTTTATTGAAAAACAAACTTTTATAATATACTCTAGGAGCAGTGGGGGCCTTGCACCTGCTCCATTTGCCCACCTCTTATCACGCCCTTCTCTTGACAGGGCCAGGCAGCACTGCTCTCCTCCCGCCAGCCATTTATGCAGTGTAAATCTTGCGCAGTGAGGGAAGTACGCTCGGCGGCTGCTGACTACCTGCCTGTGCCGAATACTGAACTGTGCAAGATTTACATGGCCGACGGGAGGAGTAGTGCTTCCTGGCCCTGTCAATCAAGAGAAGGGCGTGAAAAGAGGTGGGCAAATGGAGCAGGTGCAAGGCCCCACTGCTCCTAGAGGCTAATTAGCATATTATACATTAATTTTCCTCAAGGCCTTAGGCAGCAAGATGGCACTAATAGTTATGTTCAGCTGACATTAGTGATGTGCTAATGTCAGCCAGCTTAATACCCATTTTTCAGGTGACTGAAACCCTTTAAGGGCAGATTTCCTGAGTAGACCGACTAGATCCAGGCAATTTTTTTTTTTTTTGTCAAACAGCCTTTCAGGTGATCTGGGAACATTGGGGCAATCAAAGTCTGGATCTGTTTGCCTGAATGAGAAACCGCAAGGTTCCTTTTTCCCTCAACCCAAGGGTTCCCTGCATGGCAGTAAACTTTACCCAAGGTTGGAAGTTGGATCTAGTTTATGCTTTCCCCCAATCCTGAGGGTCCTGCAGAAGTTTTGAGAAAATGTACCCTAATCCTGGTGGTCCCCTTTTGGCCCAGAAGAGGCTGGTTCGGTCTGAGATCCCTCAGCCAGGAGGATCCAATTCTGTACTCTTCAAAAGAGGACCTTCTAACGCAGGGTCCAATCAATCATCTGAACCCAGGCTACTCAAGCTGTCAGCTTGGTTACTGAGCAGTCCATCCTCCTAGGGCTGGGTCTCTGGGAGAGTTGTGGGTACCCTAATGCTTAGTAGGAAGTCCAATACCTCTAAGGCATATCTTAAAATTTTGAATAAATTCACCTCCTGGTGTGGCGACAGATTTAACCAGTCCTCTCCCAATATCCCTCTCATGCTTGGGTTTTCGTCAGGATGGAATGGATTTGGGTCTCTCCCCAAACACACTAAGGGTTCAGGTGTCTGCTCTGGGTGCCCTCTAACACCAGTCTTTCTGAAGTCCCCTGGATATCTAGCTTCTTAAAAGCTGCAGATAGGCTGAAGCCTAGAATTAAAAACATGGTGGAACCTGAGTAGAGTTCTTTTTTAGGCTTGTCAGATTTCCCCGCTTGAACCTTTTTTAGATCAGCACTCCAGCTGTCCTGAAACTACAACTTCCAGAATACTCCATTCACTTCTATAGTAGTTGCAGGAGCCACTGAGCCTGGGAATTGCAGTTTCACAGCAGCTGGAGGTTGCTGACCCTGGCTATAGATTCACTGTCTATCAAGTGGCTTACACTTAAAATAAATAATAATAATTTCGTAGCAATATCAAGTATGAGTTCCAGGCTCTGTCCAGCCAAGACCCCCTAGAGTCTGAGGATAAACTAATATTTAAACTAGACCCCAATTTCCTTCCAAAGGTAGTATCTACCTCCTACAGATCCCAAGATATTGTCATTTCCTCAATTTGTGGCAATCCCAGAAATGAACAAGAGGTTAAATTCCATAATCTGGATGTGAGAAGGGCTGTTCAGTATTTGGTTGTTATCAAAGAATGGAGGATAGACTTGTTTGTTCAGTTCTTCTGTCCTATTAGGGGTAGGAAAGTGCAAAGAGCTCCATATCCCACTGGATAAAGAATGCTATTACTGAGGCATATAAAGCAACTGGTAAAGAACCCCCCTCTTTGCTCCTCGCCTATTACAGCACCCTTGGATAGCATCCGCCCCCTCAGGACAGGAATTGGGGGAGGGGGGAAGAGAGAAACACAACCACTTTAAAGGAGGTACCAACCTCCCTCACGCCAGTTCGGTTTCCTGTCCTAAGGGATAGTTTGGATTCATAACCACACCAATGAGAGCTGCAGGTGCCCCATGTGAGTATTTGAGGGCCTACCCGGAGGCATAAGGCTTCTCAGGAAGCCGCTGCAGAGCCTGGACCTCTGACGCTCCCCTCCCTTCTCCATCGGGAGGTTTTACAGGTCTCCTGGACGCGCGGACCTCTGTGGCCATGTTCGGCTGCCGATATCTGTCGTCACTTCCGGTTGCTGGCGCCGACGTCCATTCCAGTTTCGGCAGCAGGAGGAGGCACAATGCTGTAGACTGGGGGGGGGGGGGGGGGTTTTCTCCAAAATCTCTATAGCTCAAGTGTCTTATAAGGCTATCTTTATATTTAAGTTTCCAGATCTAAAGACAAAGGGTGTTATTTGTAAGAAAGGTTCTCCCCAGCCTGAGGGTAACTATTTGAAGTCTGTGTAGGCAAGCTACTGGAGGATGAGGCCCATCTCTTATGACAAGCCTAAAGCAGATGATCCAGGGATAAAGTGAGGGAGTCGGTTAATAGCCTCCTGGAGACTCTCCCCAGCACCTCTGTAGCCGCTTCATTCCTCCCCCCCTCCCCCAGCGACCAGGAACTGTTGTCAGGATTGGAGGAAGAGGGAGACCATCATCAGATGAATCTTTTGATGATCATGTAGCGGGAAAGCAACTTTTTTTTTTTTTTTTTAGGCCTAAAATATTAGCTCCTTATTTAGAGTAGTGAGAACCACCATGGGGTTGGATGATTGTAAAGAGCCACAGTCTGTTAGAGACTCCATGTTTGAAGGTCTGGGCCCTAGAAAGTAAGGGTTTTGATGTCCATGAAAATATTGCCACTTATCAGAAGAGTGGAGCAGACCAGATTATTTATTTTTTTATTCCCTCTGCCTTAAAACGTCAATACCCATTTGAGGATGTTTCGGCCTATTGGGACAGAGCCCCAAAATTGGATGCCCCAGTTGGCAAAATTTCCAGAAAAGCAGCCCTCCCTTTGAGGACTCTGGTTCCCTAAAAGATCCCATGGATAGAAGGGCTTAGATTTATTTGAAAAAGAGCTGGGAGACTATGGCAGGTGCCTTTTTTTTAGACCTGCCATTGCGGCCACCTCTATTGCAAGATCCCTGAAGATATGGATGAAAGAATTAAAAGATCATATTAAGGAGGGAAACCTTAGATGAGTTGATTTCCTCCTTTCCAACCATATTTAATGCTATTGATTTCCTTGCGGATGCTTCTGTTGACTCTTTTTAACATTTTCTGCTAGGGCTTCTGCCCTTTCTAATTCGGCTCTTAGAGCCATCTGGTTAAAGGACTGGAAGGGTGACTCGTCCTCCAAAGCAAAATTATGTGCAATACCTCAGAACAAATATGCAGGGCGGCCACTTGGAAGAGGGCTCATACCTTCACTAAACCTTATAGGCTTGATGTTTTCGCCAATGAGGACATGGCTTTTGGACACAAGGTCCTTGGTGCTGTGGTCCCTCCCTAAGTGTTTATTTCACTTTATTTCTTAGGATGTGCTCTCATGGAGATGACTACCAGTGAGTGTAATACTAATTTCCCCAGATATAATCTATCCTTGCAATCAAGCTTCACTTGAAGTAGATTTATTAAACTGGTGTAAAGGAAAACTGGTTTCCTCCATATAATTTTTTTTCAGTGCTCCCTCAAAGACTTACCTCAATACCTTTTCCATGCTTAACTTTAAACAGTGCTACTTATAAACCAGTGTAATTACTACTGTATCCTCAAATTGATTCAATTTTATGCACTAACTAATGTCCTTTGGACAACTAAGCCAGTTCTACTGTACACCATTGACCCCATAAATGAATATTTGGCTGTCCAGTGAGGGGGTTTTGGAGACTGTAGGCAATATGTTCTATCATCTTGTCTGTAAAATTTCTCATTTTCCAGCCTTTACTTTTTTATAGGGCTGAAGATGAGTATGACTGTACCTGTGATGGTACACGTGCCATTAAAACCACCCACTGAGAACACTACAATGTCCTTCTTTGTGAAGTATCCTGCAAAACCTACAGACCCTGAGGTTTACCTGGAGCCACGTCCTGCAGCTTCTGTATATGTCAAGTAAGTGATTACCAGTTGAGATCATGGTCCCCTTTATTTTGTAAGTGATGTGGGGAAAAAATCGTCAAACTATGGCACACATTACATGACGACCTGATTATGCCTAAAAGGTAAAGTTCATACGGGCATATTGAACTGAGTGATGGGGCTGATTTCGAAGACCTCACTAAAGGCTGAACTTGACAGGTAACATGCTGCATAAGGGCATTTTTATTTTTCGTACTAAAAGGCCAAAATAACTTTCAGCTGTTTCTTTGCTGCATTTTTGTCACTTTTTTCTGCAAACAGTGGTGCAGATTTACTAATACTGTGTAAGTGTAAACTCCCAGAAATGTGCCAATATTCTGCTTTTAAAGAGGACCTTTCACCTGTATAAACTGTTAACTGAGTATGCTGCCATATAGAGCGGCGCCCGGGGATCTCACTGCACTTACTATTATCCCCAGGCACCGCTCCGTTCTCCTGTTATAGGCTCCGGTACCTTTGCTTTTTAAGTTATAGTAGGCGGGACTTACCTTGTCCTGTGGGCGTCTCCTTCTCCTAGGCTGCAGCGCTGGCCAATCACAGCTCACAGCCTGGGAGAAAAAAACCTCCCAGGCTGTGAGCTGTGCGCTGCGATTGGCCAGCACTGCAGCCTAGGAGAAGGAGACGCCCACAGGACAAGGTAAGTCCCGCCTACTATAACTTAAAAAGCAAAGGTACCGGAACCTATAACGGGAGAACGGAGCAGCGCCCGGGGATAATAAGTACAGTGAGATCCCCGGGCGCCGCTCTATATGGCAGCATACTCAGTTAACATAGTTTATACAGGTGAAAGGTCCTCTTTAAATTATATCCGTCCCCACAAAGCCATTAAAGAGGCTGTCAGAATGATCAACCCTATTAAACCAAGGATACTGCCTAGTAGGGCTCCTCATACAGTCATTTAGCATATGGACAAAATAAGGGCATCAGTTATTTGTTAGTCATATGCAAAGGGGAAAGTCGGAGCACCAGGAGGCAGGGCTGAATCCTCTGAGCACTCCGCCCCCCCCCCCCTTCATTGAGAGGCCTAGCCATCGGTATGAGGACAGAGCTGTGTCCCAACATGATGAGCCCGCACAGTCAGTATGCCTGGGTTAATGGGGTTGATTATGCTGACAAAGCCTCTTTAGGCCACAACACCTCAATGGCCAACACATAAAGGTTGGTGTGTAAAACGCTTGATAAACGCAAAGAAAGTTGTTCCAAAGCTGATGCATTTTCAATGTTCTTTGTGACATTGTTTTTCCTCCTACAAATAAGTATGTAAAAAGGACAAGAGCTACAGCATGCCACTTAAGACCAAAAAGGACAGTTATGAAACAGGACACATTTTATTCATATTTCCCATAAATCTACTGCATAAAATGTATCAAAACAGGAGCAAAAATCCACTAAAGACAAAGTGCAGAAAAACACTAACAAACTGTTTTAAAGCCTCCTAATGTCTTCCACAATTTCAAATGTCTGCTCAATCAAGTCTTAATGGCTCTGTACGTGAGATGTCCTTATGTGTGTAGCAGATCTCTGCTTTTTCATGGGCAGAGGTGCAAGGATGAGAAGGAACAGGTCTGACTGTACACTGGTGGAATCTATCACGTGGGGGGGGGAGATACCTGCAGACAGTCTGTCATACTTCAGGACAAGTGTCACACTTGATTAAATTCTTAAACCTAAGGCCTCTTTCACATGGGCGTGTCCGGATTAGGTCTGAATGCGTCCCGTTGTGGCAAACCCGCGCGAGTAGGTACCCAATTGCAGTCAGTTTTGACTGCGATTGTGTTCCGTTCAGTTTTTATCACACGGGTGCCATGCGTTTTAAACACGCGTGATAAACTGAATGTGGTACCCAGACCTGAACTTCTTCACAGAAGTTTGGGTTCAAGGTTGTGTAGATTGTATTTTCCCTTTATAACATGGTTATAATGGAAAATAGTATTATGAATACAGAATGCATAGTAAAATAGGGCTGGAGGGGTTAAAAAAATTTTTTTTACTCTCCTTAATCCACTTGTTCGTGCAGCCGGCATCTCTTCTGTCTATCTGTGGTGAAAAGGACCTTTGACGTCACTACACTCATCACATGGTCATTCACATGATCTATCACCATGGTGATGGATCATGTGATGAGCGTAGTGACCTCATCAAAGGTCCTTTTCCTCACAGATGAAGACAGAAGAGATGCCGGCTGCACGAACAAATGGATTAAGGAGAGTAAAAAAAAATTTTTTAACCCCTCCAGCCCTATTTTACTATGTATTCTGTATTCAGAATGCTATTTTCACTTATAACCACGTTATAAGGAAAAAT
Source organism: Bufo bufo (assembly GCF_905171765.1). Lineage (NCBI taxonomy): Eukaryota > Metazoa > Chordata > Amphibia > Anura > Bufonidae > Bufo > Bufo bufo. The sequence goes on from NC_053392.1 coordinate 601,594,615, forward strand.
AATAACAATTGGGTCCCCATCCCGATCGTCACCTAGCAACCGTGCGTGAAAATCGCACCGCACTTGCTTGCGATTTTCACGCAACCCCATTCATTTCTATGGGGCCTGCGTTACGTGAAAAACGCACAGGAGCATGCTGCGATTTTCACACAACGCACAAGTGATGCGTGAAAATCACCGCTCATGTGCACAGCCCCATAGAAATGAATGGGTCCGGATTCAGTGCGGGTGCAATGTGTTCACCTCACGCTTTGCACCGGCGCAGAAATCTCGCCCGTGTGAAAGGGGCCTAAGGGGGCCTTCACACACTGCAGAATTTCCCACAACTGAAAATCGTCTCCACCTGCCTGAATGGGGCTTGCAGAATGTGTTCTCCTCCCTGTTCAAATGAATACTGATTTAAAAAAAAAAAATTCCATTCACAGAAAATTAGGCAACAAAATCCGCAATGTCTAAAGGCACCCAACACTGATCTAGAAAAGCTACTCCAGTTTTCCTACTTGAGTGAGATTGCAACTTTTAAAAAGTGTAGTGAAACCCATTAACATGGCTAACCACATGCCCATCCTTACCATATTTCAAAGCTGGAGTGAGTGGAGTTAAAATGCAAAAACACAATTTTTCAACTTTTTTTTTTTTTTTTTTTTTTTTTTTTTAAATCCAGAATTCTGTAGTGTCTGCATATTAAGGGCCTATATATATATATATATATATATATATATATATATATATTTTTATATATATTATATCTTCTGGATATTCATGTAAGCTTTCCATTCTTTTCAGGACTTTTGGAGGATATGCCCTAAACACTATGTATGCTGAGCAAGCTAAAGCCCTAGCAGAGAAGCTGGAGCTCCTTGCTCTGCCGTTTGATGATACATACTTCATACATGGTGGCTATGATGCTCCTTCTCAAATTTTCAACCGTCATAATGAAGTGTGGTACATGGCAAAGTCCTCTCACCCGAGGGGATTTCATCGTTCCTCTGCTACTCAGCCCTGAATGTGATCTCCATACCGTCTTATATCATCTTACAAGACGCTGTTAAATGGTACTCAAAAACTAACATGCAAAACTTCTAAAAAATGCCTCTGGTAAATCTTAAGCATTGTCTTTAATGTAGCATGTTATCATGAATAGTGCTGTTTTTGTAACAGATTTTGTTGCATTAAAATATATTTATGGTCAGGGCTAGGAAACGTCAGCGTACGCAGAGACCCCTGCCCTGAGCAAGGTGGCTGAATTATGCCGGGAGCCACGACGAGGGTACACCAAGAAAAGGGGGCATACCCAGGGAAACCTTGGAAAAAGGGGCGGGGGGGAGGGGCGTGAAGCTCGGGCGCCTGGCTGGACGGGAGTGAGCGGAATATAAGGCCAGACGCCCCTCCCACAAATGCAGGCTGGAACCAGCCTTACCTATTTATGGTCAGGGCTAGGAAACGTCAGCGTACGCAGAGACCCCTGCCCTGAGCAAGGTGGCTGAATTATGCCGGGAGCCACGACGAGGGTACACCAAGAAAAGGGGGCAAAAAACAACCATTAGTAACAAACATTTTATTACATGATTTACAAAGCCAACGAACAAAAGGCACGTGCGATCTCAAGTTGAGGATCAGGAATATATCTAGTGTAGCAAGAGGACCGCCAACGCCCCATGCTTCGAATGACGTGAGCTGGCACCTGATGTCGTGATGCGGCAGAAGCTGCCCCTATGCGGAAAGAATGCCCTGATATAATTTTGGGGTCGTATCCTAAACCTTGGGCAAGAGCACGGATGCAGGTAATGAACCGTGTGGCGGTAAGGGGTTTGCCGGCGTGCGGCAGGAGAGGACTATCTGAAGGACCGAACCGAATGAGTGATAATAATTGGTGCAGCACCTGAACTGGGCACCATAAGTTGGAGGACGGATAAAATTTGATTGCAGTAGGGGGACCCGTCTGACTGGTCTTGGTAGAGGGAAGGAGAAGAGTGTAGCAACCTCGGCCCCAAGACAGATGCTGTTTCAACGGGTGACCCTGACGGTTCGGACCGGCTAAAACTTCCCCCGGCCTAAGAAACCCATAAAAAATGAGGTACATGGCTGCTTTCAAGACCAAGCTAGTGGAGGGCCCAAAAGGATGACCGTCCAAAGACGAGGAGAGAGCCCTAAACAACTCGCTAGACACGGGTTGCCTACGGCTCTGGGACCCCTGACCCTCTTTCTGAATACCCCGAAGGGTGGCCTTAATGGCCTGAACAGAGAAAAAGGACCCGCGGTGTGGATCATCCAGCATGAAGTGGTGTTGCAGCCCAGCTAAATAGAGTTTGATGGTATTGTGTGACAGCCCCAGTTGGTAGTGACAATGGGCTAAAAAGGCCATGATGTGAGCCGTTTCGGAATGAAGACCCCTTGGGTGAGTTCTGGAGAATTTATCGAACGCCCTCAAGCCGGCCTGGTAATTCCTCGCTGTATTATGCGAAAGAGACTTTCTGACCAGACCCTTGGCTTCGTCTATGAGGACATCTAGCCCAGGGTGAGGGTGCTGAAATGAGGCACGGGCGCACCTGACCGATCCGCGTCGGGCACTTCCTGGAAAAAAACGGGAAAATTAAAGCGGGAAAGTGCGTCCGCGGCCCTATTCTGCTCGCCTGATATATGTATGCATCGGAAATGAAAATTGTGGCGGAGGGACAGCCAGACTAGCTTGCGCAAAAAAGCCATGATCTTGAACGACTGGGCCCTGCCTTTGTTAACGATGTCCACCAAGGTCTGACTATCCGTGACAAAGGACACGGACGAATTAGACCAAAGGTGACCCCAAACCTGGGCTGCCGCCACTACGGGATATAGTTCCAGGAGGGGAGAGGATTTAAGAGCAGCAGGATCAGAGGCCAATTCTGGCGGCCATCCGGCGGCCAACCAATGGGACCTGAAAATGGCAGCGAACCCGAATGACCCTGCGGCATCGGAAAAAACGAGAGGAGAAGCTGAACCCCACTGAGGCACGAATAGCGAAATGCCATTCCAAGTGGACAGAAAACTGTCCCACATGCACAGGTCCGCGATGGCATGACCGTCGAGATGGACAACAGAATCCTGCTCTGGAGCGGAGGGCAACAGAGATAATAAACTGGCGAGAAAGGTCCTGCCTTGAGGCATGATTCTGGTGGCGAAATTAAGCATCCCCAGCAAGGATTGCAACTCGACCTTGGTCAAAGAGAGGGACCGGACCGCCCGAGAGATGGCAGATCGGATCCGATGCAATTTCTCGCTGGGAAGGCTGGCCTCCATCTTAACTGTATCCAGAATTATGCCCAAGAAGGTGACCCTGGTGGCCGGGCCCTCCGTCTTGGCGGCAGCGACAGGGACCTGAAGACGGGCAAAAATATCCAAAAGAGTGTGAGGAATGGATGGGACCTGACTAGGACTTTCTACCATAAGGAAGTCATCCAGGTAGTGAACTACCATGGATAACCCGCCATGATGGGTAAGGATCCAGTGCAGTGCTTTGGCTAGTTGGTCGAAAAGCCACGGGCTACTTTTAGACCCGAAAGTGAGACGGTTGGCGAAGTAGTAATTGCCCGCCCACTTGAAGCCATAATACTTCCAAAGCTGAGGGTGGATAGGAAGCTGCTTGAAAGCATCGGCTATATCTACTTTAGCCAACCAAGCCCCGGCCCCTGCCAGCAAAATGTACTGAATTGCCTCGTCGACCGAGGAATATTGCATTGAATACTCCTCGGATGGGATGAGAGAATTGAGACTCGGGATGGCCGACATATGAGGCGCAGAGAGGTCGTAAATGAGACGCTTTTTATTAGATGACAGTTTAGTAACAAGACCAATGGGACTGATGCGCCAGGACTGGAAAGGAATGTCTGAGAATGGACCGATGACAAACCCCTTGTCGACCTCCTGTTGGATGAGAGAGGTGACAGCCTCAGGATCGTTGGCCGCGGATAGCAGGTTAGGACCCGTCCAACAGCCCTGCGGGAGAGTAATGAGGCCCGTATGGAAACCCTCTCGGAACCCATCCAACAAAAAGGAGACAAAAAGCTGATCAGGGTGATCCCGCAGGAGAGCAGCCAGTAACCCCAAATTAATGTCGGCTAGTCAGGAATCCTTGGCTGCCCTCCTGGGACAGGAGGAGCGGGGATGGGCCCGAAAACAAAGGGAACAAATATGGAGCGCCCGGCAGGAATTGAAGGCACATCCCTTGGCGTTAAAATTATTGCAAACCTGGTTGCCCCCGAGAAACACGATGGGTCTGCCCAGCTTATCTAACGACGGGGAAGACCTGGATGACCCAGAAGGACCTGCCGAGGGGGCTGACTGTGGGGCTTGCACCGGATTGGGACACCAGTCGGTAGAATGAAAAATGGACTGGCAGGTAGCACAGAGGGGGGCCTTGAGACCCGCAAAATGCCGGCAAAACAATTCCATATCCAGCTCCGCCCAGCTAGACACGAACTGGAACTGACTCAAAGCGGCCGCGGCTTTAGCCGAAAAAGAACGATGATAATCGTAAAAAGCCGTGCCGCCGTATTTGTGCCCCAAGTCCGCAATCCGGTACAAGTAAGTGTCCAGCTCTGCCCTGCGATCTGGTTGAGCAGAACACACCACGTCCCTGTAAAGGCTGAAGGCCAGGACAAACTCGGACATAGATAGTTTCCTATTGAGCCGAGCATCCTTAGCTCTCAATACCACAGATACCTCTCCGCAGTTGACGACCCGATTCTCTGAAATATCCTGGGAGGCAATAAGGATGGATGCGAGGTTCACGTCCTTGCCCGCCAGGATATCCTTTTTAATATGCTCGGGGACGAAGTGGGAAGGGGCGATCTGAGGGGTGACAGAAGGCCTACCTGCAACGTCCAGCGGAATGGCAGGGGTGACTGCCGACCCTGGAAATTGCGGTGGAACCGTGGGCCTGGATTCCAGGACCGTTAACCTAGCCTGAATGTCCGAAACTGAGCCAGCCAGCCCAGCGATGGACGACTGAATCTGAGCTAAGGCCAGCTGTATAGCATCCGGGTTGGAAGGGCCCGCCACCGGGGCCGGGGCCGTCATCAGCAGGCGATACAATTCGGCCTTGCGAGCGGACGCCGGATGCCGTATCCCCCTGCGGTTGAGTTCGGCGACCAATCTAGGCACCGTCCAGCTTCTTAATGATGTACTGCTGTCGCGCCCAGAGACGGGAGTTCCAGGTATGGAGACGTTATCGACCATATCGGAGGAGACGTGGGACATATCGGACCTGAGAAAAAAGACGAGTAAAAAACACCCAGAAAAAGCAACGAAAACAGACGTATGCGAAGAGGCCGGACGGAAGAATGTGAGAAACAATAAAGTAAAAAATGCCCATCGGACGAACCACCTACCTGGTAGGACACGACTGAGTTTGGAAGCACGGCCCCAAAAAACCCCAAATGCCAAAGATGGAGCTAATGAAAGGAAAATGACCCTGAGTAGAACCGAAATTGTAACCCTGCCTTGCGAACCCTCTATGAACTGACTTACCAGAGAGCGCTCCGGAATTGCCTGGTCGAAAACGTGGAACGCGTACAACTAAAGTCCGAACTAAAGGGAGGAACAATACAAGGATAGGATTTAAAGAACATAAACAGACCCTAAGAATAAACCGGAGACCCAGACAACCTGGGTGATCCAGGGACACTGACAACCTGGGCGATCCAGGGACATTGACAACCTGGGCGATCCAGGGACATTGACAACCTGGGCGATCCAGGAACATTGACAACCTGGGCGATCCAGGGACACCGACAACCTGGGCGATCCAGGGACACAGACAACCTGGGCGAGCCAGGGACATTGACAACCTGGGTGATCCAGGGACACCGACAACCTGGGCGATCCAGGGACACCGACAACCTGGGCGATCCAGGGACACTGACAACCTGGGCGATCCAGGGACACTGACAACCTGGGCGATCCAGGGACACTGACAACCTGGGCGATCCAGGGACACTGACAACCTGGGCGATCCAGGGACACTGACAACCTGGGCGATCCAGGGACACAGACAACCTGGGCGATCCAGGGACACTGACAACCTGGGCGATCCAGGGACACTGACAACCTGGGCGATCCAGGGACACTGACAACCTGGGTGATCCAGAGACATAGACAACCTGGGCGATCCAGGGACATTGACAACCTGAGTGATCCCAGGACCCCGCAAAAGGGGGAACCGGGAAGTAACGTGAAAAAATCCCCTCGCAAATTCTGGCACCATGATGCTGGAGGATTTCGAACCCAGAAATAAGCGTGAATTGATATATTGTTTCTCTTTTTTTTTTTTTTTTTTAAATAACGCCCCCCCCTTTTTTTTTTTTTTTTTTTTAACAACCAGCATTGCAGCTCCTAAACCCGCTGGTGACCTGCCGGAGGGGTTCAGGAGGCATGAATGCAGCGAAGCCCCCCTGGACACAGGAGTACCCCTGCACCGAACCTGAGAACCCTGCATGCCTCCCGAGCTGACAGCGCAGCTCCCGAGGCATAATACGCCGACTCGCCCCGACACAGGAGCACCCCTGCACCATAACATCAGAATTCGCGAGCACCTAAAGTGCAGACAGCGCTGTTATAAAGACATGAACAAAACCCCGCCGTGACACAGGAGAACCCCTGCACCAAAACCACAGAATGAATGAGAACTTTTAGTGCATGCAAACAAGCCACGCCACGGCGCTGCCGCTGGCCCCTAAACTCTTAATGAGCTTTATGCAGAGCGGCATAAATGGAAGTGTGCTGAGTCAGGACACCGCTCCCCCGACCCGGCCGCCTGTGCCTGCGTGGGCGGAACATGCTGGGGGAGAGCGGCATCCCACCGGGCAACCCCCCGAAGCCAGATAACCCGGGCGAACGAGAAAGTAGAGTGGGGACGCGACACCCCGATTACCTGACAGGCTGGCGGCGGAACTGGCGGTGGAGGCACGTGACCGCGATACCCGGAAGTGACGATACTGAAGGAGGGAGCGTAAGCCGCAGTAAGGCGTGAAGCTCGGGCGCCTGGCTGGACGGGAGTGAGCGGAATATAAGGCCAGACGCCCCTCCCACAAATGCAGGCTGGAACCAGCCTTACCTATTTGTAGAACGTGGCTCTTCTTGGTTTATATTGGAGCGGAGTGAGTCTGTTGTAAACTGATGCAATGCAGATTAATTTCTAAGAAATTAACTAATCCACTATTTGCTAATTTCCACCTCATCACCACGACTGCCACAAGGAGATTGACCTCCTGTAGGGGCAGGAATAGAGGGGGTTTAAATGCCCCTCCAACACCAGTGTTTCCTGTCCCTACAGGGGCAGAGAGAGGTCTCCCTAACCAGGGAGATTAAGACCGATGTAATTCCTGACACCATCTGGCTTACCTTGGTGTCCCAGTACTACCACTGGGCAGGGGAGAAGTTGGAGGCCTCGCTCTGTTTGATACGAGAGTCTGCTACCTAGACGCGATCTCCCGCCGGGCCTCCTAGGGTTTTAGCCGGGCTGCGCATCGGGCACTTTAGCGCTATGCGGCAACGTCTCTTCCGGGAGACTAGGAAGTGACATAAGGTACGCGTCTCCTGTAAACATCGGCACAGCGCATGGAAGTGCCAAGGCAACAATTCATTGCTTTTGCCATCATGTCAGCAGAACCCTGCTCTCCAGGAGACCCCTCTGCGCCGATTGCTGTATCACCATTGCGTTGCTTGCACTTGTGGTCGGGGAACTCGGGTTCCTCTCTCCTCCTACACTTGGGCTTGGGGGCAAAGTATAATTTTCATTATATTGTGTTCATATCAGCCTGATTGGGATCACTCTCCCCTCCTAGGTCCCTAAGGAGGCGCAGAAGAAGATTAGGAAGCCCGCTAAGTGCCTATTGTGCTATAGGTGGCTTCCAGATTACCATAAGACTATGTAAAGATTGCATTATACGGGATAAACAACCTTTGTTAATTGAAGAATTTAGGTCCATGATTCACGAAGTCAAATCCTCTTGATCTCAGCTTACTTCTTTACCTAGGGATCCAGCTAAAAGGCAGAGAATAGAATCCCCCTCTTCCTCAGATTCAGACGGAATAGCTGAAGACATTTTGTCCTCTAGACCCTGGGACGACGAGGAGGCTTCCTCTGATGCAGAATTCTCTGAATCCGCCATTTTGTTTTTCCTCTGCATGCCAGACTTACTAAAGGCCGTCAGAGCCACCATGGGGGTGGAAGAAGCCCAGAAGTCTCATTCTGTACAGGACGAAATGTTCGGTGTGTAGTGTCCCACTACATAATGGTGGGCACTACTCAAGGGTCAATTGGGTCATGTTCTCCACCTCTTGTGGAATATGGTCATGGTATTTTATATTGAATTTTAATGTATGTTGTCATACTATCTCCTGTGTACCAGGTCTGTTAGGGGTGTAGTTCCTCCTCCTAGGCAGTAGAGGGAGCTAGGGAACCCCCTAGTGTGTGTGTGTGTGTATATATATATATATATATATACACACACACACAATGTCAGGTCCTGTTCAGAGAGAGGAAGTGTGGTCAGAAGGCAAGTGTGCACTTTAGCCAAAGAGCAGCTTCTGACATGCAGCTAGATAGCCCAGGCTCCTAGCTTGCCACCAGGGGAAGAAGCTACCTCCTGAAGAGATATAGCACCTTTAAAAGTACAGTGCAGAGCCACTTTTATCCAGCCAAATAGAAAGCTGAAGGGCAGAATGATATTTACAGCAAGAGGATATATACCAGAGGAAGGTTTCCCTACGCAAGGATAAAGGCAGCAATAGGGCATACGGGCCTTGGTGAAAGCCAGACAGCATCTCAGGAAAGTACAGCCTGATCTGTAAGTGTTACTCAGAGGGACTATCTTGCAAAGACTTTGCCTGCCATTTGTATGAAGCCTGCCTGTATTCAACATTATACATATGGAACTAACTGAAGACTGTATATAGTTGGACTGTTCAGTAAAAAGTTCTGGTTCACTGCAACTGTGTACCTCAATTATTCCTACAACAAATCGGTGTGCCACCATTACTGGTGTCACGAACTTTAAGGGATCTTGCCACAGGTACACTAGACCTACAACACCCAGGGCAACTCACCTACCACCTGGCCTAGTCCCTATACACAGAGTGCCCCAGAGGCTTCATGTGCCAGCCTCTCCATCACTGCTGTACGCCTGCCCAGGGTATATACACTGCTCAAAAAAATAAAGGGAACACAAAAATAACACATCCTAGATCTGAATTAAATATTTTTCTGAAATACTTTGTTCTTTACATAGTTGAATGTGCTGACAACAAAATCACACAAAAATAAAAAAATGGAAATCAAATTTTTTAACCCATGGAGGTCTGGATTTGGAGTTCACACTCAAAATTAGAGTGGAAAAACACACTACAGGCTGATCCAACTTTGATGTAATGTCCTTAATACAAGTCAAAATGAGGCTCAGTAGTGTGTGGCCTCCACGTGCCTGTATGACCTCCCTACAACGCCTGTGCATGCTCCTGATGAGGTGGCGGACGGTCTCCTGAGGGATCTCCTCCCAGACCTGGACTAAAGCATCTGCCAACTTGGTGGATAGAGCGAGACATGATGTCCCAGATGTGCTCAATTGGATTCAAGTCTGGGGAATGGGCGGGCCGGTCCATAGCATCAATGTCTTCGTCTTGCAGGAACTGCTGACACACTCCAGCCACATGAGGTCTAGCATTGTCTTGCATTAGGAGGAACCCAGGGCCAACCGCACCAGCATATGGTCTCACAAGGGGTCTGAGGATCTCATCTCGGTACCTAATGGCAGTCAGGCTACCTCTGGCGAGCACATGGAGGGCTGTGCGGCCCTCCAAAGAAATGCCACCCCACACTATTACTGACCCAATGCCAAACCGGTCATGCTGGAGGATGTACAGGCAGCAGAATGTTCTCCACGGCGTCTCCAGGCTCTGTCACGTGCTCAGTGTGAACCTGCTTTCATCTGTGAAGAGCACAGGGCACCAATGGCGAATTTGCCAATCTTGGTGTTCTCTGGCAAATGCCAAACGTCCTGCACGGTGTTGGGATGTAAGCACAACCCCCACCTGTGGACGTCGGGCCCTCATATCACCCTCATGGAGTCTGTGTCTGACCGTTTGAGCAGACACATGCACATTTGTGGCCTGTGGAGGTCATTTTGCAGGGCTCTGGCAGTGCTCCTCCTGTTCCTCCTTGCACAAAGGCGGAGGTAGCGGTCCTGCTGCTGGGTTGTTGCCCTCCTACGGCCTCCTCCACGTCTCCTGATGTACTGGCCTGTCTCCTGGTAGTGCCTCCATGCTCTGAACACTACGCTGACAGACACAGCAAACCTTCTTACCACAGCTCGCATTGATGTGCCATCCTGGATAAGCTGCACTACCTGAGCCACTTGTGTGGGTTGTAGACTCCGTCTCATGCTACCACTAGAGTGAAAGCACCCCCAGCATTCAAAAGTGACCAAAACATCAGCCAGGAAGCATAGGAACTGAGAAATGGTCTGTGGTCACCACCTGCAGAACCACTCCTTTATTGGGGTGTCTTGCTAATTGCCTATAATTTCCACTTGTTGTTTATCCCATTTGCACAACAGCATGTGAAATTGATTGTCACTCAGTGTTGCTTCCTAAGTGGACAGTTTGATTTCACAGAAGTGTGATTGACTTGGAGTTACATTGTGTTGTTTAAGTGTTCCCTTTATTTTTTTTGAGCAGTGTGTATATATATATATATATAAATATAAACTGAGTACCAATCGCAACCCTCGGTTTGTTAACTACCCCTGTGACCTCACATTCGCTCACCCTGCAGGGCTGCGTACTACAGGAGGTCTTCAAATAAAAAAAAAAGCGTTCTTCCTATAAACGAGAATATATGTGAGATGGTTCTCGATGAATGGTCCAATCCTGAGAAACGCCTGGGGGTGCCGAAATCCTTTAGGAATTGGCTTCTATTTGATACTAATGAGTGCAAAATATTTAATGAAACACCTAAGATCGATGTTCAGGTCGCAAAAGTAAATAAAAAGACAGCTCTACCCTTTGAGGACGCCTCCCAGTTACGCGACCCATGGACAGGAAGGCAGACAGCTTGTTGAAAAAATCCTGGGAGGCCGCAATGTATAACCTAAAGTCCAATATCGCTGCTACCTCGGTGGCGAGGGCCATGGGGTTGTGGTTAAACAAACTAGAGACTCATATCCGAGACAAGACCCCCCCCCCCTAGGGAGGAAATCTTAAATTCTCTTCCTCTGCTAAAGTCTGCCACTGCATTTATGGCGGATGCTTTGGCAGAATCTAAGGTATGCCGGCCTATCCAATGCGGTCCGCCGGGCTTTGTGGATGAAGTGCTGGTCCTGGGGTAAGACCTCAAAGATGAAGTTGTGCTCCATCCCCTTCTTGGGGGGGAGTAAGTCTTTGGCCCTGTGTTAGAACGCATTTTAGAAAAGGCGGCAGACAGAAAAGGGTTTCCCCGAAGAACGATCATCTAAAAGAAAATTTCCCTTTTGTGCCTCCGCTAGTCAGGGTAGGCCCTACAGAGATAAAGGCAAGTCAGGTCACTGGAGCTACCCCAAGGGTGGTAAGGGAAGAGGCACTCACCTCCCCTCCTCCCAAAAATAAATCTAGTGACAGACAATGACGCCAGAGTCGGGGGGAGATTGAAGAATTTTCTAGCCCCGTGGGTTTCCATCGCCCTGAATCCTTGGGCCTGGGACATCATAAGATCCGGCTACCGAATAGAATTTTCTTCATCTCCCCCCAAACCGTTTCATTGTCACCAGTCCCGGCTCATCCTCGGTAAACAAGAAAATCCTGCAGAACCTTCTAGAAATGGGTGTAGTAACCCAGGTCCCATTGTCACAACTAGGGCAGGGGTTCTATTCAAACCTCTTAGTACAAAAGAAGGAAGGCTCATTCCGCACGATCATAAATTTAAAGTCCCTAAACAAATTCATAGTCTATCGGAAATTCAGGATGGAGTCTCTGATACTGCTGATAGGAAGAAACGCTCTGATGTGTACAGTAGACCTAAGGGACGCTTACTATCACGTCCCGATCCACCCAAATTCCCTGAAATTTCTGAGATTCGCAATTCAAGATTGCAAAGGCTCAATCCTTAATTTCCAATTTACGCCTCTTCCCTTTTCAATATCATCTGCTCCCAGAGTTTTCACGAAGCTCGTTGTCGAGATGGTGGCTTCCCTGAGGCACAGAGGCTTGGTGATCGTACCATACTTGGACGATTTCCTCATAATTGGGGACAGCGAAAGTCAGCTCAAAGCGGATCTAGACACCTTCCTATCGTTCATACGAGATCTAGGTTGGTTAATAAACCTGCAGAAATCGAATCTCCACCCATCCAGTATGATTCAGTTTCTGGGGGTCATTCTAGATTCCCAAGTTCAACGCAAGTTTCTACCATTGGACAAAATCGTGAACCTTTGTTTAAAGATCTAACTGTTTCAGATCAGAAGGTCCTGCACCATAAGAGAAGCCATGAGCCTTCTAGGTCTTCTCTCGTCTTGCATACCCTCGGTACCCTGGAGTCAGTCGCACTTCCGGATCCTCCAAGCCTGGATTCTCAGAATCTGAAACAGGCAGCAGAGCTCCCTGAATCACAGGGTGTCCATCCCTCTACTAGTGAAGACCTCCCTTGACTGGTGGATGAACTCTAACAACCTCTACTTGGGAGTTCCCTGGGAGAAGGCTCCTTACATTCAGATCCTGACGGACGCAAGCGAAAAAGGATGGGGAGCGAAGGTGGGAGATCATTACTTTCAGGGTACCTAGCCGCCAACAACTCATTCTCAATCCTCCAACTTCAGAGAGCTGGAGGCGGTTTGGGAGTCATTAAAGGCGGCGGAAGATCTCCAAGGCCTACACGTAAAAGTCCTGTCTGACAACATGACTACAGTAGTGTACCTTTCTCATCAAGGTGGGACAAAATCAGGAAAACTGATGTACATATCAGAAATTTTTTTCAATTGGACAGAGTTCCATGTAAAGTCCATCTCTGCGATTCACCTGAAGGGGGCTCTGAACATAGAGGCAGACTACCTCTGTTGGAAACTAATAGACCACACCGAAAGGTCTCTGAATCAGGTCGTTTTTCAAATGCTGATAGACAGATAGGGCACCACTCAAATAGATCTGTTCGCCTCAAGAGAAAATGCGAAGGTATCAACATTTTGCTCCCTAAGTCCACGGGACAATCCTTGGGCGCTGAATGCATTCACGATGCAATGGAATTGGAACCTTTGCTACGCATTTACTCCACTGCCTCTAATTCCCAAAATAATCCAGAAGCTCAGCCAAGAAGATACAACTCTGATCCTAACAGCCCCTTTCTGGCCGAAGAGAAGTTGGTTCCCTTCTCTGAAAAACCTCTCTGTAGAAAGCCCGTGGCCTCTTCCACCCAGGAAGGATCTCCTTCATCGGGAACCAATCCTACACCACAACCCGAACTTCCTACAATTGGCAGCCTGGATCCTGAGGTCCAGATGCTAAAATCTCAGGGTCTCTCCGATCGAGTAATATCCACTCTGAAGGTGAGTAGAAAGGTCACCTATTCTATGTACTTAAAAATTTGGAAAAGGTTTTGTTCCTGGATCGGGAGTCCAGTCCCCAATTCTGAACCTGCTAACAATCAAAAAATCTTAGTTTCTCCAGCAAGGTCTTGAACTAGGTCTTAGACCTTCCACCCTTAAAGTACAGATCTCAGCCCTGGTTTGCTTCTTCGACCGAGACCTAGCTAACCACTGCTGGATCAGAAGATTCATGAAAGCAGCCTCACGCCTCCATCCTTCTCTAAAGACTCGTATCCCTACTTGGGACCTAAATGTTGTACTTACAGGCCTGACACTCGCCCCTTTTGAACCTATACTCGATTGTTCTATTAAACATCTATCTTTAAAGACCGCTTTCCTCATAGCCATTACATCCGCAAGGAGGCTGGGCGAGATACAAGCCTTGTCCATACGGGAACCATATCTCCGTATTACTGATGATAGAATCATACTCAGATTAGACCCAGGCTTTCTCCCTAAAATTGTATCTGATTCCCATCGTAACCAGGAAATAATATTACCTTCCTTCTGTAACAATCCCTCTAACAGTAAAGAATCCACCTTTCATTCCCTAGATGTTAGGCGCTCAGTTTTAAGGTATCTCGAGGTTACGAAAGATTTCCGGAGATCCGATAACCTTCTAGTCCTTTTCTCAGGTAAGAGTAAAGGTTTGAAGTCCTCCAAGTCCTCTCTAGCTCAATGCATTAGGGACACCATCTCCCTTTGTTATGTGATCCAGAGTCTTCCCTGCCCCTCCAACCTAAAAGCCCATTCGACTAGAGCCATGTCTTCCCCTCAGGCTGAAAGGGCCGGGGCTTCTTTAGAGGACCTCTGCAAAGCTGCTACATGATCCAGCATACATACCTTTATGAGACCCTATAGACTAGACTTTTCTAGTAGCACAGACTTGTCTTTTGGACGTAAAGTCCTTCAGTCAGTTGCTCCCCCCTAGTTCTATAATTTTGTATATCTCCTTGTGGGCCGTCGCGGTGATAAGGTGGAAAGCCGGAATTAGACTTACCAGTAATTCAGTTTCCACGCCGGCACATATATTCCCTACCCTAATTTTTTTTTTTTTTTTGGAGGTTATGAATTAATATCCTCTTAAGTTATTATCTATCCACCACTTTTTATGTCTCTGTAATTTTGGACACACGGGGAGGGGGGGGGGGGGATTTAAACCCTCTCTGTGTTCCTGCCCCTACAGATTTCAGGGGTCAATCTCCTTGTGGGCAGTTGTGGTGATTTCGTGGAAACTAAATTACCGGTAAGTCTAATTCCGGATTTTTGGATGAAACCCATAAAAATGGTGCCCAGTGCCATTTTAGTATGAATATTGGTGGGGAAAACCATGAGGAAGAGTAACACATGACACGGGGAGAAAGCGGAAGGGCTTGCCCTGATTGGCTCAGACTGACAGCCAATCAGGGGCACAGTTGAGGAAGGTCCTTTGCTTACAGCAACATTCTGAAGGAGATTTAACAAAACTGGTGTAAAGAGAAACTGGCTCAGTTGCCCACAGCAATCAGATTTCACCTTTCATTTTTCTGAGCTCCTTTCAAATAAAGGTGGAATGACTGGTTGCTATGAGCAACTAAGCCAGTTTTCCTTTACACCCGTTTTGATAAATTCTGAGGGAGTGAAGGGCTGTCACTTGTGTGCAGGTAGCTAGTTCTGCAATACAAAACGCTTTTTTTTTTTGTGTGTATACACTGATGCAGTGAGGTTTGGTCTGAAAAAACAGGTATTTTCCTCCCAGCATGTGCTGCTGGGCTGATTTACAGCCAGTTGAGGTCAAATACCGGACTGGATTTTAAGTGCCGGTCCGGATTCTGGCAGTACCTGGCTGTCCTTAAATAGGCAGATGGGCTCAAAAGCGAGGTCTCTGTGTTGGGATCTGGGAGCCTTGTGTCTGGATGAAGGATTGCTACCTGTTTAGCGTGAAAACAGGTTGGTGCTGCTATTAGCAAGGAATCTTTGAGGCAGAATTGCCGCTTGGTGTTAATTACCACCAACACCGCAAGGTGACTTTTTCCTTGTTTATGATTGCTTGTTTTGTCACTTGCCTAAAGTCACTTGCCTAAAGTCTGTGTACTCTGTATCCTGCCAGCCACGCTCCATTGATGCCCGTTTATTTGGGTGCCACCCTGCAGTGACCGGGGATCCTCCTCCTCATCATCATCCTCCTCATCTTCCAAAACTGTGCCCTAGCTGGACAGTTAGGTACCTGGCCACTGTTGGTGCATCAACCACCCTCGGAGCCACCTGTGGCTGACTGGCCTGATAACCGTTGGAATGATCCATGTTCCTACTTCTCTTCTTCCTGTGCCACATCCTCATCCATCAGCACCTGAAGCGTTTTTTTTAAAAGGAGACATAGAAGTGGTATAGTAAGGCTGATGAAGGTGTGATCACCGCTGGCCATGTTGGTGGAGTACTCGAAGCAGCGCAAAACGGCACACAAGTCCCGAATGAAGGCCCACTCGTAGGTGAAATGTTGCTGTTACGCAGAGCGACTCAACCGTGCGTGCTGCAGCTGAAACTCCACTGCCACCTTCTGTTGCTCACACAGTCTCTCCAGCATGTGCAAGGTGGAGTTCAACCTTGTGGGGAAGTCGCATATGAGGCAGTGAGCGGGAAGGCCAAAGGTACGCTGCAGCGCAGACAGGCGAGCAGCAGCAGGGTGAGAACGCTGAAAACGCACACAGATGGCCCTCACTTTCTGCAGCAGTGCTGACATATCTGGGTAATTCTTGAGGAACCTCTGCACCAAATTCAGCATATGCGCCAGGCAAGGGATGTGCATCAAACTGGCTAGCCTCAGAGCTGCTACGAGATTTCGCCCGTTGTCGCACACCACCAGTCCTGGCTTGAGGCTCAGCAGCATCAACCACTCATTGGACTATACTTCCATGCCCGCCCACAGCTCCTGCGCAGTGTGGGGTCTTTCCCCCAAACATATGAGTTTTAGAACACCCTGCTGTCGTTCCCCCCTGGGTGTGCTGAAGTTGGTGGTGCATGTGTTGCGTTGACGTGATGAGGAGGCGGTAGAGGAGGAACCGGAGTAGGAAGTGGAGTTTGAGAAACGTCCAGCAATCCTCGGTGGTGGTAGGATGCACGCCAAACCGCTGTTTGCCTCAGGCCCAGCCGTCACTACATTTACTCAGTGGGCAGTTAGGGAGATATAACGTCCCTGCCCTTACTTACTGGTCCACATGTCTGTGGTTATGTGGAACGACGTACCGTGGGACAGCTGCCGTCATTACATTTTTAAAACTGTCTATCTCCACCAGACGGAATGGCAGCATTTCAAAGGCCAGCAGTTTTTAAAATGCTGGCATTCAGGGCCAGGGCTCGTGTGTGGGTAGACGGGTACTTGCTCTTTCTCTCAAGTGTTTGTAGGATGGACAACTGAACGCTTCCATGGGACAGTGTGGACATGCTGGGTGACTGTGGTGGTGGCGGCGTGGCTGCCACATCGCCTGTCTGCGGTGCCCCTGTGGCTCTGTAGGGGGAGGAAGAGGCCGATACCAACAAAAGAGGGAACAGGAGGAGCGTCTGATCTTTCCTGGTTCTTGAGGTGTCTACTCCACTGCAGCTCGTGCTTTGCGGTTAGATGCCGGATCATGAAGGTGGTAATCAGGTTGAGAACATTTAGGCCTCGCTTCAGGCTCTGACTGCACAGTGTGCAAACCACCAGTGTCTTGTCGTCAGCACACTGCCTGAAGAACTGCCACGCCAGGGAACTCCTTTGCGCTGGCTTTGGTGTGCTATGTCTCTTGGTGTGTTGAGAAGTAGCAGGCGTACTGGCTGGGGGCTGACCACTCTGCTTTTGCACCCTGCTCCCTCTTTTGCTGTGCGGCTGGAGCTGCATGACCCCCTCCTCTTCCTCTGAACTCCACGCGTCACTGGCATGACCTGGATGCCATGTGAGGTCTAGGACCTCATCATCCTCCACATCATCTTCCACCCATTCTTCACCCCTGCCCTCCTGGCCGATTTGGACACTACAGAAAGCCCCAGAAGTTGACAAATGTGTTTCATCCTCAGAGAGGTGCTGCGTGGTTCTCCCACGTCCTCATCCTCAAACATAAGTGGTTGGGCACACAATCTCTGTCACTTCTGGGGCAGGGCTAGGTGGATAGCCCACGAAAACCCAGCCAGCAGAGTCATTAAAAAGCATAGGTGACTGCAGCGTACTCAAGTTGTGTGTAGAAATGTGTTCCTGGGTGTAGTAGTGCAATAGACACTAACCTGAGACGGCTGACTCTCTGCATAGGCAGGTGATGGTAGGAAAATGTTCGTGACGCCAGTGCCAATTAAACGGTGGCACGCCGTTTGCTGATAGCAGGAATAACTGAGGAACCACGTGATGTTAAAACAAAACTCCATTTTTAGTAGTTTCCATATAGAGACATTAACGGAAGCACAGTTCCTTTGCATACAGTTGATTTTTCAATACGGTCGATGCAGGCAATACAGATTAAGCAAGGTGACTTCAGAGTGTGAAACACACAGGACTTGCAGTACAGGAGCTTGCACTCTATCTCTGACTGATCCTGGAACATAGCAAATCTTCTCCAAGGCCCAATACCTTAACTCTGGCGTATATCCTTGGTTTTAACTTTATAAAGTACCTCCTCTGTTATCTTGAGTACCTCTTGCTTCTCTGCGCTTTGCCTCTGTCTCCCTCTCAGCTTCCTCAGGCTCTAGAAGTTTCTGAACAGTGGTCTTCCTGCTTCTGCATATATATATATATTCAGGAGGGGAACCTTCTCCTTGGATTCGGAACCCGGTTACAGGGACTGCAATACCCTCTCCTGGTCCGCAGGCTTCCGGCCTGGACTTGTCTCTGACATAGTCTAAGCTCCAGCTTCAGACTACAGGCTGTAGCTTTAGACAGACACTTAGACTAGACTCCCCTTTCTTCCCTGACTGGGCCTTATATAAACTAGGGCTCTCTAGCTCCCTCTAGTGACTAGAAGCTGGAATGACACCCCTAGCAGGCCTGTACATGCAAGTGTCACAGTAACAGGGAAATACATAGCATTGCATTACATGACAATTTATAAAAATGACATATACCAACTTCCCCATAATTAAGGAGGGACGACAGCACACCAAGTGACCCTTTTGTAGTGACGGGCATTACAGTCCCCGTACACTACATACCCCACTGCTTTAACCCCTTAAGGACACAGCCTTTTTACACCTTAGGACCAGGCCATTTTTTGCAAATCTGACCAGAGTCCCTTTAAGTGCTGATAACTTTAAAACGCTTTGACTTATCCAGGCCGTTCTGAGATTGTTTTTTCGTCACATATTGTACTTCATGACACTGGTAAAATGAAGTAAAAAAAATTATTTTTTTTGCACCAAAAAATACCTATTTTAACAAAAATTTGGAAAAATTTGCAAATTTCAAAGTTTCAGTTTCTCTACTTCTGTAATACATAGTAATACCCCCAAAAATTGTGATGACTTTACATTCCCCATATGTCTACTTCATGTTTGAATTGTTTTGGGAATGATATTTTATTTTTTGGGGATGTTATAAGGCTTAGAAATTTAGAAGCAAATCTTGAAATTTTTCAGAAATTTACAAAAACTAAATTTTTAGGGACCAGTTCAGGTCTGAAGTCACTTTGCGAGGCTTACATAATAGAAACCACCCAAAAATGACCCCATCTAAGAAACTACACCCCTCATTTTTTTGTCTAATTTTTCATTTTAACCCATTTTTTCCACTAACAAATCAAGGGTTAACAGCCAAACAAGACTGGATCTTTATTGCCCTGACTCTGCCGTTTACAGAAACACCCAATATGTGGCCGTAAACTACTGTACGGCCACACAGCGGGGCGTAGAGTGAAAGGTGCGCCGTATGGTTTTTGGAAGGCTGATTTTTATGGACTGGTTTATTTACACCATGTCCCATTTGAAGCCCCCCTGATGCACCCTTAGAGGAGAAACTCCCTAAAAGTGACCCCATCTAAGAAACTACACCCCTCAAGGTATTCAAAACTGATTTTACATACATCGTTTACCCTTTAGGTGTTGCACAGGAGTTATTGGCAAATGGCGATGAAATTTGAGAATTTCATTTTTTTGCCTAATTTTCCATTTTAACCCATTTTTTCCACTAACAAAGCAAGGGTTAACAGCCAAACAAGACTGTATCTTTATTGCCCTGACTCTGCTGTTTACAGAAACACCCCATATGTGGCCGTAAACTACTGTACGGGCACACAGCGGGGCGTAGAGTGAAAGGTGCGCCGTTTGGTTTTTGGAGGGCTGATTTTGCTGGACTGTTTTTTTGGCACCATGTCCCATTTGAAGCCCCCCTGATGCACCCCTAGAGGAGAAACTCCATAAAAGTGACCCCATCTAAGAAACTACACCCCTCAAGGTATTCAAAACTGATTTTACAAACTTTGTTAACCCTTTAGGTGTTGCACAAGATTTAATGGAAAATAGAGATACAATTTCAAAATGTCAATTTTTTGGCAGATTTTCCATTTTAATATTTTTTTTCCAGTTACAAAGCAAGGGTTAACAGCCAAACAAAACTCATTATTTATGGCCCTGATTCTGTAGTTTACAGAAACACCCCATATGTGGTCGTAAACTGCTGTACGGGCACACGGCAGGGCGCAGAAGGAAAGGAACGCCATACGGTTTTTGGAAGGCAGATTTTGCTGGACAGTTTTTTTTTTACACCATGTCCCATTTGAAGCCCCCCTGATGCACCCCTAGAGTAGAAACTCCAAAAAAGTGACCCCATTTTAGAAACTACGGGATAGGGTGGCAGTTTTGTTGGTACTAGTTTAGGGTACATATGATTTTTGGTTGCTCTATATTACACTTTTTGTGCGGCAAGGTAACAAGAAATAGATTTTTTGGCACGTTTTTATTTTTTGTTATTTACAACATTCATCTGACAGGTTAGATCATGTGGTAATTTTATAGAGCAGGTTGTCACGGACGCGGCGATACCTAATATGTATACAATTTTTTTTATTTATGTAAGTTTTACACAATGATTTCATTTTTAAAACAAAAAAAATGTTTTAGTGTCTGCATAGTCTAAGAGCCATAGTTTTTTCAGTTTTTGGGCGATTATCTTAAGTAGGGTCTCATTTTTTGCGGGATGAAATGACGGTTTGATTGGCATCTATTTTGGGGTGCATATGACTTTTTGATTGCTTGCTATTACACTTTTTGTGAAGTAAGATGACAAAAAATGGCTTTTTTTACACCGTTTTTATTTAAATTTTTTTACGGTGGTCATCTGAGGGGTTAGATCATGTGATATTTTTATAGAGCCGGTCGATACGGACGCGGCGATACCTAATATGTATACTTTTTTTTTATTCATGTAAGTTTTACACAATGATTTCATTTTTGAAACAAAAAAAATCATGTTTTAGTGTTTCCATAGTCTAAGAGCCATAGTTTTTTCAGTTTTTGGGCGATTATCTTGGGTAGGGTATGATTTTTGCGGGATGAGATGACGGTTTGATTGGTACTATTTTGGCGTACATGCGACTTTTTTGATCACTTTTATTACCTTTTTTGGGAAGTAAGGTGGGCAAAATTTCAATTTCATCATAGTTTTTTATTTTTTATTTTTATGGCGTTCACCGTTCGGGTAAAGCAACATAACCGTTTTATAGATCAGGTCGTTACGGACGCGGCGATACCAAACATGTGTAGGGAATTTTATTTTTTTCATTTTTAATCAGTGATAAATGTGTTTTTTGATTTTTACTTTTTTTTTCACTTTTTTTAACTTTTTTTTTGACCCAGACCCACTTGGTTCTTGAAGATCCAGTGGGTCTGATGTCTGTATAATACAGTACAGAACAATATATATTGTACTGTACTGTATTTTACTTACACTGAACAGATCTATGCTTTTAGCATAGATCTGTTCAGCACCATGGACAGCAGGACGCCTGAGAGGCGTCCTGTTGCCATGGGAACCTTCCCCGTCTGCTCAGAACTGCGCAGACGGGGAAGGGTAAGCACAGGGCTGAGGGGGGCTCTCTGGGGGCTCTCTCCCTCTCCCATCGGGGGGCTGCAAAGGCACAGCAGCCCCCCGATGGGAGAGGGAGGGAGCTCCCTGCGCTGTTAACCTTTTCCATACAGCGGTCCGTACGGACCGCTGTATGGAAAGGGTTAACGGCTGACATCGCATCGCAGATGTCAGCCGTTTATACCAGGGTGCCAGCAATGTGCTGGCACCCTGGTATACCCACTAGAAACCAACGATTATACAAGGGGAGGCGGGCGGGGGATCGCGATCCCGCCTGCCGCACCGCCCGCCGCCCGCAACCCTCCCCCTGCACCTCCCACCGGGCTAAAATCACTCGGGGGGTGCAGGGGGAGGGATACAGATCTATTTTAGAAATACTAAAGTTTCTGATCCCCGCGGTCAGGGACCGCAGGGATCAGAAACTGCAGAAATCGCAGCAAACCGCAGGTCTGAATTGACCTGCGGTTTGCCGCGATCGCCGACATGGGGGGGTCACGGGACCCCCCCCGCGCATTTAGCCTAGGTGCCTGCTCGATGATTTGAGCAGGCACCGGGTTCCGATCACTGCCGGCCGGGCGGCAGTGATCGGAACAACACATGACGTACAGGTACGTCATGTGTCCTTAAGTACCAGGACATCATGACGTACCGGTACGTCATGTGTCCTTAAGAGGTTAAGCTGAGTACGACCTCGTACTCCATCATGGGTCGCCCAACTGGAATCTCTACCTGAAACAGAAAAAAGAGACATGCAGGCATACATACATGTAATTCATCTGCATTTACATTCATATCAGGTCCAATTGGCAAAGATGAAGGGTGGTGACAAGGGGCGTCGTTCTCTTCTCTTCATGATAGTAAATGGAACTGGGGCGCTGACCTGGCACAGCGTAACATTATAACCAGGATAGTCCATGACAATGAATAAGTCCATAATAGAACAGCACAATAGATAAAACAGTATAAAAGTTTTTGGAGGCTCAAAGAACAAACATGAGTCCGTACCCAGGTTATTTTCCTAATAAATCACAGAGGCTCTCATGCGGTGGAGTCCATCTCTGGGCACATTTCCTTTTAAAAGAGCAAAAATCTCAGAGGCTCAGGTTCTTTTGAGTCTGTCTCCGGGCACGGTTCCTTAGTATGAAGTTGCACAATAAAATTGTAGAATATAAAACAAGTGCTGTAATACCCCTGATCAACCTGAAAAGGGGGTGAAGGGTAAAAGATGCAACTAAGGAACAGGCACAACTTGGCGTGGGGGTAGCAAAAGCAGGCAGGAGGTCCTGGAAACAAACTTGGCTTTGTTGACTTTAATACTTCAGTGGTCAACACCTACCACTGAGCCGTGGATAAACTGGCAGCAGCAACAAACAACCAGGAACATAGGACTCCTGTCCTGGAAGGGTTAATACCCTCATTCATTGATGAAATAAATCAAAAGGCCTAGCAGGCTGGTTTACAGAGGCATATCATAATCACTTGACCCTGCTGGCAAATATGGCCTGTAGTAGTCCTCTACAGGAGGATGGGCCCACATAACGGTGTTAGGGGGCAGCTGCAGAGTAAAGGGGCCCCTAATAGGTATTGGCCCCATGGGCCTAGGGGTAAACCCTTGGGTGGACCGTACCGGTCCCGGCATGATAATGGTGGGATGGATTGGAGTGGATACCGCCGCCGCAAGCGGTCGGGTGGGCTCTGTGCAGCAATTCACAGCAACAGGGGGTCTTCTTTGGGGTACTGGCGGAGCGGTGGCAGCAGAAGGTACTCTACGGGTGGTGACAGGCACCCTTACCTCGTCCTCCTTTGGCGGCGTCTGGATCCTGGCGGTCGCGATCTTGCGCAGCTCCCGCAACTTCTCTTCCAGCCGGACAATCTGCTCACCGATGCTCTCCGTGTCAGAGTCGCGGGCATCTGCTGGCGCCGCCGGCGCAGGTACAGTCACCGATGGCGCGGACTCGGCCTCTGCAGGTTCTGGTGATGCATCGGGTCTCCGACCCCTCCGGATGTTCTCAAAGGTATTTCGAAGTCCCTTTAGATTTTCCATCTCTTGCATGGTCTTCTCCCGACGAGGCAGCTCGGGGGAAGGGTAAGGGCTCACCCATTTTTCCAACACGGTTGGCTGCCAGAAGACGTTAGGCCTAATGAAGGAGCTCCGCTCCTGGAAGGCGTGATGGGCCGGCTCTGGAGAGCGTTCCGGTTCCCGCTCGCAGCCAGAGTAGTCTTCTTTTTCTGCCTCCCAGTCTTCAGGTTCTCGCTTGGGACGGGTCACGGCAGTGGCATAAGGGCCTCTCAGGCTCTCGGCAGGGGTGAACTCCACTTCCTCTCCCTCGCGGAGGCTGTGCTGATAGGAAGGGAGGTAGTCTCTCTTGACAGACCTTCTATTAACATATAAGTCTCTGCCAGTCAGGTAATCCTGTATGAACCCGTAGCCACGGGTTTTGTCAAAGGACACCACCACTCCCTTTCTCCTTTCCAGGCGGGGTTGGGTGTTGGTGTGTCGTTCATGAATTGTCTTGGTCAACTCTTCATAGTAGATCTTGGTCTTGGTATTTCGCTTTATTGCGGCCTCCCGGATCTCCGCCATGAGTGAGGACCATTTGAAAGAGGGCTGAAAGAAGTCTCTCCACGAGCCATAGCAGGGCTCTGGTTCTTTCTCCCTTGGGCGGCAGGCGGGTTTCTCCGGTCCCGGAGAGTAGGCCGGTGGAGCCTCCTCTGGCTCTACACCAATATCAGACATCTCTGGTATGTCAGGCGCGGACGCTGCAGCAACGCTCTGTTCACTTTCCAACATGCTCGATCCTTGTCTGGAGAGCGATAGGGTCGCGTCAACTAAATCAGCCAGCTCCTACCCTCGCACTGGGAGGCCGCCCCCCAGGTATTCCAGTATATGGAAGGCGGTGTCCATGCTGGCAGACATGCAAATGTCCAGATAAGCAGTGGCGCCTGACCTTGAACTCCTTCCCGCTATTTCCTCAGAAAGGCGCCAATTTTTCCCGCCTTTTCGGGATGAAGATGACGCAGCAGTTATTTCAGTAGCCTCAGCGGCCATCTTTAGCAAAACGCTGTCCATTCACTGACAGCAAGCAGGATTGTAAAAAGTCCACAAAACCACACTCCAAGGTGGCGTTTTTCTTCCTCTTGATAGCGCAACACTGTACAGCGCTTTTTGGAGGTTTTAGGCACACTTTGGGTAGGATTTTCAGTCCACAAAGTCCACTTTAAATAAACAGGTAATTTGTCACTTTGGTCACAGGGCAACTGTATAAGGCACAAAGTTCACGCTTCTTGCACTATAAAGCGTGCGTATCCTGTTCGTGACGCCAAAAGAGAGGTGCAGCGTACTCAAGTTGTGTGTAGAAATGTGTTCCTGGGTGTAGTAGTGCAATAGACACTAACCTGAGACGGCTGACTCTCTGCATAGGCAGGTGATGGTAGGAAAATGTTCGTGACGCCAGTGCCAATTAAACGGTGGCACGCCGTTTGCTGATAGCAGGAATAACTGAGGAACCACGTGATGTTAAAACAAAACTCCAACTTTAGTAGTTTCCATATAGAGACATTAACGGAAGCACAGTTCCTTTCGCATACAGTTGATTTTTCAATACGGTCGATGCAGGCAATACAGATTAAGCAAGGTGACTTCAGAGTGTGAAACACACAGGACTTGCAGTACAGGAGCTTGCACTCTATCTCTGACTGATCCTGGAACATAGCAAATCTTCTCCAAGGCCCAATACCTTAACTCTGGCGTATATCCTTGGTTTTAACTTTATAAAGTACCTCCTCTGTTATCTTGAGTACCTCTTGCTTCTCTGCGCTTTGCCTCTGTCTCCCTCTCAGCTTCCTCAGGCTCTAGAAGTTTCTGAACAGTGGTCTTCCTGCTTCTGCATATATATATATTCAGGAGGGGAACCTTCTCCTTGGATTCGGAACCCGGTTACAGGGACTGCAATACCCTCTCCTGGTCCGCAGGCTTCCGGCCTGGACTTGTCTCTGACATAGTCTAAGCTCCAGCTTCAGACTACAGGCTGTAGCTTTAGACAGACACTTAGACTAGACTCCCCTTTCTTCCCTGACTGGGCCTTATATAAACTAGGGCTCTCTAGCTCCCTCTAGTGACTAGAAGCTGGAATGACACCCCTAGCAGGCCTGTACATGCAAGTGTCACAGTAACAGGGAAATACATAGCATTGCATTACATGACAATTTATAAAAATGACATATACCAACTTCCCCATAATTAAGGAGGGACGACAGCACACCAAGTGACCCTTTTGTAGTGACGGGCATTACAGTCCCCGTACACCACATGACTCCTGCATGACTTGGGGCTCAGACTGCTTGGCTGATGTGCAAGGGCTTGAGGTGGTAGACGGATGTCTATGGGCCAACGGTGTCAACTCTGCGCTTTCAGCAGTGGACCACGTGGAAGACAATGTGAAGGAAATGGAGGCACTGTCAGCCATCCAATCTACTACCGCCTCTACTTGTTCTAGCCTCACCATTCTTAGAGCAGTATTTGGACCCACAAAATGTCACAAAACATCATGTCGCCTGTCCACTCCCTGCAGCAGGAGCTCCACCACTACCAAATCCAGCTACACCACGACCACGTCCCCTAGTTGATGCTCTCCTCATTTTGTTACAGTCACCCACAAAATTGCGACGAATGACAGACGAATAATTGTGAATTCGTGTCACAGATGCAAAAGAGGTGTTAGGAAAAAAAAAATTGTTAGGACACACCAACCCAATTAACCAACTGTATAACTGTTGTATATTCCCTTCGACGTTGGCAAGTACAGTGTAGTTTAAAACAAAAAAAGTTAGGTAGGTCACAGTGACCCAATTAACCTTCCAAATAACTGTTATATATTCCCTTTGATGTTGGCAAGTACAGTGTGTAATGGCCAATATGGCGGAACTGCTCAGACCCCAAACACTGTAGCGTGTTTCTCATTGGGCGAGCAGTCCCATCGCATGTGAACCACAGAAATATCGTGGCAGATATGGAGGAGCTGCTCAAACCCCAAACACTGTAGCGTGTTTCTCATTGGGGGAGCAGTCCAACCGCATGTGGACCGCAACAAACGACCATCCCGAGCAATTAATGCATACAAAGGAGGACGCCAGCGAGGTCCACATGCACCACAAAAGCATCCTGCACAGGCAGAGCATTGTGCGGATGAAAATACAATTATATAAATCACTGAAGAAAATGCACCAAAAGGATATGTCACTGACTAAACTAGCTGGTCATACAAGCAGATATTAAAAGCTGAGACTTTCGCCAATATGTTCCTGTCAGGAAGATATCGGAGCCCATCATTGCACCACGTCACGGTCACTCAGCATGGCAAAGGGTCCTACCACTACGCTAACTGTGGTGTGAACACGGTCTGAAGGTGATGTGATCCAGCTCACAGCCCAGCCTGCACACAAATGCCTAGCAGGACAGCCAGTGCAATGTGAACAAAGCAAGACTGTGAGCCCCACCCATATCAGACCATGTGATGGAGGATTCCAGGTGCAAAGGAATGTTCAATTGCCAGATGAAGGCACATTTTATATGTCTAGACTTATTTTTAGTTGCATTTAGTACTGAAATTGTGCCTGTTTTGGAGGCTTTTCTGTCTCGTTCTCCTACTTAGGCCTCCTGCACACGACCGTTGTGTGCACCCGTGGCCGTTGTGCCGTTTTCTGTTTTTTTTCCCGGACCCATTGACTTTCAATGGGTCCGTGGAAAAATCGGAAAATGCACCGTTTTGCAGCCGCAGCCGTGATCCGTGTTTCCTGTCCGTCCAAAAAATAAGACCTGTCCTATTTTTTTGACGGACAACGGTTCACGGACCCATTCAAGTCAATGGGTCCGTGAAAGAACACAGATGCACACAAGATTGGCATCCGCGTTCTTGATCCTTGGCTGTAGGTTACTTTCATACAGACGGATCCGAAGATCCGTCTTCATAAAAGCTTTTTCAGAGCTGAGTTTTCACTTCGTGAAAACTCAGAATCGACAGTATATTCTAACACAGAGGCGTTCCCATAGTGATGGGGACGCTTCTAGTTAGAATATACTACGAACTGTGTACATGACTGCCCCCTGCTGCCTGGCAGCACCCGATCTCTTACAGGGGGCTGTGATCCGCACAATTAACCCCTCAGGTGCTGCACCTGAGGGTTTAATTGTGCATATCATAGCCCCCTATAAGAGATCAGGGGCTGCCAGGCAGGAGGGGGCAGACCCACCTCCCTCCCCAGTTTTAATTTCATTGGTGGCCAGTGCGGCCCCCCTCCCTCCCTCTATTGTATTAATTTCATTGGTGGCCAGTGTGCGGCCCCCCCCGCCCTCCCTCTATTGTTTTAATATCATTGGTGGCCAGTGTGCGCCCCCCCCCGGCCCCCCCTCTATTGTTTTAATATCATTGGTGGCCAGTGTGTGGCCTCCCGTCTCCCTCCCCCCCCCCCGATCATTGGTGGCAGCGGAGAGTTCCGATCGGAGTCCCAGTTTAATCGCAATATTAGAAGCATTATACTTACCTGCTGCTCTGTCTGTGTCCGGCCGGGAGCTCCTCCTACTGGTAAGTGACAGATGATTAAGCAATGCGCCGCACAGACCTGTCACTTACCAGTAGGAGGAGCTCCCGGCCGGTCACAGACAGCGCAGCAGGTAAGTATGATGCTTCTAATATTGCTAAGTAACCATGGCAACCAGGACTACAGTAGTGTCCTGATTGCCATGGTTACCGATCGGAGCCCCAGCGATTAAACTGGGACTCCGATCGGAACTCTCCGCTGCCACCAATGATCGGGGGAGGGGGGAGAGGGGAGGGCGCACACTGGCCACCAATGATATTAAAACAATAGAGGGGGGCGGGGGGGGGGGCGCACACTGGCCACCAATGATAATACAATAGAGCGAGGGAGAGGGGTGGGGGGGGGGGGCGCACACTGGCCACCAATGATATTCAAACTGGTGAGGGAGGGGGGTCTGCCCCCTGCTGCCTGGCAGGCCCTGATCTCTTACAGCGGGCTATGATAAGCACAATTAACCCCTTCAGGTGCGGCACCTGAGGGGTTAATTGTGCTGATCACAGCCCCCTGTAAGAGATCAGGTAATGCCAGGCAGCAGGGGGCAGTCATGTACACAGTTCGTAGGATATTCTAACTTGAAGCGTCCCCATCACCATGGGAATGCCTCTGTGTTAGAATATACTGTCGGATATGAGTTTCACGCTTCAAGTTAAAATATATCATCGGATTGAAGAAAACTCAGATCCTATGTTATATTAACTCCTGACTTTACATTGAAAGTCAATGGGGGACGGATCCGTTTGCAATTGCACCATATTGTGTCAATGTCAAACGGATCCGTCCCCATTGACTTGCATTGTAAGTCAGGACGGATCCGTTTGGCTCCGAACGGCCAGGCGGACACCAAAACGACATTTTTTTCATGCCCGTGGATCCTCCAAAAATCACGGAAGAACCACGGTCAAAAAAGCGGTCACGGATCACGTACCAACGGAACCCCGTTTTGCGGACCGTGAAAAAATACTCTCGTGTGCAGGAGGCCTTAGATTGTTTTTTAGACTGAAACAGAATTTTTTGAATTTTTGTGACTTTTTTCTGATCTATTTATGTGTATGTAGGTGTATGTTTTTTTTATACATGAATTTTTCCATGCTCATATACTAATTAGACCAGTCTAAGGCCTCTTTCACGCAAACGTAAGAGCTCCGTGCCCGTGCTGCGGTCCGCAATGCACGGGCACAGACCGTGGGGAAGCCGCATGTGGATCGCAGACCCATTCACTTGAATGGGGTCCGTGATCTGTTCGTTCCGCAAAAAGAAGTTCTATCTTTTCGCGGAACAGAATCACAGAACAGAACACCACAGAAGCAGTCCGTAGTGCTTCCGTTCCGCACCGCATCTCCGGATTTGCGGACCCATTAAAGTGAATGGGTCCACATCCGTGATGCGGAATGCACACGGCTGGTAACCCGTGTATTGCGGAACCGCCGTATGCGGCCCGCAGCACAGGCACGGAGCCTTTACGTTCGTGTGAAAGAAGCCTAAGTGAATATGAACCTGTTGAACTGAAAAAGAACCACTAGAGGTCAGACTAATAAAAATACACCGAGTCTAATTCATCAACTGCTGTGCGACTTGTAATAAATACTCAGCAAAAGAAAGACGGCCGAATGGAATACACCAGTCTGATATTTTGGCTAAAAACAGAACTTGATAAATGTGCCCCAATCCACCTTCACCCTGACGAATACAAAGACGCAACTCCTAATTCATCACCTGCTGTGATACTCTTTAGGCCTCATGCACACAAACTTTTTTTCTTTCCGTGTCTGTCCCGTTTTTTTTTTGCGGACCGTATACGCAACCATTCATTTCAATGGGTCTGCAAAAAAAATGGAAGTTACTCCGTGTGCATTCTGTTTCCGTATGTCTGTATTTCCGTTCCGCTAAAAAATATAATATGTCCTATTATTGTATAACGGACAAGGACAGTACTATTCTATAAGGGGCCAGATGTTCCGGTCCGCAAAATACGGAATGCACACGGACGTCATCCATATTTCTTGCGAATCCGTTTTTTGCGGACCGCAAAATACATACGGTCGTGTGCATGAGGCCTTATAAATACTATGCAAAATAGCGACAGACTAATCCATTCTGCCTGTCTGATCGCACTCTAAAATAACCAGACAAGCATGATGAATGACCCCCAATGAGTTATAAAACCCTACACACATCCTTGTCTCCAGGTGAGGTGATCGGACATAACTCCAGGCTTTACCTTGCTGATTGGGAACGTTCTCTGCTCCACCCATATCCACCTCCTATATCAGCAGCTGAGCTCCCCTCAGACACATCCAGACATGGAGTTGAGGAGAAGACTTCTGCTGGGGCTGCTCTCTGTACTGGGGATTGCAGTACAAGCTTCTGATGTCTCCAGTCAGAACCAGTTGCCTCCATTTTGTCACAACTATGACTGTCCAAAGTATCGGCTGGTGGAACAATATGATGTAAGTGTGGGGGAGGGGTGGTGGAGCCATCATGTCTTCTAGTTGTGGATTTACTTATCAGTTACTATTTCTACCTAATGTTATAAAATGACTTTCTCTTCTGTCAATTGGTAAAAAAAAAATCCTGTGTTTGTCGTAGTCTATATAACTGGGAAAGCATGGTGGTCACTACTGCATGACTGGGGTGGAAAATGTCCTTGTTAATGCAGTGGAGCTTCACCTCCTCCAATGTGGTTGTGTATTAGGGATGAGAGAACTTGTGTTTTGATTATCTAAGAAAACCATTATGGATTCCACTACCATCGACCGTCACTTATGATCTGTGGTAGAGGAATCCATAACGGTGTTCTTAGATAAGGCCTCATGCACACGACCGTTGTGTGCATCTGTGGCCGTTTTCTGTTTTTTTCGCGGACCCATTGACTTTCAATGGGTCTGTGGAAAAATCGGAAAATGCACCGTTTTGCAGCCAAAACCGTGATCCGTGTATCCTGTCTGTCGAAAAAATATGACCTGTCCTATATTTTTTTTTTTTTTTTTTTTTTTTTGACTGACAATGGTTCATGGACCCATTCAAGTCAATGGGTCGTGAAAGAACACGGATGCACACAAGATTGGCGTCCGTGATCCGTGGCCGTAGGTTAGTTTTTATACAGACGGATCCGAAGATCCGTCTGCATAAAAGCTTTTTCATAGCTGAGTTTTTACTTCGTGAAAACTCAGAACCGACAGTATATTCTAACAGAGGCGTTCCCATGGTGATGGGGACGCTTCAGGTTAGAATATACTAAAAGAACTGTGTACATGACTGCCCCCTGCTGCCTGGCAGGTGCTGCCAGGCAGCAAGGGGCAGCCCCCCCTCCCTCCCCTGTAGTTAACTCATTGGTGGCCAGTGGGCCTTCTCCCCTCCCTCCCCCTCCTAATTAAAATCTCCCCCCTATCATTAGTGGCAGCGGAGTGTACCGATCGGAGTCCCAGTTTAATCGCTGGGGCTCCGATCGGTAACCAGGACGCTACTGCAGTCCCGGTTGCCATGGTTACTTGGCAATTTGTAGAACCATTATACTTACCTGTGAGCTGCGATGTCTGCGTCCGGCCAGGAGCTCCTCCTACTGGTAAGTGACAGGTCACGTCACTTACCAGTAGGAGGAGCTCCCGGCAGGACGTCACTTACCAGTAGGAGGAGCTCCCGGCCGGACGCAGACATCGCAGCTCACAGGTAAGTATAATGGTTCTACAAATTGCTAAGTAACCATGGCAACCGGGACTGCAGTAGCGTCCTGGTTGCCATGGTTACCGATCGGAGCCCCAGCGATTAAACTGGGACTCTGATCGGTACACTCCGCTGCCACCAATGATAGGGGGGAGATTTTAATTAGGAGGGGGAGGGAGGGGAGAAGGCCCACTGGCCACCAACGCGTTAACTACAGGAGAGGGAGGGGGGCCGGCCGCACTGGCCACCAATGTGTTAACTACAGGGGGGGGGGCTGCCCCCTGCTGCCTGGCAGCACCTGCCAGGCAGCAGGGGACAGTCATGTACACAGTTCTTTTAGTATATTCTAACCTGAAGCGTCCCCATCACCATGGGACCGCCTCTGTGTTAGAATATACTGTCGGATTTGAGTTTCACGATGTAACTCAAATCCGACAGTATATTCTAACATAGACGCGTTCCCATGGTGATGGGGACGCTTCAAGTTAAAATATACCATCGGATTGGAGAAAACTCCGTTCCTATGGTATATTAACTCCTGACTTTACATTGAAAGTCAATGGGGACGGATCCGTTTGAAATGGCACCATATTGTGTCAACGTCAAACGGATCCGTCCCTATGGACTTGCATTGTAAATCAGGACGGATCTGTTTGGCTCCGCACGGCCAGGCGGACACCAACGACTTTTTTTTTCATGTCCGTGGATCCTCCAAAAATCAAGGAAGACCCACGGACGAAAAAACGATCACGGCAAAACGGAACCAGTTTTTGCGGACCGCAAAAAAATACGGTCGTGTGCATGAGGCCTAACCTGAATGTGGACCACAAGTTCTCCCATCCCTAGCAGGTCTGCAATACAGGCGTTAGAGAAAGCTGACTGATGCCTCTATTAGGCCTCCTGCACACGACTGTATGGCTTTCAGTATTTTGCGGTCTGCAAAAAATACGGATGATGTCTGTGTGCCTTCTGTTTTTGCAAAATGGAACATCTGGACCCTGACAGAACTGTCCTATCCTTGTCTGTTATGTGGACAATAATAGGACATGTGTTATCTTTTAACGGAAATGGAAGGCATACGGAGTACCTTCAGAGTTTTTTTTTTTTTTCCGGATCCATTGGAATGAATGGTTCCGTAAACGGGGGAAAAAACGTTTGTGTGCAAGAGGCCTTAGGTCTATGGTAGTAATTTGAGACCCTTATTGCTCCTGCCTCAAATGTTTCTCTATCCATATGAGAACCTGCACATGATGCAAATTACAATTTATTTTTTTTTGTACTGAATTTTGTTGGGAATCTCCCATTTCGTGCAGCACCAGCAAGGTTAAAGGGGTTGTCTGGGTTCAGGGCTGAGCCCAGATATAAGCTGTACTCTTACTATATAGGGGTGGAGTATTGGAGCATTTCCTTGCATTGTACAGCGCAGGGTCTGTTTACTGGCGGTGACCTAGCGGGCGTCTCCTCACTATGCAAAGTAGCAGTGCCTACAAAATGGCCTCGGGCATCTAGCCTAGAGAATTTCAAAACCCTTTATTTTTATTTTTTCCCCCTCCTATTATGCTATTCACTGACTTTCTAATTCATAGTATGGGTGTTTCACACTTGGCAATGCCAATGAAGTTTTTTACTTTTTTTTTTTTTTTTTTTGGTTTTGGGGGAAGAGGGTGACATGAACATAATACTTTTGTTACTGTAGGTCCCCAATTGGCCCTCAAACTTGCAGTCATCAGATTGCAACTTGTACAGAATAATGTAATGTGCTCCATTCAATACAGAAATGGCTATAGTTCAGTGCTGCCACCTGCTGGCCTGAACTGTAATCTACAAGTAATGAGCCTGGAAGCCTAGTATAGGCTCGGGCTCATTACTATGACCGCCTTCCCTGATCTCCACCAGGGGGAGACATTCCTTACATGGAAGCGCAGGCTTCTGGGTCTCAGCCCTTTCAGGCACACTGGTTGCATTTGACCACAGTATCTGAGGGGTTAAATGTCCAGACGGCATGACTGCAGACATGAACAGCAGGTGTCTGCTGTATGTAGGAGCAGGCACCCAGCAGCCATAGCACTCGCTCCGGAGCAGGCGTTATCTTTAAAGGCCCGACATCTACTGTACATGTACGACTGATGTTAGCGAAGGATTACGGGTACATTCAAAGCAATCCACTAAAACTTTTTTTATGGATGTTTTTCTGAGACGTTGGCCACCTTTAATTGTATCTGGAGTGTGAAAACATGTCCTATTTTATTTGAGTCAGTATTTTGATCAGTATTCCTTCTCCCTCTATTCAAAATAAAATAATTGAACACACCATAGACTGTCACTCTTATGAAACCAGCCATTTTCCCTGTGAATGCTCTGAATTATTTGTGAGGCCAATACTTGTATGGAGTGACCCTGGTGACGGGTTCCCTTTAGAACACATACAGGACATGGATGAACAGGATTCCTGCTCCCTAACTCTCTACCGAACCTCAGAAGCTGCAGCAGTGATGGAGGCATTACACAGCAGTATCCAGCAGTTTAGATGGAATGAAAGGGGTTGTCCGCTCTTTACTATTGATGACCTGTCCTCAGGATAGATCCTCAATATCCAATCAGTGGGGATCCGACTCCTGGCACCCCCTCCGATCAGCTGTTTGAAGAGAAAGCAGCCATTCACTTCTATGGGACGGCTGTCTGCTCAGGTGAACACTACAGAGCTGTCCCATAGGAGTGAATGGGGACGCCATACTTAGAATTACACCCGCTCATCAATACAATTGCTGTGGTGAGCAGAGAAGGCAGCGCTCATTCGCCTTCTCTTCAAACAGCTGATCGGTGGGGTGCCTGGAGTTGGAACCCACCAATCTGATATTGATTACCTATCCAGGATAGGTTATCAATATTAAAAAGCAGACAACCCCTTTAAAGGGCATCTGTCAGCAGATTTGTACCTATGAAACTGACCCGTTGCATGTGTGCTTGCCAGCTGAAGGTTTAGTGTCCCACTTCGTAATGGTGGGCACTACTCAAGGGTCAATTGGGTCACATTGTTCTCCACCTCCTGTGGTACATGGTCATTGTATTTTATATTGCATTTTAATTTATATTGTCTCCTGTGTACCAGGCCTGTTAGGGGTGTAGTTCCTCCTCCTAGGCATTAGAGGGAGCTAGGGAACCCCCTAGTGTACATAGTCAGGTCCTGTTCAGAGAGGGGAGTTGAGTGTTCAGAAGCCAAGTGTGCACTTTAGCCAGAGTGTCGTTGAGGAGCAGTTTCTGACATGCAGCTAGATAGCCCAGGCTCCTAGCTTGCCACCAGGAGAAGGTACCTCCTGAAGATATATAGCACCTTTAAAAGTACAGAGCAGAGCCACTTTTATCCAGCCAAATAGAAAGCTGAAGGGCAGAAGGATTATTTACAGCAAGAGAATATATACCAGAGGAAGGTTTCCCTACCCAAGGATAAAGCCAGCAATAGGGCATACAGGCCTTGGTGAAAGCCAGACAGGATCTGAGGAAAGTACAGCCTGATCTGCAAGTGTTATTCCCTCTGAGTATCTTGCAAAGACTTTGCTTGCCATTTGTATGAAGCCTGCCTGTATTCAACATTATACATATGGAACTAACTGAAGACTGTGTAGTTGGACTGTTCAGTAAAAGGAAGTTCTGGTTCACTGCAACTTTGTACCTCAGTTATTCCTACAACAAATCGGTGTGTTACCGGCACTGGCATCACAAACTTTAAGATCTTGCCACAAGCACACTAAACTTACAACACCCAGGGCACCTCATCTACCACCTGGCCTGGTCCCTATACACAGTGCCCCAGAGGATCCATGTGCCAGCCTCTCCATCACTGCTATATGCCTGCCCAGGGTATATAAAAACTGTGTACCAAGAGCAACCCTCGGTTTGTTAACTACCCCTGTGACCTCACCCTGCAGGGCTGCATACTGCAAAGGCATCTTCACTGGTCCCATGCAGGCATGGGATTCAGCCAGTTCCCTCCGGTTATTAAAATTACAACTGGATCAGAAAACCGCGTTACCGGCTGAGTCCTGATCCAGTGCTCTGGCGGCAGGTGGAGATGTTCACTTCCATCACACCGTTGATAGTTCAGCTCTTAAGTTGGGGTGTGTTTATGTATGTGTACAATGTATAACGTGTCGACACTGCGTGTCCGCCATTGAGTAGGGAACCTGTTAAGTGAGTCCCATATTCATTTGTCTCAGCATTGCAGGCACATATGACATGACATCTTAATATATGCAAATGAGCCTCTAGGAGTAATGGGGGGGGGGGAAGGGGGGGTTGCCATTACAGCTAGAGGCTCTGCTTTCTCTAACTGCCGCACCCTCTGGACTTTGAGTGACAGGTCCAGGTGTGGTGGTGGTTACACTGCCTGGCCCTGGCAAATGTGTGCAAATCTGCTGACAGATGCCCTTTAAGACAGTATGTATCCCTTGTACACCAGCAGTAGTCTCAGCCCCTCTGTCTCCAGAAGCCCCTCTTCCATTCCCCTCCACCCCCTCTCCATAGACTGCTGTTATCTGATACTTCAGTGAGCAGGCAGTCTGTAATCACTGCTCAGATCTATAGTCGGTGAATAGGACGGGGAGCAGGAGAGGAGCTCAATAGGAGACTCTTTAACTGGTCAACCTAAGCACATCAAAGTTGCTAAAGGAAATTTACAGAATCTAACTGGTCAACCTAGTTGCTGACAGCGGATTAATTGTCTTCTAACTGAACCCCTACATTTTCAGGACTTTGAACTTCGTCAGTATGAAGAAACTCTTTGGGTAACAACTTCCCTAAAACAGGACATTTTTGGCATCGGGATGGTGATTAGTTTCAACCGCCTGTTTATGTATATCAATGGGAACAATGCTTACGGTAGGTTGTCATCTTTTATAGTAGACTCTGCTCACATCCATATTGTAAGGCTTTGTGTTCTGCAGCGCTATGCTTGCCATTAAAATGACTGAAATCCTGCCAGATATAATAAGTAAATGCTAACAATTCTGACTTGACATGGCACCAGAACAAAAAGGGTGCCTTCACACGCGGCAGAAAATTCAGCGACTGAAAATTCTTTTAAATGAGGCAGCGGGCACATGGCTTACTGCAAGCTTCATTGAGGGGAATGGAACTGATGTTCAGTTGAGGAATTTTCTGCCACATCTGAAGGTACCCTAATGGTCAAACCATTAAAAGAATAAAGGCATCCAATGCTTTAAGGTAACAATAGAGCGTTCTAGACTTCATAATGTCAAACTATCATATAGTACATTAGAGAAACTCTCATAGCTGCCAACTGTCCTGAATTTGCAGGAATTGTCCCCAACTTTCAGACTGTCCTGGCAAATTCAGGTTGTCTTGAGCAGAAAATGGGTGAGGGCTAATAGCTGGGCATTTCTAGATGCAGTTGGGCATTCCCAGGTGAGGAATTTCCAGTGTCCCAATGTTTAGGTTAGTAAAAATTGGTTATTTTTAATTCTGTATATTGAAGATAAAATATTCTGGTGTAGTAGTTCTACATCTGGCCTATAATGTGGAAACTTCCAAGCCATGCTAGTGTGCTTTATAACACTAGGAATATATATTCCCAAGTCTCCATGACAGCACATCCTGACTTCCTCTGATGGGACAGGAAAAAAACTGTTTTAAACCACTGCCATGTTCTGTGACTAAACCTTTTGTGTAAAGATTGGCCCCCATCGGTTATTGCGTCTGAATCATCTAGCCTGTTGGGGAGTTCAATCTGCCCTGGCCTCTCGAAGCATCGTGCCCCCCCCCCCCCCCCCCCACCACACATTCAGTAAATCCTGATATCTTGTGTAAGAATACAGGAGATTTCTATCTAACCCTGACAGTGGAAATAATAAAAGCTATAAGGGCCACAATCAGAATGGAGATTCCCAGGAAGCCCAGATCTGTTAAGGAAGAGATTTTTGGGGCTCTGGGGGAGAAGCAGAGGTCTGCATTTCTGGTACCAGATAAAATACAGAAATTAGAACTGAGTGGGAAAAACCTGAGTTAATTTCATACTTTGCAGCTTTAAGAGATGGTATCCCTTTGATAATGTAGTGTACAGACTGGGAGTCTATCCCTAGGGTTGATGCTCCTGTAGCCTAAGTCGCAGAACGCACAGTTCTTACCTTTAAGGATGCTGCGCAATTAAAGGACCCTATGGACAGGAAGGCAGAAAGCCTCCTTAAGAAAACATGGAGCCACAGCAGCTCTTTTAAA
Organism: Bufo bufo; assembly: GCF_905171765.1. Lineage (NCBI taxonomy): Eukaryota > Metazoa > Chordata > Amphibia > Anura > Bufonidae > Bufo > Bufo bufo. The sequence goes on from NC_053392.1 coordinate 601,632,703, forward strand.
ACCCAGAGTAGCTGAGACATATGTGGCTTGTACCTTAAGACTGCAGCTTTCCCCTGCTAAAAATGTCCTAGCTTTCTGGCAGACACCTCTGCTGAGTCTGTCTGGGTATCTGCTCGTATGGCTGTACTATCTAATTCAGAGTCCTATGGTGGAAAGCCTGGTCTGGGGATATGACCTCTAAGAGCAAATTTCTCTTCCATTTCGAATATGTCTTTGGTCCCAACCTTGATAAGATCTTGGAGAATGCCACCAATTGTAAAAAAGGGTTTCCTGAAGATGGCTCTAGAAGTTTTTTTTCAGAATGGACAATAGCATAAAATCAGATGGGGGGGGGGGGGGGGGGGGGGGAATCTGGGAGCTGGAGCTATGAAAAAGGGGGCGGAAGGAACTTCCTTTTTATCGCCAATAAGGGAACTCCATACAGGTTGGGGGAAGACTGCACTCCTTCATAGATACCTGGGAGCAAGTAATTGCAGATCCTTATCACAAGTATAAGAGTTATGCAATACAGTTGGAATCTTTTACCCCCACAGAAATTCACCTTACCCCAGCTTCCCTTATATCAAATGTCCTTTCTACCGCTCCTAGGCATAATAGCAGTGGCATACATGGGGAAGTAAGAGCCCCATAGCAAGTATCAAACCAGGCCTAAACCCCTTTCAACAACCCTTGGGCAATTTTTTCCACTGCCTCATTTGCTGTAGAGTCCTGACCAAGTTTTTACCTCCAGTAGAAGAGAATCCCAACTAAGACTGGGCCCCCTCTTGCCCTGGCCCATAGCAGTCGCATTGTCTGCCGCTATGGTAGTTGCGCCCCTGCATTATAGTTCTCTTATGCTGTTGGACAGAATGTGTTTGTTACGACACTCACCGCCAGGTAGATGAAGCCGCCGTTTAGTGAATAATCCCCTTTCTCCAGAAATGCAGTTTTTAATCCAGCCGATCGTCAAACTCCTTCCACAGCTAGCAATAAACAAAAGCGCTGTCCCAATAATAAATCCCTCCACAAACAAGACCAAGCTCCGTCTTGAAGGTCAAACAGGAATGTTTTATTGAGGGCTACCCGCCCGAATTTATGCAGGTCCCCATCTGGTGGACACGCCCCTAGGGGACCAGAATGGAGACTGTGACACAGGACAGACATGCAGCACTACAGAGACAATACATCCCCACAATGCATCATGGTTTCCTCCTCTCTGCCCTGGAGACACCCGAGGAGTAATCCAATTATCTCTCAAGACAGAGGGAAATCACCAATACACATGTGGGGACAACAGAACAGAAATCACCATTTAAACATACAATGTCACAACCCTTTTTAAATACACAGACATTTAACATCTCACAATGGCACGAATTAGACCAGGAGTTCAAGTTAGTTTGAGTCCTTTGTGAACAATGAGGCCATTTAGGTTAACTAGCAGCACACTCCTCTCCTGGGTGGCCGTCCGTTCGGTAGTTTCAATCGGTATTTGGGGAAACACACGAACAGGGGCCTACGGACAGGAAATCCAGCGAAATGAAGGCAAACAGACGAACCAGCAATATAGGTTTATACAGATGGATCTGTCAGTGTTCCCAGCAGGGAAATAGGAAGTGGTCACTATTCCCCATTTCTAGTCCAGAAACAAAACAGCAGATTCAGAACTATAATAAATCTGAAGCCCCTAAACAAATATCACCTATAGCAGACTTAACTGGAAACAGTAAGGTCTGCAGTAAAGCTGATTAAGAAATGATGGCCACAATGGATCTTAAGGATGCTTATTTTCACGTTCCAACCCCCCCCCCCCATCCAGAAAATACCTAGATTTGCCATACAGTTAGAAGGATTTATCATTTCAACTGTTTGACTTTTGGAATCTCTTCTGCCCCCCATCTTCTCCAGGATCATGGCTGAGGTAGTGGCCTCACTAAGTCTAAAGGGATACTGAGCGTTCCGTATCTGGACGATCTTTTGGTCATAGCAGAAGGGGAAAAATACAACCTCCTTCCAGACAACCAGAGGTTTTTTTTTTTGGCATTCTAGATTCTGTCCTCCAGAAATCCCTTTTGCCTCCCTTTAAAGATTCAGAATCCAGCAATTCCTGAAGCAACCCATTTGATCAGAGGGCATGAAGATGCTAGGACTCCTCTTGTCATAAATGGAACAGGTCTTGGTCCACCCTGGACCAGAAGATGTCTCATCAGTGAAGCAACGATCTCTTTACAGTGGTGTCTCAGACAACAATCTGCAGACTGGGGTATTCTGGAGTCGGGAAAGCATTTGGCCATTGACTACAGATGCCAATTCCTTGGGCTGGGATGCCCTTACAGCCATGGATTCCTTCCAAGGGACTTGGTCTGAACCTCCAGAGGAGGATGTCGTCCAATTACAGGGAACTTCAGGCAATATGGGAAGGTCTCGAAGCAACACAAGCTCAGGCAAGGAATAGTCATGTGCTAGCCCACTCGGACAATTCCACAGCGGTGGATTTCATCCAGCATCAGGGAGGAACGAGGCATTGACATCTTTGAAGGCTGTCATGTTTTCATATAAAAAAACTATTTAGCATATGTTACTGTTGCATCAGCATTATGCGTAAAGCAATCTTTAGTTTCTTCACATACCACCATTTTCCTTGAGTCTTCCCCTTAGTTACAGCTGTCTTGAATCCTACAACATGAGACTCTCAAGATGGCTCCTCTGCCAGTTCTGAGGCCAAAACTACCTTCCCATACACACTTGCTGTAGCCAGCAGTTTCCTGCCAGCCAATCGGATTACTGAGACATGCCTCCTCACTCTGAAGCCTAATGCAGACATGCAGTGTGAAGGACCGCCCCTGTCTTCTGCTCCCATTAAGTTGGGAGACAGATGAGCTCTTGTGAAGGTCTTTTAAGGGAACAGTGGAAAGAGACAGGGGACATTAATGAAAGCTGTTATAAGGTAATTACAGATCTCTTAGCAATCATTGACAGACTAACTCTAATAGACTAGCAAATAAAGACAGATCCTTTAAGACCTCTAAAGCCAGTTATATTTTATTTCTGGGCAGAGAAGAATTTAAAGTCCCTTTCAGCAGTGCACCTCAAAGGCTGTCGCCTGCAAAATGGGTATTAAGCTGGCTGACATTAGCACATCACTAATGTCAGCTGAAAATAACGATTAGTGCCATCTTGCTGCCTAAAGCCTTTATTGAGAAACAAACTTTTATAATATGCTAATTAGCCTCTAGGAGCAGGGGGGAACCTTGCACCTGCTCCCTTTGCCCACCTCTTTTCACCCCTGACAGGGCCAGGCAGCACTGCTCTCCTCCCGCCGGCCATTTATGCAGTGTAAATCTTGTGCAGTGAGGGAAGGACGCTCGGCGGCTGCTGGCTTCCTCACTGCGCCTGCGCCGAATACTGAACTGTAAGATTTACATGGGCGTCAGGAGGAGCAGTGCTGCCTGGCCCTGTCAATCAAGAGAAGGGCATGAAGAGGTGGGCAAACGGAGCCTCTAGGAGCAGGTGCAAGGCCCCACTGCTCCTAGAGGCTAATTGGCATATTATAAATTCATCTTTCTCAAGGCCTTAGGCAGCAAGATGGCAGTAATATAGTTCTGTTCAGCTGACATTAGTGATGTGCTAATGTCAGCCAGCTTAATACCCATTTTTCAGATGATTGAAACCCTTTAAAGGGAGTCTGTCACCACATTTGAGCCTATTAGACAGATCCAATAGCGTTATATGTGCCACTCAGAAGTTTAAAACTGTACCTTTGTTGCATATACCGGAGTCTTGTTTCAGCCAAAAATGAACTTTGTAGGTTCTGTAAATGCGCCCTCTCAAGTGCCCAGGGCGGCGTCTCAATCTTCCGAGCCCAAGACCGGACCTCCCCAACGGCTCATAACCCCGCCCTCAGTGTGCCTCTGCCCGCCCATTTACGCTCCTCCTCTCTCCTGCGGCGCAGTGGAAAAGGAGAGGAGGAGCGTTTTTTGTCAAACAGCCTTTTAGGTGATACGGGAACATTGGGGCAATCCAAGTCTGGATCTGTTTGCCTCAATGAGAAACCGCAAGGTTCCTTATTACTTTCCCTCAACCCAAGGGATCCCTGCATGGCAGAAAACTTCACCCAAGGTTGGAAGTTGGATCTAGTTTATGCTTTTCCCCCAATCCCGAGGGTCCTGCAGAAGTTTCAGATCAAGAAAATGTACCTTAATCCTGGTGGTCCCCTTTTTGGCCCAGAAGAGGCTGGTTCGGTCTTCTAAGATCCCTCAGCCAGGAGGATCCAATTCTGTACTCTCCAAAAGAGGACCTTCTAACGCAGGATCCACTCAATCTGAACCCAAGGCTACTCAAGCTGTCAGCTTGGTTACTGAGCAGTCCATCCTTCTAGGACTGGGTCTCTGGGAGAGTTGTGGGTACCCTAATGCTTAGTAGGAAGTCTGATACCTCTAAGGCATAGCTTAAATTTTTGAATAAATTCGCCTCCTGAAGTGGCAACAGATTTAACCAGTCCTCTCCCAATATCCCTCTCATTCTTGGGTTTTCATCAGGTTGGATTGGATATGGATCTCTCCCAAAACGCACTAAGGGTTCAGGTGTCTGCTCTGGGTGCCCTCTAACACCAGTCTTTCTGAAGTCCCCTGGATATCTAGCTTCTTAAAAGCTGCAGATAGGCTGAAGCCTAGAATTAAAAACATGGTGGCTCTGTGGAACCTGAATACAGTTCTTTTTTTAGGCTTGTCAGATTTCAACACTTAAACCTTTTTTAGATCAGCACTCCAGCTGTCCTGAAACTACAACTTCCAGAATACTCCATTCACTTCTATAGTAGTTGAAGGAGCAACTGAGCCTGGGAACTGTAGTTTCACAGCAGCTGGAGGTTGCTGACCCCTGCTGTAGATTCACTGTCTCGTGGAGTACACTTAAAAAAAAATTGGGTAGCAATATCGGTATGCGAGTTACAGGCTCTGTCCATCCAAGAGCCCTTAGAGTCTGTGGATAAACTAATATTTAAACTAGACCCCAATTTCCTTCGAAAGGTAGTATCTACCTTCTACAGATCCCAAGATATTGTCATTTCCTCAATTTGTGGCAATCCCAGAAATGAACAAGAGGCTAAATTCCATAATCTGGATGTGAAGGGCTGTTCAGTATTTGGTTGTTACCAAAGAATGGAGGATAGACTTTTTTGTTCAGTTCTTCAGTCCTAATAGAGGTAGGAAAGCGGCAAAGAGCTCCATATTCCACTGGATAAATGCTATTACTGAGGCATATAAAGCGACCGGTAAAGAGCCCCCTCCTCAGGATAGCAAACGGGGAAACACAACCACTTTAAAGGAGGTACCTTCCTCCCTCACGCCAGTTCTGTTTCCTGTCCTAAGGGACAGTTTGGATTCACAACCATGCCAAGTAGAGCTGCAGGTGCCCCATGTGAGTACATATGAAGAGGGCCTACCCAGCGGCATAAGGCTTCTCAAGAAGCTGCTGCAGAGCCTGGACCTCTGACTCTTCCCCCGCTCCAGTCCCTTCTCCATTGGGATTTTTATAGGTCTCCTGGACACGTAGACCTCTGGCCATGTCCTCCTTAAGAGGGTCTAGTATTTGGACGTAAAGTCCTTCAGGCAGTTGTCCCTCCCTAATCTGATCTTGCTTATAGATCCAAGGGTGCTGTCATAGGCGAGGGGGGGGGGGATGTTTTTTCCTTGAGCTTATGACAGCACCTGTTTAATTCCCTTACTAAAAAAAGTGATCTATATAGGTTTTATTGGTATGAGATGTTTTGTTTTCTTAGTTCTTGAAATGGTACTGGCGTGAGGGAGGTTGGTACCTCCTTACAGTGGTTGTTTCCTGTCCTGAGGGGGGCTGACGCTATCCAAGGGTACTGTCATGGGCTCAAGGGAAAAAGATTACCGGTAAATGTAATCACATATTTCTCTTAGAGCCCATTCAGTGAGCAGTGTCTACCTCATGGGCTGAAAGGACCTCTCCCTCCTCAGAACAAATATGCAGGGCGGCCACTTGGAAGAGGGCTCATACCTTCACTAAACATTAGGCTTGCTGTTTTCGCCAATGAGGACATGGCCTTTGGATGAAAGGTGCTGTGGTCCCTCCATTTTTTTTATTTATTTTTTTTCCACTTAGTTCTCAGGGTGTGCTGTCATGGAGATGACTACCAGTGAGTGTAATACTAATTTCCCCAATCAGGTTTCCTGGAAGTCTCCAACAGCACATTTCTCACCCTAATAAAATAAAATAGATATAATATATTATTGATTATATATTATATCCTTTATCCTGGCTTCCGTTAAAATGCACTGGTGACGAGGGGTAGGGGTGGGGTTTTAAACCTCTGGTTCTTTCCTGTCTTATCAGAGGAAGTCAGTCCCAGGATGTGCTGGCTTGGAAGTCTCCATGAAACCAGGTTACCAGTGAGTAATACTAATTTCCCCAGATATAATCTATCCTTGCAATCAAGCTTCACTTGAAGTAGATTTATCAAACTGGTGTAAAGGAAAACTGGTTTCCTCCATATTTATTTTTAGTGCTCCCTCAGACTTGCCTCAATACCTTTTTTTTCCATGCATAACTTTAAACGGTGCTACTTATAAACCAGACGACCAGTGTAATTACTACTGTATCCTCAAATTGATTTAATTTTATGCACCAACTAATATATTTTTCCTTGTGTGAAATAAAAAGATGCTTGAAAATAAAATGAAAGGTGGAATCTGGTTGCTCTGGATAACTAAGCCAGTTTTTCTGTACACCATTGATAAATGACCCCATAAATGTAGATTTCGCTGTCCAGTGAGGGGTTTTGGAGACTGTAGACAATATGGCGGCAATATGTTCTATTATCCAGTGTCTGTGAAATTTCTCATTTTCCAGTCTTTCCTTTTTTATAGGGCTGAAGATGAGTATGACTGTACCTGTGATGGTACACGTGCCATTAAAACCACCCACTGAGAACACTACAATGTCCTTCTTTGTGAAGTATCCTGCAAAACCTACAGACCCTGAGGTTTACCTGGAGCCACGTCCGGCAGCTTCTGTATATGTCAAGTAAGTGATTACCAGTTGAGATCATGGTCCCCTTTATTTTGTAAGTGATATGTGGAAAAAAATCATCTAAAACTATGGCATACATTACAACCTGATTATGCCAAAAGTTTTATACATGCATATCTAACTGAGTGATGGGGCTGATTTCTCAGACCTCACTAAAAGCTGAACTTGACAGGTATCATGCTGCATAAGGGCCTCTACATAAATGATCTGGCTTTTTTTTTTTTTTTTTATAATATAGAAGTGTAAACTCCCAAAAATGTGACCATATTCTGCTTTTAAACTGTCGTCCCCACAAAGCCATTAGAGGCTGTCAGAATGATCAACCCTACTAAACCAAGGATACTGCCTAGTAAGGCTCCTCATACAGTCATTTAGCATATTGACAAAAGGGCATCAGTTATTTGTGTTGGTCATATGCAAAGGAGGAAGTTGGAGCACCAGGAGGCGGGGCTGAATCATCTGAGCACCCTGCCCCCCCCCCCTTCATTGAGAGGCCTAGACATCGGCATGAGGACAGAGCTGTGTGCAAAGAAAGTTGTTCCAAAGTTGATGCATTTTCAATGTTTGTGGCATTGTTTTTCCTCCTACAAATAAGTCGATGTAAAGGACAAGAGCTACAGCATGCCACTTTTGAGAAGCCAAAGACAAAAAGACAGTTATGAAACAGGACACTTTATTATTTCCCATAAATCTACTGCATAAAATGCACAAACGCCACTAAAGACAAAGTGCAGAAAAACACTAACTGTTTTTAAAGTGTCCTAATGTCTTCCACAACTTCAAATGTCTGCTCAATCAAGGCCAAATGGCTCTGTACATGAGATGTCCCTATGTGTGTAGCAGATCTCTGCTTTTTCATGGTTAGAGAGGTGTGCAAGGATGAGAAGGAACAGGTCTGACTGTACACTGGTGGAATCTATCACTGTGGGGGGTGGAGAGATACCTGAAGTCAGTCTGTGTTGGCATACTTCAGGACAAGAGTCACACTTGATTAAATTCTTAAACCTAAAGGTGCCTTCACACACTGCAGAATTTCCCACAACTGAAAATCGGCTGCCTGAATGGGGCTTGCAGAATGTGCTCTCCTCCCTGTTCAAAAGAAAACTGATTTTTAGTTGCAGAAAATTAGGCAACAAATCCACTATCTAAAGGCACCGCAACACTCATCTAGAAAAGCTACTCCAGTTTTCCTACTTAAAGCACAATTTTCCAACTTTTTTTTTTTTTTTAAAGCCAGAATTCTGTAGTGACTGCATATTAAGGGCATATATATTTATATCTTCTGGATATTCATGTAAGCTTTCCATTCTTTTCAGGACTTTTGGAGGATATGCCCTAAACACTATGTATGCTGAGCAAGCTAAAGCCCTAGCAGAGAAGCTGGAGCTCCTTGCTCTGCCGTTTGATGATACATACTTCATACATGGTGGCTACGATGCTCCTTCTCAAATTTTCAACCGTCATAATGAAGTGTGGTACATGGCAAAGTCCTCTCACCCGAGGGGATTTCATCGTTCCTCTGCTCCTCAGCCCTGAATGTGATCTCCATACCATCTTATAATATCCTACAAGACATATTGAGTACCCTTTAACAAACACTAACTTGCAAAAAATGTTTGCCTCTGAAAAATCTTAAAGCATTGTCTTGTGTATGTAGCATGTCATCATGACTAGTGCTGTTTTTGTTGCATTAAAATATATTTCAATAAAGTGGCTCTTCTTGGTTTATATTGGAGGGGAGTGAATCTGTTAAACTGACGCAATGCAGATTCATTTCTGAGAAATTAACAAATCCAGTATTTGCTAATTTTTATGGTGCCCAGTGCCATTTCAGTATGTCTGTAAAGAATAAATCAAGGCAACTGGACGTACTGTAGATTTCTTGAAACGTTTCACTCGTTCTTCCAATGAGCTTTCTCAATTCTGAGTGACTGTACAAGAATTCTCTGGGAATAAATATGTAACTGAATCAACATCTAATTATACCCAGCATGGGGTCAAAGGTGTTGATTCAGGGGCGTACATAGAAATCATTGGGCCCCATAGCAAGAATCTTAATGGGGCCCCACTAACTCCGTCCACTGGCCCATCCCACCACCTGCCCTGGCTTCTCCCCTGCCATACCCCCAGCAGTTGCAGCCGTGTAGACATTAGGAGCTACTTTCACACTTGCGTTTCTATTTTCCGGTATTGAGATCCGTCATAGGGTCTCAATACCGGGAAAAAAAAAGCTTTTAATTGTCCCCATTCATTGTCTGAGGGCACTGTCCACTATAAGCAGCACACAGGGGGTGCTATGGTGGTGCTGGCATAATAGTATACCAGTGCCACCATAGCCCCCCTTGCCTTATGAACTGTCAGAACCTCCTAATGCATACCTCAGCTGCTGCAGAACATATAAAGCTTCGTTCACATCTGTGTTGGGGCCTCATTCGTGGATCAGGTCATAAATGCTGGACACAATTTTAAACCTGACAGATCTCATCATAGTCAGCGGGATCCGTCAGGTGTTGTCGTCCATGAAGTGCCAGATCCGGAACTGCAGTGATTTTCGTTGTTGTGCTCCTATGACGGCAGAACAGCGACCGTCACAGCACAGAAGTGAACAAGTAATACACACCTCAGCTGCTGCAGAACATTATAATAGTGACAAGGGAACTACAAGTCTCATCATCACCAGATTATTATTGGAAATTAGGGAGCAACACAGGGAGAGGTGAAAGTGGAGAGAACTACAACTCCCAGCATGTCCAGGCTGTTATGATCAGATACAAGTAGATATTACACAGAGTATAAGGCCGGGTTCATATCACCGTTTAGTTTTCAGTTCTTCTAATCCGTCAGATAAACAGAAAAATAAAGGAAAAAATATGATCCTGTATTTCAAGCGTCAGTTCTGCACATTCCGCATCCGTTTATGCCATTTCTGTCGGAGATCCGTTATTTTAGACAGAAAAAAGTCCTGCATGCAAAACGGAAAACTAAACGGTGATGAGAATCCAGCCTAAGAAAAGAGAACTACAACTCTCAGCATGTCCAGATTATAGGACATCTAGTTGTACCAGGTAAGAGCTTTAAAAAGAAATAACTATAACCCCCAGTATGGCCAGACTTATTATGGGTCATCAGTATACATTCCAAAGAGGGGGTATAAGAGGAGAGAACTACAACTCCCAGCATTACCAGACTGTACTAGGGCATACATTTAAATTACATTGAGAAACATATAATACGACAAAACTACAACTCCCAGCTTTTCTAGGATGTTATGTTATCCCAGAACACCACTAACCTCTCCTCCAGGCACCACACAGAAGCTCCGCCCCCTCACAGCGATATGCCACAGGTCTTTCACCAGTCCTCTGCACTGGTCACATGATGATATCACCAAAGGTCCTTTAGACTTCTGCTGCTCTGCTATTCATTGGCTTCCTGCACTGGTCACATGGTTGATGACCTCACCAAAGGTCCTTCGCCACCTCTTACTTTCTCAGGTAGCCATACAAGTGTAATTAGTGGGCGGGGCCTATCCTCCACTGCGGGCCCCCTTCCCCCAGGGGCCCCATAGCAGCTGCGTGGTCTGCCTCTATTGGAGGTACGCCACTGTGTTGATTCCATTATCCTAATGGGAGTCAGTAGGTGATAAAGACTTCCCAGAAAAAGGTGTCAAGACAGCAGTGTATGTGGCAGACAATAGATTTCTACCCCCCCCCCCCCTCTATTCAAGCTTGGCTTCTCCATTTTTACATAGATGGCCTCCTCCACACCTCCAATTAGGATAATGGAATCAACACCTTTGACCCCATGCTGGGTATAATTACCAGATATTGATTCAGTTACATATTTATTCCCAGAGAATTCTTGTACAGTCACTCAGAATTGAGAAAGCTCGTTGGAAGGAAGTGAAACATTTTCAAGAAATCTACAGTATGTCCAGTTGCCTTGATTTATTCTTTACAGATATACCATGACCTGGATAAATGAGAACCTTCAGACACATTTCAGTGACTATTTTGGGGGAAAACCATGAGGAAGAGTAACACATGACACAAGGAGAAAGCGGAAGGGCTTGCCCTGATTGGCTCAGACTGACAGCCAATCAGGGGCACAGTTGAGGAAGGTCTTTTGCTTACAGCAACATTGTGAAGGAGATTTTCAAAACTGGTGTAAAGGAAAACTGGCTCAGTTGCCCATAGCAACCAATCGGATTTCACTTTTTTTTTTTTAAAGGCGCTCCTAAAAAGTGGAATTGGACTGGTTGCTATGAGCAACTAAGCCAGCTTTACTTTACACCAGTTTTAATAAATCCCCAGCCCCCCCCCCCAAAAATTCAGCTTTTGACCTGAAAGGATGTTTGTGTAATTGCTGCCAGAAATGTACTGTAGTGGGGACAATATAAGAAAAGTATAGGCAGAGAATAAGACCCAGTATAATTGGGTAGATTTTCAGCAAATTTGGTCAGGAAAAGCACAGGAGGGAGTGGTGGGTTGTCACTTGCGTGCAGGTAGCTGGTTCTGCAATACAAAACGCTTTATACTGGAAGGGAGATTCTTAAACGTGGCTTTGAAAAAAATAAATATATTCCGTTCATAGGGTCCTGGTTTTGGCAGCTGGGCTCAGAAGCGAGGTCTGTGTGGAGATCTGGAAGCCTTGATACCTGTTTGGCGTGAAAACAGGTTGGTGCTGCTATGCTCAAGGTCTCTTTGAGGCAGAATTGTCAGATGGTGTGAATTACCACCAACACCGCAAGGTGACTTTTTTTTTTTTTTTTGACTGCTTGTTTTGTCACTTGTCTAAAGTGTGACAAACTCTGAACTGTTTGATCCAAAGACCTTTTTGCCTCTATACTGCGTCCGCTAATCCTGTCTACCAGAGCGAAACCCCACAATTGGTGGAGGATGCAGGCAAGAGCAATAAGGCTGGCATGAACGCTGATCATTTTTAATTTCTGCATTCAGGCACGGTTGTATCGTACATTAAACCAGCTGTATTACAACCAGTGCCCCACAACAAAATGGAGGCTGTTGTGAAGGCCCTCATCGAGGCTAATCTGCAACACGTGATTGCTTTGCAGACAGCAGGAGCAACCCCGAGCGTCCACGATGCCCGGAAAGCAGTCCGTGCCACGATTCATAAGAACTCCCGCAGACTACATCGAAACCTACCTGGCGATGTACGAAAAAGTGGCCATCAGAGAAAAGCTACCCCGTGACCAATGGGTTGCCGTTCCTGGCATCCGATTCCCAGCGGGTGTATTTCGACTTGCTGGACGATTAAGCGGCTGACTGCCAGAAAGTCAAGGGTGAAATTCTGGCAAGACTGGGGGTGAATGTGTTGGTCTGGGTCCAGCGGGTGCATCAGTGGGGGGTTCAACCCGGCAGAGCCTGCAAGACCACAGTATTCTAACTTCATCTCTTGCAAAAAAAGCTACAGCCTGACGTGCTGAGTCCTACTGCTATGCTGGATCGTCTGTTAGACAATATGTTCTGGAGGGCTTTGCCATACCCTCTCCAGCACTAGATCGGTCAGGTGTCTCCTGGCAATGCCCTTGAGATGGTGGAACGCTATGAAGCTACCAGGAATCTAAAAGAGGGTTCTGTCAGGACGGGGGTCAGCAAACCCTGGAAATATCCACCCCCAGGCCTGGAAATTTGAGCAGATTAAACCTGCCCTGGATGTACCCACGGCGGACTTGGATCTGATAGTCTGCTGGCGATGTCAGGAGCCTGACAATGTAAGGGCTGACTGTCCCCATCGGGTTGAGCTCATGGACACTAACTATGGCTACCGTCAGCCGCTATATGCTAGAAGGCTGTGTGCAACAGGTACCCCAGAGTCTCTGGATCACTTGTGCCAGGTGGAAGTAGGAGGCACTCTGGCGGAGGCTCTGCTGGACTCAGGGAGTCTGGTGCAGTCCACTGAGTATACTGGCCAGAAAGTCGGGGTGATGTGCATCCACGGAGACTTAAGACTACCCCACCGTGCTGGTGTCTCTAACCACGGTGGATGACAGACCCACGAGGTGGCTGTTGCCACAAATCTACATTATGAACTCATAATAGGTAGAGGCTTCCCGGCACTGTGGCCTGCTATGAGAGTGACTGATACCCATGAGACAGGGGTAACCCTAGCATAGTGACCCGGCTCAGTGGGGAGACCAGAACCTGAGACCGAAGGGCCAGCAGGATGGGTGACAGCCGCTACTTCGGTGGAAGAGGGGGAGACAACCCCGCTAAATGTGACGGTGGGAGACGTGAAGGACTTGCCGAATGGTCCTGAATTGGCAGACTTCAATGTCTCTGGGGATAATTTTGGTACCGCCCAACGTCAGGACCCAACCCTATCCCGCACCTGGGAAAATGTATTAATAGTAGATGGTGAACCCCAACAACCTGGGGCAGAGTCAGTGTTTCCCTGTTTTGTGGTTCATCAGGATATGTTGTATTGGGTAAACCAACTACAGGGTAAGCCTATTTAACAGTTGGTGGTCCCCAAGGAGTATCGCAAGCTTGTGTTAGATCTAGCCCACCAACACGTTCTCTGGGGTCACCTGGGGCTGCAGAAAACTCAGGATCGCATTCTACAGCGGTTTTACTGGCCCAGCATATTCAAAGAATTGGAAGAGTTTTGTAAGTCTTGCCTGACCTGCCAGATAACTAGCCCCCAGCCACATTTCTGTAGTCCCCTAGTACCTCTCCCAATTATCGAAGTACCGTTTGACTGAATAGCTATGGACCTCATAGGCCCAGTACCGAAGTCTGCCAGAAGGCATCAACACATCTTAGTCATTCTAGACTACGCCACTCTGTACCTGGAGGCTGTGCCACTGCAACATACCTCGGCCAAACTCATAGCTAAGGAGTTAATGGAGATGTTTTCCCGAGTAGGACTACCTAAAGAGGTTCTGACCAACCAAGTGACCCCTTTTATGTCCAAGGTGATAAGGCAACTCTGTAAGTTGCTGCACATAAAACAACTACGGATATCCGTTTACCATCCGCAAACAGACGGTCTGGTAGAATGGTTTAACCAAACGTTAAACAATATGTTGAAAAAGGTAGTGTCTAAAGATGGGAAGGACTGGGACCTCCTTCTGCCCTATCTCATGTTCGCAGTGCGAGAGGTACCCAAGGCCTCTACTGGTTTCTTGCCCTTCAAACTGCTATATGGCACATACCCTCGCGGTCTGTTGGACGTGGCCAAAGACGAGTAGGAACAACAACCCACTCCACATAAAAGTGTCTGAGTACGTTACCCAGATGCAAGATCGGATAGAGACAGTCCAAGGAATAGAAGAAGATAATAAGGCGGCACTCGCCCAGCAGTAGTAAATCCAAAGATCCTTTATTATATCTGGGATACAAGTAACACTTTACTGTCGGAGTGTGCAGGGGCAGACAGCAATTCATACATGCACAACGGCGACGGACGTTTTGCGCACAAATGTGCCGCTGACGTGAGCGTGCATTACCACGCTACCTTTTAAACAACCCAGGGGGAGGTTGTCATGACAACGCATGACGCCCTACCCCCCTTCCGGTGAAAATCACATTAAAAAGACAAATCGTCTATAATTAATAGCAATACAGTGCAACAGTGGGGACATCACAGAAATACACTGAGACCATTGCGGTCATTCAGTCCTAGTTCACCTAGGGCATTCACACGCAGAATCCACCTGGCTTCTCTCTGTAGTAATAACCTGTGTCTATCTCCTCCTGCAGGAGGATTTGATGCCAGCAAACTCGAGGGTCTTACAATCACCATTGTGCATCTCCCTCACATGTTCTATAAGTCTGGGACAACCCTTACCTGATTGTATGGAATTCATATGTTCTCTTATCCTCTCAAAAAGGCATCTGATGGTTTTGCCTATGTAGAAATTACCACAGCCGCATAAGATAACATACACTACAAAGGTGCTCCTGCAAGTGATAAAATCTGTTACCCTATGTTTTATGCCTCCAAAACTAAGGGCACTCTTCTGGGAATTATATCTGCAAAAAGAGCAGTTACCACATTTTGTAATTGCCTTTGGGTCTTCTCTCATATAACCAGCTGCGGTTTTTATCCTGGGTAAAACGACTTCTCACTAACCTGTCTCTGATGGTGTGACTCTTTTTGAAAGTGATTAATGGTCTGTCTACATACTCCGCAAGTGCATCATCCCTCCTGATAATCTCCCAATGTCTGGCAAGGGCAAAGAGGATGATATTGACCATTGAATGGATGATGTGGATGTCAAGTCTGTGCCTGACACCATGCCTTGGAGCCAGGGTGTCACAGCATTCCTCCTGCTCCTTGCAACCCCAAAGAAGCCTGTCAGTTGCATAGTTGCTGTTTTCACTGCCCTCTCCAAGCAGAGGCAACAAAACTTCATATGCTATGGAAGATAATCAAGAGTCTCCCTATTCATGACTTGTATGAGAACAGTCAGTGTTTGGACTGCCATGAGGAGGTTCAGGTGGAAGACCTGATGCACAGCTGTAGTGGTGGAGATGGGGGGCAGTTGTAGCAATGCTGGCAATCAGAGCAAATAAAGAGCAGGAAATTGGAAGGAGCCCATTATATCAGTTTGGGAAAAGTGGAGGAGGATGAGTGTGTGTTGGACAGGACCTGGGAGCTGCATTGGAGTGCCGAGGAGGGTGGTGGCAGAGGAAATGTACAGCCAGATCCTCCCAAAGGACTCCCAGATCTGCTGCTATTATGGTCGGCTCTGGAACTGGTGATACCGCTGATACTATAGGCACAGGCTCACAATATGCCAGACCTAAATCCAGCTGAGCTGCCGCTAGCTCTGTAAGTATCCCCCCCTATCTGCAAGTTTTTCCCTCAAGTGCATGAACGCAAGAGCATTGTTGTGTGCAAGATCTGTAGGGTGAAAATAAGCCATGGTTGTTCAAACACAAACATTGGCAACAAGACTGTATTGCAGAACATTTAACAGCATCACCCGATCCAATGGGAAAATAGAAGTGGCCACCAGCTAGTGCAACAAAAGTGTTGTCCTTCTTCCAGTCTCATTTGCTGAAGCCAAACTGCATCCACGTGCAGTATGTTGTCCGTGTCATCAGTTGCTGCTTCTCCTATTCATACTACTACTACTCTGCTCCATTGTCAACTCTACATGCCCAACATTCCACTCGTGCCCAAGCTTTACTCCCACCTGGCACATTCCTTGCAATTCTCTCTCTGTGGCAATGTGTATGGATGCCTGAGGCAGCTGTTACTGGCAGGGACAGTACATGTCTTTCATATTCCACTTAGCAATGTTTTTAGCCATGAGGCAACACCACAGCAAGAAGGCCAGATCCTATTGACACATCCATGTTTGGTCCCCACACCAGCCACCTATTCATCGCCTCCATCATAAACATCCTCCTGTCCCCAGCAGCGGGGCAATGCTTTATCATACTGTATGTAAAGTGAAGCATTGCCATGTGACGTTGGTGCTATACAGCCGATAACTAGATAAAGTGCATGGAACATCTTATGTGGCAACTAGGGATGAGCGAATCGACTTTGGATGAAACATCCAAAGTCAATTCACATAATACTTTGTTTGAATACTTGTTTGAGCGAGCGCTCCATATAGTATTAGAATGTATTAGCTCCTATGAGCCGAAGTTATTACTTCGCGAAGGCTCGCGAGATTTCGGGTAATTTCATAAATTAATTTCCACCCACCCTCGGAGCCACCGGTGGCCGACTGGCCTGATAACCGTTGGAATGATCCATGTTCCTCCTTCTCCTCTTCCTGTGCCACATCCTCATCCATCAGCGCCTGAAGCATTTTTTTCAAGGAGACATAAAAGTGGTATAGAAGAGTAATGACGGTGTCATCACCGCTGGCCATGTTGGTGGAGTACTCGAAGCAGCGCAACACGGCACACAAGTCCCGCATGAAGGCCCACTCATTGGTGAAATGTTGCTGTTACGCAGAGCGACTCATCCGTGTGTGCTGCAGCTGAAACTCCACTGCCACCTTCTGCTGCTCGCACAGTCTCTCCAGCATGTGCAAGGTGGAGTACAACCTTGTGGGGAATTCGCATATGAGGCAGTGAGTGGGAAGGCTGAAGGTACGCCGCAGTGCAGACAGGCGAGCAGCAGCAGGGTGAGCACGCCGAAAATGCACACAGATGGCCCTCACATTCTGCAGCAGCGCTGACATATACTGGGTAATTCTTGAGGAACCTCTGCACCAAGTTCATCATATGCGCCAGGCAAGGGATGTGCATCAAACTGGCTAGCCCTACAGCTGCTACGAGATTTCGCCCATTGTCACACACCACCAGGCCTGGCTTGAGGCTCAGCAGCATCAACCACTCATTGGACTATAGTTCCATGCCCGCCCACAGCTCCTGCGCAGTGTGGGGTCTTTCCACCAAACATATGAGTTTCAGAACAGCCTGCTGTCGTTTCCCCCTGGGTGTGCTGAAGTTGGTGGTGCATGTGTTGTGCTGATGTGATGAGGAGGCAGTAGAGGAAGGACTGGAGTAGGAAGTGGAGTTTAAGGAGGAGGCAACAGGAGGCACCGAGAAACGTCCAGCAATCTTCGGTGGTGGTAGGATGCACGCCAAACCGCTGTTTGCCTCAGGCCTAGCAGTTAGGGAGATATAACGTCCCTGACCTTACTTACTGGTCCACATGTCGGTGGTTATGTGGACCTTGCCACTGATGGCAATACGCAGTGCCATTTGTTCGTGCGGGGCAGGAATAGCCCACCTTGAAAAGCACTGGCTGGTGGGAACGACATACCGTGGGACAGCTGCCGTCCTTACATTTTTAAAACTGTCCGTCTCCACCAGACGGAATGGCAGCATTTCAAAGGCCATCAGATTTAAAATGCTGGCATTCAGGGCCAGGGCTCGTGGATGGGTAGGCGGGTACTTCCTCTTTCTCTCCAGCGTTTGTGGGATGGACAACTGAAAGCTTCCATGGGACAGTGTGGACATGCTGGGTGGCGGTGGTGTGGCTGCCACATCGTCTGTTTGCAGGGTGGCAGGTGCCCCTGTGGCTCTGTAGGGGGAGGAAGAAGCCAATACCAACAGAAGAGGGAACAGGAGGAGCCTCTGATCTTTCGTCGTTCTTGAGGTGTCTACTCCACTGCAGCTCGTGCTTTGCGGTTAGATGCCGAATCATGAAGGTGGTGCTCAGGTTGAGAACATTTATGCCTCGCTTCAGGCTCTGACTGCACAGCGTGCAAACCACCTGTGTCCTGTCATCAGCACACTGCCTGAAGAACTGCCACACCAGGGAACTCCTTTGCGCCGGCTTTGGTGTGCTATGTCTCTTGGCGTGTTGAGAAGTAGCAGGCATACTGGCTGGGGGCTGACCACTCTGCTTTTGCACCCTGCTCCCTCTTTTGCTGTGCGGCTGGCGCTGCATGACCCCCTTCTCTTCTTCTGAACTGCACGTGTCACTGGCATGACCTGGATGCCATGTGAGGTCTGGGACCTCATCATCCTCCACATCATCTTCCACCCATTCCTCACCCCTGCCCTCCTGGCCGATTTGCACACTGCAGAAAGCCCCAGAAATTGACACCTGTGTTTTGTCATCTGAGAGGTGCTGCGTGGTTCTCCCACGTCCACATCCTCAAACATAAGTGGTTTGGCACTCAATCTCTGTCACTTCTGGGGCAGGGGTAGGTGGATAGCCCACGAACACCCAGCCAGCAGAGTCTTTAAAAAGCATAAGTGACTGCTGCATGAATTGGGGCTCAGACTGCTTGGCTGATGTGCAAGGGGTTGAGGTGGAAGACTGATGCCCATGGGCCAACAGTGTCAACTCTGTTCTTTCAGCAGTGGACCAGGTGGAAGACAATGTGAAGGAAATGGGGGCACTGTCAGCCATCCAATCTACTACCGCCTCTACTTGTTCTAGCCTCACCATTCTTTGAGCAGTATTCGGGCCTACAAAATGTCACAAAACATCAAGTTATGGCCAGACTGGGGGGCAAAGCCTTTAGGGGAAGCCATCATGACGGGGGGTTTGGTTCAGGGAGACCCCAGGGGAATAGGGATAGGCTCGGGGGTTAGGGGTGGGTTTAAGACGACTCTGGGGAGTAGGGATTGGCCGTTTTAAGTTTAGGGGGAGTGGGGAAGGGGTTAAATAGTAAAGGCCAAGGGTAAGAAGAGGCCATTTTAGGTACCCTTGAAAAGAGCTCCCACATGCGAATTACAGCAGGCTTTACCTTTGAGATGGAGCAGCTTGAAGAAACCATTAGACAATTGAGGACGGCAGCAGAGGTTTGCGGTACTGGGTGGATCCAGGTGCAGGTGAAGCAGATGCTTTGGGGGGCTGCTGAGGCTCCAGCTTTGCCTCAGCCCATTGCGATCCAGCTGCGGCGGGCCAGGTCGCTGGCGCGCTACAGCTTACAAACTTCTCAACCCCCCCTGGCTTAGCACTGTATACGGAGCCCCTCCAGGGACCCTTCATGCCCGGGGGCTGGCGGGGACAGCTTCCTCCCGTACTCCCCGGCGTGGGAGGAATCCGGCATGTAGGCAGAGCCTGCAAGATGGCCAGGCTCGGTCAACTCAGTCTTCTGTGAGGAGCAGCGTGGGATCAGGACCAGGTACGGCGGGCACCTTCCCAGGACCGGGGGAGGAAGGTGCCCCCCAGCACGAGCAGGACGTCAGGAGGAACGGGGCTGCTGCGATTCCAAAGGTGGCGTGCAGCAGGCCCCCATCGCCATCATCCAGTCTGCAAAGAGAAAGAAGCTCCGCCCCCTCTGAGCAAGCACGGAAAGATAGCAGAGCTAATGTCCCTGGCTTGGGCCTAGCCAGGGGACTGGATGGAGATACAGCGTCTGACGCAGGACCGGTCATCTGGATTCAGGATCTTCGGCTGATAGGGTCACAGCACCCAAGCAGCCAGGTGAGATCTCGGGGGGATCTTTAGTGCAGTTAGCTGCTGGGGGGTTTGCGGGGGGGGGGGGGGGGGGGCCTGCAGCTAACTCCCTGTTAGATCTAGGAAGGGGTCTAGGGCAGTTATTGGGGGGTTTAGTGGGTTTGTCGGCGGGCTGGGGTATGGGGGGGATGTCCCCGTTGCTGACGTGGGTGGTGTCGGGGCCACCGGGAGGATCTGACATGGTGGGAGGAGGCAGGTTAGGGATTGTTGGGGCAAAACCCCTACTTCTATGACCTGCTGGGGTCTAAATCAGGTAAAGATGCGAGTACTCGGAAAAGATAAACAATACAGACTCAAGGTTGTATCAGAATGATCTCTCATCTTTGTTGGGCAGATGCAAAATATTTATACCCATTTTCTAGACCTCAAGCCAACATAGATATAGTCATTTTACCTAAGCATCGCGTGATTAATAATAATAATTTATTTTTGATGTTTGCAAGGCAAGCATATTTAATTACAAAAAACCTTATCTTATCCTTGAGTTGTTCATCCTTGAGAAGTATATAGAACCAGTTATACTCCCAGAACATCAGACACACACATAGTTCTGAGAACTAACAAGTAATTAACTTTGTTTGTCTCAAGTACACACGGCTCAGCAATTCTCCATTCTGACCTAAAATAATACCAGCAAAGTAAAATGGAATCCAGGATACAAAATGAAGGTGCAATCCCTCACAGTTCCCCCATTTTGAGATATTCACTCATTGCAGGCAACAGGTACACATACTTCAGCCGGACATTCCCCTTTGCTGCTGGTTTCCCAGATTCTACAGTCGTGGCCAAAAGTTTTGAGAATTACATAAATATTGGAAATTGGAAAAGTTGCTGCTTAAGTTTTTATAATAGCAATTTGCATATACTCCAGAATGTTATGAAGAGTGATCAGATGAATTGCATAGTCCTTCTTTGCCATGAAAATTAACTTAATCCCAAAAAAGCCTTTCCACTGCATTTCATTGCTGTCATTAAAGGACCTGCTGAGATCATTTCAGTAATCGTCTTGTTAACTAAGGTGAGAATGTTGACTAGCACAAGGCTGGAGATCATTATGTCAGGCTGATTGGGTTAAAATGGCAGACTTGACATGTTAAAAGGAGGGTGATGCTTGAAATCATTGTTCTTCCATTGTTAACCATGGTGACCTGCAAAGAAATGCGTGCAGCCATCATTGCGTTGCATAAAAATGGCTTCACAGGCAAGGATATTGTGGCTACTAAGATTGCACCTCAATCAACAATTTATAGGATCATCAAGAACTTCAAGGAAAGAGGTTCAATTCTTGTTAAGAAGGCTTCAGGGCGTCCAAGAAAGTCCAGCAAGCGCCAGGATCGTCTCCTAAAGAGGATTCAGCTGCGGGATCGGAGTGCCACCACTGCAGAGCTTGCTCAGGAATGGCAGCAGGCGCATCTGCACGCACAGTGAGGCAAAGACTTTTGGAAGATGGCCTGGTGTCAAGAAGGGCAGCAAAGAAGCCACTTCTCTCCAAAAAAAACATCAGGGACAGATTGATCTTCTGCAGAAAATATGCTGAATGGACTGCTGAGTAGAGATGTCGCGAACATAAAATTTTCCGTTCGCGAACAGCGAGCGCGAATTTTCGCAAATGTTAGCAAACGGGCGAACCGCCATAGACTTCAATAGCCAGGCGAATTTTAAAACCCACAGGGACTCTTTCTGGCCACAATAGTGATGGAAAAGTTGTTTCAAGGGGACTAACACCTGGACTGTGGCATGCCAGAGGGGGATCCATGGCAAAACTCCCATGGAAAATTACATAGTTGACGCAGAGTCTGGTTTTAATCCTTAAAGGGCATAAATCACCTAACATTCCTAAATTGTTTGGAATAACGTGCTTTAAAACATCAGGTATGATGTTGTATCGATCAGGTAGTGTAAGGGTTACGCCCGCTTCACAGTGACAGACCAAACTCCCCGTTTAATGCACCGCAAACAGTCCATTTGCACAACCGCAAACTCCCCATTTGCACAAGTTGGATACCAAGCTAGCCATGTCCCATTCCTTGTCCTCACTGATGTCATTGAAGGTCTCTTCCTCCACCCAGCCACGTACAACACCAAGGGTCCTCGAAAGGTGATAACAAGCCCCCTGGGACGCCTGCTGTGGTTGGTCTTCCACCTCCTCAAAGCCACCTTCCTCCTCTGACTCCTCTTCTTCAGACTCCTTTCTCTGCGTTATTATAAGGTGTGTTATGTTGTTCTATTCTTATCAGTTTAATCCCTATCAGGGGATGTGTATATGGCATTGATTTTAGGAACGGGGAGATGGGAAAAGATGCTTGGTCGGTCCTCCTACTTCAAATTTGGGGCACTGCGCGTGTAATCTACTGTGCCACCAGATAGGAGTGGTGTGTTAAGTAGTTCTATTCTTATCAGTTTAATCCCTGTTACGTCCCATATCAGGGGGACGTGTATGAAATTGATTTTAGACAACCGCAAAGAGTTGTCAATAGTTGACACACTCATGACATAAATTTTATACCTCTATGCATCAATCTTGGTGTACTTGTGACTGTGCTCGTGCGCACGTTTGGGAGATTGCAGGCGATGGGGGTTTTACAAAGCCTATGTTCGTGCTGAGGTAGTTCAGTGACAGTTAAGTGACCCAGAAAACAATGATTCTGCAGTGTGGGCCCATTGTTGGCCTAGTAGGCTTTAATGATCACCTTAGATGATCACAAAGAAAATTTATGTTTTTCTATGAAAATTATCCAGCCGATCGCTTTTGGTCTGTTTACAATGAAGCAACGACCTTATCATCTGGGGTGTGCCAACATTGCCATTGCCAACACACTCATAGAGGTGGTCGCTTCATTGTGATTCGCAAGCCCCTTCACCACGACAAGGTAACGATCACGAAGGGGAATTGACACATGTATGTGCCTTTTTTTTTTGTTTGGTTTTTGAAGCCACAGTGCAGCACCAGAGGCCAGAAAAATTAGGCATGTACACATGCCTGAAAAATTAGGTATTGTTGCAGCCGCTGCTGTAGCAGTGGCCAGAAAAATTGATGTTTGTTTCCCAGGCAGAAAGTGCCCTAAAACATTGTGGCTTGAACCCTAGTTGGTGGTGGATAAGTCACGCAAGTCATCCGGCATTCAGAGATAAAATACAGCAGCGTGTGGACTGTTGAGGAACGGTTGAGACATATGCATATATATCCATGCATGCCTGCAAACACGTGCGGGCATGTATGGTATATATGTGCATACATTAGCCATAGCATCATGGGACGATGTGCGCAAATGTGCCCAGCATCTGCGCACGTCTGCCCATGGTGATCCCCAGGGGCTCATGGTGGCCCCTGTGGGAAATATGTGATGTAGGGGCTTGTGCCCCCTTATGATGTAGGGGCTTGTGCCCCCTTATATAATAATGTGCCCCCTCTAGATATGTCCCTAATATTAATGTATACATGTGTATGGATGTGCCCCAAGCATCTATACGTATGTATATTATATATACCCCCCCCCCCCCTCCTACAACTGAAACCAGGTGCATCGGTGTGAATGTGCCCCAAGCATTCGCACCGATGCAATCTGGCTAATTGCATCAGAATGACCGGACAAGGGTCTGGTCATCCTGATGGATACAAAGAGCTCAGATTCAACAGGATCTGAGCCCTTTGTTGTAATTATCCCCAGCGCCGCTGGAGATAATTACACATGATAGAAGAAGGGGAGAAGCCTCTCCTCCTTCTATTATGTGCATTCCGACAGTGCGATTACTATCGCACTGTCCGGAATGCTAGGTGCAGTAGGCGGGAGATCAAAGGCTTCTCCCGCCTGTCTGCAGCGCGTCCCCGATGTGCTGGCCGGTGCAGTGACGTCATATCACTGCGCCGGCCCACGTGGATGATGGGGGCGCGCGCGCGCCCCCTGGTGCGCGGGAGTGCAGGCCGCCGGAGATAAATATCCGGCGGCCCCGGCACTCCGCAGTTAGGATCGGGGCCCCCACCTGGAGAGCGCATCGGCGCTCAGGACAACGCGGCCCCCCCCCCCTCCGGCTCAAGGACCGACCGGACCCCCCACCCTGACTGAAGGAGACCCCCTGGACGAACGAGCAACCCCTGACAACTAAGTATCATATATATATACACTACGTGCAGAATTATTAGGCAAATGAGTATTTTGACTACATCATCCTCTTTGTGCATGTTGTCTTACTCCAAGCTGTATAGGCTCGAAAGCCTACTACCAATTAAGCATATTAGGTGATGTGCATCTCTGTAATGAGAAGGGGTGTGGTCTAATGACATCAACACCCTATATCAGGTGTGCATAATTATTAGGCAACTTCCTTTCCTTTGGCAAAATGGGTCAAAAGAAGGACTTGACAGGCTCAGAAAAATCAAAAATAGTGAGATATCTTGCAGAGGGATGCAGCACTCTTAAAATTGCAAAGCTTCTGAAGCGTGATCATCGAACAATCAAGCGTTTAATTCAAAATAGTCAACAGGGTCGCAAGAAGCGTGTGGAAAAACCAAGGCGCAAAATAACTGCCCATGAACTAAGAAAAGTCAAGCGTGCAGCTGCCAAGATGCCACTTGCCACCAGTTTGGCCATATTTCAGAGCTGCAACATCACTGGAGTGCCCAAAAGCACAAGGTGTGCAATACTCAGAGACATGGCCAAGGTAAGAAAGGCTGAAAGACGACCACCACTGAACAAGACACACAAGCTGAAACGTCAAGACTGGGCCAAGAAATATCTCAAGACTGATTTTTCTAAGGTTTTATGGACTGATGAAATGAGAGTGAGTCTTGATGGGCCAGATGGATGGGCCCGTGGCTGGATTGGTAAAGGGCAGAGAGCTCCAGTCCGACTCAGACGCCAGCAAGGTGGAGGTGGAGTACTGGTTTGGTCTGGTATCATCAAAGATGAGCTTGTGGGGCCTTTTCGGGTTGAGGATGGAGTCAAGCTCAACTCCCAGTCCTACTGCCAGTTTCTGGAAGACACCTTCTTCAAGCAGTGGTACAGGAAGAAGTCTGCATCCTTCAAGAAAAACATGATTTTCATGCAGGACAATGCTCCATCACACGCGTCCAAGTACTCCACAGCGTGGCTGGCAAGAAAGGGTATAAAAGAAGAAAATCTAATGACATGGCCTCCTTGTTCACCTGATCTGAACCCCATTGAGAACCTGTGGTCCATCATCAAATGTGAGATTTACAAGGAGGGAAAACAGTACACCTCTCTGAACAGTGTCTGGGAGGCTGTGGTTGCTGCTGCACGCAATGTTGATGGTGAACAGATCAAAACACTGACAGAATCCATGGATGGCAAACTTTTGAGTGTCCTTGCAAAGAAAGGTGGCTATATTGGTCACTGATTTGTTTTTGTTTTGTTCTTGAATGTCAGAAATGTATATTTGTGAATGTTGAGATGTTATATTGGTTTCACTGGTAAAAATAAATAATTGAAATGGGTATATATTTGTTTTTTGTTAAGTTGCATAATAATTATGCACAGTAATATTCACCTGCACACACAGATATCCCCCTAAAATAGCTAAAACTAAAAACAAACTAAAAACTACTTCCAAAAATATTCAGCTTTGATATTAATGAGTTTTTTGGGTTCATTGAGAACATGGTTGTTGTTCAATAATAAAATTATTCCTCAAAAATACAACTTGCCTAATAATTCTGCACTCCCTGTATATATATATATATATATATATATATATATATATATATATATATATATATATATATGTAGCTTAAGGCTGACATGTCAGCCTGCATTTGTGGGAGGGGCGTAGGCGCTCTTAAAAGGAGGCACGCCCTCTCCTCATGTGCGGGCGTTTTCGGTGCGGTGCCTTTTCCCGCCTGACGTCACGCCCCGTCCTGCTGTGCTGCGGTGCAGGTAAGTTTACCGAGGGTTCCCCTCCAACGCTTCCCGCTCAGCTGCCTGGGTAAGTTCAAGCTCCTCCCGCACCCCTCTCCGGCATGTCCACCCATCCCCCCCCCCGGTCCGGTCCGCTCGCTACCCACCTCGCATCCCGGGTGGTACGGCCGGCACGTCCTCGCTCAGGCGCCGCCCTGAGCAGATCTTGCGGGACGCCGGGCAGCGCTTCCGTTGCCTTGACGACGGAGCTTGCGTCCCGGCCGGCCTCTGCTGTCGGGCTCTCTTCCTGGCGCCGGCCGCCGCAGCAGCTCACACCCCTCTTGTCTGGCTGGTCCTGGCGCTCTCCCCACGGGCGGGTCCGTCCAGACCCAGGGGTGCCGTTTCTTCCCACGCAGCTACTGGCCGGCGGCCGGCTGCTGTTTACCATCAATAAAGTTTGAAAAAAATAAAAAATACACTTGAAAGCATTGGTCTACACACTGGTTCGTCATAATAAGCCCCACCACAGGCCCTCGCCAGCACATACATAGCATAGCTGCTTGCCAGGGTCATGGCACACCGCTAGCTCCCACGTGCCCTCCCCTGTCTTGTTAAAGCAGCAGACCAGTTAACCCTCCACACCCCACGGCAGCGGTTCCGCCACCTCACACGTCAGCTCTCACACACACAGTCTCATTAGATCACAGGGACTCGCAGTTCTCTGGGTCAAGGGTCGCCCCCCCCCCCTCCTCACGCCACTGGTTATTGTTGCAGACTCTGGTTACTCTGCCGTGCTTGCCATCCATCGTCTGCGAAGGTTTTCACACAAATTCCGCCCGTGTCGACCACCGCCTGTTCCACTCTGCTACATCTGCGGACGTTGTTCGGTAAATACTTATTTTCAGTCACCGTTCTGTCACCAGTCACACGGCGGGTTTGCTTCCATGTCATCCCACCATGTTCATTGCCGGGTTTTCTTCATGTTTCACGCATGTCTTCTCATGCTCCAACATGTCTGTGGCCTGTTCCGTGTCAGGCTTACGCATCATTCTTACCATTTGTTGCCCATGTCGCCACGGGCTTACGGTTTTCCCAGACTATACCTGTTGCCAGTCACGCTTCAGGCTTACGTATTATTTGCAGTCAGTGCCTGTTTCAGGGTCACGTTTCTAATATATCATGTCTGTGGCCTGTTACTTTTCTGGCTTACGTTTCTCATCTATCATGTCTGCTGCCTGTTACGTTTCAGGCTTACGTTTTTCTTTTCTGTTGCCAGTTACGTTTCTGGCTTACGTTTCTAATCTATCATGTCTGCTGCCTGTTACGTTCAGGCTCACGTTTTTCTTTTCTGTTGCCAGTTACGTTTCTGGCTTACGTTTCTAATCTATCTTGTCTGCTGCCTGTTACGTTTCAGGCTTACGTTTTTCTTTTCTGTTGCCAGTTACGTGTCTGGCTTACGTTCCCAATGTATTATGTTGCCTGTTACGCTTCAGGCTTACGTTTTTCTTTTATTTTTGTCGCCTGTTACGTTTCAGGCTTACATATCCACCGTACCACGTCCGTGGCCTTTCACGTATGTCAGGCTTACGTTTCTCTTATGTATTTATTCCCCGTTACGCTTCAGGTTTACGTTTTTTCATCCATTTCCGGTTACAGGCCAGGTTCATGCTGTTGTTAATCACTATTCTTTGTCGCTATCATTTTTATTCCAGATTCGATCAATATTATTTTCTACAGTACGACCCCAGTTTTGTGTTCTTTTTCCAAAAAAAAATAAAAATTATTGTTGCAGACCCTGGGTACTCTGCCGTTAATCTTCAACCAGGGATCCATGCATCCTTACAGAGGTCATAAAATTCCCCACTCAGGGTTCAAACAGGTAGGTGCTGGTTTTTTAGTCCTTCTCACTCCAGTCACACCCAAAGTTTTTATTCTCTCCACACAGTCAAGCAGCAGCATCGAAGTCTTTAAAAAAAAAATAAATGATGGTTCCCCATGTCACGGTTGGGACGCATTGGCGCGTTCCGGTCTGCGTAGTCTCCCCCTCACGTTACCAATTATTTTGCAGTCCCCGGATGCTGCGCCACTCTGGCTGCGCTCGTCAGCCAGGTTGCGCTCATTTGTCCCGTTTGCCGACCATCGCTTTCCACTCTCCACATCCACGGACATTTCCGGCGACTGCTTCATTTTCTACCACACATTCGCGGTCTTCCAGGCTTCGCTGCTATGCAACTTCCTATTCCTTTGTCACCCGCGTCAGGGTCACGTCGTAGTCACCAGGTTGTCTCCAGTCACGTCCCAGGTCACTTCTTGTTCATGTCACCATGTTTTGTTTCTCTGTCATACCTGTCCACGACAGGCTGTTGCTGTCACGTGTCAGGCCTATGTATCAATTGGCGGTCACGGCCAGGCTCACGCCTCTTGCCTCCCACGGCCTGTTCTGTTCAGGCGTCCGTTCCTTTCTCAATCATTGGCCTGTCACGTTTCAGACTCACGCTTTATTACCATTGCCACTTTTTGCGCTTCAGGCTCACGTGCACATCTCACCATGTCGGGTGCCTGCCACGGTTCAAGCTCATGTTTTTTGTTCAGTGTATCATCTGTTGCCTGTCACGTTTCAAACGCACGTTTCAATCTCATCTTTTTGCCATGTTTTATCTGTTGCCTGTCACGTTTCAGGCTCACGTTTTCAATTCATCATCTGTTTCTGTTACGCTTCAGGCTTACGTGTTATTTTCATTATCTGTTGCCTGTTACGTTCAGGTTTACGTTTTAATTCATCTCAGGTTGCCTGTCTCGCTTCAGGCTTACGTGTTATTTTCATTATCTGTTGCCTGTTACGTTTCAGGCTTACGTTTTCAATTTGTCACGTTTCAATCAATCATCTGCTGCCTGTTGCGCTTCAGGCTCACGTGTTTTTTATTTTTCAGGTGTTGCCTGTCACGCTTCAGGCTTACGTTCATGTCACGCCGTGTCTGCCACCGGCTGCGCATCGATGTACGTTTCCAGTTTTCGTTGCCTCTTTCGTTTAGGGTCCACGTTCGTCACTTCTCATGCCATGGTTATCACGCTCAGGCGTACATAAGGGACCGGATCACTCAAAGTCTTACGTGGTATCATTTATTTTCTGTTACCTGTCACTTCAGGTTTACACTGTTAATTTACTGTTTCTGTCGTCTGTCATGTTTTAGACTCGATTCGGTAGTCCTTTCTCCGGTACGATTTCAGGTTTGATGTTTGTTTCCTCTTCAGTTTTCTTTTTCCTGTCTGGGGCCAAGTACGGTTAGCCTTCTCACGTCATTTCACGCTTAGTCCATGGTCCCGCCGTTCAGAGCACTAGACACTCGCTAGTCCTCCTTTAACCACCATTCACGTCTCGGGTGTCGCTTGCAAGGTACGGGGCTTCCTGGTCAAATGTTATTTTCTATTTGTCTCTTCGCAGCTGCAGTATGTCGCATTTCCAACATCGAAGAAGGCCTATCTGTACCGGAAACACCCGCATCCAAGCGGCCCTAAGGAGTTGGTCAATTCCGAAGTTGGTTACGGAGCTTAACCGGAGAGGGTTCCAATACCCTGCTTCCGCCGTAAAGCAGAGCTGTATCGGCTACTGATGGTTGAACCAGCAGCCCCGGACTTGGAGCAAGTCTCCATGTCCACCCTTCAGGTGTCCCTGGCGCAGCTACATGCCGGGATGAACTCCGTCGCCTCCTTGGTTTCGGACGTCCAGTCCAGCCTCTTGGCCGTCAAGTCCTACGGGGGGCTGCCACCTGCCCAGTCCACTCTAGCCTTGCCAATAACCTCCACCCTAGGGCCCGTTCCCCCAGGTAGGGTTCCGTACGCTACCGAGACTGCTCCCTCGCTTTTCATTCCCTGCCGCAGCCAAACTGCTTGTCATTACAACGAATGTAGGGCCCCTTCATGCATGTTTCAGGGCTCACCCCCAGCTGATGTGTCCTCAAGATCCAGGCCATCCTGTTCCACAACTATCCTTTAACACCATCAACGATATTTGGCCGAAATCCAACATTTCTCCATGTTAGAAGACCCCGAAAGTAGGTCGGTTTTTCTGTCTCAAACGGTTAGGGGGTGTTCAGGAGAGTAGTCACGCGGTCGTCCCGAGCAGGCAGGCTGTGTCAGGGGATTATTTAGAAGCTTTCCACCTCCCTAGATGGTCTTCCTTTTGGGCTCCTTCCAGCACTGTCATAAAGGCTGCCATGTACTTTAGTTCCGCGGGTTCTTAGGACACAGCGAATTCACCCACAGTTCAGTCAGGTCCAAGGGTTTAACCGGGGGTCAGCTGGTATGGCCCGACGACCATTTCTCCTCACAGCTCCTCACTTCCAACCTCACAGGTGGGATCACCAGTGGAGGTGAAGTTCTTCCAGTCCACCAACGCATGGTGCCCGGTCCAGGTGCTCAGGAGCTGGCTTTCAGCTCTGGGGGACTCCACCCCTGACCGCCCATTGCTCCCGTTCCAGGTCTTGGCCCGCACGGCCTCGCAGTTTCATCTCCCACGTTCGCACTCTGGCGGCGGGCTTGGGTTTCAACCCCAAGACCATTTCAGGACACTCCTTCCGTATTGGAGCTGCACGTCATCCGGCCACGTCATCCGCAAATGGGTCGCTGGCGCTCCTCAGGCTTCCCACGTTACATACCTACCCTCAGGCCAAGATATCCCAGGCATTCCACAGTTTGGTTTTGTAACTTGGTCAGTGGCAGAGGTTCTCTCTCCCTACTCATATGTATTTTTGCCCCCTTTTAGGCTTACCCGTGGCATGGCTAAGGGCACCTCTCCAGCCATATCAGTTTAGGCAGGTTGGTTTCCTCTCTCAGGTCTCGGCACGTTCGGGGCACTAGCTCTCTGCCGTAGCCATGACCACAAGTAGCTTAAGGCTGACATGTCAGCCTGCATTTGTGGGAGGGGCGTAGGCGCTCTTAAAAGGAGGCACGCCCTCTCCTCATGTGCGGGCGTTTTCGGTGCCCCACCCTCCCTCCCCTTTTCTTTCCATACTCCTCAGGGTATGCCCCCTTTTAGGCTTACCCGTGGCATGGCTAAGGGCACCTCTCCAGCCATATCAGTTTAGGCAGGTTGGTTTCCTCTCTCAGGTCTCGGCACGTTCGGGGCACTAGCTCTCTGCCGTAGCCATGACCACAAATATATATATATATATATATATATCTCTCTCTCTATCTATCATCTATATCCCTACCTACCTATAAACCCTCCTATTACCCCTGGTAACCCTACCCTATACACCCCTTGTTCTCTGCCAGGATACACCCCTGGTTAACCCTGTTACCCCTGGTAACCCAAACCTTATATCCCCTGATCCCCTACTGACCCCTGGAACCCGATACACCCCTGGTTAGCCCTGATTAACCCCTGGTGGTTACCTTGGTTGTCTGTCCTCTGTAGAGCATGCCTCTGCTCTGCAAACAATCCTTTTAACCCTTCATCGTACCCCGTAGGGACAGTGAATAGTCAGGTGGGGTGGGTTGTTATATACTTGTATATGTGAACTGTGTAGCTAGTTTATGGGTGGAATTGGGAACGTGTAGTGTAGTTTAGGATTTGTAGTGCTGTATTGTTAGTATTGCGTGCGTAGTGTATTGTTAGTAATAAATACTGTTACTTGTAACTATCTGTGTAACGTGTAGTTATTGGAGATAGTTAGTAAGGCGCATGCAGCTAGTGTAGCGATCAGTGTAAAGCATAGCGAAGGTATTGTGTTATTATATAAAGGCATAAATAGGCGGAGTCATCAATAGACGGCTCCTCCTATTTATATTAATTATCGATATTTGCATAAATATTGGTGATTAATATTCCCCCTTTAAATGGACCATTTTTAGCCTAAGGCAGCTCATCTTATCAGGCCTTTTTTAGTCGAATGTATCACCCACTGTCAGTCCCTTCGGGATCCATCCCTCATTCATCTTAATAAAGGTGAGGTAATCTAGACTTTTTTGACCTAGGCGACTTCTCTTCTCAGTGACAATACCTCCTGTTGCACTGAAGGTCCTTTCTAACAGGACACTTGAAGCGGGGCAGGCCAGAAGTTCTACCGTAAATTGGGATAGCTCAGGCCACAGGTCAAGCCTGCACACCCAGTAGTCAAGGGGTTCATCGCTCCTCAGAGTGTCGATATCTGCAGTTAAGGCGAGGTAGTCTGCTACCTGTCGGTCGAGTCGTTCTCTGAGGGTGGACCCCGAAGGGCTGTGGCGATGCGTAGGACTTAAAAAGCTCTGCATGTCCTCCATCAACAACACGTCTGTAAAGCGTCCTGTCCTTGCCGGCGTGGTCATGGGAGGAGGAGGATTACTTTCACCTCTTCCCCTGTTAGATTCCCGTTGTGCTGTGTCATCACCCTTATACGCTGTGTAAAGCATACTTTAATTTATTTTGGAACTGCTGCATCCTTTCCGACATTTCAGGCACTTTCTGCTTATACTGGGG
This sequence comes from Bufo bufo, assembly GCF_905171765.1. NCBI lineage: Eukaryota > Metazoa > Chordata > Amphibia > Anura > Bufonidae > Bufo > Bufo bufo. The sequence goes on from NC_053392.1 coordinate 601,664,959, forward strand.
GTCTAGTAGCGTGGACACCCAGTACAGGTCTTTCTCCTTCAGCCTTTTTATACGAGGGTCCCCCAACAGGCACGACAGCATGAAAGACCCCATTTGCACAAGGTTGGATGCCGAGCTACTCATGTCCCGTTCCTCGTCCTCAGTGATCTCACTGAAGGTATGTTCTTCCCCCCAGCCACATACAACACCACGGGTACCAGATAGATGACAACGAGCACCCTGGGATGCCTGTTTTGGTTGGTCTTCCTCCTCCTCCTCAAAGCCACATTCCTCCTCTGACTCCTCTTCCTCACAATCCTCTTCCAGCGTTGCCGCAGGTCCAGCAAGCGATGCTGATAAGGCTGTTTCTGGTGGTGATGGTGACCACAACTCTTCCTCTTCACGCTCATCTACGGCCTCTTCGCAGGGCACGCTCCAGGAAGAAAACAAATGGTATGATGTCGCTGATGGTGCCTTCGGTGCGACTGACTAGGTTTGTCACATCCTCAAAAGGACGCATGAGCCTACAGGCATTGCGCATGAGCGTCCAGTAACGTGGCAAAAAAATTCCCAGCTACGCAGAGGCTGTCCTAGCACCCCGGTCATACAAATACTCGTTGACGGCTTTTTCTTGTTGGAGCAGGCGGTCGAACATTAGGAGTGTTGAATTCCAACGTGTCGGGCTGTTGCAAATCAAGCGCCTCACTGGCATGTTGTTTCGCCGCTGGATATCTGAAAAGTGCGCCATGGCCGTGTAGGAACACCTGAAATGGCCACACACCTTCCTGGCCTGCTTCAGGACGTCCTGTAAGCCTGGGTACTTATGCACAAAGCGTTGTACGATCAGATTACACACAACTTGTCCAAATTCAATGCCGCCAACAAATTGCTTCCGTTGTCACACACCACTTTGCCGATCTCCAGTTGGTGGGGAGTCAGCCACTGATCCACCTGTGCGTTCAGGGCGGACAGGAGTGCTGGTCCGGTGTCACTCTCTGCTTTCAGGCAAGTCAACCCCAAGACGTCGTTACACTGCCGTATCCGGGATGTGGAATAGCCCCTGGGGAGATGGGGGGGTGCCATTGATGTGGAGCAAGACGCAGCAGCAGAAGAGGACTCAGCCGAGGAGGTTATGGAAGAGGATGGAGTAGGAGGAGTAGAGGAGGTGGCAGCAGGCCTGCCTACCTGACCGTGCTTTGCAGACCAGGTATCAGTGGTCAGATGGACCCTTGCCCCAACACTGTGTGCCAGACATGCCATTACTTCCTTTTGCACAATCGAGTACCGGTTGGGGATTGCCTTTTGTGCAAAGAAATTTCAGCCGGGTACCTTCCACTGCGGTGTCCCAATAGCCACAAATTTTTGGAACGCCTCAGACTCCACCAGCTTGAATGGTAAAAGCTGGCGGGCTAATAGTTCAGACAAGCCAGCTGTCAGACGCCGGGCAAGGGGGTGACTTTGTGACATTGGCTTCTTACGCTCAAACATGTCCTTGACAGACAGACTGTGGGCAGATGAGCAGGAACTGCTCAAGGCGAGAGATGGAGTGGCGGATGGCTTAGAGGGGGCAAGGAGGACAGCAGTGGTTGACGTGGCTGAAGATGCTGGACCAGGAGGAGGATGGCGGCTTTGAGTTTGTGTGCTGCTTGTACTCATGTGTTGATCCCATAGGCGTTTGTGATGTGCGATCATGTGCCTTCGCAAAGCAGTTGTACCTAGGTGGGTGTTGGACTTCCCACAACTCAGTTTCTTTTGGCACAGGTTGCAAATGGCATCGCTGTTGTCAGAGGCAGACACACAAAAAAAATGCCACACTGCTGAGCTCTGCAATGACGGCATTCTGGTGGTGGCAACAGCATGCGTTGATTGGCGTGCTGTCTGGCTGACCCCGGGTGCCGATGCATGCTGTCTGACTGTGCCACTAGCTCCTTGCGACGACCTCCCCCTGCTTCCAACTCGTCTCCTCCTCCTCTCTGTCTCCCCATCTGAACTTTCCCCCTGTTCTTCTTCTCTTCTAGTGGGCACCCACGTGACATCCACAGACACATTGTCATCATCAACCGCTTCACTTGTATCTGACAACTCAGCAAATGAAGCAGCAGTGGGTACAACATCATCATCATCACACCGTACGTCCATGTGTGTAATGCTGCCTGACTGAGACCTATCCCTGTTATCTCCATCCTCTGGCAATAATGGTTGCGCATCACTCATTTCTTCCAACTGATGTGTAAATAACTCCTCTGACAGATCAAGTGAAGCGGCTGTGGTGCTAGTGTTGGTGGTGGCGGCAGGCGGGCGAGTGGTAACTTGAGAGGTGCCCGAAGCTAAGCTGGAGGAGGATGGTGCGTCAAGGTTCCGAGCGGAAGCTGTAGAAGATTGGGTGTCCTGTGTTAGCCAGTCAACTATGTCCTCAGAACTTTTCGAGTTCAGGGTACGTGGCCTCTGAACACTGGGCATTATTCTAGGGCCAAAGGGAATCGCAGCACCACGACCACGACGGCCCTCTGCCTGTCCTTTTTTCTTTTTAGATTAGTTAGGTTGTACTATGTGTGCAAGCTACTGTGACACCAGATATGAGTGGCACTGTGCACTGGCAGAAGTTGGCAGAGTAGACGCTGTAGGCCTGACACACACGCTTGCAGACAACTAACTGCTATTCAATCTATTACAGTCAAAATTGTATATATTTTTTTAAATGTGCACTACTGTTGCACCAGATATGAGTTGCACTGGTGTGACACTGTGCCCTGGCAGGCCCTGAAACGCACACGTGTGAAGGAAAATGACTGATATTATTTCACAGTCAAAAAAGTTTTTTTTTTTTTTTTAAATGCAAGCTATTGTGACACCAGATATGAGTGGTGGCACTGGGCAAGTGGGCACAGTATACGCTGTGAGCCTGACACACACGCTGGCAGGCAGGCAGGCAACTGCAATTAGATTACACAGGAAAAAAAAAAAAAAGCAGACTGATGTTCTAGCCCTAAAAAGGGCTTTTTGGGGTGCTGTCCTTACAGCAGAGATCAGATGAGTCCTTCAGGACTGTAGTGGACACTGAATGCACTAGCCTAGCTATCGATTTCCCTATTAAATCATCAGCAACTACACTGTCCCTCCTCTCACTAAGAATGCAGCTTCCGAATGAATCTAAAATAGATGCTGTCCAGGAGGTGGGAGGGTCTGCTGCTGATTGGCTGGAATGTGTCTGCTGACTGAGGTACAGGGTCAAAGTTTACTCAATGATGACGAATAGGGGCGGACCGTATATCACATATGTTCGCCCGCCGCGGCGAACGCGAACAAGCTATGTTCGCTGGGAACTATTCGGGACATCTCTACTGCTGAGGACTGGGGCAAAATGATATTCTCCGATGAAGCCTCTTTCCGATTGTTTGGGGCATCTGGAAAAAGGCTTGTCCGGAGAAGAAAAGGTGAGCGCTACCATCAGTCCTGTGTCATGCCAACAGTAAAGCATCCTGAGACCATTCATGTGTGGGGTTGCTTCTCATCCAAAGGAAGTGGGCTCACTCACAATTTTGCCCAAAAACACAGCCATGAATAAAGAATGGTACCAAAACACCCTCCAACAGCCCAACAACAGTTTGGTGAAGAACAAGGCATTTTCCAGCACGATGGAGCACCGTGCCATAAGACAAAAGTGATAACTAAGTGGCTCGGGGACCAAAACGTTGACATTTTGGGTCCATGGCCTGGAAACTCCCCAGATCTTAATCCCATTGAGAACTTGTGGTCAATCCTCAAGAGGCGGGTAGACAAACAAAAACCCACTAATTCTGACAAACTCCAAGAAGTGATTATGAAAGAATGGGTTGCTATCAGTCAGGAATTGGCCCAGAAGTTGATTGAGAGCATGCCCAGTCGAATTGCAGAGGTCCTAAAAAAGAAGGGCCAACACTGCAAATACTGACTCTTTGCATAAATGTCATGTAATTGTCGATAAAAGCCTTTGAAACGTATGAAGTGCGTGTAATTATATTTCACTACATCACAGAAACAACTGAAACAAAGATCTAAAAGCAATTTAGCAGCAAACTTTGTGAAAACTAATATTTGTGTCATTCTCAAAACTTTTAGCCACGACTGTACATATTCGTACCTGCATGAGGGATAATCTCAATATATTTTAATAATATCTCCTACTACTGGTTTTGTTACACACTTTACTCAAGCACATTAATGCTAGCTTAATCACAATGTAAATTAGTGCAATAATTAGGGATGAGCGAACCCGAACTGTATAGTTCGGGTTCGTACCGAATTTTGGGGTGTCCGTGACACGGACCCAAACATTTTCGTAAAAGTCCGGGTTCGGTGTTCGGCGCTTTCTTGGCGCTTTTTGAAAGGCTGCAAAGCAGCCAATCAACAAGCGTCATACTACTTGCCCCAAGAAGCCATCACAGCCATGCCTACTATTGACATGGCTGTGATTGGCCAGTGCAGCATGTGACCCAGCCTCTATTTAAGCTGGAGTCACGTAGCGCCGCACGTCACTCTGCTCTGATCAGTGTAGGGAGAGGATGCAGCTGCTGCTGTTAGGGCGAGATTAGGCAGGGATTTATTTACTGAAGTGATCGATATACAGCTGTGTATCATACAACCTCTGCTATTCAATTGCTCACTGTTTTAAGGCTGCCCAGAGCGTTTTTCAGTCACTTTTTTCTGAGGTGATCGGCGGCCATTTTGTGTCTTTTGGTGCGCCAGCACAAGCTGCCACCAAGTCCATTTTTAACCATCAATAGTGTGTTTTTTTTTGCTATATCCTACATCAGGGGCTTGGCTGTGCTTGCCATTTTTGTGAGGGGTAAAATACAATAGCAGTACCCTAAATCTGGTGTTTCAGCTGTGGCTAGCCAATTGTAATACTGTCTGCTGTCTGCCGAAGCACAGTTTTTGTTCTGGGTTGAATACAATTCCCAACTTAGCAATTCCCTAAATTAGTGGTTTCTGCTCTATCAGGCCAAGTTTAAATCTATCCATAAAAGGGTATATTAGATTGAAGGTGCGGATAGGGTCATCCTTAATAACTTCACACGCTACCGTGCATTTCCAAGTCTAATTCTGTCCGTAAAAGGGATACCTGTCATCCAGCGCCTAAATACTAGGCCTACAATTTATATTCAGCTAAATCTGTCGTTACTGCTGTGCCTGTATTAGTGTAATACGGTACCTAAATAGATAGCCAGATAGTGTTAGGTGCCTGTAAAAAAAAAAGGCCTGAATTTGAATTCAATACATTGGGCCAAATAATTTTTTTCTTATTGTGGTGAACGATAACAATGAGGAAAACATCTAGTAAGGGACGCGGACGGGGACATGGTCGTGGTGGTGTTAGTGGACCCTCTGGTGCTGGGAGAGGACGTGGCCATTCTGCCACAGCCACACGTCCTAGTGAACCAACTACCTCAGGTCCCAGTAGCCACCAGAATTTACAGCAATATTTGGTGGGGCCCAATGCCGTTCTAAGGATGGTAAGGCCTGAGCAGGTACAGGCATTAGTCAATTGGGTGGCCGACAGTGGATCCAGCACGTTCACATTATCTCCCACCCAGTCTTCTGCAGAAAGCGCACAGATGGCGCCTGAAAACCAAGCCCATCAGTCTGTCACATCACCCCCATGCGTATCAGGGAAACTGTCTGAGCCTAAAGTTATGCAGCAGTCTCTTATGCTGTTTGAAGACTCTGCTGGCAGGGTTTCCCAAGGGCATCCACCTAGCCCTTCCCCAGGGGTAGAAGAGATAGAATGCACTAACGCACAACCACTTATGTTTCCTGATGAGGACATGGGAATACCACCTCAGCACGTCTCTGATGATGACGAAACACAGGTGCCAACTGCTGCGTCTTTCTGCAGTGTGCAGACTGAACAGGAGGTCAGGGAGGAAGACTGGGTGGAAGACGATGCAGGAGACGATGAGGTCCTAGACCCCACATGGAATGAAGGTCGTGCCACTGACTTTCAGAATTCGGAGGAAGAGGCAGTGGTGAGACCGAGCCAACAGCGTAGCAAAAGAGGGAGCAGTGGGCAAAAGCAGAACACCCGCCACCAAGAGAGTCCGTCTGCTACTGGCCACCGCCATCTCGGACCGAGCACCCCAAAGGCAGCTTCAAGGAGTTCCCTGGCATGGCAGTTCTTCAAACAATGTGCTGACGACAAGACCCGAGTGGTTTGCACGCTGTGCCATCAGAGCCTGAAGCGAGGCATTAACGTTCTGAACCTTAGCACAACCTGCATGAGCAGGAACCTGCATGCAAAGCATGAACTGCAGTGGAGTAAACACCTTAAAAACAAGGAACTCACTCAGGCTCCCCCTGCTACCTCTTCTGCTGCTGCCGCCGCCTCGGCCTCTTCCTCTGCCTTTGGAGGAACGTTGGCACCTGCCGCCCAGCAAACAGAGGATGTACCACCAACACCACCACCTCTGTCACCAAGCATCTTAACCATGTCACACGGCAGCATTCAGCTCTCCATCTCACAAACATTTGAGAGAAAGCGTAAATTCCCACCTTGCCACCCTCGATCCCTGGCCCTGAATGCCAGCATTTCTAAACTACTGGCCTATGAAATGCTGTCATTCAGGCTGGTGGACACAGACAGCTTCAAACAGCTCATGTCGCTTGCTGTCCCACAGTACGTTGTTCCCAGCTGCCACTACTTCTCCAAGAGAGCCGTGCCTTCCCTGCACAACCAAGTATCCGATAAAATCAAGTCTGCACTGCGCAACGCCATCTGTGGCAAGGTCCACCTAACCACAGATACGTGGACCAGTAAGCACGGCCAGGGACGCTATAGCTCCCTAACTGCACATTGGGTAAATGTAGTGGCGGCTGGGCCCCAGGCGGAGAGCTGTTTGGCGCACGTCCTTCCGCCGCCAAGGATCGCAGGGCAACATTCTTTGCCTCCTGTTGCCTCCTCCTCCTTACTCAGCTTCCTCCTCCTCTTCTTCCACCTGCTCATCCACTCAGCCACACACCTTCACCACCAACTTCAGCACAGCGCGGGGTAAACGTCAGCAGGCCATTCTGAAACTCATATGTTTGGGGGACAGGCCCCACACCGCACAGGAGTTGTGGCGGGGTATAGAACAACAGACCGACGAGTGGTTGCTGCCGGTGAGCCTCAAGCCCAGCCTGGTGGTGTGCGATAATGGGCGAAATCTCGTTGCAGCTCTGGGACTAGCCGGTTTGACGCACATCCCTTGCCTGGCGCATGTGCTGAATTTGGTGGTGCAGAAGTTCATTCACAACTACCCCTACATGTCAGAGCTGCTGCATAAAGTTCGGGCCGTCTGTGCGCGCTTTCGGCGTTCACATCCTGCCGCTGCTCGCCTGTCTGCGCTACAGCGTAACTTCGGCCTTCCCGCTCACCGCCTCATATGCGACGTGCCCACCAGGTGGAACTCACCCTTGCACATGCTGGACAGACTGTGCGAGCAGCAGCAGGCCATAGTGGAGTTTCAGCTGCAGCACGCACGGGTCAGTCGCACTGCGGATCAGCCCCACTTCACCACCAATGACTGGGCCTCCATGCGAGACCTGTGTGCCCTGTTGCGCTGTTTCGAGTACTCCACCAACATGGCCAGTGGCGATGACGCAGTTATCAGCGTTACAATACCACTTCTATGTCTCCTTGAGAAAACACTTAGGGCGATGATGGAAGAGGAGGTGGCCCAGGAGGAGGAGGAAGAGGGGTAATTTTTAGCACTTTCAGGCCAGTCTCTTAGAAGTGACTCAGAGGGAGGTTTTTTGCAACAGCAGAGGCCAGGTACAAATGTGGCCAGACAGGGCCCACTACTGGAGGACGAGGAGGAGGTGGAGGAGGATGAGGATGAAGCATGTTCACAGCGGGGTGGCACCCAATGCAGCTCGGGCCCATCACTGGTGCGTGGCTGGGGGGAAACGCAGGACGATGACGATACGCCTCCCACAGAGGACAGCATGTCCTTACCTATGGGCAGCCTGGCACACATGAGCGACTACATGCTGCAGTGCCTGCGCAACGACAGCAGAGTTGCCCACATTTTAACGTGTGCGGACTACTGGGTTGTCACCCTGCTGGATCCCCAGTACAAAGACAATGTGCCCACCTTACTTCCTGCACTGGACCGTGATAGGAAGATGCGCGAGTACAAGCGCACGTTGGTAGACGCGCTACTAAGAGTATTCCCAAATGTCACAGGGGAACCAGTGGAAGCCCAAGGCGAAGGCAGAGGAGGAGCAAGAGGTCGCCAACGCAGCTGTGTCACGGCCAGCTCCTCTGAGGGCAGGGTTAGCATGGCAGAGATGTGGAAAAGTTTTGTCACCACGCCCCAGCTAACTGCACCACCACCTGATACGGAACGTGTTAGCAGGAGGCAACATTTCACTAACATGGTGGAACAGTACGTGTGCACACCCCTACACGTACTGACTGATGGTTCGGCCCCATTCAACTTCTGGGTCTCCAAATTGTCCACGTGGGCAGAGCTAGCCTTTTATGCCTTGGAGGTGCTGGCCTGCCCGGCGGCCAGCGTTTTGTCTGAACGTGTATTCAGCACGGCAGGGGGCGTCATTACAGACAAATGCAGCCGCCTGTCGACAGCCAATGTGGACAAGCTGACGTTCATAAAAATGAACCAGGCATGGATCCCACAGGACCTGTCCATCCCTTGTGCAGATTAGACATTTATAACTACCTCCCCTTAACCATATATTATTGTACTCCAAGGCACTTCCTCATTCAATCCTTTTTTTATTTTCATTTTACCATTATATTGTGGGGCAACCCAAAGTTGAATGAACCTCTCCTCTGTCTGGGTGCCGGGGCCTAAAAATATCTGACAGTGGCCTGTTCCAGTGTTGGGTGACATGAAGCATGATGGGATTATAAATCATATGAATGTACCATAAGATTACTTACACATCTCAAACACTATAAATAATAATAAAACACGTGGACAAATATTTTTTGGTGGAATAAATTCGGCCACGGCCGGCTTTATTAAAGATTAACTTAATCCAAAATTCAACTGTATCAATATATACCAATAACTTCATAAACAATAATTAGACCAGCCATAAACTCGGCCTAAACTTCAGACTTAACTCGTCCGCTCACCATTTCAGTGAGCGACTTTACACCCACCGGACCATGCCGGCTAACCAGGCGGCGTGGGCCCCACCCCACCCATAACTATCTCAATTATAGCTTGCATGTCCAAATTGAAAATGTCCAAACCGATCTCTGACAAATGAATCTTGTCCGAAAAATAAAGGCCGGGCAAACCACCTTCAAGGTCCACGTGTCGAAAAGAAAACCCCCAGATTAATGGCATAAAACGAGCCATAATTCTATTCAAACGTATCCTAATCTTATCCAAATATTTAAAATTAGAACAGGATAACCAAAGTAAACGTGGAATCATCTCAGAAAAAACTAAACGGGCATCAGGGAACAATCGCCTAGCCCTTACCATAGTATGCTTCATACAAAAGGCCAACTCAATGGTACTGAATTTGCCCACATCATTGGCCCCCGCATGAAAAATTATTATATCAGGATCAGGGTATAAATCACACATTTCCAACAGTACATCCATCAAACCTTCCCAACGAAGACCCCTGACTCCATTCCAGTATATTCGAACCGTATCTGTGGACCAAGAGAGGTTATCACCGTACGATCTTTTCACAGCTCTGCGATGGGCCCAATATACGAAAGAATGGCCGATAATCTATACAGTGAGACCTGTGAAAACTATAATAAAAAGAATCATCAGATCACAGAAACATCAGGACGAACATACATTTTAAAACAATTAGACGACCATCTTCCAATCCATTTAATCACCGACGCACTCAAACCCGACCGAGCCGCCGCAGTGGCGGCTCCAATCCGGAAAGAATGCGACGTAATCCGGACACCATCTAAACCCAATTCCTTTAAACATTTTTTTAGCACGGACCTAAATTGATATTGCGTTAAAGGAGAAGCATTTGCATGCACAAAGAAAGCATTACCACCCCTTGGTCTACGAAGCCAATACTGAGAAATCATACTCACCGGACAAATACCACCCGACCCAACTCTGTTCACACGGATCCAGGTACCCTTACCTGACTGATCCATCTTTGACGTCAGAAGAAAGAACAAAACATAATTAACATGAACATGGACATGCTTCAAGGCCAAACCCAAACCTGCCTCACTATTTCTTGGAAACAACTCACTAATTCTAAAAGCACCAAAAAACATACAACAAAACGCAGTGGAAAATAGCAACTCTTCAAAACTATCAAAACAAACTAAAGAAGTAGCATGACATAATGATAATAACAGCGTGGGAGAAATAGGACATCTATTGTCAGGAGAACAATTACCACGTTTGTAACCTTTTAACATCTGCTTAATCAAGAAATAATCTAACAAAGAAGGAGAACCTAAAACCCGAAGAAAAAAGGAAACACCTGACAAAACCCTTAGAACAGTAGAGTAAGCCAGACCCTTCCTAAACAATGCCACACAAAATGCTAAAGCAGCAACCTCGCCACCACCATGAGAAGACCAACCTCTATCAGCTGTAAAACTGCACCACCTAAGCCACGAACGGCTATAATCCGTCCATGTCGCCGGAGCCACAGAAGACTGTGTAAGACCTACCTAGGACCAAATCAGATTCCACAGGTACGCAGGGCACGATTCCCCTTTCAGATCGGCCCCTTCCGCCAACTGTCGGAATGTCTGAAACTGAAAACGGGAAAGCGAATCAGCAATTGAATTATCTATCCCAGGGATATGGCGAGCTTTCAACCAAATATTTAATCTTAAACAGAGAAGCACCAGATGACGTAACAATTTAACTACTAACGGACATTTTGATTATAAACAATTAAGGGCTCTTTCACACCTGCGTTATTGTCTTCCGGCATAGAGTTCCGTCGTCGGGGCTCTATGCCGGAAGAATCCTGATCAGGATTATCCTAATGCATTCTGAATGGAGAGTAATCCGTTCAGGATGCATCAGGATGTCTTCAGTTCCGGTACGGAACGTTTGTTGGCCGGAGAAAATACCGCAGCATGCTGCGCTTTTTGCTCCGGCCAAAAATCCGGAACACTTGCCGCAAGGCCGGATCCGGAATTAATGCCTATTGGAAGGCATTGATCCGGATCCGGCCTTAAGCTAAACGTCGTTTCGGCGCATTGCCGGAGCCGACATTTAGCTTTTTCAGAGTGGTTACCATGGCTGCCGGGACGCTAAAGTCCTGACAGCCATGGTAAGTGTAGCGGGGAGCGGGGGAGCAGCATACTTACCGTCCGTGCGGCTCCCCGGGCGCTCCAGAGTGACGTCAGGGCGCCCCAAGCGCATGGATCACGTGATCACATGGATCACGTCATCCATGCGCATGGGGCGCTCTGACGTCATTCTGGAGCGCCCCGGGAGCCGAACGGACTGTAAGTATACCGCTCCCCCGCTCCCCGCTCCTACTATGGCAACCAGGACTTTAATAGCGTCCTGGGTGCCATAGTAACACTGAAAGCATTTGGAAGACGGTTCCGTCTTCAAATGCTTTCAGTACACTTGCGTTTTTCCGGATCCGGAGTGTAATTCCGGCAAGTGGAGTACACGCCGGATCCGGACAACGCAAGTGTGAAAGAGGCCTAACTGCAAATAAAACACCCTTATTGTCAGTATGCAAAATAATTCTCTGATTGGAAAAACAACTCCCCCATAAAACTAGCGAAACCACAACAGGAAACAGCTCTAACAAAACAATATTCTTAGTCACCCCATTCGAAATCCAAGCAGGATGCCATTCTGATGCACACCAATGTCCGTTCCAATATGCACCAAAACCGCAAGAACCAGCAGCATCCGTAAACAAATCCATAGCAGAAGCTAAAACAAAATCTTCCTGTCAATACGACCTGCCATTATATAGCTGAAAGAATTCCAACCAAATCATAAAATCTTCCTTAACCTCCCTAGATAAACTAACATGAAAACCCGGGTTCCTCACACCAGAAATCTTTGCAGACAATTGCCGACAAAACACCCGGCCCATCGGCATAATCCTACTGGCAAAAGCTAACATACCCAAAACCGACTGAATCTCTTTCACCTTAGCTGTACGCTTACTTAGTAATGAAGATAATGCCATACAGATGTTTGACACTTTTTGTGACGGAAGACAAAATTCGCCTTTCAAAGAATCTATGACAATCCCCAAATATTCCAAACAATTAGTAGGGTACACTGTCTTCTCCTCAGCTAACGGAACACCAAACTCAGAACAAACTGCAAAAAAGGATTCCAAACTTTCTAAGCATGCTGAAGACTCCGCTGGACCAATGAACAGGAAATCGTCCAAATAGTGCGTCACCGCACCCCGCATACACCTGACTGCTACTACCCATTCAATAAACGAGGAAAAAACTTCAAAATAGAAACAAGACAAAGAACAACCCATTGGAATACATTTATCAAAATAAAATAAACCCTGAAAATGAAAACCAAGTGAGTTAAAACAAGAAGGATGTACAAGTAACAGGCGAAAGGCGGACTGAACGTCCGCCTTTCCCATCAAAGCACCTTTACCAAAACTACGTATTAGGTCTATTGCTGAATCAAATGTGGCATACTTGACCGAACACAATGCTTTATCAATCTCATCATTTAAGGATGCACCATAAGGAAATGATAAATCAAACGAAAAGCATTGGGTTCTTTCTTTGGAACAACTCCCAATGGAGAAAGACGAAAATTGGCAAAAGGCGGAGAGGAAAAAGGACCAGCGATCCTGCCTAACTCCAGTTCCTTTGCCAATTTATCCCTCACAACCACAGGAAATTGATCAACTGAAGAAAAATTATTCACCCATTCACAACCAAAGCCAGAAAACGATGGCAACTGAAAACCCAAAGCAAAACCGTCAAGTAGCAGCTCCGCCATCTTGCAATTTGGGTAACGTTCTAACCAGGGACGCATGGTCACCAGATTTACTGGCGTCCATGCTTTTTGCAATAAACTCTTTTGTGGATGGCATGGTAGGCATGTTAGCTCTTTTATAACAGCTAACCATCGGGTGACTGCCCCCACAAAAGGCACATTCATGGCGATATTTACATGACGCCGGCCACCTACACTGCGCTTCATTAAACGCAAAGCAGGTGCCCTTTTTTAAGCAATTGAGACTGCGGTACTGCAGAGGCTGGCTGCTGTTTTGGGGCAGAATAAGATGAACGCTGTGGCAACAATAAATTAAGCCACAGCCCAACATCCTTTGTGCCCCACCGCATGCTAGGATATACGGACAGCCTCTGTCTGAAATTTTCGTCATACACAAACCAACCTATCCCTCCAAAATTCTTATACGCCTCTAAAACATTATCTAAATGTTGAAAAAGGCCTGAACATTTTGCAGGAAATTTCTCACCCATCACGCTGCAAAAGATACAGTATGCCTGCAACCAATTATTAAAAGTACGAGGAATCGGGCGCCTCCTATCTTCTTCAGACTTATCCTCCCTTCTATCTAATTTAGCGACAAAATCTTTTGAAGCAGGTAACAACGACAATATGTCCACAAATTCATTTCTCCATATCTTTTCTTTAACCGACATGGAGAGATGAAAGCCCAAAGGCGAAATATCACATGGCAACATTTCTTTATAACATGACTCTGACACTCCTCCACGTTTAGCCACCGCTGGAAGAGGGAGAGAGTCATCACTATCATAATCCCCTCCCGTCCCTCGACCGCTAAAACGCCAAGCATCAGAAAAATCGCCTGCCGTACCAGCCTGTTCAGGAGCAGGGGGGGGGGGGAAAGAGGAGCAAAACTCTGTAAAGAAGAAAGTACAGAAGACAAGGACGCAATAACGGTGCCCAGTTCCCTTGGGAACTCACCACCCGCTGGAGCAGCACTCCGGACACCGGAAGAAGATGCGGATGCCTCTTGTCTCTGCTGCGTCCCTCTTTCCAAGCACACACCGTCCCGCTGCTCAACGCAAGGAGATGATCGGCTGAGACTGGTGCTGCACAGGCGGTGGCTCAATTCTGCGTCGTCTACGTCCATGTTGCCGCGAAGGATGTACAGGGGGCTCAAGCGATGCTCTTCTCACAGCAGGACCTTCCTGGGAACCAAATTGCTGCAGGGCAGAAGCGGAACCAAAAAGCTTCTCCAAGTTTCCTGGGGACGCAGATTCAGGACGGACCTCAGCCTGTGATGTCATCCCCAAGCGGCCACTTCCTGTTTCTTCCGCAGCAGCACTTCTCTCTGATCTTCTCCTCTCCGGAACAGACCTACAGGGTGAAGGAGAGAAACGGGTGCGCTGCCTCTTCTCTCTTCTTGAAGAGCGCAGCGCAGGCACCACAGGGAGACTTTCAGATAAGTCAGCCGCAGACACCGCCGGGACATTGCCAGGATCGCACACCACTGCAGGAACAGCCACAGATGAAGACCAGTCAGCCAAGCAGGATTCCAGCCAGGATGCCGTCTCTCCATCTCCCGCACGCCTCCGCAGCTCGGCAACGAAATCCTCCATCAGGTACGCAGACAGGCAGCACCTCCTCCAGACGCTGATGAGATGACAGCCTAACACTGCTCGCTACTATATAGCCCTAACCAAGAGGGGGGGCCCTGAAACTGTCCCACCAATGAACTATCTGTTGCTGGGCATCCCAGGCTACCCTGCCCAGCAACACTACCCCATAGGTCACCTAATGACCCAATGATTTACCTCTGCCCCAAACCCCCCAGCAACCAATTATACTTAGCTCACCTAAACACACTTTTAGGCGGGAAATTTTCCCGCCACAAACTAAGTACAAGCTAATAGGATGATTATAATCCCATGCGGATCCCTCTATATAATTTCGGGATCCATACATTCTCTGCTATGGGACCCCTCTGTCTGGGTGCCGGGGCCTAAATATCTGACAATGGCCTGTTCCAGTGGTGGGTGACGTGAAGCCTGATTCTCTGCCATGAGACCTCTCTCCAATTGATATTGGTTAATTTTAATTAATTTTATTTTTATTAATTAATTTCCCTATCCACATTTGTTTGCAGGGGATTTACCTACATTTTGCAGCCCTCTAGCCCTTTCCTGGGCTATTTTACAGCCTTTTTAGTGCCGAAAAGTTCGGGTCCCCATTGACTTTAATGGGGTTTGGGTTGAGTTCGGATCCCGAACATTTCCGGGAAGTTCGGCCGAACTTCTCGAACATCCAGGTGTTCGCTCAACTCTACAGATAACCCCTTTAAGGACTCAGCCCTATTTCACCTTAAGGACTTGGCCATTTTTTGCAAATCTGACCATTGTCAATTTAAGTGCTGCTAACTTTAAAACACTGACTTATCCAGGCCATTCTGAGATTTTTTTTTTTCCGTCACACATTGTACTTCATGACACTGGTAAAATGAAGTCCCAAAAATTTTTTGGGCCTAAAAAAAATACCCAATTTACCAAAAATTTGGAAAAATTAGCAAATTTCTAAGTTTCTCTACTTCTGTAATACATAGTAATAACCCCAAAAATGGTGATGACTTTACATTCCCCATATGTCTACTTCATGTTTGAATTATTTTGGGAATGATATTTTATTTTTTGGGGATGTTACAAGGCTTAGAAGCAAATCTTGAAATTTTTCAGAAATTTGCAAAAACCCAATCTTTAGGGACCACTACAGGTCTGAAGTCACTTTGCAAGGCTTACATAATAAAAACCGCCCAAAAATGACCCCATTCTATAATCTACACCCCTCAAGGTATTCAAAACGGATTTTACAAACTTCATTAACCCTTTAGGTGTTAGAGTTATTGGCAAATGAAATTTGAGAATTTTATTTTTTGCCTAATTTTCAATTTTAACCCATTTTTTCCACTAACAAAACAAGGGTTAACAGCCAAGCAAGACTATCTTTATTGCCCTGACTCTGCCGTTTACAGAAACACCCCATATGTGGCCGTAAACTACTGTACAGGCACACAGTAGCACGTAGAGGGAAAGGTGCGCCGTATGGTTTTTGGAAGCCAGATTTTGCTGGACTGGTTTTTTGACACCATGTCCCATTTGAAGCCCCCCTGATGCACCCCTAGAGTAGAAACTCCATAAAAGTGACCACATCTAAGAACGGAATAGGGTGGCAGTTTTGTTGGTACTAGTTTAGGGTACATATGATTTTTGGTTGCTCTATATTACACTTTTTTGTGCAGCAAGGTAACAAGAAATAGCTTTTTTGGCACAGGTTAGATCATGTGGTAATTTTATAGAGCAGGTTGTCACGGATGCGGTGATACATAAATAAAAAAAAAAAAAAGTATACATATTGGGTAAGTTTTACACAATGATTTCATTTTTAAAATGAAAAAAAGGTTGTGTCTCAATAGTCTAAGAGCCATAGTTTTTTCAGTGATTAACTTAGGTAGGGTATGATTTTTGCGGGATGAGATGACGGTTTGATTGGTACTATTTTGGCGTACATGTGACTTTTTTGATCACTTATTACCTTTTTTGGGAAGTAAGGTGGGCAAAATTTCAATTTCCTCAGTTTTTCATTTTTATGGCGTTCACCGTGCGGGCAAAGTAACATGACAGTTTTATAGATCAGGTAGTTACGGACGCGGCAATACCAAAATGTGTAGGGAATTTTATTTTTAATCAGTGATGTGTTTGATTACTTTTTTTACCCAGACCCTCTTGGTTCTTGAAGATCCAGTGGGTCTGATGTCTGCATAATACAATACAGTACACTATATAGCGTTTTGTACTGTATTTTACTTACACTTTGAACAGATCTATGCCTTTAGCACAGATCTGTTCAGCACCATGGACAGCAGGATGCCTGAGAAGACGTCCTGTTGCCATGGGAACCTTCCCCGTCTGCTCAGTTGTGGCCACAACTTCGCAGACGGGTAAGGAGGGGGGCTGTCTGGGGGCTGCAAAGGCACAGCAGCCCCCCGATGGGAGAGGGAGCTCCTTCTTACTGTTAACCCTTTCCATACAGCGGTCCATACAGACCGCTGTATGGAAAAAGTTAAATGGCTGACATCTGCACAGATGTCAGCTGTTTATACCAGGGTGTCAGCAATGTGCTGACACCCTGGTATACCCACTGGCCACCAACAAATTCAAGAGGAGGTGGGTGAATCACAATCCCGCCTGCTGCACCACCCGCCTCCAAAAAAAAAAAATCATGCAGGTGTGCAGAAGCGATATTTTAGGCACACTAAAGTTTCTGATCCCCGCGGTCAGAAACTGCAGAAAGCACAGCAAGCCGCAGGTCTGAATTGACCTGCGGTTTGCAGCGATCGCCGATACGGGGGGGTGGGGGGGGGTCACAACCCCCCCTGGCGTTGTGACAGCTGAATGATTTCAGCCGGCATCCTGTTCGGATTAACCCCCACAGCTCAGCAATCTCGATTTAAACTTAGGACGTACTGGTACACCTCAAGTCCTTAAGGGGTTAAGATGAAAAATGGCAGGGTGCTAAAGGTTTTCCAAGACTCTAAATTATGACCTATCCTCAATAGGTCATCAGTATCTGATCATGGGGGTGCAACACCTGGGACCCCCACTGATCAGCCGTTTGTGGTGCTCACAGCACCGAACATCATATAGCATCTGTGCTTGGCATTGTGCTCATCCACATTCTATAGGGCTGAGCTGCGGCTAGGCCACATGACTGATGGATGTGTCATTACTGCAAGCGCTGCAGCCTTCTCAAACAGATGATTAGTGGGGTCCCCAGGTGTCAGCCTCCCACTGGTCAGAAAGTCTTGGAAAACTCCCTTTATGTCTGTCAAAGACTGCTGGAGGAAGTGCCAAACTTACATAGGGGCTTTTGACCCCACAACTTGTGCTTCTTCCAGCAGAACAGTGGGAGTTAAGACAGTCTTGGAAAACACTATTATTAATAAATGTCCCCCTGCTGGCATATATACGACCCCACAATGATGATTTGTCCCACTTCATCCGCCAGGGGTTATTATGTACACAAAGAAAATCCACTCAAGTATATAAACCAAGGAAACCCACAGTATACAAATATTTTATTGCTGCAAAATCAGTTACAAAAATAGCACATACATAACACTTACAAGGCAATGCTGAAGATGTAACAGCCATACTATTCTGCACGTTGGCCTCTGAGCTGTATGAAGAGAAGGCATGAGGATCACATCCAGGGCTGAGCAGCAGAAAGATCAAGAAATTCCCACTGCGGAGGGGACTTTGCCATGTACCACACTTCATTGTGGCGGCTGAAAAATTCTAAAGGAGAATTGTAGCCAGCACGTACAAAGTATGTATAATCAAACTGCAGACCAAGGGCAGCCAGGTTCTGTGCTAGGGCTTTAGCTTGCTCGACATACATAGCGGTAGAGGCATATCCTCCAAAAGTCCTGGGAGAGAAAGAAATAAAAATCCAGCAGATAACAGTATATAATTACACATCAGGTTACATCAGTTAATAGACATATGTCCATCAAGTTCAACCAAGGGATAGGTGGGGATGCAAATCCCAATAGAGAAAAAAAACAGACATTATCTGCATTCAAGAATCCCATCTACTGCTAGGAGATGCCTCTAGAATGAAGCATCAACTTTTCCCCCACATTTACCACTCGTGCTCAAACCACCAAAGAGGCAGGTGTGCGCATTACAATTAAAGACTCCATAGCATTTGACATCTATTGAAAGATAACAGGGGAAGGTTTCTTGTCATGTAAGCTGAATAATATAACATACAATATGTAATATATGGCCCCAATGCTTTTGATTTTTTTAAAGTAAATTTGCAGCAGTTCAAGAGGGTCATTATTCATGTTTGGTGACCTCAAACATTAGAGCTAGTGTATTTTTCGCCCTATAAGACGCACCTAGGTGTTTTGGTTAAAGAAAATTATTTTCCTCCCCAAAGGTGTGCTTTTGGAACTAATGGTGGTCTGTGAATGGCACCATTACTGGGAATCTGTGGGTGGCACCGTTATATATGTGCCACAGCCCCCCCCCCCCCCACCCCATAACAGTGCCTTCCACAGATGTTCCCCCTGAAACTCATCCACAGATCCCCCTGCCACTCCAGTACACAAATATAAAAGGTCTCATTCAATTAAGAGTGATTACACATGCCCCCCCATCCACTAATATTACCGTGCATCCTAACTTCTTCTGTACAATGCAGGCAGGCCGGGCGGTCACTCACTGATGTCACTTGCCTGCTTCATTCATAAAGTAGACAGCGCAGGCACGCGACATCAGGGAGTTAGGCTGCCCTGCCTGCTTTCTACAGTAGCAGTTAGGATGTACGGTAATATTAAAAGTGGGGGGGGGCATGTTTAATCACTTAATTGAATGAGACATTTTAGATTTGTATAGTGCAGCACTGGAGCGGCGGGGCCGGAGTACAGTGATGTGACTGCACTGCCCCAATTACCGGCCCCCAGCCCCTCCTCAGTCCCTCCCCACTCGCTTATACATCGCAGCCTGCGATGTAAAAATGTCAGCATGGGGGGGGGGGGGGAGGGAGTGCGTCTTATGGGGCGAAAAATACTTTAATCCAGTGTTAGACACTACTAGCTGGAACATGAGACCTACCCCTTCATTGAACTCTGTTATTGGAGAATGATTTATGATTTTTGGCACTGCATCAATGTAAAAGAAATATTACACTTTCCATTCAACATGATATATATCAGGTATTGCCAAACTACAACTCCCAGCATTCTCAGACTGCCTACAGCCATCAGCAGGGCATGGTGGGAGTTGTAGTTTTACAACAGCTGGAGAGAATCCTACAGCTAGAGGTTAATCCAACAGATTATCTAAGCTTTTATTATAAAACCTAAACAGGTTCTCTAGTTGCCATCTTGTTGATTTCATCTCTATCCTCACCTACCAGTTCATTCTCTTCTACACCTTTCTGACCACATGAAGCATGCACCAAATAGAAGGTTGCTTCATTGAAGTATAACAGGAAGATGCTTTACATAAAAAGAATGTTATCCGATTATATTGGAATTTATGGTTCTTGGATAACCTGATTATACTGTTATTCTGCTTTACACTAACAAATCAGACTAAAGTACTTTAACAGTTTAAAATTAAAAACTCCATAAACACTGAAACAGAAAATACATCAGTTCTGGAACAATCTGCACTTTTAGTGTTTTCTAACCTGTTTTAGGTCTTGTCCATCAGGTGTGGTTTATTGGAAATGTGCATTGGTTTGTAGGAAAGTGTGTGGTTTAAGTAAACTGCACCAATATTAGAACTTTTTTTGCAGCAAAACAAAGTCAACGTATAGGTGATGTAAACTTACCGTAGACCGCCTAAAAACTAAGATTTTATCCAGCATCAACCATAAACCGCACCAGATTTATCTGCCCCATGGTTCCAAAAAAGCCAAATTAAAGATTAGGCAACGGGTGACATTTTAGTAATAGTCCACATGTGTGTAGGGGCCCCTATACTGTACAGCAGTTCACCTGGTTGTGAGGTCTGAGAAATGAGACCCTCTATGTTCAGTTGCTCGATGTCCCTGTATAAGGTCTCATTTACAGAGCCCACAGAACAGAAACCGGCTGTGTGCACACCACAAATCCATTAACTTCAATGGGTCCTTGCGCCGCATGTTGTGACAACGTCTAGAGCTTGTCCCATCTTGCTGCATGGTTACAGAAGTCCTTCAACATCCAAGATATGACAAGTCCTGTGCTTTACCACAACATGCACAATCCCATTTAAAGGGGTTGTCTGGGGTCAGCTCTGAATCCGGACAACCCTGTAAGTCATGGGTCAGCACCATGATGCTGTGTGCATACGGTCAGTAACTTGTGGATCTGGGTTTTGCATTACACAAAACATGGTTGTGTAAATGGGACCTAAGTATTTAGGCATAAACACTATATTCACCCTTGTCATGCAGTGTGTGCCATAGTTTTAGATTTCTCTTTACATGTTGCTTGCTACAACAGAACAAATGGACCACAAACTGGCAGCGACTTACTTAACATATAGAGAAACTGCAGGATATGTATCCAGGTAAACTTCAGGGTCTGTAGGTGTCGGAGGTTTCTTCACTTCATGTGGCACAAAGAAGGACATAATGGCACTACCAGCAAGTGGTTGCTTTAATGGCATGTATACCATCACCGGTACTGTCATATTCATCTTCAGCCCTATAAAGGAAACAGATTGTCAGTATGGATTATACAACATATTGATGCCATATTGTCTACACGGCCTCCAAGACACCTCACTGGATAGCTACATCTCAATACCTCTTGTATCAGGGCTAACACCTCGTTCCAGAAGTAAACTACAGAACTACTTAATATGCACGTCCTTAACCACCTCCCTTCTGCCCGTTGCCTATAAACATCCGGGAGGTGGATCTCCATCTCTGAATGGATGTTTCTGAACGTCCATTCAGAGATGGCAGCTGCATGCTAATTGTGCAGCTGCTGATCGGGTTGCCCGCCGTCAGTGACAGCAGGGCAACCCAGAGAAGGCAGGGACAGTTTCCAGGTGTCCCTGCCTTCTAGATCGCTGTATACAGAGATCAGGAAGCGCCATGCGGTCATGTTTAAAAATGACATTTGATATTGCCATGTCTGACGGTTGGCTCTATAACTATATCACATGATCCACACCATAAAAAAAAAATATATATATATATATATATATCTCTCTCTCTGAACATTGACACATTAAATCATTTTTTTGTTTCAAAAATGCCATTATCGTGCTAAAGTGAAAAAAACGCATTAGGTAGCACCGCATCTGTAACAACCAGCTCTATAAAAATAGCGCATGATCCAACCTGTCACATGAACGTTGTAAAAAATAACCGTGCCAAAACAGCCATTTTTGGTTACCTTGCCTCACAAAAATACACTGCTCAATAAAATAAAGGGAACACAAAAATAACATCCTAGATCTGAATTAAATATTCTTCTGAAATACTTTGTTCTTTACATAGTTGAATGTGCTGACAACAAAATCACAAATAAAAAACTGGAAATCAAATTTTTCAACCCATGGAGGTCTGGATTTGGAGTCACACTCAAAATTAAAGTGGAAAAACACACTACAGGCTGATCCAACTTTGATGTAATGTCCTTAAAACAAGTCAAAATGAGGCTCAGTAGTGTGTGGCCTCCACGTGCCTGTATGACCTCCCTACAACACCTGTGCATGCTCCTGATGAGCTGGCGGACGGTCTCCTGAGGGATCTCCTCCCAGACCTGGACTAAAGCATCTGCCAACTCCTGGACAGTCTGTGGTGCAACGTGACGTTGGTGAATAGAGCGAGACATGATGTCCCAGATGTGCTCAATTGGATTCAGGTCTGGGGAACGGGCGGGCCAGTCAATAGCATCAATGCCTTCGTCTTGCAGGAACTGCTGACACACTCCAGCCACATGAGGTCTAGCATTTTCTTGCATTAGGAGGAACCCAGGGCCAACCGCACCAGCATATGGTCTCACAAGGGGTCTGAGGATCTCATCTCGGTACCTAATGGCAGTCAGGCTACCTCTGGCGAGCACATGGAGGGCTGTGCAGCCCTCCAAAGAAATGCCACCCCACACCATTACTGACCCAATGCCAAACCGGTCATGCTGGAGGATGTTGCAGGCAGCAGAATGTTCTCCATGGCGTCTCCAGACTGTCACATGTGCTCAGTGTGAACCTGCTTTCATCTGTGAAGAGCACAGGGCGCCAGTGGCGAATTTGCCAATCTTGGCGTTCTCTGGCAAATGCCAAACGTCCTGCACGGTGTTGGGCTGTAAGCACAACCCCCACCTGTGGCGTCAGGCCCTCATATCACCCTCATGGAGTCTGTTTCTGACCGTTTGAGCAGACATGCACATTTTTGGCCTGCTGGAGGTCATTTTGCAGGGCTCTGGCAGTGCTCCTCCTGTTCCTCCTTGCACAAAGGCGGAGGTAGCGGTCCTGCTGCTGGGTTGTTGCCCTCCTATGGCCTCCTCCATGTCTCCTGATGTACTGGCCCGTCTCCTGGTAGCACCTCCATGCTCTGGACACTATGCTGACACAGCAAACCTTCTTGCCACAGCTCGCATTGATGTGCCATCCTGGATAAGCTGCACTACCTGAGCCACTTGTGGGTTGTAGACTCCGTCTCATGCTACCACTAGAGTGAAAGCACCGCCAGCATTCAAAAGTGACCAACACATTAGCCAGGAAGCATAGGAACTGAGAAGTGGTCTGTGGTCACCTGCAGAACCACTCCTTTATTGGGGGCGTCTTGCTAATTGCCTATAATTTCCACCTGTTGTCTATCCCATTTGCACAACAGCATGTGAAATTGATTGTCACTCAGTGTTGCTTCCTAAGTGGACAGTTTGATTTCACAGAAGTGTGATTGACTTGGAGTTACATTGTGTTGTTTAAGTGTTCCTTTATTTTTTTGAGCAGTGTACATTATACTGCAAATTAAAACCATATGTACCTCAAAATAGTACCAATAAAACTGGCACCTTATCCCCTAGTTTACAAAATGGGGTCATTTTTGGGGAGTTTCTACTAAGGGTGCATCAGGGGGCTTCAAATGGGACATGCCATCTAAAAACCAGTTCAGCAGAATCTGCCTTACAAAAACCATATGGTGCTCCTTTTCTTCTGCGCCCTGCCGTGTGCCCTTACATCAGTTTACGACCACATGTGGGGTGTTTCTGTAAGCCACAGAATCAGGGTAATAAATAGTGTTTTATTTGTCTGTTGACCCCTCGGATGTGTTAAAGAAAAAAAATGGATTAAAGTGGAAAATCTGCCTAACCTAAAGGGTTAACAAAGTTTATAAAATCAGTTGAGCAACTTGAGAGGTGTAGTTTCTACAATGGGGTCATTTATGGGGGTATCCACTATGTAAGCAGCTCAAAGTGACATCAGACCTGAACTGGTCCTTAAAATTTTTAAGAATTGCCAAAACCTACTTTAAGATTTGCTTCTAAAATTCTAAGCCTTCTAACATCCAAAAAAAACAACATTTACAAAATAATGCCAACATAAAGGAGACATATGGCGAATGTTCAGTAAAATATTTTATGAGGAATCACGGTTTTAAAAAGCAGGGAACTTGAAATTTTGAAAATTGAATTTTTGGTAAATGTTGGATTTTTTCATAAATAAGAGGTGAAATATTGACCAAAATTTATGACCATCATGAAGTACAATGTGTCATGAGAAAACAATCTGAATGGCTTGGATAAGCAAAAGCGTTCCAAAGCTAATACCACATAAAGTGACATGTCAGATTTGCAAAATTAGGCCTGGTCAGGAAAGGGGCAAATGGCCCGGATGTGAAGTGGTTAACTTGTTTTTTTTATTTTACAACATTAGACACCAAGTTGTTTGAGTGAAGTCCAAAGACAAATTTATTTATACGACTGGTGTTAATACACATCTTCATGGGTTTGGACATCTCCACATTGTAGGCCAGATGCATATCTTTCATGGGGAAATCCCTACATCACCATACGTTAGTGTTAGAATACAGAATCTCCATATTATGCCATGGTTTGAAGCTCTAGACACAAGGATTCTCCATTGTTGCCTCCTCTCAGACAGTGGGGGCATATCACTAGGATATGCCCCCATTACCTTACAGGTGCGGGTCCCACCGCTGGAAGCTGCACCTATAGCGGGAACAGAGCCACACAAAGTGGTGGCTGGAGGAATCCAGTCACCAAACACTCAGCCCACAGAAGAGAATGGGAGCGCTCCGTGCATGACCGGCCACCGCTCCCACTCACTTCTATGGGCCTAAAGGAAGTAGCCGAGCCAGCGTTCAGCTATTTTCGGTGGCCACATCGAAATAAATGGAGGGCGGCTGTACATGCGCAGTGTGCCCTCACCACTTTCAGGGCTCCGTTCTCAATATATCTATCGATATGCGTCCATTATCTGAGATGAGAAGCCCTTTAAAGCTTTGGATTCCATTTTATCCTTTGTCATTGTTCTGGTGCAGTGCCAGACAGTACTGTTAGCATTTACTTATAATTGGTTCTGTCAGGGTTTCAATCATTTTGATGATAAGACTAGTACTCCAGAACAGAGAACCGCACAATATGGCCTTATACAAGAACACAACCTACCTTCAGCATTCTTCCCATTGATATACATAAACAGACGACTGAAGCTAGTCACCATCCCCATGTTAAAAGGGTCCTGTTTTAGTGAAGTTGTCACCCAATGAGTTTCCTCATAGCGACGAAGTTCAAAATCCTGAAAATGTAAACATCCAATTAGAACACAATTAAACTGTCAGCAGCTAGGATAGGATGACCAGTTAGAAGTAAAACTAGGTCTTCAGACTCACACATGATTGTAGGGTCTGTTGTGCTTTTTTTTACAGCCCGTATGCAGAACCTCTCCAATAGGGTCGCAAAAAAATAAAAATGGACATTATGGACAGGACTGTTATATTATGGGCCAGCTTATATGCAGATCCACAATTTGCAGACCGCAGAACTGTCATGAGCTCTTGAAGAGTAATGTTTTTTCTACTCAAATGAAGAGTACAAGCAAATACAAAAAGGTAACATGCTTCCTCCAGTGATCAAACCCTGTCACTGATCTGATAGTGAACCCAGACTGCCTGCTCACAGAAGAGGAGGGGTAATGTATTTCATGTATTAGACCTCATGCACACCTTTTTTTAAGGTCTGTAACAGTTTTTTCGTCCGTGGGTCTTGCTTGATTTTTGGAGGATCCACGGACAAACGGATCCGTTCTGACTTACAATGCAAGTCAATTGGGTCGGATCCGTTTAACGTTGACACAATATGGTGCAATTGCAAACGGATCTGTCCCCCATTGACTTTCAATGTAAAGTCTGGAGTCCCTATTATACCATCGGATCGGAGTTCTCCAATCCGATGGTATTTGAACTTTAAGTGTCCCCATCACCATGGGAACACCTCTATGTTAGAATATACTGTCTGATATGAGTTTCACTATCTAACACAGAGGCGTTCCCATGGTGATGGGGATGCTTCAAGTTAGAATATACTAAGAACTGTGTACATGACTGCCCCCTGCTGCCTGGCAGCACCCAATCTTTTACAGGGGGCTGTGATCTGCACAATTAACCCCTCAGGTGCCGCACCTGAGGGGGGGTTAATTGTGCATATCATAGTCCCCTGTAAGAGATCAGGGGCTGCCAGGGGGCAGACACCCCTCCATTGTATTTTCATTGGTGGCACAGTGTGCGGCCTCCCCTCCCTCCCATTGGTGGCACAGTGTGCGGCCTCCCCTCTCCACGCCCCCCTCCCGATCATTGATGGCAGCGGAGAGTTCCGATCGGAGTCCCAGTTTAATCGCTGGGGCTCCGATCGGTAACCATGGCAACCAGGACGCTACTGCAGTCCTGGTTGTCATGGTTACTTAGCGCAGCAGGTAAGTATGATTCTAATATTGCTGTCTGTGACCAGCCGGGAACTCCTCCTACTGGTAAGTGACAGGTCTGTGCGGCGCATTGCTTAATGATCTGTCACTTACCAGTAGGAGGAGCTCCCGGCCGGTCACAGACAGCGCAGCAGGTAAGTATGATGCTTCTAATATTGCTAAGTAACCATGGCAACCAGGACTGCAGTAGCATCCTGGTTGCCATGGTTCCGATCAGAACTCTCTGCTTCCACCAATGATAGGGGGGGAGGGAGGGGAGGCCGCACACTGCCACCAATGAAAATACTACAATAGAGGGAGGGAGGGAGGGGGGCCGCACTGGCCACCAATGAAATTAAAACTGGGAGGAGGGTCTGCCCCCTGCTGCCTGGCAGCCCCTGATCTCTTATAGGGGGCTATGATGCACACAATTAACCCTTTAGGTGCAGCACCTGAGGGGTTAATTGTGTGGATCACAGCCCCCTGTAAGAGATCGGGTGCTGCCAGGCAGCAGGGGGCAGTCATGTACACAGTTCGTAGTATATTCTAACTAGAAGCGTCCCCATCACTATGGGAACGCCTCTGTGTTAGAATATACTGTCGGATTTGAGTTTTCACAAAGTGAAAACTCAGCTCTGAAAAAGCTTTTATGCAGACGGATCTTCGGATGCGTCTGTATGAAAGTAACCTACGAAGATAGAATTCTGGTGGTATATCCCCGAAGTCACATAACTATGGGCAATATGAAGTTTGCCTTCAAAGAGACAATACATTAGGCCACTTTCACACTTGCGTTCGGAGCGGATCCGTCTGGTGTCTGCACAGACGGATCCGCTCCTATAATGCAAACGCTTGCATCCGTTCAGAACGGATCCGTCTGCATAACTTTTTTTCAGATCAGACTTTTAACTTCGTGAAAACTCAGAGCCGACAGTATATCCTAACAGAGACGTTCCCATGGTGATGGGGACGCTTCAAGTTAGAATATACTAAAAGAACTGTGTACATGACTTCCCCCGCTGCCTGGCAGCACCCAATCTCTTACAGGGGGTTGTGATCCACACAATTAACCCCTCAGGTGCTGCACCTCAGGGGTTAATTGTGCGTATCATAGCCCACTGTAAGAGATCAGGTGCTGCCAGGCAGCAGGGGGCAGACCCCCTCCCTCCCCTGTATTTAACTCATTGGTGGCCAGTGCGGCCTCCCTCCCCAGTATTACATTCATTGGTGGCCAATGTGGCCTCCCCCCCCCCCCCAATTAAAATGACCGACCCCCCCCCCCCCCCCATCATTGGTGGCAGCGGAGAGTTCCGATCGAAGTCCCAGTTTAATCGCTGGGGCGCCGATCAGTTACCATGGCAGCCAAGATGCTATTTCAGTCCTGGCTGCCATGATTACTTTGCAATTTTTAGAAGCATTATAATTACCTGCGAGCTGCGATGTCTGACCGGCCGGGCGCTCCTCCTATTGGTAAGTGAAAGGACTGTGTGGCGCATTGCTTATAGCAGACCTTTCACTTACCAGTAGGAGGAGCGCCCGGCCGGTCACAGACATCGCAGCTAAGTAAAAAGCTTCTAAAATTGCTAAGTAACCATGGCAGCCATGGTAACCGATCGGAGCCCCAGCGATTAAAATGGGACTCAGATAGGAACTCTCCGCTGCCACCAATGATGGTGGGGGGGTCGGTCATTTTAATTAGGGGGGGAGGGGAGGCCGCACTGGCCCCCCATGAGTTAAATACAGGGGAGGGGAGAGGGGGCTGCACTGGCCACCAAGGAATATAATATAATATAGGGGGAAGGAGGGAGGGGGGCCGCACTGGCCACCAATGAATTTAAAACTGGGGAGGAGGAAGGGGGGGGGTCTGGCCCCTGCTGCCTGGCAGCACCTGATCTCTTACAGGGGGCTATGATAGGCACAATTAACCCCTCAGGTGCAGCACCTGAGGGGTTAATTGTGCGGATAACAGCCCCCTGTAAGAGATCAGGTGCTGCCAGTCATGTACACAGTTCTTAGTATAGTCTAACTTGAAGCGTCCCCATCACTATGGGAACGCCTCTGTTAGAATATACTGTCAGATCTGAGTTTCACAATCTAACTCAAATCCGATGGTATATTCTAACAGAGGCATTTCCATGGTGATGGGGACGCTTCAAGTTAAAATATACCATCGGATTGGAGAACAGATGGTATATTAGTAGGGACTCCTGACTTTACATTGAAAGTCAATAGGGGGCAGATCAGTTTGCAATTGCACCATATTGTGTCAACGTCAAACGGATCCGTCCCCATTGACTTGCATTGTAAGTCTGGACAGATCCGTTTGGCTCTGCACAGCCAGGCGGACACGAAAACGCTGCAAGCTGCATTCAGGTGTCCGCCTGCTGAGCAGAACGGAGGCCAAACTGATGCATTCTGAGCAGATCCGCATCCACTCAGAATGCATTGGGGTTGTACGGATCCGTTCAGGGCCCCTTTAAACGGAACCCCGAACGCAAGTGTGAAAGTAGCCTAACACTATAGAAACAGCTGTAAAAACTAAGGGAGAATTATCAAACTGGTGTAAAGTAGAACTGGCTTAGTTGCCAATAGCAACCAGATTCCACCTTTCATAGCTCCTTTGGAAAACAAGAGGTGGAATCTGATTGGTTGCTAGGGGCAATTAAGCCAGTTCTATTTTAGACCAGTTTGATAAATTACCCCATATGTTTTTGAATAAGTCAACTTTGGATCTATGATCCAAAGCACAATTCACTCAAGCCTAGCCCTGACTGATCTACAGTCTTTACAGCTGGAAGTGGGCATAAGAAGGAGAACTATTCCAGTCAAGGGCCGGAGTAGTTCTCACTCCAAGAGCACAGGCCGCGAGAGGTGCACCTAATGAGCACCAGTTACAGATACATAGACTAGGACACCACAGGAGGTTTTACCAATTGACAGAAGAGAACTGATCATTTTAGAACATTAGGTGAAAATAGTAACTAATAAGTGAATCCACAACTAGAAGACATGATGGCTCCACCGCCCCTCCCCCACACTTACAGCATATTCTTTCACCAGCCGGTACTTTGGACAGTCATAGTTGTGACAAAATGGAGGCAACTGGTTCTGACTGGAGACATCAGAAGCTTGTACTGCAATCCCCAGTACAGAGAGCAGCCCCAGCAGAAGTCTTCTCCTCACCTCCATGTCTGGATGAGTCTGAGGGGAGCTCAGCTGCTGATATAGGAGGTGGATATGGGTGGAGCAGAGAACGTTCCCAATCAGCAAGGTAAAGCCTGGAGTTATGTCCGATCACCCTCACCTGGGGACATCATGGGAGCACATTTACTCTCCATTCACACGTCCGCAAAATGGGTCCGCATCCTTTCCGCAACCCATTCATTCTCTATGGGGACGGAATGTGCTGTCCGCATCCACATTTGCGGATCCGCACTTCCGCATCCGTGCTTCCGTTTCCGCAAAAAAATAGAACATGTCCTATTCTTGTCCGCAATTGCGGACAAGAACAGGCATATTCTATTATGTCGGCAATGTGCGGTCCGCAAAATGCGGAATGCACATTGCCGCTTTCCGTGTTTTGCGGATCCGTGTCTCCGTGTATCCGCAAAACACATTGCGGACGTGTGAATGGAGCACATTTAGGCTACTGTAGGGCTACATAGCGAATTCTTGTTGACAAAAAGTCATGTGACATTTTTATAATGATAGACACGACAGTTGCAAAAAAAAATCTATCCAAGTTGTATTTTTGTGTGACACCGTTGACTATCATTATAAAATATGTTGCGCGACATTTTGTTGCTCAACTTATTGTTGCCTTAGGCTAGGGCTACACAGCGACAATAAGGCTACGTCTACACAACGACATTTGTCGCGCGACAATTTTTATAATGGCAGTCTATGGTGTCGCACTGCAACATGCTGCGACTGCGACGCAACAGTCGGAGAAAATCCATTTGAGATGGATTTTTCTGCGACTGTTGCGTCGCAGTCGAAGCATGTTGCATGTTGCAGTGCGACACCATAGACTGCCATTATAAAAATTGTCGCGCGACTTATTGTCGTCATGTAGACCTGGCCTTAGGCTACTGTAGGGCTACATAGCGAATTCTTGTTGCCAAAAAGTCATGTGACATTTTTATAATGATAGACACGACCATCCAAGTTGTATTTTTGTGTAACACCGTTGACTATCATTATAAAATATGTTGCGCGACATTTTGTTGCCTTAGGCTAGGGCTACACAGCGACAATAAGGCAACGTCTACGCGACGACATTTGTCGCGCAACAATTTTTATAATGGCAGTCTATGGTGTCGAGATGGATTTTTTTGCGACTGTTGCGTCGCGACACCATAGACTGCCATTATAAAAATGTGTTGCGCGACGTTAGTGCAACAAAATGTTGCGTTACAAATGTTGCAGTGTAGTTGTGCCCTATCTGTCGCACGACTTATTATCGCGCGACAAATGTCGCCGTGTAGACGTAGCCTATGGGTTCAACTACACTGCAACGTTTTTTTGTAATGAATGTCAATGGTGTCGCACCGCAACACGCTGTTACTGTGACACGACAGTTGCAGCATGTTGCGGTGCGACGGCATTGACTATCATTACAAAAAAACGTTGCAGTGTAGTTGTCTCCTTATCGTCGCTGTGTAGCCCTAGCCTAAGGCAACAATAAGTTGAGCAACAAAATGTCGCGCAACATATTTTATAATGATAGCCAACGGTGTCACACAAAAATACAACTTGGATGGATTTTTTTTTTGCAACTGTCGTGTCTATCATTATAAAAATGTCACATGACTTTTTGGCAACAAGAATTCGCTATGTAGCCCTACAGTAGCCTAAATGTGCTCCCATGATGTCTCCAGGTGAGGGTGATCGGACATAACTCCAGGCTTTACCTTGCTGATTGGGAACGTTCTCTGCTCCACCCATATCCACCTCCTATATCAGCAGCTGAGCTCCCCTCAGACACATCCAGACATGGAGGTGAGGAGAAGACTTCTCCTGGGGCTGCTCTCTGTACTGGGGATTGCAGTACAAGCTTCTGATGTCTCCAGTCAGAACCAGTTGCCTCCATTTTGTCACAACTATGACTGTCCAAAGTACTGGCTGGTGAAAGAATATGCTGTAAGTGTGGGGGAGGGGTGGTGGAGCCATCATGTCTTCTAGTTGTGGATTCACTTATTAGTTATGATTTTCACCTAATGTTCTAAAATGATCAGTTCTCTTCTGTCAATTGGTAGAACCTCCTGTGGTGTCCTAGTCTCTGTATCTGTAACTGGTGCTCATTGGGTGCACCTCTCGCGGCCTGTGCTCTTGGAGTGAAAACTACTCCGGCCCTTGACTGGAATGGTTCTCCTTCTTATGCCCACTTCCAGCTGTAAAGACTGTAGATCTGTCAGGGCTAGGCTTGAGTGAGTTGTGCTTTGGATCATAGATCCAAAGTTGACTCATTCAAAAACATATGGGGTCATTCATCAAACTGGTGTAAAATAGAACTGGCTTAATTGCCCCTAGCAACCAATCAGATTCCACCTCTTTTCCAAAGGAGCTATGAAAGGTGGAATCTGGTTGCTATTGGCAACTAAGCCAGCTTAACTTTACACCAGTTGGATAACTCTCCCTTAGTTTTTATTGCTGTTTCTATACAGTGTTAAAATGTATTGTCTCTTTGAAGGCAAACTTTATATTGCCCATAGTTGTGAGACTTTGGTGAATTACCATGATATTCCTATCTGCATATTAAACTCTTTAAGGTAGGAATCCTTAGTGGGCTTTGGTACTGGCTGTAGGGTTTCCACCTTTCCCAACAAAAAATACTGGCCATGTTAAGCCACACCCAAAGGGGGTGTGGCTTAACCTGGGATGTTAAGCTGCTTTCGTACTCCAAATCATAATGCCCTTATTAGTGCTGCCCAGAATTAATAATGCCTCCCAAAATTATTACTGTGAACATTAATGTCTCCATCAGTGCACCCTGGAATTAATGGGCCCATTAGTGCCCACTTCTGTGACTGCCTCCTGCTGACTGGAAGCTCAGAACAGGACCTGTTCTCCAGCGTGAGCAAATAGAGGGGGGTGTGTGTATATTTCTTCTTTGGGGTTAATTTATTATCTCAGACAGACATATTAGGGTTTGTTCTGATAGGTTTTAAATCTGGAGACTTGTGACTTCCCTCCACAAAGATGTAACTTTCTTTATGCGTAAGTAAATTAGACCAGTCTAAGTGAATATAAACCTGTTGTACTGAAACAACCACTAGATATCAGATTATTTTTTTAATTTTTTTTCCAGGACAAGTTGTACTTTCTAATGGCACCATTTACTGTTGCATACAATGTTGTAGGGAGCGGGG
This sequence comes from Bufo bufo, assembly GCF_905171765.1. NCBI lineage: Eukaryota > Metazoa > Chordata > Amphibia > Anura > Bufonidae > Bufo > Bufo bufo. The sequence continues at coordinate 601,697,722 of NC_053392.1, forward strand.
GAAAAAAATCCAAATGGGGTAGAATTGCAAAAAGTGCAATTCTGATAAAGGTTCTTATTTATCTTACACTGTACACAATGTGGTAAAATTGACCTGTTATCTTCATTCTCCAGGTCAGTACAGTTAGTGATAGTACACTTGTGTAATTTTTTTTTTCTTCAGTTTTTATACTGAGAAATTAAAACCTTTTGGGGGGGATGGAGTGACATTTTTGTAATTGTGTATACAGGGCTGTGTGAGGGCTCACTTTTTGCAGGACTAATTGGTATCACTAAAGATCAGATAGAAGTGTGTGTTACTTTTTGATCACTTTTTATAAAAAAAATTATTGGGTAGTTCATTACGCCATATGCCATTAATATTATATTAATTGTATGGGCATTTTCGCACACGGTGATGCCCATGGATTTTTTTTTATTGGTTAATTATTTTTAAGGAAAGGGGGTGATTTGAACTTTTAGGCTTTTTAAAAAATATATATAAAACTTTTTTTTACTTTTTGTCCCTTTGGCTGACAATAACTGGCAATCATTAGATTGCCCACTGTGTTCATTGACTATATAGCCATCATTTGCACTATAACAAGACAATGTCGCCACCTAGTTGCCTGTATTGGTATAGTCCTGAAATAACCCAAAGCCTCAAGCAGCCTTTGGAGCTTATTTCATAGATATAACAGGTTCCCTGATCAGTGAAAAGTACTGACCAGGGACCTGGAGATGTCAGGGGTTGGCATCTCCTCCAGGTCCCTTGTCACTCTGTTTACCTTGCAGTAGTTTTTTATTTCTTTTGTTCAGGGTGGTTTATGCTTTTAGGTCTAATTGGGAATCATTCTCTTGGCACTGGCCGTGTGACCACCATAATATGGCAATTAGTCATTGTGTTATGGAAGGTCTTGTACAGGGTTTTGGATATTTGTTAGTTTTGTGAGGTAAATTATTGACAATTTTGTCGGACCCCAACAGATATAGCATCTCCGAGCTCACAGTACATGATCCAGTGAACTGAGGGGGTACATGCTGCTACAGTACTTCATGCACTACGGCTTATTTTTAAGGATGTTTGTTTTGTAAGAATAATTGACTAATAAACTGATATATTTTTGTGCTCCTGTATATTTGATTCTTTGTGGAATATCACACATTGAACTACTCACAATTTGTTTTAATTGGATAATCGTGAGTCGATCTAGTTTTACCTAACTGGTCAACCTATCCTAGCTGCTGACAGTTTAATTGTGTTCTAATTGGATGTTTACATTTTCAGGATTTTGAACTTCGTCGCTATGAGGAAACTCATTGGGTGACAACTTCACTAAAACAGGACCCTTTTAACATGGGGATGGTGACTAGCTTCAGTCGTCTGTTTATGTATATCAATGGGAAGAATGCTGAAGGTAGGTTGTGTTCTTGTATAAGGCCATATTGTGCAGTTCTCTGTTCTGGAGTACTATTATCATCAAAAGGATTGAAACCCTGACAGAACCAATTATAAGTAAATGCCAACAGTACTGTCTGGCACTGCACCAGAACAATAATGGCAAAGAATATAATGGAATCTAAAGCTAATAAATGGGTTGGCTCATCTCTGATAATGGAAGCATATTGATGGATATATCGAACGGAGCCCTAAAAGTGGTGAGGGCACACTGCGCATGTACAGCCGCCCTCTATTTCTATGTGGCCACCGAAAATAGCTGAGCGCTGGCTCGGCTACTTCCGTCAGGCCCATAGAAGTGAATGGGAGCGGTGGCCGGTCATGCACGGAGCGCTCCCATTCTCTTCTGTGGGCTGAGTGCTTGGTGACTGGATTCCTCCAGCCACCACTTTGTGTGGCTCTAATTTTTGCTATAGGTGCAGCTTCCAGTGGTGGGACTCGCACCTGGAAGAGAATGGGGGCATATCCTAGCGATATGCCCCCACTGTCTGAGATGAGGCAACAATGGAGCATCCTTGTGTCTAGAGCTTCAAACCATGGCATAATATGGAGATTCTGTATTCTAACAGTAACGTATGGTGATGTAGGAATTTCCCATATAAAGCTATGCATCCAAACCCATGAAGATGTGTATTAACACCAGTCATATAAATGAAAATTGTCTCTGGACTTCACTCAAACAACTTGATGTCTTTAATGTTGTAAAATAAAGTCTAAGTGTGCATATTAGGTAGTTCTGTAGTTGACTTGCAGAACGAGGTGTTAGCCCTGATACAAGGGGTATTGAGATGTAGCTATCCAGTGAGGTGTCTTGGAGGCTTTGTAGACAATATGGCATCAATGTCAGTATGGATTATACAACATAATCTGTTTCCTTTTATAGGGCTGAAGATGAATATGACAGTACCGGTGATGGTATACATGCCATTAAAGCAACCACTTGCTGGTAGTGCCACTATGTCCTTCTTTGTACCACATGAAGTGAAGAAACCTCCGACACCTACAGACCCTGAAGTTTACCTGGATACATATCCTGCAGTTTCTCTATATGTTAAGTAAGTCGCTGCCAGTTTGTGGTCTATTTGTTCTGTTGTAGCAAGCAACATGTAAAGAAAAATCTAAAACTATGGCACACACTGCATGACAAGGGTGAATATACTGTTTATGCCTAAACATATCTTAGGTCCCATTTACACAACCATGTTTCGTGGTCTGCAAAACACAGATCCATAAGTTACTGACAGTATGCACACAGCATCACGGTGCTGACCCATGACTTACAGGGTTGTCCGGGTTCAAAACTAATCTGTTTGTACATGTTGTGGTGAAGCACAGGACTTGTCATATCTTGGATGTAGAAGGGCTTCTATAACCATGCAGCAAGATAGGACAAGCTCTAGACGTTGTCACAACATGCGGCGCAAGGACCCATTGAAGTTAATGGATTTGTGGTGTGCACACAGCCGGTTTCTGTTCTGTGGGCTCTGTAAATGAGACCTTATACAGGCACATCGAGCAACTGAATGCAGTGGGTCTGATTTCTCAGACCTCACAACCAGCTGAACTTGTCAGGTGAACTGCTGTACAGTATAGGGGCCCCTACACACGTGTGGACTATTACTACTAAAATGTCACACTTTACCTAATCTTTAACTTGGCTTTTTTGGCACCATGGGGCAGATTTGCTAATGTTTAACAGTGTAAACTTGGATTTATACAGCACCAGATTTATGGTTGCTGGATAAAATATCTGTTTTTAGGCTGTCTACTGTAAGTTTACATTGACTTGGTTTTGCTGCAAAAAAGTTCCAATATTGGTGCAGTCTACTTAAACCACACACTTTCCTACAAACCAATGTACATTTCCAATAAACCACACCACCTTGATAGACGAGACGTAAAAAAGGTTAGAAAACACTAAGTGCAGATTGTTCCAGAACTGATGTATTTTCTGTTTCAGTGTTTTATGTAGTTTTTAATTTCAAACAGTTAAATTACTTTAGTTATATTAGTTAGTGTAAAGCAGAATAACAGTATAATCAGGTTATTGAAGGAGAACATAAGTTCCAATATAATCAGATGACATTCCTTTTATGTAAAGCATCATCCTATTATACTTCAATGAAGCAACCTTCTATTTGGTGCATGCTTCATGTGGTCAGAAAGGTGTAGAAGAGAAAATGAACTGGTAGGTGAGGATAGATGAAATAAAGATGGCAACTAGAGAGAATCTATTTAGGTTTGATATATTATATAATAAAACCTTGGATAATCTGTTGGATTAAACTTTAGCTGTAGGATTGAGGTATAAAGCTTTAACAGTTTTTAGGATGGGGCCAGTAAAAACGACTTACTGTGTGACCATATAATTCCAATGTATTCTGTCAAACTCCTGAGTCCAAAGATAGAAGCAGAGAAGGCGTTCTTTAAATTTCCATCTATTTCTAGATATTTAGAAATCTACATGTGCTATCAGGGCCTTGCCTTCTGGTGACACATCCAACCTCATCTGGTTTTACAAGAAGCAGGATGATATTTTCTAATCTGTGAAATTATTTTGTGTAGATCTTTACATCTGAATTAATAAGAAATTGGTTATTTAGTTAATAATGCTTACCTCCTAGCAGTAGATGGGATTCTTGAATGCAGATAATGTCTGCTCCATTGTTTTGCTTACCTCCAGAGAATGGCATTTATATGGATGACTACAAGAAAATTAGACTAGGACATTCAGTCGCAGGTGCACATCCATAAAGCTAGCATGCAGGAAGCAAACAAACCAGTATGGCAGCACATTTCAGGCAAACAATAAAACTGGGAAATGGGATTATACTAAATTAAAGTGGTATATCTACTATAAATAAAAAATTAGACGTTCTTTGTGCACATTTTGACCAAATGTGTGTCGGGGTCCATCTACCAGGCGTCAAGGTGGCTTCTGTTAGTGTTAGGGACCCATGTGCAGAACTATTTCTCCTCAGCCTACAATGTTCATGGCGGTGTAGGAACCAGTTTATATGGATGATTTAAGTCCTTTTACATTTAAAGAGGATCTTTAAAAACCTCAGGCTATGAGCTGAGCGCTGCGATTGGCCAGCACTCCAGCCTAGGAGAAGGAGACGCCCAGGAGAACAAGAGCAGGCTCCTCCCAGTTGAGCTGAAAATCTGAAGATACTGGAGCCTGTGCAGGGAGATCTCCATGTCAGCATACTTAGTTTAGATTTCTTTTTTTTTATTGTAATGAAAGGTCCTCTTTAAGGAGAATACTGGAAGTCATTTTGTGTTGTGAATAGCTTAGTCCAGTCCAAGGATCTATGATAACCATAAGACTTTGATTTGGCTTGACTGGCATAAATCAGTTTGTCAGGTTGGAAGGTCTGAGGATGAGTTGTCCTGTTTAGAGGCCTGGAGCTCCATGTATGGTTGCTTGTAGCTGTGAGGAGCTCCTCTGAAGTGCAGCCATCTCAGACAGAGCTAAGCCCTCCAAACTGGTGTAACTTCAATAGTAAATCTGTCTAACATTTTCCCTATGGTCAATCATTTATGGTTCTGGATGTGAAATCTCCTTGTGTTCCTACTTCTGTGGATTCTTTGGGGAAAGGGGTGTCCTGGATATAGTGTAAAATAAAAAAAATTAAGAACTTGATGTAATTATGTACTGTTTCTCCTCTGCTGGATGTTCATGTATTTTCACTTTGTCTTTTTCCTCCTCTCCCAGGACTTTTGAAGGATATGCCTCTAACGTTATGTATGTCGAGCAAGCTAAAGCCCTAGCACAGAACCTGGCTGCCCTTGGTCTGCAGTTTGATTATACATACTTTGTACGTGCTGGATACAATTCTCCTTTAGAATTTTTCAGCCGCCACAATGAAGTGTGGTACATGGCAAAGTCCCCTCAGCAGTGGGAATTTCTTGATCTTTCTGCTGCTCAGCCCTGGATGTGATCCTCATGCCTTCTCTTTATACAGCTCAGAGGCCAACGTGCAAAATAGTATGGCTGTTATATCTTCAGCATTGCCTTGTAAGTGTTATGTATGTGCTGTTTTTGTAACTGATTTTGCAGCAATAAAATCTTTGTATAGTGTGGCTTTTCTTGGTTTATATACTTGAGGAGGGGATTTTCTGTGTACATAATAACCCCTGGCAGATGAAGTGGGACAAATACATCATTGTGGGGTTGTATATATGCCAGCAGGGGGACATTTATTAGACCAGTGTTTTCCAAGATGGTCTTAACTCCCACTGTTGTGCTGGAAGAAGCACAAGTTGTGTAGTCAAAAGCCCCTATGTAAGTTTGGCACTTCTTCCAGCAGTCTTTGTGACAGACATAAAGGGAGTTTTCCAAGACTATATGACCAGTGGGAGGCTGACACCTGGGGACCCCACTAATCATTTGTTTGAGAAGGCTGCAGCGCTTGCAGTAATGACACATCCATCAGTCATGTGGCCTAGCCGCAGCTCAGCCCTATAGAATGTGGATGAGCACAATGCCAAGCACAGATGCTATATGATGTACGGTGCTGTGAGCACCACAAACAGCTGATCAGTGGGGGTCCCAGGTGTTGGACCCATATCATCAGATACTGATGACTTATTAAGGATAGGTCATAATTTAGAGTCTTGGAAAACCTTTAACACCCTGCCATATTTCACCTTAAGGACCAGGACGTTTTTGGAAACTTGACATGTGTCACTTTATATGGTAATATCTTCAGATTGCTTTTACTTATCCAAGTGACTCCAATTGTACTTCATGATGGTGAGAAATTTTAGTTGATATATTTTGCCTTTTATATAGTAAATTCAAAACTTACAGGAAAATTAAAACTTTACAAAACTCTGCTTTCTCAGGCAGATGGTGGTACATCATGAGTTATTACCTTACATTCCCCATAAATCAACTTTTGTGTTTGCATCATTTTGTAAATGTAACTATTTCTTTGGATCTTAAGGCTTAGGCCTCATGCACATGGCCATATGTAGAACAGTACTATCCTTGAACATAACGGGACATGTTCATATTTAGCGAAACCGAATGCATACGGAGTTTTTTTTTTCCATGACAGCACCTGTGAGAGATCCTCCCCCTTCCGGACAGGAAACACGAACTTCCCAGATCTTTAAATTGGTCCTCTGCCTTCCACCACTCAGTTGTTTCCTGTCCAGGGACAGGAGGAGTTTCTTCTCAGGTCTGTTTTGGGGCTGCAGGACCTCTAGATTTAAATGACTGAAACCTAATGGAGGTACCTGTTGGTGTAAGTCTCCACTAGGATTTGCTGAGAAGCCCGGCAGTTTCCCTTTAGCGCCATGGGGGGCCGCCTCATCGTCCCTTGCCAGGCCGGCGAAGTTTAGCGTGAGGGGGGAGGAGCATCTGCATTCGGCTGGAAAGGAAGGAGTGTACAACATGGCAGGTGTTGCACAGCCCATTTAAAAAAGGGAATGCCAGCCAGCATGGACGGAGCATCGGCAAGCCAGATTCTCGACCGGATGTCCAGATCTTCCCTAAATTGCCCCATTGAAGCACCAACATGCCGGAAGAATGGGAAGGTCAAATGCACACAGACAGGAGCTGCATTCTGAATCCAGCATGGTACTCCTGGGGGAAATGGGGGTTTTGTGGATCAAAAGAAGGGAATGGAGATCGGATAAGTCAAAAAGCGTGCTGTTTAAATCCAGACCTCAGACTGCGAGTTCCTCTCAGCGAAATATTAACGCAATCGCTTGGGTAAGGAGTATTTTAGAGGAAGGCTACCGCCTAGACTTCAAAAAGCTACCACCCAGGACATTAAAAATCACATCCATAAACCAACATTCTCCAAAACATGGCACTTATGGAAGAAATAAACAACCTCCTGGCCAAAGCAGTCCTTGAAAACTAACAAGGAGAGGGCTTCTATTCGACCCTATTTTTGCTTCCCAAACCCAACGGTACATTCCGACTGATAATAAATCTGAAGAACCTCAACCAATGTCTGATGTACCAAAAATTCAGGATGGAGTCCATTTCCTCCACAGTCCATCTGTTCCCCAACTGCGTTATGGCCTGAATAGACATAATGCCTACTATCACGTACTAATTCATCAGTCATCTCAGAAATACCTCAGGGTAGCAGTAAAGATGGGGAATTGATTGTCTATCTGCAGTTAAGAGCACTTCCTTCAGGATATCGCAGGCGCCAAGGCTCTTCACGAAACTAATGGCAGAAATAAGATCAGACATCATTATAATCCCATACCTGGACGACCTTCTCTTGGTAGGGCAGTCCCCAGATGTGTTAATATCTCAAATACAGGAGGTCCTGGGGACCCTGACAAGTCTCGGCTGATTAATAAATTGGGACAAATCGTTCCTGATTCTTACCTCCAGATGTATTTTCCTAGGTGTCTTACTAGATTCCCAGTTTCTGATATCCTATCTTCCGGTAGAGAAAAGGAGAGCTATTCAGCAGAAAATCAGGGCTTTCAGCAGAACCAAGGAATTGTCTCTAAGAGAAACAATGTCTATTCTGGGTCTGATGATGGCTTGCATTCCTGCTGTGAAGTGGGCCCAATTCAGGTCCAGAATCCTTCAGTTGCACATTTTGTCCAGTTGGGACGGGGAGTTGCTATCCCTGGATCGCAAGATTGTGATCCCTGGGTCAGTGACCCGGTCCCTAACTTGGTGGCTAAAAACACCCAACCTGAGTCAGGGAGTACAATGGTTAAAGCAGGATCCCCTAATAATTACCACTGACGCAAGCCCATTGGGGTGGGGGGCCCATTCAGTTTTTTTTTTTTTTTTCCAAGGCTCTTGGTCAAGAACCCAAAGTGTTCAATCCCAAAATGCCAGGGAGTTAAGGGCAGTCCTGTGCGCATTAAAGGAAAGTCTCCCATCACTGCCTTAAAAACATGTCAAGATCCTATCCAACAATGCTTCAGTAGTAGCATATATCAACAGACAAGGGGACAAGATCTCCTCAGCTAATTCAGCTAGCATCCAGGATCTTTTTATTAAGACAGGGGAAAGCTCTTTCTCTCTCAGCGGTCCATTTGAAAGGCTCAGAGAATCACCAGGCGGACTTTCTCAGCAGGCACAGATTCAGCCAGGCGAATTAGTGTCTGAATGAAGAGGTATTTCACCAAATAGAAGCCCTATGGGGATCTCCCACAATAGATCTATTTGCCTCGATAGAGAACAGAAAATGCGAGAGATTCTTTTCTCTGAGCAGGGAAGATCAGTCTATAGGCACAGATGCGCTCTCACAACAATGGGGGAACGACCTAGTCTATGCGTTTCCTCCCATCAGCCTACTGCCCAGAGTGATTCAGGAGGGAGCAGGCAACGGTGATCCTAATAGCACCGTTCTGGCCGAGAAGAGTCTGGTTTGCCTGGTTAAGGAGACTATCAATAGCGGATCCCTGGTGATTTCCAGAAAGGCAGGACCTACTATATCATGGCCCTCTACATCATCCGGAGGTGAAGAACCTGCCCCTGACAGCCTGGATTTTGAGAGGCGATTCTTCAGGACCAGAGGTTTATCAGAAAAAGTATTTGGGACTCTTCTAGCTAGTAGGAAAAAGATCACCTCCGAAATCTATCTGAGAGTATGGAAGACCTTCCTTCAGTTTGCAGGGCCAGGCCTAGATTTGAGCCCGCCCAACATCCCTTTAATTCTGAGTTTCTTGCAGGAAGGCCTTAACAAAAAACTTAAACCTAGCACTCTCAAAGTCCAGGTCTTGGCACTGAGGCTCTCTTTGACTTTAGATTAGCTTTTCATCTTTGGGTCAAAAGGTTTATTAAGGGTTCCTCTAGGCTATGTCCTACAGTTAAATTTAAGACAGCCCCGTGGGACCTTTAACTTGGTGCTATCCGCTCTAACGCCCTTGGAGACATCCCCTTAAAGATTCTATCCTATAAAACTGTATTTTTAGTGGCTATTACATCTGCCAGACGAGTAAGAGAACTATCTGCTTTGTCATCCTCCCCGCCATATACCCAAATTCTAGAGGACAGAATCGTGTTCAAACCGGATCCTGCATTCCTACCCAAAGTAGTTTCTGTATTCCATAGATCTCAGGAAATAGTTCTCCCCTCCTTTTGTCAAAACCCGAAGAATGAGGGTGAAGAGTCCTTTCATACTCTAGATGTAAGAAGGTGTGTCTGCGCATATTTAGAGTCTACGAAGGACTTTAGGAAAACCCCACAACTCTTGTCACAAGCCGTACCTTAGCCAGATGGATTAAGAGAGCGATAGGTCTGGCATATTCACAGTGAGGTTATCAGGCGCAGTTGGATTTTTCAGCTCATTCCACTAGGGCAGTAGCCTCTTCCTGGGCAGAAAAGGGGTGCGCTACCATTGAACAAATTTGTAGGACAGCAACGTGGAGTTCTCCCTCCACGTTTTACAAGCACTATAGATTGGACCTTTTATCTATGCAGGACATGTCTTTTGGGAGAAAGGTGCTGCAGGCTGTAGTCTCTCCCTAATAGTCATTTAGTCTAATCTTTCACAGGTGCTGTCATGGGGCGTAATGGAAATACTTCAATTACTCTTACCGGTAATATGTTTTCCATGAGCCCTTGACAGCACCTACATAATTCCCTCCCTAAAAAAAAAAATATAATAAATATATATATATATATATATAGAAGAAAAATCCAGCGGGAGCACCACCAGGAGTCGGGTGCAAAATCCACAGAGGCAGCGGCAGTACCCCAACAATATGGCTTGAAAAAGATAGGACTGCACTCCAGATAAAGTGAAAAATCAGTGGAGCTTTATTCACCCATAACTTTGGCAACTTAGCGACGTTTCGGCTCACAAGAGCCTTCTTCCAGCCATGCTGGCTCTTGTGAGCCGAAACGTCGCTAAGTTGCCAAAGTTATGGGTGAATAAAGCTCCACTGATTTTTCACTTTATCTGGAGTGCAGTCCTATCTTTTTCAAGCTATATATATATATATATATATATATATATATATATATATATATATATATATTGCAAAAAAGATTTTTAAAATCTATATCTACATATACCGTAGTCAATTTTTGTGTCAAAGAAGGGATATGCCCGGGCATATATTTTTGGCACAGTTTTCCTTGTGTTACTTTTGCTTATGTTCTTAGTTTCACTGTATATTGGTGTATTGCCTGTCCCAGGAATCTTGTCAAATACTGAGTTGTGGAAGGCAGTGGACCAATTTAAAGATCTGGGAAGTTCCTGTTTCCTGTCCGGAAGGGGGAGGATCTCTCACAGGTGCTGTCATGGGCTCATGGAAAACATATTACCGGTAAGAGTAATTGAAGCATTTTTTTTGCGGATCAATTGAAATGAATGGTTTCCATGTATGGTCCATAAAAAAAAAAGGACACAGAAAGAATGTGTTCGTGTGCATGAGGCCTTAGAATTTTCGACGCAAACTTTTAAGAATTTATGAAACCCACCTTTTTAATGACCACTTCAATTGAGTCACTTTGTGGGGCTTGCATAGTGGAAATCGCCCATAAATGACCCCATTGTAGAAACTACACCCCTCAAGTTATTAAAAACAGATTTTACAAACTTTGTTAGGTGTTCCACAAGAATTAAAGGAAGAGATTACATTTTTAAATTTCACTTTTTTGGCAGATTTTCCATGAAAAAAAAAATTCTATAACACATCAAGGGTTAACAGACCAATAAGTTAATATTACCCCAATTCTGCAGTTTAAAGAAACGCTCCACATGTGGTCGTAAACTGCTGTACAGGCACATGGCAGGGTGCAAAAGGAAAGGAGCGCTGTTTTGTTTTTGGACAGTAGATTTCACTGGGATAATCTGTTGCCATGACATTAAAGAGCCCTTGATGCACCCCTAGAGTAGAAACTCCCAAAAAGTGACCCCATTTTGAGAACTGTAGGGTAAGGTGACCCTTTTATTGGTACTACTTTGTGGTATATATGATTTTTGACTGCTCTATATTATGCTTTTTGTGAGGCAAAGTAACCAAAAAATGGCTGTTACGGCAGTTTGTTTTTTAGTGTTCACCTGCCAGGTTAGATCATCTCCTATTTTTATAGAGCAGGTTGTTATGGACACAATAACATAAATGGCAACACATATATATATATATATATATATATATATATTATTTTTTTTGTTTCAGTTTTACATAAAGCATTTTTTGCAATCTTGTTTTTATCACCTTTTTTCCTGAAAGCCATATTTTATTTTTTGAGTAATTTTTTATGTAGGGGCTCAGTTTTTGTGGCATGAGGTGACGGTTTGATTGGTACTATTTTGCGGTACATACTACTTCTTGATCGTTTGCTATTACACTTTTTGTGATGTATGGTGCCCAAAAAATTTTTTTGCCACAATTTTCTTTTTTTAAGGTTTTCACCTGACGTGGTAAGGCTACTTTCACACCTGCGTTCAGGTGTCCGCTCGTGAGCTCCGTTTCAAGGGGCTCACGAGCGGTCCTGAACGCAGCCGTCCGGCCCCAATGCATTCTCAGTGGAGGCGGATCCACTGAGAATGCATCCGCCTGCCAGCGTTCAGCCTCCGCTCCGCTCAGTGAGCGGACACCTGAACACTGCTTGCAGCGTTCGGGTGTCCGCCTGGCCGTGCGGAGGTGAGCGGATCCGTCCAGACTTATAATGGAATTCAATGGGGACGGATCCGCTTGAAGATGACACTATATGGCTCAATCTTCAAGCGGATCCGTTCCCCATTGACTTTCAATGTAAAGTCTGAACGGATCCGCTCAGGCTACTTTCAGACTTAGAAAATTTTCTAAGTAATAATGCAGACGGATCCGTTCTGAAAGGATGCAAACGTCTGCATTATCGGAGCGGATCCGTCTGATGAAACATCAGACGGATCCGCTCCGAACGCGAGTGTGAAAGTAGCCTAAATCGCATGATATTTTTATAGAGCAGGTTGTTAGACGCAGCGATACCTAATTTGTCTTTTATATTTTGGTTTAACACAATAAAATATTTGAAACAATCATGGTTTTATGTCTCCATTTTCTGAGAGCCATATCTTATTTTTCATTCCATCCACCACGACGGCCACAAAAGAGATGACCCTTGTCCTATGTAGGGGCAGGAATATACAGAGCAGGGGCGTTGCTAGGGTCTCAAAAAATCTGGGGCCCAATGCATATTGACAAAGTTGACCAACCGACTCCCCCCCAACCACCGCAAACATTAGCACTGAAGACAATTTACTGTACTTGCGATACCTCTCACATCCAGTGCCTCCCATGTGATGTCTCCTCTCATGTAGATCTTCTGTCATCTTCTCTATTCGTTCCCTACTGTTATAATGCCCCTACAGTGCCCCCAGTATTCATATCGCCCCCTACTGTTATATTGTGCACCAGTATATATATCGCCCCCTACTGTTATAATGCCCCTAAAGTGCCCCCAGTTTTTATACTGCCCCCTACTGTTATAATTCTTACCCTGAAGTGCCCCAGTATTTATAATGCCCTCTGTAGTTATATTCCTCTGTTTAGTGTCCTCAGAAATTCTAATTTCTCAGCCCTGCCACCATACAGTCCCGTGTAAATAACATTATTTCCCTCCCTCCATGATAGAGTCCCATGTAAATACCATTACACCACCTCTCCAGCCCCCTCCAATATACAGTCCCATGTAAATAACAGCACACCATCTCTCCTGCCCCCTCCCAATATACAGTCCCACGTAAATAGCATCACCCCCTTCCGAGCCGCCTTCAACATACAGTCCCATGTAAAGAACATCACGCCCTCCCCAGCCGCCTTCAACATACAGCCCCATGTAAGTAACATTACCCCTCAACATTCAGTCCCGTGTGAATAATCACTCCCCTCCACAGCCGCCTTCAACATATAGTCCCATGTAAATAACATCACCCTGCCCTAGCAACCTCCAACATGCATTCCCATGTAAATAACTTCCCTCCCTTCAGCCCTAACATACAGTCCCAGTTAAATAACCACAACTCCCAACATTGCTTTGCCTTTCCCTTCACTTACCTCTCCTCATGTAGCAGACCTCACCATAGCTTCTTCCCAGAACTTTTCTTCACTGCTGAGCCGTCCTCTCATGCACTGGTCACATGATGGTGACATAATCGCAGGTCCTTTTCAGCTACAGCATTTAGAACTGATCACATGACCTGTGATGTGACCACAGGTCCTTCAGCTCTTGCAGGGCATTAGATTCAATTGTATTGCCGTCCTGAGGACGGCAATACAGTTGTATCTATCTGGCAGGCAGGACATTCGGGGCCTGGGACGAAACAACAGGGGCCCAGACCCTGAATGTTTTAACCTAGCAACGCCCCTGATACAGATAGTTTAAATTGCCCCACCCCTCCTCCCTCTGAGTGTTTTTCCTGCCCCTATGGGGTAAGCATGCAGCGAGAGTCCTCCCTATCGGGAGGTGAAGACTTCAGATTTTTTACTTTCAGATATCCCACTACCTTCCCGTGGCAGGAGTTAAGGCTAGGCAGCGGAAGCAACATTAACGCTCGCTCCGGCTTAAGCTGGGACCTGTGCTCCATCCATGTCTGGGTCTTCTTTCCACTACATATAGGAAGCAGACCTCGGATACCTTAGGTCATGGGACTATCCCTCCGGTTCGTGCTGGGGCCTGAGTTCCATCCAGATTGCGATCCTGCTTCTACAGGGTACGCTCGGTGAAACCTGGGTCACGTTGGACCTGCGCTCGCAATGCTTGTGACGCTCACCTCTGGCTTCACATACCAGAAGCAGAGGGAGGCAGAGCTATAGCGCACCATGCAAGGTGCACAAAGATGGCGTCAGACGTCGGTATTTTAAAACAAGGCACTCATGCAACCTGGAAACTGCATCTCCTGCACCATGTCTGCACCTGAAGCTCCTGCACCCCGTTCAGAGGGCTCTGATCACTCTCCGGCTGCACCTGCCGTGAGTTCCCCAATGGGGAGTATGATTTTTGCATTTGTCTTTTTCCTTGATACTTGGTTGCTCTTCTCTGTTCCTTAGAGAGCAAGAGAATCTAAATCTAGAGCAAGACCTCTAAAGTGCACTACTTGTGCCAAGAGACTACCTGATAACTACAAAAAGAAATTATGTAAAATGTGCATTTCGGACATCGTGAAAGAAGAGCAGCCATCTATCTTTTCTATATGAAATCTTTTATTTAAGAAGAGATCAGATCTTTCATGGGGTCACTGAGAGCAGGTAATCCCACTTCAAATCCTAAAAAACTCAGACTGATTCAGAGGACATTGAAGAGGATGCCTCTTCCTCCAGACGAGTCTTTGAAGAGGATCTCTTGTCTGAGGGAGAAATGAGGATGATAAAAAATACCTCTCCTCAGATGAGATGGAAGAATTAATCAAAGCCATAAGATCCACTATGGGTATAGAAGATACTCCCAAACCACGTACAGTACAGGATGAGATGTTTAGGGGTCTAAAAGCGAAATAATCTAAAGTATTCCCCCTTAATGAAAACATTAAGGACATGATTATGGATGAATGGATCGAGCCAGAAAAAAAGGCTAGGAGAATCAAGAGAATTCAGGAATAGATTAAGATTTGATGCAACAGAAAATATTTGATGAAATTCCTAAGATCGATATTCAGGTGGCTAAGGTAATAAAAAAGACTGCGCTACCATTTGAGGATTCCTCGCAACTTAGTGATCTGATAGAACGCAAAGCAGACTCCCTCCTAAGAAAAGCTTGGGAAGCTGCAATGTTTGGCGTCAAGACTAACATTGCAGCTACATCTGTAGCCAGAGCTATGTATTTCTGGTTATCAGAATTAGAGGAACATCTAAAATATAAGACCCCCAGGGAAGATATTATAAATTCTGTCCCACTATTAAAATCGGCAACTGCTTTTTTTGGCTGAAGCATCGGCTGAGTCGGTGCGTTTTTCCACCAAAAATGCAGCTTTATTCAATGCTGCTAGAAGAGCATTATGGATGAAAGCTTGGTCGGGGGATAAGGCCTCCAAGGCCAAGTTATGTTCCATCGCCTTTCATGCGAATTTGTATTTGTGCCAGTAAAATACTGGAAAAATCTGCCAACAAAAAGAAGGGGTTTCTGGAAGAGAAATAAACTAAAAAGAAACCCTTTCGCCCGTTCTCTTCCCAATCTAGATCCTATAGAGGGAAGGGTAAAACAGGTCATTGGAGCTCTATCAAGGGAGGCAAATCTAGGGGATTTATCCTCAATCCCCAAAATAAGCAGAACAAACAATGACGCCAAAGTAGGAGGAAGGTTGAAGGATTTTCTAGAGCAATGGAATCCAATCACATCAAATCCCTGGGCTTCACAGATCCTAGCACAGGGTGTGGCAGGCGCAGCACTATGAGGTGCCTTTTGCGCTGTGGCATTAGAAGTATTTCGATATCTCTGACTTTTTAGTCTAAGCAGACTGTCTATTACTCTGTAATTCCTCTAGCACCGTTCTATGGAAGCAGTAGGTTTAAAAAGCACACCAAAAGCTTGAAATAACTTCTTTATTAACTTCAATTTTTCCTTATATATAACACTGACGCCTCCGCATCAGATAGTCCATGTACAAAACACTTGTTGAATAAAGTATCATAAAATGGCGGTATGCATAACATGGTGGTTCAACTGTTCAATCTTGTCATTCAACATAAAATGGTGGATATATTAGTATCTGTACTCTCACTTTAAGTTATTTATGCTCTTTATGATCTCTCTGAGAGGTATATCTGAGGTTAACCAATAGTTCACTTGCTCTACTTGGTTTGCAATTTGCTCTATACAATTGCTTATGATCTGGTATGAGCATTTCGCATTTGTATGCAATTTGTTTGGAATGTATGATTGTATGGCTCAGTAGTTCGTTTGTATGGTGGAACTGTAAGTAAACATACATATAACCAGTTCAGTATATAGTTCTAATCACTATATTAACAGTAGGAACATTATATAGCTGTTTTAAATACCTATTTTGGCCTCTTGCTTCCATAAAACACAGCTCTTAGTGGAGTGTGTGTCTGTTCAGCTCCTCTCTCTGGTGAATAATGATTTCCGAAGCTCCTGCTAGGGGAATTTCCCACTCAATCTGTGTGTGAGGCTGGCTGTAATTTGTCAAAACTCCTGGGCAGTGTGAGGCTAGCTAGGATTGGTCAAGACTCCTGCTTAGCAACAACAGTTTAACTCTTTGCTTTTTGTTGTCTGCTGTGTCATTGAGCTTACCTTACATTATATAATGAATCTTAATAGCACATTATCTTTTTCTGCTTCTGTGGACACAAAATATAACTATTACATGACATCCAAACATCAGGTCACTGTAAATAACTCTGCTTTTGTCTTTAACACACAAACATAGGAACTTTATTAAGTTTATTGGCAGGTCTAGCTGTATAAACATATAAGCTATGTTAGCACCCTAGGACAGGTCTTAGCTGGCCAGCTACACTCCCACCAAAATTATCTATAATTCTATGTTCCTAGTGGTAGGACTTAAACATGAATTTGAAGAATTTTCCATCATGTTCTCAACTTCTAAGTGTCTTTTATCACTCTCAAGTTTTGCAAGTCTCTTATCCAACTCTCCCAACTTTGGCCTCAAATTTTCCGGTATGGGCTTGTCCCATCCCAACTTCTGTCTTCATAATTCTTGTAGTATTTATTTTGCTCTAAGGATTACTGGGGCCAAGAATCCCAATGGATCCAATATAGAAGCCACTGCGGAAAGAATGGTACGTCTAGTTGCAATTTTCTCTTCAATAGATACTTCAAAGAAGAACTTGTCATTCTCTACATTCCATCCCAATCCAAGTACGTTCTGGACTGGAAGATGATCATAATTGAGATCTACAGGGTACTCTTATAATGCTGGAGGAACATATTTGCAGCAATCTTTGAAGTGTTTACAAAGCGAAACATTGTTTACTTAGCTGTCCAATAGTAGCCCCTCATGTTTCAGCTGTAGTCTTCATCTAGTGTCCTGCGTGTGACAGCACATGGTATGGCATCCTGCAGAGGCAGCAGCGATATGAGCGTCTCAGGAGGCCACATTTTAAACCCCACTGGATCACTTAAAGTCCGCCATTACATGACCGGTCATTAAGCCGATCACGTGACGAGTCAGATGACCAAAACCGCCACGTGATCGGATGAGAGCGGCCTGGGAGCGCCTCCTTCAGAGATGGAGCTGTCCCCAACCTGGTGTCAGAGCTACGCGGGGATGTGGGAGGCAGTGACCTTAATTCGCCTCCCACAGCCTGCCCATCAGTATGCTAGAGATATGGTATGCCGAGTGCAACAATAGTGTACCTATGCGCTCAAGTAAGAATGGGTTTTACTGGCAGGTACTAGTGTCAATCACATTAAAGATGCCATGCTTCAACTGTTCTAGATTGGAATTTAAAGCACTTATCAGTTTTGAACAGGATCACCAAATAACAATAAAACCGTCCAACAAAGGTGGTAATATTGTTATTATGGTGACTCCCCAATATAAAAAGATGTGCTTAGATTTGTTAAATGATAAAAACACAGAAACTCCCAATAGATCCCACGACACAGTATTAGAAGAAATTATTTGAAATATTGCGCCGCGCTAAATTGGATGGTCTAATTTCAGATTAGGAGTTTGATTTTTTGTATAAAAAACAACCTACAGCGGAAACCTTCTACAGTTTACCAAAAATACATAAGGGAGTGACCCCCCTCAAGGGACGTCCAATTGTATCAGGCGTAAATAGCCTTAGTCAAAATGTAGGAATCTACATTGACCAGATTTTATCATCATTTGTAAAACCTTTGCTTTCGTACATCAGAGACACAAGTGACCTCTTGGGTCGACTTGAGGGGGTCTCTGTGGAGGAAGGGATGGCATTCGCATCTATTGAAGTGGAGGCGCTCTATTCCTCCATACCCCACCACTTGGGAGTGAAGGCTTTCGAGGTATTTCTTACCATGAGAGGCTGTCAATATCAAGCCCACAACAAACTGGTACTACAACTTTTAGACTTTACTTTGACGTCTAATTACTTTTTCTTCGATGGTACCTTCTACCACCAGTTCAGGGGCACGGCGATGGGGAGTTTTTGTGCCCCGTCATACGCTAACTTGTTCCTGGGCTGGTGGGAGAGGAATATTGTCTTTGGAGACATACCTAATACATACCCCACTCATGTAGTTACCTTGAAAAGGTTTATCGATGATATTTTCATCGTTTGGAAGGGTAGTAGGCACGATTTTACTGAATTGGTGCGAGAACTGAATATCAATGACATTGGCAATGCTCTCCCATTCTTAAAAGGCTACCCTGACTCGGTACTTAGGACAGCTTATTGGAGAGCACAAGAAAGAAATAGGACAGATCTGCTGCATCCCAAAACTGATGAAGTTGAGACTAAACAAATTCATCTAATAGGAACTTTTGATTCATCAGCGATAGAGGTCAGATCGTTCCTCAATAAATATTGGGGCATTTTACAGCTAGATCCGGACATCAAACAAGTGATCTCAGAAACATCTCAAGTCACTTATCGCAGGGGACGCAGCATACAGGATCGGCTAGTGCACAGCCACTTCAGTAAGGCACCACCCAGGACACATACTTTGCTTCAACCAACCAGGGGGTGCTTTCGCTGTAGTGGCTGTGTAGCCTGTACAGTGATTGCTCAGGGAAGCTTTTTTTTTACCAGTAGGGTCATGGGTAAGATATACCCCATTAGATCTTTCATAAACTGTAGAACAAAAAGGGTTATTTATAAAGTTACCTGTGTGTGTGGCCTAGAATATATTGGCAAGACCACCCAAAAACTACGCAGGCGAATTGGCGAACATCTGAGTGACTTAAGGCATAAAAAAAATTCCCCTCTTGCACAACATATTGAAGGGGCATATGGGGGAGAATCCTCCAAACTCCGATTCATGGATATTGAGGCTGTTCAGCCTCTTAAGAGAGGAGGAGATTGGGATAAAAAAAACTTTTGCAGAGAGAAACATGGTGGATTTTTGAACTCAAAATGGTCCATCCAAGGGGACTAAATGAGAAACTACTCTTTGGTTGTTATATTTGACACACCACCATTATATAACTTTGCTCGTTTACCATTCTTCCATTGTTATTTGCCCAGTCCATCACCATATGTATCCTTGTAGGGCGTCTTGGGCACCTCGAGTGGTCTAGTAGATCTACCTTTGTAGGTCATATTTATGCATATGTATACAAATACCCTTGGGTACAGGCTGTGGACCCTATTGTTTTATTCCCTTTCTCCCTATGGACATGTATTCATGAGTAGGGATGAGCGAACCCGAACAGTATAGTTCTGGGTTCGTACCGAATTTCGGGGTGACCGTGACACGGACCCGAACATTTTCGTAAAAGTCCGGGTTCGGGGTTCGGCGCTTTCTTGGCGCTTTTTGAAAGGCTGCAAAGCAGCCAATCAACAAGCGTCATACTACTTGCCCGAAGAGGCCATCACAGCCTTGCCTACTATTGGCATGGCTGTGATTGGCCAGTGCAGCATGTGACCCAGCCTCTATATAAGCTTGGGTCACGTAGCGCTGCACGTCACTCTGCTGATTCAAGCATAGGGAGAGGTTGCTGCTGCGACGTTAGGGCGAGATTAGGCAGATTAACTCCTCCGTAAAGACTTCATTCTGTGATCGATCTCCAGCTGTGGATCATTGAAGTGCTAATATCGACTTGCTCACTTTTTTTAGGCTGCCCAGAGCGTTTTTAGATCACTTTTTTCTGGGGTGATCGGCGGCCATTTTGTGGCTTGTGGTGCGCCAGCACAAGCTACCACCAAGTGCTTTTAACCATCAATAGTGTGGTTATTTTTTGCTATATCCTACATCAGCTGCAGGCTGAGCCTGTGTCACCGAAGTGCATTTAACCATCAACAGTCTGGTTATTTTTTGGCCATATACTACATCAGGTGCAGGCTGAGCCTGTGTCACCCAAGTACATTTAACCATCAACAGTGTGGTTATTTTTTGGCCATATACTACATCAGGTGCAGGCTGAGCCTGTGTCACCCAAGTGCATTTAACCATCAACAGTGTGGTTAATTTTTGGCCATATACTACATCAGGTGCAGGCTGAGCCTGTGTCACCCAAGTGCATTTAACCATCAATAGTGTGGTTATTTTTTGGCCAAATACTACATCAGGGGCAAGTTGAGCCCGTCACCCAGCGCCTAAAAAATAGACCTGACATTTCTATTCAACCAAATCTGTACTGTTTGAGCTGGTCAAGTTATTTGTAGTGACCATAAAAGCACAGTTTTTGTTCTGGGTTGAAAAACTATTCCCAAATTTGACATTCTTAAAATAAGTAGTTTATGCTATATCAGGCCTACTTGAAATCTATCCCAAAAAGGATATCTTAGATTCAAGGTGCTGATAGTGTCATTCAGAAGAACTTAACACACACGCTACCGTGCAGATACAAGTCTAATTCTGTGATTAAACGTATACCTGTCACACAGCGCAAAAAAAAACAGGCCTCACATTTCTATTCAACCAAATCTGTACTGTTTGAGCTGGTCAAGTTATTTGTAGTGACCATAAAAGCACAGTTTTTGTTCTGGGTTGAAAAACTATTCCCAAATTTGACATTCTCAAAATAAGTAGTTTATGCTATATCAGGCCTACTTGAAATCTATCCCAAAAAGGATATCTTAGATTCAAGGTGCTGATAGTGTCATTCAGAAGAACTTAACACACACGCTACCGTGCAGATACAAGTCTAATTCTGTGATTAAACGTATACCTGTCACACAGCGCAAAAAAAAACAGGCCTCACATTTCTATTCAACCAAATCTGTACTGTTTGAGCTGGTCAAGTTATTTGTAGTGACCATAAAAGCACAGTTTTTGTTCTGGGTTGAAAAACTATTCCCAAATTTGACATTCTCAAAATAAGTAGTTTATGCTATATCAGGCCTACTTGAAATCTATCCCAAAAAGGATATCTTAGATTCAAGGTGCTGATAGTGTCATTCAGAAAAACTTAACACACACGCTACCGTGCAGATACAAGTCTAATTCTGTGATTAAACGTATACCTGTCACACAGCGCAAAAAAAAATAGGCCTCACATTTCTATTCAACCAAATCTGTACTGTTTGAGCTGGTCAAATTATTTGTAGTGACCATAAAAGCACAGTTTTTGTTCTGGGTTGAAAAACTATTCCCAAATTTGCCATTTTCAAAATTGTGGTGAACGGGAACAATGAGGAAAACATCTAATAAGGGACGCGGACATGGTCGTGGTGGTGTTAGTGGACCCTCTGGTGCTGGGAGAGGACGTGGCCGTTCTGCCACAGCCACACGTCCTAGTGAACCAACTACCTCAGGTCCCAGTAGCCAGCAGAATTTACAGCGATATTTGGTGGGGCCCAATGCCGTTCTAAGGATGGTAAGGCCTGAGCAGGTACAGGCATTAGTCAATTGGGTGGCCGACAGTGGATCCAGCACGTTCACATTATCTCCCACCCAGTCTTCTGCAGAAAGCGCACAGATGGCGCATGAAAACCAAGCCCATCAGTCTGTCACATCACCCCCATGCATATCAGGGAAACTGTCTGAGCCTCAAGTTATGCAGCAGTCTCTTATGCTGTTTGAAGACTCTGCTGCCAGGGTTTCCCAAGGGCATCCACCTAGCCCTTCCCCAGGGGTGGAAGAGATAGAATGCACTAACGCACAACCACTTATGTTTCTTGATGATGAGGACATGGGAATACCACCTCAGCACGTCTCTAATGATGACGAAACACAGGTGCCAACTGCTGCGTCTTTCTGCAGTGTGCAGACTGAACAGGAGGTCAGGGATCAAGACTGGGTGGAAGACGATGCAGGGGACGATGAGGTCCTAGACCCCACATGGAATGAAGGTCGTGCCACTGACTTTCACAGTTCGGAGGAAGAGGCAGTGGTGAGACCGAGCCAACAGCGTAGCAAAAGAGGGAGCAGTGGGCAAAATCAGAACACCCGCCGCCAAGAGACTCCGCCTGCTACTGACCGCCGCCATCTGGGACCGAGCACCCCAAAGGCAGCTTCAAGGAGTTCCCTGGCATGGCACTTCTTTAAACAATGTGCTGACGACAAGACCCGAGTGGTTTGCACGCTGTGCCATCAGAGCCTGAAGCGAGGCATTAATGTTCTGAACCTTAGCACAACCTGCATGACCAGGCACCCGCATGCAAAGCATGAACTGCAGTGGAGTAAACACCTTAAAAACAAAGAAGTCACTCAGGCTCCCCCTGCTACCTCTTCTGCTGCTGCCGCCTCGGCCTCTTCTGCTGCTGCCGCCGCCTCGGCCTCTTCCTCCGCCTCTGGAGGAACGTTGGCACCTGCCGCCCAGCAAACATGGGATGTACCACCAACACCACCACCTGCGTCACCAAGCATCTCAACCATGTCACACGGCAGCGTTCAGCTCTCCATCTCACAAACATTTGAGAGAAAGCGTAAATTCCCACCTAGCCACCCTCGATCCCTGGCCCTGAATGCCAGCATTTCTAAACTACTGGCCTATGAAATGCTGTCATTTAGGCTGGTGGACACAGACAGCTTCAAACAGCTCATGTCGCTTGCTGTCCCACAGTATGTTGTTCCCAGCCGCCACTACTTCTCCAAGAGAGCCGTGCCTTACCTGCACAACCAAGTGTCCGATAAAATCAAGTGTGCACTGCGCAACGCCATTTGTGGCAAGGTCCACCTAACCACAGATACGTGGACCAGTAAGCACGGCCAGGGACGCTATATCTCCCTAACTGCACACTGGGTAAATGTAGTGGTGGCTGGGCCCCAGGCGGAGAGCTGTTTGGCACACGTCCTTCCGCCGCCAAGGATCGCAGGGCAACATTCTTTGCCTCCTGTCTCCTCCTCCTCCTACTCAGCTTCCTCCTCCTCTTCTTCCACCTGCTCATCCAGTCAGCCACACACCTTCACCACCAACTTCAGCACAGCCCGGGGTAAACGTCAGCAGGCCGTTCTGAAACTCATATGTTTGGGGGACAGGCCCCACACCGCACAGGAGTTGTGGCGGGGTATAGAACAACAGACCGACGAGTGGTTGCTGCCGGTGAGCCTCAAGCCCGGCCTGGTGGTGTGCGATAATGGGCGAAATCTCGTTGCAGCTCTGGGACTAGCCGGTTTGACGCACATCCTTTGCCTGGCGCATGTGCTGAATTTGGTGGTGCAGAAGTTCATTCGCAACTACCCCGACATGTCAGAGCTGCTGCATAAAGTGCGGGCCGTCTGTTCGCGCTTCCGGCGTTCACACCCTGCTGCTGCACGCCTGTCTGCGCTACAGCGTAACTTCGGCCTTCCCGCTCACCGCCTCATATGCGATGTGCCCACCAGGTGGAACTCCACGTTGCACATGCTGGACAGACTGTGCGAGCAGCAGCAGGCCATAGTGGAGTTTCAGCTGCTGCACGCACGGGTCAGTCGCACTGCGGAACAGCACCACTTCACCACCAATGACTGGGCCTCCATGCGAGACCTGTGTGCCCTGTTGCGCTGTTTTGAGTACTCCACCAACATCGCCAGTGGCGATGACGCCGTTATCAGCGTTACAATACCACTTCTATGTCTCCTTGAGAAAACACTTAGGGCGATGATGGAAGAGGAGGTGGCCCAGGAGGAAGAGGAGGAAGAGGGGTCATTTTTAGCACTTTCAGGCCAGTCTCTTCGAAGTGACTCAGAGGGAGGTTTTTTGCAACACCAGAGGCCAGGTACAAATGTGGCAAGACAGGGCCCACTACTGGAGGATGAGGATGAAGCATGTTCACAGCGGGGTGGCACCCAAAGCAGCTCGGGCCCATCACTGGTGCGTGGCTGGGGGAAACACAGGACGATGACGATACGCCTCCCACAGAGGACAGCTTGTCCTTACCACTGGGCAGCCTGGCACACATGAGCGACTACATGCTGCAGTGCCTGCGCAACGACAGCAGAGTTGCCCACATTTTAACGTGTGCGGACTACTGGGTTGCCACCCTGCTGGATCCCCGGTACAAAGACAATGTGCCCACCTTACTTCCTACACTGGAGCGTGATAGGAAGATGCGCGAGTACAAGCGCACGTTGGTAGACGCGCTACTGAGAGCATTCCCAAATGTCACAGGGGAACCAGTGGAAGCCCAAGGCGAAGGCAGAGGAGGAGCAAGAGGTCGCCAACGCAGCTGTGTCACGGCCAGCTCCTCTGAGGGCAGGGTTAGCATGGCAGAGATGTGGAAAAGTTTTGTCACCACGCCACAGCTAACTACACCACCACCTGATACGGAACGTGTTAGCAGGAGGCAACATTTCACTAACATGGTGGAACAGTACCTGTGCACACCCCTCCACGTACTGACTGATGGTTCGGCCTCATTCAACTTCTGGGTCTCCAAATTGTCCACGTGGCCAGAGCTAGCCTTTTATGCCTGGGAGGTGCTGGCCTGCCCGGCGGCCAGCGTTTTGTCTGAACGTGTATTCAGCACGGCAGGGGGCGTCATTACAGACAAACGCAGCCGCCTGTCTACAGCCAATGTGGACAAGCTGACGTTCATAAAAATGAACCAGGCATGGATCCCACAGGACCTGTCCATCCCTTGTGCAGATTCGATATTAACTACCTCCCCTTAACAATATATTATTCTACTCCAGGGCACTTCCTCATTCAATCCTATTTTTATTTTCATTTTACCATTATATTGCGGGGCAACCCAAAGTTGAATGAACCTCTCCTCTGTCTGGGTGCCGGGGCCTAAATGTGTGACAGTGGCCTGTTCCAGTGGTGGGTGACGTGAAGCCTGATTCTCTGCTATGACAGGAAGACTGATTCTGCGCTGACATAAGGCCAGATTCTCTGTTACGGGACCTCTCTCCTCTGTCTGGGCCTAAATATGTGACAGTGGCCTGTTCCAGTGGTGGGTGACGTGAAGCCTGATTCTCTGCTATGACATGAAGACTGATTCTGTGCTGACATAAGGCCAGATTCTCTGTTACGGGACCTCTCTCCTCTGTCTGGGTGCCGGGGCCTAAATATGTGACAGTGGCCTGTTCCAGTGGTGAGTGACGTGAAGCCTGATTCTCTGCTATGGCATGAAGACTGATTCTGCGCTGACATAAGGCCAGATTCTCTGTTACGGGACCTCTCTCCTCTGTCTGGGTGCCGGGGCCTAAATGTGTGACAGTGGCCTGTTCCAGTGATGGGTGACGTGAAGCCTGATTCTCTGCTATGACATGAAGACTGATTCTGTGCTGACATAAGGCCAGATTCTCTGTTACGGGACCTCTCTCCTCTGCCTGGGTGCCTGGGCCTAAATATGTGACAGTGGCCTGTTCCAGTGGTGGGTGACGTGAAGCCTGATTCTCTGCTATGACATGAAGACTGATTCTGTGCTGACATAAGGCCAGATTCTCTGTTACGGGACCTCTCTCCTCTGTCTGGGTGCCGGGGCCTAAATATGTGACAGTGGCCTGTTCCAGTGGTGGGTGACGTGAAGCCTGATTCTCTGCTATGGCATGAAGACTGATTCTGCGCTGACATAAGGCCAGATTCTCTGTTACGGGACCTCTCTCCTCTGTCTGGGTGCCGGGGCCTAAATGTGTGACAGTGGCCTGTTCCAGTGGTGGGTAACGTGAAGCCTGATTCTCTGCTATGACATGAAGACTGATTCTGTGCTGACATAAGGCCAGATTCTCTGTTACGGGACCTCTCTCCTCTGCCTGGGTGCCTGGGCCAAAATATGTGACAGTGGCCTGTTCCAGTGGTGGGTGACATGAAGCCTGATTCTCTGCTATGACATGAAGACTGATTCTGCGCTGACATAAGGCCAGATTCTCTGTTACGGGACCTCTCTCCTCTGTCTGGGTGCAGGGGCCTAAATGTGTCACAGTGGCCTGTTCCAGTGGTGGGTGACGTGAAGCCTGATTCTCTGCTATGACATGAAGACTGATTCTGCGCTGACATAAGGCCAGATTCTCTGTTACAGGACCTCTCTCCTCTGTCTGGGTGCCGGGGCCTAAATGTGTGACAGTGGCCTGTTCCAGTGGTGGGTGACGTGAAGCCTGATTCTCTGCTATGACATGAAGACTGATTCTGTGCTGACATAAGGCCAGATTCTCTGTTACGGGACCTCTCTCCTCTGCCTGGGTGCCTGGGCCTAAATGTGTGACAGTGGCCTGTTCCAGTGGTGGGTGACGTGAAGCCTGATTCTCTGCTATGACATGAAGACTGATTCTGTGCTGACATAAGGCCAGATTCTCTGTTACGGGACCTCTCTCCTCTGTCTGGGTGCCGGGGCCTAAATGTGTGACAGTGGCCTGTTCCAGTGGTGGGTGACGTGAAGCCTGATTCTCTGCGATGACATGAAGATTGATTCTGTGCTGACATGAAGCCAGATTCTCTGCTATGGCATGAAGAGACTGATTCTCTGCTGACATGAAGCCAGATTCTTTGCTATGGCATGAAGAGACTGATTCTCTACTGACGTGAAGCCAGATTCTCTGCTATGGGACCTCTGTCCAATTGATATTGGTTAATTTTTATTTTAATTCATTTCCCTATCCACATTTGTTTGCAGGGGATTTACCTACATGTTGCTGCCTTTTGCAGCCCTCTAGCTCTTTCCTGGGCTGTTTTACAGCCTTTTTAGTGCCCAAAAGTTCGGGTCCCCATTGACTTCAATGGGGTTCGGGTTCGGGTTCGGGACGAAGTTCGGGTCGGGTTCGGATCCCGAACCCGAACATTTCCGGGAAGTTCGGCCGAACTTCTCGAAGCCGAACATCCAGGTGTTCGCTCAACTCTATTCATGAGCTCTTATATGGCTCTCTTCGGCTTCTGCCCCACTCAGTATTTTCAATCCTTACCCATAGTGTCTCTCTTTTTTTCTCTTTGCCATACTTTTGGATGTGTGCATGTTTTATGGGTTATTTCTACTTGTGGAAATATGCTTACGTTTACTAGGTACCATTGAGCCACCTCGGAGTAACTTTTGTGTTATCCTAAGCCATTGAGTATATATTGTTACCAGTGATTGAAACTAGTACCTGCCAGTAAAACCCATTCTGCCTTGAGCGCATAGGTACACTATTGTTGCGCTCGGCATACCATATCTCTAACATACTGACGGGCAGGCTGTGGGAGGCAAATTAAAGCCAGCCGCGTACCACATCCCCGCCCATTTCTCCACGTAGCTCTGACACCAGGTTGGGGGCGGCTCCACATCTTAAGGAGGCGCTCTCAGGCCGGTCTCGTCCGATCACGTGGCGGTTTTCGTCATCTGACTCGTCATGTGATGGGGGACTATGAGTGATCCATTGGGGTTTTAAATGTGACCTCCTGAGACGCTCATATCGCTGCTGTCACTGCAGGACACTATACCATGTGCTGTCACACGCAGGACACAAGATGAAGACTATAGCTGAAACATGAGGGGCTACTATTGGACAGCTAAGTAAACAATGTTTCGCTTTGTAAACACTGCAAAGATTATTGCAAATATGTTCCTCCAGCATTATAAGAGTACCCTGTAGATCTCAATTAAGATCATCTTCCAGTCCAGAACGTACTTGGATTGGGATGGAATGTAGAGAATGACAAGTTTTTCTTTGAAGTATCTATTGAAGAGAAAATTGCAACTAGACGTACCATTCTTTCCACAGTGGCTTCTATATTTGATCCATTGGGATTCTTGGCCCCAGTAATCCTCAGAGCAAAATAAATACTACAAGAATTATGCAGACAGAAGTTGGGATGGGACGAGCCCATACCGGAAAATTTGAGGCCAAAGTTGGGAGAGTTGGATAAGAGACTTGCAAAACTTGAGAGTGATAAAAGACACTTGGAAGTTGAGAACATGATGGAAAATTCTTCAAATTCATATTTAAGTCCTACCACTAGGAACATAGAATTATAGATAATTTTGGTGGGAGTGTAGCTGGCCAGCTAAGACCTGTCCTAGGTTGCTAACATAGCTTATATGTTTATACAGCTAAACCTGCCAATAACCTTAATATAGTTCCTATTTTTGTGTGTTAAAGACAAGAGCAGAGTTATTTACAGTGATCTCATGTTTAGATGTCATGTAATAGTTATATTTTGTGTCCACAGAAGCAGAAAAAGATAATGTGCCATTAAGATTCATTATATAATGTAGTAAGGTAAGCTCAATGACACAGCAGACACAACAGAAAGCAAAGAGTTAAACTGTTGTTGCTGGGCAGGAGTCTTGACCAATCCTAGCTAGCCTTACACAGCCCAGGAGTTTTGATCAATTACAGCCAGCCTCACACACAGCTTGTGTGGGAAATTCCCCTACCCGGAGCTTCTGGAATCATTATTCACCAGAGATAGGAGCTGAACAGACACTCCACTAAGAGCTGTGTTTTATGGAAGCAAGAGGCCAAAATAGGTATTTAAAACAGTTATATCATGTTCCTACTGTTAATATAGTGATTAGAACTGTATACTGAACTGGTCCATAAACAGGTCCATAAATATTGGGACATCAACACAATTCTAACATTTTTGGCTCTACACACCACCACAATGGATTTGAAATGAAACGAACAAGATGTGCTTTAACTGCAGACTGACAGCTTTAATTTGAGGGTATTTACATCCAAATCAGGTGAACGGTGTGGGAATTACAACAGTTTGCATATGTGCCTCCCACTTGTTCAGGAACCAAAAGTAATGGGACAATTTGATTCTCAGCTCTTCCATGGCCAGGTGTGTGTTATTCCCTCATTATCCCAATTAGAATGAGCAGATAAAAGGTCCAGAGTTCATTTCAAGTGTGCTATTTGCATTTGGAATCTGTTGCTGTCAACTCTCAAGATGAGATCCAAAGAGCTGTCACTATCAGTGAAGCAAGCCATCATTAGGCTGAAAAAACTAAACAAACCCATCAGAGAAATAGCAAAAACATTAGGCGTGGCCAAAACAACTGTTTGGAACATTCTTAAAAAGAAGGAACGCATCGGTGAGCTTAGCAACACCAAAAGACTCGGAAGACCACGGAAAACAACTGTGGTGGATGACCAAAGAATTCTTTCCATGGTGAAGAAAACACCCTTCACAACAGTTGGCCAGATCAAGAACACTCTCCAGGAGGTAGGTGTATGTGTGTCAAAGTCAACAATCAAGAGAATACTTCACCAGAGTGAATACAGAGGGTTCACCACAAGATGTGAACCATTGGTGAGCCTCAAAAACAGGAAGGCCAGATTAGAGTTTGCTAAACGACATCTAAAAAAGCCTTCACAGTTCTGGAACAACATCCTATGGACAGATGAGACCAAGATCAACTTGTACCAGAGTAATGGGAAGAGAAGAGTATGGAGAAGGAAAGGAACTGCTCATGATCCTAAGCATACCACCTCATTAGTGAAACATGGTGGTGATAGTGTCATGGCGTGGGCATGTATGGCTGCCAATGGAATCGGTTCTCTTGTATTTATTGATGATGTGACTGCTGACAAAAGCAGCAGGATGAATTCTGAAGTGTTTCGGGCAATATTATCTGCTCATATTCAGCCAAATGCTTCAGATCTCATTGGACGGCGCGTCACAGTGCAGATGGACAATGGCCCAAAGCATACTGCAAAAGCACCCAAGGAGTTTTTTAAGGGAAAGAAGTGCAATGTTATGCAATGGCCAAGTCAATCACCTGACCTGAATCCGATTGAGCATGCATTTCACTTGCTGAAGACAAAACTGAAGGGAAAATGCCCCAAGAACAAGCAGGAACTGAAGACAGTTGTAGCAGAGAATCACCAGGGATGAAACCCAGCATCTGGTGATGTCTATGCGTTCCAGACTTCAGCCTGTAATTGACTGCAAAGGATTTGCAACCAAGTATTAAAAAGTGAAAATTTGATTTATGATTATTATTCTGTCCCATTACTTTTGGTTCCTTAACAAGTGGGAGGCACATATGCAAACTGTTATAATTCCTACACCGTCCACCTGATTTGGATGTAAATATCCTCAAATTAAAGCTGACAGTCTGCAGTTAAAGCACATCTTGTTTGTTACATTTCAAATCCATTGTGGTGGTGTATAGAGCCACAAATGTTAGAATTGTGTCGATGTCCTAATATTTATGGACCTGACTGTATGTTTACTTACAGTTCCACCATACAAACGAACTACTGAGCCATACAATCCAAACAAATTGCATACAAATGCTAACTGCTCATACCAGATCATAAGCAATTGTATAGAGCAAATTGCAAACCAAGTAGAGCAAGTGAACTATTGGTTTACTTTAGATATACCTTTCAGAGAGATCATAAAGTGCTTAAATAACTTAAAGTGAGAGTACAGATACTGAAGAGAGAAATATATCCACCATTTTATGTTGAATGACAAGATTGAACAGTTGAACCACCATCTTATGCATACCGCCATTTTATGATACTTTATTCAACACGTGTTTTGTACATGGACTATCTGTAACGGAGGCGGCAGTGTTATATATGAAGAAAAGTTTAAATTAATAAAAAAGGTATTTCAAGCATTTGG
Source organism: Bufo bufo (assembly GCF_905171765.1). Classification (NCBI taxonomy): domain Eukaryota; kingdom Metazoa; phylum Chordata; class Amphibia; order Anura; family Bufonidae; genus Bufo; species Bufo bufo. The sequence continues at coordinate 601,728,642 of NC_053392.1, forward strand.
TGTGCTTTTTAAACCTACTGCTTCCATAGAACGGTGCTCGAGGAATTACAGAGTAAGGTCTCATGCACACGACCGTTGTTGGGTTCCGTGTCCGTTGTTCCGTTTCCCGTGATTTTCTGCGGACCCATTGACTTTCAATGGGTCAGTTGAAAACTTGGAAAATGCACGAAAATGCAAACGTCAATGTTTGTCATCCGCGTCCGTGATCCGTGTTTCCAGTCCGTCAAAAAAATATGACCTGTCCAATTTTTTTCACGGACAACGGTTCGCGGACCCATTCAAGTCAATGGGTCCATGAAAAAACACGGAGGCACACAAGATTGTCATCCGTATCCGTGCTCCGTGTCCATTTTTTTCCTATCATTTTCAAGGCAAACTTGACTTAGATTTTTTTTTTCACTTTTCTTGTCTGGTGATCCTCCAAAAATGAAGGAAGACACACGGAAGAAAAAACCGACACGGATCACGGAACAACGGAACCCCGTTTTGCGGACCGTGAAAAAATACTGTCGTGTGCATGAGGCCTAATAGACACAGTCTGGTTAGACTAAAAAGTTAGAGATATCAAAATTCTTCTAATGCCACAGCGCAAAAGGCACTTCATAGTGCTGCGCCTGCCACACCCTGTGCTAGGATCTGTAAAGCCCAGGGATTTGATGTGATCTGATTCCATTGCTCGAGAAAATCCTTCAACCTTCCTCCTACTTTGGCGTCATCGTTTGTTCTGCTTATTTTGGGGATTGAGGATAAATCCCCTACCTTTGCCTCCCTTGATGTAGCTCCAACGACCTGTGTTACCCTTCCCTCTATAGGATCTAAATTGGGACCCAGTTTCTTTCCCTTCTTCTTGTCGGCAGCTTTTTCCTGTATTTTGTGTAATACTGGCACAAATACAAATTCGCCTGAAAAGGCGATTGAACATAACTTGGCCTTGAAGGCCTTATCCCCCGACCAAGCTTTCATCCATAATGCTCTTCTAGCAGCATTGGATAAAGCTGCATCTTTGGTGGAAAAACACACTGACTCAGCCGATGCGTCAGCCAAAAAAGCAGTTGCCGATTTTAAGAGTGGGACACAATTTATAATATCTTCCCTGGGGTTCTTATTTTTTAGATGTTCTTCTAATTCTGATAACCAGAAATTCATAGCTCTGGCTACAGATGTAGCTGCAATGTTAGTCTTGACGCCAAACATTGCAGCTTCCCAAGCTTTCCTTAGAAGGGAGTCTGCTTTGCGTTCCATCGGATCGCTAAGTTGCAAGGAATCCTCAAACCGTAGCGCAGTCTTTTTTACTACCTTAGCCACCTGAATATCGATCTTGGGAATTTCATCAAATATTTTACATTCTGTAGCATCAAATCTTAATCTATTCCTGAGTTCTCTTGATACTCCTAGCCTTTTTTCTGTCTCGATTCATTCATCCATAATCATGTCCTTAATTTTTTCATTGATACTTTAGATTTTTTTTGCTTTTAGACCTCCAAACATCTAGTCCTGTACTGTACGTGGTTTGGGAGTATCTTCTATACCCATAGTGGATCTTATGGCTTTGATTAATTCTGCCATCTCATCTGAGGAGAAGTAGTATTTTTTTTATTTATTTTTTATCTTCCTCCACAATTTCTCCTTCAGACAAGATATCCTCTTCAAAGACTCGTCTGGAGGAAGAGGCATCCTCTTTAATGTCCTCTGGCTCAGCCTGGGTTTTTTAGGATTTAGAGTGGGACTACCTGCTCCCAGTGACGCCATGGAAGGTCTGATCTCTTCTTAAATAAAAGATTTCAAATCAGAAAAGATAGATGGCCGCTGCTCTTTTACGATGCAGACTTTACATAATTAATTTTTGTAGTGATCAGAAAGTCTCTTGGCACAAGTAGCGCACTTTAGAGGTCTTGCTCTAGATTTAGATTCTCTTGCTCCCTAAGGAACACAGAAGAGCAACCAAGTATCATACATTGGGTCAGGGAAAAAGACACAAATGCAAAAATCATACTCCCCATAGGTGAACTCACAGGAGGTGGAGCCGGAAAGGGTTTAGAGCCCTCTGAACGAGGTGCAGGAGCTTTAGGTGCATGAAATGCAGTTTCCAGGTTGCATGAGCGCCCTGCTTTCAAATACTGGTGTCTAACGTCATCCTTTTGCACCTTGCATGGTACGCTATAGCTTCGCCTCCCTCTGCTTCTGGTATGTGAAGCCGGAGATGCGCGTGACAAGCATTGCGCGTGTCTCATGTGATCCAGGTTTCACCGAGGGTACCCTGTAGAAGCAGGATAGCAATCTGGATGGAACTCAGGCCCCAGCATGAACCGGAGCGAGCATCCCATGACCTAAGGTATCCAAGGTCTGCTTCCTACATGTAGTGGAAGGAAGACCCAGACATGGATGGAGCGCAGGTCCCAGCTTAAGCCGGAGCGAGCGTCCATGTTGTTCCCGCTGACTAGCCTTAGCTCCTGCCGCGGGAAGGTAGCAGGAGATCTGAAAGTAAAAAAAATCAGAAGTCTTCACCTTCAGGAATCTCTCTGCATGCTTACACCGTAGGGGCAGAAAAAACAATGAGAGGGAGGAGGGGTGGGGGAAGTTTAAACTATCTCTGTATCAGGGGCGTTGCTAGGTTAAAACATTCAGGGCCTGGGACCCTGATGTTTTGTCCCAGGCCCCGAATGTCCTGCCTGCCAGATAGATACAACTGTATTGCCGTCCTCAGGACAGCAATACAATTGAATCTAATGCCCTGCAAGCGCTGAAGGACCTGTGGTCACATCACAGGTCATGTGATCAGTTCTAAATGCTGTAGCTGGAAAGGACCTGCGATGATGTCACTATCATGTGACCAGTACAGGAGAGGACGGCTCAGCAGTGAAGAGAAGTTCTGTGAAGAAGCTGTGGTGAGGTCTGCTACATGAGGAGGGGATAAGTGAAGCGAGAGGCAGAGCAATGTTGGGAGTTATGGTTATTTAACTGGGACTGTATATTAGGGCTGAAGGGAGGGAAGTTTTTTTTACATGGGAATGCATGTTGGAGGTTGCTAGGGCAGGGTGATGTTATTTACATGGGACTATATATATTGAAGGTGGCTGTGGAAGGGAGTGATATTTACACAGGACTGAATGTTGAGGGGTAATGTTATTTACATGGGGCTGTATGTTGAAGGTGGCTGGGGAGGGCGTGATGTTCTTTACATGGGACTGTATGTTGAAGGCAGCTCGGAATGGGGTGATGCTATTTACGTGGAGGGGGCTGTAGGTAGATAGGGATGTTTTTTACATGGGACTTTATATTGGAGGGGGCTGGAGAGGTGGTGCGATGGTATTTACATGAGACTATGATGGAGGGAAATAGAGTTATTTACATCTGACTATGTTGGGGGCTGAGGAATTATAATTTCTGAGGACACTAAACAGAGGAATATAACTACAGGGGGCACTTTAGGGGCATTATAACAGTAGGGGCGATAAATACTGGGGCACATCAGGGTGAGCAATCTAACAGGGTGCGATATACATGTGGGGGCATTTTAAATTCAGGGGTCAGTGGGGGCGCTATTACTACTGAGGGGTCAGTGGGGGGCGCTATTACTACTGAGGGGTCAGTGGGGGGCGCTATTACTACTGAGGGGTCAGTGGGGGGCGCTATTACTACTAATGGAGGGCTCTTCTACTAATGGAGGCACTCTTGGCGAGCACCATCACTGTTGGGGGCACTGTAGTGAACAGTATTACTAATGAGGGCATTCTAGAAGGGAATTACTATTGGTGGGACTGAGGAGCACTATTACTATGAGGAAGATTATCTGTATGACTCATTTTTCTTCAGAATAGCATTTGGGGTACAGAAAAGTGAGGACCCTAAGATGTCCATGTGTTACACTCTGCAGAGACAAGGTGGCTGAGAGAAGTTGTCCGGAACGAATGGAGATGATGGCAGAGAAGCTCTACGTGAGGAGACATCACATAGGAGGCACTGGATGTGAGAGGTATAGCAAGTACAGTAAAATGTCTTCAGTGCTAGTGTTTGCGGTGGTTGGTCGACTTAGAGAACTGGTCAACATGCATTGGGGCTTGGGCCCCAGATCTTTTGAGATCCTAGCAACATCTATGCTCTGTATATTCCTGCCCCTACAGAGGTCAAGGGGGTCACCTCTCTTCTGGCAGTCAGTGGATGGAATGGAAAAGATATGGCTTTCAGGAAATGGCGACAAACATGATTCAAAAATTCTATTGTGTTAAACCAAAATAAGACAAATTTGGTATCGCCACGTCCATATCAACCTGCTCTATAAAAATTTCATGCAATTCACCCAGTCAGGAAAAAAAAAATTGTCACCATACATCACAAAAAGTGTAATACCAAACGACCAAGAAGTAGTATGTACTGCAAAGTAGTACCAAACAGTCAACCCCTTGCCACAAAACTGAGCCCTTACATAAGAAATCGCCCGAATAAATATGGCTTTTAGAAAAGTCAAACAAGAGTTAAATTTTTTTTTTATAAAATGTTTATTATATATGGTATTTGGTGTTGTGTCCATAATAACCTGCTCTATAAAAATAGCACATGATCTAACCTGTCAGGTGAACACCATAAAATACAAACTGCCATTTCTTGATTACCTTGCCTCACAAAAAGCCTAATATAGAGCAGTCAAAAGTCATATATACCACAAAGTAGTACCAATAAAAGTGTTACCTTATCCTATATTTTTAAAAGTGGGGTCATTTTTTGGGAGTTTCTACTCTAACAGTGCATCGGGGGAGGGGGGGGGGTTAAGGTCATGGCAATTTAAAGAGGACCTTTTACCGATTATTACACTATGAACTAAGTATACAGACATGTAGAGCGGCGCCCGGGGATCTCACTGCACTTACTATTATCCCCGGGCGCCGCTCAGTTCTCCCGTTATGCCCTCCGGTATTTCCGCTCACTAAGTTATAGTAGGCGGAGATACCAGTCACTAAGTTATGGTAGGCGGAGTCTGCCCTTGTTCTGCTCTAGTGCTGGCCAATCTCAGCGCAGAGCTCACAGCCTGGGAGGTTATTTTCTCCCAGGCTGTGAGCTCTGCAATGCGATTGGCCAGCACTACAGAAGGACAAGGGCAGACTCCGCCTACCATAACTTAGTGAACGGAGATACCGGAGGGCATAACGGGAGAACGGAGCGGCGCCCAGGGATAATATTAAGTGCAGTGAGATCCCCGGGCGCCGCTCTACATGTCTGTATAGTTAGTTCATAGTGTAATAATCGGTGACAGGTCCTCTGATTATCCCAGTGAAATCTGCTGTCCAAAAATTCTGTTCTCCTTTCCTTCTGCACCCTGCCATATGCCTGTACAGCAGTTTACGACCACATGTGGGGGCATTTCTGTACACTGTAGAATTGGGTAATAAATATTGTTTTATTTGTCCGTTAACTCTTGTTGTGATACAGGGAAAAAAAAAAAAAAAAGCTAAGTGAAATTTTTAAATTCTCTTTAATTCTTGTGGAACACCTAAAGGGTTAACAAAGTTTGTAAATTCAGTTTTGAATAACGAGGTGTTGTTTCTACAATGGGGTCATTTATGGGTGTTTTCCACCATGTAAGCCCCACAAAGCAACTCTAGAATTAAAGAAGTCCTTAAAAAAGGTGGGTTTCAGAAATTCCTTAATTTGCTTCTAAAATTCTAAGGCTTCATGCACACAAATGCATTTTTCTTTCAGTGTCTTTTTTTGTGGATCATATATGGAGCCATTCATTTCAATGGGTTCACAAAAAATACAGTCATGTGCATGAGGCCTAAGCCTTATAAGATCCTAAAAAATTTAATTACATTTACAAAATATATGCAAACCTGAAATTTGACATATGGGGAATGTAAGGTAAGAACTCATGATGTAACACTATCTGCCTGAAAAGCAGAGTTCTGAAAATTCCTAATTCTGTAAATTTTGGATTTAATAAAAAGGTGAATTATATAAACAACATTTTTTCGCTATCATGAAGTACGATGTGTGGCGAGAAAACAATTTCAGACTCGATTGGATAAGTAAAAGCAATCTGAAGTTATTACCACATAGTGACACGTGTCAAGTTTCCAAAAAACATCCTGGTCCTTAAGGTGAAATATGGCAGGGTGTTATAGGTTTTCCAAGACTCTAAATTATGACCCAGCCTCAGTAGGTCATCAGTATCTGATCATGGGGGTCCAACACCTGGGACCCCCACTGATCAGCCGTTTGTGGTGCTCACAGCACCGTACATCATATAGCATCTGTGCTTGGCATTGTGCTCATCCACATTCTATAGGGCTGAGCTGCGGCTAGGCCACATGACTGATGGATGTGTCATTACTGCAAGCGCTGCAGCCTTCTCAAACAGATGATTGGTGGGGTCCCCAGGTGTCAGCCTCCCACTGGTCAGAAAGTCTTGGAAAACGCCCCTTAAGTCTGTCACACAGACTTTGGCACTTCCTCAGAACTTACATAGGGGCTTTTGACTACACAACTTGTGCTTCTTCCAGTAGAGCAATGGGAGTTGAGACCATCTTGGAAAACACTGGTCTTAATAAATGTCCCCCTGCTGGCATATATACGACCCCACAATGATATTTGTCCCACTTCATCCGCCAGGGGTTATTATGTACACAAAGAAAATCCCCTCAAGTATATAAACCAAGAAAAGCCACAGTATACAAATATTTTATTGCTGCAAAATCCGGTACAAAAATAGCACATACATAACACTTACAAGGCAATGCTGAAGATGTAACAGCCATACTATTTTGCACGTTGGCCTCTGAGCTGTATGAAGAGAAGGCATGAGGATCACATCCAGGGCTGAGCAGCAGAAAGATCAAGAAATTCCCACTGCTGAGGGGACTTTGCCATGTACCACACCTCATTGTGGCGCCCGAAAAATTCTAAAGGAGAATTGTAGCCAGCACGTACAAAGTATGTATAATCAAACTGCAGACCAAGGGCAGCCAGGTTCTGTGCTAGGGCTTTAGCTTGCTCGACATACATAGCGTTAGAGGCATATCCTCCAAAAGTCCTGGAAGAGAAAAAAAATTAATAAGATCCAGCAGATAACTGTATATAATTACACATCAAGTTACATCAGTTAATAGACATATGTCCATCAAGTTCAACCAAGGGATAGGTGGGGATGCAAATCCCAATAGAGGAAAAAAAAAAAAAAAACAGACATTATCTGCATTCAAGAATCCCATCTACTGCTAGGAGATGCCTCTAGAATGAAGCATCAACTTTTCCCCCACATTTACCACTAGTGCTCAAACCACCAAAGAGGCAGGTGTGCGCATTACAATTAAAGACTCCATAGCATTTGACATCTATTGAAAGATAACAGGTGAAGGTTTCTTGCCATGTAAGCTGAATAATATAATATACAATATGTAATATATGGCCCCAATGCTTTAGATTTTTTAAAATTAAATTTGCAGCAGTTCAAGAGGGTCATTATTCATGTTTGGTGACCTCAAACATTAGAGCTAGTGTATTTGTTTGCCCTATAAGACGCTTTGTTTGGGGTGGAAAAGCAAAAAAATAATTTAACCAAAAGGTGTGCTTTTGGAACTAATGGTGGTCTGTGAATGGCACTATTACTGGGAATCTGTAGATGACGCACTGTTACCGGGGGGGGGGGGGTTTGGGGGGGGTCTGTGGGTGGTGCTGTTGTATATGTGCCATCCACAGATGTTCCCCATAAAACTGTCATCCACAGATCCCCCAGTATACAAATATAAAAAGGTCTCATTCAATTAAGTGATTACACATGCCCCCCCCCCACTAATATTACCGTACATCCTAACATCTTCTGTACAATGCAGGCAGGCTGGGCGGTCACTCACTGATGTCACTTGCCTGCGCCGCCCGCTTCATTCATAAAGTAGGCGGCGCAGGCACGTGACATCAGGGAGTTAGGCTGCCCGGCCTGCCTGCATTCTACAGTAGCGGTTAGAATGTATGGTAATATTAAGTGGGGGGCATGTTTAATCACTTAATTGAATGAGACATTTTAGATTTGTATAGTGCAGCACTGGAGCGGCGGGGCCGGACTACAGTGACGTGACTGCACCACCCCAATTGCCGGCTCCCAGCTCCTCCTCCCAGTCCCTCCCTGCTCGCTTATACATTGCAGCCTGCGATGTAAAAAATACGGTAATCTGTAACGGTAATCCGGTAAAAATACGGTAATCCGTGTTAGACACTACTAGCCGGAACATGAGACCTACCCCTTCATTAAACTCGTTATTGGAGAACGATTTATAGGATTTTTGGTGCTGCATCAATGTAAAAGAAATTACACTTTCCATTCAACATGATATATCAGGTATGGCCAACCGGAGGCAATCCAGCAGTTGCAAAACTACAACTCCCAGCATGCTCAGACTGCCTACAGCCATCAGCAGGGCACGGTGGGAGTTGTAGTTTAACAGCTGGAGAGAATCCTACAGCTAGAGTTTAATCCAACAGATTATCCAAGCTTTCATTATATAATATATCAAATAGATTCTCTCTAGTTGCCATCTTTATTTCATCTCTATCCTCACCTACCAGTTCATTTTCTCTTCTACACCTTTCTGACCACATGAAGCATGCACCAAATAGAAGGTTGCTTCATTGAAGTATAATAGGATGCTTTACTTAAGAAGGAATGTAATCTGATTATATTGGAATTTGTTTCTTGGATAACCGGATTATACTGTTATTCTGCTTTACACTAACAAATCAGACTAAAGTAATTTAACAGTTTGAAATTAAAAACTCCATAAACACTGAAACAGAAAATACATCAGTTCTGGAACAATCTGCACTTAGTGTTTTCTTACCTGTTTTAGGTCTTGTCTATCAGGTGTGGTTTATTGGAAATGTGCATTGGTTTGTAGGAAAGTGTGGGGTTTAAGTAAACTGCACCAATATTGGAACTTTTTTGCAGCAAACCAAGTCAATGTAAACTTACCGTAGACAGCCTAAAAACTAAGATTTTATCCAGCATCAACCATAAACCGCACCAGATTTAACTGCCCCATGGTTCCAAAAAAGCCAAGTTAAAGATTAGGCAAAGGGTGACATTTTAGTAGTAATAGTCCACATGTGTGTAGGGGCCCCTATACTGTACAGCAGTTCACCTGCCAAGTTCAGCTGGTTGTGAGGTCTGAGAAATCAGACCCTCTATGTTCAGTTGCTCGATGTGCCTGTATAAGGTCTCATTTACAGAGCTCACAGAACAGAAACCGGCTGTGTGCACACCACAAATCCATTAACTTCAATGGGTCCTTGTGCCGCATGTTGTGACAATGTCTAGAGCTTGTCCCATCTTGCTGCATGGTTTCAGAAGTCCTTCTACATCCAAGATATGACAAGTCCTGTGCTTCACCACAACATGTACAATCCCATTTAAAGAGGGTTGTCTGGGTTCAGCCCTGAATCTGGACAACCCCCTTTAAGTCATGGGTCAGCACCGTGATGCTGTGTGCATACTGTCAGTAACTTGTGGATCTGGGTTTTTGCATTCCACAAAACATGGTTGTGTAAATGGGACCTAAGAAATATTTAGGCATAAACACTATATTCACCCTTGTCATGCAATGTCTTTGCCATAGTTTTAGATTTTTCTTTACATGTCGCTTGCTACAACAGAACAAATGGACCACAAACTGGCAGCGACTTACTTAACATATAGAGAAAAAGCAGGATATGTATCCAGGTAAACTTCAGGGTCTGTAGGTGTCGGAGGTTTCTTCACTTCATGTGGCACAAAGAAGGACATAGTGGCACTACCAGCAAGTGGTTGCTTTAATGGCATGTATACCATCACCGGTACTGTCCTATTCATCTTCAGCCCTATAAAGGAAACCGATTGTCAGTATGGATTATACAACATATTGATGCCATATTGTCTACACGGCCTCCAAGACACCTCACTGGATAGCTACATCTCAATACCTCTTGTATCAGGGCTAACACCTCGTTCTGCAAGTCAACTACAGAACTACTTAATATGCACGTCCTTAACCACCTCCCTTCTGCCCGTTGCCTATAAACATCCGGGAGGTGGATCTCCATCTCAGAATGGACGTTTCTCAACGTCCATTCAGAGATGGCAGCTGCATGCTAATTGTGCAGCTGCAGAGTGGGTTCAGTGACAGCAGGGCAACCCAGAGAGAAGGCAGGGACAGTTTCCAGGTGTCCCTGCCTTCTAGATTGCTGTATACAGAGATCAGGAAGCGCCATGTGGTCATGTTTAAAAAAGAGACATTTGATATTGTTGTGTCTGACGGTCAGCTCTATAAATATATCACATGATCCACACCATAAAAAATTTGAAGTATATATATATATATATATAAAATCTCAGAACAAGAACACATTAAATCATTTTTTGTTTCAAAAATGCCATCATCATGCTAAATTGAATAAAAAAAATTAAAAAAACGCATTAGGCATCACCGCATCTGTAACAACCAGCTCTATAAAAATAGTGCATGATCTAACCTGTCAGATGAACGTTGTAAAAAATAAAAACCGTGCCAAAACAGCCATTTTTTGGTTACCTTGCCTCACAAAAATAAATATACCGCAAATTAAATTCATATGTACCTCAAAATAGTACCAATAAAACTGGCACCTTATCCCCTAGTTTACAAAATAGGGTCACTTTTTGGGAGTTTCTACTAAGGGTGCATCAGGGGGCTTCAAATGGGACATGCCATCTAAAAACCAGTTCAGCAGAATCTGCCTTACAAAAACCATATGGCGATACTTTTCTTCTGCGCCCTTATATCAGTTTACGACCACATGTGGGGTGTTTCTGTAAACCGCAGAATCGGTAATAAATATTGTTTTATTTGTCTGTTAACCCCTTGGTGTAAAAATAAAAATGGATTAAAGTGGAAAATCTGCCTGACCTAAAGGGTTAACAGTTTATAAAATCAGTTGAGCAACTTGAGGGGTGTAGTTTCTACAATGGGGGTATCCACTATGTAAGCAGCACAAAGTGACTTCAGACCTGAACTGGTCCTTAACATTTTTAAGAATTGCCAAAACCTACTTTAAGAATTGCTTCTAAAATGCTAAGCCTTCTAACATCCTAAAAAAAAAAGACATTTACAAAATAATGCCAACATAACGGAGCCATATTGCGAATGTTCAGTAAAATATTTTGAGGAATCACTGTTTTAAAAGCAGGGAAATTGAAATTTTGAAAATTGAATTTTTGGTAAATGTTGGATTTTTTAATAAATAAAGTTGAAATATATTGACTCAAATTTATGACCATCATGAAGTACAATGTGTCACGAGAAGACAGTCTCTGAATGGCTTGGATAAGTAAAAGAGTTCCAAAAGCTAATACCACATAAAGTGACATATGTCAGATTTGCAAAATTAGGCCTGGTCAGGAAAGGGGGCAAATGGCCTGGATGTGAAGTGGTTAACTTGTTTTTTTTATTTTACAACATTAGACACCAAGTTGTTTGAGTGAAGTCCAAAGTCAATTTTCATTTATACGACTGGTGTTAATACACATCTTCATGGGTTTGGACGTCTCCACATTGTAGGCCAGATGCATATCTTTATGGGAAAATTCCTACATCACCATACGTTAGTGTTAGAATACAGAATCTCCATATTATGTCATGGTTTGAAGCTCTAGACACAAGGATGCTCCATTGTTGCCTCATCTCAGACAGTGGGGGCATATCGCTAGGATATGCCCCCATTGTCTTACAGGTGTGAGTCCCCACCGCTGGAAGCCGCACCTATAGCGGGAACAGAGCCACACAAAGTGGTGGCTGGAGGAATCCAGTCACCAAGCACTCAGCCCACAGAAGAGAATGGGAGCGCTCCGTGCATGACCGGCCACCGCTCCCATTCACTTCTATGGGCCTGACGGAAGTAGCAGAGCCAGCGTTCAGCTATTTTCGGTGGCCACAGAAATAAATGGAGGGCGGCTGTACATGCGCAGTGTGCCCTCACCACTTTCAGGGCTCCGTTCGATATATCCATCGATATGCGTCCATTATCTGAGATGAGAAGCCCTTTAAAGCTTTGGATTCCATTTTATTCTTTGCCATTATTGTTCTGGTGCAGTGCCAGACAGTACTGTTGGCATTTACTTATAATTGGTTCTGTCAGGGTTTCAATCCTTTTGATGATAAGAATAGTACTCCAGAACAGAGAACCGCACAATATGGCCTTATACAAGAACACAACCTACCTTCAGCATTCTTCCCATTGATATACATAAACAGACGACTGAAGCTAGTCACCATCCCCATGTTAAAAGGGTCCTGTTTTAGTGAAGTTGTCACCCAATGAGTTTCCTCATAGCGACGAAGTTCAAAATCCTGAAAATGTAAACATCCAATTAGAACACAATTAAACTGTCAGCAGCTAGGATAGGATGACCAGTTAGAAGTAAAACTAGGTCTTCAGACTCACACATGATTGTAGGGTGTGTTGTGCTTTTTTTTTTTACAGCCCGTATGCAGAACCTCTCCAATGGGGCCACAAAAAAAAAAGTCTTATTGTCCACATTATGGACAGGACTGTTGTATTATGGGCCAGCTTATATGCAGATCCACAATTTGCAGACCACAGAACTGTCATGAGCTCTTGAAGAGTAATGTTTTTTCTACTCAAATGAAGAGTACAAGCAAATACAAAAAGGTAACATGCTTCCTCCAGTGATCAAACCCTGTCACTGATCTGATAGTGAACCCAGACTGCCTGCTCAAAGAGGAGGGGTAATGCACATAATACTTAAAATACATGACCCACAAATCCCATAAGGTCGTATAGGAAGTCAGAGGTCCCATGAGGCTAGTCAGGGGTGGATCCAACCTTCCTCTAGGAGGAAGATTCTGGAGTTTGTGGCTGCCAGCTGAGGAGAGGACACCTCAGAGCAGCAACAGCTCCTGTAGGGAGGTCCACTGGGGTTCTAGCTGCTTGCTGAGGAGAGACCACCTCAGGAGATCCAGCTTCCCTACAGACTACGAGCAGTTTATGTACCAGTCCTTAGCATGCACCAGGACCCGGACATCTTGTGTACACGCTTCTATGAGAGACAGCATAGCCATCAGCCACAGAGGCTGAACACTACGCAGGTCACTGGGGCACTGTGGATGTGCTATGTTTAAAGGGAACCTGTCACCTAAAAAACACCTCCCAAACCACCAGCTTTACCTTAAAGTAGCCAGCAGTATGTTCCCAAGGATCCTTTTCTTCCTCCGGCCAGATGCACCAAAATCTTAAACGAACTTTAATCCCCTGCACGCTCTATGTAACAGCAGAGTTTGAAGTCAAGGGGGCAGCGGCCTCCCCGATTCAAGTCATGATAACCACACCCCCTTTCCCTGCCCCTTTACCTCTGATTGACAGCCGCACATGAACATCTGATGCCTTTGCTGAACAGCCGAAAGCTAGCGACTGTAAATCAAAAGCAAAGAGGCAGGGAAAGGGGGTGTGGTTATCCTGACTTGAATCGGGGAGGCCGCTGCCCCATTGACTTAAAACTCTGCTGTTACATAGCGCGTGCAGGGGATTAAAGTTCGTTTAAGATTTTGGTGCATCTGGCCAGAGGAAGAAAAGAATATTTAGGCACATAATGCTGGATACTTTAAAAGGTAATGCTGGTGGTTTGTGAGGGGCACTAATGGGGACATTAATTCTGGGGTGCACTGATTGAAGCATTATTATTACTAGGGGGCACTAATGGGCCCATTACTCTTACTGGGGGCATTAATTCTGGGGTGCACTGATGGAGGCATTATTACTGGGGGCACTAATGAGGGCATTAATATTTGGAGCCACAGTGAGATAGCAACTTAACATCCCAGGTTAAGCCACGTTTATAGCCACACCCTTTGGGGTGTGGCTTAACATGGCCAGTATTTTTTGTTGGGAAAGGTGGCAACCCTACAGCCAGTACCAAAGCCCACTAAGGATTCCTACCTTGAAGAGTTTTAAAATATGGTGGTAAATCCCCAAAGTCTCACAACTTTGGGCAATATGAAGTAAACCTTCACGGAGACAATACATTTTAACACTGTATAGAAACAGCAGTAAAAACTAAGGGAGAGTTATCAAACTGGTGTAAAGTAGAACTGGCTTAGTTGCCAATAGCAACCAGATTGCATCTTTCATAGCTCCTTTGGAAAACAAGAGGTGTAATCTGATTGGTTGCTAGGGGCAATTAAGCCAGTTCTATTTTACACAAGTTTGATAATGACCCCATGTGTTTTTGAATGAGTCAACTTTGGATCTATGATCCGAAGCACAATTCACTCAAGCCTAGCCCTGACTGATCTACAGTCTTTACAGCTGGAAGTGGGCATAAGAAGGAGAACTATTCCAGTCAAAGGGCCGGAGTAGTTTTCACTCCAAGAGCACAGGCCGCGAGAGGTGCACCCAATGACCACCAGTTACAGATACAGAGACTAGGACACCACAGGATGGTTTTACCAATTGACAGAAGAAAACTGATCATTCTAGAACATTAGGTGAAAATAATAACTAATAAGTGAATCCACAACTAGAAGACATGATGGCTCCACCGCCCCTCCCCCACACTTACAGCATATTCTTTCACCAGCTGGTACTTTGGACAGTCATAGTTGTGACAAAATGAAGGCAACTGGTTCTGACTGGAGACATCAGACGCTTGTACTGCAATCCCCAGTACAGAGAGCAGCCCCAGCAGAAGTCTTCTCCTCACCTCCATGTCTGGATGTGTCTGAGGGGAGCTCAGCTGCTGATATAGGAGGTGGATATGGGTGGAGCAGAGAACGTTCCCAATCAGCAAGGTAAAGCCTGGAGTTATGTCCGATCACCCTCACCTGGATACAACATGGGAGCACATTTAGGCTACTGTAGGGCTACATAGCGAATTCTTGTTGCCAAAAAGTCATGTGACATTTTTATAATGAAAGACACGACAGTTGCAAAAAAAAATAAAAAATCCATCCAAGTTGTATTTTTGTGTGACACCATTGACTATCATTATAAAATATGTTGCACTTACTGTTGCCTTAGGCTAGGTCTACACAGCGACAATAAGGCTACATCTACACGACGACATTTGTCGCACGACAATTTTTATAATGGCAGTCTATGGTGTCGCACTGCAACATGCTGCGACGCAACAGTCGCAGAAAATCAATTCGAGATGGATTTTTCTGCGACTGTTGCGTCGCAGTTGCAGTGCGACACCATAGACTGCCATTCTAAAAATTGTCGTGCGACATTAGTGCAACAAAATGTTGCGCTACAAATGTTGCAGTGTAGTTGTGCCCTATCTGTCGCGCGACTTATTGTCGTTGTGTAGACGTAGCCTAAGGGTACAACTACACTGCTACGTTTTTTTGTAATGATAGTCAATGCCGTCGCACCGCAACATGCTGCAACTGCAATGTGACAGTCACACAAAAATCCCACTTATTTGGATTTTTTGCAACTGTCGTGTCACAGTAACAGCGTGTTGCGGTGCGACACCATTGACATTCATTACAAAAAAACGTTGCAGTGTAGTTGTACCCTTTTTGTAAGGCCTCCTGCACACGAATGTGTGCTGCTCGTTGCCATATTGCGGACCACATTTGCGGATCCGCAATACACGGGCGCCGTTCAGTGGGCATTCCGCATCACGGTCACGGACCCATTCACTTCAATGGGTCCGCAAATTCGGAGATGCAGAATGATGTGGAATGGAAGCACGGAACAGAATCCTTCAGAGTGCTTCCGCAGGGTTTTGTACCGTACTTCCGTTTCGCAAAAAGATAGAACGTGTCCTATCTTTTTGCGGAACGGCCGGATCGCTGATACATTAAAGTGAAAGGGTCTGCGGGCCGCAGCACGGCCACGGGGCGTTTGTGTGCAGAAGGCCTTAAACAACTTTTCTGCAACACATGTCGCCGTGTAGCCCTAGCCTTACAAGCTTGTTCACATCACCGTTATGGATTCCGTTTTTGTTTTCCATTTTAACATGGTTATAACAGAAAATAACGGAATCCATAAGACGGAAGTCAAAACGGAAGCCTTTAAGAGGCACTCCGTTTTGATCCGTCATAATAGGAGTCTATGGGAATCCTAACGTATCCGTCTGGTTTCCATTATGCAGAACGAAAAAAAAGTCCTATCGACAGGACTTTGTTGTCCGTCTTGCATAACGGGAACCAGACGTTATAATTCTCATAGACTTCTATTATGACGGATCAAAACGGAGTGCCTCTTAAAGGCTTCCGTTTTGACTTCCGTCTTATGGATTCCGTTATAATCATGTTAGAATAGGACATGTTCTATCTTTTCTGCAGAGCCGCGGTACGGAATAACGGATGCGGACAGCACACACAGACCTTCTGCAAAATTGCGGGACGGGTGTGAATCCGTTCATACAGCCGTGTGAAGGAACCCTAGAACCCTAAGGGCTTGTTCACATGAAAGTAAGAGCCCCGTGGCCGTGCTATGGACTGCAAACTGCGGTCCACAATGCACGGGCACCGACCGTGGGGCAGTCGCATGCGGATCGTAGACCCATTCACTTGAATAGGATCCACGATCCGTTCGTTCCGCAAAAAGATAGAACAAGTTCTATCTTTTTGCGTAACGGAACACCACAGAAGCACTCCGTAGTGCTTCTTTGGGGTTCCAATCTGTACTTCCGTTCCGCACCGCATCTTCGGATTTGGGGACCCATTGAAGTGATGGGAAATGCCCACGTAACGGCGCCCGTGTGTGGTCCGCAATAAGGCAACGAGCAGCACACATTCGTGTGCAGGAGGCCTTACAAAAAGGGTACAACTACACTGCAACGTTTTTTTGTACTGAATGTCAATGGTGTCGCACCGCAACACGCTGTTACTGTGACACGACAGTTGCAAAAAATCCATCCAAGTTGGATTTTTGTGTGACTGTCACATTGCAGTTGCAGCATGTTGCGGTGCGACGGCATTGACTATCATTACAAAAAAAACGTAGCAGTGTAGACGTAGCCTTATTGTCGCTGTGTAGCCCTAGCCTAAGGCAACAATAAGTTGTGCAACAAAATGTCTCGCAACATATTTTATAATGATAGTCAACGGTGTCACACAAAAATACAACTTGGATGGATTTTTTTTTTGCAACTGTCGTGTCTATTATTATAAAAATGTCACATGACTTTTTGGCAACAAGAATTCGCTATGTAGCCCTACAGTAGCCTAAATGTGCTCCCATGATGTCTCCAGGTGAGGGTGATCGGACATAACTCCAGGCTTTACCTTGCTGATTGGGAACGTTCTCTGCTCCACCCATATCCACCTCCTATATCAGCAGCTGAGCTCCCCCTCAGACACATCCAGACATGGAGGTGAGGAGAAGACTTCTGCTGGGGCTGCTCTCTGTACTGGGGATTGCAGTACAAGCGTCTGATGTCTCCAGTCAGAACCAGTTGCCTTCATTTTGTCACAACTATGACTGTCTAAAGTACTGGCTGGTGAAAGAATATGCTGTAAGTGTGGGGGAGGGGTGGTGGAGCCATCATGTCTTCTAGTTGTGGATTCACTTATTAGTTACTATTTTCACCTAATGTTCTAAAATTATCAGTTCTCTTCTGTCAATTGGTAAAACCTCCTGTGGTGTCCTAGTCTCTGTATCTGTAACTGGTGCTCATTGGGTGCACCTCTCGCGGCCTGTGCTCTTGGAGTGAGAACTACTCCGGCCCTTGACTGGAATAGTTCTCCTTATGCCCACTTCCAGCTGTAAAGACTGTAGATCAGTCAGGGCTAGGCTTGAGTGACTTGAGCTTAGGATCGTAGATCCAAAGTTGACTTATTCAAAAACATATGGGGTCATTTATCAAACTGGTGTAAAATAGAACTGGCTTAATTGCCCCTAGCAACCAATCAGATTCCACCTCTTGTTTTCCAAAGGAGCTATGAAAAGTGGAATCTGGTTGCTATTGGCAACTAAGCCAGCTTTACTTTACACCAGTTTGATAATTCTCCCTTAGTTTTTACTGCTGTTTCTATAGTGTTAAAATGTATTGTCTCTGTGTAGGCAAACTTCATATTGCCCATAGTTGTGTGAGACTTCGGGGATTTACCACCATATTTTAAAACGCTGTAAAAAGGTAGGAATCCTTAGTGGGCTTTGGTACTGGCTGTAGGGTTGCCACCTTTCCTGACAAAAAATACTGCCCATGTTGAGCCACACCCCAAATAGGGTGTGGCTTAACCCAGGGTGTTAAATTGCTATCACTGTGGCTCCAAATATTAATGCTCTTATTAGCGTCCCCCCCAGTAATAATAATGCCTCCATCAGTGCACCCCAGAATTGATGCCCCCAGTAAGGGTAATAGGACCATTAGTGCCCCCAGTAAAAAATAATGCCCCCTACTAGTGCACCCCAGAATTAATGTCCCCATCAAGTCAAAATAACCACGCCCCCTTTCCCTGCCCCTTCCCTTTTTAATTGACAGTCGCTAGCTTTCGGCTGTTCAGCAAAGGCGTCAGATGTTCATGTGCGGCTGTCAGAGGTGAAGGGGCAGGGAAAGGGGGTGTGGTTATCCTGACTTGAATCGGGGAGGCCGCTGCCCCCTTGACTTCAAACTCTGCTGTTACATAGAGCGTGCAGGGGATTAAAGTTAGTTTTTCAAGATTTTGGTGCATCTGGCCGGAGGAAGAAAAGGATCTTTGGGAACATACTGCTGGCTACTTTAAGGTAAAGCTGGTGGTTTGGGAGGTGATTTTTAGGCGACAGGTTCCCTTTAAACATAGCACATCCATAGTGCCCCAGTGACCTGTGTAGTGTTCAGCCTCTGTGGCTGATGGCTATGCTGTCTCTCATAGAAGCATGTACACAAGATGGCCGGGTCCTGGTGCATGCTAAGGACTGGTACATAAACTGCTCGTAGTCTGTAGGGGAGCTGGATCTCCTCTGAGGTGGTCTCTCCTCAGCAAGCTGCTAGAACTCCAGTGGATCTCCCTACAGGAGCTGTTGCTGCTCTGAGGTGTCCTCTCCTCAGCTGGCAGCCACAAACTCAGCCCTGACTAGCCTCATGGGACCTCCCACTTCCTATAAGACCTTATGGGATTTGTGGGTCATGCACATAATACATGAAATACATTACCCCTCCTCTTTGAGCAGCCAGTCTGGGTTCACTATCAGATCAGTGATGGGGTTTGGTCACTGGAGGAAGCATGTTACCTTTTTGTATTTGCTTGTACTCTTCATTTGAGTAGAAAAAACATTACTCTTCAAGAGCTCATGACAGTTCTGCGGTCTGCAAATTGTGGATCTTCATATAAGCTGGCCCATAATACAACAGTCCTGTCCATAATGTCCATTTTTATTTTTTTGCGACCCTATTGGAAAGGTTCTGCATACGGGCTGTAAAAAAAAAAAACCAACAGACCATACAATCATGTGTCAGTCTGAAGACCTAGTTTTACTTTTAACTGGTCATCCTATCCTAGCTGCTGACAGTTTAATTGTGTTCTAATTGGATGTTTACATTTTCAGGATTTTGAACTTCGTCGCTATGAGGAAACTCATTGGGTGACAACTTCACTAAAACAGGACCCTTTTAACATGGGGATGGTGACTAGCTTCAGTCGTCTGTTTATGTATATCAATGGGAAGAATGCTGAAGGTAGGTTGTCTTCTTGTATAAGGCCATATTGTGCGGTTCTCTGTTCTGGAGTACTATTCTTGCATTCAAATGGATTGTAACCCTGACAGAACCAATTATAAGTAAATTCCAACAGTACTGTCTGGCACTGCACCAGAACAATGATGGCAAAGAATAAAATGGAATCCAAAGCTTTAAAGGGGTTCTCATCTCAGATAATGGACGCATATCGATGGATATATCAAACAGATCCCTGAAAGTGTTGAGGGCACACTGTGCGTACAGCCGCCCTCCATTTATTTGTGGCCACCGAAAATGGCTGAACGCTGGCTCGGCTACTTCCGTCAGGCCCATAGAAGTGAATGGGAGCGGTGGCCGGTCATGCACGGAGCGCTCCCATTCTCTTCTGTGGGCTGAGTGTTTGGTGACTGGATTCCTCCAGTTACCACTTTGTGTGGCTCTGTTCCCGCTATAGGTGCAGCTTCCAGTGGTGGGACCCGCACCTGTAGGGTAATGGGGGCATATCCTAGCGATATGCCCCCACTGTCTGAGAGGAGGCAACAATGGAGAATCCTTGTGACAGAGCTTCAAACCATGGCATAATATGGAGATTCTGTATTCTAACACTAAGATATGGTGGTGTAGGAATTTTCCCATTATAAAGGTATGCATCTGGCCTACAATGTGGAGACGTCCAAACCTATGTAGATGTGTATTAACACCAGTCGTATAAATGAACATTGTCTCTGGACTTCACTCAAACAACTTGGTGTCTTTAATGTTGTAACATAAAAAAAGCAAGTGAAGGATGTGCATATTTAGTTCTGTAGTTGACTTGCAGAACGAGGTGTTAGCCCTGATACAAGAGGTATTGAGATGTAGCTATCCAGTGAGGTGTCTTGGAGGCCGTGTAGACAATATGGCATCAATATGTTGTATAATCCATACTGACAATCTGTTTTCTTTATAGGGCTGAAGATGAATATGACAGTACCGGTGATGGTATACATGCCATTAAAGCAACCACTTGCTGGTAGTGCCACTATGTCCTTCTTTGTGCCACATGAAGTGAAGAAACCTCCGACACCTACAGACCCTGAAGTTTACCTGGATACATATCCTGCAGTTTCTCTATATGTTAAGTAAGTCGCTGCCAGTTTGTGGTCCATTTGTTCTGTTGTAGCAAGCAACATTTAAAGAAAAATCTAAAACTATGGCACACACTGCATGACAAGGGTGAATATAGTGTTTATGCCTAAACATTTCTTAGTTTCCATTTACACAACCATGTTTTGTGGTCTGCAAAACACAGATCCACAAGTTACTGACAGTATGCACACAGCATCACGGTGCTGACCCATGACTTACAGGGTTGTCCGGGTTCAGAGCTGAACCCGGACAACCCCTTTAAATGGGATTGTGCATGTTGTGGTGAAGCACAGGACTTGTCATATCTTGGATGTGGATGCAGCAAGATGGGACAAGCTCTAGATGTTGTCACAACATGCGGCGCAAGGACCCATTGAAGTTAATGGATTTGTGGTGTGCACACAGCCGGTTTCTGTTCTGTGGGCTCTGTAAATGAGACCTTATACAGGCACATCGAGTAACTGAACGTAGAGGGTCTGATTTCTCAGACCTCACAACCAGCTGAACTTGGCAGGTGAACTGCTGTACAGTATAGGGGCCCCTACACACGTGTGGACTATTACTACTAAAATGTCACCCTTTGCCTAATCTTTAATTTGGCTAATGTTTAAATAACAGTGTTAACTTGGTTTTAAACTGCACCAGATTTATGGTTGATGCCGGTTAAAATATCTGTTAGTTTTTAGGCTGTCTACTGTAAGTTTACATCGCTTATACAATTTACTGCAAAAAATTTGCTAAAAATTTGCTGCAAAAAAGTTCCAATATTGGTGCAGTCTACTACAGATTGGCATGGTATTAAAGAGCAGGAAGTGCTCAACCCCATATGCAGTGGTACATCTATACAGGGAGGGGGGGGGGGGGCAGATCCTGCATTTGTGGTCCACTGCTAATGGCAATCTCCAGTAATGCATACAATGGAGGATGCCTGCAGCGGACCACAAGTACCACAATGGACATCCTACACAGGATAGCAAATGTGTGGCTGTGATAAACACTAAAAATATAACAAAAGCAAAGACAGGCGCACTCTGGTCTTACTAACCCTCATACTGGTGTAAAATTGAGAGGTTAGCCAACATATCCTACTTTGAGGACAAGGTGCGGTGCTTGGGCTCAGACATGTCCCCCAAGTAGGATATGTTGGCTAATCTCTCAATTTTACACCAGTATGAGGGTTAGTAAGACCACAGAGTGCGCCTGTCTTGGCTTTTATCATCAGTTTACTTAAACCCCACACTTTCCTACAAACCAATGCACATTTCCAATAAACCACACCACCTTGATAGACAAGACCTTAAACAGGTTAGAAAACACTAAGTGCAGATTGTTCCAGAACTGATGTATTTTCTGTTTCAGTGTTTTTATGGAGTTTTTCATTTCAAACTGTTAAAGTACTTTAGTCTGATTTGTTAGTGTAAAGCAGAATAACAGTATAATCAGGTTATCCAAGAAACATAAATTCCAATATAATCAGATAACATTCCTTTTATGTAAAGCATCATCCTATGATGCTTCAATGAAGTAATCTTCTATTTGGTGCATGCTTCATGTGGTCAGAAAGGTGTAGAAGAGAAAATGAACTGGTAGGTGAGGATAGATGAAATAAAGATGGCTAACTAGAGAGAATCTATTTGATATATTATATAATGAAAGATTGGATAATCTGTTGGATTAAACTCTAGCTGTAGGATTGAGGTATAAAGCTTTAACAGTTTTTAGGATGGGGCCAGTAAAACCTAATTTTTATGCATGTTGACCATATAATTCCAATGTATTGTATTGTCAAATGCCTTCTCTGCGTCCAAAGATGAAGGCATTCCTTAAATTTCTTTTTATCCATTTTAAGATATTTAGAAATCTACATGTGCCATCAGGGCCTTGCCTTCTGGCAACAAACCCAACCGATCTCGCAGATTAGAAAATATCATCCTGCTTCTTGTAAAACCAGAAGTATTTTTTTAGATCTTTACATCTGAATTAATAAGAAATTGGGCAATAGTTAGTTAATGAGTTCCTTGTCTGGCTTTGGATTGCTTTTAGTTGCTTGCATTTCTGTAGGAAACACCCCCCCCCCTCCCCCTTTTGGGGAAAGGGGTATCCTGGATATAGCTTGTTAGTTTTTTTTGAAGAACCTGATGTGTAATTATATACTGTTTCTTCTCTGGATGTTCATGTTTCTTTTTTTCCTTCCTCCTCTTCCAGGACTTTTGGAGGATATGCCTCTAACGCTATGTACGTCGAGCAAGCTAAAGCCCTAGCACAGAACCTGGCTGCCCTTGGTCTGCAGTTTGATTATACATACTTTGTACGTGCTGGCTACAATTCTCCTTTAGAATTTTTCGGCCGCCACAATGAAGTGTGGTACATGGCAAAGTCCCCTCAGCAGTGGGAATTTCTTGATCTTTCTGCTGCTCAGCCCTGGGTGTGATCCTCATGCCTTCTCTTCATACAGCTCAGAGGGCAACGTGCAAAATAGTATGGCTGTTACATCTTCAGCATTGCCTTGTAAGTGTTATGTATGTGCTGTTTTTGTAACAGATTTTGCAGCAATAAAATATTTGTATACTGTGGCTTTTCTTGGTTTATATACTTGAGTGGATTTTCTGTGTACATAATAACCCCTGGCGGATGAAGTGAGACAAATATCATCATTGTGGGGTTGTATATATGCCAGCAGGGGGACGTTTATTAAGACCAGTGTTTTCCAAGAAGGTCTCAACTCCCACTGTTCTGCTGGAAGAAGCACAAGTTGTGTAGTCAAAAGCCCCTATGTAAGTTTGGCACTTCCTCCAGAAGTCTTTGACAGACTTGGAGTTTTCCAAGACTTTCTGACCAGTGGGAGGCTGACTCCTGGGGACCCCACTAATCATTTGTTTGAGAAGGCTGCAGCGCTTGCAGTAATGACACATTCATCAGTCATGTGGCCTAGCCGCAGCTCAGCCCTATAGAATGTGGATGAGCACAATGCCAAGCACAGATGCTATATGATGTACGGTGCTGTGAGCACCACAAACAGCTGATCAGTGGGGGTCCCAGGTGTTGCACCCCCATGATCAGATACTGATGACCTATTGAGGATAGGTCATAATTTAGAGTCTTGGAAAACCTTTAACACCCTGCCATTTTTCACCTTAAGGACCAGGATGTTTTTGGAAACTTGACATGTGTCACTTTATGTGGTAATAACTTCAGATTGCTTTTACTTATCAAAGCGATTCTGAATTTGTTTTCTCGCAACACATCGTACTTTACGATAGTGAAACATTTTAGTTGATATAATTCTCCTTTATTAAATCCAAAATTTACAGAATTAGGAATTTTCACAACTCTGCTTTTCAGGCAGATAGTGTTACATCATGAGTTAACTTACATTTCCCCATATGTCCACATTTTGTGAATGTAATTTTATTTTTTAGGATCTTATATAGAACCAGACACTGAAAGAAAAAAATGTTTATGTGCATGAAGCCTAAGAATTTTAGGAGCAATTAAAAAAATTCACTTTAGCAGCTTTTTTTTTTTTGTAACAAGGGTTAACTGACAAAACAATTACCTTAATTCTGCGTTTTTACAGAAACACCCCAACATGTGGTCAAACTGCTGTACAGGCACATGGCAGGGTGCAGAAGAAAAGGAGCACTGTTGGACAGCAGACTTCACTGGGATAATCTTAAATTGCCATGACATTAAAGACCCCCCCAATGCACCCCTAGAGTAGAAACTCCCAAAAAGTGACCATTTTAAAAAATATAGGATAAGGTGACACTTATTGGTTCTATATTGGGCTTTTTGTGAGGCAAGGTAAACAAAAAAATGGCTGTTCTGGCAGTTTGTATTTTACGGTGTTCACCTGACAGGTTATGGACACTACTGTAGGTCAACTTTTTTTAAACTTTGCTTTTGGCTTTCTAAAAGCCATATTAGGGTGATTTATGTAGGGGCTCAGTTTTTGTGGCAGTGACTTTGGTAATATTTTGGGGTGTTTACACTTTGATGTATGGTGACTTTTTATCTTACTGTGGGACTTCAACATTACAGCACAATAAATCGGTGGCCCTAGGCCTCTATAGCTGCCAGGCCCCAAGGCAACCATTGGATCCCTGCCAATGCAGCACAGGGACCACAAACCTCCCATATGCTGTGACATGAGGGGGTTAAACCACTGGCATCACTGATGCTGGTGGATGAAGCAGGGATCCAGCTGTCAGTAACAGCTGATTCCTTGCTGCTGATCACAGCACATGGGGGGTGTTGAGAACGCTTGTCCTGGGCCCTTAAGAGGTTATACCTACACCAGCAAGGGGGCTGTTGTGGATTTAAATGCTATACACTTAAATTTTCTCCACAAAATAAGTGTAAAAATTATTTTTCTCGTACATTCCATTGGGGGACACAGACCATGGGTATAGCCTAGGTCTGTGATGCAGAGCCTTCTGTCAGCATGCGTACCCTAGCCCATATGTATAAAGGAGGATAACCATCCTGGACTCCCATTAGGAGGCAGAACCAGAGGACCGAACAGAACATTGCAGGGGAGCTCACTACCCTTCAGTATTCCATCAGTGACTGCTTGTGGGTTTCAGGTAGAAGCACAACATCATCTTGCTCTGAGTGGTGCAACCTGGACCCAGAACAAGCAGTGAGAATCACATCTGCCCTGGTATGTTTTTTAATAAGTTCACACTGACTGAGGGAGCACCCCTGTTCCCCACTCATACACCTCCAGCCCAGTGTATGGGAGGTGGTAGAGGGGTCCTCCTCCCTAAGGGCCCATGCACACAACCAGTCTAAGGCAAGTTTCACGCTAGCATCAGGACAGATTTGTCCTGCCGCTAGTTCACGTGTTGCCCCGAACTGCTGCTCATCCCCATTGACTATAATAGGGGCTGAGTTCCAGCAGTAGCGCTCGGCAAGAGGCCCTTGGACTAAAACTACAACATGTCCGGCAGCCTCTCACCAAGTGCTGGAACTCCGCCCCCATTAGTCAATGGGGATGAGCGGCAGGACGGATCCATTCTGTCACTAGTGAGAAACTAGCCTGAGTGGGCCATATGTCCCGGACTGGTATTGATCATGTGCAGGGGAGAACACAACATAAGATCTTATGATTGTAGGACATTAGTCCCACCAGCAGCCCAACATCACAGTAACCTATGATGTGTGCTCCCCTGTACACAATGCCAGTCCGGGATATCTGGTCCACTCACGTTATGTTAATGAAAAAAAACAGATCTCCGCTGGTCCCCAATTATAGCGAACAGGGCCAGGTGAACTTCCAGCAGTGAACATGGTAGTTACGGATCCTGCAGGCTGTTCCCCCACCGGAGAAGGCTGCCGCTAGTTGGTAAGTGTTCAAGTTACCATTTTTTTTTTCTTCTTCCGAATGGAAAAATAAAGTGCATCAGTTGCACATTTAGCATTTATTTGATCCTTTAGGCCTCATGCACACAACAGTGAATAACATCCATCACGGGGCCATTTTTAGCACTAATGAAAGTCTATGGGGCCGTTCTTAACAGCCATGGAATAGCATCTGTAAAAAAATAGGACATGTCCTATTTTTGTCTGTTTCCACAGCCATGCGGACCCCACTGAAATCAATAAGACAGTTTTTAACAGACAATTGAGTACACTTTCATTAGGGGTTTAAAAAAAGTGTCCCCCATGGTGACTCAGCCAAAAAAAAAAAACCTCATCCACTTGCTTGCAGTGCGGCAGTCTCTTCTCTCCATTAAGAAGGACCTGCCGAATTACCTGTGATGTGTGATGACATCATCACAGGTCCTGTTCAGTGAAGATATCCACTTGCTCTGCAGCAGTCTAAGGTGTGGGTTTTTTCATGTAAAATCAAGAAAACAGAAACGGTGGACTATTATGGGGGCATTGTTTAAAGCATGGAGGAAATTATGGGGCATTAAAAAATTCATACCCTACAGGGGGCCATTATTTAAGATGAGAACCTACATTGGGGGCATTATTAAAGCTGAGGGTGCTAAAAAAACACTATGGGGGAATACATTAAAGCTGGGGTCCTACATTTGTATCATTGAAAGGTCTGTTATTGTGTTTTTCTAAAATAAAACCTCAACATTAAGGTTAAATTGACATTGGCACTTTGCGATAAGCAAGTGGGTTTTGGGTTGCGATTTGGGCACTCGGTCTTTAAAATGTTCGCCATCACTGGCCTAGGTCATTACTAGGAGGAGACACTATGCAAATAAAAAAGCTCCTCCTCCCCAGGCTATACCCCCATGCTCCACCAGGAGGACCCCAGTCTCGCTTAGTGTTGGATAAGGAGGTGACATTTTCAACTACTCCCGTTTATTTTTTTCAGCAGGGTCAAACTGACATCCTAAGGTGAATAATGGCAGGGTATTAAAAGGTTCTCCAATTATGACCTGAAGAATGAAAGAAAACCGGCACTCCCAATGATCTGATAAATTTATTGGTCACTCATATTGGGATGACGCACGTGTCGGCACTCACAGGTGCCTTTTTCAAGCAAAAAGTGAGCAGCAGTATGAGTGGAAGAACATACAAAAAAGCAGGTTTAAATAGCCCACCCCTGGTCATGTGATGATGACAACATCACATTGCCAGGGAGACAAACAATGTGGGTGGATGCCTCCTGTTGAATCTTCAGAGGTCATGCCCTGGAAGGTAAGTTTCAATTGCACACTGTTGCGATACATAACAATTAATGAATGTTGCCACAATGATATATTCATATGCACAATGTGTCATTTACTTGCAACAATGTTTCTCTTTACAGTGAAATTGAAGATTCAACAGGAGGCATCCACCCACGTGTTTGAAAAAGGCACCTGTGAGTGCGGAGACGCACGTCACCCCAATAGGAGTGACCAATAAACTTATCAGCAAAGATCATTGGGAGTTCGTTTATTTCATTCTTCTGGGATTACGTCCACACAAACCAAGCACCCATCGACCAGCACGCAGTGCCGCCTGACTTCATTACACAGTATTCTAAATTATGACCCATCCTCAATAGGTCATCAGTATCTGATCATGGGGGTGCAACACCTGGGACCCCCACTGATCAGCCGTTTGTGGTGCTCACAGCACCGTACATCATATAGCATCTGTGCTTGGCATTGTGCTCATCCACATTCTATAGGGCTGAGCTGCGGCTAGGCCACATGACTGATGGATGTGTCATTACTGCAAGCGCTGCAGCCTTCTCAAACAGAGGATTAGTGGGGTCCCCAGGAGTCAGCCTCCCACTGGTCAGAAAGTCTTGGAAAACTCCCCTTCAGTCTGTCACAAAGACTTCTGAGGAAGTGCCAAACTTACATAGGGGCTTTTGACTACACAACTTGTGCTTCTTCCAGCAGAACAGTGGGAGTTGAGAAAACACTAGTCTTAATAAATGTCCTCCTGCTGGCATATATACAACCCCACAATGATGATATTTGTCCCACTTCATCCACCAGGGGTTATTATGGACACAAAGAAAATCCCCTCAAGTATATAAACCAAGAAAAGCCACACTATACAAAGATTTTATTGCTGCAGAGTCAGTTACAAAAACAGCACATACATAACACGTACAAGGCAATGCTGAAGATGTAACAGCCATACTATTCTGCACGTTGGCCTCTGAGCTGTATGAAGAGAAGGCATGAGGATCACATCCAGGGCTGAGCAGCAGAAAGATCAAGAAATTCCCACTGCGGAGGGGACTTTGCCATGTACCACACTTCATTGTGGCGGCCGAAAAATTCTAAAGGAGAATTGTATCCAGCACGTACAAAGTATGTATAATCAAACTGCAGACCAAGGGCAGCCAGGTTCTGTGCTAGGGCTTTAGCTTGCTCGACATACATAGCGTTAGAGGCATATCCTCCAAAAGTCCTGGGAGAGAAAAAATAAATTATATATGAAACACATGAACATCCAAGCAGAGCTCAGTATATAATCACACATCAGGTTACATAGTTAATAGACATACATCAAGTTCAACCAAGGGATAGGTGGAGATGAAAATCCCAAAAGGAAGAGAGACTCAGATTTCTACATGTTTTCATAAGCATTAACTTTCTTACTTTTAAGAATTAGTCTAAACCCCTTTTTTTTTTTTTTTTTAATTTTTTTATTTCAAATAATCGTAATTGTACAATCTTGGAATAAAAGAAGTCTTACATAGTCCATAATAGGTTGTACAAGATATACAGTAGATGTAAACAGTAACAACACGGTGAAACTGCAATGAGGACATAAGCAGGATTGAATAAGTGCATCTGAATACCAACATTCCTAGTGAATCTGGAATGAGAGCAAATTTGTAATTTCTTATTATTCCTTACCAAGTAATGGAATTAGTGTAATTAGGCTGTTATACCCTCTCATTTCACTGACCGGAGGGAAATTATGTATATACCCAGGCGTAGGAGTCGTTTATTTGTTAACAGAGGATTGCGTATGGTTAGAGTGATTGTGTTTCACCCATCTAACACTGAACCTCTGTATATTGCGTTCCTCAGCAGCCGCCAACTCCTCAAATCTGTATATGCTATCAATCTTATCCCTCCACATTTCTGGGGACGGAAGTTCTGACGAGAGCCAAAAACGAGGCAGAAGGAGGCGAGCAGCCATGAGAAGGATGTGGAATAAAGAGGGGATCTTAGGTATGAGGTCTGGAGGCGGAAGACTCAATAAGGCTAATTGAGGGGTCGGCGGCAGCGAGGTTTTACATATTATATTACTCCTATCAAATATGTCTTTCCACCAGCTAGATACAGTGGGACAATCTAAACCCTTTTTGAAACTGTCCACTGTTCCTGCTGTGACCATGTCCTGAGGAAGTCTATTCCACAGTTCTTAGTGAAGCTTTGACGCTTCCAGAGACAACTTCTCTCCAGTCGGAGGCAGTGCCCACTTGTCTTTTGAGCGCATTTTACATGGAACAGCTTTTCACCATTTCTTGTATGGCCCATTTATATAGGTTAATCATGTCCCCTCCTTAGATGTCTCTTAAGACCAAATCCAATTTTTTAAAATCTTTCTTCATAGCCAAGACCCTCCATGCACCTTTCAGTTTAGTTGCTCTCCTCTGTACATTTCCAGCTGCAGTGCATCCTTTCTATGGACTGGTGCCCAGAACTGAACTACATATTCCAGATGAGGCCGCACCAACGCTTTGTAAAGTGGTAATATTACATCCCTGCCATACGAGTCCATGCCTCGTTTAATGCATGACAATATCCTGGTGGCCTTAAAAGCAGCTGATTGACATTGTATGCTGTAATGTAATCTACCATCCACAAGGACACCCAAATCCTTCTCTATAAGTGACTCTCCCAGTGTTACATCACCTAGGACATATGAAGCACAGATTACTACCAAGATGCATAACTTTACATTTGTTCTTCAAAACACCAAAACCAAGAAACAGAACCTGAGGAAAGCAGGAAAAGAGGAACAAATATTCAGGAGGAATGGTTCCCTGCCTTTTCAGGAGGCCTGAACCTCAACACATGAGGTGAACAAGTCCACAAGGTTTGTGTTTTTGCCTCGTTTCTTTTTAGGTCCTTATTGCAACCAACATTACATGACAACCAGTCCAACAATTCATCCTCAGAAGACCTTGCAACCTGACAAACTGATTTACGCCAGTCAAGCCAAGGACTTACGGTTGTCATAGATCCTTGGGACTGGACTAAGCAATTCACAAACACAAAAGGATTTAAATATTCTCCTTATATGTAAACAGACTTAATCATCCATATAAACTGGTTCCTACACTGCCCTGAACATTGTAGGCTTAGGTCAAGCCCAGGAGAGGCAGTTCTGTTAGTGTTAAGGACCCATCTGCAGAAGCCAATTTGACGCCTGGTAGATGGGCCTTGACACATGTTGGATCAAAAATGTGCGCAAAGATTCTATTTCCCCCCTCATTTACAGAATGTATAATACCACAATAAGTATAATCCCCATTCCCCATTTCTATTGTTGTGAAATGTTGTGCTGCCATACTGATTTGTTTGCTTCCTGCATGCTAGCTCTATGGATGTGCACCTGCGACTGAATGTCCTAGTCCAATTTTCTTGTAGTCATCCATATAAATGCCATTCTCTGGAGGGAAGCAAAACAATGGAGCAGACGTTAATCTGCATTCAAGAATCCCATCTACTGCTAGGAGATGCCGCTAGAATGAAGCATAAACGTTCCCCCACATTTACCTCTCATGCTCAAACCACCAAAAAGGCGGGTGTGCGCATTACAATTAAAGACTCCATAGCATTGAAGATGTCTGTTGAAAGATAACAGGGGAAGGTTTCTTGTCATGTAAGCTGAATAATATAACATACAATAAGTAATTTATATGGCCCCAATGCTTTAGATTTTTTTAATTAAATTTGCAGCAGTTCGAGGTTCATCTATTCATGTTTGGTGACCTCAAACACTATAGCTAATCCAGCATTAGACCCTTCTAGTCAGAACATGAGACCTACCCCTTCATTGAACTGCTGGTTATTGGAGAACGATTTATAGGATTCTTGGCGCTGCATCAATGTAAATGAAAGATCAGACTTTCTATTCAACATAGTATACATCAGGTATGGCCAACCGGAGGCAATCCAGCTGTTGCAAAACTACAACTCCCAGCATGTTCAGACTGCCTACAGCCATCAGCAGGGCATGGTGGGAGTTGTAGTTTTACAACAGCTGGAGAGAATCCTACAGCTAGAGGTTAATCCAACAGATTATCCAAGATTTTATTATATAAATAGGTTCTCTAGTTGCCATCTTGTTGATTCCATCTCTATCCTCACCTACCAGTTCATTTTCTTCTACACCTTTCTGACCACATGAAACATGCACCAAATAGAAGGTTCCTTCATTGAAGTATAATAGGATGATGCTTTACATAAAAGGAATGTTATCTGATTATATTGGAATTTATGTTCTCCTTCAATAACCTGATTTTATTACAAGACCCGGAGGCTTCGTATTGCTATTCTCCTTCTTTACTTCTGACCAATAGCAGCAAAGAAAATATAAAAATATTGAAACATGTCATCAGCCCCTCCCCATAGTCTCTCTATAACAGGCCACACCGCCTGCAAAACCTACTCTTTCTTTGCTGCTGACCGCAGATAAGTAGTGTGATTTGCTGTTTTAATGTCATTGTGATTATATATATATATATATATATATATATATATATATATATATATATGTTTGGTTTATCTATACTTTGTTTTTTCCCCCCTTTTGGGGCAAGTTGGGGGTGTTTTATTTATAAATATATACTGTCTTTTGCTTCGTCTGGGGCTACCTTTTAGCTCCTCGCCTGCCTGGCGTTTAGGAGGTTCATTTTGCGCCCCTTATATGTATTCCATCGGTATTCCGTTTCACCCCCCATTTGCTTTTAGCCACCTTCTGGGCCTTCCTTTCTGCTCCCCCTCCCTTATCGGGCGGCTCTTTTCCCGCCGCTTACCTCAGTGCGGCTGCGGCAGCTCTCCCTGTCTTCCTTGCTAGTGCGGCCGAGATCTCGCGAGATCTCGGCCACTTCCGCTTCCACCGTGACGTCACCGCACATCGGAGCTCCGGCAGCATCGGCTCGTTCCTCGGCTCTTCTGACAGGTTTTTCCCCGGCGTTTTTCTTCCTTACTGGCCTGGGGCAAATCCCCTTGCCAGCTTATCAGCCCCACTATAGTTATATATTAGTTTTTTTTTTCCAACTTGCAGCCTCAATCTATAATAAAGATTTGCCAGCATGCCCAATAAAGTACTCAGTGCCCAGGGCCCTGCAGAGGAGGATTTTCCTCTTGTGGAATTAACCCCTTCGGGGGAAGATGACCATGCCCCGATCACTGGGGACAATGGATCTGATTTTCAGGCGTCTATATCGAACGCCATAGCTGCAGCCATGGGATCTATGACTTCGGTCATATCCCAGACGATTGCGCAGGCCGTTGCTGCTCATCCGGCTACTTCACAAACCCCGCAGCCCGCCATGGTGTCCTCACCCACCGGGCCAGGGATTCATGCCTCCAGAAAACGTATTAATAAAGGTGATGATGTTTCCACCAATGTTGGCGCGCTTGGTCCGCGCAAGAGAGCCTGTACGCGTCAGGCAGAACGCACTTGGAAAAGTGCTAGAGCACTACAAGATTTGGATTCCGACTCTGAAGTTGGATCCGAGGAGGAGGCTATGGATGACGCCTTTGAGGAGGCAGAGGAGGACCCATCAGGGGTCATGGATGATAACCCCCTACCCGGGTGTAGCTCCCTTATGTCCGCTGCAGAAGGTATGCCTGCATCATTAACGGACCCCTCTGGGGAACCCTTGTTCGACCCAGACTCGCTCCACCACCCCCGCTCGGCTGAGTGGTTACCGTTGGAGCACGTCTCCAAATATTTGGAGGCTAGAGTGCGCTGTCCTCTTTCCAAAGAGGCTCGCAATAAGCTTAGGGCAGAATGCCCCAGACCTGTCATCCCCAATAGGGTATGCGAGACTCCTACTGTCGATCCTAAGATGACGCAGTTCCTCGCAAAATCCGGCTGGAACCCGCGTAGGGGTCTGGAGTCGGCATTAAGGTCCTGTCAGGATAAACTCCTGGACATCTTTGGACCATTAGCAAAGATTTTTGACTTAGCGGAGGTGGCTAATGCAGGCAATAAACAGGTTGACCCTGTTGAATTGCGTGAATGGGTACAACGTGCCATTTGCATAGCAGGTAACGTAAATACGTCCCTGGCTATAGAAAGGCGAAAAGCCATACTTTTCAAAATAGAGCTAAAGCTATCCAACTTAGCTCTTACAGAGGCCGGTAAGGAGGCCCAGGGCCTATTATTTGGAGAACCTTTTATTAAGGACCTTGGGAGATTTGTGGGGGCTTTCACTGCCCTAGACAAGGCCCAAAGCTCTATGAAAAGAGTTTTTCACGGTAGGGTCTCTACCAGGGCCGGCAGCTTTAGGGGCCGCCTGTCCGGCCGTGCCCAGTTTCAGTCCCGTGGTTCGGGCCGAGGCTCCTTTTCTCAGAGAGCTACCTTCCAGGAGCATAGACGGGACTCGTCATCCTTCTTCCCTTCACGAGGAAGTTCCTGGCGTCCAAGAGGATATAGAGGAAATCCTAATTCCAGACGTCCCTACGGTGAGTCTACCAACTCATTCCAATTTTTCAAGTGTTTGTGTAGGGGGCAGATTACGCCTCTTTTCTCCAGCTTGGTCCCGTATCACCTCAGACCAATGGGTCCTATCCACGGTCAGGGGTTTCCACATCGAGCTGACGTCCTCCCCGCTGTCCATCCCGCATCCACATCCTGTGGTGCTGTCAGCGGAAATCCGCATACTGGTCGAATCAGAACTGTCGGATCTTGTCCGCAAAGGAGCCATAGAACCGGCTCCTGTATCCCCTTACGTGGTAATCAGCAATATATTTCTGGTGGCAAAGAAGGGGGGCCAACTTCGGCCTGTTATCAATTTACGCGCCCTCAACGCGTTTGTCAGATACCGCCATTTCAAAATGGAGGGCATCCATCTCCTGCGGGACCTTCTACAGATGGGCGATTGGATGGTCAAGTTGGACTTGAAGGACGCTTACCTTACTGTCCCGGTGGAGGACGCGTCCAGAAATCTTCTCTGTTTTTCTTGGCAGGACAGGATTTGGCGGTTCACGTGCCTCCCATTCGGCCTCTCTTCAGCTCCCTGGTGCTTCACCAAGCTGATGCGTCCGGCTATGGCATGGTTACGCAGTCGGAGTTCGCCTCATCATATATCTGGACGACATTCTGATCATGGCCCAGGATCGATCGGTACTGCTGAATCATCTGCATTGGACCATGGATCTTCTGGCGGATCTGGGCTTCCTCATCAATCAGGAAAAATCTTGCCTCATCCCGTCGCGTGAGATGGAGTTCTTGGGTTTTCTGGTGGATTCCACGGCGGGAACACTCAGCCTACCTCCGGCCAAGGTTCGATCAATACGGAAGGAATTGTGCAAAGCCAGGTCATCTGCCCAGATCCCTTTACGCCAACTAGCCAGGATCATAGGTCTGCTGGCCTCTTCTATCCAGGCGGTTTTTCCGGCTCCACTTCATTATCGGGCCCTTCAGCGCCTGAAGATTTCCCACATACGGGCAGGAGTTTCCTACACGGATTGGATCTCTCTGGACGAGGAGACCAAGGAGGAGCTTTCCTGGTGGATCCACAATCTGCAGGCTTGGAATGGCAAAGCCATCATCCGGATTTCGTGGTGGATTCGGATGCCAGCCTGTCAGGCTGGGGTGCTCATTGCGAAGGGATTACGACTGGAGGCGGTTGGTCAGAGACCGAGGCAGGATTCCATATCAACGCGCTGGAACTGTTGGCTGGATCGTTCGCGATCAAGAGCTTCACGAGGGACACGGCCAGATCCTGCATCCAACTACGCATGGACAATGTGTCAGCGGTGAGGTACATCAACGGCATGGGCGGAACCCGTTCCACCATCTTGTCTCGTTTGGCGAAGGATTTCTGGGACTACTGCCTAGACAAGGAGTTGGTTGTTTTGGCGGAATATCTTCCAGGGGTCCAGAACATTCATGCGGACTGGAGTTCTCGGTATCTTTCCGATTCCAGCGACTGGCAGTTAGATCCAACGGTGTTCCGTTCCTTAATGTCAGTTTGGGGTCCTTTCTGCATCGACCTCTTTGCTTCCCGTCTGAACTCGCAACTAGACCGTTTTTACAGCTGGCGTCCGGACCCGGAAGCCGAAGCGGTGGACGCGTTCCTGCAGGATTGGTCCAGAGATCTGCTCTACGCATTTCCTCCATTCCAGCTGATTCCCAGGGCCCTGATTCAAGTACGACGGTATTCGGCGGATCTGGTGCTACGGGTTCCGTTTTGGAACTCCCAGTCCTGGTTTCCCCACCTTCTGGAGATGTTGATAGAGATCCCGTACCTGCTCCCGACATCTCAGACTCTCCTCCGAGGCCCGAATCACCAGCTACATCCTCTTCTTCTGGACGGTTCCCTGCGCCTGTTGGCGTGTCGGATTTCAGGGGACCCTGGGAGGTCCCAGGTGTTTCGGGAACAGCTAGAGTCCTTTTGGAAAATGCATGGGCCCCAGAAGATCTTACAAATCAGCCTGGGGATCTTGGGCTCGCTGGTGCGTGGCTAGGGACATGGATCCCGTATCGGCACCTGTAACGGAGATCTTACATTTCCTGTCTTCTTTGTTTGACCAGGGCAAGGCTTACCGCACAATTGGCCTGTTCAGGTCGGCTATTTCGGCCTCCCATCAAGGTTTTGATGGTACTCCTGCGGGGCAACATCCTTTAGTATGTCGTCTCCTGCGCGGTTCTCGGATGTCTCGTCCTCCTAGGCCTAGATTTTCTGCCACTTGGGATGTGTCTTGTGTCCTTTCCTTTTTATCTTCTTGGCCTCAGAATGCGGACCTTTCCCTACGGCAACTGTCGGCGAAGCTGGTCACTCTTTTTTGTCTTATATCCTGCAAGCGGGTTTCAGACGTCCGGGCTTTGGACTATGATGCACGTTCGTTCACCCCGGAGGGGGTCTCCTTTGATATCTCCAGGAGGACTAAGACCCACATACGATCGGTCGCTTATCCTGCTTTCCCGGCCTCGCCTTCTCTTTGTCCCGTAGCGTGCCTTAAGGAATATGAAGCTCGCACTTTGCTTCATCGTTCGCGAGAGTTTCCTCAGCTCTTCCTTTCTACCATTCGTCCTTTTGCCCCAGTGACCACTCCCACGCTGGCTAGGTGGATGAAGTGGATCATGGAGCTGGCGGGCGTGGACACTTCTATATTTTCGG
This sequence comes from Bufo bufo, assembly GCF_905171765.1. Lineage (NCBI taxonomy): Eukaryota > Metazoa > Chordata > Amphibia > Anura > Bufonidae > Bufo > Bufo bufo. Next base: position 601,765,181 of record NC_053392.1, read on the forward strand.
CGCATTCCGCTAGGGGGGCATCTTCTACCTCTTTGGCGGTTTCTGGTGCCAGACTGGAAGACATTTTGAAATTGGCGGACTGGTCCAGAGTATCAACGTTTAGGGAATTTTATTTTCGGCCAGGTCCTCACGTTTTCTCAGCAATTATTGAGAATTTGTCTTAGCTTTGAACTTGCAATACGAAGCCTCCGGGTCTTGTAATAAAATCAGATGATTTTCCTATTTCATGACGTAAAGTCATGATTTTATTAAAGACACGGAGGCGAGTATTGCCCACCCTATGTTTTTCCCTCCCTAGGGGGTTTTTAAAATTGACATTGATTTTGACTGTATATCATTTGCATATTGCCTTAACTCTATGAGTTTTTTCCTGAGTAGGTTTGTCGCAACCATTTGTTTTTGTGAATACAATGTCACAATTTGCTTCTATCATGGTTCTGTTTTCACCTTTTTTCAGGTTGAGAGCGGCCTAATAGGCGGTATCCTGTGGTCTACGTCTTGGTTAGGAGGGTCGGCAGTTTGGTTCCAGCCGATCGTGTGATGTGGACAGCTCCAGGAGATTCTTCAGAGTGGTTTCCTGTTCCAGTTCGCTTCCGGATGGATGGCGCTTTTGTTTCCAGGCTGTTCCGGTTCCTGGTTGGCGGTTCTGTTGGACTTTTCGGTTTGGACTTACAAAGAAAGAGGAGGTTTTGCAGGCGGTGTGGCCTGTTATAGAGAGACTATGGGGAGGGGCTGATGACATGTTTCAATATTTTTATATTTTCTTTGCTGCTATTGGTCAGAAGTAAAAGGAGAATAGCAATACTCGCCTCCGTGTCTTTAATAAAATCATGACTTTAAGTCATGAAATAGGAAAATCATCTGATTATACTGTTATTCTGCTTTACACTAACAAATAAAACTAAAGTAATTTAACAGTTTTAAATGAAAAACTCCATAAAAACACTGAAACAGAAAATACATCAGTTCTGGAACAATCTGCACTTAGTGTTTTCTAACCTTTTTTAGGTCTTGTCTATCAAGGTGGTTTATTGGAAATGTACATTGGTTTGTAGGAAAGTGTGTGGTTTAAGTAAACTGCACCAATATTGGAACTTTTTTGCAGCAAAACCAAGTCAATGTATAGGTGATGTAAACTTACCGTAGACTGCCTAAAAACCAACAGATTTTATCCAGCAACAACCATAAATCTGGTGCTGTTTATCTGCCCCATGGTTCCAAAAAAGCCAAGTTAAAGATTAGGCAAAGGGTGACATTTTAGTAGTAATAGTCCACACGTGTGTCGGGGCCCTTATACTGTACAGCAGTTCACCTGACAAGTTCAGCTGGTTGTGAGGTCTGAGAAATCAGACCCTTTATGTTCAGTTGCTCGATGTGCCTGTATAAGGTCTCATTTACAGAGCCCACAGAACAGAAACCGGCTGTGTGCACACCACAAATCCATTAACTTCAAAGGCTCCTTGCGCCGCATGTTGTGACAACGTCTAGAGCTTGTCCCATCTTGCTGCATGGTTACAGAAGTCCTTCCACATCCAAGATATGACAAGTCCTGTGGTTCACCACAACATGTACAAACCCATTTAAAGGGGTTGTCTGGGTCAGTTCTGAATCTGGACAACCCCCTTTAAGTCATGGGTCAGCACCGTGATGCTGTGTGCATGGGACCTAAGAAATGTTTAGGCATAAACACTATATTCACCCTTGTCATGCAGTGTGTGCCATAGTTTTAGATTTTTCTTTACATGTTGCTTGCTACAACAGAACAAATGGACCACAAACTGGCAGCGACTTACTTAACATATAGAGAAACTGCAGGATATGTATCCAGGTAAACTTCAGGGTCTGTAGGTGTCGGAGGTTTCTTCACTTCATGTGGCACAAAGAAGGACATAGTGGCACTACCAGCAAGTGGTTGCTTTAATGGCATGTATACCATCACTGGTACTGTCATATTCATCTTCAGCCCTATAAAGGAAACCGATTGTCAGTATGGATTATACAACATATTGATGCCATATTGTCTACACGGCCTTCAAGACACCTCACTGGATAGCTACATCTCAATACCTCTTGTATCAGGGCTAACACCTCGTTCTGCAAGTCAACTACAGAACTACTTAATATGCACGTCCTTAACCACCTCCCTTCTGCCCGTTGCCTATAAACATCCGGGAGGTGGATCTCCATCTCAGAAAGTATGTTTCTGAATGTCCATTCAGAGATGGCAGCTGCATGCTAATTGTGCAGCTGCAGAGTGGGTTCAGTGACAGCAGGGCAACCCAGAGAGAAGGCAGAGACAGTTTCCAGGTGTCCCTGCCTTCTACATCACTGTATACAGAGATCAGGAAGCGCCATGTGGTCATGTTTAAAAATAAGACATTTGATATTGCCGTGTCTGATGGTCGGCTCTATAAATATATCACATGATCCACCCAGTCTTTTAAACACCATAAAATATAATATATATATATATATTTTACACACACATGAAATCATTTTTTGTTTTAAAAATGCTATTATCGTGCTAAAGTAAAAAAAAAAAAAACGCATTAAGTATCAGCGCATCTGTAACAACCTGCTCTATAAAAAAAATAGCGCATGAGCTAACCTGTCAGATGAACATTGTAAAAAATAAAAACTGCCAAAACAGCCATTTTTGGTTACCTTGCCTCACAAAAAAAAAAAATATATATACTGCAAATTAAAATCATATGTACCCCAAAATAGTACCAATAAAACTGGCACCTTACGCCCTAGTTTCCAAAGTGGGGTCATTTTTTGGGAGTTTCTACTAAGGGTGCATCAGGGGGGCTTCAAATAGGACATGGCATCTAAAAACCAGTTCAGCAGAATCTGCCTTACAAAAACCATATGGCGATACTTTTCTTCTGCGCCCTGCCGTGTGCCCTTATATCAGTTTACGACCACATGTGGGGTGTTTCTGTAAACTGCTGAATCAGGGTAATAAATATTGTTTTATTTGTCTGTTAACCCCTCGATGTGTTGGGGGAAAAAAAAAAAAAAGGATTAAAGTGGAAAATCTGCCAGTGAAAAGAAAAAAATTTGATCTTTATTTTCCTTAATTCTTGTTGAACACCTAAAGGGTTAACAAAGTTTATAAAATCAGTTTTGAGAAACTTAAGGGGTGTAGTTTCTACAATGGGGTCATTTATGGGGGTATCCACTATGTAAGCCCCACAAAGTGACTTTAGACCTGAACTGGTCCTTAAAAAAAAGTGGGCTTTGCCAATTCTTAAAAAAATTTAAGATTTGCTTTTAAAATTCTAAGCCTTCTAACATCCTAAAAAAATAAAATGACATTTACTAAATAATGCCAACATAACGGAGACATAAGGCAAATGTTAAATAATAAATATTTTATGAGGAATCACTATTAAAAGCAGGGAAATTGAAATTTTGAAAATAGAATTTGGGATTCTCATAAAAAAAAAAGGTGAAAAATAGACTCAAATTTTGACCATGATCATGAAGTACAATGTGTCACGAGAAGACAGTCTCTGAATGGCTTGGATAAGTAAAAGCATTCCAAAGCTAATACCACATAGTGACATATGTCAGATTTGCAAAATTAGGCCTGGTCAGGAAAGGGGGCAAATGGCCCGGATGTGAAGTGGTTAACTTGCTTTTTTTATTTTACAACATTAGACACCAAGTTGTTTGAGTGAAGTCCAAAGACAATTTATTTATACGACTGGTGTTAATACACATCTTCATGGGTTTGGACGTCTCCACATTGTAGGCCAGATGCATATCTTTTATGGGGAAATTCCTACATCACCATACGTTAGTGTTAGAATACAGAATCTCCATATTATGCCATGGTTTGAAGCTCTAGACACAAGGATGCTCCATTGTTGCCTCATCTCAGATAGTGGGGGCACATCGCTAGGATATGCCCCCATTGTCTTACAGGTGTGAGTCCCCACCGCTGGAAGCTGCACCTATAGCGGGAACAGAGCCACACAAAGTGGTGGCTGGAGGAATCCAGTCACCAAGCACTCAGCCCACAGAAGAGAACGGGAGCGCTCCGTGCATGACCGGCCACTGCTGCCATTCACTTCTATGGGCCTGACGGAAGTAGCAGAGCCAGCGTTCAGCTATTTTCGGTGGCCACAGAAATAAATGGAGGGCGGCTGTACATGCGCAGTGTGCCCTCACCACTTTCAGGGCTTCGTTCAATATATCTATCAATATGAATCCGTTATCTGAGATGAGAAGCCCTTTAAAGCTTTGGATTCCATTTTATCCTTTGCTATTGTTCTGGTGCAGTGCCAGACAGTACTGTAGGCATTTACTTATAATTGGTTCTGTCAGGGTTTCAATCCTTTTGATGATAATAGTACTCCAGAACAGAGAACCGCACAATATGACCTTATACAAGAACACAACCTACCTTCACCATTCTTCCCATTGATATACATAAACAGATGACTGAAGCTAGTCACCATCCCCATGTTAAAAGGGTCCTGTTTTAGTGAAGTTGTCACCCAATGAGTTTCCTCATAACGACGAAGTTCAAAATCCTGAAAATGTAAACATCCAATTAGAACACAATTAAACTGTCAGCAGCTAGGATAGGTTGACCAGTTACAGTAGGTAAAACTAGGTCTTCAGACTCACATGATTGTATGGTCTGTTGTGCTTTTTTTTACGGCCTGTATGCAGAACCTTTCAAATAGGGCCACAAAAAATAAAATAAAGTCCTATTGTCCACATTATGGACAGGACTGTTGTATTATGGGCCAGCTTATATGCAGAGCCACAATTTCAGACCACAGAACTGTCATGAGCTCTTGAAGAGTAATGTTTTTTCTACTCAAATGAATAGTACAAGCAAATACAAAAAGGTAACATGCTTCCTCCAGTGATCAAACCCTGTCACTGATCTGATAGTGAACCCAGACTGCCTGCTCACAGAAGAGGGGTAATGTATTTCATGTATTATGTGCATGACCCACCAATCCCATAAGGTCATATAGGAAGTCAGAGGTACCATGAGGCTAGTCAGGGCTGGTTCCACCCTTCCTCTAGGAGGAAGATTCTGGAGTTTGTGGCTGCCAGCTGAGGAGAGGACACCTCGGAGCAGCAACAGCTCCTGTAGGGAGATCCACTGGAGTTATAGCCGCTTGCTGAGGAGAGACCACCTCAGAGGAGATCCAGCTTCCCTACAGACTACGAGCAGTTTATGTACCAGTCCTTAGCATGCACCAGGACATCTTGTGTACACGTTTCTATGAGAGACAGCATAGCCATCAGCCACAGAGGCTGAACACTGCGCAGGTCACTGGGGCACTGTGGATGTGCTATGTGTAAAGGGAACTTGTCGCCTAAAAATCACCTCCCAAACCACCAGCTTTACCTTAAAGTAGCCAGCAGTATGTGCTTAAATATTATTTTCTTCCTCCGGCCAGATTCACCAAAATCTTAAAAACTAACTTTAATCCCCTGCACGCGCTATGTAACAGCAGAGTTTGAAGTCAAGGGGGCAGCGGCCTCCCTGATTCAAGTCAGGATAACCACACCCCCTTTCCCTGCCCCTTCACCTCTGATTGACAGCCGCACATGAACATCTGACGCACTCACTTTCTGCCGGCTTTGCTGAACAGCCGAAAGCTAGCGACTGTCAATCAAAAGCAAAGGGGCAGGGAAAGGGGGTGTGGTTATCCTGACTTGAATCGGGGAGGCCGCTGCCCCCTTGACTTCAAACTCTGCTGTTACATAGCGCGTGCAGGGGATTAAAGTTCGTTTTTCAAGATTTTGGTGCATCTGGCCGGAGGAAGAAAAGAATATTTAGGCACATAATGCTGGATACTTTAAGGTAAAGCTGGTGGTTTGTGAGGGGCACTAATGGGGACATTAATTCTGGGGTGCACTGATGGAGGCATTATTACTGGGGGGCACTAATGTGGACAGTATTAATTCTGGAGGGGCACTAATGAGGGCATTAATATTTGGAGCCACAGTATGATAGCAACTTAACATCCCAGGTTAAGCCACAGCCCCTTTAAGGTGTGGCTTAACATGGCCAGTATTTTTTGTTGGGAAAGGTGTCAACCCTACAGCCAGTACCAAAGCCCACTAAGGATTCCCACTTTAAAGGGATTTAAAATACACAGATAGGAATATCATGGTAATTCCCATAAGTCTCACAACTATGGGCAATATGAAGTTTGCCTACACAGAGACAATACATTTTAACACTGTATAGAAACAGCAGTAAAAACTAAGGGAGAGCGTTATCAAACTGGTGTAAAGTAGAACTGGCTTAGTTGCCAATAGCAACCAGATTCCACCTTTCATAGCTCCTTTGGAAAACAAGAGGTGGAATCTGTTTGCTAGGGGCAATTAAGCCAGTTCTATTTTACACCAGTTCCATAAATGACCCCATATGTTTTTGAACGAGTCAACTTTGGATCTATGATCCAAAGCTCAACTCACTCAAGCCTAGCCCTGACTGATCTACAGTCTTTACAGCTGGAAGTGGGCATAAGAAGGAGAACTATTCCAGTCAAGGGCCGGAGTAGTTCTCACTCCAAGAGCACAGGCCGCGAGAGGTGCACCCAATGAGCACCAGTTACAGATACAGAGACTAGGACACCACAGGAGGTTCTACCAATTGACAGAAGAGAACTGATCATTTTAGAACATTAGGTGAAAATAGTAACTAATAAGTGAATCCACAACTAGAAGACATGATGGCTCCACCACCCCTCCCCCACACTTACAGCATATTCTTTCACCAGCTGGTACTTTGGACAGTCATAGTTGTGACAAAATGGAGGCAACTGGTTCTGACTGGAGACATCAGAAGATTGTACTGCAATCCCCAGTACAGCAAGCAGCCCCAGCAGAAGTCTTCTCCTCACCTCCATGTCTGGATGTGTCTGAGGGGAGCTCAGCTGCTGATATAGGAGGTGGATATGGGTGGAGCAGAGAACGTTCCCAATCAGCAAGGTAAAGCCTGGAGTTATGTCCGATCACCCTCACCTGGAGACATCATGGGAGCACATTTAGGCTACTGTAGGGCTACATAGCGAATTCTTGTTGCCAAAAAGTCATGTGACATTTTTATAATGATAGACACGACAGTTGCAAAAAAAAAAAAAAATCCATCCAAGTTGTATTTTTGTGTGACACCATTGACTATCATTATAAAATATGTTGCGCGACATTTTGTTGCTCAACTTATTGTTGCCTTAGGCTAGGGCTACACAGCGACAATAAGGCTACGTCTACACAACGACATTTGGCGCACGACAGATAGGGCACAACTACACTGCAACATTTGTAGCGCAACATTTTGTTGCACTAATGTCGTGCGACAATTTTTATAATGATAGTCTAAGGTGTCGCACTGCAACATGCTGCCATCTCGAATGGATTTTTTGCGACTGTTGCGTCGCAGTCGCAGCATGTTGCAGTGCGACACCATAGACTGCCATTATAAAAATTGTCGCGCGACAAATGTCGTCGTGTAGACGTAGCCTAAGGAGACAACTACACTACATGTTTTTTTGTAATGATAGTCAATGCCGTCGCACCGCAACATGCTGCAACTGCAATGCGATGGATTTTTTTGCAACTGTCGTGTCACAGTAACAGCGTGTTGCGGTGCGACACCATTGACATTCATTACAAAAAAACGTCGCAGTGTAGTTGTACCCTTATTGTAAGGCCTCCTGCACACATGCTGCTCGTTGCCATATTGCGGACCACATTTGCGGATCCGCAATACACGGGCGCCGTTCAGTGGGGATTCCGCATCACGGTCACGGACCTATTCACTTCAATGGGTCCGCAAATTCGAAGATGCAGAATGATGTGGAACGGAAGCACGGAACGGAATCCTTCAGAGTGCTTCCGCAGGGTTTTGTCCCGTACTTCCGTTTCGCAAAAAGATATAACATGTCCTATCTTTTTGCGGAACGGCCAGATCGCTGACACATTAAAGTGAAAGGGTCTGGAATCCGCTGCGGCTGCCCCACGGTCGTTGTTCGTGCATTGCGGCCCACAATTTGCGGGCCGCAGCATGGCCACGGGGCGTTTGTGTGCAGGAGGCCTTACACAACTTTTCTGCAACACATGTCGCCGTGTAGCCCTAGCCTTAGAGCTTGTTCACATCACCGTTATGGATTCCGTTTTTGTTTTCCATTTTAACATGGTTATAACAGAAAATAACGAAATCCATAAGACGGAAGTCAAAACGGAAGCCTTTAAGAGAAACTCCGTTTTGATCCGTCATAATAGAAGTCTATGGGAATCCTAACGTATCGACAGGACTTTGTTGTCCGTCTTGCATAACGGGAACCAGACGTTATAATTCTCATAGGCTTCTATTATGACGGATGAAAACGGAGTGCCTCTTAAAGGCTTCCGTTTTGACTTCCGTCTTATGGATTCCGTTATAATCATGTTAGAATAGGACATGTTCTATCTTTTCTGCAGAGCCGCGGTACGGAATAACGGATGGGGACAGCACACGCAGACCTTCCGCAAAAATGCGGGACGGGTGTGTATCCGTTCATACAGCCGTGTGAATGAACCCTAAGGGCTTGTTCACATGAACGTAAGAGCCCCGTGGCCGTGCTATGGATTGCAAATTGCGGTCCACAATGCACGGGCACCGACCGTGGGGCAGTCGCATGCGGATCGCAGACCCATTCACTTGAATAGGAGCCATGAACCGTCCGTTCCGCAAAAAGATAGAACAAGTTTTATCTTTTTGCAGAACGGAACACCACAGAAGAACTCCGTAGTGCTTCTGTGGGTTCCGTTCTGTACTTCCGTTCCGCACCGCATCTTCGGATTTGCGAACCCATTGAAGTGAATGGTCCGCGTCCGTGATGGGGAATTCCCACGGAACGGTGCCCGTGTGTGGTCCGCAATATGGCAACGAGCAGCACACATTCGTGTGCAGGAGGCCTTACAAAAAGAGTACAACTACACTGCGAAGTTTTTTTGTAATGAATGTCAATGGTGTCGCACCGCAACACGCTGTTACTGTGACACGACAGTTGCAAAAAATCCATCCAAGTTGGATTTTTGTGTGACTGTCACATTGCAGTTGCAGCATGTTGTGGTGCGACGGCATTGACTATAATTACAAAAAACGTAGCAGTGTAGTTGTCTCCTTATTGTCGCTGTGTAGCCCTAGACTAAGGCAACAGTAAGTTGTGCAACATATTTTATAATGATAGTCAATGGTGTCACACAAAAATACAACTTGGATGGATTTTTTTATTTTTTTTGCAACTGTCGTGTCTTTCATTATAAAAAATGTCACATGACTTTTTGGCAACAAGAATTCGCTATGTAGCCCTACAGTAGCCTAAATGTGCTCCCATGATGTCTCCAGGTGAGGGTGATCGGACATAACTCCAGGCTTTACCTTGCTGATTGGGAACGTTCTCTGCTCCACCCATATCCACCTCCTATATCAGCAGCTGAGCTCCCCTCAGATACATCCAGACATGGAGGTGAGGAGAAGACTTCTGCTGGGGCTGCTCTCTGTACTGGGGATTGCAGTACAAGCTTCTGATGTCTCCAGTCAGAACCAGTTGCCTCCCTTTTGTCACAACTATGACTGTCCAAAGTACCAGCTGGTGAAAGAATATGCTGTAAGTGTGGGGGAGGGGTGGTGGAGCCATCATGTCTTCTAGTTGTGGATTCAGTTTTTAGTTATTATTTTCATCCAATGTTCTAGAATGATCAGTTCTCTTCTGTCAATTGGTAGAACCTCCTGTGGTGTCCTAGTCTCTGTATCTGTAACTGGTGCTCATTGGGTGCACCTCTCGTGGCCTGTGCTCTTGGAGTGAAAACTACTCCGGCCCTTGACTGGAATAGTTCTCCTTCTTATGCCCACTTCCAGCTGTAAAGATTGTAGATCTGTCAGGGCTAGGCTTGAGTGAATTGTGGTTTGGATCATAGATCCAAAGTTGACTTCTTCAAAAACATATGGGGTCACTTATTAAACTGGTGTAAAATAGAACTGGCTTAATTGCTCCTAGAAACCAATCAGATTCCACCTCTTGTTTTCCAAAGGAGCTATGAAAGGTGGAATCTGGTTGCTATTGGCAACTAAGCCAGTTCTACTTTACACCAGTTTGATAACGCTTTCCCTTATTTTTTTTGCTGTTTCTATACAGTGTTAAAATGTATTGTCTCCGTGAAGGTAAACTTCATATTGCCCATAGTTGTGTGAGACTTCGGGGATTTACCACCATATTTCTATCTGCATATTTTAAAACTCTAAGGTAGGAATCCTTAGTGGGCTTTGGTACTGGCTGTAGGGTTCCCACCTTTCCTGACAAAATAAATACTGCCCATGTTAAGCCACACCCCAAATGGTCTGTGGCTTAACCCAGGGTGTTAAATTGCTATCATACTGTGGCTCCAAATAATATTAATGCTCTTATTAGCGCCCCCCAGTAATAATAATGCCTCCATCAGTGCACCCCAAAATTGATGCCCCCAGTAAGTGTAATGGGCCCATTAGTGCCCCCAGTAAAAAATAATGCCCCCTACTAGTGCACCCCAGAATAATGTCCCCATCAAGTCAAAATAACCACACCCCTTTCCCTTCCCCTTTGCTTTTGATTGACAGTCGCTAGCTTTCGGCTGTTCAGCAAAGCCGGCAGAAAGTGAGTGCGTCAGATGTTCATGTGCGGCTGTCAATCAGAGGTGAAGGGGCAGGGAAAGGGGGTGTGGTTATCCTGACTTGAATCGGGGAGGCCGCTGCCTTCTTGACTTCAAACTCTGCTGTTACATAGCGCGTGCAGGGGATTAAAGTTAGTTTTTCAAGATTTTGGTGCATCTGGCCGGAGGAAGAAAAGGATCTTTGGGAACATACTGCTGGCTACTTTAAGATAAAGTTGGTGGTCATGCACATAATACATGAAATACATTACCCCTCTTCTGTGAGCAGGCAGTCTGGGTTCACTATCAGATCAGTGATGGGGTTTGATCACTGGAGGAAGCATGTTACCTTTTTGTATTTGCTTGTACTCTTCATTTGAGTAGAAAAAACATTACTCTTCAAGAGCTCATGACAGTTCTGTGGTCTGCAAATTGTGGATCTGCATATAAGCTGGCCCATAATACAACAGTCCTGTCCATTTTTATTTTTTTGCGACCCTATTGGAGAGGTTCTGCATATGGGCTGTAATAAAAAAAGCACAACAGACCATACAATCATGTGAGTCTGAAGACCTAGTTTTACCTAACTGGTCAACCTATCCTAGCTGCTGACAGTTTAATTGTGTTCTAATTGGATGTTTACATTTTCAGGATTTTGAACTTCGTCGTTATGAGGAAACTCATTGGGTGACAACTTCACTAAAACAGGACCCTTTTAACATGGGGATGGTGACTAGCTTCAGTCGTCTGTTTATGTATATCAATGGGAAGAATGCTGGAGGTAGGTTGTGTTCTTGTATAAGGCCATATTGTGCGGTTCTCTGTTCTGGAGTATTAGTCTTATCAAAATGATTGAAACCCTGACAGAACCAATTATAAGTAAATGCTAACAGTACTGTCTGGCACTGCACCAGAACAATGGCAAAGGATATAATGGAATCCAAAGTTTTAAAGGAGTTCTCATCTCAGATAATGGACGCATATCGATGGATATATTGAGACCAGAGCCCTGAAAGTGGTGAGGGCACACTGCGCATGTACAGCCGCCCTCCAGCTATTTTTGGTGGCCACAGAAATAAATGAACGCTGGCTCTGCTACTTCTGTCAGGCCCATAGAAGTGAATGGCAGTAGTGGCCGGTCATGCATGGAGCGCTCCCATTCTCTTCTGTGGGCTGAGTGTTTGGTGACTGGGTTCCTCCAGCCACCACTTTGTGTGGCTCTGTTCTCGCTATAGGTGCGGCTTCCAGTGGTGGGACCCACACCTGGAAGAGAATGGGGGCATATCCTAGCGATATGCCCCCACTGTCTGAGATGAGGCCACAATGGAGCATCCTTGTGTCTACAGCTTCAAACCATGGCATAATATGGAGATTCTGTATTCTAACACTAACGTATGGTGATGTAGGAATTTTCCCCCTATAAAGATATGCATCTGGCCTACAATGTGGAGACGTCCAAACCCATGAAGATGTGTATTAACACCAGTCATATAAATAAAATGACTTTGGACTTCACTCAAACAACTTGGTGTCTAATGTTGTAAAATAAAAAAAACAAGTTAACCACTTTACATCCGGGCCATTTGCCCCCTTCCTGACCAGGCCTAATTTTGCAAATCTGACATGTGTCACTTTGTGGTAATAACTTTGGAACGATTTTACTTATCCAAGCCATTCAGAGACTCTTCTCGTGACACATTGTATTTGAGTCAATATAATTCACCTTTATTTATGAGAAAATCCAATATTTACCAAAAATTTGGAGAAACTCAAATTTCAATTTCCCTGCTTTTAAGTGATTCTTCAAAATATTTATTACTGAACATTCGCCATATGTCTCCGTTATGTTGGCATTATTTTGTAAATGTCATTTTCCTTTTTTTAGGACATTAAAAGGCTTAAAATTTTAGAAGCGCGTCTAACAATTTTTAAGAATTGCCGAAACCCACTTTTTAAAGACCAGTTCAGGTCTGAAGTCACTGAGCTGCTTACATAGTGGATACCCCCATAAATGACCCCATTGTAGAAACTAAACCCCTCAAGTTACTCAAAACTGATTTTAAAAACTTTGTCAACCCTTTAGGTGTTCAACAAGAATTAAAGGAAAATGGCAGATTTCACTTTGGCAGATTTTCCATTTTAATATATATATATATATATATATATATATATATATATATATATATATATATATATGGAGAAGAAAATCCAGCGGGAGCACCATTGACGGTGTGGGTGCAACGTCCGGCACAGGGTAACGGCAATACCCCAAGTATTGTAGAGATAAAAGAAGTCGGACTGCACTCCAAAAAATAGTGAAATACACGGTTTTATTCACCCATAGTATGGCAAACTTGCGACGTTTCGGCTCACAAGAGCCTTCCTCAAGCATAGAGGTAGTGAAAGAGATATATAAAAGACATTTCATAAGTGTGAAACCAATCAGATTGAAGTTACAATTAAGTTCCAATTACATACATCTGATACAAAACACAAAGTGCATGTGCATAAAGTGACATGTGTCATATGGTCTATATCCTCAAGACTAACTCACTATATGTGAAAATGATGCCGTTACAGATCATGATAAAAACAGTGATATAATAATGAGTACGGATCAAAGAAATAAAACCTTAGGAAGTCATAGCGCCCACATAGACCATCGCGTTCGTTGAGCGTCTCTGTCTCTTCAATGCGCATGTCCAGACAAACGTAATCCTAGGAGTCGTGATGCAGAAAATGTGGCGCATGCGTTCTATAGTATCAAACAAACATCGCCATCTTATTAAAGGGCATATTGCCCTATACATTTATACATTGCACCGATGTGAGCTGTACCGAATATCACCGAAATAGGGTAAGTAGCCATGGTAGGGATCTCCTACATGTGACAGCAGATGGATCGGGATCCCGCCCCACCGAGAGGGACACCGAACCAAAGGGCCGCTGGTGCCGGACGGGAACACTTCCATGAACCATACCGACACCAATAGCCTGACCGCTGACAATATCGTGGCCGCAGGGAGATCATCCCTAGTAAGATGGAACAGCATCACAACATAAAGATAATCAAAGATCTAGGTCTGCACTATAGAAAATTATAAATCTAGGACTGCGCACAGAAGAGAGAAGATGGTATCCGCTCTGGTCTCCATTGCTTCCAAAAGGATATAGTTCACGGATCCGTATCCAGTACCATGTGTATTAAAATGTTCTAAAAGGCAAAGAGAAAATATATATGTCAATATTTTGTATATATTACATTGCAATTACATATTGATCTTTCACAATCCTCCTGCACTATTATACATATAAGAGAACGATATATCGCACCAAGGGAGAGGGTGAACGAGCCACAAGTCCCAAAACTCTCACCTGAACTCAACATTAAGACCTCTAGGGTACAAGCTATCCAGATTATAGATCCATTGCAATTCTCTTTTTTTGAGGATTGCTGAGCGATCACCTCCTCTCCTAGGGAGTGTGATCTGATCAACAATCCAACATCTTAGATCCCGTTCCGTGTGTTGTAGGGATCCAAAGTGCCTGGCTACTGGTAGATCAGTGCGTTTTTTCCTAATGGAATTTCTATGATTGTTTAGTCTCAACTTTAGTTCTGTTGATGTTTCTCCAACATAGATTAGGTTGCAAGGGCAAGCCAACACATAAATCACGTATGATGACGAACAAGTCATATTTTTTTTTTATTTTTTTCTTTAACACAACGAGGGGTTAACAGCCAAATAAAACTATTTATTACCCTGATTCTGCAGTTTACAGAAACACCCCACGTATGGTTGTAAACTGCTGTATGGCCAAACGGCAGGGCGCAGAAGAAAAGGAGCGCCATATGGTTTTTGGAAGGCAGATTTTGCTGAACTGGTTTTTAGATGCCAAGTCCTATTTGAAGCCCTCCTGATGCACCCTTAGTATAAACTCCCAAAAAATGACCCCACTTTGGAAACAAGGGGATAAGGTGCCAGTTTTATTGGTACTATTTTGGGGTACATATGATTTTTAATTGCGCTACATTATATGTTTTGTGAGACAAGGTAACCAAAAATGGCAGTTTTTATTTTTTACAATGTTCATCTGACATTAGATCATGTGCGATATTTTTTTATTTTTTTTTATGGTGTTTATCAGACTGGGTGGATCATGTGATATATTTATAGAGCCGACCGTCAGACGTGGTAATATCAAATGTCTTATTTTTAAACATGACCACATGGCGCTTCCTGATCTGTACACACAATGCTCGATGAATGCGGTGTATACAGCGATCTAGAAGGCAGGGACACCTGGAAACTGTCCCTGGCTTATCTCTGGGTTGCCCTGCTGTCACTGACAGCAGGCAACCCACTCTGCAGCTGCCATCTCTGGATGTTCAGAAACGTCCATTCAGAGATGGAGATCCACCTCCCAGATGTTTAGTCAACGGGCAGAAGGGAGGTGGTTAAGTAGGTACATATTAAGTAGTTCTGTAGTTGACTTGCAGAACGAGGTGTTAGCCCTGATACAAGAGGTATTGAGATGTAGCTATCCAGTGAGGTGTCTTGGAGGCCGTGTAGACAATATGGCCTCAATATGTTGTATAATCCATACTGACAATCGGTTTCCTTTATAGGGCTGAAGATGAATATGACAGTACCGGTGATGGTATACATGCCATTAAAGCAACCACTTGCTGGTAGTGCCACTATGTCTTTCTTTGTGCCACATGAAGTGAAGAAACCTCCGACACCTACAGACCCTGAAGTTTACCTGGATACATATCCTGCAGTTTCTCTATATGTTAAGTAAGTCGCTGCCAGTTTGTGGTCCATTTGTTCTGTTGTAGCAAGCAACATGTAAAGAAAAATCAAAAACTATGGCACACACTGCATGACAAGGGTGAATATAGTGTTTATGCCTAAACATTTCTTGGGTCCCATTTACACAACCATGTTTTGTGGTCTGCAAAACCCAGATCCACAAGTTACTGACAGTATGCACACAGCATCACGGTGCTGACACTTGACTTGAAGGGGGTTGTCCAGGTTCAGAGCTGAACCCAGACAACCCCTTTAAATCTGTTTGTACATGTTGTGGTGAAGCACAGGACTTGTCATATCTTGGATGTGGAAGGGCTTCTGTAACCATGCAGCAAGATAGGACAAGCTGTAGACGTTGTCACAACATGCGGCGCAAGGACCCATTGAAGTTAATGGATTTGTGGTGTGCACACAGCCGGTTTCTGTTCTGTGGGCTCTGTAAATGAGACCTTATACAGGCACATCGAGTAACTGAATGTAGAGGGTCTCATTTCTCAGACCTCACAACCAGCTGAACTTGGCAGGTGAACTGCTGTACAGTATAGGGGCCCCAACACACGTGTGGACTATTACTACTAAAATGTCACCCTTTGCCTAATCTTTAATTTGGCTTTTTTGGAACCATGGGGCAGAAACGGCACCAGATTTATGGTTGATGCTGGATAAAATCTGTTGGTTTTTAGGCAGTCTACGGTAAGTTTACATCACCTATACGTTGACTTGGTTCTGCTGCAAAAAAGTTCCAATATTGGTGCAGTTTACTTAACCACCTCAGCCCCCTTAGCTTAAACACCCTTAATGACCAGACCACTTTTTACACTTCTGACCTACACTACTTTCACGGTTTATTGCTCGGTCATGCAACTTACCACCCAAATGAATTTTACCTCCTTTTCTTCTCACTAATAGAGTTTTCATTTGGTGGTATTTCATTGCTGCTGACATTTTTAATTAGTTATTAATCGAAATTGACTGAAATTTTTGCAAAAAATGAAATTTTTCAAACTACATTTCTATATATTCTCTAAATATATTGTTCTACATGTCTTTGATAAAATAAAATGCAATGAGTGTATATTTATTGGTTTGCGCAAAAGTTATAGCATTTACAAACTATGGTACAAAAATGTGAATTTCTGCATTTTGAAGCAGTTCTGACTTCCTGAGCACCTGTCATGTTTCCTGAGGTTCTACAATGCCCAGACAGTAGAAACACCCCACAAATGACCCCATTTCGGAAAGGAGACACCCCAAGGTATTCGCTGATGGGCATAGTGAGTTCATGGAAGTTTTTATTTTTTGGCACAAGTTGGCAGAAATTTTTTTTTTATTACAAAGTCTCATTCCACTAACTAAAATTTTACATGAACTCTCCATGCCCCTCACGAAATACCTTGGTGTCTTCTTTCCAAAATGGGGTCACGTGGGGCATTTTAGGGGCCCTAAAGCGTGAGAAGTCTGGAATCTAAATGTCTAAAAATTTTTACGCATTTGGATTCCGTGAGGGGTATGGTGAGTTCATGTTTTGCAGATCCGCAAAACGCATACGGACATCTGAATGGAGCCTTACAGGGGGTGATCAGGGAGACTAATATGGGGTGATCAGGGGTTAATAAGTGACGGGGGGGGGGTGTAGTGTACTGGTGGTTGGTGCTACTTATAGAGCTGCCTGTGTCCTCTGGTGGTCAATCCAAGCAAAAGGGACCACCAGAGGACCAGGTAGCAGGTATATTAGACGCTGTTAACAAAACAGCATCTAATATACCTTTTTGGGGTTAAAAAAATAGCATCTACAGCCTGCCAGCGAATGACCGTTATAGCGAGGAATAACCCGGCCGCCCGCAGGACGCATCCTTGCGTTAGGCGGTCGGGAGGTGGTTAAACCACACACTTTCGTACAAACCAATGCACATTTCCAATAAACCACACCACCTTGATGGACAAGACCTAAAACGGGTAAGAAAACACTAAGTGCAGATTGTTCCAGAACTGATGTATTTTCTGTTTCAGTGTTTTTATGTAGTTTTTCATTTCAAACTGTTAAATTAGTTTAGTTTGATTTGTTAGTGTAAAGCTGAATAACAGTAATCAGGTTATTGAAGGAACATAAGTTCCAATATAATCAGATGACATTCCTTTTATGTAAAGCATCATCCTATTATACTTCAATGAAGCAACCTTCTATTTGGTGCATGCTTCATGTGGTCAAAGGTGTAGAAGAGAATGAACTGGTAGGTGAGGATAGAGATGATGGCAACTAGAGAGAACCTTATTAGGTTTGATATATTATATAATAAAAGCTTGGATAATCTGTTGGATTAAACTCTAGCTGTAGGATTCTCTCCAGCTGTTGTAAAACTACAACTCCCACCATGCCCTGCTGATGGCTGTAGGCAGTCTGAGCATGCTGGGAGTTGTAGTTTTGCAACAGCTGGATTGCCTCCGGTTGGCCATACCTGATATATATCATGTTGAATAGAAAGTCTGATCTTTCATTTACATTGATGCAGCGCCAAGAATCCTATAAATCGTTCTCCAATAACCAGGAGTTCAATGAAGGGGTAGGTCTCATGTTCTGACTAGAAGGGTCTAATGCTGGATTAGCTATAGTGTTTGAGGTCACCAAACATGAATAGATGAACCTCGAACTGCTGCAAAAAAATCTAAAGCATTGGGGCCATATAAATTACTTATTGTATGTTATATTATTCAGCTTACATGACAAGAAACCTTCCCCTGTTATCTTTCAACAGACATCTGTAATGCTATGGAGTCTTTAATTGTAATGCACACACCTGCCTTTTTGGTGGATTGATCACGAGTGGTAAATGTGGGGGAAAAGTTTATGCTTCATTCTAGCGGCATCTCCTAGCAGTAGATGGGATTCTTGAATGCAGATAACGTCTGCTCCATTGTTTTGCTTCCCTCCAGAGAATGGCATTTATATGGATGACTACAAGAAAATTGGACTAGGACATTCAGTCGCAGGTGCACATCCATAAAGCTAGCATGCAGGAAGCAAACAAATCAGTATGGCAGCACAACATTTCACAGACCAACAATAAAACTGGGGAATGGGGATTATACTTATTGTGGTATTATACCTACTGTAAATGAGGGGGGAAAATAGAAGCTCTTTGTGTACATTTTTATCTAACATGTGTCAAGGCCCATCTACCAGGCGTCAAATTGGCTTCTGCAGATGGGTCCTTAACACTAACAGAACTGCCTCTCCTGGGCTTGACCTAAGCCTACAATGTTCAGGGCAGTGTAGGAACCAGTTTATATGGATGATGAAGTCGGTTTACATTGAAGGAGAATATTTAATAGTCATTTTGTGTTGTGAATAGCTTACAGTCCAGTCCCAAGGATCTATGACAACCGTAAGTCCTTGGCTTGACTGGCCGTAAATCAGTTTGTCAGTTTGGAAGGTCTTCTGAGGATGAGTTGTTGGACTGGTTGTCATGTAATGTTGGTTGCAATAAGGACGTAAAAAGAAACGAGGCAAAACACAAACCAAAAACCTATTCCTTGCAGAATTGGAGTACGTGTTGCTTTGTGGACTTGTTCACCTCATGTGTTGAGGTTCAGGCCTCCTGAAAAGGCAGGGAACCATTCCTCCTGAATATTTGTTCCTCTTTTCCTGCTTTCCTCAGGTTCTGTTTTTTTGTTTTGGTGTTTTGAAGAACAAATGTAAAGTTATGCATCTTGGTAGTAATCTGTGCTTCATATGTCCTAGGTGATGTAACACTGGGAGAGTCACTTGTAGAGAAGGATTTGGGTGTCCTTGAGGATGGTAGATTACATTACAGCATACAATGTCAATCAGCTGCTTTTAAGGACACCAAAATATTGTCATACATTAAACAAGGCATGGACTTGCATGGCAGGGATGTAATATGACCACATTACAAAGCGTTGGTGTGGACTCATCTGGAATATGTAGTTCAGTTCTGGGCACCAGTCCATAGAAAGGACGCACTGCAGCTGGAAAAAGTAGAGGAGAGCGACTAAACTGATAAGGGGCATGGAGGGTCTTAGTTATGAAGAGATTAAAAGAATTGGATTTAGTCTTCAGAAGAGACCTCTAAGGGGGGGGACATGATTAACCTATATAAATGGGCCATACAAAAAAAATAGTGAAAAGCTGTTCCATGTAAAATGCGCTCAAAAGACAAGTGGGCACTGCCTCCGACTGCAGAGAAGTTGTCTCTGGAAGCATCAAAGCTTCACTAAGAACTGTGGAATAGACTTCCTCAGGACATGGTCACAGCAGGAACAGTGGACAGTTTCAAAAGAGTCTCTCTTCCTTTTGGGATTTTCATCTCCACCTATCCCTTGGTTGAACTTGATGTATGTCTATTAACTATGTAACCTGATGTGTAATTTATATACTGATCTCTACTTGGATGTTCATGTGTTTGACTTTTTATTAAAAAAAAATTTTTTCTCTTCCAGGACTTTTGGAGGATATGCCTCTAACGCTATGTATGTCGAGAAAGCTAAAGCCCTAGCACAGAACCTGGCTGCCCTTGGTCTGCAATTTGATTATACATACTTTGTACGTGCTGGCTACAATTCTCCTTTAGAACTTTTCAGCCGCCACAATGAAGTGTGGTACATGGCAAAGTCCCCTCAGCAGTGGGAATTTCTTGATCTTTCTGCTGCTCAGCCCTGGATGTGATCCTCATGCCTTCTCTTCATACAGCTCTGAGGCCAACGTGCAAAAAGTATGGCTGTTAAATCTTTAGCATTGCCTTGTAAGTGTTATGTATGTGCTGGTTTTGTAACAAATTTTGCAGCAATAATATCTTTGTATAGTGTGGCTTTTCTTGGTTTATATACTTGAGGGGATTTTCTTTGTGTACATAATAACCCCTGGAGGATGAAGTGTGACAAATATCATTGTGGGGTCGTATATATGCCAGCAGGAGGACGTTTATTAAGACCAGTGTTTTCCAAGAAGGTCTCAACTCCCACTGTTCTGCTGGAAGAAGCACAAGTTGTGTAGTCAAAAGCCCCTATGTAAGTTTGGCACTTCCTCAGAAGTCTTTGTGACAGACTTAAGGGGAGTTTTCCAAGACTTTCTGACCAGTGGGAGGCTGACACCTGGGGACCCCACCAATCATCTGTTTGAGAAGGCTGCAGCGCTTGCAGTAATGACACATTCATCAGTCATGTGGCCTAGCCGCAGCTCAGCCCTATAGAATGTGGATGAGCACAATGCCAAGCACATTAGATGCTATATGATCGGTGCTGTGAGAAGGCAGAAACAGCTGATCAGTGGGGGTCCCAGGTGTTGGACCCCCATTATCAGACACTGATGACCTATTGAGGATAGGTCATAATTTTGAGTCTTGGAAAACCTTTAACACCCTGCCATATTTCACCTTAAGGACCAGGACGTTTTTTGGAAACTTGACACGTGTCACTATGTGGTAATAACTTCAGATTGCTTTTACTTATCAAAGCGATTCTGAATTTGTTTTCTCGCAACACATTGAACTTTATGATAGTGAAAAATATTGATATAATTCTCTTTTATCCGCTTTCCGTCCGCCCATAGGATATAAACGTCCTATGGGTGGACCTCTATTTCTGACAGCACGTTTTAAAACGTCCTTTCAGAAATAGCAGCTGCACACTAATCGTGCAGCTGCTGATCGGGTTGCCCGCTGTCAGTGACAGCAGGGCAACCCTTAGAGAAGGCAGGGACAGTGCCCAGGTGTCCCTGCCTTCTGGATCGCTGCATACACAGTGCTCACCGAGCGCTGTGTATGCAGAGAAGGAAGCGCTATGCGCTTCCTGTTCTGGCCCGGCAGTCATGTGACCACCGGGACCGGAGAGTGCAGGAGCTGTGTGAGGTCATCCAGACCTCGATCAGCCCTGCTAGCGCAGAATTATGCTGTACAGCCTCTATGGGGGGTGCATTTCTTCTGTAACTGGGGCTACTATATCAGCCCCAGTTACAGGAGAAATCAACAGTGAAAAAAAAAAAAAAGTGAAGTAAATGTCCCCCAGAGGTCTTGTATGACCTTATGGGGGACAAAGTGTAAAATAAAAAAAATAAAAATAAAAGCTTGAAAATTAAAAAAAGTTTCACATGTAAAGTCCCCAAGTAAGGAATGAAAAAAAAATGTTAAATAGAAAAAATAAAAGTATACATATTGGGTATTGCCGCGTCCATAAAAACCAGCTCTATAAAAAGATCACATGACCTAACCCCTCGGGTGAACACCGTAAAAAAAACTGTCAAAACAAGCAATTTTTGTCACCTTGCATCACAAAAGGTGCAACACCAAGTGATCAAAAACGCGTATGTCCCACAAAATAGTACCAATAAAACCGTCACCTCATCCCGCAAAAAATGAGCCCCTACATAAGAAAATCTCTCAAAAAATAAAAACTATAGCTCTCAGAACATGGACACATTAAAACAATTTTTTTTTGTTTCAAAAATGCTATTGTGTTAAACTTTAATAAATTAAAAAAAGTATACATATTAGGTATCGCCACGTCCGTAACAATCTGCTCTATAAGGCTACTTTCACACTAGCGTTCTGCTGTCCGCTCGTGAGCTCCGTTTGAAGGGGCTCACGAGCGGAGCAGAACGCTTCCATCCAGCCCTGATGCAGTCTGAATGGATGCGGATCCGCTCAGACTGCATCAGTCTGGCGGCGTTCAGCCTCCGCTCCGCTCGCCTCCGCACGGCCAGGCGGACAGCTGAACGCTGCTTGCAGCGTTCGGGTGTCCGCCTGGCCGTGCAGATCCGTCCAGACTTACAATGTAAGTCAATAGGAACGGATCCGCTTGAAGATGACACCATATGGCTCAATCTTCAAGCGGATCCGTCCCCCATTGACTTTACATTGAAAGTCTGAACGGATCCGCTCAGGCTACTTTCGCACTTAGAAATTTTTTTAAGTTATTAATGCAGACGGATCCGTACTGAACGGAGCCTCCGTCTGCATTAATATGATCGGATCCGTTCAGAACGGATCCGATCAAGCGCAAGTGTGAAAGTAGCCTAAAACTGTCACTTGACTGAACCCCTCAGGTGAACGCTGTAAAAATAAATAAATAAAAACTGTGCTAAAACAACCAATTTTTTGGTCACCTTGCCCCATAAAGTGTTATAATGAATGATCAAAAAATCATATGTACCCAAAAATAGTACTAATAAAACTGGCACCTTATCCCCTAGTTTCCAAAATGGGGTCACTTTTTGGGAGTTTCTACTGTAAGGGTGCATCAGGGGGCTTCAAATGGGACATGGCATCTAAAAACCATGTGGAGTTCCTTTTCTTCTGCGCCCTGCCGTGTGCCCATACAGCAGTTTATGACCACATGTGGGGTGTTTCTGTAAACCGCAGAATCTGGGTAATAAATATTGAGTTTTGTTTGGCTGTTAACCATCGATGTGTTAAAGAAAAATTTTTATTAAAATGGAAAATCTGCCAAAAAAGTGAAATTAAAAAATTTGATCTCCATTTTTCCTTTAATTTTTGTGGAACGCCTAAATGGTTAACAAAGTTTGTAAATCGGTTTTGAATACCTTGAGGGGTGTAGTTTCTACAATGGTGTCATTTATGGGGGTATCCACTATGTAGGCCCCACAAAGTGACTTCAGACCTGAACTGGTCCTTAAAAAGTGGGTTTTGGCAATTTTCTTAAAAATTTGAAGAATTGCTTCTAAACTTCTAAGCCTTGTAACATCCTAAAAAAATAAAATGACATTTCCAAAATGATGCCAACATAAAGTAGACATATGGGGAATGTTAAATTATAAATATTTTATGAGGTATCACTTTTTGTTTTAAAAGCAGAGAAATTGAAATTTAGAAAATTGCGAATTTAAAAATATTTTGACTCAAATTATGACTATCATGAAGTACAATGTGTCACGAGAAAACAATTTCTGAATGACTTGGATAAATAAAGGCGTTCCAAAGTTATTACCACATAAAGTGAGATGTCAGTTTTGCAAAATTAGGCCTGGTCAGGAAGGGGGCAAATGGCCCAGATGGCAAGTGGTTAAATACAGAATTAGGAATTTTCAAAACTCTGCTTTTCAGGCAGATAGTGTTTACATCATGAGTTATTACCTTACATTTCCCCATATGTCCACCCTTATGTTCATTTTGTAAATGTCATTTTATTTTTTAAGATCTTTAAGGCTTAGGCCTTATGCACATGACCATATATTTTTTGCAGACCCATTGAAATGGATTTTTTTTTTTTTTGTGGACTATATGGAACCAGACACGGAAAGAAGAATGTTCATGTGCATGAATGAAGCCTTAGAATTTTAGAAGCAAATTAAAAAAATTCATTTTAGCAGCTTTTTTTTTTTTTTTTTGTAACAAGGGTTAATTGACAAAACTATTACCCCGATTCTGCGTTTTTACAGAAACGCCCCAACATGTGGTCATAAACTGATATACAGGCACATGGCAGGGTGCAGAAGGAAAGGAGCACTGTTGGATTTTTGGACAGCAGATTTCACTGGGATAATCTTAAATTGCCATGACATTAAAGACCCCCCCCCCTCCCCCCTGATGCACCCCTAGAGTAAACTCCCAAAAAGTGACCCCATTTTGAAACTTATACACTTTTATTGGTACTACTTTGGGGTATATATGACTTCTCTATTGGGCTTTTTGTGAGGCAAGGTAACCAAAAAATGGCTGTTCTGGCCGTTTGTATTTTACGGTGTTCACCTGACAGGTTAGATCATCTGCTATTTTTATAGAGCAGGTTATGGAAAATAATTTTATTTTGAAATCTTGTTTTTGGCTTTTCTAAAAGCCATATTTATTAGGGCGATTTAATTATGTAGGGGCTCAGTTTTTGTGGCATGAAGTGACTGGTAATATTTTGGGGTACTTACTACTTGATCGTTTGGTATTTACACTTTATGTGATGTATGGTGACTTTTTTTTGTCTTCCTGTGGGACTTTAACATTACAGGGTCTCATCCCTGTTTTCAATGCAGCACAATAAATCTCAGTGGCCCTAGGCCTCCATAGCTGCCAGGCCCCAAGGCCTTTAAATGGCTTGTGGCTGCCATGGCAACAATCAGATCACCGCCACTGCAGAACAGGGACCCGATGGCCCAGGAGAGGGAGCACAAACCTCCCATATGCCGTGACATATGAGGGGTTAATCCACCGGCATCACTGATGCTGGTGGATGAAGCAGGGATCTGTCAGTAACAGCTGAATCCTTGCTGCTGATCACGGCACCGCACATGGGGTGTTGAGGACCGCTGGATGAGAATGCTTGTCCTGAGGCACACGGTACCGGCCTTTTTAGGATGAGCATTCTCGTCCTGGGCCCTTAAGGGGTTAAACCTACACCAGCAAGGGGGGCTGTTGTGGATCTAAAGGCTATGGACACTTAAACTTTTTTTTACCCTTTGGAGAAAAAAATAAATATTCTACAGCCGGCTGTGCTTCCTATGCTGCATTTGTAACTATCTATAAAAGGATCATGTTACTTTACCGCTTGGTGAACACAGGGGTTTACCGAGCCTTTCTGCTGCTTGAGGCAAAAACTGAAACAGTGCCCCAACCTCCACCAATGCCTTCCCTCAGCCCTACTGTTAAAGACCTACTTGGAAAATATTACATACAGAGCTGCAGGAACAGATAATCCCCCTTCTGTCAATTTTGAGCCGCCTACAACATGAGGCCACATTTATTTTTGAGTGAAGCTATTAAAACTTTGATTTGACTGCTTTTTCTGAATTTCACAAAAAAATGTTTAAATTTGCATCATGATGAATTACTTATGGAGCGCATATATTTGGAAGTAGCGGGCTCATGGCCCCTTTGTCATTGAACCCCTGGGATGCGGTGTTTATTGCTGATCATGGCATCTGAGGTGAAAAATGAGGGCTTTCCGGGATTAATTTTTTTTTAAATGATACTCCTCACCCATTTGAGCACAGAGTCCGCTGCAGCCATCTTGATTGAAGATCCGCTGTGAAATCTTGCGCGGTGTGTGCGAGGATGTCATCGCGCGGCCTGAAATTTTATGCGTCACCGTGAAGCACAAGGAAATTTGGTTTCGCTGCGAATAGAATTTTCCTTGAAATTCAGATCGAAGTCCACTTTGGATACTTTGATTCACTCAACACGAATTATCATACTTCATAACAGTCCCAGATTTGGCGGAACAGTTTAGGAATTCAGCGGCTGTCCCAGGAGAGCTAAGGCATGTCCTGATTTCAGCTGTATCTGCTTCCTCAGGACAAAAATCCAGTTGAATGCAATAGTGAAACAGGGAGCTGTAAGCTCTCTGCTCCACCATTCCCCTGCTGGTGCTCTTACCAGTAGCAGGCACAATGTAGTGGTGTCATCGCTCCGGCTGAGCTGAAGACTAGAGAGCACATATCCTTGAGACCATCATCTAGTCTATGTACTCTCTTTTCTCATGCCCACCAAGCTGTTGGTGAGAGCATGATATTTTATGGTCTGTTTATTGGAGGAATGTGGCTAGGTGAGTATAGCTTTTTTATTTTTATTTTTTTATTTGGAAAATACATGGGCAGCACTACTGTAATGCCTCATTCACACGTCCGCAATTTTCCGGAACGGGTGCGGATCCATTCATTTCAATGGGGGAGTAAAAGATGCGGATTTGCTGTCCGCATCCGCACTTCCGTGATGCGGTTCTGCAAAAAAAAATGAAGCATGTCCTACTTTTGGCTGCAATGGGTCCGCAAAAATGCGGATGACATGCGGAAAGACACCAAATGTCACCCGCAATTCACACGTCCGCAATTGAAGATCCACAGGAAGTTGAAAAAAATTAGCACATTGTCCTGTCGTGAATTTCTGAGCCAGAGAAAGTTGTGTGGCAGAAGAGAATAGGAGAATGTCAGAAATCAATGTGGAAAAACTACTGTAATTGTTCTGATTCAAGAGCGTCCTGCACTATGAGATACACGTGCAGAGGTGTATCGTGAACGTCTAGAAAAAGACCGCTCTTGGGAGGAAATTGCAAAGGAATTGCTGCCGACAGCATGGTCTGCTGCATCAACAGCAAAAAAAGGGAAAATCAGTGAGTATTAAAAATTGATAGTATCTGTATTTAAATTGTCTTTGAAAACCCGGCCAACAGTGGAGGTGAGTGCAGGAGCACACGGCGTCATTGGTTGCTATGCAGCATGGCAGGCCGTGTTTTCCTACACTGTGACCGTGACATGGTGCCAAGGTGACATTACACTGCATGTGGCCTATGCAGTGTAATGTCACCTTGGCACCTGCTGCACCATGTCACTGAGTGCAGGATTGCACGGCGTCATTGGTTGCTATGCATCATTTGTGTGCACCCAAAAATATGAACAATCTAACCATCAACTCATCCCACAAAAAATGAGCTCCTACATGAGACAGTTGCCAAAAAAGAATAAATCCATAAAAAATGGCTTTATTAATTTTTTTTCAAAGATGCTTTCTTATTTAAAATAAATAAAAAAAGGCTCTATAAAAATTACACATAATCTAACCTGTCAGATGAGCGTTGTAAATACAAAAATGGGGTGAAAACAGCTAATTTTGGGCATTTTTACATTTTTAATAAATTTTATACTGTAACAAAGCAAGGGTTAACAGCCAAATAAAACTCTGTAAATTGCCCAGATTGTTTCGTTTACAGAAACGCCCCATGTGATGTTGTAAACTGCTGTGTGGCCAAACAGCAGGGCACTAAAGTAAATGACCGCCATATTGTTTTTGGAATTCAGATTTTGCTGTACTGGTTTTATGACACCTTGTCACATTTTAAGCCCCCCTGATGCACCGCTACAGTATAAATTTCAGAAAGGTGACTCCATTTTGGAATTTACGGGATGAGGTTGCAATCTTGTAGGTACTATTTTTGGTTGCTCTATATTACACTTTATTTGAGGCAAGGTATAAAAAAGAAATGTAATAAATATCATTGCCTTTGGACTTTCAATACATATGTTGTTTTGTAAGTGTGGGTTCACACTAGCGTTAGGGATTCCATTATGGCTTTCCGTTATAGAATAACGGAATGCCCACACAGAATGCAAAACGGAAGCCTTTAAAAGGCATTCCATTTGCTTTCGGTCCTAATAGAAGTCTATGGAAAAGCATAACAGATCCATCAACAGCTTTCCCATAGACTTCTTTAAGATGGAAAACATATGGAATGTCTTTTTAAAGGCTTCTGTTTTGCATTCTGTGTGGGAATTCCGTTATTTTACGTTATTCTTTAACGGAAAGCCATAACGGAATCCCTAACGCTAGTGTGAACCCACACTTAAATTTAATTTTTTTTATTTTATTTATAATATATCTATATATTTTTTTTATAGTACAGCAACTTAAAAAGCGGTGGAACACCAGCCGGGACCAATACCGGCGAGAAATAAATGCGAAACAAAAGAGTGGAGAAGGTTTAAAAATCAAGAAACCATACATGTATACCAGACTTCTTGGATTTTTAAAGCCAATAATGGAAATGAGAGCGTAAGTAAAGTTTATTTATGAATTTTAAACATTACATAAAAAGGGCTTGTCCACAC
Organism: Bufo bufo; assembly: GCF_905171765.1. Taxonomy (NCBI): domain Eukaryota; kingdom Metazoa; phylum Chordata; class Amphibia; order Anura; family Bufonidae; genus Bufo; species Bufo bufo. The sequence continues at coordinate 601,793,210 of NC_053392.1, forward strand.
GACCGTGTGAAGCCCGTGCTGTGGACCGCAAATCCACAATGCACGGGCACCTTCCGTGGCCCAGCCGGATGGGGATCACAGACCCATTCCCTTGAATAGCTTCCCTATCTCCCAACTCCGCCAAAATATAGAGCATGTTCTATCTTTTTGCGATGCGGAGGCACAGAACGGAACCCCAGAATTCACTTTGTACCGCTTCCGTAGGGTTCCGTTACGCATCTCCGGATTTGCAGACCCATTGAAATTAATAGGTCCACATCCATGATGCGGAGCATTAATGGAACGGTGCCCGTGTATTGCGGATCCGCAAATGCTATCTGCAATACAAGAACGGGACAAAAACGGTCGTGTGAATGAGCCCTAAATTTTTTTATAAAAAATGTATTAATTATAATATTTTCTGAACAGAACCTTGGACAATCTTTCCCAAGCTCCAAGATCTCATCAAGCAGTGTCAGAAGCTCCGGGATCTGAATCTCAGTCAGAAGCTCATGGATCTCAAGCTCTTGCAGAATCTCAAGCTCTGTCAGAAGCACACGGATCCGAACAAATGTCTGCCGAGATGGAGGTAATAATTCAAGCGGATAACCAGGAGGCTACAGAACAAGATCCACCACTGCAGCCTTCTGTAGTAATTGAGGCAAGACCAGAAGAAATTCCTCGTCCAGAACAAGTAACTCCTGTAGCAGCTAATGCTCCAGTGTGTCGTTCTTCTGGCAGGCGACAGCGACAGAATGATCCCGGTGTAGATCTTCGAACCCAGGTGGATACAATGGTGATGGAACATCTAACCCGGAATCGCTCTAAAGCAAAAGAGGAAACTTTGTTAAAAGGCATAGGTTACCTCTTGCGTCGTGTGCCAGAAGAACGACGTGCACGGTGCATTTCTGCTATGGCTCAAGTTCTTGATCGGTTCGCTGCCCCCCAGGAGCCACATCAACTGGAAGAATATCTAAATACATCTCGAAGAGAACAGTTTAATCTTCCTTCCCTTCATCACCCTGATCCCCCAATTGTGCAAGCACCGGGCCCTTTTATGAGGGAATTGTATGACCTTTAAAAAAATGATTGTTAATAATAAAAAAAATATATACTTTTAATCTTTTATTACAAATTATTAATAAAAAAAAGTTCTAATTTTTAAATTATGTTTTTTTAATTTTGATTACATATTATATAATTAGGTCATTATTATTAAATAAGGCCTCATGCACAAGAAAGTTGCGAATCTGTTCCGTGCATGGGGGACCACAATTTGCGGTCCTCAATACACAGAACGGCCGCACGATATATAAAAAATGTTAATTGATGTAATTAAAAATGATGTATTATAAGGTATTTAAACCAAATAAAAAAAAATAAAAAATTGGGATTTTTACACAATACCTCAGCCCACAAGCCCACGTCAAGGGTCCTCAATCTCTTGTGAGTCCCTAATCTAAACTAACTATTTTTTGGACCAATGGATGCGGATCGTGGATCCCATTAAAGTGAATGGTTTCACAATCCGCATGCGACTCTCCCACGGTCGGTGCCCATGCATTGTGGACCATGTGCAGGAGGCTTAACATCTTTTCTTTATTTATTTTTTTGGTGGTACCCTAGCAGCATGTATTCCTCATTCCTTTTTTATTTCTGCGGAAAAACGGAACGGATGTGGATGCACTCTTGTAAAAAAAAAACTGAAGGTTTTTACGGAAAAACTGATCCGCAAAAAAAACGACCATAAGGAAAATTGCGGACGTGTGAATAGGGCCTAACAATGAAAACCTCAGGAGACAAGAACCCCCATTACACGGTTGTGTTGTCCTGCTGTGCAGATGGCACCAAACTGCCACCAATGCTAATTTTCAAAAGAACATACCAAAAGAGGTGATCCCACAAGGAGTTAGTATCCATGTTCATGACAAAGGATGGATAGAAAAAAATAGCATGAAAAAGTGTGATGCAGACGCCCTGGAGGGCTATTGAAAAAACCTGCCATATTAGTATTTGACCAGTTATGGGCACATATTAGTGAAACCTCATAAAAAACTGATTTACTGGTTACATTGTTATCCACTATTCACAGGATAGGGGATAACTATTAGATCGGTGGGGGTCCTATAAATGGAGCAGGAGCATGCATGCCCAACCAGCCACTCCGTTCATTTCAGGAGCAGCGGGCGATCCAGGGCCTTCGTTCTTTTGTTGAGTGAGGATTTCAGCAGAAGAATCTCCAGCGATCTAACAGAATTTTATTTGTCATTGGCTATTGCTTTCCTTATTAAAAAGTTTTATGACTATTATTCTGGTCTAGTTATGCTGTGACAACTCCCAAATAAAAACCTATCCATCAATACTGATATAGACAGTATTCCTCCACATATATGAATAATTTCAACAAAACTACTAAATTGCTATAAAATAATGATTATCTAAAATATATACATCTTAAGGCCGACACATAAAATCACACAACCAGTCACGTAACTTCAAACATAATTTCTCAACAATGAGAATGTGTATTTGAATATAGCAAACTAGAATATAAGACATCAAAGACAAACAAAATAAGCTAAAAGGTAATAAGGGACTAGACAAAAAGGAAATTATATACACACACATACATATACTGTACTTTTTACATAAGAATTTCAATAATCATAATTTTAGGAGTTAAACATAGATTAATATACATATCTTAATATAGCAAACTAGGAAATAAGGCATCGATGACAAAAGAAACAAGCTAAAAGATGACAGGGTCATTCAGTTGGTTTCTTAAAGATGTCTCAGGATTAAAAAATAAAATATCAAGAAAACTGAACATCCAACATCAAACCAAGTACCATCTAAATAAAACACAGGATCACTGACATTCAGCAGGTTTGACAATTTTACATGGTAAATGCACTTAATTTTGTGACCCTTTTGGAGGCCGATCGACTTTCTTAAGCACATCCATTATTATACAAAATGAGTTAGACCGTCCACAGATAGAAAGTACAGTCATCTTGGATATTCTAATTTTAATTATAGCTGACACTATAGGATATTCCCCTCAGGGGAAGAATTCCCTTATGTACTTTGAATAGATCATAAAAGATTAAAATTTTGGAAGCTGGATTTTACTTAGTCTTCAGACAGTATTGTATTCACCACCAGCTATTATTGCCCAATAATACCATATTTCTCCATTAACAGAAGGATTTATGACTATTATCCTGTATTAATAATACTGTGACAACCCCTAAGTAAATAACCTATCCAACAATATTGATAGACAGCATCACCTCACACATATGAAACTTCAGAAACTACTAAATTGCTGTAAAATAAAGTATTATCCAAAATATATACATCTTAAGGTCTATACATAAATTCCCACAACCAGTCAGATATAAAAAACTAAAGTATAAATCATCAATGACAAAACAAACAAGTTAAAAGGAAACAAGGTGTGGCGAAACCAACCTCGCCACTGGGTTTTGGAGAGGACTGGCTGCTGGCCTCTTGCCCCAGGATTATGGGCCATATACTAACTTTTAAACCCCTGAACCGATTCAAGTGAATTTTGGATAGGTTTGTCCCCACGTTATACTGTTTGAATTAATGTAAGTTATATGTATGGCCAATGTAAACTCACAAAGTTGTAACAATCTATAATAATTGTAACTTGTCAGCTTGGGAGGAAAATGCTGGGTGTGTTTCTATTGTGCCATTGTCCCATTGTGTGTTTAAATGGTGATGTCTGTCCTGTTGTATCTACATGTGTATTGGCGATCTCCCTTTGTTCTGAGAGATAATTGGATTGCTCCTCAGGTTGTCTCCAGACAGAGGGGAGGAGACCATGATGCATTGTGGGGATATGTTGTCCTATGTCCCAGTCTTCATTCTGGTCCTCTGGGGGCGTGAACGATTGGTTGCTGTAGTTGCATTGTATGTGTTGTTAATTACTGATTGGTTGTATTTCAAACCCCTGTGGGCAGTACTATGTTTTTGGTTTGTGAATAAAAGAGGCTGTACGTGAAGTACAGTCAGTTCCTGTTTCACCTTCAACATAGAGCCTCGTCTCATGTGTGTGGGGATTGCTATACGTGTATACTCCCCTGGCTATAACTACTAGCTCTTTTAAGGGCTGTTCCTGATCTCTGGTTTTAGGAGAGGTCCACCCACTGGAGCCTGGAGCCTTGTCGTAGGTCCAGGGTGGGTAGGAGACGGTGAGACCTCAACCAAGCTTCGGCGGTTCGTGGGGTCTGCAGTGCGTACGGCGTCAAGTGGAGTGCTTGGAGTCCTCGGAAAGCACTAGGAGCATTCATTCAACGGAGGTACCCGGTCGGTGTAACAGGTGATCCGTTGCATTGGTGGCAAGCAGTGGGATGGCGTCCTAGTGTGAGGAGAAGCAGCTCGGAGACACCGTTCGTGGAGTTACAAATTGAGGGCAACGCTAGTATCCGTACAGCGCCCCTGGGAGCAGAGGTATCCAGCGACTTGGAGCAGACAAGTATGGAAGGCTCTGAAGATGACTGGCTGGCCGAGGTGAGGCAGCGAGTGGCCCAGTATGGAGGTAATGTGTCCATGGATATATACCAGGCCATCTGGAACCAGGTCACAGCCAAGCGACATGCAAGGATGGAACGAGAATTCCGACTGGCGAAAGAGAGCGAAATTGCCCAGCGGAAGGAGTGTTACAGCAGCCGAGCAGAGGCTGCATCCGAGGAGGTTAGCAGTCTCCCCCTGAGGCGGCCAGAGGAACCCGAAGTAGGGGTCCTCATAGACTGGTCCTGTGAGGAACCACAACAGGCAGGTGGAGACGGGACCGAGGTCTCTCCACCGGGATGCTGGGCAGCTGGCCCAGACGCTCAACAGCAGCCGGAGTTGCCAGGTGTGGACGCAGGTGGTTCTTACTCGCAACTGTTGAGGGACCTCACAGACTGGTCCTGGGAGGACCCACAGATGGCAGGTGGAGATGGGACCGAGGTCTCTCTACCAGTCCTACAGGGATGCTGGACGGTTGGTCCAGATCTCCAGCCATCTCCGCAGGGATACCAGGAGGAGGAGGTAAGCGAGCCCTCCCCTTCCCAGGTACTTCCCAACCGAGTTCTGGGGGCAGGGGATGAGCCTGCGATATCCACTGATCTCTCTCCCCAACCACAGGGGGACAGCACCCCTAACTCCGATGGTGCAGATGGGACCACGGTCTCTGCACCAGACCTACCGAGATACTGGACGGCCGGTTCAGATCCCCCACCAACCCTGCAGGAATGCCAGGAGGAGGAGGTAAGCGATTCCTCCTCTCCACAGCCGATCTGCAACAAGGTCCTGGGGATAGGATTCCCTGACCACATCCCAGCGGAAGAGCTGGCATCTGGGCAGAGCGCAGTCGGCCTCTGCCCTCCCCTATCCTCTTCTCCAGAGCCGGACTTCCCACAGGCTACCCCAGCAGAAGAGCTGGCATCTGGGCAGAGCGCAGTCGGCCTCTGCCCACCAAGTACCTACAGCTCCAAGCTGGAGAACCACAAGGAAGCGAGGAGTAGCAGATGCCCACTCAACAGCTGGGGACATACAGAACAGAGCCAGGCCCCAAGATTCAACAGGTCCAGTATTGGGTTGTGGTTGGACTGCCAGACTAACTCCGGTACTGACCGTGAGGTCAGGTATCTGGTTAGTCTTCCCTGGGAGGGGGAGATGTGTGGCGAAACCAACCTCGCCACTGGGTTTTGGAGAGGACTGGCTGCTGGCCTCTTGCCCCAGGATTATGGGCCATATACTAACTTTTAAACCCCTGAACCGATTCAAGTGAATTTTGGATAGGTTTGTCCCCACGTTATACTGTTTGAATTAATGTAAGTTATATGTATGGCCAATGTAAACTCACAAAGTTGTAACAATCTATAATAATTGTAACTTGTCAGCTTGGGAGGAAAATGCTGGGTGTGTTTCTATTGTGCCATTGTCCCATTGTGTGTTTAAATGGTGATGTCTGTCCTGTTGTATCTACATGTGTATTGGCGATCTCCCTTTGTTCTGAGAGATAATTGGATTGCTCCTCAGGTTGTCTCCAGACAGAGGGGAGGAGACCATGATGCATTGTGGGGATATGTTGTCCTATGTCCCAGTCTTCATTCTGGTCCTCTGGGGGCGTGAACGATTGGTTGCTGTAGTTGCATTGTATGTGTTGTTAATTACTGATTGGTTGTATTTCAAACCCCTGTGGGCAGTACTATGTTTTTGGTTTGTGAATAAAAGAGGCTGTACGTGAAGTACAGTCAGTTCCTGTTTCACCTTCAACATAGAGCCTCGTCTCATGTGTGTGGGGATTGCTATACGTGTATACTCCCCTGGCTATAACTACTAGCTCTTTTAAGGGCTGTTCCTGATCTCTGGTTTTAGGAGAGGTCCACCCACTGGAGCCTGGAGCCTTGTCGTAGGTCCAGGGTGGGTAGGAGACGGTGAGACCTCAACCAAGCTTCGGCGGTTCGTGGGGTCTGCAGTGCGTACGGCGTCAAGTGGAGTGCTTGGAGTCCTCGGAAAGCACTAGGAGCATTCATTCAACGGAGGTACCCGGTCGGTGTAACAGGTGATCCGTTACACAAGGTCATACAAATGGCCATAGCTGAAAAATTTAAAGTCAACCAAAACGTTGGTCCCTGGTGGACTGAAGATTTAGGAATGTATGAACTTCATAGGGAATAAATATTCCACCAATGCCAGATAACTCACATAGCAATCTGAAGGAAGGGATAAGAGGTAAAGCTTCATCTGAACTGCTACAAGGTGATGTATAAGGTTGCATTACAGCTATTACCGTATGAATACTATGTCTTTATTATGGACTGCAAATAATGTTTGGGTGTAAACTGAAATCTAGTACAGCCGGACTAGAGCGCAGCCTAAGGGGAGGCTGTCATGATAGGTTTAGGGGACGGCGGATTTAGTAAGCGGGTGGGGTAAGGGCAAGAAAAAGTTAAGTCAGAAAGGGGGGCCGGGTTAGGTGAGGGGCGGAGCGTTAGGTTTTTAAGGGGGGGCGAAGCGGGAAAGTTAGGCGGCATTTTTAGTCAGGAGAAACTGAGAAAGGAGCGCACACGTACTGGTGATGGAGGCCATCCTGAATAGGTTGCGGGAGGCGGCGGAATCGCGGGGTCCAGAGTGGCTGGAAGCGCAGGTCGTGGGCCTGCTTGGTGGGGAGGCTGCGTGCATAGTCAGCTCAGCGCCGGAGGGCAGACAGCCGCGGCGGGCACAGCCGCCGGCGTGTCTTAGCCCAAGCGAAACCCCACAGGCTCGGCGCCGAATTGGGAGGGATGGAAGGCCTGCAGGGGCCCAGGCCTTGGGAGACGGCTAGGAGGGCGGCGAGCGCTGGCAGGCAGCAAGAAGAGGAGCCATCATCACTGTTGTCGTGCGCACCCAGCACCGTGGAGGCTGGGGTGCTGGGATCCGGGTCTACAGTGGAGTCGGCGCAGGAGGACGAGGCCTTGCTGAGGATGGATCTGCTGGATTCAGGAGTGACAGCTGCGGGGTTCACAGCGCCCGGGCAGCCTGGTAAGACCTCTGTGGGACCCTTGTGTGCGGTAGTTAGTGCCGCTGGGGGGGTGGGGGCAGGGGGGAGCCAGAGGGAGCTAGTTGGAGGGCTGAGTCAATTGTTGGGGAGCCTGGCGGGTTGGGTTGCGGGTCTTGGGGGAGCAGGGTTGTCCCCGTTGCCGGCCTGGAGGGTAGGGGGGGGGCCCTGCGGTGCCGGGGCAAAGGGGGCCGGGGGTTGCCAGCGCGCAGGTGCGGGGGGGAGTCAGTGTCGGGGCAGACACAGGCGGGGGGTGAGGATGAGCGGCGGAGGGTAGATGACTCGGCTCAAGGTGAGGTGTATGTCTGTTTTGAGGGCCCATTAGGGGCACATTTAAAAATGGATGTGAGGGAGCGGATTTGGAAGGGGGAGTATATTGAGATTTTTTCTTTGTTGCCGTTGGAGAGATTTCAGTTGGATAGGGCGCGGCGGGACGAGGGGAAGAAGGAGGAGGACAAGAAACGCAGATATCGGCTGATTCCGCGTACCTTTTCTAACTGGCTGCAGGCGTTCGCCATTTTGGCGAGCGTCATTGGGGAAAAAACGCCGGAGTGCTGCTCTGCGCTTTTTTGTTATATGGATGCAATTGGGGAGGCGTATCGGGTGTACGGGGGCGTGGGTTGGCTTCGTTATGATGAGCAATTTAGACAGAGGAAGGCGGTCCGCCCGAATATACGGTGGGACCATAAGGATATTGGTTTGTGGATGCGGGTGACGGCGCCTGGGCGGCAGGGGCAGTCCTTTCGGGGGGAAGCAGGTGGTGGGAAGGGACAGTCTGGGTTGTCAACGGCTGCGGCGAAGGGTCTGTGCTTCCTTTTCAATGAAGGGAGCTGCAAGTTCGGAGCGAAGGGCAAGTTCAAGCACGAGTGCACTTCTTGTGGGGGGGGGGGGCCCATGGGGCATCCAGATGTTTTCGTGGGGGTAGGCCGAGGGGAGGGGATCCTGGTGGAAAAGGGTTTGACGCCGGTACGGGTGGGAAGGATGGAGCCGTTTTTAAATGGGTATCCGGTTCGGTCGGCAGCTCAGTTATTGTTAGAGGGTTTTGAATTTTGTTTTCGTATCCCGTCGGACGCCGGCCCGACTCCTTTTACGGGGAGGAACTTGCGTTCGGCGGGGGAGCATGCGGAAGTTGTGTCGGAGAAGCTGGCAAAGGAGGTGTTGTTGGGGCGTATGGATGGTCCGTTAGTGTCCCCGCCGTTTGCGTTTTTTAAAGTTTCGCTGTTGGGGGTGGTGCCGAAGAAGGAGCCGAATAAGTTGTCATTTCCGAGAGGGGCGTCGGTCAATGAGGGTATTGATCCTGAACTGTGTTCGGTGGTCTATACCTCATTTGATGCGGCTGTGGAGTGGGTGCGGCGTTTGGGCCCGGGTACTCTGTTGGCAAAAAAGGACATCGAGGCGGCTTTTAGGCTGCTCCCGGTACACCCGGATAGCTTACATCTATTGGGGTGTTATTGGGATGGGGGGTTTTACGTGGATAGGTGTCTGCCGATGGGCTGTTCTTTGTCATGCGCGTATTTTGAGGCTTTCAGTTCCTTCTTGGAGTGGGTGGTGGTGGACATTTCGGGTTGTAAGTCAGTCATTCACTACCTGGATGATTTCTTGTGTTTAGGTCCAGTGGGTTCGCGGGTGTGTCAGCTGTTGCTTTCTACGTTACAGTCGGTGTTTGCGTCTTTTGGGGTGCCGCTGGCGGAAGGGAAGACGGTTGGGCCCACGACAGAGTTGAGTTTTTTGGGGATTGTTTTGGACACGGTAGCTATGGAGTGTAGGTTGCCGGAGGATAAGTTGTGCGATTTGAGGGCGGAGGTTGGTAAGGCGGGTAGGTCAGTTAAGATTCGTTTGCGGGATTTACAATCGTTGTTGGGAAAGTTGAATTTTGCGTGTCGCATTATGCCCATGGGGCATTTTATGTAGGCGGTTGGCGACCGCGGGAGTGACGGCTGCGCATCATTTTATTAATTTGGGGCGTGAGCTGCGACAGGATTTGGATTTGTGGGCTCAGTTTTTGGCGGAATTCAACGGGAGGGCGTTAGTGTTGGGGAACGCCGTGGATAATGTGGACTTTGATCTGTTCTCTGATGCGGCGGGGGGGTTGGTTTCGGGGTCTATTGCAACGGGCAGTGGTGTGCGGACCGCTGGCCTGAGTCGTGGGGGTAAAAAGGTTGGGTTAGGAATGTAGCATTGTTGGAGCTTTTCCCTATAGTGTTAGCATTGGAATTGTGGGGGGCTAGGTTTCGCAATCAAAAGGTAAGGTTTCATTGTGACAACATGGGGGTGGTGCAGGTTATTAATAGCTTGTCGGCTTTGTCTCCTCCAGTGGTTAGTTTGTTGCAGCATATGGTTTTGCGTTGTTTAGCATTAAAAGTGTGGGTGGTGGCGGTTCATGTGCCGGGGGTCTCTAACGGTATTGCGGATGCTCTTTCTCATTCGGAGTGGAAGCGGTTATGGCAGTTGATGCCAGGTGCGGAGGTCACCGGGTTGGAGTGTCCGGGGATGCTCTGGGAGATCTTGGAGGTACTGTGAGTAGGTTATTCAGGGCTTCTCTGTCGGATGGCACGTGGGCGGCATATGGGGGAGCTTGGGACAGTTGGGTGAGTTGGTGTGGCATGCTTGGTGTAGGGGTGGATGCGGGTGAAGTGCCCTTGGTGTTGTTTTTGGGGCGAAAAAAGGAAGAAGGGTGGTCAGTGGCTCAGGTGAATAGGTGCATGTCGGGTTTAGCCTTTGGTTTCAAATGGCGGGGGTTGGTAGACTGTACAAAGACTTTTATGGTGCGGCAGGTGTTGAAGGGTTGGCGTCGGGGTGGGCGGATGGCGGACAGGCGGTTACCAGTCTCGTTTGAGTTGTTGTTGGATCTTGGGGATCGGTTGGAGGTGGTCTGTAGATCAGTGGCGGAGGTGAGATTGTTTAAGGCGGAGTTTTCACTGGTGTTTTTTGGGGCGTTTAGGTTGGCGGAGTTGGTTAGTAGGAGTGTTGGTTGTGCTGGGGGGTTAAGCGACCAGAATGTGCAGGTATTGCATGACAGGGTGGTGGTATGGTTGCGCAAGTCTAAGATGGATCAGGAGGGGCGAGGGTGTAGAATTTGTCTGTTCGAGGTACCGGGCTGCGTAATGTGTCCGGTAGTTTGTCTAAGGGAGTATAGGTATGGTAGGGGGGTAGGGGAGGTCCTGTTTTTGAGGCATGCGGACGGGTCGTTTTTGTCCAGATTCCAGTTCGTGGCGGTATTGAAGAGATGTTTGGGTGAGTTGGGGGTGGATCCGAGGTGTTATACGGGTCACTCCTTTCGGATTGGAGCGGCAACGGAGGCAGCTCGTCTGGGTATTAGCGAGGAGGTTATTAAGAGGATTGGGAGGTGGGAGTCAGGTAGATTTCGTTCGTATGTGCATTTGGGCCGGCGGTGAAGTTGGCGGTTTTTTGAGGATTGTTTAGTATTAACGCGGTTGTTTTGCTTGTTTCGTTTCAGGTGTTCCCCCGGCGCTGGTGTGGATTATCGGGCATTAATTTGTTTTTTGGGAGCGTTGAGGGCAGATGTGAGGCCAAACGGTCGTCAGTTGGGCTTCGATAGGGAGTGGCGGCCGTCCGGTGGCTGGGTTATCGAGGTATGTTGTGGGGGGGAGTTTTGAGGGAGGTTCATCGCTTTGTTCAGCTGGACAGGCCTCGAGATGTATTGGTGCTGCATGCTGGAGGGAACGATTTGGGTATGAAGCCAGTGAGAGAGCTAATCTGGGACTTTAAGTTTGACCTGTTACGTTTGTGGTCGTTGTTTCCTAGAATGGTAGTGGTGTGGTCGGATATAGTGCCCAGACGGCGTTGGCGGGAGGCGCGATCGGTGGAGAGGATCAACAAGGCCCGGATTAAAGTTAACAGGGCGGTTGGAAAATTCATGGCGCGGAATAGGGCGGTTGTGGTGCGGCATTTTGATTTGGAGCCTGGAGTCAGTGAATTTTGGAGGGCAGACGGGGTCCACCTCAATGCAGTGGGCATTGATCTGTGGTCATTAGGTCTGCAGGGTGGGATCGAGCGAGCCTTGGGGGTGTGGAGGGCAGCGCAAGCTTGAGGTTGTAGGTCAAGTTGCGCGTCGGTGGCGGTAGGAGGTCCTGGAAGACGGTGGTAGGGCTTGGTGTTTGTGGATGGGAGGGCCTCAATTGGTGGGGCTGGACTCCCAGGTGTGGAAAGTTAGTGGGTTTCAGTGGGGTGACCATCACTCGGTGTCTCCGAGCTGGAGTGATACGGCTGGAGGCAAGGTGGCTTAACCGGGTGTTTGGGGCATCAGCTGGAACCGGGGCGTCTAGGACCTCCTTCGTCAGGTCTAGGTATTATGTATGTGTATATATATATATATATATATATATATATATATATGTTTATATAAAAACACCAAAGAGAAATCCAGCAGCACAAGACAAAAAAGCAAGGGTGCAAAAAAATCCTCAAAGCCGCAGGCTCAGACGGCTAACCGTAGATATAGATAACAAAAGAATGAGGCATGCTTGATAAAGACCGCATTGAGCGGTTGAAACGTTGCAGAGGGGAATAAAGGATCCACTATCTTTTTTTAATCTGACGTTTGGAGTGCTGCCTCATTCTTTTGTTATCTATATGTTTATATATATATTTACACTGCTCAAAAAAATAGAGGGAACACAAAAATAACACATCCTAGATCTGAATTAATTAAATATTCTTCTTAAAGAGGACCTTTCACCTAAAAAAAAAATTCAAACTAAGACCATAGCTTTACTTACATGCCCCCATGATTTCTTGATCGTTCTTTTTCTTTTCATACTGGGCCCCCGTTTGTCCGCTATGCTCCCCGGAATAATTCCCGCCGTTTATGTTAATGAGCTAGCCTCAAATGGGCTGGCTTTAAAAGTTCTTCTCGGCGTGCCTTTACATCTTCTCCCTGGCACGGAGCGCATCCAATCAGCGAGCACCGCTTTTAGCCAGGGAGTAGACGCTCCAGTTCTCGCGAGACTTCAGAGAACTGGAGCGATTTCGTCTATCCGGAGCCGGCGTCAGCTTGCATTCCTCGGTGAGCATCGCAGACGGCAGCAGCAGCACCTGGATCCCGTAGGTAAGTTTGTCAAACACCCCTAGACAACGAGCAAAGTTGTTCATATGTACCCCCCTAGACAAACGAGCATGATGGGGGTTGTCCTCCCTCCCCTATGACAACGAGCATGATGGGGGGGGGGATTCACCCCCCACCCTATGTCAATAATAATGATGGGGGTGATCCCCCCCCACCCTATGGCAATACTAATGATGGGGGTGATCACCCCCCTTCCCACCCTATGGTAATACTAATGATGGGGGTGATCCCCCCCCCTAGACAAACGAGCATGATGGGGGTTGTCCTGCCATCCCTATAACAACGAGCATGATGGGGGGGGATTCACCCCCCCACCCCTATGGCAATAATAATGATGGGGGTGATCCCCACCCTATGGCAATACTAATGATGGGGGTGATCCCCCCCCTATGGCAATAATATTGATGGGGGTTACCCCCTCCCCACCCCTATGGCAATAATAATGATGGGGGTGATCCCCCCACCCCTATGGCAATAATAATGATGGGGGTGATCCCCCCACCCCTATGGCAATACTAATGATGGGGGTGATCCCCCCACCCCTATGGCAATAATAATGATGGGGGTTACCCCCTCCCCACCCCTATGGCAATAATAATGATGGGGGTTACCCCCCACCTATGGCAATAATAATGATGGGGGTTATCCCCCCTCCCCTATGGCAATAATATTGATGGGGGTTACCCCCTCCCCACCCCTATGGCAATAATAATGATGGGGGTGATCCCCCCACCCCTATGGCAATAATAATGATGGGGGTGATCCCCCCCACCCCTATGGCAATAATAATGATGGTGGTTATCCCCCCTCCCCTATGGCAATAATAATGATGGGGGTGATCCCCCCCCCCCCCCACCCTATGGCAATACGAATGATGGGGGTGATCCCCCCCTATGGCAATAATAATGATGGGGGTTATCCCCCCTCCCCTATGACAACGAGCATGATGGGGGGGATTCACCCCCCACCCTATGGCAATAATAATGATGGGGGTGATCCCCCCCCACACCCTATGGCAATACTAATGATGGGGGTGATCCCCCCCCACCCTATGGCAATACTAATGATGGGGGTGATCACCCCCCTCCCACCCTATGGCAATACTAATGATGGGGGTGATCACCCCCCTTCCCACCCTATGGTAATAGTAATGATGGGGGTGATCCCCCCCCCTAGACAAACGAGCATGATGGGGGTTGTCCTGCCTCCCCTATAACAACGAGCATGATGGGGGGGATTCACCCCCCCCACCCTATGGCAATACTAATGATGGGGGTGATCCCCCCCCTTTTGCCAATAATAATGATAGGGGTTATCCCCCCTCCCCTATGGCAATAATATTGATGGGGGTTACCCCCTCCCCACCCCTATGGCAATAATAATGATGGGGGTGATCCCCCCACCCCTATGGCAATAATAATGATGGGGGTGATCCCCCCACCCCTATGGCAATAATAATGATGGGGGTTATCCCCCCTCCCCTATGACAACGAGCATGATGGGGGGGATTCACCCCCCCCACCCTATGGCAATACTAATGATGGGGGTGATCCCCCCCCCCTATAGCAATAATAATGATGGGGGTTATCCCCCCTCCCCTATGGCAATAATAATGATGGGGGTTATCCCCCCTCCCCTATGGCAATAATAATGATGGGGGTGATCCCCCCCCACCCTATGGACATACTAATGATGTGGGTGATCCCCCCCCCCCCCCCCTATGGCAATAATAATGATGGGGGTTATACCCCTCCCCTATGGCAATAATAATGATGGGGGTTATCCCCCCCTCCCCTATGGCAATAATAATGATGGGGGTGATCCCCCCACCCCTATGGCAATAATATTGATGGGGGTTACCCCCTCCCCACCCCTATGGCAATAATAATGATGGGGGTTACCCCCCACCTATGGCAATAATATTGATGGGGGTGATCCCCCCACCCCTATGGCAATAATAATGATGGTGGTTATCCCCCCTCCCCTATGGCAATAATAATGATGGGGGTGATTCCCCCCCCCCCCACCCTATGGCAATACGAATGATGGGGGTGATCCCCCCCTATGGCAATAATAATGATGGGGGTGATCCCCCCACCCCTATGGCAATAATAATGATGGTGGTTATCCCCCCTCCCCTATGGCAATAATAATGATGGGGGTGACCCCCCCCCCCCCCTATGGCAATAATAATGATGGGGGTTATCCCCCCTCCCCTATGGCAATAATATTGATGGGGGTGATCCCCCCTCCCCGATGACAACGAGCATGATGGGGGTTATACAAACCCCCCCACCCTCCTCTCATAGCACTGCATGGAGGAAGCCATTTAGACTAATTTTTATTAGTCTGGGACATTACGAAACCCATTCTAGTCTGTGAATTCCCAAAAACTGTCTTCCCGTATGATCATATGTGGATCCATATGTTGATCCACTGATTTTTTTATTTTTTTTTATTTTAGGATTATTCCTTGGACTTCATCTGAGCGGAGGAAGAGCAGAAAATAGTAAATTTAAAAATTAACTCATTAAAATGGTCATCAGGGTCTTACTTTACTTTGTTTCAATAAACTTGTTTCAGAGATGGCTACTTGTATTCTTGCTCTACAGTACTTGCATTGGTAGTAATGGCTGCTTCTGTCCAGACGCTACCATAACTTTTACCGGGTCTTATTGTCAGCCAGCGTGTGGTATAGTGTCATAACTGTGCCAAAAGTAAAACCCAAAGACAATTATCCCGGTACCCAAAGCCCAAGGGGTCCTGTGAAGAGCCAGGTTGCCGCCAAGTGTGAAACAATTTTATTTTATGGTTTTGCTCTTGTGGTGGCTGTGAGCTGTTATTAATAGTCTGAAAAGGCGCCAAAAACCATGGACCTTCTCACCCTGATAATGTCAACACACAGCCCCTTGGCTGGTTATGAAAACTAGGGGGGACCCCAAGTCCTTTTTTTTTTTTTTTGTATAAAATAAGCCCTGTGGCCCCACCTGTTATCATAATCTGCCATGGTTTACCCTCCTGCTTTTAAAAGCTATTTTCAGTTCAGACACCCAGACAAGCTGTTCCAACTACTTGTTGATGGAGGAATCTCTTTACTTCTGGTGTCTTTGAAATCTTCACTCCAAGCTGTGTTTACCAGCTTGTAATCATCACTTTAGCCTCTGTCACATTACTGCTGCCTCAGGTTTTACCACTGCAAGTATTTTGTGAAAAAAAAAATATTAGCCATTCATAGTACATTCATAGTACATTCATAGTAGCCATTTTTGGACAAATTTATTGAAATATACGCTTCACAACCACCGCCCTCTTCCAATCATAAGTTGTGGACATTACTCTACCTACGCCACTGTTGACGGTCATAATATATATCGGACAGTAGAGGCATTGCCCGAAATAGTACCCCCATCGCATTACTACTGTTACTCACACCTTATTACATTGAATTATGTACCCTGCAAATGAATAACATAAATGCATTTTTTTAATCATCAAAATAGATCCATAAAACAGGTATAAGAATATATAGTGACGCATCAAGTATCATCGTTTTTTTTTTTGTTTTTTTTTAGGATCTCAACACTGTTAGTAATCTATTCATATTTTCAAAATTTAAACCATTTGAAAAAGGTAATTATAATACAAAAATACTTTTTCGGTTATAGTAAGAAAAAAATAGTAATGATAATAATAGAAACCCATATATTCATTATTCTTCATTCATTTTTAATATTTCTAATTTTTTTGGTAAGGATTTGCGTTTTACAACCAGACCGGTAAGTTTCAATCCAACGTTCCTCGCTGGAAGAAGAAACATGTTCCGTAAAGTTTTGGAGTTCGGAAACCCTATCCATGGTTTCAAAAGTTTATTTGGCGGTTCAACTGTTAAACTGTTCTTTGTGTTTATACTTTTTTACACGAATGATGGTAAGTAAATACATTAGGTAAGTATTGAACAAGAAGCGAACGGAAAAATATTCCTTTAAAGAATCGACAATGGAAAAAAGATTATCCCAATTTGTTTGCGCACAAAGTTTATTCCCCGTTGGAATACATCTTTTAAGAGTTCTACGTTTTGACAATACAAAGTTTATTTTTACGGACTACATACATGGTAAGTTAACATTTAATTTTCATTATGTACGCACTCAGAATGTATTTACTAATCCCTTTTTTTTTTTTCACAGGAATTTGCAAAATGCCTTCAACGTGTTGGGTCAAAAACTGCAAATTTGTCCCAGGGCGAATGGTCAATGGCAATGAAATAAAATTACATAGCTTTCCATACAGTAAGGATAGAATTATAGAATGGTTGTCACTGCTAATGCCTTCTGATATTGAGAATGTTAATTATCTAGCAGAAGAAATTTTGGTATTAAAGCAAAAAAGATATAATAAGTATAGATTAGGCTCTTTACATTTTGCTCCTAATAATTTCATTGTCAATGTTGGTGGCCGTGCACTTTGTGACAGTGCAAAGCCAACCATATTTGAAAATTTATCAGATTTTGAGCGAAAAGTGCCTAAAACAAAAACGACTAAAGCAAAAGTTTCAGAACCACAATTAGACAACAGAGCATTATCATCTGAATCATCTGTAACTTTAGAGTCTAGTGGTCAAACTTCTTCGGTTTCATACCATGAAATTCAACTTGTTACAGACAATGTTGAAATTCCAACTACCAAATTCATGGACGCTTGCACTCAGACAGATTTTGATCTGACCAATTCTGTACTTATTGGTATTGACCGAAATGTTGTGCTTACGGAAGAACAGTCCCCTGTACGTCCGTTTACCAATATAGTTATAGAATCTACACCTTTGCCGGAGTGTTCCACTACTGTAAATCAACCTAAAAATATAATTCCATTTGGTAATATTCTTTCTCCAATTTGTGGGAAAAATGACCACAACTTGGTGCAACAAGAACAGGTGGGTAACCGTGATGATGATAATGTTAGTGGAATATTTCCATTGACAGCTGAAATGGATGAGTCGGATAATGAGTACTTCTCATGTAGACGGAGGCGAAGTTCTTGATTGTAGGGATACCTCGTACGACCCTTTGATGGTTAGCCACTGTTCCTCTGATTTGTTAGCATTACAGTCCTTTGATGAAACTGATAATGAATCTTCCTTTCATGAACAACATGTTGAAGACATGGTTAATGAACCTAAATTCATAATTAACCAAAGTTGCCTAGATATCCTCTTACGGCAGGTGAAGTGTCAGTATCCCGAAGGTTGCAATCTGACCGTCAATTCATTTTCCAAACAAAGACAGGGTAGTGCTTTAATAGTTCGCGGGAGTTGCAGGAAAGGGCACCAGTCTTTATTATGGAATACCCAACCAAAAATTGGTCGTTTTTGGAGTGGGAATGTCCTTTTGGCAGCATCAATCTTGTGCAGTGGACTAAACTTTCAAAAGGTGGACGAGTTGTTTAATATTTTTGGTTTGACAACATTTTCAGAGACAACCTTCTATAGATATCAAACGAGATTTATTTTCCCTGCAATCGATATTGCCTGGCAGCAACAAAAGAGAAAATTTCAAGAAGAAATGCATACTTTTCCAATGTGTTTAGCTGGAGATGGCCAATGTGATAGTCCTGGTCACTCAGCTAAATATTGTATTTATACTGTTATGGAACTGTATACAGAAAAAATTATCGATTTTGAAGTTGTTCATCGCAGCCAGTGCAATTCTTCGGTTGCAATGGAGAAGTTCGGTTTTAAAACAGTTATGGAAAGAGTGATTACCAATGGCTTTGACGTTTGTGTCTTTGTCTCTGATCGACATGTCAGTATACAAAAGGTGATGCGTGAGTTGTACCCTGACATAGATCATCAGTTTGACATTTGGCATTACGCAAAGTCAATTAAGAAAAAGTTGATAAAGGCAAGTAACGGAAGAGCTGGACAGGAACTCAAACCATGGATTGATAAAATTGTAAACCATTTCTGGTGGACCGTGAAAACTTGTGATCACAACGAACTTTTCTTCAGGGAACGTTGGAATTCTGTTCTCTATCACATAGTCAACAAGCATGAGTGGGAGGATGGAGAACACTATAAAAAATGTTCCCATGCAGAATTAGAAATTCCAAACAGTTCTGTTTTATGGTTAAAAAAGGAAAGCAATGCTTTTCACAGATTAGAAGAGATTGTTCGAAATAAACAGTTTAACAGTGATGTTCCCCACTTGATCCGTAATTGCCACATGGGACCATTAGAAGCCTTCCATAGTCTAGTATTAAAATATCGTACTAAAAGGATACATTTTGGTATTGACGGCATGGAAGCACGAACAAAACTAGCCATCCTGGCACATAATAATAATATAGGAAGAGATCAAGCTGTTGTTCATGTACCAACATCAGTCTCCGCACCCATCGGTACCAAACGAACAAAATTAATTCTGCCAAAGGGAAAAAAACGATGGACGGTGAAAAACGTATATGAACCGATGAGTGTACAACATGTCGAGAATATTTTAGTCGACTGTTTGAAAATAGCCTTGGGAGACATAACTCCTGAATGGAACAGTCGAACACCCGATCTTCCGCCTAACATAGCAAATGTTGAGCGCCCAAAAAAAGCTGATATTGTACGTCAACATTGGTCTAGATTTGGCAAAAAATAAATAATTTAAAATCCATAAAAACCGAAATTTATTTAAAAAGTTCCAAAATTTTGTTTAGCTCATCCGTTACTTTCTGGTTTAGTTACGTTTACTAGTTATTCTTGTTATTAATTTTTACTATTTGAAAAGTTATTTTATATGTGCAGCTCAACAATGAAGTAGAGGATATGCGGTATCAACTCGACATCAAGAATTTATAAGGTAAGTATTATTGTATTTTTCTATTTTCTAAATCTAGAAAATCTATATTTTACACTTCATGTACTTTACAGAGTGGTTTTTGAGAAAAAGCGATTTGTGAATCGTAAAGTGCCACAAACACTTGAAATTGAAAATGCTTGTACCTTTCAATGTATTTTTTTTTTTTTCAGACTTTTTTGGACAGGTGGACAGCCGGCGCGTGGTAGGAAAGCTCTCTAGCCGTGGAGTGTGATTTGTATCAGCGTCTCCACGGTAGGTGGTAGTTATTTGACTATCCCGTTGAGGTCCGGTTTGTGTCTGCTTCTTTACCTCTCCATCCAATGCCTTACCAGTACTTTTCTCACTCAGGTGGAGAAACAGTACCAACCCATTCTTGACACGACCTGGACTCAAGACAGCGGACAACATGTGAGCGCACAGCAGTGTGAAGAGCCACAACCTTGCCGAGACCTCTGATGCTTCATTTGCGTTTATTAATAAGTATATATTTTTTCTTGACCTTTCCAGACTCTTTTGGACAGGTGGACAGCCGGCGCATGGTAGGAAAGCTCTCTAGCCGTGGAGTGTGATTTGTATCAGCGTCTCCACGGTAGGTGGTAGTTATTTGACTATCCCGTTGAGGTCCGGTTTGTGTCTGCTTCTTTACCTCTCCATCCAATGCCTTACCAGTACTTTTCTCACTCAGGTGGAGAAACAGTACCAACCCATTCTTGACACGACCTGGACTCAAGACAGCGGACAACATGTGAGCGCACAGCAGTGTGAAGAGCCACAACCTTGCCGAGACCTCTGATGCTTCATTTGCGTTTATTAATAAGTATATATTTTTTCTTGACCTTTCCAGACTTTTTTGGACAGGTGGACAGCCGGCGCATGGTAGGAAAGCTCTCTAGCCGTGGAGTGTGATTTGTATCAGCGTCTCCACGGTAGGTGGTAGTTATTTGACTATCCCGTTGAGGTCCGGTTTGTGTCTGCTTCTTTACCTCTCCATCCAATGCCTTACCAGTACTTTTCTCACTCAGGTGGAGAAACAGTACCAACCCATTCTTGACACGACCTGGACTCAAGACAGCGGACAACATGTGAGCGCACAGCAGTGTGAAGAGCCACAACCTTGCCGAGACCTCTGATGCTTCATTTGCGTTTATTAATAAGTATATCTTTTTTCTTGACCTTTCCAGACTTTTTTGGACAGGTGGACAGCCGGCGCATGGTAGGAAAGCTCTCTAGCCGTGGAGTGTGATTTGTATCAGCGTCTCCACGGTAGGTGGTAGTTATTTGACTATCCCGTTGAGGTCCGGTTTGTGTCTGCTTCTTTACCTCTCCATCCAATGCCTTACCAGTACTTTTCTCACTCAGGTGGAGAAACAGTACCAACCCATTCTTGACACGACCTGGACTCAAGACAGCGGACAACATGTGAGCGCACAGCAGTGTGAAGAGCCACAACCTTGCCGAGACCTCTGATGCTTCATTTGCGTTTATTAATAAGTATATATTTTTTCTTGACCTTTCCAGACTTTTTTGGACAGGTGGACAGCCGGCGCATGGTAGGAAAGCTCTCTAGCCGTGGAGTGTGATTTGTATCAGCGTCTCCACGGTAGGTGGTAGTTATTTGACTATCCCGTTGCGGTCCGGTTTGTGTCTGCTTCTTTACCTCTCCATCCAATGCCTTACCAGTACTTTTCTCACTCAGGTGGAGAACCAGTACCACCCCATTCTTGACACCACCTGGACTCAAGACAGCGGACAACATGTGAGCGCACAGCAGTGTGAAGAGCCCCAACCTTGCAGAGACCTCTGATGCTTTTTTTTACAACTTACATTTGCTGTAACCATGTCAGGAACTAAAAAAATTTTGTATGATATGTATAAATCATGGATCTCAAACTCATGGCCCTCCAGATGTTACAAAACTCCAACTCTCATCATTCCCTGATAGCTGTAGAATGCCCAGGCAAGATGGGAGTTGTAGTTTTGCAACAGCTGGAGGGCCACGAGTTTGACATCCCTGGTATATATCAAGTAATATTTGCAAAATAAATTATATATAAATATCTAATAAGTTTTTGGACAGATTTATATAAATATATTTGGAAGGGAAAATATTTTCTTTTAAAAAAATAAAATTTATATGTGAATGTCCAAAAAAATTGTGTGAGGATTGGTCAAGGCTATGAGGGGATATGGAGGAGGCCTTGTTAAAAAAAAAAATATATATATATATATTTATATATAGTTCTAAATTTTTATTTTAAATTTTGTTTGGATGCACAAGTGTATACAGGTAGTATGACTTAGGTCTCTTTAAAAAGAACGTTTTTATGGTTCTGTTTACAGGCCTTTTACTTGCTTATGTAGACGGTCTGTATATCCAAAAGAATTGTTTTAATGGGTCAGTGAAAGATACCGACAGCACTACATGTGCTGTCAGCATCCGTCTCTGTTACGAGTCCCTTCAAAAATAATGCAACTTGTCCTCTTCTTGGCAGTTTTGAGTACAAGAATATGTCTGTTCATTATGGGCTGAGCCTTCAGCCAATAGTGGAAGGCACACAGGCAGCATCCGTGTTTTGCGTATCTGAAAATAGGCGAGCGTGAAGAACCAAACGTTCATTTGAAAGAGCCCAAGTTTTCATTTTAAAAATAATTTTATGAAATGTATTTATTTGTATAGTAAATACTTTGTAACAATGGTGACATGTTTTATGCTGTTTCATTATCTTTCGACAATCGTGTTCAAGTGTTATTATATAATAAATAACAATATTCAAGTAAAAGTTAGTTTATTGTCATAAAATAAGATTTATTTAGTATTTTTTTGGGAGAAAAAGGGAAAATAGACACAGAAAAAAAATCTCTATAAGAAACATGGTCGTCGCTGTTAGTCCTAGTTTACAAGTAGGTGTGTGCCCCATTGTCATACGGGCGGATCCATTAAAGTAAATCTATCCGCTGCAAGTATAGGACGAAACCACCCTGAACCAGTAAGGTAGTGCTTCCAAGGTGTCCCGTTCCGCATCCATGATGAGAGCAGAGGTCTAACGACGACCCAAATGTTGCAAATAGAGTCTCATTTGCGTGTACTACAACATAATTCGTTGGTGAATTTTGGACAAATAAAAAAATCAAGGAACCAGTATACACGTAACAGGTCAGCCACTGTAATAGGTTCAATTATGATGACAGATGCCCTTTATCTACTCCATGGCAAGATACTCCGCTGGCTCTTCTCTAAACATCAGAAACCCACAATAATCCTGCTTTGGGTCAGGGAAAACTTTTCTTATGACGGAAACAGCACAAGAAGGAATTGGTCTTCTTTTGGCCACGCCAAGATAGCCATGTATCCACGATGTGAACCCACGATAAGCTGTTTTTCTGAGTAACCTATAATGAAATAGTAAATACTTTAAAATTTTATTTTTAAACAAATTATCAGGTTTACATAGAATTGAATAGAAACTGAAAAGCCAAATTCTGGTTTCTGAATCAATTCAATAATCTGTTGAACCATCCTTTACAAACATTTACTAACCTGTTCAAATCTTTGTCCGGGGGTGGATGCAACACTTGACCTATTGACCTCATCGACACCTCCACTTTTCCTCGATCTTGACAGAATTGATGAAAGTAGTCATGTTCGATTATACATCCCATTTCTTCTAAATAAGGTTCAATATTTGAGACTTCTTGGCAGCATATTGATTCGACTGGCGTTGGCATTGGTTCACAATTGTTACAAGTACACCATAGCTTATTTCCAAGTCTGTAGTCTGACTCTTCAATTTCAACGTTGTCCTCCGAGTTTGAGGGTCTAGTGGGGTTTTCAGGAAAACAGGGTTCTGAATTGTCAGGACAACCATATTTTTCTTGGAGACGCTTTTTTATCCATTCCAACTAGACATGACAAAAAAAAAAATCAGAATTATCAAATAAATTCTAGTCAAAATTAAAATGCAAATGTAATAAGTTTTTTACTTTTTCAGCTCTTGTTGTTGACGCACTCGATGATACTTGATGCGAGTCACTATCCATTCTTATACCTGTTTTAACAAAATAAAAAATTTGAGATTTTGATAATTAAAATAGTATTCATGGTATTCATTTGAAGGGTACATAATTCCATGTAATAAGGTGTGAGTAACAGTTATAATGAGATGGTCGATGGGGGTGCTATTTCGGACAATGCCTCTACTGTCCGATATATATATTATGACCATCAACAAAACAGTGGCGGAGAGTAAGGATAACCCCCATCAATATTATTGCCATAGGGTGGGGGGGGGGGGGGGATCACCCCCATCATTATTATTGCCATAGGGGTGGGGAGGGGGTAACCCCCATCAATATTATTGC
Organism: Bufo bufo; assembly: GCF_905171765.1. NCBI lineage: Eukaryota > Metazoa > Chordata > Amphibia > Anura > Bufonidae > Bufo > Bufo bufo. Next base: position 601,817,037 of record NC_053392.1, read on the forward strand.
CATAGGGGGGGGATAACCCCCATCATTATTATTGCCATAAGGTGGGGGGGAGATCACCCCCATCATTATTATTGCCATAGGGGAGGGGGGATAACCCCCATCATTATTATTGCCATAGGGGAGGGGGATAACCCCCATCATTATTATTGCCATAGGGGGGGGGATCACCCACATCATTAGTATTGCCATAGGGTGGGGGGGGGATCACCCCCATCATTATTATTGCCATAGGGGAGGGGGGATAACCCCCATCATTATTATTGGCAAAAGGGGGGGGATCACCCCCATCATTAGTATTGCCATAGGGTGGGGGGGATCACCCCCATCATTATTATTGCCATAGGGTGGGGGGGGTGAATCCCCCCCATCATGCTCATTGTCATAGGGGAGGGGGATAACCCCCATCATTATTATTGCCATAGGGGGGGATCACCCCCATCATTAGTATTGCCATAGGGTGGGGGGGGGATCACCCCCATCATTATTATTGCCATAGGGGTGGGGAGGGGGTAACCCCCATCAATATTATTGCCATAGGGGTGGGGGGATCACCCCCATCATTATTATTGCCATAGGGTGGGGGGGGGGGTGAATCCCCCCCATCATGCTCATTGTCATAGGGGAGGGGGGATAACCCCCATCATTATTATTGCCATAGGGGGGGGGATCACCCCCATCATTAGTATTGCCATAGGGTGGGGGGGGGGATCACCCCCATCATTATTATTGCCATAGGGGTGGGGAGGGGGTAACCCCCATCAATATTATTGCCATAGGGGTGGGGGGATCACCCCCATCATTATTATTGCCATAGGGGTGGGGGGATCACCCTCATGATTATTATTGCCATAGGGGTGGGGAGGGGGTAACCCCCATCAATATTATTGCCATAGGGGAGGGGGGATAACCCCCATCAATATTATTGCCATAGGGGTGGGGGGATCACCCCCATCATTATTATTGCCATAGGGGAGGGGGGATAACCGCCATCATTATTATTGCCATAGGGGGGGGGATCACCCCCATCATTAGTATTGCCATAGGGTGGGGGGGGGGGATCACCCCCATCATTATTATTGCCATAAGGTGGGGGGGAGATCACCCCCATCATTATTATTGCCATAGGGGAGGGGGGATAACCCCCATCATTATTATTGCCATAGGGGAGGGGGGATAACCCCCATCATTATTATTGGCAAAAGGGGGGGGGATCACCCCCATCATTAGTATTGCCATAGGGTGGGGATCACCCCCATCATTATTATTGCCATAGGGTGGGGTGGTGAATCCCCCCCATCATGCTCGTTGTCATAGGGGAGGGGGGATAACCCCCATCATTATTATTGCCATAGGGGGGGGGATCACCCCCATCATTAGTATTGCCATAGGGTGGGGGGGGGGGATCACCCCCATCATTATTATTGCCATAGGGGAGGGGGGATAACCCCCATCATTATTATTGCCATAGGGGTGGGGGGATCACCCCCATCATTATTATTGCCATAGGGGTGGGGGGATCACCCCCATCATTATTATTGCCATAGGGGTGGGGAGGGGGTAACCCCCATCAATATTATTGCCATAGGGGAGGGGGGATAACCCCCATCATTATTATTGGCAAAAGGGGGGGGGATCACCCCCATCATTAGTATTGCCATAGGGTGGGGGGGTGAATCCCCCCCATTATGCTCGTTGTTATGGGGGAGGCAGGACAACCCCCATCATGCTCGTTTGTCTAGGGGGGGGATCACCCCCATCATTACTATTACCATAGGGTAGGAAGGGGGGTGATCACCCCCATCATTAGTATTGCCATAGGGTGGGAGGGGGGTGATCACCCCCATCATTATTATTGCCATAGGGTGGGGGGGTGAATCCCCCCATCATGCTCGTTGTCATAGGGGAGGGGGGATAACCCCCATCATTATTATTGCCATAGGGGGGGATCACCCCAATCATTCGTATTGCCATAGGGTGGGGGGGGGGGGAATCACCCCCATCATTATTATTGCCATAGGGGTGGAGGGATCACCCCCATCATTATTATTGCCATAGGGGTGGGGGGGATCACCCCCATCTTTAGTATTGCCATAGGGGTGGGGGGGATCACCCCCATCTTTAGTATTGCCATAGGGGTGGGGGGGATCACCCCCATCATTATTATTGCCATAGGGGTGGGGAGGGGGTAACCCCCATCAATATTATTGCCATAGGGGGGGGGATCACCCCCATCATTAGTATTGCCATAGGGTGGGGATCACCCCCATCATTATTATTGCCATAGGGCGGGGGGGTAAATCCCCCCCCATCATGCTCGTTGTTATAGGGGAGGCAGGACAACCCCCATCATGCTCGTTTGTCTAGGGGGGGGGGATCACCCCCATCATTAGTATTACCATAGGGTGGGAAGGGGGGTGATCACCCCATCATTAGTATTGCCATAGGGTGGGAGGGGGGTGATCACGCCCATCATTAGTATTGCCATAGGGTGGGGGGGGATCACCTCATCATTATTATTGACATAGGGTGGGGGGTGAATCCCCCCCCCCCCATCATGCTCGTTGTCATAGGGGAGGGAGGACAACCCCCATCATGCTCGTTTGTCTAGGGGGGTACATATGAACAACTTTGCTCGTTGTCTAGGGGTGTTTGACAAACTTACCTACGGGATCCGGGTGCTGCTGCTGCCGTCTGCGATGCTCACCGAGGAATGCAAGCTGACGCCGGCTCCGGATAGACGAAATCGCTCCAGTTCTCTGAAGTCTCGCGAGAACTGGAGCGTCTTCTCCCTGGCTAAGAGCGGAGCGCGCTGATTGGATGCGCTCCGTGCCAGGGAGAAGATGTAAAGGCACGCCGAGAAGAACTTTTAAAGCCAGCCCATTTGAGGCTAGCTCATTAACATAAACGGCGGGAATTATTCCGGGGAGCATAGCGGACAAACGGGGGCCCAGTATGAAAAGAAAAAGAACGATCAAGAAATCATGGGGGCATGTAAGTAAAGCTATGGTCTTAGTTTGAATTTTTTTTTTAGGTGAAAGGTCCTCTTTAAATACTTTACATAGTTGAATGTGCTGACAACAAAATCACACAAAATTTAAAAAATGGAAATCAAATTTTTCAACCCATGGAGGTCTGGATTTGGAGTCACACTCAAAATTAAAGTGGAAAAACACATTACAGGCTGATCCAACTTTGATGTAATGTCCTTAAAACAAGTCAAAATGAGGCTCAGTAGTGTGTGTGGCCTCCACGTGCCTGTATGACCTCCCTACAACGCCTGTGCATGCTCCTGATGAGGTGGTGGACGGTCTCCTGAGGGATCTCCTAAAGCATCTGCCAACTCCCCGGACAGTCTGTGGTGCAACGTGACGTTGGTGGATAGAGCGAGACATGATGTCCCAGATGTGCTCAATTGGATTCAGGTCTGGGGAACGGGCGGGCCAGTCCATAGCTTCAATGCCTTCGTCTTGCAGGAACTGCTGACACACTCCAGCCACATGAGGTCTAGCATTGTCTTGCATTAGGAGGAACCCAGGGCCAACCGCACCAGCATATGGTCTCACAAGGGGTCTGAGGATCTCATCTCGGTACCTAATGGCAGTCAGGCTACCTCTGGCGAGCACATGGAGGGCTGTGCGGCCCTCCAAAGAAATGCCACCCCACACCATTACTGACCCAATGCCAAACCGGTCATGCTGGAGGATGTTGCAGGCAGCAGAACGTTCTCTACGGTGTCTCCAGACTCTGTCACGTCTGTCACATGTGCTCAGTGTGAACCTGCTTTCATCTGTGAAGAGCACAGGGCGCCAGTGGCGAATTTGCCAGTCTTGGTGTTCTCTGGCAAATACCAAACGTCCTGCACGGTGTTGAGCTGTGGACGTCGGGCCCTCTTATCACCCTCATGGAGTCTTTCTAAACCTTTGAGCAGACACATGCACATTTGTGGCCTGCTGGAGGTCATTTTGCAGGGCTCTGGCAGTGCTCCTCCTGTTCCTCCTTGCACAAAGGCGGAGGTAGCGGTCCTGCTGCTGGGTTGTTGCCCTCCTACGGCCTCCTCCACGTCTCCTGATGTACTGGCCTGTCTCCTGGTAGCGCCTCCATGCTCTGGACACTACGCTGACAGACACAGCAAACCTTTTTGCCACAGCTCGCATTGATGTGCCATCCTGGATAAGCTGCACTACCTGAGCCACTTGTGTGGGTTGTAGACTCCGTCTCATGCTACCACTAGAGTGAAAGCACCGCCAGCATTCAAAAGTGACCAAAACATCAGCCAGGAAGCATAGGAACTGAGAAGTAGTCTGTGGTCACCACCTGCAGAACCACTCCTTTATTGGGGGTGTCTTGCTAATTGCCTATAATTTCCACCTGTTGTCTATCCCGTTTGCACAACAGCATGTGAAATTGATTGTCACTCAGTGTTGCTTCCTAAGTGGACAGTTTGATTTCACAGAAGTGTGATTGACTTGGAGTTACATTGTGTTGTTTAAGTGTTCCCTTTATTTTTTTGAGCAGTGTGTGTGTGTATATATATATATATATATATATATATATATATATATATATATATATATACATATACACACACACACACACTATATATATATTTTATATATATATTTTTTTAGGGGGGGAATTATGTAGGTGCTGTCATGGGCTCATGGAAAACATATTACCGCCCCATGACAGCACCTGTGAAAGATTAGACTAAATGACTACTAGGGAGGGACTACAGCCTTCAGCACCTTTCTCCCAAAAGACATATCCTGCATAGATAAAAGGTCCAATCTATATTGCTTGTAAAACGTGGAGGGAGAACTCCACGTTGCTGTCCTACAAATTTGTTCAATGGTAGCGCACCCCTTTTCTGCCCAGGAAGAGGCTACTGCCCTAGTGGAATGAGCTGAAAAATCCAACTGCGCCTGATAACCTCACTGTGAATATGCCAGACCTATCGCTCTCTTAATCCATCTGGCTAAGGTACAGCTTGTGACTTTCAAGCCTCTGTTCTGACCCTGAAACTGAACAAAGAGTTGTGGGGTTTTTCTAAAGTCCTTCGTAGACTCTAAATATGCGCAGACACACCTTCTTAAGTCTAGAGTATGAAAGGACTCTTCACCCTCATTCTTCGGGTTTTGACAAAAGGAGATCTATGGAATACAGAAACTACTTTGGGTAGGAATGCAGGATCCGGTTTGAACACGATTCTGTCCTCTAGAATTTGGGTATATGGCGGGGAGGATGACAAAGCGGATAGTTCTCCTACTCGTCTGGCAGATGTAATAGCCACTAAAAAATACAGTTTTATAGGATAGCATCTTTAAGGGGATGTCTCCAAGGGGCTCAAACGGGGCCTTGGTTAGAGCGAATAGCACCAAGTTAAGGTCCCACAGGGCTGTCTTAGATTTACTGTAGGACATAGCCTAGAGGAACCCTTAATAAACCTTTTGACCCAGGGATGAGAAGCTAATCTAAAGTCAAAGAGAGCACTCAGTGCCAAGACCTGGACTTTGAGAGTGCTAGGTTTAAAGTTTTTTGTTAAGGCCTTCCTGCAAGAAACTCAGAATTAAAGGGATGTTGGGTGAGCTCAAATCTAGGCCTGGCCCTGCAAACTGAAGGAAGGTCTTCCATACTCTGATAGATTTCAGAGGTGATCTTTTTCCTACTAGCTAGAAGTGTCCCAATCACTTGTTCTGATAAACCTCTGGTCCTGAAGAATCGCCTCTCAAAATCCAGGCTGTCAGGTGCAGGATCTTCACCTCCGGATGATGTAGAGGGCCATGATATAGTAAGTCCTGCCTTTCTGGAAGTATCCAGGGATCCGCTATTGATAGTCTCCTTAACCAGGCAAACCAGACTCTTCTCGGCCAGAACGGTGCTATTAGGATCACCGTTGCCTGCTCCCTCCTGATCTTCTGAATCACTCAGAGAAAAATATCTTTCGCATTTTTTGTTCTCTATCAAGGCAAATAGATCTATTGTGGGAGATCCCCTTAGGGCTTCTATTTGGTGAAATACCTCTTGATTCAGACACTAATTCGCCTGGCTGAATCTGTGCCTGCTGAGAAAAACCGCCTGGTGATTCTCTGAGCCTTTCAAATGGACCGCTGAGAGAGAAAGAGCTTTCCCCTGTATTAGTAAAAAGATCCTGGATGCTAGCTGCATTAGCTGAGGAGATCTTGTCCCCCCTTGTCTGTTGATATATGCTACTACTGAAGCGTTGTTGGATAGGATTTTGACATGTTTTTGAGGCAGTGATGGGAGACTTTCCTTTGATGCGCACAGGACTGCCCTTATCTCCCTGGCATTTTTGGATTGAACACTTTGGGTTCTTGACCAAGAGCCTTGGAAAAAAACCAAAACTGAATGGGCCCCCCACCCCCAGGGGCTTGCGTCGGTGGTAATTATTAGGGGATCCTGCTTCAACCATTGTACTCCCTGACTCAGGTTGGGTGTTTTTAGCCACCAAGTTAGGGACCGGGTCACTGACCTAGGGATCACAATCTTGCGATCCAGGAATAGCAACTGAAGGATTCTGGACCTGAATTGGGCCCACTTCACAGCAGGAATGCAAGCCATCATCAGACCCAGAATAGACATTGCTTCTCTTAGAGACACTTCCTTGGTTCTGCTGAAAGCCTTGATTTTCTGCTGAATAGCTCTCCTTTTCTCTACCGGAAGATAGGATTTCTGCGACTGGGAATCTAGTAAGACGCCTAGGAAAATACATCTGGAGGTTAGAATCAGGGACGATTTGTCCCAATTTATTAACCAGCCGAGACTTGTCAGGGTCCCCAGGACCTCCTGCATTTGAGATATTAACACATCTGGGGACTGCCCTACCAAGAGAAGGTTGTCCAGGTATGGTATTATAATGATGTCTGATCTTATCTCTGCCATTAGTTTCGTGAAGAGCCTCGGCGCCTGCAATATCCCGAAGGGAAGTGCTCTTAACTGCAAATAGACAATCAATTCCCCCATCTTTACTGCTACCCTGAGGTATTTCTGAGATGACAGATGAATGAGTACTTGATAGTAGGCATCTTTTATGTCTATTGAGGCCATCACGCAGTTGGGGAACAGATGAAGGACTGTGGAGAAGATTGACTCCATCCTGCATTTTGGTACGTCAGACATTGGTTGACGTTCTTCAGATTTATTATCAGTCGGAATGTACCGTTGGGTTTGGGAAGGAAAAATAGGGTCGAATAGAAGCCCTCTCGTTAGTTCTCCAGGCCTGGTACAAGGACTGCTTTGGCCAGGAGGTTGTTTATTTCTTCCATACGTGCCACCTGTTTTGGGCAATGTTGGTTTATGGATGTGATTTTTAATGTCCTGGGTGGTAGCTTTTTGAAGTCTAGGCGGTAGCCTTCCTCTATAATACTCCTTACCCAGGCAATTGCGGTAATATTTCACCAGGCAAGAGAAAACAAAGAAATATGACCGCCTACCTGGGGCCTGGCGTCATTTCTGAGAGGAACTCGAAGTCTGGATTTAAACAGCACGCTTTGACTTATCCGATCTCCATTCCCTTCTTTTGATCCCCAAAACCCCCCCTTTCCCCCAGGAGTACCATGCTGGATTCAGAATGCAGCTCCTGTCTGTGCGCATTTGAACTTGCCTTTCTTCCTGCATGTTGGTGCTTCAATGGGGCAATGGAGGGAAGATCTGGCCATCCGGTCAAGAATCTGGCTTGCTGCTGCTCCCTCCATGCTGGCGTTCCCTTTTTCAAATGGGCCGCGCAACGCCTGCCATGTTGTAGGCTCCTTCCCTTCCAGCCGAACACACTCGTCACTTCTGGCACGACGCACGTGTCCAGACTCGGCCTGCTGCAGATGAGAGGAGAAGATGCTCCTCCCCCTCACGCCGAACTTCGCCAGTCTGGCAAGGGACGATGAGGCGGCCCCCCATGGCGCTGAAGGGAAACTACCAGGCTTCTCAGAAAATCCTAGTGGAGACTTATACCAACAGGTACCTCCATAGAGGTCCTGCAGCCCCAGAACAGACCTGAGAAGAAACTCCTCCTGTCCCTGGACAGGAAACAGGAAAGAACTGCGTGGTGGAAGGCAGAGTACCAATTTAAAGATTTGGGAAGTTAGTGTTTCCTGTCCGGAAGGGGGAGGATCTCACAGGTGCTGTCATGGGCGTGATGGGAAGAAAAAAAATTAAAAAAAACTCTGTGGTGCATTCCGTTTTGCAAAATATGAACATGTCCTGTTATTGTCCACATTATGGACAAGGATAGTACTGTTCTACATACGGCCATGTGCATAAGGCCTAAGCCTTATAAAATCCTAAGAAAAAGTTACATTTACAAAATGATGCAAACAGGAAAGTTGACATATGGGGAATGTAAGGTAATAACTCATGATGTACCACCATCTGCTGAAAAAAACGGAATTAGTCTTACCGGTAATTCTGTTTCCATGAGATCATCATGACGGCATACAAGGAGATTGACCCCGGACCTCTGTAGAGGCAGGAACAGAGAAAGGTTAAATACCCTCCTCCCACCACCAACACCAGTGTTTCCAAAATCACACAGAGCAACCCGGTGGTGGAAAACAGTGAAAAAAGGTATTACTCCATACCTTCTAGGGACCCACTAGGTCAAACGATTTAAATCATAGGGAGGGAATAACGTGCCGTCGTGATGATCTCATGGAAACAGAATTACCGGTAAGACTAATTCCGGTTTTTCCATAGCATCATCACGACGGCATACAAGGAGATATAAAAAATATATCCGTTAAGGGGGGGGCTACAGCCTGGAGGACTTTCCGCCCGAAGGACAGATCAGATGATCTGGAAAGATCCAGGCGATAGTGTCTTATAAAGGTATGAATGCTGGACCAAGTGGCAGCACGACAGATTTCCTCCAGAGAAGCCCCAGCACTCTCCGCCTGAGAGGAAGACATGTTTCGAGTGGAATGGGCCCTAATGTGGACTGGACATGTAAGATTTTGTATTTGGTAACAAAGACTAATGGCTTCTTTGAGCCATCTAGCTATAGAGGACCAGGAGGCTTTTTGGCCCTTAAATCTTCCTCCAAAAAGAACTAATAAATTGTCAGATTTCCTAAACTTTTCCGTCACAGCGATATAGTTTAGGACTGCCCGTCTAACGTCCAGAGAGTGAAATGCGGATTCTTTCTGGAGGCTTTCAAAGTAGCAATAACTTCGTCTGACAGGCCCTGAAGTTTCAGGGTTTGGGACTCAGGATCCAAGCTGCCAATTTCAGAAACTGCGGGTTTGGGTGTAGAACTGGACCCTGCTGGAGTAGATCCCCCCGCACAGGAAGGGGCCATGGATCCTGTAGAGAAAATTTTTGGAGAGATTAGAACCAACTTCTCTTTGGCCATAGGGGAGCGATCACGATCACCGTGGCCTTGTCCTGGAGAATTTTTTGTACCACCTTCGGAATTAGAGGAAGAGGAGGGAAGGCATAGCACAGATTCCAATGCCAACGGATGGCGAAGGCGTCTAAGGCATGAGGTCTGTCCCTGGGGTTTAGGGAACAGAATGTTTCCACCTTTGAGTTTGCCCTGGTGGCAAACAGATCCACGTCGGGCATCCCCCATTTCCTTACTACTAGCCCGAATATTTCTGGACTTAAGAGACCATTCTGTATGATCGATCCTGTGGCGGCTGAGAAAATCCACTTCCTGATTTAGTATTCCCTTCAGATGAACTGACCGATATAGAGGCCACCTTCTGTTCTGCCCAAGCAAAGATTTTTGTTGTCAGTGCTTGTAGGGTTACGGACCGTGTTCCCCCTTGATGGGAGAGGTAGGCAATGGCCGTAGTGTTGTCCGAAAGCACTTTTATGTGATGACACAACATTTCCTCTGCTACCTTCAACGCCTCCCAGACTGCCCTCAGTTCCCTGAAGTTTGATGACTGGGATCTGATCGAATCTGGCCAAGTGCCCTGGAACATACGATCCCCCACCTTTGCGCCCCAGCCGGACAGACTTGCGTCTGTTATTACCTGAACCTGGGGAGTCTTCTGCCAGGGATTTCACCATGATAAGTTCCCGTGGTTTTTCCACCAATTTAGGGACTGCAGAATCCGAGTTGGTGGACTTACTTGATGATCTAGAGAGGATTGGCACCTGTTCCAGACACTCAGGATCCAGGACTGAAGGGGTCTGAAGTGTATTTGACACCAGGGAACTGCCGGAATACAAGATGTTAGCAGGCCCAGCAGACTCATCGCCTCTCTGATAGAGCAAGATCTTCTTTTCTGAAAGGATCTGATCTTTTTTTGGAGAACTGATATTTTGTCCCGAGGTAGGAATACCGCTTGCTTTCGGGATTCTAGGATCATACCTAAGAATCGAACTTCCCTTGAGGGGGTGAGGACGGACTTTTCTTTGTTCACGATCCACCCCAGGTCGTCTAGGATGGAGAGAAAGAACCTCAGATTCGAATTGATTTGGCTGAGACTTCGCTGACTAGAAGGAAATCGTCCAAATAAGGGATTATCATAAGTCCCTTTCTTCGGGCGAAGGCGACCATCTCTACCACTACTTTGGTAAATATTCTCGGGGCAGATGAAATCCCGAAGGGAAGGGCCCTGAATTGGTAGTGATGGACGTTCCCTAATATATCCTGGATTGCAAACCGGAGAAAACTCTGTGAGTTGGTGTGAATGGGAATGTGGTAATAAGCGTCTCGCAGGTCTATTGTGCACATGAAGACGTCTTTGCTTAGCAGAGGGATTGTAGATGCTAGGGTCTCCATCCTGAATTTCTGATAACGAATGAACCTGTTTAGTGGTTTCAGGTTTATGATAGTCCGAAAAGTGCCTTCTTTCTTCCTGATTAGAAATAGAGTTGAATAGAAACCCATGCCTCTTTCTGGAGGCGGGACCGGTGAGATTACGTTCATTTGATGAAGTTTCTGGACTCCTTGCCAAAGGTTCGTTTGGAACCGTGTCAGTGAAAATTTGTTAGGGGGTCTTGAAGACCACTCTATTTGGTAGCCTGCCCTGACTACCTTGGAAATCCAGGGGTTCTGGGAGATAGATTCCCATGACCCCAGGAATTTTGAGAGTCTTCCCCCCACTCCGGCGTCATTGCTTATCGGAGGATTTTTGGTGGGAGAAGGATTGACCTCTTCCTCTTCCCCCTTTTTGATAGCTCCAACGCCCTGATTCCCCTTTCCCCCTGTAGCTTTTTTCTTGACCCGAGGAGGAGCGAAAAGGATACCGGCGTCTGGAGGGGCGATCTTCCGGAAACCCCTTCTTTTTGTCTGCGGCCTTCTCTAGAATTTTATCTAGCACCGGGCCAAACACATATTCTCCAGAAAAGGGTATAGAACAAAGCTTTAACTTAGACGTCTTGTCCCCCGACCAGCACTTCATCCAGAGGGCTCTTCTGGCTGCATTCGAAAGCGCCGCATCTCTGGCGGAGAAACGAACTGATTCGGCAGAGGCATCCGCCAGGAAGGCCGTGGCGGATTTTAAAAGAGGGAGAGAATTAAGGATTTGCTCCCTAGATGCTTTATCTTTAATATGAGTTTCTAATTCTCCCAACCAAAGATACATGGATCTGGCGACTGAGGTAGCCGCAATATTGGTTTTAATATTAAACATGGACACCTCCCAGGATTTCCTGAGAAGACTGTCCGCTTTACGATCCATCGAATCTTTAAGTTGGGAGGCATCCTGGAAGGGATGTTTTCTTGTTCACTTCTGCAACCTGTAAATCGATCTTAGGAATTTCATTGAAAATTTTAGACTCCTCTGTATCAAACAACCTATTTTTGAACGCAGCCAGGACTCCCAGTCTTTCTGGGTCTGCCCACTCATCAAGTTTTCTTAACTTAGGCCCCCAAACATTTCTTCTTGTACCGAATGGGTACGTTGCACCTCCTCCACCCCCATGGTCGACCTTACTGCCTTCAATAGGTCGGACATTTCTTCCGTAGAAAAGTAATATCTACAACCGTCATCCTCTGAGTCAGAGACTCTCTCGCCCTCTTCCCATGACCTAACGGAGTGGGCACTTTCATCCGCAATAACTTCTAGGTCCGAAGGGGATGGAGATCTAGCCCGCTTCCCCTTAGGTTGCGGCAAGTCGGGGGGGGGGGGGGGGGGGATTAGTGGACAGGTGGGCCAGGGATGAACGAATCTCTTCCTGAATCATGGTTTTTAATTCCTCTTTTAGAGAGGGTGCTTCATCCCATACAATATTTGAAATACAAAGCTTGCACAATTTCTTGGGGTAATAGTCAGGAAGTCTGCTATTACAGGAGATGCATTTGAGTGATTTCCTGATCTTTTCCGGGGCTTCTTTAGCCTAAAAGCTCCTTGCCGCAGACAGCTCGCAGCATCTCTCTCCCCCCTTCCGCCTATTACAGCAGGAGAGGGGGGGGGGGGGGAATCAACAGACTCCCTGACCCACTCATATAATACCCCCGAAGGGGACTCGCGGTTGGAAGCAGCGCCGGTGGCTCAGCTCTAGGGGACCGCTCCGATGCCTACAGTCGTCCTCTTCTGCAGGCAGGGGTACCGCAACCAGTGGGGACCGATCCTGGGAGCGTTTACCCAAGTTTAGGCCTCGGTTTTAAGCTGGGCCCCCCGCTGCGACATCACTTCTGGGTCGCCGGCCGTGACATCATAAACACGCGCTCCATGCGCCGACGCACAACCCAGCTGCCGCTTCAGTAGGCCAGGAGGGAGTCTGCGCCAGGGAACAGGCCCCAGAATTACCGGGACGATATAGAGCCTGTACCCCCTACCCAGCGTTAGTACTGGACCGCGGGAGGGCAGGGGGATACCATGCCGGCGATTTTCCAAGGTAACGGGAAAAAAAAAAATAATAATATTGAAAAATTCCATATCCTTAGCTTCATCTCCCTGCATACAGGGAGACCTTTCTCTGCCCTGTCCTCTGTAGGGACAGGAAACACTGGTGGTGGGAGGGGGTATTTAACCTCTGTTCCTGCCCCTACAGAGGTCAGGGGTCAATCTCCTTGTATGCCGTCGTGATGATGCTATGGAAAGCAGAGTTTTGTAAAGTCCTAATTTTTCTGTAAGTTTTGAATTTACTATATAAAAAGGCAAAATTTATCAACTAAAATTTATCATGAAGTACAATGTGTTGTGAGAAAACAATTGGAGTCACTTGGATAAGTAAAAGCAATCTGAAGTTATTACCACATAAAGTGACACATGTCAAGTTTCCAAAAATGTCCTGGTCCTTACGGTGAAAAATGGCAGGGTATTAAAGGTTTTCCAAGACTCTAAATTAGGACCTAGCCTCAATAGGTCATCAGTATCTGATCATGGGGGTCCAACCCCCACTGATCAGCTGTTTGTGGTGCTCACAGCACCGTACATCATATAGCATCTGTGTATGGCATTATACTCATCCACATTCTATAGGGCTGAGCTGCGGCTAGGCCACATGACTGATGAATGTGTCATTACTGCAAGCGCTGCAGCCTTCTCAAACAGATGATTGGTGGGGTCCCCAGGAGTCAGCCTCCCACTGGTCAGAAAGTCTTGTAAAACTCCCTTTATGTCTGTCACAAAGACTTCTGGAGGAAGTGCCAAACTTACATAGGGGCTTTTGACTACACAACTTGTTTCTTCCAGCAGAACAGTTAGGGAGTTAAGACAGTCTTAATAAATGTCCCCCTGCTGGCATGTATACAACCCTACAATGATTTTTGTCCCACTTCATCCGCCAGGGGTTATTATATACACAGAAAATCTACTCAAGTATATAAACCAAGAAAAGCCACAGTAAACAAATATTTTATTGCTGCAAAATCAGTTACAAAAACAGCACATACATAACACTTACAAGGCAATGCTGAAGATATAACAGCCATACTATTTTGCACGTTGGCCTCTGAGCTGTATTAAGAGAAGGCATGAGGATCACACCCAGGGCTGAGCAGCAGAAAGATCAAGAAATTCCCACTGCGGAGGGGACTTTGCCATGTACCACACTTCATTGTGGCGGCCGAAAAATTCTAAAGGAGAATTGTAGCCAGCACGTACAAAGTATGTATAATCAAACTGCAGACCAAGGGCAGCCAGGTTCTGTGCTAGGGCTTTAGCTTGCTCGACATACATAGCGTTAGAGGCATATCCTCCAAAAGTCCTGGAAGAGGAGGAAAAAGAAAGTGAAAAAAAAAAATGCATGAACATCCAGCAGAGGAGAAACAGTACATTACATCAAGTTCTTAAAAAATATTTTTTATTTATTTCACACTATATCCAGGACACCCCTTTCCCCAAAGAATCCACAGAAGTAGGAGCACAAGGAGATTTCACATCCAGAACCATAAATGATTGACCATAGGGAAAATGTTAGACAGATTTACTATTCAAGTTACACCAGTTTGGAGGGCTTAGCTCTGTCTGAGATGGCTGCACTTCAGAGGAGCTCCACACAGCTACAAGCAACCATACATACAGCTCCAGGCCTCCAAACAGGACAACTCGTCCTCAGACCTTCCAACCTGATTTATGCCAGTCAAGCCAAATCAAAGACTTATGGTTGTCAAAGATCCTCAGGACGGGACTAAGCTATTCACAACACAAAATGACTTACAGTATTCTCCTTAGAGGACCTTTCATTACAATAAAAAAATAAAAATCTAAACCAAGTATGCTGACATAGAGCAGCACCCAGGGATCTCCCTGCACCTATTATCCCTGGGCACCACTCCGTTATTTTCAGTTTAACTGGGAGGAGCCTGCTTTTGTTCTCCTGGGCGTCTCCTTCTCCCAGGCTCAGCTCATAGCCTGAGAGTTTTTTCTCCCAGGCTATGGGAGAAGGAGACGCCCAGGAGAACAAGAGCAGGCTCCTCCTGGTTGAGCTGAAAATCTGAAGATACTGGAGCCTATACCGGGAGAACGGACCGGCGCCCAGGAATAATAGTAAGTGCAGGGAGATACCTGGGCGCCGCTCTACATGTCTGTATACTTAGTTTAGATTTATCGTAATGACAGGTCCTCTTTAAATGTAAAAGGACTTAATCATCCATATAAACTGGTTCCTACACCGCCCTGAACATTTTAGGCCGAGGTCAAGTCCAGGAGAAATCGTTCTGCACATGGGTCCCTAACACTAACAGAAGCTACCTCGACGACTGGTAGATGGACCCGACACATGTTTGGTCAAAAGTGTGCACAAATAACTTCTAATTTTTCTCATTTATAGTAGGTATACCACTTTAGTATAATCCACATTTCCCAGGTTTTATTGTTTGTCTGAAATGTGCTGCCATACTGGTTTGTTTGCTTCCTGCATGCTAGCTTTCTGGATGTGCACCTGCGACTATCAACGTCCTAGTCTAATTTTCTTGTAGTCATCCATATAAATGCCGTTCTCTGGAGGGAAGCAAAACAATGGAGCAGACGCTATCTGCATTCAATAATCCCATCTACTGCTAGGAGGTTATTAACTAAATAACCAATTTCTTATTAATTCAGATGTAAAGATCTACACAAAATAATTTCTCACAGATTAGAAAATATCATCCTGCTTCTTGTAAAACCAGATCAGGTTGGATGTGTCACCAGAAGGCAAGGCCCTTATAGCACATGTAGATTTCTAAATATCTAGAAATGGATGGAAATTTAAAGAACACCTTCTCTGCTTCTATCTTTGGACTCAGGAGTTTGACAGAATACATTGGAATTATATGGTCACACAGTAAGTTGGTTTTACTGGCCCCATCCTAAAAACTATTAAAGCTTTATACCCCAATCCTACAGCTAAAGTTTAATCCAACAGATTATCCAAGCTTTTATTATATAATATATCAAACCTAAATAGATTCTCTCTAGTTAGCCATCTTTATTTCATCTATCCTCACCTACAAGTTCATTTTCTTCTACAGCTTTGACCACAAAGCATGCACCAAATAGGTTCCTTTATTGAAGCATAATAGGATGATGCCTTACATATGTAATGCCATTTGATTATATTGGAACTTCTGTTCTCCTTCAATAACCTGATTATACTGTTATTCTGCTTTACACTAACTAATATAACTAAAGTAATTTAACAGTTTGAAATGAAAGACTCCATAAACACTAGTGAAACAGAAAATACATCAGTTCTGGAACAATCTGCACTTAGTGTTTTCTAACCTGTTTTAGGTCTTGTCTATTAAGGTGGTGTGGTTTATTGGAAATGTGCATTGGTTTGTAGGAAAGTGTGTGATTTAGGTAGACTGCACCAATATTGGAACTTTTTTGCAGCAAAACCAAGTCAATGTAAACTTACAGTAGACAGCCTAAAAACTAAGATATCTTATCCAGCATCAACCATAAATCTGGTGCTGTTTAAATCCAAGTTTACACTGTTACTTAAACATTAGCAAATCTGCCCCATGGTTCCAAAAAAGCCAAGGTAAAGATTAGGCAGAGGATGATATTTTAGTAGTAATATGCCGCACGTGTGTAGGGCCCCTATACTGTACAGCAGTTCACCTGACAAGTTCAGCTTTTTGTGAGGTCTGAGAAATCAGACCCACTACGTTCACTTGCTCGATGTGCCTGTATAAGGTCTCATTTACAGAGCCCACAGAACAGAAACCGGCTGTGTGCACACCACAAATCCATTAACTTCAATGGGTCCTTGCGCCGCATGTTGTGACAACGTCTAGAGCTTGTCCCATCTTGCTGCATGGTTACAGAAGCCCTTCCACATCCAAGATATGACAAGTCCTGTGCTTCACCACAACATGTACAAACCCATTTAAAGGGGTTGTCCGGGTTCAGCTCTGAACCTGGACAACCCTGTAAGTCATGGGTCAGCACCGTGATGATGTGTGCATACTGTCAGTAACTTGTGGATCTGTTTTTGCAGACCACAAAACATGGTTGTGTAAATGGGGACCTAAGAAATGTTTAGGCATAAACACTATATTCACCCTTGTCATGCAGTGTGCGCCATAGTTTTAGATTTTTCTTTACATGTTGCTTGCTACAACAGAACAAATGGACCACAAACTGGCAGCGACTTACTTAACATATAGAGAAACTGCAGGATATGTATCCAGGTAAACTTCAGGGTCTGTAGGTGTCGGCGGTTTCTTCACTTCATGTGGCACAAAGAAGGACATAGTGGCACTACCAGCAAGTGGTTGCTTCAATGGCATGTATACCATCACCGGTACTGTCATATTCATCTTCAGCCCTATAAAGGAAACAGATTGTCAGTATGGATTATACAAGATATTGATGCCATATTGTCTACACGGCCTCCAAGACACCTCACTGGATAGCTACATCTCAATACCTCTTGTATCAGGGCTAACACCTCGTTCCACAAGTCAGCTACAGAACTACTTAATATGCACACTTTTTATTTTACAACATTAAAGACATCATCAAGTTGTTTGAGTGAAGTCCAAAGTCAATTTTCATTTATATGACTGGTGTTAATAGACATCTTTATGGGTTTAAATGCATAGCTTTATATGGGAAAATTCCTACGTCACCATACGTTAGTGTTAAAATACAGAATCTCTCCATATTATGCCATGGTTTGAAGCTCTAGACACAAGGATTCTCCATTGTTGCCTCATCTCAGACAGTGGGGGTATGTTGCTAGGATATGCCCCCATTCTCTTCCAGGTGCGAGTCCCACCTATAGCAAAAAACAGAGCCACACAAAGTGGTGGCTGGAGGAATTCAGAAGAGAATGGGAGCGCTCCATGTATGACCGGCCACTACTACTATGGGCCTGACTGAAGTAGCCGAGCCCACGCTCATCCATTTTCGGTGGCCACATAGAAATAATGGAGGGTGCCTGAGCATGTGCAGTGTGCCCTCACCACTTTAAGGGCTCCGTTCGATATATCTATCGATATGCTTTCGTTATCAGAGGTGAGCCAACCCCTTTAAAGCTTTAGATTCCATTTTATTCTTTGCCATTGTTCTGGTGCAGTGCCAGACAGTACTGTTGGCTTCTGTCAGGCTTGCAGTCATTTTGATAGCAACAATAGTACTCAGAACAGAGAACCGCACAATATGGCCTTATACAAGAACACAACCTACCTTCAGCATTCTTCCCATTGATATACATAAACAGACGACTGAAGCTAGTCACCATCCCCATGTTAAAAGGGTCCTGTTTTAGTGAAGTTGTCACCCAATGAGTTTCCTCATAGCGACGAAGTTCAAAATCCTGAAAATGTAAACATCCAATTAGAACACAATTAAACTGTCAGCAGCTAGGATAGGTTGACCAGTTAAAAGCAAAACTAGATCGACTCACGATTATCCAATTAAAACAAATTGTGAGTAGTTCAATGTGTGATATTCCAAAAAATCAAATACAAGAGCACACAAATATATCAGTTTATTAGTCAATTCTTACAAAACAAACATCCTTAAAAATAAGCCGTAGTGCATGAAGTACTGTAGCAGCATGTACCCCCTCAGTTCACTGGATCATGTACTGTGAGCTCGGAGATGCTATATCCGTTGGGGTCCGACACAATTGTCAATAATTTACCTCACAAAACTGACAAATATCCACAACCCCGTACAAGACCTTCCATAACACAATGACTAATTGCCATATTATGGTGGTCACACAGCCAGTGCCAAGAGAATGATTCCCAATTAGACCTAAAAGCATAAACCACCCTGAACAAAAAAAAAAAAAAAAAAAAAAAAACTACTGCAAGGTAAACAGACAAGGGACCTGGAGGAGATGCCAACCCCCGGCATCTCCAGGTCCCTGGTCAGTACTTTTCACTGATCAGGGAACCTGTTATATCAATGGAATAACCCGAAGCCTCAAGCAGCCTTTGGAGCTTAGTTCAGGACTATACCATCACAGGCTACTAGGTGGCGACATTGTCTTGTTATAGTGCAAATGAAGTCTTCAATGGTGGCTATATAGTCAATGAACACAGTGGGCAATCTAATGATTGCCAGCCAAAGGGACAAAAGTAAAAAAGTTTAATAATTTTTTTTAAAAAGCCTAGAAGTTCGGATCAACCCCCTTTCTGTAAAAATAAAAGCCATCGCCGTGTGAGAAAATGCCCATAGAATTAATATAATATTAATGGCATATGGCGTAATGAAAAAAAAAATGCAGCTAATTTGCCATTTCAACTACCCAATAATTTAATAAAAAGTGATCAAAAAGTAGCACACACTTCTCTGATCTTTTTAGTGATACCAATTAGTCCTGCAAAAAGTGAGCCCTCACACAGCCCTGTATACAAAATTACAAAAATGTCACTCCCCCAAAAAGGTTTTAATTTCTCAGTATAAAAACATAAGAAAAAAATTATTCAAGTGTAGTATCACTATAACCATACTGACCTGGAGAATGAAGATAACAGGTCAATTTTACCACATAGTGTACAGTGTAAGATAAATAAGAACCTTTATCAGAATTGCACTTTTCACAATTCTACCCCATTTGGATTTTTTTCCTGCTCCCTACAACATTGTATGCAACCGTAAATGGTGCCATTAGAAATTACAACTTGTCCTGGGAAAAAAAAAAATATATTATATATATATATATATATATATATATATATATATATATATATTTTAATAAGATCTAGTGGTTGTTTCAGTACAACAGGTTCATATTCACTTAGACTGGTCTAATTTACTAACGCATAAAGAAAGTTACATCTTTGTGGAGAGAAGTCACAAGTCTCTAGATATACATCCTATAATCAGAACAAACCCTAATATGTCTGAGATAATCAATTAACCCCAAAAGAGGAAAAAAAAAAAAAAAACCTCCATTTGCTCACGCTGCTGACTGGAGGACAGGAGCTTCCAGTCAGCAGGAGGTGGTCACAGAAGTGGGCACTAATGGTACCCATTAATTCTGGGGTGCACTGATGAAAGCATTAATGTTCACAGTAATAATTCTGGGCAGCACTAATAAGGGCATTATTATTATTTGGAGTATGAAAGCAGCTTAACATCCTGGGTTAAGCCACGCCTATAGCCACACCCCCTTTGGGTGTGGCTTAACATGGTTAGTATTTTTTGTTGGGAAAGGTGGCAACCCTACAGCCAGTACCAAAACCCACTAAGGATTCCTACCTTAAAGAGTTTTAAAATATGCAGATAGAAATATGGTGGTAATTCCAAGTCTCACAACTATGGGCAATATGAAGTTTGCCTTCACGGAGACAATACATTTTAACACTGTATAGAAATAGCAATAAAAACTAAGGGAGAATTATCCAACTGGTGTAAAGTAAAGCTGGCTTAGTTGCCAATAGCAACCAGATTCCATCTTTCATAGCTCCTTTGGAAAACAAGAGGTGGAATCTGATTGGTTGCTAGGGGCAATTAAGCCAGTTCTATTTTACACCAGTTTGATAAATGACCCCATATGTTTTTGAATGAGTCAACTTTGGATCCATGATTTAAAGCACAAGTCACTCAAGCCTAGCCCTGACATATCTACAGTCTTTACAGCTGGAAGTGGGCATAAGAAGGAGAACTATTCCAGTCAAGGGCCGGAGTAGTTTTCACTCCAAGGAGCACAGGCCGCGAGAGGTGCACCCAATGAGCACCAGTTACAGATACAGAGACTAGGACACCACAGGAGGTTCTACCAATTGACAGAAGAAAACTGATCATTTTAGAACATTAGGGGAAAATAGTAACTAATAAGTGAATCCACAACTAGAAGACATGATGGCTCCACCACCCCTCCCCCACACTTACAGCATATTCTTTCACCAGCCGGTACTTTGGACAGTCATAGTTGTGACAAAATGGAGGCAACTGGTTCTGACTGGAGACATCAGAAGCTTGTACTGCAATCCCCAGTACAGAGAGCAGCCCCAGCAGAAGTCTTCTCCTCACCTCCATGTCTGGATGTGTCTGAGGGGAGCTCAGCTGCTGATATAGGAGGTGGATATGGGTGGAGCAGAGAACGTTCCCAATCAGCAAGGTAAAGCCTGGAGTTATGTCCGATCACCCTCACCTGGGGACATCATGGGAGCACATTTAGGCTACTGTAGGGCTACATAGCGAATTCTTGTTGCCAAAAAGTCATGTGACATTTTTATAATGATAGACACGACAGTTGCAAAAGAAAAAAAATCCATCCAAGCTGTATTTTTGTGTGACACCATTGACTATCATTATAAAATATGTTGCGCGACATTTTGTTGCACAACTTATTGTTGCCTTAGGCTAGGGCTACACAGCGACAATAAGGCTACGTCTACACAACGACATTTGTCGCACTAATGTCGCGCGACAATTTTTATAATGGCAGTCTATGGTGTCGCACTGCAACATGCTGCAACTGCAATGTGACAGTCACACAAAAATCCAACTTGAATGGATTTTTTGCAACTGTCGTGTCACAGTAACAGCGTGTTGCGGTGCGACACCATTGACATTCATTACAAAAAAACGTCGCAGTGTAGTTGTACCCTTTTTGTAAGGCCTCCTGCACACGAATGTGTGCTGCTCGTTGCCATATTGCGGACCACATTTGCGGATCCGCAATACACGGGCGCCGTTCAGTGGGCATTCCGCATCACGGTCACGCACCCATTCACTTCAATGGGTCCGCAAATTCGGAGATGCAAAATGATGTGGAACGGAAGCACGGAACGGAACCCTTCAGAGTGCTTCCGCGGGGTTTTGTCCCGTACTTCCGTTTCGCAAAAAGATAGAACATGTCCTATCTTTTTGCAGAACGGCCGGATCGCTGACACATTAAAGTGAAAGGGTCTGCGGGCCGCAGCACGGCCACGGGGCGTTTGTGTGCAGGAGGCCTTACACAACTTTTCTGCAACACATGTCGCCGTGTAGCCCTAGCCTTACAGCTTGTTCACATCACCGTTATGGATTCCGTTTTTGTTTTCCATTTTAACATGGTTATAACGGAATCCATAAGACGGAAGTCAAAACGGAAGCCTTTAAGAGAAACTCCGTTTTGATCCGTCATAATAGAAGTCTATGGGAATCCTAACGTATCCGTCTGGTTTCCATTATGCAGAACGAAAAAAAAAACGTCCTATCGACAGGACTTTGTTGTCCGTCTTGCATAACGGGAACCAGACGTTATAATTCTCATAGACTTCTATTATGACGGATTAAAACGGAGTGCCTCTTAAAGGCTTCCGTTTTGACTTCCGTCTTATGGATTCCGTTATGATCATGTTAGAATAGGACATGTTCTATCTTTTCTGCAGAGCCACGGTACGGAATAACGAATGCGGACAGCATACGCAGACCTTCCGCAAAATTGCGGGACGGGTGTGTATCCATTCATACAGCCGTGTGAATGAACCCTAAGGGCTTGTTCACATGAACGTAAGAGACCCGTGGCCGTGCTATGGATTGCAAATTGCGGTCCACAATGCACAAGCACCGACCGTGGGGCAGTCGCATGCGGATCGCAGACCTATTCACTTGAATAGGATCCAAGATCCGTCCGTTCCGCAAAAAGATAGAACAAGTTCTATCTTTTTGCGGAACGGAACACCACAGAAGCACTCCGTGGTGCTTCTGTGGGGTTCCGTTCTGTACTTCCGTTCCGCACCGCATCTTCGGATTTGCGGACTCATTGAAGTGAATGGTCCGCATCCGTGATGGGGAATGCCCACGGAACGGCGCCCGTGTGTGGTCCGCAATATGGCAACAAGCAGCACACATTCGTGTGCAGGAGGCCTTACAAAAAGGGTACAACTACACTGCAACGTTTTTTTGTAATGAATGTCAATGGTGTCGCACCGCAACTCGCTGTTACTGTGACACGACAGTTGCAAAAAATCCTTCCAAGTTGGATTTTTGTGTGACTGTCACATTGCAGTTGCAGCATGTTGTGGTGCGACGGCATTGACTTTCATTACAAAAAAAAGTTGCAGTGTAGTTGTACCCATAGGCTATGTCTACGGGGCGACATTTGTCGCACGATAATAAGTAGTGCGACAGATAGGGCACAACTACACTGCAACATTTGTAACGCAACATTTTGTTGCACTAACGTCGCGCGACAATTTTTATAAGGGCAGTCTATGGTGTCGCACTGCAACATACCGCGATGCAACAGTCTGCCATTCTAAAATTTGTCGCGCGACATTAGTGCGACAAATGTTGTCGTGTAGACGTAGCCTTATTGTCACTGTGTAGCCCTAGCCTAAGGCAATAGTAAGTGCAACATATTTTATAATGATAGTCAATGGTGTCACACAAAAATACAATTTGGATGGATTTTTTTTTGCAACTGTCGTGTCTATCATTATAAAAATGTCACATGACTTTTTGGCAACAAGAATTCGCTATGTAGCCCTACAGTAGCCTAAGGCTAGGTCTACACGACGACAATAAGTCACGCGACAGATAGTACGCAACATTTGTCGCGCGACAATTTTTATAATGGCAGTCTATGGTGTCGCACTGCAACATGCTGCGACTGCGACAGTCGCAGAAAAATCCATCTCAAATCGATTTTCGCATGTTGCAGTGCGACACCATAGACTGCCATTATAAAAATTGTCGTGCGACAAATGTCGTCGTGTAGACCTAGCCTAAATGTGCTCCCATGTTGTCTCCAGGTGAGGGTGATCGGACATAACTCCAGGCTTTACCTTGCTGATTGGGAACGTTCTCTGCTCCACCCATATCCACCTCCTATATCAGCAGCTGAGCTCCCCTCAGACACATCCAGACATGGAGGTGAGGAGAAGACTTCTGCTGGGGCTGCTCTCTGTACTGGGGATTGCAGTACAAGCTTCTGATGTCTCCAGTCAGAACCAGTTGCCTCCATTTTGTCACAACTATGACTGTCCAAAGTACCAGCTGGTGAAAGAATATGCTGTAAGTGTGGGGGAGGGGTGGTGGAGCCATCATGTCTTATAGTTGTGGATTCACTTATTAGTTACTATTTTCACCTAATGTTCTAAAATGATCAGTTCTCTTCTGTCAATTGGTAGAACCTCCTGTGGTGTCCTAGTCTCTGTATCTGTAACTGGTGCTCATTGGGTGCACCTCTCGCGGCCTGTGCTCTTGGAGTGAAAACTACTCCGGCCCTTGACTGGAATAGTTCTCCTTCTTATGCCCACTTCCAGCTGTGAAGATTGTAAATCAGTCAGGGCTAGGCTTGAGTGACTTGAACTTAGGATCGTAGATCCAAAGTTGACTCATTCGAAAACACATGGGGTCATTATCAAACTGGTGTAAAATAGAACTGGCTTAATTGCCCCTTGCAACCAATCAGATTCCACCTCCTTTTTTTCCAAAGGAGCTATGAAAGGTGGAATCTGGTTGCTATTGGCAACTAAGCCTGTTCTACTTTACACCAGTTTGATAACACTACCTTAGTTTTTACTGCTGTTTCTATACAGTGTTAGGCTACTTTCACACTTGCGATCGGGGTTCCGCTTGTAAGTTCCGTTTGAAGGCTCTCACAAGCGGCCCCGAATGGATCCGTACAGCCCCAATGCATTCTGAGTGGATGCGGATCCGCTCAGAATGCATCAGTTTGGCACAGTTTGGCCTCTGTTCCGCTCAGCAGGCGGTCACCTGAACGCAGCTTGCAGCGTTTTCGTGTCCGCCTGGCTGTGCAGAGCCAAACGGATCCGTCCTGACTTACAATGCAAGTCAATCGGAACGGATCCGTTTGACGTTGACACAATATGGTGCAATTGCAAACGGATCCGTTCCCCATTGACTTTCAATGTAAAGTCTGGAGTCAATATACCATAGGATCGGTGTTTTCTCCAATCCGATGGTATATTTTAACATGAAGCGTCCCCATCACCATGGGAACGCCTCTGTTAGAATATACCATCGATTTGAGTTAGATCATGAAACTCAGATCCAACAGTATATTCTAACAGAGGTGTTCCCATAGTGATGGGGACGCTTCAAGTTAGAATATATTAAGAACTGTGTACATGACTGCCCCATGTTGCCTGGCAGCACCTGATCTCTTACAGGGGGCTGTGATCTACACAATTAACCCCTCAGGTGCCGCACCTGAGGGGTTAATTGTGCATATCATAGCCCCCTGTAAGAGATCAGGTGCTGCCAGGCAGCAGGGGCCAGACCCCCTCCCTCCCTACCCAGTTTTAAATTCATTGGTGGCCAGTGCGGCCCCCCCCCTCCCTCCTTCCCCTGTATTAGTCATTGGCCAGTGCGGCCCCTCCCTCCCTCGCCTGTATTTAACTCATTGGTGGCCAGTGCGGCCCCTCCCTCCCTCGCCTGTATTTAACTCATTGGTGGCCAGTGCGGCCCCTCCCTCCCTCGCCTGTATTTAACTCATTGGTGGCCAGTGCGGCCCCTCCCTCCCTCGCCTGTATTTAACTCATTGGTGGCCAGTGCGGCCCCTCCCTCCCTCGCCTGTATTTAACTCATTGGTGGCCAGTGCGGCCCCTCCCTCCCCTGTATTTAACTCATTGGTGGCCAGTGCGGCCCCTCCCTTCCAATTAAAATAACAGACCCCCCCCCCCCCCCCCCCCATCATTGGTGGCAGCGAAGAGTTCCGATTGGAGTCCCAGTTTAATCGCTGGGGCTCCGATCAGTTACCATGGCAGCCAAGATGCTACTGCAGTCCTGGCTGCCATGGTTACTTGGCAATTTTAGAAGCATTATACTTACCTGCAAGCTGCGATGTCTGTGACCGGCCAGGCGCTCCTCCTACTGGTAAGTGAAAGGTCTGTGCTATAAGCAATCAGCCGCACAGACCTTTCACTTACCAGTAGGAGGAGCGCGATGGCCGGTCAGACTTCGCAGCTCGCAGGTAAGTATAATGCTTCTAAAATTGCTAAGTAACCATTGCAGCAAGGACTGCAATAGCGTCTTGGCTGCCATGGTAACCGAACGGCACCTCAGCGATTAAACTGGGACTCCAATCAAAACTCTCCGCTGCCACCAATGATAGGGGGGTCGGTCATTTTAATTAGGGGGGGGGGGGAGGCTGCACTGGCTACCAATGAGTTAAATACAGGGGAGGGAGGGGGTCTACCCCCTCCTGACTGGCAGCAGGGTACAGTCATGTACACAGTTCTTTTAGTATATTCTAACTTGAAGCGTACCCATCACCATGGGAACGCCTCTGTTAGAATATACTGTCGGATCTGAGTTTTCACAAAGTGAAATCTGATCTGAAAAAAGTTATGCAGACAGATCCTTTCTGAACGGATGCAAGCGTTTGCATTATAGGAGCGGATACGTCTGTGCAGACACCAGACGGATCCGCTCCGAACGCAAGTGTGAAAGTAGCCTAATGTATTGTCTCTTTGAAGGCAAACTTCATATTGCCTATAGTTGTGTGACTTCGGGGATTTACCACCATATTTCTATCTGTATTTTAAAACTCTAAGGTAGGAATCCTTAGTGGGCTTTGGTACTGGCTGTAGGGTTGCCACCTTTCCTGACAAAATACTGCCTGTTAAGCAACACCCCAAATGGTGTGTGGCTTAACCCAGGGTGTTAAATTGCTATCATACTGTGGCTCCAAATAATATTAATGCTCTTATTAGCGCCCCCAGTAATAATAATGCCCCCTACTAGTGCACCCCAGAATTAATGTCCCCATCAAGTCAAAATAACCACGCCCCCTTCCTTCTAATTGACAGTTGTTAGCTTTCGGCTGTTCAGCAAAGCCAGCAGAAAATAAGTGTGTCAGATGTTCATGTGCGGCTGTCAATCAGAGGTGAAGGGGCAGGGAAAGGGGGTGTGGTTATCCTGACTTGAATCGGGGAGGCCGCTGCCCCCTTGACTTCAAACTCTGCTGTTACATAGCGCGTGCAGGGGATTAAAGTTCGTTTAAGATTTTGATGCATCTGGCCAGAGGAAGAAAAGGATCTTTGGGAACATACTGCTGGATATTTTAAGGTAAAGCTGGTGGTTTGGGAGGTGTTTTTTAGGCGACAGGTTCCCTTTAAACATAGCACATCCACAGTGCCCCAGTGACCTGCGCAGTGTTCAGCCTCTGTGGCTGATGGCTATGCTGTCTTTTATAGAAGCATGTACACAAGATGGCCGGGTCCTGGTGCATGCTAAGGACTGGAACATAAACTGCTCGTAGTCTGTAGGGAAGCTGGATCTCCTCTGAGGTGGTCTCTCCTCAGCAAGCAGCTATAACTCCAGTGGATCTCCCTACAGGAGCTGTTGCTGCTCCGAGGTGTCCTCTCCTCAGCTGGCAGCCACAAACTCCAGAATCTTCCTCCTAGAGAGGAAGGGTGGAACCAGCCCTGACTAGCCTCATGGGACCTCTGACTTCCTATACGACTATATGGGATTTGTGGGTCATGCACATAATACATGAAATACATTACCCTCCTCTTCTGTGAGCAGGCAGTCTGGGTTCACTATCAGATCAGTGATGGGGTTTGATCACTGGAGGAAGCATGTTACCTTTTTGTATTTGCTTGTACTCTTCATTTGAGTAGAAAAAACATTACTCTTCAAGAGCTCATGACAGTTCTGCGGTCTGCAAATTGTGGATCTGCATATAAGCTGGCCCATAATGCAACAGTCCTGTCCATAATGTCCATTTTTATTTTTTTTCGACCCTATTGGAAAGGTTCTTCATACGGGCTGTAAAAAAAGCACAACAGACCATACAATCATGCGCGTCTGAAGACCTAGTTTTACCTAACTGGTCATCCTATCCTAGCTGCTGACAGTTTAATTGTGTTCTAATTCGATGTTTACATTTTCAGGATTTTGAACTTCGTCGCTATGAGGAAACTCATTGGGTGACAACTTCACTAAAACAGGACCCTTTTAACATGGGGATGGTGACTAGCTTCAGTCGTCTGTTTATGTATATCAATGGGAAGAATGCTGGAGGTAGGTTGTGTTCTTGTATAAGGCCATATTGTGTGGTTCTCTGTTCTGGAGTACTATCCTTATCAAAATGATTGAAACCCTGACGGAACCAATTTATAAGTAAATGCCAACAGTACTGTCTGGCACTGCACCAGAACAATAATGGCAAAGAATAAAATAGAATCCAGAGCTTTGAAGGGGTTCTCATCTCAGATAATGGACGCATATCAATAGATATATAGAGAACGGAGCCCTGAAAGGTGAGGGCACACTGCGCATGTACAGCCGCCCTCCATTTATTTCTGTGGCCACTGAAAATGGCTGAACGCTGGCTCGGCTACTTCCGTCAGGCCCATAGAAGTGAATGGGAGCGGTGGCCGGTCATGCACGGAGCGCTCCCGTTCTCTTCTGTGGGCTGAGTGTTTGGTGACTGGATTCCTCCAGCCACCACTTTGTGTGGCTCTGTTCCCGCTATAGGTGCGGCTTCCAGTGGTGGGACCCGCACCTGTAAGACAATGGGGGCATATCCTAGCAATATGCCCCCACTGTCAGAGGAGGCAACAATGGAGAATCCTTGTGTCTAGAGCTTCAAACCATGACATAATATGGAGATTCTGTATTCTAACACTAACGTATGGTGATGTAGGAATTTTTCCATATAAAGGTATGCATCTGGCCTACAATGTGGAGACGTCCAAACCCATGAAGATGTGTATTAACACCAGTCATATAAATAAATTGACTTTGGACTTTACTCAAACAACTTGGTGTCTAATGTTGTAAAATAAAAAAACAAGTTAACCACTTCACATCCGGGCCATTTGCCCCCTTTCCTGACCAGGCCTAACTTTGCAAATCTGACATGTCACTTTATGTGGTATTGGCTTTGGAACGCTTTTACTTATTCAAGTCATTCAGAGATTGTTTTCTCGTGACACATTGTACTTCATGATGGTCATAAATTTGAGTCAATATATTTCACCTTATTTATGAAAAATCCATTTACCAAAAATTTTGAGAAACTCAAAATTTCAATTTCCCTGCTTTAAGTGATTCCTCAATATTTATTATTGAACATTCGCCATATGTCTCCGTTATGTTGGCATTATTTTGTAAATGTAATTTTATTTTTTAGGACGTTAGAAGGCTTAGAATTTTAGAAGCACGTCTAAAAATTAAGAATTGCCGACACCCACTTTTTAAAGACCAGTTCAGGTCTGAAGTCACTTTGTGGGGCTTACATAGTGGATAACCCCCATAAATTTTGAAAACTAGGGGATAAGTTGCCAGTTTTATTGGTACTATTTTGGGGTACATATGATTTTTAATTGCACTACATTATGTGTTTTGTGAGACAAGATAACCAAAAAATGGCAGTTTTGGAACTTTTTTTTTACAACGTTCATCTGACAGGTTAGATCATGTGCTATTTTTATAGAGCAGGTTATGTACTCAATGATATCAAATATGTTTAATTTTACAAAGCATTTTTGAAAAGAAATTGTTTTAATGTGTCATGTTCTGAGAGCTATAGTTTTAGTTTGAGTTTTTTTTTTTTTTTTTTTTATGGTGTTTATCAGACTGGGTGGATCATGTGATATATTTATGGAGCCGACCGTCACGGACGCGGCAATATCAAATGTCTTATTTTTAAACATGACCACATGGCGCTTCCTGATCTGTACACAGTGCTCGTTGAACGCGGTGTATACAGCGATCTAGGATACACCTGGAAACTGTCCCTGGCTTATCTCTGGGTTGCCCTGCTGTCACTGACAGCAGGCAACCCGCTCTGCAGCTGCCATCTCTGGACGTTCAGAAACATCCTTTCTGAGACAGAGATCCACCTCCCCAGACGTTTGGTCAACGGGCAGAAGGGAGGTGGTTAAGGATGTGCATATTAAGTAGTTATGTAGCTGACTTGTAGAACAAGGTGTTAGCCCTGATACAAGAGGTATTGAGATGTAGCTATCCAGTGAGGTGTCTTGGAGGCCGTGTAGACAATATGGCATCAATATGTTGTATAATCCATACTGACAATCTGTTTCCTTTATAGGGCTGAAGATGAATATGACAGTACCGGTGATGGTATACATGCCATTGAAGCAACCACTTGCTGGTAGTGCCACAATGTCCTTCTTTGTGCCACATGAAGTGAAGAAACCTCCGACACCTACAGACCCTGAAGTTTACCTGGATACATATCCTGCAGTTTCTCTATATGTTAAGTAAGTCGCTGCCAGTTTGTGGTCCATTTGTTCTGTTGTAGCAAGCAACATGTAAAGAGAAATCTAAAACTATGGCAAAGACATTGCATGACAAGGGTGAATATAGTGTTTATGCCTAAACATTTCTTGGGTCCCATTTACACAACCATGTTTTGTGGTCTGCAAAACACAGATCCACAAGTTACTGACAGTATGCACACAGCATCACGGTGCTGACCCATGACTTACAGGGGGTTGTCCAGGTTCAGAGCTGAACCCGGACAACCCCCCTTTTAATGTGTTTGTACATGTTGTGGTGAAGCACAGGACTTATCATATCTTGGATGTGGATGCAGCAAGATGCGACAAGCTCTAGACATTGTCACAACATGCGGCGCAAGGACCCATTGAAGTTAATGGATTTGTGGTGTGCACACAGCCTGTTTCTGTTCTGTGGGCTCTGTAAATGAGACCTTATACAGGCACATCGAGCAACTGAACATAAAGGGTCTGATTTCTCAGACCTCACTGGCAGGTGAACTGCTGTACAGTATAAGGGCCCCTACACACGTGTGGCATATTACTACTAAAATGTCACCCTTTGCCTAATCTTTAACTTGGCTTTTTTGGAACCATGGGGCAGAAACAGCACCAGATTTATGGTTGATGCTGGATAAAATCTGTTGGTTTTTAGGCGGTCTACGGTAAGTTTACATCACCTATATCTGTTGACTTTGTTTTGCTGCAAAAAAAGTTCCAATATTGGTGCAGTTTACTTAAACCACACACTTTCCTACAAACCAATGCACATTTCCAATAAACCACACCACCTTGATAGACAAGACCTAAAAAAGGTTAGAAAACATTAAGTGCAGATTGTTCCAGAACTGATGTATTTTCTGTTTCAGTGTTTTATGGAGTTTTTCATTTCAAACTGTTAAAGTACTTTAGTTTGATTTGTTAGTGTAAAGCAGAATACCATAATCAGGTGATCCAAGAAACATAAATTCCAATATAATCAGATAACATTCCTTTTATGTAAAGCATCATCCTATTATACTTCAATGAAGCAATCTTCTATTCGGTGCATGCTTCATGTGGTCAGAAAGGTGTAGAAGAGAAAATGAACTGGTAGGTGAGGATCGAGATGAAATCAACAAGATGGCAACTAGAGAACCTATTTAGGTTTGATTTATTATACACTGCTCCAAAAAATAAAAAAAACTTCAACACAATGTAACTCCAAGTCAATCACACTTCTGTGAAATCAAACTGTCCACTTGGGAAGCAACACTGAGTGACAATCAATTTCACATGCTGTTGTGCAAATGGAATAGACAACAGGTGGAAATTATAGGCAATTAGCAAGACACCCTAATAAAGGGGTGGCTCTGCAGGTGGTGACCACAGACCACTTCTCAGTTCCTATGCTTCCTGGCTGATGTTTTGAATGCTGGCAGTGCTTTCACTCTAGTGGTAGCATGAGACGGAGTCTACAACCCACACAAGTGGCTCAGGTAGTGCAGCTTATCCAGGATGGCACATCAATGCGAGCAGTGGCAAGAAGGTTTGCTGTGTCTGTCAGCGTAGTGTCCAGAGCATGGAGGTGCTACCAGGAGACAGGCCAGTACATCAGGAGACGTGGAGGAGGCCGTAGGAGGGAAACAACCCAGCAGCAGGACCGCTACCTCCACCTTTGTGCCAGGAAGAGCACTGCCAGAGCCCTGCAAAATGACCTCCAGCAGGCCACAAATGTGCATGTGTCTGCTCAAACGGTCAGAAACAGACTCTGAGGGCCCGACTTCCACAGGTGGGGGTTGTGCTTACAGCCCAACACCGTGCAGGACGTTTGGCATTTGCCAGAGAACACCAAGATTGGCAAATTCGCCATTGGCGCTCTGTGCTCTTCACAGATGAAAGCAGGTTCACACTGAGCACATGTGACAGTCTTGAGACGCCATGGAGAACGTTCTGCTGCCTGCAACATCCTACAGCATGACCGGTTTGGCATTGGGTCAGTAATGGTGTGGGGTGGCATTTCTTTGGAGGGCCGCACAGCCCTCCATGTGCTCGCCAGAGGTAGCCTGACTGCCATTAGGTACCGAGATGAGATGCTCAGACCCCTTGTGAGACCATATGCTGGTGCGGTTGGCCCTGGGTTCCTCCTAATGCAAGACAATGCTAGACCTCATGTGCCTGGAGTGTCAGCAGTTCCTGCAAGACGAAGGCATTGATGCTATGGACTGGCCCGCCTGTTCCCCAGACCTGAATCCAATTGAGCACATCTGGGACATGTCTCGCTCTATCCACCAACCACAGACTGTCCAGGAGTTGGCAGATGCTTTAGTCCAGGTCTGGGAGGAGATCCCTGAGGAGACCGTCCGCCACCTCATCAGGAGCATGCACAGGCGTTGTAGGGAGGTCATACAGGCACGTGAAGGCCACACACATTACTGAGCCTCATTTTGACTTGTTTTAAGGACATTACATCAAGGTTGGATCAGCCTGTAGTGTTTTTCCACTTTAATTTTGAGTGTGACTCCAAATCCAAAATTTGATTTTTTTTTTTTTTTTTTTGTCAGCACATTCAACTATGTAAAGAACAAAGTATTTCAGAAAAATATTTAATACAGATCTAGGATGTTATTTTTGTGTTCCCTTTATTTTTTTGAGCAGTGTATAATAAAAGCTTGGATAATCTGTTGGATTAAACTCTAGCTGTAGGATTCTCTCCAGCTGTTGTAAAACTACAACTCCCACCATGCCCTGCTGTAGGCAGTCTGAGCAAGCTGAGAGTTGTAGTTTTGCAACAGCTGGATTGCCTCCGGTTGGCCATACCTGATATATATTGTTAAATAGAAAGTCTGATCTTTCATTTACATTGATGCAGTGCCAAGAATCGTATAAATCGTTCTCCAATAAGGATTTCAATGAAGGGGTAGGTCTCATGTTCTGACTAGAAGTGTCTAATGCTGGATTAGCTATAGTGTTTGAGGTCACCAAACATGAATAGATGAACCTCTTGAACTGCTGCAAATTTAATTAAAAAAATCTAAAGCATTGGGGCCATATAAATTACATATTGTATGTTATATTATTCAGCTTGCATGACCAGAAACCTTCCCCTGTTATTTTTCAACAGACATCTTCAGTGCTATGGAGTCTTTAATTGTAATGCGCACACCTGCCTTTTTGGTGGTTTGAGCACGAGTGGTAAATGTGGGGGAAAAGTTTATGCTTCATTCTAGATGCATCTCCTAGCAGTAGATGGGATTCTTGAATGCAGATTAACGTCTGCTCCATTGTTTTGCTTCCCTCCAGAGAATGGCATTTATATGGATGACTACAAGAAAATTGGATTAGGACATTCAGTCGCAGGTGCACATTCATAAAGCTAGCATGCAGGAAGCAAACAAATCAGTATGGCAGCACAACATTTCACAGACACAATAAAACTGGGGAATTATACTTATTGTGGTATTATACCTACTGTAAATGAGGAGGGAAAATAGAATCTCTTTGCGCACATTTTTGATCTAACATGTGTCAAGGCCCATCCAGGTGTCAAATTGGCTTCTGCAGATGTGTCCTTAACACTAACAGAACTGCCTCTCCTGGGCTTGACCTAAGCCTACAATGTTCAGGGCAGTGTAGGAACCAGTTTATATGGATGATTAAGTCCGTTTACATTTAAGGAGAATATTTAAGTCATTTTGTGTTTGAATAGCTTAGTCCAGTCCCAAGGATCTGACAACCGTAAGTCCTTGGCTTGACTGGCATAAATCAGTTTGTCGGGTTGGAAGGTCTTCTGAGCATGAGTTGTTGGAGTGGTTGTCATGTAATGTTGGTTGCAATAAGGACCTAAAAAGAAACTAGGCAAAAACACAAACCAAAAACCTATTCCTTGCAGAATTGGAGTAAGTGTTGCTTGTGGACTTGTTCACCTCATGTGTTGAGGTTCAGGCCTCCTGAAAAGGCAGGGAACCATTCCTCCTGAATATTTGTTCCTCTTTTCCTGCTTTCCTCAGGTTCTGTTTTTTGGTATTGGTGTTTTGAAGAACAAATGTAAAGTTATGCATCTTGGTAGTAATCTGTGCTTCATATGTTCTAGGTGATGTAGCACTGGGAGAGTCACTTATAGAGAAGGATTTGGGTGTCCTTGTGGATGGTAGATTAAATTACAGCATACAATGTCAATCAGCTGCTTTAAGGACACCAGCATACATTAAACGAGGCATGGACTCTTATGGCAGGGATGTAATATTACCACTTTACAAAGTGTTGGTGCGGCTTTATCTGGAATATGCAGTTCAGTTCTGGGCACCAGTCCATAGAAAGGACGCACTGCAGCTGGAAAAAGTACAGAGGAGAGCGACTAAACTGAAGGGGCATGGAGGGTCTTAGTTATGAAGAGAGAATTAAAATTAGTCTTCAGAAGAGACATCAAGGGGGGGGGGGGGGACATGATTAACCTATATAAATGGGCCATACAAAAAAAATAGTGAAAAGCTGTTCCATGTAAAATGCGCTCAAAAGACAAGTGGGCACTGCCTCCGACTGGAGAGAAGTTGTCTCTGGAAGCATCAAAGCTTCACTAAGAACTGTGGAATAGACTTCCTCAGGACATGGTCACAGCAGGAACAGTGGACCGTTTCAAAAAGGGTTTAGACTAATTCTTAAAAGTAAAGTTAATGCTTATGAAAACATGTAGAAATCTGAGTCTCCCTTTTGGGATTTGCATCTCCACCTATCCTTTGGTTGAACTTGATGTATGTCTATTAACTATGTAACCTGATGTGTAATTATATACTGATCTCTGCTTGGATGTTCATGTGTTTTCACTTTTTATATATATATATATATATATATATATTTTTTTTTTCTCTTCCAGGACTTTTGGAGGATATGCTTCTAACGCTATGTATGTCGAGCAAGCTAAAGCCCTAGCACAGAACCTGGCTACCCTTGGTCTGCAGTTTGATTATACATACTTTGTACGTGCTGGCTACAATTCTCCTTTAGAATTTTTCGGCCGCCACAATGAAGTGTGGTACATGGCAAAGTCCCCTCAGCAGTGGGAATTTCTTGATCTTTCTGCTGCTCAGCCCTGGGTGTGATCCTCGTGCCCTCAATACAGTTGAGGCCAACGTGCAAAATAGTATGGCTGTTAATCTTCAGCATTGCCTTGTAAGTGTTATGTATGTGCTGTTTTTGTAACAAATTTTTCAGTAATAAAATATTTGTATAGTGTGGGTTTTCTTGGTTTATATACTTGAGGAGATTTTCTTTGTGTACATAATAACCCCTGGCGGATGAAGTGTGACAAATATCATTGTGGGGTCGTATATATGCCAGCAGGGGGACGTTTAGTAAGACTAGTGTTTTCCAAGATGGTCTCAACTCCCACTGTTCTGCTGGAAGAAGCACAAGTTGTGTAGTCAAAAGCCCCTATGTAAGTTTGGCACTTCCTCAGAAGTCTTTGACAGACTTAAGGGGTGTTTTCCAAGACTTTCTGACCAGTGGGAGGCTGACACCTGGGGACCCCACCAATCATCTGTTTGAGAAGGCTGCAGTAATGCCACAACCTTCTCTAAGCCAGTAACGACACATCCATCAGTCATGTGGCCTAGCCATAGCTCAGCCCTATAGAATGTGGATGAGCACAATGCCAAGCACAGATGCTATATGATCGGTTATGTGAGAAGGCACAAAGGTTTTTGTGAGCACCACAAACAGCTGATCAGTGGGGGTCCCAGGTGTTGCACCCCCATGATCAGATACTGATGACCTATTCAGGATGGGTCATAATTTAGTCTTGGAAAACCTTTAACACCCTGCCATTTTTCACCTTAAGGACCAGGACGTTTTTTGGAAACTTAACACGTGTCAGATTGCTTTTACTTATCAAAGCGATTCTGAATTTGTTTTCTCACAACACATTGTACTTTAGTTGATATAATTCTCCTTTATTAAATCCAAAATTTACAGAATTAGGAATTTTCAAAACTCTGCTTTTCAGGCAGATAGTGTTACATCATGAGTTATTACCTTACATTTCCCCATATGTCCACTTTCATGTTTACATTATTTTGTAAATGTAATTTTATTTTTTAGGATCTTATAAGGCTTAGGCCCTATGCACATGACCGTATATTTTTTGCAGACCCATTGAAATGAATTTTTTTTTTTTTTTTTTTGTGGACCATATATGGAACCAGACACTGAAAGAAAAACGTTCATGTGCATGAAGCCTTAGAATTTTAGAAGCAAATTAAAATTCGCTTTTTTTCTGTAACAAGGGTTAACTGACAAAACAATTTATTACCCTGATTCTGCGTTTTTACAGAAACGCCCCAACATGTGGTC
Source organism: Bufo bufo (assembly GCF_905171765.1). Taxonomy (NCBI): domain Eukaryota; kingdom Metazoa; phylum Chordata; class Amphibia; order Anura; family Bufonidae; genus Bufo; species Bufo bufo. Next base: position 601,853,377 of record NC_053392.1, read on the forward strand.
ATAAACTGCTGTACAGGCACATGGAAGGGTGCAGAAGGAAAGGAGCACTGTTGGATTTTTGGACAGCAGATTTAACTGGGATATCTTAAATTGCCATGACATTAAAGACCCCCCCCGATGCACCCCTAGAGTAGAAACTCCCAAAAAGTGACCCCATTTTGAAAATTATAGGATAAGGTGACACTTTTATTGTTACTATTTTGGGGTATATATGACTTGACTGCTCTATATTAGGCTTTTTGTGAGGCAAGGAAACCAAAAAATTGCTGTGCTGGCAGTCTGTATTTTACGGTGTTCACCTGACAGGTTAGATCATGTGCTATGTTTATAGAGCAGGTTATGGACACAACATTCTATTTTTATTTTTTTCTTTTGAAAACTTGTTTTTGGCTTTTCTAAAAGCCATATTAGGCCGATTTAATTATGTAGGGGCACAGTTTTTGTGGCATGAAGTGACTAATATTTTGGGGTACTTACTATTTGATCGTTTGGTATTTACACTTTGTGATGTATGGTGACTTTTTTTTTTTTGTCTTACTGTGGGACTTCAACATTACAGGGTCTCATCCCTGTTTTCAATGCAGCACAATAAATCTATCAGTGGCCCTAGGTCTCCATAGCTGCCAGGCCCAAAGGCCTTTAAAGGGCTTGGGGTTGAAATGGCAACCATCGGATCCCCGCCACTGCAGCACAGGGACCCGATGGCCCAGGAGAGGGAGCACAAACCTCCTATATGCCGTGACATATATGAGGGGTTAATCCACCGGCATCACTGATGCTGGTGGATGAAGCAGGGATCCAGCTGTCGGTAACAGCTGAATCCTTGCTGCTTATCACGGCACTGCACATGGGGGTGTTGACAGTGGTGTCGCCAGAGGGGGCCACGGCCCCCCCACATCATGCTGTGCCCCCCAAGTGAGCCACCGCCGGGCACAGGGAGATGAGCGCTTCCATTGCGCTCATCTCCATTGTAAACTGCCTGTGCCAGCGGAGGTGCAGGGGAGGGAGAGGCATGTCCCTACCCCTTCCTCTGATAGGCTGCAGGCAGTGGGTACCTACCATATAGGCAGACCACGCAGCTGCTGAGGGGCCCGAAGTGGAGAGGCCCCGCCCCCTAATTGCTCCTGTTTATCTTTCTAAAGCTAAAGGACCTTTGATGTCATCACAGGTCCTGTAAGGGAACTAAAGTGTAGTACCCAGGTTAGAACAGTGCATCTGCCAGGACCTGTGATGACATCATCTTCAACATCACAGGTCCTGCAGAATCTAGCAAAGGAACTGCACCAAAAATGGTGTAGTTCCTAGGTTTCAAAGGTATATCTGCCAGGACCTGTGATGACATCACAGGTCCTTCAACCCCTAACAGCAAGTATTAGAAGTTCACAAGCAGCTATGCATGGATCCATACAGACTGAAATGGAGTGGTAAGAGGAGGTCCTCCACTTTTCATCATTTACCCCCCCCCCATGCCCTGTTTTTACTCATTGCTCACTCATGTATAATACTTCAGACAGTTACAGTGACCAGTACCTCACACACAGTGACCATAATGTATAACTGACCACATATTTCTGTAAACACTGCATCTACAGTATTATACCTTGTATGTCTCACATCAATACACTTCTGTGTGTAATATATAGATACACACATACATGCACACACTGCATATATTATACATGCAATATGTACAGATAGTATATACCGCAGTGCACTGATATGAGGTACAAGGTATAATAGATTCTGTGTGTACAGATATCAGTACACTTCTGTATATACTATATATATGAGGTACGAGGTATAATAGATGCAGTGTGTACAGATATATAGTATATACAGCGGTGTACTGATATCTGAGGTACGAGGTGTCAATACACTGCTGTATTTACTATATACCTGTACACACTGCATATATTATACCCCGTACCTCACATATCAGAACACTAGGGAATATACTATATACCTGTACACACTGCATATATTATACTGCGTACCTCACATAACTGTACACTGCTGTAGATAATATACATCTGTACACACTGCATCTATTATACCTCTTTTGTGTGCCAGGGCTGTTTAGTAATACCAATCCGGCCCTGATGGCATAAATTATAAAACGCAGCAGCAAGAATAGTTCATGGAACAAAGGGAGGGGCTATAAAAGGGGAATGGGGGCTCAATTTAGATTCCTGCTATGGGGCCCAGTGATTTTTATGTACGCCCCTGGCTGCAGGCACTAGGCCGGCAGCCTATCAGAGATCGGCGCAGGCGACGTCATCGCGCCGCCTGAGCCTTACCTCAGTGTCAGCGATGCAGCCTCTTCCTGTGTCCCACGCTGTAATGTAAGTATAAGTGTTTTTTTTGGTAATGTTACTTGCACATTGGGGGGGCTTATTACAATACTGGCACATGATGATGGGGGGGGGGGACTTGTTACTGGCAGTGGCACGTTATTGAGGGCACTTATTACTGGCACATTATTGGTGGGCACTATAGGGGCATCTACTGAGGCCACAAAGAAGGGGTGTTTTATATGGGGGGCTCTGTACAGTAGCATTTTATACTGGGACACATTATGGTGGGTACTGGGGAGAGAGGAGTACTATGGGGGGCACTAAGAAGGGATATTTTATACTTGCAAATTATGGGGGACACTGAGGGCATCTACTGGGGCACGATATATGGGACATTTTATATTGGTACATTATGGGGGGCACTAGCAGGAAGGGGGGAGAGGAGCACTATATAGGGGTATTTTATACTGGCACATTATGGGGGACATTAGCTCAACTGGGGGCATAAGGGGGTATGTTTTGCACATTATAAGGAGAATTTTTTCTACTGGGGGGCATTATGGTGGGTTTTATTACTCCCCCCTGGTATGACCCCCTAGTAGCAGCACCAGCCTCTCCCTGCTCTGCTATCCCTCTGCCCCTTCTCCAAATCCTTATTATGAAATCTTTCTCATTAGGATAAAACACAACATCAGCTCCACCGAGCCCCCGGCCAAGTGTTGAAGTGGCGTCCGAGATCCCCAAGGGCCAAGCCAAGTAAGTGTTCATGTGAAATTATGTTTATTTTATATATGTACACTCCTGTGAGAGGCGGGGAGGGAGATCTGTGGATGACACTGTTATGGAGGGGGAAATGGGGATGACACTGTCATGGGGTGGATCTGTGGATGACACATATAGCATAAGATGCTATATACGGTATGTGGCATCCACAGATCCCCCCCCCATAGCAGTGTCATCCACAGATCCCCCTCTCTATAAAAGTGTCATCCACAGACAGCTGGACTTTTCTTCCCTGTTGCGGTTTTAGGTATTGGGTAAAGTATCGCAGCATTTCTAAGCGTACTTGTGTAAACGTATCGTTGTTATAGTTGCCGCCCCCAGTGTGCCCCCCCAAAATTTGAAAGCTAGAGACGCCACTGGGTGTTGAGGACCGCTGGATGAGAATGCTTGTCCTGAGGCACACGTTACCGGCCATTTAGGATGAACATTCTCGTCCTGGGCCCTTAAGGGGTTAAACCTACACCAGCAAGGGGGGCTGTTGTGGATTTAAAGGCTATAGACACTTAAACTTTTTTTAACTTTTATTTTGTGGCGAAAATTTATTTTTCTCGTACATTCCATTGGGGGACACAGACCATGGGTATAGCCTAGGTTACTAGGAGGAGACACTATGCAAATAAAAAAGAGAGCTCCTCCTCCCCAGGCTATGACCCCAATCTTGCTTAGTGTCGGATACGGAGGTGACTTTCGACTCTACTCCCGTTTATTTTTTTTTTCAGCAGGGTCGCAATTCTGCTTCCCTGGTCTCTCGGAGCAAGCGCCGGGGTCGAACTGACGTCCCCGGCTACCTCCCACCCTCCCCTAGAAGTTAAGTGGAACCGGGCTCGACCTGCAGCTCCGGCAGCCTACCAGATTTGGGGTCACCTTCCTCCAGATCACTGCCATTCCTTGTGCCAGCTGACTGAGAGGTGACCTCCGCTGGTGTGGATCTGAGGGTGAAGACTGCAGATAAGTACACTGTCTCCCGGTGTGACACTTGGGGCCGCTTGGTGGGTGGTCTGAACGGGGGAAGGATCCCTGTCTGGGGCTATCGGAAGCGGCAACTTCCTCGGCTCTCCCTCAGCAGTGTCTAAGGGGCGGGCCCTCCTACCCTTCCAGCGGCCGCGTCTGTAATTTTTCATATTTCTCGTGCCTCCTGATGCGATTTGTGGGCGGTGCCCTATTCTTCTGCTCAGCGCTCTCCATACGCGGCTGCTCCTGGCTCCACTCTATCGCGGTAGGATAGTTATTGTCTTGCATGCTGCAGGAACGTTCAGAGACCCTGTCCCCTTCCTTTGCAGGGATTGCCGCCATCATGCCGAAACCTGGGGCCTCCCAAAAATCCAAGTCTGCCCCACTGGGGCTATGTAAGGTTTGCTGCTTGCCACTTTCGGTCACGGGATCATGTGACTCTCTTGCCTTGCCTCTGGAAAGGATCATCCTCTCCCCCCTCCACCCCCTCTCACTCAGCCCAGTCCTCCCTCCGCCCTGTCGGAGCCCGCTTGGGACTCTGCCTTTTCTAGGGCGACCGCTGACTTGGGCCAAGTCTCTCGGGCTGCCATGGCCTTCATGGAACGCATGGCGTCCACGGATCCTGTGGCTAACACCAATCCGCTTCCCAGTGGTTCCCACAAAGGACGCTCAGCTACTAAGAGGCAGCATCCTTCCTCGGATGCTTCTGCTTCCCCTCCTCGCCTGGAGGCGCGTTCAGACCCTTCCCCTCCTCGCAGGGACCATAGATCGGAAGGGGAAAGGTCCAGCTCTGACGAGGACACAGAGCTGGAGCCCTCGCCCAAGCTGTCCACTATGGTGGCGGCGGTCCGGGATACTTTTAATATCCAGGGGGAATCTCCTTCCGCTGGTAGCCAGGAATTCCCTCTATTCCACTCTAGGAAACCTCAAACGGTTGTATTCCCCATACATGGCGAGTTCGACAAGGTCCTCTCTAAGGCCTGGGACCGCCCTAATCACCGGTTTTCTGCCACAAAACGTATGGATGCTCTTTATCCATTTCCTGCAGAAAATGTGCAGCAGTGGTCTTCTCCTCCTAAGGTCGACCCGCTGGTGGCCAGATTGGCTAAGAATACGGCCATTCCTGTCTTGGACGGGTCGTCTCTACGGGATGCAGTTGACAGGCGTTTGGATTCTCTGTCCAAAGCCATCCTCACTCTGGCAGGCACTGGCCTGCGGCCCGCTTTCGCCTCGGCCTGGGTATCCAGAGCGTTTTCCGTATGGTTGCAGCGCCACAATCAGGACCTAGCGGAGCAGGATGCCTCTGCGGACACCTTAAACTTTGTCCTCCAGATGTCTCAGGCGACAAAGTTTCTCTGCGAAGCTTCCTTTGATGTTAGCATTCTCTTTGCGTGGCTCTCAGGACTCCCGTAAGAAGCCTGCCTTTAAGCCCCAGCCTTCCTGGCGCCCGCGGCCACAATCTGCCTGCCCTGCTGCTCCCAAGCAGTCCTCCACCTGAAGGGGTGCCCCCACCTCTTACGGTGGGGGGCCGATTGCTCTCCTTTCAACAGGTTTGGAGAGCTCATATCCAGGACGCCTGGGCCCTGGAAATTGTAACATCTGGTTACAATATCCAGGACGCCTGGGCCCTGGAAATTGTAACATCTGGTTACAAAATAGAATTCGCTTCCAGACCTTCGGAACGTTTCTTCTCTTCTCGGGTTCCGGGGGATCCGGTCCGGGCCTCGGCTCTTTTGCAGGCGGTCTCTTCCCTTTTGGACAGGGGAGTGATTGTTCCAGTCCCCTTGGAGGAGCAAAGCCCGGGTTTCTATTCCAACCTATTCGTGGTGCCAAAGAAGGAGGGATCTGTGCGTCCTGTTCTAGACCTGAAGCTGTTAAACAGGTCTCTGGGGGTCCAGAGGTGCCGGATGGAATCCCTCCGATCCGTTATTGCTCTTCTTCCAGGGTGGACATACAAGACGCCTATTTGCATGTCCCTATAGCAGAATCTCACCACAGTTTTCTGCTCTTCGCTGTCGGCGGGCAGCATTACCAGTTTGTCGCCCTGGCCTTTGGGCTGGCTTCGGCCCCTCGGGTATTCACGAAGATCTTGGCGCCGCTCTTGGCACTCCTCCGTACCAGGGGCATATCTCTGTTGCCCTACCTGGACGACATACTGATAAAGGCTTCCTCCCTTCCCCAGGCCAGGGACAGCGCCCGGATCACTGCTCAGACTCTGAAGCAGTTCGGCTGGCTGATCAATGTCCAGAAGTCATCTCTTCACCCCTCACAGAGGGTGACCTTCTTAGGAATGGTTCTGGACACCACGGCAGCTCGGTTCTGGGGCTGATGGTGGTCTCCTTTGCCCAGTTTCACACTCGGCCTCTACAGCGGGCGATTCTGTCCTTTTGGGACAGGACGTCGCGCGGTCTGGACTCTCGAGTCCGTCTGCCTCCTTGGGTTCGGGTGGAACTCCAGTGGTGGCTGTCTCCCCAAAACCTGATTTCAGGGAGGTCCTTTCTTCCGATCTCCTGGACAGTCATCACCACCACCACCGACGCCAGCCTCCTGGGTTGGGGTGGTGTTCTCCAGGCCCGGAGGGTGCAGGGGGTTTGGTCGGCGGCGAAGGCCTGCCTTCCGATCAACGTGCTGGAGCTCAGAGCAATTTTCCTCTCCCTTTCTCATTGGACTCCTCTCCTGGCAGGTCACCCGGTAAGGGTCCAGTCAGACAATGCCACAGCCGAAACACCAGGGTGGGACCCACAAGAGGCGGAAAGGATCCTCCAGTGGGCGGAGATTCATGTTCCAGTACTGTGGGCAGTGTACATCCCAGGGATCGACAATTGGAAGGCAGACTTTCTCAGCTGCAACACAGTGGATCCAGGAGAGTGGTCCTTAAATCCAGAAGTTTTCGAGGACATCTGTCGCTGGTGGGGTCGACCTGTTGGCATCCAGGCTCAACAACAAGGTTCCCACGTTTCTGACCCGTGCTCGGGACCCGGAGGCGTACGGGGTGAACGCGCTGGTGTCTCCGTGGCGAGGTTCCCCTCCTTTATGTCTTTCCACCTCTGCCCTTCGCAAATTCACGTCAGAAGGGATTCCGACCATTCTCATCGCCCCCGATTGGCCTCGCCGCGCCTGGTTTTCGGACGTCACTCGGATGCTGGCAGACGTTCCGTGGCCTCTTCCTCTCAGGGAGGACCTACTGTCTCAAGGACCGCTCTTCCACCAGAATTTACGGTCACTTCGTTTAACGGAGTGGCTGTTGAGACCGCCATCCTGAAGAGGGGCTTCTCGGACTCTGTGGTGAAGACCATGATCAAGGCCAGAAAACCAGTTTCATCCCGGATATACTATCTAACCTGGAAGGTCTTTTTTGCCTTTTGTGAGAAACTGGGCGTTTTTCTCCTTCGTTTCTCGGTTCCGGTGGTCCTATCCTTTCTCCAGTCGGGCCTTGAGATGGGAATGTCGCTGAGCTCTCTGAAAGACCAGGTTTCTGCTCCGGCCATTTTCTTTCAGCGATCCCTGGCTCTGCTCGGTCCAGTGAGGACCTTCCTACAAGGGGTGGCGCATTCGGTCCCTCCGTATGTTCCTCCCCTGCCCCCCTGGGACCTAAATTTGGTTCTGTCTTCCCTCCAGGCGGCTCCCTTTGAGCCTCTGAGGGAGGTTTCTTTGAATCTTCTCACCTGGAAGGTGGTCTTTTTGGTGGCGATCACCTCGATCAGGAGGGTATCGGAGCTGGCCGTGCTTTCCTGTAGGGAGCCCCTTTTGGTCTTCCACCAGGATAAGGTGGTGCTACGCCTGGTCTCTTCATTTTTGCCCAAGGTGGTCTCTGCCTTCCACCTTAATGAGGATATAGTCCTGCCCTCTTATTGTCCATTCCCGGCGAACCGCAAGGAGCGCGCTCTCCATTCCCTGGACGTTGTCCGTGCTCTGCGAGTGTACCTGTCGGTTATTGCCTCTTTCCGCCGTACGGATTCCCTTATTGTGATTCCTGAAGGGCCTCGTAAAGGTCTGGCGGCTTCCAAGGTCTCGGTAGCCCGGTGGATTCGGTCGGCTATTGCCACGGCCTATCGTGCTCGTGGCAGGGTTCCCCCAGCCGGGGTTACTGCGGTGGGGGCCTCCTGGGCTAGGTGTAATCGCGCCTCGGCATCTCAACTTTGTAAGGCGGCCACCTGGTTCTCCTTGCATACCTTTACAAAGTTTTGCCAATTGCACTCTTTGGCATCGGCTGATGCTGTCCTTGGGCGCAAGGTATTGCAGGCGGTGGTTCCTGTTTGACCGCTGGGCATTTTCCCCTGGAGGTGTTGGTTTTTCCCAGACCCATTGACTGCTCTGGGACGTCCCATGGTCTGTGTCCCCCAATGGAATGTACGAGAAAAGGAGATTTTTTGTGAAACTCACCTGTAAAATCTTTTTCTCGTCTTTTACATTGGGGGACACAGCTCCCTCCCATTCTTGCCTGTTGTAGGAAGGGTTGGTTTAGTTCTTCGGGACCTGAAGGTTTTCGGTCCGATGGCGGTATTCCTTTGTTCTGGCCTCTATTGCTTTGGACTCCTTCTCCTACTGCTTTTGCGCACACTGGGGTCCTCCCGGTGGAGCATGGGGGTATAGCCCGGGGAGGAGGAGCTTTCTTTTTTATTTACATAGTGTCTCCTCCTAGTAATGACCTAGGCTATACCCACGGTCTGTGTCCCCCCAATGGAAAAGAAGAGAAAAAGATTTTACAGGTGAGTTTCACAAAAAATCTCCTTTTTTCTACAGCCTGCTGTGCTTTCTATGCTGCATTTGTAACATATCAATAAAAGGATCATGTTACTTTACCGCTTGGTGCCCCAACCTCCACCAATGCCTTCCCTCAGCCCTACTGTTAGACATACTTGGAAAATATTACATACAGGGCTGCAGGAACAGATAATCCCCCTTCTGTCAATTTGGAGCTGCCTACATGAGGCCACATTTATTTTTGAGTGAAGCTATTAAAACTTTGATTTGACTGCTTTGCTGAATTTCACCCAAAAAATAAAAAATTTGCATCATGATGAATTACTTACGGAGCGCATATATTTGGAAGTAGCGGGCTCATGGCCCCTTTGTCATTGAACCCCTGGGATGCGGTGTTTATTGCTGATCACGGCATCTGAGGTGAAAAATGAGGGCTTTCAGGGATTTAAAAAAAATAAAATGATACTCTCCTCACCCATTTGAGCACAGAGTCCGCTGCAGCCATCTTAATTGAAGATCCGCTGTGAAATCTTGCGCGGTGTGTGCGAGGATGTCATCGCGCGGCCCGAAATTTGATGCTTCACCGTGAAGCACAAGGAAATTTGGTTTCGCTGCGAATAGAATTTTCCTTGAAATTCAGATTGAAGTCCACTTTGGATACTTTGATTCACTCAACACTAATTATCATACTTCATAACAGTCCCAGATTTGGCAGAACAGTTTAGGAATTCAGTGGCTGTCCCAGGAAGGCTAAGGCATATCCTGATTTCAGCTGTATTTGCTTCCTCAGGACAAAATCCAGTTGAATGCAATAGTGAAACAGGGAGCTGTAAGCTCTCTGCTCCACCATTCCCCTGCTGGTGCTCTTACCAGTAGCAGGCGCAATGAAGTGGTGTCATCGCTCCGGCTGAGCTGAAGACTAGAGAGCACATATCCTTGAGACCATCATCTAGTCTATGTACTCTCTTTTCTCATGCCCACCAAGCTGTTGGTGAGAGCATGATATTTTATGGTCCATTTATTGGAGGAATGTGGCTAGGTGAGCATTGCTTTTTTTTATTTGGAAAATACATGGGCAGCACTACTGTAATGCCTCATTCACACATCAGTGATTTTGAGCCAAAACCAGGTGCGGCTCTAAACACAGAACAGGTGCAGATCTTTCCCTTATACCTCATGTCTGTGGAGGTTCCAATTCTGGTTTTGGCTCACAAGGACATGTGAATGAGGCTTAAGGGGGCATAACTACTCTGTGGGGTGACTAAGGGGCATATCTACTATGTGGGGGCACAAAGGGGGTAGCACTGTTGTGAGGGAGGCATACTGTGTGCGGGCACTAAGGGAACATAACTATTCTGTGCAGTCACTACAGGAGCATTCTACCTTGTGGGGCACTACAGAGGTATCACTACTATGTGGGGGTCATGAAGGAGGAATACCTACTGTGTGGGTTGACCAGGGGGACTGGGCAAGATTGGTCTTTATATATATATATATATATATATATATAGGCATTTGTTGGAGTTTTAGGTATGACTTAGTGCTACATGCTCATCTGATGTATTTCTTCCTTAGGCCTCTTTCAGACGGGCGTTGCGGGAAAAGGTGCGGGTGCGTTGCGGGAACACGCGCAATGTTTCCGCGCGAGTGCAAAACATTGTAATGCGTTTTGCACTCGCGTGAGAAAAATCGCGCATGTTTGGTACCCAAACCCGAACTTCTTCACAGAAGTTCGGGCTTGGGATCGGTGTTCTGTAGATTGTATTATTTCCCCTTATAACATGGTATATTTTTTTTTTAACCCCTCCAGCGCTATTTTACTAGGCATTCTGTATTCAGAATGCTATTATTTTCCCTTATAACCATGTTATAAGGGGAAATAATAATGATCGGGTCTCCATCCTGATCGTCTCCTAGCAACCGCGCGTGAAAATCGCACCGCATCCGCATTTGCTTGCGGATGCTTGCGATTTTCACGCAACCCCATTCACTTCTATGGGGCCTGCGTTGCGTGAAAAACGCAATGCACAAGTGATGCGTGAAAATCACCGCTCATGAGAACAGCCCCATAGAAATGAATGGGTCGGTTTTCAGTGCGGCTGCTCGCCCGTGTGAAAGGGGCCTTAGGCTTTTCAAAAGATGGGAGGTATGGTCATTGTCATTTTGTGACCAAGCACTGGACCAAAGTAGTAAATGCTTCTGTTATTTTTCCACTGACCCCCAGTGTCACTGAAATCAATAGATACATGTGCTGTTTGTGGAGAACATGGACAGCACATGTCTCTCATGGTAACACAAGTCCCATTTTCTCCCAACATAATGAATACCAATAAAATACACACACTAGACAGCAATTTGACTGCAATGTTTATTCAGGGTGACATAACTAACTAAAATTTAAAACTGAAGTATACTTCATGGACCAAGCTGGGTGACAATACCTCAACATTGTAACAAAATGAAAGAAAAAATTAGGGTGGACAGGGTCCCGTTTTATAGCTCTTCACAGACTGACAGTCAATACCCCTGCGCACTGGATATATAAGGGCCATTGCACATGACCGTATGTCCTCTGAGACATACGGTCCGTGAGCGGGCCATATGTCCCGGAGCAGCATTGATTGGGAGCACACAGCATCATAGATTACAATGATGCTGTGGATGTCGGGCCGCCCGCGGTGCTATTGTCCTGCACTCATATGATTTTATGAGTGCAGGACAATAGCACCACGGGTGGCCCGACGTGCACAGCATCATTGTAATCTATGATGCTGTGTGCTCCCGTGCGCACGACCAATGACGCTCCAGGACATATGGCCTGCTCACAGACCGTATGTCTCGGAGGGCATACAGTCGTGTGCAAGGGCCCTAAGGGACAACTTTCCCACTGCTGCCACCATTTTTCTAATAAAGATGAAACCCTCTTCCCACCGCTGCAGAAACCTCCAAACAGTTGCCTTCAGCATGACAATGCAGGCAGACTTTCTAAATCGGATCGTACCACAGCACAGCTAACCTCCATAGGTAAGATCCATAGACATCTACAAAAGAGAATGTATAGGCCTCCCCAGAGCAATTAACTTGGGGGACACATGGGGGCACATACACCCTGTTGTCCTTTTTCATAGGTGTACAACATTAATATATAAATAGCATAAATATAAGGGTTGATTATATATAATAGGCCATATTGTTATATTCACCATTGTGTATGTATTTTAAAGTAGACTGAAAGAGGTTCATGGAGAGGACACAGTTCATATAATTTCTTCTCTGTAGATGTACCAGTCTGAGAAGTCATTCTTGTCTTCTTACAGATTTATGACTGAGATAAGGATATTTTCTAGACGCATCTTGTGCTAATAACCCCTATGGTTTAATGTCTGTTGATGAAGCAGAAAATATGTGATGTATATGTATAATGAACATTAAGTTTTAGTATAAGATAATCAATAGGACATATGTATTATGAAGGACGTCAATGCATCTATTATCTTTTTTTTTTGTATATTTCTCACTAGGAACGCATACACTCCTTAAGCATGATGAGAAGAATTTTAAGTGTAAACCTTGTTAGCAAGATAGTGTAATTTTAACTAACAATCAATCAACCATTGTAGTAACAGAGGAGACACACGTCTGTGATAGTACAAGGTCCATTATATTCTTATCGGTACCATAAATTTAGTAGCTTGGGAAAAGTCTAAGTGGTATCCAAACGTCTGTGTTTTAGTTGGTTTATGTGTCAAAAATAATCCCTTAGCTCTGATTTAGGATTCCTTGTTTTATGTGTATAGAATGTAAGAGAAATCAGACCTGGACATTTAACCCTTACTAGTATGATGCTAATAGCTTATGCAATAGTGCCACCTAGGTATGAATAGGTAACATTGCGCCAACAGTTGAAATGCATTTTGGGTGATATAGTGACATCACAATCATTATCATATGTACACACCTAACCGACAATGATTGGAAAACTCCAAGTTAGGAAGGTGTATCTAACTGATAAGTTTGTGATCTTAAACCACACACACACATGAAGGAGAAAAGAACAGGGAGCAACAGAAACACAGAAATGAAAAACGCAGAGAAACAAGGAAAGAAAGGAGAGACCACAGGAGAAAAATCCCAATGATCGGAACGGACTTTAGAGCTGACTTCCCTTAGACTCTGCATTTCCACTGCACTCTTGGGTAACGTATAACTTTATTATGTGTAGTACTTGATATTTAGGAACATCCCAACTTTAGTGCGGATGTATAATGTTAAGTGCTACATCAATATTATCACTATTCAGTAAAGATGCATATTACTGAATAAAAGATCTAATATTGATTTCGGAGAAAATCCCTGATTGGAATATTCAATTGCATAGCCAATATCTGGCCTGATAATTTATAAGTTGTGTAGCAATACTACCCAATATCAGAGATTGGTCATAGTTTGAGCAGAGCAAGGGTTCGTATCTGTCCTTATCACTATTGAGTGTATATCTCATAATTGTCATCGGGACGCTTGTATTACATTTTATGTTTGAGAGGTAATGGAGAACGCTGGTAGTCGTGTTAGAGCCATCTAGTGGCGAATTTTGGGTACTGCATATCAGTGTGTGTTATTGCATATTATTGAGTTTTACATTCACTAAGCTCTGATTGCATTTCAAGTTATTGTATGATAAAACATTTAATATTTTTGCATAGACGCTTGTACAATGATTTACTGATTGCACAACTAATTATTTTTGAGATGTTTTATATGTCCACCTCTAGGATCAATTCCCTTTGAAATTTTTCCTTTGATGATTTCTTTTATATAAAGTATTTACTTTATATCCCTGACAACCCTTAGGTTTTTTTAGCTATAAGTTTTGGCGTTTTTTTTCCTTTCTCTCCCCCTTGTTTTTGTATCTGATCTGTTTTTGTAAATCTACCTCAAGAGAAGAAGACTGGTTTAATCTAGCCAGAGATGGTGCTAGCTGAAGTTGCTGCAGGGTCCAGGTCCATGGTGATTGGTTGCCACCAGTTGCTGGTGGAGAAATCCTGGTTGTTGATTTGTTATGGCTGTGACCGGCAGGAATCTGACCTCTTTATAGTGCAGCATTTGGTTGAGCTGGGAGCCAGTTTGAAGAGGACCTGATCTGCGCCCTCCCTCCCAAAAAATATTATTTTCAATGTTGCATGCTTTATTAGTGGGATTTATCACTCAGCTATAGCTGAGTGGATTGGGGTTTTTAAAGGTTAATGAATTGCTATTGGAAAGGTTAACTATTTATTTATTTATTCTAAATTATTGATTTATTTATGATTTAGTAATTTATTGGGTAACTCATAATAAAGCATTGCGGCCATTTAAAAAAAAGTGTTATGTTTTTATTTATTACTTAGGTATTTATTAATTAGTTTTGTGGGTGTAATGTGCCTCCATGTCTATAAGCTGATGATTTTTGTGCTAAGATTAACCACCTCCGGACCGCCTAACGCAGGATCGCGTTCCGGAGGTGGCAGCGCTGCGCACAGTCACGCATATATGCGTCATCTCGCGAGACGCGAGACTTCCTGTGAACGCGCGCACACAGGCGCGCGCGCTCACAGGAACGGAAGGTAAGAGAGTTGATCTCCAGCCTGCCAGCGGCGATCGTTCGCTGGCAGGCTGGAGATGTGTTTTTTTTAACCCCTAACAGGTATATTAGACGCTGTTTTGATAACAGCGTCTAATATACCTGCTACCTGGTCCTCTGGTGGTCCCCTTTGTTTGGATCGACCACCAGAGGACACAGGTAGCTCAGTAAAGTAGCACCAAGCACCACTACACTACACCCCCCCCCCCCCCCGTCACTTATTAACCCCTTATTAGCCCCTGATCACCCCATATAGACTCCCTGATCACCCCCCTGTCATTGATTACCCCCCTGTAAAGCTCCATTCAGACGTCCGCATGATTTTTACGGATCCACTGATAGATGGATCGGATCCGCAAAACGCATCCGGACGTCTGAATGAAGCCTTACAGGGGGGGTGATCAATGACTGTGGTGATCACCCCATATAGACTCCCTGATCACCCCCCTGTCATTGATTACCCCCCTGTCATTGATCACCCCCCTGTAAAGCTCCATTCAGATGTCCGCATGATTTTTACGGATGCACTGATAGATGGATCGGATCCGCAAAACGCATACAGACGTCTGAATGAAGCCTTACAGGGGCGTGATCAATGACTGTGGTTATCACCCCATATAGACTCCCTGAGCACCCCCCTGTCATTGATTACACCCCTGTCATTGATCAACCCCCTGTAAAGCTCCATTCAGATGTCCGCATGATTTTTACGGATCCACTGATAGATGGATCGGATCCGCAAAACGCATCCGGACGTCTGAATGAAGCCTTACAGGGGCGTGATCAATGACTGTGGTTATCACCCCATATAGACTCCCTGATCACCCCCCTGTCATTGATTACACCCCTGTCATTGATCAACCCCCTGTAAAGCTCCATTCAGATGTTTGCATGATTTTTACGGATCCACTGATAGATGGATCGAATCCGCAAAACACATACGGACGTCTGAATGAAGCCTTACAGGGGCGTGATCAATGACTGTGGTTATCACCCCATATAGACTCCCTGATCACCCCCCTGTCATTGATCACCCCCCTGTCATTGATCACTCCCCCTGTCATTGATCACCCCCCTGTCATTGATCACCCTCTGTAAGGCTCCATTCAGACATTTTTTTGGCCCAAGTTAGCGGAATTATTATTTTTTTTTCTTACAAAGTCTCATATTCCACTAACTTGTGTCAAAAAATAAAATCTCACATGAACTCGCCATACCCCTCACGGAATCCAAATGCGTAAAATTTTTTAGACATTTACAGGGAGTGCAGAATTATTAGGCAAGTTGTATTTTTGAGGATTAATTTTATTATTGAACAACAACCATGTTCTCAATGAACCCAAAAAAACTCATTAATATAAAAGCTGAATATTTTTGGAAGTAGTTTTTAGTTTGTTTTTAGTTTTAGCTATTTTAGGGGGATATCTGTGTGTGCAGGTGACTATTACTGTGCATAATTATTAGGCAACTTAACAAAAAACAAATATATATCCATTTCAATTATTTATTTTTACCAGTGAAACCAATATAACATCTCAACATTCACAAATATACATTTCTGACATTCAAAAACAAAACAAAAACAAATCAGTGACCAATATAGCCACCTTTCTTTGCAAGGACACTCAAAAGCCTGCCATCCATGGATTCTGTCAGTGTTTTGATCTGTTCACCATCAACATTGCGTGCAGCAGCAACCACAGCCTCCCAGACACTGTTCAGAGAGGTGTACTGTTTTCCCTCCTTGTAAATCTCACATTTGATGATGGACCACAGGTTCTCAATGGGGTTCAGATCAGGTGAACAAGGAGGCCATGTCCTTAGATTTTCTTCTTTTATACCCTTTCTTGCCAGCCACGCTGTGGAGTACTTGGACGCGTGTGATGGAGCATTGTCCTGCATGAAAATCATGTTTTTCTTGAAGGATGCAGACTTCTTCCTGTACCACTGCTTGAAGAAGGTGTCTTCCAGAAACTGGCAGTAGGACTGGTAGTTGAGCTTGACTCCATCCTCAACCCGAAAAGGCCCCACAAGCTCATCTTTGATGATACCAGCCCAAACCAGTACTCCACCTCCACCTTGCTGGCGTCTGAGTCGGACTGGAGCTCTCTTCCCTTTACCAATCCAGCCACGGGCCCATCCATCTGGCCCATCAAGACTCACTCTCATTTCATCAGTCCATAAAACCTTAGAAAAATCAGTCTTGAGATATTTCTTGGCCCAGTCTTGACGTTTCAGCTTGTGTGTCTTGTTCAGTGGTGGTCGTCTTTCAGCCTTTCTTACCTTGGCCATGTCTCTAAGTATTGCACACCTTGTGCTTTTGGGCACTCCAGTGATGTTGCAGCTCTGAAATATGGCCAAACTGGTGGCAAGTGGCATCTTGGCAGCTGCACGCTTGACTTTTCTCAGTTCATGGGCAGTTATTTTGCGCCTTGGTTTTTCCACACGCTTCTTGCGACCCTGTTGACTATTTTGAATGAAACGCTTGATTGTTCGATGATCACGCTTCAGAAGCTTTGCAATTTTAAGAGTGCTGCATCCCTCTGCAAGATATCTCACTATTTTTTACTTTTCTGAGCCTGTCAAGTCCTTCTTTTGACCCATTTTGCCAAAGGAAAGGAAGTTGCCTAATAATTATGCACACCTAATATAGGGTGTTGATGTCATTAGACCACACCCCTTCTCATTACAGAGATGCACATCACCAAATATGCTTAATTGGTAGTAGGCTTTCGAGCCTATACAGCTTGGAGTAAGACAACATGCATAAAGAGGATGATGTGGTCAAAATACTCATTTGCCTAATAATTCTGCACGCAGTGTATATTCCAGACTTCTTCTCACGCTTTAGGGCCCCTAGAATGCCAGGGCAGTATAAATACCCCACATGTGACCCCATTTCGGAAAGAAGACACCCCCAGGTATTCCGTGAGGGGCATATTGAGTCCATGAAAGATTGAAATTTTTGTCCCAAGTTAGCGGAACGGGAGACTTTGTGAGAAAAAAATTAAAAATATCAATTTCCGCTAACTTGTGCCAAAAAAAAAAAATTTCTATGAACTCGCCATGCCCCTCATTGAATACCTTGGGGTGTCTTCTTTCCAAAATGGGGTCACATGTGGGGTATTTATACTGCCCTGGCATTCTAGGGGCCCCAAAGCGTGAGAAGAAGTCTGGTATCCAAATGTCTAAAAATGCCCTCCTAAAAGGAATTTGGGCACCTTTGCGCATCTAGGCTGCAAAAAAGTGTCACACATCTGGTATCGCCGTACTCAGGAGAAGTTGGGGAATGTGTTTTGGGGTGTCATTTTACATATACCCATGCTGGGTGAGAGAAATATCTTGGTCAAATGCCAACTTTGTATAAAAAAATGGGAAAAGTTGTCTTTTGCCAAGATATTTCTCTCACCCAGCAAGGGTATATGTAAAATGACACCCCAAAACACATTCCCCAACTTCTCCTGAGTACGGAGATACCAGATGTGTGACACTTTTTTGCAGCCTAGGTGGGCAAAGGGGCCCATATTCCAAAGAGCACCTTTAGGATTTCACAGGTCATTTACCTACTTACCACACATTAGGGCCCCTGGAAAATGCCAGGGCAGTATAACTACCCCACAAGTGACCCCATTTTGGAAAGAAGACACCCCAAGGTATTCCGTGAGGGGCATGGCGAGTTCCTAGAATTTTTAAATTTTTGTCACAAGTTAGTGGAAAATGCAGATTTTTTATTTTTTTTTTCCATACAAAGTCTCATATTCCACTAACTTGTGACAAAAAATAAAAACTTCCATGAACTCACTATGCCCATCAGCGAATACCTTGGGGTCTCTTCTTTCCAAAATGGGGTCACTTGTGGGGTAGTTATACTGCCCTGGCATTCTAGGGGCCCAAATGTGTGGTAAGGAGTTTGAAATCAAATTCTGTAAAAAATGACCTGTGAAATCCGAAAGGTGCTCTTTGGAATGTGGGCCCCTTTGCCCACCTAGGCTGCAAAAAAGTGTCACACATCTGGTATCTCCGTACTCAGGAGAAGTTGGGGAATGTGTTTTGGGGTGTCATTTTACATATACCCATGCTGGGTGAGAGAAATATCTTGGTCAAATGCCAACTTTGTATAAAAAAATGGGAAAAGTTGTCTTTTGCCAAGATATTTCTCTCACCCAGCAAGGGTATATGTAAAATGACACCCCAAAACACATTCCCCAACTTCTCCTGAGTACGGAGATACCAGATGTGTGACACTTTTTTGCAGCCTAGGTGGGCAAAGGGGCCCATATTCCAAAGAGCACCTTTAGGATTTCACAGGTCATTTACCTACTTACCACACATTAGGGCCCCTGGAAAATGCCAGGGCAGTATAACTACCCCACAAGTGACCCCATTTTGGAAAGAAGACACCCCAAGGTATTCCGTGAGGGGCATGGCGAGTTCCTAGAATTTTTAAATTTTTGTCACAAGTTAGTGGAAAATGCAGATTTTTTATTTTTTTTTTCCATACAAAGTCTCATATTCCACTAACTTGTGACAAAAAATAAAAACTTCCATGAACTCACTATGCCCATCAGCGAATACCTTGGGGTCTCTTCTTTCCAAAATGGGGTCACTTGTGGGGTAGTTATACTGCCCTGGCATTCTAGGGGCCCAAATGTGTGGTAAGGAGTTTGAAATCAAATTCTGTAAAAAATGACCTGTGAAATCCGAAAGGTGCTCTTTGGAATGTGGGCCCCTTTGCCCACCTAGGCTGCAAAAAAGTGTCACACATCTGGTATCTCCGTACTCAGGAGAAGTTGGGGAATGTGTTTTGGGGTGTCATTTTACATATACCCATGCTGGGTGAGAGAAATATCTTGGCAAAAGACAACTTTTCCCATTTTTTTATACAAAGTTGGCATTTGACCAAGATATTTATCTCACCCAGCATGGGTATATGTAAAATGACACCCCAAAACACATTCCTCAACTTCTCCTGAATACAGAGATACCAGATGTGTGACACTTTTTTGCAGCCTAGGTGGGCAAAGGGGCCCATATTCCAAAGAGCACCTTTCGGATTTCACAGGTCATTTTTTACAGAATTTGATTTCAAACTCCTTACCACACATTTGGGCCCCTAGAATGCCAGGGCAGTATAACTACCCCACAAGTGACCCCATTTTGGAAAGAAGAGACCCCAAGGTATTTCGTGATGGGCATAGTGAGTTCATAGAAGTTTTTATTTTTTGTCACAAGTTAGTGGAATATGAGACTTTGTAAGAAAAAAAAAAAAAAAAATCATCATTTTCCGTTAACTTGTGACAAAAAATAAAAAGTTCTATGAACTCACTATGCCCATCAGCGAATACCTTAGGGTGTGTACTTTCCGAAATGGGGTCATTTGTGGGGTGTTTGTACTGTCTGGCCATTGTAGAACCTCAGGAAACATGACAGGTGCTCAGAAAGTCAGAGCTGCTTCAAAAAGCGGAAATTCACATTTTTGTACCATAGTTTGTAAACGCTATAACATTTACCCAAAGCATTTTTTTTTTACCCAAACATTTTTTTTTTATCAAAGACATGTAGAACAATAAATTTAGAGCAAAATTTATATATGGATCTCGTATTTTTTGCAAAATTTTACAACTGAAAGTGAAAAATGTCATTTTTTTGCTAAAAAATCGTTAAATTTCGATTAATAACAAAAAAAGTAAAAATGTCAGCAGCAATGAAATACCACCAAATGAAAGCTCTATTAGTGAGAAGAAAAGGAGGTAAAATTCATTTAGGTGGTAAGTTGCATGACCGAGCAATAAATGGTGAAAATAGTGTAGGTCAGAAGTGTAAAAAGTGGCCTGGTCTTTCAGGGTGTTTAAGCACTGGGGGCTGAGGTGGTTAAAGGGGTATTCCAGGGCAATAAAAAAAAGCTGTACCTGGAGATGTACAAAAAAACAAAAACAAATAAATTATACATATCTTACTGATCCTCCACCGCTACAGTTCTGATGGTGCCGGATCCCTGGATGCACCCCACTTCCTGCTACTCTCTCAACATGGCAGGAAAATGGATCTTTGACATAATAAGCCTTAAGTGTCCCTCTTTGACTTGTCCAAAAACTTGGGTGGTATGTCGTGGTGGTAGTAATAGTAGTGGAAGTAGTATCAGATGCCTAGTGTTAGTAGTGGTGTAGTAGGATATTAGCAGCATGGAGTAGTAGCTTGGCGGTTCTGGCAGCAGCAGCCATATGGTACATTTTGGCAGGCAGCATGATAGAGGCAGCAGAAGCCTTACAAAACATGATGTAGCCAGCAGCAGCCATATGGAACATGATAATACACAGGCAACATGATGGTGGGCACCAACAGCAAGGCTAGATCTATTCATCGTCCTCCGCCAGATAAGTGTTAAAAGTCTCCCGAATACAGGCTTGGTTAATTTTGACAAAAGTGATGTTTTGGACACTGGTGGAGAACAACTTGTTCCATTTGGGTCTCCAAACACCCCCTGAGGCACTGAAACCCCTCCCCGAGATGACACTGGAGGCTTAGTAAGAAAGAGAGTACCGTGGCAGTTCGGGCCACTGTTCCAGTATGCCTGCCCAGAAATCCATAGCATCTGGAAACAGAGTATGCATCGGAGACAGGCCAGAGTGTAGGTAGGCCTGAACTTGGGTGTTGAGGTGGGAAGTCTCGGCCTGCTGATTTGCCTCAGTCTGGCACGGCACATGACAAACCTGCGGCTTCTGTAACTTGTGGCGGTGTGAGGTGGGTAACCCTGCATGGGACAGAGAGGGGCCTCCTTTTCAGATACGCCGGTGGCAGGCATCTGCTTGCTGACAGCTGCATTCACAGTGTTTCCTGATTAACATATTTTGGCCTCTCTTTCGGGAGGAGGAAAATATTCCCCTATTTTGCTTTGATAGCGAGGGTCTAAAAATATGACTATCCAGTAATCATCAGACTGTTTGATGTCAGTGATACGGCTGTCACTGTGTAAGCAAGTGAGCATACAGTTTGCCATTCTGTGTAAAGTTATCACGGTCGGCGTGACTATCACATACGTGACGCAGAGGGAGGGAACAAGGAAGGCCCTGCCCAAGTGAGAGGGAAGGTGGTGACCCCTGACTCACCTAGCAGCTGGCACCTGGCTGCCCTGACGTCCCTAGACGGGTTCCTCACCCGTACGCCGATCACGTGCCTAAAGCCCTGGCTTTCCCTAAGCTGAGCCCTAGATAGTGAACAGGGCGGTGGGAACACTAGTCCGCACCACTAGCTCTAAAGGAAAACACCAAGGGAAGGACAGACAATACAAACTCAACATATAATCCCAGGTGGGCGACAACAGGAGACAACAAGAAGCCCAACAGGGATCCGGAGGGTAGCACTCTGGAACGACAACCAGGATTCACAACTCCAGTGGGTCAGTATAGATGTCCAGGCAGGAAGCTCTATAACTGGCAACTAGAGAAGTGTGAGGGGAGAATATAAGGAGGTTGGGAGTGGCAGACAAGAAACAGCTGAGGAGGAGAAGCTACGGATCCCTGATTGAGACAAAAAGGATAGCAAGGCAAACACAGAAAACAATCACTAAGAAACAACGTGATCTTTAGATATAGAGCGAGCAGCCACCCGCTGCGACCTCCTGACCCCGGGTATAACGGAGTCAGACGTGGCTCTTGATACCCTCGTGACAGTACCCCCCCTTTCACGAGGGGCCTCAGGACCAGGTCTCTCCGGATGAGAGGTATGGAAAGCCTGAATTAACCTGTTGGCGTTTACCTCTGACGCTGGAACCCACATTCTTTCCTCGGGACCGTAACCCCTCCAATGCACCAGATACTGAAGAGAGCAGCGGACCCGACGAGAATCAACAATTCTGGCTATTTGAAACTCCAGATTACCATCCACAATAACAGGAGGAGGTGGCAGTGGTGATGGTTCTAGAGGTGGAACATACTTCTTGAGTAACGATTTATGGAAGACGTTATGGATCTTAAAAGTCTGAGGTAGCTCCAGGCGAAAAGCCACAGGGTTAATAACGGCTACTATTTTATAAGGACCAATGAACCTAGGGCCCAGTTTCCAAGAGGGAACCTTCAACTTAATATTCCTAGTAGACAACCACACATAGTCATTCACTCCTAGGTCCGGACCTGGCGACCGTTTCTTATCGGCCATGCATTTATATTTACCACTCATCTTTTTCAAGTTAACTTGCACCTTCTGCCATACCGATGAAAGAGATGAAGAAAACCTTTCCTCTTCGGGAACCCCAGAAGACCCCCCCCTCTTTGAAAGTACAAAATTGGGGATAAAAACCGTATGCACCAAGGAATGGTGACTTGCCAGTGGACTCCTGATAATGATTATTTATGGCAAACTCAGCTAACGGTAAATATGATGACCACAACTCTTGGTTTTCAGACACAAAACACCTTAAATATGTTTCTAGGTTTTGGTTGGTACGCTCAGTCTGTCCATTCGACTGAGGATGGAAAGCTGAGGAAAAGGACAAGTGTACCCCCAAACGGGAACAAAAAGCTTTCCAAAACTTAGAAATAAACTGGGTTCCCCGATCCGAAACCACATCGGAAGGGACCCCGTGAAGCTTCACGATTTCACTGATAAACACCTGAGCAAGAGTTTTAGCATTAGGAAGTGCGGGTAGCGCAATAAAGTGTACCATTTTGCTAAACCTGTCTACTACTACCAAAATAACTGTTTTACCCGCAGACAACGGTAAGTCAGTGATGAAATCCATTGACAGATGTGTCCATGGCCTATTGGGGATAAAAAGTGGCAATAAAGACCCTGCTGTTGTTGGAGGACAGACGACTTCAATCCTGCCACCTCCAAAGACAGGCCTTGAAGCTGTTTTGCCAAGGCAGCCATAGGATCCATATTGGATTCTAAGTAGAGAAAAAAAAACAACAAAAAAAAATTTATTTTTATTTTTTCTCAAAAAGTAAAGGCCAGTTATAATATCACGGTCGGCGTGACTATCACATACGTGACGCAGAGGGAGGGAACAAGGAAGGCCCTGCCCAAGTGAGAGGGAAGGTGGTGACCCCTGACTCACCTAGCGGCTGGCACCTGGCTGCCCTGACGTCCCTAGACGGGTTCCTCACCCGTACGCCGATCATGTGCCTAAAGCCCTGGCTTTCCCTAAGCTGAGCCCTAGATAGTGAACAGGGCGGTGGGAACACTAGTCCGCACCACTAGCTCTAAAGGAAAACACCAAGGGCAGGACAGACAATACAAACTCAACATATAATCCCAGGTGGGCGACAACAGGAGACAACAAGAAGCCCAACAGGGATCCGGAGGGTAGCACTCTGGAACGACAACCAGGATTCACAACTCCAGTGGGTCAGTATAGATGTCCAGGCAGGAAGCTCTATAACTGGCAACTAGAGAAGTGTGAGGGGAGAATATAAGGAGGTTGGGAGTGGCAGACAAGAAACAGCTGAGGAGGAGAAGCTACGGATCCCTGATTGAGACAAAAAGGATAGCAAGGCAAACACAGAAAACAATCACTAAGAAACAACGTGATCTTTAGATATAGAGCACGCAGCCACCCGCTGCGACCTCCTGACCCCGGGTATAACGGAGTCAGACGTGGCTCTTGATACCCTCGTGACAAAAGTAATTAACACGGAAGAGGACAGTATACTGTATATATACTACAGAGGACAGTATACTGCTACAGATAGATCTGGATAGATTGGAGGCTTGGGCAGAGAAGTGGCAGATGAGGTTTAACACTGACAAATGTAAGGTTATGCACATGGGAAGGAACAATGCAAGTCACCAGTACATACTAAATGGTGTAACACTGACATGTAAAAGGACCTAGGAATTTTGGTGAACCGCAAACTAAGTTGTTGAAAGCAGTGTCAGGCAGCTGCTGCCAAGGCAAATAAGATAATGGATTGCATCAAAAGGGACATAGATGCCCGTGATGAGAACATAGTCTTGCCACTTTACAAATCACTAGACAGACCACACATGGAGTACTGTGTACAGTTCTGGGCTCCTGTGCACAAGGCAGACATAGCAGAGCTAGAGAGGGTTCCGAGGAGGGCAACTAAAGTAATAACTGGAATGGGGGGATTACAGTAGCCTGAAAGATTATCAAAATTAGGGTTTTTCACTTTAGAAAAAAGACGACTAAGTGGAGATATAATAACTATGTATAAATATATCAGGGGTCAGTACAGAGATCTCTCCCATCATCTATTTATCCCCAGGACTGTGACTGTGACAAGGAGATATCCTCTGCGTCTGGAGGAAAGAAGGTTTGTACACATAGAAGAGAATTCTTAACGGTAAGAGCAGTGAGACTATGGAACTCTGCCTGAGGAAGTGGTGATGGTGAGTTCACTAAAATAGTTCAAGAAGGGCCTGGATGTATTTCTGGAGTGTAATAATATAGCTACTAGAGATGGGTCATTGATCCAGGGAGTTATTCTGATTACCTGATTGGAGTCAGAAAGGATTTTTTTTCCCCCTTAAGTGGGGAAAATTGGCTTCTACCTCACAGTTTTTTTTTTTGCTTTCCTCTGGATCAACTTTCAGGATAACAGGCCGAACTGGATGGACAGATGTCTTTTGTCGGCCATATAAACTGTTACAACTACTTTATCTTCAACTCCCGGTTCTACCACCAGCTCAGGGGCACCGCTATGGGTTCACCTTGTGCACCAACTTATGCAAATCTTCTCCTGGGCTGGTGGGAAGACACAATTGTGATCTGAGTAGGGATGAGCGAACCCGAACTGTATAGCTTTCGTAAAAGTTCGGGTTCGGTGTTCGGCGCTTTCTTGGCGCTTTTTGAAAGGCTGCAAAGCAGCCAATCAACAAGCGTCATATTACTTGCCCCAAGAGGCCATCACAGCCATGCCTACTATTGGCATGGCTGTGATTGGCCAGTGCAGCATGTGACCCAGCCTCTATATAAGCTTGGGTCACGTAGCGCTGCACGTCACTCTGCTGTTACAAGTGTAGGGAGAGGTTGCAGCTGCGACGTTAGGGCGAGATTAGGCAGTGATTAACTCCTCCAAAACACTTAAGACAGTGATCGATCTACAGCTGTGGATCATTGAACTGCTGCTATTCAATTGCTCACTGTTTTTAGGGTGCCCAGAGTGTTTTTCAGTCACTTTTTTCTGGGGTGATCGGCGGCCATTTTGTGGCTTGTGGTGCGCCAGCACAAGCTGCCACCAAGTCCATTTAACCATCAATAGTGTGGTTATTTTTTGCTATATCCTACATCAGGGGCAAGCTGTCACCAAGTCCATTTAACCATCAATAGTGTGGTTATATCCTACATCAAGGGCAAGCTGCCACCAAGTCCATTTAACCATCAATAGTGTGGTTATTTTTTGCTATATCCTACATCAGGGGAAAGCTGCCACCAAGTCCATTTAACCATCAATAGTGTGGTTATTTAAATCTATCCCTAAAAGGGTATATTAGATTCAAGGTGCTGATAGGGCCATTCTCAATAACTTCACACACACGCTACTGTGCATATCCAAGTCTAATTCTGTCCGTAAACGTATACCTGTCACCCAGCGCCTAAATAATAGGCCTCAAATTTATATTCAGCTAAATCTGTCATTACTGCTGTGCCTGTATTAGTGTAATACGGTACCTAAATAGATAGCCAGATACTGTTAGGTGTCTGTAAAAAAAAGGCCTGAATTTGAATTCAATACATTGGGCAAAATAATACTTTTCTTATTGTGGTGAACGGTAACAATGAGGAAAACATCTAGTAAAGGACGCGGACATGGTCGTGGTGGTGTTAGTGGACCCTCTGGTGCTGGGAGAGGACGTGGCCGTTCTGCCACAGCCACACGTCCTAGTGTACCAACTACCTCAGGTCCCAGTAGCCGCCAGAATTTACAGGGATATTTGGTGGGGCCCAATGCCGTTCTAAGGATGGTAAGGCCTGAGCAGGTACAGGCATTAGTCAATTGAGTGGCCGACAGTGGATCCAGCACGTTCACATTATCTCCTACCCAGTCTTCTGCAGAAAGTGCACAGATGGCGCCTGAAAACCAAGCCCATCAGTCTGTCACATCACCCCCATGCATATCAGGGAAACTGTCTGAGCCTCAAGTTATGCAGCAGTCTCTTGTGCTGTTTGAAGACTCTGCTGGCAGGGTTTCCCAAGGGCATCCACCTAGCCCTTCCCCAGCGGTGGAAGACATAGAATGCACTAACGCACAACCACTTATGTTTCCTGATGATGAGGACATGGGAATACCACCTCAGCACGTCTCTGATGATGACGAAACACAGGTTCCAACTGCTGCGTCTTTCTGCAGTGTGCAGACTGAACAGGAGGTCAGGGATGAAGACGATGCAGGGGACGATGAGGTCCTAGACCCCACATGGAATGAAGGTCGTGCCACTGACTTTCACAGTTCGGAGGAAGAGGCAGTGGTGAGACCGAGCCAACAGAGTAGCAAAAGACAAAGAGGGAGCAGTGGGCAAAAGCAGAACACCCGCCGCCAAGAGACTCCGCCTGCTACTGACCACCGCCATCTGGGACCGAGCACCCCAAAGGCAGCTTCAAGGAGTTCCCTGGCATGGCACTTCTTCAAACAATGTGCTGATGACAAGACCCGAGTGGTTTGCACGCTGTGCCATCAGAGCCTGAAGCGAGGCATTAACGTTCTGAACCTTAGCACAACCTGCATGACCAGGCACCTGCATGCAAAGCATGAACTGCAGTGGAGTAAACACCTTAAAAACAAGGAAGTCACTCAGGCTCCCCCTGCTACCTCTTCTGCTGCTGCCGCCTCGGCCTCTGGAGGAACGTTGGCACCTGCCGCCCAGCAAACATGGGATGTACCACCAACACCACCACCTGCGTCACCAAGCATCTCAACCATGTCGCACGGCAGCGTTCAGCTCTCCATCTCACAAACATTTGAGAGAAAGCGTAAATTCCCACCTAGCCACCCTCGATCCCTGGCCCTGAATGCCAGCATTTCTAAATTACTGGCCTATGAA
Source organism: Bufo bufo (assembly GCF_905171765.1). Taxonomy (NCBI): domain Eukaryota; kingdom Metazoa; phylum Chordata; class Amphibia; order Anura; family Bufonidae; genus Bufo; species Bufo bufo. Next base: position 601,880,731 of record NC_053392.1, read on the forward strand.
ATGCTGTCATTCAGGCTGGTGGACACAGACAGCTTCAAACAGCTCATGTCGCTTGCTGTCCCACAGTATGTTGTTCCCAGCCGCCACTACTTCTCCAAGAGAGCAGTTCCTTCCCTGCACAACCAAGTATCTGATAAAATCAAGTGTGCACTGCGCAACGCCATCTGTGGCAAGGTCCACCTAACCACAGATACGTGGACCAGTAAGCACGGCCAGGGACGCTATATCTCCCTAACTGCACACTGGGTAAATGTAGTGGCGGCTGGGCCCCAGGCGGAGAGCTGTTTGGCGCACGTCCTTCCGCCGCCAAGGATCACAGGGCAACATTCTTTGCCTCCTGTTGCCTCCTCCTCCTACTCAGCTTCCTCCTCCTCTTCTTCCACCTGCTCATCCAGTCAGCCACACACCTTCACCACCAACTTCAGCACAGCCCGGGGTAAACGTCAGCAGGCCATTCTGAAACTCATATGTTTGGGGGACAGGCCCCACACCGCACAGGATTTGTGGCGGGGTATAGAACAACAGACCGACTAGTGGTTGCTGCTGGTGAGCCTCAAGCCCGGCCTGGTGTTGTGCGATAATGGGCGAAATCTCGTTGCAGCTCTGGGACTAGCCGGTTTGACGCACATCCCTTGCCTGGCGCATGTGCTGAATTTGGTGGTGCAGAAGTTCATTCGCAACTACCCTGACATGTCAGAGCTGCTGCATAAAGTGCGGGCCGTCTGTTCGCGCTTCCGGCGTTCACATCCTGCCGCTGCTCGCCTGTCTGCACTACAGCGTAACTTCGGCCTTCCCGCTCACCGCCTCATATGCGACGTGCCCACCAGGTGGAACTCCACCTTGCACATGCTGGACAGACTGTGCGAGCAGCAGCAGGCCATAGTGGAGTTTCAGCTGCAGCACGCACGGGTCAGTCGCACTGCGGAACAGCACCACTTCACCACCAATGACTGGGCCTCCATGCGAGACCTGTGTGCCCTGTTGCGCTGTTTCGAGTACTCCACCAACATGGCCAGTGGCGATGACGCCATTATCAGCGTTACAATACCACTTCTATGTCTCCTTGAGAAAACACTTAGGGCGATGATGGAAGAGGAGGTGGCCCAGGAGGAGGAGGAGGAGGAGGAAGAGGGGTCATTTTTAGCACTTTCAGGCCAGTCTCTTCGAAGTGACTCAGAGGGAAGTTTTTTGCAACAGCAGACGCCAGGTACAAATGTGGCCAGACAGGGCCCACTACTGGAGGACGAGGATGAGGTGGAGGAGGATGAGGATGAAGCATGTTCACAGCGGGGTGGCACCTAACGCAGCTCGGGCCCATCACTGGTGCGTGGCTGGGGGGGAAACGCAGGACGATGACGATACGCCTCCCACAGAGGACAGCTTGTCCTTACCTCTGGGCAGCCTGGCACACATGAGCGACTACATGCTGCAGTGCCTGCGCAACGATAGCAGAGTTGCCCACATTTTAACGTGTGCGTGTGCGGACTACTGGGTTGCCACCCTGCTGGATCCCCGGTACAAAGACCATGTGCCCACCTTACTTCCTGCACTGGAGCGTGATAGGAAGATGCGCGAGTACAAGCGCACGTTGGTAGACGCGCTACTGAGAGCATTCCCAGATGTCACAGGGGAACAAGTGGAAGCCCAAGGCGAAGGCAGAGGAGGAGCAAGAGGTCGCCAACGCAGCTGTGTCACGGCCAGCTCCTCTGAGGGCAGGGTTAGTATGGCAGAGATGTGGAAAAGTTTTGTCACCACGCCACAGCTAACTGCACCACCACCTGATACGGAACGTGTTAGCAGGAGGCAACATTTCACTAACATGGTGGAACAGTACGTGTGCACACCCCTCCACGTACTGACTGATGGTTCGGCCCCATTCAACTTCTGGGTCTCCAAATTGTCCATGTGGCCAGAGCTAGCCTTTTATGCCTTGGAGGTGCTGGCCTGCGTTTTGTCTGAACGTGTATTCAGCAAGGCAGAGGGCGTCATTACAGACAAATGCAGCCGCCTGTCTACAGCCAATGTGGACAAGCTGACGTTCATAAAAATGAACCAGGCATGGATCCCACAGGATCTGTCCATCCCTTGTGCAGATTAGACATTAACTACCTCCCCTTAACCATATATTATTGTACTCCAGGGCACTTCCTCATTCAATCCTATTTTTATTTTCATTTTACCATTATATTGCGGGGCAACCCAAAGTTGAATGAACCTCTCCTCTGTCTGGGTGCCGGGGCCTAAAAATATCTGACAGTGGCCTGTTCCAGTGGTGGGTGACATGAAGCCTGATTGATTCTCTGCTGACATGAAACCAGATTCTCTGCTATGGGACCTCTCTCCTCTGCCTGGGCCTAAATATCTGACAATGGACTGTTCCAGTGGTGGGTGACGTGAAGCCTGATTCTCTGCTATGAAATGAAGACTGATTCTCTGTTATGGGACCTCTCTCCTCTGTCTGGGTGCCGGGGCCTAAATTATATGACAATGGACTGTTCCAATGTTGGGTGACGTGAAGCATGATTCTCTGCTATGACATGAAGACTGATTCTCTGCTGAGTTGCTAACATGAAGCCTGAATCTCTGTTATGGGAACTCTTTCCTCTGTCTGGGTGCCGGGGCCTAAAAATATCTGACAGTGGCCTGTTCCAGTGGTGGGTGACATGAAGCCTGATTCTCTGCTATGACATGAAGACTGATTCTCTGCTGAGTCGCTGACATGAAGCCAGATTCTATGTTATGGGACCTCTCTCCTCTGTCTGGGTGCCGGGGCCTAAAAATATCTGACAGTGGCCTGTTCCAGTGGTGGGTGACATGAAGCCAGATTCTATGTTATGGGACCTCTCTCCTCTGCCTGGGTGCCGGGGCCTAAATATCTGACAATGGACTGTTCCAGTTTTGGGTGACGTGAAGCCTGATTCTCTGCTATGACATGCTAATTCTCTGCTGACATGAAGCCTGATTCTCTGCTATGGAACCTCTCTCCAATTGATATTGGTTAATTTTTATTTATTTTATTTTTATTCATTTCCCTATCCACATTTGTTTGCAGGGGATTTAACTACATTTTGCTGCTTTTTGCAGCCCTCTAGCCCTTTCCTGGGCTGTTTTACAGCCTTTTTAGTGCCGAAAAGTTCGGGTCCCCATTGACTTCAATGGGGTTCGGGTTCGGGACGAAGTTCGGGTCGGGTTCGGATCCCGAACCCAAACATTTCCGGGAAGTTCGGCCGAACTTCTCGAACCCGAACATCCAGGTGTTCGCTCAACTCTATCTTTGAGGGGTATCATGGATGGAAACATACTGTATTTTTCACTTTATAAGACGCACATCCCCCCCCCCCCCCTAAAAGTGGGGGGGAAATAGCAGTGAATCTTATAAAGCAAATGCTGCCATTTTTACTTTGCTCACACTGATACATCGCCAGCCGCTATGCTGCACAGCGCGGCCTGCGATGTATCAGCGGGGAGGGAGGAGGCTGGAGGTCGGCAACTCGCGGCGGGGCCCGGTGCAGTCACTGTACTCTATTACACCGGGCCCCGCACAGCAATCTTCAAATGTAAAGAGTAGTAGTCATGTAATCCTAATTAAACTAGCACAATGCTCTGCAGCAGTACTTACTATTAAACTACTGTAGCAGGCAGGCTGGTTGGCAGCGTAACCTCACTCACTCCATCACGCGCCTGCTCCTCCTGCTTCATTAATAAAGTGTGAGGAGCAGGCGCATGACTGAGTGAGTGAGGTTACGCTGCCGGCCAGCCTGCCTGCTACTGTAGTTTGATACAAACTAAGAAGACAGGTTGGCATTAGCAGGAGGTGCTCAAACCCACATGCAGTTGTGCATATATATAGGGGAGCAAATCCTGCACTTGTGGCCCGTTGCTAATGGCAATCCCCAGCAAAATGCATACGGTGGAGAATGCCCGCGGCGAACCACAAGTACCACAATAAACATCCTACACAAGGTAACAAGTGCGGATGTCATAATTAATATAACAATATAACAAAACAATAACAAAAACAGGTGCACTCTGCAGTCTCACTAAACCCTCAAACTGATTTTAAAATTGAGAGATTAGTCAACATGTCCTACGGTGTAGAACATGTCTAAGCCCGGGCACCACGCCAAGGTTTCTCAAGTAGCCCGGGACCTAACACTCTCGTTTTGTTATATTGTTATATTAATTATGACATCCGCACTTGTTACCTTGTGTAGGATGTCTATTGTGGTTCGCCACGGGCATCCTCCACCGTATGCATTTTGCTGGGGATTGCCATTAGCAACGGGCCACAAGTGCAGGATTTGCTCCCCTATATATATGCACAACTGCATGTGGGTTTGAGCACCTCCTGCTAATGCCAACCTGTCTTCTTAGTTTGTATATATAGATTCCTGGAGGTGTATAAACCCCAATTTAAATGTGCCTATTTTCCATCTACAGGCCACATTTATGTGCACCTGTGAAGCCTGGGACATATCAGCCAGTCTTGAGTGGGACTCGCAGACTCCTCCTTCCTCCCATTGCAAGCATGGCTACATGCTGGAGGTAACTGGTGAGCTGTTTGTGAGTCGGCCTTATGCTCCTGTAATTTGCCCACTGGCTCCTGGTAATGCCCATACGGCTCAGGTAGGAGAGTGTTAGGTCCCGGGCTACTTGAGAAACCTTGGCGTGGTGCCCGGGCTTAGACATGTTCTACACCGTAGGACATGTTGACTAATCTCTCAATTTTAAAATGAGTTTGAGGGTTTAGTGAGACTGCAGAGTGCACCTGTTTTTGTTATTGTTTTGTTATACTGTAGTTTGATAGTAAGTACTACTGCAGAGCATTGCGCTACTTTAATTAGGATTACATAACTAATACACTTTACATATGAAGATTGCTGTGCGGGGCCCGCTGTATTGGGGTCACTATTTACACAAGGACACTCATAGGGGGGATCTGTGTATGACAGATATATAGCATAAAATGATATATATGTGTCATCCACAGATGCCCCCCCTTACAGTGCATCATCCACAGATGATCCCCCATAATAGTGTCATCCACAGTCCGCCATTAGTTCAAAACCCACCAAAAGCACACCTTTTGGTTTTCCTCCTCAAAAACCTAGGTGCGTCTTATCATCAGGTGCATCTTATGAAGCGAAAAATACGTTCATCGATGATATCTTGCTTTTTTTGGAATTAGTAGAACTACGGGTAACAGCACACTGCTAGTCAATTGCACAAAGATATAAGCAAATACTGAATAAAAAATAGCTGCTTGGTGGCCATACTTACTGCAAGGGCAGTTAGAAGCTCTTTGCGCATATAATTGATCAAAAACATGTCGGGCCCATCTACCAGACGACAAGGTGGCTTCTAATCAGATGGGGCCTACTCTAACATGCCTCTCCTGGGCTTACAGCCTACAATCTGGGCAAAGTAGCACCCAGCTATATCCTACACATGCCGCTGCCAGGCTGTCAGCCTGCAATATGGGCAAAGTAGAATACAGCTGTACAATCTATCAAATTAAAAGCACATAGTAAATGGGCGGTGGTGCACGGTTCAAACTCACCACCAGGGGGCACCCCCCCCCCCCAGTGGCAGTGACAATAGGGAAGAAAAACAAACGAACCAGCACCTCCATAATAAGTAAATTTGAGTACGCAGGTGCACGCTACCTTGGCTGAAGCCACCTTGTCGTCTGGTAGATGGGCCCGACATATTTCTGATCAATTATATGCGCAAAGAGCTTCTAACTGCCCTTGCAGTAAGTATGGCCACCAAGCAGCTATTTTTTTATTCAGTATTTGCTTATATATTTGTGCAATTGACTAGCAGAGTGCTGTTACCTGTAGTTCTACTAATTCCATTGTGTTTCAGCCAAGGTAGCGTGCACCTGCGTTCTCAAATTTACTTATTATGGAGGTGCTGGTTTGTTTGTTTTTCTTCCATCTTGCTTTTCTTGGTCAGGATCTGAAGCAGAGTTCCTACAGTTTATGGATGTATTAAAACTAAGCCAGATTGGGTTATTCTTTACATATCAGAAAAAGAGAAATACTATCACTTTTTTGATACTGGATAAAGCTAGAGAAATTCTGTCACTCAGACTTGAGTGATGTATTATCCAATACTCCGGCAATTACCTTTAGGAGGGGGGGGCAGTGTCACTTTGAAACCCTAGTGAAGGACAGCTGGCTTATAAATAGAAAATGGGGTACTTTTAGATGTGGGCACTGTAAGGCCTGTGCATATATTAAAGGGGCTCTCTGAGAATTAAGAAAATGAAAATACTTAAATATTTCCTTATAATAAATATAATCCCAAATACCTTTCATTTTTTCTGGGGAGCAATCATCAGGGGAAACAAAATAGCCGCCACACTATTAGTTCACACAAAACCTGTCCTAATTACAAAGCAAGACAAGTTACTTCACAACACTGAGGTAAAGAGCTGCCTCATCCTCCTCTTTACCCTACTGGTCGGGGATTATGATCCTGAATACAGCGGATAAGAACTGTAGCAGAATCTCTGGGGAGTTGTTGGGGCAAAAAAAAAACCACCTTCTTCTATAATTGTCGGGGTCCCAATTGAAGTTTTCTTTATGAGCGCTCAGAGAGCTGACAGACACACTGCTGAATCAGATTCTCTCTCTAATTTTTTCCACACAAACATATATTTTTATAACACTACAGATAATCACAGACAAATCTGTCACACCACCAAAGGGGTGGAAAGCGAAACAAATTATTTGATTGGTTATTCATAAAAGGTCACAATAAGTGGTCGATCAGGTGGGGCAGTCAGAGCCTCCCTGATATACTGCTCAAGAGATGCAAAAAAGGAAACTAAAGGGGCAGTAGACTAGTATAAAAACTTCGCTTTAATTAAATAGGAGATAAAGAGGCCCCTACTATACAAACAACGAATAAGACGTGCCCTCTCAGTAGGTTGGGCAATGACGACACAACCTGCAAAAAATATCACTAGGGAGAAGGTCAAGGAAAGGGTAGGTAAATGTAGGGTCAAGGGCTATAGTGTATACCATCCACTGGCCCTAATACCTCCCTACTTGCCCCGCAAGGGGTGGCCCAGACAGGAACTCTGATCCTAGTAAATAGCCCTGTAAAGGCCCTAGTCAAAGTGATTAATCAAGGAAAAGAGTACACACTTTGGAGCACAATGAAAAAATGATAAACACGAAAAAATGGGTATACCACCAACCAGACATATGGAATGGATCAGGGTGGGGGCATACTCCGGTGTCCCGACGCGTTTCTTAGGTTAGAGCCCCAGGAATCTTCAGGGGACACGGGGCTAGGTGTTAGCTGTAGTCCCCCAGCTTACCTTCACACGAACTCCTGTTGTACCCAGTGCCGCAGTCATTCTAGGTTGGCGCTATAAATCCGGAACGCTTCCCAAGCAAAGAGGACCTGGCACGCTAACTCACGAGGAGCTTGTAATTCTCATACCCAGAGAACAAGCTCTTTTTTCGTGACCGCTGAGCCATACCAGCGTGGAAGCAGGCAAACAGAGGCTTGGAGGACATCGGCTCTTGAATTGCACGGAGCGGTGCCCAGAGCCATATAGACCGGAGGCGGAGACAACCAGAAGGCGAGCAGTCGAATACACAGAGAACCGGAACCACAGCAGTGAAAGGAATACCAACAATTACTGAACAGTGAGTAGAAGCGGGACGCCGCAACCAAACACTCACTATAACAGAACACTGCCTTCATTGCTTTTTTGTCCTTTGGAATAATCGGAGACTTTTTCTAACTTCTTACCTATTCCTTATTTGGATTGAGACGTTATTTATGAAGCACCACCTCTGCTATTCCACATTTTAGCTACATTATTAATTCCTTGCTAATTGTTTATTAATTCAGATCAACTTTATTAATTCTAGTCTATTGTATATTTAACTATATTTTACCAATGTATTCCATTTTAGACTTTAAGTAGCTCAGTATATTGTATTGCATTTTTATCATCCACATTCAGCTTTTATTAATAAATTGTTTAATTATTGGTGTCTTATGGTTCCACGTGTAGTGTGAGTGCCCAGTATATTGCTTTAGATAGAGTATCCTGCCTCAGCCTCTCCTACGCTCAGCAGGGTACTGTGATAATATACTTGTAAATGGATTGCTTCCCTGTTTTACCACACATGGGAAAATCACATCCATCACAAGTGGGCGGTGGAAAGAGGGTGCGATCAGAGGGAGAGACATACTGCTCACCGGTCCGTTCCAGACCCCTATCCCCCCTAAGCCTCCTCCACCTCCTCGCAGAGATGTGACAGTATATGCCCACCATCCCGCATTTAAGACCATAAATAGAAAGGGATTTATAGTTAGGAAAGTGGTCACAAGGCCCTAACAAGAGACACAGGTAGTCACAAGAAACAGCTGAGGTTCAAATGTTCATTAAGCCCATTGGGGACAACCGTATTCAGTGTGAATGTCCACCAACATTCCCTCTGTAGGATGGATTTATTCCAGTCTCCCCCACGGATGGGCTTAGGAACATGCTCGATCCCCATAAACCTGATGGACGTAACACGTCCTTCGTGGGCCGTCTGTACATGACGTGCAACGGGGGTATCCCTATTATTGCGGATATCCCCATGATGCTCCCCCATGCGTTTCCGTAGCTCCCTGAATGTTTTGCCTACGTAGCGCAGGCCACATACGCACGTAATCAAATAGATCACGCCTGTGCTGCGGCAATTCGGGAAACCTTTAATACGATAGGTAGTGTTCCTGGGTTCACCGACAAACGTCTTACCCTGTGTCAGGCTATCACAGAAGCTACATCGTCCGCACCTGTGACAGCCCGTCACCGATCCATCCAGCCACGTCCGTGGCTTGGCTGCAGAAGTAAAATGGCTGTGCACCAGTCTGTCCCTCAGATTGTTACCCCTCCTGAATGTCAGGGAAACCGAGGGATCCAAGACCTCAGCCAGGTCTGGGTCCATAAGCAAAGTATCCCAATGGCACGTCAGGATCTTCATCACCTGTGACGCAGCCGCGTCAAAGGTGCCTACCACCCGGACAGCACTCCGAGACTCACAATCCCTGATATTTATGGGATGAAGAAGTTCCGTTCGTGTGCGTGCCTTGGTTCTTTCATAGGCCAGTCTGAGGGTCCTATCTGGGTATCCCCTCTCCTGGAATCTAGACCTAAGGTCACGTGCTTGGTGTTTAAAATCCTTGTCTTCCGAACAATTACGTTTGAGTCTCAGGTACTGTCCGGTGGGTATCCCTCTCTTAAGAGGGACAGGATGACAACTGTCCCACCTAAGAAGGGAGTTAGTGGAAGTGGGTTTTCTGTAAATGGACGTATTCAAACCACCTTTGTCATCCCTGGCAATGACCACATCTTTGGATACCTCATAGGGTGTTACAGGACAAGTAGGGAGGTATTAGGGCCAGTGGATGGTATACACTATAGCCCTTGACCCTACATTTACCTACCCTTTCCTTGACCTTCTCCCTAGTGATATTTTTTGCATGTTGTGTCGTCATTGCCCAACCTACTGAGAGGGCACGTCTTATTCGTTGTTTGTATAGTAGGGGCCTTTTTATCTCCTATTTAATTCAAGCGAAGTTTTTATACTAGTCTACTGCCCCTTTAGTTTCCTTTTTTTTATTCATAAAAGGCAATACTTCCGCACCATACTAACAGAATTCTAATAATAAAAAAGTTTCTGCAACATCTTATCTTAAAGTTGACATTCTTCAGCAGTACTTCCCGAAACTCAGAAGAAACATAACTCTTGTATGTCAAACTCTGATAAGAAAACTAGGGAGCTGCTACCTTGTCCTTGTAGCTATCTATACACAAAAACTGCCAAGTCTTCACAGCTGGCTCATAAATATTTTTTTTTTCTCCACATATGCACAAGATGGAGGACAGATTACCTCCTAGGTGTCTATGCAGTTCCCAAGACCTCTCAATACTCCTGAAATTTCCTCCTTTTGGTACAGAACCTATTGGTGCAAATAAACATAAGCTTAATCACAGCATATACTACTATTATAATCAATACTACTTGCATTATTGTTTGTCTTGCCACCAGGGAGCCTCCACCCACACTGCACTGCTATGGGGAGAGGGACTGCAGTGGAGTTACACTTTTGATCATCAGGCCCTGGTCTTTTTTGTGAGACAAACTGCCAACAAGACATATGAATATGTTCTTTAAAAGTCAAAGGGATAGTCAGATAAGGCATAGTTCTTGGACTCACAGGACTGTGAGTACAGATCCAACAGTCTTTAATTTTACTGACAGTGTCATTGAGTCCTCTAAACAGCACCTGGTGGTGTCAGATAAGTGCATTGTCCCAATCATCCTTCAGTTGTTGGTACAGTGCCGTTGTTCCCAGGATTAGGACGGCCATCACCAGGAAGATCTTCATCCTTGGGAATCAAAACTTTCTTGCAGTGAGAAGCGTGTATCCAGTTAGGCTTTCCTTCAACCTTTACTGCTGTATGAGTAGTCAACAGGACTTGGAAAGGACCATCAAATCTGGAATCCAGGCCTTTCCTCACATGTCTTTTTATCAATACCCAGTTTCCTTGCTGCAGACTGTGTGTTCCTTCTACTGGATCTGGATCTGGAAGGGAAGCAAAAACGTGTTTATGGGTTTGCTCAAGCCTCTTAGTGAGGGCCCGCATGTAGCTTGTTAGGCTATCATAGTTCATTTGCAACTGTTTTGGAAAATACAATCCTAATCTGGGGGCGTTTCAGAACAGAATCTCAAATGGGGATAATCGTGCCTTTCCGTTTGGAGTGGTCCTGATTGAGTATAAGGCCAAAGGCAAACACTCTGGCAGAGGCCGCTGAGTTTCCTGCATGGCTTTCAGAATTTTCAATTTGAGCGTGCCATTTAGGCGCTCAATGCGGCTGCTGCTTTGGGGATGGTATGCTGTATGGAAAGCTTGGGTGACCACTAAAGCCGGCATTACTTCCCTCATTACTTTTCCTGGGAAGTGGGAACCCCTGTCTGATTCAATAAATTCAGGGACACCATACCTGCACACCAGTCCACTGACCAGCTTCTTTGCTGTATTCTTTGCATTTGCCTTTGCTACTAGGAAGGCTTCCGACCACCCTGAAAAGAGATCAACACACACGAGGACATATTCATATACTCCTACCTTAGGCATTTGTATATAGTCTTCCTGCAGTCTCTGGAATGGGTAAAGTGGCCTAGGGGTGTGCTTGCTTGGAGTCTTCATCACTTAACCGGGATTGTTCAATGCACAGACCATACATCCTTGTACAAACCGAGAGGCTACTGTAGAAAATCCTGGAGCAATCCACCCTGCATTAACCACACTTACCATGGCACCTATTGATAGGTGGGTTGGCCCGCTGGGTATAGAGGGCGTGGTAGACAAATTTTGTCCTTGTTTCTCCAAATTCCATGTTCATCAGGTTTGGCCCCTTGTTTTGCCCAAAGTTCTTTTTCCTCAGGAGGGGCTTATTCGATCATTCTTTGAAATGTACTTACAGAGATGTCCTCAGGTCTCAAGCCTTTCACCGGGGTGGCGTCAGCATTAAGTAGCTTGAGTGCAGCTCGTTTGTCTGCTCGATCATTGCCTTTTGCTTTCATCGTGGTAAATCTTGTTTGAGCCTTTACCTTAATAATAGCAAACTCCTCTGGTAATATTTAGACCAAAAAGTAGGTTACATGAAACAACGAAAGATGACAAGCCATATAAACCCCTCTAAGCGAAGCTAGCTCAGCAAAATTAAATAACCTACAACAAAACACTGAGGCTAATTAGCTCTAAAAAATAAAAATTTAATTGAAACACATTAAAAAACATCCAAAAAAAGAGATGACAAACGTATAAATACTAAGTGCGGTACTTCCCTGGGAGAAGTGAATCATGGGTATGACACTAGGAAACATATAGGGAGAGGACACTTAATGACCTGCTGAGTGGGCATCAATACATATAAAGTGCTAAGTGCAAAATGTGGAAAACAAGCCCTATTATACAACAGAGGCAGAATCTCTACCCTACCAATAAATGCCAAATAGTATATAATGTATCTAAGTAACCACATAGCCTTACAAGAGTGATATCTCCTCAGGAAGACCGCACACCCTGACGCGCGTTTCGGTGGAAACCTTCCTCTGGGGGAATGGTTCTTCCTATAGGAGGGCTCTATTTAAATTAACACCCTACCAATCAGACATTACCTCATCAGATGAATTAAAAACATAAGTTACAAACATGGCCGACCGTCCAATCACAGCCTCTCATATAGGTGGGGGCATAGAGCGGCCACGCAGCGGCTTGAGCGCTCCCTGAGTAACCAGGCAAGAACCTGGAGTGACGCGGTGATATCGCGAGACAAGTGGCGGTCACGTGATTGTCAGTCACGTAACCGTCTACGTCAGAGGGCCCGAGAGTGACAACTCACGTGACCACAAATAGCGGTCACATGATTGGCATACACAGACTAATCCGGAAGGCCAAATAACATTGCGAGGCTGAAGGTGAGGAAACAAATACTAGTGACATAAGTGAAAAGTAAATGTACAATGCGCACAGATGAATGACATAAAAATAAGAATCAGGAGAAAAAAGTAAAAATAAGAGTATAAAAAAGTGAAATGTGAAAAACCTATGGAAAAAAACTAAATAAGGGACAAAGTAGTGGAAAGCTCTAAAACGTGATAAGAAATATTGATTCACATGAATAATATTAATATAAAAAAAAAACAATAGTGTGTGTATACAAAAGTGACGTTAAATCCTGCAATGTTCATAAGGCGTTAGACAATTATAAAGATGTAAAAACTGGATCCATCCAGACGCTCTCGCAGTCATTGTTAGAAGATAATTGCAGCCAATATATCCTAGGTACATAAAGAAGCATAATGAATAATATGTATTCAAAGTCTTCATTGGTTGAGCACACTCTTCTAATCCTGATGAATTGACCAGTAGGTATCGCCCTAATTGTCTGGGGAGGATGAGAAGATGATGCATGTAAAAGTGTGTTGACAGCCGTCTCCTTCCTATATATATCCGTTTGTAGGAAGCTCCGATCATCACGTCTAATCAAGACATCCAGAAACTCAATTTTTTCCGTGTCATGTTTGAAGGTAAGATGAATGTTATATTTGTTATTATTAAGATCCTCCATAAATTGGCACAGTGTTTGGGAGGTACCCTGCCAAATCAAAAAGATATCGTCGATGTATCGGGCCCAAAAAATGACCCGATCCATTGACGCACTACAATCGGACATAAATAGCTCCCTCTCCCACAGCCCCAGGAGGAAAAGATTAGCATACGAGGGCGCACAGGCCGCCCCCATAGCTGTCCCCCGGAGCTGCAGGTAGAAAGAGCCATTAACCCCATAGGCACACATGGCGTACCGGTACGGCATGTTTCCCGAGACCTTAAGGACCCATGACGTACCGGTACGTCATGAGTTTAAAATGAGATTGCGGCGCTGCAGGGGTTAATCCGAACAGGATGCCGGCTGAAATCATTCAGCCGGCATCCTGTCACAACGCCGGGGGGGGGGGGGGGGTTATGTGACAAACCCCCACCCCCCCCCCCCCCCCCCGTATCGGTGATCGCAGCAAACCGCAGGTCAATTCAGACCTGCGGTTTGCTGCGCTTTCTGCTGATTCTGATCACCGCGGTCTGCTGATTCTGATCAAACTTTAAAATGCCCAAATAAAGTTTTTTTCACCCCCCCCCCCCCCCCCCCCTGCACCCCTGAATGATTTTATGGCGGCGGGTGGTGCAGTGGGGTGTTGCAGGCGGGATCGCGATCCCCCTTCCGCCTCCTCTTGAATAATCATTGGCTGCCAGTGGTATACCAGAGTGTCAGCACATTGCTGACACTCTGGTATAAACGGCTGACATCTGTGCTGTCATGTCAGCCGTTTAACCCTTTCCATACCGCGGTCCGTACGGACCGCTGTATGGAAAAAGTTAACAGTAAGAGGGGGCTTGTTAACTTGCCTCACAAAAAGTGTAATATAGAGCAACCAAAAATCATATGTACCCTAAACTAGTACCAACAAAACTTCCACCCTATCCCGTAGTTTCTAAAATGGGGTCACTTTTATGGAGTTTCTACTCTAGGGGTGCATCAGGGGGGCTTCAAATGGGACATGGTGTCCAAAAAAACTGTCTAGCAAAATCTGCCTTCAAAAAACTGTATGGCATTCCTTTCCTTCTGCGCCCTGCCGTGTGCCCGTACAGCAGTTTACGACCACATATGGGGTGTTTCTGTAAACTGCAGAATCAGGGCCATAAATAATGAGTTTTGTTTTGCTGTTAACCCTTGCTTTGTAACTGGAAAAAAAATATTAAAATGGAAAATCTGCCAAAAAAGTGAAATTTTGAAATTGTATCTCTATTTTCCATTAAATCTTGTGCAACACCTAAAGAAAGGGTTAACAGAGTTTGTAAAAATCAGTTTTGAATACCTTGAGGGGTGTAGTTTCTTAGATGGGGTCACTTTTATGGAGTTTCTACTCTAGGGGTGCATCAGGGGGGCTTCAAATGGGACATGGTGTCAAAAAAACTAGTCCAGCAAAATCTGCCTTCCAAAAACCATACGGCGCACCTTTCCCTCTACGCCCTACTGTGTGCCCGTACAGTAGTTTACGGCCACATATGGGGTGTTTCTGCAAACGACAGAATCGGGGCAATAAATATAGCATTTTGTTTGGCTGTTAACCCTTGCTTTGCTACTGGAAAAAATGGATTAAAATGAAAAATTTGCCAAACAATTTAAATTAAGTTAGCTTCTTGTAACATGTAGTGTCCCTTAATTGGCGGTAAGCCTCTGCTTCGTACATCTTCCTGGGCCAAATAACAACATTTCCCCCCTGATCAGCCGGTTTAAACACCACATCCTTAAGAGACCCTAAGTTCTTCAAGCTCATACGATTGTCAAATGTTAGGTTGTCATGTGATTTATTTTCTGTTAATCTGGGAAGTTCTTTTGTCACCGATTTTACAAAGAGATCTACCGCAAGGCATAGAGATAAAGGGGGGAACTTCTCAGAACGTTTCCTGATCATCATAGGAATCTTATCCGAAGCATCTACCTGTTCCTCCAGTAGACTTTCCAGAGCATCCAGAGATTCTTTTTCCATAGGTGAATTAAATAGGTCCTCTTCCTCAGGTTTAAAAAAACCACCTCTTTAAAATCAGAGACCGACCAAAAAGGTGAAGGTCCTTCACTGCTGTGAAAAAGTGTCAAGAGAGGCAGAGGGTGAGAAGGTAAGTCCCTTTTGTAAGACAGAAATATTTGTATCGGAAAGATGATGGTCAGAAAGATTAATTACCTTCAAATTGTTTGTCTCCTGGTATGGATAATTTCTCTGTCTCCTCTTATAGGGTTGTGTTCTGTGTTCCCACTTCCTCTTATTCTGACCTCTCCACCTGGTCGTCATCCCAGGACTGGTACGTCCACTAGCCTGACTACCGGTGTTACTCGTCACGGACAATGATGAGATAGATGAGGTGCGGGTAAGTGTATCAGGGCGTTGAGTACATCTCGACCTATACACCTTCTTATTCTGCACGTCATTCAGATCTCCATTGAATTTCTTAGATTTCAACTGTTGAATTTCGTTCCCATGTGTCGAATCATATGCTAATCTTTTCCTGGGGCTGTAGGAGAGGGAGCTATTTATGTTCGATCGCAGTGCGTCGATGGACCGGGTCATTTTTTGGGCCCGGTACATCGACGATATCTTTTTGATTTGGCAGGGTACCTCCTAAACACTGTGCCAATGTATGGAGGACCTTAATAATAACAAATATAACATTCATCTTACCTTCAAACATGACACGGAAAAAATGTAGTTTCTGGATATCTTGATTAGACGTGATGATCGGGGCTTCCTACAAACGGATATATATATAGGAAGGAGACAGCTGTCAACGCACTATTACATGCATCATCTTCTCATCCTCCCCAGACAATTAGGGCGATACCTACCAGTCAATTCATCAGGATTAGAAGAGTGTGCTCAACCAGTGAAGACTTTGAATAGTAGGAGATCAGTGTAGAAGGCATATAATCGTGCGAAACATTCAACGCGTCAAGACCTGATCCACTCTAAACCGAAAAAGAAAGCAACAGACACGGTAAGGTACATCACCCATTACCACTCACAGTGGCAACACATGCAGCATGTGCTGGAAAGGTTTTGGCCAATATTGAGGGCCGATCCAATTTTGGAAATGATTTTACCCCCGCAGCCATCCTTGGTGGCTAGGAGAGCCAAGAATCTAGGGGATCACCTGGTTAGGTCTTACTATGTCACTCAAATGCCAGGTGAAATTTTCGGTTCCAAGGGACCCAAATGGAGCTGTTCCCCTTGTGGCAAATGTGTCGCCTGTGGCAACATTCTGAGGACTACGGAATTCACCAATTCCATGCAAACAGAAATGTACAAAATAACTCACTGCATTTCATGTGTCACCAAGGGGGTCATTTATCATGCCACCTGTCCGTGCCCAAAAATCTATGTTGGTCTAACGACCAGAGAGTTAAGAGTACATGTCAGTGAACACGTTAGGGACATTGTTAAATCCAAGGACTCTGCTGATTTGATTAGTCTCAAACCCATCCCCAAACATTTTAACCTCTTCCGGACACAGAGCGTACCGGTACGCCCTGATGTCCCGGTACTTAAGGACACAGGGCGTACCGGTACGTCCTGTGTATTTCCGATCACCGCCCGTCGGGCGGTGATCGGAACAAGGTGCCTGCTCAAATCATTGAGAAGGCACCTTGGCTAAATGCGCGGGGGGTCCCCGTGATTCCCCCCCGTGTCGGCGATCGCCGCAAGCCGCAGGTCAATTCAGACCTGCGGTTTGCGGCTTTTACCTGGTGTGGCATCGGCGGGTGGTGGTGCCATCGGGTCCGCGATGGCATGGAAGGCAGCGCGATGCCTTCCTGTTCCTGAGGCAGCGCGATGCCTTCCTGAGGCATCGCGCTGCCTTCCTGTGACGAGCCTGTGAGATCCAGCCCCCTGGATCTCACAGGCCGGAAGCTGTATGAGTACTGGAGCATTCACACGAACGTGTTTTTCTTTCGTGTCCGTTCCGCAATTTTGGCGGACAATGCACGGACCCATTCATTTCTATGGGTCCGCGAAAATTGCGGAATGCCTTTTATTCTCATCCGTGTGCTGTCCGTTCCTTTTTTTTTAGAACATGTCCTATACTTGGCCCCATAGAAAGTCATTGGGTCCGTGAAAAACTGATAGCACACGGAAATGCATCCGTATGTCATCCGTTTTTTACGGACCCCTGGACTGAAAACATTCTAGGAAACCCCATTTCAGTCACATGTGGCTGCACCTAGGACCAGGAAGTAGAGAAAGGAAGGCTGCAAGAGAATCATGGCCATCATCAATGTGGAGAAGCTCATCATTCTTGTACAAGAACGGCCCCTATTATGGGACACCAGGTCAGAGCTATACCATGACCGTGTCAGAAAAGATGCGGCATGGGAGGAACTAACAAAGGAGCTGCATCCTGAGGAGTGGGAGAAAGCAAGCAAGGTCCAGCGAAAGAACATGGGTATGTGTAGACCTGTAATTTTACCATGTGCACCCCAAAGTATGTGACAACACCAAGTGCACCCCAAAGTACGTGCCCCCCCAAAGTATGATACGGCCCCAATGTACCGCAAAGTATGTGACGCCCCCCAGTGCACCGCAAAGTATATGACAACATCAAATGCACCCCAAAGTATGTGACAACACCAAGTGCACCCCAAAGTACGTGCCCCCCTAAAGTATGATACGCCCCCCCAATGTACCGCAAAGTATGTGACGCCCCCAGTGCACCGCAAAGTATATGACAACATCAAATGCACCCCAAAGTATGTGACAACACCAAGTGCACCCCAAAGTACGTGCCGCCCCAAAGTATGATACGCCCCCCAATGTACCGCAAAGTATGTGAGGCCCCCAAGTGCACCGCAAAGTATATGACAACATCAAATGCACCCCAAAGTATGTGACAACACCAAGTGCACCCCAAAGAATGTGACACCCCCTAATGCACTGCATAAATAGAATGTAAATATATATTATTATTTTTTTTACAGTAAAAATAGCAAAGACAAGGTGGAACAGCACCCGTGATCAATTTAGAAGGGAGCTGTCGGAAACTTCACGTAGCGGTGACGGGGGTGCAAAGAAACGTCCCTACATTTACACCAAGCAGCTGCGGTTCTTAAGAGATATCATGGAGTTGCGACCGTAAGTAAATATATATTATTACATTTTTATTTTTACTGTCAAGTGACGTACTATTATTACACTGGGGCGAAGCTATGGCACGGTTGACAGAGGCGACACTCGGAGCCCTCTCTGTGTGCACCTGCAAAAACCAATTGGTGGTAAAACAAAAAAAAGGTGTATAGAAAATTAAGACAAAAACTATAAATTTTTAAATTTTTATTTCAGCACTGTTGATAATCTGGAGGAGCAGACTGGGTCGATAGATTCGGATGAGACCCAAATGGAGACACAGAAATCACCGGATGACGCCACAACAAACCCACCAGAGATGTCACAGCAAATTCAGACATCAAGTGGTCCAGAGGAAACACCAGCAGAGATCCATCCAGCACCAAGACGCCGGAGCCGGAATCCTCCTGTGCAAGCACCAACAGATAATCGCGCTGTCATAGATAGTCGAGTACTAGACAATCTAAATAGAAATCAATCAGAGAGCCCTGAGGAATTAATGCTCCGATCTCTGTCTCCATTCCTCTCTTGTGTGCCAGAAGTGCGTCGGCCCGTGTTCATGTCTACCATGAACACGATCCTTGATATCTTCTCATGGCCCCAAGACCCCACAGAATTGGTACATATAATAGAGCAATACAAATGGAGAGTAATTGGAACACCGCACCCCTGGGCCTCGTCCATCTCTATCCAGATGCCCTGTTACTTCCCCACCACTGTACAGCCATGATTGGCCATCAGCCAGCGGCTCTTATACTGGCCAGATACACCGACGTGAACATGAAGAGGGACGGGCCCCCTCCACAAGGCCTGCAGGCCAATTTACTAGGGAATTATTTGAGTTGTAAAATTTGTTTTTAGTTTTATATATGCCTATTTTCAGACAAAGTTTATTTTGGTTCTAACGTATTTGTGCAATGTATTTTTTTTAAAGGGATGGGAAACCTCTCATTTTTGGAGTACAGTTAGGAGCCTCTATTAAGGCTCTTTCACACAAGTGGATGCCATGCGAGTAATCCGCTGTGTGAAAGAGTGCGATACCCCGTTCAGTGTGGTAAGCACGGTGATGTCACCGCAGGTCCTGCAGAATGAGCATAGAGAAACCTATCTCTGTACATCCAAATGGTATATTTTAGGGTACTTTCACACTTGCGGCAGTGTGATCCGGCGGGCAGTTCCGTCGTCGGAACTGCCCGCCGGATCCGCCGCTGACTGAAAGCATTTGTGAGACGGATCCGGATGTACCGCAATGTACCGCAAAGTATGTGACGCCCCCCAGTGCACCGCAAAGTATATGACATCAAATGCACCCCAAAGTATGTGACAACACCAAGTGCACCCCAAAGTACGTGCCCCCCCAAAGTATGATACGCCCCCCAATGTACCACAAAATATGTAATGTCCCCCAGTGCACCGCAAAGTATATGACAACATCAAATGCACCCCAAAGTATGTGACAACACCAAGTGCACCCCAAAGTATGTGACAACACCAAGTGCACCCCAAAGTACGTGCCCCCCCAAAGTATGATACGCCCCCCCCAATGTATGGCAAAGTATGTGACGCCCCCCAGTGCACCGCAAAGTATATGACAACATCAAATGCACCCCAAAGTATGTGACAACACCAAGTGCACCCCAAAGTACGTGCCCCCCTAAAGTATGATACGCCCCCCCAATGTACCGCAAAGTATGTGATGCCCCCAGTGCACCGCAAAGTATATGACAACATCAAATGCACCCCAAAGTATGTGACAACACCAAGTGCACCCCAAAGTACGTGCCGCCCCAAAGTATGATACGCCCCCCAATGTACCGCAAAGTATGTGAGGCCCCCAAGTGCACCGCAAAGTATATGACAACATCAAATGCACCCCAAAGTATGTGACAACACCAAGTGCACCCCAAAGAATGTGACACCCCCTAATGCACTGCATAAATAGAATGTAAATATATATTATTATTTTTTTTACAGTAAAAATAGCAAAGACAAGGTGGAACAGCACCCGTGATCAATTTAGAAGGGAGCTGTCGGAAACTTCACGTAGCGGTGACGGGGGTGCAAAGAAACGTCCCTACATTTACACCAAGCAGCTGCGGTTCTTAAGAGATATCATGGAGTTGCGACCGTAAGTAAATATATATTATTACATTTTTATTTTTACTGTCAAGTGACGTACTATTATTACACTGGGGCGAAGCTATGGCACGGTTGACAGAGGCGACACTCGGAGCCCTCTCTGTGTGCACCTGCAAAAACCAATTGGTGGTAAAACAAAAAAAAGGTGTATAGAAAATTAAGACAAAAACTATAAATTTTAAAATTTTTATTTCAGCACTGTTGATAATCTGGAGGAGCAGACTGGGTCGATAGATTCGGATGAGACCCAAATGGAGACACAGAAATCACCGGATGACGCCACAACAAACCCACCAGAGATGTCACAGCAAATTCAGACATCAAGTGGTCCAGAGGAAACACCAGCAGAGATCCATCCAGCACCAAGACGCCGGAGCCGGAATCCTCCTGTGCAAGCACCAACAGATAATTGCGCTGTCATAGATAGTCGAGTACTAGACTATCTAAATAGAAATCAATCAGAGAGCCCTGAGGAATTAATGCTCCGATCTCTGTCTCCATTCCTCTCTTGTGTGCCAGAAGTGCGTCGGCCCGTGTTCATGTCTACCATGAACACGATCCTTGATATCTTCTCATGGCCCCAAGACCCCACAGAATTGGTACATATAATAGAGCAATACAAATGGAGAGTAATTGGAACACCATGGGTTCCAGTAAGCACCCCTGGGCCTCGTCCATCTCTATCCAGATGCCCTGTTACTTCCCCACCACTGTACAGCCATGATTGGCCAGCAGCCAGCGGCTCTTATACTGGCCAGATACACCGACGTGAACATGAAGAGGGACGGGCCACCTCCACAAGGCCTGCAGGCCAATTTACTAGGGAATTATTTGAGTTGTAAAATTTGTTTTTAGTTTTATATATGCCTATTTTCAGACATAAAGTTTATTTTGGTTCTAACGTATTTGTGCAATGTATTTTTTTTAAAGGGATGCGAAACCTCTCATTTTTGGAGTACAGTTAGGAGCCTCTATTAAGGCTCTTTCACACAAGTGGATGCCATGCGAGTAATCCGCTGTGTGAAAGAGTGCGATACCCCGTTCAGTGTGGTAAGCACGGTGATGTCACCGCAGGTCCTGCAGAATGAGCATAGAGAAACCTATCTCTGTACATCCAAATGGTATATTTTAGCATACTTTCACACTTGCGGCAGTGTGATCCGGCGGGCAGTTCCGTCGTCGGAACTGCCCGCCGGATCCGCCGCTGACTGAAAGCATTTGTGAGACGGATCCGGATGCGGATCCGTCTCACAAATGCATTGCAAGGACGGATCCGTCTCTCCGCTTGTCATGCGGACCGACGGATCCGTCTTGTACATTTTTTCACATTTTTACCAATCTGCGCATGCGCAGGCCCGGAACGACGGATCCGTCGTTCCGGTATTCTGAATGCCGGATCCGGCGCTAATACATTCCTATGGGAAAAAATGCCGGATCAGGCATTCAGGCATGTCTTCAGTTTTTTTCGCCAGAGAGAAAACCGTAGCATGCTGCGGTTTTCTCTTTTGCCTGATCAGTCAAAACGACTGAACTGAAGACATCCTGAACGGATTACTCTCCATTCAGAATGCATTAGGATAAAACTGATCAGTTCTTTTCCGGTATAGAGCCCCTGTGACAGAACTCTATGCCGGAAAAGAAAAACGCAAGTGTGAAAGTACCCTTAGCTTCCTATTACATCAACCTCATAGGTGACATAGTACCCGGATATGGTCCCAGTGTATAATAGGTATGTATCGACCGGGTGACACCAATACCTATCACATACTGGGACCATATCATGATGATATGCCCCCATCTCATACATGAGCTGAAGTACTGATTTTTATTATAATCATTTCATGGCAATGGTTGATAGTAATGAGGTATTAGAGGGTATCTAATGGCAAAATCCAATTTTATATTTTAATATGCAGACTATTTTTAAAAAATTTTTAATTTAGATTTTAAAATAAAAAAATTCAGTTGAGAATTAAATTTGATTTTGCCATTGAAAGATACCCCAGCCCGCAAGCCCGCGTCAAGGGTCCTCATTCTCTTGCGAGTCCCTACTCTAACAATAACAACTTGGAAACGAACTAAACTAACTGATCAATATTGTTCTGAGTCAATATTCATTTAGTGCCTGCCATTAATTGCTTCTAACTGCCATGACAATGCGCCCTCTGGGCTGATAAAATAGTCAGCATATAAATCTCGAATATGCAGGCCTGATGATCCTGGTCTTCCATGCAGCGTCTGGTCCAGGGCAAACGATGAAGAGGTCATGTATTGGTCCAGGTCTGCATCGAAGGAAGCATCGTACATCCTGATGAAATTGTGAAGGAGGACACACGCTTGAATCACCAGGGTAGCATTCTCAGGATCCATTTGTATAGCTGACATAAAGACCCTCCACTTATTAGAAAGTAGTCCAAAAGCGCACTCTACATAACGGCATGCACGAGTCAGCCTGTAGTTGAAGACAGACCTCCTTTCATCTAAATCAAGTCTTGGGAAGGGCCGCATCACATGTGGTGTCAGTGCAAAACCTTCGTCAGCCACAATGACAAAAGGAGCTGGACGTCCAGCTGATCCAGACAGTCTTCTTGGCTGTGGCAGGTCGAGTTGGTTGGACTGAAGCCGTTCACCCATTCTGGAAGCACGAAATATTCGTGCATCAGAAGTGCTCCCATAGGCCCCGATGTCGACAATTATAAACTTGTAGTCACTGTCAACCAAGGCCAACAGGACCACAGAAAAATAATGCTTATAGTTGAAGAATCGGGACCCTGAGTGAGCCGGCTTCTTCACACGTATGTGCTTTCCATCCAGCGCCCTAATACAGTTTGGAAACTGGGCACATTGTTCAAATCCCTGAGCAATACGTAGCCAATCTTGCACTCTGGGCTCCTGCATCACCATCTCTCAAAGTCGCTCCCAGATAACTTTACAAGTGTGTGGAACGATCGTAGAAATGGTAGAAATCCCCAGCAAGAACTCAAAGTGCAGTGAGGCAAAAGAGTTGCCTGTTGCCAGGAATCTGGTAAAAAAAAAAAGGTCTAAATTAACTCATACATATATGAGGAGGTGGAAAAAAATAAAAGTTTACATACTTTAGAATATTGGTATTTACCTCAAGGTGACGATTAGCCTTTCTTCAGGTGATATGCTGCGCCTCATATTAGTGTTCTGGAAGATGAGACCAGGACGAACAGACTCCAGCAGACGGTCAAAGGTGGACACCGACATCCGGCAAAATAGATGAAATTTCTCCAGGTGTTGCCTCAAGTCGGCGTACAAAGTATGAAAATGGCCCTTCCTGCACCGTTGTGAGACAATGCGGTGAACCCAAAGGCGCTTCCTACTCGGTTCCTCGTCCAACATTGGTGACTGCTGTCCGTATCGCCGAGAGAGAAGCCAGTACAGGAGAACTGTATCCACACGTGTTTTGGGCATGTTGAATTAACAAAAATCGCCAGAAAGCTATGCAAGCAAAACTAAGGATTCTAACAAAGCACACTACGCTCTGAACAAGCAGTAGAAAATGGTGCCTGAGCGATCATGTGACCTTGTGATGTCAGTTTGAGGGGTTGGACATTTATATTTGTCAATTTTAACCCATCCTTTTTTTTGCGGACCGTGAAAAACGGATGACACACGGAAGCACCACTTCCGTATTATACGGACTTGCGGAACGGAAAAGCAAAGATAACTGAAGACATACGGAACACACGGATCCGTGATTTACGGACCGCAAAACCAACACGGTCGTGTGAATGCTCCCTAATACTCATTGTATTACTCATACAGCCAATACATTCCAATACAGAAGTATTGGAATGCATTGTAAAGGATTAGACCCCCAAAAGTTGAAGTCCCAAAGTGGGACAAAAAAATAAAGTGAAAAAAATGTTGAAAAAATAGTTTCCCCCCAAAAAAATTAAGTTTCAAGTAAATATAAACAAAAACGTCATTTTCCCCAAATAAAGTTTAAAAAAAAATAGTGAAAAAAATTGACATATTAGGTATCGCCGCGTCCATATCGACCAGCTCTATAAACATATACCATGACCTAACCCCTCAGAGGAACACTGTAAAAAATAAAAACTGTGCTAAATAAACCATTTTTTGTCACCTCACATCACAGAAAGTAGAACAGCAAGCGATCAAAAAGGCATATGCCCACTAAAATATTAACAATCTAACCGTCACCTCATCCCGCAAAAAATGAGCCCCTACCTGAGACAATCGCCCAAAAAATAAAAAAAAACTATGGCTCAGAATATGGAAACACTAAAACATTTTTTTTGTTTTGAAAAAGCTGTTATTGTGTAAAACTTACATAAATAAAAAAAAAGTATACATATTAGGTATCGGCAAGTCCATATCAACCGACTCTATAAAAATATCCCATGTCCTAACCCCTCAGATGAACACCGTAAAAAATAAAAACTGTGCTAAATAAAAAAAATTGTCACCTTACATCACAAAAAGTGTAATAGCAACCGATCAAAAAGTCATATGCACCCCAAAATAGTACCAAACCGTCCTCTCATCCCGCAAAATATGAGACCCTACCTAAGATAATCGCCCAAAAACTGAAAAAAACTATGGCTCTCAGACTATGGAAACACTAAACCATGATTTTTTTTTTTGTTTTAAAAATGAAATCATTGTGTAAAACTTACATAAATAAATAAAAAGTATACATATTAGGTATCGCCGCGTCCGTAAATTTTTTGTCACCTTACATCACAAAAAGTGTAATAGCAAGGGATCAAAAAGTCATACGCATTCCAAAATAGTGCCAATCAAACTGTAATCTCATCCCGCAAAAATCATACCCTACCAAAGATAATCGCCCAAAAACTGAAAAAACTATGGCTCGCAGACTATGAAAACACTAAAACATGAGTTTTTTCGGTTTCAAAAATGATATTATTGTGCATAAATAAAAGTATACATATTAGGTATCGCCGCGTCCGTGACAACCTGGTCTATAAAAATACCACATGATCTAACCTGTCAGATGAATGTTGTAAATAACAAAAAATAAAAAAGGTGCCAAAACAGCTATTTCTTGTTAACTTGACTCACAATAAGGGTAATACAGAGCAACCAAAAATCATATGTACCCTAAAATAGTACCAACAAAACTGCCACCCTATCCCGTAGTTTCTAAAATGGGGTCACTTTTCTGGAGTTTCTACTCTAGGGGTGCATCAGGGGGGCTTCAAATGGGACATGGTGTCAAAAAAACAGTCCAGCAAAATCTGCCTTCCAGATTTTCTTTCCTTCTGCGCATTTCTTTCCTTCTGCGCCTTGCCGTGTGCCCGTACAGCGGTTTACGACCACATATGGGGTGTTTCTGTAAACTACAGAATCAGAGCCATAAATATTGAGTTTGGTTTGGCTGTTAAACCTTGCATTGTAACTGGAAAAAAATTATTAAAATAGAAAATCTGCCAAAAAAGTGAAATTTTAAAATTGTATCTCTATTTTCCATTAATTCTTGTGGAACACCTAAAGGGTTAACAAAGTTTGTAAAATCAGTTATGAATACCTTAAGGGGTGTAGTTTCTAGAATTGGGTCATTTTTGGGTGGTTTCTATTATGTAAGCCTCAAGAAGTGACTTCAGATCTGAACTGGTCCTTGAAAAGTGGTTTTTTTAAAATTTCTGAAAAATGTTAATATTTCCTTCTAAACTTCTAAGCCTTGTAGAATCCCCAAAAAATTTAATGTCATTACCAAAATGATCCAAACATGAAGTAGACATATGGGGAATGTAAAGTAATAACTATTTTTGTAGGTATTACTATGTATTATAGAAGTAGAGAAATTTAAATGATAAATTTGCAAATTTTTCCAAATTTTGGGCAAATTTGTTTTTTTTTTTATAAATAAAAATGATTTTTTTTTATTCCATTTTACCAGTGTCATAAAGTACAATATGTGACGAAAAAACTGTCTCAGAATGGCCTGGATAAGTCAAAGCATTTTAAAGTTATCACCACATAAAGTGACACTGGTCAGATTTGCAAAAAATGGCCTGGTCCTGAAGGTGAAAATGAGCCCGGTCCTTAAGGAGTTAAAATGTTTCATGACAGTGATCCCTCACTTTTGAAAGTTTGTGGGATTGATCACGTAGACTTGGGGATGCGGGGGGGCAACATGAGACTAAGTGGATCTGGACCTTAGATATTATACAGGCTAAAGGCCTCAATGATGTTGTCTTTCACCCCATTTCTGTAATACGCATTAGTGTGTTTTTATTTTTTTATCACATTTGTTTATTTGTTGTTTAATGTGTTCTTCCAATTCATATTATTCATTATGCTTCTTTATGTACCTAGGATTAGTGATGGACGAACATCAGCCGGGACGGTTCGCGAACGCGATCAAATGTTAGCAAACCGCAAGTTTGCGGCGGGCCCCATTCACTTTAAAGGCAGGCGAACCTGGAATACCTTCAGGTCATATTTGCAGCCACCAAATACTTACTAGAAGTTAATAAAATAATAAATACAGTCTCGGCTATAAAACTAAAGATCACACTTGAAATGGTGTTCTTCTCACTTCCAACTGACCTTTACAAACCATCCAGACGCAATTTAGTAACCCATCTTATTGCGACTGCCAAATCTATCATACCTCTCCACTGGAGAGACGCAAACGCCCCCTCAATAAAAGAATGGATTACCAAGGTAAATCAAATTTGTAGTTTCGAAGAAATGACAAGTTGGATCAACAGAAACCACGATAAATTTCTGAAAACCTGGCACCCTTGGAGGCTATGGAATGATAGGCAGTGAAAATAGCTGACCTAACCGACATACTGACCTAGATCTTGAACATAGTTCCCTATGTTAACTCATATACAATTCTACTGAGCATTGAAATAGCTTAACCTAACTCATTACCCCCCCCTCTTCACCCCCCCTCCTCTTCCTCATCTTTCTTCTCCTCCTATCACCTTTCTCCCCCTTTTTCTATCTTACCTTTTATGTATAAATGGCATATGGTCCAGACAACCATGATCCCCCATTGAGTCTTTAATTAACACCTTTGGGAACTATAATAGGGGATTATGATCATTGATATTCCACATAATATTACTCATGGATCTATAAAGATAAGTCAAGTAGTTAATATATGTAATGTAATGTATATGACCTGTAATATCAAACTCTGTATACTATTAAATATGGCCAAAAGGTCATTGTATGTTTTGAAAAATTCTAAAAATAAAGAATTTATAAAAAAAAAGAAAAAAAGAAGTGCACAAATAGTCCCACAACATAGACAGTGACATACCAGATGTATTATTCGAATTTGCGATCTCCATTCATTATTTTTTTCAATGCGAAATATCGGCAATGTAATTTTTGCCTATACGCAAAATAGGCGCGGCCTACTACAGCAACTGGGTTTCCACCAGACCGAAGTTGGATGCGATCAGAAAAGATTGTTGGCAATAATTTTCGCGACGTTGAGAAAAATTTGTGATCACTGTAAGTAATTTGACATTAAAGCAGTGTATTGATTACATTTCACATGCATGTTATAACACTCGCTGTATATGCAGATCGAGTGTTTAAAAAAGCGCCATTGCGAAAATCCCTAATGATGCGATTTATTTTTTCGCAGTACACACAACTTCACATTTTATAAGGTCTCATGAGATATTATTGATTGGTGCACTAAGTATTGTTGTGAGAACTTGCCACTCCAGTACAGGCCCCAAAAATTAGCCAATAGGCATTCACCTGACAGCACACAACTTTGTAGGATTCTGTGGCTGGAGGTACATTAGGCGGTCACAGGATAAATATGTAACTGTCGGCCAGTACAGGCTCCTGCTAATCATCCAGGATAATGTCATCCTCATTCTCCTCCCCCCATCCATGGACAACACCAGGGATCCCAGAAACGTTTAAAGCATGCTCTTCTTGCTCCTCCTCCGACCCGGCACCATCCTCCTCTGACTCCTCTTCAGACTCCTGTTGTTGACTTGTCTGAGATGGAGTAGCCCCCCCTGGGATTTCATCCAGCATTGCGACTTCCTCATCTTCCTGCTCCTCGACGGCTTGATCAATGACACGACGCAATGCACGATCCAGAAAGAAGGCGTAAGGTACGATGTCACTGATGGCGCCCTGGCTGCGACTGACCAGTTTGGTGATCTCATCAAATGGCCACAGAAGTCTGCATGCGTCACGCATGAGCAGCCACTGGCGCAGTGAAAAAAAAAACAAGCTCCCCAGAACCTGTCCTGCTGCAGAGTTCGTACAGGTAGTCATTAACTGCCAAGTTTCTGCTGAAGCAGCCTATCAAGCATAAACTGGGGAGGGAGAGAGGGGACACGCTCTTTGCGTGTCCCCTTCTCTTTCAGGGAGTGCTGAGGAGGCGAGCGTCCTTCTCTCAGAGCGCCTGCGCCGAATGAAGACAGGCGCGGGATTTGAAATGCTGACAGGGCCAGCCGGAGGAGGAGAGCGCTCGCTAGCCCTGTCAATCAACAGGAGCAGGGGGCGTTTTTTTAAAAGGAGGATGCAGCGGCTATCAGCAAATAGACGCCCTACTTGCTGGTAGTGAAGTCATTTGCCTATTTTAAAAGATCGATTTTTAATGAAACGAAGCCACAGACCAAGGTAAGAGCCCTATATAGGGAATAGTCGTTCAATAAGGATTTTAACAAGCCCAAAAATGAAAAATGTGTTTTGGGGGTGACAGAAGCCCTTTAAGTCTGGCAGTCATATACATTGTATTCTGTCCCCAGAGCCCCTGATGAACTATAGCGTCATAGCCATAGAGAAACATTTCGAGAATTGGTCACAGGTTTGAACAGGACTGTACCTACACTATCAGTAATATACCTGTAGGGGATGTTGATAATTATTATTTATCACATTTTTTTTGTCTTTTCGACTGACTTATCACATTTTATTCTGGCCTTTCAGACAACTAGAGAACCCACGATATTCGTATTATAATACCAGAGAGCAGCTACCTTTGCTGCATTCAGCTTTCCCTTACTTAACGCTGACCAGTCTCCCTCAAAACACCCCATAGAATGATGCTACCACCACCATGCTTCACTGCAGTAATGGCATTGGGCAGTGACTGGTTTCCTCAAAATATGACACTTATAATTACATTTTAAAAATTCAATCTTGGTTTCATCAGATCAGATAATCTTGTTTCTTACAATTAACTGTCCTTTAGGTGCTTTCTGGCCACTCTGCCATTAAGCCTGGATTGGTAAAGTGCTACAGTGCTAGTTGACCTTCTGAAAGTTTCTCCTATCTGCATACAGAATCTTTGAAGTTCAGCCAGAGTGACCATTGGGTTATTGGTCACCTCTCTTACCAAGTTTTCTCATTATCGGGTATTGAACTCGGGAATATGAGGCAAACATTGTGTCTTTTCACAAATTTGTAATTGATGCAAAGAGGAAAAATGGTTTTGAAACAGGTCAGATTGGGAATATGAACTTAGTTCCTTTAACCTATGAATTGTTGATCTGAATGGTGGCACTACCTTAACAATGAAAACCTCAGGAGACAAGAACCCCCATTACACGGTTGTGTTGTCCTGCTGTGCAGATGGCACCAAACTGCCACCAATGCTAATTTTCAAAAGAACATACCAAAAGAGGTGATCCCACAAGGAGTTAGTATCCATGTTCATGACAAAGGATGGATAGAAAAAATAGCATGAAAGTATCGGTTGACAAAGTGTGATGCAGACGCCCTGGAGGGCTTTCGAAAAAACCTGCCATATTAGTATTTGACCAGTTATGGGCACATATTAGTGAAACCTCAAAAAAACTGATTTACTTTTTACATTGTTATCCACTATTCACAGGATAGGGGTTAACTATTAGATCGGTGGGGGTCCTATCAATGGAGCAGGAGCACGCATGCCCAACCAGCCACTCCGTTCATTTCAGGAGCAGCGGGCGGTCCAGGGCCTTCGTTCTTTTGTTCAGTGAGGGTCTCAGCAGAAGAATCTCCAGCGATCTAACAGAATTTTATTTGTCTTTGGCTATTGCTTTCCTTATTAAAAAGTTTTATGACTATTATTCTGGTCTAGTTATGCTGTGACAACTCCTAAATAAAAACCTATCCATCAATACTGATATAGACAGTATTCCTCCACATATATGAATAATTTCAACAAAACTACTAAATTGCTATAAAATAATGATTATCTAAAATATATACATCTTAAGGCCGACACATAAAATCACACAACCAGTCACGTAACTTCAAACATAATTTCTCAACAATGAGAATGTGTATTTGAATATAGCAAGCTAGAATATAAGACATCAATGACAAACCAAATAAGCTAAAAGGTAACAAGGGACTAGACAAAAAGGAAAAAAAGTAAATTATATACACACGCACACACATACATATACTGTACTTTTCACATAAGAATTTCAATAATCATAATTTTAGTAGTTCAACATAAATTAAATACATATTTTAATATAGCAAACTAGGAAATAAGGCATTGATGACAAAAGAAACAAGCTAAAAGATGACAGGGTCATTCAGTTGGTTTCTTAAAGATGTCTCAGGATAAAAAAAAAAAATCAAGAAAACTGAACATCCAACTTTAAACCAAGTACCATCTAAATAAAACACAAGATCACTGAGATTCAGCATTTTGTGACCCTTTTGGAGGCCGATCGACTTTCTTAAGCACATCCATAATTATACAAAATGAGTTAGACCGTCCACAGATAGAAAGTACAGTCATCTTGGATATTCTAATTTTAATTATAGCTGACACTATAGGATATTCCCCTCAGGGGAAGAATTCCCTTATGTACTTTGGGTAGATCATAAAAGATTAAAATTTTGGAAGCTGGATTTTACTTAGTCTTCAGACAGTATTGTATTCACCACCAGCTATTATTGCCCATTAATACCATATTTCTCCATTAACAGAAGGTTTTATGATTATTATCCTGTACTAATAATACTGTGATAACCCCTAAGTAAATAACCTATCCAACAATATTGATAGACAGCATCACCTCACACATATGAAACTTGCTGTAAAATAAAGTATTATCCAAAATATATACATCTTAAGGTCTATAAATAAATTCCCACAACCAGTCAGATATAAAAAACAAAAGTATAAATCATCAATGACAAAACAAACAAGTTAAAAGGGAACAAGGTCATACAATTGGCCATAGTTGAAAAATATAAAGTCAACCAAAACGTTGGTCCCTGGCGGATTGAGGATTTAGGAATGTATGAACTTCATAGGGATCAAATATTCCACCAATGCCAGATAACTCACATAGCAATCTGAAGGAAGGGAGAAGAGGTAAAGCTTCATCTGAACTGCTACAAGGTGATGTATAAGGTTGCATTACAGTTATTACCGTATGCATACTATGTCTTTATTATGGTCTGAAAATAATGTTTTGGCGTAAACTGAAATCTAGTGCTTATTTAGATCAGTGTCTGCATTATTATAACTGTTCTGAATACAAATATGACATACCAACTTCTCGGTATGGCTATGGTACTGAAAAGCAAAAATCTGTTGTTCGGTCAGAAGAAAAGGTCTAGGAGGCAGGTGGAGACATTGCATTTCTAAGAATTTCCTCTGTGATTTGAGACCATAGTATAGTGAATAGAACTTCATCTTAACAATATTAAGGACATTGACTTAATTCATGGTTAAACAATCAAGCTTAACAATACCTTTCTAGTACCCAACATAATAAAATATCTTCAATGTATCTGTCCGAAAGGATAACAAAAAATTCCAAGATGTCAGAAAATCAGAGAATAATGGTGTGCCTTCTAAAAGAGGTTGGCATATGTGACTGCACATGGACTTCCAATCGCAGTTCCTAGAACTGTTGATAAGATTTGGAGTTTAAAAAAAGCTAGAAAATTATAAAAATAAATTATGCGTTTACAAGTAGATCTCTTAAAAGATAAAACATATCACAGGACAGATGCAATCAGGCTCCCACATCAACAAGTCTGAAATTTGTATCAGACAATTGTTAGCATGAACATAGAAAAAATACTTTTTTATAATTAAAGTGTGATAGTAAATGTACACAGTTCCTTGACAATATGAAAAACTGGCCCAATGTGATATCAAAAAATTTCAAGATGTCAGAAAATCTGAGAATAAAGGTGTGCCTTCTAACAGAGGTTGGCATATGTGACTGCACATGGACTTCCCATCGCAGTTCCTAGAGCTGTTGTAGAGATTTGGAGTTTTAAAAAAAAGCTAGAAAATTTGAGAAAAAAAAAACTCAAGTACCAATTTTGCGTTTACAAGTAGATCTCTTAAAAGATGATACATAACACAGGACAGATGCAATCAGGCTCCCACATCAACAAGAATGAACATAGAAAAAAATACTTTAAAATTAAAGTGTGATACTAAATGTACACAGTTGCTTGACAGTATGAACAACTGGCCCAATGTGATATCTAAAAATTCCAAGTTGTCAGAAGATCAGAGAATATGGTGTGTCTACTAACAATGAAGAGGCTCACATAGGTGAGAGCACATAGACTTCCCATTGCAGTCCCTAGAGCTGTGGATATGACTTTGAATCAAAAAGTTAGAAAAAACTCAAGTACCAATTATGGGTTTACGAGCTGTTCTCTTAAAGGTTGATAATACGGGACAGATATAACCATGCACATGCAGAACAGAAATATACAGCAGCTACATCTTGAGCAAGACTGGCACACTCGATATGTTGATACTGGATATCATTTCTGCATTCTTGAAGGGTGAATCAATTTAGATTTGAGCACCTCTTCGTGGTTGTGAGGGGGTGAGCTATTTCCCATATTACAATTTTTTTTCTACATCTTGAGCAAGTTATGACTCGAGTGAAATTTACTTTCTGAGGAACATTCATACTTTACCAAAAAATGTGTGTGACAGCCGATGGAAGTTCTGAAATTAGACGGTTTAATGACTATTATTCTGGACTATATAAGCAAAACTTCGTGGCACTCTGCCGTCCGTTTGCCGCTGGAAGTCGGGTTCCCACCCCGTCTTAGTAAAAATATAGAAACTGTGTTGCAAAAAAGGAATTCTTTTAATTGATATTTGCGGCTGTGTACAATGTGACGTTTCGGCCACACATTGACCTTCATCAGACTCCAGCAAAAGAAAAGAATAAAAATAAAATAAACAGTGTAATCAAATATTACATACAAATATTTTGATCATGTACCATGGCAAGTAACAAGGAGTATAGGTAAGAAACAGGTAAAAAAAAAAAACAGAAAAGCATTGTGTGCAATAAATGGGATCCAGAAGGTTCTGTTATCACATCCACATGTCAGTCAATGGCCGGACATAAAACATATCCTGATATCCGTCCATAATCAGACAAACATCCTGGGTGCACGTACTGTGGTTGGGTCCCATAATAGGGTTGCCCCCACTGAAAACATGTTAAGGGGTATATTGTCCATATGAAAGGAAGTCCATAACACACATGAATAATCCGTGAACATCAGCAGCATTATAGGAGTAAAAAACAAGCATTATCATGATATGATAGTTCAGTCACCAAATGTACTTAAAGGGAGTCTTTCACGCAGATTGACCCTATTAACCTAATAACAGTGTTATGTCCATGGCTACTGTTATGCTAGCATCGTTGTGGAGAAAAACACTTTTAATCCACATGCAAATGAGTCTGTGAAGGTGCCCAGGGGCACCTTCACAGCCTCATTTGCATGCGGATTAAAAGTGTTTTTCTCCACAACGATGCTACCAAGGAACTAACAGTAAGCACAGTTTTAATAGGGGGGATGCCATGGACATAACACTGTTATTAGGTTAATAGGGTGAATCTGCGTGAAAGACTAGAATATCTCCATATTAAATGCAGCATAGGCGTATGGAATAACCGGAGCAGGATCCATGCGTAAGTGGGAGGGGGAAGGGAAAAGTTAGGGGGGTGGCGGCGAAAATATGTGGTTCAGCTTCTAATTATATACAGCTGGTACGCAGGGAAGACCTAATAAAGATCTCCAACCCATGAACAGATATCAATAATACTTTATGTAGGGTGGAAGTATGTCCTACCTTATGCCGCTTGTTAAAGTAGATGTCCAGGATGCGGGCGTCAGGATAAAAGTGCATTTGCACTATCTGGAAAGCACCTGTATAGCGGAGGACACGCGCCCTTATTTAAGGGAGTACGTCCGGTGTTAGGGGGTGTTGCGCATGTGTAGTAGACGCCGCTGCGTGTCAAGCCTCGCTTGAGTTGGAAATGATATCCGGTATAGAGTACATTGATGCGTCTCAAGCCTCGCTTGAGGTGTGGGCGTTGCGCATGCGCAGACTATACTGATGCGTGTCAAGCCTCGCTTAGCGTCTCGCTATAGTTGTAAGTGATATCAAGAGCGCACCTGGTCCTAGCGCTTTGTACAGAGGGAAATAAAGGGGTAGCGGATATAAGCAGATAGGATGTCTAGAGGTTACAGACAAGACGTAGACAGGGAGGGATATAGGGGAAGAATAGAATATATGGACATAAGATATATACGGACATAGGACATAAAGCCTGTAATATATAACATAAAATATGTAACATACCATAATGGGAAAAGGATACAAGCAGATAGGATGTCTAGAAGTTACAGACAAGACGTAGACAGAGGGAAGGATATAGGGATAGAATAGAATATATGGACATAAGATATACGGACATAAGACATAAAGCCTGTAATATATGACATAAAACATGTAACATACCATAATGGAAAAAGGATACTATGGATGACCCCAGCGTGTGAAGGGCAGTATAGTTAATTCATCTAGAAAGGAATGACATGATAAATAAGATGGTGGTGGAAGTTACGTCTCCACATGCTTACACATACATAGATATAAAGTATAGAGGTACATAAATCCCAAACTGACCTATCATATATAAATTATCACAAGAGGGTCTATGGATATGGTGAAAGACAGGGACAGAGATGTCATATGTTAGAGAAAGGGAGGGCATATTGAATACCAAAACTTGGATAGTATTTCTTAGTTCATTATATTGTTCCTCAGTTCATTATAATGTGTGTAATTGATGACTTAGATGAGGCTGTGAATTTCATATTCCCTATTTAGGGCTCTTTCACACTTGCGTTATTGTCTTCCGGCATAGAGTTCCGTCGTCGGGGCTCTATGCCGGAAGAATCCTGATCAGGATTATCCTAAATGCATTCTGAATGGAGAGTAATCCGTTCAGGATGCATCAGGATGTCTTCAGTTCCGGTACGGAACGTTTGTTGGCCGGAGAAAATACCGCAGCATGCTGCGCTTTTTGCTCCGGCCAAAAATCCGGAACACTTGCCGCAAGGCCGGATCCGGAATTAATGCCCTTTGGAAGGCATTGATCCGGATCCGGCCTTAAGCTAAACGTCGTTTCGGCGCATTGCCGGAGCCGACATTTAGCTTTTTCAGAGTGGTTACCATGGCTGCAAGGACGCTAAAGTCCTGACAGCCATGGTAAAGTGTAGCGGGGAGCAGCATACTTACCATCCGTGCGGCTCCCCGGGCGCTCCAGAGTGACGTCAGGGCGCCACAAGCGCATGGATCACGTGATCGCATGGATCACGTCATCCATGCGCATGGGGCGCTCTGACGTCATTCTGGAGCGCCCCGGGAGCCGCACGGACTGTAAGTATACCGCTCCCCCGCTCCCCGCTCCTACTATGGCAACCAGGACTTTAATAGCGTCCTGGGTGCCATAGTAACACTGAAAGCATTTGGAAGATGGTTCCGTCTTCAAATGCTTTCAGTACACTTGCGTTTTTCCGGATCCGGCAGGCACCTCCGGCAACGGAAGTGCATGCCGGATCCCAACAACGCAAGTGTGAAAGAGGCCTTAGTCCTTTGGGTTCCAGACTATCAAGAGTGTGAATCCAGTACGCTTCCCTAGTTTTTAACAGTTTAATTCTATCGCCACCCCTCCTACTTGGTGTCACCTGTTCAATTACTTGATATTTTAGTTGTGAAAGATTATGGCCTATATAGTATTGGTGGTGGCTACTCTCCTATATAGCCTATGGTATGGTGCTGCAAGTCCAGGGAGAGGACACCCTACCTCTCTAAATGAAGTAAAAATTTGAACAAAAGTGTATGGACGAGCACTCTACCAGTTGGCACACATTTATTGTAAATAATAAGATATAAATAGCTAGCAATATAAAACATATAAAACAACACAATAAAAATGCAAATACATCAGTATAAGCACCATGGGGTAATATGTTGTGATCAATGTCCAAATAATCCTATGACATAAATTGTATGTGAGGCCTTCTTTTGTGGCCTATGTCTCCATAGGAATCCAATATGTCCCCAATAGATGTGAGTGATGTATATACAACTCTAAAAGTTCTGGCAGTTTACCAGTATTTCATATATAGGGTTGTAGTCTCATAACATTCGATAATATTGCGGACGGAAGTAAGATAAGGATGGACTTGCCGGCTGTTAAGCCGCTTACCTCCCCTTCGTATGTATAGTCCACTTTGGTCCTGCGGTTTGCTCAGACTGAGCAGATGGAGCACACCAAGTACGGCGTCTCACGTTGCTATGTTTGATGACCGGACTTGCCGACTGTTATGTCGCTTACCTCCCCTTCATATAGATGGTCCACTTTGGTCCTGCAGTGTGGGTAGAGCGCACCGGATGGTATATGGGGCCGGCGTCTCACGTTGCTCTGTTTGATGTCCGCGTTCAATACTCGCGGAGTAGCACTTGCGTCATTTCCTGTATGGTCCGGTAGTGACGTATTCCTGGCATTCAATCCGATGATTCCGAACAGACGGCAAGGTCGCTTCTCATTAGGTGGGACCTACTCTAACACGGACCTACTCTTTCCGTGTTAGAGTAGGTCCCACCTGATGAGAAGCGACCTTGCCGTCTGTTCGGAATCATCGGATTGAATGCCAGGAATACGTCACCACCGGACCATACAGGAAGTGACGCAAGTGCTACTCCGCGAGTATTGAACGCGGACATCAAACAGAGCAACGTGAGATGCCGGCCCCATATACCATCCGGTGCGCTCTACCCACACTGCAGGACCAAAGTGGACCATCTATATGAAGGGGAGGTAAGCGACATAACAGTCGGCAAGTCCGGTCATCAAACATAGCAACGTGAGACGCCGTACTTGGTGTGCTCCATCTGCTCAGTCTGAGCAAACCGCAGGACCAAAGTGGACTATACATACGAAGGGGAGGTAAGCGGCTTAACAGCCGGCAAGTCCATCCTTATCTTACTTCTGTCCACAATATTATCGAATGTTATGAGACTACAACCCTATATATGAAATACTGGTAAACTGCCAGAACTTTTAGAGTTGTATATACATCACTCACATCTATTGGGGACATATTGGATTCCTATGGAGACATAGGCCACAACAGAAGGCCTCACATACAATTTATGTCATAGGATTATTTGGACATTGATCACAACATATTACCCCATGGTGCTTATACTGATGTATTTGCATTTTTATTGTGTTGTTTTATATGTTTTATATTGCTAGCTATTTATATCTTATTATTTACAATAAATGTGTGCCAACTGGTAGAGTGCTCGTCCATACACTTTTGTTCAAAGATTATGGCCTGCTGACTCGAAGTGTGCTGGTACTGGAAGTAGTAGGTTTTACCGTCTGATGTTCGATTTGTGTTGGCATACACGATCACGTATCATTTGAGTTGTCTCTCCTACATATATCTTACCACAAGGACATTTTAATAGGTATACCACGAAATTGGTTTCACACATAAAAAAAGCTGCGAATCGGGAAGCTTTTACCTGACTGAGGATGATAGAATTGGGGTCCTTTCAATACATTTGAGCACTGGAGGCAATGTATACAGGGAAATGTTCCTGTCTTTTGTTTCTGCATAAAGGTCTGTCTCAGGGTGGTCTTAGAGGGGCCTATGTCAGCTTTCACAATTAGGTCCCGTAGATTCTTAGGACGGCGTGTGCAAGATAATATAGGATTTTTAAACTCTGCAATGTCTGGATAGGCCTTTTGCAGAAGGGGCAAATGGTTCCTAATACTATTAATTATCTTATTGGCACTTGGGTGAAAGGTATGAACAAATCCTATTAACTACTCCTGTCTGTTTGTCTGATCTGGATTTAACTGTTTCATGGAGAAGGTGTTGTGGATAGCCTCGTGCTAGGAATCGCTGTTTCATTTCTATTATTCTGGTTTGTTGAAGTGGGGCTGTTTTGACCATGCGGCGTATCCGTTCAAATTGAGAATGCGGGAGTGACTTTTTTGTATTTGAGGAATGAAAACTGGAGAAGTGCAACAGGTTATTACGATCTGTAGATTTTCTGTACAAATCTGTAGTAAGGGAACCGGTAGATAGTTTAGTGACCATGGTATCTAGGAAATTGATTGAATCAGAGTGGTAATGAATGGTAAACTGCAGTTCTGGGTAGATGGAATTGAGTAATGTGTAGAATTCAAGCAAGGAGTCCAATAGGCCCTCCCATATGCAAAAAATTTTGTCAATATAACGCTTCCATGTTAGTGCGTGTGTACGGAAAAGTAAGTGTGGGTAGACATAAGTTTCTTCAAAGTCTGCCATGTAGGAATTTGCATAAGGAGGCGCCACATTGGGCCCCATAGCGGTACCCTGCTGCTGTAAGTAATAGTTATCCTGAAAAAGGAAGAAATTATTCAAAAGAACAAGCTCAAGTAGATCCATGTAGAAGTCAACTAAGCTGGGTTGTATGTCCTGTTGGATGGATGTGTATAGACTTACCACATCCCATGTTACTAAAAAAGTATTTGCGGATAATGGGGGTAGATTGTCAAGTAGTGTTAAGAAGGAGGATAGAAGGAGGATGTATCCAGTAGATACGATTTAGTGCCTCGAATTATGGGAGTCAGGACTTTTTCCAGCAGAATGGATAATGGTGAGAGGACAGAATCGGTTGAGGCCACTATGGGTCGGCCTGGGGGATTTAAAAAGATCCTTGTGTACTTTGGGTAATATGTAAATGACGGGCATAGTGGGGTTTGATTTAGATAGAAAGGTAACCACCGACTCGTCAATTACCCCGAGTCCAAGGTAATGTTGTAATACTGATTGTACTTTCTCCGTCACCAGTTTAGTCGGATCTTGCGATAGTTTTAGGCATACTGACTGATCATTGAGTTGACGATTTATTTCGTCTATGTATTTGTGTTTGTCCATGACAACCAAAGCTGGACTAGTTATTGTCCCAATTCCTAAGTAACAACCTATCTATCAATACTGATACAGTATATCTCCACATACATTAATCATTTCCACAAAACTACTAAATTGCTAAAAAAAAAAAAACATTATCTCAAATATGTACATCTTAAGGCCTACACAAATTCACACAAAGCTTCAAACAGAATTTCAGAGATGAACTTAAAAATACATATTTTAAGATCGCATACTAGGGCACAGCATCAATAACAAAAGAAAAAAAAACTAAAAGGTAACAAGGTCATTCAATTGATTTGTTAACTATAGGAGATGTCTCAGGATCAAAACAAAAAATCAACCAAAAACCTGAACAGCCAACATCAAAACCATGCCCCATCTACATGACTCAAGATGCAACACAATAGATCATGCTTAACCACGTATGGTGCTTCGTTGTGTATGGTGAAGGGGACTACATTTTAAGATTATTAATTAAGAATATGATATTAATTTATACAGTTAACAAAAAGCTTAACAATACCTCTGTAGTGTCAAATATAAAAATAAAATGTCTTCTATGTATCTGCCCAACAGGATATCTAAAAATTCCAAGATGTCAGAAGATCAGAGAATAATGGCATGCCTTCCAACAACACAGAAGCTGGCATATGTGAGAGCACATGGACTTCCCATTGCAGTTCCTAGAGCTGTTGATAAGACTTAGAATCAAAACATTAGAAAATTAGAAAAAGCTCAAGTACCAATTATGGGTTTACAAGTAGGTTACTTATAAGATAACACTGGACAGATGCGATCCTGCACATGCAGAGTAGAAATATAAAGCAACTACAGCTATAGTCATGACTCTAGAGTGAAATTTACTTTTGACGAGCAATCATACTTTCTTAACAAAAAGTGTGTGACTGAGCATGGACGTTCTGAAATCATAGACAAAATAATCTGATTATTTAACCCTTACACTACATGACAATCGCTCAGGGAAACCAACCCCTTTATGGACTTTGAGCCGAAGTGGAATTTTACTTAAAGGTCTTATGACATTATTTTATTAACCAATAGCTATTATTGTACATGAATAATATATTTCTACATTATCAGAAGGTTTTATGACTATTAACCTGTACTACCTATGCTGTAACAACCTATTCAACAATACTGAAACTACCAAATTGCTATAAAACTGATTATCTAAAATATATACATCTTAAGACCTACACATTAATTCACAGTCATGTAGCTTCAAACAGAATTTCAACAATAATGATTTTGAGGTGTACTTAAATTAAATACTGTATTTTTTGCCCTATAAGACGTAGGTTTTAGAGGAAAAAAAAAAAATTGTACAATAGATGTGTTAAAATGAATAAAATAACAGAACAATATTTTAACAATGTTATCATGAACTGCAGTAAACAGCAGCATCAACAACCATAATAACGGACATTAACAAATGATGATAGACAAATGTCCAAGTACAGTCTAGTCATCAGGGAATCCCAAAAACTCATCACTACTGTCTAAGTTTAGTTGCTCAATCACTCGTATTGCTGCCTTCCGTTTCTTCATAAAGCATATTGTCTTCAGAGCAGTCCAAGGCATTACTGATGTCCCATTTTTTTAAATGATCTCACAACTATTTCTTCTTTTACTGTCTGCTGCGATGACTTCCCTCACTCACAAACTTAAGTGACAGTGGCCCTTTTCATTCGTCCAGTGGGTGTCAGATCATGATTCCCAGTTCCCATCCATTAGTTCCATTCTTCACGCATAAAAACTTTAACACACACATATGGGTTATCCAGTAGTGACACATTGGAAGGACACTTTAATAAGGAGACCCTTTATTAGGGGTACCTTTTGGAGCTTATAGAACTTTTCTATCACAGCAGGCTTAAGAAATCACCATGGCACATACACCAGAACAGGCACATGGGAAGATGTACAGTAAATGTGTGACAGGGAAGCCTGCTCGCGCCCATCGTCTCCCTGCTAGGAGTAATTCTGCC
Source organism: Bufo bufo (assembly GCF_905171765.1). Classification (NCBI taxonomy): domain Eukaryota; kingdom Metazoa; phylum Chordata; class Amphibia; order Anura; family Bufonidae; genus Bufo; species Bufo bufo. Next base: position 601,922,385 of record NC_053392.1, read on the forward strand.
ACACAGCTGGAACATCACAGACTGCTGTCCATATGTACATTTTTTTTCTGCATTCACCCTATAAGACGCACTAACATTTGTCATTCTCATACTAAGGGGCATTTTCAGGAGATTGCAGCCACAACAGCAATAATGTGCATATTATGTCATGCACCTAAGCAGCCAAACCCCAGACCAGCAACAGCCTATGTTTGGCCAACATATTATATGGCAGCTACTAGTTTTCAGGCTCCTTCCCTTAAGACAATAATCCTGCAGCCATGTTTGATCTTTCCACTATATTCGGCCCGTCTGGTATTAACCGTAATATATGTTTAAAGTGAAATACTATCCGGTTCATAGTATATATTTGTATAGTTTCCAATTTTGCACTTAATATATGGAAATCCTTTTTTTTTTAAAGGGAATCATGTCTACAGTATTAAAAAATAATTTCTGTTCTTAGAAGTTTTCCATATTATTATTAATATTTATTTTTAACCACTTGCCTACCGCCGCACGACTTTCTACGCCGCAGCGGTAGGCTCTTACCTGTAACCCGGTTTAAAAGCGTCAGGTTACATTGCGATCTGCCGGCGACCCGTGCAGCTGCAGATAGCTGTGACCGCGCTGTCATTAGACAGCTATGGTAAAAGAGAGATGTGTCGTGGCCAGCTGGAGCAGTCAGGCAGTAATACACGCTTGTAGCACTCTATTACAAGGGTGTATTACATTGAAGAAGTTGAAAGCCGGCAGGGAGCGTTTTTTCTTATGTAACAGCACCACCTGCCGGATTTAAAATGAAATGTCAGGCTGTGAATTAACCTCTTCCTACCTTGATTGTGGCAGAAAGGGGTTTATTTGCTTTTTTTTTTTTAAGATATGGCAATAGTTACTATTATTAGCAATAGTAAATAGAATACGTACACACCCATAGAAACATCCCACTCCTTTTTCTTTGTTAAAAAAAAATATCCTAAATATATATTATATATTATTTTTATATATATATATATATATATATATATATATATATATATATATACAGTACAGACCAAAAGTTTGGACACACCTTCTCATTCAAAGAGTTTTCTTTATTTTCATGACTATGAAGGCATCAAAACTATGAATTAACACATGTGGAATTATATACATAACAAACAAGTGTGAAACAACTGAAAATATGTCATATTCTAGGTTCTTCAAAGTAGCCACCTTTTGCTTTGATTACTGCTTTGCACACTCTTGGCATTCTCTTGATGAGCTTCAAGAGGTAGTCCCCTGAAATGGTCTTCCAACAGTCTTGAAGGAGTTCCCAGAGATGCTTAGCACTTGTTGGCCCTTTTGCCTTCACTCTCCGGTCCAGCTCACCCCAAACCATCTCGATTGGGTTCAGGTCCGGTGACTGTGGAGGCCAGGTCATCTGGCGCAGCACCCCATCACTCTCCTTCATGGTCAAATAGCCCTTACTTTCAAAGTTTTCCCAATTTTTCGGCTGACTGACTGACCTTCATTTCTTAAAGTAATGATGGCCACTCGTTTTTCTTTACTTAGCTGCTTTTTTCTTGCCATAATACAAATTCTAACAGTCTATTCAGTAGGACTATCAGCTGTGTATCCACCTGACTTCTCCTCAACGCAACTGATGGTCCCAACCCCATTTATAAGGCAAGAAATCCCACTTATTAAACCTGACAGGGCACACCTGTGAAGTGAAAACCATTTCAGGGGACTACCTCTTGAAGCTCATCAAGAGAATGCCAAGAGTGTGCCAAGAGTGTGCAAAGCAGTAATCAAAGCAAAAGGTGGCTACTTTGAAGAACCTAGAATATGACATTTTCAGTTGTTTCACACTTGCTTGTTATGTATATAATTCCACATGTGTTAATTCATAGTTTTGATGCCTTCAGTGTGAATCTACAATTTTCATAGTCATGAAAATAAAGAAAACTCTTTGAATGAGGTGTGTCCAAACTTTTGGTCTGTAATGTATATATATATATTTATTAGTTTTAGCAATAGTATAGTGGAATTTGTAGATGACCCGCGCCGTACATGTACGGCGCGAGGTCCGCCGGGCTCTGGGTGAAAATCGCGGGGGGACCAGAGTGCAATGGCTGCTCTTACCGACAGGCAGCCATGCCGGGTAAGGACAGCATTGGCTATTTCGGCCCCCCTGCAGCTCCGTGCGCTGCAATTGGTCGATCAGTGAAGACGACACATCATAGCGCCAAAAGCACATGTAAAGCTGCGGGGCGGGTTGGGGGGAAGTGGTCAGTGCTGAACTGGTCAGCACCGGTCACCTCCGAGGTGAGGCAGGGGACACCCGTGTTTTGGGTCCCCTGCCAGCGCTGCGATTGGCTGGAATAACGCTCCAGCCAATGGCAGCGCTATAGCCGCACAGGAAAGGGGCAGAACCTCCCTGCATGCAGCCATTCTAGCTGGTGACTGCATGCTGAGAGGTTCTGTGCTTCTCTGTGCTCGATCTTCTGGGATTTGTGGTTCTACCACAGCTTTCACTGCTCCTGTATAGAAGAAGAAGAACATCTGGCACATCTGCTGCAGTGATCTTTTTTTTTTTTCTGCAGCATAAGTTCCAGATCCCTAATCCACCCCCCTTCCCAAGCCTTAATCACTGTCCCTTTCCCCATCTCCCTCCTCCCCACCTTCCCCCCACCCCTCGATGTTGCCTGTGGCGAATAAATCTAGAATTGTTTTGTCACTTTTTTTTTTTTTCTGCTCTGCACCATTTTTTCAGTGTGAGCTGTGAACGCCAAGTGCTGATCAGTCCGTACTTCACTGATCAGCACCTGGGCTCTTTTTTTTGGCGCAGATATTTTTTTTATTCATCTGTCCCTTTATTTATTTTTTATGAAGTAATAGTTAGAATCATATATACAGTGGATATAAAAAGTCTACACACCCCTGTTAAAATGTCAGGTTTCTGTAATGTAAAAAAATGAGATAAAGCTAAATCATTTCAGAACTTTTTCCACCTTTAATGTGACCTATAAACTGTACAACTCAATTGCAAAACAAACTGAAATCTTTTAGGTAGAGGGAAGAAAAAATATAAAAATAAAATAATATGGTTGCATAAGTGTGCACACCCATAAACTAATATTTTGTTGAAGCACCTTTTGATTTTATTACAGCACTCAGTCTTTTTGGGTATGAGTCTATCAGCATGGCACAATTTGACTTGGCAAGATTTGGCTCTTCTTTGCAAAAACACTCCAAATCTGTCAGATTGCGAGGGCATCTCCTGTGCACAGCCCTCTTCAGATCACCGCACAGATTTTCAATCGGATTCAGGTCTGGGCTCTGGCTGGGCCATTCCAAAACTTTAATCTTTTTTTGGTTAAGCCATTCCTTTGTTGATTTGGATGTATGCTTTGGGTCGTTGTCATGCTGAAATATGAAGTTCCTCTTCATGTTCAGCCTGAAGGTTTTGTGCCAATATTGACTGGTATTTGGAACTGTTCATAATTCCCTCTAGCTTAACTAAGGCCCCAGTTCCAGCTGAAGAAAAACAGCCCCAAAGCATGATGCTGCCAACACCGTGCTTCGCTGTGGGTATGGTCTTCTTTTGGTAATGTGCAGTGTTGTTTTTGCGCCAAACATATCTTTTTGTATTATGGCCAAAAAGTTCAACCTTGGTTTCATCAGACCATAAAGATGTGTTTTTGCAACATGTAGCCTGGCTTGGATGTTTTACTTCGTAAGAAAAGGCCTTAGTCTTGCCACTCTACCCCATAGCCCAGACTTATGAAAAATACGGGAGATTATTTTCACATGTACCACACAGGCAGTACTTGCCAGATATTCCTGCAGCTCCTTTAATGTAGCTGTAGGCCTCTTGGTAGCCTCCCAGACCAGTTTTCTTGTCGTCGTTTCATCAATTTTGGAGGGACGTCCCGTTCTTGGTAATGTCACTATTGTGCCAAATTTTCTCCATTTAATGATTACTGTCTTCACTGTGTTCCATGGTATATCTAATGCCTTGGAAATTCTTTTGTACCCTTCTCCTGACTGATACATTTTAACAATGAGATCCCTCTGATGCTTTGGAAGCTCTCTGTGGACCATGGCTTTTGCTGTGGGATGCGACTAAGAAACTTTCAGGAAAGACCAACTAGAGCAGCTGAACTTTATTTGGGGTTAATCAGAGGCACTTTAAATGATGGCAGGTGTATGCTGACTCCTATTTAACATGATTTTCAATGTGATTGCTTAATTCTGAACACAGCTACATCCCGTTATGCACACTTATGCAACCATATTTTTTTTTTTTGTTGTTGTTTTCTTCCCTCCACCTAAAAGATTTCAGTTTGTTTTTCAATTGAGTGGTACAGTTTATAGGTCACATTAAAGGTGGAAAAAGTTCTGAAATGATTTATCTTTGTCAAAAAAAATTTACAGCACAGAAACCTGACATTTTAACAGGGGTGTGTATACTTTTTATATCCACTGTATATGTCAATTTTTAGCTAGTGTTCTTTTTTTGTATCTGCAGTAAATTTTTATACTGCAGTGTCTGCACGAAAGCACCAATAAGTACCTTTTTTTAACTGGTCGGTTTTGTGCTCAGCTTTTTTATTTATTTTTTGTGAAAAAATTACTTTTAGTGTTAAATAGAAATTTTAGGTAGTGTTAGTGTAGATTTTTGCACGCACATAATATCTGTGTGCGTGCGTGCGTCCTGCACCTGCTGAGCGCTGATCAGAAACATCCATTTTTTTGACCAGTCTGCTCAGTTTACTGTGCACATTTTTATTTTTTCGTGTAGTTAGTTTTATCTCTCTCTCTCATATATACAGTCGTGGCCAAAAGTTTTGAGAATTACATAAATATTGGAAATTGGAAAAGTTGCTGCTTAAAGGGTTTCTGTCACCCCACAAAACTCATTTTTTTTTTTTTTTGGATAGTTATATTCCTTATAGCGCGATATAGGAGAATATAATAGTCTTACTTACTTTCATGCGGCCGATTCTTTAGAAAACGAAGTTTTATAATATGTAAATCCGGTCTCTACCAGCAAGTAGGGCGTCTACTTGCTGGTAGCCGCAGCAGAAAACCGCCCCCTCGCCGTGTTGATTGACAGGGCCAGCCGTGATCTCCTCCTCCGGCCGGCCCTGTCAGTATTTCAAAAATCGCGCGCCTCTGGTCATTCGGCGCAGGCGCTCTGAGATGAGGAGGCTCGTCTCCTCAGCACTCCCTCAGTGCGCCTGCGCCGATGACGTCTTCTCTTTCGGTGATGTCATCGGCGCAGGCGCACTGAGGGAGTGCTGAGGAGACAAGCCTCCTCATCTCAGAGCGCCTGCGCCGAATGACCAGAGGCGCGCGATTTTTGAAATACTGACAGGGCCGGCCGGAGGAGGAGATCACGGCTGGCCCTGTCAATCAACACGGCGAGGGGGCGGTTTTCTGCTGCGGCTACCAGCAAGTAGACGCCCTACTTGCTGGTAGAGCCCTGATTTACATATTATAAAACTTCGTTTTCTAAAGAATCGGCCGCATGAAAGTAAGTAAGACTATTATATTCTCCTATATCGCGCTATAAGGAATATAACTATCCAAAAAAAAAAAATATGAGTTTTGTGGGGTGACAGAAACCCTTTAAGTTTTTATAATAGCAATTTGCATATACTCCAGAATGTTATGAAGAGTGATCAGATGAATTGCATAGTCCTTCTTTGCCATGAAAATAAACTTAATCCCAAAAAAAACATTTCCACTGCATTTCATTGCTGTCATTAAAGGACCCGCTGAGATCATTTCAGTAATCGTCTTGTTAACTCAGGTGAGAATGTTGACAAGCACAAGGCTGGAGATCATTATGTCAGGCTGATTGGGTTAAAATGGCAGACTTGACATGTTAAAAGGAGGGTGATGCTTGAAATCATTGTTCTTCCATTGTTAACCATGGTGACCTGCAAAGAAACGCGTGCAGCCATCATTGCATTGTATAAAAATGGCTTTACAGGCAAGGATATTGTGGCTACTAAGATTGCACCTCAATCAACAATTTATAGGATCATCAAGAACTTCAAGGAAAGAGGTTCAATTCTTGTTAAGAAGGCTTCAGGGTGTCCAAGAAAGTCCAGCAAGCGCCAGGATCGTCTCCTAAAGAGGATTCAGCTGCGGGATCGGAGTGCCACCAGTGCAGAGCTTACTCAGGAATGGCAGCAGGCAGGTGTGAGCGCATCTACACGCACAGTGAGGCGAAGACTTTTGGAAGATGGCCTGGTGTCAAGAAGGGCAGCAAAGAAGCCACTTCTCTCCAAAAAAAACATCAGGGACAGATTGATCTTCTGCAGAAAGTATGGTGAATGGACTGCTGAGGACTGGGGCAAAGTCATATTCTCCGATGAAGCCTCTTTCCGATTGTTTGGGGCATCTGGAAAAAGGCTTGTCCGGAGAAGAAAAGGTGAGCGCTACCATCAGTCCTGTGTCATGCCAACAGTAAAGCATCCTGAGACCATACATGTGTGGGGTTGCTTCTCATCCAAGGGAGTAGGTTCACTCACTATTTTGCCCAAAAACACAGCCATGAATAAAGAATGGTACCAAAACACCCTCCAACAGCAACTTCTTCCAACAATCCAACAACAGTTTGGTGAAGAACAATGCATTTTCCAGCACGATGGAGCACCATGCCATAAGGCAAAAGTGATAACTAAGTGGCTTGGGGACCAAAACGTTGACATTTTGGGTCCATGGCCTGGAAACTCCCCAGATCTTAATCCCATTGAGAACTTGTAGTCAATCTTCAAGAGGCGGGTGGACAAACAAAAACCCACTAATTCTGACAAACTCCAAGAAGTGATTATGAAAGAATGGGTTGCTATCAGTCAGGAATTGGCCCAGAAGTTTATTGAGAGCATGCCCAGTCGAATTGCAGAGGTCCTGAAAAAGAAGGGCCAACACTGCAAATACTGACTCTTTGCATAAATGTCATGTAATTGTCGTTAAAAGCCTTTGAAACGTATGAAGTGCGTGTAATTATATTTCACTACATCACAGAAACGCTCTGAGATGAGGAGGCTCGTCTCCTCAGCACTCCCTCAGTGCGCCTGCGCCGATGACGTCTTCTCTTTCGGTGATGTCATCGGCGCAGGCGCACTGAGGGAGTGCTGAGGAGACAAGCCTCCTCATCTCAGAGCGCCTGCGCCGAATGACCAGAGGCGCGCGATTTTTGAAATACTGACAGGGCCGGCCGGAGGAGGAGATCACGGCTGGCCCTGTCAATCAACACGGCGAGGGGGCGGTTTTCTGCTGCGGCTACCAGCAAGTAGACGCCCTACTTGCTGGTAGAGCCCTGATTTACATATTATAAAACTTCGTTTTCTAAAGAATCGGCCGCATGAAAGTAAGTAAGACTATTATATTCTCCTATATCGCGCTATAAGGAATATAACTATCCAAAAAAAAAAAAAATGAGTTTTGTGGGGTGACAGAAACCCTTTAAGTTTTTATAATAGCAATTTGCATATACTCCAGAATGTTATGAAGAGTGATCAGATGAATTGCATAGTCCTTCTTTGCCATGAAAATAAACTTAATCCCAAAAAAAACATTTCCACTGCATTTCATTGCTGTCATTAAAGGACCCGCTGAGATCATTTCAGTAATCGTCTTGTTAACTCAGGTGAGAATGTTGACAAGCACAAGGCTGGAGATCATTATGTCAGGCTGATTGGGTTAAAATGGCAGACTTGACATGTTAAAAGGAGGGTGATGCTTGAAATCATTGTTCTTCCATTGTTAAGCATGGTGACCTGCAAAGAAACGCGTGCAGCCATCATTGCGTTGTATAAAAATGGCTTTACAGGCAAGGATATTGTGGCTACTAAGATTGCACCTCAATCAACAATTTATAGGATCATCAAGAACTTCAAGGAAAGAGGTTCAATTCTTGTTAAGAAGGCTTCAGGGTGTCCAAGAAAGTCCAGCAAGCGCCAGGATCGTCTCCTAAAGAGGATTCAGCTGCGGGATCGGAGTGCCACCAGTGCAGAGCTTACTCAGGAATGGCAGCAGGCAGGTGTGAGCGCATCTACACGCACAGTGAGGCGAAGACTTTTGGAAGATGGCCTGGTGTCAAGAAGGGCAGCAAAGAAGCCACTTCTCTCCAAAAAAAACATCAGGGACAGATTGATCTTCTGCAGAAAGTATGGTGAATGGACTGCTGAGGACTGGGGCAAAGTCATATTCTCCGATGAAGCCTCTTTCCGATTGTTTGGGGCATCTGGAAAAAGGCTTGTCCGGAGAAGAAAAGGTGAGCGCCACCATCAGTCCTGTGTCATGCCAACAGTAAAGCATCCTGAGACCATACATGTGTGGGGTTGCTTCTCATCCAAGGGAGTAGGTTCACTCACTATTTTGCCCAAAAACACAGCCATGAATAAAGAATGGTACCAAAACACCCTCCAACAGCAACTTCTTCCAACAATCCAACAACAGTTTGGTGAAGAACAATGCATTTTCCAGCACGATGGAGCACCATGCCATAAGGCAAAAGTGATAACTAAGTGGCTTGGGGACCAAAACGTTGACATTTTGGGTCCATGGCCTGGAAACTCCCCAGATCTTAATCCCATTGAGAACTTGTGGTCAATCTTCAAGAGGCGGGTGGACAAACAAAAACCCACTAATTCTGACAAACTCCAAGAAGTGATTATGAAAGAATGGGTTGCTATCAGTCAGGAATTGGCCCAGAAGTTTATTGAGAGCATGCCCAGTCGAATTGCAGAGGTCCTGAAAAAGAAGGGCCAACACTGCAAATACTGACTCTTTGCATAAATGTCATGTAATTGTCGTTAAAAGCCTTTGAAACGTATGAAGTGCGTGTAATTATATTTCACTACATCACAGAAACAACTGAAACAAAGATCTAAAAGCAGTTTAGTAGCAAACTTTGTGAAAACTAATATTTGTGTCATTCTCAAAACTTTTGGCCACGACTGTATATACACTCACCTAAAGAATTATTAGGAACACCATACTAATACGGTGTTGGACCCCCTTTTGCCTTCAGAACTGCCTTAATTCTACGTGGCATTGATTCAACAAGGTGCTGATAGCATTCTTTAGAAATGTTCGCCCATATTGATAAGATAGCATCTTGCAGTTGATGGAGATTTGAGGGATGCACATCCAGGGCACGAAGCTCCCGTTCCACCACATCCCAAAGATGCTCTATTGGGTTGAGATCTGGTAACTGTGGGGGCCATTTTAGTACAGTGAACTCATTGTCATGTTCAAGAAACCAATTTGAAATGATTCGAGCTTTGTGACATGGTGCATTTTCCTGCTGGAAGTAGCCATCAGAGGATGGATACATGTTCTCATTCTGTTTACGCCAAAAATTCGGACTCTACCATTTGAAACTCACAACAAAAATCGAGACTCATCAGACCAGGCAACATTTTTCCAGTCTTCAACAGTCCAATTTTGGTGAGCTCGTGCAAATTGTAGCCACTTTTTCCTATTTGTAGTGGAGATGAGTGGTACCCGGTGGGGTCTTCTGCTGTTGTAGCCCATCCGCCTCAAGGTTGTGCGTGTTGTGGCTTCACAAATGCTTTGGTGCATACCTCGGATGTAACGAGTGGTTATTTCTGTCAACGTTGCTCTTCTATCAGCTTGAATCAGTCGGCCCATTCTCCTCTGACCTCTAGCATCCACAAGGCATTTTTGCCCACAGGACTGACGCATACTGGATGTTTTTCCCTTTTCACACCATTCTTTGTAAACCCTAGAAATGGTTGTGCGTGAAAATCCCAGTAACTGAGCAGATTGTGAAATACTCAGACCGGACCGTCTGGCACCAACAACCATGCCACGCTCAAAATTGCTTAAATCACCTTTCTTTCCCATTCTGACATTCAGTTTGGAGTTCAGGAGATTGTCTTGACCAGGACCACCCCCCTAAATGCATTGAAGCAACTGCCATGTGATTGGTTGACTAGATAATTGCATTAATGAGAAATAGAACAGGTGTTCCTAATAATTCTTTAGGTGAGTGTGTATATATATATATATATATATATATATATATATACATATAGTTAGGTATTGTTAGTGTAGGTTTGTGCGTGCATCCAGCAAATATTTTAATTTTTTTTTTTTACTCTTTTCTCTATATTTCAAATTTATAACAAGCCCCTTCACGTGTGAAAACACTACATACACACCCCATACTAAATAGTTTTACACATTTCACACAAAACACCCCAATAAAATAAAAATGGCACGTCTGTCCCAACGAGTTGACTCAGCTACAGAGGCATACGCCTATCTTGCCTCTGATACTGAGTCAGCCAGTGAGGGAGAAGAGGATGCCACTTTCCTCTACCCCCTCATCATCATTATCATCCGCTGATGAGGGACCCTCTAGAAGGCACCCCAGGGTGGCAGCGGAGGCAGCCCCCCAGAGTGACCCCATATGGACCCCACCCCCTGATGATTATCAGCCCCAAATTCCGGATTTTGTGGGCAACTCCGGAATACAGATATACAGTGAGGGCTTCACAGAACAAGATTTTTTTCAAAATCTTCTCTGAAGATTTTGTAAATTTAATGGTGGCCCAAACCAATTTGTACGCCCAACAATTTATAGCTCAGAACCCTACCTCGGCATATGCTAGACCCCTAGGTTGGACCCCACTAAGTGCAGCAGAGATGATGAAGTTTTGGGGACTCGTGCTGCATATGGGCATAGTAAAGAAGCCAAATGTAAGACAATATTGGAGTTCGGACATTTTCTACCAGACTCCAATTTACAGTCAGACCATGACCCGGAAGCGTTTTGAGTCAATTCGAAAATTCCTACACTACAACGAAAATACACAGTGCCCACCCCAAAATGACCCAACATTTTACCATCTGTTCAAGGTTAGGCCCGTCCTTGACCACTTTAACACCAAGTTTGCAGAGGTGTACACCCCTGATAAAAATGTATGTGTAGATGAGTCCCTGTTACTTTTCAAAGGGAGGGTTAGATTCCGCCAGTACCTGCCTAGCAAACGGGCAAGGTATGCATAAAAATTTACAAACTTTGTGAGAGTAGCTCCGGGTACACCCACAAGTTCCGCGTTTATGAAGGGAAAGATTCCTGCATAGAACCCCCAGAAGGCCCCCCCCATCCTAGGAGTTAGTGGAAAGATTGTGTGGGACTTGCTGCAGCCACTGCTGGATAAGGGTTACCACCAGGGAGAAGATACAGCGGTCATGGTCCATATCGGAACCAATTACAAAGTTAGAGGTAGGTGGAGACTCCTTAAAAATGATTTCAGGGATTTAAGTCAAAAGCTTAGGGCAAGGACCTCAAAGGTAGTATTTTCCGAAATACTACTTGTACCACGGGCCACACAAGAAAGGCAGCGGGAGATTAGGGGGATTAACAAGTGGCTCAAGAACTGGTGTAGGAAGGAGGGGTTTGGGTTCCTGGAGAACTGGGTCGACTTCTCTATCGGCTACAGGCTCTATTGTAGGGACGGGCTGCACCTCAATGGGGAAGGGGCAGCTGTGTTGGGGAAGAAGATGGCTAGAAGGTTGGAGGAGTGTTTAAACTAGGGACTGTGTAATTCAAAGAACAGGGGCACATCCAGATTAATACCGAAATAGGAGCCGCACATCTAAAATGTATCAAATTTATTTAAGGCAACAAACACAACAAAAAATGAGTTAAAATCATTGTATACAACAAATCAGGGCCATGTGAACCATGCATGTACACATGACACCCTGACTCACCACAAAATCATAAACATGCCCCCACATCAATAAATATATGACAATATAAAGTGCATAGAATCCATCAACAATAAATAAAAAGCTGGAATACTTATCATAGAGGTAGCATAGTGGGGGTATGTGTGGAGGTCAGAAAAAGAGCCCAACGCGTATCGCCAAACTTGCTGGCTTCCTCAGGAGTGCCTGATCCAAAGTGGCACATAGTCTGATATATGTATAGGCAGTAATCAATAATAATAGTCTTCACCTGCGTACCAGGTGCCCATATGGGAGGTGGGAGGCGGCAACAGCCTCACTCTCATGGAGGAGGAAAAGGGAGAAGGGAGGAAGGAGGGGAGGGAGGAAGGAGGAGACGGCGCTTCATACCTGCAATGAATGAATGGACATGGTTGCTGAGGAACGCTGAGACAGACGGCGTCCGGAAGTGCCGTCTGCTCATGCGTGTAGCCGAGCCGGCGCGTGCTGCGTTCCAAGCAACGGAAGCAGCAAGTCGCGCAGGCTCAAAAGGCACCTACTGCGTGTCACATACCGGAAGTGACATAACGGAGTTGAGGCGCAAAGTGCGCATGTACGTGGGGCACTGTGGGTGAATGTATACAAGCGGAGGTAAAGAAAAGAACAAGCAAACAAAACAAAAATTAAGAATAAATTAGCGCATATAGACAATGATTAGATCCAAATAAGAAACGTAATACAAATACATGATCCAATATTCAAAACATACAAAAAGACCATAAAACAGAGAAACACAAAGACATTTATATATATGTGAAAGACACGTGAGACAATCTTTTGTGAAAAAGTCAAATATATTCCATACATTCAATCCAATGAAGGATCGATTGTGATAGTGAGAAGTTATGAATCAACATGATTGATTTGTATGCGAAGGGTGCCTTCAATATCCTAAATTGACCCTATATTATAATTATATTATTAATTCATGCACAAAATTAATTATCAGCCTAGTTAGACTGAATATATCAATTAAGTTACATGATTTACACCTCGTATTGTGATTTAGTAAATATCTCCAATTTATGTTCTTTGTATTAATATTTTTGTGTTTAATTTTTATTTTATTTATATTATTATTTATTTATTATTTTTTATATTTTTTATTTTTTTATATTATTTTTTATATTATTCTTAATTTCTTATTGTTTATTTTTTATATTTATATTTTATATTATATTTTTTTTATTATTATTATTTATATATTTTTGTTCTCTGCTTTTAATCCTTTGTATATTTATAATTTTTCCCCTTCCTCTCTAACTTCTATTTCTGATTTTAAACTAGGGACTGGGGGGGAGGGAAATGACATTATAGGAGAGGAAGATAGAGACCGGGGGCAAGGTAGTGGGACTGGGGGAGGAATGGAAGGAGGGACTAGAACAGTTCAGACGGAAAGGTGTAGGGTAAAAAATATACATAAACCTAGTGATGTGATGTGTGAGGAGGACTATGACATAATTGGAATAACTGAGACATGGCTGGATGATAGCAATGACTGGGCAGTAAATGTACAAGGTTACAGTCTGTTTAGAAAGGATCGTCAAAACCGGAGAGGTCTGCCTTAATGTAAAGTCCTGTCTAAAGCACACACTCCGGGAATATATAAGTGAGGGACATGAACATGTGGAGTCACTGTGGGTAGAGATACATGGAGCTAAAAACAATAATAAATTACTAATAGGAGTTTACTATAAACCACCTAATATACCAGAGTCCACAGAAAATCTACTACTAAATGAGATAGACAAGGCGGCAAATCATAATGAGGTGGTTATTATGGGGGACTTCAACTACCCAGATATAAACTGGGAAACTGAAACTTGTATATCTCATAAAGGAAACAGGTTCTTAGCAATAACCAAAGACAATTACCTCTCCCAACTGGTTCAGGACCCGACTAGAGGGACGGCCATACTGGACTTAGTATTAACCAATAGGCCTGACAGAACAACAGACGTGCAGGTTGGGGGACACCTGGGAAATAGTGACCATAAAGTAATAACCTTCCAATTATTATTCAAAAAGAGCGTTTCTACAGGGAGGAACAAAAATACCAGACTTCAAAAAAGCAAAATTTAGCCAACTAAGAGAGGCTATAGACCTAACTAACTGGGACAAAGTCCTCAAAATAAAAAATACAGCCACAAAATGGGATATCTTTAAAAGCATCCTAAAATCTCATTGTTAAAGGTACATACCGTATGGGAATAAAAGGTTAAGGAACAAAAAGAAACCAATGTGGATAAACAGAACTGTAAAGAAAGCAATAAATGACAAAAAGAAAGCATATAAATCACTAAAACAGGAGAGTAGCACGGAACCACTGAAAAACTATAAGGAAAAAAATAGAACATGTAAAAAACAAATAAAAGCAGCCAAACTAGATACTGAGAGATTAATTGCCAAAGAGAGTAAAACTAACCCTAAAATGTTCTTCAATTATATAAATGTTAAAAAGTATAAATCTGAAGGTGTCGGCCCTTTAAAGAGTAATGAGGGGGGAGTCGCAGAGAGCGACGAGGAGAAAGCAAAGCTGTTAAATATTTTTTTCTCCAATGTATTCACTGAGGAAAATAAACTGTCAGATGAAATGCTGAATGTAAAAATAAATTTCCCATTAAAAGTGTCCTGTCTGACCCAGGAAGTAGTACAACAGCAACTTAAAAAGATTAAAATAGACAAATTGTCATGGTCTTACCTGCTTGCTGCTCTCCTTCGTTTGACATGTGCTGGCGGCCATCTTGGGTTCTGGGTTTCTTGTAGCCTTCCACCCTGCGGCTCCTCCTTCCCCTGGGAGGAGCTGGATGCCTAGCTCATATATATAGGAGGTCTGTGGCTTCAGTTCCTTGCTTGGTCCTCCTGTGTTCACATGCTTCTAGACTGCTGCTGCTTCTGGTTCCTGATCCTGGCTTCGTCTGACTACCCTGCTGGTTCCTGATCCTGGCTTCGTCTGACTACCCTGCTGGTTCCTGATCCTGGCTTCGTCTGACTACCCTGCTGGTTCCTGATCCTGGCTTCGTCTGACTACCCTTCTGGTTCCTGACCTCTGGCTTCGCAAAGACTCTGCTCGGTTTCACCATCCGTTTGGACTTTTGCTTTACAGCTTTATTTTCAATAAAGCCTTCTTATTTTCACTTATCTCTTGTTGTACGTCTGGTTCATGGTTCCGTGACATTAGGACCAAGCCATGAATTCTGACGGTACAGGGCCATCCTCGCTACCCACGCTGGTTGCCAGACTTGATCAGCAGGATCACCTGTTGGGTCGGTTCGCTGTGGCGTTGCAAACCCTGCTTGAACGCACGGCTCATTTCGCTCCCGTTGCCGATGGGTCGGTTGTCGCTCCTGGGCTCGCTCCTACTGCCGCTCCGGTTGTTGCGCCAGAGTCTACCCCGACACCTGTTGTTGCGCCTGCGGTGTTTCGGGGTATGACCGGTTCTGCCCCTCTTCCACAGCGCTTTGGGGGAGAGCCAACTCAGTGCCGAGGTTTCCTTAACCAGGTGGGCATTTATTTTGAGTTGCTGCCACATGCCTTTCCTACTGAGAGATCAAAGGTGGGCTTCTTGATCTCGCTGCTCTCGGACAAGGCCTTGGCCTGGGCCAGCCCTTTATGGGAGAACAACAATCCGGTGGTTGCCGAGTTTTCCGGTTTTGTTGCTTCTCTTCGGAAGGTATTCGATGTGCCGGCTCGTGCTGCCTCTGCTGCGAAGCTCCTTATGTCCATCAGACAGGGTTCACGATCCGTAGCTGAATACGCCATTGAGTTTCGTACCCTGGCAGCAGAGGTGGGCTGGAATAATGAGGCTCTGGTCGCTGCTTTCTCTCATGGTCTCTCGGATGCCTTGAAGGATGAGGTTGCAGCTAAGGACCTACCAGTTGAGCTCGAGTCTCTTATTTCTTTCCTGATTTTGATTGACACCAGACTCAGGGAGAGACCTTCCTTTAAGGAGAACCTGCGGAGGTCTTCTAACAGATTGGTGCCTACGTTTGCTGTCCCACCCGTGCCTCCCTCTCCTCCCACGCCTCCTGGGGATGACTTGTCTGGGGGTGAACCCATGCAGCTGGGGTTTGCTCGCCTGTCCGAGGGGGAGAGGGCACTCCGGAGACGCGAGGGCCGATGCATGTACTGTGGTCTCGGTGGGCATTTTCGGTTGGCATGTCCGAACCGTCCGGGAAACGCTCGTACCCTGAGATCCTGTCGGGGGCAGATCTTGGGTGGAGTCTCCTCGTCCCCGGTTTCCCGTGTTGACAAACCACTGATCACTGTTGTCCTCTCCTGGGTCGGGGGCTCGGTGACGACCCAGGCGTTGGTGGACTCTGGTGCTGGTGGTTTGTTCATTGATAGTGTGTTCGCTGCCGCCAATTCCATTCCTCTGCAGGCTCGAGGTTCCCCACTGGCTCTTGAGGCGATAGACGGCAGACCCCTTCTGCCGCCACACGTGACTCATGAGACCCTTCCAGTGGGGATAGCCATTGGTGCCGTTCACAGAGAGTCGGTCTGCCTCCAGGTTATTTCGTCTCCACACTACTCGGTGGTCTTGGGGTACCCCTGGCTCCAGAAGCATAATCCGACTTTCGATTGGAGATCGGTCGAGATCCTCTCGTGGTCACCGCAGTGTGGGGCTAGTTGCATCCATGGGTCTGTCAAGTTGCTGTGTACTTCCTCGGACTCTCTGTTGCCTCCTGAATACGAGGAGTACCGGGATGTATTCGATAAGGTGCGCGCGGTTGCCCTACCTCCGCACCGCCCATACGATTGTGCCATAGAGTTACAATCTGGTGCCGTTCCTCCTCGTGGCAAAGTCTATCCACTGTCGGTAGCGGAGAATGAGGCCATGGAGGAGTACGTGAGGGAGGCGCTTTCACGCGGACACATTCGCAAGTCTTCGTCCCCGGCAGGGGCTGGATTTTTCTTTGTGAAAAAGAAGGGCGGTGAGTTGAGGCCTTGCATCGATTACAGGGGTCTCAATCGCATCACGATCAAGAACGCTTACCCGATACCCTTGATTTCCGAGCTGTTCGATCGCCTTAAAGGGGCCACGGTCTTTACCAAACTCGACCTGAGGGCGGCATATAACCTGGTAAGGATCAAGGCGGGCGATGAGTGGAAGACCGCGTTTAACACCAGGACCGGTCATTACGAATCCTTGGTTATGCCCTTTGGGTTGTGCAATGCGCCCGCAGTCTTTCAGGAATTCATCAACGATGTTTTCCGTGACCTGTTGCAGCAGTGTGTGGTAGTCTATTTGGATGACATCTTGGTATATTCTGAATCCATGGAGGCCCACATTCTGGATGTCAGACGAGTGTTGCAACGGTTACGAGAGAACAAGCTGTTCGGTAAGCTTGAGAAATGCGAATTTCACCGATCCCAGGTAACCTTCTTAGGTTACATCATTTCCGCTGAGGGGTTCTCCATGGATCCTGAGAAGGTTTCGGCTGTCTTACAGTGGCCCCAGCCCAGTGGTCTTCGTTCCCTGCAGCGCTTTTTGGGCTTCGCCAATTATTATCGGAAGTTCATCAGGGACTTTTCCATGCTGGCCAAGCCTCTCACGGATCTGACCAGGAAGGGCAGTAATTCCCAGGTCTGGCCGCTCGAGGCCATCCGAGCTTTTGAGGCCCTAAAGTCCGCCTTTGTGTCGGCTCCGATTCTGTCGCATCCCAACCCTGGGTTGTCCTTTGTCCTCGAGGTGGACGCGTCTGAGACGGGAGTAGGCGCCCTTCTGTCTCAGCGTAGAACACCAGAGGGTCCTCTGCTTCCTTGTGGGTTTTACTCCCGGAAACTGGCTTCCGCGGAGTGCAACTATCAGATTGGTGACAGGGAGTTATTGGCCATCGTGCAGGCCCTTAAAGAATGGAGGCACTTGCTCGAGGGTTCGGTGGTTCCGGTTCTCATCCTGACGGACCACAAGAATCTGACCTACCTTTCTGAGGCCAAGAGATTGACACCACGTCAGGCCAGATGGGCTCTGTTCTTGTCACGTTTTAATTACGTGGTCTCCTACCTACCCGGTTCCAAGAACATCAGGGCGGATGCCTTATCACGGCAGTACTCCGAGCTGTCCAGGGAGGAGTCGATTCCGACTTCGGTCATACCTCCGAATCAGATCCTGGCCGCCATTCGCACCAGCCTGACCTCTCCCCTGGGTGAGCAGATTTTGGCGGCTCAATCTGGTGCTCCCTCTGGGAGACCCAACGGCAGATGTTTTGTGCCTGAGGAGTTGCGCACTCGGTTGTTGCGAACCTACCATAACTCCAAGACCGCGGGGCATCCTGGAAAGAATCAGCTGTCCTGGGCTGTTTCACGTCTGTTCTGGTGGCCTTCCCTACGTTCCGACATTGCCGCATATGTAGCGGCATGCTCCGTTTGTGCCCAGAGTAAGTCCCCTCGGCACCTTCCGTTGGGCCTTCTGCAACCCATAGCCACCGGGGAGCGCCCATGGTCACACCTGGGGATGGATTTCATTGTGGACCTCCCTGCATCCCGAGGCCATACGGTCATTCTCATGATTGTGGATCGGTTTTCCAAAATGTGCCACTGTGTTCCTCTCAAGAAGTTACCCTCTGCACAAGAGTTGGCCACGATTTTTGCCAGGGAGGTCTTCCGGTTGCACGGTTTGCCTAAGGAGATTGTGTCGGATCGGGGGAGTCAGTTTGTGTCCAGGTTCTGGCGCGCCTTTTGCTCCCAGTTGGGGATTCATCTCTCCTTCTCCTCGGCCTACCACCCTCAGTCCAATGGGGCCGCAGAACGATCCAATCAGGCCTTGGAGCAATTCCTTCGTTGCTATGTCTCCGATCACCAAGACAATTGGGTTGACCTCCTGCCTTGGGCTGAGTTTGCCAGGAACACGGCGGTGAACTCTTCCTCTGGGACGTCTCCCTTCATGGCCAATTATGGGTTCCAACCTGCCGTGTTACCGGAGGTATTCTCTCCCCAGGATATTCCGGCTGTGGAGGATCACCTTTCCGTCCTACGTGCTTCTTGGGTACAGATCCAGAAGTCCCTTGAGGTCTCTGCGCAGCGCCAGAGACTCCAGGCTGATCGCAGACGAGCGCCTGCTCCTTCCTACCAGGTCGGAGACCGTGTATGGTTGTCCACCCGCAACCTCAACCTTCGAGTGCCCACTCCCAAGCTGGCGCCTCGCTTTGTTGGTCCCTTCCGAGTGCTTCGCAGGGTAAACCCGGTAGCCTATGCCCTTGCGCTTCCTCCTGGCATGCGGATCTCCAACGTGTTTCATGTCTCCCTGTTGAAGCCACTGGTGTGTAATCGTTTCACTTCCTCGGTTCCTCGGCCTCGTCCGGTCCAAGTGGGCAATCGTGAGGAATATGAGGTGAGCAATATCCTGGACTCACGCCTGGTCCGCGGTCGGTTGCAGTTTTTGGTCCATTGGCGTGGTTATGGTCCAGAGGAGCGTTCCTGGGTTCCCTCCGCAGATGTCCATGCTCCTGCCTTGCTCCGAGCCTTCCACGCACGCTTCCCTCAGAAACCATTTTGTGCTCCGCGGAGGAGGGGCCCTTGAGAGGGAGGTACTGTCATGGTCTTACCTGCTTGCTGCTCTCCTTCGTTTGACATGTGCTGGCGGCCATCTTGGGTTCTGGGTTTCTTGTAGCCTTCCACCCTGCGGCTCCTCCTTCCCCTGGGAGGAGCTGGATGCCTAGCTCATATATATAGGAGGTCTGTGGCTTCAGTTCCTTGCTTGGTCCTCCTGTGTTCACATGCTTCTAGACTGCTGCTGCTTCTGGTTCCTGATCCTGGCTTCGTCTGACTACCCTGCTGGTTCCTGATCCTGGCTTCGTCTGACTACCCTGCTGGTTCCTGATCCTGGCTTCGTCTGACTACCCTTCTGGTTCCTGACCTCTGGCTTCGCAAAGACTCTGCTCGGTTTCACCATCCGTTTGGACTTTTGCTTTACAGCTTTATTTTCAATAAAGCCTTCTTATTTTCACTTATCTCTTGTTGTACGTCTGGTTCATGGTTCCGTGACACAAATCTCCAGGACCGGATGGCATACACTATCCTAAGGGAATTAAGTAATGTCATAGCCAGACCCTTATTTATGATATTTATAGACTCTATACTGACAGGGAATGTCCCACAGGATTGGCGCATAGCAAATGTGGTGCCAATATTCAAAAAGGGTCCAAAAACAGAGCCTGGAAACTATAGGCCGGTAAGTTTAACATCTGTTGTGGGTAAACGGTTTGAAGGTTTTCTGAGAGATGCTATGTTAGACCATCTCAATGGAAATAAGCAAATAACGCCATATCAGCATGGCTTCATGAGGGATCGGTCATGCCAAACTAATTTAATCAGTTTCTATGACGAGGTAGGTTCTAGACTTGACAGCGGCGAATCAATGGATGTCGTATATCTGGACTTCTCCAAAGCATTTGACACTGTACCACATAAAAGGTTAGTATATAAAATGAGAATGCTCGGACTGGGAGAAAACGTCTGTATGTGGGTAAGTAACTGGCTGAGGGATAGAAAACAGAGGGTGGTTATTAGTGGTACACACTCAGATTGGGTCACTGTCACTAGTGGGGTACCTCAGGGGTCAGTATTGGGCCCTATTCTCTTCAATATTTTTATTAATGATCTTGTAGAAGTCTTGCATAGTAAAATATCAATTTTCGCAGATGACACTAAACTGTGTAAAGTGATTAACACTGAAGAGGACAGTATACTACTACAGAGGGATCTGGATAGATTGGAGGCTTGGGCAGATAAGTGGCAGATGAGGCTTAACACTGAAAAATGTAAAGTTATGCACATGGGAAGGAATAATGCAAGTCACCCGTACATACTAAATGGTAAAACACTCGGTAACACTGACATGGAAAAGGATCTAGGAATTTTAATAAACAGCAAACTAAGCTGCAAAAACTAGTGTCAGGCAGCTGCTGCCAAGGCCAATGAGACAATGGGTTGCATTAAAAGGGGCATAGATGCCCGTGATGAGAACATAGTCCTACCACTTTACAAATCATTAGTCAGACCACACATGGAGTACTGTGTACAGATCTGGGCTCCTGTGAACAAGGCAGACATAGCAGAGCTGGAGAGGGTCCAGAGGAGGGCAACTAAAGTAATAACTGGAATGGGACAACTACAGTACACTGAAAGATTATCAAAATGAGGGTTATGACTTCCGGTTCCGGCGCGCGCATGTAAGGGTGAGGAAGACCGGAGCTCCGATACCCGAAGCCCGCAAATCGAGCTACAAGACCCTCCAGGGGTGATTATATCCTCCTATGACCCCCGCTTGTGCCATACAGCAAGAGGATGGAGAAATTCCTGAGAAAAGACGGCATACCGAACACTCCAACGCGTCACTCACAAGGTGAGGAGCGCCAGCCGAAAGGCAAGATGGCGGCGGCGGAGAAGACGCAGATACTTACCAGGTCGGCGGCGCAGCCGCTGGTCAGAAGCACTGATGTGGAACCGGAGGGTCCTGAGATTAGTCTGACCCCGGATCAAGATATTACTGTTTCTTGCCGAACCATGGCGCTGGAAGTGGCAAAGTTGTTAGCGCCAGATATTAAAACTAATTTTTCACCTGGAGAGAGACGGATTTTTCTCTTTCTTATATTGCAATTTACCGCACCCAGGAGCGGCATCCGTGCACCTCAGGTGATTCTACTACTGCAGGTGAGAGCTGCCTTACGTTTTCTTCAGATATTAAAACTACACTGGAAGCAACAGTTTCGGCGACTCTCCTCCAGATACAAACGGAGGTGTCTCAACATTCTACTCAGATAACTGAGTTAGAGCAGAGGGTAGCTCTGATGGAAGAAGAGCTGGAGCAGACTCAAATAAAGGTGGCAGAGGTGCTATTGAATAATCAGATACTTAAAGATAAGCTGGAAGATTTGGAAAATCGATCCAGAAGAAATAATCTTCGGATGGTGGGACTACCCGAAGATATTCCGCAGTCACAATTGCTTCAAATCTTTGAGGTGGAACTTCCCCAGGCCTTGGGACTTCAAGGCAAATGTACGGTCGAAAGAGCGCATAGATTGGGTCCAGCCAGATCAGCAGATGCAGAGGGGGGGAACACAAGACCGAGACAAGCCATTGCGAAATATTTAAACTATGTCGCCAAGGAGGCGATTTTGAAGAAATACAAGGGAGCTCATCACCCGATTGTGCTGAGAGGCTCGAAAATATTCCTCTTCAGCGATTATTCGATGGAGGTCACTAGACGCAGAAGAGCTTTCTCACAAATATGCTCTATCTTGGTCAGGACGAAAATGAAATTTGCGCTGCTGTTTCCCGCCACGTTGCGAATATTTTGCCAAGGTGGATGCATTGACACCTACCTCAATCCGAAGGAGGCCATGGGAGCACTTGAAGAGAACAAGGAGGAAGAGTCAAGGCAAGGAAGAGAAAGAAAATTGTCGGAGCCTACTCATAACCGCAGGAAGGAGAGACTTTCGGATCCTCAGTATCAAAGAAAGTCGCCGACTTTCATGGAGCCTGTAGATGACTCCCAAGGTTGAAGAGAGGAAATCCTGAGGACTTTTGTCTTGTATGGTGGGTTACCGGTTAATAATTAAAAGACTTGGGACACCTTTTGATATATGGGTAGATTGCAATACCAGGTCTTATTGGGTCTGTTATATAAGGAAGATGGGGGGGAAGGGAGAAACCGAGTTTGTAATCCTGATTTAGTAGGGAGGGGTAGCAAATGGTTTAAAGTAAAACTTATAAGTATCGCAAGGTGCAAAGGGCTTTGAGGGTAGGAGATTCTCTTTGAATTTTACAGCTGTGAGAAGATAGGGACACGGAATTGCGAAAAAAAGTCAATGCGAAGAGACTGATATCGCTTATATAGGCAAAGAAGAGCAGGCACACCACCTTCTGGAATAATAGTGGAACACTTAGAAAATTTATTCAATTATAAGATATCACACTTTAAAAAGGCCAATGTATATAAAACACTCAATACAATAAAACAATAGAAACAATAAAACAATAGATAAAATAAATAAATGTCCCAAATTGAGACCGCACTCTGAGTAAATGTCAGACTGTTGTATAGTCTCCTGAGATAATGTCTCCTGAAATAGAATGTGGCAAAGATAGATATAATCCACCTGTCAATGGTTGCCAAATAGAATCGTCTCCATGAGACTCTTACCACTCAGTAGTACCGATGATGTTGATAAATGGTCTACTTGCACGGAGCGGTGAAGGAATGTGGTCACCAGGGCGCTGGAATCTGGACGCTGGATGCTGAGTAGGTAAAAAGGAGCGTGTAGCTTGGAGGACGTGCTCAGGGTAAATGATCACGTAACGGTGAGGGATGCGGTCACCAAAGCGCTGGAAGCTAGACGCTGAGTTAATTAGAAGTGCTCAGCTCGGAGGGCGTACGTTTGATCAGGTGATCCTATGTGGATGAGTCAGATGATCAGATCAGCTGGTGCAAACGCCCAATCACGTGCTGCACAGGTCCTTATACCATAGTGATAATTTGGCATAGCATGGGTCCAGGTCCTATACTGCAACAAATGGTTATGTTGGCAGATAGCTGTTTTAAAGAATAATTTTCTTTGTCCACGGAATCTTTTGTACTTGGGGTCCGGACCAGTACTAGATGTGGAAGTTTGCGTAGTCCGCTAGACGCGTTTCGAGGCTACCTGCCTCTTCCTCAGTAGCTACCAGACTGCGCTTTTCCAAACATTTTATAGGGTACACAATTAAGATAATTAAAATGATTAATAGAACCTGAGATCAGGTTGAAGAACCAAACAAAACATGAAATGGATTCTAAAATGGAGACAAACATAAAAGCAGACAAATGTCAAAATATCAAGTAATAATTTTGATACAATGGTGATCATCGATCTGGCGCTAGAGTTCGACATATCGCGGATCGGGTTGACAGATTACTGGGAGGGGCTGGAGAAGATCCAGCGGTCATGGTCCATATCGGAACCAATGACAAAGTTAGGGGTAGGTGGAGAGTCCTTAAAAATGATTTCAGGGATTTAGGGCAAAAGCTTAGGGGAAGGACCTCAAAGGTAGTATTTTCCGAAATACTACCGGTACCACGGGCCACACAAGAAAGGCAGCGGGAGATTAGGGAAATTAACAAGTGGCTCAAGAACTGGTGTAGGATGGAGGGGTTTGGGTTCCTGGAGAACTGGGCCGACTTCGCTGTCGGCTACAGCCTCTATCGTAGGGACGGGCTGCACCTCAATGGGGAAGGAGCAGCTGTGTTGGGGAAGAAGATGGCTAGAAGGTTGGAGGAGTGTTTAAACTAGGGACTGGGGGGGAGGGTAATTACACTATAGAAGGGGAAGATAGTGCAGATAGAGACCGGGGGCAAGGTAGTGGGACTGGGGGAGAAATGGAAGGAGGGACAAGAACAGTTCAGAAGGAAAGGTGTAGGGTAAAAAATATACATAAACCTCTCATATGTATGTATACTAATGCCAGAAGTCTGACTAATAAAACTGGTGAACTGGAATTAGTGATGTGTGAGGAGGACTATGACATAGTGGGAATAACTGAGACATGGCTGGATGATAGCTATGACTGGGCAGTTAATGTACAAGGTTACAGTCTGTTCAGAAAGGATCGTCAAAACCGGAGAGGTGGAGGGGTCTGCCTTTATGTAAAATCTTGTCTAAAGCCCACACTCCGTGAAGATATAAGTGAGGGACATGAACATGTGGAGTCACTGTGGGTAGAGATACATGGAGCTAAAAACAACAATAAATTACTAATAGGAGTCTACTATAAACCACCTAATATACCAGAGTCCACAGAAAATCTACTACTAAACGAGATAGACAAGGCGGCAAATCATAATGAGGTGGTTATTATGGGGGACTTCAACTACCCAGATATAGACTGGGAAACTGAAACTTGTATATCTCATAAAGGAAACAGATTCTTGGCAATAACCAAAGACCATTATCTCTCCCAACTGGTTCAGGACCCGACTAGAGGGACGGCCATACTGGACTTAATATTAACCAATAGACCTGACAGAACAACAGACGTGCAGGTTGGGGGACACCTGGGAAATAGTGACCATAAAGTAATAACCTTCCAATTATCATTCAAAAGAGCATTTCTACAGGGAGAAACAAAAATACCAAACTTCAAAAAAGCTAAATTTAGCCAACTAAGAGAGGCCATAGGCCTAACTAACTGGGACAAAGTCCTCAAAAATAAAAATACAGCCAAAAAATGGGATATCTTTAAAAACATCCTAAAATCTCATTGTGAGAGGTACATACCGTATGGGAATAAAAGGTTAAGGAACAAAAAGAAACCAATGTGGATAAACAGAACTGTAAAGAAAGCAATAAATGACAAAAAGAAAGCATATAAAACCCTAAAACAGGAGGGTAGCACGGAAGCACTGAAAAACTATAAGGAAAAAAACAGAACATGTAAAAAACAAATAAAAGCGGCCAAATTAGAGACCGAGAGATTAATTGCCAAACAGAGTAAAACTAACCCTAAAATGTTCTTCAATTATATAAATGTTAAAAAGTATAAATCTGAAGGTGTCGGCCCTTTAAAGAGTGATGAGGGGGGAGTCGCAGAGAGCGACGAGGAGAAAGCAAAGCTGTTAAATATTTTTTTCTCCAATGTATTCACTGAGGAAAATAAACTGTCAGATGAAATGCTGAATGCTGAAATAAATTCGCCATTAAAAGTGTCCTGTCTGACCCAGGAAGAAGTACAACAGCGACTTAAAAAAATCAAAATAGACAAATCTCCAGGACCGGATGGCATACACCCCCGTATCCTAAGAGAATTAAGTAATGTCAAAGCCAGACCCTTATTTCTGATATTTGCGGACTCTGTACTGACAGGGAATGTCCCACAGGATTGGCGCATGGCAAATGTGGTGCCAATATTCAAAAAGGGTTCAAAAACAGAGCCTGGAAACTATAGGCCGGTAAGTTTAACATCTGTTGTGGGTAAACTGTTTGAAGGTTTTCTGAGAGATGCTATGTTAGAGCATCTTATGGGAAATAAGCAAATAACGCCATATCAGCATGGCTTCGTGAGGGATCGGTCATGTCAAACTAATTTAATCAGTTTCTATGAGGAGGTAAGTACTAGACTTGACAGCGGCGAATCAATGGATGTCGTGTATCTGGACTTCTCCAAAGCATTTGACACTGTACCTCATAAAAGGTTAGTATATAAAATGAGAATGCTCGGACTCGGAGAAAACGTCTGTAAGTGGGTAAGTAACTGGCTCAATGATAGAAAACAGAGGGTGGTTATTAACGGTACATACTCAGATTGGGTCACTGTCACTAGTGGAGTACCTCAGGGGTCAGTATTGGGCCCTATTCTCTTCAATATATTTATTAATGATCTTGTAGAAGGCTTGCATAGTAAAATATCAATTTTCGCAGATGACACTAAACTGTGTAAAGTAATTAACACTGAAGAGGACAGTATACTACTACAGAGGGATCTGGATAGATTGGAGGCTTGGGCAGATAAGTGGCAGATGAGGTTTAACACTGAGAAATGTAAAGTTATGCACATGGGAAGGAATAATGCAAGTCACCCGTACATACTAAATGGTAAAACACTCGGTAACACTGACATGGAAAAGGATCTAGGAATTTTAATAAACAGCAAACTAAGCTGCAAAAAACAGTGTCAGGCAGCGGCTGCCAAGGCCAATAAGATAATGGGTTGCATCAAGAGGGGCATAGATGCCCGTGATGAGAACATATTCCTACTACTTTACAAATCACTGGTCAGACCACACATGGAGTACTGTGTACAGTTCTGGGCTCCTGTAAACAAGGCAGACATAGCAGAGCTGGAGAGGGTCCAGAGGAGGGCAACTAAAGTAATAACTGGAATGGGGCAACTACAGTATCCTGAAAGATTATCAAAATTAGGGTTATTCACGTTAGAAAAAAGACGACTGAGGGGAGATCTAATTACTATGTATAAATATATCAGGGGGCAGTACAGAGATCTATCCCATCATCTATTTATCCCCAGGACTGTGACTGTGACGAGGGGACATCCTCTGCGTTTGGAGGAAAGAAGGTTTGTACACAAACATAGAAAAGGGTTCTTTACGGTAAGAGCAGTGAGACTATGGAACTCTCTGCCTGAGGAGGTGGTGATGGTGAGTACAATAAAGGAATTCAAGAGGGGCCTGGATGTATTTCTGGAGTGTAATAATATTACAGGCTATAGCTACTAGAGAGGGGTCGTTGATCCAGGGAGTTATTCTGATTGCCTGATTGGAGTCGGGAAGGAATTTTTTATTCCCCTAAAGTGAGGAAAATTGGCTTCTACCTCACAGGGTTTTTTTGCCTTCCTCTGGATCAACTTGTAGGATGACAGGCCGAACTGGATGGACAAATGTCTTTTTTCGGCCTTATGTACTATGTTACTAACTACTATGTTATTACATATCACACAAACTATATATATATCTTCTATGTATT
Organism: Bufo bufo; assembly: GCF_905171765.1. Classification (NCBI taxonomy): domain Eukaryota; kingdom Metazoa; phylum Chordata; class Amphibia; order Anura; family Bufonidae; genus Bufo; species Bufo bufo. Next base: position 601,949,591 of record NC_053392.1, read on the forward strand.
TTTCTCTCTAAATATCCACAATCGCAAAAATACTTATAATAACAAAGTTAGTATTAGCATAATTCCTTCATAGTAACACCATAATAGGTCTCAATGCACACATGCATTTCCTGTGCGTTTTTTCATATGTTTTAATGGAGAAAGTTCATATACCCTTTCAATTATTATATATATAAGAATCCCCAACCTACAGCCCAAGGTACGCATAGTTATTCGGCAGACAGTATTCTTATAGTAATTCAACCGAAACTAATCATATATTTTTGCACATCTTTCTTCATATGTTTATTCAGCTGAAAAGTTGTTTCTCGCTGAATGTAGGTATAGTGGTGCCTGGGAGCAAGGGGAGATCAGGGTGCTGGATTAAAGACAGCTAACCCCGATGTCTCATCGGTCCCAGGCAACCTATAGAAAGCCGAATACTTCTAATTCTGCGTTGAGACCTTTCGGAACCAACGAGCCAAATTCAAAAATCCTTCTTGACTCTACCCGGGACATATGCATAATGTGGTTCCCTCCCCTCCAGTTGGGTTGTATTCTTTCTAGGGCCACATATCGTAGTGTACTCGGATCTTGATTGTGATGAGTTTTAAAATGCCTAGAGACCGTATGCTTCTCATATCCCTTGCGTATATTCGCAATGTGTTCCGACACTCTCTTTTTTAGTGTCCTTTTTGTTCTTCCAATGTATTGCTTATCACATGTACATTGGAGCAGATAGATAACATCCGTGGTGCTACATGTTAGGAATTCTCTAATTGTCCATCTGTAATTATTACTTGTTGACATCACTACTTCTGTTTTTTTATTCTGATTTTTAGTGGTCTTACAATTTGAGCAGCTCCTGCAACGGAAAAACCCATGTAGGCCTACCCATTTAGCAATGGTGTCAGTTTGAGTGAAATTCCTATTTTTAATAGTTGGGGCAATTCTTAATGCTAACGAGGGAACTTTTGTGTATGTAATATCAGGCACAACTGGTAGGAGATGTCCAATGACTTTATCTTCACGAAGGAGATGCCAATGTGTTTTAATCATTTTCTCAATCTTCCTGTACTGAGGATTAAAGGGAAGGATGAGTCTTATCTTATTTTCTTCTACATCTATCTTTTGCTCTCTATTGGATTTTTCATTGAAAAAAAGGTGGTTCTGTCCATCAATTTTACCTTATTCAAAGAACTATGCAAAAGAGATGATGGATATTGTTTGACATCAAAGTTTTTCTTCATTGTTTTTGCCTCCTCTTCAAAGTTTTTCTCAGACGTACAATTACGTTTTAGACGCCTAAATTGATTGATTGGTATATTCGCCAACCAACGAGGAAGATGGCAACTCGTGTGCAAGATGTAACTATTGCGAGTTACTGGTTTATAGTATGTACTACAAACCAATCTTTGTGCTTCTACAGAAATGCATAGATCTAAAAATTCGACTTGTTTTTGGCTGATGTTAGCAGTAAAAATTAAATTTTGGTCATTCCGATTCAGTTCCATAATAAACTCGCTCAGCTCATCCTCTCTCCCATTCCAGATAAAGAGGATGTCATCTATGTATCGCCGCCAGAGGACCAAGCTTGTCCCCAGCCGCGATCCAATCACTCCATGCTCAAATTGTGCTACAAAGAGATTGGCGTAGCTGGGGGCGAACCTGGTCCCCATGGCGGTACCCCTGGCTTGTAAATAAAATTCGGAACCATACCAAAAATAATTGTGTGATAATATATGCTGGATCCCCTCAACTGTAAAATTAATTTGACTTTCTTCCAACTCACTTTCTCTCCTTAACACTGTTTGTATTGCCTCCAAGCCTTGTTTGTGTTTAATGGAGGTATACAGAGAGCTGACATCCAATGTAACTAAAAACCATTCGGGATCATAACTTAAAGTTTCAACAGTTTTGATAATATCTGTTGTGTCCTTGATATAAGAAGGCGTCTTTTTAACAAAAGGTTGCAAGATTTGGTCTATATAATGCGATAAATTACATGTAATAGATCCTATTCCCGAAATAATGGGACGTCCTGGAGGATTTTTGCTATTTTTATGCACTTTTGGCAGGCAATAAAAAACAGGGATTTTTTGTTCTGTATCTAATATGTATTTGTATTCATTCTCATACAGAAGTCCCTGTTCTTTACCTCTTTTGCATAAATCAGTTAAGGATCCATAAAATTCCTGTGTAGGGTCTCTATCTAACTTAATATACGTGTCTTGGTCCATCAATTGTTTGCGACACTCTTTATCGTAATCCTCTGTATTTTGGATCACGATTGCGCCTCCTTTGTCGGCCGGACGTATCGTGATACTATCCAGTTTTTGTAACTGCTTCAAAGCTTCACATTCACATTTGGCTAGATTGTTATAATGTCTTTTTTGTATAGATGTATTAATCTTTCTAATATCCGTCTCCATGTTTTTTCTAAAAGTTGATATTTCATATCCTATTTCTTGTTGAGGGTATTTTCTAGATTTCGGTTTCAAATCAGTATGCAGATATTTTGATTGATTCAACAGAGTATGTTCATAGGGGTTTTTGATAAAGTGCTTTTTAAGGCATAATTTCCTCACAAATTTTTCTATGTTGATGTAAGTCTCAAATTTATTTAAGAGGGCTGTAGGTGCAAATTTCAAACCCTTATTCAATAAAGTGCTCTGTGCTTCAGTGAGTATATGTGTGCTTAAATTAATAATGGGACTGTCTACCTCTGTTTGAGTGTTTATCTCCGTGTGTTTCTTTTTCCTGTTTCCCCTGCGGTTCTTCCTCCCTGATCGTGAGTCCGAGTGACTTGCGTGCGTTGTGGTCTCTGTGAGTTGTGATGTTGTATTGGGGGCGATCGTGAGCGCCGTCTCCCTCTCGGTGGGGTCCGTTCTCTCCTTTGTGCATGTGTTGTTGGGCTGAAATCCCTGTGTCTTAGGTTGTAATTGTGTGGTTGTGTTGGTGTCTGATGCTGATCTTTTCTGGAAGTTACTTTCTCCATAGGCCGGTATATTCGTGACTTGTGGTGAGGGGGTGTTCTGTCTAAAAAATGTGATTCAGATAAACTTTCATATTGATTTGTGATAGGTATATTATAAGTGATTTTTGGGTCTCCTTGTTCAGGTCCTATGTCTCTTTGTACCTTCCTCTGAGATTCCACGTTATATGAATTATGTGCTCTATAGATGTTCCTAGATGAATCATTAGAATAGTGTTCTTGATTTTGAGGGTTTTGTGCCCTATCCGTATTGTGTGTTTTGTCATTTCCCCTATTAAAGATCTTTTTTGTTTTTCTGTAAATAATATCTTGTTCTAGGGAATCTAGACTTTTGCAGATACGTGACTGCCATAAATTATATTCTTCGTTATGGGGAAATTTTTCAATCATAGATTTACTGGTTTCAATTTGTTGATTAATATCACTCAGCATTTGGGTTCTACGAGTTATAATCAATTGTATCAATGCCATGGATTGTGTCTTTAACAGACATTCCCATTCCCTGTTGAAGTCTTCACAATATAAATCCTGTGCTGGTTGTTTGATAATACTTAATCCCTTTGGAATTTTCTCATTAGCAATGTAATAGTTCAATGTTTTGATTTCCCATCGCTGTCTTAACTGCTTATGCAGTAATGTCTCCAAATTCCGAAAGGATTCAGATACAGTTTTATCTTCTATCTGTCTCCTATTATCATTCGTGAATATAAATTCCTCTACTTTTTTCCGCTTATCTTCCACACAATTCCAGATATCCGTCATCTCGGTGGAGCACACCCCTTTGAGTGAAAAGAAATTGCAAAAGTGACAAAATAGGGAGGCTCAACACTCAGATGAACGGATAGCGGTGGGTTCACTGCTTAATGGGTCACTCACCCAGTTAAGAATAAAAATATATAGGCAAAGAAGAGCAGGCACACCACCTTCTGGAATAATAGTGGAACACTTAGAAAATGTATTCAATTATAAGATATCACACTTTAAAAAGGCCAATGTATATAAAACACTCAATACAATAAAACAATAGAAACAATAAAACAATAGATAAAATAAATCAATGTCCCAAATTGAGACCGCACTCTGAGTAAATGTCAGACTGTTGTATAGTCTCCTGAGATAATGTCTCCTGAAATAGAATGTGGCAAAGATAGATATAATCCACCTGTCAATGGTTGCCAAATAGAATCGTCTCCATGAGACTCTTACCACTCAGTAGTACCGATGATGTTGATAAATGGTCTACTTGCACGGAGCGGTGAAGGAATGTGGTCACCAGGGCGCTGGACTCTGGATGCTGAGTAGGTATCCGTTCATCTGAGTGTTGAGCCTCCCTATTTTGTCACTTTTGATATCGCTTATAGATGTTTGTTGTGTTCATGAAGGGGGAAGGGAGGGGGGGAAATTAAGTTGGGAAATGTTTGTACTGCTGCTTACTGCTAACTTATGCTTTTTTTACAGAGATAGACGGTCTGGGTTTTCTCCAGGTGTGTCTCTAGTAGTAGCTTTATTTGAGATGCTAGTATGAAAATAGTGACATGGAATGTGAAAGGTTTACGTTCTCAGACCAAACGAAATATGGAGGAACAAGACTTCTGGAGGATGCGTAAACACTGGGTGGGTCAGGTTTTAGGTTCTTCATCAGCAGGTAGGAAGGCTGGGGTAATGATGCTTTTTCGCAAGAACCTTCAATACACATTAATCAGTAGTGATGCGGATAAGGAAGGGAGGAGATTGAAAGTTGAACTTAGTGTGGGAGGTAGACATCTGATCATATATAATATATATTCCCCTAACTTAGCGCAAACCCGCTTCTATCAAGTCCTGGAGAATTTAGTTCAGCAAGACAAGGGTCTACCCATGATAGTAGCGGGTGACTTTAATAGAGTAAGAAATAGTGTAGAGGACAGAAAGCAGGCGGGTCATAATAGATTTTTACAAAATCCAGAGGGTTTCCATACGCTCACCCCGATGCTAGAAACCTTAGATTTGATAGATATTTGGCGGTGTCACCCTACTGAAAGGGAATACTCACATTACTCTTTTTCTCAGAAATCCTGGTCCAGAATTGACTATATTTTGGTGTCTCCGGATTTGGTCTCAAGAATACACAAGATGGAGTTAGCAGACATATTGATATCAGATCATGCTCCACTTTGGATTGAATTGGAGGAAACTTTCCCCAGGGGTACGGACCAGGTCTGGAGAATGCCAAGCCATTTGTTGATGGATGAGGATTTCATTGACAAACTGAGAGGTTGGTGGTGGGAGTACTCCCAAGATAATGAAGCTCATAAGGAAAATTCTGAATTGTTTTGGGAAACTGCAAAAGAGGTCTTGAGAGGACAGATTATGTCATATACAATAGGGAAGAAAAGGGATGTACAAAAGAAATATGAACAGGCTATTCAACAGGTCAGGCTAGCATACACAAGATATCTCAATGAACCGTCAGAAGAAATCAAGGTGCAATGGGTTACTGCCAAACATAACTATGATTATTACCAGGAAGTCAAGTGGTTTGCCGACTGTAGACAAGCCACTCTCTTTAAATTTGGGAACAAGGCAGGTAAATTGCTTGCGAATCTCTCGCGTCCATATACCAGACGTCCGCAAATATTTTCCCTAAGAGACGAGAAGGGAGACTTACACTCACATCCTAAAAAGATGTTAGAGATACTGGAAAAATACTTTGTAGATATGTACTTCAATGCGCCCTATGATCCTCAGAAAGCAAGTGAGCTGTTAAGTCGGGTAAAGCTTCCAACCCTGTCGGCGGAAATGTTAGAGTCTTAATGCTGAGATAACAGAGTCTGAGATTCAGCTGACCATAAAAACCCTACAAAATGGGAAGTCTACGGGCCCTGATGGGTTCCCAGCAGAATTCTACAAGGCTATAGGCCCTGAGATAGTATCTACGTTGGCTGCCCTATTAAATACAGTGCTTAAGGGGGGGAGGATACCTCCATCCAGTAATATGGCTTATATTATGCTGATCCCAAAAGCAGGAAAAGATTTGACACAGCCGGGGTCCTTCAGGCCAATTTCACTGATAAATCAGGATCACAAATTGGCCTCAAAGATACTGGCTAATAGGTTGACATCACTTATGCCTGATCTGATTGGGGAACATCAAGTGGGGTTTATCAAAGGCCGCTCAGCGGTTACAAATATCAGGAAAGTATTGGCGGTTCAGGATAGTGTGCGAAGTAGTGGATCCCAAGCAATGCAGGCCCTCCTTGCCGTTGATGCCGAAAAAACATTTGATAATGTTAGTTGGAAGTGGCTAAATGATGTTTTGGATACAATGGCAGTGAGAGGAACCTTTCGGAATTATCTGACAGCAATGTATACAGTTCCTCATAAGATACATATCCCGGGTTTCTTGTCAAATGTCATCTGGCTTCACAGGGGGACAAGGCAGGGGTGTCCTTTGTCTCCTTTATTGTTTGACCTTGCTTTGGAACCTCTAGCCTTGTACCTCTTGAAATCGGATGTATATGAAGGGATCAAGGTGGGGAAGGAAGTTTTGAAGCTCACGTGTTTTGCAGATGACCTACTGATTTTTATGAAATCACCGAGCATTCATTTGAAAGCTATTTTGGAGATATTTCATAATTATGGTGGTGTAGCAGGCTACAAAGTCAATGTGTCCAAAAGTCAACTGTTATTTTTAGGAGATAGAAATACGCAAGTCGAGTCCCAAATAGGGGTTGAGATATGTAAAGATTATATTACATATCTGGGGGTTAAAATAGGTAGAACAGCTTCCTCAATTTACTCCTTAAATTATCCTCCACTTATAGCCAAAGTTATCAAAGAACTTGATAAATGGAAGGACCTACCATTGTCCCTGATGGGAAGAGCCTGTTTGATAAAAATGATCAGTTTTCCGAAAATGTTAGACCCGTTGCAGATGATTCCCTTGCTTCTCAAACATGCTGATGTTGGAAAGTTACAATCGGTGTTTGTGAAATTCCTCTGGAATAAGAAGAGGCCCGGAATAGCCTATAAGAAGCTGTGTTTAATGAAATACACTTAAATATACTTTATTTGTATAGTCGAGGTCCTGTACATGGGAGTATATCTGATAAATCTATGCCTGCGCAAATGTACCCCAGCGATTGCACTGTATGTTTGTTTTTATGTTTGTATGTTCTTATGTTTTTTTTATGATGTATTGTTAGTCATCTCTGTTTTGTCTTGTATTACAATGTGGCATGTATATTGGCTACCGGTGTCGCTAACGTGATTATGTATGGTGCTAACTATGTAGCCATTTGTGTTTCTTTTTAAGGATAACAATTTATGTCTCTTCTTAAAACTAATAAAAAGTATTAAACGAGAAATGGGAGGGAGGACTAAATATGCCTGACATTAGGTTGTATAACTTGGCGGCTCTATTCCGTCATGTAAGGGACTGGATATGGAAAACTGATCATTTTTCAGCAGGTAAAAGTGGAGAGGAAATTGGTGATGCCGTGGGATTTAGCTGCTCTTATTCACACTAGGATTAAGGATCTACCCAGTGAGGTGAAACAATCTGTTCTTCTCAGAGATACTATAATTGCATGGAAAGCGATCAGGAAAATATATAAACTTCTGATTTATTTGTCGCCTCAAATGCCCCTGTGGTCTTTACCGGCTTTTCCGCAAGGGCGAGAGAACAAGATGTATAAGCAATGGAAGGAGAAAAACATTTGCACGCTGAATGACATATTAATAGATCCAAATTTTACATTGATGTCATGGGAGCATTTCGCAAACAAATACCAGCTGGAAACCTCACATTCGTTACCATTCTACCAGCTTTCTGCTTATTGCAAAGCCCAATCGATTTCCCTGGGGGAAGCTGATAGATTGACTTGGTTTGCAGCTCTTTTGGGGGGAGGTGGGACTGCAGTTTCACTAGCTGACACATATAGACGTTTGAGGAATACGAGTTTTATAGGCCTGGTGAAAAATGTCTTTTCACACTGGGAACGAGATGTGGAGGCGGAAGATTTAGCCCTGAAAATGAGGGAGGGGTTGGAGTATATTAGAAAATCAATTCATAGCGAACAGTGGCGTGAATCACAATTTAGGATCTTGCATAAAGCTACATATGCATATAATCTCTCATACTCTAATGCCCCAGCGCACTATCTTAGGGAGTGCACTAAATGCTCACAGCCTAAGGGCTCTTTCACACTTGCGTTATTGTCTTCCGGCATAGAGTTCCGTCGTCGGGGCTCTATGCCGGAAGAATCCTGATCAGGATTATCCTAATGCATTCTGAATGGAGAGAAATCCGTTCAGTATGCATCAGGATGTCTTCAGTTCCGGAACGGAACGTTTGTTGGCCGGAGAAAATACCGTAGCATGCTGCGCTTTTTGCTCCGGCCAAAAATCCGGAACACTTGCCGCAAGGCCGGATCCGGAATTAATGCCCATTGGAAGGCATTGATCCGGCCTTAAGCTAAACGTCGTTTCGGCGCATTGCCGGAGCCGACATTTAGCTTTTTCAGAGTGGTTACCATGGCTGCCGGGACGCTAAAGTCCTGACAGCCATGGTAAAGTGTAGTGGGGAGCGGGGGAGCAGTATACTTACCGTCCGTGCGGCTCCCCGGGCGCTCCAGAGTGACGTCAGGGCGCCCCAAGCGCATGGATCATGTGATCGCATGGATCACGTCATCCATGCGCATGGGGCGCTCTGACGTCATTCTGGAGCGCCCTGGGAGCCGCACGGACTGTAAGTATACCGCTCCCCCGCTCCCCACTACCATCGGAGGATGCGCCTGCGCCGCGGCCGTACCTATATTCAATCTGCGCAGGCGCACTGAGAGGCGGCCACTCACTCGGCCGCTCGCTCCTCAATGCGCCTGTGCCGGGTGTAGATGTGACGTCATCGGCGCAGGCGCATTGAGGATGGAGCGGCCGAGTGAGTGGCCGCCTCTCAGTGCGCCTGCGCAGATTGAATATAGGTACGGCCGCGGCGCAGGCGCCAGATATTGAATCAAAACAGGCAGGGCCAGCGGAGAAAGATCCCGTTCGCTGGCCCTGTCAATCAACAAGCAGAGGGGGCGTCATTACCATCGGAGGATGCGGCTGCTACCAGCAAGTAGCCGCCCTACTTGCTGGTAGCAAGGTAATTTACATATTATAAAAATCGATTTTTAAGAAATTCTACTGAACCAAAATCATTAATTAGATTATGTATGAGGAGATCGCAGTGTAGGGATTATTAGTAAAGAAAAAAAAAAAAAAACGGTTTAATGGGGTGACAGAAACCATTTAACCACCTCCCGACCGCCTAACGCACGGATGCGTCCGGAAGGTGGTTGATTCATTCCTCCTGGACGCATCCGTGCGTCATCTCGCGAGACGCGAGATTTCGGGTATTGCCGGCCCGCGCATGCGCATCGCGGGCCGGCAAAAGTTAAAGAACAATTTCGTCACCAGCCTGCCAGCAACGATCATTGGCTGGCAGGCTGGCGATTTTCAAAAAATCCAATCACAAGCCATATAACAGATCATATTAGTAAATATGATCTGTTATATGGCTTGTCTGCTCCTGTGCTGGTCCTTTTCGTCGGTTGGATCCAGCACAGGAGCAGACTGAACTGTGAGTACACCAAACACTACACCTTAGCCCCAGATCACCCCCCTGCACCCCAATTAACCCTTTGATCACCCCTTTGATCGCCCCTGTCAATCACTAGTGAAAGGAAAAAAAGTGATCAGTGTAAACTGTCACTTTTTTTTTTCCACTAGTATTGGCTGTTAGGTTTTAGGGATAGTTTAGGCCCCTTGGTTAGGTAGTTAGCGTCAGTTAGCGCCCAGCCCACTGCACCGCAGTCACTTTTATTCGCTGATTAGCGTATCGCTAATCAGCATTTGTACTTTTATAGTATCTGTAAGTGATCAAAACTGATCACTGTCAGATCTATACTTGTATTAGTGTCACCTTAGCTCGCCCTCCACCCAAAACGCAGTGTTTGCCCGATCAGGCCTGATCGGTCGCCCACACGTGCGTTCACCCACGCCCGCCCCGCCGCAGTGACAAAAAATTTTTTGTTTTTTGATCACTGCACATTCACTGTACACGCACTGCGGCGATAAAAAAATCAGTTTTGATATTTTTTATCAACCGCAGCGGCCTCCGGTACTTCGCTAGCCTCCCCTTTGTAAGACAGGTTTGCTTTTTTTCTTGGGTAGTCTCAGGGAATACCCCTAAATTTAGTAGTCCAAAATGTCAAACAGGGGGTATTCTTCTGAAGAGGCCTACAGGATTCTGACCCAGTCGGATGAGGAGTGGGAACCCTCATCTGACGAATCTAGCGGGTCAGAATATGAACCTGTGGAAAGCAGTGGCTCTCTGACCCAAAGTTCGGACGAGGAGGCTGAGGTCCCTGATAGCACCAGGCGTACCCGGCCCCGTGTCGCTAGACCACAGGTTACGCAGGATCCGCTTCAAGAGCAGCAGAGTGGGGCTGTCGCTGCCGGATCACGTGGTGAGGCATACACCAGCAGCGCAGCCCTTCCTGGACCTAGTACCAGCACTGCCGTACAACATGGTGAAGTAGCGAGCACCAGAAGGGCAGTTGAAGCTGGTACGGTGGCACGTGCAGTAGTTACCCCGTCGCAGCCACCGCACAGACAGGCCCGTAGAGCCCCTAGAGTCCCTGAGGTGCTGGCAAACCCTGATTGGCAGTCACCAACTTCAGCCGCACCTGTAGTTCCCCCTTTCACCGCCCAGTCTGGAGTTCGGGTTGAGACGGCTCAAATCGGTTCGGCCCTGGGATTTTTTGAGCTGTTCTTGACTGCGGAGCTCTTGGACTTAGTCGTGGCAGAGACAAACCGGTATGCCACACAATTTATAACCGCAAACCCGGGAAGCTTTTATGCCCAGCCTTTCCGGTGGAAACCAGTCCAAGTTTCCGAAATTAAAATTTTTCTGGGCCTTCTCCTCAACATGGGTCTAACTAAAAAGCATGAATTGCGGTCATATTGGTCCACGAACCCAATTCATCACATGCCCATGTTCTCTGCTGCTATGTCCAGGACACGATTTGAGACCATCCTCCGTTTTCTGCATTTTAGCGACAACACCACCTCCCGTCCCAGAGGCCACCCAGCTTTTGACCGGCTCCACAAAATTCGGCCCCTCATAGACCATTTCAACCAGAAATTTGCAGATTTGTATACCCCCGAGCAAAACATCTGCATAGACGAGTCCCTAATACATTTTACCGGGCGCCTTGGCTTCAAACAATACATCCCAAGCAAGCGTGCCCGGTATGGGGTCAAATTGTATAAGCTCTGTGAAAGGGCCACAGGCTATACCCACAAATTTCGTGTCTATGAGGGAAAAGATCAGACCCTGGAGCCGGTCGGTTGCCCTGACTACCTGGGGAGCAGTGGGAAGACAGTCTGGGACTTGGTGTCACCCTTATTCGGCAAGGGGTACCATCTTTATGTGGACAATTTCTACACAAGTGTGGCCCTCTTTAGGCATTTGTTTCTAGAACGGATTTGCGCCTGTGGCACCGTGCGACCTAGTCGCCGGGGCTTCCCCCAACGGCTTGTTACCACCCGTCTTGCAAGGGGGGAGAGGGCTGCCTTGTGTAATGAAGAACTGCTCGCGGTGAAATGGAGAGACAAGCGTGACGTTTACATGCTCTCCTCCATTCACGCAGACACGACAATCCAAATTGAGCGAGCAACCCGTGTCATTGAAAAGCCCCTCTCAGTCCACGACTATAATTTGCTCATGGGAGGGGTGGACTTCAATGACCAGATGTTGTCTCCGTATTTAGTTTCCCGCAGAACCAGACGCTGGTATAAGAAGGTGTCTGTATATTTGATTCAATTGGCGCTGTATAATAGTTTTGTTCTCTACAGTAAGGCTGGGAGAACACGATCCTTCCTCAAATTCCAGGAAGAGATCATCGAGAACCTCCTGTATCCAGAAGGTTCCGTGGCCCCATCCACCAGTGTAGTTAGCCGTCTACACGAGCGACATTTCCCCAATGTCGTTGCTGGTACCTCAATCCAACCGTCACCCCGAAAAAGATGTCGTGTCTGTAGCAGGAGTGGAATAAGGCGTGACACCCGCTATTTCTGTCCTGACTGCCCTGACCACCCTGCCCTATGCTTAGGAGAGTGTTTCCGGAAGTACCACACACAGGTACACCTAGCATAGGGATCACATCTCACCAGGACAGGCACACAGGGCTATTAGGGCCCATTCACTCACAGCTGCTGCAAACGTCTCCTTTCACATGGGACAAAGTGCATAACGTACTTCGCCACATCTTTGGGCGATTTGCGCTTTGCACATTGACCCATGGGGAAGGAGAGGTTTGTTCTATAAAGGTAAAAAAAAAACAAAAAAAAAAAAAACACCAGTAAGCAAAAAGGTTAATGTTCAGTTCAAAAAGTTAAAGTTTCTATGTTCTCTTCCAAAGTTAATAAAATTATTGTGTTGCGGCCTGGTTTTTTCTCTTTTTTTTTTTTTTTTTTACCTTCCAGGTGGACCAACCGATCGACTAGCTGCAGCACTGATGTGCATTCGGACAGAAGCATTGCGCTGCTGTCAGATTACACGCAAGTCGGTGTATGCGGCGCTGCAAGACGAGATTTCTCCTCTGCAGTAAAAGATACGTTTGCCGAGGCATATGAGCTGAGGAGGTGGCGGTGTTCATATACTTTGGCAAACACTTTGTATATATAAAAAAAAAAATCCCGGCAATGATTTATTCATCCACATCGATTGATGTGAATGGAGAAATCGGGTTTGCCAGGGCATACGAGCTAAGTGGGCATGGATGTTGGGCGGAGCTCCTATGTCCTGGCAGACGCCTTTCCCCTCCTTTTTCTTTTTTTGGCAGAGATTTTTTCATCCACATTGATCGATGCGAATGAAGAAATCTGTGCTGTTCATTTTTTTCTTTCAGCCCAGCGGCTGAACGGAAAAAAAAAATCTCATTACCTGTATGCTCAATATAAGGAGAATAGCAGAAACTCCTAATGCTGGGCATACATGTAATGATTGCGGAGACCCTCAAATGCCAGGGCAGTACAAACACCCCACAAATAACACCATTTTGGAAAGAAGACACCCCAAGGTATTCGCTGAGGGGCATATTGAGTCCATGAAAGATTGAAATTTTTGTCCCAAGTTAGCGGAAAGGGAGACTTTGTGAGAACAAAATCCAAAAAATCAATTTCCGCTAACTTGTGCCAAAATTTTTTTTTTTCAATGAACTCGCCATGCCCCTCATTGAATACCTTGGGGTGTCTTCTTTCCAAAATGGGGTCACATGTGGGGTATTTATACTGCCCTGGCATTTTAGGGGCCCCAAAGCGTGAGAAGAAGTCTGGTATCCAAATGTCTAAAAATGCCCTCCTAAAAGGAATTTGGGCCCCTTTGCCCACCTAGGCTGCAAAAAAGTGTCACACATATGGTATCTCCGTATTCAGCAGAAGTTGGGGAATATGTTTTGGGGTGTCATTTTACATATACACATGCTGGGTGAGATAAATATCTTGGTCAAATGCCAACTTTGTATAAAAAAAATGGGAAAAGTTGTCTTTTGCCAAGATATTTCTCTCACCCAGCATGGGTATATGTAAAATGACACCCCAAAACACATTCCCCACCTTCTCCTGAGTACGGAGATACCAGATGTGTGACACTTTTTTGCAGCCTAGGTGGGCAAAGGGGCCCACATTCCAAAGAGCACCTTTCAGATTTCACAGGTCATTTACCTACTTACCAGACATTAGGGCCCCTGGAAAATGCCAGGGCAGTATAACTACCCCACAAGTGACCCCATTTTGGAAAGAAGACACCCCAAGGTATTCCGTGAGGGGCATGGCAAGTTCCTAGAATTTTTTATTTTTTGTCACAAGTTAGTGGAAAATGATGATTTTTTTTTTTTTTTTTTTTTTCATACAAAGTCTCCTATTCCACTAACTTGTGACAAAAAAAAAAAAATTCCATGAACTCACTATGCCCATCAGCGAATACCTTGGGGTCTCTTCTTTCCAAAATGGGGTCACTTGTGGGGTAGTTATACTGCCCTGGCATTCTAGGGGCCCAAATGTGTGGTAAGGAGTTTGAAATCAAATTCTGTAAAAAATGACGAGTGAAATCCGAAAGGTGCTCTTTGGAATATGGGCCCCTTTGCCCACCTAGGCTGCAAAAAAGTGTCACACATCTGGTATCTCCGTACTCAGGAGAAGGTGGGGAATGTGTTTTGGGGTGTCATTTTATATATACCCATGCTGGGTGAGAGAAATATCTTGGCAAAAGACAACTTTTCCCATTTTTTTATACAAAGTTGTCATTTGACCAAGATATTTATCTCACCCAGCATGGGTATATGTAAAATGACACCCCAAAACACATTCCTCAACTTCTCCTGAGTACGGGGATACCAGATGTGTGACACTTTTTTGCAGCCTAGGTGGGCAAAGGGGCCCATATTCCAAAGAGCACCTTTCGGATTTCACAGGTCATTTTTCACTGAATTTGATTTCAAACTCCTTACCACACATTTGGGCCCCTAGAATGCCAGGGCAGTATAACTACCCCACAAGTGACCCCATTTTGGAAAGAAGAGACCCCAAGGTATTCGCTGATGGGCATAGTGAGTTCATGGAAGTTTTTATTTTTTGTCACAAGTTAGTGGAATATGAGACTTTGTATGAAAAAAAAAAAAAAAAAAAAAATCATCATTTTCCACTAACTTGTGACAAAAAATAAAAAATTCTAGGAACTCGCCATGCCCCTCACGGAATACCTTGGGGTGTCTTCTTTCCAAAATGGGGTCACTTGTGGGGTAGTTATACTGCCCTGGCATTCTAGGGGCCCAAATGTGTGGTAAGGAGTTTGAAATCAAATTCAGTAAAAAATGACGAGTGAAATCCGAAAGGTGCTCTTTGGAATATGGGCCCCTTTGCCCACCTAGGCTGCAAAAAAGTGTCACACATCTGGTATCTCCGTACTCAGGAGAAGGTGGGGAATGTGTTTTGGGGTGTCATTTTATATATACCCATGCTGGGTGAGAGAAATATCTTGGCAAAAGACAACTTTTCCCATTTTTTTATACAAAGTTGTCATTTGACCAAGATATTTATCTCACCCAGCATGGGTATATGTAAAAAGACACCCCAAAACACATTCCTCAACTTCTCCTGAGTACGGGGATACCAGATGTGTGACACTTTTTTGCAGCCTAGGTGGGCAAAGGGGCCCATATTCCAAAGAGCACCTTTCGGATTTCACAGGTCATTTTTCACTGAATTTGATTTCAAACTCCTTACCACACATTTGGGCCCCTAGAATGCCAGGGCAGTATAACTACCCCACAAGTGACCCCATTTTGGAAAGAAGAGACCCCAAGGTATTCGCTGATGGGCATAGTGAGTTCATGGAAGTTTTTATTTTTTGTCACAAGTTAGTGGAATATGAGACTTTGTATGAAAAAAAAAAAAAAAAAAAAAATCATCATTTTCCACTAACTTGTGACAAAAAATAAAAAATTCTAGGAACTCGCCATGCCCCTCACGGAATACCTTGGGGTGTCTTCTTTCCAAAATGGGGTCACTTGTGGGGTAGTTATACTGCCCTGGCATTCTAGGGGCCCAAATGTGTGGTAAGGAGTTTGAAATCAAATTCAGTAAAAAATGACGAGTGAAATCCGAAAGGTGCTCTTTGGAATATGGGCCCCTTTGCCCACCTAGGCTGCAAAAAAGTGTCACACATCTGGTATCTCCGTACTCAGGAGAAGGTGGGGAATGTGTTTTGGGGTGTCATTTTATATATACCCATGCTGGGTGAGAGAAATATCTTGGCAAAAGACAACTTTTCCCATTTTTTTATACAAAGTTGTCATTTGACCAAGATATTTATCTCACCCAGCATGGGTATATGTAAAATGACACCCCAAAACACATTCCTCAACTTCTCCTGAGTACGGGGATACCAGATGTGTGACACTTTTTTGCAGCCTAGGTGGGCAAAGGGGCCCATATTCCAAAGAGCACCTTTCGGATTTCACAGGTCATTTTTCACTGAATTTGATTTCAAACTCCTTACCACACATTTGGGCCCCTAGAATGCCAGGGCAGTATAACTACCCCACAAGTGACCCCATTTTGGAAAGAAGAGACCCCAAGGTATTCGCTGATGGGCATAGTGAGTTCATAGAACTTTTTATTTTTTGTCACAAGTTAGTGGAATATGAGACTTTGTAAGAAAAAAAAAAAAAAAAAAAAAATCATCATTTTCCGCTAACTTGTGACAAAAAATAAAAAGTTCTATGAACTCACTATGCCCATCAGCGAATACCTTAGGGTGTGTACTTTCCGAAATGGGGTCATTTGTGGGGTGTTTGTACTGTCTGGCCATTGTAGAACCTCAGGAAACATGACAGGTGCTCAGAAAGTCAGAGCTGCTTCAAAAAGCGGAAATTCACATTTTTGTACCATAGTTTGTAAACGCTATAACTTTTACCCAAACCATTTTTTTTCTACCCAAACATTTTTTTTTTATCAAAGACATGTAGAACTATAAATTTAGAGCAAAATTTCTATATGGATGTCGTTTTTTTTTGCAAAATTTTACAACTGAAAGTGAAAAATGTCATTTTTTTGCAAAAAAATCGTTAAATTTCGATTAATAACAAAAAAAGTAAAAATGTCAGCAGCAATGAAATACCACCAAATGAAAGCTCTATTAGTGAGAAGAAAAGGAGGTAAAATTCATTTGGGTGGTAAGTTGCATGACCGAGCAATAAACGGTGAAAGTAGTGTAGGTCAGAAGTGTAAAAAGTGGCCTGGTCTTTCAGGGTGTTTAAGCACTGGGGGCTGAGGTGGTTAAAGAGGTATGGGAGGTAGAGGTGAAAGCAGATCCCCAGCAATGCATATTTCAATATATTCCAGTGGGCAAGGATGTCTCACAAGAAAAAGGGGTAGCGGAACCGGGGATACATATTGTCCTCATGGCAGTTAAAAAATGCCTCTTACGTCATTGGTTGGTAAATACTTTGCCTTCTAAAGAAGAAGTGGTAGGACTGATAAAAAAAATCCTCTATTTAGAGAGACTAGAAGTAGGTAAAAGCAAGGAGAAGGCAGTGGCAAAGTTCATGAAAAAATGGAGGAAATTGGTTGAACATACCTTGACGAGGGAAGAAATAAAAGAATTGATGACACCATTTGAGCTAACTAAGTGGTATCTGGAGGCAAAGGTGAGGGGCACACTGGGTCTATTAGAAATCTGAGTGTGTAGTTTGAGACAATATCACATATTAAAAGTAAAGAGGGAGTGGTAAGATTAGTATGAGCAGAAGATGTTGGGGTGGGGGAGGGGGTGGGTTGGGAGGAAGATATGTTTAGTCTTTCATTGTAAGATTTCCAATATGATGTAAACTAATGACATAAAAATATGTATGCTAAAGTATCTGACATAGATAATGATTATATACTTCATGTTATATATTTTATGTAATGTGTGAAGATATGTTTAATACATCTGAATAAAGAAAGTTATAAAAATTAAAAAAAATGAGGGTTATTCACTTTAGAAAAAAAACAACTGAGGGGAGATCTAATTACTATGTACACTGCTCAAAAAAATAAAGGGAACACAAAAATAACACATCCTAGTTCTGAATTAATTAAATATTCTTCTGAAATACTTTGTTCTTTACATAGTTGAATGTGCTGACAACAAAATCACACAAAAATTAAAAAATGGAAATCAAATTTTTCAACCCATGGAGGTCTGGATTTGGAGTCACACTCAAAATTAAAGTGGAAAAACACACTACAGGCTGATCCAACTTTGATGTAATGTGCTTAAAACAAGTCAAAATGAGGCTCAGTAGTGTGTGTAGCCTCCACGTGCCTGTATGACCTCCCTACAATGCCTGTGCATGCTCCTGATGAGGTGGCGGACGGTCTCCTGAGGGATCTCCTTCCAGACCTGGACTAAAGCATCTGCCAACTCCTGGACAGTCTGTGGTGCAACGTGACATTGGTGGATAGAGCGAGACATGATGTCCCAGATGTGCTCAATTGGATACAGGTCTGGGGAACGGGTGGGCCAGTCCATAGCATCAATGCCTTCATCTTGCAGCAACTGCTGACACACTCCAGCCACATGAGGTCTAGCATTGTCTTGCATTAGGAGGAACCCAGGGCCAACCGCACCAGCATATGGTCTCACAAGGGGTCTGAGGATCTCATCTCGGTACCTAATGGCAGTCAGGCTACCTCTGGCGAGCACATGGAGGGCTGTGCGTCCCTCCAAAGAAATGCCACCCCACACCATTACTGACCCAATGCCAAACCGGTCATGCTGGAGGATGTTGTAGGCAGCAGAACGTTCTCCACGGCGTCTCAAGACTGTCACGTCTGTCACGTGCTCAGTGTGAACCTGCTTTCATCTGTGAAGAGCACAGGGCGGCAGTGGCGAATGTGCCAATCTTGGTGTTCTCTGGCAAATGCCAAACATCCTGCACGGTGTTGGGCTGTAAGCACAACACCCACCTGTGGACGTCGGGCTCTCATATCACCCTCATGGAGTCTGTTTCTGACCGTTTGAGCAAACACATGCACATTTGTGACCTGCTGGAGGTCAATTTGCAGGGCTCTGGCAGTGCTCCTCCTGTTCCTCCTTGCACAAAGGCGGAGGTAGCGGTCCTGCTGCTGGGTTGTTGCCCTCCTACGGCCTCCTCCATGTCTCCTGATGTACTGGCCTGTCTCCTGGTAGCGCCTCCATGCTCTGGACACTACGCTGACAGACACAGCAAACCTTCTTGCCACAGCTCGCATTGATGTGCCATCCTGGATAAGCTGCACTATCTGAGCCACTTGTGTGGGTTGTAGACTCCGTCTCATGCTACCACTAGAGTGAAAGCACCGCCAGCATTCAAAAGTGACCAAAACATCAGCCAGGAAGCATAGGTACTTAGAAGTGGTCTGTGATCACCACCTTCAGAACCACTCCTTTATTGGGGGTGTCTTGCTATTTGCCTATAATTTCCACCTGTTGTCTATCCCATTTGCACAACAGCATGTTAAATTGATTGTCACTCATTGTTGCTTCCTAAGTGGACAGTTTGATTTCACAGAAGTGTGATTGACTTGGAGTTACATTATGTTGTTTAAGTGTTCCCTTTATTTTTTTGAGCAGTGTTTAAATATATCAGGGGTCAGTACAGAGATCTATCCCATCATCTATTTATCCCCAGGACTGTAACAGTGACGAGGGGACATCCTCTGCGTCTGGAGGAAAGAAGGTTTGTACACAAACATAGAAGAGAATTCTTTACGGTAAGAGCAGTGAGACTATAGAACTCTCTGCCTGAGGAGGTGGTGATGGTGAGTACAATAAAGGAATTCAAGAGGGGCCTGGATGTATTTCTGGAGTGTAATAATATTACAGGCTATAGCTACTAGAGAGGGGTCGTTAATCCAGGGAGTTATTCTGATTGCCTGACTAGAGTCGGGAAGGAATTTTTTAGTCACCTAACGTGAGGAAAATTGGCTTCTACCTCACAGGTTTTTTTTTTGCCTTTCTCTGGATCAACTTGTAGGATGACAGGCCGAACTGGATGGACAAATGTCTTTTTTCGGCCTTATGTGCTATGTTACCTCTATGTGGATAACTATTATACCATCATACCCCTATTCAGGTCCCTAACTACCAGAATTACTGTGGCTTGCGGCACAGTGCGCAAAAATCAGAGAGGCCTCCCTAGATCCCTGGTAGGGCAACCACTGAAAATGGTTGAAAGCAGGGCTCTCCACCATGAGAACATGCTGGCCGTTAAGTACAAGGACAAGAGGGATGTCCGTTTACTGACCACCGTTCACAAAAATACCAGCTCCCCTGCTCATGTGCAAGGTACCACTACCACTGTCCCCAAACCAGTTTGCATCCTGGACTACAATAGGCACATGGGAGGGGTTGATCTTTCAGATCAACTTCTGAAGCCCTACAGTGCCACACGAAAAAAAGTGTGGTACAAAAAGCTGGTCGTACACGTTGTACAGGTGCCTATGCGTAAGTGCTATTTCAATCCGCAGGCCACACAGGAACTTTCCTCCAGTTCCAAGAGGTGGTTATCAAGGCCCTAATTTTTCAAAGCCAGGCCGGGAAGGATCCTAGTATTTCAGGAAGTCATGGTGCCCGTGTTGTACCAGGGCAACATTTTCAAAGGTCAAGTCCACCAGACAGCAAGGTAGGAAAGGACCCAAAGAAGATGCAGGGTATATTCCAAAAGGGGGATAAAGAAAGACACCATTTACCACTGCGAAACCTGCCCTGAAAAACCTGGCCTGTGCATGCAGGAGTGTTTTACAATCTACCACTCATCCATGGAGTATTAATTTCATCCCTGATGTACCCTGTAATTTTACCACCTTATACCTCTGACTTAGTCCACATAGATTACATATCAACTTTTCACCAGCCACTACATATTCATTTCTATGAAACACCTATTAGGTCAAAAGTACCCTTTCCACCACTTAAAATGTTCGTACGGGGGTGCTCTTTACGAAATGGGGTCACTTCTTGGGGTTTTTCATTTCTGAGGACCTCAGGAAATTTTATAAATGCGACATAGCAGCTAAAATCGATGTCTGCCAATTCAGGCCTGCAAAAAACATATTTTGCACTTTGCCTCTAGAGGCCTGCTGTGCGCCAATACAGCAGGCTACAAGCACATATGGGGTGTTCGCAAAATGGGGACAAAATGGGGAACATATACTGGGGTGCATTTTCTCCTTTAACCCCTTCTGAAAGTAAAAAATTGGGGTCTGCTCGTAATTTTTCATTTTTACAAATGTGTGCTTTGAAATTCTTCTCTCAAGTAATTCTGCCTTCTGTGAGACACCTGTTTGCTAAAAAGTACCCTTTCCACCACTTAAAATGTTCGTACGGGGGTGCTATTTCCGAAATGGGGTCACTTCTTGGGGTTTTTCATTTCTGGGTACCTCAGGAAATTTTTTAAATGTGACATGGCAGCTAAAATCCATGTCTGCCAATTCAGGCCTGCAAAAAACATATTTTGCACTTTGCCTCTAGAGGCCTGCTGTGCGCCAATACAGCAGGCTACGAGCACATATGGGGTGTTCGCAAAATAGGGAACATATAATGGGGTGCATTTTCTCCTTTAACTCCCTGGGAAAGTTAAAAATTGGGGTCTGCTAGTAATTTTTCATTTTTACAAATGTGCGCTTTGAAATGGTTCTCTCAAGTAATTCTGCTGTCACGGCGGACAGGATCTAAGATACACAGATAACTATACAGACAAGTTTCTCGGCGAGAAGCTGGGGATAAGGTCACCTCCTAGCAAATCCCTAACAGCTCTCCCTATACTGCTAAGCCCACATTCAGACCCTAATGGTGGGAATAATGTGTCCTCGTGCCTGGGCTGAAAATACCCTAGAATCCCTGAGATGGTGAAAGGGGAAAAGGGGCAGCCTGCTCCCTCAGAACCAGGAAGGAACAGACGTCACTCAAACAGCCTAGACAGCAAACCAAAGAAATCAGAAACCAACTTATCTTATCAGAGCAGGAACAGCCAATCCTTCCTTCCTTGCTTCCACAGCCTGACAGAAGCTATAACCCGCACGGAACCCTGGGAGTGAGAGTAATTTAAACCAACGACCCCACCCAGAGCACCTGAAGGGAGGGGGATCTAGCACGACTCCAAAACAAAACAAATGACTAGACATGTGCTGCTAATCTGGCAGACCTCCGCGCATCGTCTGAGCAGGGCATGACAGTAACCCCCCTTCTACGGGTGACCTCCGGACACCCCGGACCAACCTTATCCGGGTGGGATCTGTGAAAAGCCCTCACCAGTCGGCTGGCACTGACATCCAGCGCCGGAACCCACATCCTCTCCTCTGGGCCATATCCCCTCCAGTGTACCAGGTACTGAAGGGAACCCCGAAGAACTCGAGTCAAGAACCCTGGAGATCTCAAACTCTAAATTTCCATCGACCAGAACAGGAGGAGGGGGCGATGGTTCCACCGGTCTCACATATTTTTTCAATAAAGACCTGTGGAATACATCATGGATCCTCCAAGTCTGCGGCAGATCCAGCCGAAACGCTACTGGATTGATCACCGCAGATATTTTGTACGGACCAATAAATCTTGGACCCAGTTTCCAAGATGGCACTCTCAGTTTAATATTTTTAGTGGACAACCACACCAGATCACCCACACACAGGTCCGGACCAGTCACACGTCTCGTCAGCCATTCGCTTATACCTCTCACCTATCTTCTCCAAATTCACTTGGATCCTCCGCCAGATAGAAGACAAGGCAGAAGAAAATCTCTCCTCCTCTGGCATCCCAGAGGAACTAGTCCCAGAAAAGGTACCAAACTCAAAATGAAAACCGTATGCGACAAAAAATTGCGACTTACCCGTGGACTCCTGCCTACGGTTATTCAAAGCAAACTCTGCTAGGGACAAGAATGAGGACCAGTCCTCCTGATTCTCAGCCACAAAGCACCTCAAGTATGTCTCTAGGTTTTGATTAGTACGCTCTGTCTGTCCATTCAACTGCGGATGAAAAGCCGAAGAGAACGAAAGTTGAATGCTAAGCCGAGAGCAGAACGCCCTCCAAAACCTGGAGACAAACTGCGTGCCCCTATCAGAAACCACATCCGAAGGAATACCATGCAATTTCACAAAATTATCAACAAAAATCTGCGCAAGAGTCTTGGCATTAGGCAGACTAGTTAACGATATAAAGTGAGCCATTTTACTAAAACGGTCAACTACCACCAAAATTACTGTTTTCCCGGAGGAACTCGGCAGATCCGTAATAAAGTCCATAGACAAGTGCGTCCAAGGACGAGACGGAATAAACAAAGGAAGGAGTGAACCAGCCGGTCGAGTATGAGCAACCTTTGACCGTGCACAGGTTTCACAAGCTGCCACGTAATCCTCAATGCTCTTACGTAACCCGGGCCACCAGAACCACCGGGACACAAGGTCACAGGTGGACTTACCACCAGGATGTCCAGCAAGGACAGTTTCGTGATGTTCCTTGAATACCTTGTATCGCAGTCCTTCAGGAACAAACAATATCCCTGGGGGACAAGAACCAGGAGCCCCCTCCTGGGCTCCCAACACCTCCATCTCCAATTCGGAGTACAGAGCGGAGACCACCACCCCATCAGCCAAAATCGGAGCAGGATCCTCTGAATCACATCCCCCAGGAAAACTGCGAGACAACGCATCCGACTTGATGTTTTTAACCCCTGGGCGAAAAGTAACCACGAAATTGAACCTGGTAAAAAACAGTGACCATCTGGCCTGTCTAGGGTTCAGACGCTTGGCAGATTGCAGGTAAGCCAAGTTCTTATGATCCGTATATACTGTAACGGGGTGAGACGCCCCCTCCAACCAGTGACGCCATTCCTGAAAGGCCAACTTGATGGCCAGCAACTCTCTATCTTCCACATCATAATTCTTCTCGGCGACCGAGAGCTTCTTGGAAAAAAAAGCACACGGGACCCACTTGCCATGAGATGAACCCTGCGACAGCACCGCTCCAACCCCCACTTCTGATGCATCAACCTCCACCACGAATGGCTGAGACACATCGGGCTGCACCAGAATGGGAGCAGACGCAAAACACTCCTTAATAGTAGAAAAGGCCTGCAATGCCTCATCCGACCAGACAGAGACGTCGGCGCTCTTCTTAGTCATATCAGTGAGATGTCTTACAATGGTAGAATAGTTCAAAATAAATTTTCTATGATAGTTAGTAAACCCCAAAAACCGCATCAAAGCTTTCTGATTCTCTGGTCGGTCCCATTCCAGAACCGCCCGGACCTTTTCGGGGTCCATAGGAAAACCAGAGTCAGAAAGCAGATATCCCAGAAACGGAAGCTCCTGCACAGAAAACAGACATTTCTCCAATTTGGCATATAATTTATTCTCCCGAAGGATCGTCAAAACCTGTCTCACATGATCCTGATGGGTCTTCAGATCAGGAGAGTAAATTAAAATGTCATCCAAGTAAACTACCACGAACCTCCCCACCAAATTATGGAAAATGTAATTGACGAATCGCTGAAATACCACTGGCGCGTTCGTCAACCCAAAAGGCATAACCAGATTCTCAAAATGACCCTCGTGCGTATTGAAGGCCGTTTTCCACTCATCCCCTTCCTTGATTCTGATCAGATTGTAGGCCCCTCTCAAATCCAACTTGGAGAACACCTTGGCTCCAACAATCTGATCAAAAAGGTCGGAGATCAAAGGAAGGGGATACAGATCCCGGACCATAATACGGTTCAATTCCCGGAAATCCAAACAAGGTCTCAGCGATCCATCCTTTTTCTTTACAAAGAATAAACCTACTGCCACCGGAAACTTAGATGGCCTAATATGACCTTTTGCCAAACTCTCGGCGATATACTTCCGCATGACCTCTCTTTCGGGTTGAAAAAGATTATAAAGCCGAGACTTTGGCAACTTAGCCCCTGGGATGAGATTAACTGGACAATCATAGTCACGATGAGGGGGCAATTCCTGAGCCCCCCCCTCCGAAAAGACATCCGCAAAATCTGAGAGATACTGAGCTAGAGCCGTAGTGGACACACCAGAGATAGATGTGCCAAGACAATTATCCGAACAAAATTCACTCCAACCAATGATTTGTCTTGCTTGCCAATCTATAATTGGGTTATGTTTTGTCAACCACGGTAACCCTAAGACTATAGGAGTGGGCAAATCCTTCATGACAAAACAAGACATAATCTCCACATGTGAATCACCCACCCTTAACTGAATACCATGAGCAATATGAGTGAGATTCCTTTAAGAAAGAGGGAAGAATCAATTGCAAAAACCGGAATCTCTCTTTCTAAAGTGCAAGTATTTAGACACAGATTTTGAAGAAAAAGAAAGTCAATAAGGTTTACCCCAGCACCACAGTCAATGAATACTTCAACAAAAAAAATTCTTGAGTCTAGCGCCACCATAGCTGGAAGCAGAAAACGAGTATTACAGGGAGCTTGCATACCTGCTTGCTCCACCACTCAATTCACGCTACCAAGAGTCAGGACGTATTTTTTTTTCTCTTTCTTATCAACATGCGGTTTAACAAAAGGACAAGCAAAAATAAAATGACCACTTTTCCCACAGTAGTAACATAGTTTATGCAATTTCCTAAAGTCTCTACTACCAGAACGGAAAGATACCTGACCCAGCTGCATGGGTTCCTCTCCTACCCCAGAGTTACCTGTAACATCACCCTGGGAAGCAGTAGGGACGAAACCACTCACAGAAGGGATCCCTTGCGCGGAGGAAGCCTTACACCTCTCTCTAATACGTCTATCTAACCGTACTGCCAAAGACATAGCATTATCCAAAGAATCTGGGTACTCATGAAAAGCAAGGGCATCGTTCAATCTCTCAGATAACCCCTGACAAAACTGACTACGTAACGCGGGGTCATTCCACTCTGACTCTGTAGCCCATCTCCTAAACTCAACGCAGTAAACCTCTGCAGTATGTTCACCCTGTAATAAATAACGCAATTTAGATTCCGCCATCGAGACCCGATCTGGGTCATCATAAATTAATCCCAGGGCTTTGAAAAAATTTTCCACCGACCGGAGGGCCAGAGAACCGGGCGGCAGACAAAAAGGCCCAGGATTGTGCGTCCTTTTTAAGCAGAGAAATGATTATACCAACCCTCTGACTTTCATCACCTGACAAAGATGGACGCAGCCGAAAATATAACTTACATGACTCTTTAAAGCGGATAAAGTCATCCGCACCCCCTGCAAATCTCTCAGGAAGAGCGACTTTAGGCTCCCCACAAATTTGACCTGCACCTGATGCCAGAGCATTCTGACACCGTGTGACCGAACTACGCAGATCCGCAACCTCTAGAGATAATCCCTGCATGTGGTCAACTAGCGCATCAATTGACGCCATTACAAAACCGCTGAGCAATGGCAGTCACAGTTTTGGCGGGTTATAATGTCACAGCGGACAGGATCTAAGATACACATAACTATACAAACAAGTTTCTAGGCGAGAAGCTGGGGATAAGGTCACCTCCTAGCAAATCCCTAACAGCTCTCCCTATACTAAGCCCACATTCAGACCCTAATGGTGGCAATAATGTGTCCTCGTGCCTGGGCTGAAAATACCCTAGAATCCCTGAGATGGTGAAAGGGGAAAAGGGGCAGCCTGCTCCCTCAGAACCAGGAGGGGACAGACGTCACTCAAACAGCCTAGACAGCAAACCAAAGTAATCAGAAACCAACTTATCTTATCAGAGCAGGAACAGCCAATCCTTCCTTCCTTGCATCCACAGCCTGACAGAAGCTATAACCCGCACGGAACCCTGGGAGTGAGAGTAATTTAAACCAACGACCCCACCCAGAGCACCTGAAGGGAGGCGGATCTAGCACGACTCCAAAACAAAACAAATGACCAGACACGTGCTGCTAATCTGGCAGACCTCCGCACATCGTCTGAGCAGGGCATGACATCTGCCTTCTGTGAGACACCCGTTTGCTAAAAAGTAACCTTTCCAGCACTAAAAATGTTCGTACGGGGGTGCTCTTTCCGAAATGGGGTCACTTCTTGGGGTTTTTCATTTCTGGGGACCTCAGGAAATTTTTAAATGTGACATGGCAGCTAAAATCCATGTCTGTTTATTCAAGCCTGCAAAAAAAATATTTTGCACTTTGCCTCTAGAGGCCTGCTGTGCGCCAATACAGCAGGCTACGAGCACATGTGGGGTGTTCGCAAAATGGGGACAAAATGGGGAACATATACTGGGGTGCATTTTCTCCTTTGACCCCCTGTAAAAGTTAAAAATTGGGGTCTGCTAGTCATTTTTTATTTTTACAAATGTGTGCTTTGAAATGCTTCTCTCAAGTAATTCTGCCTTCTGTGAGACACTTGTTTGCTAAAAAGTACCCTTTCCACCACTTAAAATGTTCGTACGGGGGTGCTCTTTCCGAAATGGGGTCACTTCTTGGGGTTTTTCATTTCTGGAGACCTTAGAAATTTTTTAAATGCGAAATGGCAGGTAAAATCCATGTCTGCCAATTCAGGCCTGCAAAAAACATATTTTGCACTTTGTCTCTGGAGGCCTGCTGTGCGCCAATACAGCAGGCTACGAGCACATATGGGGTGTTCGCAAAATGGGGAACATATACTGGAGTGCATTTTCTCCTTTAACCCCCTGTGAAAGTGAAAAATTCGGGTCTGCTAGTAATTTTTCATTTTCACAAATGTGTGCTTTGAAATGCTTCTCTCAAGTAATTTTGCCTTCTGTGAGACACCTGTTTGCTAAAAAGTACCATTTCCACCACTTAAAATGTTCGTACGGGAGTGCTCTTTCCTAAATGGAGTCACTTCTTGGGGTTTTTCATTTCTGAGGACCTCAGGAAATTTTTTAAATGTGACATGGCAGCTAAAATCCATGTCTGGCAATTCAGGCCTGCAAAAAACATATTTTGCACTTTGCCACTAGAGGCCTGTTATGCGCCAATACAGCAGGCTACGAGCACATATGGGGTGTTCGCAAAATGGGGAACATATACTGGAGTGCATTTTCTCCTTTGACCCCCTGTGAAAGTGAAAAATTGGGGTCTGCTAGTAATTTTTCATTTTCACAAATGTGTGCTTTGAAATGCTTCTCTCAAGTAATTCTGCCTTCTGTGAGACGCCTGTTTGCTAAAAAAGTACCATTTCCACCACTTAAAATGCTCGTACGGCAGTGCTCTTTCCGAAATGGGGTCACTTCTTTGGGTTTTTCATTTCTGAGGACCTCAGGAAATTTTTTAAATGTGACATGGCAGCTAAAATCCATGTCTGTTTATTCAAGCCTGCAAAAAACATATTTTCCACTTTGCCTCTAGAGGCCTGCTGTGCGCCAATACAGAAGGCTATGAGCACATATGGGGTGTTTGCAAAATGGGGAACATATACTGGGGTGCATTTTCTCCTTTAACCCCATGTGAAAGTGAAAAATTGGGGTCTGCTTGTAATTTTTCATTTTCACAAATGTGTGCTTTGAAATGCTTCTCTCAAGTAATTCTGCCTTCTGTGAGACACCTGTTTGCTAAAAAGTACCCTTTCCACCACTTAAAATCGTCGTACGGTGGTGCTCTTTCCGAAATGGGGTCACTTCTTGGGGTTTTTCCTGGGGACCTCAGGAATTTATTTAATGCAACATGGCACCTAAAATCCATGTCTGCCAAATCAGGACAGCAAAATCCATATTTAGCTGTTTGTATCTAGTGCCCTGCCATGCATCCATACATAATTTTTTGAGCACATATGGGGTGTTGGCGTATTCAAGGGGAAAAGGGTAACAAAATGTGGGGTGCATTGTGTCCTGTTTTCCCCTGCAAAGCAACTTTTTCTGCAAAAAAATTGTCATTTTTCATTTTCACAGCCACGCGTTTCCTAATTCTGTGAAACGCCTGATGGGTCTAAGTGCTCACTACACACCTTGAAAAATTCTTTGAGGGGTGTAGTTTCCGGAATGGGGTCACTTTTTGGGGATTTCCACTCTAGGGCCACCTCTGGGTGTCTTCATATGCAACATAGCTCCCAATTATCATTCCAGCTAAATCCGCTCTCCAAAAGTCATATGGTGCTCCTTCCACTCTTAGGCCTAGTTCACACGACCGTATGGCTTTTATTGTTTTTTGCGGTCCGTTTTTCACGGATCCGTTGTTCCGTTTTTGAGTTCCGTTGTGTTTCCTTTTCCTTTCCGTTCCGTTTTTCCGTATGCCATGTACAGTATACAGTAATTACATAGAAAAAAATGGGCTGGCCATAACATTTTCAATAGATGGTTCAGAAAAAACGGAACGGAAACGGAAGACATACGGATGCATTTCCGTATGTGTACCGTTTTTTTTGCGGACCCATTGACTTGAATGGAGGCACGACCCGTGATGTACTGCCAAATATAGGACAAGCTCTATCTTTCAACGGAACGGAAAAACGGAAACGGAATGCATATGGAACACATTCCGTTTTTTTTGCGGAACCATTGAAATGAATGGTTCCGTATACGGAACACAAAAAAACGGCCCGTACACTCGCAAAAAAAACGTTCGTGTGAACTAGGCCTTAAGCCTACTGCGCGCACATACATCAGTTTTTGAGCACACATGGGGTGTTTCTGTAAACTCCAGATTTAGGGTAATAGATTTTGAGCTTTGTTTGGCTGTTAACCCTTGATGTGTTGCAGAAAAAAATCGATTAAAATTTAAAATCTGCAAAAAAAAAGTGAAATTTCATTCCCATTTTTATTAAATTCTCGTGGGGTACCTAAAGGGTTAACAAAGTTTGTAAAATCAGTTTTGAATAGCTTAAGGGGTGTAGTTTCTAAAATGGGGTGATTTATGGGTGTTTCCTAATATGTAAGCCCCAGAAAGATTTGCTTCTAAACTTCTAAGCCTTCTAACGTCCCTAAAAAATAAAATGTAATTTTCAAAATGATCCAAACATGAAGTAGATATATGGAGAATGTAAAGTAATAACTATTTTTGGAGGTATTATTATCTATTATAAAGGTAGAGAATTTGACATTTGAAAAAAAATAATTGGGTAAATATGGTATTTTTTTATAAATAAAAATGAAATTTTTTGACTCCATTACCACTGTCTTGAAGTACAATGTGTGACGAGAAAAAATCTCAGAATGGCCTGGATATGTAAAAGCATTTTAAAGTTATCACCACATAAAGTGACACGTCAGATTTGCTAAAAATGGCCTGGTCCTTAAGGTGAAAAATGGCAGGGTCCTGAAGGGGTTAAAAATCTCGATATTTGTTTTAGCTACAGTATATTTTGTATAGTACAGTAGATAAATAACATAAATAGCGTCCATTTTCAGGGTGCAAGCATACGGGAATGGTTTTGCCTTGAAACCTTTTGTAATAGTTTCACAGTTTTTCCTTAAATATATATATTTTTTAAATATTATATTTATCATCTAATGGCACAAAAGAAAGGTCTAAGGTGTCCCGAGAAAAATAATATCCAATACACGTAGGCTAGCTCAGAAATTAATAAGTTATTTTCAGTTAGATAAACGCATTGCTACAAACTGAAAAACTGGCCTGGTAAAGAAGGGGGATAAACACTCCGGTAAATGAAGTGGTTAAAGCACCATTCATTCCATAGCGCTGTACATATGAGAAGAGGTGCACATACATAACACAGACAATTGCAATAAGCATAAACAAGACAGAACTGGTATGAGAGAACCCTGCTCACGAGGGCTTACAATTTTCCATATGACTGAAAAGAGCTATTTACAATGTGTAAATTTTTATATTTATTCTCAGTTTGTTTTTGAAAGTTATTTCATTTGTATTGTTTTCAGAGCATATAGTACAGGGCCCAGTTTTGGTTTTGCATTTTCGTTTTTTCCTCCCAATGTTCCAATAGCCATAACTTTTTTAATTTTCCATTTATAGAACCATATGAGGGCTTATTTTATTGGTGGATAAGTTGTACTATTTAAGAGCACCATTCAATTTACCATGTCTGTTCTTGGAGAATGGGAGACAAAAACTTTGTGGGGTTAAATTGGAAAAAAAGAAATAAAAAAATATAATGCCGCAAAAGATTTTTGGACATTGCAGTGTTCACTGTGCGCTGAAAATGTCATAATGTCCTTATTCTGCAGCTCAATACGAATATGGCGATACCAAACTGCAGCTCAATACGAATACGACGATACCAAACTTGAATTTTTTCTTTTTATATACTACTTGTGGTACATATAACTTTTTGATCACTGTTATTCATTTATTTATTTTTTTTGGGGGGGGGGGATTGGAAAAAAAAATCTGGAGAATCGTGTTTTTATTTTTTTTCCCCATTACAGCGATCAGATACCTAGATGTTTTTTTTTTTGGTTTATAGATTTTATATTTATATATTTTTTTATGTAAAATTGGGAAAGGGGGTTGGCATTCCCCGTCATTGCGTCCGGCTGTCTGCTGTATGATAAAGCCGACACCCGCCATGTATGGAGCAGGCTCAATGCAGCAGCCCGCTCTATACATTCCCTCAGCCGTGACGTACGGGTATACCTGATTTATAGCGATTTGTGATGAATTCATAACAAATCGAATTTCTTGTCAAAGTTAGACGAATCGACCAAATAGAATTTTTCAAAACTTTGCTCACTATATCACTACATCAAATCCTCTCTACCCCGACATAAAATCTTCTATATTCATATTCAGGGACTAACATTTCATGGAATCTTCTATTATATAGCATGGCTACTCTATATTGCTAGATCACTATATTTGGGTCTATAGTTCTATATGGTCACTGGCCACCGATAAAAGACATTTGTCCATCTAGTTCAGCCTGTTATCCTGCAAGTTAATCCAGAGGAAGGCAAAAAAAAAAAAAACTGTGAGGTAGAAGCCTCATATTAAGATCTTATACAGGAGTGGAATACATTTAAACTGGTAATATTGTGCATCAGACTGATCCCTGTGTGTTATAGTATGTAGTCTCCGTTGCGGGTGCCTGGACATGTCAGGTTCCCCTAGGGCAGTGATGGCGAACCTATGGCACGGGTGCCAGGGGCGGCACTCAGAGCCCTCTATGTGGGCACCCGCACCCAGGAAAAACTCTATGGCGTACCAATATGCTTTAGACTTTTCCTGCCATTCATCAGCACAGGACGCACTATGAACAGCACAGGCAGCGCACTGAATGTAGGCTATTAAGCTATTATAGCTATATGATAAAGTACATGAAAGATATACTATATTGGTATTCAGGTTAAATTGCCGTGTTGGCACTTTGCGATAAATAAGTGGGTATTTGGTTGCAGTTTGGGCACTTGGTCTCTAAAAGGTTCACCATCACTGCCCTAGGGCCTAGGTGAGTTGGCTTTGTGTACTGGTATTACGTCAGCACGTCACAATGCATATAACCTAGCGTAGTATTGCAATATTTGTAACAGAGTCAGTGTGTCTATGTCACCACGCTGCATGGCGTTTTTTTCTTGCCTCCTAGCCTTAGTGAGTGTAAGTATCCTCATGGGATTATCTTATTATATTCCCGGTAGTTGTGTCCTATAGTGGTTTTCCATTGACTGTTTTTTAGTGTAAACATCTTTATATTACCAGGAAAGCGGTGATGTCGGTCTAAATGTGTGACTTTACTTAAAGGGAACCTGTCATCAACTTTGTGCTGACGTCACTGAGGATAGCATAAAGTAGGGACAGAAATGCTGATTTCAGCGGTGTGTCACTCATGAGCAAATAGTAAGTGGTTGCAGAGAACCAGAATCATAATCATTAAAGTCCAGACCTTGAAAAGAGTCAAATCTCCTAGAGAAAAAGGGAGAAAACTAGGTTTAAGACTGTCAGTCATCAGCAGGTGGGCAGGGAGGCTAGGAATTTATGAATAACCATGACTCTTCTCAGGTGTCCGTGACTCTTTTGCAGGCCCAGTCAGCAACGATTGTGATGTTGGTTCTTGGCAACCGCTTACTTTTAACTTTCAAAACGACAGACCGCTGAAATCAACTAACCTGTCTCTACTTTATGCTGCCTTTAGTATGGGAAGCATATAGTTGATGACAGGTTACCTTTAACTTGGTCAGATGCAAATACATGGATTGTGAGCAT
Organism: Bufo bufo; assembly: GCF_905171765.1. Taxonomy (NCBI): domain Eukaryota; kingdom Metazoa; phylum Chordata; class Amphibia; order Anura; family Bufonidae; genus Bufo; species Bufo bufo. The sequence goes on from NC_053392.1 coordinate 601,982,243, forward strand.
CTTAGCACTACATGTATCTTTAAAGGAAATGTCACCAAAAACTGTATCTGCCAGTTAAAATAAGATTTTTCTAATCTGTTCTTATATTATGTTTGCCGATTTTTTTATTCTATTACCTGAACATGATTATAGGGGCGGCCATCTTGTCTGAGCTGTACTTAACAGCATTTAGAAAGCATTAAGAAAATAGCTTTATGGCAGTCCCGTGGGCCATGGACACAACAGTCAGGAGAGGACCTCATTGACTTCTGTGGGAGAGTTTTCTAGGCATGCTGTGTGACCTGTGCAGGGGTCATTGTACAAGGAAAGAACAGATAAGCTCTGACAATCACCTATTGTGAATGGTGGATCCTGTCCTATCTATACACAGAGGTGTTATCATTACAGGCGGGATTAGAATAAGTTAACTGCAGTAAAGTGATCTGTACCCTTATTAGACATAGTGGCCAGTGCAAAAACTTCAGGATTTTATTTAAATATATAGTGACATGGAAAATAAAAACTAACCACCAAAGATTCTTATAAAATATGTGACATAAAAACAAGATTTAGGCCTCATGCACACGACCGTTGTTCTGGTCTGCATCCGAACCGCGGCTTGGGTGCGGACATATTCACTTCAATGGGGCCATAAAAGATAAGGACAGCACTCCGTGTGCTGTCCGCATCCATTGCTCAGTTCCGTGGCCCCGCAAAAAAACATATAACATGTCCTATTCTTGTCCGTTTTGCGGACAAGAATAGACATTTCTACAATGGGCCGCCTGTTCTGTTCCACAAATTGCGGAAGGCACGCGGGCGGCTTCCGTGTTTTGCGGATCCGCAAAAAACGGAACAGTCGTGTGCATGAGGCCTTAGAGTCCATTCACATGTCTACAAAATGGGTCCACATCCGTTCCACAATTTTGCGGAACAGGTGCGGACCCATTCATTTTGAATGGGGCCAGAATGTGCTGTCCGCATCCGCAGATCCGCACTTCCGTTCCGCACAAAAATAGAACATGTGATGTCCTATTCTTGTCCGCAAATGCGGACAAGAAAAGGAATTTTCTATGAGAGTGCCGGCGATGTGCGGTCCGCAAAATGCGGAACGCACATTGCCGGTGTTCGTGTTTTGTGGATCCACAAAACACATACGGACGTGTGAATGGGCCCTTAAATAATAGGTCATTTCCCATTAATGCACATATCCAGTGCAGTAAATATCCTGAGGGATTTCTTGTGAACACTAGCTAGTTGGTGGTGTGCTGCTGGTGGAGACCTTATCTGTGGGAGTCTACAATCATCCATCTGTTGAAGTGACAGACACCACTTTCTCCTGTAAGAGCTCATGCACACGACTGTATTTTGCATCCATGTCTAATTCCCAATTTTCTGTGGATAGCACACGGACCCATTCATTTCTATGGGTCTGCAAAAAAACAGACCGTACACAGATCTCATCCATGTGCAGTCCCGCCTCAGTGTGTCGATTCCCCAAAATATAGAACATGTCCTATTTTTCTTTGTATTGCGGACAAGAATAATCAGGAGTGAGAGAACTGCGGATTACACGCGGAAGGTGTCAGTATTTTGGGGATCCCTGGTTTGCAGAACACAATATGGACACGGTTGCATCCTTATTACTGGTTGTTTTGTTAAGGCATATAGTAATGGTTATCTTTGCGTCCAGAAATGCCAGCTTGGGTTTTCTGATTGACATATACTGGAGTGTGTGCCCCTGATAACTATTTGTCCTGGGCTTTTCATCTAAAAGCTCTCAGAGAATACATCTTGCCTTTGTGATATTTGTTTTTTGGACATGTGCACCCTTTATCTGTAATTATATATTTCCATCATAAAACATATATATGGGAACGTCAAATGAAACCAATTAATTCACCTGCCTCAGGAAATATAATTAGTGGCACCTGCGGCAGTCTTATGGAGATCTCCTCCTTGCCTTATCTGTGTCTGCACTGTCACGTGTTGATTTATGAGTATTACTATTGAGACACTTTTAAATATTAATATTTGTCTTTGTGTGCTAGATTGACTAATTGTGCATGGTAGTCTCTGCCAGAGAAGCTAAGTCAGAAAACACGCCAAATTTATAAAACCAGCACTATTTTTGGTGTAGTATTTATATGCATCTTCCCTGGCCATGAGATGTAGGAGGTATCTTGTAAGGCTTGTCACACTTTATCATGGCTTGTAAGGTGTCTAGTATATTATTCACCACACGCCATATTCAACATCTAGTCACAAATATCTTCCAAAACATCACATACGGTATAGAAGTGGCCTAAATTAAATTATAAGTCTCATAGTAGTTTACAATGCCGTATCAAAAATGGCTGAAAACATCTCACCTATACCGTCCTATTCTTAATTACTATACCATGTACAGATTTCTCCTCATAAACACTCCCTCTCCTCCATTACTATCCATCATGTACAGGTTTCTCCTCATAAACGCTCCCTGTCCTCTATTTACTATCCCACCATGTATAGGTTCTCCTCATAAACGTTTCCTGTCCTCCATGTACAGGTTCTCCTAATAAAAAACGCTCCCTGTCCTCCATTACTATCCCTCCATGTACAGGTTTCTCCTCATAAATGCTCCCCGTCCTCCTTGTACAGGTTCTCCTCATAAACGCTCCCTGTCCTCCATTACTATCCCTCCATGTACAGGTTCTCCTCATAAACGCTCCCTGTCCTCCATTACTATCCCTCCATGTACAGGTTTCTCCTCATAAATGCTCCCTGTCCTCCATTACTTTCCCTCCATGTACAGGTTCTCCTCATAAACGCTCCCTGTCCTCCATTACTATCCCTCCATGTACAGGTTTCTCCTCATAAACGCTCCCTGTCCTCCATTACTATCCCTCCATGTACAGGTTTCTCCTCATAAACGCTCCCTGTCCTCCATTACTATCCCTCCATGTACAGGTTTCTCCTCATAAACGCTCCCTGTCCTCCATTACTTTCCCTCCATGTACAGGTTCTCCTCATAAACGCTCCCTGTCCTCCATTACTATCCCTCCATGTACAGGTTTCTGCTCATAAACGCTCCCTGTCCTCCATTACTATCCCTCCATGTACAGGTTCTCCTCATAAACGCTCCCTGTCCTCCATTACTATCCCTCCATGTACAGGTTTCTCCTCATAAACGCTCCCTGTCCTCCATTACTATCTGTCATGTACAGGTTCTCCTCATAAACGCTCCCCGTCCTCCATTACTATCCCTCCATGTACAGGTTTCTGCTCATAAACGCTCCCTGTCCTCCATTACTATCCCTCCATGTACAGGTTCTCCTCATAAACGCTCCCTGTCCTCCATTACTATCCCTCCATGTACAGGTTCTCCTCATAATTGCTCCCTGTCCTCCATTACTATTCTCCATGCACAGGTTCTCCTCATAAACGCTCCCTGTCCTCCATTACTATCCCTTCATGCACAGGTTCTCCTCATAAACGACCCCTGTCCTCCGTCCATACTTTCCCGCCCTAACCATCTGCAGCACGTCCCGGCAGCTCTCACACACTGCCCGGCGTCGCCATATCCCTCACTACTACAAAGAGCAGAGGATATTGAGAGAGGGAGGAGCAGATGGAAGTCACGTGATCGTATGGGAGGGGGAAGAGCTCCTCAACGTTACTCTATGGAGCGATAGAAAGATGCTTGCCGCTCGATGGATATTCTGCTGCAGCCGCTAGGGGGTGCTCCATACTCATATAATAGAGTGATGCAAGCAAGGGGAATGGGAACTGCGAAGGTTCGAATGTAGTGCGCTCCCCCTAGTGGCTGATGTGTGTATATACAGTAATAGAATTTCGGAGATGTTTGAGATTACAGGTAAACGTTCTCCCTCGTCCCCCCGACCACACGAAACACTGCAGTCACCCTTCCCTGTACTAAAGCACCCAGACCACCTAGGTCCTAGGATATCAAATTCTAAAGGACACATCTAGTCTCATAGCGGTGCAGACCGCCATTGATGTTACCATTAATCACCTGTGCAGGAGATGAAGGTTTTAATTAGGCCCTATGTGGTGCTGTTTTTTGGGAACATTCACACATTTAGGTCTCAAGCACACCTACACTGGGGTAGATTTATCAAACTGCTGTAAAGTAGAACTGGCTTAGTCGCCCATAGCAACCAATCAGATTCCTCCTTTCATTTTTCACAGCTCCTTTAGAAAATGAAAGGAGGACTCTGATTGGTTGCTATAAGCAACTAAGCCAGTTCTACTTTACACCAGTTTGATAAATGAACCCAATAGTTTTGGTCCTCATCTGATCCACACCTGATTTTTTGCGGATCGGATGCGTGCCTATTCATTCCAATGGGGCCGTAAAAGATGTGGACACATCCGTATGTCCGTTCCGCATCCCCACAAAACACAAAAAAAACAGAACATGTCCTATTCTTGTTCTCTTTACCGACCAGAATAGACATTTTTAACACAGCGCGGGACCTGCGGAAAGGGAAAATGCTGGATGCATACAGCCAGTATCTGTGTTTTGCAGATCCGCGATTTGAGGGCCACAAAAACCGATACGGTCGTGTGCAGGAAGCGTTAAGACACGCCCACTAAAATCATGCCACCCCTTAGGGTCCGGCAGCGACATCAAGTCACATGACACAAAGGGGTCTGACGACATGTCGCACGACAAGTGATATATTGTATTTTTTTATGGTGTCGCAATACAACATGTTATGACTGCGATGCAATAGTTGCAGAAAAATGCAACTTGGATGGATTTTTTGCGACTGTCGCGTCACAGTATATCGCATTTCGACAGAATTAAAATACAGCCGTCCCCCCCAAAATCTACAGCAGAAATTCTGCTACACGAGCACACACCTTAGGGTATGTTCACACTCAGGGCTCATGCGCACGAACGTATTTTGTTTCCGCTTCCGTTTCAGTTTTTTTTGTGGACCGTATGCGGAACCATTCACTTCAATGGGTCCGCAAAAACAACGGAAGTTACTCCGTGTGCATTCCGTTTACGTATTTCCATATTTCCTTTCCGCAAAAAAGTAGTGCATGTCCTATTATTGTCCGCAAATCACGCTCCGAGGCCCCATTCAAGTCAATGGGTCGGCAAAAAATACGGAACGCACACGGAACACATCCGTATTTCATCCGTATTTTGCGGATCCATACCGTAGAAATGCTATGCCCAGCCCATATTGCTCATGTGTTTGGTGATTAATAAGTTACTCTTTCTGTTTCCAATCAGCAAAAAAACTGATCAAATACGGAAACCATACGGCTATGTTTTGTGCAATAACGGAAAGGAAGAGGACTTAAATCAGAGGGAAAAAAAACCTCAGATACGGAACAACGGATCCATGAAAAACGGACCGCAAAACAACAACGGTCGTGTGCATGAGCCCTTAGGTTTTAAAACATGGATTTTGGCGCACATTTTGCTGTTTGAAATGAATAAGCGTCTTCTTACACGTCTGTGTGTTTTTAAAGATGCGATAAATAAAGATCAATAATAAGATTTTTCATTTTTTGAGACGTGCTTGGAGGTTCTCCTTTCCGGGATTTTCTCCTTGCACTCAAGCCTATGTTGAGCTGATTCCTGCTTCTCTCTCATTTTTGGATGCTGCAATACGAATTATGGGGGGCATTTCGCAAAACTGGTTTAGTTGCCCATATCAACCAATCAGATTCCACCTTTCACTTTCCAAAGGAGCTCTGAAAAATTAATGGTGGAATCTGATTGGATGCCAAGCCAGTTTTCCTTTGCACTAGTTTTGATAAATCTCCCCGTGTTTTTTTTCTTTTCATTTTTTAATATACTTTTTTAGTTTTATATTTTTTTATTATTTTTAAAAACCATATTCAACAATTTACTCTTTTTTTTTTTATTAGTCCCCTTACTGGACATAAACCTGCAATCATTTGATTCGCTTGTACAATTCACGACCAAACTTCTGTATTGCTGTGAATAGAGTTTTTACCGTCATTCTATTGCATGCTGCCAGAGGCAGGGCTTAATAGGATCTGAAACATGACAGAACTGGGGGGCCTTCAAAAGACCCCTGGCTGCAATGACAACCAATCTGCATCCTGAAATTTTGCCATGGGGGTGGGGTTTTTGGGGGACAGAGGTAGTCCCCTCTCTCTGTTTAATTCCTTGGGTGTGGTGGTCGTATTGGTCACGGCATCGGAGGGGTTAAATAACTGGAATCAGAGTTACCTCCGATCCCAGTCAGTTGTGTAACACAGCCGCCATCCGCCGTGTATGGAGCGGGCTCAGCTCCAGAGCCTGCCGCGTACCCCCCCTGCACACAGACACAAAGGGGTTAAATAACAGCAGAAAGGTCTGATTGTACAAAATTACAAGTGCGGATCCAAACAACGGCCTCTTGCACACAAACGTATTTTAATTCCGTGTCTGTTCCGTTTTTTTTTTTTGCAGACCTTATACCGAACCATTCATTCCAATGGGTCCACCAAAAAATGGAAGGTACTTCGTGTGCATTCCGTTTCCGTTTTCGGTTCCGCCAAGAATATAACATGTCCTATTATTGTCCGCATTACGGACAAGAACAGTACTGTTCTATTAGGGGCCAGCTGTTCCGTTCCACAAAATACGGAATGCACACAGACGTCATTCGTATTTTTTGCGGATCTGTTTTTTGCGGACTGAAAAATACATACGGTCGTGTGCAAGAGGCCTTATGGATAACTGGTATTCGGCCTCTGACGATCTGCTGCTGACACGATGAGCAATACGAGGCTGTATCGGTGTGTGACGGTCCCAGAAACAGCGCTGGGATTGTTTTGCGCTTCCTGCAGGGCAAGTACTTGCAAATGTAGGTTCCCGAAACCGTCTAGGATATTTTTGGATCCTCACCACAGGGAAGTTCTATCCGCCTGATCCTCTCACACCGTTGCTGGGATTTCCCTTCCTTAATTACTTCCTCTATAATAACTATGAGCATCCATAATGACTGGAGGAGTAAGGCCCCTTGCAGACCAGCATGTCCGGATTAGGTCCAGATGCGTTGTGAATGCGTTCAGTTTTGTCTGCGATCGCGTTCAGTTTTTAACGCGTGGGTGCAATGTGATTTAATACGTTATGCATGTGCGTAATAAAAAACGGAGTGTTTATAAACATCTCTTAGCAACCATCCGTGAAAAACGAATCGCATCCGCACTTGCTTGCGGATGCAATGCGATTTTAACGCAGCTCCGTTCACTTTTATGGGGCCAGCGTTGCGTGAAAATCGCAGAATATAGAACATGCTGCGATTTTCACGCAACGCACAAGTGATGCGTCAAAAACAACGCTCATGTACACAGCCCCATTGAAATGAATGGGTCCGGATTCTGTGCGGGCGCAATGCGTTCGCATCACGCATTGCACCCGCGTGGAATACTCGCTCGTCTGCAAGGGGCCTAAGTCGTGCATTGAGGCCCCAACACCTGGAATATAATGCATCCTTCTGATATCACAAGAAGGGTTCACCCTCCAACCATGACTTGTCTGCACTTGGCTCAGCACCAAATATTTCACTTATATTTTGGTATGGAGACAGTGATTGGCCGCAGCGGTCACAGGACATAAGCCAATTTCAGTTCGGCGGGGACCCAAAGCATCAAAAGAAGGCGAGCCTCAGCCCTATGGTTTTGTTTTATTTGGGACACGTTACTCACACTGGCAGAGGTTAACCCCTTAAGGACCCTGCCAGTTCAGCAAATCTAACATGTGTCACTTTATGTAGTAATAACTTTAAAACGCTTTTACATATCCAAGCCCAAAAAAATAAAAAATTTACCAAAAATGTGGAAAAATTAGCAAATTAGCAAATTTCAATTTCTCTACTTTTATGATAGATAGTAATACCTCCAAAAATAGTTATTACTTTACATTCCCCATATGTCTACTTCATGTTTGGATCGTTTTGAAAATTACATTTTATTTTTTTGGGACGTTAGAAGGCTTAGAAGTTTAGAAGCAAATCTTAAAATTTTTAAGAACATTTCCAAACCCCAATTTTTTCAGGACCAGTTCAGTTATGAAGTCACTTTCTGGGGCTTACATATTAGAAACCACCCATAAATCACCCTATTTTGAAAACTACACCCCTCAAGGTATTCAAAACTGATTTTACAAACTTTGTTAACCATTTAGGTGCCCCACGAGAATTAAATGAAAATGGGAATTAAATTTCACAATTTCACTTTTTTTAGCATATTTTAAATTTTAACGATTCTTTCTGCAACACATCAAGGGTTAACAGCCAAACAAAACTCAAAATCTATTACCCTGAATCTGGACACCCCATGTGTGCTCAAAAACTGATGTATGGGCGCACGGCAGGCTTCAGAGTGGAAGGAGCACCATATGGCTTTTGGAGAGCGGATTTAGCTGGAATGGTAATTGGGAGCTATGTTGCATATGAAGACACCCTGAGGTGGCCCTACAGTGGAAACCCCCAAAAAGTGACCCCATTCCGGAAACTACACCCCTCAAGGAATATTTCAAGGTGTGTAGTGAGCACTTTGACCCATCAGGCGTTACACAGAATTAGGAAATGAAAAGGAAAAATTTCAAATTTTTCCAGAAAAAGTTGCTTTACACCTCCATTTTTCACTTTCACAAGGGGAAATAGGACAAAATGCACCCCACATTTTGTTCCCCATTTCTCCCCGAATACACTAACACCCCAAATGTGCTCAAAAAATAATTTATAGATGCATGGTTCAAAAGGGAAGTAGCACTATAAGGATTTTGGAGGACAGATTTTGCAGGATTGGCTTTTGGGAGTTATGTTGCATATATAAACACCCTGAGGTACCCCTAGAGGGGAAACCCCCAAACAGTGATCCCATTCTGGAAACTACACCTCTCAAGGAATATTTCAAGGTGTCTTGTAAGAACTTTGTCCTCAAAATTGATTCATGGAATTGGCCGTGAAAATGAAAAATTGAAATTTTTTTCCAGAAAAATGTACTTTAGGCCCAAATTTTTCACTTTAACAAGGGAGAAGTGGAGAAAATGCAAAAGCCTAATTTATTGCCCATTTTCTTCTGATTACATAAATACCCCATATGTGCTTGTATACTGCTATATGGGCGTACCACAGGGGTCAGAAGGAAAGGAGCACCAAATGGCTTCTGGAAGGCAGATTTCACCCGAATAATTCACAGGCGCCATCTTGCAATTGAACACACCCTGAGGTGGCCCTAGAGTGGAAACCCCCAAAATGTGATCCCATTCTGGAAACTACACCCCTCAAGGAATATTTTTAAGGTGTGTAGTGACCACTTTTACCCATGGTCGTATCACAGAATTAGGAAACGCTTGGTTGTGAAAATGAAAAATTTAAATTTTTTCCAGAAAAAGTTGCTTTACACCCACATTTTTCACTTTCACAAGGAGTAACAGGACAAAATGCACCCCAAATTTTGTTCCCCATTTCCCCTCGAATACTCCAACACCCCATATGTGCTCACAAAATGATGTATGGGCGCATGGCAGGGCTCTAGAGGCAAACAGCTAAATATGGATTTTGCTGACCTGAATTGACAGACATGGATTTTAGGTGCCATGCCGCATTAAATAAATTCCTGAGGTCCCCAGAAATGAAAAAGCCAAGGAGTAACCCCATATCGGAAAGAGCACCCCTGTAAGAACATTTTAAGTGGTAGAAAGGGTACTTTTCAGCAAACAGGTGTCTCACAGAAGACAGAAATACTTGGAAAGCATTTCAAAGCACATATTTGTGGGGGGAAAAAATTACTAGTAGACCCCAATTTTTTTTTCACAAGGGGTTATAGGAGAAAATGCCCCCAGTATATGTTCCCCATTTTGAAAACACCCCATATATGCTTGTAGCCTGCTGTATTGGCGCACCACAGGCCACTAGAGGCAAAGTGCAAAAACAGTTTTTTGCAGGCCTGAATAAGCAGACATGGATTTTAGTTGCCATGTTACATTAAATAAATTTCCTGAGGTCCCCAGAAATGAAAAACCCCAAAAAAGTTACCCCATTTCAGAAAGAGCACCCTCGTACGAACATTTTAAGTGGTGGAAAGGGCACTTTTTAGAAAACAGGTGTCTGACAGAAGGGAGAATTACTTGTGAAAGCATTTTAAAGCACACATTTGTAAAAATGAAAAATTACTAGCAGACCCCAATTTTTCACTTTCACAAGAGGTTAAAGGAGAAAATGCACCCCCAGTATATGTTCCCCATTTTCTCCCCTTTTTGCAAACACCCCATATGTGCTTGTAGCCTGCTGTATTGGTGCACAGCAGGCCTCTAGAGGCAAAGTTCAAAATATGGTTTTTGCAGGCCTGAATAAACAGACATGTATTTTAGGTGCCATGTCACATTCAATTAATTTCCTGAGGTCCCCATAAATGAAAAACCCCAAGAAGTGACCCTATTTTGGATAGAGAACCCCCGTATGAACATTTTAAGGGGTGGAAAGGGCACTTTTGACCTAACAGGTATTTCACAGAAATATGTAGTGGTTGGTGAAAAGTGGATATTGTTCCAGCCAATAGCAGTGCTGGCAGGGGACCCAAAACACTGGAATCCCCTGCCTGACCTAGAAGGAGACAGGTGCTGACTTGTTCACCCCCCGCCCCCCTACAGCTCCATATCGGAGCCGGAGCTGCGATGCGCATGCCTGAAGAATACAGCCAATAGCAGCGATCGGGGCTGCAGGGGGGCAGTTCAGCATGGCTGCCTGCTGGTAAGAGCAGGCATGGTGCCGCGATTCCCTCCCGATTCAAGTGAACAGAGCTTAGCCGCGCCCACGCTAGTTGATACTAGTCGTGACGTCAGTGGGCCGGCGGCCCGGCGGTAAACAGTGAGAAGGCCGCGGCGCTGCTGGAGCGCCGCTGCCTTCTCAAACAGCTGATTGGCAGGGGTCCCGGGTGTCGGACCACCGCCGATCAGAAGCTGATGATCTATCCAGAGGATAGATCATCAGTTAAATGAAAGTGCAGAACCCCTTTAAGTCACGGACATCTGCGCCGTACACGTACGGCGCAGGTCCTTGAGGGGTTAAAGAGGAGCTCTCCCCTCTTTCGACATGTCTGTTTTAGTAACTACTACCCCCCATGTATTAACAATTAGCATCTATTCTTATGTTATGTTGTGCTATTCCTCTGTTATTCCTACTAGAAGTTATGACTGAATGGTTAGTAGGTAGTTTACAATGAAGGTCTGGCTGGATTTTACCAGTTCTAATTGGAGAGTGTCAGCCTGTGCAGGGACACAACACCAACTGGTAACACCCAGCTGGACCTTTATTTCAAACCACTGGTAATTATTTGTAACTTCTAGCATGAATAATAGAGGAATGGCACAACAGAGTCATAAGAATAGATGCCCCAGATTTTTTTTATTTTACAAAGGAAATGCAAGTAGTTGCTAAAACAGACATGTCAGGAGAGGGGAAGTATTGAGAGCGGTGATGTCTCTGGTGGCCAGCGAAAGGCGAGAACGCCCATGTGAGCCACATACCCTCAGACAGGATGTCAGTGAGCGCTGATGGGTGAACCAGCACTGTTGGCATGGGAGGGGTTAATTGCCATGCAGGCTGCAATGCTGGGAGAAGCGCAGGGGTTACGTCTAGGACAGGGATCAGTAACCTCCGGCACTCCAGCTGTTCAGAAACTACCACTCCCAGAATGCTTCATTCACTTCTGTGGGAGTTTGAAGAACAGCTGAGCATGTTTGCATGCTGGGAGTTGTAGTTTCACAGCAGCTTGAGTGCCGGAGGTTGCTGATCCCTGGTCTAGAAGGTCCCCGCGCTGTGCAGTTTACAAATAGTAATGTCCATGAGGATCCTGTGGTCAGAACTGCATGAGGGCTCGGAGAGAAGGCCACAGTGAGGGGTAGGTATAATAAAATAAAATAAAAAATGCAAGAATTGTTGTTTTTGTTCATCCTGCCACCCAAAAAAAAGTAATAAAATGTGATCAAAACATCTTATGCACCCCATAATAGTACCAATGAAAATGACAGACCTTTTACTAATGCCACGCAAAAAAAAAAAAAAGTTATGGCATTCAGATTCCAGCTACACAAAAAAAAAATGATTTTTTTATGGTATCCCATTCTAAATCCACAGGCATTAATATGGAATTGGTCCCCACTTTGCTCTTCTGGTATCGCAGTCGGCAGGGGTGCACCGCCAATGAGGTGAGACGATTACCTCAGGCGGCACCAGGTTGGGGCAAGTGGGGGCAGCGGAAGGGCCATGATCGCCTCCATTGTGGAAACACTCATCTCTGCATATTGAACTGCATCGCTGTTGTCAGGACACTGGATATTGAACTGCATTGCTGCTGCGGGTCACTGGAGCCTCTAATAGGTTCTAGTCCTAGTTCCTGTAGCCAATCATAGGCCGGTGTCATCACCATCGCACTGCCTGAGCCGGGCTGCATAGAGCTCAGGGCAAAGACCGGAAAAGGTGACGGCAGAATGGAGGTAAGTATTTGAGTTTAATATTTTTATTTGGCAGCATGCTGTTGGGCCACAATGGGGGAAGCACTATGGGGACATTGGGGGCTCTAAAATGGAGTATTTTTGTACTGGCACACATTATAAGGGGGGCACTATGGGGACATTCAGTCTACTGGGGGCACTAAAAGTGGCTAATTTTTTGTACTGACACACATTATGAGGGAGCATTTTTTATACTGGCACATAAGGAGGCATTTTTGTACTGGCACGCATTGTAAGGGGGAATTATTTTACTGGCAGACTTATAAGGGGCCATTTTTTTTGTAAGAGGGTATTTTTTTGTATAGGCACACATTATAGGAGGAATTATTACTACTGAAGGGATTATGGTGGGCTTTATTACTACTGGGGGACTACGATTACTAGTATGGGCACTATGGAGGCATTATTACTTCTGGGGGCAAAATGAGGGACATTATTACTGTTGGGGGCACTGTTACCACATAGTACACCCTGGCAGAGAATTATTTCTATTAATGGGACTTTTGGGAGGACTATTACAGTGGGGGCACCCTGGCACAGTATCAGCTTAGCACAGCGTATTTTTGGAGGACACTGTATTTAAGGCAATAAGTGTCAGGGACACTATTTGCTGGGCACAGTTGTTTAGGGCATTGTGTGGCAATAATTTTTGAAGGAGGCACTATCTGTGTGGTAATAGTATTTTCAGGTGGACTCCTGGTGTTTCAGCAGTATAGTATTGGGGAGAACAGTGGGCACAGTATAGGGGGTGACAGGGTGGGGTGTTCAGAAGGTGGGGAGAAAGATGGAAAAGTAGGAAACTAAGATGTCTGTTTGTCAAACTGCAGAGACAAGAGATGACTGAAAGAAATCATCATGGCGGTGTGGTCTGAAAGGAGAAGATAAGGACAGAGAACATCTACATCAAAAAAAGACATCACTGGCATGTGCGCCATATTAACCTGTATGTTCAGTAGCTCTGTATGTAATGTCTTTAACAGTAGGGTTGGAGGGAAGGGGTTAGGTTGAGAATTTGCCATTGGGAAGGGGCGCCGTTTAGTTTTCGCCTCAGGCAGCAGAAAGGCTATGTGCACCCCTGGCAGTCGGGGGCTTAAAGAAGGGCCCCTGATCTGCCATCAGTATATGCCAGATCAGGCTGTGACTGAGGCACAGCCCGATAGTACCTGTCAGTATCTAACAGACAGTATAATACACTGGACTACATGAAGTAGCACAGTATATTATAGAAGCAATCAGAAGATCGCCTGTCAAAGTCCCCTTGAGGCTCTAATTAGTGGTAAAGATTAAAATTAAATAAAGTCTTTAAAAAAATCTCCAAGTTAAAAAAAGAAAAGAATGCACCCTTTTCCATTGAAAAAAAAATGTAAAAAATGCAAAAATGAAATCCACTACACATATTTGGTATCACCGCATACCAAACAACCCATATGACACAATTATTATGCAATTCATCCTGCCGTTAAAAAAAAAAAGGCAGAATTGCTATTTTTGCTTATCTGCCACATAAAAATGGAATAAAAAAAACAATAAAAAAATGTTATGTACCCCAAAATGGCACTGATGAAAAGTACAAATCGGCCTGCTAAAATCAAGCTCTGTAGAACAAAATTTTTTAAAAGTTATGGGATTTTTCTAAAGTGTTTATTGTGCAAAAGTAGTAAAACTTTACTAGTAATAAAAAACTACATGTATTTGGTATCGCTGTAATTGTACTGACCCAGAAAATAAAGTTTTCATGTTATTTAGTTGGCAAAGTGAACTCCGCACTAGAAAGAGTTAATAAAAATTAGGGCTCATGCACACGAAGATATTTTCTCTCCGTGTCCATTTTTTTTTTTTTATGGACTGTATGCAGAACCATTCATTTCAATGGGTCCCCAAAAAAACAGAAGTTACTCCGTGTGCATTCCGTTTCCGTCCGTTATGTCCGTTCCGCAAAAAAATAGAACATGTCCTATTATTGTCAGCATTACGGACAAGGATAGGACTGTTCTCATTAGGGGCCAGCTGTTCCGTTATGCAAAATGCACACGGACGTCATCTGTATTTTTTGCAGACCACAAAATACATACGGTCGTGTGCATGGGCCCTTAACCAGTAAGTTCTGTGTGCCATTAAAAACTACAGCATGTCCCAGGAAAAAAAACAAATCCTCATACAGAAAAATAAAAAAAGCTATAGCTCTTGGAATGCAACCATGAAAAAAAGAAAAAAATTGCCTGGTCACTAAAGTTAAAAATGCATACAGGGGGAAGGGGTTAAAGGGGGTTTCTGGGCTATTGATATTAAAGACCTCTCCTCTGGATAGGTTACCAATATCAGATTGGTAGGTTCCAATACCCGACACCCCCACCGATGAGCTGTTTTTTAATAACAAAAGAAGCCGTACTTACGCCTTTTCTCCCCTTCTGCTTCCAGAAGGGCCTTACCGCCACTGATGTGATCTTCCTGGCTTCAGCAGTAACGTTCTGTGTGCACAGGTGACTATGCAACCAATCACTGGCCTCAGCTGTATACAGGATGTCACTTCTGAGGCCAGTGATTGGCTGCAGTGGTGACCTGTGTGCACAGAACGTCACTGCTGCAGCCAGGAACACAAACAGCAGTGGGGCGGAAGGGAGAACAGAGAGGGAGGCAACCGGGGAGAAAAGGGGGGAGTATTGATTCCTATGTCATAATATATCATTTACAATGCTGGACAAGTTTTTTTTTTTTTACTTGCACAACTCCTTTAAGACTCAAGCACACAACCGTATTTTTCGTCCGTTTCTGTTCCGCTTTTTTACAGGTCCTTATACGGAACCATTCATTTCAATAGGGCTTGAAAAAAACTGAAATGGGTCTGTGTCCATATGTCCGTTGCGCAAAAAAAAATAGTCCTTTGCGGACAAGGACAGACATTGTCCGGCAGGAAAAAAAAGGATGCAACAGGGACGTCACACGGCTGTCATATTTTTTTGCGGATCCATGTTTTGCAGACCGCAAAATACACACGGTCGTCTGCATGAGCCCTTAAAGTGCACAAAAAGACCTTGTAAAAACAAGCTGTCGCTGATATCATATTTGTAGCGTCATGATTATTTTGCCGAACAAAAAGAAGACAGAAGAACCGCACCCAGCCATTCGCAGAAGGAAGAAAATATGATGCTCATCTCTCATCAATACTGTAAACATTGTTTGTTGACCCACAAAAAAAAAAAAATTATGGCTTTCAGCGGATATGGTGACCAAAAAAATTCCTATTTTTTTTTCTTTTAAAACAAAGTGAAAAAACACATATTTGGTGTAGGCCTCATGCACACAACCGTATGTTTTTAGGTGTCAACAAAACATGAATCCGCAAAATACGGATGACGTGTTGTTGACTTTTGCAGACCACAAAATACATATGGTCATGTGCTCGCAAGCAGGCACCATATTTAAAACCTTACTTCAAGGGTTTAAAGGGGGTTTCCGTGTGTCTAATATTGATTGCCTGTCCCCAGGTTGTCATCAATATCTGATCGTCGGGGTCTGACTCCCTGCACCCCTGCCAATCAGCTGTATGAAGAGGCTGTGGTACTCCAGTGAGTGCTGCAACCTCTTCCTGAGCTGCAATACCAAGCACAGCCACAATACAACGTACGGCGCTGTGCTTGGTAAGCTGCAAGGAGACTGTAGTGCTCACCGAAGGGCTGCGTCATCTAGAAACAGCTGATCGGCAGGTGTTCAGGGCAGGGACAGATTGGGAACTCAAAGTGGCCCTGGAAAAAGCGTAATAGTGGTCCCATGTTGTAGGCGGGGGCCAAAATAGTAGGCAGCAGGGCCAAGCTAAGTAGGTAGGGACAGCAAACCATTAGATGTGGTTCATGCAGCATACCTCCCAACTTTGGAAGTTAAAGTGGCCCTGAAAACAATACTAAAAGTGGCTGTCACAGAAGTTCCCGCGACAGGTGGCAGGAGGTCGTTGAGACTGGCAACACGTGGTTTGATCTGACATGTTTTCCATTTGGATCTAATGAGGTCTGTGTTTCTGATGCTTCCCACACCTTCTTTCCCCAGGTGTGGCTATTAGGGTCATTTAGCCTTCTCTATTTATAGTTCTCCCACAATGCTGTGCGGTTTATAGTTTCTGTTTGGACCTTTGGATAGATTGTAGTTGGATCTCGGCTGAGTTCCTGGTGCTTCCATTGCTCCTTTTAAGTTAAGTCTTTCCTTTCCCTTTTGTATTTTGTTTGGGTTCTGTGTGTTGCATTTCCCTATTGTTTGTATTAGGCCTGAAGGAGACTCCTGTTTGTCCTTCCTTTTGGAGGAACAGGTAGTCTCGTCCCTGACATTAGTACCAGGGTCCTATGGGGCTAGATAGGACTCTAGGTATTCCTGCGTATGAACTCACCTACCTTTGGGGTCTGTTCATACTGGTAGTCAAGATTTTGGTTAGGGTTTTCACTAGGAGGTGTCCATCTTCCTTCCCTAGTTCTCAGGCCTGATTGCCTGTTCCCCCCTTCCCTCCTATGCTCGGTGTGGTGTTTCCCTCCCACACCGAAGCGTGACAGTGGCCCCGTTTTGTAGACGGGCAGGGCTGGTGCTATAATAAGGCAGACCAAGCTGCTGCCTTAGGGCGCAGAGACTGTATTTTTTGACCCTGGGTCTTATGGGGTGAACACTAATGAAGTGCTTCCATTTTTGAAGCGCTTCATTAGTACCGGAGGACCGGGAATCGGTGAAGGATCTGTACTTACCGCTTCCTGGTCCTCTGCTCGGCTGTCTTCTGTGCAGGGCTGCGCACCATGTGAACTCGCTGTGCGCAGCCTTCACAGCTGACAGCCGAGAACCAGAAAGAAGAGAGAGAGAGCGCTGGTGGTGAGGAGCGGCGGCGTCC
Source organism: Bufo bufo (assembly GCF_905171765.1). Taxonomy (NCBI): domain Eukaryota; kingdom Metazoa; phylum Chordata; class Amphibia; order Anura; family Bufonidae; genus Bufo; species Bufo bufo. Next base: position 601,999,585 of record NC_053392.1, read on the forward strand.
AGGAGCAGGAGAGGTAAGTTAGTTTTTTTTATTTTACTTGCGCTGATGGCTGACATGGGGGGGCATGATTGATGGCGGGCATGATGGCTGACATGGGGGAATGATGGCTGACATGGGAGCATGATGGGGATGGCTGACATGGGGCATGATGGGGATGGCTGACATGGGGCATTATGGCTGACATGGGGGCATGATGGCTAACATGGGAGCATGATGGCTTACATGGGGGCATGATGGCTGACATGGGGGCATGATGGCTGACATGGGGACATGATGGCTGACATGGGGGACTGATGGCTGACATGGGGGACTGATGGCTGACATGGGGGGCTGATGGCTGACATGGGGGTCTGATCTGAGGCATTAGGGGTCTGATCTGAGGTCTGACTAACATTGGGGGGTCTGATTGCTGGTCAGACCTGAGGTGCAATGGAAAATATTTTTTTCTTAATATCCTCCTCTAAAACCTAGGTGCGTCTTATGGGCCGGTGCGTCTTAGAGGGCGAAAAATACAGTCCTCAAACCAGCGATTGTCTGAAGCAGAGAGAAGATACCAGGACCACACAGAGGAGAAGTCAGTTGCTGCAGACGGGACCAGGGCCAGGTGAGCTGCGAGGGAAGGGGTGGGGCGCCAAAATGTAGCTTCGCTTGTGTTGGCAAAAATCCTTGCACCGCCCTGTAGACGGGTCCAAATTGATGGAAGGCAGAGCCAACACAAGTAGGTGGGGCCAGAAATACCATATTGTGGCACATTATACCACCCTAACAGAGCCAAATACCGCAGTCCATCACAAAATACTGCCACCAGCAGCACAAAATACATCCCCAAAAACTTACACTGGCCGGCCGTGAGGAGGACTCCCTGGGCATCGGCCCACCAGGAAATTTCCCTGTAAGATTTATGGCCAATCCTTTTAATATACTGTGCTCTGGACTGTTGAGAAGTTACGAGGACTGAGGCACTGAGATGATTTGCAGCATTTCCTCCACCACTGTCCACCTTGTTAATCTACAGTAGCAGGTCATCTACATGACGTCTTGATCATAAAGGGGCAGGTCCCAGTGACTATGTGATAGTGGCAGTGATATTTTTGGTGTATTTCATTCACTTGTGCATGATGTTCACTTTCCATAGCACACGGTGTACTGGTCAGTGAGGAAGTCTTGGCTTCCTCTGTTGTACACAGGACGTCCTATTATGCAATCTATTATTTCCCTGAGATCTGCAAGGATTGCTTTCTTTATTTACTTGCTGTATCAGCCACATAAAATTGTGACACCCCACTGATGCTCTTACTGTGGAAGCGTTGTCAGAAGAGTGTCAGGAGAACGATGGAGGATCACAACTAATTGTCATAGACAGGAACAGTCAGCTTTATGGCAGTAGATCAGTATCGTCCAGGAGGGATACACAAAGGGAAACTCAGGAAACTTACATCAATTTCTTTTCTCACTTATTAACATCTCATATGTGAAAATTCTATGTAATTTGTAAGCTATTGGGAGCAGAGTGATCACATATAGGGGGTAGAGAGCCCCTTGTAGTGACTCAATTAGAGCATCACACATTACACTAATCAATGCAATTCTCTTATGTGGACATCTTTATCTAGACCTATCAAGAGAACAACAGAGCTGTCATCCCAATACTACACCTATTATTATCATGAGGCTTAGGGCATGAGTGCATACCGCCATTTTGTTTTTAACTCCTTCAGAAAGATCCTCTACTTGTCCACAAAACTATCTTTTTGCAGGTCTGTGGAACGGACAGCACACATGTTTTGAAACCCCATTGAGAAGAATGGGTCCTCATCCGATCCGCAAAGAGCACAGATCAGTTGCGGACTGAAACTACGGCGGTGTGCATGAGTCCTTACATTGCAGAAAACATCTCCTTACAGCAGCAGCAGCAGCACGAAAAACAGGATTGTATATACATACAGTGGCATGCAAATGTTTGGGCACCCCTGGTCAAAATTTCTGTTACTGTGAACAGTTAAACAAGTTAAAGGTGAAATGATCTCCAAAAGGCATAAAGTTAAAGATTATTTTTTTTTTTACCATTTTAAGCAATATCCATGTATTATTTTGGTTTTGTACAATAGAGTGAAAAAGACAATAGAGTGAAAAAGGGAAAGTATGGGAACCCAAGGAGATTTGCGTGCTCAGATAACTTTGACTGAGGTCTCAGACTTTAAATAGCCTGTTAGGGTTAAGGCTTGTTCACAATCATTGGTAGAAAAGGCCAGGTGATGCAAATTTCAAAGCTTTATAAATACCCAGACTCCTCTGACCTTGTCCCATTTCCTCAGTTTGAAATGTAATTAAGAAATGGCAATTCAAAGGAACAGTGGAAGTCAAGAGAACGTCTGGAAAACAAAGAAAAATATCAGAGACAGCTGCTCATAGGATTGCTAGAAATGGCAAATCAGAAACCCAGCTTGACTGCAAAAGACTTTCAGGAAGATTTAGAAGACTCTGGAGTCGTGGTGCATTGTTCTACTGTTCAGTGACACCTGCACAAATATGGCCTTCATGGACATTATCAGAAGAAAACCTCTCCTGCATCCTCACCACAAGATTTAGTGTCAGATGTTTGCAAAAGAACAGCTAGACAAGCCTGTTGCATTTTGGAAACAAGTCCTCTGGCCCGATGAGGTTAATAGAATTCTTTGGCCACAATCAGCAAAGGTATGTTTGGAGAAGAAAAATGGACACAGAACTTCATGGAAAGAACACTTCTACAACCATTAAGCATGGGGGTGGATCAATTATGCTTTAGGGCTGTGCTGCAGCCAATGGCACAGGGGACATTTTACGGGTAGAGGGAAGAATAGATTCAATAAAATTCAAGCAAATTCTGGAAGCAAACATAACACCAACTGTAAAAAGGAGAAGATCAAAAGAGGATGGCTTCTACAAATTAATAATGATCCTAAACACAACTCAAAATCCACAATAGACTACCTCAAAAGGCACAATCTGAAGGCTTTACCATGGCCATCACAGTCCCCTGTTCTGAACGTCATTGAAAATCTGTTGATAGACCTCAAAAGAGAAATGCATGCAAGATGGCCCAGGAATCTCAGAACTGGAAGACGTCTGTAAGGAAGAATGGATGAAAATCCCTCAAACAAGAACTGATAAACTCTTGTCTGGCTACAAAAAGCATTTACAAGCTGTGATACTTGCCAAAGGGGGTGTTACTAGGTACTAACCATGCAGGGTGCCCAAACTTTTGCTTCTGACCTTTTTTGTTATTCTGAAAATGTAAAATATGAAAATAAAATATTGTTTTTGCTTAAAGGGAACCTGTCACCGGGATTTCGTGTATAGAGCTGAGAACATGGGCTGCTATATGGCCGCTAGCACATCTGCAATACCCAGTCCCCATAGCTCTGTGTGCTTTTATTGTGTAAAAAAAAACGATTTGATGCAAATGCAAATTAACCTGAGATGATTCCTGTCCCTGACTCATCTCACATACAGGACTCATCTCAGGTTAATTTGCATATGTATCAAATCGGTTTTTTTACACAATAAAAGCACACAGAGCTATGGGGACTGCATATTGCGGATGTGCTAGCGGCCATCTAGCAGCCCATGTCCTCAGCTCTATACACAAAATCCCGGTGACAGGTTCGCTTTAAAAATATAAAGGGAATGTGTCATCTTTAACTTTATGCATTTTGGAAATCATTTCATCTTCAACTTGCTTAACTATTCACAGTCATTTTGACCAAGGTGCCCAAACTTTTGCATGCCACTGTGTGTGTGTGTGTGTGCGTGTATGTATATACTGTATGTATATATTATATATACACACACACTCTGACAAAAAAAAGTAACTCACCGAGAATGTATTGCCTCAAAACTTGCAGCATGTAATTATGTAATTAGGCAGATATGTAAATGATTACAGGTATGGTCTGATTGGACACTGGGTCTTGCCACAAGAGGGAGTAAAAAGTGCTTCCCCTTCTACTCTATAAAAAGCCTATCAGAGGCTACTTTTGGGTAATGTACGTCTTGGTTAGATATCGTCACACTCAAAGACATTTTGCCCAGTTGACAGATTTTGAGAAGGGGCACATTATTGAGTGAAGGAGGATGGTTGTTTCAACAAACTGCCCTCTATCTACACCTTTCTTACCTAGCTGTTGTTGGGAAGAGTGGTTATGTGAGGACACACACACATAGTGAACAGGCTCTGGATGGCCCAGAAAGACCACTAGTATGAAGTTTCACACCTTCATTACACACCCCTGTCTATGCCCAGACCATCTCCAGGTGCTTTGCAGAAAGAAATTTGGTGTCATGGCACCCATTACGTGTCCTGACATTGACAGCCAGCCACCATCACCTTTGTTTGCAGTGTTGTCGTAAACGAGAAACCTGGACTGCTATAGACTGGAACTGTATCATTGGAAAAACAAAAAAGACCCAGGGCGTCCCAGGGGAGGGTGAAGGACAGTGCCCACCCAATATACCCACAAAGGACACCCGCGATTCGTAACTCGGTACAAGCTCCCGAGTATAATAGCAAAAGAACAAGAAAATGGAGCTCATAGTACCAAAAAGTAAAAATATGTTTTATTGGAACATGATTAAAAAAAATTGCAGCGTGCGCAGGTTACAGTCTCAGGGCCCTTTAAGGTGTTGCAACTCATGTACCAGGTGAGGAATGCCAGAGTGGTGTAATGTCTCTGTGTAGTAGTAGGTATAGTGTCAACGGTGTCTCCTACCTTGGTACGGCTGGACTCCTGGATCCTGGCTCACTTGCAATAAATGAGTGTTGCTAGTAGGAGTAATTCAGGGTGTTAGTAGCAGTAAATGAGATCCAGACTTGTAATATAATTCAACTTGTCTTTACTGGTTGCAGCTTTCATCCACATGAGATACAGCAATAGTCTTTGGTCCCAGCAGGTGTTGGCAATGTATGGCAGGGATCAATATCTCTTCTGCTCCTATCATGTGCCTGGAGAATATGGCAGGAATCTGTCTTCTGATCTTCTGCTGTGTATGGGACTGACTAGCTGAGGAGGAATTTGGCTTCTCCTGGTCTCTGGATGTTACTCACAGTTAGCTCACAGGGAATGGCTCGTTCTGGAGGTGCTGCTTGCTTGTCAACCAGCTGAGGCTGAAGGCTCAGACTGGGGATGAAGATCTTTGGTCTCAGCCGAGACTCGATCCTTGGTTGGGATCCCTAGAACTGGGAGCTCCTACCAGCACAGCCTTCCCCTAGCCGGGGTGGCTGGCACACTAACTATAACTTCCTTCCCTCCCCATGAGGCAGGACATGGGCGAGCCCACTCTGCTCAAAGAGGGAGTGAGCTAAACTGGAATAAACTATTCCAGTCTAGATATGCTAAACTGAACTAAGGCCCTGCTAAACACATTGCTGCCACCTGCTCAGGGGCGTAGCGTGGGGGGTGGCCAGGGGGGCTGTTGCCCCAGGCGCCAAACTGCAGGGGGCGCTCCGGCGCCGGCTGAAAAGTTTTTATATTGTGCGTTTTTTTCAGGACGCGCAACGGCCGGCCAGAGTCTGAGGCAGAAAGCTGTTTAGTGCGTGCGCCCGCCCGGCCCTGATGATTCATTTGTGCGGTCGTCGCAGCGGGCGCACTATTGTGTTGGTTAGTTAACTGTTAACAACTAGACAGTCTGACTGGCCTGGCTCCCGCCGGCTCCGCCCACTTTCCAGGCGGGAAACACAGTGCGGAGTGCGGAGTGCGGGAGCCAGAGCCAGCAGAAGATTGCCAGGAGCAGGAGGCGGCGCCGCGGCAGAAGACAGACTGAGTCCACTAGTCAGTGTGCACTGTGTCACTTCAGACTCCAGTCCAGACAGAGAACTGTTGAGTCAGAGACTGACCAGGCCCTGAGTCTGAGTGAGCCCTGAGCCAGTGAGCCGTCCAGACTGTCCTGAGACTACTACAGAGCAGAGGTAGAAAGGGAGTTAGTGGGTGGCCATGTCAGATGTCACAATGATGACCTCCCTCCCTGTCCCTGAGTCTGTGTGTGGGGGGATGGTGCCACCACTGTCTGAGCCAGGCTGAGCAGCATGCAATAATAATGGTAATAAATCAATGAGTGAAGTGCCAGATCTCTGCCAGGCCAAATAGGTGGCGTGGCAGTCTGGCATTCATGGTTCTGATGTGGCAGCTTATAGGTATACATTAGGGCCATAATATATAATAATTATATAAGGGGGCCATCATTAATTATACATAGGGGCCATTATATATTATAATTATACAGAGAGGCTATTAATAATGGCCCCCCTGTATAATTATTACCGTAAATATTATGGCCCCACTGTATAACTATAATTTATAGTTATACTGTGGGGCCATAATATATAATAATTATACAGAGGGGCCATTATATATAATAATTATACAGGGGGGCCATTATACAGTATATTAGAATTATACAGAGGGCCCATTATCAATAGCCTCTCTGTATAATTATAATATATAATGGCCCCTTTGTATAATATATAATGGCACCTTTGTATAATTATCATTTATTATGGCCCCTCTGTATAACTATAATATATAATGGCCCCCTGTAGAATATATTATGGCCCCCTTGTATAATTATTATATATAATGACCCCCCCCTGTATTATTATAATATATAATGGCCCCCTCCGTATTATTAGGATATATAATGGCCCCCTCCGTATTATTAGGATATATAATGGCCCCTCTGTATTATTAGGATATATAATGGCCCATTATATATCCTAATATTACAGAGGGGCCATTATATATCCTAATATTACAGAGGGGGACATTATATATTATACAGAGGGGGCCATTATATATACTAATAATACAGAGGGGACATTATATATACTAATAATACAGAGGGGACATTATATATAATAATTATACAGAGAGGCCATTTTATATATAATAATACAGAGGGGACATTATATATATAATAATACAGAGGGGCCATTATATATATAATAATACAGAGGGGACATTATATATATAATAATACAGAGGGGCCATTATATATACTAATAATACAGAGGGGACATTATATATATAATAATACAGAGGGGACATTATATATATATAATAATACAGAGGGGACATTATATATATAATAATACAGAGGGGACATTATATATACTAATAATACAGAGGGGACATTATATATATAATAATACAGAGGGGCCATTATATACACTAATAATACAGAGGGGCCATTATATATACTAATAATACAGAGGGGACATTATATATACTAATAATACAGAGGGGGACATTATATATACTAATAATACAGAGGGGACATTATATACACTAATAATACAGAGGGGCCATTATATATACTAATAATACAGAGGGGGACATTATATATTATACAGAGGGGGCCATTATATATACTAATAATACAGAGGGGACATTATATATACTAATAATACAGAGGGGACATTATATATAATAATTATACAGAGAGGCCATTTTATATATAATAATACAGAGGGGACATTATATATATAATAATACAGAGGGGCCATTATATATATAATAATACAGAGGGGACATTATATATATAATAATACAGAGGGGCCATTATATATACTAATAATACAGAGGGGACATTATATATATAATAATACAGAGGGGACATTATATATATAATAATACAGAGGGGACATTATATATATAATAATACAGAGGGGACATTATATATACTAATAATACAGAGGGGACATTATATATATATTAATACAGAGGGGCCATTATATATACTAATAATACAGAGGGGACATTATATATATAATAATACAGAGGGGCCATTATATATATAATAATACAGAGGGGCCATTATATATACTAATAATACAGAGGGGACATTATATATATAATAATACAGAGGGGACATTATATATATATAATAATACAGAGGGGACATTATATATATAATAATACAGAGGGGACATTATATATACTAATAATACAGAGGGGACATTATATATATAATAATACAGAGGGGCCATTATATATACTAATAATACAGAGGGGACATTATATATACTAATAATACAGAGGGGACATTATATATACTAATAATACAGAGGGGACATTATATACACTAATAATACAGAGGGGCCATTATATATACTAATAATACAGAGGGGACATTATATATACTAATAATACAGAGGGGGACATTATATATACTAATAATACAGAGGGGACATTATATACACTAATAATACAGAGGGGCCATTATATATACTAATAATACAGAGGGGGACATTATATATTATACAGAGGGGGCCATTATATATACTAATAATACAGAGGGGACATTATATATACTAATAATACAGAGGGGACATTATATATAATAATTATACAGAGAGGCCATTTTATATATAATAATACAGAGGGGACATTATATATATAATAATACAGAGGGGCCATTATATATATAATAATACAGAGGGGACATTATATATATAATAATACAGAGGGGCCATTATATATACTAATAATACAGAGGGGACATTATATATATAATAATACAGAGGGGACATTATATATATAATAATACAGAGGGGACATTATATATATAATAATACAGAGGGGACATTATATATACTAATAATACAGAGGGGACATTATATATATATTAATACAGAGGGGCCATTATATATACTAATAATACAGAGGGGACATTATATATACTAATAATACAGAGGGGACATTATATATACTAATAATACAGAGGGGACATTATATACACTAATAATACAGAGGGGCCATTATATATACTAATAATACAGAGGGGACATTATATATACTAATAATACAGAGGGGGACATTATATATACTAATAATACAGAGGGGACATTATATATACTAATAATACAGAGGGGTCATTATATATAATAATTATACAGAGAGGCCATTTTATATATAATAATACAGAGGGGACATTATATATTATACAGAGGGCCATTATATATAATAATAACTAATAATAATAAAACTCTGCAGAGATGAGACGCGGCTGAAAGAAGGTGTCATGGTGGTCTTATCTCCGAATGAAGACGCTGAGGAGATGTCACTGGATGTAACAGGTATGTGGTGCTGTATTATACTGTATATTTTGTAGTGATGTATGTAATGTCCAAACACATATCTGTTTCACGGTAGGGTTGGGTGGTGGATTGAGAATTTGGCCAACCCTGCCGCATCCTGGCCCCAGACTTCAGGTCACACTGTGTGGGGCCTTATACCCATCTACTACATCATCTGTACTTAGAGAGTTACCACCATGTTATCTGTGGTGTTATATAGGACTGCTATATTATCTGTAAAAGGGGCGTGTCCACAGGTTGGGAGGGGGGGGGGGGGCGCAATAAATGGCTTGCCCCGGGTGCTGGAAACCCACGCTACGCCACTGCACCTGCTGGTGTACATGAAAACTTCAGCAAATGACATGTAACAGGCTTAGAAAATGCACATTTGTGAGGAATAATAAATAAAATCACATTAGATGACAAGGCACAGGTTACCAACAAATAGTAGCGGGGAAAAAGAATTTAGTAACATAACTCTGGGATGTTACATTCCCCCTTACTTCGAGTTAAGCCGCCTGTCACGGCCTCGGTGTGTGCCGCGACATTTTCGCCGCACATGCTGGTTGCCGGTGGCAACTTGTTTTTATGCATGTGTGTGCGCTTTCCCTTTTAGGATGTTTCCTTTCCCTGCTTCGGTGTGCACGGGGTTAAAGGGAACCTGTCATCTGGATTTTGGGTATAGAGCTGAGGACATGGGTTGCTAGATGGCCGATAGCACATCCGCAATACCCAGTCCCCATAGCTCTGTGTGCTTTTATTGTGTAAAAAACCCGATTTGATACATATGCAAATTAACCTGAGATGAGTCAGAGCTTGAAAATATGACTCTTCTCTGGTCACACAAGTAAGATATGACTCTTTTATGTTAATTTGCATATGTATTAAATCGTTTTTTTTTACACAATAAAAGCACAGAGAGCTATGGGGACTGGGTGTTGCGGATGTCCTAGCGGCCATCTAGCAACCCGTGTCCTCAGCTCTATACCAAAAATCCAGGTGACAGGTTCCCTTTAAGGTGTGCTTGGTAGGTGTGGTGGGTGTGACCTCAGGCCTCCTATATGTTGGTGTGGTGGAGCCTGAGTGTCAGTTTGGTTTGTTTGTCAGCTTGGTGTGGAGCTCTGCTCCTGGGCTGAATGATACTGTCTGTATGCAGTGCTGCCTGGAGTTGCCGTGCTCCTTGCGGCATGGGGTCCAGGCAGTATCAGGAGTGCTGGTGACCTGTGTGTGTTGTCTGTACGATGTCCTGTTTGGTGTGTGAGCACCTGTACTTCTGCTCGGGTTCCAGTCGTGGTGGCAGCGGCAGGTAAGTGAGTTTTCCGGTGTTCTTACCTGCCGATCCAGATGCTGCATATGGTCATTTCCCTTCCACCTGTTACTAGGCAGCTGGAGACTCCAGTTCGTCTAAATCCCTGAGGAACCGGTTGTCTCCTATTCCTGACCCCTATGCCAGGGACCGTCAGAGTCAGTAGGATCCAGGTTCCAGTGCATGAGCCCTCCCACCTTCAGGGTTTGCTCATGCGGTCAGGAGATCAGGGTCAGGATTAGGGCGGCTGTAGGTTGTGGCCTGCTCCCTTCATTGTTGTCTGGCCTAGTAACAGTTCCCATTATACAGTGGGGGGTTTCCACCACTCACCACCGTGACACCGCCCTCGGCTTATGCTTAGGAGGGAGAGGAACCAGATGGGGTACCCAATATAGTACAAAGTGCTGCATGAATTACATATAATGACATACATAGACAAACATGAAACGGCTATCCCCAGGTTCCTGCCCGCTAGAGTAAGGTGTCCAACACACAGGTTCCTTCTCTTGGTATAACCAGTGAACCAAATACTGCGCTAAGCAAACATTACCGACTGACTTTTGGGGTATCGTCCAGCAATACCAAAGAAAGCATGGGGGTGTCTTTACTCTGTAGTCCCACCATGGTGCAATGGAATGCCTGCAAATGAAAGGGTGGCTTTATCCTGTATTCCCTTTCCTGCACCAAAGTCTGAGAAATTTGGCTTATAGCACGATCACTATGGTGAGTAAGGGGTAGCTAAATTGTGTGGCTCTAAGGTTTGAGGCGCCATACCTTAGGCAAAGGCTCAGAAGGGGAGGTATTTAGCGTCTCCATGCGCTTCTGGCAATGTCACAGGAGGAGGGTAGTATAATCCCATGGAACTTCTGGAAGACACACCAGGATGGGGTTTTAGAAGCCCCATTACCATTTCTGGTACATATAACAAGCGAGAAGGAGGGGTACCTTATTCCCCTAGCCATTCTCGAAGCAGCGGGGTTACCCTTGCTGGACCTGCCTGGGACTTACTACTTGGTCCTAACTGTGCACTAAGAGTAGGCCATTAGTTTTAAGCGTCCGTATAAAGGCAGTCCGTATAAAGAAAGGAGAGAACAAGAGCTATCAAATAAGGCATATCTGAGTAAGTTGCTACATTTTTGGTTAAGTGCAATAGTCACAATTAGTGCAGAAATTCACATTGCGGCACCTAGGAGAGAATACACACAATGGGCATGTTATCTTAAACGTTACATAACTTGTAAACTGGTACAATTAGTGCAAAAATATTACAGTAGGAAAATCACAAAGAGCTCAGGTAATCGTTTGAGTCTTTTCTTTGGGTGCAAGCTTTTATGTTGCGGTAAACATTTTTAAGAAAAATAATGCAATTTTATTAATGCAAGGATAGGTTCAAAAATAACTTGAGTCCTTTGACTTAAAGTGCTTGACGTAGAATCCTCTGGAAACTTTAAAAGTCAATTGTAATCCACAGGGATAAAAGTTAATTGTAATCCAAGGAGGTATAAAATATTATATAAAAGCACATATTTAGAACCGTAGTTCCATGAGGCTATCAAGTAACCTGAGAAAGAGGATAAAACAATGAACTTGGACATGAGGGGTTAAATGATGATGGGGGGAGTCCTTACAATGCATGACCATCAGGGTGAGGACAAACTAGGGCAACCTGAAAATAGAAAACGTTAAAAGCACACAATGCCAACGGGTCCTCACTCGTCAGGAATAGTCTACGACGTGGCTTTCAAATGTCCTTATCTTAAAGGAAGATGCATTTAGAGGAGGGCATCCATGTCCTCCTCGCTGCTGGAGCTACTAAAGCGCATCAGGGGGTGCTCTTGCCTCTGGTAGCTCATCGTCGCAGCAGTAGTTGTACGCCACTGACCTCTGGTGGTGGTTGTAGGTACTGACTGTGCAGACAGCCTGGAAAATGCAGCTGTAGCATGCTGCAAGCCGGAATCCCTAGCCGGTGCAGAGGGGTTCAAAACCTCCGGCTGAAGGGGCTCTGGTAGACAAACAGAAGGTGCCTGAGGCTGCTTCCAGGGCAATACATAGGGTTGCACCTTAGGGTTGAAGGTCAACACTGAATTGTTTATCTGGCCCACCCGTAGTGTTGGTGGTGCAGGTTCTGGCTGGGGTTGCTCTCTAAATCTCAACCTGCCATTTGGGGTCTCTTGTAGAGAACGGACCTTCCCTGCAGAGCCTGGGTCTTCCTGCCAGGTCTCTGGGGTGACTGCAGGGGTTAATGGCTTAGCTAGCAGTGTCACACCAGCAGCGAAGGGTCCTTGAACAGAACGCATAGGGGTATATTCTACCTGGTCCCCTGCGTACAGGTTTTGACGGACCTGCGGCAGGTAATGTCGCTTAACTGAGCGGCGGCCCACAAAGATTTCAGACCCAGAGTGACTGTCCTGGATAAATCCCACTCCTCTCTCCACTGAAAACCAGAGCACAGTCCCAGTGCGCCTGGTGAGTTTGGGGTCTCCTGGCTGGGGGTCATCTACTACCTGCTTGACCCATTCTTCTATGGCGGACTTGTATTTCCAAGCCATCTGGGCGTAGGCGGTAATTTCCCACGGCACTTCGGGGTTTAGGCATCCCGGTTTTGTAGCAGTGGAACTGGGCGGCGGAGTGGCCATCTCTCCTCACTAGCTGGGAAACCCGGATCTCAGGCACAGTGGGCTCGTAGACGAGTTCTCCCTGTATCGCCATCTGGTCCCATTTTGGTAGAGGAAGCACCATCTTCCTTGCTTCCTCTGTCATGAAGAGTGCAGGAGGTAAGGGTGGAGCCCAGAGGGAGGAGTCTGCACTCCCTTGGCTCACAATGAAAAGTTCTTGGTGGGCAGTCTTTAGTTTTCCCGCTTCTAGGGGGGAGTATTCGGCATCTTCGCTCTCTTGAGAGGGCGTTCCTGTGGTTTCCCGCTTCTGGGTATGAAGAAGAAGTGCTATTTTACGAATATGGCGAATTAACCCTTGGAGTGCTGGAGCGCACATTTAGCGCTTTCTGGCACAGCGACAAAGCAATACAGTAAATTTTTTGGGTTTTTTTGCACAATCTTCAGATCTTGCAGTACTGTGAAACATGCAATTTGATCCAGTTAAGCACACAATTGGATCCGGTTCTGTTGTAGCACACAATTCGATCCTGTTGGCACACAGCTCGATCCTGTTGGCACACAGCTCGATTCTGTTCGTGACGCCAAAATATGCAGTAAGCCGGATTGGACTAATGCACACTGGGGCAATAATATGCACTGACTGGGTCAGGTGTAAATGATAGTTAAGAGTTTTTGTTCATCACGCCAATTGCAGCATGCGCAAGGTACAGTCTCAGGACCCTTTAAGGTGTTGCAACTCACGTACCAGGTGAGGAATGCCAGAGTGGTGAAATGTCTCTGTGTAGTAGTAGGTATAGTGTCAACGGTGTCTTCTACCTTGGTACGGCTGGACTCCTGGATCCTGGCTCACTTGCAATAAACGAGTGTTGCTAGTAGGAGTAATTGAGTGTTTTAGTAGCAGTAAATGAGATCCAGACTTGTAATATAATTCAACTTGTCTTTACTGGTTGCAGCTTTCATCCACATGAGATACAGCAATAGTCTTTGGTCCCAGCAGGTGTTGGCAATGTATGGCAGGGATCAATATCATTTCTACTCCTATCATGTGCCTGGAGAATATGGCAGGAATCTGTCTTCTGCTCTGTCTATCTTCTGCTGTTTATGGGACTGACTAGCTGAGGAGGAATTTGGCTTCTCCTGGTCTCTGGATGTTACTCACAGTTAGCTCACAGGGAATGGCTCTACCTGGAGTTCTGGAGGTGCTGCTTGCTTGTCAACCAGCTGAGGCTGAAGGCTCAGACTGGGGATGAAGATCTTTGGTCTCAGCCGAGACTCGATCCTGGGTTGGGATCCCTAGAACTGGGAGCTCCTACCAGCACAGCCTTCCCCTAGCCGGGGTGGCTGGCACACTAACTATAACTTCCTTCCCTCCCCATGAGGCAGGACATGGGCGAGCTCACTCTGCTCAAATAGGGGGGGGGGAGCTAAACTGGAATAAACTATTCCAGTCTAGATATGCTAAACTGAACTAAGGCCCTGCTAAACACATTGCTGCCACCTGCTGGTGTACATGGAAATTTCAGCAAATTACATGTAACAGGCTTAGAAAATGCACATTTGTGAGGAATAATAAATAAAATCACATTAGATGACAAGGCACAGGTTACCAACAAATAGTAGCGGTGAAAAAGAGTTTAGTAACATAACTCTGGGATGTTACATTTTAATCCTGCCTTTGCTGTGGAGCGATACACTGTCCCAAATGCTGGTGTGATGATCTGGGGAGCTATCGTATACTACAGTTGGTCACCTCTAGTAGTGATACGAGGGACAATAACAGCTCAGCGATATGTGCTGGACATCCTGCATGCACAGGGGTTCCTCTCATGGCAGAGCTTCCAACTACCATTTTTCAGCAGGGTAATGCTCAACCACATACAGCAAGGGTTTCCCAGGAATGTCTCCTCTAGATTACAACACTTCCTTGGCTGCCCGGTCACCGGATGTATTGCCAAACGAGCATTTATGGGACCAGCTGAGACACCAGCTTCAGCAACTTACGAGTGTGCAGAATCTACAGAACTAGCTACAACATCTGTGGGCAAATGTGTCGCAGGATACCATACGGAACCTGTATGCCTCCATGCCCAACTGTATCTCATCTTGTGTCCAGGCTAGAGGCTGTATCTCATCTTGTATTCCATCTCCCCTAGGGGACTGCTTATTACACCCCTTTTTTCCTAATTTCCCCCCCTTTCCTCCACTTTTTTTGCTCTTTTGTTGCAACTTCTCTTTCCTTCTCTGAGCCACATCAGTAAAAATTTCCTTTTTTTTAACTGGTATCATATACCTCAGGTGAGAAATATTATTTTCTGAGGTACTTTGCTTTACAATTGACAATTTCTTAATAATTACTGGTCCTTCTGCTTTTTATTATATTTGCAAAATTACTATAAACCCTGGGAACACCCACTTATGGGTGATGCTTACATAAGGACCCAGGACAGAATGAATTTGCCAGGATTGTCTCTGAAAATTAGGGACAATTCCTGCAAATTTGGGACGGTTGGCAACCAGGCTCTGTATAGAGTAGCATACTCGACTACTCTATACAGCTAAAATGGGGCTTATAAACATGTGTATACGGTAGGAGCTTTTCTGGCGCATACGCCACATGTATACTGCAGGCGTAATGTGAATTCACCAGTGTAACGGACCGTTTCCGCAGACAAGGGGTTAAAATCAGTTTAGGCGATAAGCCCCTTTCTGAGAGACAGGCACAGCTACTGCAGGACACCAACCTCCCGAACTGGATACAAAATAGCACTCCAAACTGGAACCTCACGAATAGCTGCTAGCAGACGAACAGGGATCAGCTTACACTTCTGGCAATCGGTCTTCTAACAGCATACAGTGAATCCCCCCAATAACGAGACAAGGCTCCGTGTTGAGGGTCAAGCAGTGGTCTGACTGTACTTCACGTACAGCCTCTTTTATTCATAAACCACAAACATAGTACTGCCCACAGGGGTTTGAAATACAACCAATCAGTAATTTACAACACATACAATGTAACTACAGCAACCAATCGTTAACGCCCCCAGAGGACCAGAATGAAGACTGTGACATAGGACAACATATCCCCACAATGCATCATGGTCTCCTCCTCTCTGTCCCGGAGACAACCTGAGGAGCAATCCAATTATCTCTGAGGACAAAGGGAGATCGCCAATACACATGTGAGGACAACAGAACAGACATCACCATTTAAACACACAATGGCACAATAGAAACACACCCAGCATTTCCTCCCAAGCTGACAAGTTACACTTATTATAAATTGTTACAACTTTGTGAGTTTACATTGGCCATACATATAACTAACATAAATTTAAACAGTATAACTTGGGGACAAACCTATCCAAAATTCACTTGAATAGGTTCAGGGGTTTAAAAGTTAGTATATGGCCCATAATCCAGGGGCAAGAGGCCAGCAGCCAGTCCTCTCCAAAACCCAGTGGCGAGGTTGGTTTCGCCACAACCAGAATTTTCCATCTCTTTATCTATATTAAAAAGAAAACAAATACCAGAGAATAATTGACTGCTCCATTGTACTGCTGTAGGCAGAGATAAGGCAGGATAGTAATACTATACACACAGATAAGGCGCAGTGCAGCTCCTAAATGCTGGACATGTTTACATGGGGCAATGATTAGAAACAAACACTCATAGGAACATTTGTTTGTCCTATGATCGGCCCATCTAAGGCTACTTTCACATCTGCGTTTTGCTGAACCGTTTTGAGATCCGTCACAGGATCTCAAAACCGCAGCAAAACGCTTCAGATTTCTTCCTATTCATTTTCAACGGGGACAAAACGGAACGAACTTGAACGGAGTGCATCAGAATGCATTCCATTGCGTTGCGTTTCCATGGCGCACACAAAAATGCTGTAAGTGTGTGCGTCATGGGATACTGAGCAAGACGGATCCGTTATGAAACACAATGTAAGTCAATGGAGACGGATCCATCCCCCATTGACTTAAAATGGTTTTAGTGCCGGATCCGTCTTGTTCATTTTGGAAATAATACAACCGGATCCTATCTGAACGGATGCAGATGGTTATATTATTGAATGGATGCATTTTTGCTGATCCTTTGACGGATCCAGCAAAAACGTAGATGTGAAAGTAGCCTAAAATAGGGATGAGCAAAGTGGAATTCAATCCGAATTTCAGGATAAATTTGATTCGTCTCGAAGCTGAATTTTCTCGTGCCTCCTGGTAGCGAATCGATTTAACCTGAAATAGTGTAAATAAAAAATAACAAAAAACATTTTTACCTCCTCCATCTTGATTGAATATCTCAGCCGAAATCCCGTGTGTGGTGACTTTTCCTCTGACAACGGGATTCAGGTCCAAAAGGTGCTTTATTTCAGCACTTCAGCACCATCACACACATTCTTTTATCCCTCCTCGATTACAGCAGCAGGCCTCACCAGCTATCACCTCCGGCAAAAGACAATACATGTAGTGGAAGGGTGTGGACTGGAAGATCCCACTACCAAACCTATCCCCCAGTCCACATGAGATCCAGCCCAGAACAACATGTAGACAAAACTGTTTCAGCAAACTACACCTTGCTGAAACCACTGCAGCTTTCTGGATTTCAGTTATCTCACCCAGCTGAGGTATCTGGGTGGGATATACACGCCTCCAAGCACTTCTACTGTACACATCACCACAATGCATAGGTGTTACACATAAGGTGACATATGTGCCATCTTGTGCAACTGGATCATATAAGATGAGGTTTTGATAGCATCAAAGCAGCTAATCCAGGAACGGGCATGTAGACATTCCAGACTTCAGTGTCAGGTCTTTGTTATCTCCTTGATGAAGAAGTTGGGTGGAGGAGGCAAGGTTGGATCTCTCTTGGTAGTTATGCAAGAGTGTTTGTGTGTGCTCATCCATCTTTAGTATACCATCTCTGTATCCCATGTTTAGGCATACTCCTTCACCTCCTTCCTCCATGCACTTGCCGTTGGTTTCTACCTAGACACCAGGTTTTTCTTTTTTTGTGGAGTCCAAGGTCCAACAGAAAGGTTTAGAAACATAGGACGGCTATCTTACAAGTATGTTATGCAATGTTTTTGAAGTCCAGCTCTCTATTGGTGGAGATTTAGGAGATTGTACTGAACATACACTGCTCAGTACATTTCTGTGAAATCAAACTGTCCACTTAGGAAGCAACACTGAGTGACAATCAATTTCACATGCTGTTGTGCAAATGGGATAGACAACAGGTGGAAATTATAGGCAATTAGCAATACACCCCCAATAAAGGAGTGGTTCTGCAGGTGGCGAACACAGACCATTTCTCAGTTCCTATGCTTCCTGGCTGATGTTTTGGTCACTTTTGAATGCTGGCGGTGCTTTCACTCTAGTGGTAGCATGAGACGGAGTCTACAACCCACACAAGTGGCTCAGGTAGTGCAGCTTATCCAGGATGGCACATCAATGCGAGCTGTGCCAAGAAGGTTTGCTGTGTCTGTCAGCGTAGTGTCCAGAGCATCGAGGCGCTACCAGGAGACAGGCCAGTACATCAGGAGATGTGGAGGAGGCCGTAGGAGGGCAACAACCCAGCAGCAGGACCGCTACCTCCGCCTTTGTGCAAGGAGGAACAGGAGGAGCACTGCGAGAGCCCTGCAAAATGACCTCCAGCAGGCCACAAATGTGCATGTGTCTGCTCAAACGGTCAGAAACAGACTCCAGACTGCCATTAGGTACCGAGATGAGATCCTCAAACCCCTTGTGAGACCATATGCTGGTGCGGTTGGCCCTGGGTTCCTCCTAATGCAAGACAATGCTAGACCTCATGTGGCTGGAGTGTGTCAGCAGTTCCTGCAAGACGAAGGCATTGATGCTATGGACTGGCCCGCCCGTTCCCCAGACCTGAATCCAATTGAGCACATCTGGGACATCATGTCTCGCTCTATCCACCAACGTGACGTTGCACCACAGACTGTCCAGGAGTTGACAGATGCTTTAGTCCAGGTCTGGAAGGAGATCCCTCAGGAGACCGTCTGCCACCTCATCAGGAGCATGCACAGGCGTTGTAGGGAGGTCATACAGGCACGTGGAGGCCACACACACTACTGAGCCTCATTTTGACTTGTTTTAAGGACATTACATCAAAGTTGGGTCAGCCTGTAGTGTGTTTTTCCACTTTAATTTTGAGTGTGACTCCAAATCCAGACCTCCATGGGTTGAAAAATTTGATTTCCATTTTTTTTATTTTTGTGTGATTTTGTTGTCAGCACATTCAACTATGTAAAGAACAAAGTATTTCAGAAGAATATTTAATTAACTCAGATCTAGGATGTGTTATTTTTGTGTTCCCTTTATTTTTTTGAGCAGTGTGGCTCCTATGTGCAGATAAACAATGAGGAGCTATTACAGAGCTCTGCACCAGTGAGGAGGTTTTGCATTGGTACCCACAAGCTTCAAGTAACAGCTCTGCTCAGACCTGGGCGTTCCAGGTACAAAAAAGACATGGAGAGAATTTTGATCTACCAATTCCAGCAGCCCCTGATAGCATAAAAAAGCAAACAAACACTGTATGCAGCAGCACACTGCCATGCACAAAGACATTGCAAACACTAGAAACATGGATAAATCTGTGGGGGATTCAGTCAGCACAACCCTATATGCAGGTGCACATCGCTATGGCGAAATACATATACAAAGAAAAAAAACACAAATGCAATAGCACTCTGCAACCAGCACTCTGCCCTGCCTCTATGCTGGATGTTGAATGAGGCATTGGTGTACATTTTAGCCAAAGCGTAATAAGCCACTCAACACGTCAAGGTCGCCTCTATGAGTGGTCCCTAACACTAGTTCCTACCTGTTTATGGGCCATGACAGCCACACAAAGTCCAGGGAGCGCAGGTACAGCATGAACGCCAGTCATGGCCCATAAACAGGTCCCTTCAGGTACCGTGACATTATAACCCGCCATTTCTCAGCTGCTTTGAGATGGAGTCAATTGATGCGTTAGTTGATTGCATGCAGGGATTATCCCTAGAGGTTGCTGATCTGCGTAATTCTGTCGCACGGTGTCAGATTGCTCTCGCATCAGGTGCTAGTGGAGGAAGTCAAATTTATGGGGAGCGTAGAGTCGCTCTCCCTGATAGATTTTCAGGGGGTGTGGATGACTTTATCCGCTTTAGAGAGTCATGCAAGCTGTATTTTCGGCTGCGGCCGTCTTCATCTGGTGATGAGAGTCAGAGTTGGGATAATCATATCCCTGCTTAAAGGGGATGCGCAGTCCTGGGCCTTTTCTCTGCCGACCGGTTCTCTGGCTCTCCGGTCAGTGGATGAATTTTTTAAAGCCTTGGGATTAATTTATGATGACCCATATAGGGTCTCGATGGTGAAATCTAAGTTGCGTAATTTACTACAAGGAGAACATACTGCAGAGGCGTACAGCGTAGAGTTTAGGAGATGGGCTACGGAGTCTGAGTGGAATGACCCCGCGCTACGTAGTCAGTTTTGTCAGGGGTTGTCTGAGAGACTGAAAGATGCTCTCGCTTTTCATGAGTATCCGGATACGTTGGAGAATTCTATGTCTTTAGCAGTACGGTTAGATAGACGCATTAGAGAGAGGTGTAAGGTTCCTTCCGCGCGAAGGATCCCTTCTGGGAGTGCTTTCGTCTCACCGGTTCCCCAGGGTAATATGACATGTAATTCTGGGGTAGGGGAGGAACCCATGCTGCTGGGTCAGGTGTCTTTCCGTTCTGGTAATAGGAACTTTAAGAGGTTGCATAAACTATGTTAAACCGTAAGTTGATGATAAAGTCTCACTCATATTGCTCATGGTATTCAGTTAAGGGTGGGTGATCCTCATGTTGAGATCATTTCTTGTTTTGTCATGAAGGACTTGCCCGCTCCTATGGTCTTAGGTTTACCGTGGTTGATAAAACATAACCCTACTATAGATTGGCAGGCAAGACAGATCATTGGTTGGAGTGAATTTTGTTCGGACAATTGTCTTAGTGCATCTATCTCAGGGGTGTCTACTACGGTTCTACCTCAGTATGGCCTCATGCACACGACCGTTGTTGTGTTCCGTTCCGCAAAATGGGGTTCCCGTGTTCCGTGATCCGTTTCCGTTTTTGTTTCCGTGTGTCTTCCTTTATTTTTGGAGGACCACCAGACATAAAGGAAGGTAAAAAAAAGTCTAAGACAGGTTTGCCATGCAAATGATAGGAATAAAATGGATGCGGACGCGGATGACAATCAAGTGTGCCTCCGCGTTTTTTAGCGGTCCTATTGACTTGAATGGGTCCGCAAACCGTTTTCCGCGGACAAGAATAGGACAGGTTATATTTTTTTAACGGACTGGAACCACGGATCGCGGACGCAGATAGCAAACGGTGCACTATCCGCATTTTCAATGGGTCCTCATCTGAAACACTAAAATCGGCGGAACGGACGCGGAGACAAACAACGGTCGTGTGCATGAGGCCTATCTCTCTGATTTTGCGGATGTGTTTTCGGAGGGTGGGGCTCAGGAGTTGCCTCCTCATCGTGAATATGATTGTCCGGTTAATCTCATCCCAGGGTCTAAGTTGCCAAAGTCTCGGCTATACAATCTTTCTCAACCCGAAAGAGAGGTCATGCGGAAGTATATTGCCGAGAGTTTGGCAAAGGGTCATATTAGGCCATCTAAGTCTCCAGTCGCAGTTGGTTTTTTCTTTGTAAAGAAAAAGGATGGATCGCTTAGACCTTGTTTGGATTTCCGGGAATTGAACCGCATTACGGTCCATGATCCGTATCCCCTTCCTTTGATTTCTGACCTTTTTGATCAAATTGTTGGAGCCAAGGTGTTCTCCAAGTTATATTTAAGAGGGGCCTACAATCTGATCAGAATCAAGAAGGGGGATGAGTGGAAAATGGCCTTCAACACGCACGAGGGTCATTTTGAGAATCTGGTTATGCCTTTTGGATTAACTAACGCGCCAGCGGTGTTTCAGCGATTTGTCAATGACATTTTTCATCATTTGGTGGGAAGGTTCATTGTAATTTACTTTGAATGACATACTAATTTACTCTCCTGATCTGAAGACTCATCAGGATCGCGTGAGACAGGTGTTGTCGATCCTTCGGGAGAATAAATTATATGCTAAATTGGAGAAATGTGTGTTTTCTGTTCAGGAGCTTCCGTTTCTGGGATATCTGCTTTCTGATTCTGGTTTTCGTATTGACCCCGAAAAGGTCCGGGCGGTTCTGGAATGGGACCGACCGGAGAATCAGAAAGCTTTGATGCGGTTTTTGGGGTTCACCAATTATTATAGAAAATTTATCTTGAACTACTCTACCATTGTAAAACCTTTGACCGATATGACTAGGAAAGCGTCGACTTCTCTGTCTGGTCGGATGAGGCATTGCAGGCCTTTTCGGCTATTAAGGAATGTTTTGCGTCTGCTACCATTCTGATGCAGCCCGATGTGTCTCAGCCATTTGTGGTGGAGGTGGATGCATCAGTGCTGGGGGTTGGAGCAGTTTTGTCGCAGGGTTCATCTCCTGGCAAATGGCATCCGTGTGCTTTTTTTTCCAAGAAGCTCTCGGTCGCCGAGAGGAATTATGATGTAGGAGATAGGGAATTGCTGGCCATCAAATTGGCCTTTGAGGAATGGCGTCACTGGTTGGAGGGGGCGTCTCATCCCGTTACGGTATATACTGATCATAAGAATTTGGCTTACCTTCAATCCGCCAAGCGTCTGAATCCTAGACAGGCTAGATGGTCACTGTTCTTTACTAGGTTAAATTTTGTGGTTACTTTTCGCCCGGGGGTTAAAAACGTCAAGGCAGATGCATTGTCTCGTAGTTTTCCTGGGGGAAGTGATTGAGAGGATCCTGCTCCGATTTTGGCTGATGGGGTGGTGGTCTCCGCTCTGTACCCCGAGTTGGAGATGGAGGTGTTGGGAGCCCAGGAGGGGGCTCCTGATTCTTGTCCCCCAGGGAGGTTGTTTGTTCCTGCTGGACTGCGATTCAAGGTATTCATGGAACATCACGATACTGTCCTTGCTGGACATCCTGGTGGCAAGTCCACCTTTGATTTTATTTTTCGGAGGTTCTGGTGGCCCGGGTTACGTAAGATTGTTGAGGATTACGTAGCAGCTTGTGAGACCTGTGCACTTTCAAAGGTTGCTCACACTCGACCTTCTGGTTCACTTCTTCCTTTGTCTATTCCATCTCGTCCTTGGACGCACTTGTCTATAGACTTTATTACTGATCTGCCGAGTTCTTTCGGGAAAACAGTGATTTTGGTGGTTGTGAACCGTTTTAGTAAAATGCCTCACTTTGTATCGTTAGCTAGTCTGCCCAATGCTAAGACTCTTGCTCAGGTTTTTGTTGATAACATCGTGAAATTACATGGCATTCCTTCAGATGTGGTTTCTGATAGGGGCACGCAGTTTGTCTCCAGGTTTTGGAGGGTGTTCTGCTCTCGTCTTGGTATTCAACTCTCGTTCTCTTCGGCTTTTCATCCGCAGTCGAATAGGCAGACAGAGCGTACTAACCAAAACCTGGAAACCTACTTGAGGTGTTTTGTGGCTGAGAACCAGGAGGACTGGTCCTCATTCTTATCTTTAGCAGAGTTTGTTTTGAATAACCGTAGGCAGGAGTCCACGGGTAAATCGCCATTTTTTGGCGCATACGGTTTTCATCCTCAGTTTGGTACCTTTTCTGGGACTGGTTCCTCTGGGATGCCAGAGAAGAGATTTTCTTCTGCCTTGTCTTCTATCTGGCGCAGGATCCAAGTTAATTTGGAGAAGATGGGTGAGAGGTATAAGCGAATGGCTGACAGGAGACGTATGACTGGTCCGGACCTGTGTGTGGGTGATCTGGTGTGGTTATCTACTAAAAATATTAAACTGAGAGTACCATCTTGGAAACTGGGTCCAACATTTATTGGACCTTACAAAATATCTGCGGTTGTCAATCCAGTGGCATTTCGTCTGGAGCTTCCGCAGATTTGGAGGATTCATGATGTGTCTTTACTTAAGAAATATGTGAAGCCGGTGGAACCATCACCATTGCCTCCTCCCCCTGTTCTGGTTGATGGCAATTTAGAGTTCGAGATCTCTAGGGTTCTCGAATCACGTGTTCTTCGGGGTTCCCTTCAGTACCTGGTACACTGGAGGGGATACGGCCCCGAGGAGAGGATGTGGGTTCCGGCTGTGGATGTCGACTGGTGAGGGCCTTTCACAGGACCCACCCGGATAAAGTTGGGCCGGGGTATCCGGAGGTCACCCGTAGAAGGGGGGGGGGGGTACTGTCATGCCCTGCTCAGGTTATGTGCGGAGGTCTGCCAGGTTAGCAGCACGTGTGTAGTTTTTTGTTTGTTTTGGGTTTGGAGTTGAGCTGTATCCGCCTCCCTTCAGGTGCACTGGGTGGGGTCGTTTGTGTGGGTTTAAATTACACCCCTTCCCAGTGTCCTGTGTGGGATATAGCTTCTATCTTGCTCTGAGGAAAGGTGGATCTGCTGTTTCTGCTCTGCTACAATATAGGTTGGTTTTGGTTTCGGTTTCCTTTTTGTGTTCTGTCTAGGCTGCTAGAGAGACACCTGCCTCCTCCAGGACCTGAGGAAGCAGGCTGCCTCTTTCCCCCTTTCCACCATCTCAGGGACTTTAGGGAATCTTCAGCCTTAGGCACGGGCGCACATTGATTCCCACCTTTAGGGTCTGAACGTGGGCACAGAAGTCCAGGGAGAGCTGGTAGGGAATTGTCAGGTGACCTTTATCCCCAGCTTCTGGCCTGGATGCTTGTTTTGAGGTTTTCTGTGCATTTATTGTATCTTGTATCCTACCCACCGTGACACGTGCACTTTGTGTACTGGCTGTGGGTGTTCCCATGTATGCTGGTTCTGTGATGCATGCTGGCTGCGGCCTTGTGTGTGAACAGGCTCTGAGTATGGATGCATTTCTGTTTGTATCACAGTGCGGTTCTGTCACACCTTGTTGTGTAGGCTGGCTGCCTGTCACCTCGTACTGGCTACAGTTATCCTGTGTATGCTGGTTGTCGTTTAGAGCGTGCTGGCTGCAGCATTCTGTGACTGGTGTGAACTGACACTTGTATTATTTGTTCTTTGGTTCTGGTTACTCCTGGTTCTGATGGGGTTAACTTTCCTTGGTCTGTTCCTGGATGTGGCTTATCAGGTGCCCTCATTATTGCATCTATATCTATCTGTGAGCTGTGGGGCTTGCAGTCAGCTGTCTTGTGCCTTGCTGGGTGTAGCTACTTGCTGCTGACTCAGGGGTTATTGCCATCTGCCTTTCTGTGTGGTGTCGCTTGGTAAAGTGTTGTTGATGTTGTTATTGCCTTGTCTGATTTTCTGTACCTGTTCTGTGTTGGTGTTGTTGCTGGTAGATGGGTTCAACACAATTTTGATAAAAAATGTGTGTAAAAAGTTTCTAATTTTCATGTAGTAAGTAGGGATGAGCGAAGTCGATTCACATAAAACTTCGTTCTAATACTGTACGGAGCAGGAGCTCCATACAGTATTAGAATGTATTGGCTCCCATGAGCCGAAGTTATTGCTTCGCGCAATAACTTAATAAATTAATTTGTACTGTAAATAACCTTTTCCCGAACTCGGGTTCGTTTCCAAGTGGT
Organism: Bufo bufo; assembly: GCF_905171765.1. Lineage (NCBI taxonomy): Eukaryota > Metazoa > Chordata > Amphibia > Anura > Bufonidae > Bufo > Bufo bufo. The sequence continues at coordinate 602,025,238 of NC_053392.1, forward strand.
ACCTTGCAACCCAACCCGAGTTCGGGAAATGTTTTTTTACAGTAAAAATTAATTTATGAAGTTATTGTGAAAAGTCTCCCGAGACTTCTCGAAGCAATAACTTCGGCTCATCGGAGCCAATACATTCTAAGGCCTCATGCACACGACCTTTGTTTTATTCCGTGTCCGTTGTTCCGTTTTTCGTGATTTTCTGCGGACCTATTGACTTTCAATGGGTCCGTTGAAAACTCGGCTAATGCACCGTTTGTCATCCGCCTCCGTGATCCGTGGTTCCAGTCCGTCCAAAAAATATAACCTGTCCTATTTTTTTCACGGAAAATGGTTCGCGGACCCATTCAAGTCAACGGGACCGTGAAAAAACGCGGAGGCACATAAGATTGTCGTCCGCGCGTACGCGTTTGTTTTTTTCCTATCAAAAAATGTACATATCTTGGATAGAAGTTTCAGTCTTCAGTTTAAGGGGATCAGAGTCATAGACCCCTTAAAGGGAGGGGGCAGGAGCTTTGTGCAACCCCAGACACTGGCAGCATGAAATTTGGACAGGCTCCCTGATTACAGCTACTTTGTTTTATAGAAGACTTAGTTTAAACCTTTCAGGACCTTGCCATATTTCACCTTAAAGGGTTTTTGCACTTCAGAAAATAGCATTTATTATGCAGAGAAAGTTTCCATGGTTGCGACTACCCTGCAGTCCAGCAGTGATGGTCGTGCTTGCACACATTAGAAAAAAGTACCAGCCTATGTGAGATACCCCGGCCACCAGAGTGGCTGGAATTTTTTCCTATAGTGTGCAAGCACCACCACCGCTGCTGGATTACTGGGAGGTCGTAACCATGGAAACGAGCAGTGTATAATGTGATGAATGGTGATGAAGCCAGCAAAGGAGGCAATATGGAAAATCACAATACATTAGTAAGTGGCTAATTAACTTACTCTACATGATAAATGCCACTTGCTGAAGTGAGACAACCCCTTTAAGACCGCCCCCAGTCAACTATCAGTGACTGAAAGCTATGTACATATGTATACACACTTAGGCCTCATGCACACAAACGTATTTTCAGTTTGCATTTTTTACGGATAAAATGTGGACCCATTCATTTCTATAGGGCCACAGAAAAATGTGGACAGCACACATATAATATCCGTCCACATTTTCACATCCATTTATCATGTAGAGAAAGTTAATACAAGGCACTTACTAATGTATTGTAATTGTCCATATTGCTTCCTTTGCTGGCTGGATTAATTTTTCCATCACATTATACACTCCTCGTTTCCATGGTTACGACCACCGTGTATCCAGCCGTGGTGCTCGTGGTTGCACGCTATATGAAAAAATGCAAGCCTCTCTGGTGGCTGTGACTGTGGGAGCTCACGTAGACTGGTGCTTTTTCCTATAGTTTGCAAACATGACGACTGCTGATGGATCGCAGGGTGGTCGTAACCATGGAAACTTTTTCTGCATAATAAATTCTATTTGCTGAAGTGGCAAAAACCCCTTTAAGGACCCGGCCGGTTTCTTGAAATTTGACAGGTATCACTTTATGTGGTAATATCTTTGGAACGCTTTTACTTATCCAGGCCATTCTGAGACTGTTTTCTCATCACACATTGTACTTCATGATAGCTGTAAATTTGAGTCAATATATTTCATTTTTATTTATAAAAAAAATCCCAAATTTACCCAAAAATTTAAAATAATTCTCAGCTTTCCAAATTTCTATTTCTCTGCTTTTAAAACAGATAGTGATACCTCATAACATAGTTAGGAATCATCGTGGATGATAGGTACGTGTCACCGAGGTTCCTGGCCTTGGTGGAGTAAGAGCCGGTTTTTATGTGTCAGCAGCAGTTGCTGTTTGACACCTTAAGGGCTCATGCACCCGGACGTTGCTCCGGAGATGCAGTGCGGAAGCACGGATCGGAACCCCACGGAAGCACTACAGTGTGCTTCCATGATCTTTCTGGCCGTTCCTTCGCACCGCAAAAAAGTAGTGCATGCGCAACTTTTTTGTGGTGCGGACCGTCGGATGCGGATCGCGGACCCTATTCAAGTGAATGGGTCTGCGATCCGCATAAGGCCGCCCCACGGTCGGTGCCTGTGCATTGCGGACTGCAATTTACAGTCCAAAGTACGGGCATGGAGCCCTTATGTTCGTGGGCATGAGCCCTAATACAAACCGGATTCCAAAAAAGTTGGGACAAGGCCATTTTCACCACTGTGTGGCATCTCCCCTTCTTCTTACAACACTCAACAGACGTCTGGGGACCGAGGAGACCAGTTTCTCAAGTTTAGAAATAGGAATGCTCTCCGATTCTTGTCTAATACAGGCCTCTAACTGTTCAATCGTCTTGGGCCTTCTTTGTTGCACCTTCCTCTTTATGATGCGCCAAATGTTCTCTATAGGTGAAAGATCTGGACTGCAGACTGGCCATTTCAGTACCCGGATCCTTCTCCTACGCAGCCATGATGTTGTGATTGATGCAGAATGTTGTCTGGCATTATCTTGTTGAAAAATGCAGGGTCTTCCCTGAAAGAGATGACGTCTGGATGGGAGCATATGTTGTTCTAGAACCTGAATATATTTTTCTGCATTGATGGTGCCTTTCCAGACATGCAAGCTGCCCATGCCACACGCACTCATGCAACCCCATACCATCAGAGATGCAGGCTTCTGAACTGAGCGTTGATAACAACTTGGGTTGTCCTTGTCCTCTTTGGTCCGGATGACATGGCGTCCCAGATTTCCAAAAAGAACTTCGAATCGTGACTCGTCTGACCACAGAACAGTCGTCCATTTTGCCACACTCCATTTTAAATGATCCCTGGCCCAGTGAAAATGCCTGAGCTTGTGGATCTTGCTTAGAAATGGCTTCTTCTTTGCACTGTAGAGTTTCAGCTGGCAACGGTGGATGGCACGGTGGATTATGTTCACTGACAAAGGTTTCTGGAAGTATTCCTGAGCCCATTCTGTGATTTCCTTTACAGTAGCATTCCTGTTTGTGGTGCAGTGTCGTTTAAGGGCCCGGAGATCACGGGCATCCAGTATGGTTTTACGGCCTTGACCCTTACGCACAGAGATTGTTCCAGATTCTCTGAATCTTCGGATGATGTTATGCACAGTTGATGATGATAGATGCAAAGTCTTTGCAATTTTTCGCTGGGTAACACCTTTCTGATATTGCTCCACTATCTTTCTGCGCAACATTGTGGGAATTGGTGATCCTCTACCCATCTTGGCTTCTGAGAGACACTGCCACTCTGAGAAGCTCTTTTTATACCCAATCATGTTGCCAATTGACCTAATTAGTGTTAATTGGTCTTCCAGCTCTTCGTTATGCTAAAATGTACTTTTTCCAGCCTCATATTGCTACTTGTCCCAACTTTTTGGGGATTTGTTGACACCGTGAAATTTTGAATCAACGTATTTTTCCTTTAAAATGATACATTTACTCGGATTAAACGTTTGATCTGTCATCTACGTTCTATTACAAATAAAATATTGACATTTGCCATCTCCACATCATTGCATTCAGTTTTCATTCACAATTTGTTTAGTGTCCCAACTTTTTTGGAATCCGGTTTGTACTTAGAATGGCTGTATAGCTGATCCGGGACGGCTTTTACTGGGAGTCGTCAAAGTGCTGGGTGGGTGACTACTCCCCATGTTTTAGGCCGGGTTTTGCCAGGCCTAAAAACCAGCCAGCCCTGCCAGGTGAGGAGGATTACCTCAGTCTGACAGTGGAGCTCAGGAGGTGTGTATGCTGGGATCTGAGGCTTGTGCCGTGCTTGAGGGCTGAGACCCGTTTGTAAGGGAAACGGGTCCCCTAAAAGCCTGCTATGTACTGCTGGAGGCAGAACTGCCCACAAGGTGATTTTTGCTATGTGGACTTTCCATTATGTGTGAACTAACACCAAGGCTGCAAAGTGACGTTTGGTTTTTGCTTTATGTGTAAATAAACACAGAAAATTGATTTAAAGGGAACCTGTCATCAACTTTATTCTGACCACACTGGGGGCAGTATAAAATATTGATAGAAATGCTGATTTCAGCTGTGTCACTCATGAGCTAAAGGTCGTTGCCGAAAACCAGCATCATAATCATTGCAGCCCAGGACTTGAGAAGAGTCCCATCTACCTGAGTAGAGTCCTGGTTATTATAATCTCTTGTTCTCCCGTCTATCTGCTGATGATTGGCAGCTCTCTCCTAGAGAGAAAGGGAGAAAACGAGGTAGAAGCCTGTCAGTCATCAGCAGGTGGGCGGGAGAGCAGGAATTCATGAATATCCATGACTCTTCTCAGGAGGCCCGGACTCTTTTCCAGGCCCAGTCTGTAATGATTGTGATGTTGGTTCTCGGCAACCATTTACTTTTAACTTATAAATGACAGACCGCCGAAATCCACTCACCTGTCTCTACTTTATTCTGCCGTTAGTATGGGCAGCATAAAGGTGATGACAGTTTCCCTTTAAGAATTGGTAATTTGACTCTGTACTAGGCCCACACACCCTGTCTACCAGAGCGAATCCCCACAATTGGTGGAGAATGTGGGCAAGAGCAGTGAGGCTGGCGTGAACGCCGATATGTTTTGGGTTCTGCATTTTTCCAGGCATGGTTGTATGTCGTACATTAAACCAGCTGTATTACAACCAGTGCCCCACGACAAAATGGAGGCTGTTGTGAAGGCCTTCATGGAGGCTAATCTGCAGCAGCGAGAGACAAACCTGCACCAATGCGAGGCTAAAAAGCAGCAGCAGGAAACCAACCAGTTGCTGCTACAACATGTGATGGCTTTGCAGACAGCAGGAGCAACCCGGAACGTCCACGATGCCCGGAAAGCAGTCCGTGCCGCGATTCCTAAGATAACAGATAACATCGAAACCTACCTGGCGATGTACGAGAAAGTGGCCATCAGGGAGAAGCTACCTGAGACCAGTGGGCTGAGGTCGTCGCTCCGTTCCTGCTATCCGAGTTCCAGCGAGTGTATTTCGACTTGCCGGACGATCAAGCAGCCGACTACCAAAAAGTAAAGGGTGAGATTTTGGCAAGACTGGGGGTGAATGTGTTGGTCCGGGCCCAGCAGGTACATCAGTGGGGGTTTAAGCTGGCGGAGCCTGCGAGACCCCAGTATTATGACTTATTCCACCTCTTGCAAAAGTGGCTACAGCCTGATGTGCTGAGTCCCACAGCTATAGTGGATAGACTATTGGCTGATATGTTCTGGAGGGCTCTGCCACCCCCTCTCCAGCATTGGATCGGCCAGGTGTCTCCTGGCGATACCCTAGAAATGGTGGAGCGCTACGAGGCTACTAAGAATCTTACGGGGGGTTCTTTTGGAAGGGGGTCAGTCAAACACCGTGAATCTCCATCCCAGACCCGGCGACTTGTACCCACCAAACCCACCCAGGATGTACCCCCCACGAACCTGGCTCCGATAGTCTGCTGGCTTTGTCAGGAGCCTGGCCATGTAAGAGCTGACTGTCCACATAAGGTACAACCCATGAATACTAGCTATGGCTACCGTCAGTCGTTATATGCCAGGAAGCTGTGTGCAGCCGGTACCCCAGAGACTCTAAACCACTTGTGCCAGGTGGAAGCGGGAGACACGCCACCGGAGGCTCTGCTGGACTCAGGGAGTCTGGTGTACCTAGTAAGGGCTCCCCTGGTATGGTCCATGGAGTATACTGTCCGGAAAGTCAGGGTCATGTGCATCCATGGAGACTTAAAAGACTATCCCACCGCCCTGGTGTCTCTAACCACAGGGGCCAGCAGGTGGACTCACGAAGTGGCAGTTGCTACAAATTTACACTACGAACCTATAATAGGGAGAGATTTCCCGGGGTTCCCGGCACTGTGGCCTGCTACGAGAGTGACTGATACCTATGAGACAGGGGTAACCCAATCAGAGTGGCCTGGCTCCAGGGGGAGGCCAGAACCCTGGGAACCCGAGGCTGAAGGGCCAGCGGTCGGGGTGACCGACACTTCGGGGGAAGAGGGGTGGACAACCCCACTGATTGTAATGGTGGGAGATGTAGAGGACTTGCCGCCGGGGCCTGAGCTGGCCGACCTTAAAGGGAGTCTGTCAGCACATTTTCCCCTTTTTAACAGTTCCCATAGCGCTGTAGCCGCAACACAGATGATTAAAACGGTACCTTTATATGCTTTTGTGGACTTGTAAAACTACCAAAAACGAACTTTGATGCATATGTAAATGAGGGCTCGCAAGTGCCCAGGGGCAGCGTCCACCGCGCTGGTGCCCAGGCATCTCTGCCTCTTCGGCTCTTATCCCCGCCCAGCCTCTTCCTCTGCCCGCCCAGCTGTTTTCTCTCCCCCTCAGCGAGATCCCGCGCCTGTGCGCTGACTTCCTTGGCCGGGGCATGCGCACTGCGATGCCCATTGCTGGCCACAAAAGCATATAAAGGTACCGTTTTAATCATCTGTGTTGCGGCTACAGCGCTATGGGAACTGTTAAAAAGGGGTAAATGTGCTGACAGACTCCCTTTAATGTCTCTGAGGATAATTATGGTACCGCACAACACTGAGACCCAACCTTATCCCGAGCTTGGAGAAATGTTTTAATAGTAGATGGTGAACCACAACAACCAGGGGCAGAGTCAGTGTTTCCCCGTTTTGTGGTTCATCAGGATATGTTGTATCGGGTAAACCAACCACGGGGTGAACATATTGAACAGATAGGGAAACCTGTACTGAAGACAGCCCGCGGCCTGGTTATCTAGGGGAAGCGGTTTTGGCCCCTCTGTCTGAAGCAAGGGAAGCAGCTGCCACAGTAAAAATTGCTGACAGCCTCTCCTCTAAGAGAAAACTGCCTTCATCACACCTGAAGGGCTGTATCAGTAGAAGGTGCTACCCTTTGGTCTGCATAGCGTCCCCGCCACTTTTCAACAGCTCATAGACATTGTGTTGCGTCTACATCGGCGCTACATTTCGGCTTACCTGGACGATCTTGTCATCCACGGTACCGATTGGGAAAGTCACCTACCCAAAGTGCAGACTGTAGTGGACTCCCTTCGGAAGGCGGGACTAACCGCTAACCCAAAAAAATGTGCGATAGGGTTAGAGGAGACTAAATACCTGGGTTATGTCATTGGGCGCAGGGTGATCAAACCTCAAGTAAACAAAATAGAGGCGATAAGAAACTGGCCCCAACCTGTCACCACTAAATAAGTAAAGTCATTCCTAGGAATGACAGGCTATTACATGAGATTTAGGCCTCATGCACATGACCATTTTTTTTTTGCGGTCTGCAAACCGCGGATCCGCAAAAAACGGAAGCCACCCGTGTGCGTTCTGCAATTTGCCCATTCTAGGCATGCCTATTCTTGTCCGCAAAACGGACAAGAATAGGACATGCTATATTTTTTTTTGCGGCCCCATTGAAGTGAGTGGGTCTGCACCCGAGCCGCAGAAACTGCGGCTTGGATGCAGACCCGAAAAACGGTTGTGTGTATGAGGCCTTATTCCCCACTTTGCTACTGTAGCCGCACCATTGGCAGGGTTATTGAAGCGACGCAAGTCAGTGATGGTTCACTGGAATGACCGGGCGGAAGAGGCTTTCTCCGCTTTGAAGTCGGCCTTATGTGGGTCGCCGGTTTTGGTGACGCCCGACTTCAAGCGGGAATTCATAGTGCAGACAGACTCCTCTGAAGTAGGCCTCGGTACTTTACTGTCTCAGGATGTCAACGGGGAGGAGCATCCCATTGTCTTCCTAAGCCGCAAGCTCACCCCAGCCGAGACCAGGTACAGTATAGTGGAGAGAAAGTGCCTGTCTATCAAGTGGGCACTTAAGTCTCTCCGCTATTATTTGTTGGGGAGAACATTCCGCCTGGTGACTGACCACTCCCCTCTCAAGTGGATGAGCCAGGCCAAAGAGAGAAATGCCCGAGTCACCAGGTGGTTCCTGTCCTTACAAAACTTTAACTTCTCCGTAGAACACAGGGAAGGCCGGTTGCAGGGAAACGCGGATGCCCTGTCCCGAGTGTACTGTATGGCATGTGTTCACCCCCTCAGGGTTGAACAAAGGGGAGAGGTATGTAAGAAGGTACAAGGAATCATCGTGGATGATAGGTACATGTCACCGAGGTTCCTGGCCTTGGTGGAGTAAGAGCCAGTTTTTATGTGTAAGCAGCAGTTGCTGTTTGACACCTTAATACTTAGTATGGCTGTATAGCTGATCTGGGACGGCTCTTACTGGGAGTAGTCAAAGTGCTGGGTGGGTGACTACTCCCCATGTTCCAGGCCGGGTTTTGCCAGGCCTAAAAACCAGCCAGCCCTGCCAGGTGAGGAGGATTACCTCAGTCTGACAGTGGCATTCAGGAGGTGTGTGTGCTGGGATCTGAGGCTTGTGCCGTGCTTGAGGGCTGAGACCCGTCTGTAAGGGAAACAGGCCCCCTAAAAGTCTGCTATGGACTGCTGGAGGCAGAACTGCCCAAAAGGTGATTTTTGCTATGAGGACTTTCCATTGTGTGTGAACTAACACCAAGACTGCAAAGTGACGTTTTGTTTTTGCTTTGTGTGAATAAACACGGAAGTTTGATTTAAGAATTGGTAATTTGCCTCTGTACTGCGTCCGCACACCCTGTCTACCAGAGCAAATCCCCACAATACTTATTACATTAAAGTCCCCATATGTCTACTTTATGTTTGGATCATTTTGTAAATGCCATTTAATTTTTTGGGGACATTAGAAGCCTTAGAATTTTACGTGCAAATCTTAACATTTTAAAGAAAATTTCCAAAACCCGCTTTTTTTAAGGACCAGTCCAGTAATGAAGTCACTTACATAATAGAAACCACCCATAAATGGCCCATTTTAGAAACTACACCACTCAAGGTAATCAAAACTGATTTTACAAACTTTGTTAACCCTTTAGTTGTTCCACAAGAATGAAAGGAAAATGTACATGAAATTTCAGAATTTCACTTTATTGGCAGAATTTGCAGATTGGCAGGGAAGCCACGTCTTTTCTCTGTGTTCTCGGCTCATAATTAAACAGCGTATCCTCTGAAACACTGCAGAGATTCAGAGTAAGGGCTCATGCACACAACCGTTGCCGGGCCGTGGCCGTATTGCGGCCCACATATGGCGGGTCTGCAATACACGGGCACCAGCCGCGTGCATCACGGATCGCGGACCTATTCACTTCAATGGGTCTGCAATCCGGGAGATGCGGAACGGAGTAAGCCCACGGTTTACTGTACATGCCTCCGCACCGCAAAAAAGTAGCAAATGCACAATTTTTTTGTGGTGCAGACAGATCACGGACCAATTCAAGTTGAATGGGTCTGGATCTGTCTGCTCGGTACGGCCAGCACACGGTCGTGTGCATGAGCCCTAAAACATAGTTTGTAATCAGGGAGCCTGTCAGGATTTCATGCTGCCCATGGTTTATTGGGGTTAGATTTTGCTGATTGGTGGTGTACAGTTTGGGTTTAGGGCTTGGATTTAAGGTTTGTGTTAGGTGCAGGGTTTGGGCCTGATAAAAAAAAGACTAAAAAAAGTAAATTACTATTAGGCTATGTTCACATAGTCATTGTTTCATCATTGATTTCCCTCAGAGATTATGAGCCGAAACCGTGTGGGAGTCAAACATTACATTCCCATTACACCTTATCTCTGTGTAGCCTCCCCTCCTGGTTTTGGCTCACAATCAATGATAGAAATCACTGGTCAAACACTGACTGTGCAAAAGAGGCCGTAGTGTTTTCTGATGAGAAAAAAATTATAGATCGCTAGTTACATTTTTATGGTTTATACTGTTTATTTGCTATGGCTTCCAGGAAATACAGTGTGGAGGAGGCATATGAAGTGCTTTGCTCAGATTCTAACACTGATAGAGCGTCGTAATTTGAAGTTTTACTTGGCGGTTTGCCCAGAAGTGTCTGTCCAAGTGATTTGTGTGAAATAAGACCTAGTACCAGTGGAATGGGAGACAACGCACTTGCCACATTATCGAGTTAAGTGCAAAGTGCAACCCCTGAATCTGCGCTACGATCCAAAAAGATTTAGTGTGGGTGCCCTAATCTTTGTTCAACCCGATAATTAGTGACTTTATTGGTACTCGTGGCAAAAATCCAATAGCGACTGTGGCATCTGAGCGTTTAGACAGAAGAAGAGGGCACCCTCTGTTCATCATTCCCCTCGCGCCCCTGTAAAGGCTCCCAGATCTGTCATAGTAAGCTGCCTGTTAAGCCCTGCTTGTGGCAGGGCTTGACAGGCAGCCTATAAAAATTCCATGGACTGCAATAGTATTCTTTTGCATTCTATGGAGCAACTGATCAGAAGAATGCATGCCCAGGTCCCCTAAAGGGTCTAACATTTAGGCCCCTTTCACACGAGCGAGTATTCTGCGCGGATGCGATGCGGGAGGTGAACGCATTGCACCCGCACTGAATACCGACCCATTCATTTCTATGGGGCTGTGCACACGAGCGGTGATTTTCACGCATCACTTTTGCGTTGCGTGAAAATCGCAGCATGCTCCTCTTTGTGCGTTTTTCACGTAACGCAGGCCCCATAGAAATGAATGGGGTTGCGTGAAAATCGCAAGCATCCGCAAGCAAGTGCGGATGCGGTGCGATTTTCACGCACGGTTGCTAGGAGACGATCGGGATGGAGACCCGATCATTATTATTTTCCCTTATAACATGGTTATAAGGGAAAATAATAGCATTCTGAATACAGAATGCATAGTAAACTAGCGCTGGAGGGGTTAAAAAAAAAAAAAAAAATCATTTAACTCACCTTAATCCACTTGCTCGCGTAGCCGGCATCTCCGTCTGTCTCTTTTACTGTATAGGACCTGTGGTGAGCATTAACTATAGTTCAAGGACCTGGGATGACGTCACTCTGGTCATCACATGGTACGTCACATGATCTTTTACCATGGTAAATGATTTTTTTTTTTTTAACCCCTCCAGCGCTGTTTTACTTTGCATTCTGTATTCAGAATGCTATTATTTTCCCTTATAACCATGTTATAAGGGAAAATAATACTATTTACAGAACACCGATCCCAAGCCCGAACTTCTGTGAAGAAGTTCGGGTTTGAGTACCAAACACGTACGATTTTTCTCACGCGAGTGCAAAACGCATTACAATGTTTTGCACTCGCGCGGAAAAATCGCGGGTGTTCCCGCAACGCACCCGCACATTTTCCCGCAACGCCCGTGTGAAAGAGGCCTTAGGCCCCTTTCACACAAGCGAGTTTTCCGCGCGGGTGCAATGCGTGACGTGAATGCATAGCACCCGCACTGAATCCTGGCGCATTCCTTTCAATGGGTCTGTGTACATGAGCGTTTTTTTTCACGCATCAGTTCTGTGTTGCGTGAAAAACACAGCATGTTCTATATTCTGCTTTTTTCACGCAGCCCTGGCCCCATAGAAGTGAATGGGGCTTTAGTGAAAAACGCATTGCATCTGGAAGAAAGTGCAGATGCAATATGTTTTTCACTGATGGTTGCTAAGAGATGTTGTTTGTAAACCTTCAGTTTTTTATCACGCGCATGAAAAACACATCAAAACGCATTGCACCCGCGCGGAAAAAACTGAACGCAATTGCAGACAAAACTGACTGGACTTGCTTGCAAAATGGTGCGAGTTTCACTGAACGCATCCGGACCTAATCCGTCACGCTTGTGTGAAAGAGGCCTTACAGTAAAAATGTTTTGTTAAAAAAATATATATATATTTAAATTCAAATCACCTTCCTCTGGATCAACTTGCAGGATGACAGGCCGAACTGGATGGACAAATGTCTTTTTTCGGCCTTATGTACTATGTTACCCCCTTTCCCAGTTTTACTTATAAAAATAAACCAAAAAATAAACATCATAGGTTTCACCTCATCCAAAAATGTCTGAACTATTAAAACATAAAGGCTCATTCACACGTCCGTGTCCATGCTCAAATACGTGAGAAGGTGGTCAGTGATGCATCCGTGTTTGGTCCGTGTGTCTGTTTTTTGCTGTCCATGTGCCATCCATGTTTCTCTGACCCCGAAAAATAATTTTCCAAGCATTTCTTCCTAATGATCCGTGAAACATGGATGCAACATGGATGGCATTCATGTTATATCCGTGGCTTTAACGGACCCATAGACTACAATGGGTGTGATTGATTTGTGAACACGGACAAAATAGAGCATGCATCCGTGCTAAAAACACGGACCCATGGACCGTACTAAAACACTGATGTCTGAATACACACATTAAAATGAATGGGGACGTGTGCTGTCCGTGAAGCACTGACGTGTGAATGAGGCTTAAAGGTGAATGTCGTAATGGGAAAAAAAATTAAACGCATAATTTGCCATTTTCGGTCACCTTGTCCTGTGCAAAGTCATGTGCACCCCAAAATGGTACCGATAAAAACTACAGCACGCCCTGCAAAAAACAAGCCCTCATACAACTCTGTAGACAAAAGTAAAAAAAAAAAAGTTATGGATGCAAAGAACATTTTAATTTTTAATAAGTAATAAAACTATATAAATTTGGTATCACCGTAATAGTACTGACCTGCAGAACAAGCTTGTCATGTCATTTAGGCCTCATGCACACTACAGTATTTTTTCACGGTCCGCAAAACGGGGTTCCGTTGTTCCGTGATCCGTTTCCGTTTTTGTTTCCGTGTGTCTTCCTTGATTTTTGGAGGATAACCAGACAAGAAAAAATAAAAAAAGTCAAGTTTGCGTTGAAAATGATAGGAAAAAACGGACACAGATCACGGACGCGGATGACAATCTTGTGTGCCTCCGTGTTTTTTCACGGACCCATTGACTTGAATGGGTCCGCGAACCGTTGTCCGTGAAAAAAATAGGACAGGTCATATTTTTTTAACGGACTGGAAACACGGATCACGGACGCGAATGACAAACGGTGCATTTTACGAGTTTTCAACGGACCCATTGAAAGTCAATGGGTCCGCAGAAAATCACGGACAACGGAACAACGGACACGGAACCCAACAACTGTCGTGTGCATGAGGCCTTAGAGTGCACACTGCAAAAACAGAACCCCAAAGAACGTGGTGGAATTGTGTGTTTTTTTATTTATTTTCCCCACAAGAGAATATTTTCCTGTTTTCCAATATAACGTGGAAAGCCTCGTGCACACGATCGTATGTATTTTGCAGTCCGCAAAAAATACAGACGACATCCGCGTGCATTCCGTATTTTTCGGAACGTAACAGCTGGCCCTTCATAGTACAGTACTATCCTTGTCTGTAATGCGGACAATAATAGGACATGTTCTATTTTTTTGCGGAACGGAAATACGGACGTACGGAAACCAAAAATGCACACTGATTTTTTTTGCGGACCCATTGCAGTGAATGGTTCCGCATACGGTCCGCAAAAGAAAACAACAGAACGGACACGGAAATAAAATACATTCGTGTGCCTGAGCCCTAAATGAAATAGAGCTATTAGAAAATAATACAACTTGTCCTGGAATAAAAATAAAAAATCATAATCCCTCGTATGGCAACGTGAATGGAATTTTTTTTTTTTAAGTTGTGGCTCTTGGAAGGCAAGGAGTAAAAAAAAATAAAAATAAAAAATAAACTCAAAAGCAAAAATTGGCCCGCTACTTACGGGGTTAAATCAACTAAGTATCTGAACCCTAAGTGGATACCGTATAAAAATCACAACTTTTCCCACAAATAACCAGCTACAGTATGCTAGTAGATACATAAAAAAGTTATGAGAAAAAAATCTCTTGGTCCCCAAGGCCCAGGTTAGGCCAGCCCTTCCTTGCTTTTTTTTTTTTTCCAGCAGAGGAGTTAATATATGCAGTTTCAGCTTAGGCTCTGTACTTTGCGTAATTCCATCTAACCCCTGGGAGATCCTTCAGCTCTACACAGACGCCATTCCTTCCCAGCCGACTTCCAGACCTGCTCAGTCCACCCTGGAGGATAGGACAAACGAATCCAACCATGACGTGAACTGACGTGTGGGCCTGTGACATCAGGGTGAAGTGTCCTAACATCCTGGAGAGTCACTAGAAGAGCACGGTGCCCATGCTGAGAGAGGGGGAGGAAGGAGGCTGTCTGGGGAGGAGACTGGAACTCTCTCATTACATTCACTCTACTCAAGACATGAGCTGTTCTCAGGTCCTGATATGTCCTCCGCTTGGGTTTACGCTACTACAGCGACGTCACATCTGTGCCCTGCCATCCTTGGCATTAGGTAAGTGTGGCTACTGTCCAAAACACTGCTGGGCGGAGAGCGAGCTATCCACCGGGCGTGTGAAGGTTGTTATGTAATACTGACTGTGACTACACTCAACGTCACATTCGACCCGCGGAAATTGATTCACTGTATATTCCATTATCACGGAGATCAATTTCCAAAAAGTTGAACTTTTTGAAAATGTTGTCATGGACGAAGTCATTGGCTTTCGATGCGGTAAACGGTTTCCTAGTTTGGTTTCATTTCATGTATTGTTATTAGTGACGAGCGAAGTATTCAAAAATTCAATTCGGCTGCTTTGCATATTTTACAAAAAAATTCGCTTTGTGACTAATTACTTCATTTCTTTGTAAGTAGTGGGCGCAATGAGAGGGAGCGCCGATTGCGCCGCCCCCCCCCCCCCCCCCCCCCAGTCAGTGTACACCCTCATAGCTGATCGGGGGCATCTATCATTTAAAAAAAAATCATACTTATATAGTCTATTTGATCGCGAAGAGCCGGCCGCCGCCATCTTGATTGAAGATCTAGTGCAAAATCTCACGTGGCCCATGATGACGTCATAACGTCAGCCGACATGGTGACCTCATACGTCACCGCGCAGGGGATTTCGTGCGAGATCTTCAATCCAGGTGGCAGCTGCTGGGTCTTCGTGCTCAAACGGATGAGGTAAGTATAATTTTTTTTTACCTCCAGGGAAAATCGATTTGCTACCACGAGGATATTCAGCTTCGCAGTGAACCGAAATTTTCCCTGAAATTTGGATGGAAGTTTGAGTCGCTCAACATTCATTTTTTATTATTATTACACATTTTTATCAGTAATATTTTGGGCAAAGAATTTCTCCCACATAACTTTACCCGCTGGTATATGCACGTGGGGTGTATTACTTACAGATTTTCTGTGCCATAAAATCCGCAGGGTGATACAGTACCAGCTAAGGCTACTTTCACACTAGCCATTTTGCTGGATCCGGCAAGGTTCAGCAAAAACGCTTCCGTTACTGATAATACGATCATCTGCATCCGTTATAAACGGATCCGGTTGTATTATCTTTAACATACCCAAGACGGATCAAAGTCAATGGAGGACGGATCCATTTTCGATTGTGTCAGAGAAAACGGATCCGTCCCTATTGACTTGCATTGGGGGTAATGCGAGATCCGTTTTTTCAGTTTTTCCCAGGATGGAAAGCAAAATACAACATGTTGCGGTTTGCTCTCCGGTCTGGGAACAAAATTAAACGGAACGGAAGGCATTTTGGAGCGCTCCGTTCTGTTCAGTTCAGTTTTGTTCCCATTGACAATGAATGGGGACAAAACTGAAGAGTTTTTTTTCCGGTATTGAGCCCCTATGACGGAACTCAACACCGGAAAACTTTAACGCTAGTGTAAAAGTACCCTTAGATTTTCGAAATCTCATGTACGCGGTGCGGAAATTTTCCGTGTGGAAATCGACCTGCGGATTTTGAAGCTTGCAGCATGTCGATTGCTTCAGTGCAATGCAAAGGGTGAGATCTGGGTCACAATCCACGAAACACGGTCTGCGTACATCCTTACAATGCCTTCACTGCAGAAATTCTGTTCCATTGATATTAACGGATTTCTGCAAGCGCCATTCAAATAAATGGAACTGATTTTCGTTTGCAGAAAACCTGCTCCGTGTGAGCTTATATATTTTTTTTTAAATATCCTTTCTGTATCAATTCCTTCCTGTTTTCTAGGATCTCAGCTTGCTGTCATTCAGTTAGAACCTTCAATCTGTTTCGGTCATGTGAAGGGCTCATTACATTACAGACGCAGCTCTGATAACGGTTTCTCTCTTTTTTTTCCCTTGTTTTGAGTGTCGGCATTTAATCATTTAACCCCTTGGTGACGTGTGCCATAAAGTGCATGGCGCTGGTAGCCGGTTGCTGTGCCGTAATAGCGGGGAGCACAGTTATCATTCGTAGGGGCTGTGGTTGCAGCATCCCAAGGAATGTGGGGGAAGGTTCTTCTATTTCTGACTGGCCCAGAGGATTTTAAAGGATAGCCCTAGGCCAAACAAAGACCCCCAGGGCTGTCCTATACTAAACCTTCTTAAGACATACGGTACCTGCCCATTTTCCAGGCAGTAATATAGGCCTTCCTGCGCATTCTAATAAAAACATAATCATGATGTATTTCTCTTTTTTTACAGTTGTTTATAATAATAATAATTGATTAAAATTCTACAGCCGGAGTGCAGATAATTTTTGACTCACCCTTGTACAACGTTGATAGTGGAGAGACAAAAAAAATATTTTAAAACAGTTTAATAAAATAATTGTTTAAAAATATGTGCATAATTATTAAGAAACACATAATAAATTGTTATTAAATAAAATCATAAAACATGAATTAGTCGTAGCAAACTCATATAATACATTTAAAGGGGAAGTCCGGGCTTTTACTATTGATTACCTGTCCTTGGGATAGGTCATCAATATCAGATCGGCGTGGGTCTGACACCCGGGAACCCCGCCGATCAGCTGTATGAGAAGACGGCGCGCGCATTACTGTCTCCCTTCTCTCTTCCTGTCCACCGCTGATGTCTATGGCAAAGACCATAGACAGCAGCAGCTGACAGGAAGAGAGAAGGGAGAACAGTAATGCGCGCGCCGTCTCCTCATACAGCTGATCGGCGGGGTTCCCGGGTGTCAGACCCACGCCGATCTGATATTGATGACCTATCCCGGGGACAGGTCATCAATAGTAAAAGCCCGGACAACCACTTTAAATGTATTATATGAATTTGCAACTACAACCTCTTTAACACACATTTTAAGGTGTTTGGAGAACTATGTGGAAAAAAGCAGCAGAACCGGATAAAAAAACAACTAAATATGTCATTTTATGTGTCGAAAAAGAAATACACTCCATGTCCATAAGGATACCTGCACACAGTACAGATTTGTGTGCAGAAAATCCACAAGAAATCTGCACCAAAACCACAAACACACAAAAAAAAAAAACGTACATAGATCCGTACTCTTGGTTTTTATGCGGCTTTTGGTGCGGATTTACTGCTTATGTTAACAATCCCATTGGAGTCTATAGGGAAAACCCCTCTACAGAAGGTGCGGAATCGCACAACCAATTGACATGTGGATTTTAAAATCCTCACAGCAGGTCAGTTTCCGCATGGAAGAGAAAAGCAAAGTGTAGATGAGATCGCTCAGATCTAATTCACTTTGCTTGTATTGTTTTACGCTGCTGTTTTTCTGCATGAAAATCAACACAGAAAAAAACCTGCACGTAATCCGCATCGTGTTCAGGTACCTAAGGGTTAAAGTATGATAAATGCCTGGGAACATTTACTGTTCAGTCACCAGGTCCTCCTAATCGCTCCTTTTCTGCTGCTTACTGTGACATCACTCGAGCCTGGGATGAATGATCCACTAGACACCAGGTATAATTAACTTCTTCACTACGTTAGACCACCAGATATGCTGACAGTAACCTCTTGACTGTCCTGACCCCAGATCACCAGAGATACTGGCCATTACCTCAATTAATCCCTTACTGCTCTAGATCACCAAGGATGGTTACAGTAATCTCTTCCCTGCAATAGTCCATCAACCATGCTTCCATCAACCTACTGAAAGTTTGGCATCTTCACACTTGGCCACCAGTAATGTAGGTATTGACCGTAGACCATCAGGAAAGTTGGCCCCTAGACTACCCCTGACCACCAGTGATATCAGACAGTAAAAGGTCACCAGTGATACTGACATTAACCTCTTACTGCCTTAGACCCCCAGGGATGCTGACATTAAAGGGGTTGTGCAGCGATATATATTGATGACCGGGACCCCCGTCGATCAACTTTTTGAAGAGTAGGTAGCTCTTCATTTGAGCGCCGCTTCCTGTTCATTACACTCCACTTCGTTAAAGGGTTTCTGTCACTAGAATTTTCAGTATTAATCTGGCTGACATTAGCGATGTGCTAATGTCAGCTGCACCTAACTCTGCTATTCTAATGATTATCCGTGCCCCAGTTACTGTAGAATTCTTACTTTTATAATATGCAAATGAGCCTCTAGGAGGGGGGGGGGGGGCGTTGCTCGTGTACCTGGAGTCTCCCGTCTGCCACCTCAAGTCACGCCTTCCAAGTGTTGATTGACAGGGCCCGGCATTATTCGCGTCCTTCTGCCTGTGCTGTGCCCTGGGGAAATCTCGCACCGTTCGGTATTTTAAGAAGTGCAGTGTAATGACGAGATTCGAGAACAGCCCGATGAAGGCCCCCGGTGGCTGTTCTCGGAACTGCCTGCTCCCGCTGACCCCACTTGTTTTCAGACCGGCTCGCGCACAGGCACAGGTAAGGGCTTACCTGTGCCTCGCCGGACTTGTGAAAAAAGATGGCAGCCCGCATATGTTCACGGGCGAACAATGCGAACTGGCCATCACTGATGACGAGTACTCACTTCATTAATTTGAATGGAGTGAGTATTTGAATTACACTACGCTGCCGCGTAGTGTAAAGACCAGGAAGCGGCACTCGCATGGAACCCTGCCTCCTCATTAAATAGCTGAACGGCGGGAGTCCCGGGTGTCAGACCCCCACCGATCAGATATTGATGACCTATGCTGAGGTTAGGTCATCAATATAAATCACTGCACAACCCCTTTAATCCCTTACAGCTCTATATCACCAAGAATGCTTACAGTAACCTCTTCCCTGAAAAAGACCATCAATCAGGGGCGGATTGGCCATAGATCCTACAGGGAAATTTCCTGGTGGGCGATGTCTAGGAGGGCCACTCAAGCCCTCCTCATGGCCGCCAGCTGGGTACATAATGATCTGATTCTCTCTTACGCCCCTGGTCAGCAGCCGCAGGTGCCCTCCTGAATTCAACTTTATCAACATCCTCAAGACAGCGATACAGTTGAATACTGTGGCGCAGGTGGCAGTGTTTTGTGCTGCATTGTGGTATTTGGTTCAGATGGGGTGGTATATTGCTCAGCACTATGGTATTGCTGGCCCTGCTTACTTCTGTTGTCCACTGCAAATTATGTTGCCCTGTCTACTGTCAATTTGGACCTATCTGCAACATGGGGCTACTTTTACCTTTTTTTCCAGGGCCACTTTTAGTTCCCAGTCCACCCCTTACATCAGTGATGCTTCTTTAACCATCCGTTAATCATCAAAGCACAAGACCACCAGGGATGTAGACATTAACCCCTCTATTACTTATACCATCAGGAAAGCTGGCATTATTCAACTACCTTGACCACTAAAGATATGATAAAAGGTCTTTCTTTGTATGAAGACCCAAATGACACCTCCTTTTTATCCAGACCACCATCCATTCCTGGATTGAAGAGGCAGAAGAGGTTAGCTAAGTATTTTGCCCCATCAGCAATGATCCTGGGAAAGACTAGAGTTGTACAGGCCATAGACTTTGTGTGATCTTGTAAACAAGTTGGCTCTCGGCTGAGCACTTCTGACTAATCAACCTAGAGATCCATGGGCAGTGTCGAAATGGGGTTCTTTGGCCATCAGAGAAAATTATTCTCAGGACTCAACCTCAACATCATCAATAAAGTCTAAAAGATTTTGAATCAAATTGTCGAAGGTGGCAAGTTATTGAGGCAGCTCCAAATGAGATCTTTCTCCTGGACCTCTGGGGCCCTCTATAGTATGAGAGCCTCTGGTACTCTGGTGGACCAGTCCAACGCTGTCCATGGGGGACATGTAACTATAAGTTAGACATTTACTTTTTAATTATTAGCAGTCACTCATATACTATTTATTGTACTGTTTAGTCACAGGGTAGTGACTTGATCTCTAAGTGATGTTACGTTTTTTATTTATACAGCGCTCAAATATGCTGCTGCATCGTACCAACGTTGTCGCCACCCTGTCCCTATTGGGTCTCGCAATCTAAATTACAAAGGAACCTGTCTGTGTATGTTTTTGGAGTGTGGGAAGAATCCCACTCAAACTCGGAGAGAACATACATGGTGCATGCAGATTTTTCCCTTGGTCAGCTTCATACCCAGGTCTCCACCACTGCAAGGTCACCCTGCTGCCTGTGGTATATCTGTCTCTTGGTTTTCAATTGCACCTTCCTGTAAACAAATTACTGGTAGTACAAATGTAAAAATCCCCCATCGTCATACTAAACACACATGTCGGGCCCATTCACTTGTCCTTAGTGCCAACCTGCCCGTGTTGTGGACCACAAAACATGGGCACCAGTCGTGTGAACTCTGCATTGCAGACCCACAAGATAAGGTATATAAAGATAGGTCATGCCCTGTATTTTTCAGAGCGGAGGCATGGACCCGGAAGCCCATGGAATCACACAAAAGCCCTTCCGTGGGCTTCCAGGTCCGTGCCCCTCCGCTCCGCAAAACATAGGACATGTCCTATCTTTAGTCGCATCTTGTGGATTGGTGACCCATTGAAGGCAATGGATCCGCACCACGATATGAAGTTCACACAGCTGATACCCATATTTTGCGAAGTGCGGTCCTCAACACGGGCACCGAGGCACTGCGGCCATGTGAATGGGCCCTAAGGGGGATGTCCTATGAAATACATTATTATTTCTGTTGCTTATATGGCGCTAACATATCCCACAATGGAGCTCACAATCCAAGTTCTCTATCAGTTTGTCATTTGGAGTGTGGGAGAAAACCTGAGCACCCGGAGGAAACCCACACAAAAACGAGAAGAACACACAAACTCCATACAGATGATGCCCTTAGTCAGATTTAGGACTCTAGCGCTGAAAGTCACTAACCACAGGATAAGGGCATAAGTGTGCGATGGGTGAGGGTCCAACCACTACGGCCACCTACTTAACTTGTCAAACCTACATACAAGTTGGGGTGACTCTCTAGTGAAATGAATGGAAGTGAAACTGTGAGTCCTATATATATGTTATAGAAACTATATGACTGAGCGAAGCTCATGTCTGCTGCATTTTTTTTAAAGTGGACAATCCTCAGTGTATTTGGCCAAAATACGTGCAGATTTTGATGTAGTCTTCCATGCGGAAACTTATTTTCACAGATTTCACCCTCGGTATTGTATTGCTTTGAAATCCACACCACATGTCAAGTTACATGCGGAATCCGGTGCGGACACTCTTTGAAGCTCATGGATCAAATTTGTGAAGATCACATCCGCTTCTTTGCAACTTTAAATGCTGCAGATTCTCTGCATGCCATTCCACTGGAGGAATGTTACTGTGCACTAAAGGGGCTATCCTATTTAGTAAAAAAAAAATCTCTCAGTCCAACAATTTTTTTAAAATAATATAAAACTGTTTACTAACAAACTTTATCCCCCGACGCTGCTAGTGCCTCTTCTATCCGCCACTGCAGCCAAGATGTCATCTTCTTGAAGAAATGATGTCTACACCAGACACTACTGCACCCAGTCACTGACCTCACTGGTATATAACACAAGACTGCTGAGGTCAGCGATTGGCTGCAGCAGTGGAGTATAAGGGCACGTCACTGTTATAACCTAACAAACAAAGCCTGACGGTGAAGATCACTGGATTTGATGGGGGATGAAATGGGTGATTATACATTTCTAGAAGATACCCTCATGGACATGGACATTTGATTAGGTAAATTTTTTTTAGCTTTAAGATATGTGACCAGGTTTTAAGAGGAAATCCAAAAATCTTGAGATGGAGTTGGAACTGAAAAACTGCTAAGAATTGTAAGGATTTGAGCCAAGAGTAGGGTGATAAGACATTCCTGAGATGCAAGCGAAGCGTATTTATTCACTGTATGAGGAAGTCACTTTTTGGAGAGAAGCAAACAAATCCATGACAGAGCCTCTTCTAAACCACAGAGGACATGCCCCACACCTTCCACTTCCCACTCCATGTCCCACAGTGGTCAGCCCATTACAACACTTCCCCTAAAAGTTACTCAGTAACTTTTTGAGGTCACAATTTGTCAATATTTGGTAAGTGAGTGATATATGTGAATAAGCACCCATGCAAGAGCATGTTTATGTTTATATACACGTACAGTAGTATGTAGTGAGCGTGCTTATGTGTGCCTGTAAGTAGCTTGTTGTGTCGTATGCTTTTTTTTTGCATGTCTGTAATGGGCATACAAATTTGCATGGCAATGTCTGTAATACGCAAGCATGTGTTTGCTCACGTATAGCAGCACGGTTTATGTACGGTATGGCAGTATTATTAGGCATTGTAGGGCAGTATAATACGCGGTGTAAATCAGAAGCTGGTTCTCAGCTGAAGCCTGAAATCCCAAGTGTCTGCTTATCGTCAGTAAACCTGCAAAACTCGTGAAAATGTCCCTGGCACCAATACCTGTAAAATATGAATAGTGGGTAACATCATGGTTTATGTGAGTGTAACCCTGGATCTAACCCTCGATCTAACCCTCGATCTAACCCTGGATCTAACCCTGGATCTAACCCTCGATCTAACCCTGGATCTAACCCTGGATCTAACCCTGGATCTAACCCTCGATCTAACCCTGGATCTAACCCTCGATCTAACCCTCGATCTAACCCTGGATCTAACCCTGGATCTAACCCTCGATCTAACCCTCGATCTAACCCTCGATCTTTCATCCTCTGTCTTCAGGAACCTCTGAGTAACAACAACGACTGCAGCCAAAGCCACCATTACTGACCGAAGGAGCATCATGTAAGTTTATATTACTTTTATATATTGGTTGTAAATCACTGACTTCCTCATTTTTTAGCTGCCACTGATATTATAGGTCACAAAGAGAAAGACACTCTTTTTAAGGATTTTTATGCTGGCTAACATGTGAGGGTCCTGAACGGAGGAGCCCCTCTAATAAATCAGAATTCCCTACTAGTATTTGAAAATGGGATTTATAAACCAGACAACTACAATGGTCATCCAAGTAGAAGACCATTAGAAAACTAGGGTTTATTTTATATGTTGGTGAGTATATGAGAGACATAAAAACATAGACTGTGGTTTGGATCTAACTACTCAGCTGGTCCCAAGAAGTCACCCTCTCCAATCCCTGCTGCTTCCTTTCAGATGCTGTTTCGGCCCTAACTGCTCTTTATTTCTTATACTAGGTCGGCATGCAAAAAATGCGAGGAAAGGACCGCTCAGCCAATCACTGGCCATCGTGGTGACCCACCTCAGAGTGTGATTGGTTAGGTGAGCCTTTCCAGACATTTATGGTGTGTTGTTGGGTTGGGACAGAAAGTAGAGAGCAACCGAGACCGGGCCCTCATGGGCAAGGCAGCAGCAGCAGGGATGGGGAGGGGGTCAGTGAGTAATCCTTCTTTTTCATGTTTTTAAAACAAAAACTTACTAATTTTCCCATATCTAGAGGGACCTGTAAAGGGCAAATTAGGTACCTACTCCCTCATGGGTCCTGGTCTGTCTTCACTGAACTTGCAGACCCTGCATGTAAACTTCCTTCATGGTCAGGGTCAAATGCGCTGCTGCTGCCAATACATGGACTCAGCAGTAAGGTGTTTTGAAGAAGAAAATCTCTGCTGAGTCATGTGCCATCTGGGGACACGTCATTGCTGGGGCCAGTTATTGGCTGTATCCACACATGCAGGAATCAGAAGTGCAATGAAGACAGCCCTGGAGCTGAAACCGTGCGGGAGGAAGCAGCTAACTATAACTAACTTCACAGGTCTTACTGGGTGGGAAATAGTTTAAAAAAAACAGAACAATACTGTGTAGTAGTCAGAATAGAGGTCAGATAAGTCAGGTCAGTTCAGGACAGGGGCATCAAGAAGTTTAAAAGCCCAAAGAGGGGTAAAACCATCTATACTGGCGTCTCTACCTTGACTCCAGAGGTGTAACTTGAAGATTCTCGGCCCCAGTACAAAATCTATAACAGTGCCCTCCCAGCATGCACTTTCTACTGGTGTCTTCTTATGAGGTACAAGGTTTTTTGGGCCCCCTCAGGCTCCTGGGCCCGGTAGCGACTGCTACCTCTGCACCCCCTATAGCTACCCCCCTGCTTGACTCCCCACCCCCATCACAATACGGTGGGAGGACGGACAATGACATGTCGCTAGAGACCAGAAAGGTTAAAACACAAATCCTAAAAACGTACCATCAGTGACTTTGTCCAGAGATCTCATGGATGGAACCAACAAGACACAAAGCGGGATGGCGCCTTCCTAGCACTGTGGCAACTTAATTCCATAGGTCAAATAGTTGAACCTCCAACAATCAGACCTAGATCTCATGTCCTAGCGAGAGTCTATCGATTTCCATCATGAGTCAACACCTTTAAAGGGGAAATGTATCCTTTCACGTTTGTAAATACAAGAGAAGTGGATTATAAGCAGCTGGAAAGGCCAAGTAGTCATCACCAGATGGGTTACCTGCTGGCTGCCGCGAGAGACAATGATCTGATTGTAAGCACAGGGTGTGGGGGCGTGTTGTGTAATAAGCAGGAGAACCTCAATTGTGCAATCCAGAAATCTGCAAATATCATGTCACTACTGTACAAGTCCGAGACGGTGGCCTTAGGATCCCATGTTTTCTCAAGTGTAGAGTGAGAGACAGATACTTGGTCTCTAATTATCACATATAGGGGTCGGATTAGTCTCACCAAACACACAATTATCAGTAAAGTCTCCATGTTCCACTATCCTCCTGTCCAAACTGAATCTTTAGTGTAAAACCTCTTCTCTAACGATACCCATTACACGCTGCAGTAATGGTAACTATAACTAGAGAGGAAGATCTCATAGATTTCTAACAGATGGAGAAGGTTTCCATAAAGAGTGCAGCTCTAGAGTATAATACAGGATGTAACTCAGGATCAGTACAGGATAAGTAATGTATGTACACAGTGACTGCACCAGCAGAATAGTGAGTGCAGCTCTGGAGTATAATACAGGATGTAACTCAGGATCAGTACAGGATAAGTCATGTAATGTATGTACACAGTGACTCCACCAGCAGAATAGTGAGTACAGCTCTGGAGTATAATACAGGATGTAACTCAGGATCAGTACAGGATAAGTCATGTAATGTATGTACACAGTGACTCCACCAGCAGAATAGTGAGTGCAGCTCTGGAGTATAATACAGGATGTAACTCAGGATCAGTACAGGATAAGTAATGTAATGTATGTACACAGTGACTCCACCAGCAGAATAGTGAGTGCAGATCTGGAGTATAATACAGGATGTAACTCAGGATCAGTACAGGATAAGTAATGTAATGTATGTACACAGTGACTGCACCAGCAGAATAGTGAGTGCAGCTCTGGAGTATAATACAGGATGTAACTCAGGATCAGTACAGGATAAGTAATGTAATGTATGTACACAGTGACTGCACCAGCAGAACAGTGAGTGCAGCTCTGGAGTATAATACAGGATGTAACTCAGGGGTCAGTACAGGATAAGTAATGTAATGTATGGACACAGTGACTGCACCAGCAGAATAGTGAGTGCAGCTCTGAAGTATAATACAGCATGTAACTCAGGATTAGTACAGGAGAGGTAATGTATGTACACAGTGACTCCACGAGCAGAATAGTGAGTGCAGCTCTGGAGTATAATACAGGATGTAACTCAGGATCAGTACAGGATAAATTATGTAATGTATGTACACAGTGACTGCACCAGCAGAACAGTGAGTGCAGCTCTGGAGTATAATACAGGATGTAACTCAGGGGTCAGTACAGGATAAGTAATGTAATGTATGGACACAGTGACTGCACCAGCAGAATAGTGAGTGCAGCTCTGAAGTATAATACAGCATGTAACTCAGGATTAGTACAGGAGAGGTAATGTATGTACACAGTGACTCCACGAGCAGAATAGTGAGTGCAGCTCTGGAGTATAATACAGGATGTAACTCAGGATCAGTACAGGATAAGTCATGTAATGTATGTACACAGTGACTCCACCAGCAGAATAGTGAGTGCAGCTCTGGAGTATAATACAGGATGTAACTCAGGATCAGTACAGGATAAGTAATGTAATGTATGTACACAGTGACTGCACCAGCAGAACAGTGAGTGCAGCTCTGGAGTATAATACAGGATGTAACTCAGGGGTCAGTACAGGATAAGTAATGTAATGTATGTACACAGTGACTCCACCAGCAGAATAGTGAGTGCAGCTCTGGAGTATAATACAGGATGTAACTCAGGGGTCAGTACAGGATAAGTAATGTAATGTATGGACACAGTGACTGCACCAGCAGAATAGTGAGTGCAGCTCTGAAGTATAATACAGCATGTAACTCAGGATTAGTACAGGAGAGGTAATGTATGTACACAGTGACTCCACGAGCAGAATAGTGAGTGCAGCTCTGGAGTATAATACAGGATGTAACTCAGGATCAGTACAGGATAAATTATGTAATGTATGTACACAGTGACTGCACCAGCAGAATAGTGAGTGCAGCTCTGGAGTATAATACAGGATGTTACTCAGGATTAGTAATGTAATGTATGTACACAGTGACTGCACCAGCAGAATAGTGAGTGCAGCTCTGGAGTATAATACAGGATGTAACTCAGGATTAGTACAGGATAAGTAATGTATGTACACAGTGACTGCACCAGCAGAATAGTGAGTGCAGCTCTGGAGTATAATACAGGATGTAACTCAGGATTAGTACAGGATAAGTAATGTATGTACACAGTGACTGCACCAGCAGAATAGTGAGTGCAGCTCTGGAGTATAATACAGGATGTAACTCAGGATTAGTAATGTAATGTATGTACACAGTGACTGCACCAGCAGAATAGTGAGTACAGCTCTGGAGTATAATACAGGATGTAACTGAGGATCAGTACAGGATAAGTAATGTAAGTATTAACAAAGTGACTGGAAACTGATAAATGATGTTCAGAGGTGAGTGTGTCTGCCCTCTCTAAGAATGTTGGAGGAAGGATATATCCTCTGGTTAGAGGACTATTGTCATACATGTGTCACTGGCTGTAAGAGAGCGGACAATAAGAACAGTGATTGTTCCCTGTTTTGGATGTTTGACAGAGTGAATTGGCAGGGTTTGTAGGAAACTGAAAAGTGAGACTGAGAACCGTACACAAAGCAGGTGGTGAAATGTTACTGACTTGTGATGGAAGGCCGGACCCATCTACGGCATCATCAAGAAGCCCTACAATGCAGGGAGTTATGCAGACGTCCTAAAACAACCATGACCGATGCTTGGCTGTACGTTGTTTTATACCGGTGTTTGCTAAAATAATTTAGGAGAATGACTACTTGTTCTTCTGTCCTGACTGGCTTCAAGAGAAATATTACCAATGGGCAATTGAAGAGCCAGTTTTGATTTTAAAGCATTATGTATTTTTTCAACAAGTCCTTGACTGTATTCATCTAAGGCATCTAAAATAAATAAAGTAAAAAAAATAAAAAATAAGTCTATAATAAATAGTCTGTTGTACTCCACTCTCTCTGCCCCCTATTCCTGATAACCTACAGACAGCAGAAGAGGGGCCTGATGGAAGAAAGACTGCAGGATCAGACTACACACAGGGTGTTTTTGTAGCCGGTAATCATGGAGACGTATTGGAGCTGCATACTGTTAGACTGGCTGTAGGGGTCTCCTGGCTGGATGCTACAGCCTTTACTCACAGCAGAGGTGAGGGGCTTCGGAGCTGCTCATAGACTGAGCCTGAAGCACTGCAGCCGCCGTCCTTCCCGGGAAAATGGCGCCTGCAGCACTCATTGATTAAAAGTAGGGCAGAGATACTGTACGTTTTACCTCTTGCATCCTGTCCCTGCCTATGTCTGTCAGCAGTTTTGCATGGACAACACTGCTGACGGACACCAAGTATTATATGGTTGTAACTAGGGTTGTCCCGATACCACTTTTTTAGGACCGAGTACAAGTACCGATACTTTTTTTCAAGTAGTCACCGATACCGAATACCGATACTTTTTTTAAATGTCATGTGACCGTTTTGGGGGATCTGTGGATCTGTGGATGACGCACTGTCATGTGGGGGATCTGTGGATGGCACTGTTATGGGGGACCTGTGGATGGCACTGTTATGGGGGATCTGTGGATGGCACTGTTATGGGGGACCTGTGGATGGCACTGTTATGGGGGATCTGTGGATGGCACTGTTATGGGGGATCTGTGGATGGCACTGTTATGGGGGATCTGTGGATGGCGCTGTTATGGGGGATCTGTGGATGGCACTGTTATGGGGGATCTGTGGATGGCACTGTTATGGGGATCTGTGGATGGCGCTGTTATGGGGATCTGTGGATGGTGCTGTTATGGGGGATCTGTGGATGGCACTGTTATGGGGATCTGTGGATGGCACTGTTATGGGGATCTGTGGATGGCACTGTTATGGGGGATCTGTGGATGGCACTGTTATGGGGGATCTGTGGATGGCACTGTTATGGGGATTTGTGGATGGCACTGTTATGGGGATCTGTGGATGGTACTGCTATGGGGTGGGATATCTGTGGATGGCATTGTTATGGGGTGGGGGGATCTGAGGATGGCATTGTTATTTGGTGGGGGATCTGTGGATGGTGCTGTTATAGGGGATCTGTGGATGGAACTGTTATGGGGAGGATCTGTGGATGACACTGCTATATGTCATCCACAGATCCCCCTCATAACAGTGTCCCCCAATACACCGGGCCCCGCCGCTCACCGAAGTATTTATAAACGTGAATCCTTATCCTGTTATTAAGTTGAACTAACGCTGCGCTCTCCCATGTTCCCCTGTATCCCCCTGTATCCCCACAGCACTTACTTAAGCTTCCATAGCAGGCAGAGCGGACGGCACCAGTAACGTCACTCACTGACGTCGCGCGTCTGCTCCGCCTGCTTCATTCATAAAGTGGGCGGAGCAGGCGCTCTACGTCAGTGAGTGACGTTACTGCTGCCGTCTGCTCTGCCTGCTATTGAAGCTTACAGGGGGATACAGGGGAACATGGGAGAGCGCAGCGTTAGTTCAACTTAATAACAGGATAAGGATTCACGTTTATAAATACTTTGGTGAGCGGCGGGGCCCGGTGTAAGAGTACAGTGACTGCACCGGGCCCCGCCCATAGTTACGGACTCCAGCCCCTCCTCTCTCCCGATGCTGCATCTTTGCCGGGCCGCAAAAATATTCATTGCGGGAAAAAAAAAAAGTATTCTATTTATGTATCGGGGCGGGGTATCGGCGGCTGAGTACCGCCGAGAAAACTCGGAATCGGTCCCGATACCGATACTAGTAT
This sequence comes from Bufo bufo, assembly GCF_905171765.1. Classification (NCBI taxonomy): domain Eukaryota; kingdom Metazoa; phylum Chordata; class Amphibia; order Anura; family Bufonidae; genus Bufo; species Bufo bufo. Next base: position 602,054,650 of record NC_053392.1, read on the forward strand.
CGGTATCGGGACAACCCTACTTGTAACAAGTCCTCCAGAGCCAAAGCCAATCTTAGCAGCAACCTTACACTTATATTGAGGGTCTGACGATAGACTATACCCTCTGTAATGTACCAATGGAATAACCCCTTTAAATGGATATGTGGTGCATGTGATCACCTTCTTCAGGTAAAGCAATTTTCCTAAAGGGCATCTGTCAGCAGTTTTGTACCTATGACACTGGCTGACCTGTCGCATGTGCACTTGGCAGCTAAAGACATCTGTGTTGGTCCCATGTTCATATGTGCCCGCATTGCTGAGAAAAATAAAGTCTTAATATATGCAAATGAGCATCTAGGAGCAACGGGGGCGTTGTCGTTACACCTAGAGGCTCTGCTTTCTCTGCAACTGCCACGCCCTATGCAGTTTCATTGACAGGAGCAGGCAATGAAAATGTCATCACACCTGGCCCTGACTTCTCCTAAAGTCATTGAAAATGCCTTGGGCATGGCAGTTGCATATATAGCAGAGCCTCTAGGTGTAACAGTAACGCCCCCGTTGCTCCTAGAGGCTCATTTGCATATATTAAAACTTAATTTTTCTCAGCAGTGCGGGCACATATGAACATGGGACCAACACAGATGCCTTCAGCTGCCAAGCGCACATGTAACAGGTCAGCCAGTGTCATAGGTACAAATCTGCTGACAGATGCCCTTTAGGAAAATTGCTTTACCTGAAGAAGGTGATCAAATGCACCACATATCCAAACTTACTCTTATATACATAGAACATTCTGTTATTCATAGGTCAATTTCCCTTATCTGCAGCAATTTAGGAGAACTCTGCCAAATACAGGCGTGGACTGGGAACTTAAAGTGGCCTTGGGAAATTTTTTGTTGAGAGTAGTCGGGGCCAGCAATATCCTATTGCTGCACATTATACCACCCCTACAGAGCCAAATACCACAGTGCATTACAAATACTGCCCAAGCAGCACAAAATACATCCCCAAAAACTGCCACTGGCCGGCCATAAGGAGGATCAGGCTCCCCTTGGGCATCAGCCCACCGGGAAATTTCCCTGTAGGGTCTTTGGCCAGTCCACCCATGGCCAAATATGTTGCCACTATATCAGGAGCCCTGTCAATCCTTACCCATTGCGTTTTAGAGACTTTTTGTAACCATGGCTGTCTTATGGTTCCGTTAATGATTTAAGAAGAAGTCTAACTCTTAATATTGAAGAAGTTGCTAACTGTCCTTTTTCTTTTATTTAGGAACACCCTCATTTATCTCCTGATGCTTCTGTTTGTTGTCGACTCATTCCTCCTGGAGAATGGTGAACCGATCTGCAAGACTATTAGTCGAACCGCCTTATTTCAGTCTTGCAAATTGACTCAAATTCCTTGGGTACCAATGAATATTACGTCACTGGTCTTAAGTAATAATTACATTCTGGAAGTGAACGCCACATCATTTCCACCACTGCTGAGCTTAACTATGTTAAAACTGGATGGTCAGATAACTGGAAGGTTAATAGTACGCAAGGATAGTTTTAAAAATGTGCCAAAGCTGACTCACCTGGATCTGTCCTACAATATAATCCTGGTGCTCGATCAAGATGCCTTCACCGGCTTATCACATCTAGAAGATCTTGTGCTGTACTACAATCAGTTGAACGGATCCTTTCTGGAAAACGATTATTTCAAGGATTTGACCAACTTGGTATTCTTAGACCTGTCATATAACAGCCTCACGTATCTCAAACCCCATCCCAAATTTTATAATTTATACAGACTTGAATTATTAGATTTAAAGGGAAATCAAATATCGAGACTTTGTGAAGGAGATTTGCACAGTTTCCAATATAAAACATTTACAGTTTTTGATATTTCAATGAATATGCTTTATAAATTAGATGCCACTGATTGGGAACGCTGTGGGAATCCATTTAGAAATATTGAGTTTAATACATTAAATCTAGGTGGACACGGATTCAGTGAACCGACCACAAAAGCATTGTGCAACGCCTTGAATGGAACCAAAATTGTTCATCTAAAACTACGTAATCACGGGATGGGACCAGGTTTTGGCTTCAAAAACCTCAAGGATCCAGATAATTCAACATTTGCTGGACTTGAGAACAGTGACCTCGCAATCTTTGACATATCAGATGGAAAAATTTTTACTCTGCAGTCAGACGTATTTGGAAAACTTTCTAAGCTTTTACTTCTTAATCTTGCCCAAAACAAGATAAACATCATTCAGAAGAATGCCTTCCATGGTCTTCAAAACTTACAATACCTGAATATGTCCTTCAACCTGTTGGGTGAATTATATAATGATGCTTTTGATGGTCTCCCCAATATACAGCAGATTCATCTGAACAACAATCATATTGGACCAATACAGAATGATGCCTTTAAAAACCTCCCGAACCTGCTGTTTGTGGACTTAACTAATAACGCCATTGCAAATCTTCAATTTTGTGAGTCTCTGCCATTGATGCAGTTTATAGGTTTAAAGGAAAATAAACTTAAATCAGTTAAGGCTGCCAAAGTGAAGACTCCAACCATTAATCTTTCTGAGAACCAACTCGCAAGTCTTGACGATGTCTTTGAATTTCTTAAGAACTCTCTCATTGAAAATATCTCCCTTCGAAAGAATCGACTGGCAACCTGTAATTATCAAGTTAGTCTTCCAAAAGAAAATTCACTCCATTACTTAGATCTATCTGATAACATGATTCAGCTGATTTGGGAAGAAGGCAAATGTTTGGAGATGTTCAGGAACCTTAGTGTTCTTCAGACTTTATATTTATCTAACAATCATCTTCGATTCTTACCTTATGGGATTTTTGGTGGCCTGACATCCTTACAAGTTCTTAACTTGTCATACAACTTTCTCACAGATGTCCCGTCAGACGTTTTGCCAGTCAGTCTTCACACTTTGGATCTATCTAGGAACCAACTGTTTTCGCCCAACCCAGATGTGTTTCTTCGTTTAGGAACCATTGACATAACACATAATCAATTTATCTGTCTATGCCCCCTTACAAATTTTTTGATATGGTTGAATGAAACTAATACTACAGTATTGGGTGACCGGAAGGACATCTCCTGTGCATATCCCGACTACCTAAAGTCTATACCGCTTGATGATCTTGTATTTTCTGACTGCGATGACCTTACTGTATTAAGGCCACTCATGTTCGCTTTATATGTGTTCATGTCATTTGTCATTGTGACCTTTATGACAACTGTGATTCTATATAACCATTTCCGAGGGTTTTTCTTTGGACTCTACAAGAGACTGATACAATCTGTACCTAGGGAAGAGCATCAAGAGGAAAAAACCTTCAAACATGACGCTTATTTGTGTTATGCCAAAAAAGATTTCACGTGGGTTGAAAATGTCTTCCTCAAAAACTTAGATTCCGACTACGGTGAGCGGAACCGCTTCAATCTGTGTTTTGAGGAAAGAAACTTCATTCCTGGTGAAGATCATATTGTAAATATCCGCGATGCTATTTGGAATAGTAAGAAAACGATTTGTGTTGTGACAAAGCATTTCCTGCAGGATGGATGGTGCGTGGAGGCCTTTAATTATGCCCACAGTCGATACTTTACCGAACTCAAAAACGTTCTTATCATGGTTGTGGTAGGGTCTCTATCCGATTACCAACTGAGGAAATATAAGCCCATCCGGGCATATTTACAGAGATGCGCGTACCTGACGTGGCCTGAGGACGATCAAGATGTAGAATGGTTTCTAAACAGACTTTCCTATAAAATACTACAAGAAGAAAAAGTCAAAAACAGAGACATAAAAGTCAGTTTAGTAAGCTCTACTATAGAATTACAACAAATACATGTTTGAATTCATGGACGTCCAGCACTTGACATTCATTGACAAGTCACAACATTCCTAAAAAGAGCATCATACTTTTCTGCATGATCACATGTAGCCACCCACCAGATGAACCATGCTCCCATATAACCGTTTGTCTCGCAGAGTTTCATCATATAAAAAATATGGGGGTATTTGGCAATGATACGGTTGGGTTTCTATGAGTCAAGTATTTTGCCAAATGTGAATTTTTATATAAACTATATCTTGAGTATTCTCCTCTGGAATATTCTCCTCTTGAAGTATTTTATACTTGGAATTGTTATATGAAGGTTTTCTTTGAATCTAAATCCTCCCAGTCTGCCATCACGGGAAACAAGAATCGGGCAGCTTGCATTTCAATATGTTAAACCGTTTTGTTGAGCCTGAAGATAATCTTCTGCCATACTATCCGGCTCCAGCTTGTCTCTACCAATACAAGCAATAATGGAGTCAATGCATATTTTTGGTGGAGGTTTGGAGATAAATCTAATTCTGCATATAAACTGCCTGACCTAGCAGGCAATTATCAGGAAGGGATAATTTGTATTTTATATCATACATTCTTGTATGCAATGAGATAATGAGTTTTATTAGTCTAGTTGTATCACACAATTCAACACTTATTTGACTACTTTACGCTACAGTGGATCATGACCCCGCTAGGCAGCTCTGCAAGTGGAGGCAATCAGTCCTGCCCACATTCTAGGATAGCTCTCTTGCGGCCATTTTAAATCACTCCTGGTTTTTCCCTTTAAAGAGGCTGTCCAGGATTTTACAATCTTCAGGATAGGCCATCAATATCTGATCATCGAGGATCCCACACCCCCAAAGATCAGCTACTTTGTGGTAGGTCAGGCGAAGAAGTTGGCGCTGGAACTACGCAGCTCTGTGGTGTGATGTGTAGTAGCTGTGTAGTTCTGGCGCTGCCTTCTGCGTCAGACCCCTGACGATCAGATATTGATGTCCTATCCTGGACAACTCGTTTAAGCTTTATGAAGAGAAGCATTATGTCACATGGCTAGACACCACATTCTACGTAAAACCAAAAGAGTCTCTAAGGTGAATAGATGTCTCACAAACTCTTGGTACATGGTACTCCTGCTTCTTTACCCAGACATCTGGTGGTGCCACTACATGGGGCCCCAGATTTTGTCTCTTACCATTGGGCTGGAGGTCCTGGCACTCCTTGTACCTCTCCTTTGGACAACTAAGATCACCATGTGACCTACTTTAAGTAGATAGTGGTGCGATGTGCCCACTAGATAAAACATGATTGGGAATCTGGAAGATGCTTCAGTCTGGATCCTACTATTGTGGACCACTATGATAAGTCTTTCCATGGGCAAACTTGTAGACGACATGTCTGGTATCCTTGAAAAAAGTTCTGCTACTATTATGGGCCAAAATGTGGTTATCACACTGCAGGTGGGTCAGATAAAGAATCTGCAAGATATTGGATATATGTGATGTTGTCTACAAGTTTGCATTTGAAATTTGGACCTGTGGGGGGTTCATGGTACTTGACAGAGTGACACCAGCCCAAAGCTGGGGCATCTATGCTGTTCCGTTACTGCAATTTTCAGATCACTCCATGACTTAAAAGGGTATTAATCTTATTGTCTTTTTACTGCGCTATACAATACCTCATTTTTTATCTCACTTTGAATGTTTTGTATGTGTTGGTCAATATGTACCTCTCTATCCCACAGCGGAGGCAGCCATATTAACTGGACGAGTAGCCATCTATTTGGCACTGACTGGATAGTTAAACATAAAGGGTTTTAAGCATCAGTGAATAGAGGGGTCTCCCAGTTTCAGACCCTTATCTATCACCCAAAGCAGAGGGCGCCTGCAGAGAGTCGTTCTCGCTCTGGAGGACCCAGCAAGCCCATGCATTACATAGACAGCCCATTGATTTCAATAGCGTAATTCTTCATTTCCCCTGCGGTGGCACTGCAGGGAATTGAACACGTATCGTTGCGGTCCTTCCCAGATTACAGATGATCAGTGAGGGATCCAGCAGTGGGACATCCTGTGATCAGATTCTAACAAAAAGGGATTGTCCAAAGAGGACAACCTCCTTCAGCTTTTATTTCAAATGGGTACTTTGGAAGGCTCCTCTGCTAATAAGATGATCACTGCTAATAGTTTCCCCAGCCATAATCTGGATGGGCAACCTATCCACAAGGGTTCAATTCCCCTACAGCGCCAGCACAGGGGAAATGGAGCATTACACTGCACATACCTGCTATTTAAAGTTGCCCTCTGCTCTGATTGATGGAGGTCTACATTGAAACCCCACTCTATTAACAAATTGTGCTAATCCTGTTAAATATACATAGGAGGTAATACGTGTATGTAGGTGCTCCTTGTGTATATGTGCAGGGGTATAACTATAGGTTGTGGGAGAAGATCATACTATTAACCCTGTCACTGATACTGGTCCAGTATATGCAATGGCTGCTTCCTCTATGTGCGGATGATGGGGACAATTTAGTATATTTAGGAAATTTCAAGTTTTGTAAAGATTTAAATACTTATTTTATAGTATAGACCAAAGAAATTCAACATTTTATTTTTTCAGTTGTTTAATGACAAATAAAATCTATTTGTAAAAAAATATATATAATGTTGGTTTTATTTTGTAGTTCTATCGGTATGCTTGGAAATGGTATTCAGTCAGAGATCATCCACCAAAGAGTCCAACTAGTGGCTAAATAATCAAGAAAATCAATAGTTTATTAAAGCTATGAACACCTTCAGGAGCATTTTTTATGATTTGGATTTTACGCATTTTGGGATAAAAAATATTTTTTTCAATTGGTGTGCTTTAAAAATTTTCAACAGTTTTTGTTAAGTTTTAGCCTGTCTGTAGAGTATCTTACTTTCAGTTTCACACTTAGTTGTCAGCTTGCTTCTCTGACGGCTGGATGTGCAGCCCTTATCTCTGAACTTCTGACAGCTCCTAACACTCATTTAAAGGGTATCTGTCAGCTCTGAAGCACCCCCAAAACTAGATTAGGCGGTATATAGTGTAGTTGACACAGGGACCAATTATATAATTTTTATCTTCATACTCGCATGCATTCTGACACTGTGCTTCGACAAACCAGCAGTAAATTGCATGGAGAGGACTCCTGAGCTGATGCACATAATGGGGAGGACTTAAAGAGGAGCCATGTCTCTGCATTTTGCTGCTGGTTTGCAGAATGCATGTGAGTATGAAGATAAAAATGACATAATCGGACTCAGCATCCCTTACACTATACACGGCTTACTGTAGTTTTGGGGTGTTTTGGAGCTGACCAATTCCCTTTAAGCCATATACTTATCAGTTTGCTAAGAATTTAGCTATAACAAGTGTTTGTGAGCTGTCAGCAGTTCAGAGATAAGAGCTACACATCCAGCCGTCAGAGAAGCAAGCTGACTAATACGTGTAAAACTGAAAGTAAGATACTCTACAGACAGGCTGAAACCTAAAGGCGAGCAATTTTTTAAATATTGCATTATTGAATTGAACTAAAAATCATTTTTGGCCTTTGTAAAAAAAATCTCAGCCACTTTCCCGGCATAACAGTGTAATCTGTGTATTTGCAGAGCGGCCAGGTTCTGTTCTGTGTTTACATTGAATCCCATCATCTGAAGGCTCATGTGAATCTCTTATCTGTATTCTCCTGAAGCTCATACTTATTTATTTTATTTAGTTATTTTTAGTAAAGACCAATTGAAAAAAATTATTTTAAGCCCAAAATCAGGAGAATACAATAATAATAAAACAATGTCCCCAAAGGTGTCCATAGCCTTTCACCCTGTAGGACAAAACCCCTTGCAAAGTTTTAACACAGAACAATTGAAATATTGATTTTTAGCCCAAAATTAGAAAATGTAATCATGAAAAATTGCCCCTGAAGGTGTTCATAGCTATCAAAGAGGTCGTCTCACTTCAGCAAGTGACATTTATCATGTAGAGAAAAGTTAATACAAGCCACTTACTAATGTATTGTGATTCTCCATATTGCCTCCTTTGCTGGCTGGATTCATTTTTCCATCACATTATACACTGCTCGTTTCCATGGTTATGACCACCCTGCACTCCATCAGTGGTGGTCATGCTTGCACCCTAAAGGAATGTACTATGTGATTTTCATTGTACATTAGACAGTCTCATTCTATTGAAGCTAGGACCAATCTTCTACCTCACATGGGTCCAGAGATCTCCCCATTCATTGCTTCCATAATTTTGCTAGATGTATTTCAAGCTGGCAGCTGAGGGGTGTATTCTATCTCGGGGGACATGTCCTTTCTGCTTCAGCTCTTCCTTTTCACAGCTCAGGGGGTGTGTCCTTTGTCAGGGGGTCCGACTGCTGGGAGAATTAACAATCATGAGAACAGTGGTTCCAGAGTTCCCTACGTGAATGAAGCGGTGGAACACAGTATATTATGTCAGTCTGTCAGTATACAGCTGACACAGCTTATTAGTCTCTGCTTCCAGCAGGACCGAATAGGATTATGTACTTGAAAAGCCCAATAAAAAAATTCTGGACAACCCTAGTGCTATATACAGTAAGTGCATACAATAAATAAATTAAAACTGAAAGAGTAGACCCACTCAAAAATAATCTGGGTGTAAAGAGGTTGAGGAAAAGGCCAATCTATGAAATGCCTTTTACACAGGAAATACCAATAACACATGTCATGGTTAGGAATAATATAAATTCTACATTAAATGTTGCCTGCTTAACCTAGGAAGAATTGAAGCTCTGTCTAAAAAGCACTAAAATGGACAAATCACTTGGTCCAAATGGCATACACCCCTAAGGGAACTAAGTAATGTGACAGACAAGAGGTTTATTTATAATATTTAAACACTGTGCAATGACAGGGTCTGTTCCATAGGATTGGCGCCTAGCATATGTGGTGCCAGTATTCAAAAAGGGATCAAAAAGTGAGCCTAGAAACTATAGGCCAGGTAAGCTTAACCACCATTGTGGGTAAAATATATGAGTATTTTCTTAGAGATGCCACCCTGGAGTATATCATTGACAATAATCTGCGGAAGCAAAGAGATGAAACTTTTCCAAAGTTTCAAAAAAGCACCGCACCTTTCCTTCTTTACCTAGAGAAGCCTGAGCCCAATCCATTTTAAATAGATCACGATCGTGGATTCATACCTGCGGAATGGACTTGATACCAGTTGCTGCCACAAAATGTTAAAGCTTACGAGCTCCCAGAGAACTTGTATATTTATTCAGGTCTAAATATCCGAAGATAGCCCATAGATGTCCATCAGGAGCAAAATTTGTCAGTAAACTGTCGTATTTGTGTCCAGAAGGGTTTAATAAACGGGCACGACCTTAGGCAGCTAAATAAATTTAGCATCGGGAGAGTGAAACCTAAAACATTCCGAGGTTGGGTAAAGCACCATTCTGTGACCCTTCTGTAGAGCAAGATAAGATCTATGACAGACCTTTCATTTCTAGGAAACGAGCCAGCCAGCCGAGGGGAGGAATTTATGGGCTTGATCCAGAGCGTTCAGGCATCATAAAATTCTATGATGGATGATGCTAGGAGCTCAGGTCAGATGAGCCGCGGGTGGTCCAGGAGGTGCAACCAAAACATACGTGTATTCACTTCAATGGGGCCGCAAAAGATGCGGACAGCACTCCGTGTGCTGTCCGCATCCGTTGCTCCGTTCCATGGCCGCGCAAAAAAAAAAATAACATGTCCTATTCTTGTCCGCGCTTTGCGGATAAGAATAGGCAGTTATATTAAAGGCTGTCCGTGCCTTTCCGCAAATTGCGGAACGCACACGGACGCCATCCGTGTTTTGTGGACCACAAAACACACCACGGTCGTGTGCATGTAGCCTTACACAGATACTCTACAACCTATATTTATTGAGGACTCTGTGAGGGTAGACCCATTAAAGTGACCAAGGGGTCTCTGAGAGCGTGGGCCCACTAAATTCATCGAAGTGTCTCTGGGAGGGTGGACCCACTAAAATAACCAAGGTGTCTCTGGGAGGGTGGGCCCACTAAATTCACCAAGGTGTCTCTGGGAGGGCGCTCTCCCATCACCCATACACATTCTCTGGTGCCGCAGTAGGCCAGGCTACCACTGGCCATAAGCCAGGGATCTCTAACCAGCCGTGCAAAACTAAAACTCCCAGCATGTCCCGAGATTTCCCTGTTCATAGCAGCTGGAAAGACCAAGGAGTGATCACCAAACGGATTATCTGCCACGAGAGACAATGAACTGATTGTGTGTGAGCCCAGGGCTTCTTGTGTAATAAGCAGGAAAACCTCAATTGTGCAATCTAGAAATCTGCAAATATCACTGACTGTACAGACGTTATGTGACATCAGGATCCTAGTGTTTCTACGTCTTGCTTATGATTTTTTTGTATTCCTTTAAATAGGCCCTGTACTAAGAGCGAAGGATCCACACCGATCAGTCATAACATTAAAACTAGGTAAAGTGAATAACGGGTCATCTTGTGACGATGGCTCCCGTCAAGGGTGGTATATACAATACCGGAAAATGAATAAAGAAAACCTAGAAGGATAGGGGATAATTATTAGATTTGTGTTGATCCTCCTGCTGGGATCTCCACCGATCAAGAGAATGTGTAGTACCCCAGAGGGGGCACTACCATTCTTACACCTAGCTACTGTCTCTAATGGCTACCAAAGAATGTCATCTGGGTATTTAATTCCAGGTCCTCTGTGCCTTAATAATATTGTTATGCTACTGTTATTACATATAATGTGCCTGGTTGTCCAGGAGGAGGCAGTGTATCTGGCAGAAAGTACCATTAGATGGAGTGGAACTTACCATTCCATTCTCCTCTTTTTGGGCAGAAGTAGGCTAGTCCTGCTTCCTACCAGGGGATGGGTTGGGGGAAGATACAGTGGAGAAATGGAGTTCAGAGTTGGAGCAAGAGAGTGAAGTAGCACGGTGTGGTGAGGGAGCATTTCCCCTCACTGCTGCAGGAGCTTTGGGGAAGTAGCTCAGAGAGCAGCCCACTCCTGACTTAGTACTTCTGAGAGGCAAAACGGAGCCAAAGACCCCTACTCAGTAAAATGGGTCACAGGTTACCTCACTCTCATAAAAAACTGTAACTGAAGCCTGAGATTAGCACAGCAACAGAGAGATAAAGCAAAGTATTCAAGTTTACCTGCCAGTTTATACATAAAGATCACCCTGTAAAAAGAAACAACCCCCTCAAGCTTTTGTTGATATACTACTGACAGTTCAAATAGTGGTCATGAGTGCGAGAAGCACTCAAATTAGTACAAGGTGACGCTATCAGGGTCACTATTTTAGAGCCTGGATCTTTATTTTAAGGTACCAAAATTCCTTTTGTCCCATTTACTATAAGGACAAATGAACTATAGCATTTTTTCAGCCATACAGGAGGCGTATTAGGGGTTAAACTATCTGCCGCGCGGCTTCCGGGAGCGCTAGCATCCTTACCCATCCATAGCAACCGCTGGAGGCTGGCATATTAGCGATCCGCGGAACCGGAAGTGACGTCTACGTTCCACCGTACCAGAAGTAAGGTTGCGGCATGCGTTCCACGGGCCTGAAGGGCCCGAGGAACGCACATTTTTAAAGAGCAGAAGCCACCTCTACGCCACTGCCATATCGAGTCCTTGGGAGGAGGCAGTCATGACAGGAGCTGGGAGCAATTGGTAAGTTTACCTGAATGTCTTTGCATGTGAAAGCGAACAGTATGCCCTCCGATTGAAGGGCTTTTCTGTATATATATTTCTTGCATCTATTTTTTATTGTATCCTTTGGATTACAGGTAGCATCCCCACTATTAAAATAGGAGCTAGCGAGACGCCCCCAGCTCGCATCTGATAAGGTCTGTTTTATTATTATTAATTGTGACTTCCGCAGTATTCTTTCAAGACGAGAAATGGTATAATATATATACGGTGATTGTATCAATTTTACTTGTCCATGTAAACACTGTAATAAGTGTTATTATATATATCACTGGAACCGAGACCCCCTGAGGAGCCCTTGAATGGGGGCGAAACACGTTGGTGCATTGTGTTGTGGGGTACTACATTGGTACCTGACTCATAGACAACAATCATCTCTGTTGTGGCAGTATCATTTATTATATGTTAATTGTTCACATTATCACTGTTAGGGTGTTACAGGGAAAGTAGGGAAGGCACGAGGACAGGGAAACCCCACCATCAGGGGTGACCCCTGGGCAAAGGTTAGAGGAGGATTGTGTTAGGGAAAGAATTCCCATACAAGGATACTAACCGATGACCTCCCCAATCGTACTGTACACTGTGTATGTCTGTTTGTGTATTGTTTCTACGTTACAACTGTGGCAGATGCTATATGTATAATAATAAGTAGCCGGCCTGAGGTCTGCACTTATTGCTTGGAATTTCCTTTTGCCCTCCTAACGCAACAGTTAATTCTGTTTCTCTTTTGGCAGCCATGTCGTCTACTGGGGACGGTGATCGGGATCCTGGCAGGAAGAATCCTAGCAAGAGACGTCATCTCCAGTGCCACGACTGCCATATTGTCCTAGAGGACAATAAAAGGTATATTTTATAAGGGTCCAAAGCTGACTTGAGAGAGAATAATATTGATCAGAGGACCTATTATTATCTCAAAACATAATAAAACGTGTCAATACCTGCCAGTTTACCCTTAGCCTGCTGGAGCCAAGAGAAAGATCAAGTATTGTTTGGATGACACAAGTTTATTGCAAATTTATTCAAGTAAAAACCGTTAAACTTGCACAAGTCTGGACTCTACTTACTCCACCAACTATACAACTCCTTCTTTGCTGCGGAGCCCAATCGCAGGGAGCAATAGTATCCAGGTAGGAGCACCGTAACACCAACTATTAGAGCCACAACATACCACTTGGCATTCCTAAACACTGCGACCCGACCGGGCCCTGGGGGACGCCCTGCTGAAAATGGAGGCCCCCATACCCCCAAAATGAACAGAGCGGCAGGTCGGGCAATATGCACACTGCCACTCCAGTAATCACTATGGAAGTTCTGGGAATAGCTGAACCCTGTAGTCTTTCAATTGGGTCCGCCAAAAAAAAACAGAAGTTACTCCGTGTGCATTCAGTTTCCGTTTGTAAGTTTCGCAAAAAAATAGAACATGTCCTATTATTGACTGCATTATGGACAAGGATTGGAATGTTCTATTAAGGGCCAGCTGTTTGGTTCCGCAAAATACAGAATGCACACCGACGTCATCCGTATTTTTGGCGGAACCGTTTTTTGCGGACTGGAAAATACATACGGTCATGTGCATGAGCCCTAAATCCGCTGCCAGACACTTTTATCTCCCAAAAGGATTGGACAGTTTAAATCCAACAGCCTGATCCTCATCTACCACGATGGCAGATGTGTGGATACTGTCATACAGATAGCAGTCCGGTCCTGCTGAAATTGTCGAGTTTGTCCACATGCCTCTGGTCTATGTCCAGCTTTAGGGCTCATACACACGACCATATGTACAGGGTGGGCCATTTATATGGATACACCTTAATAAAATGGGAATGGTTGGTGATATTAACTTCCTGTTTGTGGCACATTAGTATATGTGAGGGGGGAAACTTTTCAAGATGGGTGGTGACCATGGCGGCCATTTTGAAGTCGGCCATTTTGAATCCAACTTTTGTTTTTTCAATAGGAAGAGGGTCATGTGACACATCAAACTTATTGGGAATTTCACAAGAAAAACAATGGTGTGCTTGGTTTTAACGTAACTTTATTCTTTCATGAGTTATTTACAAGTTTCTGACCACTTATAAAATGTGTTCAATGTGCTGCCCATTGTGTTGGATTGTCAATGCAACCCTCTTCTCCCACTCTTCACACACTGATAGCAACACCGCAGGAGAAATGCTAGCACAGGCTTCCAGTATCCGTAGTTTCAGGTGCTGCACATCTCGTATCTTCACAGCATAGACGATTGCCTTCAGAAGATACGAGATGTGCAGCACCTGAAACTACGGATACTGGAAGCCTGTGCTAGCATTTCTCCTGTGGTGTTGCTATCAGTGTGTGAAGAGTGGGAGAAGACGGTTGCATTGACAATCCAACACAATGGGCAGCACATTGAACACATTTTATAAGTGGTCAGAAGCTTGTAAATAACTCATGAAAGAATAAAGTTACGTTAAAACCAAGCACACCATTGTTTTTCTTGTGAAATTCCCAATAAGTTTGATGAGTCAAATGACCCTCTTTCTATTGAAAAAACAAAAGTTGGATTCAAAATGGCCGACTTCAAAATGGCCGCCATGGTCACCACCCATCTTGAAAAGTTTCCCCCCTCACATATACTAATGTGCCACAAACAGGAAGTTAATATCACCAACCATTCCCATTTTATTAAGGTGTATCCATATAAATGGCCCACCCTGTATTTTGGGTACCTCAAAACACGGATCCGCAAAAAAAAAAAACGGATGACATCTGTGTGACATCTGTATTGCATCAGTTTTTTTTTTTGCGGATCCATTGTAACAATTAAAATGGACATGAATAGGACATGTTCCTTTTTTTTTTGCGGAACGGACATGCGGACATACGGAAACGGAATGCACATGGAGTAGTTTCCGTTTTTTTGGCGGACTCATTGAAGTGAATGGTTCCGCATACGGACCTGTTAAAAAATGGAATGGAAACGGAAGAAAAATATGTTTGTGTGCATGAGCCCTTAGTGGTAAGATTTTTATTGAATATGTGCTGATTATGATCTATGGATGTGACGTGGACATTGAGGTGAGGATGCGTACGGAGAAGATGGAAGATCTCACACTACCATAAATGTTGTCCCCAGCAGCACAGACTATTTAAGTAGGGACCTGTGCACTTGTGTGATTACGATAGTGAGGACAGGGCTGTGTCATGACGTGACGAGAATGCCTATTACTAGACTTAGAAACAGACTCCCCCTCTCCGCACACAGAGCTGAGTAAGCGATATGAGAAGGATATGTCAAGGACACGCCCCTTCAGGTAACGTTTCACTAGGAAATCTGAATAACCTCCACATACGTAGGGTCTTGTAGAATATTTTCGTAAGTCTGTTGTACTTTTCTATGTCATAGATACTGTTACTCCTCTTTCCAGCATTGTGTCGAGCATTGTTCCTGGTGGGAGCGAATATCTCAGTCCTATTTACCCAGATCAAGATGGTCTTTATTTCTTCATCACTGGGATTACGTCTTCACAGCCAAGTATTTGTTCTGGAGGAACACACTGACCCTCTGTCAGATCAATTCATGTACGCGGATACGCTCCTCGGGTCTTACATACATGGATTTGATCTATAATGTCATCAGATTGTCTTCTCAAATTATGGGAAGGGGGTCAATAGCCAGCAGGTGTATGTAGCGTGCATGGGTTTGACCAGTCAGTGCATAAAATATGGTGATGCCATAAGAACAACAGGCGACAAAAATAATAGAAATTAAAGGGTTCAACACTGCCACTTGGTGGTCAGAGCAAGTACTGCAGGTTTATTCTTTAACCCCTTAGTGACCAGCCTGTTTTGGGCCTTATTGACCAAGTGTTTTTCTTCATTTTTTCATTGACGCCTTCCAAGAGCTATAATTTTTATATTTTACCATCTATGTAACCGTATGAGGGCTTGTTTTCTTGCGGAACAAGTTGTAGTTTTTAATTGTGCCATTTTGGAGTACACATAACTTTCGGATTAGCTTTTTATTAACTTTTTCCGGGAGGGAGATGGGGAAAAAACGGCAATATTGCCACTGAGTTTTTACGTTATAAATTTTGCTGCGTTAATTTTTCTGCATAAAACCCATGACATCTTTATTGTCTGGGTCAGTACGATTACAGTGATACCAAATACATGTTGTTGTTTTTTTTTTATGTTTTGCTACTTTTGTGCAATAAAAATCCTGGGTTAAACAGCCCGGATCAGCACTCATGCCGGTCCAGGCTGTTAGAGCAGGAGTGCGAATCATGTGAGTGCCGAGCCCCCGCTCTCCGCTTCATGGAAGTTAATTCTGTTTCTCTTTTGGCAGCCATGTCGTCTACTGGGGACGGTGATCGGGATCCTGGCAGGAAGAATCCTAGCAAGAGACGTCATCTCCAGTGCCACGACTGCCATATTGTCCTGGAGAACAACTATGCGTATTCCCAATGTCCACCCTGTAGGGCTAAGCTTCTTCCCCAGCAGGAACCTACGGTTCATGATGTAGTAGACTGGGTGAAGGGTTATATGGAGTTCAACATGAGTCAAGTGAACTCCTCCATTGAGGAGCTGAAGCAGGCTCTTATATCCAAGCGCCGGAGACCTTCCTCTTCTCATCGGGCCATGGAGGTGTCGGGTCAGGATACCAGAGAGGGATCTATCTCCTTTTCTTCCGAGGATGAAGACGGTTTTGCCTACTTCTTCCCTCCCGAAAAGGCCCAGCGGCTGCTGAAATCCATCCGGCCGGGGAACCAGGATGTTGATCAGGGTGAAGCCTCAACATCCGCCTCTAAGTGGCCTAGGGCCTTTAAAGCGGACGCTTCCCTCCTATCTCTAATGAAGACGGAGTGGAAGAAACCGGAAAAGGGTCCCGTGTTGATCAAAAGGTTCAAGTCGGTCTTCCCGATAAAAGAAGATCAGTTGTCCTCGTGGGGGCCAGTTCCAAAAGTGGACATGGCCATTTCTAAGTTGTCCAAGAGGACTATAGTACCATCGGACGACAGTTCAAGTCTCCAGGATCCGATGGACAGTAAGGCTGATTGCGCCTTTAGGCATGTTTACTCCTCTGCTTCAGCTTCGGCCTCTGTCGCTATCGCGTCTTCTGAAGTGGTGAACTTCCTCAAAACCAGGTTCGCCCAGATTCAGTCTGACCTGGACCAGGGGGTCTCTAGGGATGACATTTTGGCCTCTTGTAAGACGGCCGGCCTAGCCATTGATTTTTTGTGTGACTTAGCTCCACAACGACTAAAATTGGCTTCCAAGTCCATGGCGCTCTCTACCGCGGGCAGGCGCCTGCTTTGGCTAAAACCCTGGAAGGCGGATACTACTTCCAAACACAATCTTTGTGCCATGGCGTATGAAACCAGCAGACTGTTTGGAACAGAGCTGGATCAAATAATGGAGGGACTGTCGGACAAGAAGGGCAAGTCCCTTTCCCTTCCCGTCCTTTCGCGTTCGGGGCAAGAGGTATGGGTCCAGTTTGGGACCTCAGCCTAAAGCCCTAAGATATTGGGGTTTCCCTAGAGGGGGAAGATCTTCCAGAGTCTCTAAGCCCCCAAGAAGTCCTCGACAATCTGATTGCGGGCCTCCTGGAGGCTCTTTGTACCTTGCCGATCTGACTGGATTTCCAGAACTCCCTGCTCCCCATAGGCGGTCGCCTACAACATTTTCTAGAGTCTTTGCAGACTCATATCCAAGACCCGTGGGTTCTCCGTATTATATCTCAGGGATGCCTGGTAGACTTGGACAGTCCCTCTTTAGACAAGTTTGTTCAAACAAAATTGCTTCCATCCAACAAAAACAGAGAATTCTGGAGAACTACGTTCTGGAGTATCTTCGGAAAGGGGCACTAGAGGAGGTGCCTCTTCTAGATCACGGAGAAGGTATCTATTCCCCAGTTTTTCTGGTAACCAAGGTGGTGACCGAAGACTGACGGATGATCATAGATCTGAGATACTTCAATAAATTCATCAAACGCAAGCATTTCCGAATGGAAACTATCCAGTCAGTGACCAATCTTCTCTTGTCAGGGGATTTCCTGGCAACCTTGGACCTCAAGGATGCCTACCTCCATATTCCCATCCATCCTGGGTCCAGAAGATTCTTAAGGATCGCGGTGCAAATCAGGGGAGTCCTAAAACACTTTCAGTTTGTGGCCCTCCCGTTTGGAATTTCTTCTGCTCCACAGACATTTACCACTAGTCCCAGCTCCTACCTGCTACCTCAGTGAAGTTCCTGGGATTCCTGGTGGATTCAGTGGAAATGACTATTCATCTTACTCCCGAAAGAAGGCTATCTGTTCAGAATTCAGCCCGCTCTCTCTCAGTACCTTGGAAGGTAACCATTCGTACTTTGATGAGGATGTTGGGACTAATGTCATCAATCGCAGAGGCGGTTCCTTTGGCATTATGGCATCTACGTTTGCTACAATCGGAGGTACTAGCCAAGTGGAATCACAGTCTATTGTGACTAAATTCCGTGCACTCCCTGTCTTATCGTGCCTGGTCCTCCCTAAGATGGTGGACCCGTCTCGAGGACGGCAAGTCCCTGATCCAACCCTTGTGGATTATACTTACCACAGATGCATCCCTAGTAGGCTGGGGAGCACATTTTCTAGACAAGACAGTCCAAGGAACCTGGACACCTCAGGAGAAGTTATCATCGAATCTCCTAGAAATCAGGGCGAAGCGGTGAGAGTACAGTCAGACAGCATGACAGCTGTAATGCACATCAACAAGCAGGGAGGCACGAAGTCACAAAGTCTCCTGAGAGAGATAGGTGTGATATTGGATTGGGCAGAATTTAACCTCACCCACTTATCAGCCGTCCACATTCGTGGAGTTCACAATATGATAGCAGATCGCCTGAGCCGAGGTCTTCCAACCGGGGAGTGGTCTCTCCATCCAGACATCTTCAAGAAGATAACGCTCATGTGGGGAATGCCAGAGATCAATCTCATGGCAACGAGGTTCAACACCAAGGTGGAGAGGTATTGCTCCCTTTATAGGGAGGACAACCAGGTGGCAATAGATGCACTGTCAATCCCATGGAGGTTAGGGCTTGCCTATATCTTCCGTCCAATTTCCTTGATTCCGAGGTAGGTTATTGATGAAAATCAGGCAGGACCAAGCGTCAGTCATCGCCATCATTCCATACTGGCCGAAAAGAGCTTGGTTTACCCAACTCATTCAAATGAGTCGGTGGCAATTTTGGAGGCTTCCCCCAGAAACAGTACTGGTGTCGGGTGAGACTCAGACCTGCTCAAATCTTCAAATGTTCAACCTGACAGCCTGCAGGTTGATCAGTCCCTTCCAAGAATAGAAGGGCTATCGGGGTCTGTCTTGAGAACCCTAGAGCACTCCAGATCTGAGGCTACCAACAGATCTTATTCAAGAATTTGGAAGATTTTCTCAACTTGGTTTTCCAGTCGTCAACTGTCCTCCACAGATGCGTCCATACCTACCATCCTACAGTTCCTGCAGGATGGTCTGGATAAAGGGTTGTCACCTTCGACCCTCAGAGTGCAAATTTCTGCGATCTCAACAGGTCTATTTCTCAAGAACTCCTTATCAAGAGGTTCCTTAGGGGAGATTCAAGGTTAAAGCCTACGATAAATAAACCTATCCCGGTATGGGATTTAATGGTCGTGCTCAGGGGGTTATCATCTCCCCCCTTTGAGCCCTTAGAGGAGGTGGAGCTCAAGTTTCTAACCTGGAAAATTACTTTTTTTTAGCTATCACTTCTTCAAAACGAGTTGGGGAACTCCAAGCTTTTTCTGCTTTTAAGCCGTACACCAAGTTCCTGCAAGATCGGGTGCTGCTCAAGTTTTTACCTACCTTTATTCCAAAGGTGCCTTTGTTCAGCAACATCAACCAGGTGATTTCTCTTCCAGTTTTGGCTCCTCTCCCCTCTCCTCTCCATACCCTTGACTTTTCGAGATGTCTCAGGATATACCTGGAACGGTCCAAGGTATTTAGGAAGGGTGAAAACCTCCTTATCCTTTTTTCCGGTACCCACAAGGGTAGGAAAGCCTCTAAACCCTCCAGTCGATGGATCAAAGAGGCAATTCGGGAGTCTTATGTGTCTCAGGGTTCGGAGCCACCTGAGTTCATGTAGGCCCACTCTACTCAAGCGGTGGCTACTTCCATTGCAGAAAGAAGCTCGATTCCGCTGGATGTCATCTGTAAGTCGGTTTCCTGGAGTTCTCACTACACTTTTATCTCACACTATTGTCACAACCAGACAGCTGAGAAGCTCTGCCAGAAGCCTTTCAGAACCTCCTCCTTGAGTTTTCTTTGTTTTGGTTTTCAGTTCCTCATCTCGTTAGCCTCTCTCAGCTGTCATGCAGTTGGACTGATTGCTTCCCTTTAAATTCCTCCCCATAATGCATTAGTGTGCGGCTTATACAACTTCCTGGAGTATGTGTGCATGCTGTTCCTATTTCCCAGTCTTCTACAAGATAAGTGCTGTTCATTTATTTGTGATTTTCTGTTTGCTGGATCCAGGTGACCCTGACTCCCTCCGTGTCTAGTGTAGGGAGCCGGTGGTCGTGTCCCCTCACTATTGTAGGGTCTTCAGGTGTTAGATAGTCGAGGTACGTGGATATGCGACCATCCACCTTTGGGGTGTTCGCATAGGCTGAGCAGTCAGGGAGAGTGTGCCAGGTCTCATGCAGGGGTCTCCCTTTTGTTCCTTAGTTGTGGATCCAGTGAGTCATAGATTATTTTGCATTGTCTTGTTTCCTGTACACCTTCCGTGACATTATAAGCCGCCAAAACCGTCTCAAGCATGGATCCGGTTTCACTTTTGGCTGAACGCTTCCAGGGTCTTTCATTGGAGGTAGCTGATCTCCGTAAGACTTTTTCTCAGTTTCAAGTGACCGGTTCAGCTTGCGTTCATGGAGTTTGTTCGGAGCCTAAGATCTCGCTCCCGGATACGTTCTCCGGGGGTAGTGAGAATTTTGTGCGTTTTAGAGAGGCTTGCAAACTCCATTTTTGCCTTCTTCCCCATTCCTCTGGTGATGAGGAACGGAGGGTGGGGATCATTATATCGCTGCTCAGGGGTAACGCTCAGTCCTGGGCCTTTTCGCTGCCGGAGGGGGCACGGCCCCTCCGTTCAGTGGATGAATTCTTTTTAGCCCTGGGTCAGATATATGATGATCCGGATGGTATTGCTCTGGCTGAGTCTAGACTACGTCTCTTATGCCAGGGTAAACAATCCGCAGAGACATACTGCTCAGAATTTCGGAGATGGGCAGCTGATACTGGTTGGAATGATGCTGCACTCCGAAGTCAATTTTGCCATGGTCTTTCAGAGGGATTGAAAGATGCATTTGCCTTTCATGAGAGACCTACCTCCTTGGATTCTGCTATGTCTCAGGCCGTTCGTATTGACAGGCGTCTTAGAGAGAGAGGAGAGATCTCTCCTTCCTGTCATACTCAGTCCCAGGACAGTGCAGCGGTCTCATTCTGTGCGCAGGGGTCTCAGTCGCTGTCAGCCCCTTCTGAGCAGAAGCCCATGCAGCTGGGGTTGATTGCCTCTGACAATAGAAGATTCAGCCCGCATGGGAGGGTTTGTTTTTGTTGTGGAGGTATAAATCATTTGGCAAATGTTTGTCCCTCTAGGAGATACAGGCAGTTTTCTGGGAGTAATAAAGAAACAAAAAGGAAAAAATCTTTTAAAAATGTTCCGTCTGTTACTATTGGCAGGGTTGAGGCGGAAATTGAAGGTTTTCTGTTTGCTTGTAGTTCCTGTTTTGTCCTGCCTGCTAGGGTGGCGCTAGAGAGCAAGAGCATTTTTTGTGAGATTTTTGTGGATAGTGGAGCAGCTGTCAATCTCATTGATAGTCAATTTGCAATAACTCATGGTTTCCAGGTATGCACTTTGGGAAAGGATATTCCTGTTTTTGCTATTGATTCCGCTCCACTTTCTCAGAAATCATTAAAGGGCATAGTTCACAATATCCGTTTAATTGTGAGTGATACTCATGTTGAGGATGTGTCATGTTTCGTCCTTAGCGGTTTGCCTACCCCTCTAGTGTTGGGGCTACCCTGGCTCACTAAACATAACCCCACCATTGATTGGCAAGCGAGGCAAATAAATGGTTGGAGTGACTTTTGCAGAGAGAATTGCCTCACGACATCTGTTTTTGAGGTTTCTACTAAGATTGTACCACCTTTCCTCTCTGAATTTTCGGATGTCTTCTCTGAGAGTGGAGTTCAGGATTTGCCCCCGCACAGGGAGTACGATTGCCCTATTAATCTCATCCCAGGCGCCAAGCTGCCTAAATCTTGTTTATACAATCTTTCCCAACCTGAGAGGGTCGCTATGCGTGCTTATATCTCTGAGAGTCTGAGAAAAGGACACATACGACCCTCGAAGTCACCTGTTGCCGCTGTTTTTTTCTTTGTTAAGAAAAAAGATGGTTCTTTAAGACCTTGTCTGGATTTCAGGGAGCTGAACAGTATCACTATTCGTGACCCTTATCCGCTTCCTCTGATCCCGGACCTGTTTAACCAGGTTGTTGGGGCTAAAGTCTTTTCCAAATTAGACCTGAGAGGGGCATACAACCTGGTCAGGGTCAGAGAAGGAGACGAATGGAAGACGGCCTTCAATACCCCTGAGGGCCATTTTGAGAATTTGGTTATGCCTTTTGGTTTGATGAATGCCCCAGCCGTTTTTCAGCATTTCGTGAACAGCATTTTTTATCATTTAATGGGAAAATTTGTTTTAGTGTATTTGGATGACATTTTGATTTTTTCTCCTGATTTAAAAACTCATAAGGAACACCTACGTCAGGTCTTGCTCATCCTGCGGGAGAATAAATTATACGTGAAACTGGAAAAATGTGTGTTTGCGGTTCCAGAAATTCAATTTCTGGGGTTTCTTCTCTCCGCTTCTGGTTTTCGCATGGACCCCGAGAAGGTCCGCGCTGTGCTTGAGTGGGAGCTTCATGAGAATCAGAAGGCGCTGATGCGTTTTTTGGGCTTTGCCAATTATTACAGGAAGTTTATTTTGAATTATTCCTCTGTTGTTAAACAACTCACTGATATGACTAGAAAGGGGGTAGATTTTTCCTCCTGGTCGGTAGAGGCGCGTAAGGCCTTTTCTAATATCAAGGAGAGTTTTGCTTCCGCTCCCATCCTGGTACAACCTGATATTTCTTTACTCTTCATAGTTGAGGTTGATGCTTCTGAGGTAGGTGTGGGTGCGGTCTTGTCTCAGGGTTCCTCTCCTGCCAAATGGCAACCGTGTGCCTTTTTCTCGAAGAAACTCTCCTCCGCAGAGAGAAATTACGATGTGGGAGATAGGGAATTGTTGGCCATCAAGTTGGCTTTTGAGGAATGGCGCCATTGGCTAGAGGGAGCCAGACACCCTGTTACCGTGTTTACTGACCATAAAAATCTGGCCTACTTGGAGTCAGCCAAGCGTCTAAACCCGAGACAGGCCAGATGGTCTTTGTTCTTTTCAAGGTTTGATTTTGTTGTCACGTTCCGCCCTGGGGTTAAGGATGTGAAGGCAGATGCCCTGTCACGTTGTTTTCCGTGAGGTGGGAATTTTGAAGACCCGAGTCCCATTTTGGCTGAAGGTGTGGTGGTCTCTGCTCTTTTTCCTGAATTGGAGGCAGAGGTGCAGGCAGCCCAGTCAGAAGCTCCTGATCTTTGTCCTCCTGGGAGGTTGTTTGTGCCTCTCGCTTTGAGACACAAGATTTTTAAGGAACACCACGATACGGTCCTTGCTTGGCACCCGGGGGCAAGAGCCACACTGGATCTTATCGCTCGGAGATTCTGGTGGCCTGCGCTTCGTAAGTCGGTTGAGGGTTTTGTGGCAGCCTGCGAGACTTGCGCTCGTGCCAAAGTCCCTCATTCACGTCCATCAGGTCCTCTCCTTCCCTTACCCATTCCTTCCCGTCCTTGGACACATCTGTCCATGGACTTCATAACGGACCTGCCTCGTTCCTCAGGGAAGACTGTGATTCTGGTGGTGGTGGACCGTTTTAGCAAAATGGTGCATTTCATCCCTTTTCCTGGTTTGCCCAATGCTAAGACGCTGGCGCAGGCATTTATTGACCACATTGTCAAATTGCATGGTATTCCTTCAGACATAGTCTCTGATAGGGGCACGCAGTTTGTTTCCAGATTCTGGAAGGCTTTCTGTTCTCGCTTGGGGGTTCGGTTGTCATTCTCTTCTGCTTTCCACCCGCAGTCGAATGGCCAGACAGAGCGCGTCAATCAGAATCTGGAGACATATCTGCGCTGTTTTGTGGCGGAGAATCAGGAGGATTGGTGTTCTTTTTTGTCCCTTGCTGAGTTTGCTTTAAATAACCGTCGTCAGGAGTCCTCTGATAAGTCACCATTTTTTGGTGCATATGGGTTTCATCCGCAGTTTGGGACTTTCTCGGGAGAGGGGTCTTCTGGTTTACCTGATGAGGACAGATTCTCCTCGTCTTTGTCATCTATTTGGCAAAAGATTCAGGATAATCTAAAGAGCATGAGTGAGAGATATAAGCGTGTGGCAGATAAGAGACGTGTGCCTGGTCCGGACCTGAATGTTGGTGATCTGGTGTGGTTGTCTACCAAGAATATCAAATTGAAGGTTCCCTCCTGGAAGTTGGGTCCTAGGTTTATTGGGCCTTACAAGATCCTGTCTGTCATCAATCCTGTTGCCTACCGTCTTGATCTTCCTCAGACTTGGAAGATCCATAATGTTTTTCATAAGTCCTTATTGAAACCTTATGTTCAACCCATTGTACCCTCGCCTTTGCCTCCTCCTCCGATTATGGTTGATGGGAATCTTGAATTTCAGGTCTCTAGGATTGTGGATTCTCGTCTTGTCCGCGGTTCTCTCCAGTACCTCGTTCATTGGGAGGGTTATGGTCCTGAGGAGAGGATGTGGGTCCCAGTGATGGACATTAAGGCCACTCGTCTCATCAGGGCTTTCCATAGGTCCCATCCTGAGAAGGTGGGCTCTGAGTGTCTGGAGTCCACTCGTAGAGGGAGGGGTACTGTCACAACCAGACAGCTGAGAAGCTCTGACAGAAGCCTTTCAGAACCTCCTCCTTGAGTTTTCTTTGTTTTGGTTTTCAGTTCCTCATCTCGTTAGCCTCTCTCAGCTGTCATGCAGTTGGACTGATTGCTTCCCTTTAAATTCCTCCCCATAATGCATTAGTGTGCGGCTTATACAACTTCCTGGAGTATGTGTGCATGCTGTTCCTATTTCCCAGTCTTCTACAAGATAATTGCTGTTCATTTATTTGTGATTTTCTGTTTGCTGGATCCAGGTGACCCTGACTCCCTCCGTGTCTAGTGTAGGGAGCCGGTGGTCGTGTCTCCTCACTATTGTAGGGTCTTCAGGTGTTAGATAGTCGAGGTACGTGGATATGCGACCATCCACCTTTGGGGTGTTCGCATAGGCTGAGCAGTCAGGGAGAGTGAGCCAGGTCTCATGCAGGGGTCTCCCTTTTGTTCCTTAGTTGTGGATCCAGTGAGTCATAGATTATTTTGCATTGTCTTGTTTCCTGTACACCTTCCGTGACAACTATAGAGTGGATTCTATGATAGATAGCTATTCCTCATTTCGCCAGACAGTATTATCTTCTGCCAGGCATGAGAGCCCTCCCATGGGGGTTTCTACTTGCTAATCCCCATCTGTGCCACTGGTTAGGACGCAAGGGAATCGTTAATTTCTAACGATAATTTGTTTTTCCTTAGTCCTAACAGTGGCACACAAATATCCCCCCCTAGTTATACTTTAGTGTTGCCTTTTTTCTGCTTGTAACTACACAAGGGGACTGGGGTTGATCCCCCTCTTTATTAGGGTGGGAGGGTCTTGTTAATTATTTAATTACTTTCATTTGTCAATACATTTCCACCTGCCACTGTTAGGACTAAGGGAAAACAAATTATCGTTAGAAATTAACGATTATAGCTCAGTTCTTATTTTACTGATAAGAATGTGGCTGAAATAAGTGTTTATGACCTCTTAGTGATTTAGAGAGAAGATTTATTAGATGACCGGCACAAAGTGAAAGTAAAAGTACCAGTCACACAGCTAGAAAAACAGTTAACCCTTTGTGAAAGAATAGCTCAATATTTTTAATAAATAATAATTAAAAAAATTATTTTTAGCCTCAAATGAGTAAAATACAACATAAACAAAATTTGTCCCGTAAGGGCTCTTTCACACTTGCGTTGTCCGGATCCGTCGTGCACTCCATTTGCCGGAGGTGCCCGCCGGATCCGGAAAAACGCAAATGAACTGAAAGCATTTGAAGACGGATCCGTCTTCAAAATGCGTTCAGTGTTACTATGGCAGCCAGGACGCTATTAAAGTCCTGGTTGCCATAGTAGTAGTGTGGAGCGGGGGAGCAGTATACTTACAGTCCGTGCGGCTCCCGGGGCGCTCCAGAATGACGTCAGAGCGCCCCATGCGCATGGATGACGTGATCCATGTGATCACGTCACCCATGCGCGTGGGGCGCCCTGACGTCACACTGGAGCGCCCGGGGAGCCGCACGGACGGTAAGTATACTGCTCCCCCGCTCCCTACTACACTTTACCATGGCTGCCAGGACTTTAGCGTCCTTGCAGTCATGGTAACCATTCAGAAAAAGCTAAACGTCAGATCCGGCAATGCGCCGAAATGACGTTTAGCTTAAGGCCGGATCCGGATTAATGCTTTTCAATGGGCATTAATTCCGGATCCGGCCTTGCGGCAAGTGTTCAGGATTTTTGGCCGGAGCAAAAAGCGCAGCATGCTGCGGTATTTTCTCCGGCCAAAAAACGTTCCGGTCCAGAACTGAAGACATCCTGATGCATCCTGAACGGATTTCTCTCCATTCAGAATGCATGGGGATAATCCTGATCAGGATTCTTCCGGCATAGAGCCCCGACGATGGAACTCTATGCCGGAAGAAAAGAAGTGTGAAAGAGCCCTAAGGAGTACATAGCCTTTAACTGTTCATCTGTGTGAATGGTACTTTTTCATTCACTTTGTGCTAATAAACCTTATCTTTAAATTACTAAAAGGTCACAAACACTTATTTAAGCCATATATCAGTAAGATAAGAACTGAGCTATAATACGTGTTTATAAGGTCAGAGATAAGAGATAAGTAGCTGTCCGATGAGCTGCCTGACGCAACAGAGTGAAAATTCAGATCCTGCTACTAGAGAATCTCAAGGCTACACAAAGATAAGGGCTCAACATTTTTTTATAAAGACCAATTGAAAAATATATATTTTTAGCTGAAAATGAATACAATGTAATAATAAAAAAAAATTGCCCCTAAAGGTGTACATAGTTTTTAAAGCGGTTGTCTGGGAATAAATGAATTTTCACAGGTGCCCGTCTTCAGTATGGAAAGAATTATACTTCCCTGTTTCCCACCGCTTCGGTCCTGCAGCTGTCCATCTTCTGGTCTGTGATTTGTTTACTTCCTCCCCGACATCACCTTCTCCCGCTGCAGCTAATGACTGACTTCAGCAGTGATTTCTCCACAAGAGACCTGTCGTCTCTGAAGCCAGGGCTTGGCTTCAGTGGAGCAGATGATCATGCCCATGGCGGGGAGGAAATAAAAAGCTGCGCACTGGAAGATAGACACACAGGAGCCAGCGCGCAGGACCAGAGCGACGGGGAGAAGGTATGATTATTTCCATAGCGGAGGCAGGCCGTGGGCCCCTCGAAAAGTCATTTATTTCCAGACAATCTTTAAAGGGGTTATCCCATGATTAATGTACAAAATGAAAATCACACATCATATAGGACATGACAATCTCTTTCTAACAATGCTAGAACCAGCCCCGCACCTCACATGGATCCAGAGATCTCCTGAGTCATTGCTCTGCTAGATTTATATCAAGCTGACAGCTAAAGGGGTGTGTCTTTTCTACTGCAGCTAAAGGGGGCGTGTCCGTGCTCTCCCTATCACAGCTCAGAAGGCAGTTGAAGAATGAAACTGAGCATGTGCGGCCATCTCAGTGAGTAGGACAAAGAAATAAGAAAAAGAACAAACAGCAGGGGGCGCTATACAGATACATTTTATTGAATAACTTGGTAGCTTTACAAAAATTTTTATTTTATTAAATGCAATAAGATAAGTATTCAGATGCAGGTTTTGGTTTGAAAACTGTTGACTATTTTTCGTGGGACAAACCCTTTAAGGGTCCTTAGACACGTGAATTTTGCACTGGAATATTTTTTTTACCAGTAAAACACCAGAATATGGTTATGTTTTGGGGATTTTTTTTTAGAAGCATTTTTTTTCTAAATTGCTTTGAGAACAGTTTTTTTTTAGCTTTCTTTCCCTGTAGTGAAAGAGATGTAAAAACACTTGAAAAAATTCCAAGTTACGTTTTAGAAAAGAAAGAATAAAGACAAAAAATGAAGACATCTAATGAACAAAAACGCCAGGAGGAAAGAAGGATAGACCTTCAGCTAACATCTGGAGCCGGTGCTTTTCCAGTAAAAAAAAAATGCAGTTGCCGAAAATGCGGCAAAGAATGCAAAAGGACAGAAAAACTAGCAAAAACTTTTGTTTGAAAGGAGCCTAAAGGATTAAAGTGATAGGATATGCGATGGTTGGTGGGGTCTGACCTGTGGGACCCCCACTAATCCTGCAGAGCTGTCTCCCCTTCTTAGTTTCCCCTGGACAACAGCAGTGGATGAAGCCGACCCTATCCCACTTGTATGCGGTGTGATACTCTAGGACAGTTGGGATCCTAGACGCCGGACCTCCATCGATCATAAAGCGAGGGCATATCCATCACTTCATAAAATGGGAATACCACTTGAAAAAGGCAAATTAGCCCAGCTTAAAGGGGTATTCCAACTAAATAAAAAAAGGTTGCAGTTGGATACAAATGGGTTAAAAAATAGCATAACTTATACTCACCTCACCGATCCCTCACCATTGCCGCTCTGACAGGTTCCTCTGAGCTCCACTTACTGCTCCTGTTCTCAACCCGCCAGGAAATAGGAGTGAATGCCATTAAGCCAATCACTGGCTGCAGCAATGACTCGCCTTAGCCTGTGATTGGCTGACCGGCATTCCCGCCCATTTCCTGCCACGTTGGGATGTCAGCAGGAAGTGGAGCGCAGCTGGCCACATCTGGCTGTTAGGGCTCATGCACACGACCGTTGTTGTTTTGCGGTCCGTTTTTCAGGATCCGTTGTTCCGTATCAGAGTTTTTTTTCTCTCTGATTTAAGTCCTCTTCCGTTTCGTTATTTCACAAAACATATCCGTATGGTTTCCGTATGCGATCCATTTTTTGCGGATCGGAAACGGAAACAGTAACTTATTAATCACCAAACACAAGAGCAATATGGGCTGGGCAAAGCATTTCTACGGTATGGATGCGCAAAATATGAATGAAATACGGATGTGTTCCGTGTGCGTTCTGTATTTTTTGCGGACCCATTGACTTGAATGGGGCCTCAGACCGTGATTTGCGGACAATAATAGGACATGCACTACTTTTTTGCGGAACAGAAATGGAATGCACACGGAGTACCTTCTGTTGTTGTTTTTGTGGACCCATTGAAGTGAATGGTTCTGCATACGGTCCGCAAAAAAAACGGAACGGAAGCGGAAAGAAAATACGTTCGTGTGCATGAGCCCTAGTGGTGACATGAGAAGAAGATGCTATATTGTTATATTATTTATATCCCACTGCAAACGTTTTTAAAATTTGGCTAGTGTACCCCTTTAAAGACATTTTACACAGGGCGTTAGGGTACTTTCACACTTGCGGCTGAGGATTCCGGGAGGCAGTTCCGGCAATCCTGACGCAAACGGATGGCATTTGTCAGAGGGATCCGGATGTCTGACAAATGCATTGAAATACCGGATCCGTGTCTCCGGTGTCATCCAAAAAAACGGATCCGGTATTTCTTTTTTTTTTTGCATTTTTAAAGGTCTGTGCATTTGCAGACCGGAAAACCGGATTCGTTCTGCCGGAACACTTAATACCGGATACGGCACTAATACATTTCAATGTAAATGAATGCCAGATCCGGCAAGTGTTCAGGATTTTTGGCCGGAGAGAAAACTGCAGCGTGCTGCGGCCAAAAAACGTAAGAGGGACTGAACTGATGCATCCTGAACGGATTGCTCTCCATTCAGAATGAATTAGGATAAAACTGATACGTTTTTTTCTGGTATTGAGCCCCTGTGACGGAACTCAATGCCGGAAAAGAATAACGCTAGTGTGAAAGTAGCCTTCTTTGTCCCAATAAACGTTCATGAACATGGTAGTGATGAGCCGACAAACAGGTAAACGCTCTGTTTATGTCGATCGCACTTATTTGAGCCTAAAAAGTTTGTTTTAGTAACTACTTGGATTACCTTGTAATAAAAATTCTGGAGCATCTATTCTTATGACTCTATGTTGCGGTTCCTCTATTATTCCTGCTATAAGTTATGAATGAATTGCCAGCAGTTTGAAATGAAGGTCCAGCTGGGTGTTACCAGTTGTAGGTGTGTCCCACGGGCAGCACTGATTGGATAGTGTCAGACTGTTACAGGGACCCCCCCCCCCCCAACTGGTAACACTGGCCTGGACCTTCATCGCAAATTGCTGGCAATTCATTCATAACTTCTAGCAGGAATAGCAGAGGAATGTCCCAACATTGAGTCAAAAGAATAGACGCTCCAGAATTATTACATGGGGAATGCAAGTAGTTAGGCTCCATTCACACGTCCGTGGTGTGTTGCGGATCCGCAACACACCCGCCCGGCACCCCTATAGAAATGCCTATTCTTGTCCGCAAGCTGCTGACAAGAATAGGACATGTTCTATCTTTTGCGAAGCTGCGGACCTGAAGATTGGGGCTGCGCTCCGCAAATGCGGATGCTGACAGCACACTGTGTGCTGTCCACATCCATTCCGTCCCCATAGAAAAAGAATGGCTCCGCACCCGTTCCGCAAAAATGCAGGACCCATTTGCGGACGTGTGAATGGAGCCTTACTAAACCAGACATGTCAGGAGAGGTGAGAGGACTTCTTTAGGGCCTCATGAACACGGACATTGTGCAGCCGTTCCGTGCATTGGGGACCGCAATTCACGTTCCCCAATGCACGGGCAACGTCCGTGATGCGGCCAGGACGGATCGAGACCTATTCAACTTGAATGGGTCCGTGATCCGTCCTCACTGCAAAAGAATAGAACATGTTCAATTTTTTTGCGGTGCGGAGGTCTCTGTTCTGCACCGCAGCTCCGGATTGCAGATCCATTCAAGTAAATGGGTCTGCATCTGTGATGCGGGGAGTACATGGCCGGTGCCCACATATTGCGAACCCGCTGTTTGCGGAACGTAATACGGCCACGGCAAGGCAGCGGCCATGTGCATTTATCCTCTCTGAGCAGTATCTGGTTTAGGATTACCAGTGGGAACCTCACAATCACTAGAACGGGGGGCCCCAAGTCGCGGGTTCTGCCTCTCCACTGTTTTTGACACTTCCGTAGAAATGAATGGAGGGCGGCTGCTTATGCGCTGTGCGCCCTCCGCCACTTTCCAGGCTCCGTTTTAAGGACCCGCACCTATGAGACAATGGGGGCATACTGTAGTGATATGCTCCCAATGTCCAAAGATGGGAATACCCCTTTGGGCTCATGCACACGTCCGTATGAATTTTCTGGTCCGCAAAACACGGATCCGCAAAAAATACAGATGACGTCCATGTGAAGTCCGTGTTGCATCCATTTTTTTTTGCGGATCCATTGTAACAATGACTACCCTTGTCCGCAAAACGGACAATAATAGGACACATTCTATCTTTTTTACGGAACGACCATGCGGACATACGGAAACGGAATGCACACGGAGCAATTTCCATTTCTATTGCAGACCCACTGAAGTGAATGTTTCCTGGGCCGCAAAAAATAAATAAATGGAACGGACACGGAAATGAAACGCGTTCGTGTGCATGAGCCCTTTTATTGAGTTTAACTATTGAGTGATGGCGGTAGGGCAGAAGATTGCATACGGTCCGTCTCCTGCGGTGGACTACGGCTGTAGCTGCGCCATCTGGATTAGCCCTTAGGTCTCATGCACATGAACGTATCCGTTTCACTGTGCACAAAACACGGATCCTGGGCATGTGCAGACCGCTATTTTTTTAAAATCCTTGTCGAAACATCCTATTCTTCTCCGCAAAATGGACGAGAATAGGACAAATTCTATCTTTTTTTGCAGGGCCGCGGATCATACATAGAAAAGTGGGAGGTAGACGGTGGTCCCAATGAAATGCGGTAAAATAATACGGCCGTGTGCGCGAGGCCCTAGAGAGCGTTTCTTCAGCCGCTGCAGTCAGCCTGGAGCTCAGTACCCCGGCTACTGCAAAACCTCACAACACACACCAAAGCTGCTGCAGAACATCCTGATAAATGCCTCAGCTGCTGCAGAACATCCTGATAAATGCCTCAGCTGCTGCAGAACATCCTGATAAATGCCTCAGCTGCTGCAGAACATCTTGATAAATGCCTCAGCTGCTGCAGAACATCCTGATAAATGCCTCAGCTGCTGCAGAACATCCTGATAAATGCCTCAGCTGCTGCAGAACATCCTAAAAAATGCCTCATTGAAAGTCAGTGGGGGACGGATCCGTTTGTAAGCAAAATGCAGAACGGAATGGCCAACCCCTAATAAAACAGTCCTGTCCTTGTTTGTAAGGGCTCATGCACGTGAACGTATTTTGTTTCGCTTTTTTGGCGGACTGTAAGCGGAACCATTCATTTCAATGGTTCCGCAAAAAAAAAAGAAGAAAGCTACTCCGTGTGCATTCCGTTCTACAAAAAAATAGAACATGTCCTATTATTGTCCACATTACGGACACGGACAGGACTGTTCTATCAGGGGCCGGCTGTTCCGTTCTGCAAAATACGGTATGCATACGGACGCATCCGTTTCTTTTGCGGACCCATGTTTTGTGGACCGCAAAATACATGTGGTTGTGTGCATGAGCCCTGATGCGGACAATAATAGGACATGTTTCGTTTTTGCAAAACGGACAAGTGGACATACGGACACGGAACACACATGGAGTCATTTCCCTTTTTTTGCGGTCCCATTAAAGTGAATGGTTCTGCATATGGGCAAAAAAACAAAAAACGGACACGGACAAAAAAATTATAATACGCTCGTGTGCATGAGCCCTAAGAACTGATGCACGCGACCGTATGTATTTTGCGGTCCGCAAAAAAACGGATTTTTTGGAATTCCGTATTTTGCGGAACGGAACAGCTGGCCCTTCATAGAACGGTCCTATCCTTGTCTGTAATGCGGACAATAATAAGACGTGTTCTATTTCATTGTGGAACGGACTTGCGGCCATACGGGAACGGAATGCACGCGTAATTAGGGTCCATTCACGCGTCCGCGTGTGTTTTGCGGATCTGCAAAACACGGACGCCGCCAATGTGCGTTCCGCATTTTGCAGACCGCGCGTTGCTGACACTCTCGTAGGAAAATGCAATTGCGGACAAGAATAGGACATGTTCTATTTTTTGGCGGAAGTGCGGACAGCACATTCCGGCCCCATTGAAAAAGAATGGGTCCGCAAAATTGGAACGGATGCGGACCCATTTTGCAGATGTGTGAATGGAGCCTAACATCTTTTTTTTTTTTTGTGGACCTATTGAAATAAATGGTTCCGCATACGGTCCGCAAAAAAACAGAACGGACACGGAAAGAAAACACGCTCGTGTGCATGAGCCCCCCTAATACTGTATAAAGTTCCTGTAAAACATGGTCAATTCCTTCCCCTACCACTAGATGTCACCAGAGTCCAGCAGCTCCCAGCACTGGCCGGGATACAGCGCATTCTAATAGTAATAACAGTCAGTCTATTAGATGATGATGATGATGGCTTCTTCTACAGAGCTTTGTGTCCCCAGATACTTCCTATTTCCTGTGCACTGTGACAACCCTGCCCAATAACCCCCCATGTCCCTGCTGCAGGCCCCCAGGCAGATCAGAGCCCCAGGGGTTAATGTGCATGCACTGTGCATGTCCCCAGGCTGCAGCAGGAGAATGCAGGGATTAGTGACACAGGAAGCACTCTCTCCATAGCTTCCTGTGCTGGGATCAGAGGAGGAGCTGGGGAAGCTGCAGACATTCTGCAATGAGCCCACACAGCAGCCAGCAGCATGAACCCACAGGACACAGCAGGTAGGGAGCCCTGAGGGGGGACTACAAGTGCCAGCAGAGCCACCTGCCCCTGGCACAGGCTGGAGGAGGGGAGGGGATCAGGAAGAACTTTTCCTTTTGTCTCAGGGTGAGAAGTTTCTTGTCCTCCCTCCCGGATACAATGTTGCAGGCTGCACTGTAAACCATGGGGGCATCTCCCAAATATTATTGTCTGGGAAGACCATGTTTAGACAATTGTGGGAATACAACTCCCATCGGGTCGTGGTACTCTGCGGCTGAGACTTGTAGTTTTACAACAGGCGGAGAGATGCAGATTTCAGGTTCGGAGAGTGATTTATGAGAAACCTTTAGGGGAAGCCGTGTTCTGCTTTCTTGTCCTTCCTCATCACCCTGCTTCTCCCTGCTCTGCCCGTCAGTGTGGTGGGAACGCTGGGTGGCGGCGGTTTTGGCTGTGGATTCGGTTGTCACCCTGCTTCTCCCTGCTCTGCCCGTCAGTGTGGTGGGAAAGCTGGGTGGCGGCGGTTTTGGCTGTGGATTCGGTTGTCACCCTGCTTCTCCCTGCTCTGCCCGTCAGTGTGGTGGGAAAGCTGGGTGGCGGCGGTTTTGGCTGTGGATTCGGTTGTCACCCTGCTTCTCCCTGCTATGCCCGTCAGTGTGGTGGGAAAGCTGGGTGGCGGCGGTTTTGGCTGTGGATTCGGTTGTCACCCTGCTTCTCCCTGCTCTGCCCGTCAGTGTGGTGGGAACGCTGGGTGGCGGCGGTTTTGGCTGAGGATTCGGTTGTCACCCTGCTTCTCCCTGCTCTGCCCGTCAGTGTGGTGGGAACGCTGGGTGGCGGCGGTTTTGGCTGTGGATTCGGTTGTCACCCTGCTTCTCCCTGCTCTGCCCGTCAGTGTGGTGGGAACGCTGGGTGGCGGCGGTTTTGGCTGTGGATTCGGTTGTCACCCTGCTTCTCCCTGCTCTGTCCGTCAGTGTGGTGGGAAAGCTGGGTGGCGGCGGTTTTGGCTGTGGATTCGGTTGTCACCCTGCTTCTCCCTGCTCTGCCCGTCAGTGTGGTGGGAACGCTGGGTGGCGGCGGTTTTGGCTGTGGATTCGGTTGTCACCCTGCTTCTCCCTGTTCTGTGATAGGACTCATGCACACGACCTTATGTATTTTGCGGTGCGCAAAAACAGATCCGCAAAAAATACGGATGACGTCCATGTACATTCTGTATTTTGCGGAACGGAACAGCTGGCCCCTGATAGAACAGTCCTATCCTTGTCCGTAATGCGGACAATAATAGGACATGTTCTATTTTTTTGAGGAACGGAAATACGGACATACGGAAAAGGAATGCACACGGAGTAACTTCCGTTTTTTTTTTTTGGTGAACCCTTTGAAATGAATGGTTCCGCATACGGTCCGCGAAAAAAACAGAACGGACACGGTAAGAAAATACATTTATGTGCATGAACTAGGGATCGACCGATATAGATTTTTTAGAGCCGATCCCGATAACCTGTGAGCGTTCAGGCCGATAACTTATTCCGATATTCTGTGCATTGTCATTTTTGAAAAAACAAAAATTCCTGCACAAATCTGTTTTATAATCGAAATCTAATGCAAACAATTACGCCCAGAGCTTTATAATAATATATAGCGCCACCCCTCCCCCCCTCACTGACTACCATGGCCTGCTTGCTTCTTATCTTTTAGGATGGTTGCTTTATTAATTTATAATATACTAGTGCCAAATTATTACGGGACGTATTATCGGCAAGGTTAGGCTACTTTCACACTCGCGTTTGGTGCGGATCCGTCATGGATCTGCACAGACGGATCCGTTCAGGTAATACAGCCGCCTGCATCCGTTCACAACGGATCCGTTTGTATTATCTGTAACATAGCCAAGACGGATCCGTCTTGCGCACCAGTGAAAGTCAATGGAGGATGGATCCGTTTTCTATTGTGTCAGTGAAAACGGATCCGTCCCCGTTGACTTACATTGTGTGTCAGGATGGATCCGTTTGGCTCAGTTTCGTCAGAGGGACACCAAAACGCTGCAAGCGGTCTCCGCCTCCAGAGCGGAACGGAGACTGATCGGAGGCAAACTGATGCCTTCTGAGCGCGTCCTTTTCCATTCAGAATGCATTAGGGTAAGGCCTCTTTCACACTACCGTTTTTTTTTTTTTGTTTTTTTTCGTTTTGCGGGCCGTTTTTTGGGTTCCGTATACGGAACCATTCATTTCAATGGTTCCGCAAAAAAAACGTAATGTACTCGGTATGCATTCCGTTTCCGTATTTCCGTTTTTCCGTTCCGTCGAAAGATAGAACATGTCCTATTATTGCCCGCAAATCGCGTTCCGTGGCTCCATTCAAGTCAATGGGTCATCAGAAAAAACCAAACACATACGGAAATGCATCCGTATGTCTTCCGTATCCGTTCCGTTTTTGCGGAACCATCTATTGAAAATGTTATGCCCAGCCCAATTTTTTTCTATGGAATTACTGTATACTGTATATGCCATACGGAAAAAAACGGAACGGAAAAATGGAATGGCAACACAAAGGAACAGCGGATCCGTGAAAAACGGACTGCAAAACACTGAAATAGCCATAGGCCAAAGAGGCCTAAAACTGATCCGTTTTGGACCGCGTGTGAGAGCCCTGAACGGATCTCCCAAACGGAAATCAAAACGCCAGTGTGAAAGTAGCCTTAGATGCCGATAGCGATAACTTAGAAAATCATGAATATCGGCGAATAACATCGGTAAATCCGATAATCGGTCGATCCCTAGCATGAACCCACTCAGTGTGGTGTTGCCTGTTGAATTGGTTGTCACCCAGCTTTCCCTGAAACAGATATTATGCTTGAAAAGATTACCAGCCCAAGTCAGCAACCAGAGTGTTTTTTGTTCTAAATGACAATTTTCGGCGACTTTTGCGCAGAGCTCTATTATTTTTAAGTTACCAAAATAGTTTTTCATGTCATTGTTTTGGGTCAGTTATATATAGATTTTTTTTTCTGTTTCTCTTTTTAGTTTTAAACTGGGAAAAATACTAAAAACAAATAAAATAAATTTATTGGTCGCCATTTAAAAAAAAAAATTGAAATGCACTTAAAAATAAAGTGTGAGGCCTAAGGCCAAGTCCGTCAGTGATTCCTCCATGTTTTGGTCCGTATGTTCGTTTCGTTTTCTCCTCCGTATTCCATGTGCACTGTTGCAGTCTTTGACGGAACAGATTGAATGTGGAGGCCGTTTACTCCCCCCCCCCCCCCCCCCCCCCATGTCCGTTTTCTGGTGTAAAACAAGTCGCAAATCGCTGGTTTGTGACTCTTTAATCGCCATTGTGCCTAACATTAGTTGCAGTTGGCGTTTTTAAGCTGCCCTCGCCCCTTTCCGGAAAGAGGGTACACGGTGTGCTCGGGTTCATCCGCCCCGACACATTTACCATCACTGGCGTAAATGATGATTGAGATTTACCCCATCTATCTGCTGGCGGTCTAGGCAAACGGACCGCCAGCAGATAGATGGGGCGTGTCCCTCGTCATAAATGAAGTGCATCCTCTGGCGCCGTTAGGCTAGAAATTCTGGTCTTGATAAATCTCCCCCCGTAGACCGCCGATGGGCGTGTTTGGTTCACATCAGGTAGTGCACGACGTCTCTGTTGTTTTTCCACCACTGACCCAGGCAGATCTGCACAAACTTATTTTCTTTCCGTGACCGTTCCGTTTTTCTTGCGGACAATATGCGGAACCATTCATTTCAACGGGTCCGCAAAAAAAATGGAAGTTACTCCGTGTGCATTCTGTCTCCGTATTTCCGTTCCGCAAAAAAATAGAACGTCGTATTATTGTCCGCATTAGGCCTCATGCACACGACGCGGTCCGCAAAAAGCTGTTCCCTGATCCGTTTTCGTGTGTCTTCCTTGATTTTTGGAGGATCACCAGACATGAAAAGTGAAAAAAAAATCTAAGTCAAGTTTGCCTTGCAAATGATAGGAAAAAAACGGACGCGGACAATCTTGTGTGCCTCCGTGTTTTTTCACTGACCTATTGACTTGAATGGGTCTGCGAACCGTTGTCTGTGAAAAAAATAGGACAGGTCATATTTTTTTGACGGACTGGAAACACGGATCACGGACGCGGATGACAAACGGTGCATTATCCGAGTTTTCAACGGACCCATTGAAAGTCAATGGGTCCGCAGAAAACCACGGAAAACGGAACAACGGACACGGAACACAACAACGGTCGTGTGCATGAGGCCTTACGGACAAGGATAGTACTGGTCTATTAGGGGCCAGCTGTTCCGTTCCGCAAAATACGGAATGCAAACGGACGTTATCCGTGTTTTGCGGACCGCTTAATATATACGATCATTATACCTTATCTCCTTGTAGCCTTCACTCCTGGTTTTGGCTCACAATTACTGGGGCGCCGTTGGATACGTCTAATTTATGACAAAGCGTGCGCCTCGTCATAAATTAAGCTAATCTGCGGCAGTCCGTGCGCCTGGAGTACTTGTTTCCAGGCACATAGGTAAGTAAATTTGCCAGGGCACCACGCTCGATGCGCCCCTATCGCACCCAAACTCGGCTGCGCGACACAATACGGTTGCACGGCCAGACAGAAAAGTCTAAAAGTGTCGCAAATCCCTTAGTAAATGTGCCCCACCGACCATTCACTAGGAGTCGTTTACTAAGACCATATTTTTACCCCCCCCCCTTGCGCTGCTGTAAGATTCGGCTAATTTATGATGTGGCGTGCACCTTGTCGTAAATTAGGCGCATCTACGGCAGGAGAAAATCTATTCCAGCCCCTGAGTAGTTTATCCACAACATTTACGTCTTTTTGCAGGCGTAAATGTTAGTAAATTTGCCGGGTCCGGAGTAATGTTCTCCAGGACAGGGGCGTCCTGCCTTTCTGTAAGGGCTCATGCACACAAATGAGCCGTTTCGTTTTATTTGCGGACCGTATGCGGACCCATTCGCTTCAATGGGTCCGCAAAAAAAACTGAAGGTACTCCGTGTGCATTCCGTATGTCCGTATTTCCGTTCCGCCAAAAAAATAGAACATGTCCTATTATTGTCCGCATTACGGACAAGGATAGTACTGTTCTATGAAGGGCCAGCTGTTCCGTTCCTCAAAATACGGAATGCATACGGATTCGTATTTTTTGCGGATCCGTTTTTTTGGCGGACCGCAAAATACATACGGTCGTGTGCATGAGCCCTAAGTGTGATTTCCACCCCCCTCTTATGTGTTTTGTGAGCTTCGGAGCTGAAAACAAACCTAGTGGGAAGTAAGAGAAAGGACGTCACAGCAGTATAGTGCTGGCAGATTTCACAGAAGGGAGAAGCCTCCTGCTTGTAAGAGAAATGCATCTAGCTGTGCACCTGAATACTATGGCTGAAAAAGACATCAGGGAAGCCCAAAAAAAGCTTATGTCTGGCAATTGCATACACCGCGATTCCTTAATACACTTAAAAAATATAGCACAGAGCATTTTATGGCAGCCTGGCGTTGCTGCTACATTGGCTGAATGCAGACTACCATAAACAGCTGCATTTTTTACACGGGTGACAACGTGTATTCCTGGCTGAAATTCACATGAAATTCTTCCACCAATTGCGCCCCTTTGATCCCACGATAGTTCACACGCTCGCGGTTGTTGTTTGAAGTCTGCATAGCAAATCGACACATGTGGATTAGACCTCTTTGAATGGGAATAAATCCTTGTGCGGATCCGCGGTGTGTCAAACTGCAAATTCGCGGAGGAAATCTGAGAACCGGTTTCGGATTTCTGACGTAGACTGTCTAAACAAAGCTTAAGGGCTCATGCACACGAACACATATATATATATATTTTTTTTTTTTCCGTTCTCCTTTTTTACAGGTCCGTATGAGAACCATTCACTTCAATGGGGCTTGAAAAAAACGGAAATGACTCGGTGTGCATTCCGCAAAAAAAAATAAAAAATAGAACATGTCCTATTCTTGTCCTTTTTTCCGGACAAGGATAGGCATTGTTTCAATGGATCTGCCAAAAAGCGGATGCATAACGGAGGTCACACGGATGTCGTCCGTTTTTTTTTTTCCTTGCAGATCTGTGCTTTGCGGACTGCAAAATACATACGGTCGTGTCTATGAGCCCTCTAAACGAGTGTGCTGAAGTTTAGGGAATTTAGGGAAAATTAAATTTTTTGGAGCCACAGACCATCCCTCTTCCTCATCGATTCCGATACCGCTGTGTTCGTAGTCCGCGCTTCGTCCTCTTGATGACGTCACAGAACCAGTGCCACCCTGAATTTTGCAGGTAAATATTCTGACCCCCACCTCATGGTGTTAAATATTTGCCCATGTGTCTTGCAGGAGCCCTCTCTACGTGCTGTTGGCGGACTGATCTGCTCTGAGCTTCTGTGCGGACTCTCACCTCGCTGCGAATACGCCACAGACATTCCTCGCAGGTACGGAATGCTTTCTGCCATATGAATTACAATCCCCATGCGACCATTGTCTACGGTATTTGCTGATCCCGGTGAAGTGCTCTCGGCGTAAATCTGCCAGGTGCATCTGCGGAGGTCGCTCCACGCCTCATTCCAGCCTTATCGCCTCGCGGTCTCTGCCTATGCTGCTCGTTATCGGACAGCAAACAATATATTGGGATCAGATGTTACAGGGGAAAACCGTGTACAGATAAAGACCTGTGTCCCTGCGGCCCATGTGGACTGCACACGTAGAGCAGATTAGATAACGTAGAGAGGAAAGACGAAATCCGTATTTATCTGAGCCATTATTCTCGACTTAAAGGGGTATTACAGGATTTTTTTAACGCATGACCTATCCTCTAAATAGCTCATCAGTATCTGATCGGTGGGGATCCGGCACCCAGGACTCCGGCCGATCAGCGGTGTTCTCAGTTGCGCTGCGGCCTTCTCCCTGCTCACCGAGCACAGCGCCATACATAGTATAGTGGTCATGTTTGGTATCGCGCTCAGCCCAATTCACTTCTATTGGGCTGAGCTACGCCTAGGCCAAGTCACCGATGAACATGACATTGCCTGATCTAGCGGCTACTGCGAGTGCCGGTGCCTTCTCAAACAGCTGATTGGCGGGGGTCCCGGGTGTTAGATACTGATGACCTATCCAGAGCATAGGTCAGTAGTAAAAAAATAAATCTGGGAAAACCCTTATAAATATGTTGAATTTTCATGTGAATAAAATTTTAGCATTTTGCCTAATTTAGAAGGGATGCTGTTCATCCAGGGCTTCCTGGTTCATGTCTTACTGTGACGGGTATCGAAGCAGAGCAGCAGGGGGAGGGATGTTGCCAAGATAAGTCATGGAGATTTCTGTGGCAACAACTATAGACGGAGTAATGGTGGGCATTAGGAAATCCTGGTAACTCGGGGGGCATACGTGATGCTTTTGAAGGTAGAAACGCGTGTGGTGTCTGTTGCTCGGCCACGTGGATGTGCAGGAATAAGGTTTAGCTACAAATCGGTGCAGCAGATGTTTGTTAAAGGGATTGTCCAGTTTAGAAAACTCCTTTTCATGCATCTTATTAAAGGGCATCTGTCAGCAGTTTTGCACCTGTGACACCGGCTGACCTGTTACATGTGCACTTGGCAGCTGAAGGCATCTGTGTTGGTCCCATGTTCATATGTGCCCGCATTGCTGATAAAAGTGATGGTTTTGAATATGCAAATGAGCCTCTAGGAGCAACGGGGGCGTTACCATTACACCTAGAGGCTGCAACTGCCGCGCCCTCTGCACTTTCATTGACAGGACCAGGCAGTGAAAATGTCATCATGCTTGCCTGGCAATGTCAAAGTGCAGAGGGCGTGGAAGTTACAGAGAGAGCAGAGCTTCTAGGTGTAATGGTAACGCCCCCGTTGCTCCTAGAGGCTCATTTGCATATATTAAAACGTATTTTTTCTCAGCAATGCGGGCACATAGGAACGTGGGACCAACACAGATGCCTTCAGCTGCCAAGCGCACATGTAACAGGTCAGCCAGTGCCATAGGGACAAAACTGCTGACAGATGCCCTTTAAAGGATTCTGGGGGTGGGGGGGTGTCTTTTCAGGATACGTAGCTCTTGATCAGAAAGGAGGGCGGCTAATACACATTAGTGTAATGTATGTGAGGAGCGCCTTCCCCCGACAGATAATACTTGGGGAGAGACGGATCAGGTGGAATAAATATTTTTGTCGGGTCGCTCTGTTCTGCTAGGAGATAACCCGTTGTCTCCGCTCGGCCCATATAATGCACAGACGTGTTCTGCCGAGCTGGGAAGGATTCTTTACCGGAACATGTATACATCAAAACTTGTGTGCGTTGTTCCTCTTCTTGTGCGACCCGTATGGATCGCGGCGGGGTCGTCTGGTTTGTGTCTTTCCTGCCCCCTGGACAGGATGGGTAGAGATTTCCTGATCTCATGAGTCTGGGATAAGGGAAGCAGCAGTCCTATATATTGGATGGGGGGGGGGGCTGCAAGGAATGTGAAGAATTTCTTATTCGGATTTTTTTTCATTTAAAAATGTATTTTTTATTTATTTGTTTGCAAATGGCTTCTTCTAATACCCTATAGGTTTGGTAAATCCACAACTCCCATCATGCCCTGACGGACTCTTGCTGGAGGGTCGCGGCTCCTTGTGGTGGTGTGTGTTGTATTGCACCTCCACCCCATTCAGAGGGGTTGTCCCACGAAAAATATTCTGCAGTTTTAAAACCGCCACCTGGATCTGAACGCTTTTCTAATTGCCTGTAATTAAAAATTTACCACAACCGCTGAGCTATTCAGTAAAATGTATCTGTACAGCGCCACCTGCTGTTTGCTGTTTTTATTATTTCTCTGTCCACCTCACTGAGATGGCCGCACATGCTCAGTTCCATCTTTCAACTGCCTCCTGAGCTGCAATAGGTAGACAGCTGTAGCAGAATGGACACGCCCCCTGAGCTGCAGCAGAAAGGACATGCCGCTAAGCTGACAGATATAAATCTATCAGAGCAATGAACGTGTAGATCTCTGGATCCATGTGAGGCACAGGGCTGGTCCTAGCTTTGTTAGAAAGAGGTTGTCATGTGCTAGATTATATATGCTTTTTATTTTTTACATTAGTCATGGGACAACCCCTTTAAGTGAATGGTGCTGAGCTGCAGTACCACACACAGACACATCAATGGGAGTGGCGCTGTGTTGCGTACTACAGTAAAGCAGTCATTAATGGTAGCATGGATTGCCTCTTTATGATTGGCCCCCAATATGTGAGCTGTGGGGGTCCATCCTTTTAGTACCA
Organism: Bufo bufo; assembly: GCF_905171765.1. Classification (NCBI taxonomy): domain Eukaryota; kingdom Metazoa; phylum Chordata; class Amphibia; order Anura; family Bufonidae; genus Bufo; species Bufo bufo. Next base: position 602,097,671 of record NC_053392.1, read on the forward strand.
CCACTGATTACCAGTACAAAATGCTTCCCCTCATTTACTGCACCAACTGGTACAGCACCCTTGAGGTGGCTGCGGACGCTACTGCATCCCAGCCCCAATTTCAGGTTGAGCTGCAGTACCACACATAGAACAGGAGTGGCGCTGTGTGCGTAAATGAAAGACACATGGCCCCTTATTTCTACAGCTGTACCGGAGGTGGGACTCCCACTGGGAATACTTTGATTGCCTAAGATGGGCATAGTCCTCTAGTGTTAATATTGGAGGCCTTCATCTATGGGGCCCATAAAACATAGACCAAAGTGCTACATGTCCCTGCAGTAACCGTCCATGTCTGCGTGATTGTCCCTTTCTCCATGAAAGGTTATGGACGCCTTCAGGGGTGTATTTTTATAATGGTTTTTTACTCATTTCGGGCAACAAATCATTCAGCCCTTTCTGAGAGACGGGGGGTTAAAAATCAGTCTGTTTACAAGCTGTCAAAGTATGTTTTCTTTGAATCCCGTCATGTGACGGCTCATGTGTAGCTCTTATCTGTAATCTCCTGACCTCATAAACACTTATTTAATCCATATATTTATATCAGTTTGATAAGAACTGAGCTCTAATGAGTGTTTGAGGTCAGGAGATCAGAGCTACACATGAGCTGTCAGATGATGGGATTCAAAGAAAAGAGACTGTGACAACTTGCAAACGGACTGATTTTTAACTACTTTTAGTTGAACATTTTTAATAAAATTGTAATTATTTTTAAGCCCAAAATTAGTAAAATGCAATCGTAAAAAAAATTGCCCTGAAGGTTTCCATAGCCTTTAAGGAGGTATCCTGGTTACATTAAGTTATCCCCCCATCCACAGGATAGGGGATAACTATTAGATCGGTGGGGGTCTGACCGCTGGGACCCAGACCAATCGCAAGAACAGGGGCCCCATACCCCCTGAAGTAAACTGAGCGGCTGGTTGGGCATGCTTGCGGGCGCTCCCTTCATTTCTATGGTAGGTGAGCGCTGTAGAAATAAATGGAGCGGCCACGTGAATGCCCAACCGGATTCTCCGTTCATTTCAGGGGGATGTGGCCCCCCGTTCTCGTGATCGCTAAGGGTCCCAGTGGTAGGACTGTGGATAGGGGATAACGTAATGTACCAGAATACCCCCTTTAAGTGAATGGTGCTGAGCTGCAGTACCGGACCCAGCCACAGGAGCGGCGCTGTGCTGGATAATACAGTAAGCAGATATATCAAATACAACTTTTGACTTTGGCTAATTCCCCGAGGGCCGCATCTTTTCCATCCCCTCCACTTGCGCCGCCGCGAACAGATGCTCTGACACGGAGTGTTTAGTGAGCGCTCAGCTTTTTTTTTTTTGTGTTTTCCCAGTTTGCTGCAAGGCAAAAGGATTAGGTTACAAAAGTGAAAACTTTTTTTTTCCTCTCCGTCTCCTTTGTTGTGAATTCCTCGGACTGAATGGTTGTCATAATAAAAATTTAAAAAGAAAAGGTCCCTTCGATTAGATTCGGTAGAATGTGCGATGCTGGAACATGTCGCCATTGTGGAGATGGCTGAAACGCGTCTCGTGTCTGCGTCTGTCAAGTCATTGTTCTTTTGTGTCTCTGATAAGTCTGATAAATAAAGGCGCGATGGGTTTCCAGGGTTGGGATGTGCTGGATAGAACGTCTCGGAGGATTTGGCAGGCGCTCGGTATTACCCGGCGAACACCGCTTAAATCTTTCTCCAGCCGAGCCGCGCAATACTGAGAAAATAAAGCTGGCCCCCTGACAAATGTCTGTTTGTCTAACGCTAATGTTCTGCAAATGTTACAATTTGTGCCGGCAAAATAATATTCTTAACTAATTAGAGATGGTCTCCGAGTATTGAACAAAAGCCTGATTTGTTTTTTTTTCAAAAAGAGAAGGGGAAGGGCTAGCCACTCGGACTCTTTAATACGTTTTTGTAGTGACTACGGTATCTAAATACGCCGTTTTCGTCTTTTGCATATCAGCAATGTTGTCTTATTGGGTTAGAGGTGATATTGCAGTGCGAAAAACTTACCTGTGATGATTACATCTCATTGGCTGTCTCGACTGGTTTCCTCAGGGGCGTGACCCTCTGTATAATTTGCATAAAAAAAGGATCACATGATTCAGTGATGGATACATGTTCTTCCTGCTTGAATTTGTCCTGAATTTACGGGACTGTCCCCGATTTTCAGAGACTGACTCGGCAATTTTGGGCTGTGCGGGGCCAGCATTGACATCACCCATAAACGGGTGTTACTGGGCGGAGTCGTGGTGTTTCTGGGGGTGAGTTTTAGAGGCCCCGAATATTGCTAAGTGTGCCATTGATGATGTCATGCTACATAGGAGGACAGCCCAGAGAAGTGCTGAGGTCTACACATTCATGGTCACACCTCTGTTTTAAAGGGGTCCTATGAGTTTAAAAAAAAATGGGTAAGAATGTTAGAACTTTTACTCATGGACTTTAAGTGAATACCAGACTGCAATATCAGAGCCAGCCTGAGGATAAGAGAGGCGCTGGAACAAAGTAACCATTCTTTTTTTAAAACTCTTACGAGTCCTATTTAAAGGGGTAGAGCAAGTTTTCAAAAACATGGCTGCTTTCTTACAGGAATGTGGGTTGGGGGCGCGCCCGTCTGTGGGTTGGGCGCGCGCCTGTCTGTGGGTTGGGGTGCGCAGTGAAGTTTAGCACTGTCGAAGTGAAAAGGTTTGGGCTGCAATACAACAAGCAATCTGTGGAAAAGAGTGGCGCTGTTTTTGGAAGAAAGCAGTAGGGACCCTCTTTTAAAGGGGGTTTAAAAATAAAAAAGAAGCTATACTCGCCCTCGTTGCTCCCCCACTGCTGCCGTTTCGATGCTGCGCTGGTCTCCGCTACTCTTCACTCACTGGTCCTGGCTCTACACACCAGAAATGCCAGGAAAGACCTGTCCAGCCAATCACAGGCTCTGGCGAGTCACCACTACGGCCAATGATTGGATAATTGGCTTTTCCCATCCTTTCTGGCCAGGACCAGGAAGTGGAGAGCAGCGGGGACCGGAGCAGAATCGCAACGGCAGCAGTGGGGGATCGGTGAGGGTGAGTATGGCTTCTTTTTTTAAAATTTTTCCTCCGATTGGATCTGATTTGTTTTTGTTTTTTTGACTCTTGTGCACCTCACATACATAATTATCTTCATGCAGGCTATCTCCATATGTTTCCAGGACCCCGTCCATTTTATATCAGCCCCCCATCCCCCGCCCCTCCATATTTCTTTCTTCCACCGCTAATGCAGTTCCTAAAATATGACACGGACTTAGCCATGTTTGGCATAGAGAAAGCAACAGGAGAGGCCTTACCTCAGTACTCTGCCTGCAGTGCAGACCAGGCAAGCTAGGACACACCCTTTAAATTAGGACACACCCCTTTTGAGATTACAATAGAAGATCCTTTCTCTGCTGAATTTCTTAAAGGGGTTTTCATTTCCTCCTATATTGATGACTTAGGCTACATGCACACGACCGTGTGTGTTTTGGGGTCCGCAAAAAAAAAAAAAGGATGCCATCCGTTTTTCTTTTGTTTGTTTGTTTTTTGCAGATCCATTGTAACAATGCCTAAAACGGACAAGAATAGGACATGATATATTTTTTTTGCGGGGCTACGGGACTGACATACTGATGCGTACAGCACACGGTGTGCTGTCCGCATTTTTTGCAGACCCATTGAAATGAATGGGTCCGCATCCTATCCGCCAAAAAAAAAAACGGAACGCACACGGAAACAAACAACGTTCGTGTGCATGTAGCCTTATCCTCAGGATAGCTCATCAATATCTGATTAGTGGGGGGGGGGGGGGGGGTCTGACTACCATCACAGATCTATCCGCCAGAATTCGTTTTGGAAAAATCCACGACAAATGCGCACAGTTTACATCCGGTTTCGCTGGTGGATTTCCAGAGCAAGGGATCAAATCCGCTGCATAAACCATGAACAATCATCTGCTATTTGGGTACTGTAATACGCTGCTCCACAGTTCCACCACATACCCCTTAAAGAGCAGCTGTCAGCAGGATCAGCCCTATTAAACCAGATATATTGCCTGGTAGAGTTGATCCTGCTAATTAAAATTATACCTGTCTTGTGAAAATCGATTGCGGGGTTCCCGAGAAAAAAGACTTTTTTGTTCTTTCTACAAGTCAGGGCTTCACTGCACTGAGGGGCGTGGTGATAGACCATGTGATTGGACCATGTGATCTGACGTCACCACAGGTCCTTTAGCCGGCAGCTCATGATTAAAGAAGTAAGAAGAGACCGGCAGCTACGCGATCAAGAGGAGAAGGTGAGTTAATTGTTTTTTATTTTTTAACCCTCAATTGACCACCTACTAAGCATTCTGTATTAAAGAATGCTATTATTTTCCCTTATAACCATGTTATAAGGGAAAATAATAACATCTACCCCACACCGAACCCAAACCTGAACTTCTGTGAAGAAGTCCGGGTTCAGGTCTAGGTACCACAGTCGTTTTTTTATTACACGCGTGCAAAACACATTGCACCCGTGCGATATAAACACCCGTGCGATATACTGACTGCAATTGGGTACCTACTCACGCGGGTTTGCCGCAACGCATCCGGACCTTATCCGGACATGCTCTTGCAGACGAGCGTGTCCGGATTAGGTCCGGATGCGTCCCGGTGTGCTGCGGCAAACCCGCGCGAGTAGGTATGCAATTGCAGTCCGTTTTGACTGCGATTGCGTTCCGATGTTCAGTTTTTATTGCGCGGGTGCAATGTGTTTTGCACGCGCGTGATAAAAAACCGACTGTGGTACCCAGACCCGAACTTCTTCACAGAAGTTCAGGTTTGGGTTAGTTGTAGTGTAGATTGTATTATTTCCCCTTATAACATGGTTATAAGGGAAAATAATAGCATTCTGAATACAGAAAGCATAGTACAATAGCGCTGGAGGGGTTAAAAAAATTTAAATATAATTTAACTCCCCTTAATCCACTTGTTCGCGCAGCCGGCATCTCTTCTGTCTTCATCTGTGAGCAATAGGACCTTTGATGACGTCACTGCGTTCATCACATGGTCCATCACAAGATCCATCACCATGGTAAAAGATCATGTGACGTACCATGTGATGACCAGAGTGACATCATCAAAGGTCCTGTAACTGTACTTAATGCTCACCACAGGTCCTATTCAACAAAGGAGACAGAAGCAGATGCCGGGCTACGCAATCAAGTGGACTAAGGTGAGTTAAATTATTTTATTAATTTTTTTTAACCCCTCCAGCGCTGTTTTACTATGCAGTCTGTATTCAGAATGCTATTATTTTCCCTTATAACCATGTTATAAGAGAAAATAATAATGATCGGGTCTCCATCCCCATCGTCTCCTAGCAACCGTGCGTGAAAATCGCACCGCATCCGCACTTGCTTACGGATGCTTAAGATTTTCACGCCACCCCATTTATTTCTATGGGGCCTGCGTTACGTGAAAAACGCACAAAGAGGAGCATGCTGCGATTTTCACGCAACGCACAAGTGATGCGTGAAAATCACCGCTCGTGTGCAGAAATGAATGGGTCCGGATTCAGTGTGGGTGCAATGCGTTCACCTCACGCATCGCATCCGCGCGGAATACTCGCCCGTGTGAAAGGGGCCTAACAGTCTTATTTCTTGGGAACGCTACAACCGATTTTCATAAGACAGGTATCATTTTAATCAGCAGAATCATCCCTACCAAGCTATATATCTGGTTTAATAGGGTTGGTAAAGCTGATTATTGACCTTTTTAAGTGAAAAAAAGAAATAAAAGCCTTCTACAAGTAGGCGGAGACAAGAAGCAGCTGGATCGTGTCTTGGGTTTGTTCTTCCTCCGGCAGCGGGTGAACATGCTTAACCTATTATGTATGGCTTTTATACTACTTGCGAGCAAGGTCAATGTGGCATTGAAGTGAATGCTAATGAAATACATCGGACAGAATGCTGCAAAGCGTTTTCGCTAAACCGCGGTCCCCCCCCTCCCCTCGCCCTTTGGGATGGTTTCGGAAAAGTTTGCAAGCTGTAAATAATTGAGAATAAAGTAAAAATTCACAATAAGAGATTTCTTGGCTCGCAGATGTGTATAATTTCATGGTATTGGCTTCATGCATATGGTTTACCAGCAATTGAAGACAGGTTTTGGCGAGAGGAAATGGGGGCAAAGTAGCTGCCCTCAAAACGCTGCTAAATAAATATGTGGTTCATTAGGTCCGTCCAAAAAGAATTAGAATCATGTCCCCAAACACCTCCTTTTGTCATTTAATTGTTTGTGTGTATGTATATAAAATCCATAAAAACGTTATACCGGACACCGTACATTTACAAGAGGTGCCTCTTTCCAAATTTACTGAATTATCAATCTTCTTTTCATGCTAAATGTAAATGGGGGCGCTGTTCCATGGATGCCTATGTGAAAATGTTTTGACTCTGGCAGTGGTGGAAAGTGGTACTACAAGTTACAAATTTTGTAGAAAGCACCTACCAGTATATGCCACAAGGGGTGTGTTGTTGACTACCTTTTGGGAGCCCCCCAAAAAATGCCTACCTCCTGTTATGGGTCTTAGGAAGTATAGAAGTCCATGGGCCTTAAGTGATGTTTGTTTTTATGAGGGCAGTAGTACGGTATTCGGGGCAGAGGCAGGAATCCTTGTCTGTCTGGATCCTGGGATGCGAGCCCCATGTGTGGTCGGCCCTCATCTGTCAGCGTGTGTTTTTTTTTTCTAAAAGATGATAGTTCCCTTTAAGAAGAATTTTAAAATGAGTAGTAAGATTTATCACAGGCCCGATCCAGCATAGTTGTCATAGTGACCTCATCCTACTAATCCTATAATGGGTCTTATCGCAGCTTTCTGACCCCCCCCCCCCCCCCCCCCCATCCTTATCCTGGCTCTTAATTATTGAGGGGCCCGTTTATATATTCTCCTATGCCTTATGTCTTTTACTCTATTCACATCCAGAGCTGCACTGAAAAATCTAACAGTAGATGCATTAGATGCTACAACATAACTTTTACTCTGTTCACATACAGAGCTGCATTCAAAAATCTAACCGTACTTCTGGGCTACATTGTCTTTTACTGTATTCACATCCAGAGCTGCATTACAAAAAAAAATCTAACAGTACTTCTAGGCTACATTATGTATTTTACTGTATTCACATACAGAGCTGCACTGAAAAATCTAACCATACTTGTAGGCTATATTATGTATTTTACTGTATTTACATCCAGAGCTGCATTCAAAAATCTAACAGTACTTCTAGTCTACATTATGTATTTTACTGTATTCACATACAGAGCTGCACTGAAAAATCTAACCGTACTTGTAGGCTATATTATGTATTTTACTGTATTCACATCCAGAGCTGCATTCAAAAATCTAACAGTACTTCTAGTCTACATTATGTATTTTACTGTATTCACATACAGAGCTGCACTGAAAAATCTAACCGTACTTGTAGGCTATATTATGTATTTTACTGTATTCACATCCAGCGCTGCATTCAAAAATCGAACTGTACTTCTGGGCTACGTCGTGTCTTTTACTCTATTCACTTCCAAAGCTGCTGTCAAAAATGTAACAGTACTTTTGGGCTATGTCATATCTTTTACTCTGTTCACATCCAGAGCTGTGTTAAAAAAAAAAAAAAATCTAACCGTTGCTTCTTGAATTCCTATTATGAAGTACAGTCTGTCGTGCTGTATAGTGGCAGCATGGGGGCCGCAGACAGTTTCCAAAGCTGAAAAAGTAGCCAAATTCTGAATGCAGCTCTTGAAGTGAATGGAGTATTATACAGGGTGTAGCTCGGGTAAGGGGCCCATTCACTTGATATGTTTTGCAGCAGCAGAGGTGCAGTGTAACAAAACCACATTGTGTTTGTCTGGGCTGACATTACGGGGTTAATAAAGCGCATGCAGTGCCAGTCTCCACTGCCGCTGTGGTCGTATTCACTAACATCTGTTATCAGTTTTGGGGAAGGGGGGGGGGGGGGGAATAAGAAGGGTGAAATATTGTAACCAAAATCAATTTTTACAAAATGTAATCTAAAAGGTAAAGGAAAATGATTTAGTGGAGAGAAGCGGCGCCTCCTAATGAGCAGCCGGGTAATAGGTGCGAAGTATCATCGCACAATATCTGATCTACGGGGTCACAGGTCAGCGTTTGATCTCGCAGCCTAAGGATTTACGTCTGGCAGCACCTCATTATATCCGGAGGGGTTCTCCTCTACCGCTCCTCCTGCACCTTCCATACAGGACTATTTATATTAATCTAACCCCCCCCCCCCCATACCTGCTCCTGACCTGTCCGTTATAGAACCGCTTCCTGTATTTCCCATAAACGGCTGCTATCCCTGAACTCGTTATGGCTCTGTCCCTCTCTTATTCCTCTTGGGAAATGTCTGATTATTTTGACAGAGGTTGTTACTATTCCTCTTGGCGCTGACGACCCTGATTGGATTGCGTAGGGACACTCGCCGGTAACACCCAGGTGTCGGCTTCGGCTGCTTTCACACTCGCGGCAGAGGATTCCAGCCGGATCAGGATCCTGATCTGCATGAGAAATGCATTGAAAATGCCGGATCCGTCTATCCGGTGTCTTCCGGAAAAAACGGATCTGGCATTTGTTTTTCAAATTTTTTGCGGTCTGATCATGCGCAGACCGCAATGCCGGATCCGCTTTGCCGGAACACTCGGGGTGTTCAATGGGAAAAGAAGCCGGATCCGGCATTCCGGCAAGTGTTCCGGAATTTTGAACGGAGATAAAACCGTAGGATACTGCGGTATTATCTCAGGTTGTAGCCCAGATACTTGCTGCCTCCATGTTGCTTTGTTTGTATTGACTTAGTGTTTTTTGGGTGGGTGGGGGGGGATGGGGCAGAGGAATCTCCTGTGAATACCCCCCCCCCCCCCCCCCCCGGCCGTGTGACCACTGGTCTCCTGGCATCTCCAGTACACAGGGCAATCGGGGAGGATCAATATTTACCAGGGACACAACAATGGCGGAGGAGAGAGGAATGCGACGTCTCCTACAAGCCTCTGCCACATGTAGCTGAAGCCCCTCACAAGACGTAGATGTGAGCCCCCCCCCCCGCCTTGTGTATCTTCGGATGTGTTTGGAGTAGACAATGATGGATGGGGCTTGTGGTGTGAACCGCTGTGTACGTGAGAAACCGGCGACAACAACCACATGGCCGGGTGTGGGGATCCATGGGTCTGCAGATCTTTGTGTGACATTTCCTCTTTATGTTCAAGAACTCTGCTTGCTTTCAGTAAGGCCTCATGCACACGACCGTTGTTTGTTTCCGCGTCCGTTCCGCCGATTTTTAGCGTTTCAGATGCGGACCCATTCATTTCTATGGAGCCGTTGAAAATGCGGATAGTCCACCGTTTGTTATCCGCGTCCGTGGTTCCAGAGTCCGTCCAAAAAATATAACCCGTCCTATTCTTGTCCGCAAAAAATGGTTCGCGGACCCATTCAAGTCAATGGGACTGCCAAAAGTGCGGATGCGCAACCGTCTGTCGTCCGCGTCCGTTTTTTGTAGAATCAGTATCCTGGGTGGGGATAATAAAATGACACTTTGTTTACCTTCCTTTTTTATGGCGGTCCGTCAAAAAAAAAAACGGAAGACACACTGAAACAAAAACGGATCACGGAACAACGGAACCCCATTTCGCGGAATGGAAAACAACAACGGTCGTGTGCATGAGGCCTGAATGGCATCGCGCTTGTTTTAACCCACAGGCGAGTGGTTTCTACGCAGTCTGACCCTGTCCCCTATTGATGAATGGAATGATGGTGCACTGTTGTCCGTTTTCTCCACACGTTTCCAGGAGGAATAACAGAGGGAAAGCAGAATGTAGTTGTAAGGCCTCATGCACACGAACGTGTGCGTTCCCGTGGTCGTGCTGCGGCCCGCAAAATGCAGGCCACAATGCACAAACACCGTCCGTGGGGCAGCGGATTGCGGACCCATTCCATTTAATGAGTCCGCGATCCGGCCGTCCCGCAAAAAGATAGAACATGTCCTATCTTTTTGCGGAACGGAAATAAGGGACGAAACCCCACGGAAGCACTCAGTAGTGCTTCCGTAGGGTTCCGTTCCGTGCTTCCGTTCCGCATCTCCGGATTTGCGGACCCATTCAAGTGAACGGGTCCGCATCCGTGATGCGGAATGCCCACAGAACGGCGCCCGTGTATTGCGGGTCCGCAATACGGCAACCGGGTTCGTGTGCAGGAGGCCTGGGAATGGGAAGCTTTTATTAAAAAAGTCTGGGGAGGATTTGGGCTACTTTCACACTAGCGTTATTGCTGGATCCGGCAGGGTTCAGCAAAAACGCTTCCGTTACTGATAATACGATCGTCTGCATCTGTTATGAACGGATCCGGTTGTATTATCTTTAATAGCCAAGACGGATCCGTCATGAACTCCATTTAAAGTCGATGGAGGACGGATCCGTTTTCTATTGTGGCAGAGAAAACTGATCGGTCCCCATTGACGTGCATTGGGGGTCATGCTGGATCCGTTTTTTTAATTTTTTCCCAGGACGGAAAGCAAAATACAACACGTTGCGGTCTGGGAACGCAACTAAACAGAACGGAATGCATTTTGGAGCATTCCGTTCTGTTCAGTTCAGTTTTGTCCCCATTGACGATGAATGGGGACAAAACTGAAGCGTTTTTTTTCCGGTATTGAGCCCTTATGACAAATCTCAGTATCGGAAAACTAAAACGCTAGTGTGAAAGTTAGCCTTAAAGATCTACACACCTCACAGCAGAGGGTTTGATACAGTTGCATCTTGTATGGGAAATCTGTGTATTAAATAGCTGCACTGATACATTGTAACAAACCTTCAGGATAGATCGGTTACGCTGCTTCTAATAGATAATCATTGCTATACTGTCACCGCAGTGGGGTCATGACTTGCGTCGCAGGACGGTTTTACTCTCTTCCTCTGTGCTGCTGTTTTTGGGGGGGACAGATGACGTGGCTCTGTTGGTGTCTCGAGGAGATCCCCCGTGGTTTCATGTTGTTGGTTTCCCACCGGACAAACATCACCTCCCAAGTTGAGCTCTGGGTGAAGGAACGTCCTGAGCTCCTTCCAGCTTTGGTCACTAATTGGAATCTGACACCCTCTGCCAGGTGGAGCGTCTCACTGCGGAGCCCAGCGCCAGTCAGTGCCCTGCCGGGGGCGCCACAGCGGGATTAACACACAAAACACAGGGAGTGACTCCGTCTTATGTGTTATGTCTTGTGGAGACCACCAGCTGATGCAGGGAGCAATGCAACCTGGGAAAGGTTATGCAAATTAGCTCTCCTCTAGAGGGAAGGAAGGAAACCTCTCTAGTGCCCCCCACAGGCAGCTGCCCTGCAAATCAGTGTCTGGTGGATATAGGAGCCGTCAAACTTGACTGTAGACGCCCATCTGTAGAGGGGGGTCTTGCCCCTCGTCGGTTCAGACCAGGTTCTGATCGGGTGAAAAGCCCTTGTTGTAGCTGTCAGGAGGTCCTTCTGAAGTCATACAGGTAACACCCCCTGGGCATAGTACCAGCGCCAGCAGATGGCATGGGTCTGTATGATATACATGAGATGCTGCACCTGATGATACGCAGTATAGAGGTTACAGTGATACCTTCCCCCTGGGCGCGGGCCCCCCTTCATCCTGGGCGCGGGCCCCCCTTCATCCTGGGCGCGGGCCCCCCTTCATCCTGGGCGCGGGCCCCCCTTCATCCTGGGCGCGGGCCCCCCTTCATCCTGGGCGCGGGCCCCCCTTCATCCTGGGCGCGGGCCCCCCTTCACCCTGGGCGCGGGCCCCCTTCACCCTGGGCGCGGGCCCCCTTCACCCTGGGCGCGGGCCCCCTTCACCCTGGGCGCGGGCCCCCTTCACCCTGGGCGCGGGCCCCCTTCACCCTGGGCGCGGGCCCCCTTCACCCTGGGCGCGGGCTTGTTCACACATTAAGGGATCACTGTGGATTTCTGAAAATCCGTAGCTGCCATGTGGAGGAGATGTTAGTTAACCTCCTCCGCACGCTGCGTAAAGTCGCTTTAAGGGTACATGCGCACGTTGAGTATTCGTGTGCAGAGAATCCGCAGGTGCTCGCAGGCAAATCCGTGCGGTCAGTCCGCTTCAATCGGTGCGGATTTTACTAAGTGAATGAAGAAAATCCGCTCGGAAACGCTCTGCATCGTGTGCATTGAGAATTTCAAATTCTGATAGAATACAATGTACGTGACCTACGCTGCGGATATTCTGCACGGAAAATCCGCACGCAATCCTGATCGTGTGCATTCAGCCTGACTGAACGGTGGGGCGGATTTTTCAACCTGAAACGCGTCGGCTCTTGTCGCAGTTTGGTCACGGAATTGTTGCAGATTTTCCCCTTGTATCTTTTTGCTATAAAGTGGGTTTTCGGAAATCTGGTGCTATTATTATTATTCATCCCTTTTTTCATTTCTGCTGCTGTTTTATTTCTTTTTTGCACTAGTTGGTGGGGCCCATCTTATTTTTCCTTGGGGCCCTATGAATTAGACTTACGGCCCTGCCCATTGGGCATCTGCAAATATAACCCAACTTTCTGCTGGGGGCTGTCACCCAGGGGACCCGGGGATTTATCATTTTCTGGCCGCCCATTGGATCTTCACATTTGGGGGAAACTCTGAAAATGAAATGTTGTAGAGAAACAGATCAAAGGCAGAAAATCACACCAAGCAGCTCTGCGGACCCCCCTCTCTGGGAGCAGGAAGAGACTAGAAATGACATGTCACCTCCATATCCTGGCTGGGTGACCCTGTGCTCTCAGGAGGCTCTTCCCAGCTGTTACCACTAAGCGCACAGCCCCCCGGGCTCCTCTGGAGAGCAGGCCGGCCTCTGCGCCCCCATTGGTCGCCTCCAATTCTCCATCCCTCCATGACCAGCCTGTGGCTTCAGCATGTGCTTGTCAGTCCGGCTGCAGAGGAGGAAGACACCGCACTTCTGCAGGGCTGACTATGGGACCCCTCTGGAGGATGGGCCCCTGACCGCCCGCCGCTGGGGCTCTCCAAGGTACGACCACTGTGTAGCTGAGGGGTTGTATCCCAGGATCGGCCAGGAGCAGACCCCGGATTGCTGGCAGCCAAGGGGGAAAGATTTCAGGAATGTACTGGCTGCACTGGTATTATTCTGCCTCTGCTGGGGGGGGAGGAGACGGAGGGTTATTCTAGAGATCTATATATATGGGGCAGAATGGGGGGCTGCAGTGTGTGTGTATATATATATGGGGCAGAATGGGGGGCTGCAGTGTGTGTGTATATATATTTATCTATCTCATATCTATCTATTATTTATATATATATATATATATATTTATCTATCTATCTAATATCTATAGCTCTATCTCTCTATATATATCGCTCTCTATATATCGCTCTCTCGCTCTATATATATATATATATATATATCTATCTATCTCTCTCTCTCTATATATATCGCTCTCTATATATCGCTCTCTCGCTATATATATATATATATATATATATATATATATATATATATATATATATATATATCTATCTATCTATATCTCTCTCTCTCGCTCTCTATATATCTCTCGCTATATATATATATATATATATATATATCACTCTCTCTCCTGTATATACATAAAGAAATGATAATTTACTGTAATTATCTTTTTAGAACTTTTTTGCTCTCTAGACTCTCTTCCACCACACTTGCGCTCTGTACCTGCTGCCAGTCTGTGCTCCTCGCTCTCTCTGTTTCTATATCTCCGAGGTGTATTAGAGGAAGATCCCTTGAACTAGAGTCCTGCCCCCCCCCCTCCCCAATTATACTGTCATCATCAACAACATTTACAGAATTATTTTATGATTTTTTTTGTTTAATTAGTTTGAAAGAATTTTATGCTGTTCTTGTGTGTGAGTTTTTTCCCTGCATGTAACATAATGTGGAGTTGAGCGCGGTCCTGTGAGATCCTGGGAATTCGCTAATTGGATTTGTTTATTTATTAATACTTCCTTTAATGCCACATCTTCTACACCGCACACGGCCGTAGATTTCTAAGTGGCTGCAGGTTACTAAGACTCGATGAGCTGGAAATGATACATTTATTATTGTTACTGTAGTAATACATAAGGAATTCAGATTCCTCTCCTTCCTCCTTTAGGATGAGTCTATAGATTCCTCTCCTTCCTCCTTTAGGATCAGTCTATAGATTCCTCTCCTTCCTCCTTTAGGATCAGTCTATAGATTCCTCTCCTTCCTCCTTTAGGATGAGTCTATAGATTCCTCTCCTCCGTCTTTAGGATCCGTCTATAGATTCCTCTCCTTCCTCCTTTAGGATCCGTCTATAGATTCCTCTCCTTCGTCTTTAGGATCAGTCTATAGATTCCTCTCCTCCGTCTTTGTATCCGTCTATAGATTTCTCTCCTCCGTCTTTAGGATCAGTCTATAGATTCCTCTCCTTCGTCTTTAGGATCCGTCTATAGATTCCTCTCCTCCGTCTTTGTATCCGTCTATAGATTCCTCTGCTTCCTCCTTTAGGATCCGTCTATAGATTCCTCTCCTTCATCTTTAGGATCCGTCTATAGATTCCTCTCCTTCGTCTTTAGGATGAGTCTATAGATTCCTCTCCTTCGTCTTTAGGATCCGTCTATAGATTCCTCTCCTTCCTCCTTTAGGATCCGTCTATAGATTCCTCTCCTTCGTCTTTAGGATCCGTCTATAGATTCCTCTCCTTCGTCTTTAGGATCCGTCTATAGATTCCTCTCCTTCGTCTTTAGGATCCGTCTATAGATTCCTCTCCTTCGTCTTTAGGATCCGTCTATAGATTCCTCTCCTTCGTCTTTAGGATCCGTCTATAGATTCCTCTCCTTCGTCTTGGCGCTGAGTCACTTGAGCTGCTGCTGGAAGTAAATGATCCGTTTTATTTGTTTTTGCAGCCAGTTTTAGTCTCTTCTCTTTTTCCGATTCGCTTCCTAACACTACAGTGAATGGAGACGCACAGACACAAAATTTACTTTAAAGTAGTTTTGCCACCATTAAATGTTGATGTAATTTAGGATGAAAAATAGTTACTTTTGTAGTTTACTTTCTGTTACGAAAATGCTCTCTTGCACGCCCACCTACTGAGCTGGATCAGCATAGCCGCCCGTGCTTAGTTCCGTCATTTAACTGCCACCAGCCATATCTACTGTTAGACCTAGATAAGGAGGAAGCTTCCGCAGAGAGGACACACTCTCTGAGCTGTGATGGAGAGAGCTGCAGCAGAAAGGACACATCCCCTGAGCTGTGATGAGAGAGCTGCAGCAGAAAGGACACATCCCCTGAGCTGTGATGAGAGAGCTGCAGCAGAAAGGACACATCCCCTGAGCTGTGATGAGAGAGCTGCAGCAGAAAGGACACATCCCCTGAGCTGTGATGGGTAGAAAGCTGCAGCAGAAAGCACATGCACCCCTGAGCTGCCATAGGGAGATAGCTGCAGCAGGAAGGACACACCCCTTAACTATCCATAGAGAGAGGTGCAGCAGAAAGGAGTAGCCCCCTGAGCTGTCAGCCTGAAGAGAGGAGTAGACATGGTGCAATGAATGTGGAGATCTCTGGATCCATGTGAGGTACAGACATCAGTGGCCAAAATATCAAATCACAAATCTCCTTTAGATCTTCAGATGCTCCTATTCCTGCGAAAAATCATGAACATACTGTAGATCAACATCTAAATCTGTAAATATGTCTGTTTGCTTTCAGTGAATGGAAATCTAAATCTTCCCATACCTGGAGATTAGCCGCCTCTGCATCCAGTACATGCAGGGCGGTATATGGAGATGCGGGGTGCCACAGCAATTCCCTCGCCCTTAGGCTACAGTCACACGATCGTTGTGTGTTTTGCGGCCCACAAATTGCCGATCCGCAAAACACGGATGGCGTCTGTGTGCGTTGCGCAATTTGCGGAACGGCACGCGCAGCCATTAATATAACTGCCTATTCTTGTCCGCAAAATGGACAAGAATAGGACAGGTTATATATTTTTTTTTTTTTTGCGGAGCAACGGATGCGGATCCAAGCCGCGAAAACCGCGGCTCGGACGCGGACCCAAACAAGGTTCGTGTGCATGAGGCCTTAGGTGCACCCCTTCCAAGATCCTTGGGTTGATTCTCTACCATTTCGGGGCCCCGTACAGCTTTCCTCAGGGGCCACAAAGCAGTATCATGGATTGCCTGAATACTCCCTTTACCCCAGTGTGCACTTCAGGGCTGCAAACCTTAATGTCTGGGGGTGAATTCCCTTTTGGCTAGGGGGGGGTTACAATACGTGGTCCCTGTAATGATGCAGCCTCAGTGTCCCCCTATGGAATGGTTTTCAATCTGAAAACATAGAAGCCACGGCTCGTGGTTTCACCACAATTTTACTAACTTTGTAGCGCAAGCCTTAAAAATACACATCGCATACGTAAATGTGATATTTTTTTATTTTTTTAAGGTGATTTTCTCCAGTGGGTTGGAGACGCTGCGGGATCTTTCTTTTCTACGGAAAACTCCCCGTCATAGGTCTTGGCGTTTTCTTCTGGCTGCCAGTGAAGGAAATTAAATCATTTTAAAGCACTAGACGCGCTGGCGCGGCGCCAGGAGGAGATGTAAGGTTTAAGGTAACTTCTCTATAAGTCTGCTCAGGCCGATGGCTGCGAGGAGATTTTCTCACTTGAAAGAGGCCAGACGTGTACCCGGAGATCGCTCGTCCGTTCCCTTACAGAAACCCCATTCATTTCTGAGACAGGAATGTGCTCGCGTCTTGTGCGCAGAACAAACACGTATCGTCCAGAGGAGCAACTCAACACTGCCCTGCATTCACTGTCGCCGGGAGCGAGCACATCAACCCTCGGTTACAAACCGCAGCTTTTCTTGTAATTCTCTGTTGTGCCAGTCCTCTGTTATTCCTCCTAGAAATGCATACATAACTCGACCGCAGGGCATTACCAGTCCCCTTGCTCCTATATAGCGCGCTGCAGCCAGCACTGATTACATTGTGTTGGACTCTGCCCCCCACTCACACAGTGGTCACATTTTATTATACATTTATTAGAGGAATAACAGAGGAACTGTGCAATATAAGGAAAGATGCTCCAGAATTATTATCTCACAAGTACTGACTGTAAAACAGACGTGTCAGGAGAAGTGGCAGATCCTTTTTTTTAAAGGGACGTGCATGTTTAACTTAAAGATGACATCCTTCTAAAAGTTGTCTTGTTAGATAGACCTAGAAGACCTTCCCCCCCAGCCCCAATTAAAGGAATTGTTTGAGATTGCAGAAAATTGACTTTTTTTTTTTCCTCCTAAAACAGCGCCACTTTTGTCTACAGGCATAGTCTGGTATTGCACTTTGGCACCAATGCTCAGCTCCAGTACCGGCTGATCTCCCTTGTACCATTCCTGGCCAAATAGAATAAAGAATATTATAAAGCACGGGGAGGGAGGGGGGGGGGGGGGGGTAAATCCTCGGAGCCAAAATGCTGACGAGCCTAGAAATGTCACGGGTGAGGTTATTGGTTTTCTTACTGAAAGTTCTTCCTTGGCTTCTGAAAAACTCATCCTTGAGTTAATGTGACCGTCCCCTTTTAATTAAAGAGGGGCTCTCACTTCTCCTGACATGTCTCTTTTAGGAGGTACCTGCATCCCCCTCGTAATAGCAATTATGGAGCATCTATTCTTAGGACTCTATGTTGGGTCATTCCTCTATTATTCCTACTAGAAGTTTATTAACGAATTGCTAGCCATTCATAAACTTCTAGCACTAATAATAGAGGAATTGCACAACATAGAGTCATAAGAATAGATGCTCCAGGATTGCTAATATTTGGGGGATGCGAGTGGTTAATAAAACGGACATGTCAGTAGAGGTGCGAGCTACTCTTTTAAAAGGGACGATCACACTAACTCAATCTTGAGTTTTTCAGTTCCCTCCTTAAAGGGGTTGTCTCATCTTAGACACGCTAGGATGTGCCACCAATGTCAGATTCGTGCGGGTCCCACCTCTGGGAACCACAGCGATCTACGGAACAGGACCCCCGAAGAGAGTGGAGAGCAACTGCACACGTGCGACTGCCGTCCATTCATTTCTATGGAAGAGAATATGGCTGAGCCCTCGGCTGTTTTTCGGAAATGCAGTGCAGGCGCGGCGTGCTCTCCTTCACTTTCGGAGGGTCGCTCTGGAGATAGGTGCACGTTCCCCCTCTCAATCTCCAGAGCAACCCTCCGAAAGTGAAGGAGAGCACGCCGCGCCTGCGCTGCATGCTCAGTTCCGTAAACGGCTGAGGGCTCTGCCATTTTCAGCGCTGTCGTAGCGATCTGTCATCAAGGTCTGAGATAACACAACCCCTTTAAGTCTAGTTCTGTGAACTATCACACCCATCGGGGGATCTGAACCCCCGTTCTTTGCATCGGAAGGTTTTCGGCTCTTCTCGTAGACCCGAGCGTCCATTGTACCGTGTAAAATCCAGGAACCGTTCAGAAGTGCGTTCCGATTTCTCTCTGGCTTCGGGATGTGTCCGCCCTGGCTTCTAAATCATTGCAGATTACACAAATTCGGACCCGCCCGCCCACACGTCTGGGCGACTTGTCATGTCTGAATCTTTACGCCCACAGGGACATCATCATCACCGGGAGGTGTCCCCTTCTCACCCAAAAATAAGTGGAAAAAATATTAAATGACACTTCTATACGCCCGTCACGTAGCCGTCGGCCCTCGTTTTGGCTGGCAGCTAGCCTTCCTGACTCCCCCGCAAGCATTGGATCAGCTGAGCATGCCTGCTCGTCTCAGTGGAGTCGGGAGATAAGCGGTTGCCTGACACATCAAGCACTGCCTGTCTCCCTTGGCTCTGTTGCCCATAGCAACCAATCAGATTCCACCTTTCATTTGACAAAGGAGCTCTGAAAAATGAAAGGTGGAATCTGATTGGTTGCTGGGGGCAACTAAGCCAGTTTTCCTTTACATCAGTTTTGATAAATCTCCCCCCTTGCTAGATTAACTCATCGAGGCCCATCTTTCTTTATCTTTGCGCGGCTGTTTCCATACATGTCAGAACGTGGCCGAAGTCGTCAGCTTTCATTTTCATCTATTGATACTACTACACCAGCATCTCCCATCACCCCCATCATACTTTAGGACAGAGCGCAACTTTCATTTTAATTTTTCTGTGCTCATTGTCCTTCTGAAATAAGTGGGGGGAAGGGAACTGACAACTGCCTTAGGCCTCATGCACACGACCGTTGTTGTGGTCCGCATCCAAGCCGCGTTTTTTGCAGGCTCGGATGCGCACCCATTCACTTCAATGGGGCCACAAAAGATGCGGACAGCACTCCGTGTGCTGTCCTCATCCGTGGCCCCGCAAATAAAATATAACATGTCCTATTCTTGTCCGTTTCGCGGACAAGAACAGACATTTCTACAAGGGGCCCCGCGTTCCGTTCCGCAAATTGCGGAAGGCACACGGGCGGCTTCCGTTTTTTTGCAGATCGGCGGTTTGCGGACCGCGAAAAAGGGAACGG
Organism: Bufo bufo; assembly: GCF_905171765.1. Taxonomy (NCBI): domain Eukaryota; kingdom Metazoa; phylum Chordata; class Amphibia; order Anura; family Bufonidae; genus Bufo; species Bufo bufo. The sequence goes on from NC_053392.1 coordinate 602,117,241, forward strand.
TCGGGTGCATGAGGCCTTAGACTAATTTCTAGTTTAGGGAAATAGATGTCAGAGTTTGCGTGGATTCAGCCATCGACTGGACTAGATAGACTCCCGTACTGCTGCCCCCTATGGACAGGATGACCTGCTAGTTCAAACCTTCTGCTTACATAGGATACCCCCCGCTTAGTTGCGGCTGGGACCCGTCACCACCGCAGAATCCTGGGAAAGTAGTGTTTTTTGGGTATTATTGCATTGTAAAAGTTTGCAGGATAACAGGTGTTTGGTGCGGGGTGTGGGAGACGGCCGCACATCCATCAGGAATGCGGGGTATGTCCTAGTGCGCTGTTTCTCCATTTGCCCTTAAAGTGGACATACTTGGCATTCCCCGATCCCCGCACATTTTATCGCTTCTGTTCTAGAATTTGCTTTTGTTTTAGTGTTTTTATACTTTGCGGATAGGAAAATTGCTAGAAATAGGTGGGGAGGGGGTGGTTAAAGGGGTTTCCTGACCTTTTTTTTTTTTTTATACTGGATTTGTCATCGTCTGATCAGTGGTTGTGCAATTCCCGGGAACCCTGCTGATCAGCTGGTTGAACGCCGTTGCCTCCTCGCAGCTTACCAAGCACAGCACCATCCTTTGGATACTGACCATGCATGGTATTGCAGCTCAGTCCTATTTACTTGAATGAGACAGAGCTGCGCCTAGACCATGTGACCGATAAATGTGACTTCACATGGGCTAGGGGAAGTGATGGCTAGCCTCCGGCACTCCAGCTGTGGTGAAACTACGACTCCCAGCATGCGCCATTCATTTCTATGGAGTTCTGAGGACAGATAAGCAAGTGTACATCTTAGGAGTTGTAGTTTTACCACAGCTGGAGTGTCGGAGGTAAGCTGCGAGAAGGCCGCGACGCCCGCAGGAGTGCTGCAGCCTTCTCCAAACAGCTGTTTGGCGGGGGTCCCAGGTGTCGGACCCCCACCAATCAGATACTGATGACCTGTCCAGAGGATAGGGGGACAGGGACCATTGAAGGGACAGGTAGCAATGTGTTCTACATAAAGTCCTCTTCTCCAGTCACTGCCAAAGCAGCATTCAAGATTCTTCTGCATTGTTGTCAGCTCTGTCTGCTGGATCTTGTATGTTCCCTGCTTCACAGCAGGACAGTGTCCTAATGCAAGAAAGCAGCATATACCACAATGCACCAAAACCCTGTGCCCTTTCTGTAAACGCAGTGCAGAATTATGAATGCAGCTCTGGATGTAACTTGTGCATAAGACGCGATGCCTATCCCCAGTACTTCTTGTTAATGTCGTCTTTGTTTTCTCCCTCCTCCGTAGACTCTTCCATGATTGTACGGCGTTGACATGATGGCGGTGAACAGCAGGAACAGCGACTGTGTGACCCTCGGCAATGGTAGCCTCCCATCTAATACGCATTCTACGGGTCAACCCCCATCCGGCGATGGAGACCAGACTCCTCCGACCACCGAGGAACCAAGACTTCAAGGGAGCCCCAACGGATGCATCTCTCACAATGGTGCCGCCAAACCTGGCCCTGTGTTCCCGGAGCACCAGAGGCCGACGATTGTCCACCAGTGCTGCCACCACTGCTCCTATCATCCTCCTCTGACCAGCCGGCCAGACTGTGCCCCCCGCAACGGAGGGACCGTGCCTTGCGCGCTGAATTCGGGCTGTTCCCAGCAGCACTCAGACTTCTCTCCCACCTCCGTCTGTCCCAACCATCCACCCGTGTATCACCCCGTCTGCTGCGTGCAGCCACCCACCTCCTTCTGCCTCCACCAGTGGCGCGACCATTTTCAGCACCAGCAAGTGCCGCCTCACTTGGTGAACATCAGGTCAGTAGCTCGTTCCTTCTTGACAGGGTTCATGACCGTATTCACACTCTGCTGCCTCGGTGGTCTATGGGGGTTGACCAGCATGTCTCGAATTTAAAGGGCAGTTCCATTTATGGGCCGTATTCATGTATATCGCACAGATATCCTTTCCAGGTTGCGTGGTAGTGAAGTTGCAGAGCATAGGCCTTACAGACAGGTATTTCATCTTGTAAATTGTCATCTCAAATGCAGATTCTGCGTTTTCGTCCTGGGAGGGGCTTTCCACCGCGCTCTTTGTCGCCCCCTGCTGTGTAATGCACTTTATAAAGTAAAATAGAGGTAACCATAGAAGAGAGAATGTGTTTGTCTTACTGGTTACGTTGTGATACCTTTAGAGGTTCCCCTTGTGATAATAATTCTTATGATTCTGTTGTACTCTTCCTCTATTATTCCTACTAGAAGTTTATGAATGAATTTCCAGCAGTCTGCAATGAAGGTCCATCTGGGTGTTACCAGTTGGGGATGTGTGTCCTGGTACAGAATGACATTGGCAGCGCTGATTGGATAATGTCAGCCTGGGTAGGGACACAGTTTGGGGGGGCGGGGGAGGTGTTACTAGTTGGAGGATTGGGGGCACATTCTGAGGAATGTCACACCCTAGAATAAGAATAGGTGCTGTGCTATTCCTCTATTATTCCAACTAGACGTTTATGAATGAATTGCGCACATTCTGACCAATTAGAGATGGCAGTTTCTGTATAACCAGGGGATGTGCTGCTGATTGGGGGCGAGTGGTTTTAGTTCCCCATCTTCATCCCTTGGAGAAGCCTCTGCTGTCAGGTTGATGTCTTCTCGAGAAGATAACACCCGCTCTTCAGACCCTGCTTCCTTCTGCTCCCTCCCATCCTGTAAGACGCTGAGGCCAAGACTTTCTTTCGGATAATTACAAGTTAAAATCGGATTTCACTTCATTCTCCCTGAACAAAGCTCCAGATAACCCGATCCCGCTCTTTGAGGAGTCCCGATCCTGCCCTGTGTGGGCGAGGCCTCCCTGCTCCTCCGTCCTCCTCCTGCTCTGGGAATTCTCAGGACCATTAGTAATGGGGCTTTTGTGAAGCGTGGAGAGGTACAATCCCGTGCCTCCGGTTACAGTACACAAAATATGTTAACAGATCCTTTGTGTAATAGATATGTCCTCGCTGGAGGAACCGTCTGCCGGGTGATGCCCCCACCCCCGGAGAACGGGATCATTCCTGGAGGATGTCCACTCATTAGCTTCATTATGGTAGAGAAGAAACCCTTAATGATATGAGAATAGGCAGCCGGGCCTGAACCCACAGCATCTAGCCCCTACAGATCGCCCAGAGTCGCCCTCTTGCGTCAAGTTCTGCCATTTCTTAGTTATGCGCCCCTTTAAGAAAAGTAGGCCACAACCGACATGGCCGCCGTAGTGTTATCACCCATCTGCTCTACGTAACCTATAACCGCCAAGATTCTTGTTTTTTCCCCCAGGACTATAAGAGAGGAGGGGCTTATGGATATTTGCATTTAAAAAGGGGCGTTACCAGACCATTTGGAGGGGAGGAAATAAAAATGTCCTGCAAATATGGATTCCAAATATGCCCAAGCTCAGACTGGCCCACTGGGGAGGTGGGGGATTCCTCGATAGGCCCCCAGTCTCCTGTGCCCGGAGATAAGATGGAGGAGTAATTATCTCTCGTTTCTCAGGAGAGAGAATTATTTAAGCCACTTGGTGGCATTATGGCACAGTGATGCAGCCTCCTACTTGTGTAAATTGTACAGGAGGCCCCGCAGTATCTTCTAGACTTCTAGGGCTGCTGGCTGTGAAGGAGGAGAGAACATGTCTGGCCATCCTCCTGCCCTCCCTGCTGTCAGAAAACTGTGGTCGCTGGAGAGAAGGACTCCTCTGATGCCCCCTAATGCCCCCACTCTAAATGCACCCCTAATATTGCCTCTTCTCCAGTGGCCCCCCCTAATACCTCTGCTCCAGGATCCCCACTATTACCCTGCCTCAGGTGACCCTAATGCCTCTGTTTCAGTTATGACCCTCCGTTTGTGCCCTTTGCTCACGTTGCTCCTCTAGCGCCATTGCTTGGGCTTTGTTAAAGGTTGTGACCTGCAAAGGGGGTTGACCTTATGACTGAAAAATTCTGCACAGTGCGTCACATTCTCCAGTATTGACACGTACGGTTTACATAGCGGCAGTGAGGATATTCTGTATTTACAGGCATCACTGCTGCCATGTAAAGAGATAGTGGAGGTGGAGTGGTGAAGGATTTAAAGGGGTTACCCAGGTTTTCAAGTTATCCTCTCCACACCATAGGGCATAATTATGATTAGTGGGGTCCGATTCTGCGACCAATCTGACATTTATCACCTATCCTGTAGATGGGCAATAGGTAGGACATCCCTTTTAATTATAATGTAGATTATGTACAATTTGAGGAGGTTAAGATTTGGTAAATTTCATGCCAGACATTTATGCTTAAAGGGGTCAGTCATTTAAAAAAAATAATAATTTGCGGCCCCGTTGAAGTGAACAGTACAGACATGGAAAAAAATTAAAATTAGTGTGCAGGAGCATTACGGTGGGCCCCCAGAATCAGTTACACTGGGGGGCCCTAAGTACCCAAGTCCGACACTGAATATGCCATATCACTTATCCCAGAAGAGGATCAATAACTCTCCTGACATGTCTGGATTAGTAAATATTTGCATGTTTTCTTAACTCTGTGATCTGTCAATCCTCTGTTGCTCCTCCAGGAAATGTACGAACAGGCTAAACTGAGTCTGTCGCCTTCAAAATAATTTCCAATCTGTAAACACGCCGCCGTGTAGCCTAGGTTCCATGAAACATAACCATTTTTAAAATAATTTTAGGAAATGCCTTTTTTTATTTCTATGAAAATCAGGTGCACCGTCACTCCTCTAGTGACACAGCCCAGAGCCTCCCCCTTGTTTGACAGCCCCCGAGATTTCAGAGCTGGTAGCAATGGCACGGGCGATGCCAGGTGCCCCTAACGGAGCAGCCCCAAACCTTTTGGCGGTATGTTTACCTTTTCAAACTGATTTTGGGGGAGGCATTCCCCTCGTGTCCCTACCCAGTCTGACCTTGTCCAGTCAGTGCCTACAGGATCAGACCAAACCATTCATGAGGAGGTTCAGTTGGCAGTTTATACATTTCCAAGAGGAATAATAGAGGAAAAACACAAAGTAGAATTGTTTTTTCCATGGGTGAATACAAATAAAACAGACCTGATATTTATCTGTTCAGAGCCTGGGGCGGATGACCCGGCTCCTGGGATAATGTCCCTCTGAGATTACTAGGAACCTAATATGGTAGAAGATCTCCATTTCTCCATCTGCTGCAGCAGAATCCTCTTGTTGGTTGTCGTCCAAGCCTTGTACCGCAATTATCCTGGCAGACGAGTAACAGACGGCGCAGTGATAATTAGGAGGGTCAGATATCCAGTCCTGTAACGTTACAGTAATTGTGGACTTGTTAGAGGAATGATCCGATTTTAAAGGCGTTTTCTTCCCATAATTCTGCTCCACAAGGAACTTCTACTAAATCTTCTACCACCGATAGTCTGGAAGTCCTGATTATTAGGACTGCAGCCCGCCGCTTCCCTGCTCCTCGCTGTGGGCACAGATGTACTGCCTCCATCGCCTTAGTGTCGGTGTGCCCTCACCTTCAGTGTGCTCTTCCAAATCCTGCGGGTCCCTGAGTGTTGAAGGTGCTCTCTCCATGCAGAGGGCGCCTGAGCTTTAAGGGTGCGTTCAAGTGCAAAGGAAGGAGCCGTCCCGTAAAAGTGAATGGGGACGCCATACTTGTAAGTACACTGCTCACCACTGCAATTGCTGCGGCGTGCGGGTAAATGGAGCAGAGAAGGCATCCAGAGCTCCTGCCAATTACACAGGACTATCCCAGGAGGTAGCAGTCCGGTTGCTTCCCTTCAATGAAGGCCAGATCCCTGTACAAGGTTTAAAGGGTGAATACCAGGGGAGCTCCGGAAAAAGTTGGCAGAGTGGGTCCACAATCGCTGATCCGTAACACTGATAATCCATAAAACTCCATAAAACCTTGAAATACAACATGTTGACTGATCCTTCTTTTCCACGGAAGATGGAAGATGTTGGAACCTGGCATACTTTGAGGAGGGATGAGGGTTGATTGGCTGCAGAAATCAAACAATGTCTGTGTCAGACGGGACGCCCATAGACTGTAGACTTTTCTTGGCAAATCTATTCAGAAAACATCTGGGGTCAGTTGAACGATCCTTTAATCCTTTATTTTTGGTGAGCCAGCCAGGAAGAATGGTCATATCACTCAACTTGCAAAAGACCCTCTTTATGGTCAACAAATGGGTGGTTTGAAAGTTCATTTCCAGTGATCTGGGCCAGGAGCATCATTGTGGCCAAGTGATTGGTCTTTACAATATCCGTAGATTAGTGCCGATACCTTGTGGCCTTCGAGATGTAAAAAGTTGGACAAGTTGGTCAGACTTGAATGGGATGACCGTTCGATATAGCTCATGGATGGGCCAACCTACGGCTCTCCAGCTGTTGTAAAACTACAACTCCCACCATGCCCTGCTGATGGCTGTAGGCTGTCTGGGCATGCTGGGAGTTGTAGTTCAGCCATCCCTGATATAGGTTTGGATTTAAGCGCCATACTTAAATACACCCCTTTTAGTTTTATTTACGCACCATCCCAACTCTCTACGACCCGTTCTGGCCTCCCGTCGGGATGGTTTAGTTAGTAGAACATCCTCGGGGCTTTCTCTTGACAATATCTACTTACAACTTGCGCCTGATCTTAAACAGATCTGTTGCACAGAGCGCACACCTCGTCATGCAGGGTTTCATTTCTGTTGGATAAGTCCAAGATTTGAGTGTTTTTTTTTTTTTTTGTTTTTTTTTTTACTGTAAATTGTGAAAGATTCTGCCGGTGCTACGTTGCCCTCTGCTCCAGTTTTTGGCTTCTTTTCAAAAAGTGACTCATGGAGGCATTTTAAAAAGGCTTTTTTTTTATTGTTCCTTCTGAAAGCTTTTATTTGAATCTCGAAGCAGAAAGCAGCTTTCCCGTTGAAATCAAAGTGTTTTAGAAGAGGAACATTCCTGTGTGGACTTACAGCCAGTGACGTCTGGGTCTGAGAAGTGACAAGAAGCAAATGTCCGTTTCCTTAATCTTCTGCACTTTGTTTTATCAGTTTCCCCTGAGACTACGTGACATTAGTTCTGGTGGAAATACAGGAAACAATGAGAGAATTGTAACATTGTAGATTATTTATATAGTTTATTACAGTGAAATGTATTTCCTATCTATCTGGCTACTTTTTCTTGTGTGGCGCAGAATTGTATCAGTTATATTCCTGTAGTTAGGAGCAGTATTAGGCCTCTTTCACACTGGCGTTTGCGGCCCGTTGCCGTATTGCGGATCCGCAATACACGGGTGCAGTTCCGTGGGCATTCCGCATCACGGATGCGGACCCATTCACTTGAATGGGTCTGCAAATCTGGAGGTGCGGAACGGAACCACGGAACGGAAGCACTACGGAGTGCTTCCGTGGTGTTTCGTGCCGTACTTCCGCTCCGCAAAAAGATAGGACATGTCCTATCTTTTTGCGGAACGGCCGGATCACTGACTCATTCAAGTGAATGGGCCCGCAATGCGCTGCGGCTGCCCCACGGACTTTGCTCGTGCATTGCGGCCCACAATACCGCCACGGGGTGCACACGCCAGTGTGAAAGAGGCCTTATAGTAATTATATTCTTGTACATAGGAGCAGTATTATAGTAATTATATTCTTGTACATAGGAGCAGTATTATAGTAGTTATATTCCTGTACATAGGAGCAGTATTATAGTAGTTATATTCTTGTACATAGGGGCAGTATTATAGTAGTTATATTCTTGTACATAGGAGGCAGTATTATAGTAGATATATTCTTGTACATAGGAGCAGTATTATAGTAGTTATATTCTTGTACATAGGAGCAGTATTATAGTAGTTATATTCTTGTACATAGGAGCAGTATTATAGTAGTTATATTCTTGTACATAGGAGGCAGTATTATAGTAGTTATATTCTTGTACATAGGAGCAGTATTATAGTAGTTATATTCTTGTATATAGGAGCAGTATTATAGTAGTTATATTCTTGTACATAGGAGCAGTATTATAGTAGTTATATTCTTGTACATAGGAGCAGTATTATAGTAGTTATATTCTTGTACATTGGAGGCAGTATTATAGTAGTTATATTCTTGTACATAGGAGGCAGTATTATAGTAGTTATATTCTTGTACATAGGAGGCAGTATTATAGTAGTTATATTCTTGTACATAGGAGCAGTATTATAGTAGTTATATTCTTGTACATAGGAGGCAGTATTATAGTAGTTATATTCTTGTACATAGGAGCAGTATTATAGTAGTTATATTCTTGTACATAGGAGGCAGTATTATAGTAGTTATATACTTGTACACAGGAGGCAGTATTATAGTAGTTATATTCTTGTACATAGAAGCAGTATTATAGTAGTTATATTCTTGTACATAGGAGCAGTATTATAGTAGTTATATTCTTGTACATAGGAGCAGTATTATAGTAGTTATATTCTTGTACATAGGAGCAGTATTATAGTACTTATATTCTTGTACATAGGAACAGTATTATAGTAGTTATGTTCTTGTACATAGGAGACAGTATTATAGTAGTTATGTTCTTGTACATAGGAGACAGTATTATAGTAGTTATATTCTTGTACATAGGAGCAGTATTATAGTAGTTATATTCTTGTACATAGGAACAGTATTATAGTAGTTATACCCTTGTACACAGGAGCAGTATTATAGTAGTTATATCCTTGTACATAGGAGGCAGTATTATAGTAGTTATATTCTTGTACATAGGAGCAGTATTATAGTAGTTATATTCTTGTACATAGGAGCAGTATTATAGTAGTTATATTCTTGTACATAGGAGGCAGTATTATAGTAGTTATATTCTTGTACATAGGAGCAGTATTATAGTAGTTATATTCTTGTACATAGGAGCAGTATTATAGTAGTTATATTCTTGTACATAGGAGGCAGTATTATAGTAGTTATATTCCTGTACATAGGAGGCTGTATTATAGTAGTTATATTCTTGTACATAGGAGCAGTATTATAGTAGTTATATTCTTGTACATAGGAGCAGTATTATAGCAGTTATTTTCTTGTACATAGGAGGCAGTATTATAGTAGTTACATTCTTGTACATAGGAGCAGTATTATAGTAGTTATATTCTTGTACATAGGAGCAGTATTATAGTAGTTATATTCTTGTACATAGGAGCAGTATTATAGTAGTTATATTCCTGTACATAGGAGGCTGTATTATAGTAGTTATATTCCTGTACATAGGAGGCTGTATTATAGTAGTTATATTCTTGTACATAGGAGGTAGTATTATAGTAGTTATATTCTTGTACATAGGGGGCGGTATTATAGTAGTTATATTCTTGTACATAGGAGGCGGTATTATAGTAGTTATATTCTTGTATATAGGAGCAGTATTATAGTAGTTATATTCTTGTACATAGGAGCAGTATTATAGTAGTTATATTCTTGTACATAGGAGGCAGTATTATAGTAGTTATATTCTTGTACAAAGGAGGTAGTATTATAGTAGTTATATTCTTGTACATAGGAGCAGTATTATAGTAGTTATATTCTTGTACATAGGAGCAGTATTATAGCAGTTATATTCTTGTACATAGGAGGCGGTATTATAGTAGTTATATTCTTGTACATAGGGGGCGGTATTATAGTAGTTATATTCTTGTATATAGGAGCAGTATTATAGTAGTTATATTCTTGTACATAGGAGGCAGTATTATAGTAGTTATATTCCTGTACATAGGAGGCAGTATTATAGTAGTTATATTCTTGTACATAGGAGCAGTATTATAGTAGTTATATTCTTGTACATAGGAGGTAGTATTATAGTAGTTATATTCTTGTACATAGGGGGCGGTATTATAGTAGTTATATTCTTGTACATAGGAGGCAGTATTATAGTAGTTATATTCTTGTACATAGGGGACTGCAATATTTTTTTTTTTTTTTACCTTATAAAGTAGTATCCTAAAGTCCAGACTATCCAAGAACCCAGTTTAGTATTTCATTTAAATTCTACATCTCCCATACATACTTTAACTATATATTTAATTAAAAACATCAGTAAGTGCAGGCCTCCTGTAGAAGCTTCTACATTAATGCGGCGCCTCGCTCGGTTTAGTCATTCCTGGTGTGTTGTCATTCTGTCCTTGTCTGAACACGGGCTTGCTGCATTGCAGGGGAGTTTGGCACGTAACACTCTCTTATTGTGCACTCACTTAAATTGGACAATTTTAGACAAAGCCAAAAAGTTGCCTCTTGTGTAGCCTGTCAGCGCCGCTCGCTGAAACATTTCTGTAATGTGCGGTATAAATTTTCAGCCCTTTTTTGAAATATGAAACTTTTCTCTGTGCACATAAATGTAAAGAATAGAAATAATTCTTATATTGGCGGGGGATGCTTGGGGGGGCGTATGGTGGCAGTTTCAGGATAAAAGAGAGTGCTTTTTAGATATTACAGTCCCCTTAAGAATAACCGTATGTTCATAAAAGGGCAAGAACTCTTGCAAGCTTTCTTTTTATGACTCCAATGCGTCTAAAATTAAAAATGAAATAGTCTGGATTTAAAAATCGCCTGTCATTTTGTGTTTGCAGTCCCTATGTAGACCTACAGTATGTCTCCACGCCCCCCCCCGCCCTCCCACCACCCCAGATTATCAGATGTTACCAATTGTCATATGCCTGATATTAATTAAATGTCCCCCTCCTTGGTATCAATACTTTTGCGCTTCCTGTTGGAGACCAATATCAGGAACTTTTGGCACCAAGGGCCTCACCACCCACCCACACCTTGGCCGATTGTGATCGCACTCCGCCGCCTCTGAAACGGCCCAGATGATGAGATGAGAAGATTGGGTCCCACATGTACTGATATTTCCAATACTGTGGGACAACCCAAAACATAAGCAAATGAAAACCATGTGGTGATCGAAGAGGAGAAGGAGCGTAATCCTGGGACTGATCCCGCATTGTGTAATCTCATCCCCTCTGCTCGTCTTGCTGTGACCATTCAACCTGTAAACAAAAGTTTATGGTCGCCTCAGGCTCGCTGCTCGCAAGGAATTTAATTTAGAAACTCGCATTTCTGTCCCTCTAATTTAGCTTGAGCTCTTTGATGCCAAAGGGTAGGAAAGGAAGAGTGCTTTTGGGGGCATGGCAAGGAATGTGACAGCTGACTGTCCGCAATGGTGAATTCTAAGCTTAGCAACTTTTTGACTTTTTTTGGGGGGGACCTTTTTCGACTATATATTCATAATAGAGGTTCCGTTTTTTGCGTTCCGTATACGGAAGCATTAATTTCAATGAATCCGTAAAAAAAAAAACGGAAAGTACTCCGTATGCCTTCCGTTTCCGTTTTTCCGTTCAAAGATAGAACATGTCCTATTATTGTCTGCATAACGGACAAGGGTAGTACTATCAGGAGCCAGCTGTTCCGTTCCGTATTTGCGGACCGCAAAATACTGAAAAAGCCATGCGGTCGTCTGCAAGAGGCCTAAGTCGTTCTAACTTTACTCAGTGGCCTTACTGGAAATGTGTTTTTTGATCTGAACATGCATGGAACTGTGATGTATGTGTTGGGTCGCTGGCGGGATTTGACTATTGTGGCAGAAGCGGTTATGATCTTCGATTTTTATCTGTGCCTTTTCTGGTTAAAGGTGCCTCCATTTGTTCTCATCGTGGATGAGCCTTTGGCCTAATATCATGACCATGTTACATGTGGCCTGTTCTTACTAATAGGTCACTGCCTCTGTCAGGATCAGCACACTGCTCCCCCTCTGCTGTCATCATTCTCCTCATCTGATCAGTTACAATAAATTCTAACCCCGCTTTAATGATTTATGTCATGGTCTCAATGGGCCTTGTAGTCCCAAGTGGAAAGGTCACTGTGTCCCACAAGATCAGCACAATGCTCTCCAGCTGCTGCCATTAGTATCTAATTGACTACATCATGTCCACTTAATACCCACATGGTCAGCGCACTGCTTTCCTGCTGCAGTCATCAGTATTATGTCCACAGTCACAATCGGCCTTGTAATGACAGGTAGACTAGTCACTGCCTCCCGCAAGAGCAGCACACTGTTCTCCTGCTGTTCTGATCATAATCTAATTGGTTACAAAGTGGTCTGCCCCTGCCAACTTAAAGGGGTTGTCTCATCATGGACAATGGGGGCATTTTACTAGGATATGTCCCCATTGTCTTATAGGTGGGGGTCCCGCACCTATATCGAGAACGGAGCCCCGCAAGTGAAGGAGGGCTGCTGCTCATGCGCCGGCTCGGCTATTTCCGTCAGCCCCATAGAAACAAATCCCATTCACTTCTATGGGGAGCCGGCTTGGTGGTGGCCAGACCGGAGTCCTCCAGCCACCACCTTGCGGGGCTCCGTTCTTGGTATAGGTGCGGGTCCCAGCGGTGGGACCCGCACCTATAAGACAATGGGGGCATATCCTAGCGATATGCCCCCATTGTCCATGATGAGACAACCCCTTTATTGTTAGTGCAACTTTTTTAATCAGCCTTTAATCCCCAAGTGGACAAGTCACTGCCTTCCTCCAAATCAGCACACTCTTCTTCTCCTGCTGCTGTCCTCATCATCATGGCCTGATTGCTTACAAGATGTTCTGACCCAGCCTACTTAATAGCTATTCCATTGTCACAATGGGCCTTCTAGTCACAAGTGGACAGGTCACTGCCTTCCTCCAAATCAGCACACTCTTCTTCTCCTGCTGTCCTCATCATCATGGCCTGATTGCTTACAAGATGTTCTGACCCAGCCTACTTAATAGCTATTCCATTGTCACAATGGGCCTTCTAGTCACAGGTGGACAGGTCACTGCCTTCCTCCAAATCGCCACACTCTTCTCCTGCTGCTGTCCTCATCATCGTCCTCATCATCATGGCTTGATTGCCTACAAATTGTTCTATCCTGGACCACTTAATAAGTACTCCCTTGTCGCAATGGGCCTTGTAGTCACAAGTGGACTCATCATTGGCTCCCACAAACTCACCAGACTCCTGAAATACTCTGTTATGCTGTGAACAGTATGATGATAGGATTGGCTTGATAGATTGTCTTCTGGGGTCACCTGGCACAAACATGTGATGAGGATAGTCCCACTGCAGATTTTTCTGCGGTGCCAACAATGATAGGTGCTTTCTCATCACTTAAATTGGTTGTCCCTGGGAGATGACCCCTTTCCGTGTCCTATTTGGTCATGTTATCCCCTCTGTGCCCCCACTGTTGGGTGAAGCTGAGCTCTGATGGACCTGGCCCATCTATGTAATACATGTAATAGAAGTCATCCATCTGAATGCCGGGCTGGCAGTTAAATAGCACGTACCAGCAGGATCAACCCCATTAAACCAGCCATTTAATAGGGTTAATCCTGCTGACAGACGCTTTTTTTAAGGGCTTGCACAGTTTGAGTTGCTGCCTAGGAAATAAGGATGGTCCGGTTGCTTCCCGCAGCTGTTTGTGGTGGGTTCCTACGGCAAGAATTCAGTGATCATTGTTGAAGAATGTGTCAGAATGAAAGGCTTTGTTCAAAGTGGACATTCCCTTTAAGAATTTTTTGTCCTCAAGATTTTGGGTCAGTGATGCTTGACCAGACCGATAGGACTCAATCTGCTGTCCATGCAGACTTCTCAAGATCCAGAGACATGGAAGGGGGGAATGGTTTTCCCACCAGATGTAACGAGGGTCCTGACAGGTGGAGATTTTGAGGAGCCTCCAGTTTCTGGGACAATGTCATGTTATGCGAGAGGCTAAAACCTGGTTTATGTGGCCTGTTCACAGCTCGTAAAAATGTGTGAGATGTCGCAATGCAATCTTTTCACACGAGGCAGCGGGGACTTGGCATTGGCGCGCAGCATGATGTAATGCTCGCTTAGCAGCTATACATTAAGGTATATTAGATCATTACATTATTTTTTCCGACAGTTTGGCCTCCTAGTCCCGGGGTCCAGATTTATTTATTTTTTCTGAAAGCGAAATAGACTTCTCAAACGTAACCTGACTGCCCCCCATACATTAAAGATGCGGTAACGTTTCGAAAATGCACAGTAAATAAAAATCCTTTTTTTTAAAATGTATTAATCTTTGAGGTTTTTGTTATGTTGGTCCCATTATGTCTCAGTGTGGAGCACAGATAATTCTCCTCGGCACACAGGTCTCGTGTGCTCATTGTCGACCCCTTACTAAGGGTACGACCACATGTCACATGCGTGTGCTACTCATCCAGCCGACTTCCAGTCAGCCCTTGGCCCAGTCCCATATGCACTCCTCTACCAGCCACCAGTGTCTATTGTGTCTTCTGCAGTCTGTGTTCACTGTGTAGGCCGCTGGGCGTGTCGTATAGGGCTTGCGCTCGCTCGTCCCCAGCCTCTTAAAGGGCCAGTAAATGCACATTCAAATCCTTCCCCCAACCTATGGTTGGCTACCCACGGGTATTTAGGGCACTTTCCCCAGTGGGAGGATGCCTGAGCTTTAGGTTCCTAATCTCTAGTTAAAAAGTGAAGGTTCATTCTTCGGTCTGACTGCCTGTGTCCTCAACTTCTGCCTGACAAATGACTCCAGCCAATTCTCTAACCTCTAACGCTTTGTCCTCCCTGACCTAGGCCTGTCTCCTGACTACGTATGTATTGTCTGACCCCTCGATGTTTCACACTGGTGTCTCAGACCTTCTTGGGTCAGCCGCCAACTACACCAGGACTATCCCATCCTGGTGAGTTCCCTGCAGCAAAGACTAGATCCCTATATAGGGGTTAAAGGGCGAAAACCAGGGAACCACCATAATAACGAATTATCCCAAAGCCATACCGATTAGTTGGTACAGTGGGTCCACACCCACTGCCTGTGATAATATGTTATGGCGATGTCATAGGCTTTGGGGCAATTTTCATAAAATTGTTGAAAGATCACCATGATTTCACTGAAATCTGCAGCAGGTGCCTCTGTAGGACCTTAAGTTGTGAATACACCCATCCAAATTCCTATAAAACCCAGGTCTAGAGGTCTGTCCGTGTACCAGGAACCGATGTGAAGGGCATGTGTGGGGGGGTTCCTGTTCCTGGACTCCCACAGATATAACCTTCTGACATGCCGAACACTGGCAAGTCCTTCTAAGTAGTGCATTCTTGCCGTAAATTACTATGGCGGCCTGCTGTAAAACAGTCGTTAGCGAACACGTTTCCCGTAGCATTTATCTGGTGTCATTCCCTTCTACTCATGTCCTAAATAGATCTGTAATGAGCGAGGACTCACAGAGGCGCTAATTCCAAAATTACCGGAAGCCAAATTGCCGGGTTGCCCGTACTTCCCCCTTCCCCAATGGAAATTTCTCAATTGTGCAGGAGGAGGAGACGGACGTTGCTTTGCATTTCTCAGCCTAAGAGCATAGCAAAATAATTTCTCGAGATGTTTTCAGGGGATAATATTCCTCATTGAGCGGCATCGTCCAGGCCTCATGATAACAGCTGCAGGGGATTGGTTTCTCGACTGGAATGCCTTTGGTGCGCACATACTGTTATGCGTCCTTTTAGAAGCAAAAATTTTTAACGATAGCAGGTGTGACCTCTGACCCCGCGTCTAGTGTCAGGGCTTGTTCTAATCTATAACATACAGGTTACAGTGGTGGAGACCGGGTGCTCCTCACAACATGTCAATGAGGATCACCAGAGCAAACATCCGCAATATAGTTGTCATCACCTATAGGTGGGGGTCCGGACTCTCTACGATGAAGACGCCCTTAGCACTTTTGTCCCTTTAGCTTGTAGCGTGCAGATGTTTGAATCTCACAGCTAATGTGGATGGACTTGAAATAAACATTGATAATGAACTTGCTTGTACGTTTTTCACTCCATCCAAAGCTGCATTCATAATTCTGCTTGTTGCCAATCGGTTGGGATCATTTAATTAGTGTTGAGGACATCCCTAACATGAGGCTACTATGCAACACGTGATCCCTCGGCACCCCCATGAGCAGCAGTTTGAAGGAGCTGTGGCTCTCTTGTGTGAGAGCTGTGTTCTCTTCAGTGTTTACCCGCAAGTCGTCTACGTTGTAGTGGTGTGGCAGTCACAACTGTCTTGGCCTCGTCAGCACAGCGCAGGTTTTAGCTATATTTATGAAGTTGATTCATGCTTTGGACTTCACACAATGGAGATGGCCATTCAAACGGCAAAAGGTTATATTTTTGATAGCCATTTTTTTATAGACCCCTTTCTTAAAAAAAAAAAGCCCCTTGAATTGTATAGGGACTGTTGGTCCATGAAAACAAACAAAATTGGACACGTCCTATTTTTCAACAGCCGACACTCACGGTCAATTAAAAAACGGACCTGTAAATACTACCGTAGATGGTCCTTGTTCTGAAAACGTGTTTCACTGTCCTATGAATGTACTCTTAACATCTAGTTCCAGACACTGAGAAAATACCTTAGACCGGAGATGGCCAAAATGTTTGGAAGCAGGTTGTACCGGTCAAGGATCTAACATGTTGTCAGGCAATAAGACTGCCATAGACAATAATAAAAAAAAAAAAGAACCCAAAAGTTAGGTGCCATCGGCAATGTACGTGGCACATTGACCATGTGGTTCCTAGGATTTGTCAAGCCTTGCACGGACCCTTTGTTATGATGCATACAATGTTTTTTGACTTGAAAGACCTTGGTAGATGCTTGTGGAAAATTCTACCCAAAGGTCTATCATGTTGGATTTTATTTGGTTGTTGTTGGGTGTAGTCATTGGCGTTCTTAGAAAGTTTTTTTTATGCCATATGACAGATGTGCACCATAGAGAATGCTGGAATACCAGTTAAGATGGGACTACAAAAGGCTTTTGTTTATGTATCACGATAGAGATTGATCAGCCATGGTTTCGGTCCAGAAGGAGAACCGTCACAAATCAACCGTAATCAAAAATCATCTAGAAAACAGCCATCTGGAATCTCAAGAATATGGTCCTCTTAAAAGTTATGGAGAACCTACATATTGAAGTTGAAGGGTCAGAAATTGTTAGCATCCCTCAGCCCTTTATTCTCTTTCCTTTTGACATGTCAAATTGGAACCTAAAATTAAAAAGAACCCTGTAATGTAATATAAATGTGGATGTGTATTATGGATACTGCTGAAATCAAACTACCTCTGACCACTTATCTTCATGGTATGACCTCTGTAGTCCATCATTTGGCCATTACTCTCTGCGGGAATCAGTGGGAATATCAGTGTAAGATTTCCAGCCGCTCCACCACTTGGACCCCGTCCAGCAGTCGGATATTGATGTCTGAGCTCTCGTCCTTACACTACAGGGACAGTGTTCTGGAAACTGTAGAAGTTGACGTTCTCGTCTCATGTCTCTTCCACTTCTGTTGTTTTCCCAGAAATAAAATGCAGTGAAAAAAAAATAAAAAATCCCAGAACGCTAAAGCTCTGATTAAATGTAAAGCAAAACAGTATTTATCTCTCGGAGGGTTTTCTTGCAGTGTCACGGGTGGTTTTGTAGATTTAGATCTCGGTTACACTCTGCTCTGAGCCCTGTAATTTTGTTTGATTGTGGTGGCATCTGTATAATCTGCTTTTATTGAATGTTGTGTGTGAAGTCAAATGCAGAAACTGCTCGTGTACTGTTTCAGGCTGCAACCTGTGGCTTTCTAAGGTTCTAGAACCCCAAAATGTTTCCAGAATCAACGTTAAATATCTGTGATCGAAAGGATAGACCATGATACTCTGACACGTTTTGTGTACCTGTTGGAAGGGGCCATGATTAAAGGAGTTTTTTGAGTGTTTTATACTGATGACCTATCCTCAGGAGAGGTTATCAGTATTTGATTGGTGGGTGTCCGACACCTGGGACCCCCGCGAGTCAGCTGTTTAAAGAGGCCAGAGGGCTTCGGTCTCTTCCTAGGCTAGTGATGACACGTTCATTGGTCACATGGTCTATACCAAGCATAGCCACTATACAATGGACAGCACTGTGCTGGGTAAGCTGTGTGCAGGCTGCGGCGCTCACCGGAGCACTGCAACCTACTCAAACAGCTGATCGACAGGAGCGCCAGGAGTCAGACCCCCACCGATCAGATACTGATGACCTTTCCTGAGGTTAGGACATCAGTAGAAACTCTTTAATAGGAACCTGGCATGTTGTCCAATTAGCGGGCAGCATGTTATAGAGCAGAAGGAGCTGAGCAGATTGATATACAGTTTTGTGCGAAAAGCTTCAGTATGACTTGTAATACATTCATTTAAATCCCTGATCACTTGGGGTGGTGAAGTCCAGTGGGCGGTCTTACTGAGGACTGTCAGTCGTTGTCAGCCCGCCCACTGGACTCCTAAATGAAAATAATTACAAATTATACTGAATCTTTTCCCACCATACTATATATCATTATGCTCAGCTCCTCCCGCTCTATATGCTGCCGCTCAGAGATGGCATAATGTTCAATGTGGAAAGTTCCTTTAAAAGTTTATGGCAGTTCCAGATATATGTTTTTTTGGGGGCCAAAATAGGGTCTGACCCAATAGATAGAAAATGCAGTGACCTGTTTTATTGTCCATATAGAATTTTCTTCTTGAGATCTTGTCTTGTGCAAGAAGTGTTTTTTTATGCAGAATTTGGTAAATCAGTGGTTTTGAGAATCCGATGGGCGTTTTCTATCCGTACGATTATTGGAAAAGCTTCTTCTACCTGACGGGAGATCTTTGCCTAGCGATAGCAGTCCCAAGATTTGACAGATTTCAGTCTGATCAATGGACCATTTAATAATCGGAGTGGTATCGGTGTGGTTGGATAGACATTGGTCAGATCTTGACCTCTGATTCTTCGTCGGCCGCTATGTTGGCTTTAGTTACCGTTCAGCCTCCTCATGTTTTGCTGCCTGAGGTCCAATTACCGTTCAGCCTCCACATGTTTTGCCACCTAAGGTCCAGGAAGTGCAACGCTGGTTTTCCAGTTGTTGATGCTTTTTGGATTTCTGGACTGTTGGGTCTCTAGTTATAGTAATATGGCAGCGTACCGTGCAATGGACCATTAACACATGGTTAGATCTTGACCTCAATTCCTTGTGGAATACTAGTTTGGCTTTACTTTCTGTTCAGCCTTCACTTGTTTTGCCGCCTGAGGTCTGGTAAATGCTGCTTTTCCAGTAGGATTGGATTTCTGGCCTGTTGGGTCTCCAGTTATAGGAATATGGCAGCGTACCGTGCAATGGACTATTACGTATTAGACCGGTATAGTTCTGATTGGGTACACATTGGTCAGATCTTGACCCTGGTTCCTTGTAGAATGCTAGTTTGGCTTTATTTCCTGTCCAGCCTCCACTTGTTTTGCCGCCTAAGGTCCGGTAAATGCTGATTTTCCAACAGGATTGGATTTCTGGACTGTTGGGTGCCAGATTAAAGGAATATGCCGACGTATCAGGGCTGAGCTTCTCATATTTGATTGTGTTAGTTTTTTTTTTGTTTTTTTTTACATAGAACTGCAGATAATATTTTTATATTAGTTTGACTTGTCTGGAGGCATTTGATGACGATGTGACTGCTCCGTGCCGTTGGACGAGCCGCCCCGCTGGGATTGCAGAACTAATGGCATAATCTGCACACGAGTAGCCATTTGGATCTTCTACAAAGTGCTTAGGTTTGGAAACTTAAATGATTAGGAGAAACGAGATCCTCCAGTTCCACCTAAAGCTGTTTAACATCTGTTGGCAAATTCCCTGAAATCTTCAAAGGGGTTTGTGCTCTCTGCGGGGTTATTCCGTATGGTTATGAATCTCATATGTGCTGTCTGTTTTATTACCTGTGTAACGAGTGGCCGCCATTGATCCGGTGCCCATGCAGATTACTAGCCTGGCACGTGAGGGCACATTTCCAGGTTCTCCCTTGGTTTACTAGCGTGTTGTTTTGTTTGCATTGAAGTCCCAGGGAAAGGAAGGGGGGGGGGGGGAGGGGGTCACATAATTACACAATGTCATTCCCAGGCTGCGACCTTCCATTTGTTGCTGGGAACACAACAGGTTTGTGACATGGAAGGCAGCTGGGATTTATTGGTGACTGGTGCCGTGAAGCACAAATGACATTTGCAAAAACTTTCCACGGTATTGGATGACTTTAACAAGCTGCATAATATCTATTGGTGGCAGATGCCTGGTTAACCCTTTGTGTTATCTTCCCTTTGAATGTTGTGAAGGGGTGGGAGGGTCACACGATGCTGATTTCAAGATCCATTTTGAGGGCCTTATCTTTCACGTATAGGGTACAAGCTCCCTCACGGATGGGATAGAAGGAGTGCATGGGTCTCATAGACTTCAGCGGAGAGGGCACACGCGTGCCATATGTGTCTGGGCTATGGAATCATGATGGGCCTGGTTTAAGGGTGGGACCGGGGCTCCACCAACTTTAAAGGCTTTGTCTAGGATTAGAAAAATGTGTCTGCTTTCTTCCAAAAACGCCACCACACCTGTCTGCAGCTCATCCCCATTCACTCCAACGGAGCTGGACAAGTTTGGCGTTTTGGTTTCTGGCATAAAGCAGCCATGTTTTTTTCGAAAAACGCCTTTAAATCTGGTCCTGGAGATCGTGAATATAATTTCGTTTAGTGTTTTTGTTTGTGATGACAGTAATTACAGTAATTTTGTATATTTGTAGGATTTTATATTGATTTTAGTTTTGTCTTTTCTTCACAGAACTGCGAAACCATTCCAGCTTCCCAAAAGGTAAAAGTTTGTGTTCCTTCATTTTATTTATGGCGACATTCATTCTGTTGTCACAACCTTACCCAGATTATGAATATCCTTCCCCTATTTGTTGCCCAGACCCTTCTAAACCTGTTTAGTAACGCACACAATTGTGGGCTATTGTCCTGGCCCCCGTCTTCCCTTCCAGTTGGCACCAGTTCTTTTAAAGGGGTCGTCACCTTATTGATATGTATCCCCTATCCACAGGATAGGGGCTGATTGTCCAATTGATGGGCCTCTGACTGCTGTTTGGAGCGGCAATGAGGTGCAATGATTTTCTAGGCACTCGGAGTGGCGGTGCACATGGACGGGATAGGTTCCCACCAGTCTCTTGCAGTAACACAGATCCTGGCACTCGCTCGTCTTCATTCACCGTTATACTTCATTCAGTATCCACTGACAATTCTGATAGGGCGCGTTTCGGGCCATCCTTAGCCCGGTTGAGAGATTCCGGATGGGTCAAAATGTGTCCTATCATACTATATTCAGTATTCGGACACATTTCGGCCCATCTTCAGCCTCTCAGCCAGGCTTAAGGATGGCCCGAAACGCGTCCTATACCTGATGTCAGTGGACACTGGATGAAGTATATCGGTGAATGAAGAAGGGCGAGTGCCGGGATCGGTGTCACTGAATGGAGCAGCGGTCACACATGTGTGCTGTTGCTCCAATCGGTTGTATGGGACTGTGAGAGAGCCTGATACGAGCGCCTCATGATCTTCGTCAGTCCCCAAGAGCTGGATGGAGCAGCAGCGACCATGCATGACCGCTGCACCGTGCAAATGGTAAAATGCAAGGGCCCCAGCGGTCCGACCACAAGCTCATCAGACACTTATTTCCTATCCCCTTTTTAAAGGCAAGCCCCCAAGGAGAGCCACATCTTGCTTGACCTCGGGTCTGCCCGACTCACAGAGAGCAACATATAAAACGGGTGATTCGACTTCCAAAAGAATGTGGCAATTAGGTATCGTGCGCCATGTTTGTATGAGATGTGCAGCGTTTTTAAACTCGCGCTGTGAGGTGTATGACCTATTTAAGGGCACTTTCACACTTTTCGGTATTGAGTTCCGTCCTAGGGGCTCAATACCGGAAAAGAACAGATCAGTTTTATCCAAATTCATTCTGAATGGAGAGCAATCCGTTCAGGATGCATCAGTTCAGTCACTTTTACGGTATTTGGCTGGAGAAAATACCGCGGCACGCTGCGGTATTTTCTCAGTCCAAAATTCCGGAACACTTGCTGGAATGCCGGCATTATTTTCCATTAAAATGCATTAATTCCGGATCCGGTTTTCCGGTCTGCGTGACCTTTTAAAAATGCAAAAAAAAAAAGATCCGTTTTTCCGGAGGATACCAGAGAGACGGATCCGGCGTTTCAATGCATTTGTTAGACGGATTTGCATCCGGATCAGTCTACAAATGCTATCCTGCCGGATCTTTACAACGTACCCTTATAAAAAAACTAAAGTTACATTAATAAAAGTGGTGTGGCTAAGCAATGGTGGCGCTAAACGTATCGTGGACCTGCGCAGTTTTTTATTGCTGCGGAGTGTCGCTGGGGTTCACATATTTGTTAGTAAATATCCTTGTTGATCGCTTTCCGTTCATCCAAATTGTCACCCAGTTGTCTTCATTATTGTAGAAAGAACTGCTAGTGCACGGCTCTACATCTCACAGATGCTGCAGCGCCTCTTTCTTCTAGTCTATTCTCTCCACTGCCTGTCGGCCTGCAGCTTTTGGCCCTCTACGTAGTGCAGATGCTGCAGTTCCACATAGAGCAGATGCACGGTGGCTCAGTGGTTAGCACTGTTTCCTTGCAGCGCTTGGGTCCTAGGTTCGAATCTAACCAAGGACAACATCTGCGTGGAGTTTGTATGTTCTCCCCGTGTTTGCGTGGGTTTCCTCCGGGTTCTCCGGTTTCCTCCCACACTCCAAAGACCTTAGATTGTGAGCCCCATTGGGGACAGCTGGATGCTAATGTCTGTAAACCGCTGCGGAATATAGTAGCGCTATAGAAGTGCATAAAATAAATAAATAAATACTACAGTGGGGGAGACGCCTGTCCTTTTCACCGCCTGTCCGTTGTGCTTGATTTTTCGGCGTCCCCCCCCCCCAACCTGAGTTTCTCCAGCTTTTGCAAATTCCATCCTCACAGCTGGAGGGAGCGCTGGTCTGTGGCGTTCCCCTGCGATGCCTTCCACTCCATCACCTAAAGATATTTTCTTATGCGAGAGTCAGGCTAATATTGACTTAGAGCCATTCAGGGCTATGTTTTGCCTGCCGCTGATCTGTGACTAACATAACCAGCGTAGCCTGTAAATGTCAGCTGAGAGTCTCCCCCCATGAGCGGGCGTCACAGCTGAGCGTTTTATGTGGGAACTGGTAACGTCCCGCCGGAATTCACACTTGGTCGTGTCATTACACCGCTGAGTTGTAATGTTATTTCAGCATTTGTCATCATTTTTCCAGGATGGGTCTGACTTATCCCGTCAAGTTGTCACTTGAGGTACAATTATTTTTTTTTCGGCCTAAAAGACTCAGAATTATCCTGAAATTTTTTGGGGGTCTGGAAATCCTGGTTTTATGTAAATTCAGCTCTACATCTTTCTTGTTGTCAGTGAATGAGAAGACTGTTGTTTCCATTCAGAGGCGGTAAACCTGTACAAGGCTATGTTCTCGGACAGAGAAGTGGATACATTGTATCCGGCGTGGACAGTGCTGGACTACAGGCTGATACATTGCATCCGGTGTGGACAGTGCTAGACTACAGGCTGATACGTTGTATCCGGTGTGGACAGTGCTAGACTACAGGCTGATACGTTGTATCCGGTGTGGACTGTGCTAGACTACAGGCTGATACGTTGTATCCGGTGTGGACAGTGCTAGACTACAGGCTGATACGTTGTATCCGGTGTGGACTGTGCTAGACTACAGGCTGATACTTTGCATCCGGCGTGGACAGTGCTGGACTACAGGCTGATACGTTGTATCCGGCGTGGACAGTGCTGGACTACAGGCTGATACGTTGTATCCGGTGTGGACAGTGCTAGACTACAGGCTGATACGTTGTATCCGGTGTGGACTGTGCTGGACTACAGGCTGATACGTTGTATCCGGTGTGGACTGTGCTAGACTACAGGCTGATACGTTGTATCCGGCGTGGACAGTGCTGGACTACAGGCTGATACATTGTATCCGGTGTGGACAGTGCTGGACTACAGGCTGATACGTTGTATCCGGCGTGGACAGTGCTGGACTACAGGCTGATACGTTGTATCCGGTGTGGACAGTGCTGGACTACAGGCTGATACGTTGCATCCGGTGTGGACTGTGCTAGACTACAGGCTGATACGTTGTATCCGGTGTGGACTGTGCTAGACTACAGGCTGATACGTTGTATCCGGTGTGGACTGTGCTAGACTACAGGCTGAGGCTACTTTCACACCTGCGTTTGGTACGGATCCGTCTGGTATCTGCACAGACGGATCCGCACCTATAATGCAAACGCTTGGATCCGTTCAGAACGGATCCGTTTGCATTACCATGAACAAAAAAAAAAAAAAAAAAAAACATTTTTTATTTTTTTATTTTGTTCATGATAATGCAAACGGATCCGTTCAGACTTTACATTGAAAGTCAATGGGGGACGGATCCCTTTGAAAATTGAGCCATATTGTGTCAACTTCAAACGGATCCGTCCCCATTGACTTACATTGTAAGTCTGGACGGATCCGTTCGCCTCCGCACGGCCAGGCGGACACCCGAACGCTGCAAGCAGCGTTCAGGTGTCCGTCTGCTGAGCGGAGCGGAGGACAAACGGAGCCAGACTGATGCATTCTGAGCGGATCCGCCTCCACTGAGAATGCATTAGGACTGGACGGATCCGTTCGGGGCCGCTTGTGAGAGCCTTCAAACGGAACTCACAAGCGGAACCCCGAACGCTAGTGTGAAAGTAGCCTGATACATTGCATCCGGTGTGGACAGTGCTGAACTACAGGCTGATACGTTGTATCCGGTGTGGACTGTGCTAGACTACAGGCTGATACATTGCATCCGGTGTGGACTGTGCTAGACTACAGGCTGATACATTGCATCCGGTGTGGACAGTGCTGGACTACAGGCTGATACGTTGTAGCCGCTGCTGCCGCTGATGTGTTTATTTTTGCAGATCGCACATAGGTCCATTTTTATTTCTGTGGGTCTACAAAAAAAATATGGTCGCCACACGTAGAACATGTCCTAATCTTGTCTATTTTGTGGACAAGAATTGACATTTCTACAGTATAAGGAAATCTGTGCTTTGCGGACCACAAAACTGATATGGCCTAGGTTATTGGGACCTGTCAGTGTCTGTTGTATGACCGGTCCGGCACTATACAGAATTTATTTTCAATAGGCCCTATCCATTTATATAGGACACACCCTCGAGCAGTGATGGCTAACCTCCGGCACTCCAGCTGTGGTGAAACTACGACTCCCAGCATGCTCCATTCATTTCTATGGCGTTCTGAGAACAGCCAAGCAAGTGTGCATCTTGGGAGTTGTAGTTTTCCCATAGCTGGAGTGTCGGAGGTTAGCCATCTTGGGCTGAGATGAAGGCATTTGAATCACAATTAGTACATACTGTACGACCCCCTTCACTAGACTTCAGAATGGATACAGACCACACACCAGACCTCCTCAATAGTGATATAGACCCCAGGGTCAGATTCCATGTATGCAGATCCTAGCCCTGTATACAGGCCCTAGACCTCCACTGTATGATATACTCCTATATATCCAGACCCCAGATCAGCCCCCCTTGTGAGAGGCTAGTCCCCCCATGGTACCTGTGGGCTTGGTGAGTGAGGGCCCCTCCGGCAACACCTTTCCATATTGCCTGTCCCTTTCGAAGCCCATCAGTTTTGCCCCAGAATCCTTCACTGCTCTCTGGTAGTAAGAGGGTCCTGACTTTATCTCCCTCTGACCCAACACCTCCACGGCACTTCCCATCACACCCCTTTCTCTGTCCAACCGAACCATCCACTCTTCACAGGTTCCTTCCACTCACTCCACTCCTGGCATCTGGTAGGCCGCCACCAGCCCGGGTAACCCGCCATTGCTTCCTCCACTCTCCTTCTATTGTGGTGGCTGGGATCTCCTTACCTGGCACGGCAGCTCATTTCTTGACACTGTCCATGCCCCATGAGGCTGCAGGCGAACCCAGGGAAGACTGGCCATGTATACATATGCAAACAAGAACGTTCATAGAAAGGTACGGAGCTGAAGCATTAAATAGATTACAATTTGTACAACTCCATTCAGGACGGTTATCAGTGACTACAAAGAGGGTCTCTTTCTGGAGGACCCATCATGTCCTTACATTTCTTAGAAAGACCATTCATTTCCATGGACACCATGTAATGGAATATTTGGCGCTGCAGGGAATTTGAGCACTGATTACCGATCCCACGTAGATTACAGATAATTGTAGGGATTACAAACGCAACCTGTGTTCAACTCATTTTGTGGAAATGTTTAAAAAGTACACAACCTTCACCATTGATGAGGTTCTCTGTGTCGGTATAAGTAAAGTTTTTAATGACTCTTCATTTTAATGTTTCCGGCATTGCCTAAGCAGACGGACCACCCCTGTCTCCTACAGCCAATGTGGTCCTGAAATTAGTGCATCCGTCAAAAACACAGGTATATTATAGACGCTCTTCATTCAGAAGAGAGAGGTGCGGTCACTTTTTTCCGTCACGCTTCTGGACGTCTCTTGCTCCATTTTATTTATAGATCTGAATCCATGTCGCTTCCTAATGGAAATTGTTCCGTTTGTAGAGAAGAAGGCGATTACAAGCTGTGACTGCCGGGTCTGTTCTCCGAGCTCAGTGTGTGGGATCCGATCGGAAGCTTGTGGCCTATATATAACAAAGGGCTGTGTGTA
Source organism: Bufo bufo (assembly GCF_905171765.1). Classification (NCBI taxonomy): domain Eukaryota; kingdom Metazoa; phylum Chordata; class Amphibia; order Anura; family Bufonidae; genus Bufo; species Bufo bufo. The sequence goes on from NC_053392.1 coordinate 602,143,901, forward strand.
GAGTAGACTGAGATCCACTGACTCAACAGCTTCTCAAAGTTGGTAGGATTGAAAAAGTTTCTTAAACTTTAAAGCACAGTAATGCATTAAAGAGGGTTGGCCGTGGAGGAGGATCTGTTCTCCGCAACTCGGGAGATCCACAGTTAATGGGGAACTAAACTTTTGTTGAAAATTAAAGGGCAGAAGCATTGGAGCACTCCAGCTCTTAGGCTTTCATCAGCTCTGCTCGGTTTTTAGAGTCTGTGGAATATGGATCGCATATACTTTCTATGGATCTGTAGTCTACACGTTCGAAAAGCCAAGCAGAGTCAATCAAAGTGGAAGGGGAAGTGCTTTGTCTTGCTAGTAGCACTCCATCTCCCTGGCCACCCTCCCTCTCCCCCAAGGCTGCCCTCTGTCTTTGTGCCCGCCCTCTGTCTTTGTGCCTGCCCTCTGTCTTTGTGCCTGCCCTCTGTCTTTGTGCCTGCCCTCTGTCTTTGTGCCTGCCCTCTGTCTTTGTGCCTGCCCTCTGTCTTTGTGCCTGCCCTCTGTCTTTGTTCCTGCCCTCTGTCTTTGTGCCTGCCCTCTGTCTTTGTGCCTGCCCTCTGTCTTTGTGCCTGCCCTCTGTCTTTGTGCCTGCCCTCTGTCTTTGTGCCTGCCCTCTGTCTTTGTGCCTGCCCTCTGTCTTTGTGCCTGCCCTCTGTCTTTGTGCCTGCCCTCTGTCTTTGTGCCTGCCCTCTGTCTTTGTGCCTGCCCTCTGTCTTTGTGCCTGCCCTCTGTCTTTGTGCCTGCCCTCTGTCTTTGTGCCTGCCCTCTGTCTTTGTGCCTGCCCTCCGTCTTTGTGCCCGCCCTCCGTCTTTGTGCCCGCCCTCCGTCTTTGTGCCCGCCCTCCGTCTTTGTGCCCGCCCTCCGTCTTTGTGCCCGCCCTCCGTCTTTGTGCCCGCCCTCCCTCTTTGTGCCCGCCCTCCGTCTTTGTGCCCGCCCTCCGTCTTTGTGCCCGCCCTCCGTCTTTGTGCCCGCCCTCCGTCTTTGTGCCCGCCCTCCGTCTTTGTGCCCGCCCTCCGTCTTTGTGCCCGCCCTCCGTCTTTGTGCCCGCCCTCCGTCTTTGTGCCCGCCCTCCGTCTTTGTGCCCGCCCTCCGTCTTTGTGCCCGCCCTCTGTCTCTCCGGCCGTCCTCTGTCATATCGATTTATGTCCTATAGAATTATGTCGTATCGATCAGTTTATCCTTCCATCCATGTCGGAGAACCCATACTGCGGAATAAGCCGTGTCTGCGCTCCATCCAGAGTTGCTGCTTACTGAATAGTCTATATTTGGGTCTCACATTGTGAACGGTCTGATCTGTACTTTGGCTGCTCCATCCTCACATTTCAATCATCTGGAATTTGTAGCTTTCACCTCTGTCTACTTAATAAATGTCTGTATTAGAGCGGTGCAGCGTACACTCAATCCCTTGGATGAGATCACCACCGACAAGCTATTGCCAAGTTATTGCAAAGCCCTGAGCTTGTGTTGTTTTCCAAAACTGGGTTGACGTAAGGCGGGGGTCATTTTAGTATTCAGAAAACCCATCATATGCACCTCTTACACTTATTTCTCAGGTGCTGCATTTTAAAGGGGTTTTCTGGGACCCCTTAATTACACATAACTTGCCTCTAGGAGAAAGTTTGTAATATACTTTACCGTTCTGAGGTTGCATGGATCAGCCTTCTGGTCATGTGACGCTCCTCTTCTGAAAATCCATCTTCCACGACGTTACGTCCTTTACCAGGTTTCCAGTCTAGACTATGGACAGGGCGTCATTTCCACTGTGGATGGGGCCAGAACCGTTCCCGTCCCTGGCGGATCCTGTTGATTAATGGAATGGCGCCGCCCTGATTTTAGGGGAAGCTCTTTAGAGTTGCTCATTACACGGCAGCCATTAGAATAAAATAGTGAGCATGTAATATATGGTTATACTGAACCCACTAGAGTTGGGACCTCTTTCCAGTGACTCCAAGAGGGCAGTCCTGAGTAGCTGCCCCCCTTCCATGACGTCCATATACCCTAATAGGTCATAGACAGTGGGGTTTTCAGATGGGGCGCCTTAAATGTAACATTTTTAGTTGGCCAGATAGACTAAACATTTGATGACATCATCTATTCTCTTCTAGTTATGCAGCTTTAATAGCAGACTGGCCCGTGGTGGTTCTCGGGATGTGCACCGTGCTGATCGTCGTCTGTGCCCTGATTGGCATCCTCGTGCCTGATCTCCCAGACTTTTCTGATCCGCTCCTGGTACGTATGTCTGTACACATTGCCACCGATACCTCAATGTGTACAGTAGATGATAATTTTATATCGCCTGTGTTTCTGATGTCTAAAAAAAAAATCCTGATTTTTACATAGAAATTCCCATTTATATGTTATAACACGGCAGCTTATATCATGTAGAACAATATGCCAGCATGAGCTCCCCGGCCCCAATGCAATAATCTGTAATAGGGTCCCTAACCTATTTATAAGAGCTCATGCACACGACCGTATTTTCGTTCCGCATCCAATCCACGTTTTTAGCAGATCAGATGCAGAGATCAATTCATTTCAATGGGGCCGCAAAAGATGCGGACAGCACACCGTGCGCTGGCCACATCCGTATGTCTGTTCCGCGGCCTCACAAAAAAGATAGAACATGGCTTATTCTGGTCCGTTTTGAGGGCAAGGATAGGACTGTTCTACAGGAGTGAAAATAAAAATAGTAGCATGCACTCGCAGACCCCAAAACCCCTATAGTCGTGTGCATGAGACTTGTTACTAGTGTCGTCTTATGTGGGAGTAGGGCCCAGGTGCCGCCGGTGCGACTGCTTCCTCTTCACCCCCCCTTCCTATGGCTACACCACTGATCATAGGTGGAATTTGTTTGCTTTGAGACAAATGAAACTAGAAATTATAAATAAATTAAAATTATTTGGCCAAAACTTTTTGGAATGAAAATCTTGCAATATTTCTTGAATTTTGTTATTTTCTTGTATTTTGTAACAGGAGATGCAAGGCTGGAAAAACATGGCTGCTGCCTTCCAAAAACAGCGCCACCCCTGGCCATGGTTTGTGTATATGATTACATGATGCTGAGCTGCAATACAAGTCACAAACCATGGACAAGGTTCGCGCTGGCTCTAGAAGACAACAGCCATGTTTTCCTAACGCTGTACCTCCCCATTAAGGTCCATTTACGTGTAGAAATTTTTCAAACTTCTGACAACCTTTTTTTTTTCTCCCCCCATGCAATTCTATTGGAATTATGGAAGTAGCCAAGCACGCTTGTTCATGGGACCCTTGTTCTCCCAATAGATGGGTATATTTGGCAGAACTTTAAATATTTGTCCCTACCACATCAGTGGCACAACGTGCCATTGTGTTGGGTTGACCGGGAGGTGGCTTTTTCCCATCCGCCAGTCACATTGTGAAGTGGTGATATTACACAGCCCGATTCTGGACCAGAACAAGCAACGATCAAACCAGTTGATTGGTGCTTGTTTGAAAGGCTTTTACACAGGCCAACGGAAAGTGCATGGGGACGAACGATCATTACTACGCTTGTTGGTTCATCCACCATAATTTTACACTTTGCCGGTAGCACATCCTCTGTTTACAGGCGGAGATGTGCGGCCGACCAGTGAGCCCTTTCAGGTTCGCATTATCGAGCCAATCTGTATTTACCTGTATGATCGTTGGCACATTAAAAGGGCAGCAGAGAGAGAGCAGAAGAATAGAGGAGACCCCAATTGGATATAGCCTCTTTGACACTCTTGCCTGTAACAATCCTAGACTGGCCTAAAGTTGGCCATACACATTAGACAAGCGTCGGTGGTGTTGTCCCAAATTTCCCACAACAGCAGATTTCAGAGGGAAGGAAGGATCGGCCATGTTTGTGTTCAGCATGTTCAATCCTTTATAAGCCAGTGCTAAAGGTCCCTGGCAAAGGCTTATTCCACTCTCCTTATTGAGAATGCATGCAGTCTCATCTTGTATGAGGTAAGGAGAAATGGCAGCCAACCAAGCATTAAGCTGACAGCTTTGTAACATGGATGGCCACCTATTAATTGGCCAGAAACATTTGATGAAGGTGACCAATTACCTCAAAATATATTGAAAGAATAATCGTTTCAGAATCAGACAACCTACAGAAATCAGATTCTTGAGCTGTTCTTTGGTGATGAGCAGATGTTTTTGAGCTTGTTGGTTATGTTTTTCAGTGTGGTTCTTGTGGGTGTATTTTATGTAGGGCTTGATAGGTGGACTTCAGATGATGGTGAAATCTTCTACAGTATGTCCTTGGGGTGTTGACTGAGTAGACGTTCAAGTTAGCATAATAAGCATTTTAGATGATGAGCAGTTGTAGCCCCAGGCATTTACTGAGCACTTAATCTCCAGCCTGGAGTCATCAGTTGTCACCCACCTGTTAGGAGTCCATAACCCATGACCTTTGTGCTCTGACCTCTTTCTGTGCATTAGCTTGTTTGTGATTCTTTTGTTGTCATCAGTGACATTTCTTTTATCTTCCAGGGGTTTGAGCCTAGGGGGACTGCCATTGGCCAAAGACTAGTGACCTGGAACAACATGGTGGAGAACACGGGATACAAGGCAACACTGGCCAACTATCCATTCAAGTATGCAGATGAGCAAGCAAAAAAATAGTTAAGTCGTTTTTATTTATCATCTTTTTAATGTTTTTTTATATTTTTTTATACACTTTTTATATTTGGCATTGGATGGTTTTAATATGCTGAAGCAATCATACAACGCCCAAGCCTTTCCTACGTAGGATTTTTGCCTGAGAGGTGGCCCTGATCACATACTGCCTGGTCTACCAGCAGAGTCTCCGGCCAACATTGGTATTGTCATGCATCTGGACTACTTCTAGTTCTTAACTCTATTAAGCAGGCCATACACATTTGTTATTGGGACGATAGACCACTGCCAGAGGACTCTGGCAGCAGCTTCCGCCTTCTTGACTCCTGAGATTTCTCTGGCATGAGATGCAAAGTCAATTCATAATGATAATTTCCCTCTTTGTAGTCCACGTTCATCCATATCAATGATTTTTCAGTGCCTTGCGATTCATGCTGAGTCTTGCAATAAGAGACTCTTGTGACTATCAGCAGGGGGGCAGCTTCTCAAAACAAGGAGAACACTGCCCAAGGGCAAACAAAAGCTTCTTGCCAAAACAGAGAACAAAGACATCAACCGCTCCCCTCTCCAGGGTATGCAAGAGTTTATAAATACAACAACATTTCCAAAAAGTCTCCTACCAAACCCCATCACTGGTACCGGTTTCGAAACTGACCACATTTTTAACTTTCCTTCCTGAACCAAGTTCTGGGTTGAAGTGGACAATTTCTCTTTTGAAGACTATAGAAGTGATGGAGACGCATTATTATATCTCATTCTGGCCATACAGGATAAAATGAACATTAATGGTTTAGTTTGATATTTTTCTGATAACATGTATTTATCGTATTGTCTTCTGTTACAGTCAACAGGCCGACCGATGGTCAGAAGATCACTACGAAAGGGAGAAAAGACAGGTAGACTGGGACTTCCATAAGGATAGCTTTTTCTGTGAGGTGCCAAGTAAGTCTGTCTTCCATGTTTGGATCTCTTAAGTGTCAAGCGTATGTTGGCCAAACCCACCGATTTTGAACACTGAATTTGTAAGGAAGCCTACCTGTGTACTGAGGATCAGGAGAGAGAGTTTTTGGCTGAATGCTCATAGGGTATTTTGTGTATGGCCAGCCTTGCCCTGGGGTAAAACAAAACATTTTGCCGAGATGTATGGAACTGTGTACATCACAACTTGCAAATATACTTAGGTTAACTCAACTGAACTCTCCTGCCATGACTTCCGAGGGCATTGCTTCGATGATCCATGTAGGAAATGCTACGTCAATTTGTGTTGGCCCAGCATTGTCAATTTGGACCACTGTTATATTGTACAGTTTTATAAGAGGGAATATAAAAATCAGTTGTGGTTCTTCAGGATGGGAGAATGTTTTCCAGGTAAAATATTCCCATATGGTGTAAAAGTTGGCTATCATTAGTCTCTTAGAAGGGAATGGTTCCGGTCCAGGTTGGTCACTTGGGAATGATGAGGTTTAGAAAACGCTGATGGTTAACATCAAAGTGATAGGTAAAACCAGCGGACACATATAAAATGGGAAAAAAAATAATTGACTTTTTTTATTTTTTTTGCTTTTTTTAACCCAAAGTTAGGCTACTTTCACATTTGCGGCATCGAATTCCGGCACTGCCGGATGCAAACTGAATGCCCGCCGGCCCCATTAAGTATAAAATTGCTGTGGTTTGTGTCCGGCCGATTCCCGGCATTCTCTGCCGGATCAGACGGCCTGATCTCCATGCCACAGCTGTGAAAGTAGCCTTAAACAGGCAATAATCTGTTACCAGGTGGCGCTGCATTTTATTTAACCTCTGTTGTGAGAGGGCTTTAAAGGTTTAAAGGCTGTATTATGATGCAAAATTCAATAAATATAACATTTGCTCCTATTTTTTTTACTATTTTTCTCATTTTTATTTGTATTTTTTATTTTCAGATGACCACTATTCCCGAATTGTTTTTACCTCTGTGAATGGACAGAGTCTGTGGAACTTGCAAGCCATCAAGTCCATGTGCAATATAGACAATATAAGGGTAAGTCCAAAAAACTTCTAATATTTGAGGCATTCCTGAAATTCTCTAAATTAAGTTTCGAGATTCTGAAACAAACACCCCATCTCCTAGTCATAGTGTTTTCTTTCAGTGAGTATCCAGGGGGTGGGGTGGGATATTTGTATAAGTCTCTTGCTAGGACATCACATTCAGAATACCAGAGGCAGCAATCTTTCTAAGCTGAGCTACCGTATTTGTATGGGGAACATGAATAATGTTTGAGAGTCAACAGGGGGGTAGGGCTGGTGTCAGCTTCCTTTACAAATCTTCCTGTATGTCTCCGGGGTAGGAATGGGAGCTGAGTGACAAACGTGTCATTCCCACCGTGATTTGGGGAATCCCATTTAAATTGCTGAAATCCTGAAAATTCACACTAGGATGCGGCATTCCTCAGTGATTCCCTAGGGCAAAGCTGGGGGCTGGGGAAGAGTCACTTATGATACAAAGCAATAAAATGTTGGCAAAAAAGTAAATAATAAAAAAAATATAAATAAAATTACAAATAATTTTGTAACCCTTTGGGCCAATAAGATTACAGTTGAAGGAGTTTTTTCTGGTCTTTGATATTGATGACCTATCCTCAGGATAGGTCATCTATATCATATCCGCGGGGGTGAGCTGTTTGAGGAGGCTGTGGCGCTCTGGTGAGTACAGCACCATCCATTGGATAGCGGCCGGGCTTGGTATTGCAGCTCAGCTCCCTAGGCCATGTGACCAATTAACATGATGTCACTGACCTAGGAAGAGGGCGCAGTGCTCACCGGTGCTCCGCATCCTCTTCAAAAAGCTGATTGGCGGGGGGCTGGGAGTCGGACCCCAACCAATTAGATACTGATGACCTATCCTGAGGATAGGCTATCATTATCAAAGTCTCAGATAACCCCTTTAACCCACTGGGAAAGACGTCTCCAAACCATACTGATAATCTGGAGTGTGAGATAATCCAGAACCTTTCTAGTTCCATGTGTGCTAAATTAAAGTAAAACCTATTCAGGGTTACATTTTTGACAAAAATTAAATATAAATAAAACACCTTTTTGGCTATCTCTCCTTACCCTTCATACATGTGTTTGGCCCAACGTGTATGCATTCTGAATGGGGAGAGGAGAGAAAGGCTCCGCCAGTGGCTTATCTCCCTGAGAACATGGTGATCAGGCATGTTGAAAACCAACTTCCCGATCTTTCTCTCCTCAAGGGAGAGTGTTATGTGAATGGCCAGCTTTTAGTATCTTTCTAATCCGAACTTCACTTCGGGTTCATTTTCCTTCTAAACGATTTAAAGCGGGCAGGAGTTCATCTCAAGAAGAAGAAACCACTCAATTCCCAGGCTTGTGTTCCCGGGTAATTATGGGCGAGTGACTAATGGAATTCAGACGCAGACCATTCCTAATTTAGCTTTTCTTAATCACTGTAGAACACACAGGCAATTAGACATGTAATACCAACTGCTCAGGCCCTTTAGTTATGGTTCACGCCAAGCCGTAAAAGCGACCTCATTACCGAGAGCGCTGGAGCCGTAATCTAATTATGGACGACATAGTTAAACCCCCTCGTTTGTACAGTAACTTAACGTGACGGCAGCGTCCGAGTACCGAGCAAGTAATGGAGTTTTTATGGCTGAGAAGTTCTCAATCATCATTCAGCATTTAAATCCCGCTTTGCCAGAACTGTGGCCACTGATTACACCCTATATCGTATAGTTGTCTGACCTGCTGTGTTGGGTTTTTGTTAGGTGGACCTTGCTTTTGAAGTTTATGGTAACGGTTGAACTTATCATCACTTGTTGTTTGGGAGGAAGTCCTGATATTTTAGATTTATTTTTGGCTCTACATGGTGTGACATTTTTGTAGGGAATTGGGTCAAAACTACAACCATAGGGCCAATAGTTTGGACAGATTTCCATCTTTTTATGGTCACTTTTGCCAGTCATGCTTAGTACAGATTAGATAAAATTCTGCTAAACCCACTTATTTCAGCAGGGTTGGCAGACGGGATAATGTTTTGGGGAGGGCGGCAGTCGCCCATGTTATAAACGTCCCATACACCTTAAGTAGCTTCAGCAGCTCTATCTCTCTCAATGGCTGACTGTGTGTGCTTTTTCAGTAAAGTAAGTGGAGAAAAAAACATGGGCAGATATCTCTGGTAGCTGCATCTCTCTTTGGGCATTAAAATTTATTGTGTCCCCCCAATATGATCTGTAAGGGGAGAGTTGGAAGCTCCCCATAAACATTAGATAGTCAGGTGATCCCATGGAAAATGACTAATGATATGGGTATGGAGGCCTTCAAACACATCAGATGTTTGTTGGCCCAACCTGCTGACCATGTAAGGTTTATGGGGGCTGACTCTCTCCCGATGGCAGGTGTTGAGGGAGATTTTTGGACGTGTTGGATTTCAGTTGCTCAATCCTTTTGTTCTCCGGCAGATAAATTGTCATCTTATGATTAGTTGACTGCTCTAGCTGTGTTTTCAACTGGTGATCATTTACTCGTTTACTGGGTGATTGGCAGAACCATTACACTGCAATTATCAGGAAGGAGAACTTGATAATTGCCCTGATCATTGGCCCATATAAAGGAACCTTAAGACTGAGTGTTTGAAATTTCCTTCTCATTCTTCTCTTTTTTATTTTTTTTCCGCCCTACAGATCAGATCCCACCATCAGTTTTCAGACCTGTGCCAGAGGACCACCGCAGCTTCATGTTGCCCCAGCTGGACCTTAGGAAACTACATTGCCATTCTTAACAACAGATCGTCATGCCATAAGATTGTAGAACGTGACGTGTCTCACACGTTGAAACTAATTCGTAACTGTGCCAAATATTATCATAATGGAACTTTGGGACCAGACTGCTGGGACATGGTGGCCAAGAGGAAGGACCAGCTGAAGTGTACAAATGTGCCTCGAAAATGTACCAAGTATAATGCTGTGTACCAGATTCTCCATTACTTGGTAGATAAAGACTTCTTCAATCCAAAGAATGTGGATATCTCCAGTCCAGTTCTGAGGCACAGTATGCTCTTCTCCCCGACCGAAAAAGGGGAGTCGATGATGAACATTTATCTAGATCATTTTGAGAACTGGAATTGTTCTGATGGTGTAACGACCGTCACGGGAATTGAGTTTGGAATCAAACATAGCTTATTTCAAGACTATCTCTTAATGGATACTGTGTATCCGGCAATCGCCATATTAATTGTCCTCTTGGTCATGTGTATATACACAAGATCAATGTTTATCACACTGATGACCATGTTCGCCATAATTAGTTCACTGATTGTATCTTATTTCCTCTACCGTGTCGTATTTAACTTTGAGTTTTTCCCCTTCATGAACCTCACTGCACTGATCATTCTCGTCGGAATCGGGGCGGACGATGCTTTTGTCTTGTGTGATGTCTGGAACTACACAAAATTTGACAAACCTCATGCGGAGACCTCGGAGACGGTCAGCATCACCCTTCAACATGCTGCTCTTTCTATGTTTGTCACCAGCTTTACCACCGCAGCGGCCTTCTACGCCAACTACGTCAGCAATATCACCGCGATCAGATGTTTCGGAGTCTATGCTGGCACTGCCATATTGGTTAATTATCTTCTCATGGTTACGTGGTTACCTGCCGTAGTTGTCCTTCATGAACGTTACCTCTTGAATATTTTTGACTGTTTGAAAAGTCCACAACGACCTTATAATAACAAAAGCTGTTGGAATGTAATGTGCCAGAAGCTACAGGAGTTTCTCTTCACGGTTTCCGAAGCATCAAGGATTTTCTTTGAGAAAGTATTGCCATGTATTGTCATTAAATTCAGATATGTTTGGGTCTTTGCCTTTCTGGCCATAACTATTGGTGGAGCCTATATTGTATGTGTCAATCCAAAGATGAAACTCCCATCGTTAGAACTTTCGGAATTCCAAGTGTTTAGGTCTTCCCATCCATTTGAGCGATACGATGCAGAGTACAAAAAGTTGTTTATATTTGAGCGGGTCCATCATGGGGAGGAGCTCCATATGCCCATTACTATCATCTGGGGAATCTCTCCAGAAGACAATGGAGATCCCTTGAATCCAAAAAGCAAAGGCAAGCTCAAACTGGACAGTAGCTTTAATATTGCCAGCCCTGCCTCACAACAGTGGATTTTGAATTTTTGCCATAAGTTGAAAAACCAAACTTTCTACTATCAAACGAATGAACAGGACTTTACCAGTTGCTTCATCGAGACCTTCAAACAGTGGATGGAAAATCAAGACTGTGACGAACCTTCACTTTACCCCTGTTGCAGCCAGTCAGGATTTCCTTATAAGCAGGAAGTGTTTGAGCTCTGTATCAAAAGAGCTATCATGGAGCTCGAAAGGAGCACCGGTTACCATTTAGACAGCAAGACCCCTGGCCCGCGGTTTGACATCAATGACACCATCAGAGCTGTAGTATTACAGTTCAAAAGTGCTTACCTTTTCACCTTTGCCTATGAAAAGATGCACCACTTCTACAAGGAGGTTGACGCCTGGATTTCAAAGGAACTCCAGTCGGCTCCCGTTGGTCTTAGCAACGGATGGTTTGTCAGCAACCTTGAATTTTACGATCTCCAAGACAGCCTTTCTGATGGAACCTTGATTGCCATGGGATTATCTGTTGCCGTAGCCTTTAGCGTCATGCTCCTTACTACGTGGAACATACTTATAAGTCTGTACGCCATAGTTTCCATAGCGGGCACTATATTTGTTACTGTTGGCTCCTTGGTTCTTCTCGGATGGGAACTCAACGTTCTAGAATCTGTCACAATATCCGTTGCTGTCGGTCTATCTGTGGATTTTGCCGTACATTATGGCGTCGCCTATCGTCTTGCTCCAGATCCAGATCGAGAAGGGAAAGTTGTCTTCTCTCTGAGTCGCATGGGTTCTGCTATAGCCATGGCTGCACTGACGACCTTCGTGGCCGGAGCAATGATGATGCCTTCAACTGTTCTGGCCTACACCCAGTTGGGTACCTTCATGATGTTGATTATGTGCATTAGCTGGGCATTTGCTACCTTCTTCTTCCAATGTATGTGCCGTTGTCTAGGGCCGCAGGGAAGTTGTGGTCAGATTCCTTTGCCAAAAAAGTTGCAGTTCAAAGCCTTTTCACAAGCCTTATCGTCAAGCGCGACCGAAAGAGGACAGAACAAGGCGAACCACAGTAATAAGTATCAGTTAGACACACGAGGTACAAAGTCGGAAGTGGAACATGAACATTATGAACTGGAACCTCTAGCGTCACATAACAGTAGCACATCGTGAGGGACAACTCGCTGCAAGGAACTTGTTGAGATATTCTTTGCGCGCACAGTTTTGCGTCTGCACCCTTTACAAATTGTACACGGTATTGTAACAGTCTTGGCAGACTGTATGTTCTTGGACCAGCCTAGCCTTACATATGCCTGCGTGGTCCATTGCTTACTGCATCCCCATCCTTGCTTCATGTCCAGCTCTGTAGCCATTAGTTGGCTCACACTCTGGAATTGCCTGGTGAAACCTAATCATCAATAATATGATGCCCATCATCTGAGCTGAGTGAAAGGTGGCATGTACTATAAGATTACCCACCAGTGCCCCACCTGTCCGCAGGTTGTGTGTGGTATTACAACTTGCCTCCATTCACTATAAGGGAACTGAGCTATCCTACCAGACACAACCCATGGACTAATGTGGCACTCTTCAAAGGCTTTTCACTGAGGGTGGCCAGGGGCGGGTAGTAGAATTTTACCTGTTTCCGCCCCCACGCTTAGTTAAATCTAGTGCAGGGCCTTAGAGTGCTATTGGCATCTGAATTGACCATAAAGAGCCAGCATAACCAAGTGACACTATGGTGATACTTAGAATTTTTTTACCATTTTAATTTTTACTTTTTTTTTTTTTTTTTTACATGTATCTTTTTGTTTTTGCCTGCTCAGCCCATAAAAGCAATGCTCCTAGAAGGACGTGAGTGTAGGGGGAGACGGAACGTGCGCAAAAATCAAATAGCACTTCAGAGCAACAGTAATGTACATTGTCCCTCGCATTTCAATTCTGAATGTCTGTTTAGGCCACAATGTCGGGAACCTGACACTAAATCTGTACAACCCACCAAGTGATGTAACTCTGTCATGGTCAAGTGCAATTGTATTGAGTGATTGTCTTATGCCAAACATTGATGCCGACGTGCCTGCTGTATTAAGAGAGATATCAAAGTTTATGACAATAAAACCATATAGAGTATTGTGTATTTTTACTGTGTTTTTGTATGTTTTTTTTTTTATTTTTATTTATTTTTTTGCAAATGTAAAGCCAAACTGTTTTCTCTCTTTCTGGACCTGGAAAGGGAGTCGCCAGGAAATTCACTGATAAACCAGGCACAATGCCTCCTAGGGCTACCTCAGCAGAATGTATAGAAACCTTTCACTTGGCGATCCGTTGCTCTATTTTAGAGAGAGAGAGAGTACTTTTAATCCATATGCAAATGAGCCGCTAAGTGCACCGAGGGCGGGCCCAATGAACACTGTGCACCCTTGATTGGCAGGGGCAGGTTCATTCATGGCCATCTCACCTGGACCTGTTAATGAAGGAGGAGAGGGAGGGGCTAGCAGAAGGGGCTAGGGTGCACAGAGTGTGTTAGGCCCGCCCTCAGTGCACTTCTCATTTGCCTTTCGATTAAAAGTTGTTGTTTTTTTTCTTTGGAATGGAGCCACAAATCGCTAGGTGTATCACTATTTACAATAGTTACACTATTGAGTGCCCTCCAATGGTTTACACATTTTGCATCCCTCTTTCTGGATTTGGGTGGATCCGTGGAGTGAGCACCTTGTCCTTTGGGAGTGTTTGGGGTGAGCCGCTGATATTTTGTATATAGTTACACCCAGTTATCATTTATTCATAAATTTGTCCTAAGAAAATATGCTTCAGAGTTCTGCTTAATGAGGAAATACTGATGTGGGGGTGATTTTACTTCTATAGCAAGTGAGCATAGGATATAGCAATATTCCATAGCATTTAAAGATAGGAATATAACTTAAAGGGAGTCTGTCATCAGTTTTGACCGTGCTAAACTGCTGACGGCAGCAGTAGATAGGGGTGTGTGAGAGCAGGACAAACGTACCTATTGTGAAGCTTTTCTCATCAGGAGTAGTGTGAATATGAATGTTTATTCTGCCAGATTCTGCTCCTGCAAGTGCCCAGGAGGCGGAGCTTCACTGTGAAGTGCTTTCTGTATTGAGCTGCTTCACAGCCCCTCTCCTCTGCTCTGAGTAACAGGTGTAGCTTCCAAGTAGGAGACCACTATAGTTGTCGCTCACCGCATAGCTTAATGCAGAGAGCACTTCACAGTGAAGCTCCGCCTCCTGGGCACTTGCAGGAGCAGAATCTGGCAGAATAAAAGTTCATATTCACACTACTCCTGATGAGAAAAGCTTCACCATAGGTATGTTTATACTGCTGTCCACAGGCCCTATTTACTGCTGTCAGTATTATCAAAACTGCTGACAGAGTCCCTTTAAAAGGTATTAAAGTTCTATGGAATATTGCTATAATACACTATATTCTTATCAGTGTGTGTGGAGGGGCATAACTCTAACCCCCCCCCCCCCCCCATGAATCTGAAAATGAATCCCCCACCACTCCTGTTCCGATGCTTCCCAGTCCCACGCTGTGACCACTGATTGGCTCAACGGTCATTTTCTGTGTGTGGACCAGGAAACTGAGAAAGGGGAGGGGGGATCGGGAAGTGTCTTAAAGGGGTTGTGCACTTTTTTTTTTTGGGGGGGGGGGGGGTAGAGGAGGTTGTAAACTCCCCCCTCCTGGACAGACCTGCAAAGGAAAGCATACTTACTGCTTCCCGACGCTGGCTCCTGGCATTTTTTCTCCCTGGGCTTGGCTGGTCCGCTGCGCTCCATGGATGTAAAGTTCCTGTTTGGCGCCGCTGCAGCCAATCGCTGGCTACAGCAGTGACCTGTAAATTTTGCACAAGGGGAGCAGGTCACCATTGTGGCCAGTGATTGACTGCGGCGCCGTCAAACAGGAAGTTTACATCCATGGAGCGCAGCGGACCAGCCAAGTACGGGGGGGTGAAGTAGCTAGAAGAGGGTCCTCAGAATCGTCTATTTTGCTGGACTCAAGAAACCCCAGTCCAGTGATACCCTGACATATATTATCCTATAGGAAAAGACTGGAAGGCGCCCCGGATAGGTTGTTAGGGATCATCCGTCGTAAGTTAAATCAAAACACCATGACACTCTCTTAGAAGCAAACGCTGGGGTCATTTATCAAACTGGTGTAAAGTAGATCTGGCTTAGTTGCCCATAGCAACCAATCAGAATACACCTTTCATTTTCCGAAAGAGGTGTCAAAAACAAAAGGCGGAATCTGATTGGTTGCTATGGGCAACTAAGCCAGATCTACTTTACACCAGATTGATAAATGACCCCCAGTGTCTTTAGTCTCTGTTAAAGGTGCTCCAAAATATACATGAAAACGGCCGACGCTAGTGTTTTGGTCGCATTAATTGGACCTTTGTTCGTGGCCTTTAATATATACAAATAAAACCAAAAACCAGTACAGGGATCAGAGCATCTGCAAAATAATATAAACTGAACTAAACACCTAAGACAACGCGTCTAGTAAAAGTACAAAGCCGACTAGGTATATGACGGGAGAAAAAGACAAATTGCTAGGTGAACATGGAAGAGGCAGGGCGCCATTAAAAATTATTTAAAAAAAATAAATAAAAAATTATGATATATTTATAAACCAAGATCTAATTTGAGGAGTATCACAATATATCATGTTGCAGATCACATATCACAGATTGTCATTTTGGATGGAAGACAACTCCATCTGCCCAGAAGATAGTGAGAAGAGGAGGTAAAAGAAGAGCGTAGTAGAGAAAGGTCTCAGAACGTGCGCAACCGCAGTGGGAGACATCATGGAGATGAGGCCCAAAAAGTATTAGAAGTAACCAAACAGCCGTATCATCTGGAGAAATTACAAACCACCGTGTCTGTGTCCCCCATGACAACTCTATGCCTTCTTCTGCTCTGACAACTTGGCATCCTCATCATCATTACCTGCTGTCTATGGTGATCATAGGAGCAAGAAGCATTGTCTAGAGCAGGGATGCTCAACCTGCGGCCCTCCAGCTGTTGTAAAACTACAACTCCCACCATGCCCTGCTGCAGGCTCATAGCTGTAAGCTGTCCAGGCATGCTGGGAGTTGTAGTTTTGCAACAGCTGGAGGGTCGCAGGTTGAGCATCCCTGGTCTAGAGGACACAAGCAGAGATATTAAGACGAAGCACACAGACGAGAGATGGATAGATAGTATCTGGCAGTACATTACTGGACTGACCATTCAGTTGCCTTTGTGCCAATATATATTGTTATTTATAAACTTCATTCTTGTGACCGTGGGAGGAAACTTCCTTATCGTATCTTTGGTTTCTATTTATGCCAAACATCTCTGCTTCCTGTTGAATGCAAATATTCCAGATGTTATCTTGATCCTGCAGCAGCGTCCATATGACAGCACTTTTCCTTGCAGACTCATTTAACTTCATGTTGGAACCTTCCTTCCGATGTCATTGTCTGATTACCGACTCTAGCAGACAAGATATGTCCAAACAACAGGATATAATTTTTCTTTGTGGCATTATTTTGTCAGTGGACTTCCATTGCCATCACAATACCAGGGGTGGAGGACGTGCCACTGATGTCACTGTAATGTTACATATAGACTGTGACTGTGCAACATTGCTGTAGTGTATGATTATCGACATTCTGTACAGTTATAGGAGACAATGCTAACCCTTATGCAAAAGAATATAACAAATATTTTAACTGACCCCTATAAACAAGAATATAACTACTATAATACTACTCCATATGTACAAGAATATAACTACTATAATACTGCTCCATATGTACAAGAATATAACTACTATAATACTGCCTCCTATGTACAAGAATATAACTACTATAATACTGCCTCCTGTGTACAAGAATATAACTACTATAATACTGCTCCTAGGTACAGGAATATAACTACTATAATACTGCCTCCTATGTACAAGAATATAACTACTATAATACTGCTCCATATGTACAAGAATATAACTACTATAATACTGCTCCATATGTACAAGAATATAACTACTATAATACTGCCTCCTATGTACAAGAATATAACTACTATAATACTGCCCCCTATGTACAAGAATATAACTACTATAATACTGCCTACTATGTACAAGAATATAACTACTATAATACTGCCTCCTATGTACAAGAATATAACTACTATAATACTGCCTACTATGTACAAGAATATAACTACTATAATACTGCTCCTATGTACAAGAATATAACTACTATAATACTGCTCCCTATGTACAAGAATATAACTACTATAATACTGCTCCCTATGTACAAGAATATAACTACTATAATACTGCTCCTATGTACAAGAATATAACTACTATAATACTGCTCCTATGTACAAGAATATAACTACTATAATACTGCTCCTATGTACAAGAATATAACTACTATAATACTGCTCCTATGTACAAGAATATAACTACTATAATACTGCTCCTATGTACAAGAATATAACTACTATAATACTGCTCCTATGTACAAGAATATAACTACTATAATACTGCCCCTATGTACAAGAATATAACTACTATAATACTGCCTCCTATGTACAAGAATATAACTACTATAATACTGCTCCTATGTACAAGAATATAACTACTATAATACTGCCTCCTATGTACAAGAATATAACTACTATAATACTGCTCCTATGTACAAGAATATCACTACTATAATACTGCTCCTATGTACAAGAATATAACTACTATAATACTGCTCCTATGTACAAGAATATAACTACTATAATACTGCTCCTATGTACAAGAATATAACTACTATAATACTGCTTTTATGTACAAGAATATAACTACTATAATACTGCTCCTATGTACAAGAATATAACTACTATAATACTGCTCCTATGTACAGGAATATAACTGCTATAATACTGCTCCTATGTACAGGAATATAACTGCTATAATACTGCTCCTATGTACAAGAATATAACTGCTATAATACTGCTCCTATGTACAAGAATATAACTACTATAATACTGCTCCTATGTACAAGAATATAACTACTATAATACTGCCTCCTATGTACAAGAATATAACTACTATAATACTGCTCCTATGTACAAGAATATAACTACTATAATACTGTCTCCTATGTACAAGAATATAACTACTATAATACTGCCTCCTATGTACAAGAATATAACTACTATAATACTGCCTCCTATGTACAAGAATATAACTACTATAATACTGCCTCCTATGTACAAGAATATAACTACTATAATACTGCTCCTATGTACAAGAATATAACTACTATAATACTGCTCCTATGTACAAGAATATAACTACTATAATACTGCCTCCTATGTACAAGAATATAACTACTATAATACTGCTCCTATGTACAAGAATATAACTACTATAATACTGTCTCCTATGTACAAGAATATAACTACTATAATACTGCCTCCTATGTACAAGAATATAACTACTATAATACTGCTCCTATGTACAAGAATATAACTACTATAATACTGCTCCTATGTACAAGAATATAACTACTATAATACTGCACCTATGTACAAGAATATAACTACTATAATACTACTCCTATGTACAAGAATATAACTACTATAATACTGCTCCTATGTACAGGAATATAACTACTATAATACTGCTCCTATGTACAGGAATATAACTACTATAATACTGCCTCCTATGTACAAGAATATAACTACTATAATACTGCCTCCTATGTACAAGAATATAACTACTATAATACTGCCTCCTATGTACAGGAATAAAACTGCCATAATGCCGCCTCCTACGTACAAGACATTTTTTGATGTGATATCTAAATTTATTAAACAATAATTATTCTTTATACTTTTCCAAAAAATATAAGAGAACTGATAATGTTATACAGCAGGTTGAAAGGCTGCATTATGAATTCAGCTCTGTGCCACCTTCCTGTGCAGGGAACTTCTGTATGACACCTTTTAAGTAAATAGGTCCTTGTACAGCCAGGGGACCATTGTCTACAAAACCAGGTCCACCCCTCGTAGCATCACAAAGTGATGACAAATCCTAGTGATTGACCATCACTTTATAGCAGGGGAATATTCCTTTAAGGTGCTATTTGAGCGTCATATGACGGCATTATGTAGGCACTTAATGGGCAGTATTTAATTACAAAAATGCCTATCTGTAGTTATCGAATCACAGTTTTTCTAATGACTTTTTAAGTAAAAGCTCTTCGGATGTCGCCTTTTGCTCTGACCTGTCATCTGAAATATCCAAGGATGGGTTTGACCAGAGTTCCCCTTTAAATCAGATTGGTAACATGGTTTTAAAAATGAAGCTGTGGTTGTTTTCCTGCAGCCCAGAATATGTTGGCCTTTATAAATGTTCCCCCACGTCCTGTTTACAGCACGTTATGGACCCGGGATATTTTCGTGGCCCTTCCATTTGGCCTCTGTGAAGACGCGTTGTGTACTGACCTTTGTGTGACAATGAGGGCTTTTGTGCCGTAACATTTGGCTGCTCCCTTCTCCACTAACACAAGAGCTTCCAGTCTGTAAGTGGTGACTTTAGCGATCCGCCGCGGCCAATTAATGGTCCCGTGTGGTCAGCAGCGACGTTCAAAGGCAGCAATTAGTGACAGTGCGCTTTTATGGCGAGTGTAAGTAGGACTTGTGCTGCATGGAAACGCTAGAGCGATATTTTAAAAATAAATGAAGCCGTCCTTGTCCTCTTCACTTCAGCGTCATGGGGATATTCCAAACTGAGCCCTCAAAATACACTTAAAGGGGATGTCCACGAACACCCACGGGATAAGTGATGTTTTACTGATAAATTGAGCTCTGGGACGATCACAGTTCAGATTCCCCTGTGTGAGCAAAGTGGTAGCGCACAGGCGTGACCACCTCCCCATACTCCTCTATGGGACTGATGGCGATGGCTGAGAGCGGTACTGCCCGTTCCCATTGTTGTAATCCACCTATCCTGCCAAAATAGTGTACTTCGCCAGGCTGGCATGTCAGTATACTCCAAAATAAAAGAAAATGTACAAGCAAATTAGACGGTTATACTATTACTAATAGATACACACCTTAGACTAGACCCCCCCAAAATGCACTGAAATAAAGAGACCCCCTGAATAAATACAGACCAGACCCCAAAATAGACACAAATAAATAGTCCCCATACTAGACTGCCAAGTATAGATCTTAGAGCAGATCTGACCCCCTAAATAAATACAGACCCCAGACCAGACTCCCTAAATAAATACAGACCCCAGATCAGACCCCCTAAATAAATACAGACCCCAGATCAGACCCCCTAAATAAATAGACCCCAGATCATACCCCCAAAATAAATCCAGACCCCAGATCATACCCCCTATATAAATACAGACCCCAGATCAGATCCCCTAAATAAATACAGACCCCCTAAATAAATAGACCTCAGACCAGACCCCCTAAATAAATATAAACCCCAGACCAGACCCCCAATATAAATTCAGACCCCATATCAGATTCCCTAAATAAATCCAGACCCCAGATTAGACCCCCTATATGAATACAGACCCCCTAAATAAATGCAGACCCCAGATCAGACCCCCAAATACAGACCCTAGATCAGACCCCCTAAATAAATAGTCCCTAGTCCCCTAAATAAATTCAGACCCCCCTTTATAAATGCAGACCTCCAAAATAAATCCAGACACCAGATCAGACCCCCTATATGAATAGACCCCCTAAATAAATGCAGACCCCCAAATACAGACCCTAGATCAGACCCCCTAAATAAATACAGTCCCCCTTTATAAATACAGACCCCTAAATAAATACAGACCTCAGACCAGACCCCCTAAATACAGACCCTAGACTCCTAAATAAATACAGACCCCCTAAATAAATACAGACCCCAGACCTGTGTCCGTAAGACCAGATCATGTTATTTAACCCCCGCAGGGAACACCGTACAAACCAATGACAGAACTGCTGTTTTTCTTTCATCTCACAAAAAGGAAGCAAAAAGTTACAAAAAACTTGAAAGTGCCACCTGAAAACCTCAGCTCCTCCTCCTGCAAAAAACAAGCCTCACACGGCTCCATCCACGGAAAAATAAAAAATGATGGATGTCAGACTACAGCGCTGCCGGCACAAACCGTTCTTCTGTGTGTTTTTATTCTCTAAAAGTAGAAAGACGTGAAAAATAAATAAATAAATTGTGTTTTTGCTGTTATCATATTGGCCACAGAATAAACCGCATGATACTGCACGATGAACAGAACCCAAAAAGTGCCGAATTTTTCCACCTCCATGTATAAAAAAAAATAATAAAAAAAGTTTTTCAGTGCATTGTATGTACCCCAAAATGGTGCCTCTTTTATATAATACATAGGTAGCATCCTTAAAGACTTTCCTCATATATTAAGAACTCTGGAACATCTAAGACCTCATTCACACAGTCAGTGTTCGGTCAGTGATTTCCATTAGTGATTTTGAGCCAAAACCAGGTGCGGCTCTACACACAGGCCAGATGCAGATCTTTCCCTTATACCTTATGAATGTATATACTCCAATCCTGGTTTTGGCTCACAATCACTGATGGAAATCACTGACCGAACACTGATGTGTGAATGAGGCATAATTCTTATGACTTTGTGTTGTGCAGTTCCTCTGTTATTCCTACTAGCAGTTATGAATGAATTGCCAGCAGCTTGCAGTAAAGGTACAGATGGGTGTTACAAGTTGGGGGGGTGTCCCTGCAAAGCCTGAAACTGGTAGCACTGATTGGATAGTGTCCAAATAGCAGGTCGCACCCCCAACTGGTAACACCCATCTGAACCTTCATTGCAAGCTGCTAATAATTCATTCATAAATTCTATCAGGAATAATAGAGGAATGGCACAACATAGAGATTTAAGAATAGATGATCCAGAGTTATTTCTAGCGTCTTCTCTGCTACCCTTCATGTGGAT
The DNA here is from genome assembly GCF_905171765.1 of Bufo bufo. NCBI lineage: Eukaryota > Metazoa > Chordata > Amphibia > Anura > Bufonidae > Bufo > Bufo bufo. The sequence continues at coordinate 602,165,690 of NC_053392.1, forward strand.
AGGTACAACGTTGGCCATTCTCCAATCGTCAGAAACATCCCCTGCCAGTCAGTAAGAGGAGCAGCAACCACAGATCAGAGTCCTGTAAGGACTTTGGGGTGAACGCCATCTGGACCCATTGCTTTGTTAGACACTCCCAACTGGTAACACCCATAATGTCAGAAATTTAATAAATACAGAACCCTGAATAAATAGGGTCCCCGGAACAAACCTCATAAATCAAGACAGAGACCCCTGAATAACTCTCCCACTTTTTTGGGGGTCTGTAGTCCAGGGTACAGGGGGGGGGGGAGAAGACATGATTATTCATGACCGGTCTGAAGATAAAGGGGGAGTCTGAGCCGCAGCCTTGCTCCGGTTTGCACCGGCAGCAGCGGCTCCTGGGAGTGAAGACGTCTCCTTCCCTGTTTATTCTCCTCACATTCCTTGCAGGCTGATGTTGCCCAGCAGGAGATGATAAATTCCTCCCAGAAGCTGCGCGGCGCGTGGGGCCGCTCCATTACCGCTGAACTGAACGTGACCCAAGTCCCTGCGCTGCGGTGATATATATATATATACTGCAGGGGGGATGACTTCTAATTAGCGTAGAGAGAATTGACTTCGATCCGAATTTCAGGAAAACGTCGATTCGCCACAAAGCCAAATTTCCTGGAGCTTTGTGGGACCGAATCAATTTTTCCTGAAATGGCGGTAATAAAAAAAAAAATATATATATATATACTCACCTCATCCATTGGCTCGCGGAGTCGCAGCTATCTTAATTTGAAGAAAGCACGCAAAATCTTGCGCGCTGCCATGTGACGTCACCACACTGACCGGATACGGTGACGTAATCAGTAATGACATCACTGCGTCCAACCACCGCGACGATGTCACATGGCAGCGCGTGCGCGTTTTCTTCAAGATGGCCGCGATGGCCTCTCCATAAGTAAATGGATGAGGTGAGTATATATATTTTTTTCATACCCCTGAAAGGCCTAAATGTGACCGTCCGATGCCGCGATCAGTGTTCAACGCGTCATCTGAGAGGTTAAGTGACGGGGGACGGTGCGATTCCATTCAGTGGAATGTGATGCGTGACGGAGTAATTCGTCAAGAATCGAATTTCTTTGTGTACGTCGATGAAGCAGCCGAATCGAATTTTCGCAAACTTCGCTCATCTCAATTTATAATAGTAGATGAAACTCTCCGGAAGATAAGTGGTTAAAGAAAGAGGCGGCATATCCAGGGCTCGCTCCAGCTCACCGCGCGGTGTGTACTGGGGCAGAGGCGCGCGCCACTATTTCACTTCGCTCTTTGTGCCATTCCTGGGCTGGTGCTTAGAAAACTGTTCATCCTGAGCCTCCTGACTGCCAAGATTGCAACGAAGGCTGACACAAAGAAAGATGAAAGACAATAGTTTTTCTTCAATTAAGATTTTTTTTTTTTTTTTTGCAGCACGCTCCAGATATGGCGATTTTTTTAATTTTTTTTTTCCAAGTACATGAAAAATGCATGGTAAAATCTGAAAAAAAAACACTTGCAAAAACACATGAAATACTGTAAGGACTCATGCACACGAACGTATTTTCGTTCCGCTTCCGTTCCGTTTTTTGCGGACTGTATGCGGAACCATTCACTTCAATAGGTCCGCAAAAACAACGGAAGTTACTCCGTGTGCATTCCGTTTCCGTGTGCATGCACTATTATTGTCCGCAAATCACGGTCCGAGGCCCCATTCAAGTCAATGGGTCCGCAAAAAACACAGAATGCACACTGAACACATCCGTATGTCATCCGTATTTTCCGGATCCATACTGTAGAAATGTTATGCCCAGTCCATATTGCTCATGTTTTTGGTGATTAATAATTTACTGTTTCCGTTTCCGCTCCACAAAAAACGGATCGCATACGGAAACCATACGGATATGTTTTGTGGAATAAAATCAGACCTAAATCAGAGAAAAAAAAACCCTCAGATACGGAAAAAACGGACCGCTAAACAACAACGGTCGTGTGCATGAGGCCTAAGTAGTTCATTTTACTAGCCAAATAAAACCTAAATCCTGGAGCCTACAGTCACCACTAGGGGGAGCTACCTACTATGTTAGTACTGAGTTCAATGTATCAACAGCATGCAGTAAGCTCCCCCTAGTGGTGACTGCGGACATACAATTCATTCATTGAACTCTTTTTATGCAGAGGATTTGGTACTTTGTATCATTTAGGCAGACCTCAAATACTGAACGCACTGTGTGTGGTCTGTATAGAGGCAAAACTATGTCATGAGCGTGTTTTGATGCGTCCTATTATTTTATTGGCCTTGGCAGCAGCTGCCTGGCATTGGTCACTAAAGTTGCAGGAGTTGTGTTATCTGGGAATTTGAAGATCTATCGCTAGGATATTCCATCAAAGTCAGATAGGTGCGATAGGAACCTATTTCTAAAACAGGCCCCCGAAAGCGAAGGACTGCGCGGCATGGCGCGGGGACGCTCTCCATTAATTTCTTTGGGAGTCCCATAGAAATGAATGGAGAGCACGCAGCGCAAGCGCAACCACCACTCCATTCACTTCTATGGGACTGCCTGAAATAACCAAGCCGACTCTCGGCTCGGAGGTCTCATTCTGTACAGGGTCCCGAAGGTGGGACCCGCACCGATCTGACATTAGGATATGCCCCCTATATCTTAGAGGAGACAACCCCTTTAAGTGACTGCCCATCAGTGACCACTTTTTTTTGCCATTTGCATACTTGGTCTAAATCCATGACCTCATATTTATCCACGCTGAAACTCATTTACCATCAGTGCATTTTGTCTGTGAACCAGGAGGATCAGGATGAACGTATCCACAGCGCAGGAATGTGGTGTGTCTGTCCAGGGCTGCCTGTCTCCATTTTTCAGCCTTCACCTCATTAGAGATGGATTTCGGTATTACTGATAAGAGGGGTCCGGCTGACATGAAGCAGTCCTCTCTCCCCGCAGCTCCTGTTTTCTACATTACTGTTAACCCTTTCCTGACATCTGCCGATGGATGCAAGTTATTACTGACCCACCTCTGCAGCGTGATGACATGGGAAGCAGAAGCCAACTCCAGTTTTAACCCCTTAGGTTGTTGTGGTGGAGACCCATTAATTTCAACGGGGCCACAGAAAATGCGCAAAGCGCAACGTATGTCCGAGCCGCAAACAAATAGAACATGTCCTATACTTGTCCGTTTTTGCAGAAAATGAAGGAGGAAAGAAAATGGCTGCACGCACATGGCCGGTATCCATGTTTTGAGGGTCCGTGGTTTGCATGAGGCCTTATAACGCACGGCCATCACTGGCTTTTTTGGTGCAGAATCTGCAACAAAGTTCCTTAATGTTTTTTTTTGAAAGTCTGCCATTAGAGGATACCCTTAGCCCTCTCTTCTGCTAACCTTTTTTAGTTAAACAAAAATAAAATATCCTGCAAAAAAGCCGTTGGCGAGATCGTCTAACCATTTTAGCAGTTTAAAATAAAATGTGCTTTGCCTTAATCCGCTTTGCTGACGGTAGGTAAGAAGCAGCAAATGTCTTCCACATGTGAGCGCCGCGTCCCGCTCAGGACGCACATGCTACGTGAGAGGTTCCAATTAAGCGTTATCCTTAAACACACACATCAGACTTGTTAAAATATCCAGGAGGACTTATAATAAATCACGACAGCCGAATTATTATGATATCTAATTATGGGAGTTGATCCTGGAGAGGTTCCAGGGAGGTCACATGGCTGCTACTTCAAGGACTTCCCGAGGAAAACTTCCATGATATTGAGCTGGGCCTGCAAGAAATGGATAGTATTTGAAGTGTCTATGGCCCTTGTGTGGTGCATAAACCATGGTAGGGGACTATAGGTGGCACCGATGGGTCACATATTGGTAAACCCTTATGGGGTGCATTGGCCCGTGAAGGACTACAATCGCATTAGGCTCCATGCACATTTGCATTCTGGTGTTAGGTTTTCTGGGTCTTCTATACTGATGACCCATGTGATGCAACTTTCGACACCCACGCCAATTAGGCAATGCTATAGGGGTTGACTGGTACAGAAAATTGGTTGTCTTACAGTCTAGTTGGGAATTCTGACCTAATAGAAAGAGATTCCCAGTTTAGGACCCTCTTCTTTAACCGAGAATAAATACAGAAAGTGACTCTGGAGTACCCAACATGTCCATACATCACATAGGGATCCAGCAGTATAGATAATTGTTGCATCTGGGCCCTGGTGCCTGAGGAGTCTACCGGCTCACACTGAAGGCATCAAAACTATGAATTAACACATGTGGAATTATATACATAACAAACAAGTGTGAAACAACTGAAAATATGTCATATTCTAGGTTCTTCAAAGTAGCCACCTTTTGCTTTGATTACTGCTTTGCACACTCTTGGCATTCTCTTGATGAGCTTCAAGAGGTAGTCCCCTGAAATGGTTTTCACTTCACAGGTGTGCCCTGTCAGGTTTAATAAGTGGGATTTCTTGCCTTATAAATGGGGTTGAGACAATCAGTTGCGTTGAGGAGAAGTCAGGTGGATACACAGCTGATAGTCCTACTGAATAGACTGTTAGAATGTGTATTATGGCAAGAAAAAAGCAGCTAAGTAAAGAAAAACGAGTGGCCATCATTACTTTAAGAAATGAAGGTCAGTCAGTCAGCCGAAAAATTGGGAAAACTTTGAAAGTAAGGGCTATTTGACCATGAAGGAGAGTGATGGGGTGCTGCGCCAGATGACCTGGCCTCCACAGTCACCGGACCTGAACCCAATCAAGATGGTTTGGGGTGAGCTGGACCGCAGAGTGAAGGCAAAAGGGCCAACAAGTGCTAAGCATCTCTGGGAACTCCTTTAAGACTGTTAGAAGACCATTTCAGGGGATTACCTCTTGAAGCTCATCAAGAGAATGCCAAGAATGTGCAAAGCAGTAATCAAAGCAAAAGGTGGCTACTTTGAAGAACCTAGAATATGACATATTTTCAGTTGTTTCACACTTGTTTGTTATGTATATAATTCCACATGTGTTAATTCATAGTTTTGATGCCTTCATAGTCATGAAAATAAAGAAAACTCTTTGAATGAGAACGTGTGTCCAAACTTTTGGTCTGTACTGTATATATATATATATATATATATATATATAAATTCCCTTTTTATTTTAAGAATTTTTTTTTTTTTTTTCAGAACAACAAAAAAGGTAAAGTGTCTGAAGCAAAACTTTGGGCACCCTGCATGGTTAGTACCTAGTAGCACTACTTTTTGCAAGTATCACAGCTTGTAAATGCTTTTTGGAGCAGCCAAGAGTCTATCAGTTCTTGTTTGGGGGATTTTCATCCATTCTTCCTTGCAGACGTCTTCCAGTTCTGCGAGACTTGGTAAAAGTTCAATAGCTTTACTTGAATACACTTGCATTCAGACAATATTTGGTCTTTCTCTTGGCTCCAGATAGCTTCGGTCTGGTAGCTGGACTTTCTGACAGTTCTGGTACCTTTGAGCGGGGTGCCTTTGGCCATTGACCCCCTCATAATGCTCTGTCTTTAAGGGGTCAGGGTGCTTTGCAAGCTGCTTCTCTTGGGAGACTCCTGCTGCAGGAGGAGGGGCGCTCCCCTCACTGCAACATGTCTGCTCTCCTTCCAATTCTCAACTTCCCTCTCTTCTAACTATAGCTCCCTACAACCCCTCCCTTGGCAGGAAGCAGGACAAGATCTCCGTACAGTATTAATCCAAAGTTTTGAACGAAGCAACTTCAGATGTAGTATCCGAAGCTCGCTTCGCTCATCACTAATTATGAACAGGCCTTAACCCTAACAGACTATTTAAGGTCTGCGACCTCGGTCAAAGTTATCTGAGCGTGCAAATCTCCTTGGGTTCCCATAATTTTGCAAGATACTCCTTTTCCTTTTTTCACTCTAAAATTCTACAAAACCAAAATAATACACTGATATTGCTTAAAAAGTTGAAAGGTGTTTCATCCTTAACTTTATACCTTTTGGAGATTATTTCATCTTCAACTTGCATAAATGGGTTATCCTGGAAAAGATAAAGATGACTTATCCTTAGGGTAGGTCATCATTATCACATCAGCGGGAGTCCAAGTCCCGACATCCCCGTTTATCAGCTGTTTCAGGGAGCCGCTGTGCTCACCGGACAGCGCCGTACATCGTATAGTGGCAGTGCTCGGTATTGCAGCTCAGACCCATTGACTTGAATAGGCCTGAGCTGCAACTAGGCCATGTTCCCAATGTACAGTGATGTCACTGGCTTAGGAAGAGGCTGCGATGATCAAGACCTCTTCTAACATCTGATTGGGGGGAGTCCTGGGTGTCGCACCCCCATAGATCTGATATTGATGACCTATCCTGATGGACATTCTATATATCCTTTCCTGGATTAACCCCTTAACTGTTCAGAGTAACAGTAATTTGGACCAGGAGTGCCCAACATGCCACTATACTGGTATATATATAATACTGTAGATATTTCCTCTCACCATGTAATAAACCACATTTGTAGACGCGCTGTTCCCTTGTGCACTTTGCTCTTATCCTACAGCTTTCAGATCGTGACTTCCTGCAGCATTCCTTTCTGTGAAATCTATAGCCCCCCTGTCATCTGGTTTTAATAAATATGAAGAATAACGGACATTTCTTTTTTGTTTGTCCAGGGAACTCATACAAAGCACTAAGGATATTAGTAGCTCTGCCATCTTATTATAGGTGGACACTTACGTAAGACTCCAGGGTGATTCCTGCCATCTTCATACCTGGGGCAAATAGGTACAAATTTTGGCCAAAATTGTTGTCATTTTAGAATAAATAAAAAATCTAATTAAAAAAAACACATCAATGTTCTACACAACGCTACAGATGAAACATTTGCACCATTCACTGCTCTCCTCGTGGGTACCATTTCTTCACAGTCTTTGTATCTATTCATACCTTTAGCCGAGGTTTCTCAACTGTTTCGGCACTGGGGAACCTCTGGGGGAAAAAAATCCTCATCTCTAGGACCCCCAACCAAATATTCCTTTTCTAAAGAGAAAAAAAGGTCTCAAACAAGTAATACCCAAGACACAGCAAAATTGATTCAGGTCCCATTTGTCAGAACTCCCCATTAATTTTGACCCCAATAAAAGTCAGACCCCAGGCTCCAAATTCTGGGGTCTAAGTTCTCGCTGAGGTGCACAGCTTCCACAACTCCCCTCCTTCCTCATATGGTAGCCTTACTGCTCAGCTTGAGACCACAGGCTCGATCTGGACCATTGTTGGCTCCTCCAATGGATTGCGGCAGGCTTGGGTTGCAGAGGAGGACCTGGAGCTACAGGACTCCAACGAATAAGGGAATGGCAGCAAAACAAAGATGGACACAAGATTCATCCAGTTTCTTTTCTACTACGCAGGTCAATGGATGGCGCATGCACAGTGCAACCAGGCAAAAAACTGTCCGGAACCATGGACAGTGCACAGAACCCCAGGAGGGATGCACTATATTTTAGTGAATGCAATAAATCACCAAATTCTGCAGAATTACGGCAGTACATATTGCGTTATGGAATAATGTAGTCACAACATTTCAGCCGTGTCTCTTTCATTGTCCCATGTGTCTTGACCTTGTGAGACATAGCCAGCAGAAGACACTTGGAAGACGTAATGAAGTATCTGGTAGGTGGCAGCTAATACACTACATCTGCTCATTCCTCACGACCGCCATATTGGAACACTCTGGATTCAGTGTTCACTCCTAGTGATATCTGGTACATATGCGAATGCATTGTGTAGTGTGAGGAACATCTTGTTCCACAGAGAAGATCACAGCATCAGCCATGAAGTTCCCCTGAGTCCGGCAACTTGAGACTCCAGTGGTCCGCTGGCATAAGTCTGCAAAAAGCGGGTGGGATCTGAACTGCAAGAAGAAAATAATGAGAAAACTTGGAAGGAGCCTTTTCTTTGTTCTGTCTCCCATCTACAAATAAATTAAAACCAGTTCGGGAAAACATGGCCACAGCACAACTAATAAGTAGAGCAGAGATGTCATGTCCCATGTTTATCTGTGCTCAGCAGCCCTATGTAGAATGCATTTATTGATGCTATGCTCGCCCACCACTAGGGCACTCAGTCAGGAGGTCCAATGTCGTATCTTGGTAAATGGAGGGAGTGAACCCACGTGAGCGTGTGGAGAACATATAAACCCCATGCAGATGTTGATTCTGAGACAATGTCCTCCTGGCAGGGGCGTAACTACCATAGCGGCAGACCATGCGACTGCTATGGAGGCCAGGGCAAGAGGGGGCCCAGTTGGGATCATCTCCTCTTCTACTGGGGATGAAAACTAGGTCAAGACTCTACCCTCTAAAGCAGCGGTTCTCAACCTAGGGGTCGCGACCCCTTTGGGGGTCGATCGGCCCTTTCCGGGGGGTCGCCCGAGGCTTCCTATTGTGGGTCCACGCCCGTCGCTAACAGACAGGCAAAACAAGCAATTGCTTGGGGCCCTGAGCTGGTTGGGGCCCCGAGCTGGCCAAGCAGAGCCGGTGCTTGTTTTGCGGCTGAGTAACTCAGAAGATCCGATGGTATATTCTAACCCCCAGGCGTTCCCATGGTGACGGGGACGCTTGCCTAGGGTTTAGAATATACCATCGGATCTGAGTTTTACGAGCTCAGTGAGATCGTAAAAACTCAAATCCGATGGTATATTCTAACCCCCAGGCGTTCCCATGGTGACAGGGACGCTTGCCTGGGGGTTAGAATATACAGGGCCACGCCGCTCACAGCAGTATATTTATAAACTAATCAGTAACTACTTTAACTTTAATCATTGCTCATTGCTGAGCTCTTTACTTGGATTATAATTTATTTGGATATGGGATATCTTACTTTGTCTTAGCTCCGGAAATATCAGGCAGTGCGGGGGGCGGCGCTCACTCACTGACATCACGCGCCTGCTCCTCCCACTAGGCGGCGCAGGCGCGTGACGTCAGTGAGTGAGCGCCGCCCCCCGCACCGCCTGCTATTACCGGAGCTAAGACAAAGTAAGATATCCCATATCCAAATAAATTATAATCCAAGTAAAGAGCTCAGCAATGAGCAATGATTAAAGTTAAAGTAGTTACTGATTAGTTTATAAATATACTGCTGTGAGCGTCGGGGAGGGAGATCTGTGGATGGCAGTGCCATCCACAGATCCGCCTACAGTGCCATCCACAGATCCCCCCTTCCCTAAACAGTGCCATGATGGGAGGGGGGATCTGTGGATGGCACTGTTTAGGGGGGGGATCTGTGGATGGCACTGTTTAGGGGGGATCTGTGGATGGCACTGTTTAGGGGGGAGATCTGTGGATGGCACTGTTTAGGGGAGGGAGGATCTGTGGATGGCACTGTTTAGGGGGGATCTGTGGATGGCACTGTTTAGGGGGAGATCTGTGGATGGCACTGTTTAGGGGAGGGGGGATCTGTGGATGGCACTGTTTAGGGGGGATCTGTGGATGGCACTGTTTAGGGGGGATCTGTGGATGGCACTGTTTAGGGGGAGATCTGTGGATGGCACTGTTTAGGGGAGGGTGGATCTATGGATGGCACTGTTTAGGGGGGATCTGTGGATGGCACTGTTTAGGTGGGAGATCTGTGGATGGCACTGTTTAGGGGAGGAAGCATCTGTGGATGGCACTGTTTAGGGGAGGAAGCATCTGTGGATGGCACTGTTTAGGGGAGGAGGGATCTGTGGATGGCACTGTTTAAGGGGGATCTGTGGATGGCACTGTTTAGGGGGGGATCTGTGGATGTCTTTGTGATTAATTACTCTGCTTTAATTATGTTCAATTTGTAGCAATAAAAATACATCCTGCATATCAGATATTTACATTACAATTCATAACAGTAGCAAAATTAGTTATGACGTAGCAAGGAAAAAAATGTAATGGTTGGGGGTCACCACAACATGAGGAACTGTATTAAGGGGTCACGGCTTTAGAAAGGTTGAGAACCACTGCTCTAAAGGAACAACTTTTAGCAAATGAGGCAGTGGAAAAATGGCCCAAGGGCCATTGAAAAGTGTTTAGGCAGAAACCCTTCTGTCCTGTGAGGGGGGCCTGGTTTGATCCTTGCTATGGAGCCCTTATGTCTCTATGTACACCACTGTTTGATGGTAGAAGTGCTGCACTTAAAGGAAATGTCTCATGAATGTGAATTTAGTTTCATCATTAGCTGCCAGACTGTACACGAAAAATAATGAGTAACAAAAAAAAAAAAAAAAAAGGTTGTAGCTATAAACTCTTTTCTGGCGGCCATATTGGAGGGACAGACTTCCTGTATTGTCTGTATAGGCAGTAGGATACGTGCTTTATGGCAGCTGCGGTGTGAAATGTCATAGATTATGACAGTGTCCAGGAAATGATGGAGTAAAGCCCCTCCCCCAGAGAACAGAGAGTGGTCTCTTCACAGATAACCCCTTTTAGAGTATGATCGGCAGCTGCACGCCAAATATCACGTCCCCCTACTCCCAGCAAACAGCTGATTTTGCTGTGGCAATCAATGACCAGCCAGGCATTCCTCCTGCAGTCACCGCTGCAGGGGAAATGTAGTATTAGACTCATGCACTTGACCGTATTTTCGGTCCCCATCTGATCCGTATTTTTGCGGATCAGATACATACCCATTCCTTTCAATGGGGCAGCAAAAGAGGAGGACAGCACACCGTCCGTTCCATGGCCCCTCAAAAATGATAGAAGAAGAAGAAGAAGAAGTCCTATTCTTGACTGTTTTGTGGATTTTGAAAAACAAAAATGGACTCGGCCGGAATCTGTGTTTTCCGTATCCTCAATTTGCGGACCGCAAAAAAAAAGTTGGTCGTGTGGCCATTCAATTGAAGAAGGACTAAAGTCCTCCAGAACAAGATTTGGCTATCCATTTTACCTCATAGAGGAAGTACGGGGTACTGAGTGTGGTAGTTCCCTCATCTGCTCTAACAGAAAGGTCAGAAATCTCTGCCAGTCCAGCTGTCGTCGAACTACACTCTCAGCCTGCACACTCGCTCAGCTGTTCTCAGGAACTCCCATAGAACTGAATCAAGAATGCTGGGAGTTGTAGTTTTACAACGGCTAGAGTGCAGGAGGTTGCTGACCCTTACCCAAATAGAAGGTTCATGAGCCAACCCTTCTAAATCCCCTACACTTTTATGGCAATGAGATGACTCTGTTCATTCTGTCTCTGTCTACGCAGCCCAGCTGACAAGTGAGATGAAGAACATGGGAAATATGTGTCTGTCATAGTGGCTAGTGTAAAAACTGCAATATATCAAACCTCCAGCAGTTCAGCTCTCGTGGGGCTACAACTCCCAGCATGTAGACTTGGTCAGCTATTCTCGGTACTCCTATGGCATTGAATCTAGCATGCTGGGAGTTATAATTTTACAACATCTGGAGTGCATGAGGACGTGGTTGACCCCTACCCTAAAAAGAGGTTCATTAGACAACCCCTCTAAATCACCTACGCTCTTATGTTAATGAGATGACTCTGTTCATTCTGTCTCTGTCTATGCACCAAAGCTGAAGACAACAGAAAGATAGGGTATCCGAAAATGAGCTTTCCAAACGAGAAAGATCTCGCCCTCTCAAAGTCATGATGAAAGTCACGGGCGGGCTGCTACGTGCCACTAATGAGATTGCCCTTTTTGAGTCGGGAGGTATAAATAGCTGTGAAGAAGAATTGCCATAAAACCCTCGAGTGCTATAATATGCGATCAATACGTTCTGAACTTCAAACACAGGAAGAAGGACTTCATCTCTGCGAAGAGCAGATTGTCCATATTCTGTCCAAACATCCGGAGTGCCGAGGCCTTATATCCATTATAAATGACGGTAGACAGCCCATGCCAAGGAGACATCAAAGCATCTGTAAAGCTGGACAAACGTAACGTGCTCCAACAATTTACATTAAGAACAAAATAGATTAAAATAATGTACATAAAATATGACATAAATCTGGAAGACTTTACATTCTTATGCTCTGGTTACATCCAAAGCTACATACGTTCAGAATCCTTCAGGTGGCAATTGATCTTCTTCAGTCACTAATGTGACTTTACACCTTAGTTCTGTGCCCATGGTCATCTTATAGACCTGAGACACGTGACCCGCAGACTGATGGGCCTCTAATGTACCTCCGAATTCCATGAAGATGGAGATTTACGGACTCTGTTTGCTCCTGTACACGGTCTGAGCACACACTTTTATTGTGTGCATCAAGCCTGTCATTTGAATCCCCATCATCCATTTGGTGAGAGAAAACTAGCATGACTCTGTATGCTGCTCTGGATGTGAGTGGAGTATAAACCGAGCTGCGACTCGACAGCAGTACAACATTTATAAAGCTTAATACAGTAAAATTCCTTTAATCCCCCATTAACGGGCCCTAATGGGTACTGGGCTATCAAATTATCTGGATCATTGGGTCACATGGAAATTGTAAGTATAGTGCAGGGCCGGTTGGATGATGCCCTGTGCGGTATATTCTGTTGGTGTTCCCTCCCAATAGGGTGTGGGGTCCACATTATTTCTAGGACTTAAAGGGCATAAACACCTTTGGGTAAATTGTTTTTAAAATATATTTGCATTTTACTCATTTTGGCCTAAAAATCTTTTTTTCAATTGGTCTTTATTAAACATTTTCAGCAGTTTTGGTCACAAAGGGTTAACTCTTTGCCTAGCTGTGAGCATCTTGCTTTCACTTTCACTTTGAGCCATTATCTACCAACAGCTCAAAAAAAAAAATATTTAAGCCATATTCTTATCTGTAAGAAAATAATTGAGCTATACTGAGTGTTTATGAGGTCAGGAGAGCAGCGAAAAGGAGCCATCAGCTGAGCTACCTGATGGGAAAGCGTATAAACACAGAGCCTGGTACCAGAGAATCTCACGACTGTACAGAGAAAGAAGCTGAAAATGTTTAATAAAAGCCGCTTGACACCATCTTAACCAAATAAGTTTATCTTGGTCTCATCAGACCACAGGACGAGGTTCCAGTAATCCATGTCCTTAGTCTGCTTGTCTTCAGAAAACTGTTTGCGGCTTTCTTGTGCATCATCTTTAGAAGAGGCTCTTTCTTCAGACCAATTTGACGCAGTGTGCGGCGTATGGTCTGAGCACTGACGGGCTGATCCCTCACCCCTGTAACCTCTGCAGCAATGCTGGCAGCACTCATACCACCTCTGGATATGACGCTGAGCACTGACAGGCTGACCCCTCACCCCTGTAACCTCTGCAGCAATGCTGGCAGCACTCATACCACCTCTGGATATGACGCTGAGCACTGACAGGCTGACCCCTCACCCCTGTAACCTCTGCAGCAATGCTGGCAGCACTCATACCACCTCTGGATATGACGCTGAGCACTGACAGGCTGACCCCTCACCCCTGTAACCTCTGCAGCAATGCTGGCAGCACTCATACCACCTCTGGATATGACGCTGAGCACTGACAGGCGGACCCCTCACCCCTGTAACCTCTGCAGCAATGCTGGCAGCACTCATACCACCTCTGGATATGACGCTGAGCACTGACAGGCTGACCCCTCACCCCTGTAACCTCTGCAGCAATGCTGGCAGCACTCATACCACCTCTGGATATGACGCTGGGCACTGACAGGCTGACCCCTCGCCCCTGTAACCTCTGCAGCAATGCTGGCAGCACTCATACCACCTCTGGATATGACGCTGAGCACTGACAGGCTGACCCCTCACCCCTGTAACCTCTGCAGCAATGCTGGCAGCACTCATACCACCTCTGGATATGACACTGAGCACTGACAGGCTGACCCCTCACCCCTGTAACCTCTGCAGCAATGCTGGCAGCACTCATACCACCTCTGGATATGACGCTGAGCACTGACAGGCTGACCCCCATCCCTGTAACCTCCTGCAGCAATGCTGGCAGCACTCATACCACCTCTGGATGTGGGCGCTGAGCACACGCACTCAGCTTCTCTGGTTGACCATGGCGAAGCCTGTTCTCAGCGGAACCTGTCTTGTTAAACCGCTGTATGGTCTTGCCCACCGTTCAGTTCCAGCTCAGTTTCAGGCTGCTGCCAATCTTCCTATAGGCGAGGCCATCTTTATGTAGAGCAACTATTCTTTATTTCAGATCCTGAGATAGTTCTTTGCCATGAGGAGCCATGTTGAACTTCCAGTAACCAGCATGAGAGAGTGTGAGAGCGATAACACCAAATGTAACACACCTGATCCCCATTCACACCTGAGACCTTGTCACACTAACGAGTCACATGACACCGGGGAGGGAAATAGGCTAATTGGGCACTATTTGGCTATTTTCACTTAGAGGTGTACTCACTTTTGTTGCTAGCGGTTTAGACATTAATGGCTGTGTGTTGAGTTATTTTGAGGGCACACCACATTTACACTGTTATACAAGCCGTACACTGACTACTGTACATGGTATCAAAGTGTCAGATCTGCAGTGTTGTCCCACGAAAAGATAGAATAAAATATTTACAAAAAGGTGAGGGGTGGACTCACTTTTGTGAGACACTGTATGTACATAGAGACTCTACCAGCGGAATAGTGAGTGCAGCTCTGGAGTATAATACAGGATGTAACTCAGGATCAGTACAGGATAAGTAATGTAATGTATGTACACAGTGACTGCACCAGCAGAATAGTGAGTGCAGCTCTGGAGTATAATACAGGATGTAACTCAGGATCAGTACAGGATAAGTAATGTATGTACACAGTGACTCCACCAGCAGAATAGGGAGTGCAGCTCTGGAGTATAATACAGGATGTAACTCAGGATCAGTACAGGATAAGTAATGTAATGTATGTACACAGTGACTGCACCAGCAGAATAGTGAGTGCAGCTCTGGAGTATAATACAGGATGTAACTCAGGATCAGTACAGGATAAGTAATGTAATGTATGTATGGACTCTACCCTCTAAAGGAACAACTTTTAGCAAATTGCAGTGAGCCGGTCCGCAGAGCCTCCCTGGGCCGGGAAGACAGCACTAAATCCTCCGGGGCACTCTCTATTGCAGGGAACACTAGCCAGGGAGAAGTTGAGGTGCCCTTGATGGTATAGGTGTTTAAGGTGCTTTGGTGGCTGGGCCCTTGTGTTCGTGACACCAGCACCGTAAGGTGCAAATGTTGAGTGTAGTAGTAGAAATGATGAGGAGTCGGTTGTAATCAAACAGTTGAACAGTTACCGAATCAATTGTCTTCAGGTAGTCAGTACAGATACAATTCATTTGTATGGCATGAGTGATGACTCAGAAATAGGTTCAGTAGTATTCCTTTGATCAGGTTTAGGTAATTGTCAGTTGAGGAGTTCTCTTTAAGGCTGACACTTTACAGACTTCTGTAATTATTCCAAACTATAGCACTCTGGTACTAAATATACTGTTTTCTATTTATCTTGAGCTATCCAATAAGGGCGTTCTCCCTGGTGGCAGCATCAGTCTTCTGCTACATTATTTGCAGGATGCTCTCCTGAAGAATTCAGGTTTTATTTTTCCAATATATCCCGGAAGGCTTCTAGTGAATAAGGACAATTCTATATCAATTATCCATTCGTGTCCCGGCACTCCTAAATAGAGATGGCCTTGTGGTTCGCCCGGCAGTCGTTTCGCAGCGAACTTTGCTCGCTATATTCGCACGCAACATATTTTTTTGCATAGCGCAAAACTTTGACCCATGACACATCCATCAGGTGGGACAGGACAGCCAATTGAGACATTTCAGCACATGGACACACCCCCAACCCTATAAGAGAACCCGATCTGGCAGCCATTTTACATTATGTGTTTTGCCAGTGTAGGGAGAGGTTGCATTTTGGAGCAGGGACAGTTAGGGACACCAAATGCTAGCTAATAGGGCCACAAAGGTCCTTTTAAGGACTGGTATATGTGTGTTATCGATAGGTGTGATATACTTATACAGTGGCGTGCCCAGGGTGTTTGGCACTCGGGGCGGGTCATTTCTCTGGCACCCCCCCCCAATACTTGACCACATACCTCTTACATCCAGGGACATCTCCTGTCATGTAGTCCTTCTCTTTCCTCTTCTCCTCTGTTAGACCGCCATGAGAAATTCTTTCAGCCGCATCTCGTCTCTACAGAGTTTGTAACACAGACATGTTAGATTTCAAAATTTTTCCATCAACCTCCCCATCCTGGTGTCCCCACAGTGTCATCCTGCTGCCACCCCCAATACTGTGCCCATCGTGCCCCCCAATTCCCCCAGGTAATATACTGGTGAAAAAATTGTGACCCTAATAGACATAATTGGGGTCATTTATCAAACTGGTGTAAAGTAGAACTGGATTTCCAAAAGAGCTGTCAAATATGAAAGGTGGAATCTGATTGGTTGCTATGGGCAACTAAGCCAGTTCTACTTTACACCAGTTTAATAAATTACCCCAAATGTCCCTATAGTGTCCACAGCAGTTATAATGTCCCCTAGAGACCCCCAGTAATAATACCACCCTATACTGTGCTCCAGGTAATAATCCCTGTATAGTGTCCCCAGAAATAATAGAATGGCCCCAACAGTGCCTCCCCAATAGCAACGTCCCCCACACTGCCCCCACACAGTAGTGTCTCCCACACAGTAGTGTCCCCCACACTGCCCCCCACACACAGTAGTGTCCCCAACACTGCCCCCCACACACAGTAGTGTCCCCAACACTGCCCCCCACACACAGTAGTGTCCCCAACACTGCCCCCCACACACAGTAGTGTCCCCCACACTGCCCCTCACACACAGTAGTGTCTCCCACACTTCCCCCCACACACAGTAGTGTCCCCAACACTGCCCCACACACACAGTAGTGTCCCCCACACACAGTAGTGTCCCCCACACTGCCCCCCCCCACACAGTAGTGTCCCCCACACAGTAGTGTCCCCCACACTGCCCCCCACACAGTAGTGTCCCACACTGCCCCCCCCCCACACACAGTAGTGTCCCCAACACTGCCCCCCACACACAATAGTGTCCCCAACACTGCCCCCCACACACAGTAGTGTCCCCAACACTGCCCCCCACACACAGTAGTGTCCCCCACACTGCCCCTCACACACAGTAGTGTCTCCCACACTGCCCCCCACACAGTGGTGTCCCCCACACTGCCCCCCACACACAGTAGTGTCCCCCACACTGCCCCTCACACACAGTAGTGTCTCCCACACTTCCCCCCACACACAGTAGTGTCCCCAACACTTCCCCCCACACACAGTAGTGTCCCCCACACTGCCCCCCACACAGTGGTGTCCCCCACACTGCCCCCCACACACAGTAGTGTCCCCCACACTGCCCCTCACACACAGTAGTGTCTCCCACACTTCCCCCCACACACAGTAGTGTCCCCAACACTGCCCCACACACACAGTAGTGTCCCCAACACTGCCCCCTACACACAGTAGTGTCCCCCACACTGCCCCCCACACAGTAGTGTCCCACACTGCCCCCCACACACAGTAGTGTCCCCAACACTGCCCCCCACACACAGTAGTGTCCCCAACACTGGCCCCCACACACAGTAGTGTCCCCAACACTGCCCCCCACACACAGTAGTGTCCCCCACACTGCCCCCCACACACAGTAGTGTCCCCAACACTGCCCCCACACACAGTAGTGTCCCCCACACTGCCCCCCACACAGTAGTGTCCCCAACACTGCCCCCCACACACAGTAGTGTCCCCCACACTGCCCCTCACACACAGTAGTGTCTCCCACACTTCCCCCCACACACAGTAGTGTCCCCCACACTGCCCCCACACAGTGGTGTCCCCCACACTGCCCTCCACACAGTAGTATCCCCACACTGCCCCCACACAGTAGTGTCCCCCACACTGCCCCCCACACACAGTAGTGTCCCCCACACTGCCCCCCACACACAGTAGTGTCCCCCACACTGTCCCCCACACAGTAGTGTCCCCAACACTGCCCCACACACACAGTAGTGTCCCCCACACACAGTAGTGTCCCCCACACTGCCCCCACACACAGTAGTGTCCCCCACACTGCCCCCCACACACAGTAGTGTCCCCCACACTTCCCCCCACACAGTAGTGTCCCCCAGATTGCCCATATAGTAATTTTCCCCCCACATAGTAATCCCTCCCATAATAATTTTCCCCCACACAGTATCCCACCATATTCCCACCCCCACGTCCTCCTGTGTGCACCCCCCTCATGTCCCCCAAAGTTGGCACATAAAATAAAATTTAAAAAAATTGCCCCCACACAGTATCCCACCATAGTTTCCCCCCACACGTCCTCCTGTGTGCACCCCCCTCATGTCCCCCAAAGTTGGCACATAAAAGAGAAAAAAAAAGATGGTAAATACTTACCTGCGCTTGCTCGCAGAGTCCCGGCACTGTGCTGCTGAGTCCCGGCACAGGCGCGCACGATGACGTCATCACGCGCGCCTGCTTCGGGATTTAACTGCCGCATACGCTTCAGGCCTACTAGACCTGAAGCCTATGGCGGTGTTCGGCGGCGGGGCAGGGAACTATGCGCTCCGCTCACTGCCCCACCGCAGTGTGTGGGTGTCAGCGCTTTATCAATGAGCGCTTCCATCTGTATTGATGGAAGCGATCATTGCTCCTGGGCCTTCTGGCACCCCCGTGAGAGTCGGCACCCGGGGCGGTCCGCCCCCCCCCGTCCCCTCTTGGGCACGCCACTGTACTTATAATATACTTTCTAACATAGAAATTATATTATAGTGTATTTGTATTGTGCAGCAGTTGTGTGCAGGTCTCCTGCGATACCGCAGCTAGATAGAGGGACAAACGCTATTGGAGTAACTAATTGCAACGGGTGTGATATGCCTGTTGCCCCCCAAAAAACTGCTTGAGGGCTGCGATATACCTTCTTCCACAAAATCCTGATTGAGGTGTGCTATATACCAGTTTCCGCCAAGTACTAATTGAGGGGTGCTATATACCTTTTTCGGACAAATACTAATTGAGGGGTGCCATATACCTTCTTCAACAAAATACTGATTGAGGGGTACCATTGCTATATACCTTCCTCCACCAAATACTGATTGAGGGCTGCGATACACCTGCTTCCACAAAATACTGATTAAGGGGTGCCATATACCTGTTTCCGCCAAATACTGATTGACGCCTGCGATATACCTGCTTCCACAAATACTGCTCTTCTCTACGGTCTTAGGCAGAGGGTCATTTAGAAAATGAGACAGGCAGAGATAGAGGCAGACCGTTCCGCAGGGAAGGTAGGGGTCGGGCAGGTGCACCAGGACGGAGCCTAAGTGGGAAGTTGGAGAAGGCGCGTGCGATAACTTCAAAGGGCGCACCAGAGTTCGTTGAGTGGCTCACTCAGCCTTCCGCTTCTGCACCCTGCTCATTCTCTCTATCTGCACCCTTCTCACTCTCTGCTGTGTGCACCCCCAAAGACACCACCACCACCACCATAGTGGAGCCCCTCCACTCGAGTCAGAGGAATTATTTTCCCATACATTTCCAGACCTTACCGATGCGCAGCCATTCTTGGCATCGGATGACGAAGAGGAGGTAGCAACGGCTGCCACCCAGCGGTCTGACGACAGTACCCAGATTAGCCCAAGGAGGGTGGTCCCCGCTGTTGCTGCCTACTCTGAGATCTCTAATGTCATTGGTGGTGAAGGTGATGATGATGAAGTGTCGATGGACGTCACGCGGGTGCACACAAGAAAGGAAGAGGAGGGGAGTTCAGAGGGAGAGACGGAGCAGCAGATATGAAGGAGAAGGAGAAGAAGCAGGCAGAACTCGCAGTGCACAGGAGGCAAAAAGCAGTCTGCAAATGTATCTGGAGCAAGCCCTCCACCATGCATGGTCACATCTGACGCTCCCAGGACGCCGACACATGGCTCCGCAGTGTGGGCTTTTTTTAACGTGTCAGCTGCTGACAATAGTGTTGCCAACTGCCAACTGCCGTCACCCCTTATAGGCGTGACGGCACAGGGGCGGTGCGCAGTGTCTACCATTCAGGAGGCAGGGGGACTGGCCATACCTACCCAGCATCACGGGCACGCCCATGTTGGGGCGTGTTTTGGCCATATCTCCATGACTAACCATAGCATGGAAAGGGAGGGGCAGGACAAAGTCCGGCCCCCTGCTCCATCTCTCTAAGGCGGGCTATTTAATCCAGGCAGGTTTCCCTGCCTGGTGACCTCACACACAGGACCAGTGAGGCACCACTATCTGTGAGTTCCTTGGACAACTGGGGGCTGATTCCTCCCATTTACAAAAGGTTGGTTCTGGCACTATTGGGCATCTAATCTTGATCATCAATTATGTCTTAAACAGTGTTTATGCGGGCTATGACTGGAGTGACAGCGGATGTATGATCATCTTTACAGACAGCCTGGGCCATCCCTGGCCGCATTTGGACACGCAAGTAGTATCTTGTGACTTGTTGGCCATGACATCACACATGGCATTACACACTGTTGACTGTCTGTAGCACTCTGACTACTGTTGTGATAATCACATACGCCTGGATATCTATGTGGACATATATCCACACAGGCGAATGATTGTTATTATCATAACCTGTTTCATGCATATCCCATAGGCCCCTTGATGCGGTCCTGATAGTTTTGATCACTTTAAGCAATTGGGTGATTGAACGTAATGTGACCAGTGAATGATCTGGTCGAATGAGGTCATCATAAGTGAGGACCCTACCTAAGGTTTGGTTACCTCTCATTGATGCCAACAGCATTGTACTTTGATATATGTCCCCTGAGGAACCCGTAAATCAATCAGGGTGAAACGGGTTGGGACACTGGCACCTGATTGCACATTGATACATGTAGTGCTTCTGGTGCCGTACGTGTATATACATCTTAATTATACACTGATATGTACAAATGTGAACGGCCGCACATTGATCTTGGTGTGTGGAGTCTATACAGTGATATCGTCCATTTTTGATGATGCGCGATCACAGATAGCCATACCATCTGGCTGCCTGTGCATCCTTTATGACATACTTTTTGTTGGCAGCATTCCACCAGCGCTACTGAGCATCCACGAGTGTGGTTGGCCTGTTGCCTTATATATTGATTATCTATACTTGTTTTTTTTGTTTTGTGTGCCTAGATTAGACCGCACAGTAGGGATCCACCAGGATTACAGGGTCCATTTAGGTTCTACAAGGAGGTTCCAGAACACGGGATCGTCCTTATCAGGGCGGCTATTCCGTTCTTAGGCAGGGCTATTTAGCCCAGGGCCAGGAATAGGGACAGATTAGACTTCATCGCAGTCCATCCCGTCCATCTCTGCCCCGTGTTCTTTGGACGATTACAAGTATCATCCTTCATGTCATCAAGGATATATCTTCTTACTGTTCTATTCTATTTATGTTTGTGGGAGTTTTTGTTATTTTATGTTTAAATTAGATTAAAGGCTACGTTTTAAACAGGTTGTTCCCTGTGATTACAAATAGTGTTGCCAACTGCAGCCTGTGCTGTCAACGCATAAGTCACGGTAAGCCCAACACTCACCTAGGAAGGACCGCCTTAAGGCGGCACCTGACCTCTCATCACCGAGCCCAGTGGGAGCAACGCCGTCAGAACCCACAAAGCCACACTCCCGGCGCTCCAAGTCCTGCCTCTTTTCGTTCTCCTCCCATTTGTCCTCCACTCCACTTTCACCGTGCAGTCGTCGCGTTCATCTGGCACAAGGCACGCTTCCGTGGCCCAAATGTTCAAGCGTAAAAAAATTATGACGCCTGATAATCCTCTTGCCCAATGTCTGACCGCTGGCTTGTCGGACCTGCTAGCCCGCCAACTACTGCTATATAAACTGGGGAGGCCTTTAGAAAATTTGAGGCCATTGGCACACCGCAATGGAAGGTCCCCAGAAGAAAATATTTCTCCCGGAAGGGCATCGCGGGGCTATATGGCCATGTTCAGCGGCAAGTGAATGTATCTATGGCACACAGTGTCGGTGCCAAGATACATCTGACCACAGAGACGTGGTCTAGCAAACACGGGCAGGGAAGGTACATAACTTTTACTGCCCACTGGGTGAACCTTCTGACGACCGTCAAGCATGTAACCCGTAGCACCCGTGTGGATTTGGTGTTACCGGTACAGATTGCATGCAGGTCTGCCTCTGCTTCTCCTCCTACTCCATCCTCCGTATCCTCCTCAGCTGACTCCTCCTTTTCCACTGCTACCGCCTCTTCCGCTGCGCCCCCCAAGCTCCCCAGAACCTATTCGACGTGCTAAGTCAGACGTTGCCATGCTGTGCTGCGGCTGTTGTGCCTGGAAGCCAAGAGCCACACCGGTCCTGTACTGCTTTCAGCTCTGCGGTCACAAGCCGATCAGTGGCTATAACCCGCTCAATTTGACAGTTGGTAAAGTAGGGCTCGTCTGACAAACTGTCTCTGGCCACTAGACCCAAAAAGAACAATCTTACTTTCATCAGTCCACAAAATGTCTCTTTAGCCCGGTCAATGTGCTCTTTGGCAAATTGTAACCTCTTCAGCACATGTCTTGTTTTCAACAGTGGGACTTTGCGGGGGCTTTTTGTAGATAGCTTGGCTTCACATAGGTGTCTTTTAATTGCAACAGTACTCACAGATAACTTTAGACCTTTGATCTTCCTGGAGCTGATTGTTGGCTGAGTCCTTGCCATTTTGGCTATTCTTCTATCCATTCGAATGGTAGTTTTTCGCTTTCTTCCACGTCTTTCAGGTTTTGGTTGCCATTTTAAAGCATTTGCGATCATTTTAGCTGAGCAGCCTATCATTTTCTGCACTTCTTTATATGTTTCCCCTCTCCAATCAACTTTTTAATCAAGGCACACTGTTCTTCTGAACAATGTCTGGAACGACCCATTTTCCTCCGAATTTCAGAGAAAAACAGCATGTACAACATTTGCTGCCTTCCTTTCTTAAATAAGGGCAATAATTGCCACCTGGTTAACGAATGAATGACCTCACTCATTGAACTCCACACTGCTATTATTTTGAACATGCCCCTTTCAATAAGTGATTGAATTACAGAGAATCAGCAGCATGCATGTCATGACTGTTGGGTCTGTTGGGTTTCTATTACTCTACTACACCTGCTAGTAAATTATTTGCCATGTAGAAATATCATTTCTACCAAAAACAATGATTGATCAGGTTAGTAATGTCTGACTGCTATTATTTTGAACACAACTGTATATGCTTGATAGGCTGCTCCAGCAGAAAGGTGCCGTTAGCGACAATCTATATGAACTTTGTGGCAGGGCAGATTCTGGGGAGCTTGTTTTTTTTTTACCGCGCCAGTGGCTGCTCATGCGCGATGCATGCAGACTTCTCCATTTGATGAGATCACAAAACTGGTCAGTTGCAGCGAGGGCGCCATCAGTAACATCATACCTTATGCCTTCTTCCTGGAGCGTGCAGGAGTCAGCAGGAGTATGAAGAGGAGGATGGTGGCTGGGGGGAGGAGGAGGAGGAGCAGGAAGAGCAGGCTTTAAAATTTTCAGGGATCCCTGGTGTTGTCCGTGGCTGGGGGAGGAGACCGAGGACGACATTCTCCTGGGCAATGAGCAAGAGCAGGCCACTCCACCGCTTCCAGTTTAGTGCAAATGGGGACCTTCATGCTCCAGTGTTTGAAGAGGGACCCCCGTATAAAAAGCATAAAGGTCAAGGACCTGTACTGGGTGGCAACGTACTTAGACCCCTGGTACCAACACAAAATGGCAGATATGTTACCAGCATCACAGAGGGCTGTCAGAATGCAGCATTTCCAGGCCTTGCTAAGAGAGATGCTGCATTCTGCTGTTGCGGGCACTGGCAGAGGAATTTCCACCCACAGCAAAACAAGTATGGGTACCAATCCTACCGAACCTGCAAAAAGAGGGCGGTTTGAAGATGTGTTGGTCACTTCGAATATGAGATCATTCTTACAGCCAACCCATCGACAGCTGCCCTCCGGATCCAGCCTCAGGAAACGGCCAATGTGAAAGCTCTGAGAAGCGAGGAACCCCTTGACTGCTGGGTGTGCAGGCTTGACCTAAGGCCAGAGCTGGCACAATTTGCCATGGAACTCTTGACTTGCCCCTCGTCGAGTGTCTTGTCCAAAAGGACGTTCAGCACAGCAGGGGGGATCGTGACCGATAAGCGCACTTGCCTAGCTCACGACAGTGTGGACTACCTCACATTTTTAAAGATGAATGAGGCATGGATCTCGGAGGAATTCAACACCTGTGATGACCATGTGTAATTGAATTTCCTCATGCCAGCCCACACATATCCGCCACCACCCAGAACAAATAATGGTACTTTCCGTATGTACAGTTGCAAGAAAAAGTATGTGAACCCTTTGGAATTATATGGATTTCTGCACAAATTGGTCATAAAATGTGATCTGATCTTCATCTAAGTCACAACAATAGACAATCACAGTCTGCTTAAACTAATAACACACAAAGAATTAAATGTTACCATGATTTTATTGAACACACCATGTAAACATTCACAGTGCAGGTGGAAAAAGTATGTGAACCCTTGGATTTAATAACTGGTTGAACCTCCTTTGGCAGCAATAACTTCACCCAAACGTTTCCTGTAGTTGCAGATCAGACGTGCACAACGGTCAGGAGTAATTCTTGACCATTCCTCTTTACAGAACTGTTTCAGCAATATTCTTGTGATGTCTGGTGTGAATTTTTCCTTCGATAATAGCAATCCGTTCAGGCCCTGACGCAGCAATGCAGCCCCAAACCATGATGCCCCCACCACCATACTTCACAGTTGGGATGAGGTTTTGATGTTGGTGTGCTGTGCCTCTTTTTCTCCACACATAGTGTTGTGTGTTTCTTCCAAACAACTCAACTTTGGTTTCATCTGTCCACAGAATATTTTGCCAGTACTGCTGTGGAACATCCAGGTGCTCTTGTGCAAACTGTAAATGTGCAGCAATGTTTTTTTTGGACAGCAGTGGCTTCCTCTGTGGTATCCTCCCATGAAATCCATTCTTGTTTACTGTTTTACGTATCGTAAATTCGCTAACAGGGATGGTAGCATATGCCAGAGACTTTTGTAAGTCTTTAGCTGACACTCTAGGATTCTTCACCTCATTGAACAGTCTGCGCTGTGCTCTTGCAGTCACCTTTACAGGACGGCCACTCCTAGGGAGAGTAGCAGCAGTGCTGAACTTTCTCCATTTATAGACAATTTGTCTTACCGTGGACTGATGAACAGCAAGGCTTTTGGAGATACTTTTATAACCCTTTCCAGCTTTATGCAAGTCAACAATTCTTAATCGTAGGTTTTCTGAGAGCTCTTTTGTGCGAGGCATCATTCACATCAGGCAATGCTTCTTGTGAAAAGCAAACCCAGAACTGGTGTGTGTTTTTTATAGGGCAGGGCAGCTGTAACCAACACCTCCAATCTCATCTCATTGATTGGACTCCAGTTGGCTGACACCTCACTCCAATTAGCTCTTGGAGATGTCATTAGTCTAGGGGTTCACATACTTTTTACACCTGCACTGTGAATGTTTACATGGTGTGTTCAATAAAAACATGGTAACATTTAATTCTTTGTGTGTTATTAGTTTAAGCAGACTGTGATTGTCTATTGTTGTGACTTAGATGAAGATCAGATCACATTTTATGACCAATTTGTGGAGAGATATCACTCCAAAGGGTTCACATACTTTTTCTTGCAAATGTATATACAGCGGCATAAAAGGCCTTTTATGTAAGGTGAATGCCTATTTTTGGGGCCTGTACTGGCCGACAGTTACATATTTATCCTGTGACCGACTAATGTACCTCCAGCCACAGAATCCAAAGTTCTGTGCTGTCAGGTGAATGCCTAGTGCCTAATTTTTGGCCGACAGTTACATTTGTTATCTCTAGCCAAATAAACACACCCTTGTCTTACTCCTCTGCCTCTCATTATAGAGGCATATGAACCGCATTCACCATAAGGACCTCCTAATGTCACAGAGTCATGTGACTGTGCCCCTACCCCGTACTGTGTCCCTCACCCTGTACTGTGCCCCCTTATACCCTGCATTGTGCCCCCTTACCACACCCTGTGCAGTGCCCCTAGTCATTCCCTGTACTTTGCCCCCTTATACCCTTTTATCCAGTCACGGTATGTGTTATCCGGTCACTGTACGGCGGTGTTATCCGGTCAATGTATGGCGGTGGTATCCAATAACTGGATGGCCATAACTGTATCCCTTTCCTTGCCCACGCCATCCTTTTTTAGACCTGGCATGAGCGGGAAAAATATGCAGATTGGCGCCACAATCTGCGCCAGAAATACGCCTAAAATAGACGTATTTCAATATAATAAATGACCGCCTAATTGTATTATCATTTGGGGGTAGGGCTAATCTCTTTATATTATATAGATTCTAGTGTATGATACTGTGCCCTGTATTTCCCAGTAGAAAATGATCCTTTGGAAACACAGTCCTCATCCCTGACCACCAGGACCAGGTAGCGCTCTGTCAGTACATGGCGGCCTCCCCTCTCCGCCACGCTGCTCCGCTGTGTACTGGTGCTTATTCTGACACTAGGGCTGGGTTCACATCCTATTTTTGCCATCCATTTAATGCATACCAAAAATGTATGCGTTAACAGATGCCTCAGACTGATGCCGTACAGTGGCGTCCGTTCACCATACAGTTCCATGGTAGAAATTTTTTTACATTAACGTATGCATTTTTTTTATAGACTCTGCAGGATACAAAAACGTGGAGTGCTGCACATTTGTATACATCAAACCAATAGGAAATAAGATTTTTCTAGGCTCCAGCAGGGCACATTTTTGAGAGTTTCCCTTTAAGACGCATAAAAATGGCCCCTGATTAACCGCAATCTGTATATATACGTGATAGCTGCACATACCCCGTGCAGCTACCACGTGTATAGACGTCAAGCCAGCTCTTTAATCCAAGCGCTACAAAGCGATTGGATTAAAGCTTCTGCCCCTGTCCTGCTGCTATCACGGACAGCATACGGTCTAGTAATGTCGGCAAGGGACCAATCAGAGTGGCCCCTTGCCGACAATCAATCCGATTGGTTAGTCTGTGCAGATCACGGCAGTGAGAAAATGCCGGTTTCAGATCAGAGCCTGAAATCAGGTAATGTGTCCTCGTGCCCCCCCCGATCTGTGCCCCCCATCTGTGCCCCTCCAAGCCCCCCCTTGTGTCCGCCTGCCACTGAAGCGCTTATCTCCTGCCTCCTGCGGTCCGCCCCCTCCCCGCCCCATACATTCCTCCTGCCCCCTCAATGCTGGCCGTGACACACTCAATGCTGGCCCCTCAGCGCTGCCCCCATGCCGTGCGGTCCCCCTGCTGTGTGTGATGGCGGCGGCTCCATTCCTGAGCCGCCGCTATCAGCAGAGAGTGTCAGCTCTATGCTGACACTCTGCTGTAACCCCATAGATGCCGCGGCAGCGGCATACATGGGGTTAATAGAGGGAGGGGGCTCCCTCTCTCCACCATCGGGCAATCGCCCGATGGTTGCCTTGGCAACCGGACGCTTTGCAAAAGCGTCCGCTGTTGCCACCTACAGGGCATCTGATTGTATTATACTTTGCAATGCAAGAGCATTGCAAAGTATAGTACAGCCATCAGCCCCACTGGATCTTCAAGATCCAAGAGGGACTTGATAAAAAAAAAAAGTGAAAATAATAAAAGTAAAAATAAATAAATAAATAAAAATGTAAAATTTAAAAAATAAATAGCTTTTTCCTATTAAAAATGAAAAAAACAAAACAAAACTACACATATTAGGTATCACCGCGTCCGTAACGACCGTCTCTATAAATATATCACATCATAGACCCCGTCCGATAAACACCATAAAAAAAAGTGTAAAAAAAGCAATTTTTGTCACCTTACATCACAAAAAGTGCAACAGCAAGCGATCAAAAAGGCTTATGACCCCCAAAATAGTACCAATCAAACCATTACCCCATCCCGCAAAAAATTATACCCTATTTAAGACAATCGCCCAAAAAATAAAAAAGCTATGGCTCTCAGACTATGGAGACACTAAAACATCATTTTTTTGGGTTTCAGAAATGCTATTATTGTGTAAAACTTAAATAAATAAGAAAAAGTATACATATTAGGTATTGCCACGTCCGTAACGATCTTCTCTATAAAACTGTCACATGACCTAACCCCTCAGATAAACGCTGTAAAAATAAATAAATAAAAACTATTCCAAAACAGCCAATTTTTTGGTCACCTTGCCCCATAAACTGTAATAATAAATGATCAAAAAATCCTATGTACCCAAAAATGGTATAAATAAAAACCTCAACTCTTTTCTGCACAAGACGATCGGCAGAAAAATGAAAAACATATGGAGTTCAGAAAATGGACACACAAAAACATAATTTCTTTTTCAAAATTGCTTTATGTAAAACTGAAACAAACAAACAAAGAAAGTAGACATATTTGATATCATTGCGTCCTTAACAACCTGCTCTATAAAAATAGCACATGATCTACTCTGTCAGATGAATCTTGTAAAAAAAAAAAAAAACTGGGCCAAAACAGCCATTTTTCAGTTACCTTGCCTCACAAAAAACTTAATATAGAGCAATTAAAAAATCATATGTACCCCAAAATAGTACCAATAAAACTGGCACCTTATCCCCTAGTTTCCAAAATAGGGTCACTTTTTGGGAGTTTCTACTGTATGGGTGCATCAGGGGGGCTTTTAATGGGACATGGCATCTAAAACCAGTTTAGCAAAACCTGCCTTCCCAAAACCATACGGCGTTCCTTTCCTTCTGCGCCCTGCCGTGTGCCCTTACATCAGTTTACGACCACATGTGGGGTGTTTCTGTAAAGCGCAGAATCAGGGTAATAAATGTTGAGTTTTGTTTGGCTGTTAACCCTCAATGTGTTAAAGAAAAAAAATGAAATAAAATGGAAAATCTGCCAAAAAAGTGAAATTTAGAAATTTCATATCCATTTTCCTTTAATTCTTGTGGAACACCTAAAGGGTTAACAAAGTTTGTAAAATCAGTTTTGAGTAACTTGAGGGGTGTAGTTTCTACAATGGGGGGTTTCCACTATGTAAGCCCCACAAAGTGACTTCAGACCTGAACCTGGTCCTTAAAAAGTGGGTTTTGGAAATTTTCTTAAAAAGTTGAAGAATTGCTTCTAAACTTCTAAGCCTTGTAACGTCCTAAAAAAAATAAAATGACATTTCCAAAACGATGCCAACATAAAGTAGACATATGGGAAATGTTAAGTAGTAAATATTTTATTAGGTATCACTTTCTGTTTTAGAAGCAGAGAAATTTAAATTTTGAAAACTGTGAATTTTTCAATTATTTTTTATAAATTTGGGATTTTTTCATAAATAAAGGTGAAATATATTGACTCAAATTTATGACTATCATGAAGTACAATATGTCACGAGAAAACAATCTCAGAATGGCTTGGATAAATAAAAGTGTTCCAAAGCAATTACCACGTAAAGTGACGCATGTCAGATTTGTAAATTTTGACCTGGACACTGGGGCATCAATGACCCTTGGTCATGAAAGGGTTAAAATACATATTTTTTTGTGGAAATTTTTGCCAATGATCCCCCTCTGGTATATCACTGTCCACGTTGTGTGACTATTTGTGCACTTCTAGTGAGTGTTTGCTGGCTGCAAATATGAGCTGAAGGTTTTTCAGGTTCGCCTGCCATTAAAGTGAATGAGGCCCGCCGCGAACGCACGGTTCGCGAACATTTGATCGCGAACGCACGTTCGCGAATCGTCCCGGCCGATGTTCCTCCATCACTACTCCTAAGGCCTCATGCACACGACCGTAGTTCTGGTCCACATCCGAGCCGCAGTTTTTGCGGCTCGGGTGCAGACCCATTCACTTCAATGGGGCCGCAAAAGATGCGGACAGCACTCCATGTGCTGTCCACATCCGTTGCTCCGTTCCATGGAAAACGTTCCGTTGCTCCGTTCCAACGAAAAAAAAAACATGTCCTATTCTTGTCCGTTTTGCGGACAAGAATAGGCATTTCTATAATGGGCCGCCCAGTCCGTTCCGCAAATTGCAGAAGGCACACGGGCGGCTTCAGTTTTTTGCGGATCCGCAATTTGTAGACCGCAAAAAATGGCACGGTCGTGTGCATGAGGCCTAAAGTTGCTTTCAGGCACTTGTGCTTGTGAAGTCCATAGGCTGGATTCAGCTGTAACCCTCACTAGGCTTGCTTCATATTTAGACATACAGGTGAAACTTAAAAAATTAGAATATCGTGCAAAGTTCATTTATTTCAGTAATGCAACTAAAAAGGTGAAGCTAATATATGAGACTCATTACAGGCAAAGTGAGATATTTCAAGCCTTTATCTGTTATAATTTGGATGATTACGGCTTACAGTTTATGAAACCCCAAAGTCACAATCTCAGGTCCCCTTTGCTCAGGGGGTATGGATTAATTAGCTGACTAGAGTGTGACACTTTGAGCCTAGAATATTGAACCTTTTCACAAAATTCTAATTTTAAGTTGCATTACTGAAATAAATGGACTTTTGCACGATATTCAAATTTTTCGAGTTTCACCTGTAAACTTACTGTCTTGTGCTTTGCTGCTGTAGATAAATGTTCGCTGTACTCACTTAGCCTGGCCAGAACCAAGGGGCAGAAATAGCAGACTACATGGTGGATGATGCCTGTTTCTCTCCTCCATACACTTTTTTTCCTCCTACAACACTTCAATACATCCTATTCTACATTCTGCTCTCTCTGCTCTAAGCTAGACACACCCCAAGCTATATTAATGAGTGGTGCCAGCACCACCTAGGGGTGAATGGGTGTAATGACAATGCCAGCCTAATAATAGTAAATACCATACATTGCAAATGCATTAGATAAATAGGCAGATGTTTAAAGTGTGCCTTTTAGGCCCCTTTCACACGAGCGAGTTTTCCGCGTGGGTGCAATGCGTGAGGTGAACGCATTGCACCCGCACTGAATCCGGACCCATTCATTTCAATGGGGCTGTGCACACGAGCAGTGATTTTCACGCATCACTTGTGCTTTGCGTGAAAATCGCAGCATGTTCTATATTCTGCGTTTTTCACGCAACGCAGGCCCCATAGAAGTGAATTGGACTGCGTGAAAATCGCAAGCATCCACAAGCAAGTGCGGATGCGGTGCGATTTTCACGCACGGTTGCTAGGAGTCTATCGGGATGGGGACCCGATCATTATTTTCCCTTATAACATGGTTATAAGGGAAAATAATAGCATTCTTAATACAGAATGCATAGTACAATAGGGCTGGAGGGGTTAAAAAATAAATAAAAAATAATTTAACTCACCTTAATCCACTTGATCGCGCAGCCCGGCTTCTCTTCTGTCTTCATCTTTGCTGTGCAGAGGAAAAGGACCTTTGATGACGTCACTGCGCTCATCACATGGTCCGTCACATGATCCATCACCATGGTAAAAGATCATGTGATGGACCATGTGATGAGCGCAGTGACGTCATCAAAGGTCCTATTCCTCAAAGAAGAAGACAGAAGAGATGCCGGGCTGCACGATCAAGTGGATTAAGGTGAGTTATATTATTTTATTTTATTTTTTTAACCCCTCCAGCCTTATTGTACTATGCATTCTGTATTAAGAATGCTATTATTTTCCCTTATAACCATGTTATAAGGGAAAATAATACAATCTACACAACACCTAACCCAAACCCGAACTTCTGTGAAGAAGTCCGGGTTCGGGTCTGGGTACCAAACATGCCGATTTTTCTCACGCGCGTGCAAAACGCATTACAATGTTTTGCACCTGCGCGGAAAAAACGCAAATATGGAACGCAATCGCAGTGATAACTGACTTGTTTTAGTGTCAAAATCGCACCATTTTCCCTGAACGCACCCTGAACGCATCCGGCCCCAATCCACAACGCCCGTGTGAAAGGGGCCTTACACACATATGTGGGACGCTGCAAAATGAGGCAGTAGAAAAATGGCCCAAGGGTCATTGAAAGGGGTTTAGGCAGAAACCATTCTGTCCTGTGTGGGGGGCCTGGTTAGATCCTTGCTATGGGACCCTTACTTCTCTATGTACACCACTGGACTGCACCAGCAGAATAGTGAGTGCAGCTCTGGAGTATAAGGGTATTTTCACACTAGCGTTTTTGCTGGATCCGGCAGGGTCCAGCAAAAACGCTTCCGTTACTGATAACGCAACCGTCTGCATCCGTTATGAGCGGATCCGGTTGTATTATCTTTAACATAGCCAAGACGGATCCATCATTGACTCTATTGAAAGTCAATAGGAGACGGATCCGTTTTCAAATGTGGCAGATTGTGTCAGAGAAAACGTCCCCATTGACTTGCATTGGGGTAATGCCGGATCCGTTTTGTATCCGCATCCCAGGACGGAAAGCAAATTACAACATATTGCGGTTTGCTCTCCGGTATGGGAACGGAACTAAAGGGAATTTTGTAGCATTCCGTTCTGTTCAGTTTAGTTTTGTCCCCATTGTCAATGAATGGGGACAAAACGGAAGCGTTTTTTTTTCCGGTATTGAGCCCCTATGACGGAACTCAATACCAGAAAACTTAAATGCTAGTGTGAAAGTACCCTAATACAGGATACTACAAGAAAATTTAGACTAGCACATTCATGGTCACAGGTGCATATCCATAAAGCGAGCATGCAGAAAGCTAATAAAAGTATGGCAGCACAACATTTCACATTGTGCCTGGGGCTTCTGAGCAGAGTATAAATGTAGCTGGTTCCTACACTGCCCTGAAAATGCAGGCTTGGGTAAGTCCAAGAGAGGCGGAAGCCACCTTGACGCCTGGTAGATGGGCCCGACACGCGTTTGATCAAAAATTTGCGCAAAGAGCTTGTATTTTTTTTTCATTTATAGTAGGTATAATAGCACTTAAATTTAGAATGATCCCCATTTCTCAGTTCTATTGTTTGTGCAGTGGCCAGGATACGGGTTATTAAAGTTCTGTATTAGTCGTGACGCCAATTGCAGCGTGCGCAGGGTACTATCCCAGGGCCCTTCCAAGGTGTTATAACGCACGTCCCAGATTAGGAATGCCAGAGTGGTGTGATGGTCTATAATGTCTCTATAGTTTGGTGGTGATAATTGTGTCAACGGTGTTTCCTACCTGGATACGTGACTCCTGGCTCACTTGCAATAAATTTGAGTGTAGTGATAGTAGGAGTAACAGAGGAATTTTGCAGAAGAAATGATGTCCAGACCTTTAGATGAAGTTCAAATGTTTCTTTACTTGAAGTAACTTGTATCCAAGCAGTATACAGCTTTGGTCTCTGGTCCCAGCAGGTTTTAGCAATGATTGGCAGGAATAAATACTTCTGCTTTAAATGTGAGCTTGCAGGATAAGTCGTCTGCTTGGTAGCTCTGTAATTGTGACAGGAATTAATCTTCTGCACTTTTCTGTAGCTTCTGCTAGCTGAGGAGGAATTTACTTCCTCTAGGTCTCTGGACAGAACTCACAGATAGATTCTCAGGGGATGCTTTCTTCCTGGAATTCTGGAGTTTGTAGTTTCTGCTTTCTTCATCCAGCCGAGGCTGAAGGTGCTCAGACTGGGAATATGACCAAGTCTCACCCGAGACTTGATCCTTGCTGTCTTCCCTATGCAGGGGGATCTCCTGAATGCTATCACACAGCCTTCCCCTAGCAGATGGGAGGCTACACTGACACTAACTTCCTTCTCCACCCATGCTGCAGGATGTGGGAACAGCCCACTTCGCTCACAGAGGGGGAGCTAAGCTGGAATAATCCATTCCAGCCTAGATACACTAAACTGGGACTAGTAACTTGCCAAAGTGTTGATGCCACCTACTAGTAACCAGGCAAATTACATGAACAATAGTATTTAACATAGTTTTAGATGCACATTTGTGGAGGACATAATGTAAATGACATCAGATGACAATACACAGGCTCTTAGAAGATTGTAGCGGGGTAGAGACGTGTAGTAACACTACCCTGGGGTGTTACATTTGTATGTGAAATGTTGTGCTGCCATACTTTTATTAGCTTTGTGTAATACAGGATGTAACTCAAAATAAGCACAGGATAAGAAATGTATGTATACAGTGACTGCATCGGCAGAATAGTGAGTGCAGCTCGGGAGTATAATACGGGATGTAACTCAAAATAAGCACAGGATAAGAAATGTATGTACACAGTGACTGCACCAGCAGAATAGTGAGTGCAGCTCTGGAGTATAATACAGGATGTAACTCAAAATAAGCACAGGATAAGAAATGTATGTACACAGTGACTGCACCAGCAGAATAGTGAGTGCAGCTCTGGAGTATAATACAGGATGTAACTCAGGATCAGTACAGGATAAGTAATGTAATGTATGTACACAGTGACTGCACTAGCAGAATAGTGAGTGCAGCTCTGGAGTATAATACAGGATGTTACTCAGGATCAGTACAGGATAAGTAATGTAATGTATGTAGACAGTGACTCCACCAGCAGAATAGTGAGTGCAGCTCTGGAGTATAATACAGGATGTAACTCAGGATCAGTACAGGATAAGTAATGTATGTACACAGTGACTCCACCAGCAGAATAGTGAGTGCAGCTCTGGAGTATAATACAGGATGTAACTCAGGATCAGTACAGGATAAGTAATGTATGTACACAGTGACTCCACCAGCAGAATAGTGAGTGCAGCTCTGGAGTATAATACAGGATGTAACTCAGGATCAGTACAGGATAAGTAATGTAACTTTAATGCAGATATGTTGTGTATATCAGCTGTGAAATGATCAAGGTGTAGATAACCACTAGTTAAGAACAGGAATTTCTACATATAAGGCTAGAGCGTTTCTTATGTAAACCATTATTGTTTCTATAAACACATTACAGCTCCAGCGCCCTCTGTAATGAGGCTGTTTTACTACTGGACGTGATTCATAACTAAAGGACCTGAACAGTTTGTATTTCATGTTTAATTGCCTGTGTGTCCTACAGTGATTAAAAAGTAA
This sequence comes from Bufo bufo, assembly GCF_905171765.1. Classification (NCBI taxonomy): domain Eukaryota; kingdom Metazoa; phylum Chordata; class Amphibia; order Anura; family Bufonidae; genus Bufo; species Bufo bufo. The sequence goes on from NC_053392.1 coordinate 602,200,685, forward strand.
ACGTCAAAATACTGTGCATCTGTATCCCATTAGGGACTGGTCCACAATTATTCCGAGAATAAGACTAATAAAGAGATATTTTCTTAATCTTCAACAGAACAGTGGAGGAGCCATCATATGTTGTTATTTTCTGTGTGGAAATGACTCCTAGTATGAGTATTATTATAAATACTTACAGTGCAGGTACAAGCATAACTCATAAACCAAAATACCCAGTACAGTACTGCCCCCTGTGAACAAGAATATAACTACTATAATACTGCTCTTATGTACAAGAATATAATTACTATAATACCGCCTCCTATGTACAAGAATATAACTACTATAATACTGCTCTTATGTACAAGAATATAACTACTATAATACTGCTCTTATGTACAAGAATATAATTACTATAATACCGCCTCCTATGTACAAGAATATAACTACTATAATACTGCTCTTATGTACAAGAATATAACTACTATAATACTGCTCCTATGTACAAGAATATAACTACTATAATACTGCTCCTATGTACAAGAATATAACTACTATAATACTGCTCCTATGTACAAGGATATAACTACTATAATACTGCTCCTATGTACAAGAATATAACTACTGCAGGAATATAACTACTATAATACTGCTCCTATGTACAAGAATATAACTACTATAATACTGCCTCCTATGTACAGGAATATAACTACTATAATACTGCCTCCTATGTACAAGAATATAACTACTATAATACTGCTCTTATGTACAAGAATATATCTACTATAATACTGCTCCTATGTACAAGAATATAACTACTATAATACTGCTCCTATGTACAAGAATATAACTACTATAATACTGCCTCCTATGTACAAGAATATAACTACTATAATACTGCCTCCTATGTGCAGGAATATAACTACTATAATACTGCTCTTATGTACAAGAATATAACTACTATAATACTGCTCCTATGTACAAGAATATAACTACTATAATACTGCTCCTATGTACAAGAATATAACTACTATAATATTGCTCCTATGTACAATAATATAACTACTATAATACTGCCTCCTGTGTACAAGAATATAACTGCTATAATACTGCCTCCTATGTACAAGAATATACTGTATTTTACGCCCCATAAGACGCAGTCCCGCCCCCTCCCCCAAAGTACTAAAAAAATACTAATGAAGCGCTTCATTAGTACCGGAGGACCGGGAAGCGGTGAAGGATCTGTACTCACCGCTTCCTGGTCCTCCGCTCGGCTGTCTGCTATGCAGGGCTGCGCACCATGTGAATTCACTGTGGGCAGCCTTTACAGCTGACAGCCGAGAACCAGGTATAAGAGAGAGAGAGCGCTGGTGGTGAGGAGCGGCGGCGTCCAAGAGCAGGAGAGGCAAGTTTTTATTTTTTATTTTATTTGCGCTGATGGCTGACATGGGGGGCATGATGGCTGACAATGGGGGGCTGATCTGAGGTGTGATTAACATTGGGGGTCTGATTGAAGGTTTCACCTGAGGTGTAATGGAAAATATTTTTTTTTTATTATCCTCCTCTAAAACCTAGGTGCGTCTTATTGGCTGGTGCGTCTTATAGGGCAAAACATACCGTAACTACTATAATACTGCTCCTATGTACAAGAATATAACTATGATAATGATCTTTTTATTTAAAATCAGGCAACAAAATATTACAATACATTTACAATAAAAATCATAGAAAATAATAAATAATATAAAGTTACATCACTTTGATAATAAACATCACAACGCATTATACAAATGCTGACACATGGATGTTCCTCCAGTAAACGTTATTGCGGTTATTTTTAATGTTTTTTTTTATATATCATCTTCAGACTTTCCAGGATATTATATAAGATTTTATCACAGGTCAGGAGCTCTCTGTTGATGACCAGGCAGCACCGCGCACACCACAGATGGTACATGGTCACCACATTCACTACATACAGGGAACTTCTGCTGTATTGTCTGAGATCTGGGGGGAAGTCTCTATACAAGAGCTTAGGGTACGGCTGCCCCACTAGATGTGGTAACTGTAGGGACAGTGACACGGCCTCCCATACCTGGACACTGAACGGACAGTCCAGCAGAAGATGCTCCATGGTCTCCAGTACCTGACGCCATTGCTCTGTCTGGTACATTTCTACACTTAAGATTGTCCCTGACATACATTTTACCATGAAATGCCAGCCATGACACATCCTTCATGTGAGCGGGGACTCTGGGGTCCTCCAGGACTTTCACAGCCTGTTTTACATCTAAGTTCGGGGCGTTCCTCAGCTGGATGTGGGCACTAAACTGAGATGTCAGCAGGTTCTTATACATCTCTTTCCTACTGAACTGCTTTACCTCACCATATAAGATTTTCCATTTAATGATCTTGCTAATTACATGTACCGCGTCCCAGGAAACTTTATTCTTAATGTGCCCCGAGATCCTCTTAATGGGGTAACCTACCGACCACACAGAGACAAACTGCTGGATCTGGTTCTTAAACAGACTACTCCACAGTTTCAACTCTGAACTCTTACAAAATGAGAAATTCTTCATCAGAAACATTAGGTTAAAGAAGAGCTCTGGGCAGGGCATGGACAGGCCGCCCTCCTTCTGGGGGAGATAGACAATGTTCCTCCTGACTATATTCACCCTATTACCCCACAAGAAGTGGAAGAAGATATTGGTCAGTCTGGTAAGCAACTTATCGGGCACTGGGAACCCTACACTGACAGAGGAATAGCGAGAGCAGGAAGCTTTTCAGCAGGCGGATCTTCTCCTGATAAGTCAGCTTCCACTGCCTCCAGCACTGCACCTTCTGCTCACACACCGCCAGCTTCTCCTCCCAGTTCACCTTCCCATCATCTACAGTTCCAAACTGAACTCCCAAAATCTTTATCTTGTCCTGCACTGTTCTGAAGGGCACTGAGAAGACACCAAGGTCACCCCCCAGCCACAACGCCTCACCTCGCTCTTATCCATATTCACAGCAGAATTCGACATTCGAGAGAAAGCTGCTATTTCCTGTTGTAGGGCCACACAGTCCTCACTAAACGACACCAGAACCGTCACATCGTCCGCATAAGCACAGAAATTTATATCCACTACTTTACTCTGTAGGTGACATTTCAACCCCAAGAGATTTCTATTATCCTGCAACTTTCTTTAAAAAGGATCCACACTGAAGACGTACAATAATGGGCTTAGAAGGCAGCCCTGCCTTACACCAGACATGATCCTAAAGGGTTCTGCCAAGTGACCATTAATCAGAGGCTGGCTTACTGCCTCCTTATAGAGAACCTGCAGCCATTGTACGAAGCGTGCAGGAAGTCCATTCTCCAACAACACCTGGTACAGGTAGTCATGATGGACTCTATCAAAGGCCTTTCTCTGGTCTAACCCCACCACATACAGTACAGACCAAAAATTTGGACACACCTTCTCATTCAAAGAGTTTTCTTTATTTTCATGACTATGAAGGCATCAAAACTATGAATTAACACATGTGGAATTATATACATAACAAACAAGTGTGAAACAACTGAAAATATGTCATATTCTAGGTTCTTCAAAGTAGCCACCTTTTGCTTTGATTACTGCTTTGCACACTCTTGGCATTCTCTTGATGAGCTTCAAGAGGTAGTCCCCTGAAATGGTCTTGCAACAGTCTTGAAGGAGTTCCCAGAGATGCTTAGCACTTGTTGGCCCTTTTGCCTTCACTCTGCGGTCCAGCTCACCCCAAACCATCTCGATTGGGTTCAGGTCCGGTGACTGTGGAGGCCAGGTCATCTGGCGCAGCACCCCATCACTCTCCTTCATGGTCAAATAGCCCTTACTGTTAAAGTTTTCCCAATATTTCGGCTGACTGACTGACCTTAATTTCTTAAAGTAATGATGGCCACTAGTTTTTCTTTACTTAGCTGCTTTTTTCTTGCAATAATACAAATTCTAACAGTCTATTCAGTAGGACTATCAGCTGTGTATCCACCTGACTTCCCCTCAACGCCACTGATGGTCCCAACCCCATTTATAAGGCAAGAAATCCCACTTATTAAACCTGACAGGGCACACCTGTGAAGTGAAAACCATTTCAGGGGACTACCTCTTGAAGCTCATCAAGAGAATGCCAAGAGTGTGCAAAGCAGTAATCAAAGCAAAAGGTGGCTACTTTGAAGAACCTAGAATATGACATATTTTCAGTTGTTTCACACTTGTTTGTTATGTATATAATTCCACATGTGTTAATTCATAGTTTTGATGCCTTCAGTGTGAATCTACAATTTTCATAGTCATGAAAATAAAGAAAACTCTTTGAAAGAGAAGGTGTGTCCAAACTTTTGGTCTGTACTATATGCTTCTCCAATGTGCTGCCTGATGTATGTCACCGCTTCACTCACCAGCAGCAATGAGTCCTCTATAGTCCGGCCTTTCACACCACACGTCTGGTTGGAGATGATCAGGTCATCCGCCACCACACTCAGCCTGTAATACAAGATCTTGGCCAGGGCTTTATAATCAGTATTCAGTAAAGACAATGGACGCCATTTTTTAAAGTCTTTTAGATTTCCTTTCTTTGCCAGGAGAACCAGAACAGATTTATACTGTGACTGTAGAAGTTTCCTGGCAGAGAGGCAATCATTATAGACCTGCGCCAGGTCTGGAGCTAATACATCTCTGAACTGCTTATAGAATTCACTTTTCAGATCGTCCAGGCCTCGGGCTCTTCTTGGTTTTTAAGGAGTCAATGCTCCTCTTCACCTCCTCCTCAGTTATGGGCTCGGCCAAGCCATTTGCTTGTGCATGATCTAGTTTGGGGAGTTTTAGGCCTTTCAGGTAAGTTCTGATGCTGTCACCACTTATCTGACGGCCTTTAAACAGATTTTTGTAATAATCTCCAATAATCTTGTGAAGTTAAGTCTGATCTGATTGCTCCACCCCATGCTCATCTAACAGGCTGGTCATAAGCTTCTTACTAACCCTGTTCTTACAGGCAATATAGGGGTCTGGGTTGTGAACCCCCAAATTATCAAACTGTCCCTCTGCTTTGAGAGACTTGAGGCGGTCGTACTGCAGCTCTCGCATCTTCTGCTTTATTTGGCTGACGTACTTACCATCTATCTTCTCACCACTATTTATCTTACCATATAACCGCCTCAGCTGCAGGCTCAGTGCAGAATACATCATATACTCTACATTACTATGCCTCCTCGCAGCATGTATGAGAAACTGCTTGATATCACCCTTCATACACTCCCACCACTCAGCGGTGTCATCACACATACACTGGGTGGTCCTCCGGTCATTATAGAAGATGATAAAAGCCTCTCCGAACTCTGGATCTTGCAGCACTGAGCTATTCACCTTCCAGTAGCCCCTACCACAGACCACGGTCCCAGCCAGGTCCAGCGTGACACTCACCATACAATGGTCAGAGAACTCTATGGGGCTCGCCCTGCAGTCAGAGCTCCTCACTTCACGTTTTATATACACCCTGTCTATTCTACTGACGTTACCGGCCTTAAGGTAAGTGTAGGCTCTACTGGAGCTATGTACAACATAGGGATCCACTAAATGAGCCTGCTGGACTATATTGTTAAGGAAGTTCTCATCATATCTCAGTTGCTTATAACTACTGGAACAATACACATTACATGAGACACTATTAAAATCCCCGCATATTATAAACACCCTGGATGTAAAACAATATGGCTTCATCTGCTGGAATAATTCCCTCCTCTCCATTCTAGTCTTAGGAGCATAGATATTATTAGCTCTATAATACACAGTGTCCAGTATAAAGTCCAGCACCAGGCAGCGGCCCGGACAGATCTCCAGGACTCTCTCCACCTCAACGTCTATCTTATTGAAGAGAATCACCAAAACGTCATTTCTCTCCATCCCGAAGGACCAAAAAGATGCTCCATGTCTCCAGTCTCTCTTGGCTGCAAACACCTGAGCATTGCTCTTCAAATAAGTCTCCTGTAAGAAGAAGATGTCTGATCTCTCCTGAGACAGACGCTGGTAGATCGCCTACCGCCTGTTCTTAGTCTTCACACTGTTCACATTTATAGAGCTGATTCTCAGCCTCTTCCAGGTCACTTCGTTTTCTTGCTCTTTTTCCTCCTTCCGCTACTGTGACCTGTAGTGCCCCATCTTTTGGTGGACACTGGAGGGTTAGGTTCATCTTCTTGAGGGTCACCATCAGGGTTATGTGAAGAAACATACTCTATTTCTGCCCTTTTTTTTCTGACTCTTCTTCCCCTAGCGCACCATACTGCCCGGAGGTTATGCCCAGCACTGGCGGATTCAGGGTTTTCTTTGCTGCAGTGACTTTTCTAGAACGATCTGCTGTGCTGTTCTTTCATTTTACCGTCTCGAACCCCTTATCATCCACAGAGGATCTCCTGAGCCCTGCAGCTGGACCATCAGGTTCTGTTGACCTGCAGGGCAGTTGTTTAGGTGGTTTGGCAACTGGTTTACTGGTCACTTTACTCTGCATATGAGATTTCTCTTCAGTGGCTGGTACTTGTAGTGCGACAGATGGTACTTAAAGGGAACCTGTCACCATGTTCTGACATATAAAACCAAATGTACCTTAATGCTTGGTTACCCAAATAGTTCCTAGAGATCGATCCATAATCTTCTCAGGACTAACCTTTCCTATTTTATCGCCCTATAAACCTTTACCGCCGTTAGGCTCATTTGCATAAAATATTCCTTCCCCTCACACCATCATAGCCTATTTCCCGCCCCCTGAACTTTGATTGACAGCTGATTTCTGCCCTCACTGCTTGTAATCTCCTCCGAAATCGCGCACTTGCCCTTTATTTGTTAGACCAATCAGATAGTTTAGTGCACATCCCCTCCCCCTCACGCCACTACGTGCTGGAATGTTCTCAAATATCCGCTTCACAATACTTACGCAACGAAGCAATGCCTGAAATGAATATTGTGCATAGGCGAGATCTTAACTATAGAGGCGTTTCTTAGGTGGAGCTGAGGTGCTTGACTCCGTGAAAATATGACTCTTCTCATGTCAAACAAGTATGATAAGACTCTTTTATGTTAAATAGCATAAAAGGCGGAAAAGGTTTATAGGGCGATAAAATAGGACAGGTTAGTCCTGAGAAGATTATGGATCGATCACTGGGAACTATCAGGGTAACAAAGCATTATGGTACATTCGGTTTTATGTCAGAACATGGTGACAGGTTCCCTTTAAGTCTCTACAGCAGGATTTCTGGATACTTTACTTTTAACATTAGATGTCTTTTCAGTGGCTGGTACTTGTAGTTCAGCAGATGATGGTATTTGTAATGGAGCAGGTTGGCTATCAGTCTCTCCCTCTGCTGGTAGTTATAGTGCATCAGGAGGGCCATCACCATCTACAGTAGGATCACTGGTACAGTCCTGATCAAAAGTTTAAGACCACTTGAAAAATGGCAAAAAGAATCCTATTTAGCATGGCTGGATCTTCAACATGCAACAAGAAGAAATGGGAGTGAGACAAAACATTTTTTGAGCATTCAATTTAATGAAAACAACGAATAAACTGAAACAGGCTGTTTTTCAGCTGATCAAAAGTTTAGGACCACACCTCCAAAAAAAAACTAAACCCCCCCCCCCAAAAAACAGAAATCCAACTTCCAAACATGAACTCAGTAATGAGTAGCTCCGCCGTTATTGTTGATCACTTTAGAAATTTGTTTCGGCATGCTTGATGCAAGCGTTTCCATGAGGTGAGTGGGAACATTTCTCCAAGTGGTGAAGACGGCCGCACGAAGGCCATCTACTGTCTGGAACTGTTGTCCATTTTTGTAAACTTCTCTTGCCATCCATCCCCAAAGGTTCTCAATTGGATTTAGATCAGGGGAACACGCAGGATGGGCCAAAAGAGTGATGTTATTCTCCTGGAAGAAGTCCCTTGTCCTGCGGGCATTGTGTACTGTAGCGTTGTCCTGTTGAAAAACCCAGTCGTTACCACACAGACGAGGGCCCTCAGTCATGAGGAATGCTCTCTGCAACATCTGGACATAGCCAGCGGCCGTTTGACGCCCCTGCACTTCCTGAAGCTCCATTGTTCCACTGAAGGAAAAAGCACACCAGACCATTATGGAGCCCCCTCCACTGTGACGCGTAGAAAACATGTCAGGTGGGATCTGCTTGTCATGCCAGTAACGTTGGAAACCATCAGGACCATCAAGGTTAAATTTCTTCTCAAAGAAAAAATGTGGGGGATTCAGTCAGCACAACCCTGTATGTAGGTGCATTACATTTTTTCTCATCAGAGAATAAAACTTTCTTCCACCTTTGAGTGTCCCATGTTTGGTGCTCTCTTGCAAAGTCCAAACGAGCAGTTCTGTGGCGTTTAAGGAGACGAGGTCTTTGAAGACGTTTTTTGTTTGTGAAGCCCTTCAATCTCAGATGCCGTCTGATGGTTATGGGGCTGCAGTCAGCACCAGTAAGGGCCTTAATTTGGGTCGAGGATCGCCCAGTGTCTTGACGGACAGCCAATTGGATCCTCCGGCTCAGTGCTGGTGAAATTTTTTGGGGTCTTCACTTGACTTTTTTGTTCCATAACCCTCAGGATCATTTAGGAAATTCCAAATCACTGTCTTACTGCGTCCCACCTCAGCAGCGATGGCGCGCTGTGAGAGACCCTGCTTATGCAGTTCAACAACCCGACCACGTTCAAAAAGGGAGAGTTTTTTTGCCTTTGCCATCACAACGTGAATCCACATCTCTGCACAGATTTGGCCTTTTAACCACCTCCGGACCGCCTAACGCAGGATCGCGTTCCGGAGGTGGCAGCCCTGCGCAGAGTCACGCATATATGCGTCATCTCGCGATGGGCGAGATTTCCTGTGAACGCGCGCACACAGGCGCGCGCGCTCACAGGAACGGAAGGTAAGAGAGTTGATCTCCAGCCTGCCAGCGGCGATCGTTCGCTGGCAGGCTGGAGATGTGTTTTTTTTAACCCCTAACAGGTATATTAGACGCTGTTTTGATAACAGCGTCTAATATACCTGCTACCTGGTCCTCTGGTGGTCCCATTTGTTTGGATCGACCACCAGAGGACACAGGTAGCTCAGTAAAGTCCCACCAAGCACCACTACACTACACTACCCCCCCCCCCCCGTCACTTATTAACCCCTTATTAGCCCCTGATCACCCCTGATCACCCCATATAGACTCCCTGATCACCCCCCTGTCATTGATCACCCCCCTGTCATTGATTACCCCCCTGTAAAGCTCCATTCAGATGTCCGCATGATTTTTACGGATCCACTGATAGATGGATCAGATCCGCAAAACGCATCCGGACGTCTGAATGAAGCCTTACAGGGGCGTGATCAATGACTGTGGTTATCACCCCATATAGACTCCCTGATCACCCCCCCTGTCATTGATTACACCCCTGTCATTGATCAACCCCCTGTAAAGCTCCATTCAGACGTCCGCATGATTTTTACGGATGCACTGATAGATGGATCCGATCCTCAAAACGCATCCGGACGTCTGAATGAAGCCTTACAGGGGCATGATCAATGACTGTGGTGATCACCCCATATAGACTCCCTGATCACCCCCCTGTAAAGCTCCATTCAGATGTCCGCATGATTTTTACGGATGCACTGATAGATGGATCCGATCCGCAAAACGCATCCGGACGTCTGAATGAAGCCTTACAGGGGCATGATCAATGACTGTGGTGATCACCCCATATAGACTCCCTGATCACCCCCCTGTAAAGCTCCATTCAGATGTCCGCATGATTTTTACGGCTGCACTGATAGATGGATCCGATCCGCAAAACGCATCCGGACGTCTGAATGAAGCCTTACAGGGGCATGATCAATGACTGTGGTGATCACCCCATATAGACTCCCTGATCACCCCCCTGTCATTGATTACCCCCCTGTAAAGCTCCATTCAGATGTCCGCATGATTTTTACGGATGCACTGATAGATGGATCGGATCCGCAAAACGCATCCGGACGTCTGAATGAAGCCTTACAGGGGCGTGATCAATGACTGTGGTGATCACCCCATATAGACTCCCTGATCACCCCCCTGTCATTGATCAACCCCCCTGTCATTGATCAACCCCCCTGTCATTGATCAACCCCCCTGTCATTGATCACCCCCCCTGTCATTGATCACCCCCCTGTCATTGATCACCCTCTGTAAGGCTCCATTCAGATATTTTTTTGGCCCAAGTTAGCAGAATTTTTTTTTTTTTTTCTTACAAAGTCTCATATTCCACTAACTTGTGTCAAAAAATAAAATCTCACATGAACTCACCATACCCCTCACGGAATCCAAATGCGTAAAATTTTTTAGACATTTATATTCCAGACTTCTTCTCACGCTTTAGGGCCCCTAGAATGCCAGGGCAGTATAAATACCCCACATGTGACCCCATTTCGGAAAGAAGACACCCCCAGGTATTCCGTGAGGGGCATATTGAGTCCATGAAAGATTGAATTTTTTGTCCCAAGTTAGCGGAACGGGAGACTTTGTGAGAAAAAAATTAAAAATATCAATTTCCGCTAACTTGTGCCAAAAAAAAAAAATTTCTATGAACTCGCCATGCCCCTCATTGAATACCTTGGGGTGTCTTCTTTCCAAAATGGGGTCACATGTGGGGTATTTATACTGCTCTGGCATTCTAGGGGCCCCAAAGCGTGAGAAGAAGTCTGGTATCCAAATGTCTAAAAATGCCCTCCTAAAAGGAATTTGGGCACCTTTGCGCATCTAGGCTGCAAAAAAGTGTCACACATCTGGTATCGCCGTACTCAGGAGAAGTTGGGGAATGTGTTTTGGGGTGTCATTTTACATATACCCATGCTGGGTGAGAGAAATATCTTGGTCAAATGCCAACTTTGTATAAAAAAATGGGAAAAGTTGTCTTTTGCCAAGATATTTCTCTCACCCAGCATGGGTATATGTAAAATGACACCCCAAAACACATTCCCCAACTTCTCCTGAATACGGCGATACCACATGTGTGACACTTTTTTGCAGCCTAGGTGGGCAAAGGGGCCCATATTCCAAAGAGCACCTTTAGGATTTCACAGGTCATTTACCTACTTACCACACATTAGGGCCCCTGGAAAATGCCAGGGCAGTATAACTTCCCCACAAGTGACCCCATTTTGGAAAGAAGACACCCCAAGGTATTCCGTGAGGGGCATGGCGAGTTCCTAGAATTTTTTATTTTTTGTCACAAGTTAGTGGAAAATGCTTATTTTTTTTTTTTTTTTTTTTTTTCATACAAAGTCTCATATTCCACTAACTTGTGACAAAAAATAAAAAGTTCCATGAACTCACTATGCCCATCAGCGAATACCTTGGGGTCTCTTCTTTCCAAAATGGGGTCACTTGTGGGGTAGTTATACTGCCCTGGCATTCTAGGGGCCCAAATGTGTGGTAAGGAGTTTGAAATCAAATTCTGTAAAAAATGACCTGTGAAATCCGAAAGGTGCTCTTTTGAATATGGGCCCCTTTGCCCACCTAGGCTGCAAAAAAGTGTCACACATCTGGTATCTCCGTAATCGGGAGAAGTTGGGGAATGTGTTTTGGGGTGTCATTTTACATATACCCATGCTGGGTGAGAGAAATATCTTGGCAAAAGACAACTTTTCCCATTTTTTTATACAAAGTTGGCATTTGACCAAGATATTTATCTCACCCAGCATGGGTATATGTAAAAAGACACCCCAAAACACATTCCTCAACTTCTCCTGAATACAGAGATACCAGATGTGTGACACTTTTTTGCAGCCTAGGTGGGCAAAGGGGCCCACATTCCAAAGAGCACCTTTCGGATTTCACAGGTCATTTACCTACTTACCACACATTTGGGCCCCTAGAATGCCAGGGCAGTATAACTACCCCACAAGTGACCCCATTTTGGAAAGAAGAGACCCCAAGGAATTCGCTGATGGGCATAGTGAGTTCATGGAAGTTTTTATTTTTTGTCACAAGTTTGTGGAATATGAGACTTTGTATGAAAAAAATAATTAAAAAAAAAATCATCATTTTCCACTAACTTGTGACAAAAAATAAAAAATTCTAGGAACTCGCCATGCCCCTCACGGAATACCTTGGGGTGTCTTCTTTCCAAAATGGGGTCACTTGTGGGGTAGTTATACTGCCCTGGTATTCTAGGGGCCCAAATGTGTGGTAAGGAGTTTGAAATCAAATTCAGGAAAAAATGAGGAGTGAAATCCGAAAGGTGCTCTTTGAATATGGGCCCCTTTGCCCACCTAGGCTGCAAAAAAGTGTCACACATCTGGTATCCCCGTACTCAGGAGAAGTTGAGGAATGTGTTTTGGGGTGTCTTTTTACATATACCCATGCTGGGTGAGATAAATATCTTGGTCAAATGACAACTTTGTATAAAAAAATGGGAAAAGTTGTCTTTTGCCAAGATATTTCTCTCACCCAGCATGGGTATATATAAAATGACACCCCAAAACACATTCCCCACCTTCTCCTGAGTACGGAGATACCAGATGTGTGACACTTTTTTGCAGCCTAGGTGGGCAAAGGGGCCCATATTCCAAAGAGCACCTTTCGGATTTCACAGGTCATTTTTTACAGAATTTGATTTCAAACTCCTTACCACACATTTGGGCCCCTAGAATGCCAGGGCAGTATAACTACCCCACAAGTGACCCCATTTTGGAAAGAAGAGACCCCAAGGTATTCGCTGATGGGCATAGTGAGTTCATAAAACTTTTTATTTTTTGTCACAAGTTAGTGGAATATGAGACTTTGTAAGAAAAAAATAAATAAAAAAAAAATCATAATTTTCCGCTAACTTGTGACAAAAAATAAAAAGTTCTATGAACTCACTATGCCCATCAGCGAATACCTTAGGGTGTGTACTTTCAGAAATGGGGTCATTTGTGGGGTGTTTGTACTGTCTGGGCATTGTAGAACCTCAGGAAACATGACAGGTGCTCAGAAAGTCAGAGCTGCTTCAAAAAGCGGAAATTCACATTTTTGTACCATAGTTTGTAAACGCTATAACTTTTAACCAAACCATTTTTTTTTTACCCAAACATTTTTTTTTTATCAAAGACATGTAGAACTATAAATTTAGAGCAAAATTTCTATATGGATGTCGTTTTTTTTGCAAAATTTTACTACTGAAAGTGAAAAATGTCATTTTTTTGCAAAAAAATCGTTAAATTTCGATTAATAACAAAAAAAGTAAAAATGTCAGCAGCAATGAAATACCACCAAATGAAAGCTCTATTAGTGAGAAGAAAAGGAGGTAAAATTCATTTGGGTGGTAAGTTGCATGACCGAGCAATAAACGGTGAAAGTAGTGTAGGTCAGAAGTGTAAAAAGTGGCCTGGTCTTTCAGGGTGTTTAAGCACTGGGGGCTGAGGTGGTTAAAGGCATGTGGTCCTAAAATTTGGATAAGCTGAAAAACAGCCTGTTTCAGTTTAATCGTTATTTTCAATTAATTGAATGCTCAAAAAATGTTTTGTCTCACTCTCCTTTCTTCTTGTTGCATGTTGAAGCTCTACTTGTAACCTTGCTAAGATCCAACAATGTAAAATATGATTTTTTGCCATTTTTCAAGTGGTCTTAAACTTTTGATCAGGACTGTACTTGGCATTACTTCAGTATGAAGACTGTCAGTTTCTGGGGTTGTATCCGCTCTTGCAGTGACATCCTCCTGACCTTCCTCCATGGCCTCTGAGAAGATCTCATCACTGCCTTTATTATGATCCGCATGCGGACACTCCCGGAAAGTATGACCCGCTCCTAAACACAGGTTACAGATGACCGGACTTGTACAGTTTTCCTTTGAAAGTCCAAACTGTCCACAAAATGAGCACTTAATACGGGAGCAGTTGATGGCGAGGCGTCTGCCCCCCACATCTGTGACACAGCCACGGCTGACCAGGGTAGTAGCATATCCCACTCTCTGAGCCCAGGTAGAAGGAGTGCGGCAGATGTCTGGTCACGCCCTTGTTTTGCTCTAGTTGTATCCTCACGGTGTATCCACCATTCCAGATGTCTTCTTCATCATAGATTTTTCCCGGGTGACTCTTCAACACACACTGTCTGCTCAGCCAGTGCTCCAGATCTGCCAGCACCACCTCAGACTGGAACAAGATGGTGGCCCTCACTACCTGAGGCTTGGACAGCTGGATCACCTGTAGATGCTCCCAGATTGACTGTTCCTTTGTGTCATTATATATATATATATATATATATATATATATATATATATATATATATTCCAGAATAAGTCCAGATCATACTGATGCTTAAAGCTGATGTCATAGATCCTGCTGGAGGGGATATGGATCAGGCCTACACCTCAGATGCCTTAAACGTCATGAAGTCCTTTAGAAGAACTTTCCCTTTGTACAGTCTGGAGGGGAGGTTTTCCTCTGGACCCATATACTGAATCCTGACAGCGTTCCTCCTCTAAGGTGGAGGGTTAGCCGGCCTTGTGACATTGGAGAACAGTCTCCTGAATTGTGGACGGTCAGCAAGAGGATCAGTGCTAGGCTTGTCCTCATCAACAGGCTTACTGACTCCAGATTGTCCTGCAGATCCACCTGTGTCTGCTCCAGACTGCTGTGTACCGGACACTGTGGATGACTGAGATTCCATGTCTGCTTCAGTCTGTGTAGTTGTCTCCTCTGAGAGCGGGGTCTCAATCACAGCGCTGAGCGGGGTCTCAATCACAGCGCTGAGCGGGGTCTCAATCACAGCGCTTAACGGGGTCTCAATCACAGCGCTGAGCGGGGTATCAATCACAGCGCTGAGGGGGTCCCAATCACAGCGCTGAGCAGGGTATCAATCACAGCGCTGAGCGGGGTCTCAATTACAGCGCTGAGCGGGGTCTTAATCACAATATCAGTATATGAAGCACTCTCCTGCTCACACATAGGATTGCTGCTTGCATTCACTTCACCAGAGTTGCAAGCTGAGTCCACTGCAATTAACCCCTTGTTAGACACTTTGTTCCATATTATTCCCAGCATTTTCAGAGACTGATTGTTCAGACCCCATACATAGTGACCCTGAAAGCAGTGACCCTCCAGGCGCTGCACCCACACATCTCCGAGGGGTTCCTTGCTCCACCATACTGTACACATAATCATGCCACATCAGTACCTTTTTTTCTCTATGATTTCTTTCATTTTCACATTTTGGGCTCTGGCCTCCCTCTTTTTCTCCATTGCCCACCTTTCTACTTTAGGTATTGTGTTTTTACCTTTATCTAGTTTATCTTTTAATATATCCAGTTCACGTGTGCAGTCATCCAGGCATTCACACTTTATCAGCTTTTTCTTTGGATCAGTCTCTGTCTTAATCTCATCTCTTAAGTTTAAATAAACTTTTCTTTGTCACAGTTATACTCAATCCAGAGGCACTACAAGGTTCAGTTTCCAGATTGAAGAGGACCTTTCATGGGTCCAGACTTTATAAACTAAGTATCAGGGTATGTAGGGCATACAGCGGGGATCTAATAGCACTTACTATTTTTTCGGGGCGCCGCTCCATTCGCCCGCTGTGGCCAACGTTAAATTCTCCCACCCTGTATGCTAATTTTCGCATCGGTACAGGGAGGAAGAGACTGCCCTGTTTCTCAATGGGCGTCTCCTTCTCCCTGTCTGTGAGCTGTCCAATCACAAAGGAGAGCGTCACAGCCAGGGAGAAGGTGAGCTTTTATTTCTCCCTGGCTGTGACGCTCTCCTATGTACAAGAATATAACTACTATAATACTGCCTCCTATGTACAAGAATATAACTACTATAATACTGCTCCTATGTACAAGAATATAACTACTATAATACTGCTCCTATGTACAAGAATATAACTATTATAATACTGCCTCCTATGTACAAGAATATAACTACTATAATACTGCTCCTATGTACAAGAATATAACTACTATAATACTGCTCCTATATACAAGAATATAACTACTATAATACTGCTCCTATATACAAGAATATAACTACTATAATACTGCTCCTATATACAAGAATATAAGTACTATAATACTGCTCCTATGTACAAGAATATAACTACTATAATACTGCTCCTATGTACAAGAATATAACTACTGTAATACTGCCTCCTATGTACAAGAATATAAGTACTATAATACTGCCCCTATGTACAAGAATATAACTACTATAATACTGCTCCTATGTACAAGAATATAACTACTATAATACTACATCCTATATACAAGAATATGACTACTATAATACTGCTCCTATGTACAAGAATATAACTACTATAATACTGCCTCCTGTGTACAAGAATATAACTACTATAATACTGCTCCTATGTACAAGAATATGACTACTATAATACTGCTCCTATGTACAAGAATATAACTACTATAATACTGCCTCCTGTGTACAAGAATATAACTACTATAATACTGCTCCCTATGTACAAGAATATAGCTACTATAATACTGCCTCCTATGTACAAGAATATAACTACTATAATACTGCTCCTATGTACAAGAATATAACTACTATAATACTGCCCACAATGTACAAGAATATAACTACTATAATACTGCTCCTATGTACAGGAATATAACTACTATAATACAGCCTCCTATGTACAAGAATATAACTACTATAATACTGCTCCTATGTACAAGAATATAACTACTATAATACTGCCTCATATGTACAGGAATATAACTACTATAATACTGCTCCTGTGTACAAGAATATAACTACTATAATACTGCCTCCTATGTACAAGAATATAACTACTATAATACTGCCTCCTGTGTACAAGAATATAACTACTATAATACTGCCTCCTATGTACAAGAATATAACTACTATAATACTGCTCCTATGTACAAGAATATAACTACTATAATACTGCTCCTATGTACAAGAATATAACTACTATAATACTGCCTCCTGTGTACAAGAATATAACTACTATAATACTGCTCCTATGTACAAGAATATAACTACTATAATACTGCCTCCTATGTACAAGAATATAACTACTATAATACTGCTCTTATGTACAAGAATATAACTACTATAATACTGCTCCTATGTACAAGAATATAACTACTATAATACTGCTCATATGTACAAGAAGATAACTACTATAATACTGCTCCTATGTACAAGAATATAACTACTATAATACTGCTCCTATGTACAAGAATATAACTACTATAATACTGCTCCTATGTACAAGAATATAACTACTATAATACTGCTCCTATGTACAAGAATATAACTACTATAATACTGCTCCTATGTACAAGAATGTAACTACTATAATACTTCTCCTATGGACAAGAATATAACTACTATAATACTGCCTCCTATGTACAAGAATATAACTACTAACGGTTTTGTATGTTTCTGTGAGGCCGTTGCCTTGCTGTTCACCAATTGTATAAAATGTCCCTGTAATCCAAGTGACCGATACAAGTACACATTTATGTATGTTCAAGGCGTGTCCTTACAATGATCCACAAGTGCCTAATATATGGATGTTATACTACATTATCTTTGCTCCATGTCATGTCTCTTGTCCGTTTAATTGCATTATTCATACTGCTTAGACATGTTTGGGGGATGTGCCTATCCACCCTGGCTCTGAAATGGTCCATTCTTTTTGTCTTGACACTATGATGAAAGGTCACTTGTGTATAATTACCTGCTTCTTTTCAATAAAAAGAAAATTGTCAAATAATATAACTACTATAATACTGCTCCTATGTACAAGAATATAACTACTATAATACTGCTCCTATGTACAGAATATAACTACTATAATACTGCTCCTATGTACAAGAATATAACTACTATAATACTGCCTCCTATGTACAAGAATATAACTACTATAATACTGCTTCTATGTACAAGAATATAACTACTATAATACTGCTCCTATGTACAAGAATATAACTACTATAATACTGCCTCCTGTGTACAAGAATATAACTACTATAATACTGCTCCTATGTACAAGAATATAACTACTATAATACTGCTCCTATGTACAAGAATATAACTACTATAATACTGCTCCTATGTACAAGAATATAGCTACTATAATACTGCTCCTATGTACAAGAATATAACTACTATAATACTGCTCCTATGTACAAGACTATAACTACTATAATACTGCCTCCTATGTACAAGAATATAACTACTATAATACTGCTCCTATGTACAAGAATATAACTACTATAATACTGCTCCTATGTACAAGAATATAACTACTATAATACTGCTCCTATGTACAAGAATATAACTACTATAATACTGCTCCTATGTACAAGAATATAACTACTATAATACTGCTCCTATGTACAGGAATATAACTACTATAATACTGCTCCTATGTACAAGAATATAACTACTATAATACTGCCTCCTATGTACAAGAATATAACTACTATAATACTGCTCCTATGTACAAGAATATAACTACTATAATACTGCTTCTATGTACAAGAATATAACTACTATAATACTGCTCCTATGTACAAGAATATAACTACTATAATACTGCCTCCTATGTACAAGAATATAACTACTATAATAATGCCTCCTATGTACAAGAATATAACTACTATAATACTGCTCCTATGTACAGGAATATAACTACTATAATACTGCCCCCTATGTACAAGAATATAACTACTATAATACTGCTCCTATGTACAAGAATATAACTACTATAATACTGCCTCCTATGTACAAGAATATAATTACTATAATACTGCTCCTATGTACAAGAATATAACTACTATAATACTGCCTCCTATGTACAAGAATATAACTACTATAATACTCCTCCTATGTACAAGAATATAACTACTATAATACTCCTCCTATGTACAATAATATAACTACTATAATACTGCCTCCTGTGTACAAGAATATAACTACTATAATACTGCTCCCATGTACAAGAATATAACTACTATAATACTGCTCCTATGTACAAGAATATAACTACTATAATACTGCTCCTATGTACAATAATATAACTACTATAATACTGCTCCTGTGTACAAGAATATAACTACTATAATACTGCTCCTATGTACAAGAATATAACTACTATAATACTGCTCCTATGTACAAGAATATAACTACTATAATACTGCTCCTATGTACAAGTATATTACTACTATAATACTGCTCCTATGTACAAGAATATAACTACTATAATACTGCTCCTATTTACAAGAATATAACTACTATAATACTGCTCCTATGTACAAGAATATAACTACTATAATACTGCTCCTATGTACAAGAATATAACTACTATAATACTGCCTCCTATGTACAAGAATATAACTACTATAATACTGCCTCCTATGTACAAGAATATAACTACTATAATACTGCTCCTATGTACAAGAATATAACTGCTATAATACTGCCTCCTATGTACAAGAATATAACTACTATAATACTGCTCCTATGTACAAGAATATAACTACTATAAATTTGCCTCCTGTGTACAAGAATATAACTACTATAATACTGCCTCCTATGTACAAGAATATAACTACTATAATACTGCTCCTATGTACAAGAATATAACTACTATAATACTGCCTCCTGTGTACAAGAATATAACTACTATAATACTGCTCCTATGTACAAGAATATAACTACTATAAATTTGCCTCCTGTGTACAAGAATATAACTACTATAATACTGCCTCCTATGTACAAGAATATAACTACTATAATACTGCTCCTATGTACAAGAATATAACTACTATAATACTGCCTCCTATGTACAAGAATATAACTACTATAATACTGCTCCTATGTACAAGAATATAACTACTATAATACTGCTCCTATGTACAAGTATATTACTACTATAATACTGCTCCTATGTACAAGAATATAACTACTATAATACTGCCTCCTGTGTACAAGACTATAACTACTATAATACTGCTCCTATGTACAAGAATATAACTACTATAATACTGCCTCCTATGTACAAGAATATAACTACTATAATACTGCTCCTATGTACAAGAATATAACTACTATAATACTGCTCCTATTTACAAGAATATAACTACTATAATACTGCTCCTATGTACAAGAATATAACTACTATAATACTGCTCCTATGTACAAGAATATAACTACTATAATACTGCCTCCTATGTACAAGAATATAACTACTATAATACTGCCTCCTATGTACAAGAATATTTCTACTATAATACTGCCTCCTATGTACAAGAATATAACTACTATAATACTGCCTCCTATGTACAAGAATATAACTACTATAATACTGCTCCTATGTACAAGAATATAACTACTATAATACTGCTCCTATGTACAAGAATATACCTACTATAATACTGCTCCTGTGTATAAGAATATAACTACTATAATACTGCTCCTATGTACAGGAATATAACTACTATAATACTGCTCCTATGTACAAGAATATAACTACTATAATACTGCCTCCTATGTACAAGAATATAACTACTATAATACTCCTCCTATGTACAATAATATAACTGCTATAATACCGCTCCTATGTACAAGAATATAACTGTGGCTTGTACCTCACAGTTTTTTTTTTGCCTTCCTCTGGATCAACTTGCAGGATAACAGGCAGAACTGGATGGACAAATGTCTTTTTTCGGCATTATATACTATGTTACTATATAACTACTATAATACTGCCTCCTATGTACAAGACGACAACTACTATAAGGCAAAAAATGCGGACAGCACACCGTGCTGTTTTAGGCATTGTTACAATAGATCCGTAAAAAAGAAAACGGATGGCATACGGCAATTTGCGGACCGCTAAACACATACGGTCATGTGCATGTAGCCTAAGGGCTCATGCACACGACCTTTGTTGTTTTGCGGTCCATTTTTCCTCTTCCGTTCCGTTATTGCACAAAACATATCTGTATGGTTTCTGTATTTGATCCGTTTTTTGCGGATCGTATACAGATACAGTAACTTATTAGTCACCAAATTCAGCAATATGGGCTGGGCATAGAATTTCTACAGTATGGATCCGCGAAATATGGATGAAATACGGATGACATACGGATGTGTTCCGTATTTTTTGCAGACCCAATGACTTGAATGGGGCCTCGGACCGTGATTTGCGGATAATAATAGGACATGCACTACTTTTTTGAGGAACGGCCATGCGGACAAACGGAAACGGAGTAACTTCTGTATTTTCTACAGCCCCATTGAAGTGAATGGTTCCGCATACGGTCCGCAAAAGAAACAGAACGGAAGTGTAAAGAAAATATGTTCGCGTGCATGAGCCCTAATACTGCACATTTAAAACCCACATAAACAATGATGTGGTAGGGTTTTTTCCTATTACCCCTAAGACAGAGATAACAAAAATGGAATAAGTTATTTGTGGTCCAAAATGGTGTCACAGAAAATGGTTACATCAAGCAGAAGAATAAAACTCTCTTTGAAAGTGGCAACTTAAAGACAAAAACATTTTGGCAAAATGGGCCTCTGGTACTGAAGGGGTTAACCTCCATGGACATCCTGCCGTGAATGTGTTTGATTTCAATGGGATTCTCTGAACTACAGTGGGACTGGCACCTTTTTTTTCTTAGCAAAGTTTCTGCCCTGCAGCCATATAGAATGATCCCAGTCCTCCCACATCCTACTTTAAAGTGATGCCGTAGACAAAAAAAAAATAAAGTCCACCTCTATTGTCCACGTTGTGTATGAACTTACAGTCGGAAGGGTGAACTGTAGACCATGCCCTGTTCTTCTAAAAAATTTGGTTTTTGAGAAAGCGTCCTCTAACGTGTTAAATCGGGGAGAAAAAAAAATCTAGGATTTTCTCCTGGGATTTGAAACGGGGACATTTACATTCAAGGCTGACACCTACCTCCAGGCTACAGCCTTATCATATTGTGAAGAGTGTTTTTTTTATACTTAGAAAGCTAATAATATTACTGGTGTCTTTATAATCATATATTGTGCCTGTGAATAAAGCAGTGATATGAATTAGCTTTCTAAGTATAGCAAACAGCCATTTTCAACATTTTGAGACACAGCTCTGCGCTCCGCAAGCTAATGTCTAGCCCTGTCAATCAAGGGGAAGCAGGAGTGTGCAGAGCACATGGGGTGTTACAAAGCAGTGCTCCAAGCATTCAGACCAGCGCTCCCATTCACTTCTATGGGGAGAGCGCTTGGTGGTGGCCGGATCGGAGTCCTCCAGCCACCAGTTTGTCCTCTCCGTTCTTGGTGTAGGTGCGGGTCCCAGTGGTGGGACCTGCACCTATAAGGCAATGGGGACATATCCTAGCCATATGCCCCCATTGTCTCAGACAAGAATACCCCTTTAAGATGTAATAATGGGTACCAAAATGGAAACAACGTTTGGGACAGAATTTGGATGTAAAATGGCCAACCAATAATTGGTATAGAGGTAGACAAAGTTTCCAAAATGTATTTATTTGTTACAGTGCCACACTTGTCCACAGGCCGTGCCTGGTATTGCACAATGACAATAGCGGTAGAGAAATCGTAGTGTCTCTATTTTAATCTCTTTTGTTGGTTCCTTCTCTCTGGCCATAGCTGACCCTCAAGGCTCAGACCCCTGCAGGGAATATGAAGGAATGTCATTGATCCCTCTTCCCTGGCGAGGCATGACTAGGACATTAGTACTGGAAACAAATGTGCAGAAAGGGGTCAGAGCGGGCGGGTCAGAGGTTAGCGCCTCCGAACAGGTGGGTGACAACTGATGACTCCAGGCTGGAGATGACGGGTCACCTGACAGACGGCAGAAGATCATGTCTCTCCTGCTGGTCCCCCATAACCTCTCGTGGGATAAATGCAGTATTTTAATACCTCCCTCTCCATCCATGGGACTGGCAGTAGTCAGTAAATGGGGCCACCATAGAAAGGGACAGTCTCTGCAAATTTGGGGTGGCCCGGGCTGCACTGATTTGGGGTCGTTCCTAAAGGCAGGGCCTATTTGTCCCTAATTTCAGTATGAGAGTGTGACCACTGACAACCAGTGTAGCCAGGAGTTCCAAGGCTCTGGAAATTGGTCCTAACTTTTTGCAGCCACTTGCTTCCTAGCTAGCTAGATTTTATTCACTAGAAATTGAGTCTCCCTGTCGTACCTCTAAATGTTCTCATTTGCTGACAGCAAGCAGGGATCCACTGGAATGTAACTGGTGGAAAGGAAAAGTGGAGGAGTTGTCCATAGCAACCAATCAGATTTCACCTCTCATGTTGCAAAGACGAATCAGTGACCTGATTGGCTGCCGTGGATTACTGCTCCACTCTACACAAGCCTTGATACATTTCTCCTTTAAGTAACTCAAAATCTCTGTTTGCTGTAATTGAATAGGAACGTTGCAAGGTTTAAAACCTGTTGTTCTTAATACAGCTGAGAATTTGCTACAGTTGAAAACCTCATCCACACATCACGGGAAGAAAGTCTGGATGGAAATCAGACCCGCAGCGTGCTCATTTCCAATCCAGTCCTGTGCGGATTTTCATTTTTCACAGATTAAGGCCTCATGCACACGACAGTATTTTTTCACGGTCCGCAAAACGGGGTTCCGTTGTTCCGTGATCCGTTTCAGTTTTTTTTCCCGTGTGACGAAAAAAAATCTAAGTCAAGTTTGCCTTGAAAATGATAGGAAAAAAATGGACACGGATCACGGACGCGGATGACAATCTTGTGTGCCTCCGTGTTTTTTCACGGACCCATTGACTTGAATGGGTCCGCGAACCATTGTCCGTGAAAAAAATAGGACAGGTCCTATTTTTTTCACGGACTGGAAACACGGATCACGGACGCGGATGACAAACGGTGCATTATCCGAGTTTTCAACGGACCCATTGAAAGTCAATGGGTCCGCAGAAAATCACGGAACAACGGACAAGGAACCAAACAACGGTCGTGTGCATGAGGCCTAAAGGGGCTGTCCAACATTTTTTAAAGGGGTTTTTCAACACTTTTAGCCTACATGTACACAAACGTGGTTTGGTTCCGCAGCCGAGCCGCATTTTTTTCAATGGGGCCGCAAAATATGCGGACAGCACTCCATGCGCTGTCCGCACCCGTTGCTCCGTTCCGTAGCCCCGCAAAAAAAAAAAAGAACATGTCCTATTCTTATCCGTTTTGCGGACAAGGATAGGCATTGTTACAATGGATCCGCCAAAAAAAGGGATGCCGTACGGACGTCATCCGTTTTTTTTGCAGATCCACAATTTGCGGACCGCAAAACTCAAACGTTCGTGTGCATGTAGGCTTATACTGATAATTTATCCTCTGGATAGGTCATCAGTATCTGATCGGTGGTGGTTCGACACCTGGGACCCCTGAGGATCAGCTGTCAGAGAGGCACAGGCGCTCCTGTGACCTCCGCGGCCTTCTCTCTGCTCACCAAGCACAGCGCCGTCCATTGTATAGTGGCTGTGCTTGGTACTGCAGATCAGCCCCATGTGACTGATGGACACGTCATCACTGGTAGGCTTGAGCGAATCGACCCTCAGATCATAGATCCGAAGTCGATTTGTTTAAATACTTCGATTTTAATGCTGTTTCCGTACAGCATTAAAATGTATTGGCTCTGTGGAGCCAAACTTTGTCTCGTCCGAAGTCTCGCGAGACTTCAACGAATTCCTCCTGTATTCATATCTGCGTCTTTAAAACTTTTTAAAATAGCAATCTGAACTGGGCTTTGGTACTGGCTGGTACCGCGGTACTAAAGCCCACTTTGGACTGCAATTTTAAATTGTTTTTAAAGACGCAGTTTGGCTGCACAGTGCCCATACATTTTAATGCTGTACGGAGACAGATCACTCGGCTTGGCCAACTGTGCTGTGATTTATTTCGGGAGTAGGTAGTAAACTTCTACCCCCTGAGAATAAAAGGATTGTGTCGTGAAATCCAACCGCCCGATCCTTCATTCCCCCGACATCTATAGTCGGGGAAAGTCAGAAACCGCCATCACAATTGGTAGACTTGGCACATATAATGTGCATGGCCTCACGGATCTGCTTGATAATGTTCTCCGTCGCTCGAGGCTCTCTACCCTGTACAAGAAATGTTCTGTCCAGTTCTCGATCCATCCAATCATCCAGAAAATAGTGACGCTGGATTAAAGGAATGTGCTATGAAGGATTTCCTTCACACTTTACAGTAATGGGGGCAGGTGACAGTCCTGTGTGGAGATTACTGCAGTGAGACTAATCGGTAGGTATGAATGGGGTTGTCCAGGCCTTCAATGGCTTCTTTCCCAGGGTAGGTGATACGATACGAGGGGGGAGGGTGACGGCCTCAGGGGCCTTTCTATAATCCACTCAGACGGAATGAACGAGCTGCCACCATTACCTGAGAGTGAAGGCTGTATGAGACAGCCCGATTCTGCCAGCGATTGTCAAGTAGGAAGCGTTCCTTCCTGGCAACCACCTGTTATACCAGCGATCTCCTCCACAGTTATACCATCGCTAAATCATTGCTTGCCGGCAGCAGATCGTGATTAGACACCACAATCTGCCGCCTGCAAACAATGATTTTTTAACATGTCAAAAAAATTTGATTGCCCAATGATCGAGCATTGGGTAATCAGCGGCAGTATTAGGCCTCCTGCACACGACCGTTGTGTGCATCCGTGGCCGTTGTGCCGTTTTCCGTATTTTTTTTCGCGGACCCATTGACTTTCAATGGGTCCGTGGAAAAATCGGAAAATGCACCGTTTTGCAGCCGCATCCGTGATCCGTGTTTCCTGGCCGTGAAAAAAATATGACCTATTTTTTTCACGGCCAACGGTTCACGGACCCATTCAAGTCAATGGGTCCGTGAAAGAACACGGATGCACACAAGATTGGCATCCGTGTCCGTGATCCGTGGCCGTAGGTTAGTTTTTATACAGACGGATCCGAAGATCCGTCTGCATAAAAGCTTTTTCATAGCTGAGTTTTCACTTCGTGAAAACTCAGAACCGACAGTATATTCTAACACAGAGGCGTTCCCATGGTGATGGGGACGCTTCAGGTTAGAATATACTAAAAGAACTGTGTACATGACTGCCCCCTGCTGCCTGGCAGGTGCTGCCAGGCAGCAGGGGGCAGCCCCCCCCCCTGTAGTTAACACATTGGTGGCCAGTGCGGCCGGCCCCCCCTCCCTCCCCTGTAGTTAACTCATTGGTGGCCAGTGGGCCCCCCTCCCTCCCCTGTAGTTAACTCATTGGTGGCCAGTGCGGCCGGCCCCCCTCCCTCCCCTGTAGTTAACTCGTTGGTGGCCAGTGGGCCTTCTCCCCTCCCTCCCCCTCCTAATTAAAATCTCCCCCCTATCATTGGTGGCAGCGGAGTGTACCGATCGGAGTCCCAGTTTAATCGCTGGGGCTCCGATCGGTAACCATGGCAACCAGGACGCTACTGCAGTCCCGGTTGCCATGGTTACTTAGCAATTTGTAGAACCATTATACTTACCTGTGAGCTGCGATGTCTGCGTCCGGCCGGGAGCTCCTCCTACTGGTAAGTGACAGGTCATGTCACTTACCAGTAGGAGGAGCTCCCGGCCGGACGTCACTTACCAGTAGGAGGAGCTCCCGGCCGGACGTAGACATCGCTAACGAGTGTCTAATCTAGGCTTGATGGAAGGAGGGCTCTGGTATGAACAATACAAAATCACACCATCAGACAGATGTCTGCCCAACAAGTCCTCCACTAGAGATGAGTGAAGTATTCAAAAATTCGATTTGGCTGCTTCGCCAAATTTTACAAAAAAAATTTGTTTTGTGATGAATTACTTTGTCACGAAGCTCATTTCTTTGAAAGTAGTGGGTGTGAGCATTTGTAAGCATAGCTGATCGCAGCATGTGGCAGTAATAACACAGTGTAAAATTTACCACCACGAAGCATGGGGAAATTCTGCTTCGCCGCAAATCGAATTTTCCCTGAAATTCGGATCGAAGTTCCTGGACTTCGATTCGCTCAATACTACCCTCTACCATTATACTGTAGCTTTGAACCATTGCTTTATTATTAAAGTACGTCTGTTATAAAGTAAGATAAGGTCGGAGCTTGATGACCAGTGGGTTTGTTTAAACTCAATTCCACCATTGTTTTTCGGGTTTTATTTTTACAGCGTGCATGATGCAGTAAAAATGACACATTAAAGGGCATCTGTCAGCAGTTTTGTCCCTATGACACCGGCTGACCTGTTACATGTGCGCTTGGCAGCTAAAGGCATCTGTGTTGGTCCCATGTTCATATGTGCCCGCATTGCTGAGAAAATGTTTTATTTTATGCAAATGAGCCTCTAGGAGCAACGGGGGCGTTACCGTTACACCTAGAGGCTCTGCTCTCTCTAAAACTGCTGCGCCCTCTGCACTTTGATTGACAGAACCAGGTGTGATAATGTTAACACTGCCCCGTCCTGTCAATCTAAGTGCAGAGGGCGCAGCAGTTGTAGAGAGAGCAGAGCCCCCGTTGCTCCTATATTAAAACATCATTTTTCTCAGCAATGTGCGGGCACATACGAACATGGGACCAACACAGATGCAACAGGTCAGCCAGTTTCATAGGTACAAAGCTGCTGACAGATGCCCCTTTATTTTGTGGGTCAGTAAGATTACAGCTATACCAAATTTATAAAGTTTTTATTATGTTTTACCAATTTTAAAAAAATTGTAAAAGAAAAATAAACCACTACACTCCTCAACATTGAAATTGCGACGGCAGGAAGGAAAAGTCGTGGAATTATGGAAATCATAGGATCAATAGACATACAATAATAATGACATACAAATGGTAAAACATTTTTTAAAGAATATATGCAAATCCTGATTTATTCCGTATCGAGCGCCTCTCACAGATATACCCACACTTATACTCCTTGGCATGCTCTCAATAAGGTTATTAATGGTTGTCTGATGAATGTTCTGCCACGTTGAATGCACTTGGACACGCAAATCATCAAGATCCATTTACAATTGCCAACCACTGACATCCCAGATGTGCTCAATGGGAGACAAGTCTGGAGTCGCTGCAGGCCATGGTAGCGCATTTACACCTCACTGAATGTTCACAGTAGCCCAAGCTCCTGGGACATTTTGGAGAAATGTCTTTACCACTGGTTCCACGACCCAACCAATGTAACGCAGAGCTGTGAGTACCTGAAATGAAGACTAGAGTGGTTTTCCACCATACATTACAACACCCTACACCATAATGCTGTAGTGGGTAGTACCGGGGCAACATTCCCTTGTGAAGGGACCAATCTCTGGATATCGTTGCGTCCGAAACAAAAGTGGGACTCATCGGTGACGAGCATAGACTTCCTTTCCAGCCTCCATTGCCGTCTTGCTGTGCACCATAATAGCCTTTGAGAGAGTTGACGTTAGGTCAATGGAGCCTCCCTCCTTGGATAATGCCCCCAACTTCCATAGTGCCCCCAGTGTGGCCTGCCTTAGGGTAGTTACATAAAAAAAAAATACTCACCTCTCTTCCTCACTCCTTGACCGCTTGTGGCGTCCCGACGCAGGAGGTCACGGTGAGGTAATCACGATCCCCTGCACCGTTCTACTGCCTCATAGGCTTCAGGCCTGGCCTGAAGCCTATGAGGCAGAATGGAGGGGACAAGAGCCATAGGTCCCGTGGCCCTTATTGAAATGCCTGCTGCCTGGCACCCCCTGCAATTTGGCGCCCGGGGCAATCGCCCCCCACCGCCCCTATGCTATGCCACTGCCTTAGGGTGAATAGGGCAAGGGATCAAAAGATCCTAGGATCTAGCCCCCTAAGAGGGCTAAGAGTTATTAAATAAAAAGTAAAAGAAATAAAGAAAACTTTCCCTATTTTACAAAAATATATTAACAATAAAAAATTTAAACATGTTAGCTATTGTTACATCCAAAAATGTCTGAAATATTTTTTAAAAATTCCTGTGTGGTAAATGCCGTAACGAAAATAAAAATGAAAAACACAATTCCCCATTTTTATACTCCCCCTCCCCAAAAATGGTACCAATAAAAATTACAGTTCGTCCCACAAAAAACAAGCCCTCATACAACTTTGTGGATGGAAATAAAAAAGTATGGCTATCAGAAAATGTCAATGCAAAAAAAAAATTGTTTTTCAAATGTTTTTATTTATTTAAAAACAAACAAAAAAAAGTTGGAAAAAACTCCCCTAAGTTTTCATATTGAGCCGCAGAATAAGGCCTCTTGCACACAACCGTTGTTTTGGTTCCGCATCCGAGCCGCAGTTTTTGAGGCTTGGATGCGGACCCATTCACTTTAATGGAGCTGCAAAAGATGCGGAACGCACTCCGTGTGCTGTCCGCATCTGTTGCTCCGTTCCGTGGTCTGCAAAAAAATATAATCTGTCCTATTCTTGTCCGTTTTGCGGCAGTTTTATCAATGGCTGTCCGTGCCGTTCCACAAATTGCAGAACGCACACGGACGCCATCCGGACGGTCGTGTGCATGAGGCCTTAGAACGTCATGTAATTTTTAGTGCACAGTGAACAATGTGATGTCAAAACCCTAAAAGCTTTGGCGGAATTGTTTTTTTTTTTTTTTTCAATTTAACCCCATAAATATTTTTTTTCACGTTTTCCAATTACAGACATGGTAAATTAATTGGTGCCCTTAAAAATTTTACTTAGGCCTCATGTCAGGCCTTAATTGTGGCCCGCAAACAGCGGGTCTGCAATATGCGGTCACCGGCCGCATATAGAATGGGTCCGTAATCCTGAGCTGCAGTGTGGAACGGAGGCACGGAACCCGCAAACAGCGGGTCTGCAATATGCACTCACCGGCCGTGTGCTCCCCACATCACGGATGCGGAACCATTCACTTGAATGGGTCCGTAATCCTAAGCTGCAGTGCGGAACGGAGGCACGGAACCCCATGAAAGCACTACGGCGTGCTTCCGTGATGTTTCTGTTTTTTACGGTGCGGACAGATCACGGACCCATTCAAATTGCGGTCCCCAAAGCACAGAGCGGCCACACAACGGCCTTGTGCATGAGGCCTTATCCTGCAAAAAATAGGCCCTCATATGGCTATATGAGCTGAACATTAAAAAAGTTACGGCTATCGGAACGTGGGGAGGAAAAAACGATTGCAAAACCAAAAAGGGGCCCGATACTTAAGGGGTTAACTGTATTTAAGTATAAAGAAGGAACACAACAGACGACGTGACCCTTGGGTGCATTCAATATAATTGAGAACATTTATATTGCTGATTTTTCTCTCCGTATTTGCGCCCTCCTACAACTTGTACAAATTATTAGATCTAGTTTTGTATGAAAAGAATTTATTTGAAGTTAAAGTGAGTATCAAAACAGGTCAGGCTGGAAGTAAAAGCCTAATAGCGTTATCCTGAGTATCAGACGACTGGCGGGATCCCAGACATTTAGTTTTACATTTGCCATTATGAAATGTCCGTTTTCCAACAAAGTTCTGCCAAAAAAAGACTTTGAAGGAAGCGTTAGAATAATTTAGTAGTTGCCTGTGTTCTCTCTTAGTGAAATAACCCAGAAAACAAGGAGGACAAAAAGACAATGCCCTTAAGAGGAGTCGTCTGAGACCATCTGGTTTTCTATAAAAAAAGAGCGCCACCAATTCCATAGGCTATTTCTGGTATTGCAGCTCAGTTACATTCAAGATAATGGAGCTGATTTAGTGGCATAACTAGAAATGACTGGGCCCCACAGTATATTTTGAAACGCACCCCTTGCCCCCAGAAACTTCTTTGCAACCCCCACTTCTGTGGCTAGTCAAGATTGCTCTCTCAGACCAGGCCGCTCCGTCCATTTCCTATGTTTTAGTCCTTATCCTAGGCGGGCCCCTTCTGAGTTCGGGCCCCAAATCAGCCGCTTCCCCTGCTTCCACTCTAGCTACCCCCCTGCCAGACACAACCTATGGTGAAGAGCGTCCGCATGTGATACAGTCCAAACAAGACCTGACCCTGCACTGACATGTGGCTTCATTCTCTCTGCCGTCTCTTCTTGCTAATCCACAGACGGGTGAAGAAGGGGCAGATGGAGTCAAAATTTATTATAGAAAAAAAAATAACTCTGTATGGCTTGTTTCGCACACAGATTTTTGCTGAAAAAAGCTACTTTTTGGTATATTTGTTGTGTTTTTTGGGTATTATTTTTTGGCCAAAAAGACTTGACTCTACATTAAAGTCAAATAGAAAATGCACCGCGTACAAAAGTGTTTTGGTTTGTGGCCTATTTGTGGTATTATTGCAGTGTTTTGTTTTTTTTTTAAAGCATTTTTTTAGATTATTATTTTTTCTTTATAAGAATTAAAGAGATTGTCGGGGCTTCAGATATTGATGACCTATCCTAGACCAGTGAGGGTCCGACAACCAGCACCCCCATCGGTCAGCTGTTTTGCACAGCTGCCAGTGTCTCAAACTATACAGTGTGCAGAGCTGAAAGCAGACAGCGCCGTACACTGTGTAGTGGCCGTGCCGGGTATTGCAGTTGAACTCCCATTTAAGTGAACGTGACGTGCAGTACGGTGGCACTGGAAACTACACAGTGTACAGAGATGTCTACCCAAAACAGCGGATCGTTGGGGGTGCCGGGTGTCATAGACCCCCCAACAACCTGATACTGATTACCTATCCTGAGAATAGGTCATCAATATCTGTAGCCCCGACAAAAACCCTTTAAAAAAGACCAAAAATAACCACATTTTGCAAACATAAACAAACAACATAAAAACCTCCAAGAAAACACTAAAAAAAAGTAATAAAAATGCTGAAAAATGTGTGCGTTCAGCAGCTCTAGGATTTACTATTTGTAATTGTGTGACCCCCTGAGGCTCGAAATTTACACAATCAATGGCTTCTAGAGGAGAACCTGGAAATGTGCCCTCACGTGCCAGGCTAGTAATCTGCATGGGCACCGGATCAATGGCGGCCACTCGTTACACAGGTAATAAAACAGACAGCACATATGAGATTCATAACCATACGGAATAACCCCGCAGAGAGCACAAACCCCTTTGAAGATTTCAGGGAATTTGCCAACAGATGTTAAACAGCTTTAGGTGGAACTGGAGGATCTCGTTTCTTCTAATCATTTTAGGTTCTCATAGAGGCGTCTTAGTTTGTGGAAATAATGGGAAAGCAGTCATCACAGATTTACTTAGTTATGTTGTCATTTTGAAAGCAGGCATTAAAAAGAGGAGAAGAAACAACTGTGGGATTGGATTCATGGAGAAGGAGCGATAGATGAGAAGATGGCATCAACTGTAAGGGGGTTGTGGTACTACTATTATATGCTGACAGGCTACAGGGTGGTAAATAGCGGAGGGCCTTGGATTAGGACCCTCATATATTAGTTAAAGTGAAGCCTCTCACTTTGAAGGACCTGGCATATCCATGTATTGCATGCACATTCACATTGTAATACTTAATTTCCCCTGTGGTGGCGCTGAATGGCAGTGTTCTTAAGGGGCATCTGTCAGCAGTTTTGTACCTATGAAACTTGGCAGTTGAAGACATCTGTGTTGGTCCCATGTTCCTATGTGCCCTCATTGCTGAGAAAAACTATGTTTTAATATATGCAAATGAGCCTCTAGGAGCAACGGGGGCGTTGCTGTTACACCTAGAGGCTCTGCTCTCTCTGCAACTGCCGCACCCTCTGCACTTTGACATGGCCAGGCAGTGAAAACGCCATCACACCTGGTCAAAGTCAGTTTCATAGTAACAAATCTGCTGAAAGATAGATGCCCTTTAAACTGTTGACAGTACTAGATAGGGGACACCAGGACAAACATACCTTTTGTGGATCTTTTACTATCAGGAGTAGAGTGAATGTGAACTTGTTTTCTGCTAGGTTCTGCTCCTGAAAATGCCAAGGAGTTGGAGCTCCATTGTGAAGTGCTCTCTGCATTGAGCTTACTCTGAGTGACAGCTGTAGTGGTCTTCTGGTTGGATCCTACAGCTGTCTCTCAGAGCAGAGGGAAGAGGCTGAGCACAATGCAAAGGGCACTTACAGGAGCAAAATCTGGCAGAATAAAAGTTCATATTCACACTACTCCTGATAATAAAAGCTCCACAATAGGTATGTTTGCCCTCTCTCCATTTCCTAGTTCTGTCAGCAGTTTAGGATGGTCAAAACTGCTGACGGACATTTGCAGAAAGTAAGGACGGACATATCTTCAAGTTCTTTTTTTCAATCTGCCCATTCTAGCTACTCAATTGTATCATTATTAAACTGTATTTTAAGCTGCGGCTACATCTGGACTTTTTGTGGCACAGATTGATTTATTACGTCACAGCTGAAGTCCAAAGCAGTATATCGACTTGTATGCAATCTTGTGTAATACAGCTGTTAAAATAAAAAGTGCTACAAAAAGTAGGGGTGTAACTCCAGCCTTATAGTATACTTGACTGCCAGGGAGGAGCGAAGTAGAGAGAGAAACGGATACTCTATCTGGCCAGGTAGTACGGCTGACAATGCCTGTTAGACAGCTACTGTTTTTACTATGAAAAACTGCACTCTTTTTACTTTTGGTTGGAGGTACCCTTTTAATAAAACGATAGATCTGGTGATCGCCGTTCTTAATCAGCATAGAACTGATTTTGCTGCTGTTTCCCTACAGTGGCCACTACAGGAGAAATGTAGCATTACATGCAGTCATGGAAATAATATACATACAGTATATAGCAGTTATCAACTCTCCACTCTAAGGGCTCTTGCACACGACCGTATGGCTTTTTCAGTATTTTGCGGTCTGCAAAAAACGTATCCGCAAAAAATACGGATGACGTCCGTGTGCATTCAGTTTTTTAGGGAACAGAACAGCTGGCTCCTGATAGAACAGTGCTATCCTTGTCCGTTATGCGGACAATAATAGGACATGTTCTATCTTTGAACGGAACGGAAAAACGGAAATATGGAAAAGGAAGGCATACGGAGTACCTTCCGTTTTTTTTTTGTTGATCCATTAAAATGAATGGTTCCGTATACGGTCTATATACGGAACGCAAAAAACGGAGCGGAAACGGAAAAAAATAATTCGTGTGCAAGAGGCCTAACTCATAGACAAGCAGCATGAGGTCCATACGATCCGGCATTGCACAGAAAGGAGTCAACATGACTTAACATGGAAGCTAAATTCCCCAAACAAATAATTCATATATAATTGTTGGGTGAGAGCGGCGCGTAAGTGAGATATGAACCCATGAAAGCACCCCTAAAACATTTAATCAGAGCTTTAGCGTTCTGGGATTTTTAATTTTTTTACTGCATTTTATTTCTGGGAAAATAACAGAAGTGGAAGAGACAAAAGAAGAGAACGTCAACTTCTACAGTCTCCAGAACACAGTCCCTGTAGTGTAAGGACGAGAGCTCAGACATCAATATCCGACTGCTGGACGGGGTCCAAGTGGTGGAGCGGATGGAAATCTTACACTGATATTCCCACTGACTCCCGCAGAGAGTAATGGCCAAATGGACTACAGGGGTCACACTGCCGAGATAATTACATTAACCGGGTCCTACGCTGCAAATGTTAAAGGGGAGACACAACATAAATTCTCTGTTATAGAAAGATAATATTTTTGCTCCTTGCTTGGCCGAGCTCCAATATGAAATCTACGTAGTAGACATATAACATGGATGGGGCGCCAGCTCAGGCTGCCCTTACCTCTGTATCCTATACAGTGTTAAGCGAGGGGCGCCGGCCCAAGGGACATCCTTCTGTTGTGAGGAATGGGAAGGGGAAGGGGGGGTGGAAGAGTAGACAGGGAGAGTGGAGAAAAAACATGCCAGAAAGGAGGTCTACTTTGAGTTTTCATACAGGCCTCTTCTACGTTTGCCAATTCCAGGACAAAAAAAAATAATTATGCTTTTGGACTTTGCCTTTTTACTGAAACCCAAAATTTGTGCCATGCTCCATAACATGCTGGGATTACATGTTGGAATACAGGAAGGGGCAACTGGGGAATTGTTTAAAGGGTTCCCAACTAGACGTTTATGACATATCTCAAAAATAGAAGAAACATTTGTGGCCACCCATCCATTCACCACTATGGGACCAAAAGTAGCCGAGCACTGCCTTGGCGTTATTCGGAGGTCCTATAGCAGTGAATGAAGGGGTGGTCACGCATGCATGGCTTGATCTCCATCTACTGCTATAGGGCCTCTGAAAATAGCCGAGTGTGCCTGTTTTTTGGCAGTCCCATAGCAGTGAGTAGGACGCTGAGGCTCAGCATGCACAACATGCTGTCCGGTTATGGTGGGGCCCCATTCTTGAGATAGGTGAGGCTCCCGCCTCTGGGACCTGATCCTATTGGACATTTATTGTGTATCCTGTTGATTGCCATACATGTCAAGATGCGACAACCTCTTTCTCGGCATACTTGTCAACTCTTCATGGTTGGCATCCAGGAGTTAGGAAAGTGACTATGCCCCGTTCAATGAAATTTTGGCACCAGGACTGAATCTGAAGATTCAGCATTCCAGCGCCACATACAGTAAGGTTTGTTGCCCTCAATGCTTAGCCCAGAGGATCTGCCAGCTCTTCTGGGATTGCGGAAGATCTCTTTTTTTTTCATAAGCCTCTAGGACAGGCATGCTCAACCTGCTGCCCTCCAGCTGTTGCAAAACTACAACTCCCGTCATTCCCTGACAGCCTACAGCTATCATCCTACAGAAGGGCATCGTGGGAGTTGTAGTTTTACAACAGCTGGAGGGCCGCAGGTTGAGCATGCCTGCTCTAGGACATTCCAGAAGAGTTGACGAGTATGGCTTCAAAGTTAAAATATACTGTAGTACCTTTTACAATAATGTGGTCAAGCATGGCTCTGATGGTGGCAATTGTCACTTTTCCAGGAGAGACCTTACTAAGGCTACTTTCACACTAGCGTTGTTTGAATCCGGCGTTCAATTCCGACACCGGAACTGCCCACCGGATCCGGAAAAACGTGTGAAAACGTATTACATTTGAATCCTGATCAGGATTTTGATCACAATGAAAAAATGCATTGGAAAATACGGATCCGCCATTTATGGACTTTAACTTTTTTTTCACATTTTTCGGGTTTAACATGCAAAAGCCGGATCCGGTTTGACTGAACACACAGCGCCAGATCCGGCGTTAATGCAAGTCAATGGGAAAAAGGCCGGATCCGGCGTTCAGTCAAAGTGTTCAGGATTTTTGGCCGGAGGTAAAAATACAACATGCTACGTTTTTCTGAAAAGCCTGATCAGTCAAAAAGACTGAACTGCAGACATCCTGATGCATCCTGAACGGATTACTCTCCATTCAGAATGCATTAGGATAAAACTGATCAGTTATTTTCCGGATTTGAGCCCCTAGGACGGAACTCAGTGCCGGAAAAGAAAAACGCTAGTGTGAAAGTACCCTAAGTCATACCATATATAGGGGTAGATGATGGCCGACACAAATCTAGGTTCTATTTTACATTTTTTTATGTGTGTAAAAAATAAAGTTTGAATTTAGAAGATGTAATTTCGACACTAATACAAAAGAAACAAACAAACAAAAACACCTATTCACACACTCTGTCCTCTGCTCGGGAACCCCTCTATAAGCCACAGCAGAAAGTCACTCGTTCTGGCGGACTTGAGCTCTCCATATATTTCAAGGATGACCTTTTATCTGAATGGTCGCCATGTATTCCAGAAAAAATGCCGGGCTGGCCACAGCTTCACCAGGCACAATCAGCTGCTTGCCGGGGCGCAAGAAGTGGGAAATGGGGTGATTATCTGATTTTCCTGAGGTGGTTGTCTCTAATGAAATGGATACATGTCAAGGAGGAGTCTATATAGATGCAGTGGGACATGACTGGGCGGTGGCCAGAGCTAGAGTGGGGTTAAATGGGTTTTCTGTTTCTTACAGGTGACCTATCCTCTGCTCCGACACCCACGACCCCTGCCGATCAGCTGTTTGAGAAAGCACCAGTCAGTGCAGTAGCATTGCAGCCTTTTCTCAGCATTTCCTAGGCCATGCTCATCGATCATGGGGCCTAGGCACCAAGCACAGCTGCTATACAATGGACAGCGCTCTGCTTGGTGACCAAAGAAAAGTCTGTTGCGCTGATGGGAGCGCCGGTGCCTTCTCAAACAGCTGATTGGCGGAAGTCCCGGCTGTTGGACCCCCACAGATCAGATACTGATGACCTATCCAGATACTGATAAGTCATCAGTA
Source organism: Bufo bufo (assembly GCF_905171765.1). NCBI lineage: Eukaryota > Metazoa > Chordata > Amphibia > Anura > Bufonidae > Bufo > Bufo bufo. Next base: position 602,237,908 of record NC_053392.1, read on the forward strand.
AAAAACTCTCGGAATACCCTCTTAATAAAATGTGGGAATATCTTACCAGAGTGGGGTGGGGTGGAGTCTTCTGGTTCCTTCTTAGGCTACGGCCACGTGGTCAAGATTCCTGATGCAGTTTTAGACTTGCTTTCTTGTCATCCAGTTGAGACTGCAGGGCTCAGTCTGGGTATTTGATCAATGTCTCAGCTGAGACAAGATCCTGGCTTTCTTCCCTATACAGGGGATCTCCTTACACACACACCCTACCCCTAGCAGGGGGTGGGCTACACTAACTCTAACATCCTTCTCCACCCAAGGTGCAGGATGTGGGAACAGTCCACACCTCCACAGAGGGGGAGCTAAGCTGGAATGATCCACTCCAGCTTAGATATACCAAACTAGGACTAGTTCCTTACCAATCCATTGCTGCCACTTGCTGGTGAACATGGAAAATTACATTTAACATAGTTTTAAATGCACAGTTGTGAAGACATGAGCAAAATCATATCAGATAACAATGTAAAGGCTCTTAACAGATAGTAGCGGGTAGAGGCGTGTAGTAACATAACTCTGGGGTGTTACAGAGCTGCTGGGCAAACACTGTCCCAGTGTCCCACCTGCCCGCTCTTTAACTGTTTAGTTAAGAGTTAGGGTGGGTTCGCATTGGCGTTATGGAATTCTGTTATAGTTTCCGTAATAACAGAGTTATAATGGAATATAATGGAATTCTAGGACGGAATGTAAGACAGAAGCCTTTAAAGGGCTTCTACCACCAGAAATACTGTTATGTAGCTGACTGATATAGCGATGCGCTAATGTCAGCACTACATAATAGTATGTTTCTAACATTAGTCCCTGCAGCCGTTTTTGTAAAAAAAGCACTTTTATTATATGCTAATGAGCCTCTAGGTGCTATGTGGGCGTAAAATCAGCACCTAGAGGCTCTGTCTACTCACGCTTTATCCCGCCCAGGTCCCCTGTTCTGCCCGCCCCGCTCCTCTTGATTGATGTCACGGTCCACCGCATCGTTGACGAAATCCCGCGCCTGCGCCGTTCACTTCTGTCTTCGGCGCAGGCGCAGTGAGTGAAGGCCGCTCTCCTGACGCCAGCTTCCTCACTGTGACGTAGTCCGTGCAGGCGCAGTGAGGAATCCGGCACCAGGAGCGCATCATTCACTCACTGCGCCTGCGCCGAAGACAGAAGTGAACAGCGCAGGGGCGGGATTTCGTCAACGATGCGGTGGACCGTGGCATCGGTCAAGAGGAGCGGGGCGGGCAGAACAGGGGACCTGGGCGGGATAAAGTGTGAGTAGACGGAGCCTCTAGGTGCTGATTTTACGCCCACATAGCACCTAGAGGCTCATTAGCATAGAAAAACGGCTGCAGGGACAAATGTTAGAAACATACTGTTATGTAGTGTTGACATTAGCGCATCGCTATATCAGTCAGCTACATAACGGTATTTCTGGTGGTAGAAACCCTTTAAGAGGCATTCCCTTTTGCTCCGTCCTAATGCATGTTTATGGGGAGAAATAACGGTTCCGTTTTGGTTCCATCATACATGACGGAACAAATAGTCCTGCACAGCAATTAGGGCAGCCGTTCATTTGTTGCGAAAGGCCGGGGCCTGCTGGAGGCTCCGATGCCTTTCACAGATATATTCCAATGTAGGCCTGCAGGTGGCAGCACTACACTAAAATATACTGAATCTTCAAGTTAGTAATGGATATAATTCCATTGTGAAATAGAAGTAGCAGAAGTTAGCCCCCCCCACCCTCTCCATTTGGGGGAGCCTAAAAAAAGTTGAAAACAGTAAAAAGTTTTTAAAAATACAAAAAAATTATAAAAATTTCCTCAGAATAAAACATCATAGGCATCGCCATTGCCAAAAAAAAATAATATTAAAATGTTTACCCTATACAGCGAACCTTCACCTCCCCAAAAATTTTGAATAAAGAGTGATCAAAAAGTCATGCACACTCCAAAATGGAATCAATGAAAACTACAGATCGTCCAGAATAACTATAAAAAAGTTAATGGGGTAAGAATATGGCAATTAAAAGATTATTAGAATTTTTTTTTACAAAGTTTTTTTTTTTTTCAGTATTAAAAACACAAGAGAAACCGTATATAAATATGGTATCTCTGTAATTGTACTGACCCAGAGAATAAGGTAACAGCGTAAAATATGAAACACAGTAAAAACTAAACCTGGAATTGCATTTTTTTTTTGCAATTCCACACCCGTCCACCAGCACCTTACATTTCCTACCATGATTTTTATTGGTTAAAGGTCCATTAAGACGTCCGCAATGTCATTCCGCAATTTGCGGAACGGAATTGCAGACCCATTCATTTCTATGGGGCAGCACGATGTGCTGCCCGGACACGGAATTGCGGACCCGCACTTCCGGGTCCGCAATTCCGTTGCCGAAAAACGGTGCCGGCAAAATGCGGAACGCACATTGCCGCTGTCCGTGTCTTGCGGATCCGTAAAACATGTTACGGACGTGTGAATGGACCCTTAATTTAAAAAAAAAATATTTTTTATTCTAGCAAAATATTTTTGTAAAATATGGCAAATTTTAATTTTTTAGATTCCAATTTGCTCCTAGTTGACATGTTGTCAGGACCACCCGGTCTCCACCACTGTAAGGCTACTTTCACACTTGCGTTCGGTGCAGATCCGTCATGGATCTGCACAGACGGATCCGTTCAGATAATACAACCGTCTGGATCCGTTCAGAACTGATCCGTTTGCATCATCTTTAACATAGCCAAGACGGATCCGTCTTAAACACCATTGAAAGTCAATGGAGGACGGATCCGTTTTCTTCTGTGCCAGATTGTGTCAGTGAAAACGGATCCGTCCCCATTGACTTACATTGTGTGCCAGGACGGATCCGTTTGGCTCAGTTGCAAGCAGCGTTTTGGTGTCCGCCTCCAAAGCGGAAATGGAGACTGAACTGATGCATTCTGAGCGGATCCTTTTCCATTAAGGGCAAAACTGATCCGTTTCTGGACCGCTTGTGAGAGCTCTGAACGGATCTCACAAACTGAAAGCCAAAACGCGAGTATGAAAGTAGCCTAACCTGTATGTTATAGATTAGAACAAGCCCTGACACTAGACGCGGGGTCAGAGGTCACACCTGCTATTCTTAAATATTTTTGCTTCTAAAAGGACGCATAACAATATGTGCGCACCAAAGGCATTCCAGTCGAGAAACCAATCCCCTGCAGCTGTTATCATGAGGCCTGGACGATGCCGCTCAATGAGGAATATTATATCCTGAAAACATTTCGAGAAATTATTTTGCTATGCTCTTAGGCTGAGAAATGCAAAGCAACGTCCGTCTCCTCCTCCTGCACAATGGAGAAATTTCCATTGGGGAAGGGGGAAGTACGGGCAACCCGGCAATTTGGCTTCAGATCTGTAATTTTGGAATTAGCGCCTCTGTACAGATCTATTTCAGAAGTGACAGAAGCCGGGAATAGAAAGGATTTTAAAGGATATTAGTAACTTGGTAGCAGAGCAGTCAGTGGTACAGTCATGGCCAAAAAATTTGAGAGTGACGCCATTGCTGCTTGTAAAATTGCACCTAAAAATTGACGATTTATTAAATCATCAAGAACTTCAAGGAGAGAGGTTCAATTGCTGTGAAAAAGGCTTCAGGGCACCCAAGAAAGTTCAGCAAGTGTCAGGAACCTCTCCTAAGGAGGATTCAGCTATGGAATTGGGTCACCACAAGTGCAGAGCTTCCTCAGGAATGGTAGCAGCATCTGTACGCAGTGAGGTGAAGGCTTTTGGAGGATGGCCTGGTGTCAAAAAGGGCAGGAAAGAGGCCACTTCTCTCCAAGAAAAGCATCAAGAACAGATGGACATTCTGCCTAAAGTACAGGCATTGGACTGCAGAGGACTGGGGGAAAGTTATTTTCTCTCATGAAGCCCCTTCTAAATGTTTGAGACATCTGTTTGAGAAAAATGATTGTCCAGAGAAGAAAAGGTGAGCGCTACCATGAGTCCTGTGTCATGCCAACAGTAAAACATCCTGAGACCATCTGTGGGGTTGCTTCTCATCCAATAGAGTGGGGTCACTTACAATCAGGGGCAGACTGACCATACGGGCACTTGGGCATGGACCGAGGGCCTGCGGCCACTAGGGGGCCCCGCGAGAGGTGGGGCGTTTGGGTCAGCCGCCTCGGGCACGGCATCACTGGGGGGCCCATTGCTGACCCAAACGTCCACAAACTATGGCGGGGCATGGGAGCGCATAGTTCCCTGCCCCGCCGATCACCGCTATAGGCTTCAGGCGCACGCGCGCCTGTGCCGGGATGCAGCACAGTGACGTGCGCCACGCGCCTGTCTATCCATGAGTGAGCGCCAGGAGTCTGGGACACAGGTAAGCATAGGCTTTTATTTTATCTTTTTTGTGTGCCAAACTGCCAACTTTGGGGGACATTACTGGGGGGGGCACAGGAGGCAAGGATACATATTACTGAAGGGACAGTGGGTGGCAATTACTACATGGGGCAGTGTGGGGAAAATAATACTGTGGGGGCAGTCTGGGAGAAAATTAATACTGTGGGGGAAATTAATATTGTGGGGGCAGTGTGGGGGACAATTAATATTGTCGGGCAGTGTAGGGAAAAATTACTACTGTGGGGGCAGTCTGTAGGGAAATCAATACTGTGGGGGTAGTGTGGGTGAAATTGATACTGTGAGGGCAGTTTGGGGGACAATTGCTACTGTGGGGGCAGTGTGGGGGACAATTATTACTGTGGGGGCAGTGTGGGGGACAATTGGTACTGTGGGGGCAGTGTGGGGGAAATTGATACTGTGAGGGCAGTATGGGGGACAATTGGTACTGTGGGGGACAATTGGTACTGTGGGGGTAGTGTGGGGGACAATTACTACTGTTGGGGCAGTGTGGGGGACAATTATTACTGTGGGGGACAATTGGTACTATGTGGGCAGTGTGGGGGACAATTGGTACTCTGGGAGTAGTGCGGGGGGCAATTACTACTGTGAGGGCAGTGTGGGGGACAATTACTACAATGGGGGCAGTGTGGGGGACAATTGGCAGTGTGGGGGACAATTACTACTGTGGGGGCAGTGTGGGGGACAATTGGTACTGTGGGGGCCGTGTGGGGGACAATTAATACTGTGGGGGCAGTGTGGGGGACAATTGCTACTGTGGGGGCCATGTGGGGGACAATTACTACTGTGGGGGCAGTGTGGGGGACAATTACTACTGTGGGGGCAGTGCGGGGGACAATTACTACTGTGGGGGCAGTGTGGGGGACAAGTACTACTGTGGGGGCAGTGCGGGGGACAATTACTACTGTGGGGGCAGTGTGGGGGACAATTGGTACTGTGGGGGCCACAATAGAAAACGGATCCGTCCCCCATTGACTTTCAATGGAGTTCATGACGGATCCGTCTTGTCTATGTTACAGATAATACATCCGGATGCAGACGGTTGTATTATCAGTAACGGAAGTGTTTTTGCTGAACCCTGCCGGATCCAGCAAAAACGCTAGTGTGAAAGTAGCCTAATTTTAAATTTGGCAACTAAAAATTGAATTTGGCTCCTGGGTATTTTTGCAGTCCTATGTAACACTACAGATAACATAAGGTAAAAGGGTTCTCTGGGATTTACATATTGATATGTGGGTGTGGCTTGAGGGTGGGCGGGGACACAGGGGCCCCCTAATCTCCTATTGCCCGGGGGCCCCATGAGTTGTCAGTGCGCCCCTGCTTACAATTTTGCCTAAGAACACTGCCATGGATCAAAAATGGGATCAGAACATCCTCCAAGAGCAAGTTCTCCCAACCATCCAGGGCTCCTGCATTATGCTGGCCGTAGACTTCTCCAAAAGGCTTCCATGGTGCATTCTGTCGTTGAATTGCGCTATGTTCTGTGGTAACGGAATCCATAACGCAATTCACCAAAAACCCAAACTTCAAAAACTGAAGTTCGCTCCTCCCTAGTTACCATCAGTCAGGATTTGGCCCCGAAGCTGATATCCAACATGCCAGGGAGGACTGTAGAAGTTTTGAAAAAGTAGGGTCAACATTGGAGATATTGGGGGAGATGCATCAGAAGTGGTGTAAAGGAGAACTGGATTAGTTGCCCTTAGCAACCACCTCGGAATCTGATTGGTTGCTATGGGCAACTAAGCCAGTTTTTCTTTGCACCAATTTTGATAACTCTTCCCCTTGTGTCTTTGCAAAAACTGCCTAAGATTGTCCTTCACTATACCGTAGAAACATCAGACGAAAAGATTCTTTGTGAACAAGCTTTTGGCCACGGTTGTGCACTGTTTTAATTGGAGAGATTTCGAAGTTTTACTAATTTTTATTTAAAAAAAAAGTACATTCAATAATGAAGTGACCATGACAGATGCATTCATTAAAGAGGACCTGTCCCCTCTCCTGACATTTCTGTTTTAGTAACTACCTGAGCTCCCCATGAAAAACCTGTTCTGGAGCATCTTTTCTTTTAACTGAATGCTGTGCTGTTCCTCTGTTAATCCTACTAGAAGATATGAATGATTTGCCGACTGGATGTTACCAGTTGGGGTGTGTGCCTGCACTGTCTAACACTAGCAGCACGGATTGAATGGTGTCACAATGTGCACCAACTGGTAAAGCCCAGTTGGCAAATTATTCATACCGTAACTTCTAGTATGCATAATAGAGGCACAGCAATAATAAGAAACAATGCTCTGGAACTGGGATTTCATGGGTAATACATGTGGTTACTAAAAGAGACATGTGCAATGGGCACCCCCCGGGGCCCTAAAGGAACAAGGTCCCGAGTACCCAGGTGTACGAATGGCCGAGTGGTATAGGGTGGCCTAAAATATCTCTTAATGTTTTGTGTCACGGTGCTCCTACCTGGACACGGCTGGAACCCCAGGAGTTGGCTCCGAAGCAGACAAATAGGGGGTAGTAATTGAGGGATGAAAGAAATAATTTGAGTCCAGACCTTGTGATGAAGTGGAATAACAGCTTTACTTTGGTCAACGTTTTCCAAAACGGTTTCAGGCTTTGTCTTGGTCCCAGCGGGCTTTAGCATTAAACTCTGGCAGGCAAACTCCACTCTGCTACATCTCTTGCTCTCTGGCTCTGCTGTGCTGACAGGCTGGCTTTATAACCCAGCTTCTGCTTTATGCTGCAACTTCTCTTTGTAGTCTGTCTCCTAATTAGGCCAGGGAAATCTCCTCCTGGCTCCTGAGGATCACTGATGAGCGGCAGGGGCATTATTCGAATTTGTGATATTTCGCGAATATTTGGGCGAATATTCGTCATATATTTGCAAATTCGTGATCTCCAGTCATTATTTTCTTGATTGCGGAAAACGGCAATCGGAATATTCGCGATACGAAAATTTGTGATACCAAAATTCACGATCAACACTACTCCTATAGTGGACTTTCCTATTGGTTGCTAGAGATGTTGCTAAGGGTCGATATTCACCATAAATTCGCAATAAATTTGCAAAAAAAAATTAGCAATTGGAATATTCGTGAATATGAATATATAGCACTATATTCAAAATATTCACGAATTCTCAAAGTGGCGATATTCACGATTAAAATTCGCGATTCGAATATTCGCGATCAATACTACTGAAGATCCAAACTGTGGCCTCCATATCCAGCAGAGCTGAAGGTGGTCTGGCTGGCTTGGCTTTGCTTGGCCTGAGCACGTCCAACAGAGCCGTGCCCAGCTGCACACCCTTCCCCTAGCTGGGGGTGCACTAGACTGCTCCTAGAAACTAGTCCCCACCCTTCCTGCAGGAAGTGGTACTCGCCCACTCCTCCACAGAGGGGGGTTAGAATGGAATGGAAAGCTCCATTCTACCTAACTGCAGCTCTGCCATGTTTGCTGCCACCCGCTGGTGAACCAGGCACATTACATTTGAACACAACATTGGAAATGCACAGTGTTTGGACCTGAAATAAATACACATGATGACATGAGGTTAACCAATAAAGACAGTAACGAGGTGCAAAGGTGGTAATGCCACTCTGAGGCGTTACACATGTCAGGAGAGGTGAAGGGTCCTCGTTAAGTGTAATGCACACCGCCATATGGCTCTTTACAACCTCCGAATTATATGGAACCATAATACGGGACTATAGATGTTTATGGACCTTACTGTACCTCTAATTTCATATTAGGGCACGCTCCACTCAATGCTCCACTAAAGGGTGAACATCACCATAATACGGCAATATATGTAGGTACCATATGGCGACACATGGAGAGTGGTCAGGACTGTGCCTCTGCACAGGCTCTTTGTTTGGTACATGGCTCTGCTGTGTGATGAAGGCCTTAATGGGATACTAGGCGATGTCATTGTACCCTCAAAGCTGTCCATAAACAGGGTCAAGTAGAACTGGCTTAGTTGCCCATGGCAACCAATCAGATTCCACCTTTCACTTTAGACAGCTCCTTTGGAAAATGAAAGGAGGAATCTGATTGGTTGCTAGGGGCAGCTAAGTGAGTTCTACTTTAAACCAGTTTGATGAATAACCCCCAAAGTGCCTGTAAGTAAGCCGCTGTGTTCATCGCTTGGGTTACACTTCCTGGACATCTCAGGAAGCGTCTTGTTTCCGGGGATGTGCCTGACGAAGACAGTCGAATTGCCAACTGGGAGTTATCCGATGGGGTGCCTCCCTGCACAGTCTGACCCTGGCAGCACTTATTAGACAATGTCACACTGTGCAGAGGGACACCCCCCCCCACCCCAATCTGGTGACACCCACTGACAATTCATTCATAAACTTCTAATAGGAATAATAGAGGAATGGCACCACATAGAGTTATATGAAATGATGCTCCAGAATTGTCATTACATGGGGAATGCACGCAGTTACTAAAACAGGAGAGGTGAAAGGACAACATTTCCACCGACTCCAGCAAATTACAGGCGAGCGTTTTATTAAAGCCGACAAGCAGGCGCGAGCGAGAAAGGATTTAATGGACTGATTTAATTCAAGATAAGAGGACGCAGAGCTGCATGACATCATGCTGCGCGCCAATGCCAAGTCCCCGCTGCCTCGTGTGAAAAGATTGCATTGCGACATCTCACACATTTTTACGAGCTGTGAACAGGCCACATAAACCAGGTTTTAGCCTCTCGCATAACATGACATTGTCCCAGAAACTGGAGGCTCCTCAAAATCTCCACCTGTCAGGACCCTCGTTACACTGAAGCGATTGTCTGAGCTCCCGAACACTGACCGCGGCATGAAATAATATCACGAGGTGACCCTCCATTTAGAAAAACACGCCCTTAAAGGGAATGTGTGATCAGAAAATGACTGATTGTTTAAATTGCATTTTTATGTTAAAGGGCTGGGCTTTTAATATTGATGACCTATCCTCAGGATAGGTCGTCAATATCAGATTGGCGGGGGTCTGACACCCGGCCTCCCCCACGATCAGCTGAATGGAGGGAAGGCGTGCGCAGTGCGAGCGTGCCGTCTCCCTTCTCTTCCTGCTCGCCATAGACACAGCAGCAGCGATCAGGAAGAGAGAAGGGTGAAGACACGGATCCGTCCTGGCACACAATGTAAGTCAATGGGGATGGATCCGTTTTCACTGACACAATCTGGGGACGGATCCATCTTGGCTGTGTTAAAGATAATACAAACGGATCCGTTCTGAACGGATGCAGACGGTTGTATTATCTGAACAGATCCGTCAATGACGGATCCGCACAAAACGCGAGTGTGAAAGTAGCCTTAATAATGTGTCAATACAGGTAACTTTTCAGTAGCCATCTCCTTATCATCACAGACATGATTACAATGACAGATATCACCTCTGTATAGATACTTTTTATTTTTTTTATTTTTTATTTTACACTTTGTGCCCTCCATAAGATCATACAAGACCTTCACTTTTTTTTTTTTCACTATTAATTTCTCCTGTAACTGGCGCTGACATAGTAGCCCCAGTTACAGGGGAAATACACCCCCCAGAGAGGCTGTACAGCAGAATACAGCGCTGTACAGCCTCAGTGCAGGGCTGATCGAGGTCTCTGAAAGACCCGACATCTCCTGCACTCTCCCGGCCCCGGCGATCACATGACCGCCGGGCCGGGACAGGAAGCACATAGCACTTCCTGATCTGTATACACAGCGCTCGGTGAGTGCTGTGTATACAGCCATCTAGAAGGCAGGGACACCTGGGAACTGTCCCTGCCTTCCCTCTGGGTTGCCCTGCTGTCACTGACAGCGGGCCCCCTGCTCGGCACCTGCACGATTAGCGGACAGCTGCGATCTCTGGATGGACGTTACAGAGATAAACATCCACCCATAGGACGTTTATATCCTATGGGCGGATGGCAAGTGATTAATGATTATATTACGGGCTATTGTAAATGTTTAATTACATGCAATTACAAAAATATTCAGATCAAGGTGCTGGTTTAAAAAATATAGAATACGTTTCGCGACACAACCCCTTTAACTATTGATGACCTATCCTTAGGATAGACCATCAATATCAGATCAGTGGAGGTCTGTCTGTCTCCCATCACCCCGAACAATCTTTAGTGTGCTGTAAAAATAAACTTAATCACCAGTCCGCAAAAATGCTGCAGGTCCGAGGAGTGTCGCGGGGTCAATTACACTTTCAAAGAATGTACATAAGAGGTTCGGACCGCGCGTATCAAAATATACGGTATAAAACAGATTGTTCTCTCTTTTTCCTTTCAAAAAGGTACCGAGGTCTGCAGATCTCCTATTGGTGGATATCCTGCAACTTACAAAGAAATACAATAGGGTAGATCCGTATGGTTGTGCTGCCCTGTAATGCACAGATTGTACTCACACGGCACTCCACCAGTAACAAGCGTAGCACAGATATCCTCTGCAGACCAGTTGGTTCTCCGCAGTGAAGATCCACGTTCACACGCTGGTGCACAGGGCTCAGCCACGGACTAAATTACAGCATACACCTGGCGAGTCTGCTAGGATCCCCAACTTCTTTTGGTTCAAAATTTTCTGTGGATACAAGTTGCTCCCACCATAGTGAAGCTCCGATAACTATTTTAAAACGTTTATTAGTACATACTTACAAACATGCACTTTAAAATCGCATTAAAATCCCAGCGTCTTTCTCCTTGCCCGACCCAGGTTTCGCTCCTTGAGCTTCGTCAGGGGCACTTTTGTGCCCCTGACGAATAAACTTTTTAAAATAGTTATCGGAGCTTCACTATGGTGGGAGCAACTTGTATCCACAGAAAATTTTGAACCAAAAGAAGTTGGGGATCCTAGCAGACTCGCCAGGTGTATGCTGTAATTTAGTCCGTGGCTGAGCCCTGTGCACCAGCGTGTGAACGTGGATCTTCACTGCGGAGAACCAACTGGTCTGCAGAGGATATCTGTGCTACGCTTGTTACTGGTGGAGTGCCGTGTGAGTACAATCTGTGCATTACAGGGCAGCACAACCATACGGATCTACCCTATTGTATTTCTTTGTAAGTTGCAGGATATCCACCAATAGGAGATCTGCAGACCTCGGTACTTTTTTTAAAGGAAAAAGAGAGAACAATCTGTTTTATACCGTATATTTTGATACGCGCGGTCCGAACCTCTTATGTACAATCTTTTGTGTGCTGCTAGAACCAAGCACCAGAACTACACCGTTACTGCAGCTCAGCTTCCCTGTTGGTGCCTGGTTCCAGCGTTGCATGGTGGATCAGTGGGGGTGCGGGGAGTCGGACACCAGCCAATCTGATATTGATATTGATGACCTTTCCCTATCCTAAGGATAGGTCAACAATAGTTGAACCTCAGAGAACCCCTTTAAACATGCCCAATTCTTTTTGCCAACATCTACCATCAGAGGAGAGTTGGGGCAGCCACCACCCTAATTCATCTAAAACTTTCAGAATTAGTAAGGGTCTCAGTGGCAGCCACCATGTTTCTTGGATGGATATCTTAAAGGGTACATGTCATTTAAAAAAAATTGCTTATGATGTGTCATAGAGCCAAGTGAGAAGTTTTGGTTCATGAGGTCCCCACCGATTACTAGAATGTAGAGATAAAATAGCTTTTTTATGCCTCTTTATCTTTTGTAAGCCCTTTTCTGGTCTCATCAGACCCATGTACAGCCCATAGGCTGCTAACCCAACCTCTCCAAGGAGAGCTGGAAACTCTAGATCACCTCTACCCCTTTGTTCCATTGACCAGTAGGAGCCTTGGCACCTCTTCATTTGTGTCATTTGATTGCTGGCTCTTTCTTCTTGGCTTCCAGGGTTGGACTGGTTCCCTGGAGTAGACTAGTGGACATCCGCCAGTAGACCCAGGTTCTTACACAATAACTGCCCAAAAGATTCAGCAGAAGGCAACCCCATGGAGATGACTTTGGAGCCAATTAGATAGCGCTAGAGTATATTTCTTATGGGACAAGCCACAAATAACATATTTAGCCTTATTTCTGGTATATCCTGGATGTTCCATGGAAACAACAAGGATTACGATCTGATTAACAGTGGACGTGCACACACTCTGTCTAGATGGAGCGTGGGCCTTCAGAATCATCTACAAGGAACCCCAGCTTGATGGCTTCTTTGGCTTATCTTTGTTAATGGAGCTGAACTTTTGGTTCTAGACCTCTGTCAATTTTTTTTTTACTGTTATTTATTTTATTTTTTTTCTTAAAAAACTTGCCATGCTGCATTTCAAATTTATCCGCCCTATCTCCAGCTCCATCCCATCTGATGTAATATCTGCAATATTATACTTCCATTTCCATATTCATTATGTTCCAGAGCAATAGGTCTTTAGCCTAGATTTCAGGATTACAGATATGGCGAAACACATCTAGCTGGCATCGGGGCTGTAGAGGGAAACAGATACTGTGATGTAGACGTAGTGAGAAAATACATTTGGCTCCATGTAAAAATATCCAATTTAAGTGAGTGCAAGAAATGTGCCAAAATCCCCTGCAATGCAGCAAGCCAGTGTTCAGACAAGGACAGAATGACAACACACCAGTAATGACTAAACCGAGCGAGGCGCCGCATTCATGTAGAAGCTTCTACAGGAGGACTGCAAACAGACAAGCCATAGCATACCTCCCAACTTTTGAAAAGAAGGAAGAGGGACATCATGTGCGGCGCGTGAAGTGCGCTGCGGCAAATTTTTTCTGCACTAGCCCACGACTCTAACTCTGCCCAAAACATAACTAAACACTTAATCCCAGCCAGTCCCTTAAATGCCCCCACCATAGTAATTATTCCTCCTTTATGCCACCGTACCGTATTTATGCCCACATTGTGCCCCCTTCACAGGTTATGTCCAGATATGTGCCCCCTCACAGTAGTTATGACAAATATGTGCCTTTTCACAGTAATATGCCCAGCTGTGCCCCCTCACAGAATTATGCCCAGCGTGTTCCCCCTTCACAGAATTATGCCCAGCTTGTGTCCCCTTCACAGGATTATGCACAGCATTGTGCCCCCTTGACAGGAAGATTTAAAAAAAAAACTCACCTACTCACCTTGTTCCTAGCAGCAGCAACAGTAAACATCGGCTGCTCTGGTCTGTGCCCCGCTGTACAGACCTGCAGTGTGGAGAGCCGGCAGGGGGGAGGAATGATGAAGCAGGGAGCCGACTGCTCTCTGCTTCATCATTACAGGATGGAAACACGGACAGCTGCCTGAAAGTGGGACATACCTCCCCCATACCAGGACCGCCGGACAGCCACTGCAATCTGGGACTGCCCCTCCGGATCCGGGACGTTTGGGAGGTATGCCATAGACATACATACGATAAACTGTACCTATGTAACAGTGACGAGTCTGGACTTCTTGGTACTCAGGTCCCCCAGTACTTACAGCACGGTTTAACTGCACAAGAACCGGACGTTTGAAAGCAGGGGTGTAAACAGATCTCATAGAGCCCCATAGAAAAACAGTATGAAAACCCCCCACACCCGTCCCAACCGGTTTCCCAAATGCTCCCAGACAACATGAAACGTAAATTACAACTCCCTAGATTTCTGATGAATTTACAATTCTTTTTAATAAAGAGAAAGACATTTTTAATAAATAAAAAAATGGAATAAAGTCGTCCTCCACCGCAGCCACTTTATGCGACTTCTATGTTGGAAAAAATACAACAGGTGGATCAGAAATAAGATGCTTATTCTGAACACCATGGGGTCATTTATTATCCAGAAATATGCCTATATTAGGTTAGTTGCATCGCAATCTGCAACTTTTCCCTGCTCACGCCAGTTCTAAAAAAGTGGGTGTGCCGTGGGCGCGGAAGAAGCTCATTCATCATTTTCTACGCCTGTTTTAGGCATAGAAAATGGTCTAAACGTAAGACAGCTACGAAGATGTCTTACATTTTGACCGGAGCTGGATGCGCCGAAGTTATGTAAAGGCCGGTGCCTCTTCATAACTCTGGCAGATCCACTGCCAGATATAGGGGTCATTAAGACTGGCGTCTAAAACGCTGGTCTTAATAATTGACCCCCCATATTTCTCGATGTATTTACACCAGACAACTAACATACATACACTGATAAATCCTCTGCTTCCCTTCACACAGGGATTTATAAAACTGGCTGCCTGCAGCCACCACTAGGGGGAGGTGACGGTGGCTGGTTCTCAGTGGCAGGACAAGTAAAGGGCGCCATAACCAAATTTCTTTCTGCTAAGCTCTAATACAGGGGTGTGTAATGAAGGGGCCACCTGTGGCTGGATGGTGGACATTAAAACACCTCCAGACACCTCCTAACAGCTACATCAGAACAGCCCAGATGGTGGGCAATTCATCGAATTGACCATCCTGCTCCTGTCAGTCCAATGATGCACTCACTCTCTCTCTCAAAGTCTGTCAACTGGGCAAAATTTCTTTGAGTGCTTCGTAGAGGCATGTCTAGCAGTCAACGATCTCTCACTAAAAGATACACTACCCAAAAGTAGCCTTTGAGAGCCTTTTTATTATGGGACTATAGAGAAACACTTTTACTCTCTCTTGTGGCAAGACCTAGTGTTTGATCAGACCACATCTGTCTTCATTTACATATCTTGCCTGTGGATCTGTCCGCTTTTCGCCTATATGCCGGCTCTTAGCTGGACAAAAACCATTGCGTGCTGTCTGGTTGAAAATTGTCACAACTTGAAAATTGTCACAACTGGAAAGTGTCCGGATTTCATTATAGTCAATGGGGCCTGGCAGTGAACGTCAGTATTCGGCTAGGTTAGTTCCAGTGAACTCTGGCATGCTGTGCTCTACTGGAACAGCCTGTCGGATCTAGACGCAAATGTGAACCTACCCTTAGAGGTTACCTTGGGTTCCTTTGTGACTTCCCAGGCCATTATGCCTCACAGGTGCACCTAAATGTGACCTGTAGATGGAAAACAGGCACATTTAAATAGGAGTTTATACACCTCCAGGAATCTTTATATACAAACTAAGAAGACAGGTTGGTATTAGCAGGAGATGCTCAAACCCACATGCAGTTGTGCATATATATAGGGGAGCAAATCCTGCACTTGTGGCCCGTTGCTAATGGCAATCCCCAGCAATATGCATACAATGGAGGATGCCCGCGGCGAACCACAAGTACCACAATAGACATCCTACACAAGGTAACAAGTGCGGATGTGATAATTAATATAACAATATAACAAAACAATATCAAACACAGGTGCACTCTGCAGTCTCACTAAATCCTCAAACTGATTTTAAAATTGAGAGATTAGTCAACATGTCCTACGGTGTAGAACATGTCTAAGCCCGGACACCACGACAAGGTTTCTCAAGTAGCCCGGGACCCTACACTCTCCTACCTGAGCCGTATGGGCGATACCAGGAGCCAGTGGGCAAATTACAGGAGCATAAGGCCGACTCACAAACAACTCACCAGTTACCTCCAGCATGTGGCCATGCCTGCAATGGGAGGAGGGAGGAGTCTGTGAGTCCCACTACACCGTAGGACATGTTGACTAATCTCTCAATTTTAAAATCAGTTTGAGGATTTAGTGAGACTGCAGAGTGCACCTGTGTTTGATATTGTTTTGTTATATTGTTATATTAATTATCACATCCGCAGTTGTTACCTTGTGTAGGATGTCTATTGTGGTACTTGTGGTTTGCCGCGGGCATCCTCCATTGTATGCATATTGCTGGGGATTGCCATTAGCAACGGGCCACAAGTGCGGAATTTGCTCCCCTATATATATGCACAACTGCATGTGGGTTTGAGCATCTCCTGCTAATACCAACCTGTCTTCCCAGGCCATTATGCGCCTTGCTATAGGTGTGATTTTGTTGGTTGAGTGCTCCTGGGGAGGGTAATAATGGTCTTGAATTTCCTCCACTAGTACACAATCTGTCTATGTATTGGTTCAAACTCTGTTTTGTAACCCTTTCCAGCTTGATGAGCATCAACAACTCTTCCTCTGAAGTCCTAAGAAATCTCCTTTGTTCAGGCAATCAAACACCTCCACAAACATGCTGGGAAGGTCAGACTTTGATAGATCCCTGTTCTTTATATAAAACAGGTCCCCCACTCACACCTGTTGATTGAAAAAAACTGACTATAAATTCATCTTTAAATTATTGTAAGGGTTTACATACTTTTACCACTCACAGACATGTGATATTGAATCATTTTCCTCACAAATTAATGCCAAAATCTAATATTTATTTTTTTTACTCTTTTTTTGATTTGGTTACTTTTATCTACTTTTAGGACTTCGGATGTAGTTTTAGATCAAATTTATGTAGGATTATAGAAAATTCTGAAAGGTTCACAAACTTTCAAGCGACATTATAGATAGACTAATCACTACAAGGTTTTTCACTTAACATTCAATAACCCATTAGATAAAAAAGATAAATTATTTTAAGGTCCGCTCACTATACAGACCAACAACGTACAGAATGTTAATTCCCGGTGACAGGCACGCTAGAAAGTAAAATTCTCTGTCACAAACTAAACACGGCGACAGTGAATGCAGGGCAGTGTTGAGTTGATTCTAAGGACGATACGTGTTTGTTCTGCGCACAAGACGCGAGCACATTCCTGTCTCAGAAATGAATGGGGTTTCTGTAAGGGAACGGACGAGCGATCTCCGGGTACACGTCTGGCCTCTTTCAAGTGAGAAAATCTCCTCGCAGCCATCGGCCTGAGCAGACTTATAGAGAAGTTACCTTAAACCTTACATCTCCTCCTGGCGCCGCGCCAGCGCGTCTAGTGCTTTAAAATGATTTAATTTCCTTCACTGGCAGCCAGAAGAAAACGCCAAGACCTATGACGGGGAGTTTTCCGTAGAAAAGAAAGATCCCGCAGCGTCTCCAACCCACTGGAGAAAATCACCTTAAATAGCTCCCAAAAAAAGCTCTTAACTATTTAATTCATTACATAGATTATGTAGCTTTGAATGTTTTCTATATTTTATATAAGGATTATGCATTTTATATACTTTATAAATTACTGAATGACTCCATGTCAGGAACACGTCCAGAGAAACCACAGGTTTTATTACATGGCCACAGGACCTGAAAGAAACTCGTTCTTAAAGAGAAAGTCCATTCAAATACTCTACCTATCCACATCCATATATGAGCAGTATGATAGCAGTTATATTCTTCTACATTGGAGGCAGTATTATAGTAGTTATATTCTTGTACATAGGAGGCAGTATTATAGTAGTTATATTCTTGTACATAGGAGCAGTATTATAGTAATTATATTCTTGTACACAGGAGGCAGTATTATAGTAGTTATATTCTTGTACATAGGAGCAGTATTATAGTAGTTATATTCTTGTACATAGGAGCAGTATTATAGTAGTTTTATTCCTGTACATAGGAGAAGTATTAGTAGTTATATTCTTGTACATAGGAGCAGTATTATAGTAGTTATATTCTTATACATAGGAGGCAGTATTATAGTAGTTATATTCTTGTACATAGGAGCAGTATTATAGTAGATATATTCTTGTACATAGGAGGCAGTATTATAGTAGTTATATTCTTGTACATAGGCTGCAGTATTATAGTAGTTATATTCTTGTACATAGGAGGCAGTATTATAGTAGTTATATTCTTGTACATAGGAGCAGTATTATAGTAGTTATATTCTTGTACATAGGAGCAGTATTATAGTAGTTTTATTCCTGTACATAGGAGAAGTATTATAGTAGTTATATTCTTGTACATAGGAGCAGTATTATAGTAGTTATATTCTTATACATAGGAGGCAGTATTATAGTAGTTATATTCTTGTACATAGGAGCAGTATTATAGTAGATATATTCTTGTACATAGGAGGCAGTATTATAGTAGTTATATTCTTGTACATAGGCTGCAGTATTATAGTAGTTATATTCTTGTACATAGGAGGCAGTATTATAGTAGTTATATTCCTGTACATAGGAGGCAGTATTATAGTAGTTATATTCTTGTACATAGGAGCAGTATTATAGTAGTTATATTCTTGTACATAGGAGGCAGTATTATAGTAGTTATATACTTGTACATAGGAGCAGTATTATAGTAGTTATATTCTTGTACATAGGAGCAGTATTATAGTAGTTATATTCTTGTACATAGGAGGCAGTATTATAGTAGTTATATTCTTGTACATAGGAGGCAGTATTATAGTAGTTATATTCTTGTACACAGGAGGCAGTATTATAGCAGTTATATTCTTGTACATAGGAGGCAGTATTATAGCAGTTATATTCTTGTACATAGGAGCAGTATTATAGTAGTTATATTATTGTACATAGGAGGCAGTATTATAGTAGTTATATTCTTGTACATAGGAGGCAGTATTATAGCAGTTATATTCTTGTACATAGGAGCAGTATTATAGTAGTTATATTCTTGTACACAGGAGGCAGTATTATAGTAGTTATATTCTTGTACATAGGAGCAGTATTATAGTAGTTATATTCTTGTACATAGGAGCAGTATTATAGTAGTTATATTCTTGTACATAGGAGCAGTATTATAGTAGTTATATTCTTGTACATAGGAGGCAGTATTATAGTAGTTATATTCTTGTACACAGGAGGCAGTATTATAGTAGTTATATTCTTGTACATAGGAGCAGTATTATAGTAGTTATATTCTTGTACATAGGAGCAGTATTATAATAGTTATATTCTTGTACATAGGAGGCAGTATTATAGTAGTTATATTCTTGTACATAGGAGGCAGTATTATAGTAGTTATATTCTTGTACATAGGAGCAGTATTATAGTAGTTATATTCTTGTACATAGAAGCAGTATTATAGTAGTTATATTCTTGTACATAGGAGCAGTATTATAGTAGTTATATTCTTGTACATAGGAGCAGTATTATAGTAGTTATATTCTTGTACATAGGAGCAGTATTATAGTAGTTATATTCTTATACATAGGAGCAGTATTATAGTAGTTATATTCCTGTACATAGGAGCAGTATTATAGTAGTTATATTCTTGTACATAGGAGCAGTATTATAGTAGTTATATTCTTGTACATAGGAGCAGTATTATAGTAGTTATATTCTTGTACATAGGAGCAGTATTATAGTAGTTATATTCTTGTACATAGGAGGCAGTATTATAGTAGTTATATTCTTGTACACAGGAGGCAGTATTATAGTAGTTATATTCTTGTACATAGGAGCAGTATTATAGTAGTTATATTCTTGTACATAGGAGGCAGTATTATAGCAATTATATTCTTGTACATAGGAGCAGTATTATAGTAGTTATATTCGTGTACATAGGAGGCAGTATTATAGCAATTATATTCTTGTACATAGGAGCAGTGTTATAGTAGTAATATTCTTGTACATAGGAGCAGTATTATAGCAGTTATATTCTTGTACATAGGAGGCAGTATTATAGCAATTATTTTCTTGTACATAGGAGCAGTATTATAGTAGATATATTCTTGTATATAGGAGGCAGTATTATAGTAGTTATATTCTTGTACATAGGAGCAGTATTATAGTAGTTATATTCTTGTACATAGGAGCAGTATTATAGTAGTTATATTCTTGTACATAGGAGCAGTATTATAGTAGTTATATTCTTGTACATAGGAGGCAGTATTATAGTAGTTATATTCTTGTACATAGGAGCAGTATTATAGTAGTTATATTCTTGTACATAGGAGCAGTATTATAGTAGTTATATTCTTGTACATAGGAGCAGTATTATAGTAGTTATATTCTTGTACATAGGAGGCAGTATTATAGTAGTTATATTCTTGTACATAGGAGCAGTATTATAGTAGTTATATTCTTGTACATAGGAGGCAGTATTATAGTAGTTATATTCTTGTACATAGGAGGCAGTATTATAGTAGTTATATTCTTGTACATAGGAGGCAGTATTATAGTAGTTATATTCTTGTACATAGGAGCAGTATTATAGTAGTTATATTCTTGCACATAGGAGCAGTTTTATAGTAGTTATATTCTTGTACATAGGAGGCAGTATTATAGTAGTTATATTCTTGTACATAGGAGGCAGTATTATAGTAGTTATATTCTTGTACATAGGAGGCAGTATTATATTAGTTATATTCTTGTACATAGGAAACCATTCTCATGGACCATTCACTTGAATGGGCAAGTCTACCAAGAAAATCAAACCAAAACAGACATATGGAATTTCGGACGTGTGAATTGGGTTATTGACTGTAATGGGTCAGTCATCAGTCCATGTGCATTCTACGCGTCGCTCATCTGAATGAGCTGTAATATTTTAAACCATAATCTTATATAGAATTATTCATGTTGCAGTTAGGTCAATACAAAAGTTTAGACACAGCTTGTACAGTATTTAGAAGGGGACAGATTTGGTCTTGAGGTGAGTCATAACATATAATAATATATAATTAATATATTATATAATTACGGTAATATAAAGTTATAATGCACTTACTAGTTTACAAAGTTTCCATAACGTAAACAATTAAAAAATAATTCGGCAGTGAGACGCTCCACCTGGCAGGGGGTGTCAGATTCCAATTAGTGACAATTAAGCTGGAAGGAGCTCAGGACGTTCCTTCACCCAGAGCTCAACTTGGGAGGTGATGTTTGTCCGGTGGGAAACCAACAACATGAAAACATGAAACCACTGGAGATCTCCCTGGGATTCCAATAAAGATGGCCAAACATTTTTCTAGGCAAAATAACATGTTTTCTTACAACTAATCTCTACTTTTCCAGGCCAGGAAACTCCTTTGACTCCTAAATAAGTAAGTGTAAAAATTAAATATAATTTAATTCTACAACTGAGGCAGAAATTGATGTTATTTGTACAGATTTTTTTTTTTAGATCTACCGCGGATTCCAAGTGAAAATGTCCATTTGCTCTTCATAAATTGTGGTATTATGGCAGTCTGCAACCACCACCACTAGGGGGAGCTAACTGAAGATACATTAAAACAGTGGGAGCAGTATAAATCCGTGGGCACTAATCTAATGTGTAATGGTAGACATTACCTGGGTTGTAATCCACTCATGCATTTTTTTGGCTGTTCTTTTTGAGAATGCTAAAAAGTTGCCAACAAATGTTTCGACACTTTCCATACTTATAATTTTATACTTATAAAATATACAATAAAGAGGATAGAAAGGCTAGTAAAAAACATTGGTGCTATTTTTAAAACAAAAAATCTTCACACCAGTCCACAGGTTATAAGTGGCATAGCAGTTCAGTCCCATTCACTTTAGTGGGTATGAACTTCAATACCAATGGACAAATGTACAGAAAAACAAAGCGGACTCCCCTTTAACCTAGACAAAAAGTGGACCATATTTGCAGAGACAGTAATGGGTACCCCAGGATTAATGGACCATCATATCTGCCAAGGTTTGTTGGTGTCTACACCTACCCTGGCTGAGAGAGGTCACACAGGCGCAGAGCTGGTGGTCAGGGGAACTTAAAGTGGCCCCATGTTTTAGGCGGGTCCAAACTGACAGAAGGCAGGACCAACACAAGTAAGCAGGGCCAACACTAGAAAGTGGAGCCAACAGTAACATATTAGGGCACAAAATACCGCCCCAGCAGAGCCAAATAATACAGTGCAGCACAAAATACTGCTGCAGCAAAACCAGATACCACAGGGCATCGCTAAATAATGCCCTAGCAGCACAAGGGGTCAGATGGGCACCTGCAGCCACCAGTCAGGTACATAAGTACTTGACACTTCCAGGTTTAATTAACTCTGGGAACTTCAGATCATAACTTAAATGGCTGGTGGCCATGAGGATAGCTCAGGAGGCCCCCTGGGCATCGGCCCACTGGGAAGTTTCCCTATAGGATCTATGGCCAGTCCACCCCTGCTTGTGGTGCTGGTGGAGTAAACCATCAGAGCATCTGTGTGGGTCCTCCATTGGCTAAATCATTTATTGAATGGATGGTATGCTAAAATATCTCCTGGGGCTTTACCGATTGTGGGAGAGGGTTCCTTGGACCCACCAGAAGACATTATTCTTAAGGCCCAACCTTTATCATCAGTAAAGTTTAATAGGTTAGTGGTAGTTCATTAGCTCCAAAGACAGCCAAATGTTTTTTTTTCCTACTTGACGTTTGGGGCCCACCATGATATGAGAACCTGGGCCTACCTGAGGATACTCTGGTATTCTAGTGGACCAGTCTGCT
Organism: Bufo bufo; assembly: GCF_905171765.1. Classification (NCBI taxonomy): domain Eukaryota; kingdom Metazoa; phylum Chordata; class Amphibia; order Anura; family Bufonidae; genus Bufo; species Bufo bufo. The sequence goes on from NC_053392.1 coordinate 602,260,551, forward strand.
CACAATACTGGGACAGCGGGTCTTCTGCAAGTTGCTTGACTTTGAATATGGTTTGGAACTGCTAATGAAATCTCTCTCTTAAGCCTCATTTACACGTCAGTGTTTTGGTCAGTGATTTCCATCAGTGATTGTGAGCCAAAACCAGGATTGGAGCCTCCACAGACATAAGGTATAAGGGAAAGATTTGCACCTGTTCTCTGTTTAGAGCAACACCGTTTTTTTGGCTCAAAATCACTGATGGAAATCACTGACCAAAACACTGACGTGTAATTGAGGCTTTATTCTCTTTCTAGAGATTCTTTCTAGAATTCAATTCAATGTAGTAACTCCATTGCCTGAACTCTATGCCCCCCATGTGGGTCTACTGCATCCAGATCTAGATACTCCTTCTCACTACTACCTGGCATGAGACTTCCAATTTCCAAACTATAGACTTACTAGCCCACATGGGCGACACAACACAGACATCCAGCTATTATTAGATCAATATTGTTCTCAAATACTTCACTTGCTGTCAGATTTTACACCAATTTTTGTGCCAAAAAAGGCCATATACCATTAATAAATTTAGTGCAACTGCATTGTTGACTCCTCTTAGCTACGCTCCCCTTTCCAAAAACTAGTGTTACATTTCCTGATTCTGGAAGCTCATTTTTCACCTTTGTAGTGCCTAGGTCATCTCATTATCATGAGTCACTGGAGTCATCTCATCTTTACGGGGGGGAGAGCAGAGTCAGCAGAGTGATCTCATTATCATCAGAGAGTGGAATTAGCAGTCATCTAATTACCATTAGAGATTCGAGTGAGCAAAGTCATCTCATCATTAGAGGGCATAGTGAGCAGAGTCGTCTCATTATCATTAGAGAGCAAAGTCAGCAGAGTCATCTCATTATCATTAGAGAGCAAAGTCAGCAGAGTCATCTCATTATCATTAGAGTGTGGAATGAGCAGTCATCCCGTCATCATTAGAGAGCAGAGTCATCTCATTATTAATAGAGGGTGAATGCAACTGAATTATGTCATTGACCGGAGTCAGCAGAGTCATCTCTTTGTCATTTAGCAGATGGAGTCAGCAGAGTCATCTCATTATCATTAGAGGGTGGAGTCAGCATATTCATCGCATTTTCATTGGACGGTTGAGTCAGCAGAGTCATCTTATTATCATTACTGGGGGGAGTCAGCATAGTCATCTCAGTATCATTAGCAGATGGAGTCAGCAGAATCGTCCTATTATCATTTGAGTCATCTCTATCATTACGGGGTGAAGACAGCAGTCATCTTATTATCATTAGTAGGTGGACACAGCAGATTCATCTCATTATCTTAAAAGTCAGGGAATTTAAAGACAACTCTCTTGTACTACTGTGGACATCCCCTTTAATATATTTTCCTCTGCCATGAACAGTGACCATGATGATTACGTTTTACCAGGGTCTATAGAATTTTATTACAGATTTTTTTTTTTACGGTCATTATTTTTTCCAGATTCCATAAACGGGGATTTGAAGAAAACTCTATGTACAAAGCACATCGTCTGTAAGAAGAAATGGAATCCATGTGTCTCGCTGTAAACAGATTTATAAATGAGGAATCGGTTTCCTTTGAAGTGAGTGGTTTCATTTGAAAGAAATGGGTCTTGAGGTTTGGATAAAATAATTGCTCCTCTGAGAAGAATGCACCTTGATGAACCTTATAAATTATTCTGCTCCGCATATTTTTGACCGAGTCACATATTGTGAGTTCTGAGCAACAACTCTCGGAGGTTATAAATGCACCTGGACCCTGATAAGGTCACTCTGCCCATGTGAGGTGACCAGGCATTCCATATTTAAAACGGTTCCGGAGTATCTTTTCATATAATTCTAAGTTGTGCCGTTCCTCTGTTATTCCTACTAGAAGTTTAGAGAATAAATTGCCAACTGGGTGTTACCAGTTGGGGGTGTGTGTGTGTGTGTGTGGGGGGGGGGGGGGTTACCTGCGCAATCTGACACTGTCAGCACAAGATTGGACAATGTCAGACTGTGCAAAGTCGACCTTCCCTACTGGTAACACCCATTTGGCAAGTCATTCATAAACTTCTAGTAGAAATAATATAGGAATGGCACAACACAGAGTAATAATAACAAATGCTCTAAAATGGTCATTTAAAGGGGTTGTACAGTGATTTATATTGATGACCTAAGCTCCGGATAGGTCATCAATATTTGTTCGACGGGGGTCTGACACCCGACACCCCTGCCGATCAGCTGTTTGAAGAGGAGGTGGCGCTACAATGCGAGTGCCGCTACCTGTTCATTGCACTGCACTTCTGCACCAAAGATCATTTTGCCTCCTTCGTCGAGTCATCTGCGGCACCTATACAAAGGCGGATTATCGGGAACGAAAGTTCGTAGGAACGTTCATTTGCAATAATCCACCCGACAATTGGCCAATGTAAATGCGCCATTAGTCATCAGTACGGTAGTAGGTAGATCCTGATATTCGCTTGTGTTTTCGGAATGCTACAAACCACATTAATCAGCTCGTCCTTTGTGATCATCCCTTTCCTGCTTTGTCTGTGCAGTTAAATATTTACTCACCCGGATTGCTAGGTATTCCTTTGAAATGCGCATTTCAGGATATATAGGCTTCTACCTTCAGGGGAAAGTCCTATTGATAAGATAACAATGGGTTAGGCTGGGGGGGGGGGGGTGTAAACGACATGGAGTCTTTTGGCTGCACAGTCTTTACGGCTGTCAATCAGTGTTTGCCAACTATTGAAAAGAGACATCAGGGAGATGGAAGCGTTCCTTCTCGGCAATCGCCTGCTTGTCAGCAGAGGTGACCACTGCTATTACATACAGCGATCTCCTCTACAGTATGGGGAGGAGCGATCGATCACTAATGCTATCGCTCATCCCCATACTGACTCATTGTTTGCTGGCACAGCACAATTTGCCACGGGCCAACCTTGATTTTTAAACTTGCTTAAAAATCTGCATTGCCCAATGAATGAGCGCTTGCCTATGCATCGGGTAACCAGCAGCAGTATTACACAGCCAGATCATCAAGTTAACGATGATCAGGCCGACCATTGGCCAGTGTAATACAGGCCTAAGGTCTTTGATTGAGACGAATACAGACCCCAGATAAGGCCCCCTAAATAAATATTAACTCCAGACTCCTGAACAAATAGAGTCCCCAGACTAGACCTTGTAAAGATATAAACTCTAGACTTCTAAACAAATATAGACCCCAGACCAGGTTCCCTAACCAAATATAAACCCAGACCCCAAACCAGACTCCCTGAACAAATATACATTCCAGACTCTAAAGAAATACAGACCCAAGACCAGACCTCTAAACAAATATAAACTCCAGCCCAGCCCCCCTAAACAAATATAAACTCCAGACTCCTAAACAAATACAGACCCCAGACCAGACCCCCTAATTATACAAACCCCACATTTCAAGACATGAGGGGGTGGAGCATGACACAGAGCTTCTCACTCTGGTTTCTTAAGAAGGTATTCCAGTTAAAACTAGTTATGCCCTATCCATTGGACAGAGGATGGCTGTTAGATTGGTGTAGGTCCAACTTATAGGACTGCTGTCGATCACAAGAACAGACGTCAAGCATGCACACTCCTGCTCCATTCAGACCAGGAGTACAGAGTACAGAGTTTCAATGGGGCAGTGGTGTGCATGCTCAACCATCACTCCATTCAAACGGGGGACGCCCACCAATCTAAATTTCTAACCAGAACACCCCTCTATATCGCCATAAAAGGCTCCGCCCCCTTAAACCCTGCACTAGGTATAACACAGTGTATCAGTTTTATCCTAGAGAGTTCCTTCAAGGCCAAGATTTATATCCAAACAATGTATCCCTGTATGTAATTGTTTACTTAAAACGACATTGCAATAATATATTACTGGGACCCCGCATCTGATGTTTGTTATGGATAATTATTACATTTCTAATTCGGTCCTGAAACCGGGAGAAATAATAAAAGAAACATAGCAGTTGAGTAGAGGAGAGCCCCTCCGGATATAATGAGGTGCTGCCAGACATAAATCCTTAGGCTGTGAGATCAAACGCTGACCTGTGACCCTGTAGATCAGATATTGTGCGATGATACTTAGCACCTATTACCCAGCTGCTCATTAGGAGGCGCTGCTTCTTTCCACTAAATCTTGAGAGGGAAGGGGGGTAGTTAATTAGGTTCTAGGGAAATTGATTTTGGTTGCAATATTTTTTTCCCCATTCTCATCCCCCCCCCCCCCCAAACTGATAACAGATGTTGAGAGGCTTTTGGTTGTGTTGAAGTGAATACGACCACTGCGTGGTTTCCGTCCACCGTGGAGACTGGCACCATAGCAGCTCTATTAACCCTGTGATGTCAGGGCATGGATCTCATCAAGACAAGCAAAGGTCATTGGGAAACAGTTGCCTTTATAACGTCTTATCATGTGTATGTATGAAAAGATACTGCTGACATCTAGTGGCCAAACAGGTGTAGTGCCCCGGAGCAGGGAGTACTTTGACATTTGTACATTTTTGGACATTTGCCTATTTCCCATATGCAACGTTAAAACTTCTTACTTTATTTCACCTAAAAGTGTTAACGTGCACTGTTTAATACTGTGTAAGTACATTTTATATATATGTTATGTTATATATCCTGTTCATTATCACTGTATTTACATGGCTCCATTAAAAGGGTTAATGAATACTGAGAGACTGTTAGGGCTTTGATTGAGAAGCTGGTCATTTTCCACAGCTGCCATAGGTTTAAAGAAGACCATGTTTTGGAGGGAAAACCCAGACGTGTTTACCACCAAAAAGCAGAAAGCCTGACCTTTTAAATGTCTGGTTTTAGCTCTGTTGTTATGTCTGGAAACTTGTTTTGGTCTGGAAACCCTGCTCTGTCATTGCCATTAAGTATCATTGAAGCTCTAATGTAAGTCTAGACCAGACAGGAGCTGAAACAATGTATCTGTTTGTGCTGAGCTTCTCCACTCCACCCACTAGAAAGTTCTAGTCTAGCAAAACTGTATATAAGGAGAGCATTCAGAGACCCTAGTGTGCTGCAGTTAGGGACCAGTGCTTGGAAGAGGAGACTCTGCCAGACTACTGAATGACCAGAAGATGGGGATATGCTGCCACAGACCCTGGATCACCAGCCTTGGACCAGGGTACCAGCGTTCTGAAGAGAAAGAGGGACAGCTAGCTCAGGCCTCTCCTCAGAATCAAACCCTTCTTTCTGCCAGGGAGGAGACTGGAGAAGCCAGCCCAATGCTTTACCTGTTTTGTACCTAAATTCCTCCAGTAAAGAAGCACCCTGGTTTACTTCAGACCCTGACTCTCTGGACTTATTTCCCATTGGGGTGCACCACGTCTTACCATCCCTTCCGGAGAGCAGCAACACATTTGACACCTCAACGGTGTCCGGGGGACCCAGCGTAGCATTGGGGCCATCCAAAACCCATCCACTGCACAGGCTACACAAAAAGGTTCTTGTTTCACAGCCTATGGCAAACTATCACTAGTAGGATACGGCTGCACATGGCGTATATGTGCTGCATGGAATTGCAGCATGTACAATAGCAGTGTTACAACGGGGGTGTGGAATCACTAAGTCAACCGAACAGCTTTGACTTTGGGCTACCCCTAAGGGCTCAAGTGCATGGCCGTGGTTTTGGTCCGCATCTGATCCGCATTTATTGCGGTTTGGATGCGGACCCATTCATCTCACTGGAGCCGCAAAAGATGTGGACAGCACACCCATTGCTGTCCGCATCCGTATGTCCGTTGCGCAGCCCAGCACAAAAAAAATAGAACATGTCCTATTCTTGTCCATTTTGCGGACAAGAATAGACAGTTCTACAGCGGGTAGGACATTCTGTCACGCAAAATGAGGAAAGTACATGTCCTGTATCTGTAATTTGTGGACAGCAAAAACTGCAATTGCCTTGTGCATGAGCACTAAGACTGTTATCCTGGGGGTGCCCTGGTCTTCACCCATTAAACCCTATGCAAGGATCTAGACTTTACTGCAGGGAATTCACCAGGTCGTTACCTCCTGGAGTATTCTGTTTGGTTGACAGCTGATCCATGGGAGTCAAGAGATGACGGTACAGAACACAAAGGGACCAGGCAAAACCATAGTCAGAGACAAGCCGAGGTCAGGGCAGGCAGAGTACATGCAATCTGATAGACCATCTGAGGTCAGGACGGGCAGCTCAGAGTCAGTATGGAGATCAGGTAGAGGTCAGGTCAGGCAGCGAAATCCGGGAAACAGGCAGAAGTTGGTATGCTAGCAGACAAACTTATAACAGCACACCTTTGCAGGACATGCATGGACTAGAACCTATTACCTAGGCACCCTCCCACAGGGGAAGGTGCCCTAAGTACCCCAGTGATGGGATAGTTTGAGGAAGGGCTGATGTTGTCACAGAATGAAGGGAAGTGTTATGTAGTGATGGCTGATGATTTCACAGTGTGAAGAGGCAATGTTATGAAGAGAGGACAGATGTCACAGAGTGAAGGAGCAGTGTTATTTAGGCTGGACAGATGATGTCACAGAGTGAAGAGGCAGAGTTACCTGGGCGGGCGGGCGGGCTGGCAGAATCATGGAGTTAGGCAGTGTTATCTATTTAGGCCTTGTATATCAAAGAGTGATGGGACGGGATCACTTGGGGGAGGGCTGATGATGTCATTGTTAAAAGGCCATACTGATTGGGGGACAGCTGGTGATGTCACTGCCCATCTGAAGTTCTTGTCACTTAGTCAAACATCATTTTGTTGTGAAGAGAGGGAGAATTGTTATCTGTGTCTCCAGGAAGTAGTAAAAATGATGCATTAATAACTTAAAGGGGTTATCCAATAGTATAAAATACAAAAAAAGTATTCTAATGCTAATGCTATGCTTATTATGTAAATTAGAGATGCTTGGCAAATGCATTTTGTACAAAATTATTTGGGCCCGTCTGCCACACGTCAAGGCAATCTCTGTAAGACGGGAACCTAACACTAAATTCTAGAGATGGGACAACGAATCCACAAATCCACAAATCCCTCGAATCTTGCTGGGTTCAAAGGATTCGTGGACTCGAATCCCGACCTCATTTACGAAATTCGAATCCGACGAATCCCGGCATAGTCATCTGTATCGCTGTCCTCAGGACAACAATACAGATGCCTTGCCTGAGCAGGAGAGAGAGAGGCGTCTGCTGGGATTCGAACCCACGACTTTCTGTATCAGAGGCAAAGCACTTACCCACACAGCTATAAAAACTGCATAGCCACTGACTGAAAAATATGAGACTTCTACTGTAGACTCTGTTATAGCCAGTGTACATCTATACACATGACAGCTGCCCCAACACACCCAGCACTGCCATATCTCTATATGACAGCTTCCCCAGCACACCCAGCTCTGCTACATCTCTACACATAACAGCTGCCCAGCACACTCAGCTCTGCTATATCTCTATATATGATAGCTGCCCCAACACACTCAGCTCTGCTACATCTATACACATGACAGTTGCCCAGCACATTCAGCTCTACTATATCTATATATCTCTAAGTATTACTATACAGTAGATATATATAGAGAGATATAGCAGAGCTGAGTGTGCTGGGGCAGCTGTCATGTGTATAGATGTAGCAGAGCTGGGTGTGCTGGGGCAGCTATCATATATAGCGATATAGCAGAGCTGAGTGTGCTGGGGCAGCTGTCATGTATATAGATGTAGCAGTGCTGGGGCTGCTGTTATGTGTATAGATATAGCAGAGCTGGGTGTGCTGGGGCAGCTATTATATAAAGAGATATAGTATAGCTGAGTGTGCTGGGGCTGCTGTTTGTGTATAGATGTAGCAGAGCTGAGTGTGCTGGGGCAGCTGTCATGTGTATAGATGTAGCAGAGCTGGGTGTGCTGGGGCAGCTATCATATATAGAGATATAGCAGAGCTCAGTGCGCTGGGGCAGCTATCATGTGTATGGATGTACACTGGCTATCAAAGCTATCAACGAGTCTACAGTAGAAGTCTCATATTTTTTCAGGCAGTGGCTATTCAGCTCTTATAGCTGTGTGGTTAAGTGCCTTGCATCTGATACAGAAGGTCGTGAGTTCGAATCCCAGCAAAAACTTTTCTGAAATACACAAGCACTGACTCTATATATGGACATACAGCACGGGACACAGGCCGGAAGAGGAGTGCATCGCTGACATGGAGGTAAGTATAAGTGTTTTTTTTTTTTTAATACCGGACTGTTACTGCCTCATGGGGGGAGTGGGAGGCACTTGATACTGGCACATGGGGGGGGGGGGGGGAGATGGCACTATGATACTGGCATATGGGGGAGGGGAGGAGAGAGGCACTTGATACTGGCACATTGGGGGGGATGGCACTATTATACTGGCACATTGGGGGGGAGGAGAGAGGCACTTGATACTGGCACATTGGGGGGGGGGGGTGGCACTATAATACTGGCACATTGGGGGGGGAGATGGCACTATGATACTGGCACATGGGGGCGAGGAGAGAGGCACTTGGTACTGGCACATTGGAGGGGGGGAGATGGCACTGATACTGGCACATGGGAGGGAGAGAGGCACTTGATACTGGCACATGTGGGGGGTGGGGTGGGAAGGAGAGAGGCACTTGATACTGGCATATTGGGGGGGGGGGGGAGATGGCACTATGATACTGGGACATGGGGGGAGAGAGGCACTTGATACTGGCACATGATGGGGGGGCATCTATGGGGACACTTACTGGCACATTATTGGGGGGCATCTACTGAGGCCACAAGGAAGGGGTATTTTATATGGGGGGGGGCTCTGTGTGGTACTAGTATTATCAGGGGGTTTATCTGTTTCTGCAGTATTGTATTAGGGAGCACAGCGGCACAGTATTGGGGGTGGTAGGATGATTTGTACAGAAGATGGGAGGATGATGGAAAAGTAGTAAACTAAGATTTATTTATTTTTTTGTCAAACTGCAGAGACGAAAAATGGCTGAAAACTGGAGGTCTGATCTGAAGGTCTGAAAGGAGAAGATGAGGAAAGAGAACATCTACGTCAAAGAGACATCACTGAATGTAAGAGGTATGTGCGCTGTATTACCCTGTATTTCCAATTTTTTTCGAATCCAAATTCGAATACTTTGTTAAAAAAGGACTCTTTATTTTTTCATATTAAAAGAATATTGAGTTTGGATCACTTTGTCTCTTCACACAATTCTTATGTACAGGATTCGTAGGATTCGAGATTCGAAAGATTCGAGAGATTCGAGAGATTCGAGAACCTTTTTGGATTCGGATTCAAATTTTTTTTAATTCGTCCCACCTCTACTAAATTCTACCTGGTATGTGCCATTACGGCTACCATACAATTCAGGGAGTGCAGGTTCCACATGCATGCTGGGCCCACCTTCATTTTTGTCATCTTTGGTGACAAAATGGCCTCCATTAAATCCAGGGAATGCAGGTACCAACATGCATTCCGAGCCCACTCACTGCACACACGGCTTGGGGGAGTGCTGGAGCAGGGTTAGCCACCATGAGGACTGCCAGCACTGCCAACACTCCTATCCTCTCCAATACCACCAAGATGCCTCCCCTGTGGGCCGGCACACTGCACATGCGCATACAGGAGCACGCTAGCAGTGATGTAGGCAGTTGCACTTGGTGATGGAGAGTGGTGGCATTGGTATCGGATATTCAATCCAAGGGAAGACAGGCCTCTTATCTTGTAGCCTCCTGCTCGGTTTGTGCCCCGAGATGACATCAATACCTTGGCTTCTGACCTAACTTTGTACACACGTCCACAAAATCTGGAAATACTTCCAGTGATTTTTCGCTATTATGACAATCCCTTAATAAATGGAATCCATAACAAACGAGCTCCATGCGTCAGGCGCAGATGTTCTCTGCAAGGTATTATTTGATTAGAGCATTTCGGTGTCTCATTAAACTAGTGTGTGGCTGGGGAGGTACGAGGCGCATGAGGACAATCGCTAACATTCGGGCCACGGCTAGAATATGTTAGTTCCAACAAACACACAAAGACCAGGGCAGATTTTTAACCCGTGGGAGCAAATCATGAAGGTTCCAGTTGAATGACAGCAAGCAGAGATCTTGAAAAGAAAAATAAATTGATATAAAAAGTACCGTATATGGGAAAAACTGTGTGGCTTTTCATTATGCAAAGAAAAACAAGGGAGATTCGGGAAAACTGTTGTAGGCCCATTGCAACCAATTTGCAGGGCAGCTTTCACTTTAAGTCCTGATTCATGACCTGTGACTGGTTGCAATAGGCAATGATGCTGTTTTTCTGTTAGTTTTCATGAATTTATTTGGTGAAACTGAAATATCCCTTTAACCCCTTCCCAACATTTAACATACACATAGCAGCTGACCCCTGCCTGCAGCAGCTATGATTGGACATCAATAGTGCACTGCCAACAGTCCTGAATTTGCAGAGACTGTTCCAAATTTAGACTGTCTTGGGGTAAAAATGGGTAGGAATTATGTAAGCCCCATGCAGAAGGTGAGGCTTAAAGGGTTTTTCTGGGATATCAGGAATGCCAAGCAGTTATTGTGGCAGCTAGGGGCCTAGCGAAGGCTTCCAAGCTGTCATCTTAGTATTCCTATTACACCCTGCCAAAGGAAGGGTGTAATAGGATACAGCTAAAATCACAATACATTGCAATACGGAAGTATTGCAGTATATTGTACAAGCAATCACAGGTTCAAGTCTAATAAAGAAAAAAAAGTTTAATAACATTTTTACAAATATTTTAAAAACCTATAAATATAAAAAATAAAAAACAACATAAATCCAACAATATCTGAAATACTACTTCCTGCATGGTGAATGCCGTAAAAAAAAAAAAATATCTGAATGTCTGGTGTAATGTAAGGTTGTCACAATGCCAAAAGTTTGATTTCAATACCATAATAAATATTGTGATACTTGATACCATTAAAAAAAAATAAAACACCAAAAAAGCCGCGTGCATTCCGCATTTTATGTCCGGCCCATAATCAAACAGTCCTATCCTATTTTTTGGCGGGGACAAGGTGACAAAAAAATGGCGAATCGCGCAGATTTTATTTTTTTTCTGTTACAGCGTTCACCGCTTGTAACAGAAAAAAAGTTCTCACTTTTTCGGGTGTGGTGATATGTAATGTTCATTTTTTATTGTTTATATAATTTAGATGTAAAATTGGGAAAGGGGGTGATTTAAACTTTTAGTATTTTGGTGTTTTTCAAACTTTTTTTTTATTTACTATTAACTATTATAGCTGTATTAGGGCTCGTTCACACAACCATGCAGTTTTTTTGCGGTCCGCAAATTGCAAATCCGTAAAACACGGATGGCGCCCGTGTGCCTTCCGCAATTTGTGGAACAGAACAGGAGACCTATTATAGAAATGCCTATTCTTGGCCACAAAATAAACAAGAAAAGGACAGGACTCAAAATTTTTGCGGGGCCACGGAACGGAGCAACCTATGCTGACAGCACACAGAGTGCTGTCCGCATCTTTTGTGGACCCATTGAAATGGATGGTTCTGTATATGGAACATATGCGGAACGCAGAAAACGGCCCGTATACTGAACGCAAAATACGTTCGTGTGAACAAGCCCTTAGGGTGAATAGGACTTTACACTGTCCCTGCTGCTCTGTGCTTTGTGCGCATGGCAGCAGGGAGCTTACCATGGCAGCCAAGGCTTCAGTAGTGTCCTGGCTGCCATGGTAGCAATCAGAGTCCCACGATTTCACTGCTGATCAGAAGCGTATGCTGGCACCAATGAAGAGGGGGGGGGGGACCATGTGGCCACTGGGCCACCAATGAAGATACTGAGGAGGGTAGGGCACCCTGTGGCCGCTGCGCCACCAATGAAGATAATAGTGGGTTGTTTTTTAACTTTTGAAACAGTTTTTGCTCATATAATGTGCAGTCCCCAGTGGACCACTGCAAAATGTTAATTTAATATTACTAAGTTGGGATTTCATGTTAAGGCACTTATGTCTCCCTGCATTCGGTACAATTTATGGCAATATATGGTTGACTAGCTAGGTGGCCAGGGTGATGGACCTTGTCTGTCCCCTGGTTAGAGGAGTCTGAGTTGAGCAGAAATACAGGAAGGACGTGTGTGTGTGTGTGTGTCAGCTCCTGCAGACTAGGCCCAAGTCCAAAGATCCATCCTCTTTGAGACTAAAGCTGCCAAAGAAGCCACTTTGTCACCAGAGTACCTCTGAGAGAAAAATACCAGCCATCTTAGAAGGTCTAAGACCACCCATGCCATGCTAGACAACAACAGTAAGTTACAGCTTGTTTATGACAAAATAGACTTTACTGCTGTGGAAAGGGAATATTGCTCCAACATTACCCACATATTGAGACAGAGTGACTGGCCATCCGGATCTTAAATTTGGACCCCCTCAGCCATCTTAGAGAAAAAGACAGAGATAGCCCTACCCCCACCATCATCGTTGCTGCCTATACACAGCCATCGGGAGCCTACCATTCTGAGATATACCTCCGAACTGTGCCTTTTGCTGCTGTATGAACTACTACTCCTATTATCAATTCAGCAACTGACGGACCTGATAATTGACTCCTCTACTTCTAACATTCACTGCTTGGCCCAGCCCAGGGAACGTGAGGCTGGAACCCTCCACCATGAACTGTGAGTGCAACAACCACTATCATAGTCACTACCACTACTCCCATCCTCATCTCTGGGTTGCTGCATATGTATTTCAGTATACTATTTCCAGTCAGTGCTTTATCGGAAACTTATAGGACCTGCCTGAAGCATGGCAAATTGGGAACCTGTCTGTACCACATGATTGCTTAGAAGGGTGCTGGGTGCCCTTCCCTCTGTTTAACCTCTTAGATGACAGCATTCAGCATGACATCTACGGAGTTAAAGGGGTTTTTACGGATATTTGATATCGATGATCTGCCCTGAGGATAAGTCATCAACATCTGATTGGTGGGGGGTCTGATTTCCGGAACTGACCCAGCATACCAAGCACAGCACCATCCATTTGATAGTGGCAGTGCTCGGTATTGCAGCCCAGGTCCATTAACTTGGGACTAAGCTGCTTCTTGGCCATATGACTGACGAACATGCTGTCACAGGCCGCGGCGGTCTCTTCAAACAGCTGATCGAAGGTAATGTCATGAGTCGGCCCCCATGGATCAGATATTGATGACCTATGCTGAGGATAGGTCATTGATATGGCTGGGATTGAAGTTATGTCTGATACTGGCTGTTGGATCGGCATATAATACAGCTGGCACCCTCAAGTGATGGTGCAGACAATGCTTCTGTGCCCGCGCCATCACTGTGATCGGTTACCATGGGGTGGGAAGGGGTTAAGTTTATAAAAAAAAAAATTCAAAGTTTTCTGTTCCTTTAAAACTATAAGAATAGAATTTAAGAGGGAAACGAATGCTGCTGTAAGTGAACGTCTTTCCATGTGCAGACAAAACCTTCCCGTCTTGAGACACAAGCTCAGTTCCATGTGGGGAGGAAGTACATGGAGATCTGTCTCTGGATGTCGTTAGAGTCAATGCTCTGTTTTTGTCTCCTAATTGATATTCTTTGTTGAGACTCATGGACATCTTCCCGAGGGATCAGGAGGAGACGGCCTATTCTAGAGACATAAAGCAGATGACACATCTTCTAATATGAGCCTCACGTTCATCTAAAGAACTGTCTGGATCAGAAAGGTAGCTCAGACAAAGTGCGGGGGCCGAGCGTAGAACCTGAGGCCTCTGGGATTAAAGGGCACCCAGTCTGTCTCTATACTAGCTTTTTTTGTTTTCTTGTAGGAATTCATAAAAAAATAATCTGTTAGTGTAGACGAAAGGGAGAAGCTCTAGGGGTCGTAGAGGCAGCAGTCACATCTGGGCCCTGGTGTCTAAAGGGGCCCTATGTCATGTAAAAAGACACTAGTGGGGTCATTTATCAAACAGGTGTAAAGTAGAACTTGCTTAGTTGCCCATAGCAACCAATCAGATTCCTCCTTTCATTTTCCAAAGGAGCTGTCAAAAATGAAAGATGGAATCTGATTGGTTGCCATGGGCGACTCAGCCAGTTCTACTTTAGACCAGTTTGATAAATGAACCCATAGGAGTATAAATGGCACATGGTAGGTGGGGCCCCTGTTGAAGATCTTATATTGGAGCCCAGAGCATTTAGGATATCACCTACACTAATAAGTTCCCTCACAGCAGCAAATACGATGAAAAAAATAAGCATAACTCAACATATGATGGTGACGTACCGTAAATGCTTGTGCCAAATATGCGTAATGATTGGGGGATGGAATCAAGGCAGGTGGAGCCACGTACACTTTGAAATAACCTAAGGCTACTCTCACACTAGCGTTAATATTTTCCAGTACTGAGATCTGTCATAGGATGTCAATACCGGAAAAAAACGCTTCAGTTTTGTCCCCATTCATTGTCAATGGGGACAAAACGTAACTGAACGGAATGCTCCAAAATGCATTCCGTTCCATTCTCATACAGGAGAGCATGCTGCGGTTTGTTTTCCGTCCTGGGATGCGGACCAAGACGGATCATGACGACCCACAATGCAAGTAAATGGGGACGGATCCGTTTTCTCTGACACAATCTGACACAATAGAAAACGGATCCATCCCCCATTGACTTTCAATAGAGTTCAGGACGGATCCGTCTCGGCTATGTTAAAGATAATACATCCGGATCCGTTCATAAGGGATGCTGATGGTCGTATTATCAGTAACGGAAGCGTTTTTGCTGAACCCTACCGGATCCAGCAATAACGCTAGTGTGAAAGCAGCCTAAGCTTTACTTGCATTCCAGCAGGGAGCACAAATGCATAACAGTTACAGTCTCTCACATACAGAAGGCACATACACTTGGTGGTTATGGACAGAATGGACCGGTTGCAGTCACTCAGAAAGGGCAAGACACTTATAGTGCTACTCCTGCAGAGGGACAGTTTTTGTAGCATAACTAGCCCAATATAGTCTGCAATAAAAATACCAAGAAGGACCCCCCTGGAATGGGTTTTGTCAGTGTTTGGTTTCACGTAGTAGCACTCCCACCAGCTCTGCTATGTGGCACCTGTCCTCTTGCAGTTTCACTGTGGCCTCCAGTGGGCAGATTGGTGGTGTCTTACCAGCTCTGCTCCTCACAGGCTCCACTGTTGCATTCCAGATGCTCTGGTCCATGCTCTAGCACCCTGTGGGCCAACTTTCTTCTTCTCATAAGGTCACCACCGCCACAGTGACCCCCTCTATATGTCTTGCTTCAGGCTTGGTCTACTTTCAGGGGGATGCATGGAGCTGGAGCAGGCATTCTTTACCTGTGCAGAGTGGATGACTGCTTTTTATCGACTTTTTACCAGCACCCTTCTTCTTCTCTTCAAAGAGGTGATGTGCTGGCCAATGTCACCACTTCCTTGGTAACCAGGAGGCTGCCACTCTCTTTGGAGCAGCAGCACCGCTCATCTTCCTCTCTGGGGGATCTCCTTAAAGGGGTTGTGCAGCCATTAATATTGATGACCTATCCTCAGAATAGGTCATCAGTATCTGATGGGGGGGGGGGGGGGGGGGATATCCGACACCTGCACCAACCATCAGCTGTTTTGAAGAGGAGGCGGCGCTCCCCGAGAGCACCTCTTCCTCTTCATTATTCTGCCTGTCATCTCAGAAGTGCAGTGTAAAGACAAGTACTCACTCCATTCACTATAATGGAGCGAGTACTTGTAAATGCATCATCATCTCCTGTGAGCGTCCATCCCTGGATGAAGATTTGGGGGGTACTTTCTCTCCTTATGGCAAGAGGAGGCTTATAAGCCATACTTGCTCCTCTGGAATTTTGGGAAGAAAGTATGCAAATGAGCTCTTAGCAAGCTCATAAGGAGATATAGAACCCACCAAATCCTTACCTAGGCCTCCCACCCAGTTAAAGGGGTTGTCCCATGAAAAATATTCTATGGTTTTCAAACCACACCTGGATCTGAATACTTTTGTAATTAAACATTTAGCATAGTCACAGAGTTATTCAATAAAATGTGTCTGTATAGCGCCACCTGCTGTTTGTTTTTTCTTATTTCTTTGTCCTTCTCACTGAGATGGCCGCACATGCTCAGTTTCATCCTTCAACTGCCTCCTGAGTTGTGATAGGCAGAGCATGGACACGCCCCCTGAGCTGCAGCAGAAAAGACACTCCCCTTGAGCCTTCAGCTTGATATAAATCTAGCAGAGAAGTGAATGGGGAGATCTCTGGATCCATGTGAGGTACAGGGCTGGTTCTGGCTTTGTTAGAAAGAGACTGTCATGTACTATATGACGTATGATTTTCATTTTTTACATTAGTCATGGGAGAACCCCTTTAAGCCAGTACTCTGCCCTGCACTGATAAAGGGGCAATCACCCCAAGGTGAGGCAGCATCAGGTAGGGGCAAGAGAGGGCCAGCTGATGGGCCACCATGGGCTGAAGGAAGGGGTTAGGTAAAAAAAAATTGGCATTGGAGAGGGAGGGGTGCCATTTCAGTTTTCGCCTCAGGCAGCAGAAAGGCTAGGTGCACCCCTGATCACCCAGAAACAGCTGTCAGCAGATGAAGTGCTGGCCTATTTTCTATCCGAGTCATGTCTCAAGGCCCCATGTGCAAAGAATGTGCCTGCCCCCCCCCCCCCCCCAATTCTCAACATAACCTATTCCGTCCTAACATTACTTGTAGCAATACAAAACATACAGGGTAAGGCTACTTTCACTCCTGCGGCACTGCGCTCCGGCCACCTGATCCGGCAGACAATGCAAGGAATAGGCCGGACACAAACTCAGGCATGCAGAGGTTTGTGTCCCGCTGATTCTCTGCATTTTTGCCAGATTGTGGCCGGATCTCTGCCGTACCCCATTATAGCCAATGGGGCCGGAGGGCATTCTGTCTGCATCCAGCAGTGCTGGAGGATTCCGGCAGTCTGTTCTCTGCTGGAAGAGCCTGCCAGAATCACTAACGCAGATGTGAAGGTAGCCTAATACAGGTCCACATACCTCGTACATCCAGTGACGTCTCCTTTGATGTAGATGTTCTCTGTCCTTATCTTCTCCTTTCAGACCACACCGCCATGATGATTTCTTCCAGCCATCTCTTTTCTCTGCAGAGTTTGACAGACAGACATCTTAGTTTCCTAGTTTTCCATCATCCTCCCACCATTTGAACACCCCATCCTGCCACCTCTAATATTGTGCCTGCTGTGCCCCCTATACTAGTTACACACAGATAGTTCCCCTTCCATAATTACTGGCACACAGTGTCCTAAAAAATAACTGCGCCCAGATAACAGTGTCTCCATAGTGCCCCCCATGTGTGCCAGTATATAAAATAGAGCCCCCATTTTGCTCCTCCCCCTCGTTAGTGCCCCTCATGTGTGCCAGTATATAAGATAGAGCCCCCATATTGCTCCTCCACCTCCATAGTGCCCCCATGTGTGCCAGTATATAAGATAGAGCCTCCATATTGCTCCTCCACCTCCATAGTGCCCCCCATGTGTGCCAGTATATAAGATAGAGCCCCCATATTGCTCCCCCCTCCATAGTGCTCCCCATGTGTGCCAGTATATAAGATAGAGCCTCCATGCCTCCATATTGCTCCTCCACCTCCATAGTGCCCCCCCATGTGTGCCAGTAAATAAGATAGGGCCCCCCATATTGCTCCCCCCCTCAATAGTACCCCCCATGTGTGTCAGTATTTAAAAAAGGGCCCCATAGTGCTCCTCCTCCTCCATAGTGCCTCCTATGTGTACCAGTACATAAGATAGGGCCCCCAGTAGATTGCCCCATGAGTGCCAGATAGGACCCCTAGCAAAGTGTAAATTAAAAAAAAATAAACACATATACTTACCTCCTTGCCGCTTTCAGCGATGCGATGCAGGCCTCTTGCGGCCTGTGTCCCGCGCTGTACGGCTCAGGCGGCGCGATGGCGTTATCGCGCGGCCTGCGCCGGCCTCTGATAGGCTGCAGCCTATAAGAGGACTGGGGAAGGGAGACACCTCTCCCCTGCCCCGCCACAGCATCCATCTGTATCGCTGTCCTAAAGACGGATAAATACAGATGAATATAGAGAGATGAGCGCCTCCACAATGGAAGCGCTCATCTCCCCCTGCCGCCGGTAAGAAGGGGCCCCCTCCTGCACTGGGCCCCTGTGCAGCTGAAAGGGCTGCACAGGTGGTGGCATCGGAGCGGTTTACTGGTGCCATCAGAGCTAAGAGCTCCTTTGCATACCTTCTAACGTATACCCATATTGTTTACCTTCTAACGTACTCTTATTGTTTACCTGTACTGCCATCTGGTGGTACAAAGCGCACTAATGACAACTGCAGCTTTTAGACCATCCAGCCAAACCTATTCCATAAAGTGTTAGGCTAATAAAGTCTATGAGCATATTGGCATGTATGCTGCTGTACACGTATAACACCCAGTTTTTCAGCACTGTGGTGTTTTCGTCACCAGTGGTATTATATTTGCAGTTGTCTAAAAGTATGAAGACTTATGAATAAATCAAAAATGGTAGTTGAGAACGTGTGGCATGGTTTTACGGGGAAGTGGAAAATCTCTGAGGGGCGATGTCCAACACGGCGGTCATGTTAAAAGCTGCCATCCAAGACAATATTTTTAGGGGGGGCATGTGACATATCTATCTGATATTTGAGAATTTGAGAATTTGATGAGGAATCCAAATCTCGACATACCTTTATGTAACACCCCAGAGTGATGTTACCACTCCTGCACCCTGCTACTATCTCTAATGGTCTAACCTGTATGTCATCTTATGTATTTTGTTCCAGGTCCTCTCCATATTGTGCATTGATAATCTATATAGTCCTATATAGTCCTTTTGAACACTTTGGACTATGTAGAAGAAGCATACCGACAACTCACAGACACATGATACTATATCAAAATGGAGGGAGACCCAGCTCAGAAATATTTGAGAGAGTTACTGCAAAAAAGGTCATCATGGGTCTTCCTGCAGGATCCATGCGACTTTTAGACTTGGTACGTGAGAATCCCAGGATTGGAGTATTCTACATGCTTCCCAAAATACACAGATCAGGGAATCCAGGGAGGCCAATCATTTCAGGTGTGAAAACCCTCACTGAAAAAATCTCTGGTTGGATAGAGGGCATCCTCAAACCATTAGTGAGGAACACAACAAGTTATCTACAGGACACCACTGATTTATTGAACAAACTGTCAATCCATAGGTCCCCTCCCTAAAGGCACAATCTTGGCCACCATGGATGTGGAATCCTTGTATTCGAATATCCCACACGATGATGGATTAACTGCTTGCCGAGTATACCTGGAGGTGAATGGGATCATCTCAGAGTCTGTACTACAACTGACCAAATTCATCCTCACCCATAACTATTTCTCTTTTGACAAGAAGATATATTTACAGTGCGCTGGGACCGCCATGGCTCCTGCTTCGTACAGTATTAGAACAAAGTTTTATGTGAATCGACTTTGGATGTTTCATCCTAAGTCGATTCGCTCATCCCTAGAACTCACCATTCCATTCTCCCTTCTTTTGGGCAGAGGTGGGCCAGTCCTGCTTGCTACCAGAAAGAGACGGGTGGCAGTTCTAGATGATTCTGGTTGAGACTCCATATTGGAGCTGATAGGACACTAACCTATTCCTTGGCTGAAACTAAGTCAGACTGAAGAGTGGAGTGCAGCATAAAGGAGGAATCAAAGTTACTAAGCTAGCTTGTCAGTACAGCAGAGAGAAAGAGATAAAGCAGAGTTGAGTTTACCTGCCAGTTCATGCTAAAGCCTACTGGAACCAAGACAAAACCTGAAAACTGTTTGAAGAAAAGTGTATTCAAGTAAAACTGCCATTAAACTTCATCTCAAGGTCTGGACTTGTTATTCTTTCAAATCCCTCAATTATTCCCCCTATTTATTGCTTCGGAGCCAAAGCCTGGGGTCCAGCGATATCCAGGTAGGAGCACCGTGACACACTTAAAGAGACATTTAGGCAGCACTACACCACTCGGCATTCCTACTAAATCTGGGACGCAATATAGAGGGCCCTAGGGGGATTCGGCATGTTGCATTTATTCCTGCCAAAGTTATTAACAATTATCTCTTTGTTAAAGGCACAGATATGGCTGCGAGATTAAATGATACTTACCTGGTCTCCAGCACCCATGTCCCTCCGGATCCCTGCACGGCCACAGCTGCATGATGTTTTGATCCCCTTGCTATGGACTGACAGTTGATACACAGATGTTACAGGTGTAGTACGGGAGTGCAGGAGATATCTGCATATATATTTGTTCTTTTTTTTTATTTTGTTTTTTAATTATCTTTATTACTTGAGATATAAAAACAAATTACAGTACAAAAAAGAGTTTTTTTTTCATTTTCCTTTCCCCTTATCCCCCCACCCCCCTCCCCATACCTGTGGTGCGTCAAAACAAAAAAGAGAAAAAAAACAAAAACAAAAAAAAACAAAAAAGAAACAATTATACAAAATATATTTGTTCTTTAATGTTATGTGATCCATTGTATACTATGTTATACACTGCGTGCAGAATTATTAGGCAAATGATTATTTTGACCACATCATCCTCTTTATGCATGTTGTCTTACTCCAAGCTGTATAGGCTCGAAAGCCTACTACCAATTAAGCATATTAGGTGATGTGCATCTCTGTAATGAGAAGGGGTGTGGTCTAATGACATCAACACCCTATATTAGTTGTGCATAATTATTAGGCAACTTCCTTTCCTTTGTCAAAATGGGTCAAAAGAAGGACTTGACAGGCTCAGAAAAGTCAAAAATAGTGAGATATCTTGCAGAGGGATGCAGCACTCTTAAAATTGCAAAGCTTCTGAAGCGTGATCATCGAACAATCAAGCGTTTCATTCAAAATAGTCAACAGGGTCGCAAGAAGCGTGTGGAAAAACCAAGGCGCAAAATAACTGCTCATGAACTGAGAAAAGTCAAGCGTGCAGCTGCAAAGATGCCACTTGCCACCAGTTTGGCCATATTTCAGAGCTGCAACATCACTGGAGTGCCCAAAAGCACAAGGTATGCAATACTCAGAGACATGGCCAAGGTAAGAAAGGCTGAAAGACGACCACCACTGAACAAGAAACACAAGCTGAAACGTCAAGACTGGGCCAAGAAATATCTCAAGACTGATTTTTCTAAGGTTTTATGGACTGATGAAATGAGAGTGAGTCTTGATGGGCCAGATGGATGGGCCCGTGGCTGGATTGGTAAAGGGCAAAGAGCTCCAGTCCGACTCAGACGCCAGCAAGGTGGAGGTGGAGTACTGGTTTGGGCTGGTATCATCAAAGATGAGCTTGTGGGGCCTTTTCGGGTTGAGGATGGAGTCAAGCTCAACTCCCAGTCCTACTGCCAGTTTCTGGAAGACACCTTCTTCAAGCAGTGGTACAGGAAGAAGTCTGCATCCTTCAAGAAAAACATGATTTTCATGCAGGACAATGCTCCATCACACGCGTCCAAGTACTCCACAGCGTGGCTGGCAAGAAAGGGTATAAAAGAAGAAAATCTAATGACATGGCCTCCTTGTTCACCTGATCTGAACCCCATTGAGAACCTGTGGTCCATCATCAAATGTGAGATTTACAAGGAGGGAAAACAGTACACCTCTCTGAACAGTGTCTGGGAGGCTGTGGTTGCTGCTGCACACAATGTTGATGGTGAACAGATCAAAACACTGACAGAATCCATGGATGGCAGGCTTTTGAGTGTCCTTGCAAAGAAAGGTGGCTATATTGGTCACTGATTTGTTTTTGTTTTGTTTTTGAATGTCAGAAATGTATATTTGTGAATGTTGAGATGTTATATTGGTTTCACTGGTAAAAATAAATAATTGAAATGGGTATATATTAGTTTTTTGTTAAGTTGCCTAATAATTATGCACAGTAATAGTCACCTGCACACACAGATATCCCCCTAAAATAGCTAAAACTAAAAACAAACTAAAAACTACTTCCAAAAATATTCAGCTTTGATATTAATGAGTTTTTTGGGTTCATTGAGAACATGGTTGTTGTTCAATAATAAAATTAATCCTCAAAAATACAACTTGCCTAATAATTCTGCACTCCCTGTATATTGCACCAGTATAGTGTGTGTGGATGGCAAACTAAGGGTTAATCACTCTAGTTCAGCCCTCAAAGGTGGTTAGATGTGGGCTGGTCCCACCCCTAACCTTTGGGGAGAGTCTAGACTGGAGTTTCAAAGGGGAAGGAAGCAAAGTCCACGTGTTCCTTCTTCTTGGGCCTCAAGTTTCAGAGACTAACAGATCTCTGCAAGCTCTAAGAAAAGAGAACGACATAAAGATAAAGGAGAACTTGGAATCTGCGACTTCAGCCATTCAGTACTTACTGCAGCGAATGGCCGATTCACAGTTTTTTTAGTCCCTTCACCTCTCACAAAAAGTGGAATAAAAAGTAATCTAAAATACTCTAAAATGGTAAAAACAAAACCCTACAGATCATCCGACAAAAAATATCAGCCCTCGTACAGCTTTATACACATGAAAATAAAAAAAGTAATAGGATTCGGATGATGCAAAGAATACATTTTTTTCTTCAATATTAAATTGTATGAAAGTGTAAATGGTGCCATTAGAAAACACAACTTGTCCCACAAAAAAACATGCCCCATACTGCTATGTGAATGGAAAAATAAAAAAATTATGGCAGAGAGTAAAAATCGAAAACGAAAAAACTGAAAATGTCTGGGTTCCTGAAGGGGTTAAAGCAGTTCTCCTGACTCTGCACTTCACTAGAAGATGACCTCTTCACCAGGTGTACAAATTCTCTTGTCAACCAATACAACACACAACCACAGGGCAGTTCTCCCTCTCGGCAGGAAAACTCTGAGCTAGATAGATAGATAGATAGATAGATAGATAGATAGATAGATACAGTATCGGGACAGCCTGTCAGTGCTCAGACCATTTGCCGCACACTGCATCACATTCATCTGCATGGCTGTCGTTCTAGAAGGAGCCTCTTCTACAGATGATGCACTAGAAAGCCCGCAAACTAAGGACATGGATTACTGGAACCATGTCCTCTGGTCTGATGAGACCAAGATAAACTTATTTGGTTCATATGGTGTCAAGAGTGTGTGGTGGCAACCAGGTGAGGAGCACAAAAACAAGTGTGTCTTGCCTTCAGTCAATCATGGTGGTGGGAGTATCATGGGTTGGGGCTGCTTACTACTGGCTGTGGGGAGCTACAGTTCATTGAGGAAACCATGAATGCCAACATGTACTGTTGCATACTGAAGCAGAGCATGATCTCCTCCCTTCGGAAACTGGGCTGCAGGGCAATATTCCAACATGATAACAAAGCAAAAACACACCTCCAAGACGACCACTGCCTTGCCAAAGAAACTGGGGGTAAAGGTGCTGGACTGGCCAAGCATGTCTCCAGACCTAAACCCTATTGAGCATCTGTGGGGCATCCTCAAATGGAAGGTGGCGGAGCACAAGGTCTCTAACATCCACCAGCTCCGTTATGGAGGAGTGGAAGAGGATTCCAGTGGCAACCTGTGAAGCTCTAGTGAACTCCATGCCCAAGAGAGTTAAGGCAGTGCTGGGAAATAATGGTGGCCACACAAAATATTGACTCTTTGGGCACAATTTGGCCATTTTCACTTAGGGTTGTACTCACTTTTGTTGCCAGCGGTGTAGATATTAATTGCTGTGTGTTAAGTTATTTTGAGGGCACACCAAATTTACACTGTTATACAAGCTGTACACCGACTACTGTACATTGTATCAAAGTGTCAGATCTTCAGTGTTGTCCCATGAAAAGATAGAATAAAATATTTACAAAAATGTGAGGGGTGGACTCACTTTTGTGAGATACTGTAGATAGATAGGGTATAGATAGAGAGATAAATAGATAGATATGAAATAGATGGATACTTAAGAGATAGATATCAGATAGATATAAAGATACTAGATATCAAATAGATGGATAGATTGATATAACGCATTATTTATATTGGGGGACACTATGGGGGCTATTTGATGTCCAGGCGGCAATGTGCAGGGCATTTTATATACTGAGGGGCAGTGCAGAGGTTGGGATGTAAAGAAAAAAAAGCCAATGAAATTCATCCATTTTCAACAGCCATTTTTTTTTCGTGTGCATGTAGCCTCTGTGTGCTGTACCCTTTTGCAGATACTCCATGCTCATATATACGTTAGCTCCTGTGTTGTGCGGCTGCTCTTTAGTGTTTGTCTATATTTGCATTGCAGTTTTACAGATTTGCACCCGTCTGTTCATCTCACTCAGGAGGGGTTGACTAACCTGTCTTTTTGCATTTTAGACAGTAGAGAACACCTGCTCCTGTGTACACAATGTCAGGAAGTAAGTGCACAGCAATAATAATCCGGGCCATATGTCTGTGAGCAGGCTGCGAGGGGGAGGGGAACAGGTGACGAGGTGGCCGAGTGGTTAAGGCGATGGACTGCTAATCCATTGTGCTCTGCACGCATGGGTTCAAATCCCATCCTCGTCGCAACTTCCTTTTTCACTTGTAAAAGGTTTATTTTCTAGTAAATTAATTAAACGGAAAGTTATACATAGTGATTAAAAAAAAAAGACTGGTGCAGAATTCTAGTGAGAACACAGCACAAATTCATGAACATTAAAAGACACTTTCTGCCCAGGTTATATCTATCTATACACTACAAATGTTCTATGTGAGCACCGCTGGTGGCACAGAAGATGTCTAAGCAGTAGTCCAGTTCTGTCCAGACTCGTTCCAGCATATCCTCAGGTATGGACTCTACTTTTCAGTGATGCGTCTTGTTCAGATCCTGTGTTTGTGGGGAGGGGGCAGATATACAGAGTTCTTGAAGTGTAGTGCCCTGAATCAGGGATACTTTGAAGTCTGAACATTTGGGGACATTTGCCCCTATTTCCCCTATGCAAAGTCAGCAACTTCTTCATAGCACTTTAAAGGGTTAACTTGCACTGACTTAAACTGTGTTTTATATGGTTGTGACATAGATCCTGTTCATTTGCACTGTGGAAAGGGTTAATGAACACTGAAAGACTTTTGGGACTTTCTAGCTAATAATGAGAAGCTAATCATTTTCCACAGTTACCATAAGGGTTAGGCTAGTTTCACACCTGCAGTGTGAATTCCGGCAGGCTGTTCTGGCAGACAATGCCAGGAATCGGCCAGACACAAGCCACAGTGTGCAGCGGTTTGGGCCCACTTGATTCTCTGCATTGTCTGCAGGAATGCGGACAGATCTCTGCCGGACCCCACTATACTTAATGGGGCCTGGCAGGCATTCTGTTTGTATCCGGCAGTGCCGGATCAGGAGAATTCTGGCAGGCTGTTCTCTGTCGGAACAGCCTGCTGGAATTCACACCGCAGATGTGAAACTAGCCTTGAAGAAGAGTATGTTTTGGAGAGAAAAAGCCAGACTTGTTTCCCACCAAACCAGACAACCTGACCTTTTGAATGTCTGTGTAGCTAGCCAGCTAAGACCTGTGCTAGGGTGCTAATATAGCTTATATGTGTATACAGCTAGACCTGCCTATAGCCTTAATACAGTTCCTATGTTAATGTGTTAAAGACAAAAGCAGAGTTATTTACTGTGACATCATGTTTTGGATGTCATATAACTGTTATATTTTGTGTTCACAGAAGCAGAAAAAGATAATATGCCTTTAAAATTCATTTTGTAATGTAAGGTAAGCTCAGTGACACAACAGAAACAACAGCAAGTATAGTGTTAATCTGTTGTTGCTGGGCAGAAGTCTAGACCAATCACAGCCAGCTTCTCACACACCAAGAGTTTTCACCAATCACAGCCAGCCTCACACACAGCCTGTCTGGGAATTCCCCTAGCAGAAGCTGCTAGAATCATTACTCACTAGAGACAGGAGCTGAAGAGACATTCACTCCACTGAGAGCTGAGTTTTATGGGAACAAGAGGCCAATATAAGTATTTAAAACAGTTATATAATGTTCATATTGTTAGTATTGTATTTAGAACTGTATACTGAACTAGATATATATGTGTTTACTTGCAGTTACACCAATTGCAACCATACTGAGCCATACAATCATACAATCCATACAAATTGCAAAAGCAAACTGCAATCTGCAGTAGAACTATTAGTTAGACCTGAGAAATCATAAAGTGCTTAAATAACTTAAAGTGAGAGTACAGATACTCAAGAGAGAAATATATCCACCATTTTATGTTGAATGACAAGATTGAACAGTTGAACCACCATCTTATGCATACCGCCATTTTGTGATATCTTTTAAACTTTTTGTACATGGACTATCTGCTGCGGAGGCGGCAGTGTTATATATGAAGAAAAGTTGAAGTTAATAAAGAAGTTATTTGAAGCTTTTGGTGTGCTCTTTAAACCTACTGTTTCCATAGAACGGCGCTAGAGGAATTACAGAGTAATAGACAGTCTGGTTAGACTAAAAGTCAGAGATACCAAAATTCTTCTAATGCCACAGCGCAAAAGGCACTTCATAGTGCTGCGCCTGCCACAGTGGAACTATTAACCTCAGAGGGCGAAGTGATAGCGCTCCTCAACTTGCACAGTAAAGGGTGCATTAGAGCAGCGGAGCGCCAGCATATACCGCCGCGCAGCAACTGTTCCCTGAGTGAGTAAGCAAAGACACCTCAGCGGAGCTACCTGTCATGGTTCATGGTTTGCGCTGTGACACTGTTGCCACACTTGCAGTTGCCCGTGGCAACGGGTTGCTGTGTGAGCATGCGGTGGCAGTGTCTCGGCCTTCTGGGTGATTGCCGGGACATGCTTGACATGCATGCTGTTGCCGGTGGTAACGTGTGGTTTAGTATGCTTGTGTGTGCACTTCCCCTTTAAGTTGTAGCCTCCCTCTGTCTGGTGCTGTAAGGGTTAACTCCCTGACTGGGTGTGGTCACTTGGCTTATCTTCTGTGGTTTCCTGGCTGGAGTCAGTTGTACTTTAGATGTTGTTGGTGCTGGAGCTCTGCTCCAGTCCAGGGTGTTCCATTTGTCCAGTGAGGGCCACCCTTGTGGTCATCAATGTTATCCCGGTGTCTCCTTCCCTTCCTGTCCCTATTTGTATGGAGTGGGTTATGTTTAGGGTGTTGGTATGTCTAGTTTGGTGTTACATGTCTGGTGGTGTTTGATGTCCAGCATGTTTACTAGATATTCCCCAGTCTCATGTTTTAGCAGCTATGGGTGTCCTGGGTCCCTGTGTGGTATGTGGTGTGTGCTGTGTCCTTTAATGTTGGTGTGGACATTGTTCCAGTCAGTGTCTGTGGCAGGTACGTGTGTTATGGGTTTCGCTTACCTGCCATCTCCATATGCTGTATGTGTTCCCCTCTCCTTGCAGCCTGGCCTCAGATGGAGACTCCTGTTCCTCCATTACTGGGATGAACAGGTCGTCTCTTCCCTGCTCCTTGGTGAGGGATTACCAGGGCGACTTAAGGTTTCTAGGAATCCTGAGTATGAGTCGTCCTACCATCGGAGTCCGCTGAGGAGTCAGGGAGAGGATTAGGGAAGCTGTAGGAGGTGACCTGCTCCCTTATTACTCCTTTTGGCCAGGCTGATCCCCTTTTACCCTTTGATACCGCATGGTGGGGGGTTTTACAGATGGTAAAAGCCAGGAACAGTGTTCCTCCACCCTTGGTGTATGCTGGTGATTCACTGTTCCTGGCTTTTACCATCTATCCAGTTAGGGCCACCCTTATGGTCATACTGTCACGACGGGGAGTGAGGGAAACCCCCCACCGTGCGGTATTAAAGGGTAAAAGGGGATCAGCCTGGCCAAAAGGAGTAATCAAGGATGAACAGGTTGTCTCTCCCCTGTTCCTTGGTGAGGGATTACCAGGGCGACTTAGGGTCTCTAGGAATCCTGAGTATGAGTCGTCCTACCATCGGGGTCCGCTCATGCGGTGAGGAGTCAGGGAGAGGATTAGGGATGTTGTAGGAGGTGACTTGCTCCCTTATTACTCCTTTTGGCCAGGCTGATCCCCTTTTATCCTATGATACCGCACGGTGGGAGGTTTCCCTCACTCCCCGTCGTGACACTACCATAAAGGCCATAGAACGTGTGCATTAGTCAAACTGCAGCCAACTCTTAAAGTGGCAGAACGGCAAAGGCAAAATAGTCAGAGAAAGAGCGCCAACCCTCCGGCGATCCCTAGAGAGAGAAAGAGACGCATGGTGGGAGGCCAAAGTCCAGAGCTAGAGTGCCTGCACCACTATCCACAGGGAGACCACGTACTGCAGTCATCTAGTTTCCCGCCACTAGGCCCAAAGCCTGCAGCAGTGTATCCAAGCCAGCGCATCGCAAGTCATCTGTCACGATACTAGTGGAATACTGCTGGAATACAATGGCAGGGACAAGGCTTGTACACAGGAAACACTGGAGTCTTGAATAGGAGGTTGCAGGACTGAAGGATGTAGCAGAGCCAAGCAAGCGGAGCTGTAACCGGTAGCAACGGTGCAGGACTGAAGGATGCAGCAGAGCCAGGCAGGCGGAGCCGTTACCGGTAGCAACGGTGCAGGACTGAAGAATGCAGTATAGCCGAACTCAGATGAGCAATGGGTCAGGGCAGGTGGCACAGGAACGTAGTTAAACAATCCGGGTCGGCAACAAGAGGTAGCAGGATCTTCACAAAGTAGCAGGGTAAACCGCAAGTAGGAGGAACAAACCAGAGAGCTAGTTCCAAGCAAGAGGACTGCACGAGCAGAAGCTAAACACAATACTCAAGCAATTAGTAACAGGCTTGAGAGGTTTAAATGTGAAACAGGAAGTAAGATGGCACCCAGCTGAGACACCATCCACCATCTTAACTGAGGGAGAACTTGAGGGCAAGACAATCTGAACTAAACAGACGTAGCAGGATGATTCCTGACATCATCACAGATCATCGCAAGTCATCACAAAGCATCTCAGCGCAGAGCATCGAAAGACAGCGCAGAGCATCGCATCACATCAAGAAAAGACAGGTCTCCTTTAAGACAGACATTTGTTCCAGCAACCTTCAGATCACAGTATCCTGCTCTTCAGAATAAGGTCAGAGCTTTCCTTTTATTACTTATCATTGCATATAGGCTTTGGTATAAAGAGACATTTTTGTGTTCAGATAAAGACTTTAAAGTAAAACAAAGGACAGTTTGTATTACACGGACTCTATTGCATTTAAAGTGAAAGTCATTTATTGCCTGCATTTATCACTGTTACATTTTAAGTGAAAGTAATTTATTTCTGCATTTGTCAATATTGCATTTAAAGTGAAAGGACTCTTAATATTTGTATTGATTGTTATAGCATTTAAAGTTAAATGTCTGAGCTTAGTATTACCATGTCACTGTTAGAGGATACAAAGATAAAGTAGAGGGGAAAGAGCAAGGGAACCTGTCTGAGGTAGAAGAGTCTGATGCAGCATTAGTCTTGCCTCAAACAAATATAGCCCAAACAGATGAACTAAGACATTCATCACGTGCCAGAAAACCGACCCCAAAGATACTGGAAAATTTGGAGAAAGAAGCAGCATTAAAAGGAAAAAAGTTCACAAGAATGTATGAGAAGTGGAAATTATACATTAAAGGAATTTGTGGAAAGTTAAAACAAAAAAGTATAAAAGGGAACTTGAGTGATATGGTAGAGATGGTGGAAGAATCTGAATCAGAGCTTATGGCAGCATATGTCAACCTGTGGTCGCTTACAACACCTTCCCAGGACATTGTAAGGAACATGGACACATGTACTGCGGTCACTAAAGATTTAGTAAAGCTCATGAGAGAACTTTCATCTGCAGCTAATTATGATGAAGTTAAAGCAAGAAGTAGAATGAACAAGCTTTTTATGAGAGACTAAGCTAGGTCCTTAGGGGGAAAGCAGTGGCGTCTCTGGCTTTCAAATTTTGGGGGGGCACACTGGGGGCCAGGACAAAAGTAGGGGGGCAGCTATAACAACAATATATTTACACAAGTATGCTTAGAAATGCTGCGATACTTTACCCAATACCTAAAACCGCAACAGGGAAGAAAAGTCCTGCTGTCTGTGGTTTAAAAAATAAATAAATAAAAAATCACTCAGATTTCAACATGTCCTAGCTGCCTGTGGATGACACTTTTATAGGGAGGGGGATCTGTGGATGACACTGCTATGGGGGGATCTGTGGATGACACATACCGTATATAGCATCTTATGCTATATGTGTCATCTACAGATCCACCCCATGACAGTGTCATCCCCATTTCCCCCTCTATAACAGTGTCATCCACAGATCTCCCTCCCCGCAGCTCACAGGAGTGTACATTTGACATTTCTAAACTGTAATCCATATCCTGCAGTAACTAACTTTAAATCCGGATTCAAGGGCCGCTCATCTCTACTAGTACCTTAACCTTACACCACTCGGCTAGCTTCGGTAACAGGGCCAGGCTACAGCCTTCAGGTACTGCCTGTTAGTTGTTACCGAGCGAGCGCTGATTTCTGCAGGTCAGAGGTTACGGATTACAGTTTAGAAGAAATGTACACTTGTGTGAGCGGTCCAGTGGCGGATCCAGAGCCTGGTCTCGGGAGCAGCACTTCCAGATTATTTTATGTCCACCGCCACAGAACAAGGGTGCTTATAGAACAGACTACACAGTGTAGAGGTATGTTGTATATTGTGTGGCACAGTGTAGAGGTATACTGTATATTGTGTGGCACAGTGTAGAGGTATACTGTATATTGTGTGGCACAGTGTAGAGGTATACTGTACATTGTGTGGCACAGTGTAGCGGTATACTGTACATTGTGTGGCACAGTGTAGCGGTATACTGTACATTGTGAGGCACAGTGTAGGCTATATGTGTATAACAAACATATTTCACATGAAAACTTACAATTACTTGGCTTGGCCCTTGGGGATCCCGGACGCCAATTCACCACATTGGCCGGGGGCTCGGCGGAGCAGATGTTCTGTTTCATCCTAATGAGAAAGATTTCATAATAAGGATTTGGAGAAGGGGCAGAGGGATAGCAGAGCAGGGAGAGGCTGGTGCTGCTACTAGGGGGTCATACCATGGGGGAGTAATAAAGCCCACCATAATGCCCCCCCAGTAGAAATAATTCTCCTTATAATGTGACAGTGCAAAAAATACCCCCTTATAATGCCCCAAGTTGAGCTAATGTCCCCCATAATGTGCCAGTGTAAAATACCCCTATATAGTGCCCCCAGTAAATGCCCCCATAGTGCTCCTCTCCCCCTTCCCTCCTAGTGCCCCCCATAATGTACCAGTATAAAATGCCCCATATATAGTGCCCCAGTAGATGCCCTCAGTGTCCCCCATAATTTGCAAGTATAAAATACCCCTTCTTAGTGCCCCCCGTAGATGACTCCATAGTACTCCTCTCCCCCCTTCCCCATAGTACCCACATAATGTGTCCCAGTATAAAATGCTACTGTACAGAGCCCCCCATATAAAATACCCCTTCTTTGTGGACTCAGTAGATGCCCCTATAGTGCCCACCAATAATGTGCCAGTAACAAGTGCCCCCATCACGTGCCAGTAACAAGAGCCCCCCATCACGTTCCAGTAACAAGAGCCCCCATCACGTGCCAGTAACAAGAGCCCCCATCACGTGCCAGTAACAAGAGCCCCCCATCACGTGCCAGTAACAAGAGCCCCCCATCACGTGCCAGTAATAAGCCCCCCATCACGTGCCAGTAATGAGCTGCCCCCCAATGTGCCAGTAATAAGCTGCCCCCCAATGTGCCAGTAATAAGCTGCCCCCCCAATGTGCCAGTAATAAGCTGCCCCCCCCAATGTGCCAGTAATAAGCTGCCCCCCCAATGTGCCAGTAATAAGCTGCCCCCCAATGTGCCAGTAATAAGCTGCCCCCCCAATGTGCCAGTAATAAGCTGCCCCCCATGTGCCAGTAATAAGCTGCCCCCCCAATGTGCCAGTAATAAGCTGCCCCCCATGTGCCAGTAATAAGCTGCCCGCCCCCAATGTGCCAGTAATAAGCTGCCCCCCCCCTCCAATGTGCCAATGCGATGCAGGCCTCTTCTTCCGGCCTGTGTCCCGCGCTGTATGGCTCAGGCGGCGCGATGACATCATCGCGCCGCCTGCGCCGGCCTCTGATAGGCTGCCGGCCTAGTGCCTGCAGCCTATCAGACAAAGGGGAAGGGACACGCCTCTCCCTCCCCTGCCTCAGCACACAGGCCGGCAGATGAATATGGAGATGAGTGCAATGGAAGTGCTCATCTCCCTGGCTGTGCCCGACTGCGGCGGCTAACTTGGGGGGGCACGGGCATTTTAGTTGGGGGGGCACAGCATGATGGCGACGCCACTGGGGGGAAGCACAATCTCAAGTGTGACTTCCTTCGCTAGTAGAAATGCCACCCACATATCAGAGTCTTCAAATACTTCAGCCAAAAGAAAGGAATTAGCTAAAAAACTTGCTGTCAAGAGAACAGAAATTGAAATGGATGCTGCCATCGAGGCGCAGAGCCAACTGATCACTGGAAAGGAAGCTGAAAAGGATGCACAATGCCATCAGATGGAAGCTGAAATGAATGCACAATGCCATCAGATGGAAGCTGAAATAGATGCACAGCGCCAACAAATGAAAAGAAGTTAAGATCATGGAAGCCAGACTCAGAGTACACGAAGAGGATATAAATCAGAGTAGTCATAGGTTCAAATCTGTTCTAAGTGAAGAAGCAGACTCCTACTGTCACGCCTTGCCCTGTGAATGTGCGGAGATCTGTCAGACTGGCTGCACATGTCTGACTTCTTTGTTTGTTTTGATTTGGGTTTGAGCTGGATCCACCTTCCCTCAGGTGTACTGGGTTTCATTGTTAGTGAGGCTATTTATCCCTCCTTCCCCCAGTGGCCTGTGCGGGTTATAGTTCTTTTCTGGGAGCTCTTGATTTGTGGTGGATCGTCTGCTCCAGCTCTGCTCAAGATAAGTGCTTTCCTTCATTTCCCTTTGTGTGTTTATCTAGGCCTCTAGGGAGACGCTTGCTTTTTCCTGGTTTGAAGAAGCAGGGTTTGCCCAGGGTGTTTTAGTTTTAGGCACGAGGAAAACATGGGAAAACAAACAGAACAAACGACTAGGCCCAAAAGCTAGGGAGAAAAGGGTCACCTCCTAGCAATCCCTAAAAGCTTTCCCTAAACTGCTGTACTTTCCTACTTACGCCCATAAGAATGGAAGGGAATCTCCTGCATTTAGTGAAAGAATAAGTTATTATCCTTCCATCCCTGATCAGAAAAACAAAGAGAGGCCTAGTCCAGTGTTAGGAAAAAGGTGTGTGAATTTACCCTCTATCTCTGCCAGAAAAGATAAAGAAAAGGACTCACCTAATTCAGAACTAAGTGAGAAAATAGAACCGGATGATTGTATTCCTAGATGTCACGGTAATGCTCAGGAGAGTGTTACAACTATTGTCCCAACAGGACAACAGAGAACAGTTCTCGCTAGACTTCCCGTGCCTGAAAACACTGTATTTTCAGGAGACGTACTGAAGTTCATAGAGTGGAAGGCAAGTTTTGAAATGATCATTGAGCATCATTGCTTCAGTCCAATCGACAAGCTATTCTACCTTCTTAGATATGTTGGTGGGGAAGCAAAGAAAGTTCTTGAAGGTAACTTCTATAGAAAAGATGAAGAAGCCTACAAGCAAGCTTGGGAAAAATTAAATGCAAGATATGGTCATCCTTTCTTAGTAGAAAGAGCTTGTCACAGGGTAGCATCACGGGTATAAAGATAGAGCGGAGGTTCACACCCTGAGCTGCCACCCGGTCGCCTGTCCCTGCCTACTTGCACCACCCGCCCTAGGTGACGGGGCGCAAGTGGGCGACAGTCCCTGACCTGAGTAAGTGCAAGCAGAGAGATAGAGACAGCAGGGAAGCGGACAGCCAATGAGAGGTAGCACTCGAGCGGACAGAGAGGTGGAACAAGCAAGGTACTACCAAAAACGGAAGGACGAGCCGGGTCAACTAGCCGGGGTCAGTCCAGGAGGTCACGTCAGTACTAGGGAGGAGACAGAGACAGATCCGAGAGCGGGCCGAGGTCAAAATCCAGGACGTCATGTCAGTACAAGAGAAGAGGCAAAGACAAAATCCAAAAGCAAGCCGAGGTCAAAATCCGAGAGGTAGCGTCAAGGTTCAGGGAGCAGGCAGAAGAGGTGTCAGGAAGCAGATCAAGGGTCAAATCCAAAGGTAAGCTTATTACAATAATAATACACAGCCTAAGGGACCAAAATCACAGGCAACCTCTAGCCAGCAGGTTGCCTGCATTTATAGTGGGGAGTGAGGGTCATGTGATGTGGCCCAGCGTCACATGACCGTCAGACAGACGAGTCGAGCACCGAGTGATCAACTCGGCGCTCAAGGCAGACCTAGGAGCAGGGAGCCTCCCAGCTAGCAATGCTGCCCTGGGAACGAGGCCGAACACAGATCCTCGCTCCCGAAGCTAAGCAGCAGGTCTGTGGCTGATGGGAGACTGAGTGCGCCTTCGGCGCCCCTTTACAGAGCTTTTAGAGAGAAATTTAATAACTGGCCTAAAATAGGTCCTAAATAACACTTCAGACTCCAAGAGTACGATGACTTCCTGCAAGCATGCAGCAATGCCATCCCACACGTTCAAGGACTGGAAGTACTGAACGACTATCTAGAAAACCACAGGATGCTAACTAAGCTACCTGAAGAAGTGGCTTCTAGATAGAATCGCTATGTGACTGAACAGTTAGATCTAGTTAAGGACTTCCCAAGTTTTAAAGAGTTCTCTGAGTTCATCAATAAGGAAGCACGGATAGCATGTAATCCAGTAACAGCATCTTACGTCTTAAAATCCTTAGAAGAAAGGCCTGTGAGAGATATAAGACGCGCAAGAGGAACTAGCTTTGCAACCGCAACCAACACAGCAGCTAAAGGTCCAGATAACTACGAGAGCAAGTTCAAAGTCACTACTGGGATCAGTAGAGAGACAGAACCGACAAATCTTGAGACTACCTTCAAGTGTATGTTCTGTGGAGAGAACCACTCCATACATAAGTGCCAACAATTGAAGGCGAAGTCACCAGAAGAAAAGAAAAAATGTGTACTGGATAACCAACTGTGTTTTGGATGTCTAAGAAAAGGCCATGTTACTAAGGAGTGGAAGAAAAAGGCCACATGCAGCGTTTGCAAAGGACGCCATCGTACACCACTACATGAAGAACGTCCAGATAAAACCTCAATTTCTAAAGATACTGAGGAAGAAAAGAAAGTATCGGTATTCTCTTGCAGAGTGAGGGAAGGAGAAAGCAACGGCACATCAATGGTGGTACCAGTGTGCATATTAAATCCTAAAAGGAGGGACAAGAAATTACAAGTGGCTACAGAACCAGTGACGCTCAAACTCACCACAATGACGGGGAGAGACAGATTAGTGAACAGTCAAAGGGTCAAAGAACTGAGAGTTAGGCCTCATGCACACGACCGTTGTGTGCATCCGTGGCCGTTGTGCCGTTTTCCGTTTTTTTTCGCGGACCCATTGACTTTCATCGGAAAATGCACCGTTTTGCAGCCGCATCCGTGATCCGTGTTTCCTGTCCGTCAAATAAATAAGACCTGTCCTATTTTTTTGACGGACAACGGTTCACGGACCCATTCAAGTCAATGGGTCCGTGAAAGAACACGGATGCACACAAGATTGGCATCCGCGTCCGTGATCCGTGGCCGTAGGTTACTTTCATACAGACGGATTCGAAGATCCGTCTGCATAAAAGCTTTTTCAGAGATGAGTTTTCACTTTGTGAAAACTCAAATCCGACAGTATATTCTAACACAGAGGCGTTCCCATAGTGATGGGGACGCTTCTAGTTAGAATATACTGAGAACTGTGTACATGACTGCCCCCTGCTGCCTGGCAGCACCCGATCTCTTACAGGGGTTAATTGTGCATATCATAGCCCCCTGTAAGAGATCAGGGGCTGCCAGGCAGCAGGGGGCAGACCCCCCTCCCTCCCCAGTTTGAATATCATTAGTGGACAGTGTGCGGCCCCCCCCCTATTGTAATATCATTGGTGGCCAGTGTGCGGCCTCCCCCGCCCCCCCCCTCTATTGTAATATCATTAGTGGCCAGTGTGCGACCCCCCCCCCGGCCCCCCCTCTATTGTATCAATATCATTGGTGGCCAGTGTGCGGCCCCCCCCCCCCCCGATCATTGGTGGCAGCGGAGATTCTTATCGGAGTCCCAGTTTAATCGCTCTGGGGCTCCGATCGGTAACCATGGCAACCAGGACGCTACTGCAGGCCACCTTTCTTTGCAAGGACACTCAAAAGCCTGCCATCCATCCATTTGTTACAGAAACAGTGTGATTTTCACATGAATGCTCTACATGCAAGCCATACAGGAGGAGTTTGGGAAAGACAAATCAGAACTGTGAGAAATGTGTTAAAATCAGTTTAGAAAAAGAACGCCGAAAGAATAGATCATGCTTCACTTAGGACCCTATTCTATGAAGTAATGTCTATTGTTAACAGTCGTTCACTTACAGTTGAAAACATCAACGACCCAAGAAGTTTACACCCTTTAACTCCCAACCATCTACTTCACCTTAAGTCGGATTACATACAGCCACCACCTGGCAAGTTCACCAAAGAGGATTTATATGCTAAAAGGAGATGGCGAAGAGTTCAATATCTATCAGAACAGTTTTGGAATAGATGGAGGAAAGAGTACTTAGCCAATCCTATGCTAAAAAGTAAATGGCAAACACCCAGAAGAAATGTCCAAGTTGGTGACATAGTGTTAGTAAAAGAAGAAGATTTACCTAGAAGTCAAAGGAAATTGGCCAAAGTTCTAGAAGTTCAAAAGGATAAAGACAGACTAGTAAGAAGAGTGTTGTTACAAATAGGAGACTCAAAACTTGACAAAGAAGGAAAACGTCTCACTACTCCACTCAAGTTGGAACGTCCTATACAGAAGTTAGTTGATCTACTTGAGAGTGATAAGACACTTGAGAGGTGATAACCTGATGGAAAATTCTTCAAATAATTTTTCAAGTCCTACCACTAAGAACATAGAATTATAGGTAAGTTTGGTGAGAGTGTAGCTGGCCAGCTAGGACCTGTCCTAGGTTGCTAATATAGCTTATATGTGTATACAGCTAGACCTGCCAATAGCCTTAATACAGTTCCTATGTTTATGTGTTAAAGACATGTTTTGGATGTCATATAACTGTTATATTTTGTGTTCACAGAAGCAGAAAAAGATAATATGCCTTTAAAATTCATTTTGTAATGTAAAGTAAGCTCAGTGACACAACAGAAACAACAGAAAGTATAGTGTTAATCTGTTGTTGCTGGGCAGAAGTCTAAACCAATCACAGCCAGCTTCTCACACAGCAAGAGTTTTCACTAATCACAGCCAGCCTCACACACAGCCTGTCTTGGAATTCCCCTAGCACGAGCTGCTAGAATCATTACTCACCAGAGACAGGAGCTGAAGAGACATTCACTCCACTGAGAGCTGAGTTTTATAGGAATAAGAGGCCAATATAGGTATTTAAAACAGTTATATAATGTTCATATTGTTAGTATTGTATTTAGAACTGTATACTGAACTAGATATATATGTGTTTACATACAGTTCCACCAATTGCAACCATACTGAGCCATACAATCATACAATCCATACAAATTGCAAAAGCAAACTGCAATCTGCAGTAGAACTATTAGTTAGACCTCTGATATACCTCTCAGAGAAATCATAAAGTGCTTACATTACTTAAAGTGAGAGTACAGATACTGAAGAGAGAAATATATCCACCATTTTATGTTGATTGACAAGATTAAACAGTTGAACCACCATCTTATGCATACCGCCATTTTGTGATATCTTTTCAACACGTGTTTTGTACATGGACTATCTGCTGCGGAGGCGTTAGTGTTATATATGAAGAAAAGTTGAAGTTAATAAAGAAGTTATTTGAAGCATTTGGTGTGCTCTTTAAACCTACTGTTTCCATAGAACGGCGCAAGAGGAATTACAGAGTAATAGACAGTCTGGTTAGACTAAAAGTCAGAGATACCAAAATTCTTCTAATGCCACAGCACAAAAGGCACTTTATAGTGCTGCGCCTGCCACAGTCTGGTCTCTGTTATTATGTCTGAAGACTTGTTTTTGTCTGGAAAAACTGCTTTGTCATTCCTATTGACTATAACAGAAGAAAATTGTAACATTGTATCTGTTTGGGCTGTGTTTCTCCACTTTATCCCTCCCACTAGAGGATTCTAGTGCAGCTAGAAACTGTTCATTAGAGCAGTCAGAGCCACCAGTTGTCTGCAGGTAGTGATCAGTTGTCATGCTTAGGGGTTAGGAGGACCACTGAACATATCCCAAGCATTTGCAAACAAGACATACAGACACAGGATATGCATAAACTAATGCTTTATTAACCCTTAGACTCCCAGAGAGGGTCTTTAAACATGGAACCTGCTCACGAGTGCAGCGGGCACCATAGCCAGCGGGTCTCTGCTGTTGCACACAACAGAGGCCCACGGCTCATGTCTGTGACTGGCAATAATGACAACTGCAGGAATCCAACCCTTTAGAGCATTCACGGCATCTATCGAGAGAAAAACCCAGAAGCACGCATGTATGAGTTAAGACTGGCTCCCCCATGTGGCGATCAGGGAAGCCTGTACTTCGATTTAATATGCTGAGTCTCTCTGAAGAGACTCAGTGTATTAGAGCTGCAGTGCAGATCTTCCTCTATCTGTGGGATCAGCCATTCCCTTAAAAGGTTTTTCTTAGACTTAAAGGGGTTTTAACTTCGCAGATCACAGATAAAGCTTCTGCTGGAGTTACAGCTTCAGAGAGCACCAGAGCAAGCAGTCACAGCAATGAGGATCAAGTTTGGGACCCAGGAGGAAGACTTCCAGCTCCTCCTGTACGTGACCTCGTGCTGTGAGGAAAACTACCCACTGTGGGGAATTACCTACTACCTTATGTGAATTACAAATAACTTTTTTCACTATACTGTATGTTCCAGTTTTACGTTATAAGCCAGCACCCAAAGAATAGACTCAAACATGCACCAGAGCTTTTTATGATTTCTACTATTATATTTTTGCACTATATTTGCATTAATACAACCAATTGAAAAAGACACACATATACATTTATAACACAAATATTTTATTGAATAATAAATATAACAACAGACCATAGACAATGATAAAATGAGTAGCAGCAGTGCATACAAGCGCTGCGATAAGCAGCTCAGCCGCCTGACTCTGGGTAAATGAGTCCAAAAATCCAAAAGAGGAATAGGGAAACAGTGTATGCTGCACTAAGCAGGCAATATAAACCCTACCCCCAATACACGTACGCCCCCTGAGAAAGCGAAGGAGCCGAAACGTGCGTTGGGGTGCGCTATCTGCCAGACCTGGGTTTGTTCCATCTGTGCCTCCTATCAACTCTAGGTAATATGTTATAGTATATTTTTTTCTTATTCAACGTTTATTACTACTATTGTTGTCCCTCCATACTGCTTATGGGCTAGCTATAGGTGCTGTTACTTCACCCTTGTTTCTGGTTCCTATTTTGCAGTTGTAGTATGTTTATTTGTGGGGGTTGGAGGCTTGTACGTGTATTGGGGGTAGGGTTTATATTGCCTGCTTAGTGCAGCATACACTGTTTCCCTATTCCTCTTTTGGATTTTTGGACTCATTTACCCAGAGTCAGGTGGCTGAGCTGCTTATCGCAGCTCTTGTCTGCACTGCTGCTACTCATTTTATCATTGTCTATGGTCTGTTGTTATATTTATTATTCAATAAAATATTTGTGTTATAAATGTATATGTGTGTCTTTTTCAATTGGTTGTGTTATAACTTTCAGGCACACATAATCTCATCCTTTGGATGATTTAATAGGTGGTACCTATATTTGCATTAATGTTTTACAGGTTCTGCAACGTTTAAGC
This sequence comes from Bufo bufo, assembly GCF_905171765.1. Taxonomy (NCBI): domain Eukaryota; kingdom Metazoa; phylum Chordata; class Amphibia; order Anura; family Bufonidae; genus Bufo; species Bufo bufo. The sequence goes on from NC_053392.1 coordinate 602,300,577, forward strand.
AACTTCGGCCCATTGTCTGGACTCTTTCATGGGTACAACAATGTGACCTCTTATGCACTTTTTGAATGGACTTTGGACTTTATATTGTTAGCCAGATAGTTAGCATCCTTGCTTCCTCGCTCATATGGACTGCCTCTGAGGACGCTGAATACTAATAGTCCCACTTTGCCTTGTATTAATTCAGAAAGCCTAGGTGTTATATTGTATGATTTGTATATGCCCTTAACCTTGTTCTCTCCACAGACTTGGGAGGGGAAGGAACCAGTATGTCCTGTGTCTTTGGGATCAGGTGCTGTTGCTACACAGGGAAAAAGTCACAAGTGGTAAAGTCACAAGCAGTCTCAACATCTTTAAAGGGCAACCCTGCTGCTAAAAAAAAAAAATATGTTCCTAAGTGCCCTAAAGTTTTGTGCACTGCCCTAAGGGGAATGTGAAACTACCAGTTTAGACATCAAGGTGACAAAGCATAAAGCATGATTAGACCTTGGTGCTGGAAGGGATTACAGGATGAAGTCACCCTTCTATTTGCGGGCTTTCATTGCATAGTGGTGGGATTACAGAGTGAAGACACCCCCGCACTTTCTTTGGTACTAGAGCTCAGTATACTCAAAAGAAAGCCAGGAATGATCGCTTGGCGCAGACTCTCATACAATGGGGGCATATTGCTAGTACCTGCACCTATCTCGTAAACCCAGTCGGCAAAGTGAAGGAGGGCGCATGCGCAGCTGCCCTCCATTAATTTCTATGGGCCTGCTGAAAATAGTTGAGCGCTGGCTCGGTTATTTCCGTTGGCCCCAAAAAAGTGAGTGGAAGCCGTGGCCGAGCAAGTGCTGTGCACTCCCATTCAATTCTCTGAGGATTCCCAAGATAGCCGATTGGTGGTGGCTGGACCCGACACTGCTAGCCACCACTTTGCCGTCTTTATTTTAGGCTTTGTTTTAGAGATAGGTGTGGGACCCGCACCTATCAGACAATGGGGGCATATCCTAGCAATTTGCCACCATTGTCTGAAATGGGAATATCACTTTTAATAATGATGACCTATCCTCTGTATAGGTTATCAGTATCTGCAGCGTCCCACTACGTGTGTGTGGGCACTGCTTAAAAAGTACTTTTTGATCTTAACAATTGCATTGTACAGTAAGGTATAACTTTGCATTTATGTATCTGCAAAATCCCTGTTAACAGGCCTATTAGGTGTAATTTATACATCCCACCACTAGATGGGGATAAAGTTCAGGTCCTATATATATCCAGGTCAGGCCTAGTGAGACAGATTAGGCAGATTAAGAGTGGAGTCCAGTTGAGACCACAGGTCAGTGTGGAGATCAGTGTGTACAGTCGTGGCCAAAAGTTTTGAGAATTAGATAAATATTGGAAATTGGAAAAGTTGCTGCTTAAGTTTTTATAATAGCAATTTGCATATACTCCAGAATGTTATGAAGAGTGATCAGATGAATTGCATAGTCCTTCTTTGCCATGAAAATTAACTTAATCCCAAAAAAAACTTTCCACTGCATTTCATTGCTGTCATTAAAGGACCTGCTGAGATCATTTCAGTAATCGTCTTGTTAACTCAGGTGAGAATGTTGACGAGCACAAGGCTGGAGATCATTATGTCAGGCTGATTGGGTTAAAATGGCAGACTTGACATGTTAAAAGGAGGGTGATGCTTGAAATCATTGTTCTTCCATTGTTAACCATGGTGACCTGCAAAGAAACGCGTGCAGCCATCATTGCGTTGCATAAAAATGGCTTCACAGGCAAGGATATTGTGGCTACTAAGATTGCACCTCAATCAACAATTTATAGGATCATCAAGAACTTCAAGGAAAGAGGTTCAATTCTTGTTAAGAAGGCTTCAGGGCGTCCAAGAAAGTCCAGCAAGCACCAGGATAGTCTCCTAAAGAGGATTCAGCTGCGGGATCGGAGTGCCACCAGTGCAGAGCTTGCTCAGGAATGGCAGCAGGCAGGTGTGAGCGCATCTGCACGCACAGTAAGGCGAAGACTTTTGGAAGATGGCCTGGTGTCAAGAAGGGCTGCAAAGAAGCCACTTATCTCCCAAAAAAACATCAGGGACAGATTGATCTTCTGCAGAAAGTATGGTGAATGGACTGCTGAGGACTGGGGCAAAGTCATATTCTCCGATGAAGCCTCTTTCCGATTGTTTGGGGCATCTGGAAAAAGGCTTGTCCGGAGAAGAAAAGGTGAGCGCTACCATCAGTCCTGTGTCATGCCAACAGTAAAGCATCCTGAGACCATTCATGTGTGGGGTTGCTTCTCATCCAAGGGAGTGGGCTCACTCACAATTTTGCCCAAAAACACAGCCATGAATAAAGAATGGTACCAAAACACCCTCCAAAAGCAACTTCTTCCAACAATCCAACAACAGTTTGGTGAAGAACAATGCATTTTCCAGCACGATGGAGCACCGTGCCATAAGGCAAAAGTGATAACTAAGTGGCTCGGGGACCAAAACGTTGACATTTTGGGTCCATGGCCTGGAAACTCCCCAGATCTTAATCCCATTGAGAACTTGTGGTCAATCCTCAAGAGGCGGGTGGACAAACAAAAACCCACTAATTCTGACAAACTCCAAGAAGTGATTATGAAAGAATGGGTTGCTATCAGTCAGGAATTGGTCCAGAAGTTGTTTGAGAGCATGCCCAGTCGAATTGCAAAGGTCCTGAAAAAGAAGGGCCAACACTGCAAATACTGACTCTTTGCATAAATGTCATGTAATTGTCGATAAAAAGCCTTTGAAACGTATGAAGTGCGTGTAATTATATTTCACTACATCACAGAAACAACTGAAACAAAGATCTAAAAGCAGTTTAGCAGCAAACTTTGTGAAAACTAATATTTGTGTCATTCTCAAAACTTTTGGCCACGACTGTATATTGACACTGAGAGAGTGAAAAGGTGCAGATCCAGCACTTCAGCTCTAAAGAGAAGTTCTAGTCCAGAAAGGGACAAGAGAAAAGGACAAATTCAAATTCATCAAAGGATAAAAGCCGTAAACCAGGCATAAAGGACCTTTGGGATATTCAGGTGAAGGATACCCTAGCCTCCGGCAACCTCACCAAAAGTTCCGCTGACATTGAAGTAACCCACTGCTCCAAAACCACGAAACCTAAACAGCCAAAAACAGTGGATTTGCAGAATTAACTCTGTACCATCTAGAGACTGCATATTTGTACTGCTGCAACCAAAAGACATCCAAAGTAAAAGTTGTGAGTTGCATTGTCACGGATGGTGTACAGGAAACAAGACAATACAATATAAACAATGACTCACTGGATCCTCAACTAAGGAACAAAAGGGAGACCCCTGCATGAGACCTGCCGCTCTCCCTTATTGCTCAGCCTATGCGACCACCCCAAAGGTGGATGGGCGCATATCCACGTACCTCGACTATCTTACACCTGAAGACCCTACAATAGTGAGGGGACACGACCACCGGCTCCCTACACAGACACGGAGGGAGTCAGGGTCACCTGGATCCAGAAAACAGAAAATCATAAATACATAAACAGCACTTATCTTGCAGACGACTGGGGACTGTGGACTGAGAACTAGGAACAGCATGCACACACACTCCAGGAAGTTGTATAAGCCGCACACTACTGCATTCTGGGGAGGAACTTAAAGGGCAGCAATCAGTCCAACTGCATGACAGCTGAGATAGACTAACGAGATGAGGAACTAAACCAAAACAAAGAAATTCAAGGAGGAGGATCTGAAAGGCTCCTGTCAGAGCTTCTCAGCTGTCTGGCTGTGACAGTACCCCTCCCTCTACGAGTGGACTCCGGACACTCAGAGCCCACCTTCTCAGGATGGGACCTATGGAAAGCCCTGATGAGACGAGAGGCCTTAATGTCCGTCACTGGGACCCACATCCTCTCCTCAGGACCATAACCCTCCCAATGAACGAGGTACTGGAGAGAACCGCGGACAAGACGAGAATCCACAATCCTAGAGACCTGAAATTCAAGATTTCCATCAACCATAATCGGAAGAGGAGGCAAAGGCGAGGGTACAATAGGTTGAACATAAGGTTTCAATAAGGACTTATGAAAAACATTATGGATCTTCCAAGTCTGAGGAAGATCAAGACGGTAGGCAACAGGATTGATGACAGACAGGATCTTGTAAGGCCCAATAAACTTAGGACCCAACTTCCAGGAGGGAACCTTCAATTTGATATTCTTGGTAGACAACCACACCAGATCACCAACATTCAGGTCCGGACCAGGCACACGTCTCTTATCTGCCACACGCTTATATCTCTCACTCATGCTCTTTAGATTATCCTGAATCTTTTGCCAAATAGATGACAAAGACGAGGAGAATCTGTCCTCATCAGGTAAACCAGAAGACCCCTCTCCCGAGAAAGTCCCAAACTGCGGATGAAACCCATATGCACCAAAAAATGGTGACTTATCAGAGGACTCCTGACGACGGTTATTTAAAGCAAACTCAGCAAGGGACAAAAAAGAACACCAATCCTCCTGATTCTCCGCCACAAGACAGCGCAGATATGTCTCCAGATTCTGATTGATGCGCTCCGTCTGGCCATTCGACTGCGGGTGGAAAGCAGAAGAGAATGACAACCGAACCCCCAAGCGAGAACAGAAAGCCTTCCAGAATCTGGAAACAAACTGCGTGCCCCTATCAGAGACTATGTCTGAAGGAATACCATGCAATTTGACAATGTGGTCAATAAATGCCTGCGCCAGCGTCTTAGCATTGGGCAAACCAGGAAAAGGGATAAAATGCACCATTTTGCTAAAACGGTCCACCACCACCAGAATCACAGTCTTCCCCGAGGAACGAGGCAAGTCCGTTATGAAGTCCATGGACAGATGTGTCCAAGGACAGGAAGGAATGGGCAAAGGGAGGAGAGGACCTGATGGCCGTGAATGAGGGACTTTTGCACGAGCGCAAGTCTCGCAAGCCGCCACAAAACCCTCAACCGACTTACGAAGCACAGGCCACCAGAATCTCCGAGCGATGAGATCCAGTGTGGCTCTTGCCCCCGGGTGCCCAGCAAGGACCGTATCGTGGTGTTCTTTAAAAATCTTGTGTCTCAAAGCGAGAGGCACAAACAACCTCCCAGGAGGACAAAGATCAGGAGCTTCTGACTGGGCTGCCTGCACCTCTGCCTCCAATTCAGGAAAAAGAGCAGAGACCACCACACCTTCAGCCAAAATGGGACCCGGGTCTTCAAAATTCCCACCTCCCGGAAAACAACGTGACAGGGCATCTGCCTTCACATTCTTAACCCCAGGGCGGAACGTGACAACAAAATTAAACCTTGAAAAGAACAAAGACCATCTGGCCTGTCTCGGGTTCAGACGCTTGGCTGACTCCAAGTAGGCCAGATTTTTATGGTCAGTAAACACGGTAATAGGGTGTCTGGCTCCCTCTAGCCAATGGCGCCATTCCTCAAAAGCCAACTTGTTGGCCAACAATTCCCTATCTCCCACATCATAATTTCTCTCTGCGGAGGAGAGTTTCTTTGAGAAAAAGGCACACGGTTGCCATTTGGCAGGAGAGGAACCCTGAGACAAGACCGCACCCACCCCTACCTCAGAAGCATCAACCTCAACTATGAAGGGTAACGATATATCAGGTTGTACCAGGATGGGAGCGGAAGCAAAACTCTCCTTGATATTAGAAAAGGCCTTACGCGCCTCTACCGACCAGGAAGAAAAATCTACCCCCTTTCTGGTCATATCAGTGAGTGGTTTAACAACAGAGGAATAATTCAAAATAAATTTCCTGTAATAATTGGCAAAGCCCAAAAAACACATCAGCGCCTTCTGATTCTCAGGAAGCTCCCACTCAAGCACAGCGTGGACCTTCTCGGGGTCCATGCGAAAACCAGAAGCGGAGAGAAGAAACCCCAGAAATTGAATTTCTGGAACTGCAAACACACATTTTTCCAGTTTTGCGTATAATTTATTCTCCCGCAGAATGAGCAAGACCTGACGTAAGTGTTCCTTATGAGTCTTGAAATCAGGAGAAAAAATCTAAATGTCATCCAAATACACTAATACAAATTTTCCCATTAAATGATAAAAAATGCTGTTCACGAAATGCTGAAAAACGGCTGGGGCATTCATCAAACCAAAAGGCATAACCAAATTCTCAAAATGGCCCTCAGGGGTATTGAAAGCCGTCTTCCATTCGTCTCCTTCTCTGACCCTGACCAGGTTGTATGCCCCTCTTAGGTCTAATTTGGAAAAGACTTTAGCCCCAACAACCTGGTTAAACAGGTCCGGGATCAGAGGAAGCGGATAAGGATCACGAATAGTGATACTGTTCAGCTCCCTGAAATCCAGACAAGGTCTTAAAGAACCATCTTTTTTCTTAACAAAGAAAAAGCCAGCGGCAACAGGTGACTTCGAGGGTCGTATGTGTCCTTTTCTCAGACTCTTAGAGATATAAGCACGCATAGCGACCCTCTCAGGTTGGGAGAGATTGTATAAACGAGATTTAGGCAGCTTGGCGCCTGGGATGAGATTAATAGGGCAATCATACTCCCTGTGCGGAGGCAAATCCTGAACTCCACTCTCAGAGAAGACATCCGAAAATTCAGAGAGGAAAGGTGGTACAGTCTTAGTAGAAACCTCAGAAACAGATGTTATGAGGCAATTCTCTCTGCAAAAGTCACTCCAACCATTTATTTGCCTCGCTTGCCAATCAATGGTGGGGTTATGTTTAGTGAGCCAGGGTAGCCCCAACACTAGAGGAGTAGGCAAACCGCTAAGGACGAAACATGACACATCCTCAACATGAGCATCACTCACAATTAAACGGATATTGTGAACTATGCCCTTTAATGATTTCTGAGAAAGTGGAGCGGAATCAATAGCAAAAACAGGAATATCCTTTCCCAAAGTGCATACCTGGAAACCATGAGTTATTGCAAATTGATTATCAATGAGATTGACAGCTGCTCCACTATCCACAAAAATCTCACAAAAAATGCTCTTGCTCTCTAGCGCCACCCTAGCAGGTAGGACAAAACGGGAACTACAAGCAAACGGAAAACCTTCAATTTCCGCCTCAACCTTGCCAATAGTAACAGACGGAACATTTTTAAAAGATTTTTTCCTTTTTGTCTCTTTATTACTCCCAGAAAACTGCCTGAATCTCCTAGAGGGACAAACATTTGCCAAATGATTTATACCTCCACAACAAAAACAAACCCTCCCATGCGGGCTGAATCTTCTATTGTCTGAGGCAATCAACCCCAGCTGCATGGGTTCCTGCTCAGAAGGGGCTGACAGCGACTGAGACCCCTGCGCACAGAATGAGACCGCTGCACTGTCCCGGGACTGAGTATGACAGGAAGGAGAGATCTCTCCTCTCTCACTAAGACGCCTGTCAATACGAACGGCCTGAGACATAGCAGAGTCCAGGGAGATTGGCCTCTCATGAAAGGCAAATACATCTTTCAATCCCTCTGAAAGACCCTGGCAAAATTGACTTCGGAGTGCAGCATCATTCCAACCAGTATCAGCTGCCCATCTCCGAAATTCTGAGCAGTATATCTCTGCGGATTGTTTACCCTGGCATAACAGACGTAGTCTAGACTCAGCCAGAGCAATACGATCTGGATCATCATATATCTGACCCAGGGCTAAAAAGAATTCATCCACTGAGCGGAGGGGCCGTGCCCCCTCCGGTAGCGAAAAGGCCCAAGACTGAGCGTTACCCCTGAGCAGCGATACAATGATCCCCACCCTCCGTTCTTCATCACCAGAGGAATGGGGAAGAAGGCGAAAATGGAGTTTGCAAGCCTCTTTAAAACGCACAAAATTCTCACTACCCCCAGAGAACGTATCCGGGAGCGAGATCTTAGCCTCGGCACAAACTCCATGAACGCAAGCTGAACCGGTCACTTGAAACTGAGAAAAAATCCTACGGAGATCAGCTACCTCCAATGAAAGACCCTGGAGGCGTTCAGCCAAAAGTGAAACCGGATCCATGCTTGAGACGGTTTAGGCAGCTTATAATGTCACGGATGGTGTACAGGAAACAAGACAATACAATATAAACAATGACTCACTGGATCCTCAACTAAGGAACAAAAGGGAGACCCCTGCATGAGACCTGCCGCTCTCCCTTATTGCTCAGCCTATGCGACCACCCCAAAGGTGGATGGGCGCATATCCACGTACCTCGAATATCTTACACCTGAAGACCCTACAATAGTGAGGGGACACGACCACCGGCTCCCTACACAGACACGGAGGGAGTCAGGGTCACCTGGATCCAGAAAACAGAAAATCATAAATACATAAACAGCACTTATCTTGCAGACGACTGGGTACTGTGGACTGAGAACTAGGAACAGCATGCACACACACTCCAGGAAGTTGTATAAGCCGCACACTACTGCATTCTGGGGAGGAACTTAAAGGGCAGCAATCAGTCCAACTGCATGACAGCTGAGATAGACTAACGAGATGAGGAACTAAACCAAAACAAAGAAATTCAAGGAGGAGGATCTGAAAGGCTCCTGTCAGAGCTTCTCAGCTGTCTGGCTGTGACATGCATCTTACCACTGTCTACCTCATTATTACTACCTATGGTTGTACCACCATTAACGGTACTGGCGTCACGACAAAAACCATCAAGGGACTCAGCCGCAACAAGCACCCTAAGCACCCCTAACATCAAGGGCACCTCAACCACCATCTTGGCTGATGCTTCCTACCACAGAGCGTGCCCCGGAGGATTTCGTGGTGTCCACCTCAACTCTGTGCTGCCAGCCCAGGGAGGCTATCTGCTAACCGTGAGTAAACTGATGAACTGTGCGTTATATCATTTGGCCCCTCATCGGTCCACCGTGCACCTCACGTGTTGCCCTTGCTACTGGCTGGCTGCATATCTGATTGATGGGAGTCCGACACCAGGGACCCGTGCTGATCAGCTGTTTGAGAAGGTATCGCTGCTTCTGTAAGTGCCATGGCCTTCTTCCTGCTGACCAAGCACAGCGCCGTACATTGTACAGTGGTTGTGCTTGATATTGCACCAGCCCTATTCACTTGAGGCCATGTGACTGATGTACGTGTCGTCACTGGCCTAGGGAAAGGCGTGCGAAGGTCGTGGTGCTACTCTGAGCACTGGTGCCTTCTCAAAAAGCTGATCAGACCCCCACCGATCAGATACTGATAACCTATTCAGAGGATAGGTCATCAGTATTTAAGTTTCGGAAAACCCCTTTAACATTTCCAGGTAGAAGCGGAAGAAGGGACTGTAGACTTTGCATCTGCTCATCACAAAGGTCACATTTACTTAGGAGAGTCCCTCATGTGCTCAATCAGGGCAGGTGGGTTTTCTGTGCTCCAGATTCTAATGTTGTGGTGATTGACATTCCCACCAAGGTGACAGGAGCTTTGTCTCTGAACCCCAGCTTGTCAGCGAATGCATCCTCCTCCAATTGGCCCTGCAAGTCAATGCAAAATGGCACTTCTGTTTGTTGTCCAGTTTCAGCTCCTGAAGAATTTGTAATCTGTACATCTTACAACTCTGATGTTTTCATAAGATCTGTCATAGCGGGGTTTGTGGCACTTGTAGCTCCATAGAAGTCAGCTTGTGCGACATTCAAGGGCTATGATCGTACACGGCTGCAATTACGCCATTTTGAACCTGACCATTTATGTACAGGGTTAAACTAACCTAAAGTTGTAGATTCATGAAACTGTCTAAAAGAAAACTAACTTTGTTGCTCATAGCAACCAATCACAGCACAGCTTTCTTATCAACCAATCACAGCACAGCTTTCATTTGTTCACCTCAATGAGTCAGCGATCCGCAAGATGCGGCTGACGATAGGACTTGGAGTAGTGGAGTAGTGATGATCGAGCACCAAAATATTCGGGTGTTCGGCCCGAACACATTGCTATATTCGTGTATAATGGAAGTCAATTTGAGACAACCAGGCACCCCCTGCTCTGAAGAGGGGAGGGTGCCTGGTCCATTGGAAAAGGTCAGAAAGTGACAGAAACACCACCGAAATGGATCGGGAACACCATGGGGATGATGTCTGGATGCATCTTGGACTCCCAGGTTGCTGCTGGGAACCATGTTGTCCGAGTTGTATGCCACTTTTACAGACTGACTAAAATATGCACAAAACCCCCCAGAAAATCTATTTTACAGGAAAAATTGTTAGAAAATATTCAATTGTATATAAAGTGCAAGTTCTGCAAAAAATGACAAGGAAGAGGCACCGATACAACCTGTATATCACATAAAGGAGGGCCTCATTCACATTGTGGTACAATTGTTCAGGTAGTGGGACTCCTACACTCATAAAGCCTATGCACTAAGTGAAAGGGCTGCCAAAAATTACAAGGAACCGGCACTCCAAAACACCCTATGTTACACATAAAGGAGGGCATCATACACACCCTTGAAAAATTATGATTGATGGCCTGCTGGTGACCCTCAAAAACATTTGGAGCAAGGCTCTGCTGATCTGACCATCTAAAACCTTAGGGGCGAGGGCCTGCTGCCGCATTGGTGACTCTAGATAACCTCTGGGCGATTGCACGTCCCCGTGACGGCGACGATCCATTTGGATGTCTGCCCTATCAACTTTCGATGTTCTTTTCTGCGCCTACCATGGTGATCACGGGTAACGGGGAATCAGGGTTCGATGACGGAGAGGGAGCCTGAGAAACGGCTAACACATCCAAGGAAGGAAGCTGGTGTCGCTCAAATCACACTCTCCCGACTCGTGGAGGTAGTGACGATAAATAACAATACAGGACTCTTAAGATGCCCTGTTGGAATGAGAAATAAAAAATTACAGGGAATGTCACTGCAGTATTTTGGATGAGGAAACGTTATACAGGAGAGGCCCTGGTGCTGCTTTGTTGACTCTAGATAACTTCTTCCTGATCGCACGTCCCCATGACGTCCACGATCCATTTGGATATCTTCCCTATCAACTTTCGATGTTCTTTTCTGCCCATCCACGCTGAACAGATGGAATTAAAGTTCCATGTGTACTAACCTCTTTAGCAGAGGCAACTGTCTCCAGCTCCTCCTCCTCTTCATGGTCCAAATTCGCGCTGAGAAGACGAACTGTGGGTGGTCTGGCTATCACCCTGTGTAATGTCCTCCCCCATTTCCTCGTCTGCAACATTCAGAGCGTTGTCCTTAATTGTGAGCAGCGATCGTTTGAGTAGACACAGCAGTGGGATGGTTACGCTGAGAATAGCGTTATCACCACTAACCATCTGTGTGGATTCATCAAAGTTTTTTAAAACCTCACAAAGGTCTGACATCAATGCCCACTCCTCGCTTGTGAATAGTGGCAGTTGACTCGAAAGGCGAAGACCATGTTGCACCTGGTATTCCACAACTGCCCACTGCTGCTCACAAAGCCTGGCCAACATGTGGAACGTAGAGTTCCAGTGCATGCTCACGTCGTACAACAGTCGGTGAGCTGGAAGCCGCAAGCGCTCCTGTAGCGTTTACAGACCGGCTGAAGCTGTGGCCGACTTGCGGAAATGGGCACACACGCGTTGCGCCTTCACTAGTAGCTCTGGCAAATTGAGGTAGGTTTTGATAAACCGCTGAACCACTAAGTTTAATACGTGGGCTAGGCATGGGATGTGTGTCAGGTTGCTGAGCTCCAAAGCCGCCACCAAGTTACGGCCATTGTCAGAAACAACCATGCCTGGTTGTAGGTTGAGTGGCGAGAGCCACAGCTCGGTCTGGGACCTTATACCCTGCCACAGCTATGCGGCGGTGTGTTGTTTATCCCCTAAGCAGATCAGCTTCAGCACGGCCTGTTGACGCTTACCCACAGCAGTGCTGCACTGCTTCTGTAGTGTACGGGGACTGTAATGCCCGTCACTACAGAAGGGTCACTTGTGTGCTGTCGTCCCCCTTATTTATGGGGAAGTTGGTATAAGTCGTCTTTATAAAATGTAATGTAATGTAATGCTATGTATTTCCCTGTTGCTGTGAAATGTGCAGGCCTGCTAGGGGGTGTCATTCCAGCTCTTAGTCAATAGAGGGAGCTAGGGAGCCCTAGGTTATATAAGGCCCAGTCAGGGAAGGGAAAGGCAGTCTGTAGAGGGAGTCTAAGGTTGATAGTCTAGTCTAACCAGAGATTAGGCTATGTCAGAGTCAAGTCCAGGCCTGCAGCCTGCGGACCAGGAGAGGGTAATGCAGTCCCTGTAACCGGGTTCCAGATCCAAGGAAAAGGTTCCCCTCCTGAATATATATATGCAGAAGCAGGAACACCACAACTAATCAGCCTGGGGACACTGAGAGAGTTCAGAAGTTTCTAGAGCCTGAGGAAGCTGAGAGAGAGACAGAGGCATGTCAAGAAAAGCAAGAGGTACTCAAGACTACAGAGGAGGTACTTGATAGAGATAAAACCAAGGATATACGCCAGAGCTAGGGCATTGGACCTTGGAGAAGATTTTCTATGTTCCAGGATCAGTCAGGAATAGAGTGCAAGCTGCCTGTACTGCGTTTAACACTCTGAAGTCACCTTGCTATACATATATTGCCTGCATCAACTGTATTGAAAATCAACTGTCTGCAAAGGAACTGCGTTTCCGTTAATGTCCCTATATGATGACTACTAAAGTTTGAGTTCTGCTTTAACATCACGTGGTTCCTCAATTATTCCTGCTATCAGCAAACGGCGTGCCACCGTTTAATTGGCACTGGCGTCACGAACATTTCTCATCATCACCTGCCCTTGCAGAGAGTCAGCCGTCTCAGGTTAGTGTCTATTGCACTACAACACCCAGGAACATTTCTACACCTAACTTGAGTACGCTGCACCTCTCTTTTGGCGTCACGAACAGGATACGCACGCTTTCTAGTGCAAGAAGCGTGAACTTTGTGCCTTATACAGTTGCCCTGTGACCAAAGTGACAAATTGCCTGTTTTATTAAAGTGGACTTTGTGGACTGAAAAACATACCCAAAGTGTGCCTAAAACCTCCAAAAAGCGCTGTGCAGTGTTGCGCTATCAAGAGGAAAGAAATCGCCACATCGGAGTGTGGTTTATGGACTTTTTATCATCCTGCTTGCTGTTAGTGAATAGACAGCGTTTCTACCAAAGATGGCCGCTGAGGCTACTGAAATAGCTGCTGCGTCATCTTCATCCCGAAAAAGCGGGAAAAGTTGGCGCCCTTCTGAGGAAAAAGCGGGAAGGAGTTCAAGGTCAGGCGCCACTGCTTATCTGGACATTTGCATGTCGGCCAGCATGGACTCCGCCTTCCATATACTGGAATACCTGGGGGGCGGCCTTCCAGTGCAATGGGAGGAGCTGGCTGATCTTATTGGCGCCACCCTATCGCTCTCCGGAGAAGGATCGAGCATGTTGGAGAGTGAGCACTGCGTTGCTGCAACGTCCGCGCCTGAAATATCAAAAATAGATAATGTTGGTGTAGAGCCAGAGGAGGCTCCACCGGCCTACTCTCCGGGACCGGAGAGACCCGCCTGCCTGCCACGGGAGAGAGAACCAGAGCCCTGCTATGGCTCTTGGAGAGACTTCTTTCAGCCCTCTTTCAAATGGTCCTCATTAATGGCGGAGATCCGGGAGGCCGCTATAAAGCGGAATACCAAGACTAAAATATATTATGAGGAACTGACCAAGACTATCCATGAACGACACACCAACACCCAACCCCGCCTGGAAAGGAGAAAGGGGTTGGTGGTGTCCTTTGGCAAAACCCGTGGCTACGGGTTCATCCAAGATTATCTAACTGGCAGAAACTTGTATGTTAACAGAAGATCTGTCAAGAGAGACTACCTCCCTTCCTATCAGCACAGCCTCCGCGAGGGAGAGGAAGTGGAGTTCACCCCTGCCGAGAGCCTGAGAGGCCCTTATGCAACTGCCGTGACCCGTCCCAAGCGAGAACCTGAGGACTGGGAGGCAGAAGAAGACTACTCTGGCTGCGAGCGGGAACCTGAACGCTCTCCAGAGCCGGCCCATCACGCCTTCCAAGAGCGGGGCTCCTTCATTGGGCCTAATGTCTTCTGGCAGCCAACCGTGTTGGAAAAATGGGTGAGCCCCTATCCTTCCCCCGAGCTGCCTCGTCGGGAGAAGACCGTACAAGACATGGAGAATTTAAAAGGACTTCGGGTTACCTTGGAGAATATCCGGAAGGGTAGGAGACCCGATGCGCCACCGGAATCTGCAAAGGCCACGTCTGAGCCATCGTTGACCGTACCTGCGCCGGCGGCGCCAGCAGACGACAGCGATTCCGACACAGAGAGCATTGGTGACCAGATCGTCCGGCTGGAGGAAAAGTTGCGGGAGCTGCGCAAGATTGCCACCGCCAGGATCCGGACGCCGCCTAAGGAGGATGAGGTAAGGGTGCCTGTCACCACCCGTAGACCACCTTCTGTCACCCCCGCTCCGTTGCGGCCCCAAAGAGGACCCGCTAGTGCTGTGAACTGCTGCGCTGAGCCCACCGGACCGCTTGCGGCGGCGGTACCCAATGCAGCACCACTCACAATCATTATGCCGGGACCGGTACGGTCCACAAGAGTGTTTGCCCCTGGGCCTATGGGGCCAATACCTATTAGGGGTCCCTTCACTTTGCAGCTGCCCCCTAACACTGTAATGTGGGCACATCCTCCTGTAGAGGACTACTACAGGCCGTATTTGCCAGCAGAGCCAGGTGATTATGACATGCCACTGTGAATCAGCCTGCTAGGCCTTTGCTTTATTCCACCAAAGAATTATGTTGTTAACCCTTCCAGGACAGGAGTCCTATGTTTTCTGGTTCTTTGTTGCTGCTGCCAGTTCACCCACGGCTCAGTGGTAGGTGTTAACCACTGAAATCACAAGGTCAACAAAGCCAAGTTTGTTTCCAGGACCTCCTGCCTGCTTTTGCTATCCCACGCCAAGTTGTGCCTGTTCCTTTGTTGCACCTTTTACCCTTAACCCCCTTTTCAGGTTGATCAGGGGTATTACAGTACTTGTTTTATATTGTGCAACTTGATACTAAGGAACTGTGCCCGGAGACAGACTCAAAAGAACCTGAGCCTCTGAGATTCTTACTCTTTTTAAAGGAAATGTGCCCAGAGATGGACTCCACCGCACGAGAGCCTCTGTGATTTAATAGGAAAATAACCTGGGTACGGACTCATGTTTGTTCTTTGAGCCTCCAAGAACTTTTATACTGTATTACCGTTTCTTGCTGTTCTAATATGGACTTATTCATTGTCATGGACTATCCTGGTTATAATGTTACGCTGTGCCAGGTCAGCGCCCCAGTTCCATTCACTATCCTGAGAAGAAGAGAACGACACCCCTTGTCACCACCCTTCACCTTTACCAATTGGACCTGATATGAATGTAAATGCAGATGAATTACATATATGTATGCCTGCATGTCTCTTTTTCTGTTTCAGGTAGAGATTCCAGTTGGGCGAGCCCTGATGGAGTACGAGGTCGTACTCAGCTTAAAGCAGTGGGGTATGTAGTGTACGGGGACTGTAATGCCCGTCACTACAGAAGGGTCACTTGTGTGCTGTCGTCCCCCTTATTCATGGGGAAGTTGGTATAAGTCGTCTTTATAAAATGTAATGTAATGCTATGTATTTCCCTGTTGCTGTGAAATGTGCATGTACAGGCCTGCTAGGGGTGTCATTCCAGCTCTTAGTCACTAGAGGGAGCTAGGGAGCCCTAGGTTATATAAGGCCCAGTCAGGGAAGGGAAAGGCAGTCTGTAGAGGGAGTCTAAGGTTGATAGTCTAGTCTAACCAGAGATTAGGCTATGTCAGAGTCAAGTCCAGGCCTGCAGCCTGCGGACCAGGAGAGGGTAATGCAGTCCCTGTAACCGGGTTCCAGATCCAAGGAAAAGGTTCCCCTCCTGAATATATATATGCAGAAGCAGGAACACCACAACTAATCAGCCTGGGGACACTGAGAGAGTTCAGAAGTTTCTAGAGCCCGAGGAAGCTGAGAGAGAGACAGAGGCATGTCAAGAAAAGCAAGAGGTACTCAAGACAACAGAGGAGGTACTTGATAGAGATAAAACCAAGGATATACGCCAGAGCTAGGGCATTGGACCTTGGAGAAGATTTTCTATGTTCCAGGATCAGTCAGGAATAGAGTGCAAGCTGCCTGTACTGCAAGTCCTGTGTGTTTAACACTCTGAAGTCACCTTGCTATACATATATTGCCTGCATCAACTGTATTGAAAATCAACTGTCTGCAAAGGAACTGCGTTTCCGTTAATGTCCCTATATGATGACTACTAAAGTTTGAGTTCTGCTTTAACATCACGTGGTTCCTCAATTATTCCTGCTATCAGCAAACGGCGTGCCACCATTTAATTGGCACTGGCGTCACGAACATTTCTCATCATCACCTGCCCTTGCAGAGAGTCAGCCGTCTCAGGTTAGTGTCTATTGCACTACAACACCCAGGAACATTTCTACACCTAACTTGAGTACGCTGCACTTCCAGCTAGCGACTGATGGCTGACTGCTTCTGGAGGTGGAAGTGGAGGAGGAGGCGGCGGAGGAGAAGTGGGGGTTGGAGCCTGTAACATAGCTGCTGGCGGAGACCCTGATGGACGTAGGGCCCGCAATCCTGGGCGTGGGTAGCACCTGTGCCATCCCAGGGTACGACTCACTCCCAGCCTCCACAATATTCACCCAGTGTGCGGTCAGGGAAATGTAGCGTCCCTGGCCACCAGCACTTGTCCATGTGTCCGTGGTTAAGTGGACCTTCCCAGTAACTGCATTGGTCAGGGCATGGGTGATGTTCTGGGACACATGCTGGTGTAAGGCGGGCACCGCACACCGTCAAAAATAGTGGCGGCTGGGGACTGCGTACCGAGGCACGGCCGCTGACATCAGGGTGCGGAAGGCCTCAGTGTCCACAAGCCTAAATGGCAACTTTTCAAGGGCCAGTAATTTCGAAAGTTGCGCATTTAATGCTATGGCCTGTGGGTGGGTGGGTATTTGCACTTGCGTTTAAATGACTGTGTTATGGACATTATGACGCTGCGCTAAGACAGGGAAGTGGATGATGTTGCTGATGGTTCATGCGAAGGTCCAGGTGCAGGGCGAGGGGCATCCAGGCCTGCGCCTTCGACAGGGGATTGGCCAGCAGTGCGTAACACAGGGGAAGAGGAGGCAGTGGTGTGATCCGCAGACCCAGATTGTGGACCCAGGCGTTCGGCCCACTTATTAGGAACACCTATCCCTTAGCACGGTAGATTTACACATGGTGGTGCTCGGTGTAACAGTTGCGGGCCTGTGTGGTGTGGGCCGACTTCTCCCTTTTGCAACCCCACTGCCTCTTCCAGCCTGTTGCGGTGCTGCTGCAAATCCCTCCCCCTCTGTACTCCTGTCCTCACTCGGCTTTTCACCTTCCCATGTTGGGTCAGTGACCTCATGGTCAACCACCTCCTCTTCCACTTCCTCACTCTGCTCATCCTTCTGACTTGACCTAACCACAACCTCAGTGATTAACAACTGTAGCTCATCATCATCCACCTCGTGAACGAATGATTGCCTTTCAACACCGTCATCTTCTTGAGACTGTGAAGGCTCAAGAGGTTGGGAATCAGGGCACAATATCTCAGGTCCCTCTTAAAGCGTGTTGGGAGCGAGGGCCAAATGTAATAGTGGTGCTGGAAAGAGCTTCTGGGAATATCCGAGTGTGGGATCACTCATTTGGCAAGCCTCTCCATGGTGGGAGGAAGGATGATCAGAGTGAGGATTCGGTTGACCAGACTCTTGGCTACAGAGACTGGACTTGGTGGAAGAGAGGGTGGTGCTTAACCGACTGGAAGCATTATCTTCAGCAATCCAACCGACCAACAGTTGGACATGAAGCTGGGTACGGTGGATTATTATTTTTTCTGGTGCACTAGCAGCAGGCACAGTTTCATTGCGCCCAGGGCCACGGCCTCTGCATGCACCATCAGCATCACACCCACTTCCCCGTCCATTAGTGCTCGCCTTCTTTATATTAATGGTTTTGTCACTAGATGTGGCGCAGATTTTTTTACTGTACGCTAAAGACACAGTTTTCATATGCAGGACAGTATGTCACAGAACACCACAGAATATGGACACTATTTTAGGCCCAGATTATTGGAATCTGCAGTACAGACACTGTTTTCTGATGTAGTTTATATTTAAATTTTTACTATATCTGGGATTGACAACCACACAAGGTGTTGAAGCACAGATCACGCAATTCACGGATTACACTGTTGACAGCAAAAATGTGCATAGATTATGGGGAAAAAAATTGCGTTTTCTTTATTATAATTTTTTTCCTATATATGGGCCTGACAACCACACAAGGTATTGAAGGGCAGATCACACAATTCACGGATTACACTGTTGACAGCAAAAATGTGGACAGATTATGGGAGAAAAATTGTTTTCTGTATTTTACATTTTTCCCTATATCTGGGCCTAACAACCACACAAGGTGTTGAAGCACAGATCACGCAATTCACGGATTCACAGGAAAAAAAATAGTGTTTTCTGTATTATAATTTTTTCCCTATATTTGGGCCTGACAACCACACAAGGTGTTGAAGCGCAGATCACGAAATTCACGGATTACACCGTTGACAGCAAAAATGTGGATAGATTATAGGGAAAAAATTATTGTTTTCACTAATATTCTTCCTATCTCTGCCCCTGACACACAGAAGGTATTGCTGCACAGATGTCACAAGTCACTGCAGACACCTTCTATATAGCAAAAGAATCGCTATTTCGCAAAGTATAAAAAAAAAAATTCTAGTACTACTTTGCACAATTAAATTGCTGCCACCACACACAATAGTCCTTAAAAGGACTTTTGGGTCTTTGAAACGTTATTCACTGGAATATATTGCGATCACAATCTCCCTATGCTATCTGTCCCTTCCTAAGCGCAGCTCTCCTTGACTCGCAATGATGACGCATTCTGGCCAGCCAATCACTGTAATGCCAGTAGCCAACATGGCTACTGGCATTACAGTGATGGCAGTACTTACCTGCACGTTTATTGGCTGCTTAGCACCCGTGAAACGTGCGGGGAGGAGACTCGAGCATGGCGCTCGAGAAACTTTTAAATACATAAAGGGAATCAACAAGGTAAAAGAGGAGAGAATATTTAAAAGAAGAAAAACTGCTACAAGAGGACATAGTTTTAAATTAGAGGGGCAAAGGTTTAAAAGTAATATCAGGAAGTATTACTTTACTGAGAGAGTAGTGGATGCATGGAATAGCCTTCCTGCAGAAGTGGTAGCTGCAAATACAGTGAAGGAGTTTAAGCATGCATGGGATAGGCATCAGGCCATCCTTCATATAAGATAGGGCCGGGGGCTATCCATAGTACTCAGTATATTGGGCAGACTAGATGGGCCAAATGGGTCTTATCTGCCGACACATTCTATGTTTCTATGTGTTACTCAGCCAAGTACCGCCATGTTCCGAGCATAGCGATGCTCTTGCTGAACAGGTATTCGGCTGAGCATGCTCGCTCATCACTAACTTGGAGCACACGGAATTCCGTGCTTCCGTGTCTGTGCCTCCACTGCGTAAAAGGTAGGACATTTCATATCTTCAGCTGCATCTTGCAGATTGCGCATCCATTGAAGTCAATGGGTCCACACAGCAATGCAGAGTGCACACAGACGGTTTTGTGGACCCGCGGTTTGTGGTCTGCAAAATGGGCACAACCGTGGTGTGAAGGTGGCCTTCACTACAGTTCTTTACTACGGGCACCATCCTTACAGCATCACCCTGTATAGGCCATTGTGAATACATTCTATAGAACATATAGTAGTTACTGTTAGTATTGTATTGTTATTTTTTTTACAAAATTTTGCCTCTTTTCCCTAATAACAATTTTGTCTTCAAAATATTGTCTTTTTCCTCATAACTAATGACTTTTTAAATGTATTTTTTTTTTACATTTATCAGGTTATGTCAACATTTTCTTAGTATAATTTTTTTTTTGTTCTTTACTTGCAGTTTGGGATTCTTTTTTCCAAAATATATACATAATTATTTTTTCCAAAATATTTACTTTAAAATATTATCCTCCACTTTTTTCCCGAAATATTTAATTATTCATCATAATTTGTTTTGTACTTTTATGACATTATGTTAAATTTTTTGAGTTTTTGTTACCTTTTTTTTCCTTTTAAATTTGTCTTACTTGAACCTATGGCTTTAAAATGTACTAATTATGATTTTTTTTTTGTGTGCTCTGGCTCTTCCTACATTGAGAGAGTAATTATTCTGTATTTATTATTTGTGTATACATTAAAGGGGTTTTCTGGGTACAAAATATTTATGACCCATCTTCATGATAGGCCATCCATTTCAGATCAGTTGTTGGAAGAGGCTGATTCGTTCAGTGCGAACTCTTGATAGGCTTGTGACACCACATTCAAGTGAATGGGCTCGGGCTGCAATACCAAGCATGGCCACTATACAATGTACGGCGCTATGCTTAGTAAGCTGTGAATAAGGCGAACAAGCACTGCGGCCTCTCAAACTGCTGACCGTCGAGGGTGCAGGGAGTTGGACTCCCACCAATCTTATACTGGTGACCTGAGAATAAATCATCAATATTATAGGTGTGGAAAAACCCTTTAAGTGTACACACATTTGCCCAATTGATTGCTTCTCTTTTTATTGAAATTTGCATGTGGATAGCATAAGACTAGGACCCAAAGATTGTAATTTTGACTTTGTTCTTCATATCTCATATCTCAAGCTAAAAGCAATTTGCACTCATGTAATTCCAGTGGATTGCCCATAATAACGCGATCACTCTCCAAAAGCTTTTAACAGGAGGAACAAATATACAAAAGTTTTGTGTGATATTAGCTGCAGTCCCTTCGTAGAAGTAGGTCCCAACTTCTTTCAGTCCAAAACGTATAAAAAGGGGTTAGGGTCTGCGCTGCAATAAAGGAAAGCTTAGGGGTAACACAAAAATCACTGGTTCTTTTTATGCTGCTTCTTCCAATCTCCTCCTTATCCTTCCTCCTTCGCAGCTTCTTAGTCTCTGAACCAACGAGCGGTAGTGGGTATGCTTCTCACGCCTTCAAAGAGATTATTAACATAGCACAAACCCGCATGTAAAATAGTTCACACTTCTTTATTATACTTACAAAATCGTAATCTTGAACATCACATAGAACATATACTGCCTGTCCAAAAAAAAAGTTGGGTTAAGAACTGTCCAACGCATAATAAAAAAACTGGAAGGATAGTGGGGACCCATCGTATTCAAGGAAGAAATGTGGCGGAAAAAAAATCCTGAATGATCGTAATCGGCGATCACTTAAACGTTTGGTGAAATCAAATAGAAGAAAAACAACAGTAGAACTCAGGGCTATGCTTAATAGTGAAAGTAAGAGCATTTCCACACGCATAGATAATGGAAATATCCAGCTCACCCTTATTTTGTGATGATGTAGATGTTCCACCTCGGGTGCACGGAAGTGAAGGTAAGGCCTTGGTAGTAGCAATAGGGAAGAATTTTCCAGCACCACTAATTTCTTTAGCGAAAATTTTCTTTATTTTCAGTGACAAGGAGACAGCAATAAAACGTATTCACAGGTTCTGTTGGCAATCTAAGCGTTTCGAACAGGTGGGTTCTTATTCATGACTGGCATGTCTTGCCTGTGTGAGAGCGGCTATATATATCCCTGTCTTGAGAGCCCATCCCCCAATTTCAGGGAGGGGAAAAAAATCCAGGTGTATGCAAGGCCGTAATCACACTGAAAGGCAAGGCAGGCGTCTGTTCAATTCATGTTACACATTAATAAAAATACTGGTTGATTGGGGTAGCATATAGGGGCTTCAGTACAAGAAATTGAATTTTATCATGGTCAAAGAAACCTGCAACAAGCAGCTCCATATATATTTAAAGAGTACATAAAATTCTAGTGATCTTGGCCATGAAAACAAAAACTGCAAGGTGTGAACATGGTTCCAATAAGCCCAGTATAAAAAAAAAACAATTTTTTAAAATAGTAATGAGAACAGACAAAAATATACATATGGTACATAGTTTCAAGCAATATAAGCTCAGCTCTGTAAAAATACACAAGTTCTTTTTTTTTAAGGTTTAGTCCAGCAGGAAATCTGGTATTTAATTTCAGAATCCAGTATGCTTCTCTTTGTGTCATTAGTCTCTTTGAATCGCCACCTCTGTGTGGGAGGACAACACGTTCGATAGCATAGGCTGAAAAAGTTGTGGAAAGAACTAAAATTTAGCTTCATTGGATATATTAACCTATTCGCTATTAGTGATATAATTCAGGTGTTCTAATAGTCTCGTTTTAAATTTCCAAGATGTGCATCCCACATATAAGAGTTTACATTCCGTACATTCTATTACATATACTACACCAATGGTATTGCAGTTTATGTATGTTTTGATCGGAAAAAATTCCGTATCCGTGGAATTGTGAAAAACCTTGCGTGTAATGACATAGCTGCATGCTTTGCAGGGATGACTGCCACATTTCGAAAAACCGGCGTATTTAAGCCAGGTTGGTCTTTGGTGGCAGACAGATACAGGGATGGCGACAAGGAGGTCGCAAGAGATGGCGGTCGTCTCGAGACCACCCTGTGGCCATCCCTGAGTAAAGAGTACAGGGTCTGGTCCTCAAATAGCACCGGAATACACCTTGAAAAGATGTGTTTTTTTTTATTTTGTACACGCACAATGCAAAGGGAACTCAAGGGATTGGGACTGAACAGCTGTCTAGCCGTAAAAAAAACACTAATCAGTGAGGCAAACCAGAAAAACTGGCTTCAATTTGCTAGGGAGCATAAAGATTGGACTCTGGAGCAATGGAAGAAGGTCATGTGGTCTGATGAGTCCAGATTTACCCTGTTCCAGAGAGAGGCAGATGAAGTGATGCCCCATCATGCCTAGTGCCTACTGTACAAACCTGTGGGGGCAGTGCTATGATCTGGGGTTGCTGCAGTTGGTCAGGTCTAGGCTAAGCAACAGTATGTGCTCCAAGAATGAGGTCAGCCGACTACCTGAACATACTGAATGACCAGGTTATTCCATCAATGGAGTTCTTCCCTGATGGCACGGGCATATTCCAAGATGACAATGCCAGGATTCATCGGGCTCAAATTGTGAAAGAGTGGTTCAGGGAGCATGAGACATCATTGTCACACATGGATTGGCCACCACAGAGTCCAGACCTTAACCCCATTGAGAATCTTTGGGATGTGCTGGAGAAGGCTTTGCGCAGCGGTCAGACTCTACCATCATCAATGCAAGATCTTAGTGAAAAATTAATGCAACACTGGATGGAAATAAATCGTGTGACATTGCAGAAGCTTATCGAAACAATGCCACAGCGAATGCGTGCCGTAATCAATGCTAAAGGCTTTTTTTTGGTGGCGACTTTTTTCTTGGACAGGCAGTGTATGATAAAGCCCGACCTGCTTCGTCTGGGGCGTTTCAGGAACAAATAATTTTTGTGTACAGTGAAGTCTCCTTCTAGATAATTGTCTAATTGTCTACTGAAGGCAGAGTTCCTCCTCAGAAGGGTTTCTTGGGGCTTTTGGGAAGTTGTAGGTATTCACATCCCTCGGTTTGCCCTATAGAATTATTCCACAGTCCACGAGCTTGGAATGTGAAACCTGCTCTTTGTACTAGAATCTAATGTTGGAGGCCCAGTTTTTTTTTATTTTTGACTGTTTTTGAGATGTATCTAATGACCTACATAAATATCTCAGGTACTGATGACTGAATTCTTATGCCCCCAATTAAGGATGGGTGAACCAGTTCATAACGAAAACACTTCACAAAAATTTGTTTGCAAAAAGAACCCAAAGCTTTTCAGGCTGAAGAGGCCAGTCTGAGGTGGTTTTTGTGCTGGTGGTTTGTTTGTCGATTTGATGTATAGGAAAAGTTGGTTGTAGACTGACAGGTGAGTTTATGGAGTGACTGTGAAGATGTCAACATTTGAAGGGTCCAAATTAGGGATGAGCAAATCAATTTGTATCAAACAAGGTTCGTTACTAATTTCCCCAAAATCAGTCCTCCAAACGAACCCCAAGCTTTTCAAGTTTGTGTCGAATAGAGAACTTTTAACAGGGAAAGTTTCAGGAGGTGAGGACTGGGATGCAGTGCTGCATACAGGGGCTGGCATACATCTTCTGCAGAACCTCAAAAACCCAGCACCTGCAAGAAAAATAAATTTATTTAAACTGAGAGACAGCTAGTACAGCACCCCAATAGAATTCTGCTGCAAACGCTGTGCAATTGCACATTTTTTCCCAGTGCATTATATCTGTTAGGTGTTACTAAATGCGTTTCATTATAGCAGAAGCAAATTACAGCAATAGCGCCATTTTATACCACTGAAAGCACATAACACTCTTTACTGTATGCTTATATTGCTGTTGTGGGTATGAATAATCTCACCATTTATTTCAATGGAAGTTACTCCATGTACATTCCGTTTCCATATATCCGTTCTGCAAAAAAATAGAACATGTCCTAATATTGTCTGCATTACGGACAAGGATAGAACTGCTCTATTAGGGGCCAGCTGTTGTTCTGAAAAATATGGAATGCACTCGGACGTCATTCGTATTTTTTGCGGATCCGTTTTTGGCGGACCAAAACATACATACAGTAGTGTGCATGAGCTCTAACTTAAATTTTTATGTGCTCTGGCCTGGGTGGTGTTGGTGTTGGGACTTCTTGCCAGGCGTGCAAGGATCCCATTAATATATGGAAAATTTAACTCCCATTGGTCTGCAAATGTAGCACACTTCCACACCTTTGCCTAAATTAGATTTTTTTCTGGGATGTGGCCAGATGATGAGTTGGTACTCTTGGCCAGGCACGTAATGGTTCCGATGCTATATGGAAAATTTTAATCTTGTTCGGCTGCAAATGTAGCACACATTTGCGCCTTTGCCTAAATTTTGTTTTCTTGCCAAGCACGCAAGGGTTTCACTGCGATATGGAAGATTTAAATCTCGCTGGTTGTAAATATGGTGCGCTTCAGCTCTTTCGCCTAAATGTAATTTTGTTGGGCTCTGGCCCAGGCTGTGTGGCGGACTCTTGGCATGTGTGTGATATGTGCAGGTGTTCTGACCCCATAAAGGGATCATTTTTTGATGGTTGGTTCCAACAAGTCATTGTTTTATTCCAACACCATTTATTTTTAACACCCTCTGCCCCCAATAAGGGACATTTTTTGGAAGTTTTGGAATATGAAAAAGCCTGCGCACATGCTGTTCATTAACACCCTCAAACATGTGTTTACCCATAGCTATGTACGTTAGTGTCATTCTGACATTGGTTCCAAAAAAGACATTGACGTCAGTATATCCTTCAATGGTTTCTTTAATTAAATAGATCCAAAAATAATGTACAAAAAGTGCAACATTTCGACTAATACATATGGGGACATTTATTAAACTGGTGTAAAGTAGAACTGGATTAGTTGCCCACAGCAACCAGATTCATAGTTACATAGTTGCATAGTTAATAGGGTTAAAAAAAGACATAAGTCCATCAAGTTCAAACAAGGGATAGGCGGGGACTGAATCTCACCTTTCATTTTTGAGAACTCCTTTGGAAGATGAAAGGTGGAATTGGATTGGTTGCTGTGGTGTTCTACTTTACACCAGTTTGATAAATGACTCCAATAGTCTTTTACAAGTGATGTTTTTTTTTGAGCTTGCTGAACACTGGATGTGGATCCATCAGTGCATCGGACTGTTGCATTCCTGATGGGCATTTTTGAGGGATATTGGTGTTGCTTTTGAATTATTTTTAACTCTGACATTATTTGCTATTGCTGTCATTGGAAGATTAGAGAGAAGGGAGGAGGAGGCAAACAAAAAGCAAAAATTCATAAAAATTTGAAAAAAGATCTTCCTAAAAAGATCTGAATCCTTGGAGACTAGAGGGTGTTATATACCAATTTTCAGGGCAATTAGATCAGCCTTGGGTCAGGTAGAATTGATTCAGGTCAAAATTTAGTCAAAACTGAATCTCAAAAAGTTTGCTCATCTCTGTTTTAAAGTAAGGAGCCTAACTATGTAAAATCATGGCAACTAAAGCCACATGGAGTCACATAGATGGTCCTCCAGGCACCAATAAGAGTAAAAATAGGAATAGAATGACGCATAGTGCATCAGGTGTCAGAGTAGGTGGTGAACTGCCTAAGCACATAGTGTAGGTGCTGTGGATACTAGTAGACAATACTGAAACAGAGCACCTGACTTGTGCTGCACCATGTGAATATCGCACATACTAATAAGTGCTAAACTACCTGAGCTGTACTACACAGAAAAACATGCAAATCTTAAGACTCCCGACACTATTAACATATAAACTTTGCAACATGAGGGGAGAGCAAGCTAGACCTTGTGTACACACATATCCCTGGAGCATACAGGGAGAAGCCTCGTCCTCACCTAGGCTACTTGGATCATATCTCTGCCATGCTAAAACTAGCCTACAGGCCACTCGTAACAGTGGTATTTTTGAGGGGGACGTGTAAAAGCCCTCAGGTGAAGGTGTGCACACCCTTTTTTTTATCTACTTTTTTATATACTTTAGCTTATTAGCTACTTTTCCTCTCCAAAAAGGAACTAGACAGGGTTGCCCCATGTTCCCCCTGCTCTATGTTCCTGGAGCCTCATGTTCCTGTTGCCATTATTTGGAGTATCATTGTGTTTTTTGAGGTATTTAGATCAACAACAAGTGTTTATATGCTGCTTTATTTGCAGATTGTTTAGTTTATGGCGAATGTTCAAACAGATTTCGAGGGCACAACTGAAATTAATTCAATCTGATTTTGGTCAGTGTGTAAAACATTATGGCGCGGGGGGAGGGGTGTTTCCTAAAGGAAATGGAAAATGAGGAGAATTGAAAGGTCCTTGTAGCTAAAACTAGAATAAAGTACTTGGGTATTAAAGGGGTGGGCCACTTTCTGGTAATTGTTGACCAATGTGTTTGTGAGATGATTATATGGCACTTACTGATATCGTCCTTGTTGAAATTCTGCACCATTTTCTATATTTTATCATGTATACTCCCTTGTTTACAAAGTCTTTTGAGCTGTCCGCACAGAGGTCCTGTCCATAAGATGGCTGCCAATGGAGGGTCATGTGACCAGGGAAATCATCTCCATGTGACGTCTCCTCCAGTCAAAGCCCCTGCACCTGCCATCTACACTTGTTCTGTTAGGAGTTCAGTGCAGGTGCTGTGTGTTTGAATGGAGGAGCCATGAAATGAAGGTGATTTCCCTGATCACATGACCCTCCATCAGCGGCCATCTTATGGACACAACCTCTGCTTGGACAGCTCATAAGACTTGGTGCAGAATTTCAACAAGGACTATATTAGTAAGTGCTATAGAATCATCTCACAAACACATTGGTCAACAATAACCAGAAAGTGGCCAACCCCTTTTACATAAGTCGTGCTCCAGATTTGATTTATAGGCTAAATTTCCTTTCCTTCCTATCATTTCTACAATAATACAGGAGTTGGGCCGGTGGCAACACCGCTCCGAGATGCTGAGGGGAATAATGAAGGTTTGTCACCTTCTGTACACTTCTGTGGGGAAACCTGGCAGTATATGCTCAGTTTTCCTGCAGCGCCACCACAGGGGAAATGGAACATTACACTGTGTCCTTTCACATCAATGGGGATTGTCTGTAATGCAGGACAGGACAGGTCCTCCAGAGGGAGAGAGAGAGACGCTTTTTATAAGTGCTATGGCCCTCTGGCTAAGAAATGATGACCCTAAACAGAGGACCTCCACCCTGTTAACCCAAAATGACATAATGGGTTCCCGAAAGTTTGCAGCCTCTTTGAATGGTCTGACAAGTCTTCATTGCTGCTCTCATGAGCTGGTATTTTGGAGTCATAGTGGTCAGGCAGGACTATACGGTGTATACTCAGCATGGTCCGGTGGTCCTGGCCCAGTCACATATAACATCATCTTGGAACTTTGAAGAAGCCACTCTCTTTATACCTTCAGCTCTTATGTATTAACTTTTCTTGTCGGACCTGTTGTCTTGTGCACATATTTACCGTCCTGTGAATAAGCTGAGAGATTTGCTGTCTCCTCCCAGCACTACAGGAGCTGGGCTGACAGGCACCCGGCCCATTATATATAGCTGATAACCAGCGAGGAACATTCTGTAGAGTGACACCCAAGAGTGCAGGCATCATGTCAGGGGCTGCGGCTAAGGTTGCCAAAGACAGAGCCGTAGCTGATGGTCTCGGTACGAACAAGAACCCGATGAAGTATTTAAACCAGGACTATGAAGAACTGCGGGCACAGTGTCTGGCGTCCCAGACCCTCTTCAAAGACGACCAGTTTCCTGCATGTCCATCAGCCCTGGGCTACAAAGAGTTAGGACCAAACTCTGCAAAAACCAACGGAATCGTGTGGAAGAGACCCTCGGTGAGAAAACCTGCACTCATGTATACTAGCACCTTGGTGATTTGGGAGGTGATCTAAAGATGGGAGACCTATCCTGTAGGATGTGATTGAGGATGCTTCAAAATTTTATTTGATGTTTTGGACAATGTACATGGGAACAATGAAGGAGAGAAATCAATATGGCCAGAAAAGGCCTAAAAACGCATCAAATGTAACTAAATGGTGCAAACAACGTGCTAGGCGCGTGATGCATGTCTTTAATACATAAGGGAGATTTAGATCTGTAAAATCCACGGCGCTCGGTCATGTAATGACCAAAGAATGATTTTATTCATAAATATGCAAAATATGCGTTCAGGATAGACATCGTCTTAATATCAGATCCTGCTCATGTATTAAAGAGCGTTTCGGTCAGAGATGATAGACTTGTGTATGAAGTAGTGGAGCGCCATTTTTTCTCCAAGTGTTTAATTTGGAGCATCTTTAAAGGGGTTGGTCCAACTCATACATTGGTGGCTTATCGCTAGGAGAGAAGGGATGTCAGGAGAGGGGACAGGTCCTCTTTAAAGAAAATGTCTCTCTATGGGAGTGCTGAAACTAGTCAAATGCTGGCTTGGCTATGTCTGTCAGCCCCATAGAAGTGAACGGAGCGTTGGCCGCATCCATATGTATGGGACTTCCGAAAATAGTCGAGTGCGCCGATGGGCCATTTTCAGCACCCCCATAAAAATGAATGGAGGGCGGTCTGCTCTCCTTCATTTCGCGGGTCCCAGATGAAAGTATGCCACTTTTTTAAGACAGAATTGTGGAGTGTGGGGCAGAACAAATTTCCCCATTTTACAGTTCTTTTTCTTTTTCTAGACAATAATTTCTTTGGTAAATATAAAGCCTTTTGGCCCATTACAATAAAAAAAAAAATCCTTAAGGCCTCCTGCACACAACCGTAGGGGTCCCGTTGTCGTATTGCGGACCACATTTGCGGATCTGCAATACACGGGCACCGTTCCGTGTGCATCCCGCATCACTTCAATGGGTCTGCAAATCTGGAGATGCGGAATGGTGCGGAACGGAACCCTACGGAAGCACTGCGGAGTGCTTCCATGGGGTTGCGTTCCGTACTCCCGTTCTGCAAAAAGATAGAACATGTCCTATCTTTTTGCGGAACGGCCGGATTGCAGACCCGTTAAAGTGAATGGGTCCGTGTTCTGCTGCGGCTGCCCCACGGTCGGTGTTCGTGCATTGCGGCCCGCAGCACGGCCACGGGGCGCACACGTTCGTGTGCAGAAGGCCTAAAGAGGACCTGTCACTTCTCTTGATATGTCAGTTTTAGTAACTACTCACCTTTCCCATGTAATAACAATTCTGGAGCATCTATTTTTATGACTCTGTTGTGCCATTCCTCTATTACTCCTGCTAGAAGATTGCAAATAGTTTGCCAGCAGTCTGCAGTAAAGGTACTGTTGGGTGTTACAAGTAGCGGGTGTGTCTGACTTTGTCCAATCAATGCTGCCAGTGTCAGACTGTTCAGGGTGGGACACCCCCCTAACTTATAATGCCCCTTTAACACTACTGAGTATTCCGCGCGGATGCGATGCGTGAGTTGAACACATTGCACCCGCACTGAATCCTGACCCATTCATTTCTATGGGGCTGTGCACACGAGCGGTGATTTTCACGCATCACTTGTGCGTTGCGTGAAAATCGCAGCATGCTCCTCTTTGTGCGTTTTTCACGTAACGCAGGCCCCATAGAAATGAATGGGGTTGCGTGAAAATCGCAAGCAAGTGCGGATGCGGTGCGATTTTTTAAACACGGTTGCTAGGAGACGATCGGGATGGGGACCCGATCATTATTATTTTCCCTTATAACATGGTTATAAGGGAAAATAATAGCATTCTGAATACAGAATGCATAGTAAAATAGCGCTGGAGGGGTTAAAAAATAAATAAATAATAATTTAACGCACCTTAATCCACTTGATCGCGCTGCCGGCATCTCCTTCTGTCTTCATCTTAGCTGTGTGGAGCAACAGGACCTGTGGTGACGTCACTCCGGTCATCACATGATCCATCACCATGGTAAAAGATCATGTGACGGACCATGTGATGACCAGAGTGACGTCACCACAGGTCCTTTTCCTGCACACAGCAAAGATGAAGACAGAAGAGAAGCCGGGCTGCGCTATCCAGTGGATTAAGGTGAGTTAACTTATTATTATTATTTTTTTAACCCCTCCAGCGCTATTTTACTATGCATTCTGTATTCAGAATGCTATTATTTTCCCTTATAACCATGTTATAAGGGAAAATAATACAATCTACAGAACACCGATCCCAAGCCCGAACTTCTGTGAAGAAGTTCGGGTTTGGTTACCAAACATGCACGATTTTTCTCACGCGAGTGCAAAAAGCATTACAATGTTTTGCACTCGCGCAGAAAAATCGCACATTTTCCCGCAACGCCCGTGTGAAAGAGGCCTTACACCTAGATGTACCTTTACTACAAGCTGCTGGCAACTCATTTATAACCTTCTAATAGAAATAACTGAGGAATGGCACAACATAGAGTGATAAGAATAGATGCTCCAGGATTGTCATTACATGGACAATGCTAGTAGTTACTAAAACCGATATGTCTGGAGAGGTGACAGATCCTCTTTAAGGTATCATGCTCACGACCATATTTTTGGTCTGCATCTGATTCGCATGTTTTGAGGATCGGATTCTGACCCAATCATTTTAATGGGGCTGAAAAAAATGTGGAGAGCACACCACGTGCATCCACCTCATCCATATGTCCGTTTCACCGTCCTGCAAAAACATAGAACATGTCTTATACTGATCCATTTTGCAGACAAGAATAGGTACTTGTAACACAGCGCGGGACGTGCACAACTGGAAAATGCAGAACGCCCATGGCCAGTGTATTCTGCAGATCCGTGATTGGCATTTATAGCGCGCTCAGGTGGCGTCTACGGGGCTAATGTGACAGTATGGCGGTCATTCAGCTCTCATTCTGGGTGTTTTTGGGATGTGGTTGGTAGATTTCTGCATCCAGTGACTTGATCAGGAAGGCTTCTTGGCAGCAAACAGAACAACGGAGATATTCTGTGAGGTCCTTCTGCAGAGGGAACCAGGGATGTGCTGCGACATAATGTACCGTCCAGGGAGCTTGCTCTCTATTCACTGCTACAAGACCTCCGAAAATAAGCCAGGGCGATCACTCGGCTATTTTCGGAAGTCCCATAGGAAAGAATAGAGCTTTCCATTCACTTTGGAGCCCCCTTTTCACATAGGAGCGGGTTCCAGAGGTGGGACCCGCACTTACCGGACATTTATGGCGTCTTCTATTGATTTGCGCACACCCCTTTAATGTTTACATTTATTTTGAGGAATCATGACCTTGTAGCCAACAGGACCAACCCTAGAGGTGTGCCAACTACTCTAATTAAGCCGAAGGTGAAGGGGGAACCACACATAACCCCTCAGATGCCACGGTCAGTAGTGACTGTAGTATCCAAGTCATTAGAAGGATGGTACTCCCTCTTCATGAAATGCTCAGTCCCAATAATCGGCGGGTGTAAATTTGCCGCCTTTCCTCCGCTCATTCGCCGGGTCCTCATGTTATTTATGCAGCACAAAATGACTATCGTGCTGCCAAGAAACAATGAGACTCTATGTGGACAAATGATCGTACTAACGATCATTCATTCCCATAAAGGCCCGATGAGTAGTGGTGATGTGGCGCAGCATCTAACGGCTCAAGCATGACTGCAGGATGTCACTTTACATAGGATGACGTGTCAGCGAGGGCTGTGACATTATGCGCTCAGTAAATA
Organism: Bufo bufo; assembly: GCF_905171765.1. Classification (NCBI taxonomy): domain Eukaryota; kingdom Metazoa; phylum Chordata; class Amphibia; order Anura; family Bufonidae; genus Bufo; species Bufo bufo. The sequence continues at coordinate 602,332,846 of NC_053392.1, forward strand.
AATCCCACTAATTATGAAATGTAATCCGATAGTCTCCCCACTGCTCTGTGAAGGATAATTATCCAGTGCCTTATCTCTCCTCCTCATTATCTCTAATGCTGTCTTATCTTGGCCGTACTGTCTCTTTAAGCCGTTTATCCCTTAACAAAACGTCTTTTCCCCTTGCCTCTTGAGTTTTCTGCACGGATCAGGGCGAGTGTCTAATAGTTTTCTCATGTAAACTACCAATGATTGGCGATGACATGTCATCACTGACTATAAATCGATCATCTGTACCCAAAAATGTGAAATTTAAAATTTGAAAAATTTGATCTCCAAAATGTGCATGCAATTTTATTGCTATGTTGATGCCTCCTATAAAATGGTGGGGGCATCTGGAAAACTGGAATCGGAATTGGCAGAAATGTAGCAGAATTCTGCCGGAAACTGTACCAAAAATTGTACAAGTTTATCGTGGATTTTAGCCACTTTGGGGGAGATTTCTCAATAATGTGATATTTTTAAAAGACGGTGAAAACTTCACTGATTGCACCAAATTTATCAAAATGAACAAAAAATTAATCACAACGGCCGAGGACACAAATGAATCAAGATTATTTGCAAAGTTGTCTATTTTTTTATTTTTATTATTATAGATGCATTGGAGCAGCTCTAATCCCCACTGAAAACACATGCATGCTCGGCTGAGCCAAGTGTGGGGGGGAGGGGGGTCAGGAATGGTAGCTGTCAGGCGAATGAGTGCATTCTAATGCGTATGGTGAGCTTAAGGGTTAATATATTGTAATATAATGTAAAACAGACGGGACTAACACATCGCTTTACCGGAAACTCAGAAAGTCCAAAGGTTGCAATTATTTCACCAGAAACTGGCTGTGATTTATCATTGAGAAAACAGCATCCAGATACAGGGACAGGCGGCAGCTGCTCCCAGTTAAGTCCAGTGACACGTCTCTCCTGGAAAAGAATGAGTTAATCAGATTTAGAATTTAAAATTATTCCTGCTAGAAGTTATGGATGAATTACTAGCAGTTTGCAAGGAAGATCCAACTGGGTGTGTGTCCCTGCACAGTCTGACACTGGCAGCACTGAATGGATAATCTCAAACTGTGCAGAAAGACCTCCCCAACTGGTAACACCCAGCTGCACCTTCCTTGAAAACTGCTAGTAATTCATTTATAGCTTCTAGCAGTAATAATAGAGGAATGGGACAAGACAGAATGATAAGAAAACTAAAGCAGACACGTCAGGTGAGGTGAGAGCTCCCCTTTAAGTCAATGTGAGCAAACGAGACCTGAAGTCACTTGTCCTGCTCAAAATGGGAAAGGAACACACCAGAGGAAGCAGGAAAAAAATTGGTAAAGACGTGATGGCTGCCGGCCTGCAAGTGTGATCTGTGGCTACAGCTTGTAGACCTTGTCCCTCCTCCATGCTTAACACTACATTTCTGCTTCTTTACCTTGGCTGTTCCTAATAACCACAAACTCACCAGGAAGTCGTTACATGGAAAGATGATTTCCATCATAGCGAGGGTGACTAAACCACCAATGTCCACCGTCTAAATGCCATCCATCCAATGGCGGGCTGATAGTGGCGAATGACTTATTGATAATGGAGCTGGAAGCTGACTTTATATACGTAGTGTGCTGGCTGGCGGGGGAGGTAAGGGAATGGAGAGGATGGGAGTGGTGGTGGTGGAGGCTCTGAGGGTGGTTGTAGCCCTCACAGTGGCAACCCTTCTCCAGCTCTCCACGGGCCAGATGTGCAACGTATAGAGGGGCACAACCTTTCTTCCCCTCAGGGGCACACCCTAGACTTGTGAGGGCTCCTGCCTGGTGGCAGCAAGGGTGCCTTTGATGTCGGGTGGCTAGGCAGATGGGCAGGACAGCGGACGGATAGTTGGTAGAGTCAAAGAGTTGCAGCACATAAAGCAATACTAGGCACAGTTCTGAAGTACAGTACAGACCAAAAGTTTGGACACACCTTCTCATTCAAAGAGTTTTCTTTATTTTCATGACTATGGAAATTGTAGATTCACACTGAAGGCATTAAAACTTTGAATTAACACATGTGGAATTATATACATAACAAACAAGTGTGAAACAACTGAAAATATGTCATATTCTAGGTTCTTCAAAGTAGCCACCTTTTGCTTTGACTACTGCTTTGCACACTCTTGGCATTCTCTTGATGAGCTTCAAGAGGTAGTCCCCTGAAATGGTTTTCACTTCACAGGTGTGCCCTGTCAGGTTTAATAAGTGGGATTTCTTGCCTTATAAATGGGGTTTGGATCATCAGTTGCGTTGAGGAGAAGTCAGGTGGATACACAGCTGATAGTCCTACTGAATAGACTGTTAGAATTTGTATTATGGCAAGAAAAAAGCAGCTAAGTAAAGAAAAATGAGTGGCCATCATTACTTTAAGAAATGAAGGTCAGTCAGTCAGCCGAAAAATTGGGAAAACTTCGAAAGTAAGGGCTATTTGACCATGAAGGAGAGTGATGGGGTGCTGCGCCAGATGACCTGGCCTCCACAGTCACCGGACCTGAACCCAATCGAGATGGTTTGGGGTGAGCTGGACCGCAGAGTGAAGGCAAAAGGGCCAACAAGTGCTAAGCATCTCTGGGAACTCCTTCAAGACTGTTGGAAGACCATTTCAGGGGACTACCTCTTGAAGCTCATCAAGAGAATGCCAAGAGTGTGCAAAGCAGTAATCAAAGCAAAAGGTGGCTACTTTGAAGAACCTAGAATATGACATATTTTCAGTTGTTTCACACTTGTTTGTTATGTATATAATTCCACATGTGTTAATTCATAGTTTTGATGCCTTCATAGTCATGAAAATAAAGAAAACTCTTTGAATGAGAACGTGTGTCCAAACTTTTGGTCTGTACTGTATATTCCAACAGGCGTTTCCCAAAGGTTGGTTATAGGAGATGGCAATGATGGGGGTAATCCTCCCAGAGTCTCTCTCTAGAAACACTTTGCAATTCCATTCCCATTAACACTTTCTGCAATTCCCGGTCTGCGGGGTTCAGAGCTTAGATGGGTGCGTCTCAGGGCACTGGAGGCAATTTAACCATTTCACCTCCAGTAAGGCCTTTTGCCATAAACGAGCGTTACCCTACTGTCCAGCACAGTCTTGGTTCCCAACCATCAGTAAAATGTCTGCCCTCTTCTCTCAGGGGTAGTCTCTCAGTTCAGTTGCTCTTCTGGCAACTTTCAGTCTCAGGAATAAAAGTCCCCTGGGCTAGGCCTACTTGTCTACGTCCTCACTATAGGCCTGCTCTGCAAAGACTCCCTAACTAGGGGGATGGGACCAGCCCATCACCCTGGCAACTTAACTGCGTAACTTTTTTGGAATTTGCAGTGCACAGATCACATCACCGTAAACATTTTAAAGAGGTGAACCTGAGTATAAATCTTTCACTGTGAATCACAGAATTAACCCTTTTAGCAGTGATCCACTGGGTCACTACATATAGCCGGTCCTATAGACCTGCCAGGGAAGATACTCGTACACCTTAGTTAATGGTGTCTTGCTGTCAGAGAGGGGTAACCTTTACTACTTCAGATTATACTGCCCATAGATGTTTGCCCCCCGATTGTGAAGGGAAGGGGTTTCCGGGTCAAACAATCCTGTCCAGCTTTATAATGTACAGCGGTGACCACGTCTTTATACTAACAGATGATTTACCTCATCATTATATAGGAAATATGTGGCAACCCCCAGTTCATTGTAGATGGAGCGACACGTGGAGACATCCGTCAAGGGGCTCTCGGTAAGTAAGAAGATCCTTTTGTATTCCAGTTTTCTAATCAAAATGGCTGCAGTGCTCAATGCATCCTTTAGCAAAGATCACTCACATCCGTCCCTGTGCCCAATGGGGGTTGTAATTAAATTTCTCCAACTCATAAAGACATTGAGGACAACTGCATGGAAAGCCAATTATAAGAGCCCCCCGGGTAAAACCATGGGGCCTGAGGTGGCGGTTTAGACTCCACCCCTTTGTCAGTAAGCCACACCCCCTTGTCAAGAATGCAGAGAAAACAAGAAATTTGTCATTTTGTGCCAGAAATGCTCCAAAATTTCAGACAAGATCGAGGTACGGATTCAATATTACATCCAGGTCAGTGTCTCCATTATGAATGTTGTTTTCTCCTAGCGGCATGTTTTTAGGATGCTGGAGAAACCGGAGAAACGGGAGAAAACTTACACCAGCATTAACCCCTTCCTAACATCTGCAATACATCTCTGGTGCTGTCAGGAAGTACCTTCCGCCATCCTCGGTACATATAGAGCACTATGATTCGATGGGTTACATTACAGCTCCAATGGTCAGGATTTGAGATAATTCCGATCCTGGCTTCAGACAATGCAGTCAATAGTGATCATAGCATCTAAGTGGAGGGGGCTACCTCTGTCACCTCAACCTTTCCCCTCTTCTTCCTCCCTCAGCAACGAGATTGTGTGGTGGCGATGGGATACTATGGAAGCTGGGGGTCTAACAATGGCTCATAGGTCAGCCATCTTAGTACACCCATCAGGCCCTGCCAGAGGCAGAGCCTATCAGGATGCCTGACAGCGTTACGTTGATAGTCGTTATGTCATGGGTAGGGAACAGAGAGCCCTAGATCATTCCGCACCACTGTCCCCACCTATTTGCACGACCGCCCTACATGGCAGACCACAACCGGGTGACAGTTCCTGCTTAACTACCCGCTGGGGCTTAAAGGGAAAAGGACGAGGAAAAAACATTAAACATAGTGAAAGGCACAAGGGACAGACAAGGGGCAGATGCCATCATGCCACTCAGAATACCAGAATTAGTAATCAGGCTAGCCGGGTCAAAACAATGGATGTCACGTCAGGGTACAAATCATTAAGCAAGACAGGGTCAAGTCAGAAGCCAAAGTCAGAAATACCGGATCAGAGGAGGGGAGTCAATACCATGCTGAAGTCCAAAACCAGGAGAGCACGTCAGAAGCCAAATCAGAACCCACAAACGTAGTCAGAAATACAAGCCAGGTCGGGGTCAGAAATATCCTTCAGATATCGTTAGTGAAGATCAGGAAGAGAACACCAAACACAGGCAACGGCTAATGGCCAGGATAAGCAGGGTTGGTGCCGAATCCAATTGGACCAGCGTGTCACGTGACCTGGCATCGACGCCATCACGCCCGGGTCACAGAACTGGAATCCACGTGACCCAGCGCTGACATTGCAAGAGCAGGATCTGGGGCAGCCTGGGGATGATGTGACCACCCGGAGCCCTGCCTCGTCGTGGGATCGCAGACTGGTGTCTCCCAGAAAACAAACCTTTAAAAAAAGAAAAAAGTTATGGGGAGGAAAAAAAGAACACAGTTGCTGTATCATAAAGGCTGAAACCAGCCTCGGCAGGAAGGGGCTAGAACCCTTTTCTATCATTAGAAACCAACGATTGTTGCCCCCGATCATCTGGCCGACAAGCACCTGGTTTTTGTTCCTCAGGGAATATCATAGTTTGGTGGCATCTGTCTGCAGCAGTGTGCACGCAGGAGATCTGCTGCTGACACGTGAAAACTGTAGAGTTACTGGTTGTTTGTCTCCAGTCTGATGATAATTGCTGCATGTAAAATAAGCTTAGGGGCCAATCGACCCGTGTAGGAGGACTATTACTCTCCAATCTGCAGTGCTGGCCCTGTCGTGACCTTGCACAATGCATAATTATGCAGCTTTCTCTGTATTCTGACAGCTGACTAACCCGTCCTGAGCAGCATTTGTATGTATGGATTCAGAAGCTTCTGGGACCCTTCTGGAACCCAAAACTGAACCTGTAGCTAGGGTTGCCACCTTTTCCTCAAGCCAAACCCGAACACGGGTGGAACGCATCGGGGCCGGAAGTTGCGTTCCACAGGCCGGAAGTGGGTCCAGCTGTGGAGCGCAAGCTGTAACTGAGGAACGGGCCAAGCAGACAGGATATCAGAGAGGACAGTAGGGTAAAAGGAAACACAAGAAGGAACAATAGTAAAAGAAAACATTTCAAGGAGGGAGGGAGTGTCCGCAGTGACCGCTGATTGTCCCCGCTGCTGACACCTCATTGGCCGCCTCCGCTGACTGACACCCGCCGCCGCCGCTCAGCGCCAGCTGTCAGGTGTGCAAGTCTCCTGTGCCCAGGTCCGAGAAAGGCTTGTACCCGGGCACAGGATTACAAACCCGGACTGTCCGGGTCATTCCCGTACGGGTGGCAACCCTACCTGTAGCAGGTCCCTCACCTGCCATGTGCCATTTGTAATACCACAGTCATCTTATGTGGTAAAGGGGCCTGGTGATGACTGCTACCTCTGCCTGGTGGTTTCCTTTTCAGTTCTGGATATCTACAATGCATATTATCTCTGTTTCCACCTTCCTGCCCAATATTGTAGGAACAAGGGCCAAGTTAATCACAAGTCAAACAGTGGAGAAGGAAGGTGGAGGATCTCGTCTTGTTTAATAAAGGTGTATATCGAAAAATTCTATTTAGGAGATTAGCTGCCGTGTAATTTTTACCTGATGACACAGAGATGGTCATTAGAACACACGGGGGAAGATTTATCAAACTGGTGTAAAGCAGAACTGGTTTAGTCGGCACTAGCAGCCAATCAGATTCCACCTTTCATTTTTCACAGCCCCTTTGGAAAATGAAAGATGTAATCTGATTGGTTGCTATGGGCAACTAAGCCAGTTCTACTTTAAACCAGTTTGATAAATCTCCCCCACACAGCGTACGAGGGGGACACAGGAGTATAAAGTGCTGGACTTCATACCAAAGTTTTGATGCTCAGGATAAGTCATCATTATCACATCGGAGGGGAGGTCCCGGCACCCCCACCTATCATCTGTTACAGGGAGCCGCCTGTATAGTGGCTGTGTTTGGTATTGCAGCACATCCCCATTCACTTCAGTGGAGCTGAGCTGCGACTAGGCCATGTGACCGATGTACGGTCACGTCACATGGCCTAGGAAGAGGCCACGGTGCTGTCGGACCCCCGCCAATCTGATATTGCTAGCCTATCCTGAGGATAGGTCATCATTAATAATTACTGGATAACCCCTTTAAATTAATTCAGACCCCCAAGGCCAAACCTCTACATGAATCAGACACCAGACCAAACCACGAAATGATTAAACCTGCCGGGCAATGGGGGATCACCGTTTCAGTGGTCAGTTAATACACAGGGAAAAAGTCTTGTGACCTCACCTCCAATAAATTAAAATAAGTTATTCACTATATGTAGGATGGATCTCAGACTAAAAGATAAAATAAAATATTTATATTCACGTTAAAATCTATTAATGGCCTATCTTTAGGACAGGTCACCAATATCAGATTAGTGGGGGTCTGACTCCCAACACCCCCACAAATCCGCTGTTTGAAGAGACCACGGCCTCTTTCTAGGTCAGTGACGTCACGTTCATTGGTCACATGGCCTAGGGGCAGACATTCAAGTAAATGGGCCTGTGCTGCAATGCCAAGAACAGCCACTTATGGCAAGAGAGAGAATAGGGAGAGGCGCTCATGGGGTAGTAAGCAACGGTAATCAGCTTAGGGAAGTGGATGAAGTATGCTCACCTTTTGGTGTTGTGCGTTTGTGGGCACCACGTCCGTAAGGGCAGACACACAAGGGGGGGGGGGGGGGGGGAGTCAATGCTGCCGGTACCCGTTCAATCCTTTTGGATGGAGCTGCCAAACCTCCTGAGGACTGTTGAGGAAGTGATGTTCAGTGGATCACTGAACATAACAAACCATTCAAAAACAGCCACTATACAACGTACAGCGCTGTGCTTGTAAGACTGTGAGGAGGCCGCGATGCTCACCCAAGCGACGCAGTCTCTTCGAACAGCTGATCAGCGGGGGTGCCGAGAGACGGACCTCCACCAATCACAAATTGATTACCCATCCTAAGGAGAGGCCATCAATGTACAAATCTCAGACCACCCCTTTTAATAGCGTGTAGTCAGCTCCTTAGCTCCCCCTAGTGACTGCAGGCAGACTGAACTTTACCATTTATGTAGGGATTTGGAACTCTGGCAAAAAAGATATATAGAAAATCATCAGTAGAGAATTTTGTACTTATTTAAATTTATTGATTCACTGAAAAGATCGGTTATGTCTATCAGGATTCTAAACTATTCACTATATGTAGGATAGAGCTCAAACTAAGATAAATTAACAAAACTTTATTTCTATTCACGTTAAAATCGGAATAAATGGCTATCTGCCTGTAATCATGTATAATAATGAGCCACACTCCGTGCTTCAACTCTTCAGCACACCTTTTTCTCATTAAGGCCTCTTGCACACAAACGTATTTTCATTCCGTTTCGCTTTTTTTTGCGGACCGTATACAGAACCATTCATTTAAAAAAAAACTAAGGAACTCCGTGTGCATTCCGTTTCCGTATTTCTGTTCCGCCAAAAAATAGAACATGTCCTATTATTGTCCGCATTATGGACAAGGATAGTACTGTTCTATTAGGGGCCAGATGTTCTGTTCCGCAAAATACGGAATGCACACGGAGGTCATCCGTATTTTTTGCGGATCCGTTTTTTGCAGACCGCAAAATACATACGGTCGTCTGCAAGAGGCCTAAGTGTGGGTTGATACTAGCGGTGCCTGTGGTTCAGACTGATGTGAGGGTAGGGATATTATGGCGCACTTCTGTAGCGTGTACCACTATGATCCGCTGAGCTGACTTAGTGCGCACTTAGATCAATATAGACACAGTGTTCGCCTACGTGTCTGGCACACTGATAAAGTGTTCTGCAATTAGGATCCACTGAGCTAAAGTAATGCTCAGCTAGATCAATAGTAACATGGTGTTGCCCTATATATCATCTCTCTGTAAGTAGCCCTCACTAAAACTGGCTACATATGTAACTGGCTTCCTGACCAGCGTCTTCCTCGACGCGTTTCCCTGCTGGATGCTCCCAGCTGTTCATCAGGAGTAACGGCGTATGTGGTTAAGTCGGTTTAAACAAAGTAACAAACAAACAAACATTGGTAGCTGCACGCCACGGATGTTGTGCTGCACTAATGCCGAGGGCTACTTGCTGCCGCAAGCACAACATCCGCGGCGTGCAGCTACCAATGTTTGTTTGTTTGTTACTTTGTTTAAACCGACTTAACCACATACGCCGTTACTCCTGATGAACAGCTGGGAGCATCCAGCAGGGAAACGCGTCGAGGAAGACGCTGGTCAGGAAGCCAGTTACATATGTAGCCAGTTTTAGTGAGGGCTACTTACAGAGAAATGATATATAGGGCAACACCATGTTACTATTGATCTAGCTGAGCATTACTTTAGCTCAGTGGATCCTAATTGCAGAACACTTTATCAGTGTGCCAGACACGTAGGCGAACACTGTGTCTATATTGATCTAAGTGCGCACTAAGTCAGCTCAGCGGATCATAGTGGTACACGCTACAGAAGTGCGCCATAATATCCCTACCCTCACATCAGTCTGAACCACAGGCACCGCTAGTATCAACCCACACTTAGGCCTCTTGCAGACGACCGTATGTATTTTGTGGTCTGCAAAAAACGGATCCGCAAAAAATACAGATGACATCCGTGTGCATTCCGTATTTTGCGGAACAGAACATCTGTCTCCTGATTGAACAGTACTATCCTTGTCCGTAATGTTCTATTTGTTTGCGGAACAGAAATACGGAAACAGAATGCACACGGAGTACCTTAGTTTTTTTTTAAATGAATGGTTTCGTATACGGTCCGCAAAAAAAACCTGAACGGAAACGGAATGAAAATACGTTTGTGTGCAAGAGGCCTTAATAAGAAAAAGGTTATTTTATCTTAGTTTGAGCTCTATCCTACATATAGTGAATAGTTTAGAATCCTGATAGACATAACCGATCTTTTCAGTGAATCAATAAATTTAAATAAGTACAAAATTCTCTGCTGATGATTTTCTATATATCTTTTTTGCCAGAGTTCCAAATCCCTGTTCAGTCTGCCTGCAGTCACTAGGGGGAGCTAAGGAGCTGACTACACGCTATTAAAAGGGGTGGTCTGAGATTTGTACATTGATGGCCTCTCCTTAGGATGGGTAATCAAATTGTGATTGGTGGAGGTCCGTCTCTCGGCACCCCCGCTGATCAGCTGTTCGAAGAGACTGCGTCGCTTGGGTGAGTATCGCGGCCTCCTCACAGTCTTACAAGCACAGCGCCGTACATTGTATAGTGGCTGTTCTTGGCATTGCAGCACAGGCCCATTTACTTGAATGGGACTGAGCTGCACCTAGGTCATGTGACCAATGAACCTGACGTCACTGACCTAGAAAGAGGCCGTGGTCTCTTCAAACAGCGGATTTGTGGGGGTGTTGGGAGTCAGACCCCCACTAATCTGATATTGGTGACCTGTCCTAAAAATAAGCCATCAATATCTATGTCTTGGACAACCCCTCTAAACACTGAACTCCATAATAACACAGTATGCAGTAAGCTCATGAACTCCCCCTAGTGGTGGCTGCATATATCTGTATGCAGTAATCTCCTGAGCTCCCTCTAGTGGTGGCTGTATATATCTGTATGCAGTAATCTCCTGAGTGACAGACAACAGAGGGTGGCAGTCAATGGAGAACATTCAAAACAAGGTAATGTTACCAGTGGGGTTCCACAGGGATCTGTACTGGGACCGATTTTGTTTAATATCTTCATAAGTGATATTGCAAAAGGCCTCGCTGGTAAGGTTTGTCTTTTTGCTGATGACACAAAGATATGTAACAGGGTTGATGTTCCTGGAGGGAAACGCCAAATGGAAAAGGATTTAGGAAAACTAGAAGAATGGTCAGAACTCTGGCAACTGAAATTTAATGTGGATAAGTGCAAGATAATGCACCTGGGGCGTAAAAACCCAAGGGCAGAATATAGAATATTTGACACAGTCCTGACCTCAGTATCTGAGGAAAGGGATTTAGGAGTAATTATTTCAGAAGACTTAAAGGTGGGAAGACAATGTAATAGAGCAGCACGAAATGCCAGCAGAATGCTTGGATGTATAGGGAGAGGTATAAGCAGTAGAAAGAGTGAAGTGCTCATGCCGCTGTACAGAACACTGGTGAGACCTCACTTGGAGTATTGTGCGCAGTACTGGAGGCCATATCTCCAGAAGGATATAGATACTCTAGAGAGAGTTCAGAGAAGAGCTACTAAACTAGTACATGGATTGCAGGATAAAACTTACCAGGAAAGGTTAAAGGACCTTAATATGTATAGCTTGGAAGAAAGACCAGACAGAGGGGATATGATAGAAACTGCTAAATACATAAAGGGAATCAACTCGGTAAAGGAGGAGAGCTTGTGGAACTACCACAAGAGGACACAGTTTTAAATTAGAGGGGCAAAGGTTTAAAAGTAATATAAGGAAGTATTACTTTACTGAGAGAGTAGTGGATGCATGGAATAGCCTTCCTGCAGAAGTGGTAGCTGCAAATACAGTGAAGGGGTTTAAGCATGCATGGGATAGGCATAAGGCCATCCTTCATATAAGATAGGGCCGGGGGCTATCCATAGTATTCAGTGTATTGGGCAGACTAGATGGGCCAAATGGTTCTTATCTGCCGACACATTCTATGTTTCTATGTTTCTATGTAGTGGTCGCTGTATATATCTGTATGCAGTAAGCTCCCGTGCTCCCTCTAGTGATCGCTGTGTGTGTGTGTGTGTGTGTGTGTGTGTGTGTGTGTGTATATATATATATATATATATATATATATATATATATAGCATATATATATATATATATATATATATATATAGTTATCTCCTGAGCTCCCCCTGGTAGTGGCTGTATATTTCTGTATGTAATAATCTCCTGAGCTCTTCCTAGTGGTGGCTGTATACTGTATATCTGCATGCAGCAATCTCCTGAGATCCTCCAGTGGTTGTTGTATATATTTGTATGAAGTAAGCTCCTGATATCCCTCTAGTGGTGGCTATATACATGTATATTTGTATGCAGTAATCTCCTGAGATCCTCTAGTGGTGGCTGTATATACCTGTATGCAGTAATCTCCTGAACTCCCTCTAGTGGTCACTGTATATATCTATGCAGTAAGCTCCTGAGGTCCCCCTAGTGGTGTCTGTATATATCTGTATGCAGTAATTCCCTGAGCTACTTCTAGTGGTGGCTTTATATATCAGTGTGCCGTAAGCTCCTGAGCTCCCCCTAGTGGTGGCTGCAGATAGACAGACAGTATTCCGGGGCCTTTTAAAGCACTGACCTCTATAATGATAAACAAAGAAATAAATGAGTGCTCCTCTCCCCCCTCCCTCCTAGTGCCCCCCATAATGTACCAGTATAAAATGCCTCATATATAGTGCCCCAGTAGATGCCCTCAGTGTCCCCCATAATTTGTAAGTATAAAATACCCCTTCTCAGTGCCCCCGTAGATGACCCCATAGTACTCCTCTCCCACATTCCCCATAGTACCCACCATAATGTGTCCCAGTATAAAATGCCCCTATACAGAACCCCCATATAAAATAACCGTTCATGGTGGCCTCAGTAGATGCTCCTATAGTGCCCACCAATAATGTGCCAGTAATAAGTGCCCCCAATGTGCCAGTATTAAGTGCCCCCATAGATGTCCCCCAATAATGTGCCAGTAGCCAGAGCCCCCTCCCACCATCATGTGCCAGTAGCCAGAGCCCCCCCTATATCATGTGCCAGTAGCCAGAGCCCCCCCCCTATATCATGTGCCAGTAGCCAGAGCCCACCCTATATCATGTGCCAGTAGCCAGAGCCCACCCTATATCATGTGCCAGTAGCCAGAGCCCACCCTATATCATGTGCCAGTAGCCAGAGCCCCCCCTATATCATGTGCCAGTAGCCAGAGCCCCCCTATATCATGTGCCAGTAGCCAGAGCCCACCCTATATCATGTGCCAGTAGCCAGAGCCCCCCCTATATCATGTGCCAGTAGCCAGAGCCCCCCCTATATCATGTGCCAGTAGCCAGAGCCCCCCCTATCATGTGCCAGTAGCCTGAGCCCCCCCATCAACATGTGCCAGTAGCCATAGGCCCCCCTATCATGTGCCAGTAGCCATAGGCCCCCTTATCATGTGCCAGTAGCCTGAGCCGCCCCATCAACATGTGCCAGTAGCCATAGGCCCCCCTATCATGTGCCAGTAGCCATAGGCCCCCTATCATGTGCCAGTAGCCTGAGCCCCCCATCAACATGTGCCAGTAGCCATAGGCCCCCCTATCATGTGCCAGTAGCCATAGGGCCCCCCCTATAATGTGCCAGTAGCCAGAGCCCCCCTTATCATGTGCCAGTAGCCATAGCCCCCCTATCATGTGCCAGTAGCCTGAGCCCCCCCATCAACATGTGCCAGTAGCCATAGGCCCCCCTATAATGGGCCAGTAGCCATAGGCCCCCCCATGATGTCCCAGTAGCCATAGGCCCCCCCATCATGTGCCAGTAGCCACCAGTATTGACAACAACAAGAAAAAAAACACTTATACTTACCTCCTTGGCAGCGATGTGATGCAGGCCTCTTCCGGCCTGTGTCCCGCGCTGTATGGCTCAGGGCTCAGGCGGCCCGATGATGTCATCGCGACGCCTGCGCCGGCCTCTGATAGGCTGCCGGCCTAGTGCCTATCAGAGGAAGGGGAAGGGACACGCCTCTCCCTCCCCTGCTGCACAGCCATCTGTATCACTGTCCTGAGGATGGCGATACAGATGACTGGAGATGAGCGCCTCCACAATGGAAGCGCTCATCTCCGGCCCCTTGCCTCTATGGAAGCGCCGGCCCTGACTGTCACAACAGCAGCGGTCGGCGGCTCAGGTCATTCCGGGACACAGCATTGTCCTGGAATGAGGGTGACCGGGACCCGGGACAGACTCTCCAAATGCGGGACTGTCCCGGGCGATCCGGGACACGTGGTCACCCTAGGTATACTTGAACTTCTTTAAGTCAGGGATGTCCAAACTTCGGCCTCCAGCTTGTCCTGTCTTGTAGTTGCCATAGATGAAGGACCGCTGGTTGGACATTGCTTTAATTAGGATACCAACGGAAAATGCAAATGTGATCGCACACTACATCCAGCACTCTGCCCTCCATGCTGGATGAGACATTGGTTTATATTTTGGCCAAAGCATAGTAAGCCACTCACCGCGTCAAGGCTGTCTCATGAGTGGTCCCTAACTCTTGTTCCTACCTGTTCATGGGCCATGACAGCCACATAAAATCCAGGGAATGCAGGTCAGCATGCAAGCCAAGTACACTTTGCTTGTAACCCCGTCCGGTGCCATTACAGCTTTCATCGGATCCAGGGATGCAAGTACCAACATGCATGCTGAACCTACCATATACTTCTCCTGGAGCCAGATGGCTAATGGTAGGTTCTATACAAGCAGACTCAGTTTTAATCTGTCCTTGAGGCTGGTTTTAAAGTCAGTATAAAACTGAGTCTGCTTGTATAGAACCTACCATTAGCCATCTGGCTCCAGGAGAAGTATATGGTAGGTTCAGCATGCATGTTGGTACTTGCATCCCTGGATCCGATGAAAGCTGTAATGGCACCGGACGGGGTTACAAGCAAAGTGTACTTGGCTTGCATGCTGACCTGCATTCCCTGGATTTTATGTGGCTGTCATGGCCCATGAACAGGTAGGAACAAGAGTTAGGGACCACTCATGAGACAGCCTTGACGCGGTGAGTGGCTTACTATGCTTTGGCCAAAATATAAACCAATGTCTCATCCAGCATGGAGGGCAGAGTGCTGGATGTAGTGTGCGATCACATTTGCATTTTCCGTTTGTATATGTATTTCGCCATAGTGATCTGCACCTGCAGCAGGTTGTGCTGACCCAACCCCTTATTTTTTTCTTTGTAGTATATATTGGAGGCGTGGCGATCTCCTTGGAGTCATTGCACACCTGACCAGTTAATCTGTCCTTGAGGCTGGTTTTAAAGTCAGTATAAAACTGAGTCTGCTTGTATAGAACCTACCATTAGCCATCTGGCTCCAGGAGAAGTATATGGTAGGTTCA
This sequence comes from Bufo bufo, assembly GCF_905171765.1. Lineage (NCBI taxonomy): Eukaryota > Metazoa > Chordata > Amphibia > Anura > Bufonidae > Bufo > Bufo bufo. The sequence goes on from NC_053392.1 coordinate 602,347,879, forward strand.
GCATGCATGTTGGTACTTGCATCCCTGGATCCGATGAAAGCTGTAATGGCACCGGACGGGGTTACAAGCAAAGTGTACTTGGCTTGCATGCTGACCTGCATTCCCTGGATTTTATGTGGCTGTCATGGCCCATGAACAGGTAGGAACAAGAGTTAGGGACCACTCATGAGACAGCCTTGACGCGGTGAGTGGCTTACTATGCTTTGGCCAAAATATAAACCAATGTCTCATCCAGCATGGAGGGCAGAGTGCTGGATGCAGTGTGCGATCACATTTGCATTTTCCGTTTGTATATGTATTTCGCCATAGTGATCTGCACCTGCAGCAGGTTGTGCTGACCCAACCCCTTATTTTTTTCTTTGTAGTATATATTGGAGGCGTGGCGATCTCCTTGGAGTCATTGCACACCTGACCAGTTAATCTGTCCTTGAGGCTGGTTTTAAAGTCAGTATAAAACTGAGTCTGCTTGTATAGAACCTACCATTAGCCATCTGGCTCCAGGAGAAGTATATGGTAGGTTCAGCATGCATGTTGGTACTTGCATCCCTGGATCCGATGAAAGCTGTAATGGCACCGGACGGGGTTACAAGCAAAGTGTACTTGGCTTGCATGCTGACCTGCATTCCCTGGATTTTATGTGGCTGTCATGGCCCATGAACAGGTAGGAACAAGAGTTAGGGACCACTCATGAGACAGCCTTGACGCGGTGAGTGGCTTACTATGCTTTGGCCAAAATATAAACCAATGTCTCATCCAGCATGGAGGGCAGAGTGCTGGATGTAGTGTGCGATCACATTTGCATTTTCCGTTTGTATATGTATTTCGCCATAGTGATCTGCACCTGCAGCAGGTTGTGCTGACCCAACCCCTTATTTTTTTCTTTGTAGTTAATTAGGATACCGTAGTTTTTTTTTTGGCTTGTTTTTATGTTTTCATTTTTCTTCACTATCTTCCTTGAGCCATAAATAGGGGTGTGGCAGGGGAGGAGCCAGGGCAGGTGGTGGGATATGCCAAGGGTGAGTAGTGGGCTGAGTTAGAATTCAGATTCTTGCTATGGGGCCCAATGATTTCTATGTACGCCCCTGGCTACATATGTAACTGGCCAGCGTCTTCCTCGACGCGTTTCCCTGCTGGATGCTCCCAGCTGTTCATCAGGAGTAACGGCGTATGTGGTTAAGTCGGTTTAAACAAAGTAACAAACAAACAAACATTGGTAGCTGCATGCCGCGGACGTTGTGCTTGCGGCAGCAAGTAGCCCCCGGCATTAGTGCAGCACAACATCCGCGGCGTGCAGCTACCAATGTTTGTTTAGCTCAGTGGATTCCAATTGCAGGACCCTTTATCAGTGTGCCAGACACGTAGGCGAACACTGTGTCTTGCAATTCTATATTGATCTAAGTGCGCACTAAGTCAGCTCAGCGGATCATAGTGGTACACGCTACAGAAGTGCGCCATAATCACCCTACCCTCACATCAGTCTGAACCACAGGCACCGCTAGTATCAACCCACACTTAGGCCTCTTGCAGACGACCGTATGTATTTTGCGGTCTGCAAAAAACGGATCCGCAAAAAATACGGATGACACCCGTGTGCATTCCGTATTTTGCGGAACAGAACATCTGTCTCCTGATAGAACAGTACTATCCTTGTCTATAATGCGGACAATAATAGGACATGTTCTATTTGTTTGCGGAACAGAAATACGGAAACAGAATGCACACTGAGTTCCTTATTTTTTTTTTAAATGAATGGTTTCGTATACGGTCCTAAAAAAAAACCTGAACGGAAACGGAATGAAAATACGTTTGTGTGCAAGAGGCCTTAATGAGAAAAAGGTTATTTTATCTTAGTTTGAGCTCTATCCTACATATAGTGAATAGTTTAGAATCCTGATAGACATAACCGATCTTTTCAGTGAATCAATAAATTTAAATAAGTACAAAATTCTCTGCTGATGATTTTCTATATATCTTTTTTGCCAGAGTTCCAAATCCCTGTTCAGTCTGCCTGCAGTCACTAGGGGGAGCTAAGGAGCTGACTACACGCTATTAAAAGGGGTGGTCTGAGATTTGTACATTGATGGCCTCTCCTTAGGATGGGTAATCAATTTGTGATTGGTGGAGGTCCGTCTCTCGGCACCCCCGCTGATCAGCTGTTCGAAGAGACTGCGTCGCTTGGGTGAGCATCGCGGCCTCCTCACAGTCTTACAAGCACAGCGCTGTAAGTTGTATAGTGGCTGTTCTTGGCATTGCAGCACAGGCCCATTTACTTGAATGGGACTGAGCTGCACCTAGGTCATGTGACCAATGAACCTGACGTCACTGACCTAGAAAGAGGCCGTGGTCTCTTCAAACAGCGGATTTGTGGGGGTGTTGGGAGTCAGACCCCCACTAATCTGATATTGGTGACCTGTCCTAAAGATAAGCCATCAATATCTATGTCTTGGACAACCCCTATAAACACTGAACTCCATAATAACACAGTATGCAGTAAGCTCATGAGCTCCCCTAGTGATGGCTGTATATATTAGTATGTAGTAATCTCCTGAGGTTCCTCTAGTTGTGGCTGTATATATCTGTATGCAGTAATCTCCTGAACTCCCTCTAGTGGTGGCTGTCTATATCTGTATGCAGTTAGCTCTTGAGCTCCCTCTAGTGGTCGCTGTATATATGTCATGGCTGTATGTGAGCAACAAGAGCATACACAGTAAATCGAGCTACTGACCGGACCCAAACTAGGGAGGATAAAGGGTGACCCCTGTCAGACCCTCAAAGCTCTCCCTATGCTGCTAAAGCACATGCCCGGATCCAAATGGTGGAACGAGGCATGCCCACGTACCTAAGACTGATGACCACTGTAACCCCTACAATAGTGGAAGGGGCACGGCCACCGGTGCCCTGCTCAGTATATGGAGGGAACCGTGGTCGCCTCAGATCCAGTCAGAAAATAAACAGATACACTACAATGTCTGCACACTTAGCTGAAGGAGCTGCAGCAGCAGAGAAGACGGATCCAAAGACAGCAGGCAATATCCGGAGTACTTGCTGCAGCAGAACACAGGTCCAGTGAAAGGATAGCTTACAAGTGAAGATACTCAAGCAAGAGCTACAACTCAAATGAGAAATATAATCCACACCCTACAAGAGGAGGAGGGGTGATTTAAAGGCAGGGAAATCAAACGCAGGAGGAACAGCTGGGAGGAAGGAAACAGAAAGTAAAAACCTCATCACAGGGGCGGAGAAACAGAGCAGTGAGAACTCCTCCAGGCTCTAGTAGTGACAATATATCTGTATGCAGTAATCTCCTGAACTCCCTCTAGTGGTCGCTGTTATATATCTGCATGCAGTAAGCTCCCGTGCTCCCTCTAGTGATCGCTGTGTGTGTGTGTGTATATATATATATATATATATATATATATATATATATATATATATATATATATATAATATATATATAGTTATCTCCTGAGCTCCCCCTGGTAGTGGCTGTATATATCTGTATGGAGTAATCTCCTGAGATCCTCCAGTGGTTGTTGTATATATCTGTATGCAGTAATCTCTTGAACTCCCTCTAGTGGTCACTGTATATATCTATGCAGTAAGCTCCTGAGGTCCCCCTAGTGGTGTCTGTATATATCTGTATGCAGTAATTCCCTGAGCTACTTCTAGTGGTGGCTTTCTATATCTGTATGAAGTAAGCTCTTGAGCTCCCTCTAGTGGTCACTGTATATATCTGTATGCAGTAATCTCCTGAACTCCCTCTAGTGGTCACTGTATATATCTATGCAGTAAGCTCCTGAGGTCCCCCTAGTGGTGTCTGTATATACCTGTATGCAGTAATTCCCTGAGCTACTTCTAGTGGTGGCTTTATATATCAGTGTGCCGTAAGCTCCTGAGCTCCCCCTAGTGGTGGCTGCAGATAGACAGTATTCCGGGGCCTTTTAAAGCACTGACCTCTATAATGATAAACAAAGAAATAAATCCTCACAGAACGCTGGACTAAAAAAGGACTCAGATATAAAACTGACATTTAAAAACTAAGAAAAATGGTAATTTCCATTCTTTATAGCTCTGATTAAACTATGGTCCTTTCATTTCTGAAGAAGAGACTGCTCCATCACATACTTACATGGGTTGTGCAAGATAAAAAAAATATGTCTGCTTTCGTCCCAATACAGCGGTACACCTATTTACTGATTGTGGGTGGCCCTACGATTTAGCCCCATTCAGGTCTCTATTTATAGGTGGTGCTGCCCTAGGCACCAAGTATGAATACGCACGTCAGTTGTACCTGAGCACACATCATACAGGAGAGCGACTGCACTTGTGGATTAACTCAGTTGAAGTTCACTTACATTCTGTTGTATACTGTAGAGTGGAGGTGTGGAACCTATGGTCATACAACTGCTGCCTAAGAGTGCTGGGAGTTGGAATTTCACAGCTCGTACCACAAGTTGCATACCACTATTCTGTAGTGAAGGACCCTAGACCAGACCCCTCCTTACTAAAAACCCTAGACCAGACCCCTTCTTACTACTGACTCTAGACCAGAACTCTCCTTACTACAGACACTAGACTTGACTTTTCCTTACAATATACCCTAGCCCAGACCCCTCCTTAATACAGACCCCTCCTTACTACAGACCCTAGATCAGACCCCTCCTTACTACAGACCCTAGACCCAACCCCTCTTTACTACAGACCCTAGACCCAACCCCTCTTTACTACAGACCCTAGACTAGACTCCTGCTTACTACAGACCCGAGACCAGACACGTCCTTACTACAGACCTTAGACCAGACCCCTCCTTACTACATACCCGAGACTAGACTCCTCCTTACTACATACCCTTGACCAGACCCCTCCTTACTACAGACCCTAGATCAGACCGCTCCTTACTACAGACCATAGACCAGACACTCCTTACTACAGACCCTAGAGTAGACTCCTCCTTACGTTAGACCCGAGACCATACTCCTCCTTACTACATACCCTAGATTAGACTCCTCCTTACAACAGACACTAGATCAGTCCCCTCCTTACTACAGACCCTAGACCAGACCCCTCCTTACTACAGACCCTAGACTAGACTCCTCCTAACTATAGACCCGAGACCAGACCCATCCTTACTAAAGACCCTAGATTAGACTCCTCCTTACTACAGACCAGGGACGAGACTCCTCCTTACTACAGACCCTAGACCACATCCCTACTTGCTACAGACCCTAGATCAGACCTCTCTTTACCACAGACCCTAGACCAGACCCCTCCTTACTACAGACCCTGGATTAGATCCCTCCTTACTACAGACCCTAGACTAGACTCCTCCTTACTACAGACCGTAGATCAGACCCCTCCTTACTACAGACCCTAGACTCCTCCTTACTACAGACCCTAGACCGGACCCCTCCTTACTACAGACCCTAGACTAGACTCCTCCTTACTACAGACCCTAGACTAGACTCCTCCTTACTACAGACCCTAGATAAGACCCCTCCTTACTACAGACCCTAGACCAGTGATGGTGAACCTTTTAGAGACCAAGTGCCCAAACTGCAACCCTACCACCCACTTATTTATCGCAAAGTGCCAACACTACAATGGCAATGAATACCAATATAGTATGTCTTCCATGTAATTTATCTATAATAACCTGCCTACATTCAATGCGCTGCCTGTGCCATTCATAGTGCGCCCTGCGCTGATGAATGGCAGGAAAAGTCTAAGGCATATTGGTACGCTCTGAGTGCCGCCGCCTCTGGCACCCGTGCCATAGGTTCGCCACCACTGCCCTAGACCATACCCCTCCTTACTACAGAACCTAGATAAGACCCCTCCTTACTAAAGACCCTAGACTAGACTCCTCCTTACTACAGACCCTAGACTCCTCCTTACTACAAACCCTAGACCAGACCCCTCCTTACTAAAGACCCTTGACTAGACTCCTTCTTACTACAAACCCTAGACTAGACTCCTCCTTACTACAGACCCTAAATAAGACCCTTCTTACTACAGAACCTAGACTAGACTCCTCCTTACTACAGACCCTAGACCAGACCCTTCCTTACTACAGACCCTAGACTAGACTCCTCCTTACTACAGACCCAAGACCAGACTCCCCCGTATTACAGACCCTAGAGCAGACTACCCCTTAATACAATCACATACCCCAGACCACATGTGCAGATACTCACCTCTTGCTGTCCAGGTGCTACCTTGTGGCACAGCCAGTCCAGGGCATTGTCTATAGTGACAGCCAAAAGTGATGAGGAGTGCAGGTAATGGGAGAGGATGTGGCGCTCACCTGGGAGATTTACCAGCTTTTCTAAAAGCCCCAGAGATCTCTCTCTTTTTCCATGAGTCTCCTGGAAATTTGGCTGCAGTTGTCAAGTATAGTATTAAAAAATGTCACTCACAGTACACATACATTTATTTTTTATTTATTTGAAGCATATGAAACTATTATATAATTAATAAGAGCATTAGATTGTACTTTTCTCCACATGCCCACCCCGATCAACCAAACCCAGCCTCCCGGGCCCCGCAATGCGTCTCATTCTCTTTATAAAGTAATAAGAATAAGAAATGGGTAGAAAGTGTAAGGGAAAAGGGGAAAGTATCACAAGAGGAAGCCTACCACTTCCATTCTCGCCATATCTTGGACCATTTTTCCTTAGAATTCCTCTGGGTAAACAAAATGTTCTCATATCTCTTAACCTTATTTACTAGATGTATACAGTCATTAAGTCTTGGAGTATTCTGAGAAAGCCAGACTCTAGTAATTAGGAGTCTGGCTAAAAACATAATTTTAACCAAGAGAATCTTTTGGTACTTAAGACAAGTTATGTTAGAGAAATCATTCAGTATCCAACACTCGGGGATCAACAGGGTTGCTATCTAAAATTTTCAGGTGATAAAGTTATGGATTGAGTCCAAGTATAGTTTTAAATCTGGACACGACCAGATGTGAAGGAAATCTGCCCCCTGTGATCCACACCGAGGGCAGTTCGAGGATTCTCGTAAACCACATTTATTAAGCCAAATCGGCATGATATAGACTCTATGTATAATATTAATCATTATGTGATTAAAATTGTGCGAAACTAATTTTAAATACGTGAATATGTTTCCCCACCCCAGTGATATGACCACCGGACAGTCATTTTCCCATGCCCTCTGACCCGGTGAAACAACATTAAGAAACAGTGTCTTAATTAATCATTTGTATAGTTGGGAAATCTTACCCTTATAATCAGAAGTTCCCAAGATAACATTCAAAGGTGAAGAAGTGTCTATCTCTGAAAGTGAAGCCTGTTTAACCCTTAACAGGGCTGAACGTAACTGAAAATAATAAAACCAACTTAGGTTACCTAGATTCCCCAGTGGTACCAGACTCGAGAGAGGGAGTACCTCTCCATGCTTTACCACTTGTGAAAGATAGATAATATTACTTTTTTGCCAATGTCTGTCACCAAATAGTTTATCAATCTCCTGTAGAAAAAAATTGTGCCAAAGAGGGGTACACTGAAGAGAACCCTTTATCCCCATCCATCCTTTGATAGTTGTCCAAGCTCTGGAAAATAGTTTCCCAGTTACTCTATACTCTTTTTTGACATTAATCAATCGCCCAGATTCCAGTAATGTAAACATATTATTAAGGGGAGATTGGTTTACCAAGGCTTTACACAGAGGACATTCCTCCCAATGACAAAATAACAACAACTGCCCAGCTATGAAATAACCCTTGAAATATGGAAGATTCAATCCTCCCTGTTCCAATGGTTCTAATTTTAACTTCACTCGATTTCTTTCCCAAAGCAGATCATTTATCATCCTCTCAAGGAGTTTAAAGAACTCATCCTCGATCCAAACTGGGGAGTTCTTGAAAATATAAAGAGGTTGGGGCAAGATCACCATCTTAATTAAGGAAGCTCTGTCAGCTCTAGTTAAGAATAGTCGCGACCATAGAGCAATTTTTTATCTCAACTTGCTTATCAATGGTATAAAATTAAGCTGAATATAATCCTCAATCCTAGGTGATATCGTCATGCCAAGATATTCTACTGTTTCAACCAAGGTTAACATTGTAGGAGGGACCTCACTCAAATACTCAAAAATATCTAATAACATAAGGGTGGTTTTTGCCCAATTAATATCTAGACCAGAGATATCCCCAAAAGAGTTAACTAGATGGATAACTCTTGGGAGAGTAGTGTTGGTTTTATTCATATAGAATAATACATCATCCGCATATAGGGAGATCCGATCCCCTGGTCCCGATACTCCAAAGCCCTCAATAATTGTATCTTGTCTAATACTGAGTGCTAAAGACTCAATATAAATGTCAAACAATAGGGGTGAAAGAGGACATCCTTGGCGAGTGCCTCTAGACAACAAAAAACTAGGAGACAAGTTACTGTTAACATTCAGTCTCGCAGTAGGGGAGCTATACACAAGCCTAACCATACTAATAAATCTAAGTCAGAATCCCATCCTTTCTAAGACCTTCCAAAGGAATTTTCACTCCACCCTGTCGAACGCCTTAGAGGCATCCAAAGACAGGATGGATCGGAAATCCCCCCCAGAGGATTGTATATTTCCAAAAAGACGATGGAGATTATGATGGGTACCTTTGTTAGGAATTAACCCGTTTTGATCAGAATGTATAATCGAAGGTATAACTTTAGAGAGCCTAATAGCCAGCATTTTTGCCAGAAGCTTAACATCGGTGTTCAGGAGCGATATCGGTCTGTAGGACTCCATATCTAGTGGATCCTTTCCTTTTTTAAATATTAATACAATAACCGCCTCGCCCATTGTCTCAGGTAGAATACCCTCCTCCAGGGAGTTATCAATTACCTTCAGTAAATTTGGGAGTATTACATCACCATATTTACAATAGGTCTCATAGGGGAGGCCATCTGAGGCGGGAGAGGAGTTTCCAGAACAAGCCTTCAATGCAGCCTCTAGCTCCTGAAGGGAAAATTCTTTATCAAGGAAGATCTTATGTACTTCAGTAAGAGCCGGGAGTTCAAATAGGCCTCCATCTCATCATCCGTACTATTATTACTAGTTTTATATATTTCCGAAAAGTGTTTTTATAAAGGCTCCCTTTATTTTTTCCTGATTTGCAAAAATGGTACCCTCTGATGTCCGGATGCTACGTATTTGTTTTTTTGAGTCTTAGTTAGATATCACCTTAGCCAGGAGTTTTTCTGGTCGGCCCGATTCACAGAATTGTTTTTGCCCCCTGAAAAAGAGTCTTTGCTGAGCTTTGTCCATGAGAAAATCAGAGTACTCCTGACTTGCTTTTTGCATATCCGTCCTTTTTTTCTCTGTCCTTTCCCTGGAGAACTGTTCCGTCCCGCATAACGTCGCTGCCTTCAAGGCCTTCTCCTTCCTCCCATATACATACACATACATTTACTTACACACACATATGTATGTAGATGCAGATTTACTCAGACATATGTATATACACACAGAGATCACGAGATCACGCACCCATACATTTACATACTGGACAAATATCACACTCCAACCCCTACCCCTGCATTTACACACTATATATCAGGGGTCAGCAACCTTCGGGACTCCAACGGTTGTAAAACGACAATTCCGAGCATGCTCCATTAATTTCTATGAGAGTTTTGAGAAGAGTAGAGGAGGTATGCATGCTAGGCGTTGTAGTTTCACAACAGCTGGAGCGTCGGAGGTTGACTAACCCTGCCATATACAGTGTGTTTAGAAAAATAGACCTTTTCACTTTTTTTTTACATTTTATTGTGTTGTAGCTTTCTGCTAAAATAAAAAAAAGATAAAGTTTTCCCATCATTCTGCATTCAATACCCCATAATGAGAAAGTGAGAACAGAATGTTAGAAATTTTTGCTAATTTGCTGAAAAGGAAAACTAAAATCTCACATTGACATACATATTCAGCCCCTTTACTCAAGACTTAGTTGAAGCCCCTTTGGCAGCGATTCCAGCCTCCAGTCTTCTTGAGGATGATGCCATGAGGTTTGCTCACTTAGATTTGGGGACTTTCTGCCATTCTTCTCTAAAGATCTGAAGCTCTGTCAGGTTGGATGGGGGCCGTCGGTGGACAGCCATATTCAGGTCTCTCCAGAGATGTTCCATTGGGTTCAAGTCAGGGATCTGGCTGGGCCACTCAAGGACATTCACAGATGTCCCTAAGGCTCTCCTGTGTTGTCTTGGCTATGTGCTTAGGGTCATTGGGTTGAAGGCTCACCTTCCAACAAGACAGTCTGAGGTCCAGAACACTCTGGATTAGGTTTTAATTAAGAATATCTCTGTATCTTTCTCCATTTAGGTTTCCCTCAACCCTGACCAGTCTCCCAACATGATGCTACCACCACCATGCTTTACTGTATAGATGGTATTGGGCAGGTGATGAGCAGGGCCTGGTTTCCCCCAAACATTATGCTTTTAATTGAGTCCAAAAAGTTAAATCTTGGTTTTATCAGACCAGAGCATCTTGTTTCTCACATTCTGGCAGTCTTTTAGGTGCTTTTTCTTTTTTTGCAAATTTTCATGTGTCTTTTACTAGGAGGGGTTTCTTTCTGGCCACCCTGCCATAAAGCCCAGATTGGTGGAGTTATGCACGATGGTTGACCTTCTGGAAGTTTGTCCCTTCACAACACAGGATCTTTGGAGCTCAGTCAGATTGACCATTGAGTTCTTGGTCACCTGTCTTACTAAGGCCCCTTTCCCCCTTGTTAATCCTCATTCACATGTTAGTGTTTTGGTCAGCGATTTCCATCAGTGATTTTGAGCCCAAACCAGTTGTGGCTCTAAACACAGAACAGGTGCAGATCTTTACCTTATACCTGATCTATGTGTAGGCTTCATGACTGGTTTTGGCTCACAATCACTGACCAAAAGACTGATCCAGATCTGTTCCTCCACACAATCCTGTCTCTGGGCTCTACAGACAGTTCTTTCCTCCTCTTGGCTTGGTATTTGCTTTGATATGCAGTCGGCTGTGAGATCTTATACAGACAGGGCTGTGTTTTTCCAAGTCATGTCCAATCAACTGAATTTATTTTTCTGTCAATGTAGCCATATGAGGGCTTGTAGTAGTAGTTTTTAATGGCACTATTTTGGAGTACACATAACTTACTAGTTAACTTTTATTATTAACCCTTTTTGGGGTGGATGGGAAAAACATCAATATCATTACTTTTTACGTTGTAAATTTTGTGACATTCACTTTGCGACATTAATAACACAATATCTTTATTCTCTGGTTTAGTACAATTACAGAAATACCAAATATGTATAGTTTTTTTTTAAGAAAATGTTTGTGAATGGGATTTTATTGTTGCAATTTGTTCCATTGAAAAGCTTTTTATTTTTCAATTGAAAAAGGTATTGTAAGCATCTAAAGGGTAAGGTTATTGATGGCAAGTATGTGTCACTGAGGCTGCTGCTCTCAGTGATGTAAATCCCGGAGGTAAATGGCAACCAGTGATGTTAGATTGCTGAGTTTGTGGTAGCTGGAATTTGGGTCCGGGATTTAGGAGTGACTGAAGAGTTTGGGTGGGAAGGTCACTCCCATACTCCATCTCCTGTGTTACCACCTCACCAAGCTGGAAGCTAATTTAAAAGACACACTGTCAGTATGTGTTTGGTGTTGGTCTGCAGAGGACTTAGGAGCATTCCTCTCCACAGTGTTCCTGAGACGGAAAAGACAAGACTCTGCACAAAGGGGACTCCTGTATTTTGCCTGTTTAACAATTGAACTGTTATATGACACATGAGGGCTGAAGATAAGTGCTTTATGTGACTGAACTTTGATGGGCTGAAGCCAAGCCATCCTGTTGGACCAAATTTGAGTTGTGTTTTTTCCAATAAAACCCTTATGTTGCATCCAACCCTGCCGACTGCCTACCATTTGTACAGCTAATCTCCACATATGGTGGAGGATGCGGGCAAGTGGTTGCTAAGGGTAACGGCTGCATAATTTTTTTTTACTCTGTAACCGGCTTATGTCTTGGATAAAGGCTGCTACATTGTTGCCCAGTGAGACTCCTGCCATGGATGAGCTGGTTAAGCAGTTTGTGCAGGTCAGTGCTGCCCAGCAGGAAACCAACCGTCTGTTGCTGGAACAGATCACAGTCCTGAGAGAGAGAGTGTGTCAGCTCAGCCAAGGAATATAGAGGAATTAGCTGGGACTGTGAATGAAAAAAAAGCAGTGCACCGCGCCTTGCAAAAAATGACCCCAGATGACGACATAGAGGCCTATCTGGCGGTGTTTGAAAGGATTGTGGAAAGGGAGAAACTCCCTGTGGCTGAATGGACTGAGGTTCTGGCGCCTTATTTGACTGGAGAGCCGCAAAAAGCATATTTTGATTTAACAGCAGAACAGGCCAAAGACTATGATATCCTTAAAGCAGAAATCATGGCCAGGCTGGGAGTCACCTTATCTGTGCGCGCTCGCAGAGTCCATGAATGGCGGTTTGAAGAGAAAAAAACGCCCCGCTCTCAAATGTTTGATTTGTTACACCTTGTGCGCAAGTGGCTACAACCCGAGACACTGAGTACAGCAGACATGGTCGAACGAATCGTGCTCGACCGCTATGTGAGTGGACTTCCTTGGGACATTCATCGCTGGGTTGCTCAGGGAGACCCCAAAACCCTGGATCAATTGGTTTCACTTGTGGAGCGGTTTACGACTACCGAGACCTGTCTGAGGCCTGAAGGTAAACCACAGCAGTTCGTGGGATCCTCTGGTGGTCGTCGACAGAGAGCAACCTCCACAGCCATTTCTACCTCTGAGCAGGAGGACCGAGCCAACAGACAAAGCCTGGGTGGCTCACCCCGGGGAAAGAGGTTTTTCATTCCAAGAAAGGTACCCTCCCGTTCTGAAGCCCCACTCGAAGGCCGACCTGAGGTCCGTTGTTGGAAGTGTCAGCAACCGGGGCATATTGCAGCACACTGTTCCCAGGGGGAGGAGCCAATGGAGTGTGGTGCCACCCGCCGCCTCTCCATGTTTGCTCGTCCTGTTTGCAGTGCTACACCCCTGCAGGAACCAGGTCCCCAGGAGCATCAACTCCAGGTAAACGGGGTTAGTGTTGTGGCCCTTTTGGACTCGGGTAGCCTGGTCACCCTCTTGTGTGCTGCCGTACCCCATGACCTGGTCATCCCTGAAAGGCGGGTGGGGGTGGTTTGTATCCATGGGGACACTAAGCATTATCCGCTGGCCAAAGTGACTGTAGGGACTGGCTGCGGGACAGTGACCCATGAAGTGGGTGTGGTACCAGACTTATTACATCCATTGATTGTGGGACGTGATTTTCCGTTGTTCTGGGAACTCTGGTCTCATTCCCACTGTAATGATACGCCTGTTGCATGTTCACCTTCTTTCAGCCCAATTCCTTTAGGGGAAGAAGCCCAAACAGATGCTGTAGGGGTGACCAATGAGGTATCAGACAGTTTTCCCCTTGAAGTATTGGCTGGGGATGAGGGTGAGGAGTCTAACCCTGAGCAGAATGTACCAGACTTGGAAGTGTCACGGGAGAACTTTGGGACTGCTCAGTTACGAGACTCCACCCTGAAACATGCATGGGAAAATGTAACTGTACTGAATGAGGTACCTCAGGAGCCTAATGCTGATCAAAGGTTTCCTCATTTTGCTGTCAGTGATAACTTACTGTATCGTGTTACTAAGATGCGTAATGAAATTGTGGAGCAATTGGTGGTACCCATACCTTATAGAAGGATGGTCCTTGATATGGCCCACACCCATTTACTTGGGGGTCATCTGGGGACTGACAAAACAAAGGAAAGAATCCTGCAAAGGTTCTATTGGCCAGGTTGTTACCAAGAGGTTGAAAGGTTTTGTCGGTCCTGCCCTACCTGCCAAGTAACGGCTCCTGTGAGTCACTTTCGGAGCCCCTTGGTTCCCCTGCCAATAATTGAGATTCCATTTGACAGAAAAGCTATGGATTTGGTGGGGCCGTTAGTTAGGTCTGCCCGAGGCCACCAGTATATTTTGGTAGTGCTGGACTATGCCACCAGGTATCCTGAAGCCATTCCGTTGCGGAATACCTCCTCCAAGTGCATTGCTCGGGAGTTGGTTCATATATTTTCCAGAACTGGCCTACCAAAAGAAATACTGACTGACCAGGGTACACCTTTCATGTCAAAAGTTATGAAGGAGCTTTGCAACCTGCTGAAAATTAAGCAGCTAAGAACCTCTGTATATCATCCCCAAACAGATGGCCTCGTAGAGAGGTTCAATAAAACCTTAAAGGGGATGTTGAGAAGGGTGGTAGAAAAGGATGGGAGGGACTGGGATTGTCTGTTGCCATATCTCATGTTCTCCATCCGAGAGGTCCCCCAGTCCTCCACTGGCTTCTCTCCATTTGAGTTATTATATGGGAGACATCCCAGGGGATTGCTGGATATTGCCAAGGAGACTTGGGAGAGTGAGGCTACCCCTTACAGAAGTGTGATAGAACACGTGGCCCAAATGCAAGATCGCATCAGCAGTATTATGCCTATCGTGAGGGAACACATGCAGAAGGCCCAAGAGTCCCAGAGCAGGGTGTACAATAGAGCGGCCCGGGTGAGGCAGTTCAACCCTGGGGACAGGGTACTAGTGCTGGTTCCCACGGTAGAAAGCAAATTTCTGGCCAAGTGGCAGGGTCCTTTTGAAGTAGTAGAAAGGGTTGGAGAAGTCAATTATAAAATACATCAGCCTGGGAAAAGAAAGCCCATCCAACTCTATCACGTCAATTTAATCAAACCTTGGAAGGATAGAGAGTCCCTGGTAGCGGCCACAAAACCCCAAATGGATTGTCGCACAGATATTGAAAAGGTTGCAATAGGTGACACCCTGTCCAAACCCCAAAAACAAGAAACCAAGGAGTTTCTACAGCAGAACAGGGATATTTTTACGGACCTGCCAGGCACTACAGATGTCATTCAGCATGATATAGTCACTGACCCCGAGGTAACGACAAACATTAAACCATACAGAATCCCTGAGGCTCGGAGACAAGCGGTCTCTGAGGAGGTAAAGCGTATGTTAGCTCTGCAGGTTATTGAGGAATCCAAAAGCGGGTGGTCCAGCCCCATTGTATTAGTGCCTAAGCCAAATGGGACCTGGCGGTTCTGCAATGACTTCCGCCGTCTAAATGAAGTCTCTAAATGCGATTCCTATCCTATGCCCCGTGTGGATGAATTAATTGAAAGGTTGGGACCAGCTAGGTATATTACCACACTTGACCTCACCAAGGGGTACAGGCAGATTCCCCTATCAGAGGAGGCAAAGGAAAAGACTGCCTTCTCCACCCCAGACGGGCTCTTTCAATATACCAGGATGCCCTTTGGGTTACAAGGGGCACCCGCCACTTTCCAGAGAGCGATGGACAGGGTCTTGGGCCCCCATAAAAGGTACGCAGCAGCATACTTAGACGATATCGTGGTCTTTAGCACGGACTGGGAATCCCATCTAGGTAAGGTACAGGCCGTACTGGATTCCCTCAGGAAAGCTGGCTTTACTGCTAACCCGGAGAAGTGCGCTATTGGGTTAGAGGAGGCTCGCTATCTGGGGTATATTGTAGGTAAGGGCACAATAAGACCACAGGTAAACAAAGTGGAGGCAATTCAGAAGTGGCCACAGCCTCGGACAAAAAAACAGGTGAAGGCGTTCTTGGGGATTGTTGGCTATTACCACAGATTTGTCCCGAACTTTGCCTCCATTGCAGCACCATTAACAGACCTCACGAAAGGGAGAAAGTCAGTAATGGTCCAGTGGTCTCAAGAGACAGAAAAGGCGTTTCAGGACCTTAAAAAAGCCCTATGCAGTCAGCCTGTGCTGATCGCACCAGACTTCTCAAAAGAGTTTATTGTCCAGACCGATGCCTCAGAGGTTGGTTTAGGGGCAGTAATGTCACAAGAGGTAAATGGGGAAGAACACCCCATCATATATTTGAGTAGAAAACTCACCTCCTGTGAGAGAAACTACTCAATAGTGGAGAGGGAGTGTTTGGCAATAAAGTGGGCCCTCGTGGCTTTGAGGTACTATTTGGCAGGTAGGAAGTTCCACTTGGTATCTGACCATGCCCCTTTAAAATGGATGTGCCGAAATAAAGGAAACAATGCAAGGGTAACACGGTGGTTCCTGGAGTTGCAGGACTTTAATTTTGTGGTAGAGCACAGGGCAGGGAAGCTTCATGTTAATGCTGATGCCTTGTCAAGGATTTACTGTCTATCAGGGTCAAGTGCCCAGTCCCCTGGCCTTGGGCAGAGGGGGGGGGGGGGGGGGGGGGGGGGGTTATGTAAGCATCTAAAGGGTAAGGTTATTGATGGCAAGTATGTGTCACTGAGGCTGCTGCTCTCAGTGATGTAAATCCCGGAGGTAAATGGCAACCAGTGATGTTAGATTGCTGAGTTTGTGGTAGCTGGAATTTGGGTCCGGGATTTAGGAGTGACTGAAGAGTTTGGGTGGGAAGGTCACTCCCATACTCCATCTCCTGTGTTACCACCTCACCAAGCTGGAAGCTAATTTAAAAGACACACTGTCAGTATGTGTTTGGTGTTGGTCTGCAGAGGACTTAGGAGCATTCCTCTCCACAGTGTTCCTGAGACGGAAAAGACAAGATTCTGCACAAAGGGGACTCCTGTATTTTGCCTGTTTAACAATTGAACTGTTATATGACACATGAGGGCTGAAGATAAGTGCTTTATGTGACTGAACTTTGATGGGCTGAAGCCAAGCCATCCTGTTGGACCAAATTTGAGTTGTGTTTTTTCCAATAAAACCCTTATGTTGCATCCAATCCTGCCGACTGCCTACCATTTGTACAGCTAATTTCCACAGTATATATATATATATTTTAAGTTGGAGATTTTTTTAAAATAAAACTTTCTTTATTTTACACTTATTAGTCCCACAGGTGACTTTGACAGGCGATCTTCTGATCACTTCCATAATACACTGTACTGCTTATGCAATATAGTATATTATATTGTCAGTACTACACTGACATTGCAACCGTGACATGACCGCGCTGTGTGGTGGTACCCATAGAGTGAGCAGCATTCTACAGTGCTCATGAACTTTTCCTCGGGACCTTTTTGTAGCAGCCATGGATTTTAACAGCATGCAGACAGTGGTGTGCTGATTAATGGTACTGCTGCTGAACAGCTTGCAGGGCGGAGACCTCTGAATGCTGGCATGAAATTCAGGAGCATCTCACTGCATTACAGAGCTATTGACCCTAGCAGCCATGCAGCAATCCCGCTCAGATATCCTACTGTGTGGATAACAGTTGTCTGCAAAGGCTTGCCCCTTCTCCACTCCCTACTGCGGCCATTCAATCCTGCAGCAACACTTAATGTCTCTGTAAAGGCTCCCCCTCCCCTTCCAGACACCCTAGGCATGAGCCCTTATGTGCCTTGTGATAAATACATCCAAACTTTTCTAATTCTTTACGACCCCTTTAAGGTTTTTAAGAAATGTCTTCTTGCTCTTGGCTTCATGTCACTGTTTGGGTACAGTTATTCTTTAAGTCAATAAGACTAAAATCCACCACAGTATCTATGCACACAGTAATGTCACATACTGCTTTCGATCACCGACTATATGGTTTCAGGGGGCCTAGTACATGACCCTAAGAGAAAAAGTTAGGATGTCCTGTTTTGTGGTCCTGTCTGGTAGTGTGGAGCTGGCTGCAGGTCCTAATACAGTAACTACTATATCCACACTATACAGGGGACTGCTGGCTCCTGGCGGCCATTGCATCGCTCACGTTGGACCAGAACATCTTGGCTCGAGTTGTTCCAGAGAACCAGAGTTTTCAAAAAGGCTACACCGGAATCTTCCACTTCCAGGTAACAGGATCAAATTCAGTCCTAATTAATATAGCAGCATGTAAAAAAAAAAAAAAAAAAAAACTACTGGTCAATCACAAACACTGTTCCCTGTAGATGATTGGATATTGCCAATCATCATTGCCCCTCCATGCTATGAGCTAGAGTTTGCACACTGCCTGTGACATGCATGCTGCTGGGCATAGCACAGCCTGTTGCCTCTCTTGTGCCTTGAACCCACATCTCTGTCACTCCAGCCTCCCTTACAGAATGTGAAATATCTATATAACTATATCTTCCACTAGATTGAGGACATCATGTGACATAGTTAATGGGGTTACGCCCACCTCAATATTTATGGCATATCACTAGGTTAAGCAACACGTCAGATAGGTGTGGGTCCCACCTAGCTAAAGGGGTGATAGGAAAAATTTCAAGTGTCATTGATTAAAAGCTAAGCTGAACCAGCTGGGCGGCAGTAGAGAGTTGTAGGATCCTACAACCAGAAATGTGACCTGCAACTAGCAGAATTTTGAATGCTGCTCAGGATGTCAATGGAGTATAAGTTGTGATAAAGAAAAGTATGAGCAAAGTTACTTATTGTATATAAAGATTTATGATTTTGTTCATTTTATTTTCTGTGATGTCCTTCCCAATTTACAGTTGTGGCAGTTTGGTGAGTGGATGGATGTTGTCGTGGATGATCGGCTGCCCACAAAAAATGGAAACTTGGTGTTTGTCCATTCAGCAGAGGGTGACGAGTTCTGGAGTGCGCTGCTGGAGAAGGCATATGCCAAGTAAGTTCTGTGATAATGCCACCGCCTACAGCCAGTGCTGTACATCTCTGTTGGACCTGCAGACGTACCCTCTAGATTTACAATAAAGAATAGCTATTATCACACTGGTAAAATGTGAACACCATGTTATTCAGTTTCAAAATTCTGTACTGATTCATTTCATAATGTGTCTTTCTAAAGGTCTGAGCTTCGTTTTTTTAAACACAACTCCGAATCCTCTACATTTCTTCAGTAGAGTTATATGATGTAATTGTGACTGCCACCACTAATGGGAGATTAAGAGCTTTGCAGAACAGGGGAGATCAATAGCAGCTGTAGATTTCCATATTCAGTTAGCTCCCCCTAGTGGTGGCCTCAGGTAGCCAGGATTTCATAATGTAACTTATTGTGTACACCTAATGAAGAATTGATAGTACTGCAGTCTATAGATATGTCACATTCTGAAGACTAAGGCCTCCTGCACACGACCGTTGTGTGCATCCGTGGCCGTTGTGCCGTTTTCCGTTTTTTTTCGCGGACCCATTGACTTTCAATGGGTCCGTGGAAAAATCGGAAAATGCACCGTTTTGCAGCCGAGACCGTGATCCGTGTATCCTGTCCGTCAAAAAAATAGGACCTGTCCTATTTTTTTGACGGACAACGGTTCACGGACCCATTCAAGTCAATGGGTCCGTGAAAGAACACGGATGCACACAAGATTGGCATCCGTGTCCGTGATCCATGGCCGTAGGTTAGTTTTTATACAGACGGATCCGAAGATCCGTCTGCATAAAAGCTTTTTCATAGCTGAGTTTTCACTTCGTGAAAACTCAGAACCGACAGTATATTCTAACACAGAGGCGTTCCCATGGTGATGGGGACGCTTCAGGTTAGAATATACTAAAAGAACTGTGTACATGACTGCCCCCTGCTGCCTGGCAGGTGCTGCCAGGCAGCAGGGGGCAGGCCCCCCCCCTGTAGTTAACACATTGGTGGCCAGTGCGGCCGGCCCCCCCTCCTTCCCCTGTAGTTAACTCATTGGTGGCCAGTGGGCCCCCCTCCCTCCCCTGTAGTTAACTCATTGGTGGCCATTGGTCCCCCTCCCTCCCCTGTAGTTAACTCATTGGTGGCCAGTGCGGCCCGCCCCCCCCCTCCCCTGTAGTTAACTCATTGGTGGCCAGTGGGCCCCCCTCCCTCCCCTGTAGTTAACTCGTTGGTGGCCAGTGGGCCCCCCCTCCCTCCCCTGTAGTTAACTCGTTGGTGGCCAGTGGGCCCCCCCCTCCCTCCCCTGTAGTTAACTCGTTGGTGGCCAGTGGGCCTTCTCCCCTCCCTCCCCCTCCTAATTAAAATCTCCCCCCTATCATTGGTGGCAGCGGAGTGTACCGATCGGAGTCCCAGTTTAATCGCTGGGGCTCCGATCGGTAACCATGGCAACCAGGACGCTACTGCAGTCCCGGTTGCCATGGTTACTTAGCAATTTGTAGAACCGGTCATGGTCATGTCGTGTCACTTACCAGTAGGAGGAGCTCCCGGCTGGACGCAGACATCGCAGCTCGCAGGTAAGTATAATGGTTCTACAAATTGCTAAGTAACCATGGCAACCGGGACTGCAGTAGCGTCCTGGTTGCCATGGTTACCGATCGAAGCCCCGGCGATTGAACTGGGACTCCGATCGGTACACTCCGCTGCCACCAATGATAGGGGGGAGATTTTAATTAGGAGGGGGAGGGAGGGGAGAAGGCCCACTGGCCACCAACGAGTTAACTACAGGGGAGGGAGGGGGGGGCCCACTGGCCACCAACGAGTTAACTACAGGGGAGGGAGGGAGGCCGGCCGCACTGGCCACCAATGAGTTAACTACAGGGGAGGGGGGGGGGGGCCGGCCGCACTGGCCACCAATGAGTTAACTACAGGGGAGGGGGGGCCACCAATGTGTTAACTACAGGGGGAGAGGGGGGGGGGGCTGCCCCCTGCTGCTTGGCAGCACCTGCCAGGCAGCAGGGGGCAGTCATGTACACAGTTCTTTTAGTATATTCTAACCTGAAGCGTCCCCATCACCATGGGAACGCCTCTGTGTTAGAATATACTGTCGGATTTGAGTTTCACGATGTAACTCAAATCCGACGGTATATTCTAACATAGAGGCATTCCCATGGTGATGGGGACGCTTCAAGTTAAAATATACCATCGGATTGGAGAAAACTCCGATCCGATGGTATATTAACTCCTGACTTTACATTGAAAGTCAATGGGGGACGGATCCGTTTGAAATTGCACCATATTGTGTCAACGTCAAACGGATCCGTCCCCATTGACTTGCATTGTAATTCAGGACGGATCCGTTTG
Organism: Bufo bufo; assembly: GCF_905171765.1. Lineage (NCBI taxonomy): Eukaryota > Metazoa > Chordata > Amphibia > Anura > Bufonidae > Bufo > Bufo bufo. The sequence goes on from NC_053392.1 coordinate 602,368,844, forward strand.
GCTCCGCACGGCCAGGCGGACACCAAAACGACTTTTTTTTCATGTCCGTGGATCCTCCAAAAATCAAGGAAGACCCACGGACGAAAAAACGGTCACGGATCACGGAAAAAACGGAACCCCGTTTTGCGGACCGCAAAAAAATACGGTCGTGTGCATGAGGCCTTAATGACAGATTAGGAAAAATTGCCAAAAAATATTGATCCTCCATTAATTCTACCAACATCTTGTGCTGACAGGATAAGTGGATCATATGAAGCTCTGACAGGAGGAAGCACCATTGAGGCCATGGAGGACTTCACTGGAGGAATCTCTGAGCAATATGACCTGAGGAAGGCGCCGGCCAATCTCTATCAGATTATACAGAAAGCTCTGAAGGCGGAATCACTGCTCGGGTGTTCGATTGATGTAAGAAAACTCCTGATAACAGTAGCAGCTTGCTACAGTAGAGTTTATAGGCTCACCTTCTACACTTCATTCTTCTCCAGCAGGAGGCGCTATCAGTATCAGATATGAATGACAACCTAAAATTCAAGAATTTAGCGCTCTCGTGATAAAAAATAAATACCATACTCAGGTAGAAATGTTGAATTGTTGCAGAACTCTGCATGTACTGTGGTTGTTTCAGGCAGACATGTAAATGACTACAGATGTGGCCTGATTGAACAGCGGGTCTTGCCACAAGAGGATGTACAACTGATTCTGCTACTGCCCTGTAAAAAGGTTTTCAGAGCCTACTTTTGGGCAGTGAGCCTCTTGGTGAGAGGTCGTTGATTGCTAGACATGCCTTGACGATGCACTCGAAGACATTTTGCTGAGTTAATAGACTTTGAGAGGGGGCACTTAATTGGACTGAGAGAAGCAGGATGGTCATTTCAACAAATTGCCCACCATCCATCTAGGCCGTTCTGGCTGTTAGGAGGTGTTGGGAGCAGTGGTTACGTGTGGGAAATCTCACGTGAACATTCTCCAGGTGGCGCATACAGACTACCAGTAGAGAGGATCATTTGATCCAGCAACGAGCATGAGCAGCTCCCACAGTTTCATTGTCCATCATCCAGACACAGGCAGCCCCTTCATTACACACCCCTGTCTCTGCCTCGACTATTTCCAGGCACTTAGCAGAAGTAAATTTGGTGTTATGGTAACCATTACGTGCCCCACCTTTGTTGTCTTCATTTGCAGCGGTGACGTGACTGATGCGATCCCACCATGGTTGGGTTGGAGTATGGAGGCCTCGTGGTGAGCGCTTGAGTCCTGCCTTTGCTGTGGAGTGACACACTGCCCCCCCTGCTGGATTCATGATCCGGGGTGCCATCGCATATGACAGGCTAGAGGCTGTATGTCATCTTGTATCCAGGCTAGAGGCTGTATCAAATCTTGTATCCAGGCTACAGGTTGTATTTCATCTTGCCTCCAGGCTCGAGGCCATATCTTATCTTGTATCCAGGCTGGAGGCCGTATCTCAACTTGTCTCCAGGCTAGAGGCCATCTTATCTTGTATCCAGGCTGGAGGCCGTATCTCATCTTGTATCCAGGCTGGAGGCCATATGTCATCTTGTATCCAGGCTGGAGGCCGTATCTCATCCTGTATCCAGGCTAGAAGCTGTATCTCATCTTATATCCAAGCTAGAAGTTGTATCTCATATTTTATCCAGGCTAGAGGCCGTATCTCCTCTTGTATCCGGCCTAGAGGCCGTATCTCCTCTTGTATCCGGCCTATAGGCCGTATCTCCTCTTGTATCCGGGCTAGAGGCCGTATCTCCTCTTGTATGCAGGCTAGAGGCCGGATCTCATCTTGTATCCAGGCTAGAGGCCATAACTCCTCATGTATCCAGGCTAGAAGCCATATGTCATCTTGTATGCATGTTAGAGGCCGTATCTCATCTTGTATCCAGGCTAGTGGCAGTATCTCATCTTGTGTCTGGGCTGGAGGCTGTATCTCCTCTTGTATCCAGGCTAAAGGCTGTATCTCATCTTGTATGCAGGCTAGAGGTGGTATCTCATCTTGTCTCCAGGCTAGAGGCTGTATCTCATCTTGTCTCCAGGCTAAAGGCCAGTGTCGGACTGGGGTACCTAGGGTCCATCAGTAAAATGTATTTTGGGGGCCCACCATATGGATACATTAAAATATAATAAAAAATCTAACAAGTTTTTTATATGAACATAGGCTGATGACACAAAGATATGTAACAGGGTTGATGTTCCTGGAGGGAAACGCCAAATGGAAAAGGATTTAGGAAAACTAGAAGAATGGTCAGAACTCTGGCAACTGAAATTTAATGTGGATAAGTGCAAGATAATGCACCTGGGGCGTAAAAACCCAAGGGCAGAATATAGAATATTTGACACAGTCCTGACCTCAGTATCTGAGGAAAGGGATTTAGGAGTAATTATTTCAGAAGACTTAAAGGTGGGAAGACAATGTAATAGGGCAGCACGAAATGCCAGCAGAATGCTTGGATGTATAGGGAGAGGTATAAGCAGTAGAAAGAGTGAAGTGCTTATGCCGCTGTACAGAACACTGGTGAGACCTCACTTGGAGTATTGTGCGCAGTACTGGAGGCCATATCTCCAGAAGAATATAGATACTCTAGAGAGAGTTCAGAGAAGAGCTACTAAACTAGTACATGGATTGCAGGATAAAACTTACCAGGAAAGGTTAAAGGACCTTAACATGTATAGCTTGGAAGAAAGAAGAGACAGAGGGGATATGATAGAAACTGCTAAATACATAAAGGGAATCAACTCGGTAAAGGAGGAGAGCATATTTAAAAGAAGAAAAACTACCACAAGAGGACACAGTTTTAAATTAGAGGGGCAAAGGTTTAAAAGTAATATAAGGAAGTATTACTTTACTGAGAGAGTAGTGGATGCATGGAATAGCCTTCCTGCAGAAGTGGCAGCTGCAAATACAGTGAAGGAGTTTAAGCATGCATGGGATAGGCATAAGGCCATCCTTCATATAAGATAGGGCCGGGGGCTATCCATAGTACTCAGTATATTGGGCAGACTAGATGGGCCAAATGGTTCTTATCTGCCGACACATTCTATGTTTCTATGTTTCTATGATGGAGGTGCTGTACACTGAATATATGTATGTAGTGCAGTAAGTCTACTGTGTTATGTACCACTTGTGCAGGGGGTGGGAGACTTCGGGCCCACCTTGCTCAAGGGCCCACCGGGGGTTCCCCTGTACCCCTGTGGGACAGTCTGAGCCTGCTAAAGGCTGTATCTCATCTTGTATCCAGGCTAGAGGCCATATCTCCTCTTGTATCCAGGCTAGAGGCCATATCTCATCTTGTATCCAGGCTAGAGGCCATATCTCCTCTTGTATCCAGGCTAGAAGCCGTATCTCCTCTTGTATCCAGGCTAGAGGCCGTATCTCCTCTTGTGTCTAACAGGCTACTTTCCATTGTACAGTTTTGCCCAGTAAACTTTCGCTCTAGTATTATAATCACTTCCATTTATCATCATTACAGTCACACAGAGAAAGCTTCATTCAACTTCAACAACTCCTTCTTGGTGCGGGATGTGTTTTGTCACCAGCTGGTGTACGGAGACAAAGCTTCATGGGGAAAAAAAGCATAACTAATTTGCATAATAAAAAATTACAAGCGTAATAGCCAATACACCTATGAGATAATTGCTATAGTCCTGATATAGTCATTGCAATGTTGGTTGATTGGTTCCCTCCACAGGACAAACTTTAAACTGCACCCCTCATATAGATCCATCAAGGCATTTGGATGGTTCATTGTCTCCCTCATGTGGTCAAAGTATAAAATGCAGCCACAATGTCATAATTACAGGCATGAAGCCATTGGCTCCCCTCAGGGGCAAACTATGAACTGCAGTTATGAAATTAAATGGAAAAAAATATATATAATTAAAAGCCAATAAATGATTTTAATTCACAAATTATCTTCTACTAGATTACAAATGCTTATGAAACGGAAGACATCACAAGCAGGAAGCTGGTGAAAGGACATGCATATTCAGTCACTGGAGCCGAAGAGGTAAAGCAAATGTGAAACATATGAAATAAGCTAGCAGAATTTAGGGGATCATTTTATATCACGTTTATCGCTCTCTCTCTACTGTAGGTGCTATACCGAGGAGTAACAGTGCAGCTGATTAGAGTGAGGAATCCCTGGGGAGAAGTGGAATGGACCGGAGCCTGGAGTGATGAGTAACTACTGAATTCATATCTATTCATATCTCACATTATTCATAGGAGCTTGGTGGGAAAATTAAAACAAAAACCAAAAAAGTGACCTGTGACTGCCACCTGGTGGTACATTGTAGGTACAATAGTTTGGTTAGTTTGAGAAAATTCCAAGCAGCTTTAACGCCATCTAACATCCCTGGTAATAGTCACGTACATGGTACAGGTGTCGGCTGAGTGTTTGCTTCATCTCTCCGCTCCGCATAAATGTACGCGCTTCGATCTGCCAATCATCCAGATATATTTCAATACACAGGAAGGGAAATGCAGCTATCAGACTTTGTCCCTTTTTTCTAGGTGCCTCCGTGAAAAAATAACTTTTTATTTTATGTAAATGAGCCTCTAGGAGCAATACAGGTGTTGCCCCTCCAACTAGAGGCTCCGTTCTCCCTCCTCTGGCCACTCCCCCTCCTCATGCTGTTTGACAGGACCAGGCAGTGTTCACATCATCCTGTCTGGCCCTGTCAATTAGCATGATGAGGGCGTGGCCTCTAGGAGTAGGGGCAACACCCGTATTGCTCCTAGAGGCTCATTTGCATAAAATAGTTTTCACAAAAATGGAGGCAGCTAGGAAGAAGGGACAAAGACGGGTAGCTTCAGCTGATATGAGCACATGTCTAAAGTCAGCCAGTTTAATAACCATGTTCCTGATGACAGAAGCCCTTTAAACTCCAGAAACGCTGTCAGCTGCCCCCATACACGAGGTCTAATAGATTTAAAGGCAATGAACACCTGCAGAGTAAATTTTTTTTTTAGGATTGCATTTTACTCATTTTGGGCTAAAAAATTTTTTTTGCATTCGGTCTTTATTAAAAAATTTCAGCGTTTTTTAGCTGTAAGCATCTTACTTTTACTTTAGCAGTCATCTGACCGCTACCTATAGACCTTATCTCTCAACTTCTTACAGCTTATAAGCACTTATTTAAGCCACAGTGTGATAAGAATTGAACTGTTAATGAGCTGTTAAAGATGAGGAGATAAAGCTTCATATGAGCTGAGAGGACACAGTGTGAACACAGCTTAATAACAAAGAATCTCAAGGCTGTACAGAGCAAGGTGCTAAACATTTTATAATAAAGAGTAAGGCTACTTTCACATCTGCGCTTTCCCTTTCCGCCACTGAGATCCGTCATAGGATGTCAATAGCGGAGGAAAACGCTTCCGTTTTGTCCCCATTCATTGTCAATGGGGACAAAACTGAACTGAGGGGAACGAAGTGCACCAGAATGCATTCCGTTCCGTTTGGTTGCTCTCCAATCGCTGACAGAATAACGATTGACTTTGGTGTACATGATCCATCATGGCCATAGAAGACATAATACAACCAGATCCGTTCATGGCGAAAGCAGATGGTTATATATTATCGTGACTGAAGCGTTTTTGCCGATCTATGATGGATCCAGCAAAAACGCTAATGTGAAAGTAGCCTAAGACCAATTGAAAAAAATTATTTTTAGCTCAAACTGATTAGAATGCAATATATTTTTTTTTAGTAGCCACCAGTATTAAAAATGCCGCCATTAGTGGCCTCAGTATAAATAAGGCCCTCATTAGTGGTCCTAGTATTAATAATGCCATTAGTGGTCCTAGTATTAATAATGCCCCATTAGTGGCCCATAGTATTAATAAGACCCCCAGTAGTGGCTCCTTTTATTAATAATGCCTCCATTAGTAGCCCTAGTATTAATAATGCCCCATTAGTGCACTATAGTATTAATAAGGCCCCAGTAGTGGCTCTTAGTATTAATAACTCCCCCAGTATTAATAAGGCCCCCATTAATGGCCCCTAGTATTAATAAGGCCCCAGTATTAATGTGGCCCCTAGTATTAATAAGGCCCCAGTATTAATAAAGCCCCGATTAGTGTCCCCAGTATCAATACGGCCCCATTAGTAGCCCCCAGTATTAATAATGCCCCCATTAGTAGCCCCCAGTATTAATAATGCCCCCATTAGTGGCCCTAGTATTAATAAGGCCCCCAGTATTAATAATGCCGCCAATATTAATAAGGCCCCTATTAGTAGCCACCAGTATTAATAATGCGGCCATTAGTGGCCCCAGTATAAATAAGGCCCTCATTAGTGGCCCCAGTATTAATAATGCCCTTATTAGTGGCCCTAGTATTAATAAGGCCCCCATTAGTGGCCCCCAGCATTAATAATGCCCATTAGTGGCTCCCAGTATTAATAATTCCCCCATTAGTGGTCCTAGTATTAATAATGCCCCCATTAGTGGTCCTAGTATTAATAATGCCCCCATTAGTGGTCCTAGTATTAATAATGCCCCCTTTAGCTGTCCTAGTATTAATAATGCCCCATTAGAGGCCCATAGTATTAATAAGACCCCCAGTAGTGGCTCTTAGTATTAATAATTCCCCCAGTATTAATAAGGCCCCCATTAATGGCCCCTAGTATTAATAAGGCCCCAGTATTAATGTGGCCCCTAGTATTAATAAGGCCCCAGTATTAATAAAGCCCCGATTAGTGTCCTCAGTATCAATACGGCCCCATTAGTAGCCCCCAGTATTAATAATGCCCCCATTAGTAGCCCCTAGTATTAATAATGCCCCCATTAGTGGCCCTAGTATTAATAATACCCCCATTATTAATAAGGCCCCTATTAGTAGCCACCAGTATTAATAATGCCGCCATTAGTGGCCCCAGTATAAATAATGCCCCCATTAGTGGCTCCCAGTATTAATAATGCCCTTATTAGTGGCCCTGGTATTAATAAGGCCCCATTAGTGGCCCCCAGCATTAATAATGCCCCCATTAGTGGTCCTAGTATTAATAATGCCCCCATTAGTGGTCCTAGTATTAATAATGCCCCATTAGTGCCCCATAGTATTAATAAGACCCCCAGTAGTGGCTCCTAGTATTAATAATGCCCCCAATAGAGGCCACAGTATAATTAATAAACCCTTCCTCACCTCATCCATCTGATGGCGCCGTGGGGGACACTCGCTGCTCCCTGGATGTGCAGGGCAGGACCTGCGCTCCAGCGGGATTACATTTTGCAGCATTGACTGGAAGCAGCGGGACACACAGAGCCGCGTGCCCACAGAGAGGGCTGTGAGTGCCCCCCCTGGCACCCGTGCCATAGGTTCGCTGCCACTGATGTAGGCTGTCTAGAGGAAGGTGAAGCCGTGAGAACGTTATGGATGCCCCATCTTTTCTCTATTCTAGTGCCCCAGAGTGGAATTACATTGATCCAAAAGCGAGGGCGGCTCTGGACAAGAAGGCGGAAGATGGAGAATTCTGGTGAGAACATTGCACTGGAGGCAAAGGAACCAGAACATTGGACCAATATTCACAGTAGATAAAGGGGTTTCAGTGGGATGTAAATGGTGTTAAGAAATAGCAGAGCTTATGCTCACCGATCCCCCGCCGTCGCTTCTGCTCCGACTGTGCCTGGGTCTCCACTGCTCAGGTCCTATTGCAGCAGGGAACGGCTGAGGATGTGGTTCAGCCAATCACTGGATAAGGCGGGTCCTCCCTGCAGCCATTGATAGGCTGAGCGGCATTCTCAACCATTTCCTGCCGTGTCGGGTCAGAAGCAGGAAGTGGAGCCCCACAGGGACCCAGATGATATCAGAACATCAATGGTATCCAACCCCACCCCTTTTTTTATTTGGCTGGAATACCCCTTTAATTCAGTATCTGACAGTCCGGCATAACGAGGCAATCCATAATTTCCAGTTTTATCTCCAGAAAATGTATATTGTATACTGAAAAGCTCTAATATACAGTACTTTGCTTTTTAATTCCTCAACTTTTTCAAGATCTGTGCTTGCTTTAATTGAATATAAACATTCTAATTACACCCAGAGGCTGAAATCCTGTATATCTAACCTAATGTTTTTCACAGCTGAGCATCTGCAACAGTTGTATCTAGTCTAGACAATCCTCTATGACGCCACAGGTATACATTTTACCTTTACTGATACATTGTAACAACAGTCAGGACAGCGCAGAGAGATTTATGCTGCTGCCGAATTTCACCCATAGAGTATTGTTTAGACTGGATGTAATTGTACCGAAGCATCAGCGTTGAGAACGATTAGGTCTGTACAAGCTATTCAATTCTGGAGTTAAACAAGACCAGTTCCATTCACTGACAGCAAGCAGAGAAGAATACATCTTGCTGTATGGATTATCCTGTATGTCTGTGTGTGACTCTGTAATGTCATGGTTGCAGGATGGCATATTCAGATTGGGTAAGGGAATACTCTAAGCTGGAGATCTGTAACCTGGCACCTGACACCCTGACAAGTAACGAGGTGCATAAGTGGAATACAACTCTGTTTAACGGCAGCTGGATCCGGGGGTCGACGGCAGGAGGATGTCAGAATTACCCAGGTAACATATATATATACTATAGATGATATGGTCCACTGTGGTGTCCGCGCTCTTAGGCTTTGTCAATGTAAAAATGCATTCACAGCTGCATTCACATTTCTTTAGGCTTCAGAGCTGAATTCTTCCAGCATCCTCTGTTTGCAATTTGTGTTCTAGAAAGTGTTGTCTTTACACTGTGCACTGTACAGTAAACATGGGTAAAACTAACCGCAGCCCATGTATTATGGAAGTTCAGATAAGTTGTTGTGGGGATCTTTCAGGACAAGTTTGATGACAGTTTTCAGTAACAGCAAGCAGAATTTTGAATTCAGCTCTGGAGTATAATACAGGATGTAACTCAGGATCAGTACAGGGTAAGTAATGTATGTACACAGTGACTCCACCAGCAGAATTGTGAGTGCAGCTCTGGAGTACAATACAAGACGTAACCCAGGATCAGTACAGGATAAGTAATGTATATACAGAGTGACTCCACCAGCAGAATAGTGAGTGCAGCTCTGGAGTATAATACAGGATGTAACTCAGGATCAGTACAGGATAAGTAATGTATGTACACAGTGACTCCACCAGCAGAATAGTGAGTACAGCTCTGGAGTATAATACAGGATGTAGCTCAGGATCAGTACAGGATAAGTAATGTAATGTATGTGCACAGTGACTGCACCAGCAGAATAGTGAGTGCAGCTCTGGAGTATAATACAGGATGTAGCTCAGGATCAGTACAGGATAAGTAATGTAATGTATGTACACAGTGACTGCACCAGCAGCATAGTGAGTGCTGCTCTGAGGTATAATACAGGATGTAACTCAGGATCAGTACAGGATAAGTAATGTATGTACACAGTGACACCACCAGCAGAATAGAGAGTGCAGCTCTGGAGTATAATACAGGATGTAACTCAGGATCAGTACAGGATAAGTAATGTAATGTATGTACACAGCGACTGCACCAGCAGAATAGTGAGTGCAGCTCTGGAGTATAATACAGGATGTAACTCAGGATCAGTACAGGATAAGTAATGTATGTACACAGTGACTCCACCAGCAGAATAGTGAGTGCAGCTCTGGAGTATAATACAGGATGTAACTCAGGATCAGTACAGGATAAGTAATATAATGTATGTACACAGTGACTGCACCAGCAGCATAGTGAGTGCAGCTCCGGAGTATAATACAGGATGTAACTCAGGATCAGTACAGGATAAGTAATGTATGTACACAGTGACTGCACCAGCAGCATAGTGAGTGCAGCTCTGGAGTATAATACAGGATATAACTCAGGATCAGTACAGGATAAGTAATGTAATGTATGTACACAGTGACTGCACCAGCAGAATAGTGAGTGCAGCTCTGGAGTATAATGCAGGATGTAACTCAGGATCAGTACAAGATAAGTAATGTATGTACACAGTGACTGCATCGGCAGAATAGTGAGTGCAGCTCTGGGGTATAATACAGGATGTAACTCAGGATCAGTACAAGATAAGTAATGGATGTACACAGTGACTCCACCAGCAGAATAGTGAGTGCAGCTCTGGAGTATAATACAGGATGTAACTCAGGATCAGTACAAGATAAGTAATGGATGTACACAGTGACTGCACCAGCAGAATAGTGAGTGCAGCTCTGGAGTATAATACAAGATGTAACTCAGGATCAGTACAAGATAAGTAATGTAATGTATGTACACAGTGACTGCACCAGCAGAATAGTGAGTGCAGCTCTGGAGTATAATACAGGATAAGTAATGTATGTACACAGTGACTGCACCAGCAGAATAGTGAGTGCAGCTCTGGAGTATAATACAGGATATGACTCAGGATCAGTACAAGATAAGTAATGTAATGTATGTACACAGTGACTCATCTATTTATGTGTATGTATACAATTATAAAATTAACCAATTTTTTTTACATACAGCAACATTTTGGACAAATCCCCAGTTCCAGGTGAAGCTGGAAGAACCAGATGATGATCATGATGGACACTCACATGATCCTTGCTGTACGGTCATTGTGGGACTAATGCAGAAGAATCGGAGGCGACAGAAAAAATTAGGGGAGGACCTGCTGACCATTGGCTTTGCCTTGTACAAGGTAAGAGGATGTTATATTATTTATGTCCAATTATGTTCATTAACAATCTCATTTAACATACACGGGGGGAGATTTATCAAACTGGCGCAAAGTAGAACTGGCCTAGTCGCCCATAGCAACCAATCAGATTCCACCTTTCATTACTCACAGCTCCTTTTGAAAATGAAAGGTGGAATCTGATCGGTTGCTATTGGTAACTAAGCCAGTTCTACTTTACACCAGTTTGATAAATCTCCCCCACAGTGTTTATAAGATGTTGATAAATGTTTAAACCAATAGCTGCTAAGATCTACTACTAAAGGTTACATATTGTTCTTATCATTCAACTGAAAAGGACATTTGGGAGGAGCATTGTGAGCTCCTGTCTGTTGCCCTAGCCTTCAGCCAATCAGCATCACCGGGGTTGTCTTAGCAATGGCTGATTGGATAGAAGCTTCTAACTTAGTAACAGCAACTCAGTGTCCTTTTCAGCTGGATTCCAGTGACTGGACACTGGGACTGTATAGCAGTTAGCATCTACTAGTTTATTATTGTATGGGTATCTTAGTGCCTGTTTTTCTGGATACATAAAGGGCGGCATACATAAACAACATTAACAAATGTGATATGAATATTCTAAAAATTGCATTTCTGTTTTGCAGGTTCCTAATGAGGTGCGGTGATTTCCATTCCTTCAGTCTTGAACATGGGTCATTTCTGATAACTCAGTGGTGACAAACTCATCGTTTTACTTTATACTTGACTATGTTTTCATGGATGAGCATTGTCAGATTCAGTATGTGAAGTGGCTGGATTTGGGGTGGTCCCAACGCAACTGGGTCCACCTGACACTTTTGAGGTGTCACCACGTGTTGCTGCTCTCCAGAGGAAATGGCCCTAAGGTCTGTGGCAAAGTGTCCGTGTCTCAGCATCTTCTTCTGGTCACTTGTGTAGTCTGGCAGAGTGTCTTCTACTGAACATTGGTCCCTATCTGCAGACATCTAAAGGCTCTGGCTGCTCTCTTTTTATACAGTTTCTGACTGAACTGGAACCTTCTAATGGGAGGGGTGGAGTGGAGAATCACAGCCTAAATAGAAACAATGTTACAATTTCAGTCTGCCATAGACTTGAGGGGTGGAGTGGAGAATCACCGCCTAAATAGAAACAATGTTACAATTTCAGTCTGCCATAGACTTGAGGGGTGGAGTGGAGAATCACAGCCTAAATACAAACAATGTTACAATTTCAGTCTGCCATAGACTTGCTTTGACTAAGGCTACTTTCACATTAGCGTTTTGGCTTTCTGTTTGTGAGATACGTTCAGGGCTCCCAAAAACGGTCCAAAACGGATCAATTTTGCCCTAATGCATTCTGAATGGAAAAGGATCCGCTCAGAATGCATCAGTTTTTCTCAGTTCACCATTTCGCTCTGGAGGCGGACAACAAAACGCTGCCTGCAACGTTTTGCTGTCCGCCTGACGAAGCAGAGCCAAACCGATCCATTCTGGCACAGAATGTAAGTCAATGGGGACGGATCCGTTTTCTCTGACACAATCTGGCACAATACGAAACGGTTCCGTCCCCCATTGACTTTCAATGGAGTTCAAGACGGATCCATCATGGCTATAGAAGACATAATACAACCGGATCCGTTCATGACAGATGGCTTGTATTATTGTAACGGAAGCGTTTTTGCAGATCCATGACCGATCCGCAAAAAGCGCTAGTGTGAAAGTAGCCTAAGCAGTTTTTCAGATGTAAACAACAGTCTAGACCAGGGATCAGCAACCTTCGGCCCTCCAGCTGTTGTGAAACTACAGTTCCCAGCATGCTCTATTCATTTCTATGAGAATTCTGGGAGTTGTAGTTTCACAACAGCTGGAGTGCCGGAGGTTGCCTACCCCTGGTCTAGACAGAGCTTAACAAGACGGTCAAAAGGTCACTGTCTGTTTTTTCCCTTCCAAAACGTTAGCCCTGCATATTCTCTTAGGCCTCATTCACACAACCGTATTTTTGGTCGGCATCCGATCCACATTTTTTGCGGATTGGATGTAGGCCCATTCATTTCAACGGGGCTGCAAAAAATGCGGACAACACACCGTTCAAAAGAGATAGAACATGTCTATCCTGGGCATTGTTACAATGGGTCTACAAAAAAAATAAAAAAATCGGGTGCAACATGGAAATCACACGGACATTATCCGTATTTTTTGCGGATCCTCATTTTGTGGACCGCAAAATACACTGTGTGAATGCGCTGTGGAAAATCATTAGCACCTCAGTGCAGAGGGAGAAAGTCCCAAAGTCTCTCAGTATTAGCTGGCTGTGTATTAACCCTTTCCACAGTGCAGTGCAAATACAGTGTGAGAACTGTGCAAATGACCAGGATATATTACAATAAACATATAAAATGCAGTTCAACAATATAAAACAGCGTGCACACACACAGCATAAATTATAGTGCAAGTTAACCCTTCAAGGTGCAATAAAGTAGGAAGTTGATGGCTTTGCATAGTAGCAATAAAAGCAAAAGTCCACAAACATCTATACTTCGAAGTACACTTGCGGATCGGGGATCTTCACTTTGGACAGTCCTTGCTTGTTAGAATAGTCCCTTGACGGTAAAGCTATTACCAAGGGATCAACTGAAAAATGTGGAGAAGCCTGGCAATGTGTTCACTTTCTCTGCAGCACTCCCACAGGGGAAATGAGGAATTGCACATCTCTCACTGGAAACAGTGGGTTGCTTGTATAATACAGCACAGGTCTCCAAGATTGAGAAACACTCTTTGTAACTACTCTCCATTCTGGTCAAAGGATGAAGATCCTGAACCGAAGACCTCTTTCTATTAACTCAATATTCCCTAACAGGATGTAAGACAATGTATTTTCTGAAATGGATGAACCATTTAATATACAAACTGCATTATGGCCGATTAGAATTAAACAAATCTGTTTTATGGCGTTTTATGTGATTAGAAAAAGAACGTATTTTTTTCCCCCCCATAAACAGCGCCACTCTTCTCCATAGGCGGTGTCTGGTATTCACTTAATTGAGGCTAAGCTGCAATACTGGACACATTCAGAAGTCCTTATCCATAGGTTTTTGTCTCTAAGGCTAGATGGCACAAATGTGGTGAGAGTCACACCTGTCAGAAGAACAAGGGTTGCTCATGTGGAATTCCTACAGGCTTCTGGTCTTCTACTAGGCATCTTATCTTGCTGAGATCCCTGTTCCACCATTTGGTGGGGGTCTCAGACATTTAGAGCATATCCTGTGGTCATGACAGTGTATATTTGGAAATCTCTTAAAAGTGAACCACCACCTTTGAACATACTTTCACTTTAGGGGTCGGAGCTCTGTTTTTATGATACAGAGCTCGAAATTCTCAGCTTCCCTTCAAATAGTCGGAGATCAATAAAAAAAAAATCCAACTTCCAGCATCCACCACCATTATAGCTAGCATTGTACACATCAAACTAAATTGAGCAAGGTCCTCAGCTCCCCCTAGTGGTGGCTTCAGGTAGCCAAAATACTTTTATGTAATGAACAATGGCTTGGAGGCAAACCATTGCTATCGTTTCCAGGGTACCCTTAACTTAACTGCTTCTTCTGTTTCTGGTAGTCACCACTAAGGGAGCTCTGTGCATAGGGATTTTACAGTTTCCATTGCGTGCAGTATACATATTTATGCCTTTTATCTGGTATAAATACATTGAGAAATTTGGTGTTCAGAATGAGCGCAATATTCAACAAGCACTTTTTACAACATATTACAATTTTCAGTTAAATTTAAAATGTCTTCCACTTAAAGGGGTTCTCTGGAAATTAAGAAAATGAAAATACTTAAATATTATTTTATTATAAATATTTATCAAAATACCTTTCATTAGTTATAATGGCTCATTTTATCTGGGGAGCAATCATTAGGAGAAATAAAATGGCCAACGTCCTATTTGTGCACACAGAACCCGACCAAATCACACAGGAGGACAAGTTACTTCACAACACTGAGCTAAAGAGCTGTCTCATCCTCCTCTCTGCTCTGCTCGTCAGGGATTATGATCCTGAATACAGCTGATAAGAACTTTAGTTGAATCTCTGTAGGAATGTAGTTCATGAGAAGACGTGAAGTACAGAGAGGACGGACAGGCTAGACTGTGGTAATATGGGGTTGTGGTAGTAGAGGCTGCATACAAGAGCTGCTGCTCAGTCTCCACATCACCATCTCCTCTCTGCTCCTCTCTGTACTTCATGTCTCCTCATGGCCTCCATTCCTACAGAGATTCAGCTGAAAATCATATTAAACTGTATTCAGGATCATAATCCCTGACAAGCAGAGCAGAGAGGAGGATGAGGCAGCTCTTTGCCAATCTCAGTGTTGTGAAGTATCTTGTCCTCCTTTGTGATTAGGACAGGTTATTTGTGAACTAATAGGACAGTGACCATTTTATTTCTCCTAATGATTGTTCCCTAGACAAAATGAGCCATTATAACTAATGAAAGGTATTTGGGAATATACAGTGGATATAAAAAGTCTACACACCCCTGTTAAAATGTCAGGTTTCTGTGATGTAAAAAAAATGAGACAAAGATAAATCATTTCAGAACTTTTTCCACCTTTAATGTGACCTATAAACTGTACCACTCAATTGAAAAACAAACTGAAATCTTTTAGGAAGAGGGAAGAAAAAATATAAAAATAAATTAATATGGTTGCATAAGTGTGCACACCCTTAAACTAAAACTTTGTTGAAGCACCTTTTGATTTTATTACAGCACTCAGTCTTTTTGGGTATGAGTCTATCAGCATGGCACATTTTGACTTGGCAAGATTTGCCCACTCTTCCTTGCAAAAACACTCCAAATCTGTCAGATTGCGAGGGCATCTCCTGGGCACCGCCCTCTTCAGATCACCCCACAGATTTCCAATCTGATTCTGGTCTGGGCTCTGGCTGGGCCATTCCAAAACTTTAATCTTCTTCTGGTGAAGCCATTCCTTTGTTGATTTGGATGTATGCTTTGGGTCGTTGTCATGCTGAAAGCTGAAGTTCCTCTTCATGTTCAGCTTTCTAGCAGAAGCCTGAAGGTTTTGTGCCAATATTGACTGGTATTTGGAACTGTTCATAATTCCCTCTAGCTTAACCACTTCAGCCCCCAGTGCTTAAACACCCTGAAAGACCAGGCCACTTTTTACACTTCTGACCTACACTACTTTCACCATTTATTGCTCGGTCATGCAACTTACCACCCAAATGAATTTTACCTCCTTTTCTTCTCACTAATAGAGCTTTCATTTGGTGGTATTTCATTGCTGCTGACATTTTTACTTTTTTTGTTATTAATCGAAATTTAACTTTCACTTTCACTTTCAGTTGTAAAATTTTGCAAAAAAAACTACATCCATATATAAATTTTGCTCTAAATTTATTGTTCTACATGTCTTTGATAAAAAGAAAATGTTTGGGTAAAAAAAAAATGGTTTGGGTAAAAGTTATAGCGTTTACAAACTATGGTACAAAAATGTGAATTTCCGCTTTTTGAAGCAGCTCTGACTTTCTGAGCACCTGTCATGTTTCCTGAGGTTCTACAATGCCCAGACAGTACAAACACCCCACAAGTGACCCCATTTAGGAAAGTATACACCCTAATGTATTCGCTGATGGGCATAGTTAGTTCATAGAACTTTTTATTTTTTGTCACAAGTTAGCGGAAAATGATGATTTTTATTTTTTTTTCTTACAAAGTCTCATATTCCACTAACTTGTAACAAAAAATAAAAAGTTCTATGAACTCACTATGCCCATCAGCGAATACCTTGGGGTGTCTTCTTTCCAAAATGGGGTCACTTGTGGGGTAGTTATACTGCCCTGGCATTCTAGGGGCCCAAATGTGTGGTAAGGAGTTTGAAATCAAATTCTGTAAAAAATGACGAGTGAAATCCGAAAGGTGCTCTTTGGAATATGGGCCCCTTTGCCCACCTAGGCTGCAAAAAAGTGTCACACATCTGGTATCTCTGTATTCAGGAGAAGTTGAGGAATGTGTTTTGGGGTGTCTTTTTACATATACCCATGCTGGGTGAGATAAATATCTTGGTCAAATGCCAACTTTGTATAAAAAAATTTGAAAAGTTGTCTTTTGCCAAGATATTTCTCTCACCCAGCATGGGTATATGTAAAATGACACCCCAAAACACATTCCCCAACTTCTCCTGAGTACGGAGATACCAGATGTGTGACACTTTTTTGCAGCCTAGGTGGGCAAAGGGGCCCATATTCCAAAGAGCACCTTTCGGATTTCACTCGTCATTTTTTACAGAATTTGATTTCAAACTCCTTACCACACATTTGGGCCCCTAGAATGCCAGGGCAGTATAACTACCCCACAAGTGACCCCATTTTGGAAAGAAGAGACCCCAAGGTATTCGCTGATGGGCATAGTGAGTTCATGGAAGTTTTTATTTTTTGTCACAAGTTAGTGGAATATGAGACTTTGTATGAAAAAAAAAAATCAAAAAAAAAAATCATCATTTTCCACTAACTTGTGACAAAAAATAAAAATTTCTAGGAACTCGCCATGCCCCTCACGGAATACCTTGGGGTGTCTTCTTTCCAAAATGGGGTCACTTGTGGGGTAGTTATACTGCCCTGGCATTTTCCAGGGGCCCTAATGTGTGGTAAGTAGGTAAATGACCTGTGAAATCCTAAAGGTGCTCTTTGGAATGTGGGCCCCTTTGCCCACCTAGGCTGCAAAAAAGTGTCACACATCTGGTATCTCCGTACTCAGGAGAAGGTGGGGAATGTGTTTTGGGGTGTCATTTTACATATACCCTTGCTGGGTGAGAGAAATATCTTGGCAAAAGACAACTTTTCCCATTTTTTTTATACAAAGTTGGCATTTGACCAAGATATTTATCTCACCCAGCATGGGTATATGTAAAATGACACCCCAAAACACATTCCCCAACTTCTCCTGAGTACGGCGATACCAGATGTGTGACACTTTTTTGCAGCCTAGATGCGCAAAGGTGCCCAAATTCCTTTTAGGAGGGCATTTTTAGACATTTGGATACCAGACTTCTTCTCACGCTTTGGGGCCCCTAGAATGCCAGGGCAGTATAAATACCCCACATGTGACCCCATTTTGGAAAGAAGACACCCCAAGGTATTCAATGAGGGGCATGGCGAGTTCATAGAAATTTTTTTTTTTTGGCACAAGTTAGCGGAAATTGATATTTTTAATTTTTTTCTCACAAAGTCTCCCGTTCCGCTAACTTGGGACAAAAATTTCAATCTTTCATGGACTCAATATGCCCCTCACGGAATACCTGGGGGTGTCTTCTTTCCGAAATGGGGTCACATGTGGGGTATTTATACTGCCCTGGCATTCTAGGGGCCCTAAAGCGTGAGAAGAAGTCTGGAATATAAATGTCTAAAAAATTTTACGCATTTGGATTCCGTGAGGGGTATGGTGAGTTCATGTGAGATTTTATTTTTTGACACAAGTTAGTGGAATATGAGACTTTGTAAGAAAAAAAAATTATAATTCCGCTAACTTGGGCCAAAAAAATGTCTGAATGGAGCCTTACAGAGGGGTGATCAATGACAGGGGGAGTGATCAATGACAGGGGGGTGATCAATGACAGGGGGGTGATCAATGACAGGGGGGGTGATCAATGACAGGGGGGTGATCAGGGAGTCTATAGGGGGTGATAACCACAGTCATTGATCACGCCCGTGTAAGGCTTCATTCAGACGTCCGTATGCGTTTTGCGGATCCGATCCATCTATCAGTGCATCCGTAAAAATCATGCGGACATCTGAATGGAGCTTTACAGGGGGGTAATCAATGACAGGGGGGGTGATCAATGACAGAGGGGTGATCAGGGAGTCTATATGGGGTGATAACCACAGTCATTGATCATGCCCCTGTAAGGCTTCATTCAGACGTCCGGATGCGTTTTGCGGATCCGATCCATCTATCAGTGCATCCGTAAAAATCATGCGGACATCTGAATGGAGCTTTACAGGGGGGTAATCAATGACAGGGGGGTGATCAGGGAGTCTATATGGGGTGATCACCACAGTCATTGATCATGCCCCTGTAAGGCTTCATTCAGACGTCCGGATGCGTTTTGCGGATCCGATCCATCTATCAGTGGATCCGTAAAAATCATGCGGACATCTGAATGGAGCTTTACAGGGGGGTAATCAATGACAGGGGGGGTGATCAATGACAGGGGGGTGATCAGGGAGTCTATATGGGGTGATCACCACAGTCATTGATCACGCCCCTGTAAGGCTTCATTCAGACGTCCGGATGCGTTTTGCGGATCCGATCCATCTATCAGTGGATCCGTAAAAATCATGCGGACGTCTGAATGGAGCTTTACAGGGGGTTGATCAATGACAGGGGGGTAATCAATGACAGGGGGGTGATCAGGGAGTCTATATGGGGTGATCAGGGGTGATTAGGGGTGATCAGGGGCTAATAAGGGGTTAATAAGTGACGGGGGGGGGGGTGTAGTGTAGTGTAGTGGTGCTTGGTGCTACTTTACTGAGCTACCTGTGTCCTCTGGTGGTCGATCCAAACAAAGGGGACCACCAGAGGACCAGGTAGCAGGTATATTAGACGCTGTTATCAAAACAGCGTCTAATATACCTGTTAGGGGTTAAAAAAAACACATCTCCAGCCTGCCAGCGAACGATCGCCGCTGGCAGGCTGGAGATCAACTCTCTTACCTTCCGTTCCTGTGAGCGCGCGCGCCTGTGTGCGCGCGTTCACAGGAAATCTCGGCCATCGTGAGATGACGCATATATGCGTGACTCTGCGCAGGGCTGCCACCTCCGGAACGCGATCCTGCGTTAGGCGGTCCGGAGGTGGTTAACTAAGGCCCCCGTTCCAGCCGAAGAAAAACAGCCCCAAAGCATGATGCTGCCACCACCATGCTTCACGGTGGGTATGGTGTTCTTTTGGTGCAGTGTTGTTTTTGCGCCAAACATATATTTTGGAATTATGGCCAAAAAGTTCAACCTTGGTTTCATCAGACCATAACACCTTTTCCCACAAGCTTTCGGGAGACTTCAGATGTGTTTTTGCAAAATGTAGCCTGGCTTGGATGTTTTTCTTCGTAAGAAAAGGCTTTCGTCTTGCCACTCTACCCCATAGCCCAGACATATGAAGAATACGGGAGATTGTTGTCACATGTACCACACCGCCAGTACTTGCCAGATATTCCTGCAGCTTCCTTAATGTTGCTGTAGGCCTCTTGGTCGCCTCCCAGACCAGTTTTCTTCTCGTCTTTTCATCAATTTTGGAGGGACGTCCAGTTCTTGGTTATGTCACTGTTGTGCCATATTTTCTCCACTTGATGATGACGGTCTTCACTGTGTTCCATGGTAGATCTAATGCCTTGGAAATTCTTTTGTACCCTTCTCCTGACTGATACCTTTTAACAATGAGATCCCTCTGATGCTTTGGAAGCTCTCTGTGGACCATGGCTTTTGCTGAGGGATGCGACTAAGAACATTTCAGGAAAGACCAACTAGAGCAGCTGAACTTTATTTGGGGTTAATCAGAGGCACTTTACATGATGGCCAGTGTATGCTGACTCCTATTTAACAGGATTGTGAATGTGATTGCTTAATTCTGAACACAGCTACATCCCCAGTTATAAGAGGGTGTGCACACTAATGCAACCACATTATTTTAGTTTTTTTTAGTTTTCTTTCCTCCACCTAAAAGATTTCAATTTGTTTTTCAATTGAGTTTATAGGTCACATTAAAGGTGGAAAAAGTTCTGAAATGATTTATCTTTGTCTCATTTTTTTTTACAGCACAGAAACCTGACATTTTAACAGGGGTGTGTAGACTTTTTATATCCACTGTATTTATAATAAAGTAATATTTAAGCATTTTTATTTTCTTAATTCGCAGAGAACCCCTTTAATTAAAAAAATATATCTAAAATTTGTATGAAGTCTTGGGAGTCACTCTTTTGGATCTGCGTTGCCTGAGAGTGTTTGACCCATGCGTAATGGAAAACTAGGTGGGCAAGGACATCCATACTAGATTCTGCTAGGGGGCGCTATTAGATCTGTTTATGTTATTGATGCAATAAAATAAGCGGTAGTTACGATTCCTGCATCAGAAATCGATTGCTATATTGTTTTAGATTTTCATGCTTTTTGTCTTTCCCTATATAGTTGCAGAAACAAACCGACGTCCATCTCAACAGAGACTTTTTCCAGAGGACTCCATCGGCTGCTCGCGCCGACACCTTCATCAACATGCGGGAAGTGTCTAAACGTATAAAGTTACCGGTGGGAGATTATCTCATTGTCCCATCCACCTTCGAGCCATTAAAACCTGGGGACTTCTGCCTGCGCATCTTCTCCGAGAAAGCTGCCGAATCTCTGTACGTATGGAGACTCCACCTGTCCTGTATGTAGGAAGGAGACTTCTATGTTCCCTGTTTAGTTCTCTACACTTTCTGTATACATTTGCATACTTAGTCTCTTATAGCGGTTGTCCAGGACCTTTCCCTGGGGCTCCATTGAAGTAAATGGGGCTCATCTGCAATACCATACGTCACTTGTGTACAGGTGTGGCGCTGATGAGACACTTGGATCAGCTGGTCATGTATATTTATTTGTAACAGGAACGCTTAGCTCCCACGGGGAGAGGCAGATTCCAAAATACTTAGGGCTGTTTCACACGAGCGGATGCCGTGCGTGACATCGGCTGCGTGAATGACAGCTGCGGACAGAAGAAGCACGGAGCATTAACATGATTGATAATGCTCCGTGCCATTCTGTGATCTTTTTACAGCACTGTGTCTGTAGCATGTATGTATGGACAGCAGAGAAACAGTAATCCCTATCACACTACCTAACACCCTGCACTGCAACCTATCAGCTCCACTATATCACTATCTAACCTACATTGACTATCTGCCACTAACTATCTGTATTATATTTATGAGCTAACTAACTATCTAATGTAATTGGATAAGGAATAGGATCCAGATGAGAGCACAGAGCACAGCAATGTCACTGCTCTCTCTGTCAGAACTGCAAAAAAACTGCAGAAAATGGCTGCTGGTGAGTTTCTTATATAGTAAGGGGTAGGCAACTTTCCTATTGGTTGCTAGGGATGTTGCTAAGCTCTGACAAAGATATTGCAGCCTTCTCATTGGCCCACAAGCAAGAAAAAAAAAATCTAGAATATTCACGATTACGAATATATAGCGGTATATTCTACATCTTCGCGAATTCTCGAAGTGACGATATTCGCAATAAAAATTAGCGATTAGAATATGGCCTTTCTCAGGGGGTGTGCCCTTTTTCCGATGCAGATATTTCAATCTCACAGCTCGGGAGTATGTCCTTTCTGCTGCAGCTCTCTTCCTATTACAGCTCCGAGTGCATGTTCTCTCTGCTCCAGCTCTCTCCCTCTCACAGCCCAGGGGGATTGATTTTTCTTCTGCAGCTCTCTTCCTATCACAGCTAATGTTGCATGTCCTTTATGCTGTAGCTCTTTCTCCCTAGCACAACTCAGGGGGCATGTCCTTTCTGCTGCAGCTGTTTCCCTATTACAGCTCATGTAGAGCGTCCTTTTTGCTGCAGCTATCTTCCTATCACAGCTCAGGGTGCATGTCCTCTCTGCTTCAGCTCTCTCCATCTCACAGCTCATCATGCATGTCCTTTCTGCTGTAGCTCTTTCTCCCTATCACAGCTCATCATGCATGCCCTTTCTGCTGTAGCTCTTTCTCCCTATCACAGCTCATCATGCATGCCCTTTCTGCTGTAGCTGTCTCCCTATCACAGCTCGGGGTTTGTACTGTCTGCTGCAGCTCTCTCCCTATCACAGCTCAGGGAGCATGTCCTTTCTGCTATGGCTCTCTCACTGTCACAGCTCAGGGTGACTGTCCTTTCTCAGCGGGTGTATCCTTTCTGTAACTGCCACAAGCTTCTAGCAATGGATACTGCTGGTGGCAGTGAATGGAACTGAGCATGTGGGACCATGCTCATCCAGCTCAGTAGGTAGACATGCACACTGCTATACAGATTAAACACCAGGTGGCACCATTATTATGAAGTAATGGGAATATTTCACAAATTAAACATTTTTGGAACAGAAAGCAATTGACAAAATGAACTAGTTTTTTTAATTCTGATTGATATATTAATATATACAGTACAGACCAAAAGTTTGGACACACCTTCTCATTCAAAGAGTTTTCTTTATTTTCATGACTATGAAGGCATCAAAACTATGAATTAACACATGTGGAATTATATACATAACAAACAAGTGTGAAACAACTGAAAATATGTCATATTCTAGGTTCTTCAAAGTAGCCACCTTTTGCTTTGATTACTGCTTTGCACACTCTTGGCATTCTCTTGATGAGCTTCAAGAGGTAGTCACCTGAAATGGTCTTCCAACAGTCTTGAAGGAGTTCCCAGAGATGCTTAGCACTTGTTGGCCCTTTTGCCTTCATTCTGCGGTCCAGCTCACCCCAAACCATCTCGATTGGGTAAACCTGACAGGGCACACCTGTGAAGTGAAAACCATTTCAGGGGACTACCTCTTGAAGCTCATCAATTCCACATGTGTTAATTCATAGTTTTGATGCCTTCATAGTCATGAAAATAAAGAAAACTCTTTGAATGAGGTGTGTCCAAACTTTTGGTCTGTACTGTATATATATATATATATATATATATATATATATTGGCAAAACTTGTTTGTGGTCCCTGCTCCTTATGGTCAGGTCTGGGTTATGGTTTATAATGGTGGAGTTGGTGCAAATATTTCCATTCAAGCATTCTGATTATTGAAGGTCCCACCAAGTACAGATGTTCCTTCAGACTTTCTCCTGCACAATGTTTCTTGTTGTCGCCCTCTGTGCACTGAAATGCAACACAAACCAATTCAACTAAATGGGGCTGCATTGCACACTGGGCAGCAGGGGGCGTCGCTGTGCAGGGAAATACTTAGCCAGCACTGTAGCTTCTTCATTCTGAGGTTCATTGTGGGACCTGGCAGTGGGACCTCTATCAGGAAATTATACCCTATCCAAGCAACATACCATCACTTCCTAGAGTGGAAACCCCCTTTAAGGACTGGTACTAGGTACACACTGGTGCTGGATAAACTTTCAAAACTCTTTTTTTATATATATTTTTTTCTACCAGGGAGGTTGGTGACGTGATGAAAGGTGTTCCTTATGAGGTAATATATGGAATTTAGTCAAAATTTATCATGCATAAAACAACCAATGACATCAATAACAATTGTAGGACCCCCCCCCCCCCCCCCACACACACACACATTAGCTCATTATGGGCTGTAAGACGGGGTTGGGAGCCAGAATCTAAACACAAATCACAGAGAAAAGATAACAAACAAAGATAAAAACATCTGGCACGATATGATAAAAAAAATCACCAAAAACAACAAAAAATAATGCAAACATTCTATATGGACTAAGCCCTCTGGGAGTCTCAGCCAATATATTTTGATCAAAACACATCTGTGCCCACCTACCAGCGCCAAGGTGGTCTCGGTTAGGCAGGACCCATTCTAAGCCTACTTATGCCCTATGGGCATCTACATTCAGGAGAGCAGACCCTGCATATGGGAGCTAGACCTTTAAATGTGCCTTCCACGCAGTAGGTATTTGCATTGCCTTTAGGGGACAATATGATGTTGTATTGAAGCACCAGGTATGAGGTTGGGGAGAGTCTATGCAGGGGTGCACCTAGACTTTCTGTTGCCTGAGGCAAAAACTGAAACGGTGCCCTCCCTCCCCAATGCCAATTTATTAACCTAACCACTACCCTTCAGCCCATGGCCCTTCTGCTGCCCCCCTCGTGCCCCTACCTGGTGCTGCCTGAGGCGATCGCCTCACCTTGCCTCATTGGTGGTGCACCCCTACGTCTATGGCTCCCTTATACATTGCTGTGGGTATCCTGTGTGCCTCCATAAGGCACTGTATGAGGCCTCGTTCACAGTTCAGTGTTTGGTCAGTGATTTCCATCAGTTATTGTAAGGCAAAACCAGGTGTGGGTCAAAAACACAGAACAGGTGCAGATCTTTCCCTTATACCTCATCTCTGTGTAGGCTTCGCTACTGGTTTTGGCTCACAATCCCTGATGGAAATCACTGACCAAACACTGAAGTGTGAACGAGGCCTGAATTTGGTTTTAAAGAAGTTTTATGAGTGTTTTATGCTGGTGACCTATGCTCTGGATATAGCATCAATATCCAATCAGTGGGTGTCTGACACCTGGGACCCCCGCCGATTAGATGTCACTGGCCTACAGTAAGCTGTGAGGAGACCATGGCCTCTTCAAGCAGATGATTAGTGGGAGGGAGTGCCGGGAATCGGACCAATATAAAACATTTCGGAAACCCCCCTTAAAGGGCATCTGTCAGCAGTTTTGTACCTTTGACACTGGCTGACCTGTTCCATGTGCGCTTGGCAGCTGAAGGTGTCCGTGTTGGTCCCATGTTCATATGTGTCCTCATTGCTGAGAAAAAAATTAGCCTCTAGGAGCAACTGGTGCGTTGCCCTTACACCTAGATGCTCTGCTCTCTCTGCAACTGCTGGGTCCTCTCCACTTTCATTGACAGAGCCAGGCAGTGAAAACGTCATCACACCTGATCCTGTCATTCAAAATTGAGAGGGCACGGCAGTTACAGAGAGGGCAGAACCTCTAGGTGCAATCACAATGCCCCCGTTGCTCCTAGAGGATCATTTGCATATATTAAAACATCATTCTTCTCAGCAATACGGGCACATAGGAACATGGGACCAACACAGACGTCTTCAGCTGCCAAGCGCACATGTACTAGGTCAGCCAGTGTCATAGGTATAAAACTGCTGACAGATGCCCTTTAACAATATTGCAGTTTTTTCAACAAAAATATTAAATAAAAAATATTAGGTTGCTAATTAAGTTTTTTCATCTGTTCTCAGCCTCAGGTGTCAGACAAGGACGTGACCAATGACTTCAGAAACATCTTTCACAAACTGGCAGGAGACGTAAGAAAATTCCCAGAATTCCCCTAATTCCACTAATGTATGAGCAGCAACGTCCCTATATATTTGCTGAGGAGACGATTAACAGGAAGTCCATAAAAATCCTTGTCCACTTCATGACTACTTTACCTCTAGCGCTGAGACCCTCTAAGAGCACGTTCCGCCATATGTGTGATTGACCCCCTTAAAATGCTGCTGACTGGCCCTTTAAGAGGATCCTTTTTTTTTAACATAATATTTTCTCATTCTAATTTCCTCTTGCAGAAAGGTGAAGTCACGGCGAAGGACATGCAGAATATCCTGAACAGACTTCTGTCAAAGAGTAAGTAAAGCTTTCCCCGGAGTTGAGAAGGGGCAGGGTTTATAGAAATTTGCATTAAAGGGTGTTACGGTCAGTTTTCGGAGCGTTCCCGGGTATTTTTTTTTTTAATGCATATGGCTTACTCATTGTTTAGGAGCAGACTTAAAATCAAACGGCTTCACCCTGGCCACATGCAGAGAAATGGTCTCCCTCATGGACGTATCCTTTAAATGACAGCAGACGCAGAGCATGCTGGGATTACGGCATCTATATCCTATATTGTATTTTATATAAAAATGAAAAAACTTCTTAATGTACAATGT
Organism: Bufo bufo; assembly: GCF_905171765.1. Classification (NCBI taxonomy): domain Eukaryota; kingdom Metazoa; phylum Chordata; class Amphibia; order Anura; family Bufonidae; genus Bufo; species Bufo bufo. The sequence continues at coordinate 602,395,178 of NC_053392.1, forward strand.
TCTCCAGATCTGTACCGTAGCTTCACTCTAGAGCCAATGAAATCTCCTACCGTTTTCTGACTGTAGGTCCTATGCTGATCTATGTGTTTCCATGGTTACAGACCACAAACAAACCCTGTGTAGTCTGATCCTGCAGTCATGTGTAACTCTACTCCTTCTGCCTCCTGCAGTTAGGACTACTAGGAAAGTTGGTTCATTTATTTAATAATGGTTGCAAAAGTCTTCATACCCTTGTTGTTACTTGTTTTGGGAATGACACAATTATTGGAAATAACGATTATAATTTGCGGCCTATAGAAGGTCTGTAACTGGGGCTAAACCTTGTCTTCTTGAGGGTTGACAGTGCTGGGGCCAAAGGGTCTACACCACGGATGCTCAACCTGCGGCCCTCCAGCTGTTGTAAAACTACAACTCCCACCATGCCCTGCTGTAGGCCGATAGCTGGTAGGCTTTCCGGGCATGCTGGGAGTTGTAGTTTTGCCACAGCTGGAGGGCCGCAGGTTGAGCATCCCTGGTCTACACCCTTAAAACCCGCCCTCCTAACCATGAGATCAGTCAGGGCATACACCACCCTCCAGATGGCTTTAATTAGATAATTCAAAATCAGGCAGTAGGGGGCCCAATTGTACACAGCAGCCAATGGTAGGTAGGTTGGCAGGAGGTAGATGCTTCTAGGCTATTATTACAAAGCGAATATGGATTCTAAGTACCAACGAACAGGGCGTTCTCTAAGTGGCATCCCTGGTCTTCACCGTTTAACTCTATACAGGGATCTGGTCTCAGCTGCAGGGGAACCACCAGGCTGCTACCTCGTGGAGTTGGCTGCTGACCCACGAAGGTTAAGAGACATTGGTGTGAAACACTAAGGCATCAGGCAAAACTGTAGTCAGGGACAAATCAGCCCGAGGATCAGGACAGGCAGCTCGGGGTCAGGCCAAAAAACAGGCAGAGGTCAGGCCAGATAGAGAATGGTCTTTATCTGGAGACAGGCAGAAGTCAGTACACGGGAGAGTAAACAAGACAAGTAGCTCATCTTTTCAGGAAACTAGATCACCAGAACCTTAAATACCCTGTGGTGGTCAGCCATAGGCTTGGGAAGTGCTCACCCTTTGGACAGAGAGGGGCAGAGGCAGGGAAGAACTGGCATCCTTTGCAGAGTGGAAGGAGCGGTGCTTCACGGCAGAGGGAGATAGTGGCAGGTACGGACCACCGGGGTAACAATAATATACTATTGGGGCAGATTTATGAAAAATGTCTAAAGAAAAACTTTTTTTCCATAGTAACCAATCACAGAGCAGCTTTAATTTTGCTGAAGCAGTTTAAGAAAGTGAAAACTGAGCTCTGATTGGTTGCTGTGGGCAACAAGCAGGCTTTCTTTTAGACAGTTTTAATCATTCAGATCCATATGTGCGAGTGAAGCCTCTGTGATAAAATCCTGTCTTTTCCACTGAAATGACTAAAAATAATATGAAAACAATTATATATTAATAATTATATTCTTAACTAAAATCCGACCAGACAGATGGAACCGGGACTCTAAATCTTATGGAATTCAAAAGTCTCTGGCTGAAGATACAGAAATATTTGGTACGGCCAATTCCTCAGGGCAGATTCCCTCATCCTCACATTGTACAACGTAGAGGCAGCCATTTTGTCTGATAGAAAAAGCATCACTTAAAGGGTTTGTCCAGGGTTATGGAAGGAGACCTGCCACATATTTAAAAAGAATCCACCTGCTCGCGATCGTTTTTGAACATTTTGTCTCGTCTGCCATTGTCACAGGCCTACAACCCTATAGAAACTATAAGGAAGGCCTTGTTGATGAATTGACCAGCACTAGAGCCACTGGATCATGCAGAGATGTGACTAGGTCACGTGGCCTATATCTATAGGCTGCGGGTCGGCCAAGACCTATGGTCAGGCTGATTGCTTTTTGTATGTAGCAGGTGACTAATTTAAAGGGGTTGTCACGTGAAGACAGCTCCATTCATATTCCCTATTTCATAGTTGTCAGCCGTTCAGAATTGGAAGGGACTGTCCTTAATTTTTAGACAGTCCCTAAAAATGTGGGCTGTCCTTGGACAGAATGGGCATGGCTTGTGTAAACCCCACCCATCGATAGGTGGTCCTACACTGTTTAGGGCGTTTCGGGGGGCAGGGACTAGTTGTCCCTAATTTACCAACTACAGTGTTGGTAAGTATGTTATTAACTTATATCGATGTCAAAGACCCCCTCTATTAGCTAGACGGGGGGGCTAAGAAGAGTGACTGGCTAACACCAGGGGGCTAAAAAAGGTGAATTTGTCCATCCACGTTTTACATGGTCATCCACTTATTTGAATGGCTTTATGTTTGGCCCCTTAGGAGATTCGAGGTGTTTTGGCAAGGTTTTTTTTGAAGCAAGACTTAAGATAAGCCTATCACACAGCTGGCTTCAGTCTAGTATAGAGGTTTTCATGAAGATATAACCCCTTTAATGCAGTGGCGTACCTTTAAATGGAAGCAGACTGTGTGACTTTCACGTGGAGGAGGGGCCCAGTGCCTAACTTCATCTTTCCCCAACATGAGAGCACTGCATTTTTATGCAGTTGCCACTAGGAGGAGCTCAGTATAAAGAGATTATTACAGTAACTGTATATATTCCAATGCACTGAGCTCCCCCTAGTGGTGGCTGCAGGAAGCCCGTTTTGTAATAAATTTTTAGAGCATTAATGCCAATTGTCTGGTGTTAATGCATTGAGAAATATGCAGTTTGGAATGAATGCCATATTTTTTAAGCACTTGTTCCACTTTTTCTGACACAGAGGTCTAATAAAGTGGGTCGAGGCCGATTTAAAAAAAATAATTAAACATAAATTCATCAGAAATCTGGGATGTTGCGATTTATGTTCTGCATTACCTGGGAGTGACTGACAAACTGGATGGGGCAGGGGAGGGGGGGGTCACAAAATAGGCCTCAAAGGGGTGTCGTCTATGCATATATTTCCAAAAAGGGGCGTAAAAGGGAAATTTTGTGGGTGTTACTGAGCTGTAACCACTTTTATTATAATTTTTTTTTTTACATTCAATAGGAAATATTCTTGAAAGCTGATACAGATAAATCAGGAACCATGGACGCCAATGAAATGAGAGTCGCCTTGCAGGATGCAGGTGATTTATTTTTTTCTCTCTACATTTTATGCAATATAAAATATATTTTTATCTGGCACCTCGAAACCAGAGGGTGACTGGTTACATGACAGAGCAAGCTGTCAAGCAGCAACATACTGTATTTGTCCTAAGTCAAGTGAATAGCCACATGTAATACTCCATTTCTCCTGTAGTGGCTGCTGCAGGCAAAATGAGCACCCAAAGAAATCTTCCCCCGGCAAACAGCTGATGTCCCAGATGGTTCTGATGAGACAACCCCTTTAATATCAATGTTAGCACGTATATGCCATTTTCAGCAGGCGGCCTCTAGGAACAGTAATCAGAGAATGACCACTGTGTTTCGCCTTTAAGTGCGGAGACCTGTAGAGTAAACCCAAGTGCTCGTTGAGGGTCCTGGACCACCAATATTTATAGGTGTAGGTAACAAAATATAGGTTTGGTTTCCTATCAATACATAGTATGAATCTGTGGGACTTCTTTTACTTTTACCTTCCTAGGCTTCACTGTGAACAACACCATCCAGCAGATCATTGCCCAGCGCTATGCCGACGCTGACCTGACCATCGACTTTGACTCTTTCATTTCATGCATGATCCGTTTGGAGACCTTATTCAGTAAGTCTACTTCTACTGCTCATGCTCAGTACATGACCTCACACTCCGTATCAGATTTACATTTCACGAGCCTGTAGGCACAGATTGTTGCACCTTAGACTCCACCATCCAGTAGGTCGCACCTTAATTCATCCATGGCTTTAAAGGGGCTAGTATCAAGCTATTGATGAATCATCCTCAGGATAGGCCATTAGTATCCAATTGGTGGGTATCCGACTCACGTTACCGGTAGGGTTTCCATCTTTCCCAACAAAAAATACTGGCTAAGTTTACACGGATAAAAGGGGCGTGGTTTAACATGGGGTGTTATCTGGCACCAATGGTTTGATATATTTCTATATTAATATTAGAGATGAGTGAACTTTTGGAAACTTTCATTTGGCTGCTTCGCCGAATTTTACAAAAAAATTAGCTTCGTGACGAATTGCTTCATCACAAATCGCATTTTTTGGAAGTAGTGGGTGCAATGACAGGGAGCTCCAATAGTGCAGCTCGCCATCATTGTACCCCTCAGATGCCACGTTCATACATGATTGCGGCATCTGAGAGTAATAATACAGTATGAAATTAAGAGAAAAAAAATTAAATCATACTTCCGTCCTCCATTTGCTCGCGACGGGCCGGCCGCAGCCATCTTGCATGAAGATCTTGCGCGAAATCTCGCTCGGCCCGAGATGGCGTCATCACGCCAGCCCCCGTGGTGACATCATACGTCACCACGCACAGGATTTCGGCCGAGATCTTCAATCATGATGGCGGCGCCCGTCCTGCTGCAAGCAAATGGATGAGGTAAGTATGATTTTTTTTACATTATTTCAGGCTAGATGCATTCGCTACCACGAAGCACGAGCAAATTTGGCTTCGCAGCGAATCGAATTTATCCTGAAATTCAGATCAAATTCCACTTTGTTGGATTCGATTTGCTCATCTCTAAATATACGAATCCATGCTAGTAAGCTTAGATTTTCTGTGGCTAAAAACATCGGTAGTATTTTCCCCATGTATTCACATATACAATGTACGGGAATCTAAAAAATGTTATTCCCTAAGCACTTTGGGTACCTTATTTTTATATATATATATATATATATATATACAGTACAGACCAAAAGTTTGGACACACCTTCTCATTCAAAGAGTTTTCTTTATTTTCATGACTATGAAGGCATCAAAACTATGAATTAACACATGTGGAATTATATACATAACAAACAAGTGTGAAACAACTGAAAATATGTAATATTCTAGGTTCTTCAAAGTAGCCACCTTTTGCTTTGATTACTGCTTTGCACACTCTTGGCATTCTCTTGATGAGCTTCAAGAGGTAGTCCCCTGAAATGGTCTTCCAACCGTCTTGAAGGAGTTCCCAGAGATGCTTAGCACTTGTTGGCCCTTTTGCCTTCACTCTGCGTCCAGCTCACCCCAAACCATCTCGATTAGGTTCAGGTCCGGTGACTGTGGAGGCCAGGTCATCTGGCGCAGCACCCCATCACTCTCCTTCATGGTCAAATAGCCCTTACTTTCAAAGTTTTCCCAATTTTTCGGCTGACTGGCTGACCTTCATTTCTTAAAGTAATGATGGCCACTCGTTTTTCTTTACTTAGCTGCTTTTTTCTTGCCATAATACAAATTCTAACAGTCTATTCAGTAGGACTATCAGCTGTGTATCCACCTGAATTCTCCTCAACGCAACTGATGGTCCCAACCCCATTTATAAGGCAAGAAATCCCACTTATTAAACCTGACAGGGCACACCTGTGAAGTGAAAACCATTTCAGGGGACTACCTCTTGAAGCTCATCAAGAGAATGCCAAGAGTGTGCAAAGCAGTAATCAAAGCAAAAGGTGGCTACTTTGAAGAACCTAGAATATGACATATTTTCAGTTGTTTCACACTTGTTTGTTATGTATATAATTCCACATGTGTTAATTCATAGTTTTGATGCCTTCAGTGTGAATCTACAATTTTCATAGTCATGAAAATAAAGAAAACTCTTTGAATGAGAAGGTGTGTCCAAACTTTTGGTCTGTACTGTATATATATATTTCAGCATAATCATATATATAAATGTATTGGTAATTGCTTGCTTTGGCAGATATCATTCTCTTGGGCTGAGTGGGATGCTGCTGCAGTTTCTCTCTTTGTGTCTGTGAGACTGCATGCTGAGCAAGAGAATGGGAGCTGAAGTGAGAATCGTTAATTTCTAACGATAATTTGTTTTCCCTTAGTCCTACCAGCAGCACAGATGGGGAGATAGCAAGAAGAATCCCCTAGGGAGGGTCCTCATGCCTGACAGAACTAAGAACTGTCTGCCCAAAAGCCGAAAACTCTGCCATCCTAGCATCTATCCTATAATGGGAGATGAAGGTTGACTCAGAGCTCCAGGAGGCCGCCTTACAGATCAACTCTAAGGGGAGAAGTCTTCTCTCCGCAACCGAGGTGGAGACCGCCCTAGTGGAATGGGCTCTCACAAACTCAGGAGGATCTAGGGATTGGGAGACGAAAGCTTCCCTAATGGCCTCCTTGATCCAGCGACTAATGGTAGCTTTAGACGCTTTACGGCCTTTAGACTTACCGGCAAACAGGATAAGGAGATTCTCATCTATCCTGAACTCTCTAGATCTATCCACATAGATCTGGAGGCATCTTGAAACATCCAGCGGGTCTCTAGCTGGAGTATCAGAGGAGGAGGCTGTAAACAAAACTGGCAAAGAGATTACCTGATTGATATTTTGGAAGGTAGGCACCTTAGGCCTGAAGTATGGTAAAAACTTCAGGAGTACTCTATCCTGTAAGAAAATAATGTACGGGTGAATTGCAGAGAAAGCCTGCAATTCAGAGATTCTTTTGGCTGAAGCTATAGCCAGAAGAAAGACCATTTTTAAAGTCAAAAGTTTGAAATTTACCTCCTCCAAGGGCTCGAAGGGGGGAGATGCTAGCCCCCTGAGCACTACTGAAAGATCCCACTGGGGGATAGGTTTCAGTATAGTAGGCTTTAGTCTTTCCGCTCCCTTCAGGAAGCGTTTAATGAGTGGGTCCCGAGAATGTGGCCTGTTGAGACAGGCCGAGATGGCACAAACCTGTACCTTCAAAGTAGCTGGAGATAGGCCTCTATCTAATCCATCTTGAAGAAATTGTAGTATCGCAGGAAGGGGCGGATCTGCGGACGCCACCTGTTTGGAATCACACCATGCCACGAAGATTCTCATGATCCTGGAGTAGGCCTTCTTTGTAGACTCTGCTCGGGAATGCGACAAAGTTCTCAGGACCGACTCGGAAAGCCCTTCTATGTTGGGAAGGGACTGATCAACCTCCAGGCTGTCAGGTTGAACCTGTGCAGATCTGGGCAGAGGTGAGTGTCCCACGACACCAGGGTCTGCTCCGGGGGGAGTCTCCAGTATTGTCCCCGACTCATCTGAATGAGCTGGGTAAGCCAGGATCTCCTGGGCCAGAACGGTATGATGGCTATTACCGAGGCCTGATCCTGACGGATTTTCATCAATACCCTCGGTATCATGGAAAACGGAGGGAAGATGTAAGCCAGCCTGAACCTCCACGGTATCGACAGAGCATCTATCGCCAGGGGGTTGTCTTCCCTGTACAGGGAACAGAACCTCAGCACCTTGGCGTTGAACCTGGTCGCCATGAGATCCACCTCTGGCATACCCCATCTGTGAACTAGCTGCCTGAAGATCTCCGGATGCAGAGACAGCTCCATGGTCGGTAATCCTCGACTTAAGCGGTCCGCTATCATATTAAGGGAGCCTCGAATATGAACGGCAGATAGATGGGAAAGGTTAGTCTCTGCCCACCGGAGAATCACCCCGATCTCTGACAGAAGGGGCAATGATCTTGTGCCTCCCTGCTTGTTTATATAGAGAACCGCAGTCATATTGTCTGACTGGACTTTCACTGCTTTGCCCCGGATCTGAGGGGCGAAGTGAAGGAGGGCTAGCCGGATAGCTCGCATCTCGCGAAGATTGGAAGAAAGACGCCGCTCCAGGGGGGACCAAGATCCCTGTACTGGGGATCCGTCCAGGTGAGCGCCCCAGCCTACAATGGACGTGTCTGTAGTCAATATGACCCAAGCTGGTTGGGTCATAGACTTCCCTGCTGGTAGCTGAAACCACCATCTGAGGGAATTCCGGGTTTGACCGGACAGGGAGCACAGGGAATCTAGCCCCGCAGGGCTGCCGTTCCATAGGTGTAAGACCTCCGACTGAAGAGGGCGGAGGTGCCATAGCGCCCAAGGGCTGCGTCCGCAGCCGCTGACATGAGCCCCAGCATCTTCATGAGAGTCCGAATAGAGACTCGACGAGGGACAAAAATCCGACGAGGGTCCTGAATCCGTGTTCTCCTTTCTAGAGTCAACCGGAGGGACATCTCCACAGAGTCGACCACGAACCCTAAATAATGGATTGAAGTCGATGGGCTCACATTCGACTTCTGCCAGTTGATAATCCAGCCCAGCCGGAGTAGAAAGGAGATTGCGATCTGAAGATGGTGGGTAAGGACCGGAACTGAAGAGGCTATGAAGAGCCAATCGTCCAGATAAGGAATAATAGTCAGTCCTTGAAGTCTAAAAGCCGCCACCACCGACGCCACCACCTTGGTGAAGATAAGGGGGGCGGAAGAGATTCCAAAGGGAAGCGCGGTGAACTGAAAGTGCCTGCGAACCCCTAGAAACTGGACCGCGATCCTGAGGAGTTTCCGGGAAGCGGAATGGATCGGAATGTGAAGATACGCATCTTTGAGGTCCAGAGTAGCCATGACATCCCCAAGGTTGAGGATATGGCTGACTGACCTTATGGTTTCCATGCGAAACCTTGTTTTCCTTATAAATCGATTGAGAAATCTCAAGTCGATGATCATCCGGAGATCTCCCGTCTTCTTGGGAACCAGGAACACTGGAGAATAAATCCCTAGGCATCTCTCCCCTGCCGGCACCTCCTCTAGGGCTCCCTTGGAGATATAGTCCTGAATGTAAGATTCTAGGACCACTTGTTTGGCAGACCCGAAGTTTCGTGTGGCGATGAATCTCTCTGGGGGAGAGAGATAAGATCTACCCGGTACCCGACGGAAACTATGTCCTGAACCCAGGGGTCTGCAATCAACCGGCTCCAAGAGTCTTTGAAATGGGAGAGACGGCCCCCACGGGGATCTGGGGGAGGGGTACGGGAAAATCTAGAGGAGACACTGCAGGGGCAGCAGGGCTTATCCAAGAGCCTCGAGGAGGCCCATAGTCAGGAGGGTTTTGCCTCCCTGGTGGGTTTGCGGGAGCGTCTCGAATATTTACGAGACGGTCCCCCCCAATCTCTGCGCCTAGACTGCTGCCCTGGACGACCTCCGCCTTTCTTCTCTTGTCTGGGGCGTCCCCGAAAGGGCTGCTGGGGGAGGCTCTTCCCCTTTTTATCGGAGAGCCCCTCCATTATCTTGTCCAATTCGGACCCGAATAGCCTATCCGGTTCGAAGGGGAGCCCACAAAGATTGAACTTGGACGCGTTGTCCGCGATCCAAGGTTTCAGCCAAAGTGGTCTGCGGGCAGCTGAAACTAGGGCCATAGTTTTGGCAGCCAGCTTCAGCTGCATCTGGGTGGAATCGACCAGGAAGTCCATAGCCAGATTGGCTGATTTGAAGGCTGCCAGGATATCATCTCTTGAAACGCTCTGGTCCACGTCCGTCTGGATCAGGTTGAGCTTAGAGCGTAAATAGGAGGCTACCTCAGTGGCCGCAATTAAAGTTGATGCGGAGGCAGCGGCCGCCGCGTAACCCCTTCTAAGGGTGCACTCTGCCCTCCGGTCTAGAGGGTCCTGCAGACTAGACCCATCGTCTGCAGGGACTAGAGTGCGCCGGGACAACTTGGCTATAGCCATGTCCACCTTGGGAACGGAACCCCACGATTCCACCAAGGGTTTAGCCATCGGGTACATGAGCTTGAATTTTCTGGTGAGAACTGGACCTTTCTCAGGCTTTCTCCACTCTGTGCACATCACAGAGAGAAGGGTCTCATCCGCTCTAAAGACACGCTGTGTCCGTCCGGCAGGATCGGAGGACTCCCCCATGTCAACATCCTGGTCCCCCGACCTGATGGACTTGAGTAACTTCTGCGTCTTTTCTGGAGGAAAAAAGCAAGAAGTAAATTCTTCTTCCTCAGAAGAAGACCCCACAGAACAGGGGGTAGGTCTCTCGACCGGTGCGACCACATCCATGGGAGTCTGAGAGGGTCCTGGTAGCCTCTCATTAAGCAGCCGCACCACTCCCTTAATGGAATCATCCACGTATGTCTTCGTCCACTGAAACATTTCTTGCATCGTGGGTTCCGTGGATGCCGTGCGACAACTCTCACATCTAGAGTAAGGACAGCTGTCGTCTAAGGGTGTGTTACACTCGTAACACGCCAAATGCTTCCTCTTGGCCCCATCCTTCTGCTGATCCGGATCCTTAGGGGAAGCCATAGTCTGTAATTAGAAAGAAAACAGGTCATAACACCTACAAATACCTGGAGGTGGTGAAACAAGACCTTATGGGGGCCCACCAGCACTAGAAGAAATTAGAGCTGTGAAAGAGGAACAACAAACCCAAGCCAAGCAATACTACAAGAATATCTCAAGGCACAGGGAACTCTGGAGCTAGCTTGTGAAAGCGATGCAACCAGAGCACTGACTGACAGGCTCTGGGCGCTTAAAAGGAGGAAGCCCCGCCCCCTGGGCGGGCCCTCGATCGTGACTAGCCCAGAGAGATAACAGAGCCTATACTGGTTTAGCTTGCCCTATGTGTCTCCCCCGATTAATCCTGGATCCCAGGATGTTTATAGGGAGACAGATCTAATAGAAGTGGTGAGGTTTAGAAACCTCACTGCATCGGTACGGAAAACCGGAAGTGACGTAGCGCACCTAGTGCGCGTCACTTCCGGAAGATGGCGGCGCCCATAGCGCCGCACACATGCGGCAATGGAGAGACGGGACACCGCAACCGAGTTGGAAGAAGAGGGGAGGGGACACCCCTCTCCCCGACGGTACCCCAGAGACAAAAATCGCCGCGATAAGGCCTATAATAAAGGCAATGAGAGCCAAGAAGGAGCGATCTTTTAGATTAAGGAAAAAAGAGCCCCTAAGCACTCTTCAGCTCCCTGAGGGGGAGCGACACGCCAGTCCACCTGTCCAGAGGACAGAAAAAAACACGGTGGGCTGGGGGGTGATCTCCTCCCTTTCAGGGAGCTGAAGATCGTTTATTGGTTCTTGGGCTCATTAAAATTCCTCCGGTCCTACCAGTTCACAGGGGCAGTTAACCCCATCTGTGCTGCTGGTAGGACGTAAGGGAAGACACCTGTTTTGCTCAGTGCTGAGTACATCATTAGCATCATACCAGAAAAAGCCTATAACCTAGCAGAGAAGAGAGAATATGCAATTTCAGAAGGCAGAGACTCCGCAAACATCTGTTAGCACAACGTTTCTAGCCACAGAATATATAGGAATTAGGGATGAGCGAATCGACTTCGGATAAAACATCCGAAGTCGATTTGCATAAAACTTCGTTCTAATACTGTACGGAGCAGGACCTCCGTACAGTATTAGAATGTATTGGCTCCGATGAGCCAAAGTTATTGCTTTGCGAAGTCTGGCGAGACTTTTCACAATAACTTCATAAATTTATTTCTACTGTAAAAAAAACATTTCCCGAACTCGGGTTCAGATCCAAGAAATTGTATGGCTTTATTTTAATAATTAATCTAGTCCTGACTGTTTAAAGGTGTTGTGCCAAGTTTGCAAGTTATCGCACAGGATAGGGGATAACTAACTAATTGGGCGTGGATCCCCACCGATCCTGAGAACAGGAGTCCTTTCTCAGGAGTGTGTCCTTTCTGCTGCAGCTGGAGGCAGTTGAAAGATGGAACTGAACATGTGCGTCCATCTCAGTGAGCAGGACGTAGAAATTAGACAAAGAGCGAACAGCAGGTGGCGCTAAGCAGATGATTTTTTTATTGAATAACTCAGTGGCTATAATACATTTTTAATTACATGCAATTACAGAAGTGTTCAGATCCAGGTGCAGGTTTGAAAACTGTAGACTATTTTTCATGGGACAAACCCTTTAAACTGGCTAAAAAATCTGCTTGTATGGACTATTGATGATGAGAATAATCTGGAAATATTCAGCTGTAACTAACAGATTTTATTATTATTATTATTATTATTATTATTATTAACAGAAATGTTTAAAACGATGGACAAGAATAACAGCGGAAGAATCGACTTCTCCTTACCAGAGGTACGGACATGATTTATTTCTCAGTAAACCCATTATAGCGCTGTGGAAAGGACCTCGTAAAGGCTAGGGACACCGTATTACTCACTTTAATACACTTACAGCCTTCCTGCCTATGAGATCCAGGGGGGTGAAATTCCTAAGGAAGGCATCGGGCTGCCGTCCCAGCCATCGGGTCCCCATCACAGCAGCACGGAAACCTGATGGGGACAGGGAAGGAGCTCCCTCCCTCCACACACCCCGCACATGCCGCTGTCATCGCTTACCGCGGCATAGTGAGTGTTAATGCGCCAGCATCAGTGTTTTCACCAGCGCATACAGCAGGGTTCCGGCTAACGGGAACAACCGGTCCCCTGCAACTGATCGGGTGGGCACAGCTCACTACGACGCTGGTTGGGAAGTTACTTCTTGCAGTGCCGCACTATTACGGCGCTGGTCGGGAAGTGGTTAAACTTATAATTTTTTAACTTTACATTTTTTTATTTTTTGTTATGATTTTGAAGCTCATATTGAAGCCTACAAATTTATTTATTTATTTTTTATTCTGAACAATCATGGATTTTTTACATCCATTTATTGTTCAGAATTGCTCATTTCTTATGTTGACCTGTTGGTCAAAATAAGAATTGCAGCTTAAATGCCCTGGGTCTCTTCAGCAAGATCCAGCACATTTAAATGAATTACAGGCCTTCTTATTGACCACAGAGCATGCCGGTAAGAAGCCCGGAAGTACAGGCTTTTGGGTTTTTCACCCTTTAGATGATCTCACTTGATCATGGCATCTAAAGGCTTTAATGACCGCGATCGGCATTATTGCAGGTTGCGGTCATTAGCTGAGGATCTCTGCTGTTTGAAAGGAGAAGTCCTCTTTATGAAATGTTGTGTACCTATAATATGCATGTTATGAATTAATTTGGATTGTTTTTCTCTTTTTAGTGGATGTGTGCTACGCTCGTCTAGAAGAGGAGGCCCCCCAATCAAAAAGACTCACTCTCATTATGTTAATTATTGTACAAATAACAAAATCTTCCTAGGGATATTCTGGACAGTTTACGTTATTCTATGGGTGCTTTTGCTAAGTACTAATTAGGTGCCAAGCCCTAAGGAAGGTTTCAGATGATTTAATGATCTTTGCAACCTTAACCCAATGATGAATCTTCAGGGTAGCTTTTATAATGATTTTTAAAAATAATAGCCATAGATGTAAATGATAAAAAAAATCTGGCAGTGTATCTGTCACTAAGCAGAACTTATAGGGGGTCTGTCAGCAGTTTTGACCATGCTAAACTGCTGACAGCACTGGATAGGCACTGGGAAGAGCAAGACAAACATACCTTTTGTGGAACGTTTATCATAAGGAGTAGTGTGAATATGAGGTTTTATTCTGCCAGATTCTCCTTCTGCAAGTGCCTTAGAAGGGGAGCTGCACGGTGAAGTGCTCTCTGCATTAAAGGGGGTTTTGAGAAGTAGAATATTTATTACCTATTCTCATCTGTGAAATTCCAACTCCAGACACACCCAACGATCACCTGTTTGAAGAGACCGCATGAGGTAACATTCATCAGTCACATGAATGGTCCTGGGCTGCAATACCAAGCACAACCTCTGTACAATGGATGGTGCTTTTTTTGTTATGCTGTAAAGTCGCCACAGCAGTGATCAGAGCACCACAAGCTCTTAAAACAACTGATAGGCGGGGGTGCCAGGAGTCGGACCCCCACCAGCTCGATGATATTGATGATCTATCCTGGGTATAGGCTATCAATATCAAACAACCCACTCCCCTCTGGTCTGAGTGACAGCTGTAGCATCCAATTAGGAGGCCATTACAAGCTGTCACTTAGAGCAGAGGGGAGAGGTTATGAAGCAGATCACTATAGAGAACACATCACAGTGAAGCTCAACTTCCTGTGCACTTGCAGGAGCAGAATCTGACAGAATAAAACATCATATTTACACTGCTCCTGATGATAAAAGCTCAACAAAAAGTATGTTTATCTTGCCCTACCCAACCCCCACTAGTGCTGTCAGCAGTTTAGCAAAGTCCAAACTACTGGCAGACTCCCTTTAAAAACACACAGATGTGTAAAAATCCGCAGTGACTTCAAGAAATAGCTGCAGACCTTTTTAGAATGATTCTTCAATCCACCAATATACAGAACGGTATACAATATACAGAACAAGAAGGCAACCTTCGAGTGCCCTGGATTTCTGTATATGAAATCTGAGTCGCCCCCCCCCCAGTAGTGACTGCAGGTAGCTCCCATTTTATCTTGTCAGTACATGACTGTGTGAAGGGCAGCAGGTAATTTGGAGTCAGATATCATAAAAATGGAGCTCTGAGTCTATATACAGTGATTTATATAATTAATCTCGTTTGGATCTACAAACAAATTCCACCGGATAGGTGAAAAGTGTCTGATCACCAACCATAGGGACCCCAGATTGATCATGAGAATGGAGGTCCTGTGTTCTCTTATATAAATAGAAATGTTCAAGCAAGCACACTGCTGTGCCATTCATTTTTATGGAACTGTCGAAGAGGAGCCCAGTACGGCTATCGGCTATCTCTAGCAACCCCAGAGCTTAATTGCTGCTACATTCATACGAGGGGGAATGCACAGGACCCCCAATTTTATGATAGGTTAGAGTTCTCCTAGCAGTTATCCTCCCCTCCCACCACTACTGGTCAGAAATGTATCATCTATCCTGTTTAAATCTTGGGACAATCCGTTTTAAAGAGTAGTTCTGGACTGGTCAACTGGGCCAACTTAGGTCAAAAGATGAAGAAGGGTAGCTACATTGGTGCAACATTTTTATAGGATTTTATATAATTTGATTGTAAGCTCCATGGAGCAAGAATCACTCAAATATAAGAATAACCACAATCCTACCTCCGCTCAAGTCATACACGTTCTCTGTGGAAAAAAATAATGTCAATGGTTGATATGAATAAAGTCATTTTTGTGTACCTTTGTATCTTGTGTGTATTTTTGGATTGTCTCTTCCTCATGTTCCTTCGTCTCCACTGTTTGATCATTACGATCTTGGTTTTTAAAGGGTTTGTCCTATAAAGAGAGCTTCCTCTCTAAATGAGGTCTTGTTGGCAATCAGCTCATCACTACATGCCCATCTGTTGATGACACCCTCAGGAGTAATGTGGTATTACATGGCATCTGTTCAAATCCTCCAGAGCTGGAGCTGCTCCCTACTCTGGGCAATAGAGATGAATGGGGTGGAGTGGAGAGCGAAGGTTGAAGAGGAAGTCTTCATCTATTCTCTTCATATGGCATTTGGACAGGGGTTGTCCTTATAGAAAAAAAAACACTTTAATTCTGGGAAGCAGACATAATTTACATCTACTTCTTTCATAACTTATGGACAGATGGGCAGCAATAGGTATAGAAAATGTTCTTCAATTTGTCTGGTATTGTTTCAGAGGGGAAAGGACATGATGACTATTGAGGACTACCATGGATTATTAAAATACCCATAAAGGAATTTCCTTAGTCTGTACAGCAGTAGATGGGGGTCCACCATTCAGGCGCTTCAGTTATCAGCCAGAGTGGAGAACAAGGACAGGCAAATTGATGTGAATGGACATAGTGTGAGGCTTCATTTCTCCTGTGGAGGATCTGTAGGGAAATTGAAGACTTGCTGTCAGTTTCCACAGTGTTTTCTTCTTGGGTTTCGCAGTATATCAGTATAGTAAAGTATTTCTATGTAATTCTGTCATCTACAGGTGAAACTCGAAAAATTTCATTTATTTCAGTAATGCAACTTAAAAGGTGAAACTAGTATATGAGATAGACTCATTACATGCAAAGCGAGATATTTCAAGCCTTTATTTGTTGTAATTTGGACAATTATGGATTACAGCTTATGAAACCCCAAAGTCACAATTTTGCGGTACCCTTTGCTTAGGGGGTATGGATTAATTAGCTGAGTGTAACTCTTTGAACCTAGAATATTGAACCTTTTCACAAAATTCTAATTTTAAGCTGCATTAATGCAATTCCTTTTAATTTGCGTTACTGAAATAATGGACTTTTGCACGATATTCAAATTTTTTCGAGTTTCACCTGTATATAAACAGAACTAAAATACTTAATAGCTTAAAGACAGAAATCATCAACTGATATTCTCATGGGGCTGTTTATGAAATAATCATGAAAAATACTAAAGTAGCCCCATTGAAAAGCAGCAAAAAACTGAAAACCTATCCATGAGTTTGTACAGCTCTACAGGTCTGTTACCTGGAACCATAGGCACTCCACACCATGTTCTTCCACATTCCCCCTTAAAAGCACAGAATGGTATGGAGCACGCCATGATAGAAAATAATTTTCATATAAAATCAGTACATTGAGGGCCCAAGGCAATGATCTCTAAGCGCCCTTTCCACACAGCAGATTTTGATGCTGTCAAAATCTCCCATATACTCCATGGTAAAAACCACAGCGATTTTTGCCACGGTTCTTCATTTTGAATGCCACGTAACCTCTCATGATTCGACTACTTTGAATAAAGTTAAACTGTGAATGGACACCTGCTGTGCCTTTGAGCGGCATCCCTCGGGCACCGCGACAAAGGACATATAGGATATGTTTCTGGGACACTCTGTTGCCCGGAAACAATGCAAATGTATGAGGAGATGTAGTGCCCTGGAGCAGGTATACTTTGAAGTCTGGACATTTGCCCCTATTTCACCTATGCAAAGTCATCAACTCCTCACTTTATTTCACTTTAAAGTTTTAACTTGCACTGACTTATACTGTTTAATACTGTGTAACTGCATTTTATATGTTTGTTGTGATATATATCTGTTAGTTTGCACTGTATTCGCACAGCACCGTGAAAAGGGTTAATGATTCATGAATACTGAGCGACTTTTGGGACTTTCTAGCTAATAATGAGAAGCTGGTAATTTTCCACAGTAACCATAAGGTTTAAAGAAGAGTATATTTTGGAGGGAAAAAGCCATTCTACCTGGATGAAGTTCCTCAATGGAGTGCCAATTAAGTGTCTGTGGGTACCTTTCAGACCCTCCTCCAGTGTGCAGCATTAATGTCTTTGAGATAACATCTCAGCACAATGGGCTTTGGGTTGGGGCCGTTTATGTTTGTAATCTATTCCTAACGAACTACATTACAAGGAATATCAATACACATACTATAGAAGATAATATAAAAGGGACAGAATTAAAGGGGACAAAAACAATCAGTACTTAAAAATACCTTTACAATTTGTTGCCCTAGATGCAATAAATGGTACAAACATAATGCATTCTAAAATAACAATGTCTATATACACCATCAAATTGTACACTGTACGTTATATGTAACCAGTATACTTGTGTAGTACCCCAGAGTGGGTACTACCATTCCTATACCCTGCTACTGGCTAACAATAATGTCATCTGAGTATTTATTCCAGGTCCTCCTATACTGTGCATTGATAGTATTGATGTGTAACTGTTATTTGTTATGTTCATGCACGGTGCCTGGTTTACCAGCAGGTGGCAGTGTATTTGGCAGAGACAGATCCTTAGCTAGAATGGAACTTACCATTCCATTCTCCCCCTCTTGGGCAGAAGTGGGCTAGTCATGCTTTCTACCAAGGGATGGGGTTGCAGAAAGTTCTAGTTCAGTTCTAGTCTAGAGTCGAGTCTAGAGTTGAGAGTGAAATTGAGAGTTGGAAGGAGATGAGAATCACCCTTACTCCTTACAGATCGAGTATTAAGAGGGGGTCAACAGTCAAAGGCACCCCACTCCATACGTACCAGAACTGCTACAGAGTCCAGTAATCAGACCGAAGCTAGAGATTAGCACAGCAAAGAAAGATAAAGCAAGGGATTCACTTTTGCCTGCCAGTCTACCCCAAAATGTGCTAAAGCCAAGAGAAAGATCACTTCTTGTCTTGATGCAAGTTTATTCAAGTAAAGCTGTTGAACTATAGCAAGTCTGGACTCTTACTCCATCAACTAGGAGAGAAAAACGGTCATGAGACATTCCCGGTGTGACAGAAAAAAAAAGCCCTCCCCTAGTTGCAAACCCACTTCTCCAACCCCAGTGCTCTCCTGCCCTGCAGGTGAAGAACCTTCTACTGCCATCTGCCTTTCCTCCTTTTCCACATCATCTATTATCGATGAGAATATGTCATCAAGAATATCCAGCTCCTCCTCTCTCTGACTTTTCTGCATGCATACTGTTGTCTTTTGACCTCAGTGATCGATTGCTATCAAAACAAGTGGCGAGGAGTAGGAAGAGGAGCATCAGGAGCAATAGACAACATTGAAGTTGATGGGAAGGAACAACAGATTCCTTTTGCTGACCTTGCCGGTGGAAGATGCAGCAGTTGCTGCAATAGGCTGTAACTAGTGTTGATCGAGCATGCTCGGCCGAACACCAGTTTCCATAGACGGTGTCTGCTGCGGACAGTGACATTACCTGGGGTACATCTCCTGTGTAATGTTTCCACATCCCAAATACCTGTGACATTCCCTGTAATTTTATATTAGCCGCTGCTCACATCAGTGATATTATCTGCGGTATTTCTCCTGTGTAACGTGTGCGCATCCCAAAAATATCTGTGACATCCAGTGTACTTTTTCCGTAGACGGTGTCTGCTGCTGACAGTGACATTACCTTGGGTAGATCTCCTGTGTAACGTTTCCACATCCCAAATACCTGTGACATTCCCAGTAGTTTTATATTAGCTGCTACTGACGTCAGCGGCATTATCTGCGGCATTTCTCCTGTGTAACGTTTCCACATCCCAAATACCTGTGACATTCCCAGTAATTTTATATTAGCTGCTGCTGACGTCAGCGGCATTATCTGCGGCATTTCTCCTGTGTAACGTTTCCACATCCCAAATACCTGTGACATTCCCTGTAATTTTATATTAGCCGCTGCTGACGTCAGTGACATTATCTGCGGTATTTCTCCTGTGTAGCGTTTCCACATCCCAAATACCTGTGACATTCCCTGTAACTTTTTATTAGCCACTGCTGACATCAGCGACATTATCTGTGGCATTTCTCCTGTGTAACGTTTCCACATCCAAAATACCTGTGACATTTTCTGTAATTTTATATTAGCCGCTGCTGACGTCAGTGACATTATTTGTGGTATTTCTCCTATGTAACGTTTCCACATCCCAAATACCCGTGGCATTCCCTGTAATTTTATATTAGCCGCTGCTGACATCAGAAACATTATCTGTGGTATTTCTCCTGTGTAACGTTTCCACATCCAAAATACCTGGGACATTCCCTGTAATTTTATATTAGCCGCTGCTGACATCAGCAACATTATCTGCGGTATTTCTCCTGTGTAACGTGTGCGCCTTTCAAAAATATCTGACATCCAGTGTACTTTTTCCGTTGATGGTGCCTGCTGAGGACAGTGACATTAGCTGCGCTACATCTCCTGTATAACGTGTGCACATCCAAGAATTATCATAGACTTCCAGTGTACTTTTTCTGTAGATGGTGTCCGCTACGGACAGTGACATTACCTGGGGTACATCTCCTGTGTAATGTTTTCACATCCCAAATACCTGTGACATTCCCTGTAATTTTATATTAGCCGCTGCTGACATCAGCGATATTATCTGCTGTATTTCTCATGTGTAATGTGTGCGCATCCCAAAAATATCTGTGACATCCAGTGTACTTTTTCGGTAGACGGTGTCTGCTGCAGACAATAACATTAGCTGTGCTACATCTCCTGTGTAACGTGTGCACATCCAAAAAATATCAGTGAAATCCAGTGTACTTTTTCCGTAGACGGTGTCTGCTGCGGACAGTGACATTACCTGGGGTACATCTCCTGTGTAACGTTTCCACATCCCAAATACCTGTGACATTCCCCGGAATTTTATATTAGCCACTGCTGACATCAGCGACATTATCTGCGGTATTTCTCCTGTGTGACGTTTCCACATCCCAAATACCTTTTTTAATTTTTTTGTGCATACACTTACAAATCCTACGCTACTGTACGTGTGACATACTTTCAAGTATATATAACATTTAATATGATAAAGGCGAGTGGTAAGGGACAGGGAAGTGTCCGTGATGCTGATGGTGCACGCAGAGGCCGTGGCCCTGGGCATGTTGAAACTGTGCCTCCTGCCAGAGCACAAGAAAAACAATCATCCACGATACCTAGCTTCATGTCCCAGTTTGCAGGGTGGCACAGGACAACGCTCTCGCCTCGAAGTCAGACCAGTGTGACCAGGTGGTCGTTTGGATTGAAGCAGATAATGCTTCCAGTCGGTTAAGCACCACCCTGTCTTCCACCATGTCCAGTCTCAGTAGCCAAGAGTTTTGTCAACACAATCCTCACCCTGATCCTCCTTCGTCCCACAATGGAGAGTCTTGCCAAACAAGTGATCCCACACTTTTCAGCGCCATTCCTTCATTTGGGCCTTTCGACAAGCCCGCTTGAAGAGGGACATGAGATCTTGTGCCCTGATTCCAAAACTCTTGAGCATCCACAGTCACAAGAAGATGACGGTGGGGAACGGCAATTAGTGTTTCACAAGGTGGATGATGATGATGAGACACAGTTGCCAATAAGTCAACGGCAATTAGTGTCTCAAGAGATTGATGATGAGGATGAGAAACAGTTGTCAATAACTGGAGGTTTTTGTTAGGTCAATAAGTCAGGAGGATGAGCAGAGTGAGGAAGTGGAAGAGGAGGTGGTGGACGATGAAGTCACTGACTAAACCTGGGAAGGTCGCAAGCCGAGCGAGGACAGCAGTACAGAGGAGGAGGGATCTGCAGCACCGCAACAGGCTGGAAAAGGCAGTGGGGTGGCAAAAGGGAGAAGGCGGGCCACACCAATTAGGCCCGCAACTGTTCCACGAAGCACACCCTTGTGGAAATCTCCCTTGCCAAGGGGTAGGTGTTCCGCAGTCTGGCGCTTTTTTGAGGAAAGTGCGGACGACAAAAGAATTGTAATTTGCAACCTGTGTCATACAAAAATGAGCAGGGGTGTGAACACTAGCAACCTCACCATCACCAGCATGATCCGCCACATGGCAACAAAGCACCGTAATAGGTGGGCCAAACGCCTGGGTCCACAATCTGTGTCTGCGAGTCACACCACTGCCTCCTCTTCCCCTGTGTTCTGTGCTGGCAAATCCCCTGTCGAAGGTGCAGGCCCAGATGCCTCCCACCCTTCACCTGGACCTTCGCAAGCACCATCAGCGACCGCATCCACTTCCGTGTCCCAGCGCAGCGTACAAATGTCCTTGCCCCAGGCATTTGAACGCAAGAGCAAATACCCAGCCACCCACCCACAGGCCATACCACTAAATACGCAACTTTCAAAATTACCGGCCCTGGAAATGTTGCCATTTAGGCTTGTGGACACTGAGGCCTTCCGCAGCCTGATGTCGTTGGCCGTCCCTCGTTACGCAGTCCCCAGCCGCCACTATAACACCAGCATTTGTCCAGTAACATCACCCGTGCCCTGACCAACGTTAACCACTAGAGATGTCGCGAACATAAAAATTTCCGTTTGCGAACGGCGAATGCGAATTTCCGCAAATGTTCGCGAACAGGCGAACCGCCATAGACTTCAATAGGCAGGCAAATTTTAAAACCCACAGGGACTCTTTCTGGCCACAATAGTGAATGAAAAGTTGTTTCAAGGGGACTAACACCTGGACTGTGGCATGCCGGAGGGGGATCCATAGCAAAACTCCCATGGAAAATTACGTAGTTCACGCAGAGTCGGGTTTTAATCCATAAAGGGCATAAATCACCTAATATTCCTAAATTGTTTGGAATAACGTGCTTTAAAACATCAGGTATGATGTTGTATTGATCAGGTAGTGTAAGGGTTACGCCCGCTTCACAGTGACAGACCAAACTCCCCGTTTAATGCACCGCAAACAGTCCATTTGCACAACCGCAAACTCCCCATTTGCACAAGGTTGGATACCACCTAACCATGTCCCGTTCCTTGTCCTCACTGACGGCATTGAAGGTCTCTTCCTCCACCCAGCCACGTACAACACCAAGGGTCCCCGAAAGGTGACAACAAGCCCCCTGGGACGCCTGCTGTGGTTGGTCTTACACCTCCTCAAAGCCACCTTCCTCCTCTGACTCCTCTTCTTCAGACTCCTCTCTCTGCGTTGCCGCAGGTCCAGCAATCGACGACGACAAGGCTGCTTCTGGTGGTGATGGTGACCACAACTCTTCCTCTTCATGCTCATCTACGGCCTGATCAAGCACTCTTCGCAGGGCACGCTCCAGAAAAAACACATATGGGATGAGGTCGATGATGTTGCCTTGGGTTTGACTGACCAGGTTTGTCACCTCCGCAAAAGGACGCATGAGCCTACAGCCATTGTGCATGAGCGTTCAGTAACGCGGCCAAAAAATACCCAGCTCCGCAGAGGCTGTCTGTTTTGTCTCCTATCAGGGGCCGATGTGGTGTATGGAATAGACTTTAGGAACCGGGAGATGGAAAAAGATGCTTGGTCCGTCCTCTTACTTCCAATTTAGGGCACTGCGCGTGCGCCGTGCAATGTACTATGCAATCCCAATATGAGTGGTATGTTAAGTAGTACTATTCCTATCAGTTTAATCCCTGTTACGTCCCCTATCAGGGGACGTGTATGGAATAGATTTTAGGAACCGGGAGATGGAAAAAGATGCTTGGTTGGTCCTCTTACTTCCAATTTGGGGCACTGCGCGTGCGCCGTGCAATTTACTGTGCCACCAGATATGAGTGGTATGTTAAGTAGTACTATTCCTATCAGTTTAATCCCTGTTACGTCCCCTATCAGGGGACGTGTATGGAATAGAGTTTAGACAACCGCAAAGAGTTGTCAATAGTTGACACACTCATGACAAAAATTTTATTCCTCTATGCGTCAATCTTGGTGTAGTGATGACTTTGCTCGTGTGCGCGTTTGGGAGATTGCAGGCGATGGTCGTGCTGAGGTAGTTCAGTGACAGTTAAGTGACAATGATTCTGCAGTGTGGGCCCATTGTTGGCCTAGTAGGCTTTAACCACCTCAGCCCCTCTAGCTTAAACACCCTTAATGACCAGACCACTTTTTACAATTCTGCACTACACTACTTTCACGGTTTATTGCTCGGTCATGCAACTTACCACCCAAATGAATTTTACCTCCTTTTCTTCTCACTAATAGAGCTTTCATTTGGTGGTATTTCATTGCTGTTGACATTTTTACTTTTTTTGTTATTAATCTAAATTTACCGAAATTTTTGCAAAAAAATTAAATTTTTCACTTTCAGTTGTAATTTTTTTTATTTAAAACCTACATTTCTATATAAATTTTTCTCTAAATTTATTGTTCTACATGTCTTTGATAAGAAAAAAAATGTTTGGGTAAGAAAAAAATGGTTTGGGTAAAAGTTATAGGTAAAGTTTATAAAATATGGTACAAAAATGTGAATTTCCGCTTTTTGAAGCAGCTCTGACTTTCTGAGCACCTGTCATGTTTCCTGAGGTTCTACAATGCCCAGACAGTAAAAACACCCCACAAATGACCCCATTTCGGAAAGTAGACACCCTAAGGTATTCGCTGATGGGCATAAGGAGTTCATAGAACTTTTTATTTTTTGTCACAAGTTAGCGGAAAATGATGATTATTTTATTTATTTTTTCTTACAAAGTCTCATATTCCACTAACTTGTGACAAAAAATAAAAAATTATAGGAACTCGCCATGCCCCTCACGGAATACCTTGGGGTGTCTTCTTTCCAAAATGGGGTCACTTGTGGGGTAGTTATACTGCCCTGGCATTCTAGGGGCCCTAATGTGTGGTAAGTAGTTTGAAATCAAAATGTGTAAAAAATGACCTGTGAAATCCTAAAGGTGCTCTTTGGAATGTGGGCCCCTTTGCCCACCTAGCCTGCAAAAAAGTGTCACACATCTGGTATCGCCGTACTCAGGAGAAGTTGGGCAATGTGTTTTGGGGTGTCATTTTACATATACCCATGCTGGGTGAGATAAATATCTTGGTCAAATGCCAACTTTGTATAAAAAAATGGGAAAAGTTGTCTTTTGCCAAGATATTTCTCTCACCCAGCATGGGTATATGTAAAATGACACCCCAAAACACATTCCCCAACTTCTCCTAAGTACGGCGATACCAGATGTGTGACACTTTTTTGCAGCCTAGGTGGGCAAAGGGGCCCACATTCCAAAGAGCACTTTTCGGATTTCACCGGCCATTTTTTACAGATTTTGGTTTCAAACTACTTCGCAGGCATTAGGGCCCCTAGAATGCCAGGGCAGTATAACTACCCCACAAGTGACCCCATTTTGGAAAAAAGACATCCCAAGGTATTTCGTGATGGGCATAGTGAGTTCATGGAAGTTTTTATTTTTTGTCACAAGTTAGTGGAATATGAGACTTTGTAAGAAAAAAAAAATCATCATTTTCCGCTAACTTGTGACAAAAAAAAATTATTCTAGGAACTCGCCATGCCCCTCACGGAATACCTTGGGGTGTCTTCTTTCCAAAATGGGGTCACTTGTGGGGTAGTTATACTGCCCTGGCATTCTAGGGGCCCTAATGTGTGGTAAGTAGTTTGAAATCAAAATGTGTAAAAAATGACCTGTGAAATCCTAAAGGTGCTCTTTGGAATGTGGGCCCCTTTGACCACCTAGGCTGCAAAAAAGTGTCACACATCTGGTATTGCCGTACTCAGGAGAAGTTGGGCCATGTGTTTTGGGGTGTCATTTTACATATACCCATGCTGGGTGAGAGAAATATCTCGGCAAAAGACAACTTTTCCCATTTTTTATACAAAGTTGGCATTTGACCGAGATATTTCTCTCACCCAGCATGGGTATATGTAAAATAACACCCCAAAACACATTCCCCAACTTCTCCTGAGTACGGCGATACCAGATGTGTGACACTTTTTTGCAGCCTAGATGCGCAAAGGGGCCCACATTCCTTTTAGGAGGGCATTTTTAGACATTTGGATCCCAGACTTCTTCTCACGCTTTAGGGCCCCTAAAATGCCAGGGCAGTATAAATACCCCACATGTGACCCCATTTTGGAAAGAAGACACCCCAAGGTATTCCGTGAGGGGCATGGCGAGTGCCTAGAATTTTTTTTTTTGTCACAAGTTAGCGGAAAATGATGATTTTTTTTTTCTTACAAAGTCTCATATTCCACTAACTTGTGACAAAAAATAAAAACTTCCATGAACTCACTATGCCCATCACGAAATGGGGTCACATGTGGGGTATTTATACTGCCCTGGCATTTTAGGGACCCTAAAGCGTGAGAAGAAGTATAAATGTCTAAAAAAATTTACGCATTTGGATTCCGTGAGGGGTATGGTGAGTTCATGTGAGATTTTATTTTTTGACACAAGTTAGTGGAATATGAGACTTTGTAAGAAAAAAAACCCCAAAAAAACAATTTCCGCTAACTTGGGCCAAAAATTTTTTTGAATGGAGCCTTACAGGGGGGTGATCAATGACAGGGGGGTGATCAGGGAGTGTATATGGGGTTATCACCCCCCTGTCATTGATCACCCCCCTGTAAGGCTCCATTCAGACGTCCGTATCTGTTTTGCGGATCCGCGGTGTCCATGTTTTGCGGATCCACGGATCCGCAAAACACATACGGACGTCTGAATGGAGCCTTACAGGGGGGTGATCAATGACAGGGGGGTGATCAATGACAGGGGGGTGATCAGGGAGTCTATATGGGGTGATCACCCCCCTGTCATTGATCACCCCCCTGTAAGGCTCCATTCAGACTTTCGTATGTGTTCTGCGGATCCGATCCATGTATCCGTGGATCTGTAAAAAACATACGGACGTCTGAATGGAGCCTTACAGGGGGGTGATCAATGACAGGGGGTGATCAATGACAGGGGGGTGATCAGGGAGTCTATATGGGGTGATCACCCCCCTGTCATTGATCACCCCCCTGTAAGGCTCCATTCAGACGTCCGTATGTGTTTTGCGGATCCGATCCATGTATCCGTGGATCTGTAAAAAACATAAGGATGTCTGAATGGAGCCTTACAGGGGGGTGATCAATGACAGGGGGGTGATCAGGGAGTCTATATGGGGTGATCACCCCCCTGTAAGGCTCCAGTCAGACGTCCGTATGTGTTTTGCGGATCCGATCCATGAATCCGCGGATCCGTAAAAAACATACGGACGTCTGAATGGAGCCTTACAGGGGGGTGATCAATGACAGGGGGGTGATCAATGACAGGGGTGTGATCAGGGAGTCTATATGGGGTGATCACCCCCGTCATTGATCACCCCCCTGTAAGGCTCCATTCAGACGTCCGTATGTGTTTTGCGGATCCGATCCATGTATCCGTGGATCCGTAAAAAACATACGGATGTCTGAATGGAGCCTTACAAGGGGGTGATCAATGACAGTGGGGTGATCAGGGAGTCTATATGGGGTGATCAGGGGTGATCAGGGGTTAATAAGGGGTTAATAAGTGACAGGGGGGTGTAGTGTAGTGGTGTTTGGTGCTACTTATTACTGAGCTGCCTGTGTCCTCTGGTGGTCGATCCAAGCAAAAGGGACCACCAGAGGACCAGGTAGCAGGTATATTAGACGCTGTTATCAAAACAGCGTCTAATATACCTGTTAGGGGTTAAAAAAATCGCATCTCCAGCCTGCCAGCGAACGATCGCCGCTGGCAGGCTGTAGATCCACTCGCTTACCTTCCGATCCTGTGAACGCGCGCGCCTGTGTGCGCGCGTTCACAGGAAATCTCGCGTCTCGCGAGATGACGCACGGATGCGTCCAGGAGGAATGAATCGACCGCCTCCAGGACGCATCCGTGCGTTAGGCGGTCGGGAGGTGGTTAAAAAAAAGATTATAGCACTATATTAGCTAAATTGCTCTATATTCATTTTTTTTCGGATATATTCGCTATATTGCTAAAACAAGAATATATAGCAATATAGTGAATATTTGAAAAAAAAAGAATATAGAGCAAAATTCGCAAACAACACTACTCCTAAAGTCAAGTATATTGCAACATTCTTATTGGCCCACAAGCTAGAAGCAGGGAGGCATGTGTACTGATAAAAAATAAAAATAAAATCGAATATTTGAAATTACGAATATATATCACTATATTCAAAATATTCCCGAATTTTCGAAGTACCTATATTCGCGATAAAAAAATCGAAATTCTAATATTCGTGATCAACACTACTGGAGATATGGTCTCCAGTACTGCGCACAATACTCCAAATGAGGTCTCACTAGTGCTCTGTAGAGCGGCCTGAGCACCTCCCTCTGTCTACTGGTAATGCCTCTCCCTAAACACCCAAGCATTCTGCTAGCATCTCCTGCTGCTCTATGACATTGTCTGCCTACCGTTAAGTCTTCTGAAATAATGACCCCTAAATCCCTTTCCTCAGATACTGAGGTTAGGACTGTATCACTGATTTTATATTCTGATCTTGGGTTTTTACGCCCCAGGTGCATTATCTTGCACTTATCAACATTTAATTTTAGTTGCCAGATTTTTGACCATTCCTCTAGTTTTCCTAAATCCTTTTCCATTTGGTGTATCCCTCCAGGAACATCAACCCTGTTACAAATCTTTGTGTCATCAGCAAAAAGACACACCTTACCATCGAGGCCTTCTGCAATTTCGCTGATAAAGATATTAAACAATATGGGTCTCAGAACAGATCCCTGAGGTACCCCACTGGTAGCAAGACCATGGTCTGAATATACTCCATTGACTACAACCCTCTGTTGTCTGTCCATCAGCCACTGCCTAATCCATTCAACAATATGGGAGTCCACGCACAAAGACTGCAATTTATTGATAAGCCTTCTATGTGGGACAGTATCAAAAGCCTTACTAAAGTCCAGATAAGCAATGTCTACTGCACCTCCTCCATCTATTATTTTAGTCACCCAATCAAAAAAATCAATAAGATTAGTTTGACATGATCTCCCTGAAGTAAATCCATGCTGTTTTTCATCTTTCAATCCATGGGATTTTAGATGTTCCACAATCCTCTCCTTAAGTATGGTTTCTATTAATTTCCCCACTATTGATGTCAGGCTTACTGGCCTATAGTTGCCCGATTCCTCCCTACTACCTTTCTTGTGAATGGGCACAACATTTGCCAATTTACAATCTTCTGGGACGACTCCTGTTGCCAGTGATTGGTTAAATAAATCTGTTAATGGTTTTCCTTCATTTTTCTTTGTAAAAACTGAACAGAAGTATTCATTGAGGCAGTCAGCTAGTTCTTTATCTTCTTCCATATACCTTACTTCTTTTGTTTTTAATTTGGTAATTTCTTGTTTTAGTTTCCTTTTTTCATTTATGTATCAGAAGAATGTCTTACCGCCTTTTTTCACTGACTGAGCTAATTTCTCTTCTGCCTGCATTCCCTGGACTTTGTGTGGCTGTCATGGCCCACAAACAGGTAGGAACTAGTGTTAGGGACCACTCCATAGAGGCGACCTTGACGTGGTGAGTGGCTTATTACGCTTTGGCCAAAATGTACACCAATGCCTCATCCAGCATAGAGACAGGGCAGAATGCTGGTTGCAGAGTGCCATTGCATTTGTGTCTTTTTCTTTGTATATTTATTTCGCCATAGCAATGTGCACCTACATATAGGGTTGTGCTGATTGAATCCCTCACATCTCTTCTGCCTGTGCTTTAGAAGTTCTTATAACTTGTTTGGCCTCTCTCTGCCTAATCTTATAAATTTGCCTTTCATCCTATTTTTTTTATTTTTTATAAATACTAAATGCAATCTTTTTGTTTTTAATGATTTTGGCCACTTCTGCTGAGTACCACAGTAGTCTCTTCCTTTTTTTTGCTTTTACTGACAAGCCTAATGCAAATTTCTGTTGCCTTCAAGTGCCACTTTTAAGTAGTCCCAGATCATTTGTCCCAAGATAGACAATAACATCCACCTCCCTTTCCTGCTTTGCTTGCCTAACAATATTAAGGATCCGTCGTCTATCCCTGCTAGCGGTAGCACCAGGGAGACATCTCACAACACTATTTTCCTCAAACTTTACACCTCTTATGATGGAATCGCCCACCGACAGCTGCTTACTATCAGTCCTCACCTTCCCTTTTTTGTCTTTGGCTGCAGTCTTGCATACATTAGGCATGGGAGATGATTGTTTCTCACCCACTGTGCTTGAGCCATCCTCCATGTTGCTCTTGCATAGAAATGGCCTTGCGGTTCGTCCGGCGGTCGTTTTGCGGCGAACTTTGCGTGTTCGCGATTCGCCGAACATGCGAACATATGGAGAAATTCGCGCCTGCCATATTCTTTTACATTATGAAGAACTTTGACCCATGACAAATCCATCAGGTGGTACAGGACAGCCAATTGAGACGTTTTTAGCACATGGACATGCCCCCTACCTTATAAATAAACCTGATCTGGCCGCCATTTTACATTCAGTGTTTTGCCAGTGTAGGGAGAGGTTGCTGTGTGGAGCAGAGACAGACTGTTAGGCACAACAAACGCTAGCTAATAGGGCCACAAAAGTACCTTTAAGGACTGGTATAGGTGTGCTATCGATAGGTGTGATACACAGAGGGGTGCGATATACTTATAATATACTTTTAGAATGATTCAAAAACACATAGATCTATATAGTGATCACCTGGAAGTCTAGGGGCTAGGGGCTTACTAGGGCCATTTTTATATAGGGTAAGGTTCTGGGCGGGGTCGCTCTTATCAGGGCGGGTAGTCTGTGGTTAGGCTATTAGGGCCAGAATAGCACCCCCTGTAGGGAAATATCAGGGACAGTTCTTTGCCCACCCTGTCCTTCAATACCACATCATCATCTAGCCCAGGGATGGATGTTTTTTTGCTTTCCCTCCTGGATTGTGGTAGGACATATGGTTTCTGATTTGGTGCCGCCGAGCACATGATTTAGTGCCGCCGAGCACTTGTTATTGCCTACCACATCTATTCTTTTTTACTTAACTTTAAAAATTTAATTTATTTTCATTTTGAGGGATATCTTTTCCATTCCCACGTCCGCAAAATGGGTCCGCATCCGTTCCGCAATTTTGCGGAATGGGTGCAGACCCATTCATTTTCAATGGGGCCGGAATGTGCTGTCCGCATTTGCGGATCCACATCCGCATTTGCGGATCCGCACTTCCGCATCTGTGCTTCCGTTTCCGCAAAAAAATAGAACATGTCCTTTTCTTGTCCGCAATTGCAGACAAGATTAGGCATTTTCTATTATAGTGCCGGCGATGTGCGTTCCACAAATTGCGGAATGCACATTGCCGGTGTCCGTGTTTTGTGGATCCGCAAAACACTTACGGATTAGTGAATGGACCCTCATAATAAAATTATTAAAGGTTACGTTTTATCTTTATGTATATTCTAATGGATTGCCTTCCTTGTACAATGTTATAATATACTTTCTATGTTAGAAAGTATATTATAGTGCATTTGTATTGTGCGGCAGTTGTGTGCGGTTCTGCTGCGATACTGCAGGTATATAGAGGGACAAGCGTTATTGGAACAAATAAATTATACTGGTGTGATATACCAGTCGTCCCACAAAAAAACTGATTGAAGCGGGGTGTTACAGTGCTGCCCATAATTATTCATACCCCTGGCAAATTTTGACTTAAAGTTACTTTTATTCAACCAGCAAGTAATTTTTTGACAGGAAATTACATAGGTGTCTCCCAAAAGATAATAAGACGATCTACAAAAGGCATTATAGTGGAAAAAAACATTTCTCAGCTTTTATTTACATTTGAGCAAAAAATACAAGATGTTCCGCACTGCGGAAAATCTCAGAGGACGTGGTCGGAAGCCAAAAGTGACACCTGTGCTGGCCAGGAGGATAGTTAGAGAGGTGAAAAAGAATCCAAGGATCACCACCAAGACCATCCTGGTGAATCTGGGCTCTGCTGGTGGCAATGTCTCAAGGCAGACAATCCAACGGACACTGCACAATGCAGACCAAGGATGACGCCACTTCTCCAGATAAGGCACACAAAAGCTCGCTTGGCCTTTGCAAAAGCTCATCTGGACAAAGAAGAAGACTTCTGGTCTTCTGTGTTATGGTCAGATGAAACAAAAATTGAATTGTTTGGTCACAATGATGTTTCCTTCATTTGGTGTAAAAAAGGAGAAGCCTTCAACCCAAAGAACACCATACCCATTGTCAGACATGGTGGTGGAAACCTAATTCTTTGGGGGTGTTTTTTAGCCAATGGACCAGGGAACCTAATCACAGTAAACGGCTCCATGAAAAAAGAGCAATACATGAGGATTCTCAACGACAACATCAGGCAGTCTGCAGAGGAACTTGGCCTTGGGCACCAGTGGACATTTCAGCATGACAATGACCCAAAACACACAGCAAAAATGGTGAAGAAATGGTTAGCAGACAACAACATTAACGTTTTGGAGAGGCCCAGCCAGAGTCCAGACTGGAATCCAATTGAGAATCTGTGGAGGGAGCTAAAGATCAGGGTGATGGCAAGAAGACCCTCCAACCTGAAAAATTTGGAGCTCATTGCTAAAGATGAATGGGCAAAAATACCTGTGGAGACATGCAAAAAGCTGATCTGCAATTATAGGAAGCGTTTGATTGCTGTAATAGCCAATAAAGGATTTTCTATTGATTATTGAGAAGGGTATGAATAATTTTGGACTGGACACTTTTTGCTCAAATGTAAATAAAAGCTGTGAAATGTTTTTTTTCCCACAATAATGCCTCTTGTACATCGTCTTATTAACTTTTGGAAGACACCTATGTCATTTCCCGTCAAAAAAATTACTTGCTGGTTGAATAAAAGTAACTTTAAGTCAAAATTTGCCAGGGGTATGAATAATTATGGGCAGCACTGTATATACCAATATACTTTCTTTATAGTGCATTTGGGTACTGTATAGTGCATTTGCGCATGCGCATACGCGAAAATTATATTGCCGATATTTCACATTGAAAAAAATAATGAATGGAGATCGCAAATTCGAATAATACATCTGGTATGACAGTGTCCATGTTGTGGGACTATTTGTGCACTTCTAGTAATTATTTATTGGCTGCAAATATGAGCTGAAGGTTTTTCAGGTTCGCCTGCCATTAAAATGAATGGGACCCGCCGCGAACTTGCGGATCGCGTTCGCGAACCGTCCCGGCAGATGTTCGTCCATCACTACTCTTGCACTCTGAAAGTGCTAAAAATGAATTATGGAGAGCCACAGACTGTGGGACATGTCTTCTATCAACAACTCTCAGTCTACCAGAACCTGCAGTAACCCATCTTCCATTTCTAGGGGGCCTCTGTGGCAGTGGCATTGCATTGTACATATATATAAAAAAAAAATACTTATACTTACCTCCTTGGCAGCGATGCGATGCAGGCCTCTTCTAGCCTGTGTCCTGCACTGTACGGCTCAGGCGGCGCGATGACGTCATCGCGCCGCCTGTGCCGGCCTCTGATAGGCTGCCGGCCTAGTGCCTGCAGCCTATCAGAGGAAGGTGAAGGGACACGCCTCTCCCTCCCCTGCCCCACAGCACAGGCATCTGTATCGCTGTCCTGAGGATGGCGATACAGATGACTATGGAGATGAGCGCTTCCACAATGGAAGCACTCATCTCCCTGTGCGCCGCCACCTAGCGGGCTGCTGGGCCTATTTTCACGCAGGGGCCTGGATCTGCAGCTCCATCTGTCCCCACGTTAATCCATATATAAAATATCCCTTCTTTGTGGCCTAAGTAGATGCCCCTATAGTGCCCACCAATAATGTGCCAGTAAAAAAGTGCCCGCAATAATGTGCCAGTAAAAAGTGCCCCCAATAATGTGCCAGTAACAAGAGCTCCCCCAATCATGTGCCAGGAACAAGTGCACCCCCCCTCGCCCCCAATCATGTGCCGGGAACAAGAGAACCCCCCCAATCATGTGTCAGGAACAAGAGCACCCCCCAATCATGTGGCAGGAACAAGAGCCCCCCCTTCATGTGCCAGGAACAAGATCACCCCCCAGGCCCCCAATCATGTGCCAGGAACAAGAGCACCCCCCAAATCATGTGCCAGGAACAAGAGGCCGTCCCATCATGTGCCAGTAACAAGAGCCCCCCTATCATGTGCCAGTAACAAGAGCCCCCCATCATGGGCCAGTAACAAGAGCCCCCCCATCATGTGCCAGTAACAAGAGCCCCCCCAATGTACCAGTACCAAGAGGCCTCCCCAATGTGCCAGTAACAAGAGCCCCCCCATCATGTGCCAGTAACAAGAGCCCCCCCAATCATGTGCCAGGAACAAGTGCACCCCCCCTCGCCCCCAATCATGTGCCAGGAACAAGGGAACCCCCCCAATCATGTGTCAGGAACAAGAGCACCCCCCAATCATGTGCCAGGAACAAGAGCCCCCCTTTCATGTGCCAGGAACAAGATCACCCCCCAGGCCCCCAATCATGTGCCAGGAACAAGAGCACCCCCCAAATCATGTGCCAGGAACAAGAGCACCCCCCAATCATGTGCCAGTAACAAGAGGCCCCCCAATCATGTGCCAGTAACAAGAGCCCCCCCCAATGTGCCAGTAACAAGAGGCCCCCCAATGTGCCAGTAACAAGAGCCCCCTCAATGTGCCAGTAACAAGAGTCCCCCCAATGTTCCAGTAACAAGAGCCCCCGGCCAACATGTGCCAGTAACAAGAGCCCCCCCATCATGTACCGGTAACAAGGGCTCCCCCTATCTAGTGCCAGTAACAAGAGGCCGTCCCATCATGTGCCAGTAACAAGAGCCCCCCTATCATGTGCCAGTAACAAGAGCCCCCCATCATGGGCCAGTAACAAGAGCCCCCCCCATCATGTGCCAGTAACAAGAGCCCCCCCCAATGTACCAGTACCAAGAGGCCTCCCCAATGTGCCAGTAACAAGAGCCCCCCCATCATGTGCCTGTAACAAGAGCCCCCATCATGTGCCAGTAACAAGAGCCCTCCATCTAAACACTTATACTTACCTCCTTGGCAGCGATGCAGGCCTCTTCTGGCCCCCCCAATGTGCCAGTAAGAGGCCCCCCAATCTGCCCGTAAAACTATTGTACATATAAAAAAAATAAAAAAATATTATATTTGCCTCCTTGGCAGCGATGCAATGCAGGCCTCTTCTGGCCTGTGTCCCGCACTGTACGGCTCAGGTGTTGCCAGTAACAAGAGCCCCCCGAATCATGTGCCAGTAACAAGAGCCCCCCCATCATGTGCCAGTAACAAGAGCCCCCCCATCATGTGCCAGTAACAAGAGCCAGTAACAAAAGCCCCACCCAATCATGTGCCAGTAACAAGAGCACCCCCCCAATTATGTGCCAGTAACACGAGCCCCCCCAATCATATGCCAGGAACAAGAGCACCCACCACGCCCCCAATCATGTGCCAGGAACAAGAGAACCCCCCCTATCATGTGTCAGGAACAAGAGCACCCCCCCAATCATGTGCCAGGAACAAGAGCCCCCCTTCATGTGCCAGGAACAAGATCACCCCCCAGGCCCCCAATCATGTGGCAGGAACAAGAGCACCCCCCAAATCATGTGCCAGGAACAAGAGCACCCCCCAATCATGTGCCAGTAACAAGAGGCCCCCCCAATGTGCAAGTAACAAGAGGCCCCCCCAATGTGCTAGTAACAAGAGCCCCCTCAATGTGCCAGTAACAAGAGCCCCCCCCCCAATGTTCCAGTAACAAAAACCCCCGGACATCATGTGCCAGTAACAAGAGACCCCCCATCATGTGCCGGTAACAAGGCCCCCCCCCCCCATCATGTGCCAGTAACAAGAGCTGCCCCATCATGTGCCAGTAACAAGAGCTGCCCCATCATGTGCCAGTAACAAGAGTCCCCCCATCATGTGCCAGTAACAAGAGCCCCCGTCATGTGTTAGTAACAAGAGCCCCCCCATCATGTGCCAGTAACAAGAGCCCCACCTATCATGTGCTAGTAACAAGAGCCTCCCCAATGTGCCAGTAACAAGAGCCCCCCCCCCAATGTGCCAGTAACAAGAGCCCCCCCCAATGTGTCAGTAATAAGAGCCCCCCAATGTGCCAGTAACAAGAGGGCCCCCCAATGTGCCAGTAACAAGAGGGCCCCCCCAATGTGCCAATAACAAGAGGGCCCCCCCAATGTGTCAGTAACAAGAGGCCCCCCCAATGTGCCAGTAAAACTATTGTACAAAACTTATACTTACCTCCTTGGCAGCGATGCGATGCAGGCCTCTTCTGGCCTGTGTCCTGCGCTGTACGGCTCAGGCGGCGCGATGACGTCATCGCGCCGCCTGCGCTGGCCTCTGATAGGCCTAGTGCCTGCAGCCTATCAGAGGAAGGTGAAGGGACACGCCTCTCCCTCCCCTGCCCCACAGCACAGGCATCTGTATCGCTGTCCTGAGAATGGCGATACAGATGACTATGGAGATGAACGCTTCCACAATGGAAGTGCTCATCTCCCTGTGCCCCGCCGCCGCCTAGCGGGCTGCTGGGCCTATTTTCATGCAGGGGCCTGGAGCAGCAGCTCCATCCGCCCCTACGTTAATCTGGCCCTGGGTGGGGTGAGTGACTGTAGTATATAGTCAGAGTACTGGGCAAGTGGGCAGTGGCAGACTAGCAGTGGCTCCCGCGCTCCTCTGTTCCTAACTTCCTGCCGGACCTGCAGCGCTGATAACTTTGTGACGTCATGTAAGCGTGCAGTATGATCCGGACATGCTGCCAGGCCCTGCCCCCTGCCTTTGCCGGACACGCCGGACCATCATCCTTAACAACAAAAAAGGGGGAATTCTGGCCATCCATCCTTGCGCCGGACGGAGGACTAGGAGTCTAAAAACCGGACTGTCCTGCCAAAAACCAGATGTCTGGCCACCCTAAGAGCAGCAGTGGCAGAGAGACTGAGGCCAGCAGCAGCCATTTCATTCAGATTAGAGACAAAGCTGCAGAGTGGCTGTAATCTGACTAAAATGGCTGCTGCTGGACTCAGTGAGTCTCTCTGCCACTGCAGAGAGACCTCATAACAGCCCACTCAGCCCCCCATCAGCACACTCAGCCCCCATCAAACCTCATATCAGCCCACTCAGCCCCCATCAGACCTCATATTAGCCCACACAGCCTCCATCCGACCTCAGATCAGCCCACTCAGACCCCCAATCAGCCCCCTTCAGACCTCAGATCAGCCAAAGACCTCCATCAGACCTCAGATCAGTCCAAAGACCCCCACTCAGCCCCCTTCAGACATCAGATCAGCCAAAGACCCCCACTCACTCACTGTACGCGCTCAGGAGGATAGTGCAGCGCTGGGGCCGCTGCCGCCAGGGAGCTGGGACAGTGTAAGTTTAAAGGGGCGGGGCTGGCTACGCATGCGTGCGTTTTGGGTCCGGACCGGGATCACCCCATCATACATGTCACCCGGTGCAGCCCGCACCCACTGCACCTCCCTCGCAACGCCGCTGCTAGTAGCAGTCTGCTACTGTGACTTCTATTGCGGCCAGATTCCAGAGCGCCGGAGCCCCCAGCAAGAATGCGCTCTACGCGGTGGCCTACTCTGCTTATGGGTGGCGCCTGAATCTACTTGTATAAGCGTTTAATAGAACAGGTTCTGTAAACATTTATGTGGAATCAGCTGACGACGGTGTAAAAGGAGTGCGCTTCTTCTTGGCGCTAACATCGACCTGTAAGGCTGAGTTCACACTTGAGTTATTTGGTCAGTTTTGGCCCCGTTAATGCCCAATTAAGTGAAGTGTGCAGTGATTCTAAGAGCGACGCCTGTCATATGCGTGTCATACTGACTCACAGTATTATTTCACTACCAAAGCAGACTCATCTCTAATAAATATATATACAGTACAGACCAAAAGTTTGGACACACCTTCTCATTCAAAGAG
This sequence comes from Bufo bufo, assembly GCF_905171765.1. Lineage (NCBI taxonomy): Eukaryota > Metazoa > Chordata > Amphibia > Anura > Bufonidae > Bufo > Bufo bufo. Next base: position 602,432,094 of record NC_053392.1, read on the forward strand.
TTTTCTTTATTTTCATGACTATGAAGGCATCAAAACTATGAATTACCACATGTGGAATTATATACATAACAAACAAGTGTGAAACAACTGAAAATATGTCATATTCTAGGTTCTTCAAAGTAGCCACCTTTTGCTTTGATTACTGCTTTGCACACTCTTGGCATTCTCTTGATGAGCTTCAAGAGGTAGTCCCCTGAAATGGTCTTCCAACAGTCTTGAAGGAGTTCCCAAGGATGCTTAGCACTTGTTGGCCCTTTTGCCTTCACTCTGCGGTCCAGCTCACCCCAAACCATCTCGATTGGGTTCAGGTCCGGTGACTGTGGAGGCCAGGTCATCTGGCGCAGCACCCCATCACTCTCCTTCATGGTCAAATAGCCCTTACTTTCAAAGTTTTCCCAATTTTTTCGGCTGACTGACTGACCTTCATTTCTTAAAGTAATAATGGCCACTCGTTTTTCTTTACTTAGCTGCTTTTTTCTTGCCATAATACAAATTCTAACAGTCTATTCAGTAGGACTATCAGCTGTGTATCCACCTGACTTCTCCTCAACGCAACTGATGGTCCCAACCCCATTTATAAGGCAAGAAATCCCACTTATTAAACCTGACAGGGCACACCTGTGAAGTGAAAACCATTTCAGGGGACTACCTCTTGAAGCTCATCAAGAGAATGCCAAGAGTGTGCAAAGCAGTAATCAAAGCAAAAGGTGGCTACTTTGAAGAACCTAGAATATGACATATTTTCATTTGTTTCACACTTGTTTGTTATGTATATAATTCCACATATGTTAATTCATAGTTTTGATGCCTTCAGTGTGAATCTACAATTTTCATAGTCATGAAAATAAAGAAAACTCTTTGAATGAGAAGGTGTGTCCAAACTTTTGGTCTGTACTGTATATACATACAGTCATGGCGGAAACTATTGGCACCCCTGACATTTTTCCAGAAAATGAAGTATTTCTCCCAGAAAATTATTGCAATTAAACGTTTTGTTATACACATGTTTGCCTTTGTGTGTATAGGAACAACACAAAAAAACTGGGGAAAAAAAGCCAAAAATTATATAATTTCACGCAAAACTCCAAAAATGGGCCGGACAAATTTACTGGCACCCTCAACTTAATATTTGGTTGCACAACCTTTGGAAAAAAATAACTGAAATCAAACGCTTCCTATAACCATCAACAAGCTTCTTATGCCTCGCAACTGGAATTTTGGACCACTCTTCTTTTGCAGACTGCTCCAGGTCTTTCATATTTGAAGCGTGCCTTCTCCCAACAGCAATTTCAAAATCTCTCCACAGGTGTTCAATTGGATTGCTGTCCACTTCAGAACTCTCCAGCGCTTTGTTCCTATAGATTTCTGGGTTCTTCTTAAAGTACACAGCTCAAAAAAATAAAGGGAACACAAAAATAACACATCCTAGATCTGAATTAATTAAATATTATTCTCAAATACTTTGTTCTTTACATACTTGAATGTGCTGACAACAAAATCACACAAAAATTAAAAATGGAAATCAAATTTTTCAACCCATGGAGGTCTGGATTTGGAGTTACACTCAAAATTAAAGTGGAAAAACACACTACAGGCTGATCCAACTTTGATGTAATGTCCTTAAAACAAGTCAAAATGAGGCTCAGTAGTGTGTGTGGCCTCCACTTGCCTGTTTGACCTCCCTACAACACCTGTGCATGCTCCTGATGAGGTGGCGGACGGTCTCCTGAGGGATCTCCTCCCAGACCTGGACTAAAGCATCTGCCAACTCCTGGACAGTCTGTGGTGCAACGTGACGTTAGTGGATAGAGCTAGACATGATGTCCCAGATGTGCTCAACTGGATTCAGGTCTGGGGAACGGGCGGGCCAGTCCATAGCATCAATGCCTTTGTCTTGCAGGAACTGCTGACACACTTCAGCCACATGAGGTCTAGCATTGTCTTCCATTAGGAGGAACCCAGGGCCAACCGCACCAGCATATGGTCTCACAAAGGGGTCTGAGGATCTCATCTCGGTACCTAATGGCAGTCAGGCTACCTCTGGCGAGCACATGGAGGGCTGTGCGGCCCTCCAAAGAAATGCCACCCCACACCATTACTGACCCAATGCCAAACCGGTCATGCTGGAGGAAGTTGCAGGCAGCAGAACGTTCTCCACGGCGTCTCCAGACTCTGTCACGTCTGTCACATGTGCTCAGTGTGAACCTGCTTTCATCTGTGAAGAGCACAGGGCGCCAGTGGCGAATTAGCCAATCTTGGTGTTCTCTGGCAAATGCCAAACGTCCTGCACGGTGTTGGGCTGTAAGCACAACCCCCACCTGTGGACGTCGGGCCCTCATATCACCCTCATGGAGTCTGTTTCTGACCGTTTGAGCAGACACATGCACATTTGTGGCCTGCTGGAGGTCATTTTGCAGGGCTCTGGCAGTGCTCCTCCTGTTCCTCCTTGCACAAAGGCGGAGGTAGCGGTCCTGCTGCTGGGTTGTTGCCCTCCTATGGCCTCCTCCACGTCTCCTGATGTACTGGCCTGTCTCCTGGTAGTGCCTCCATGCTCTGGACACTACGCTGACAGACACAGCAAACCTTCTTGCCACAGCTCGCATTGATGTGCCATCCTGGATAAGCTGCACTACCTGAGCCACTTGTGTGGGTTGTAGACTCCGTCTCATGCTACCACTAGAGTGAAAGCACCGCCAGCATTCAAAAGTGACCAAAACATCAGCCAGGAAGCATAGGAACTGAGAAGTGGTCTGTGATCACCACCTGCAGAACCACTTCTTTATTGGGGGTGTCTTGCTAATTGCCTATAATTTCCACCTGTTGTCTATCCCATTTTCACAACAGCATGTGAAATTGATTGTCACTCAGTGTTGCTTCCTAAGTGGACAGTTTGATTTCACAGAAGTGTGATTGACTTGGAGTTACATTGTGTTGTTTAAGTGTTCCCTTTATTTTTTTGAGCAGTGTATGTTTGGGGTCATTGTCCTGCAGGATGAACCATGACCTAGGACGCAAACCCCGCTTTCTGACACTGGGCCCTACATTGCGACCCAAAACCCTTTGGCAAACTTCAGATTTCATGATGCCTTGCACACAGTCAACCCCAAAACATCTTTAAACCTCCACCATATTTGACTATAGGTCTGTGTTCTTTTCTTTGTAGGCCTCCTTCCCTTTTTGGTAAACAATAGAATGATGTGCTTTACCAGAAAGCTCTACCTTGGTCTTATCTGTCCACAAGACATTTTCCCAGAAGCATTTTGGCTTACTTGCGTACATTTTGGTAAACTGCAGTCTAGTTTTTTATGTGTCAGCAGTGGGGTCCTCCTGGGTCTGCTGCCATAGTGTTTAATTTCATTCAAATGTCGACAGATCGTGCACACTGACACTTCTTCTCTTTCTCCATCTTAGTTCTCCATGCTTAGTGTGGCACACACAGACACACAATCCAAAAAAGTGAGTCAACTTCAACACTTTTTATCTGGTTTCAAGTATGATATTTATATTGTCCACATCTGTTACTTGCCCTGTCCTCACCTCAAATGGATGAGGGGAGTATTTTTTTTCTTTAACCCCTGATTAACGTGTGACTCTCAGATGGTGTGAAAAGTATTGAACACGGCAGGCATCTGAGGAGTGGAATGTTCGGCGCGATTGCTGTTCCCGGTCATTGCGCCAGCTCCATACTTAGTAATGAATTTAATTTCTTGTCAAAGTTCGAAGAAGCAGCTGAATCTCTAGGACCTGCACCTATATCAAGAACGGAGCGGGTAAAGCCTCTTTCACACTTGCGTTGTTGGGATCCGGCATGCACTTCCGTTGCCGGAGGTGCCTGCCGGATCCGTAACAACGCAAGTGTACTGAAAGCATTTGAAGACGGAACCGTCTTCCAAATGCTTTCAGTGTTACTATGGCACCCAGGACGCTATTAAAGTCCTGGTTGCCATAGTAGGAGCGGGGAGCGGGGGAGCGGTATACTTACAGTCCGTGCGGCTCCCCGGGCGCTCCAGAATGACGTCAGAGCGCCCCATGCGCATGGATGACGTGATCCATGTGATCACGTGATCCATGCGCTTGGGGCGCCCTGACGTCACTCTGGAGCGCCCGGGGAGCCGCACGGACGGTAAGTATGCCGCTCCCCCGCTCCCCGCTACACTTACCATGGCTGTCAGGACTTTAGCGTCCCGGCAGCCATGGTAACCACTCTGAAAAAGCTAAATGTCGGGTCCGGCAATGCGCCGAAACGACGTTTAGCTTAAGGCCGGGTCCGGATCAATGCCTTTCAATGGGCATTGATCCCGGATCCGGCCTTGCGGCAAGTCTTCAGGATTTTTGGCCGGAGCAAAAAGCGCAGCATGCTGCGGTATTTTCTCCGGCCAAAAAACGTTCCGTACCGGAACTGAAGACATCCTGATGCATCCTGAACGGATTTCTCTCCATTCAGAATGCATTAGGATAATCCTGATCAGTATTCTTCCGGCATAGAGTCCCGACGACGGAACTCTATGCCGGAAGACAATAACGCAGGTGTGAAAGAGCCCTAAGGTGGTGGCTGGAGGACTCCAGGTTTCCCTGGGTCCGGTCACCACCAAGTGCTCTCCCCGTAGAAGTAAATTGGAGCACACTGAGCTTGCGAGGCCACCCCTCCCATTAATTTGTATGGGGCGGCCCCATAGAAATGAATGGAGGGTGGCTGGGCATTCACAGTGTGACCTCCACTACATTCAGGGCTCCGTTCTCGGTGTAGGTGCAAGTCCCTGAGGTGGGAGCGATATTCCCCAATTGTCTCAGATGGGAATACCCCTTTAAAGAGAATAGATAATCAAGATTTAGTTATGTTTCATGAATTTTACTATATCGTCCTAATAGGAACATTTCTCATCTTATGTCTGCCTTGAGCTATTTTCCTAAAACCACAAATATTTACTCTTACAGTACGTGAAGACTTTTAGGCCTATCACATGTGTTTGTTTGCTAAAATGATGGTGTCTTCAGGAGGGCACTCACTGTACCAGTAAATATTATGGAATGCATTATGAGAGCCACAAATCCTAAAAATGATTACCAGGTAAGGCTCAAGTGTTCCTCAATGAGAGGAGGAAGCTTCTGTCTGATGATGAGTAGTCAGTGGGTGAACAAGAATTTGTCACTTTTGACCACAAATGGGGTCATATGATGGTGTGAGCCAACACATACTAGGCCATTTTAAATTTTGCTACAGGACCCTGTTAGGTTGAAAAAGCACCGCAACCTCAGTGATATATTACTAGGAGTACATTGGTAAGTCTTACCCTTTTCGTTGTGTCATCGCTCTATCTAAAGATTCCATTGTTCTAAAGTCCTAATATACTGTAAGTAAAGGGAAGTAGGGGGGTCAGTGGTGGACTAAAGGTGGCGCATGTGACAATGTCCATCCGGAAGCTAATGGGAGGGGGGTACCAGAAGACTGCTTAAGGGAGCCAGAGCGGAGTGGTGGAGAGCTGTTAAACAACCAGCTGGGGTTGGAACGGGGAATCTGGACAACCACTTTAAGCATACCACAATCCCTGTGCAGTCCAGGTAAGTGAGCCCCTTCAACTTTGATGATAGGTACTCACTAAATGCATGCATTCACTTTATTAAAACAGCTGATGCCTCATCAAAAAATCCTTTCATTGATTTTGAGACCAAGGGTTGTGTGCAGGGAATGGGACTCATGAATCTGTGGGAATACTTCTTGCAGGTGGGAAGTATTGTAGGTTAATGGGTGACACAGGATTCTAGTAATCGTTTCAACACTGTCCCTAGCGCATGAGCACTTGCCACATCTCTCCCTATGCTCAGCTCTCAGGACAATGGAGGAGACTGCACGGGATGAGGCTTATATAGGGCTGTGACATCACAGAGGATAGCTATCTGTTGATAGGCTGGCTGCATGGCATTATGAGTGATCTTGCGTTCCCTGGCTTGTCTCCTCTACACTTAGTTTTGCTTTGTAACACGCAAAGCCGTCATTTTAGGAAAACCTGATTCATTACCACGAAGCACAAGGAAATTTAGATTAATTGTGAATCAAGGTTTTCCTAAACTTCGGACCGAATTGCGATTCGAATGCTTTGCTTCGCTCAATGCTAGTAGTGTGTGTAGAACCATTGTGTCAACCAACAGATTTGGCTTTGGTATAATCCTAAGGGTAAATGCAAATGTGATCGCACACTACATCCAGCACTCTGCCCTGCCTCCATGCTGGATGAGACATTGGTGTACATTTTGGCCAAAGCGTAATAAGCCACTCACCGCGTCAAGGTCGTCTCATTTGAGTGGTCCCTAACACTTGTTCCTACCTGTTTATGGGCCATGACAGCCACATAAAGTCCAGGGAATGCAGGTCAGCATGCAAGCCAAGCACACTCTGCTTTTAACCCCGTCCGGTGCCATTACAGCTTTCATCGGATCCAGGGATGCAAGTACCAACATGCATGCTGAGCCCACCATATACTTCTCCTGGAGCCAAATGGCTACTGGTAGGTTCTATATAAGCAGACTCAGTTTTATACTGACTTTAAAGGGACTCTGTCACCACTTTCTAACCCCCCCTTTTAAAAGTATTGTTCTCTCCATGGCGCCCTTGTGATTACAAAGGTGTTGTTATAACATAAATTCGTCGTCTCGTTTAGATAAAAATACCTTTTATCTAACCTGTCAATCTTGTGGATAAGGTGCCCAGGGCGTTTCTGAAGCTCTGAAGCTGCCGCCCGCCGCCGCCGCCGTTGGTGCCCAGCTCCTCCCCTGATCCTTTCAGCGCCGCCTGAATGTAAAGAAATCCGGCTCCGGCTCTCGCTCAGTGCCCCCTCCTCCTTTTCAAAGATCCTGCGCGTGCGCACAGGCCTGTGCTCGTCTTATGAGGAGGTTGAGCGAAGTGCGCGCATGCGCACTTCGCTCAATGAGGCTGATTCTAAATGTCCGCACGGGCGCATCAGGCACAGGCCTGTGCGCACGCGCGGGATCTTTGAAAAGGAGGAGGGGGCACTGAGCGAGAGCCGGAGCCGGAGGCGGATTTCTTTACATTCAGGCGGCGCTGAAAGGATCAGGGGAGGAGCTGGGCACCAACGGCGGCGGCGGGCGGCAGCTTCAGAGCTTCAGAAACGCCCTGGGCACCTTATCCACAAGATTGACAGGTTAGATAAAAGGTATTTTTTTAAAAACGAGACGGCGAATTTATGTTATAACAACACCTTTGTAATCACAAGGGCGCCATGGAGAGAACAATACTTTTAAAAGGGGGGGTTAGAAAGTGGTGACAGAGTCCCTTTAAAACCAGCCTCCAGGACAGATTGACTGGTCAGGTGTGCATGACTCAAAGGAGATCGCCACGCCTCCAATATATACTACAAAGAAAAAATGTGGGGGGTTGAGTCTGCACTACCCGTATGTAGGTGCATATCACTATGGCGAAATACATATACAAACGGAAAATGCAAATGTGATCGCACACCTGCATTCCCTGGACTTTATGTGGCTGTCATGGCCCATAAACAGGTAGGAACAAGTGTTAGGGACTAGGGATGAGCGAACCCGAACTGTATAGTTCGGGTTCATACCGAATTTTGGGGTGTCCGTGACACGGACCCGAACCCGAACATTTTCGTAAAAGTTCGGGTTCGGTGTTCGGCGCTTTTTGAAAGGCTGCAAAGCAGCCAATCAACAAGCGTCATACTACTTGGCCCAAGAGGCCATCACAGCCATGCCTACTATTGGCATGGCTGTGATTGGCCAGTGCACCATGTGACCCAGCCTCTATTTAAGCTGGAGTCACGTAGCGCCGCACGTCACTCTGCTATGATCAGTATAGGGAGAGGTTGCAGCTGCGACGTTAGGGCGAGATTAGGCAGATTAACTCCTCCAAAAGACTTGATTCTGTGATCGATCTGCAGCTGTGGATCATTGAAGTGCTATTATTGACTTGCTCACTTTTTTGAGGCTGCCCAGAGCGTTTTTAGATCACTTTTTTTCTGGGGTGATCGGCGGCCATTTTGTGACTTGTGGTGCGCCAGCACGAGCTATCACCAAGTGTATTTAACCATCGATAGTGTGGTTATTTTGTGCTATATCCTACATCAGCTGCAGGCTGAGCCTGTGTCACCCAAGTGCATTTAACCATCAACAGTCTGATTATTTTTTGGCCATATACTACATCTGCTGCAGGCTGAGCCTGTGTCACCCAAGTGTATTTAACCATCGATAGTGTGGTTATTTTGTGCTATATCCTACATCTGGTGCAGGCTGAGCCTGTGTCACCCAAGTGCATTTAACCATCAACAGTCTGATTATTTTTTGGCCATATACTACATCTGGTGCAGGCTGAGCCTGTGTCACCCAAGTGCATTTAACCATCAACAGTGTGGTTATTTTTTGGCCATATATTACATCAGGGGCAAGTTGAGCCTGTCACCCAGCGCCTAAAAAATAGACCTGACATTTCTATTCAACCAAATCTGCACAGTTTTAGCTGGTCAAGTTATTTGTAGTGACCGTAAAAGCAGACTTTTTGTTCTGGGTTGAAAAAGCATTCCCAAATTTGCCATTCTCAAAATTACTAGTTTGTGGTATTTGAGGCCTACTTGAAATCTATCCCAAAAAGAAAATCTTACATTGAAGGTATTGATAGTGTGATTCAGAAAAACCTAAGACACACGCTAGCGTGCTGATAGAAGTGTCATTCTGTGATTAAACCTATAACTGTCACACAGCGCAAAAAAAAACAGGTCTCACATCTCTATTCAACCAAATCTGCACAGTTTTAGCTGGTCAAGTTATTTGTAGTGACCGTAAAAGCAGACTTTTTGTTCTGGGTTGAAAAAACATTCCCAAATTTGCCATTCTCAAAATTGTTGTGAACGGGAACAATGAGGAAAACATCTAATAAGGGACGCGGACGTGGACATGGTCGTGGTGGTGTTAGTGGACCCTCTGGTGCTGGGAGAGGACGTGGCCGTTCTGCCACAGCCACACGTCCTAGTGAACCAACTACCTCAGGTCCCAGTAGCCAGCAGAATTTACAGCGATATTTGGTGGGGCCCAATGCCGTTCTAAGGATGGTAAGGCCTGAGCAGGTGCAGGCATTAGTCAATTGGGTGGCTGACAGTGGATCCAGCACGTTCACATTATCTCCCAAGCCCATCGGTCTGTCACATCACCCCCATGCATATCAGGGAAACTGTCTGAGCCTCAAGTTATGCATCAGTCTCTTATGCTGTTTGAAGACTCTGCTGCCAGGGTTTCCCAAGGGCATCCACCTAGCCCTTCCCCAGGGGTGGAAGAGATAGAATGCACTAACGCACAACCACTTATTTTTCCTGATGATGAGGACATGGGAATACCACCTCAGCACGTCTCTGATGATGACGAAACACAGGTGCCAACTGCTGCGTCTTTCTGCAGTGTGCAGACTGAACAGGAGGTCAGGGGTCAAGACTGGGTGGAAGACGATGCAGGGGACGATGAGGTCCTAGACCCCACATGGAATGAAGGTCGTGCCACTGACTTTCACAGTTCGGAGGAAGAGGCAGTGGTGAGACCGAGCCAACAGCGTAGCAAAAGAGGGAGCAGTGGGCAAAATCAGAACACCCGCCGCCAAGAGACTTCGCCTGCTACTGACCTCCGCCATCTGGGACCGAGCACCCCAAAGGCAGCTTCAAGGAGTTCCCTGGCATGGCACTTCTTCAAACAATGTGCTGACGACAAGACCCGAGTGGTTTGCACGCTGTGCCATCAGAGCCTGAAGCGAGGCATTAACGTTCTGAACCTTAGCACAACCTGCATGACCAGGCACCTGCATGCAAAGCATGAACTGCAGTGGAGTAAACACCTTAAAAACAAGGAAGTCACTCAGGCTCCCCCTGCTGCCTCTTCTGCTGCTGCCGCCTCGGCCTCTTCTGCTGCTGCCTCGGCCTCTTCTGCTGCCGCCGCCTCGGCCTCTTCCTCTGCCTCTGGAGGAACGTTGGCACCTGCCGCCTAGCAAACATGGGATGTACCACCAACACCACCACCTGCGTCACCAAGCATCTCAACCATGTCACACGGCAGCGTTCAGCTCTCCATCTCACAAACATTTGAGAGAAAGCGTAAATTCTCACCTAGCCACCCTCGATCCCTGGCCCTGAATGCCAGCATTTCTAAACTACTGGCCTATGAAATGCTGTCATTTAGGCTGGTGGACACACACAGCTTCAAACAGCTCATGTCACTTGCTGTCCCACAGTATGTTGTTCCCAGCCGCCACTACTTCTCCAAGAGAGCCGTGCCTTCCCTGCACAAACAAGTGTCCGATAAAATCAAGTGTGCACTGCGCAACGCCATCTGTGGCAAGGTCCACCTAACCACAGATACGTGGACCAGTAAGCACGGCCAGGGACGCTATATCTCCCTAACTGCACACTGGGTAAATGTAGTGGCGGCTGGGCCCCAGGCGGAGAGCTGTTTGGCGCACGTCCTTCCGCCGCCAAGGATCGCAGGGCAACATTCTTTGCCTCCTGTCTCCTCCTCCTCCTACTCAGCTTCCTCCTCCTCTTCTTCCACCTGCTCATCCAGTCAGCCACACACCTTCACCACCAACTTCAGCACAGCACGGGGTAAACGTCAGCAGGCCATTCTGAAACTCATATGTTTGGGGGACAGGCCCCACACCGCACAGGAGTTGTGGCGGGGTATAGAACAACAGACCGACGAGTGGTTGCTGCCGGTGAGCCTCAAGCCCGGCCTGGTGGTGTGCGATAATGGGCGAAATCTCGTTGCAGCTCTGGGACTAGCCGGTTTGACGCACATCCCTTGCCTGGCGCATGTGCTGAATTTGGTGGTGCAGAAGTTCATTCGCAACTACCCCGACATGTCAGAGCTGCTGCATAAAGTGCGGGCCGTCTGTTCGCGCTTCCGGCGTTCACACCCTGCCGCTGCTCGCCTGTCTGCGCTACAGCGTAACTTCGGCCTTCCCGCTCACCGCCTCATATGCGACGTACCCACCAGGTGGAACTCCACCTTGCATATGCTGGACAGACTGTGCGAGCAGCAGCAGGCCATAGTGGAGTTTCAGCTGCAGCACGCACGGGTCAGTCGCACTGCGGATCAGACACACTTCACCACCAATGACTGGGCCTCCATGCGAGACCTGTGTGCCCTGTTGCGCTGTTTCGAGTACTCCACCAACATGGCCAGTGGCGATGACGCCGTTATCAGCGTTACAATACCACTTCTATGTCTCCTTGAGAAAACACTTAGGGCGATGATGGAAGAGGAGGTGGCCCAGGAGGAAGAGGGGTCATTTTTAGCACTTTCAGGCCAGTCTCTTCAAAGTGACTCAGAGGGAGGTTTTTTGCAACACCAGAGGCCAGGTACAAATGTGGCCAGACAGGGCCCACTACTGGAGGACGAGGAGGACGAGGATGAGGAGGAGGTGGAGGAGGATGAGGATGAAGCATGTTCACAGCGGGGTGGCACCCAAAGCAGCTCGGGCCCATCACTGGTGCGTGGCTGGGGGGAAACACAGGACGATGACGATACGCCTCCCACAGAGGACAGCTTGTCCTTACCTCTGGGCAGCCTGGCACACATGAGCGACTACATGTTGCAGTGCCTGCGCAACGACAGCAGAGTTGCCCACATTTTAACGTGTGCGGACTACTGGGTTGCCACCTTGCTGGATCCCCGGTACAAAGACAATGTGCCCACCTTACTTCCTACACTGGAGCGTGATAGGAAGATGCGCGAGTACAAACGCACGTTGGTAGACGCGCTACTGAGAGCATTCCCAAATGTCACAGGGGAACAAGTGGAAGCCCAAGGCGAAGGCAGAGGAGGAGCAAGAGGTCGCCAACGCAGCTGTGTCACGGCCAGCTCCTCTGAGGGCAGGGTTAGCATGGCAGAGATGTGGAAAAGTTTTGTCACCACGCCACAGCTAAGTGCACCACCACCTGATACGGAACGTGTTAGCAGGAGGCAACATTTCACTAACATGGTGGAACAGTACCTGTGCACACCCCTCCACGTACTGACTGATGGTTCGGCCCCATTCAACTTCTGGGTCTCCAAATTGTCCACGTGGCCAGAGCTAGCCTTTTATGCCTTGGAGGTGCTGGCCTGCCCGGCGGCCAGCGTTTTGTCTGAACGTGTATTCAGCACGGCAGGGGGCGTCATTACAGACAAACGCAGCCGCCTGTCTACAGCCAATGTGGACAAGCTGACGTTCATAAAAATGAACCAGGCATGGATCCCACAGGACCTGTCCATCCCTTGTGCAGATTAGATATTAACTACCTCCCCTTAACAATATATTATTCTACTCCAGGGCACTTCCTCATTCAATACTATTTTTAATTTCATTTTACCATTATATTGCGGGGCAACCGAAAGTTGAATGAACCTCTCCTCTGTCTGGGTGCCGGGGCCTAAATGTGTGACAGTGGCCTGTTCCAGTGGTGGGTGACGTGAAGCCTGATTCTCTGCTATGACATGAAGACAGATTCTGCGCTGACATAAGGCCAGATTCTCTGTTACGGGACCTCTCTCCTCTGCCTGGGTACCTGGGCCTAAATGTGTGACAGTGGCCTGTTCCAGTGGTGGGTGACGTGAAGCCTGATTCTCTGCTATGACATGAAGACAGATTCTGTGCTGACATAAGGCCAGATTCTCTGTTACGCGACCTCTCTCCTCTGCCTGGGTGCCTGGGCCTAAATGTGTGACAGTGGCCTGTTCCAGTGGTGGGTGACGTGAAGCCTGATTCTCTGCTATGACATGAAGACTGATTCTGCGCTGACATAAGGCCAGATTTGCTGTTACGGGACCTCTCTCCTCTGCCTGGGTACCTGGGCCTAAATGTGTGACAGTGGCCTGTTCCAGTGGTGGGTGACGTGAAGCTTGATTCTCTGCTATGACATGAAGACAGATTCTGTGCTGACATGAAGACAGATTCTCTGCTATGGCATGAAGAGACTGATTCTGTGCTGACATGAAGCCAGATTCTTTGCTATGGCATGAAGAGACTGATTCTCTACTGACGTGAAACCAGATTCTCTGCTATGGGACCTCTGTCCAATTGATATTGGGTCATTTTTTATTATTTTTTTTATTTTAATTCATTTCCCTATCCACATTTGTTTGCAGGGGATTTACCTACATGTTGCTGCCTTTTGCAGCCCTCTAGCTCTTTCCTGGGCTGTTTTACAGCCTTTTTAGTGCCGAAAAGTTCGGGTCCCCATTGACTTCAATGGGGTTCGGGTTCGGGACGAAGTTCGGATCGGGTTCGGATCCCGAACCCGAACATTTCCGGGAAGTTCGGCCGAACTTCTCGAACCCGAACATCCAGGTGTTCGCTCAACTCTATTAGGGACCACTCAAATGAGACGACCTTGACGCTGTGAGTGGCTTATTACGCTTTGGCCAAAATGTACACCAATGTCTCATCCAGCATGGAGGCAGGGCAGAGTGCTGGATGTAGTGTGCGATCACATTTGCATTTTCCGTTTGTATATGTATTTCGCCATAGTGATATGCACCTACATACGGGTAGTGCAGACTCAACCCCCCACATAATCCTAAGGGTGTTCTCCTGGCAGTCCCCTGCTTTTCACCCCCAAATGTATCTGCCTACCCTGCCCATAAACACCACCATGTATTATCTGGAGAAATCCAACACCTGCTAATTAGTGGTCGTATACAGTGCTCATATAAAAGTACCATACAGTGCTCAAATGATATCTTTATACATTTATAGAAAAGTGCCAACATAAGTTGGTCAAATAATATCACCAGTAATATTATTGGTAAGATCCTTTGATCTCTTAACTAATAGTGCCCTATCAGGACCGAGACGAGGCAGTTCAGCGTCCTAGGCAGAGCTGTCTAATGTACAATTCACTGTCATCCTGCTGCCATTTCTGCACCCGCTGTGCTCCCCCATGCCCACAAACACTATACTGTCAGAAATACCAGTACCATAAAGATAGTCCCCATAGCTAATTCTCCTAGACTGTCCTGATTAGTAATAGTGCCCCCAATAGTGATAATACTCCCCAAGAGTGCCCATTAGTACCAATGCCCCGTAATCTGCCCAATATTAATAATAATGCCCCTACAGGAGGGGTGATCTGAAGACAAGTGTGAAAGAGGCAATTGTGGGTGAGGATGTGGAAACATTATGGGTGGAAGCTCAAAGGGATATAAACACTGAGAAAATAATACTTGGTGTAATCTATAGACCCCCTAAAATCACAGAAGAGATAGAAACGCAACTGTATAACCAAATAGAGCAGGTGGAACAGGTTGGTACAGTGGTCATAATGGGAGATTTTAACTTCCCATGGTCTGCCTCAACCGCAAAGGGGAGAAAATTCCTCAACTTGCTGCAGGACCACTTTATGGGCCTGTTTGTAGAAGCTCCCACTAGGGGCAATGCTCTGTTGGATCTGGTAATTTCTAATGATGCAGAGCTTGTTGGTAATGTTACTGTTCGAGAAACACTAGGTAATAGTGACCCTAATATAATTATATTCCCCCTAAACTATAAAAGGCGAACTCTGTCAGGCAGAGCAAAGACACTGAATTTCAAATAGGCTAATTTCCCTGGGTTAAGGGCAGCATTTCAGGGCATAGACTGGGGGCAGCTACTGTCACATAATAATACTGAGGACAACTGGGAGAGCTTCAAATCCACATTGAGTAATTGCACTAAAAAACGTATCCCTTTAGGTAATAAGTATAAACGGCTAAAATTAAACCCCCCATGGCTTACAGCTACTGTAAAAAGAGCAATAAAAGACAAAGAGGGCATTTAAAAAATACAAATCTGAGGGGTCAGCTGTAGCATTTGAGGATTACAAAGGGCTTAATAAAATCTGCAAAAAGGAGATAAAATGAGCAAAGATACAAAACGAACAGCAGGTACAAGAGAAAGGGAAACAAATCCCAAAAAGTTTTTTAAATATACAAATGCTAAAAAACCTAGGTCTGAGCAGGTAGTTCCCCTAAATAATGGTAAAGGGAGGGGGTAGTCACTAAAGATAAGGAAAAGACAGAGTTCCTAAATGTTTTTTTTAGCTCTGTATATATCTGTGGTACCAGGGCTGTTAGTACATCCAGTGATATTCTCAATTGGCTAACTGTAGATATGGTCCAAGAGAAGTTATATAGGGTAAATGTGAACAAGGCTCCGGGTCCAGATGGATTACACCCAAGAGTGCTTACAAAGCTCAGTTCAGTCATTGATGTGCCCCTGTTTATAATTTTTAAAGATTCTCTAGGTACTGGTACAGTGCCAAGTGATTGGCGCAAGGCAAACGTGGTGCCCATATTCAAAAAAGGATCAAGGTCCCCCACAGGTAATTATAGACCAGTTAGTTTAACTTCTGTTGTGGGAAAAATGTTTGAAGGACTCTTAAGGGACTATAAATAATATTAGAAGTGATAACCAACATGGGTTTACCAAGAACAGAAGTTGTCAGACTAACCTGATTTGTTTTTATGAGGAGGTGAGTAGAAGCTTGGACAGAGGGGCGGCTGTGGATGTAGTGTTTCTGGATTTTGCAAAGGCTTTTGATACTGTCCCTCATAGACGCTTAATAGGTAAAGTAAGGTCTATAGGCTTGGAAAGTATAGTTTGTAATTGGATTGAAAACTGCCTGAAAGACCAAGTCCAGAGAGTTGTGGTCAATGATTCCTATTCAGAATGGTCTCAGGTTATAAGTGGTGTATCCCAAGGTTCAGTGCTGGGCCCTTTATTATTTTATTTATTTATTAATGATATTGAGGAGGGGATTAATAGCACCATATCTATTTTTACAAATGACACTAAGCTGTGTAAAACTGTACCGTCTATGGAAGATGTCCATAAACTACAAGCTGACTTGAACACTCTGAGTGATTGGGCATCAACTTGGCAAATGAGGTTCAATGTGGACAAATGTAAATTTATGCATCTTGGTAGTAATCTGTGCTTCATATGTCCTAGGTGATGTAACACTAGGAGAGTCACTTATAGAGAAGGATTTGGGTGTCCTTGTGGATGGTAGATTACATTACAGCATACAATGTCAATCAGCTGCTTCTAAGGCCACCAGGATATTGTCATGCATTAAACGAGGCATGGACTCGCGGGTCAGGGATGTAATATTACCACTTTACAAAGCATTGGTGCGGCCTCATCTGGAATATGCAGTTCAGTTCTGGGCACCAGTCCATAGAAAGGATGCACTGCAGCTGGAAAAAGTACAGAGGAGAGCGACTAAACTGATAAGGGGCATGGAGGGTCTTACTAGAAAGATTAAAAGAATTGAATTTATTTAGTCTTGAGAAGAGACGTCTAAGGGGGGACATGATTAACCTATACAAATATATAAATGGGCCATACAAAAAATACAGTGAAAAGCTGTTCCATGTAAAATGCGCTGAAAAGACAAGGGGGCGCTACCTCCGATTGGAGAGGAAACAGTTCAGTCTCCGGAAGCGTCAAAGCTTCTTCACTGTAAGAACTGTGAAGCTGTGAAATAGACTTCCTCAGGACGTAGTCACAGCAGGAACAGTGGACAGTTTTAAAAAGGGTTTAGACAAATTCTTAAAAGTAAAAAAATTATTGCTTATTCCTTCTGGGATTCGCATCCCCACCTACCTGTTTCCCTTGGTAGAACTTGATGGATGGATGTTTTTTTTCAACCGTATTAATTATGTAACTATGTACAATATCCCTAGTAGTATTAATTTAACCATAATGTCCCTAATATTTATAATGTCCCTCCTGCAGTGCCCCCTGAAGCTCTAATGCCCCCCTTGTAGTTATAATTCCCCTTTAGTTCCTATATATATATATACAGTCAGGTCCATAAATATTGGGGCATCGACACAATTCTAACATGTTTGGCTCTATACACCACCACAATGGATTTGAAATGAAACGAACAAGATGTGCTTTAACTGCAGACTGTCAGCTTTCATTTGAGGGTATTTACATCCAAATGAGGTGACCGATGTAGGAATTAAAATAGTTTGCATATGTGCCTCCCACTTGTTAAGGAACCAAAAGTAATGGGACAATTGGCTTCTCAGCTGTTCCAAGGTGTGTGTTATTCCCTCATTATCCCAATTACAATGAGCAGATAAAAGGTCCACAGTTCATTTCCAGTCTGCTATTTGCATTTGGAATCTGTTGCTCTCAACTCTCAAGATGAGATCCAAAGAGCTGTCACTATCAGTGAAGCAAGCCATCATTAGGCTGAAAAAACAAAACAAACCCATCAGAGAGATAGCAAAAACATTAGGCGTGGCCAAAACAACTGTTTGGAACATTCTTAAAAAGAAGGAACGCACCGGTGAGCTCAGCAACACCAAAAGACCCGGAAGACCACGAAAAACAACTGTGGTGGAAGACCGAAGAATTCTTTCCTGGTGAAGAAAACACCCTTCACAACAGTTGGCCAGATCAAGAACACTCTCCAGGAGGTAGGTGTATGTGTGTCAAAGTCAACAATCAAGACTTCACCAGAGTGAATACAGAGGGTTCACCACAAGATGTAAACCATTGGTGAGCCTCAAAAACAGGAAGGCCAGATTAGAGTTTGCCATCGACATCTAAAAAAGCCTTCACAGTTCTGGAACAACATCCTATGGACAGATGAGACCAAGATCAACTTGTACCAGAGTGATGGGAAGAGAAGAGTATGGAGAAGGAAAGGAACTGCTCATGATCCTAAGCATACCACCTCATCAGTGAAGCATGGTGGTGGTAGTGTCATGGCGTGGGCATGTATGGCTGCCAATGGAACTGGTTCTCTTGTATGTATTGATGATGTGACTGCTGACAAAAGCAGCAGGATGAATTCTGAAGTGTTTAGGGCAATATTATCTGCTCATATTCAGCCAAATGCTTCAGAACTCATTGGACGGCTCTTTACAGTGCAGATTAACAATCACCCAAAGCATACTGCAAAAGCAACTAAAGAGTTTTTTAAGAGAAAGAAGTGGAATGTTATGCAATGGCCAAGTCAATCACCGGACCTGAATCCGATTGAGCATGCATTTCACTTGCTGAAGACAAAACTGAAGGGAAAATGCCCCAAGAACAAGCAGGAACTGAAGACAGTTGCAGTAGAGGCCTGGCAGAGCATCACAAGGGATGAAACCCAGCGTCTGGTGATGTCTATGCGTTCCAGACTTCAGGCTGCAATTGACTGCAAAGGGTTTGCAACCAACTATTAAAAAGTGAAAGTTTGAATAATGATTTGTATTATGTCCCATTACTTTTGGTCCCTTAACAAGTGGGAGGCACATATGCAAACGGTTGTAATTCCTTCACTGTTCACCTGATTTGGATGTAAATACCCTCAAATTAAAGCTGACAGTCTGCGGGTAAAGCACATCTTGTTCGTTTCATTTCAAATCCATTGTGGTGGTGTATAGAGCCAAAATTTTTAGAATTGTGTCGATGTCCCAATATTTATGGACCTGACTGTATATATTTATATACTAGCAGAAGGACCCGGCTACACACGGATATATTTTATCTATTTCATTTAATGGTTCTGTTTGTCGTTAAAAGATATCAACAGTATCCCCCATAACAGTGACCTCTACAATACCCAGCCCCCTTAACAGTGATCTCCACAGTGCCTGCCCCTTTGACAGTGACCGCATCTTTAACAGTGACCTGCACAGTGCCTGCCTTTTTAACAGTGACCTCCACAATTCCAGCCCCTTTAACCGTGCCCACCCCTTTAACAGTGACCTCCACAGTGCCCGCCCCTTTAACCTCCAAAGTGCCCGTCCCTTTAAAAGTGACCTCCACAGTGCCCGCCCCTTTAACAGTGTCCTCCACAGTGCTTGCCCCTTTAACATTGACCACCCCTTTAACAGTGACCTTTATAGTGGCTGCCCCTTTAACAGCGATCTTCACAGTGCCCGTTCCTTTAACAGTGGCTTCCACAGTGCCCACCCATTTAACAGTGACCTTCATAGTGGCCGCCCCTTTTAACAGTGACCTCCACAGTACCCGCCCCTTTAACGTTGAACTCCACAGTTTCTGCCCCTATAGTAGTGACCTCTACAGTGCCCGCCCCTTTAACAATGACCTCCACAGTGCCCACCCCTTTAACATTGACCAACCCTTTTGACAGTGAACTTCATAGTGGCCGCCCCTTTAATAGTGACCTTCACAGTGCCCGCCCCTTTAACAGTGACTTCCACAGTGCCCGCCCCTTTAACGGATAACTCCACAGTGTCTGCTCCTTTAACAGTGACCTTCACTGTGCCCACCCCTTTAACAGTGACCTCCACAATGCCCACCCATTTAACAGTGAACGCCACTTTAACAATGACCTCCACAGTACCCGCCACTTAAACAGTGACCTCCACATTGTCTGTCCCTTTAATAGTGCCCGCCCTTTAACAGTGACCTCCACAGTGCCTGCCCCTTTAACAGTGACCTCCACAGTGCCCGCCCCTTTAACAGTGACCTCCGCAATACCTGCCCCTTTAACAGTGACCTCCACAGTGCCCGCCCCTTTAACATTGACCACCCCTTTAACAGTGACTTTCACAGTGCCCACCCATTTAACATTGACCACCCCTTTAACAGTAACCTTCATAGTGGCCGCCCCTTTAACAGGTCTAAAACCTTCCCGGACACCTGATGTACCTGTGTGCCAAATTGGGTGAAGATCGATCCAGTCGTTTGGTCGCACATAAAGAACGTCCAGACAGACAGACAGATGTCTGGACAGACAGACAGAAACAAATTTTTATATATATATAAGAGACTAGCAGAAGGACCCGGCTTCGCACGGGTATATTTCATCTATTTCATTTTATGTTTCTGTGTGTCGTAAAAAGATATCAACCGTTTCCCCCATAACAGGGACCTCTACAATACCCGCCCCTTTAACAATGACCTCCACAGTTCTGGCTCCTTTAACAGTGCCTGCCCCTTTAACAGTAACCTCCACAGTGCCCACCCCTTTAACAGTGATCGCCCCTTTAGCATTGACCACCCCTTTAACAGTGACCTTCATAGTGGCCGCCCCTTTAACAGTGACCTTCACAATGGCCGCCCCTTTAACAGTGACTTTCACAGTGACCGCCCTTATAACAGTGACTTTCACAGTGACCGCCCCTTTAACAGTGACTTTCACAGTGACTGCCCCTTTAATAGTGGCCGCCCCTTTAACTGTGACTTTCACAGTGACCGCCCCTTTAACAGTGACTTTCACAGTGACTGCCCCTTTAATAGTGGCCGCCCCTTTAACTGTGACTTTCACAGTGACCGCCCCTTTAACAGTGACCGCCCCTTTAACAGTGACTTTCACAGTGACTGCCCCTTTAACAGTGACTTTCACAGTGACCGCCCCTTTAACAGTGATTTTCACAGTGACCGCCCCTTTAACAGTGACCTTCACAGTCGCCGCCCCTTTAACAGTGACTTTTACAGTGGCCGCCCCTTTAACAGTGACTTTTACAGTGGCCGCCCCTTTAACAGTGACTTTTACAGTGGCCGCCCCTTTAACAGTGACTTTCACAGTGACCGCCCCTTTAACAGTGACTTTCATAGTGACCGCCCCTTTAACAGTGACTTTTGCAATGACCGCCCCTTTAACAGTGACTTTCACAGTGACCGCCCCTTTAACAGTGACTTTTACAGTGACCGCCCTTTTAACAGTCACTTTCACAGTGACCGCCCCTTTAACAGTGACTTTCACAGTGACCGCCCCTTTAACAGTGAATTTCACAGTGTCCGCCCTTTTAACAGTGACTTTCACAGTGCCCGCCCCTTTAACAGTGACTTTCACAGTGACTGCCCCTTTAATAGTGGCCGCCCCTTTAACTGTGACTTTCACAGTGACCGCCCCTTTAACAGTGACTTTCACAGTGACTGCCCCTTTAATAGTGGCCGCCCCTTTAACTGTGACTTTCACAGTGACCGCCCCTTTAACAGTGACCGCCCCTTTAACAGTGACTTTCACAGTGACTGCCCCTTTAACAGTGACTTTCACAGTGACCGCCCCTTTAACAGTGATTTTCACAGTGACCGCCCCTTTAACAGTGACCTTCACAGTCGCCGCCCCTTTAACAGTGACTTTTACAGTGGCCGCCCCTTTAACAGTGACTTTTACAGTGGCCGCCCCTTTAACAGTGACTTTTACAGTGGCCGCCCCTTTAACAGTGACTTTCACAGTGACCGCCCCTTTAACAGTGACTTTCATAGTGACCGCCCCTTTAACAGTGACTTTTGCAATGACCGCCCCTTTAACAGTGACTTTCACAGTGACCGCCCCTTTAACAGTGACTTTTACAGTGACCGCCCTTTTAACAGTCACTTTCACAGTGACCGCCCCTTTAACAGTGACTTTCACAGTGACCGCCCCTTTAACAGTGAATTTCACAGTGTCCGCCCTTTTAACAGTGACTTTCACAGTGCCCGCCCCTTTAACAGTGAACTACACAGTGCCCGCCCATTTAATAACAGTGACCTCCACATTGCCCACCCCTTTAAGCAGTAAAGAAAAATGGCTGGGTTGTTATGGAAACCTGCAGTAAACCTGTGTTTATAGCAGTTGGGATTTGAAGAGAAAGACTTGCAGGCTTGTATTGGGGGGGGGCTCATTTTTGGGGAATATCTCAGGAACGGTACGTCCTAGAGAGCTGAGACCCGGTCTAAAACCTTCCCGGACACCTGATGTACCTGGGTGCCAAATTTGGTGAAGATCGGTCCAGTCGTTTGGTCGCGCATAAAGAACGCCCAGACAGACGTCTAAACAGACAGACAGACAGAAACCTATTTTTATATATATAAGATATATATATATGTATACAGTCATGGCCGTAAATGTTGGCACCCCTGAAATTTTTCATGAAAATGAAGGATTTCTCCCAGAAAATTATTGCAATAACACATGTTTTGTTATACATATGTTTCTCTTCGTGTGTATAGAAACAACACAAAAAAACTGAGAAAAAAAAGCCAAATATGATATAATTTAACGCAAAACTCCAAAAATGGGATAGACAAATTTACTGGCACCCTCAACTTAATATTTGGTTGCACACCCTTTGGAAAAAAATAACTGAAATCAAACGCTTCCTATAACTATCAACAAGCTGCTAACACCTCTCAACTGGAATTTTGTACCACTCTTCTTGCAAGCGCCCGACTGTATAGGGAGGGTGCATAGGTACTGATGGTCCCCCCTCATTCCCCTTTTTCCCCCCTCAGGGCATTCAGGGAGCTGGCCCCGCATGTTAATGGTTAAATAGATAGTAGATCAGGGGGCCGTTAAGGGTTAATTCTCTGGGGATCCTCCTTAGACAGGATGGGGGCGGTGCAGGAATCCTGAAGGTTACATATACCCCTCCCCTGTTCTGGTCACTTCCTCTTGCAAGTGGAAGAAAAATTGGCCCTCCCTCCCTCCCTTTGCGGTTATCATTGAGAGGCGGGTCGAGGTGCACGGTTATGATCAGTTATGGATACTTGGTTATTCTGTTTTGTTTTTTCTATTCTTCAGAGCCCCCGCTGGGAGTCCAGCAGTTTGGATATCGCTCCGAGGATTTCGGCTTTGGAGAGCTGCAAGTTCATAAACTCAACCAGAAGTCACAGCTGGCGGCATTTGAGTACAGCGGAGATATGGTGGGAGCAGATGGCGTACTTGCCCGCTGGGAGTCCAGCGGTGGGCATACCGCTCTGATGATTACGGTTTAACTTGCCCGCTGGGAGTCCAGCGTTTGGCATACTGCTCTGATGATTACGGTTTAACTTGCCCGCTGGGAGTCCAGCGTTTGGCATACTGCTCCGATATTATGGTTTATTAAGGTTTGCCGCTTTAATAAATAAGCTGTGGCCGATCACCACCCAGCAATAAAAGTGACACAGTTGTCGGTGTTGTTTGTTATGGGTCAAGGTTGGGTAAAGGGGCCAGGGGTTAGTAAAGGTGTTGCCCCTTCCCATGTTTCCCTGAATACCGGCAGTCTTTTGCAGACTGCTCCAGGTCTTTCATATTTTAAGGGTGCCTTCTCCCAACCGCAATTTCAAAATCTCTCCACAGGTGTTCAATGGGATTGCTGTCCTCTTCAGAACTCTCCAGCGCTTTGTTCCTATAGATTTCTGGGTTCTTCTTAAAGTATGTTTGGGGTCATTGTCCTGCAGGAAGACCCATGACCTAGGACGCAAACCCCGCGCCCTACATTGCGACCCAAAATCCTTCGGCAAACTTCAGATTTCATGATGCCTTGCACATAGTCTGTCCACAAGACATTTTCCCAGAAGCATTTTGGCTTACTTGCGTACATTTTGGTAAACTGCAGTCTAGTTTTTTATGTGTCAGCAGTGGGGTCCTCCTGGGTCTCCTGCCATAGTGTTTAATTTCATTCAAATGTCGACAGATAGTACGCACTGACACTTCTTCTCTTTCTCTATCTTAGTTCTACATCAGGCATCCTCAACCTGTGGCCCTCCAGCTGTTGTAAAACTGCAACTCCCACAATGCCCTGCTGTAGGCTGATACCTGTAGGCTGTTCGGGCATGCTGGGAGTTGTAGTTTTGCAACAGCTGAGGAGGCCACAGTTTGAGGATGCCTGTTCTACATGCTTAGTGTGGCACACACAGACACACAATCCAAAAAGTGAGTCAACTTCTACCCTTTTTATCTGGTTTCAGGTATGATTTTTATATTGACCACACCTGTTACTTGCCACGTCCTCACCTCAAATGGATGAAGGGATTTTTTTTTTTTTTTTTCTTGCTTTAACTTCTGATTAACCCCCTAATAGGCTGAATGTGACTCTCAGATGTCGCGGAAATTAATGAACGCAGCATCTGAGGAGTTAAGTGACGGGGGGGGGGGGGGGGGGGGGGGGGGAATGTTTGGCACTATTGCCGTTCCCAGTCATTGCACCAGCTCCATACTTAGTAATTGATTGAATTTCTTGTCGAAGTTCGTAGAAGCAGCCAAATCTCTGGGACCTGCACCTATATCAAGAACGGTTCGGGTAAGGTGGTGGCTGGAGGTTTCCCTGGGTCCGACCACCACCAAGTGCTCTCCCCGTAGAAATGAATTGGAGCACACTGAGCTTGCGCAGCCACCCATCCGATTCATTTCTATGGGGCGGCCCCATAGAAATGAATGGAGGGCGGCTGGGCATTCACAGTGCGACCTCCCCTACATTCAGGGCTCCGTTCTCGGTGTAGGTGCAAGTACCAGAGGTGAGAGCGATATTCCCCAATTGTCTCAGATGGGAATACCCCTTTAAAAAGAATAGATAATCAAGATTTAGTTATGTTTCAGTTATCTTACTATGTCATCTTAATAGGAACATTTCTCATCTTATGTCTGCCTTGAGCTATTTTCCTAAAACCACAAATATTTACTCTTACGTGAAGACTTTTAGGCCTATCACATGTGTTTGTTTGCTAAAATGATGGTGTCTTCAGGAGGGCACTCACTGTACCAGTAAATATTATGGAATGCATAATGAGAGCCACAAATCCTAAAAATGATTACCAGGTAAGGCTCAAGTGTTCCTCAATGAGAGGAGGAAGCTTCTGTCTGATGATGAGTAGTCAGTGGGTGAACAAGAATTTGTCACTTTTGACCACAAATGGGGTCATATGATGGTGTGAGCCAACACATACTAGGCCATTTTAAATTTTGCTACAGGACCCTGTTAGGTTGAAAAAGCACCGCAACCTCAGTGATATATTACTAGGAGTACATTGGTAAGTCTTACCCTTTTCATTGTGTCATCGCTCTATCTAAAGCAGGCATCCTCAAACTGCTTCCTTCCAGCTGTTGTAAAACTACAACTCCCACAATGCCCTGCTGTAGGCTGATACCTGTAGGCTGTTCGGGTATGCTGGGAGTTGTAGTTTTGCAACAGCTGGAGGGCCACAGGGCCACAGTTTGAGGAAGGGCCACAGTTTGAGGATGCCTGATCTAAAGATTATACTGTAAGTCAGGGGAGGGCTGGCAGCCTTAGTCCTGGGGGGCAAATCCAGTCAAGTGGCCCATTTTTTTAGCCCCTCCCATTATTAAAAGCCCCTCCTACATATAATAGGCCACTCCCAATACACTGTACAGCTGGAATTCTATAGTTGAGGCCTGTCTCTACACATCATACGGAGAGGGGGGGTCTGTCCTGGCTGCACTGCCTGCTTCACATTATACAATAAACAGCAGGCTACAGCCAGGAAGCGCCTCCGCTCTCCTCCCTCCCCAGATCCTGCTCAGGGCTTGTGGTTCCCCCCACCATCTGTCACCCGCCCGTGGCCTGCTGCCCCCTTTGGCCGTCCTCACCCAGCTCTGAATCCTCCTTCTGCAAATGGCAGGGGGGGGGGGGGGGGGGGCGGAGCATCTCCTCTCCTACATAGCGCCCCATACCTCTTACATCCAATGTCACCTTTGTTGTAGACGTTCTCTTTCTTTATCTTCTCCATTCAGACCAGACCGCCATGATGATTCTTCAGCCATCTCCCATCTCTGCAGAGATTGAGAAACAGACATTAGTTTCCTGCCACCCCCAATACTATACTGCAGAAACAGTCCCCCTGGAAATACTACTACCACACAGATAGTGCCCCCAATACTGTACCCGCTATGCCCCAATACTATACTGCAGAAACAGTACCCCTGGAAATACTACTACCACACAGATAGTGCCCCCTTCAACAATTATTGGCACACAGTGCTCTAAAAAATAACTGCGCCCAGACACTAATAGTATAAAGATAATGTCCCCCAAAAATAATTGTGCTAAGCTGATACTATGCCAGGGTGCCCCCCAAAGTAACAGTGCTCCCCAGAATCCCACCAATAGAAATAATTCTCTGCCAGAGCACACTTAGTAGTAATAATGCCCCTTATAGTGCCCTAGTAATCATGTTCCTCATAGCCCCCCAGTAGTAGTAAAGCTCCCCATAATACCCCCTAGTAGTACTAATTTTCTCTATAATATGTCAGCACATGAAATACCCCCGCTTAGTGCCCGCAGTTGAGCTAATGTCCCCATAATGTATGCCAGTATAAAATACCCCTATATAGTGCCCCAGTAAATGCCCTCATACTGCTCCTATTCCCCTTCCCCATAGTGTCCCCATAATATGCCAGTAAAAAAATGCCCCTTAGTGCCCCCAGCAGATGCCCCTATAGTGCTCCTCTCCCCCACAATGTGCCAGTAAAAAAAGTGCCCCTTCTTAGTGCCACCATATGCCCCAATAGTGCTCCACTTCCCCATAGTGCCCCCAAATAATGCCCCATTGTGCCGCTCTCCCCTATAGTGCCTCCCATAATGTGCCAGTAAAAAATGCCCCCTTAGTGCCACCAAATGCCATAGTGCCCCCCATAATGTTTCAATACAAAAGGCCCTTTTAGAGCCCCCACTTCCCCATAGTGCCCCCAAATAATGCCCCTATAGTAACACCAGATGCCCCATAGTGCTGCTCTCCCCTATAGTGTCCCCCAGAATGTGCCAATAATTAAAAAAAAAGCCCCTTTAGAGCCGCCAGATACCCCCATAGTGCTCCTCTCCCCCATGGTGCCCCCTCCATAATGTGCCAGTAAGAAATGCCCCCATAGTGCCAGCTCCTCCAATAGTGCCAGCTCCCCTCATAGTGCCAGCTCCCCCCATAGTGCCAGCTCCCACCCATAGTGCCAGCCCCCCCCCATAGTGCCCCCCCATAGTGCCAGCCCCCCTATAGTGCCACCTCCCCCATAGTGCATCCCCCCTATAGTGCCAGCTCCCCCATAGTGCCAGCTCCCCCATAGTGCCAGCCCCCCCATAGTGCCAGCTCCCCCATAGTGCCAGCCCCCCCTATAGTGCCAGCTCCCCCATAGTGCCAGCCCCCCCTATAGTGCCAGCTCCCCCATAGTGCCACCTCCCCCATAGTGCATCCCCCCTATAGTGCCAGCTCCCCCATAGTGCCAGCTCCCCCATAGTGCCAGCCCCCCCTATAGTGCCAGCTCCCCCATAGTGCCACCTCCCCCATAGTGCATCCCCCCTATAGTGCCAGCTCCCCCATAGTGCCAGCTCCCCCATAGTGCCAGCCCTCCCATAGTGTCAGCCCCCCTATAGTGCCAGCTCCCCCTATAGTGCCAGCTCCCCCCATAGTGCCCCCCATAGTGCTAGCTCCCCCATAGTGCCAGCCCCCCCTATAGTGCCAGCTCCCCCATAGTGCCAGCCCCCCCATAGTGCCAGCCCCCCCATAGTGCCAACCCCCCCCATAGTGCCAGCCCCCCCCATAGTGCCAGCTCCCCCTATAGTGCCAGCTCCCCTATAGTGCTAGCTCTCCCATAGTGCCAGATCCCTCCCCCCATAGTGCCAGATCCCCCCATAGTGCCAGATTCCCCCCCATAGTGCCAGCTCCCCCCCATAGTGCCAGCCCCCCCCCCCCCCATAGTGCAAGCCCCCCCTACTGCCTGCCAGATCCCCCCCATAGTGCCAGCCCCCTATAGTGCAAGCCCCCCCATAGTGCCAGATCCCCCCCCCATAGTGCCAGATCCCCCCCCCCATAGTGCCAGATCCCCCCCCCCCCATAGTGCCAGATCCCCCCCCCCCCCCCATAGTGCCAGCCCCCCGCAAAGAAGAAAAAAAAACACTAATACTTACCTCCATCAGCAGCGATGCAAGCCTCTTCCGGCCTGTGTCCCTGCTGTGTGCTGCCCCACAGCACACAGCACGGCCGCAATTACATCCAGGGCCACGCCGCCTGTGGTGATCGGCGGTGCGGCCCTGAAGAATAAAAAATAATTTATTTATTTTTAAAGACGGGCGGCCTGGGGGGCAATTGCCTCCCTGCCCCCCGGCCCAGCCCGCCCCTGCTGTAAGTATAGGGAAAGAGGGGAGTCAGTGGTTGACTAAAGGTGGTGCATGTGACAATGTCCATCCAGAAGCTAACAGGAGAGGGGGGGGGGGGAGTACCAGAAGACTGCTTAAGGGAGCCAGAGCGGAGTGGTGGAGAGCTGTTAAACAACCAGCTGGGGTTGGAACGTGGAACCTGGACAACCACTGTAATGCTCCAACGGGTGTGGACCCGCTGTGCCACTTACCAGTTTGACTTTGGGCCAAACTTGGGAGCGGAATCTAAGTGTTCCCCTGGTCTTCACCCTTTATCCCTCTTCAGGATGCAGAAGCTGGTCTTAGCTGCAGGGGAGACACCAGGTCGCTACCGCAATAATGGTCCCTGCTAAGTGGCAGCTGGCCGAGCAAGCCAGAACGCCCTGTTGCAAGCACTGGGAATACATGCAGGTGGAGCGAGCTGTCGCTGGATGGAAAAAGTGCCAGCAGGTGGAGCCGGAGCATCTCCTTTCCTACATAGCGCCCCATACCTCTTACATCCAGTGATGTCACCTTTGTTGTAGACGTTCTCTTTCTTTATCTTCTCCATTCAGACCAGACCGCCATGATGATTTTTAAGCTCTCATCTCTGCAGAGATTGACAAACAGACATTAGTTTTCCACATTTCCATCATCTTCACATCTTCTGAATAGAGATGTCGCGAACATAACATTTTCTGTTCGCGAATGGCGAATGCGAATTTCCGCAAATGTTCGCGAACGGACAATCCGGGCGAACCGCCATAGACTTCAATAGATAGGCGAATTTTAAAATCCACAGGGACTCTTTCTGGCCACAATAGTGATGGAAAAGTTGTTTTAAGGGGACTAACACCTGGACTGTGGCATGCCGGAGGGGGATCCATGGCAAAACTCCCATGGAAAATTACGTAGTTGACGCAGAGTGTGGTAAGTTAAATTCGCAATGCGATTAATATAACCTGTATTAATCGCATTGCGATTACAACTTAGATATGAGTTCCTAATGGTTGTATTGCTAGAATATTTGAGAATATAGAGCTATATTCGTCAATTCTAGCAATTCTAGCAATACAACATAAAGTAACACAGTACTGTGTGTTAAGTAGTACTATTCCTATCAGTTTAATCCCTGTTACGTCCCCTATCAGGGGACGTGTATATGGAATCGATTTTAGGAACCGGGAGATGGAAAAAGATGCTTGGTCGGTCCTCCTACTTCAAATTTGGGGCACTGCACGTGCAATCTAATGTGCCACCAGATATGAGTGGTGTGTTAAGTAGTACTATTCCTATCAGTTTAATCCCTGTTACGTCCCCTATCAGGGGGACGTGTATGGAATAGATTTTAGACAACCGCAAAGAGTTGTCAATAGTTGACACACTCATGACATAACTTTTATACCTCTATGCGTCAATCTTGGTGTAGTTATGACTGTGCTCGTGCGCACGTTTGGGAGATTGCAGGCGATGGGGGTTTTTCAAAGCCTATGGTCGTGCTGAGGTAGTTCAGTGACAGTTAAGTGACCCAGAAAACAATGATTCTGCAGTGTGGGCCCATTGTTGGCCTAGTAGGCTTTAATGATCACCTTAGATTATCACAAAGAAAATTTATGTTTTTTCTATGCAAAATTATCCAGCCGATCGCTTTTGGTCTGTTCACAATGAAGCAACGACCTTATCTGGGGTGTGCCAACAATGCCAACACACTCATAGAGGTGGTCGCTTCATTGTGATACGCAAGCCCCTTCACCACAACATGGTAACAATCACGAAGGGGAATTGACACATGTATGTGCCTTTTTTTTGTTTGGTTTTTGAAGCCACAGTGCAGCACCAGAGGCCAGAAAAATTAGGCATGTACACATGCCTGAAAAATTAGGTATTGTAGCAGCGGCCAGAAAAATTGATGTTTGTTTCCCAGGCAGAAAGTGCCCTAAAACATTGCAGCTTGAACCCTAGTTGGTGGCGGATAAGTCACGCAACTCATCCGGCATTCAGAGATAAAATACATCAGCGTGTGGACCATTTTTAGCCCAAGGCAGCTCATCTCATCAGGCCTTTTTTAGTCGAATGTATCACCCACTGTCAGTCCCTTCGGGATCCATCCCTCATTCATCTTAATAAAGGTGAGGTAATCTAGACTTTTTTGATCTAGGCGACTTCTCTTCTCAGTGACAATACCTCCTGCTGCACTGAAGGTCCTTTCTGACAGGACACTTGAAGCGGGGCAGGCCAGAAGTTCTATCGCAAATTGGGATAGCTCAGGCCACAGGTCAAGCCTGCACACCCAGTAGTCAAGGGGTTAATCGCTCCTCAGAGTGTCGATATCTGCAGTTAAGGCGAGGTAGTCTGCTACCTAACGGTCGAGTCGTTCTCTGAGGGTGGACCCCGAATGGCTGTGGCGATGCGTAGGACTTAAAAAGCTCCGCATGTCCTCCATCAACAACATGTCTGTAAAGCGTCCTGTCCTTTTGGAATTTATTTTGGAACTGCTGCATCCTTTCCGACTTGCGGTAATTCGGTAACATTTCAGGCACTTTCTGCTTATACCGGGGGTCTAGTAGCGTGGACACCCAGTACAGGTCGTTCTCCTTCAGCCTTTTTATACGAGGGTCCCTCAACAGGCACAACAGCATGAAAGACCCCATTTGCACAAGGTTGGATGCCGAGCTACTCATGTCCCGTTCCTCGTCCTCAGTGATCTCACTGAAGGTATGTTCTTCCCCCCAGCCACGTACAACACCACGGGTACCAGATAGGTGACAACGAGCACCCTGGGATGCCTGTTGTGGTTGGTCTTCCTCCTCCTCCAAGCCACATTCCGCCTCTGACTCCTCTTCCTCACAATCCTCTTCCAGCGTTGCTGCAGGTCCAGCAAGCGATGCTGATAAGGCTGTTTCTGGTGGTGATGGTGACCACAACTCTTCCTCTTCCTCTTCACGCTCATCTACGGCCTGATCCAGCACTCTTCGCAGGGCACGCTCCAGGAAGAAAACAAATGGTATGATGTCGCTGATGGTGCCTTCGGTGCGACTGACTAGGTTTGTCACCTCCTCAAAAGGACGCATGAGCCTACAGGCATTGCGCATGAGCGTCCAGTAACGTGGCAAAAAAATTCCCAGCTCTGCAGAGGCTGTCCTAGCACCCCGGTCATACAAATACTCGTTGACGGCTTTTTCTTGTTGGAGCAGGCGGTCGAACATTAGGAGTGTTGAATTCCAACGTGTCGGGCTGTCGCAAATCAAGCGCCTCACTGGCATGTTGTTTCGCCGCTGGATATCTGAAAAGTGCGCCATGGCCGTGTAGGAACGCCTGAAATGACCACACACCTTCCTGGCCTGCTTCAGGACGTCCTGTAAGCCTGGGTACTTATGCACAAAGCATTGTACGATCAGCTTGCCCAAATTCAATGCCGCCAACAAATTGCTTCCGTTGTCACACACCACTTTGCTGATCTCCAGTTGGTGCGGAGTCAGCCACTGATCCACCTGTGCGTTCAGGGCGGACAGGAGTGCTGGTCCGGTGTGACTCTCTGCTTTCAGGCAAGTCAACCCCAAGACGGCGTGACACTGGCGTATCCGGGATGTGGAATAGCCCCTGGGGAGCTGGGGGGGTGCCGTTGATGTGGAGCAAGACGCAGCAGCAGAAGAGGACTCAGCCGAGGAGGTTATGGAAGAGGATGGAGTAGGAGGAGTAGAGGAGGTGGCAGCAGGCCTGCCTGCAAGTCGTGGCGGTGTCACCAACTCCTCTGCAGAGCCACGCATTCCTTGCTTGGCAGCCGTCAGCAGGTTTACCCAATGCACAGTGTAGGTGATATACCTGCCCTGACCGTGCTTTGCAGACCAGGTATCAGTGGTCAGATGGACCCTTGCCCCAACACTGTGTGCCAGACATGCCATTACTTCCTTTTCCACAATCGAGTACAGGTTGGGGATTGCCTTTTGTGTAAAGAAATTTCGGCCGGGTACCTTCCACTGCGGTGTCCCAATAGCTACAAATTTTTGGAACGCCTCAGACTCCACCAGCTTGTATGGTAAAAGCTGGCGGGCTAAGAGTTCCGACAAGCCAGCTGTCAGACGCCGGGCAAGGGGGGGACTTTGTGACATTGGCTTCTTACGCTCAAACATGTCCTTGACACCTGACTGTGGGCAGATGAGCAGGAACTGCCCAAGGCGAGAGACGGAGTGGCGGAATAGTTGAGAGGGGGCAAGGAGGACAGCAGTGGTTGACGTGGCTGAAGATGCTGGACCAGGAGGAGGATGGCGGCTTTGAGTTTGTGTGCTGCTTGTACTCATGTGTTGATCCCATAGGCGTTTGTGATGTGTGATCATGTGCCTTTGCAAAGCAGTTGTACCTAGGTGGGTGTTGATTCAGGCATTTGAAATACAGCCATTTTGGGCAAATACATATTTATTTCAGGCCCATACTGGTTCAGGCCCTGTGAGATACACCATCTACATACAGGGGTTTGATTCAGGCATTTGAAATACAGCCATTAGAAATTCAGCCATTTTGGGCAAATAAATATTTATTCAGGCCTACACTGGTTCAGGCCGTGTGAGATACACCCTCTACATACAGGGCTTTGATTCAGGCATTTGAATTACAGCCATTTGAAATACAGCCATTTTGGGCAAAGACATTTTTAATTCAGGCCTACACTGGTTAAGGCCATGTAAGATACACCCTCTACATACAAGGGTTTGATTCAGGCATTTGAAATACAGCCATTTTGGGCAAAAAAATCTTTAATTTAGGCCTACACTGGTTCAGGCCGTGTGAGATACACCCTCTACATACAGGGGTTTGATTCTGGCATTTGAAATACAGCCATTTGAAATACAGCCATTTTGGGCAAAGAAATATTTAATTCAGGCCTACACTGGTTCAGGCCCTGTGAGATACACCCTCTACATACATGGGTTTGATTCAGGCATTTGAAATACAGCCATTTGAAATACAGCCATTTTGGGCAAAGAAATATTAAATTCAGGCCTACACTGGTTCAGGCTGTACACCCTCTACATACAGGGCTTTGATTCAGGCATTTGAAATACAGCCATTTTGGGCAAAGAAATATTTAATTCAGGCCTACACTGGTTCAGGCCATGTGAGATACACCCTCTACATACAGGGGTTGGATCCAGGCATTTGAAATACAGCCATTTGAAATAAAGCCATTTTGGGCAAATAAATATTTAATTCAGGCCTACACTGGTTCAGGCCGTGTGAGATACACCCTCTACATACAGGGGTTTAATTCAGGCATTTGAAATACAGCCATTTGAAATAAAGCCATTTTGGGCAAAGAAATCTTTAATTCAGGCCTACACTGGTTCAGACCCTGTGAGATACACCCTCTACATACTGTCGTTCTATTCTACTATTAATTAAACACCCATTTAGGGCAAGATCCTAAATTTGCGAAATATGAGGAGAGCGTCAAATAAGGGACGTGGCCCAGGTCGTTGTGCTTCTGGTGGAGCTCCTGTTGCAGGGAGAGGACGTGGTCGATGTGTGCCAGCTACACGCACAAGTGAAACCCCTTCCTCTGGTGCGAGTAGGCGACAGAACCTGCAGCGGTATTTGGTCGGGCCTAATGCGGCTCTACGAATGGTGAGGCCTAAACAAGTACAGGCGATAGTAGATTGGGTTGCTGACAGTGGA